>NC_090444.1:435566987-438220737 GCF_031143425.1 Pleurodeles waltl | reverse complement strand
AGAGCGAGACAGCATATGCTTGTTAAAGCATATTTTGTATTTCTCAATGTCTTTTATTGTGTGGCAGATATTAATTAAAATTTCAAACGTGTCCATTTTTTAAAATGTTTGCGCATGCGTCATTTTAAGAATTTGCTGCTGCTTTAGGAGACTAAAAAGTTTATAGAAAAGAACGTGTGTTCTATATATGACCAGGTAAATTGAATATTTTGGCCCCCAATGTGAGGGGCCTGTACTTTCTGTGCAAACTCCTGTCTATCCCACCCGGGACTTTTCGTGGGTCTCTGTTCTGAGAGATGTTACAAATATGTTTTTAAATGTGGCACTTCCATGCTCTTCGAGAGCAGCAGTATGTTTCCCTTAGTTCAAGAGCTGCTGTCGATCAGACCCGGGAAACTACCGCTTAATCTCACTTTTTCATCGATGAGGGAAAGTATACGGGACACTACTCTGAGATCGAATTCAGGACTTGGATGAACTTAAAAGATCTTGTCTGGAATTCGAGTCGACTGTAGGAAAGCAGTTCAATCAATCAATCAATCAATCACAATATTTATAAAGCGCGCTACGTACCCGTTAGGGTTTCAAGGCGCTGAGGGGGGATGGGGGGGGGGGGGGGCTGTTATTGGTTGAAGAGCCAGGTCTTGAGGAGTCTCCTGAAGGTGAGAAGATCCTGGGTCTGGCGCAGGGGGGTCGGGATGGAGTTCCAGGTCTTGGCGGCGAGGTAGGAGAAGGATCTGCCGTAGGAAGTCTTGCGTTGGAAGCGGGGAATGATGGCGAGGGAGAGGTTGGCAGAGCGGAGTTGGCGGGAGGGGACGTAGAAGTTGACACAAGAACCAGGCCATGAGAATCTTCTACCCATCAGATAAACTGAGCTGAAGAAAGCTCTGTTGTACCTGACCTTCATAGATCTCAAGACAGCTTTTGAGTCGGTAAACTGAACTCTGATTTGGTCTAGACTCCAATGTAAAGGAATGCTAAATTATATACTTGAAGCCTTGAAATGCCTCTCCAGGCAGTGCACTATGGATTTCCCAGTAGAAGAGTGGTGTTCATCAGGGCTATTCAGTTTGTACAGAAGTGATGCGGGCAGACACTTGACCTGAGTTTGGGCCACCAAAATTAATAAGCAAAAGAATAGCGATCTTCCTCTTTGCAGATCGTGCAGTATTTCCAACCCAGTGCAGGCCTACTGAAGCGTTTTAAAACTTTGTGCAGTAACAGAAAACGTACTAGAAAATGCAAGTAAAACTAAATGTATGCTCTGAAGAGAACCTTCCAAGTAAATGATTCCCTCCCAGAGCAGGTTCACAGATTCCACTGCCTAGGCATACAGTTTGAATGTTAAACTAAGTTGGGCTATCAAATAGACAAAAAAGCATGCATTATGAGCTAGAACATGGGAGCTGTCCTAGGCTGCAAGAACAAAACCAGCAGAGCCTCAATAATATCTATGATGAAGGTTGTAACATCGGCTCCTTAATGTGCAAAATCTGTTAAGACCCGCAAACCCTAACAGAATGTTAAACTCCCAGAGCTGCGAAGGCTTTGGCTTCTACCTGTGCTTGCCCTTCCCAAGAAATGGTCTGTAAGGGGAGCGCAGGGATCTGCAACTGTGTCCTTGGTGTACTTAAAACACTGACACACTTTATACTTCTCTGCTCAAATAGTACCTCTCTGAGAATGTGATTATTTACCCTGCAGTGAATCTGTGCTGCCCGACTGACACTGCTAGCATTTTCTGATGGATACACCTACCTGTGGATTCCTCACCAAAAGAATTCTCCCCCTCGCGCCAGCTTCGACGGAAATCTTTCTTCTAGCTCTGCACGTCGACGATGACGTCACAATTGCCCGACTCCACGCTACGCCGTATGACATCATCCAGGCAATAAGAAGCCCTCATCGATGTGCAGACATCAGTTCCCTTTTTTCCTGCCTTTGAATAACGGTTTTTCTTCGAGGCTAACAGGGAGCTACAGTTGCACCTCGGTGTTACTAAGTCGCAGCCAAGATAATCTGGCTTTAAGCCTTGTAACCAGTGTGGGGGTCGGATGTCGGTCACTGACCCCCATGAAAATTGTTTAAGGCGCCTTAGTTCCGACCATGAGGTCGAGTCATGCGGTTCGTGCCAGTGCATGAACCCTAAGGCACTTACGGAGAGAGAGGCAAAATTATTCCTAGCTCGTTCTAAGAAAAGAAAGGAAAGGCGTCATCGTAGAGAGTCTTCTTCGAAATCTTCGAAGACTCATCGTCACCATGGGGACTCTCGGCATCGTCACGACTCTCGGCGCCGATCGAGCAGGGGCCGATCCAGGTCCAGATCCAGATCTCCGTCAGCTCGGCGCCGTCCGACGTGGGAGATTAGCCCGACCATCACTCCTCCGCCTCCTACGACTCCGGCTTCTCCGACTTCACCCTTGTCGGTGTTTGAAGTCGAGCCTCATCAGGAACCGGCGGCTTCTCCGGAGCAGGAGATGCCTGGTCCATGAGCGGCTTCTGCGTCGGCTCCGCAAGCTTATCCGGCTTTCCCGGTGCCGGGTACGGATTCTGCTGCATTTTTAAATGCAATGTTCAATGTCTTATCCACCATGGCGCCTGGTGGAGGGCATGTGGGTCCGTCAGGCCCTTTGGCTTTTAACTTGGGTGCTCCGGCTCCTTACAAGATGACACCCTTTATGCCATTTCTGCCTTCTGGAGCCGCTTCAGTGCCGATGCCCTTGGCGTCGCCCAGGAGGCCTGTGACACCTTCAATGTCTGCTACCCCGGCGCCGTTGGATTCTCCACGGATCCAGTCTACAGTTAAGTTGCCTGTGGCGCCGGAGGGTCCTGCGTCGGATGGATCCGAACAGCGGCGCCGGCGAAGATCTTCGCCGTCGGCCGACGCCTTATCGACGCTGGGACTCGAATCCAGGCTCCGATCCAGGAGATTAGCATTACGCCTCCTGGAGGAAGAGGAATACAGCAGACAGCATCTGGAGGAAGGCGAGATCTTGGAGCCTTCAGGTGATTTCCAAGGCTTCGACACAGCAAGTGGCATTGACACTTCCCCTGAATGGGATTTGGCTTTCCCAGGGGAGTAGACTGAAGAGGCTGCATCTTTTCATGCGGTAATAAGGAAGGCTGCAGACTTTTTGGATCTTCCTCTTCCAGCTGCAGAGATGAAAAGAACCCTTCTGACTGAAGTGCTGCATCCAGCTTTGTTAGTGGCGGAGCCTCTCTTGCCCTTCAATGAGGCTCTCTTGGACCCCATCAAAGATATTTGGAGGAATCCAGTGACTTCTACAGCTGTCAACAGGGCGGTAGCGAGAAGCTATCGTGAGGCTCCAGGTGACCCAGACTTCCTCTCCAAACATCCAACTCCGGAGAGTTTGGTGGTTCAGGCATCGTGCTCCTCCGGGTCAGCTCCTGGTTCATTCCCCGGGACCCCTGCGGACAGGGAGTCTAAGAAAATGGACCAGGCAGCAAAGAAGGCCTTTTCTTCGTGCAGCAAGGCCGTGAAGTCGACCAATGCAACTTGCATTTTGGGGCGTTACATACATGCCCTTATGGAGGAGGCAAAGGGTCATCCTGAATTTGCCATAAGAGGTGTTGCATCTGTTAACGGACGCTCAGGCGGCGACCCAGGTGATTCAGTCTGGGTTGGACACCTCAGACTCCATGGCAAGAGCTATGGGTACATCCATAATGTCGAGGCTTCAGGCTTGGCTGCATTCATCAGGTTTCTCCTTGGATGTGCAAGCTACTCTCCTGGACCTGCCTTTTGACGGGGAAAAACTCTTTGGAACAAAAGTAGATTCTGCCCTTGAGCGTTTCAAAGAGAGCAGAGCCACAGCGAGGTCGTTGGGACTTCAGGCAGCCACTTCCTCTATCTTTAGATCATATAGGAAGTTTAGAGGTTTTGGACGTGGCTCCTGCTTTCGTGGCAGGTTCCAGGCACCACAGCAATCTGCAGGATCCCTACCTTACAGATCCTTCAGGGGCAGGGGTAGAGTACGTACGAGAGGAGCCACCCAGCAGCACTCTGCCTCTTCCTCAGGAGAGGTGCAGCAGGGAAAGCAGCCTTAGTCCTCCACCACTCCCTGTTCACGTGTCTCCGGTAGGAGGGAGACTTGCCCAATTTCTTCCCATGTGGAGTTTATAACATCAGACTCCTGGGTCATCGACATCGTGAAGAAAGGGTAGGCTCTTCCCTTTCGGGAGTTCCCTCCTCCCTTCCCTCCCTGCCCATCCTTCTGTTCAGAAGACCATCTTCTGTTACTGCAACAGGAGGTGTTATCCATATTGTCAAAAGGCGCAGTGGAGTTGGTTCCGGAGCAGGAGAGGGGTCAGGGCTGTTATTCAAGATACTTCCTGATCCCCAAAAAAGATGGTCGGTTGAGACCAATCCTGGACCTGAGGATTTTGAATCGGTTCCTCAAGCAGGAAAAGTTCAAAATGCTGACCCTATCACAGGTTCTTTTGGTGTTGAACGAAGGAGATTGGATGGTGTCTGTCGATTTGCAGGATACGTACTTCCATATTCCGATCCTCAAATCTCACAGGAAGTATCTCCGGTTTGTGGTGGGGTCGCAGCATTATCAGTTTGCGGTCCTCCCGTTTGGTCTTACTTCAGCACCTCGTGTCTTCACAAAGGTGATGGCGGTGGTTGCGGCAGAGCTCAGAAGAAGAGGGACAGTGGTGTTTCCCTATCTGTACGATTGGTTGATCAAAGCCAAGACTCCAGGGCTCGTGCGGCGTCACCTGCAGTCGACAACTCAGTTGTTCAACCTGGGTTTTTCGATCAATGTGCCCAAATCTCACCTGGAGCCCTCGCAACGCCTCCTGTTCATAGGGGCAGTACTGGACACAACATTGAATCAGGCCTTTCCTCCGCCCCAGCGGGTTCAGGACATTCAGGCGTTGATTCCAATGTTTTGAAATGGAGCGGTAGTTCCAGTCCTCAAGGTCCTACGTCTGCTCGGTCTTTTTGCTTCTTGCATACTGCTGGTCACTCATGCACGCTGGCACATGAGGGCTCTTCAGTGGTGTGTCCGCAGGCAGTGGTTTCAGCACCAAGGACATCTCGAGGATTCGATCAGGATCTCCAGAGACACTGCTGTGGATCTTCAGTGGTGGGCTGCTGTCAGCAACCTGTCGCAAGGAAGGCCGTTCTCGCTGCCTCCGCCAGTGGCCACGGTTGTAACGGATGCTTCCACTCTAGGGTGGGGAGCCCATCTGGGGGACCTAGAGATCAAAGGCCTTTGGTCTCCAGTGGAACAGAGGTTTCACATCAGTCTGTTGGAGTTGCGGGCTGTACGTCTGGCACTCAAGGCCTTTCTCCCTTCCCTTTGCGGTCAGTCAGTCCAGGTCCTGACGGACAACACTACTGCGATGTGGTGTATAAACAAGCAGGGAGGAGTGGGGTCGTATCTTCTCTGCAGAGAAGCTCTTTGACTCTGGTCCTGGCTTCAGGACCACAAGATTTGCTTGGTAGCAAATCATTTGGCCGGGGTTCTCAATGTACGTGCGGATGATCTCAGTCGACGCATCTCGGTCGACCACGAGTGGCGTCTTCATCCAGGATCTGGTTCTTTACATCTTCCAGATGTGGGGGTGTCCGAAGATAGATCTATTTGCTACTCAGGAGAACGCGCAGTGCCCGTTGTTTTGCAGCCTCCAGTATTCGGTGCAAGGAGCTTTGGGGGACGCGTTTCAGATGTCCTGGACGGGTCAGTTGCTTTACGCGTTTCCCCCCATACACCTGATTCCTCGTGTTCTGAGGAAGATCCAACAAGACTGGGCTCAGGTCATCTTGATAGCCCCGGATAGGCTGAAGAAGGGTGTGGTATTCGGACCTTCTCCAACTCTCTCTGTGCCCTCCGCTCCGTGTCCCTTACAGGGTAGACCTCCCCTCGCAGTCACAGGGGCAGATTCTACACCCCCACCTCCAGAGTCTGCACCTTCATGCCTGGAGATTGAACGGGCAATCTGAGTGTTTTTTCTCTCCCGCCGGAAGTGGTGGATGTTATTTTATCAGCCACGTGACACTCCACCAAATCGATCTATGCAAGTAGGTGGGCTAGATTTGTACGTTGGTGTGGAGAGAACCAAATTAATCCCTTAAAGGCTCACTTGTCTGACATATTATTATTTGCTCTTTCCTTGACACAGAAGGGCTGTGCAGTTGCCACAGTTAAGGGCTATCTATCAGCACTGTCGGCTTTTCTGTACCTCCCAGATCAACCCTCCGTGTTTAAATCTCCACTTGTTTTGAGGTTCGTTAAGGGTCTCACTAATAGGTGTCCGCCCACACCATTTGTTATGCCACAGTGGGATCTTAACTTGGTATTAACATTTTGTAGGAGGCTGGACTGGCTTGTAGTGAGTACCAAGGGGTACTTGCACCTTGCACCAGGCCCAGTTATCCCTTATTAGTGTATAGGGTGTCTAGCAGCTTAGGCTGATAGATAATGGTAGCTTAGCAGAGCAGCTTAGGCTGAACTAGGAGACGTGTGAAGCTACTACAGTACCACTTAGTGTCATATGCACAATATCATAAGAAAACACAATACACAGTTATACTAAAAATAAAGGTACTTTATTTTTATGACAATATGCCAAAGTATCTTAGAGTGTACCCTCAGTGAGAGGATAGGAAATATACACAAGATATATATACACAATAGCAAAAATATGCAGTATAGTCTTAGAAAACAGTGCAAACAATGTATAGTTACAATAGGATGCAATGGGGAAACATAGGGATAGGGGCAACACAAACCATATACTTCAGAAGTGGAATGCGAACCACGAATGGACCCCAAACCTATGTGACCTTGTAGAGGGTCGCTGGGACTATTAGAAAATAGTGAGAGTTAGCAAAATAACCCTCCCCAAGACCCTGAAAAGTGAGTGCAAAGTGCACTAAAGTTCCCCTAAGGACAAAATAGTCGTGTTAGAGGGAAAATGCAAGGAAAACACAAATCAGCAATGCAACAACGATGGATTCCTGACTGAGGGTACCTGTGGAACAAGGGGACCAAGTCCAAAAGTCACAAGCAGCTCGGAGATGGGCAGATGCCCAAGAAATGCCAGCGGTTGGTGCAAAGAAGCTCTTACTAGGCTGAAGAACTGTGAATACTGCAGGAACGACAAGGGCTAGAGACTTCCCCTTTGGAGGATGGATCCCCCACGCCTTGGAGAGTCGTGCAGAAGTGTTTTCCCGCCGGATGGACGCCAACAAGCCTTGCTACACGCAAATCGTGCGTTTGGCGTTTTTGGACGCTGCTGGGGCCCAGGAGGGACCAGGAGGTCGCAAATTGGACCTGCAGAGAGAGGGGACGTCGAGCAAGACAAAGAGCCCTCACTGAAGCAGGTAGCACCCGGAGAAGTGCCAGAAACAGGCACTACGAGGATGCGTGAAACGGTGCTCGCCGAAGTTGCACAAAGGAGTCCCACGTCGCCGGAGACCAACTTAGAAAGTCGTGCAATGCAGGTTAGAGTGCCGTGGACCCAGGCTTGGCTGTGCACAAAGGATTTCCGCCGGAAGTGCACAGGGGCCGGAGTAGCTTGCAAAGTCGCGGTTCCCAGCAATGCAGCCCAGCGAGGTGAGGCAAGGACTTACCTCCACCAAACTTGGGCTGAAGAGTCACTGGACTGTGGGGGTCACTTGGACGGTGTCGCTGGATTCGAGGGACCTCGCTCGTCGTGCTGAGAGGAGACCCAAGGGACCGGTAATGCAGCTTTTTGGTGCCTGCGGTTGCAGGGGGAAGATTCCGTCGACCCACGGGAGATTTCTTCGGAGCTTCTGGTGCAGAGAGGAGGCAGACTACCCCCACAGCATGCACAAGCAGGAAAACAGTCGAGAAGGCGGCAGGATCAGCGTTACAGAGTTGCAGTAGTCGTCTTTGCTACTATGTTGCAGGTTTGCAGGCTTCCAGCGCGGTCAGCGGTCGATTCCTTATCAGAAGGTGAAGAGGGAGATGCAGAGGAACTCGGCTGAGCTCATGCATTCGTTATCTAAAGTTTCCCCAGAGACAGAGACCCTAAATAGCCAGAAAAGAGGGTTTGGCTACCTAGGAGAGAGGAAAGGCTACTAACACCTGAAGGAGCCTATCAGCAGGAGTCTCTGACGTCACCTGGTGGCACTGGCCACTCAGAGCAGTCCAGTGTGCCAGCAGCACCTCTGTTTCCAAGATGGCAGAGGTCTGGAGCACACTGGAGGAGCTCTGGACACCTCCCAGGGGAGGTGCAGGTCAGGGGAGTGGTCACTCCCCTTTCCTTTGTCCAGTTTCGCGCCAGAGCAGGGGCTAAGGGGTCCCTGAACCGGTGTAGACTGGCTTATGCAGAATTGGGCACATCTGTGCCCAACAAAGCATTTCCAGAGGCTGGGGGAGGCTACTCCTCCCCTGCCTTCACACCATTTTCCAAAGGGAGAGGGTGTCACACCCTCTCTCAGAGGAAGTTCTTTGTTCTGCCATCCTGGGCCAGGCCTGGCTGGACCCCAGGAGGGCAGCTGCCTGTCTGAGGGGTTGGCAGCAGCAGCAGCTGCAGTGAAACCCCAGGAAGGGCAGTCTGGCAGTACCAGGGTCTGTGCTACAGACCACTGGGATTATGGAATTGTACCAACAATGCCAGGATGGCATAGAGGGGGCAATTCCATGATCATAGACATGTTACATGGCCATATTCGGAGTTACCATGGTGAAGCTACATATAGGTAGTGACCTATATGTAGTGCACGAGTGTAATGGTGTCCCCGCACTCACAAAGTTCAGGGAATTGGCTCTGAACAATGTGGGGGCACCTTGGCTAGTGCCAGGGTGCCCTCACACTAAGTAACTTTGCACCTAACCTTTACCAGGTAAAGGTTAGACATATAGGTGACTTATAAGTTACTTAAGTGCAGTGTAAAATGGCTGTGAAATAACGTGGACGTTATTTCACTCAGGCTGCAGTGGCAGGCCTGTGTAAGAATTGTCAGAGCTCCCTATGGGTGGCAAAAGAAATGCTGCAGCCCATAGGGATCTCCTGGAACCCCAATACCCTGGGTACCTCAGTACCATATACTAGGGAATTATAAGGGTGTTCCAGTAAGCCAATGTAAATTGGTAAAATTGGTCACTAGCCTGTTAGTGACAATTTAAAAGTAATGAGAGAGCATAACCACTGAGGTTCTGGTTAGCAGAGCCTCAGTGAGACAGTTAGGCACCACACAGGGAACATATACATGCACACCTATGAGCACTGGGGCCCTGTGTGACAGGGTCCCAGTGACACATACATATAGGCCACAAACCTATGAGCACTGGGGTCCTGACCAGCAGGATCCCAGTGACACATAACAACCATACTGAAAACATAGTGTTTTCACTATGAGCACTGAGGCCTGGCTATCAGGATCCCAGTGAGACAGTGAAAACAGTGACAAACATCCTGACATACACTCACAAACAGGCCAAAAGTGGGGGTAACAAGGCTAGAAAGAGGCTACCTTCTCACACAACCCCCCCCCCAAACGAAGGACAATAAGGCTAACCTTGGCCAGTTGAGACTTTATTGTCTAAGTGGTGATAAGTAGAGAGTAGCTCTGCAATAGACTGGTTACTCCCTTTATAATCCACTATATGGTTACTTCCCTGTGGGGATGTAAACCACCCTGTTTGAAGTTTTTTAGCTAGCCAACTATGTGAAGATGTATTTTCAGAGTTTCTATCAGTAAGTTTTAGTTTAGAGCAGTGGGAATTATCCACTGAACCTATTTGTAATGATGGAAATGCCAGACAGGGATGCTGTCTCAGTAAAGCCATAGCTGGGCAACAACTTTGTCCATTTGGCTGGAAGAGAGAACAGGGATGCTGTTTCTCTTGAGTTGGAGCAGGGCAGGGATGCTGTCCTATCAGCTCCACACTAGGGCAGGGATGCTGTCCTAAGTGTTGTGAGGCAGTGCAGAGTTTCTGCACTAAAGTTTCTCTGGGAGGGTTGGAGGGATGCTCCATGTTAACTAAAATGGTGCTCTTTTTCTCACCAATGTTAGTTATCCCACAGAGAGGTACTTCCACCTCAGGGAGTACAGTTTTGCCAACTGATGATTCCCTTGGAACAGGTGCCACCCCAGGAGAGGTTTCTCCCACCACAGGAATGGTATCCTGAATGGTAGGGTGGTTAGGGGATACTGTGATACCCTTTTTACCTGTTGATGGAGAGGGATCCTGAGTTTTCAGGCCTTCTCTCCTTTGCTTTTTCATTTCACTTGAAATGAGAGGGAACAATTCCTCAGGGATGCCCAGCATGGCTGCATGGGCATAAAACTCTACATCAGCCCAACCTGAGGCCTCTAGGTCATTACCTAGGAGACAGTCTACAGGTAAGCTAGGTGATACCACCACCTGCTTAGGGCCAGTAACTCCACCCCAACTAAACTGAATTATAGCTAAGGGAAGAAACTTAGTGGAGTTATGGACATCAATAATCTTATACTGTTGTCCAATGATGTGTTGTTCAGGAGGCACTAGGTTTTCAGTCACCAAAGTGAAACTGGCACCTGTGTCCCTGTAGGCCAAGGCCTCAACACCATTTATTGAAACTGTCTGCCTGTACTTATCCATTGTAAGGGGACAAGCAGCCAGTGTGGCAAGGCCAATGCCACTAGGTGTGACAGAAACTGTCTTGGGACTGATTACATCAGTTTCCACTATGGACCCATAAGTGAACCCAACTACACCCTTTGCTTGACTGTTGCCAGCAGTCCCACCACTAGTACCACTACTGCTAGGGGCACTAGAGCTTGATGTATTAGTGGTGGTAGGCTCAGGGGGTTTACCTGGACAGGACTTATCCCCTGGCCTATGGCCTCTGTTTTTACACACAAAGCACCAAGGCTTTTTAATGTGTGCAGGTTGAGAAGAAGAGGAAGAATTAGTTTTATCCCCACCCTCTGAAGAGTGTTTAAGATTTGAAGTGGGATCTTTGGTTTTACCCTTATTCCCATGCTTATCTTGAGATTTTTCACCATCTTTCTTCTTATTGCCATCTTTGTCACCCCCTGTATGAACTTTTCTGTTCACCCTTGTTCTGACCCATTTGTCTGCCTTCTTTCCCAATTCTTGGGGAGAGGTCAGATCAGAGTCTACCAGGTACTGGTGCAACAAATCAGACACACAATTATTAAGTATATGCTCTCTCAGGATTGTGTTATACAGGCTTTCATAATCAGTAACTTTACTGCCATGTAACCACCCCTCCAAGGCCTTCACTGAATGGTCAATGAAATCAACCCAGTCTTGTGAAGACTCCTTTTTGGTCTCTCTGAACTTTATCCTGTACTGTTCAGTGGTTAAGCCATAACCATCCAGGAGTGCATTCTTAAGAACTTGGAAATTGTTAGCATCATTTTCTTTTACAGTAAGGAGCCTATCCCTACCTTTTCCAGTAAATGATAGCCATAGGATAGCAGCCCACTGCTTTTGAGGGACATCCTGTACAGCACAGGCCCTCTCAAGTGCAGCAAACCACTTGTTAATGTCATCCCCCTCCTTATAAGGGGGAACTATCTTGTGCAGATTCCTGGAATCATGCTCTTTTGCAGGATGACTATGGGGAATACTGCTGCTGCCACCATGGGTATCTAAACCCATCTTCTGTCTTTCCCTCTCTATTTCTAAAGACTGTCTATCCAAATCCAGCTGTTGCTTCTTGAGCTTCAGTCTGGTTTGCTCCACTCTCAATCTATTGAGCTCCCTTTCTAACAATCTGTCATCAGGGTGGGTGGGAGGGACATTTCTAGATACAGAGGTATGATGGGAATGAACAGAAGGAGACCTGTCCCTTACAGAGGGCACCCTAACAGCTTGGCTACCAGCATAATGTGAGAGCACATCATCAGTATGATGTGATTCAACCTCTGTACCAACTATGCTAGACTGTCTAGTAATGGGCAGGCTGAGAAGTTTCTTTCTTGAACCTTTTCCTGGGGGAGTCCCTGGATCAGATTGAGAACCATTAGCTACTTTTTCTACAGATTGGGCACTTATGGCCTTATCCTGTACTCTAAGCATATTAATTAACAGTTCTAAAGAAGGATTCTTCCCTACACTCAAACCTCTCTCTATGCAGAGACTCCTTGCTCCTTTCCAGCTAAGGTGATCATATGCAAGTTTGGACAGTTCAACATTTTTTCCTGTGCCAGACATTTTTTAGAGAGAGTTAAAGTGATAGCAAAAGAGAAAAAAGTTTTCAGAACTTTTTGGAAAGACAGAAAAAAAACTTTTTAAACTTTTAAGAACTTTTTGAAAGTTTAGAAGTACTTTTCAGCACTTAGAAAAGAGTGAAAAGAGGAAATGCAAAACTTTTTGGCTATGTGTATATACACTGACCTTGTTTTGTATATTTTTCTCTTATGAAAAGTACAATGACAAGAGTGGTAAGTAGTCTCAAAGCACTTATCCCACCGCTGCACAACCAATGTAGGAGGCTGGACTGGCTTGTAGTGAGTACCAAGGGGTACTTGCACCTTGCACCAGGCCCAGTTATCCCTTATTAGTGTATAGGGTGTCTAGCAGCTTAGGCTGATAGATAATGGTAGCTTAGCAGAGCAGCTTAGGCTGAACTAGGAGACGTGTGAAGCTACTACAGTACCACTTAGTGTCATATGCACAATATCATAAGAAAACACAATACACAGTTATACTAAAAATAAAGGTACTTTATTTTTATGACAATATGCCAAAGTATCTTAGAGTGTACCCTCAGTGAGAGGATAGGAAATATACACAAGATATATATACACAATAGCAAAAATATGCAGTATAGTCTTAGAAAACAGTGCAAACAATGTATAGTTACAATAGGATGCAATGGGGAAACATAGGGATAGGGGCAACACAAACCATATACTTCAGAAGTGGAATGCGAACCACGAATGGACCCCAAACCTATGTGACCTTGTAGAGGGTCGCTGGGACTATTAGAAAATAGTGAGAGTTAGCAAAATAACCCTCCCCAAGACCCTGAAAAGTGAGTGCAAAGTGCACTAAAGTTCCCCTAAGGACAAAATAGTCGTGTTAGAGGGAAAATGCAAGGAAAACACAAATCAGCAATGCAACAACGATGGATTCCTGACTGAGGGTACCTGTGGAACAAGGGGACCAAGTCCAAAAGTCACAAGCAGCTCGGAGATGGGCAGATGCCCAAGAAATGCCAGCGGTTGGTGCAAAGAAGCTCTTACTAGGCTGAAGAACTGTGAATACTGCAGGAACGACAAGGGCTAGAGACTTCCCCTTTGGAGGATGGATCCCCCACGCCTTGGAGAGTCGTGCAGAAGTGTTTTCCCGCCGGATGGACGCCAACAAGCCTTGCTACACGCAAATCGTGCGTTTGGCGTTTTTGGACGCTGCTGGGGCCCAGGAGGGACCAGGAGGTCGCAAATTGGACCTGCAGAGAGAGGGGACGTCGAGCAAGACAAAGAGCCCTCACTGAAGCAGGTAGCACCCGGAGAAGTGCCAGAAACAGGCACTACGAGGATGCGTGAAACGGTGCTCGCCGAAGTTGCACAAAGGAGTCCCACGTCGCCGGAGACCAACTTAGAAAGTCGTGCAATGCAGGTTAGAGTGCCGTGGACCCAGGCTTGGCTGTGCACGAAGGATTTCCGCCGGAAGTGCACAGGGGCCGGAGTAGCTTGCAAAGTCGCGGTTCCCAGCAATGCAGCCCAGCGAGGTGAGGCAAGGACTTACCTCCACCAAACTTGGGCTGAAGAGTCACTGGACTGTGGGGGTCACTTGGACGGTGTCGCTGGATTCGAGGGACCTCGCTCGTCGTGCTGAGAGGAGACCCAAGGGACCGGTAATGCAGCTTTTTGGTGCCTGCGGTTGCAGGGGGAAGTTTCCGTCGACCCACGGGAGATTTCTTCGGAGCTTCTGGTGCAGAGAGGAGGCAGACTACCCCCACAGCATGCACAAGCAGGAAAACAGTCGAGAAGGCGGCAGGATCAGCGTTACAGAGTTGCAGTAGTCGTCTTTGCTACTATGTTGCAGGTTTGCAGGCTTCCAGCGCGGTCAGCGGTCGATTCCTTATCAGAAGGTGAAGAGGGAGATGCAGAGGAACTCTGCTGAGCTCATGCATTCGTTATCTAAAGTTTCCCCAGAGACAGAGACCCTAAATAGCCAGAAAAGAGGGTTTGGCTACCTAGGAGAGAGGAAAGGCTACTAACACCTGAAGGAGCCTATCAGCAGGAGTCTCTGACGTCACCTGGTGGCACTGGCCACTCAGAGCAGTCCAGTGTGCCAGCAGCACCTCTGTTTCCAAGATGGCAGAGGTCTGGAGCACACTGGAGGAGCTCTGGACACCTCCCAGGGGAGGTGCAGGTCAGGGGAGTGGTCACTCCCCTTTCCTTTGTCCAGTTTCGCGCCAGAGCAGGGGCTAAGGGGTCCCTGAACCGGTGTAGACTGGCTTATGCAGAATTGGGCACATCTGTGCCCAACAAAGCATTTCCAGAGGCTGGGGGAGGCTACTCCTCCCCTGCCTTCACACCATTTTCCAAAGGGAGAGGGTGTCACACCCTCTCTCAGAGGAAGTTCTTTGTTCTGCCATCCTGGGCCAGGCCTGGCTGGACCCCAGGAGGGCAGCTGCCTGTCTGAGGGGTTGGCAGCAGCAGCAGCTGCAGTGAAACCCCAGGAAGGCCAGTCTGGCAGTACCAGGGTCTGTGCTACAGACCACTGGGATTATGGAATTGTACCAACAATGCCAGGATGGCATAGAGGGGGCAATTCCATGATCATAGACATGTTACATGGCCATATTCGGAGTTACCATGGTGAAGCTACATATAGGTAGTGACCTATATGTAGTGCACGCGTGTAATGGTGTCCCCGCACTCACAAAGTTCAGGGAATTGGCTCTGAACAATGTGGGGGCACCTTGGCTAGTGCCAGGGTGCCCTCACACTAAGTAACTTTGCACCTAACCTTTACCAGGTAAAGGTTAGACATATAGGTGACTTATAAGTTACTTAAGTGCAGTGTAAAATGGCTGTGAAATAACGTGGACGTTATTTCACTCAGGCTGCAGTGGCAGGCCTGTGTAAGAATTGTCAGAGCTCCCTATGGGTGGCAAAAGAAATGCTGCAGCCCATAGGGATCTCCTGGAACCCCAATACCCTGGGTACCTCAGTACCATATACTAGGGAATTATAAGGGTGTTCCAGTAAGCCAATGTAAATTGGTAAAATTGGTCACTAGCCTGTTAGTGACAATTTAAAAGTAATGAGAGAGCATAACCACTGAGGTTCTGGTTAGCAGAGCCTCAGTGAGACAGTTAGGCACCACACAGGGAACATATACATGCACACCTATGAGCACTGGGGCCCTGTGTGACAGGGTCCCAGTGACACATACATATAGGCCACAAACCTATGAGCACTGGGGTCATGACCAGCAGGATCCCAGTGACACATAACAACCATACTGAAAACATAGTGTTTTCACTATGAGCACTGAGGCCTGGCTATCAGGATCCCAGTGAGACAGTGAAAACAGTGACAAACATCCTGACATACACTCACAAACAGGCCAAAAGTGGGGGTAACAAGGCTAGAAAGAGGCTACCTTCTCACACATTTCTAATGGGATCGCCATTTGAGCCAATGCACTCTTGTTCTTTGCGTTTGCTGGTCTTTAAGACTGTATTTCTGGTAGCCATAACATCGGCCAGAAGAGTGATTGAGCTTAAGGCTCTTAGTGTAGAGTCTCCATACCTTTCCTTCTTTAGGGACAAAGTGGTGTTAAGGACCAAGGCGGCTTTCCTCCCGAAGGTTGTTACACCCTTTCACTTGGGGCAGTCTATTACTCTCTCTTCTTTTTACCCTCCGCCTCATCCATCCAAGGAGGAAGAGAGACTCCACCGACTGGATCCACGAAGAGCATTGAGCTTCTTTGTCGACAGGACGAGGGAGTTCAGGCAAGACGATCAGCTCTTCGTTGGATACGTGGGGAAGAGGAAAGGCAGAGCAGTCCACAAGAGAACGCTATCCCGGTGGGTCATTCTCTGTATCAAGCTTTGTTATTCCTTAGCGAAGAAAGAACCACCTGTGGGTCTTCGTGCTCATTCCACCAGAGCTAAGGCTACTTCTTCGGTGTTAGCTAGGGGTGTTCCTGTGGTTGACAGCGGCAAAGCGGAAACTTGGGCATCCCTCCATACTTTTGTCAAACATTATTGTTTGGATTCAGAGTTTAGGAGGGATGACCATTTCGCACGCTCAGTGCTGCAGGATTTCTTGGTTTGACCACTCAGGCCCCCACCTCCGGAGGTAGTACTGCTTTGGGACTCTATTCTTTAGGTGAGGAATCCATAGGTAGGTGTATCCATCAGAAGAATAAGTTACTTACCTTCAGTAACGCTTTTTCTGGTGGATACATTAACTACCTAGGTGAGGAATCCACAGGTAGTTAATGTATCCACCAGAAAAAGCGTTACAGAAGGTAAGTAACTTATTCTTCTTGGCCATTGCAGCTTACATCGCAGCAATCTAACGACTCATTGGAAATGATCACAGGGAGTCAAAGCTAGTGAACAAACTTGTAGTTGCCTTAGACTGTTATTGCTGTTGCACTTGAGTGTTATTTTCTTTTTTTGTGATGTAAGTCTTTAAAACGTTGGTATTTTGTATTTATAATTTCTTTGAGCTTTTAACTGATACAATGAGTAAAACAAATTGATTGAAACACCATTTAATCCAGCTATGAAAGAGTTTCCGGTCTGATTGGAAGGGAGGCGCCCCAGCACTGGTTGCTTCCTGCACAGTGCAGCTTCAGGGACTAGGTTGGACTTGGAGATGCTAACAGGACATGTGGAGACATGAAGTCTCTCTGAATGTGTTAATGAACCCTGAATGTGTGAATAAAAGCTGTGCTTGGGGCCATATGCTGGGAATATGCATTTGATATCTAATTCTTCAGGGTGAACTTGACTACCCAAGGGTGTAATATGGCAATGCATTATTGCTTGTTCCAAAGGCTATGATTGTATCACCATATTACATTTTGGTGAATAACCCATGATAGTGGACTCTGTCTACCCACTTGACACCGAGCTTTCAGATTTAATCTAACTACTCCCAATCTTGTAAACAAATTGGGAACAGAGGAAGAAGTTCAAAAGATGATGCCCACGAATATACAATTTAGCCCAATGGGGAAGCTAGGATTAAACACCATATCTCATATTTATTTCCACAGTTGCCCAGTAAACCACAAGCAGAGTGATAGTAATTCTGATGGAAAGAACAATGGGCCACCTTCCCAGGGAAATGTTACTGTATTGTGGAACCTGTCCAAATTTAATTCAGTGGTTTTCCAGCATATTTTGGTAAAGTGGAAAATCCAGGATTGAATATTAAGTCTACTGGTGATGTGTACCCACTCCTGTGAAGTGCCCACAACCTAGTTAAATGTCCTGTCAAGGTATTTAGGTTGCCCCTACTAGACAGTGCACTTGTCTGTTTGCAAAAGATCAATTGTGGGCTTACTCAGAATTAACCTGGGCTTGTAGCACACCCATTGCTTACCACTCGTTGGCTTTATTGTCACTCTCATTTGCTTGCATCTTAATGGCTTTCCCTGTTGCTGCTTGTCAATCTTGTGTCTGTCCCTCCTCTGGAGCACAGCTTTGTTACCATTTCTCTGATTGGCTGACTTTTATGCCTACCATAATCTGACTTTTAACAAACTACTTTTTTCTTTTTGCGTAAACACCCCATGACAGTCTGTGTTTTCCAGCTGTCTCACTTTTGTGCTTCTCTCCCCGCCCCATGCCTTATTCCTCTCTCACCAATGTGCTTCTTTGCCCCATACCCTTACCGCAAGGTTTTCTGTATTGATCTGTCACACCTGGGCCTGCCTTTCCATTTAAAGTTTTTTTTTTTTTAAATCGCAACTTTTTTAAAATTTACCGAAACATGTTGGATCCGTAAGAAAAGAAAAAGGTGCTGTATAATTTTGTATGCATCCACTTACCTACAAAATGAGACAGCTACGGCACCTTTCTTGTTTTTTTTTTTTTTGTTTAACCATGCTGCCCAGCATCACCAAAAACCACTGGCAAAGCCAATAGGTCCCAATGGCAAGACCTATCCACTTTGCTGGTGTTTTCTTTTTTTTATACTACTCAGTCCTTGTATTGTACATATTTCTAAGCCCCCACTGTTTTTATATAATGGGGAAAAGGGAAAAGTACATTGAAGTCTTTTCTTTAGCTCCAGGGCCAGTTGGTAGTTACTGGGTAGCATCCATGGTTGATCCTGTCCCCAAAACTCCACTTCCCAGCTCATAATCCCTGCCACTCTCCAACAAACATCTTCTCATGTGTGTCTGCACATGTCAAGTGTCTTCACATATACATTGTCTACACACGCACAAAGTGCTCTGCGAAATTATGTTAGAAAGTTGGCTAGCCTATAGAGTAGTGAGCCACCAAGCCACCACCATACAGTGTATCCTGCATTCATCTATAGGGCCGGGCGCAGCCCGAAGGAATAAATAAAGATGCCTGCGCCGCTCGAGGGCAGTGCATGTACTCATTAAAGTGGTATCCTGATGTCTGCTTTATGGTGTGCCTGGTGAAGCATATTAAAGGCCTGTGCATGCGTGGGCTAGCACCCAGCATTTGCCACGAGGCAGGCTGCCACCATGTGTCATATCAGCCCGAAGGTGATTGTTGGAATGGCATGGGGCAGTGTGTTGCCCGGAGGCAGTGGGTAGCAAATCACTCTGTGCCGTGGTAGGCGGTGGCATTCCTGGCCCGAGATGGCACAATCTGATGGCCTGCGAGGGTGCAGCGAAGGAGGCTTGTGCCCGGAACTGAACGAGGGGCCGTCAAGAAGGACTCCACATTCGTCTGCTACTGGCAACGGGGGGTGCACCAACGACATTGTGGCTAGAAGTGCCAGCATGCATCCACCCCTTGAACGAGCAACACCACAGAGAGCAGGCCGAAGGATGTGTAAGCCCCCCTCTGACTGAGATACACATGGCCCACAGTCCATAGCAGTGTTTGGCTGCATATGGGCACTTGACGAATCGTATGTGGCAGCGTTCTTTGACTACCCCAGGGGTGTGAAGAGAAACACAGTTGCTGATATTGACGTCCACCTGCATTACTATCACTGATGCAGTTTCCACATGCCGGAGTGAGAAGTCATCCAAATCTACCTCTCAGGGACCTTGAGTGCAGGGAGTGGTGACGCTATCATGGAAGGGCTTGGGCAGTGAGTAAGAGTGAGACAGTTTTTGGTGGAAGACCCAGAGAGAGGGAAGCAGGCCCCGGCAAAAGTGACATTCCTATATCCATATCAGAGAGTGTGGGAAACACTGTCAACACCTCCTCAAGCAGAAGCACCCCCAGCACGGCAGCATTGCGCAAATGCCCCAGTCACAGCGTTGCAGGTGCTTAGCCAACAGGATTACCCCGCAAAGGCCTCCTTGCGGTGGAGCAAGTGGATTGGGAGGCTGCACCATTATTTTTGCACCACATATGAAATGGATGGCGCCATCATGAGATCAATGATGTTGCACATGGGGGGACACGAACTCTATGAACTGTTTTAAGGATCTAGCGAATACAGGGGTGGATGATGATTTTGACGCTGTTGTGGTGGCTCTGAATAAACATTTTGACTCCCAATTGAATCCAGACTATGAAAGGTTCAAAATTTGCCAACTGCTTCAAGAAAAGAGGAGTCAGTGGTCACATTGTGCGCAAGTTAGCTAGCACGTGCACAGGAGCAGACAAGCAAGATGAAATAAGAGCACAGCTGATTCACGGGTGCTGGTCGTCCAACTTTAGGAAGTTGATATTGAGGCAACCTGGCATAACCCTAGATGACACTTTAATTCTGGCCCGGTCACATGAGCTCGCAGACAGTTAGGCAGGGGCAATGGAGTCTGCTTTTGCCTGAAGCTCCAACATTCCGGCGAGTTCCCAGGTGGTGAAAATCAAGCAAAAAACATGTAGAGACGAACCAGCGACATCTTCCAAGGCCATGTGGGGCTCCCGGCACCAAGTCCAATGAGAAGAGGTGTGGAAGTTGCGGAACAGCCCACCATCCGCTAAGGTGGTGTCCGGCACAAGGAGCCGTGCCTTAAATGCAATCACTCTACGAAAGTATTTTGCAGCTCCTCCCAGGTGCCAAGTAGATATCAGTTGCATGAAGATAACAGCTCTCATTGACACAGGGGCGTCAGTGAATGTCATCGACTCAGGACAGTTTCTCAGGCTAAACCCCCAGCTGGAAATATTCTTAACGAAGACAAAAATATATCTATGGAAGAACTGAATCCCTCCTGTAAGAGGGTGCCATTGAATTTGAAGTAGCCGATGGGGACACCAAAACCAGAGCCAAGTGTCATGTAACAAAGGTAACACTGGCACACTCCTCAGTTGTCATACTGTGGAGGACTTTGGGTTAGTGTTCTTTACCAAACAAATCCACCAGTCCCATGTTGACAACATCCTCACTGAAGGGGTGCAGGTTAAGCTCCATATATACGACTCTGTTAGATTTGTGGCCCTGCATCACCGAAGGGTGCCTTTCCATCTTCGCCCCCTGGTTGAAAAGGAGTTGGAGCAGTTGGAACAGGCTGGGGTGATCAAGAAAGTAACGGGTCCCAGGCCATGGGTATCGCCATTGGTAATTGCCCTGAAAGCCAAACAGCCTGTGGCATCGGGGTGGAAAAGGGCGAAGACTTAGTGTTGTCTACATCTGTGTCACCAAACTCCAGACAGCACAACAGGCTGTGCACCGAGCAATCTATTAATGAGGAGGGTGCATTCTGATCACAATAATATTCATGAACGTATGGCCACACAAAGAAATCCGTGTCTTAGAAAGAAAGGATGTACTTCTAGAAACTTGACTAATACGCAGCATACAGGTAATTCAATGTCAGAAGCATGCTATGTTTCCTTGGTTAATGTACCAAAAAAATCCCAACCCACCCTCCCATGAAAGAGTAGAAAGTGGGGATGCACTAAAAAAGAAAGCAATATACTGGTTTTGGCATAGGAAAGGATGCCGCTCATTTATTAGAGATGACATCCTTTGAGCAAAAAGGCATGTTTCAAGCAATCATAAGCTTGGTAGTACTGAACTACGTCTAAGCAATAGGGACCTTTCTGCAGCGCTAGACTGGCCGTCGCAAGCTTCTTGCGTTTCCCCAGGAGGTTGGAAGGGTGAGAGGTGGTTTTGCAGCAGTTGGGGCTGGTTTTGTTACTGGGGCTGGTTTTGCAGTTGTGCTTCAAAACCACCCCCCAGTAACGAAAACAGCAGGTCTTCGCACTTACATCCCCGACACCTCCACCCTTGGGACAGGGGCTTGGCCAACAAAATTGACAGGGCTGCTTTCGGTTCCCAGTCCAGCTCTGCCTTGTTGACAGTTTGGTTGCCCTTGACCTAAGATCCTCTACCCACCATCCAACACAAATCTGTTTAACATATCATTGCCCCGCAGAGAACTATCCAGTGCTCTGCTCGTGAGCCCCTAAGTTCTCCTGTGCGAGAGGTGGAATGAATGTTGCTCTCCTGTAGCTCAAATGGGCTGCAATAAAAGATTTGTAGTTATCCTATCATCAAAATTGGCTCATCGTCTTTGAATTTTATTTTTGGAACTCTGCCTATAGATGGATTATTTCAATTGTCACATTATCCACATGCTAGTAAGACCTGGCCTACCCGGAATGTGATTTGTAATCCACTTACTGTGCCTTCTGCAAAGACTGATGTAGAAAGTATTCCTTTCCCTTCTTTGGCTGATATATTTACTTCTCCTGGTAGAACAGTATTGGATACTTCTGTGATAACAATAATTTCATGGAATGTGGCAGGTCGTAGATTGAAATTGGCACTCCCTTACTGCAGTTAATACTTGGGAAAGTTTGACCTCTGTATACTCCATGAAACCTGGTGCACAGAACCTGTCTTTAAATTAGGATCCTAAATGTTCACGTTCTAGCAATTTCCACCCATGTTGGGAAATCTGGGGGACTAACAATATGGTTAAATACTGATTTGAAATGTAAAATTTGTCAGTTTAACATTAATTGCCCAGATATATTGGGCTTTAGTATTTTGTCTGGTAAAGCGCCTAGGGTAGATGTTTTTAACATCTACGGTAGAGTTGCTAAGGGAGGCCAGGCTTCAAAAACTATTACAATCTTAGAAGAGTATTTAGTTAAAAATCCGACACAAGCCAATCTCATTCTTGAAGGAGATTTCAATACAACTTTTGAGCCTTTGGTCCATAATGTTTTAGGGATTCCGGAAGAGGAGGATGAAAGGTGGGCTATCCCTCTGTTGGATTTAACTCCTATTAAGAAGTGGACTCAAGCTGCGTTGCAATTGAAGGCTCTCTCCATTTAATTGGGAGTTAGGGCAGCTAATGGACTGACTCAAGCAGATCCCAAGGAAGCCCACACTTTTAACAGACTCAACCACACAAGTCATATAGATTATATTTTAGTAGATCTTAGGTTATGGTTATGAAGGATATAGTTATTGAGAACATCTAGAGAGCAGCCACAATCCTTTTTGCTTACTATGATAGCATTTGGTAGTACACATATTGATGATCTGCAGATGCCTTCCTCTACCAGGGATGCTGCTCCTACGAACAACATGTCATTTTATGTGGAACCAGGAAGTTGTTGAACCAGAATTATTAGCAGCACATTAATAAAGATGGATCATCATCATCCCCACAAGTTCAGTCTCCCATCTTTATATTCTAGTTTTTTTTTAGCGTACTCTGGCATATTTTCTAGTTCTGGCAAATTTGAGAATAACAATCAGGTAAGCGGAGAGCGTAAGGCCATGGAACCAGTGGCAGCTCCTCCGCTATGGCGGAGGAGCGTCACCCCCACCTCCGCCAGCAGCAAAGTTGCAAAACTTTTACAATAAAACGATATTAAACCATGCTTATTATCATTTTATTGTTAAGAGGGTGGGGCCACAGGCTATGGCAGAGGGGGAGTGCACAGCATTCCCACCTCAGTGTGCATGTATGTTTGGCCGGACGCCTTGGGTTGAGCAAACACACATGCACACTGTGCTCTCTCCAAGGCACTGTGTTGCCAGGTTGGAAAGAGCAGGCACAGGCTCCCAGTTTGCCTGTGAAAGCCAAGCCAGGGTGCTCAGGCCAATTCTAACGCTGCTTTCATGCAGCATTAGGATTGGCCGCAGGGCAGGCTGCGAGCCTGTGCCTGCCTGCGGTGGAGTGGGAAGCAGAAAAGCGGTGTGGCAGCGATTTTGGTACGATTTTATTTATTCATTTTTTTTAATGTAATGTTAGTTTTGTTTGTTTTTTGTCCCCCCTGCTGCGCGCCACCCCGCCCTTTCACCCTGCAGCGAGCCGCAAATGCATGGAACCCACTCTTGTGACAGGATGGTTATCAAGGACCCCCACCTTGGGTGGAAACTTCGCACGCCCTATGAAAAGGAAAGATGGGTGGTGGTAATAGTCTGCAGCACCACGATCACTGCCAAGAAAGGAAGAACTGAAGTTTTAAAGAATGTGTTGTGGTTCAAAAAAGTCTTTGAAGGGTTCCAGGCCGCAGATGAAGAAACCACCTCCAAGTCCGAGTGAAGGATCCGGCCCTGCAGACAGCCGGAGGAGGTACCTACTTACAACTACGGCTGTCTTGACAAGAGGAAGAGATCAGCCCTCCAATCCTGGGGAAGCCGGTAGTCAGGGACAACCCTATCAGTTACAACACAACCAGTGCTTAATTTGTGCTTGTTGTTTCCTGTGCGGAGCACCGGCAGTTATTTTTGAGGGCCAACACTTATTTTTCTGCCTCAAGCATTTACTGTGCGCAAAAGACACATAGTGGAAAGAGGGAGGAAGAGACAAACGAAAAAGCGTCACACTGGGTGAAAATAGAAAGCTGCAAGAGTGAGCTGAAGGGACAGGGAGTGGCTTTAAATAGATTGAAGAGGCCCGAGTTGGCTTTAGAATTAACTGCCTGAGTATTCAGAGCTCACACATTTAATTGCAGTAGCCGCGTGTTTAAGAGGACGACTTTGGCAACAGCACGTTTTTATTTATAAATCAAGCACTGAACTCAGCCCACTGGGTCACCCAAGACTGAAAGATTAGGTGTGTTGAACTATAGTGCTGCAGTTGTTTATCTCTCAGTTCTTTCTTTTATTTTTATTTTTGACTAAAGGTTGGAAGGGATGCCGTGAGCAACTTGGCCACTACCCTATGGTTTATCCTGCATTCTTCCATAAGTCCTGGTGCGGCCCGAAAGAGTAAATAAAGGTGCCTGCGCTGCTTGGGCTGCTTGCGGGCAGTGCATGTGCTCACTAAAGCGCTGTCTTGACGGCTGCTGCAGGGTGTGCCTGGTGAGGCCTATGCGTGCCTGAGCTCCTACCCAACATCATAGGGTGACCAGACGTCCCGGATTTCCCAGGACAGTCCCGGTTTTTGGGGGACTGTCCCGGTGTTCCAACGCTTCTCTTAATTTTAAATAAATGTCACGGTTTTTGGGACAAAGGCCAGATCATCTAGGGAAGAGAAGCTAAAGACACCTACAAAGTATGAAACAATTAAAGTAATTTATCTGTTACTGTCATGCAACACGTCCCCTGTCTGCTCCCAGCAGAGAGACAGAGAGGGTAGCATTGAGAGGTTGGTGAGGGCTGGTTGGGGGGGTGGGGGCGGGGGGGTGCAGGGTGGGTCCTGGTTTTTGCTCCTCAAAATCGGTTCACCCTAAACATATAAGGTGTGTGCAGGCCTACCTTTTGGGGAACCTGGATCCTAAGATAGGAACCTGTGGGGAATCTCGAATGTATAAACCACCGTTACTACTGGTGATGCTCTAATATTCCCCTCCAGCCGTCTTTTTGATGTGGCTGAAAAAGTGTGGTTCAATCTTGATTTCTAGTCGCTGACACACCCATCGGTAACATCAATGAGCGTTACGTCCATGCTGTGTGCTTTCATGTTTGGCTAACCCGGTGCCCCCTTCCACGGTGCCATTTTGTCAACTCTCTGCAGTCAAGAGCAGTTGTGCTACCTTACTGCGTGCCTATCAGACCCAGGCGACCGCTCCGCGAACCTGGGGACGGAGTCCGTCAAGGAGCTACAGCTCGTGCAGAGGCACACCAGATGTCCCTCACTGGGAGGGCGTAGAGAGGGAGCCGAGCAGGCACCGCCCACTTCGTTAAAATATTAGCTTCTGACAGTGGGGCCATATGAGCCCCGGACAGCGAACAGCCTCAGTGAGTGGCAGACATAATGATGCCTGCAGATGGCGCGCCGTAGGCTTCTCAACAGGAGGCGCTGTTTTCAAAAGATCATCTCACATTACAACAGAAAGAATAGACCTGGAATAGCCTCCAATACTAAATGCACTTTGACAGAAATTGAAATATTACTTGTTTTCTTTTCTTGGGCCTGCTTTCTGTCGTTCATAAGAGGTATGGTAAAACGTGCGAGCTGTCGGTAAGTGTGGTGTAGTCCTCAAAATATTACTAGTTGTTTAATAGCGAATACTTATAATTTACTCCTGCCTAGAAGTAGCTGTTTTGTGACTATTACTCTGAAATAATCTGTAATATTTTTACGTTCTTTATTGAGTTTAAGGTAATGTCTGCACAACTTCTGTGACTTTTGACCTGCAAAAATCCTGTTGAACATTGCAACTCATGCTCGAAGTGCCGTACATTTGTCAACAAGCCTAAAGAAAATACGTTAAAACTGCTGAGCTTTCCCTCGCCTTTGCATTTTAATGTTCCCCGGACCCAACAACGAGGCGGGGGCACGCAGGGAGTTCGGTGTTTACCATGTGCGAACAGCCTGCCTTGCCTAGTGACCTGCGTTTCACTGCCTTCTGCAGTATCTGGCGACATATTGTATGGATCATCGAGAGCGGCCAACAATATTATAATCGTGCAAATAAAAGAGATCCTTTTGATCGCCTAAACCCCAGCAAAGGATTCCCCCGCATTAACCTTGATTTTAATGGCTGTAGCTGAGTGGGGAGATCACAATTTGGATGGGCCTGATTATTTACTAAATACAATGCATTAATGCGAGGGGGTTTTAACACCCATTGCTCTCTGGCATTATCGCATTACTGCCAGCCTTTGTTGCCTTGCAGACAGGAATATGAAAGCAATCTGTCCTGTAGTGAGACTGGCTCCAGAAGCATTTCTCTGATAAGAAGACCCCCTGCCCTTTGGTAGTGTCTCGTCCAGCAGGCTTAGCCATGCGCCTAATCCCCAGCAAGTGGTTCGATTATTGCTGACCAGCAATGGCGCGATATGTATTTATATACATTTTCGGCCCTTGGCTATCAACGTTTCGCTAATTCCTTTAGCAGAAATGCGCTGCAATCTATATTTTGCAGCGGCACGTGCTACCCAGATGGCGCTGCTCATGTTTTCAAATAACCACTCTCCAAAACCATACTTTGAATAATACATTCAGCAAATCCTTTTTAAAGCAGGAGAGGTACCGTTATGTAGAACTGCGTAACGCTCTTGATGCATTTACTCATCCACATTAACCGAAATGAGAAAATAAACCACGGCAGAGTGTACAGTTCTGTCTGCGAGTAGGCAAGTTAGCAAGCAAAATAAATACCTGGGCCAGACGTGTTTAATGCGCTTTGCCATGTATTTTAATATCCGGTGCTTTCTTCAAGTGGTGCGGTTTCTCTAGTTGCTTGATGTTGCCTGACATTTAATGTGTCTGGTCTTAAAGCCCATACATAGGTCACTGCTGTCAAGCAAGCATGACTGTACATGTTGATATTGATAGCAATCATTGAAGCAAGCCCTTATTAAAAAAATAAAAGAATCTGTTTCTCTTTGCCCATTCCCTTCTGAACTATTATTGGGCGTTTTCCAGGAGCTTAGGTTGATATTTATTCATCTGTGGCACTCTCCTGAACACCCGTGTTTGCCCGTAAAGCTATCAAATATACATTGTGTGTTTATTGTGATAATGAGTATGTATGAACTGTTGAGTTTGCTCCTTGTTTCTAGATGGTTTAGTGTGTTATGGTGTCTGCTATGAGATCTGTTTAACTTGAAGTCGCATATTTGATGTTAAAAATTAGCACAGTCGAGTTTTCTGAAAGTAAACGCTGTTAATTACAACAGAATTAAACCGCAAAATCCAATCTAGCATGCTTTAATTTAAAAGAACAACATATTGATATAGCGATACATGTATCCAACTGATAACAATCGTTTGCTGACCAATTATGACATCACAGTTATATTGACATCAGAGCATTACTGTTCTGTGAGACCGTAGCAAACGCCGTGCCACAGTTTTTATGACATCACAATGCTCTGCTTGTTGACATAACGTCTGGAATCAGCTACATCCTTCTCGATCTCTTTATTTTTTTGGGAGTTTTGTTGCGAGCAAAGTGATGCCATGCAGCTCCTGCATTGCACTTGGCAACAAAAAAGATGGCCAGGGGCAGTCATTGGTGCTTGATCCCAATTACACGCACCGGAACCCATATGTGTTTTGGGCCTCGTCTCTGGTTGTTGACTACCTTGATGCTGAGCTGTATCCATGCAGTGAATCAATTCCTTTTGATGGCCATCATGATATCTAGTGGCTATGGTAATGGTCACATAACAAACTGTGCATTGTTCTAGCTACCCAAATATTGTGTGAACAGGACAGTTTCATACAGGTGATAACTTGGTTTGGGTCTCCAGGTTCGAACCAGATTCTTGAAGAGAATAGGAACCAATACACTGAGAGTTCTTCCGCTTTGTTGCTTTCTTGAAGGAGACCATCGAGAAATCTCTGGAGCCAAGGTTCCAACATGTCTTATGTAGTGTTATAACAGGACCTTAAATTGCACTCTGTGCTTCAACAGATTGTCTCTAAGGCTGGTGATATGAACCATATTCATGCAGCGCATTCATTTCTTTTGACTATAGGCTCTGCATTGACTAGCATCAAAAGTATTTTATGAATAAGACCGGCATAATGGGCAGGTTATTTTGTCTTTATGTTAGATTCAGATTATTAAAGAGAATGGGATCAAAAGCCCTGTCTTTCTAGTATTTCTTTCTTCTGGCAGAACAGGAAGTGATGTCTGGGGTCAAGGTTCTAGAATGCCATATGCAAGAACCCTGAATGTTACCATTTTTAATGGATTCCTTCCAAGGACGGGATAGGTTCTTGTGTTGTCTTGTCTCAAGTAGAACTGTAGCATGACCACCTTCTTTAGTAGCCTCTGCACGTTTTGGACCTGAATTTTGTGTAAGCCCACACAGTGATGTCACAAAACTGGAGTCTTGGGAAAATCTGCGCTCCTTCTAGGTCTACATCCCTGTGGAGATCAACAGATTCTTCCATAATTTGTTAAGGATGTTGGTTACTCATTCAGTCCTGCTCTTTCAATTTGCAAGTTAGAAATCCAGCATTGTTGTTTTAGAAGTAGAATGCTGGGAATGCACCAAATTCTCCTCTCTTGGAAAACTGTAATCTAATTTTTTCTTTGAAACGTATTGTCTATAATTCTAAGAAAATGAAAATGGCCTACCAGAAGTTTTCCTTCTCAAATAATTCTAATCGCTGAATGGCAGCTACCCTCTATTCTAATGACTTCATAAGAGTATCCTCACAGGGTATCACTTAATTATGCTTTTTTTCATTTTTATTTTGTTTCAGTATTGAACTACTTCAGATTGTATCAATTAGCAGGAAACACGCTCTCCTGAAGAAACCTACGGCGGACCCCAGTGACCTGAAGAACTTCCGCCCCATCTCGCTCCTCCCCTTCCCGGCCAAAGTCATCGAGAAGACCGTCAACAAGCAACTGACCAAATTCCTCGAAGACAACAACCTGCTCGATCCCTCCCAGTCCGGATTCCGAGCCAACCACAGCACGGAAACCGCCCTCATCGCAGTCACCGATGACATCAGAACTCTGCTGGACAACGGAGAAACAGCCGCCCTCATCCTCCTCGACCTCTCGGCTGCCTTCGACACTGTCTGCCACTGCACCTTAATATCCCGCCTCCGCTCCACCGGTGTCCAAGGACAGGCCCTGGACTGGATCGCCTCTTTTCTCTCTAACCGCTCCCAAAGAGTCTACCTCCCGCCGTTCCGCTCGGATCCCACCGAGATCATCTGCGGCGTCCCACATGGCTCTTCGCTCAGCCCGACTCTCTTCAATGTCTACATGAGCCCCCTCGCCGACATCGCACGCAAACACAACATCAACATCATCTCCTAGGCCGACGACACCCAGCTGATACTTTCCCTAACCAGGGACCCTACCACCGCCAAGACCAACCTGCAGGACGGAATGAAAGACGTCGCAGAATGGATGAAACTCAGCCGCCTGAAGCTGAACTCAGACAAAACGGAAGTCCTCATCCTCGGGAACACCCCGTCCACCTGGGACAATTCTTGGTGGCCCACGGCCCTGGGCACCACACCAACCCCCTTAGACCACGCACGCAACCTCGGATTCATCCTGGACCCGCTTCTCACCATGACCAAACAAGTCAACGCCGTCTCCTCTTCCTGCTTCCTCACTCTCCGCATGCTCCGAAAGATCTTCCGCTGGATCCCCGCCGACACCAGAAAAACTGTGACCCTCGTCACAAGCCGTCTGGACTACGGAAACACCCTATACACAGGAACCACCGCAAAACTCCAGAAACGTCTTCAGCGAATACAAAACGCCTCCGCACGCCTCATCCTCGACATACCCCACCACAGCCACATCTCCGCCCACCTGAGACACCTGCACTGGCTACCCGTCAACAAAAGGATCACCTTCAGGCTCCTCACCCACGCACACAAAGCCCTCCACAACAAGGGACCCGAATACCTCCACCGTCGCCTCAGTTTCTACACGCCCACCCGTCAACTTCGCTCCACCAGCCTCGCACTCGCCGCCGTCCCTCGCATCCGCCGCACCACGGCAGGTGGGAAATCCTTCTCCTACCTGGCGGCCAAGACATGGAACTCCCTCCCCGCCAACCTCAGGACCACCCAGGACCACCTCGCCTTCCGGAGGCAGCTCAAGACCTGGCTCTTCGAGCAGCAGTAAACCCCCACCCCCTAGCACCTTGAGACCCTCACGGGTGAGTAGCGCGCTTTATAAATATTATTGATTGATTGAATTCAAGCTTAATTCATTCCACAGTTCTATCTGCAAAAGGAGAGAATGGCTTCTGCTTTCTCTCTTTGACTACATGTAGATAGACTACCATAAATGTATGATATTGGATTATACCAGGCTGTCAAAAGATTCCATAGTTTCACACTGAAGACCAGCCCTCTTTTTAATGTAAAACCATAAATCAATAGGAGAAGCCCAGTGCAATCAGTAATTGTGCTAAGGTTTTAGCCTCCTTGTGAAAAATTAGGTTGTTGGTTGACTTGACTGGAGTGTGATCCCTGGTTACACAACATCCACAATCCTTTGTGTGGTGATCCACAAAAAGTCACTGCATTAATCTGTTTTCAACCCTGGGTATCTTGGCAAAAAGAGCAGTCAAGCTTAACTTAGAAAAAATGTGTAAAGTATTTATGAAGCACACAAACAGTAATAAAGGAAAACACAACACAAGAAAAATCCCACACCAATTTAGAAACCCAGCGTAAGTTTTAAAGACTAAGTTGACACAAAAACAACAAAAATCGAATCAGTAGAACCAGAGTTATGCATTTCTAAAGATTTTACCCAAAAACTAACACCTAAAAGATCAAAGCGACAACCTCGGACATCTAGGTGAGCAAGACCGCATCAAATTAAAAAATTGTGGCCGACCACAGTGGAGCGCGGTTCAGATACAAGAAGTGAATTGGGCATGGTTAGCACTTACCTTCAAACTTAGAAGAAATTCTGAGAAAAGGTGTTCTGAGAAGTTAAAGTTCAGCAGGACGCCATTGTCTGGGAGACTTTGGTCGAAGCAGCAGTGAAGATATCTACTTTGGATTCAGTCTTTTTTTTGGAAGTTGAATATCTCCAGAAAGATGAGGCAGAGGTTGATAGCCACAGACAGTTCCACTAGGCCGGATATCCCATTGGCGAAGGACCGCTGAACATAATTTGCTGCTGTGGAGAAGAAAGTAGCAGGAAAAGACGCAAAGTCAATCCGATCAGTAATGCACCTCAGGTGGATAGGCAAGCAGGTTGGTCCTGGTCTCCTGGTTCTTGGCGCAGTTTTTGGCCAGAAATTTTCTGAGCCCTCAGTTTTGGGATTTGGCCAACTAGGGAACTGTAGCACTCTAACCAAGGGTCCAGGACTGGTGGGACACCACTTGGAGGTTCTGGATTCACTCAGGCTGGGTCTAGGTGCGGCTTCAAGATAGTGGGAACCTTGTGTGTCCCTTCAGCTCTGAACAGGAGGCCCACAAACTAGCCCTTGGAGTCACTCGGGTAGCAATGGGCTCAGGTGAATATGCAGAGCTGACCTCTGAGGGTTCGAGGCAGGCTCCAGGCAGCAAAGTAATTCCTTCCAGGCACAACAAAGCAGTCTTGCAGAGTGCACAGCCGGTCATAGCCGTAGGCAGTCTTCCGAGAATCCATCCGCAGGTCTAGGGGTGAACAGAAGAGTGAGTCTGAAGGTCCTATTTGTATTCTCTGGAATGAAAGTACTTGTAGTTTCCTGACTCCTCTGCCCTGTTTTCAAGCTAGCTGCCGTGACAATGTGGGGTTATTCGGTCTTTTGTGTGAAGGCAGAGCACAACCCTATTCAGTTGCAAGTTGGGCTTTGCTCAGCCTCATCCCCCCATCCTACCAGCAGATGGTCTATTTAGGCACCCCTAATCTCCCTATTGTGTGACTTTCTGGAAGGAATTCACAAAGTCTGTCAGCTACACCCCGTCATGTGACCCATGGCAGCTGCAGGCACAAAAGGGCTAAAGGCAGGAAAATGCCAACTTTATAAAAGTTGCATTTCCACAATTGTTATTAAAAATCCTACTTTACCATCAAAGAGGATTTTTTGTTACAATTTCCTAGACACCAAACATGAACTGGATAGCTGGTCCCAATCACAAGTTAGCACTTATTGAATGTAATAAGGCAACCCAATGTTATCCAGTGGGACAGGTAGGTCTCACAATAGTGAAAAACAAATGTAGGAGTTTGTCACTACTAGCAAATGTAAAACTTTAAAGTAAGAAGTCTAGCCTTTTAATTACAGTGCACCCTGCCCTAAGGGCTACTCAGGGTTTACCTTTGGGTGATTTATGTGCAATAAAAGGGAAGTTAAAAGCTTGGTAATTGGGCCATACTGCTATGTCGAATCAGCAGTTTAAACCTCCATTAAGGCTGCTGTGGCAAGCCTGGGACATGGTTTAAAGTGCTACTGAAGGGGTTGGCACAATAAGTGCTGCAGGCCCATTGGTACCATTTAAGTTACAAGCCCTGGGTATATAATATAGCACTCTACAAGGGACTAACAAGTAAATTAAATATGCCAATCAGGCATAAGCCAATCGAACCATGTTCAAGGGAGTGAACACAAGCACTTTAGCACTGGTTAGCAGTAGTAACGTGCACAGAGTCCACAGGCCACCAAAAAACTAATTTCAGCACCAACAATGGAAGTAAATAGGCAAAACGCTTGGGGGAAGCCCATCCTAAGGCTGACAGATCAAGCACTCTTAATATAGTACCAAAGGCTTAATATAGCACCAAAGGCTAGAGGCACCCAAACTAGATCAACTTTCTCTTTCTTGAAATGGTTTGGGCAGCTTCAGCTTTCTTTTATATCCGTATACCGTATGACTGAAGAAACTCTATGCAGTGGCTCAAGTTAAAGATTCGATCATGACATCTGTGACCTACGAATGTTCATCTTTAAGACCTCTTCACAGCAAACCTGTCAATGATGGCAGTAACCTTGTCAACTACACAAAACTGCAATTAACCTTACCCAAGAAAGATTCTGGGGGATGCACTACAGCCATAGCTCACAATTCAGAAGCACTTGAGAAAGTGAGTCTGTTATGACCAACTTCTAATAGTCTTAAATGCAAAAGAGCCTATAGCCATAAAGCCCCCCTACCAGTCAACTGCATATGACACAGTGAATCAGCTGGTACTTGTGAAATGCCTGCAGAAATGTTAAAGTAGCAGTAGAATAGGAGTTGCACATCTAGGGAAAGAATGGCTCAATTATAATCACAGATTAGGACTAAGGATCATAACATGTGCTTGTGTATCTAACCAAACACCCTGCTACCTTTGATTGTTACACAAGAGATTGGCTAGAGCTGTCAAACACAAGCATACAACAATGGGTGCCTAACTGTGCATCAATATCGGATAGTTTCTTAACTAATGTCCACAAAGCAGTTGTAGAGTTTATATGTCAAATTTATTTGTTGTTGGTTTCCATTGTTGTGTAGCCATTTGACTATAGCTCCATGCACGTTATTTTAGCATACTAGGCCAGCCGCTGTGCACTCTAACCTAGATATATTTTATTCGGCTTCATTTTATTATTGTTGCAATAGCCACTTTTACGGTCTTGTTTTATTTTCTATCTATCTAACTGTTTTGCCTAGGCCAGCACTCTGTTCTCAAACAAGACATTCTTGCTCACTCTGTGCTTTTTCCAAGGCTACAGCAAGATACATTGCTGGTGAACGTGGTATAAGTTTAGTCGCCGACATTCGTAGAAAACACACATCCTTACGTAAGGACATTTTCTCAGAACATCAGCTGTTTTATTATAAAAACACTTCCTTGTCCCTTACACGTTAAAGGGAGATTCCAGCCAGAGAACCACAACTGTATGCTGATTGCTGAACGCTTCACTACAGATGCTAACGCAGACTTCAGGCCTTTTCTCAGGTATGGGGGATGATGTCTTCCCAGGGGAACCTGAAGGGCAGAATTAGAGCTTAACACACTGTGTTCTATTGCGATCTAGGCAGGAATTAGTCTATTAATTGTAGTGACAATATGGTGTCGTTATTCTTATACTTCACTTTCCTTGTCACCATGTTAATACTGTCATTCTGTGTCATTCTGGTTATTGCAGCACACGCTTTGCTATCTAAGATGCAGTGGTTTTATTAAAATCATTATTGAAACATTTACTGCCTCTGTTTGTCATTGTGTACATGAGACTAATGTAATTGAGAGAAACGGATGAGACCTGATTAACTACGGCTTCCCTGAGAAACCAATTATGTCATGCGCTCGGCTGCCCAGTCATCCCTACCCTTGGCTAGAGATGAGGCACTGCTAGTTAGCTGGAGCAAAACCTGGTTTGGAGTGTCACCTGTAGTGGGTTAGACTTGGTCTCCGACACCGCTGGCGATTCTGCCGCTCAAAATCCAGTACTCTCATTAGAATAATGCGCGACATGGCGCTGCCAACGTTTGGTCAGGCTCTAATTTTCAGGTCCTCCTGAGTATCTCTGTCTCATTGTATACAAAGACACTTTAGTACCTTACATACAGAGAGGTCCGTGGTATTGAGGATTTCCTCAGTACCACGTAGGGAATCCTATCTGATGCTGGAGATTGTTCAGGCTTGAACTTTAAAAGGGAATTTCCCATTTGGTGTGCCTTCTCTGAACGACTTAACTATCTATTATGGTGAATCCGCAACAGTTAGCAATAGCAGTCAATATGAGACAACCTCTGACTGCGCATTTACTAGCAAATGGCCTAACGGCCCAGGGGGGGGTCCCGTCACATTTGTGGTGGACGCCCACCCAGCTTATAGAACAGAACTTTTCTATTGTTGGGTCACATTTCCAGCAGTTGATGGGAACACAAATGCATTTCATCACTATACACTTGCGAACGTCCCTGGACAATACATGGCATAAGCATATCTAGAAATACCTTTATCTTATCAAGAACATAATAATTGGCTTGATGGTGCCCTACCCCATGCAATATTACCTGTTATGTTAGGTCCTCTAAGTAATGATGGTCCTATCTGGCCTTTATTGGCCACCTATACACCTCACCCTGCAGTAGCGACTTTAGCAGTAGCTGAGGTTCGTCTCCTATATACTGAACTAACCGCGACATAGAGACGATTAGTACAGTTTGTAATGCAGACATTGAATACAAACCCAGCACGTGCTGCTCCAGCGCAACCACATGCAGTGACACCAGGAATTAATCCTGCAACTGTACATTCGATTATGGGTAAAGTACCCCCCAAATGAGAAGAAATTCAGTTTTGGCTAGCTCAAAAGATAAATGCACTGGAAGCAGTATTTCCCCATGCGGGACCTCAGGATAAACATAGAATACTAACGATGTGCTTGCCATTTGGGATGGTCCCTCCAGTTGATAACTGTAATACATGGGGCACGGTATTTGCTGCACTCTATACTACCGCACACAGTACCCCTACACTTGCCAATTTACCGGAAGTGTTAAAACAAATTCAAGATGAATATGGGGCATCCCCGGCCCTAGATTTGGGGATGCAGCTAATGGGCAATTTTGTCACGGTATCTTCAATTATATTAAGTAATCTCAAAGGGGAAGCGGTCGCGCTTGCTGTACGCATGCGGCTCCGGGATGTTCCATCACAGGACTAGGAATGTGAGTTGCCAAAGATTATCGCAGAGACCTATTCCAGTATCAGTCGAGTTAGTCTAGGGGCCAGACCAACTAAACCACGATTTTTCCAAGCAAGCTCCAGAGTAACAAAAAACACTGGGATAAAAAACAACAAACTCCTAAAAAAGAAAGGGGAGAATCTCCACGTACAGAGACCCCACAGAATAGATATAATCTCCGAGATAATATAAAAACGCCTGATATATATATATCAAAATACTGATACATGCCAATCTTGTTCCTTTCAGGACTCATCGGAAAAACACAATGAGAGAGGTGGGCAATCAGAGCGAAGAACAGAGTACGTGAAACCGAGATAGGAATCACAACACTCATCAGAGGTTTCGGTTAAAAAGGAAGAGAAACCTCCCCAACAAAAACCCCAGTTTAAAAAGAAAAAGGTAGCAGCAGTCAAAGTACGACATGCCACTCAAGAAGAGGGTCCTCTTGAAGAACAGGAAGTGGGCACTAGCGCTAATAGACAGAGCGGCAGAAGTCACAATAGTTCGCCAGAGTCTTCTAGAGCATCTGGAGGTGAAAGCAACGGATGACTTTCTACAGGTAGAAACTGCGGACATGTGAGTCTCCACGGCTGATAGGGTGTACAAAGTAACGCTACAGTTAGGAGACATTGAACGCACAATAGACGCAATCTTTTGGGATCGCAAAGTAAATATATATGATGTCTTGTTGGCCGAACATGATTGGCCACCTGATTTTGTCTGTACCTGCCCATATGGGGAAGATGTTATTAAATCCTCTTTCTCGCCCCTTGGTCCGGAGGAACTCGCTGAATCCTACGCCATTGATTGGGAATTGGCACAGGCACCCGCGTTATATCGCAACCATGTAGGATGGGATAAAGAATCCCCCTACCATGTGATACCCATTAAAAATCAACCTCAAGCCCAACCTCAGTACCCAATAAAACACAATGCAAAAGCACCTGTGAGAGAAATCCTCACACAACTAGAGTACCAAGGCGTAATTGAACCCTGCGTCTCCCCAATGAATAATCCTTTATTCCCAGTAGCTAAACCAGATCATTCATACAGAATAGTCTTAGACTACAGACACCTAAACAGTCATACACACACATATGCTATACAAAACTCACCTAGCACAGCACTCATGAACAACATAGTGCATAAAAAATACAAAACAACACTGGACATTTCCAATGTTTTTTTCTGCCAGAATATAGTGGCTGAGAGTAGAGACTTAAAGTTTCAGCGCACTGGGCTCACAGAAAAAATTCTGTCATTCACCTCAGGGGTACAAGAACAGCCCAGGACTGTTCGCAGCTCGTGTGACTGCAATTTTGCACAACATTGACCCTGGAGCATTGTCCTATGTAGATGTTATCTATCTTACGAATGATGAATTACTACAACATTTAAGATGGGTTGCCCGCATTGTTGTGGGATTTGCTGGATTTGGCTACAAATTCAACTTTAAGAAAACAAAAATCGCCTTCATCTGTGTCCTGTTTTTGGGATATGAGCTATTGAGTGATGGAAAGAGCATAGCGCCACAATTCTTAGAGAAATGCGCACAACTACAACCTCCAAATACGATCAAAAACTCCAATCTCTATTGGGTTTTCTACATTTTGGCAGAACTAACATTCCAGATTATGCGTCACGCATAAAACCATTATATGACTTAATACATCCAGACTTTTCCAGTAAATTTTGGACAGTCGAACACACACCCATGCTTAGGGAACTGCAGACAGACATGCTTGCAGCCCAACATCTACATACGAGGGACAACAAGACACATTTGGTCATCAGAGTAATTGCTGGGGCCATTGGCTTCACTTATGTAACATTCAATGAGGGTGAGACCGTCCCGGTTGCTTACAAATCACATTTGTACTCACTAGCAGAACAACACTTTGCTCCCACTGAGAAAATTCTCACTGCTGTTCAGATGGCTGTCATTAAGGAAAGACCTCTAGCCCAGGGCAAACGCATAATTGTCATTTCACCAATCCCAGCCCTAGAGGCTGTTACAAAAGCAAGCGTTCCTAATGCTAAAGCATTACATCCAGATTGGATACAAAGGTCCATGTCTTTAACAGCTACTGATGTAGATTACATTTTTGACCCAAAGTTACAAACGAAAGAATTTTTGCAGCACGAACTAGAATACCCGGTTCCAGCAAATACATTGCCTATTGAACAATATCATAGTCATGTACAACGATGGCTCTGCACAACCTGAAATTGGCACAAAACATCAATATTCTGCTGCTTGCACAGTCGTGAGCGACTGTATGGAGGACAATACATTTTGTCCCCTACATACCTTTACGCAAACCCTAGGGGGGGTTGCACAGCACAATTAACAGAGCTAAAATCTCTAGTGATGGCACTGGAACATACGGATCCTGCACAGTACACCCTGATTGTTTGTGATTCGTTCCATTGTGTCTAGTCCTTCAATGAATACCTGCATTACTGGCGCCAGAATGGATTCAGATATTCTAAAGGCAACACAATTAAACACAGACTTCTGTGGGGGAAAGTAGCGGATCTAAAGGAAACGCTACCAAATGTCCATGTTGTACACACACTTGGACACCAGCGTGTTGGAATACACGTTGCTGGGAATACACTGGCTGATGAAGCCACAAAGTTAGCAGTAGCTACGGCTCCTGTTGCTGTAGTAACTCGTTTAAGTATGAAACCAGACGCAGACATATGGGCTGCGTAACAGCTACGGCTGATGGTAGGCCCTACCCAAAAGCATTTCCTTCCAAATATTTCTACAGAATGGGAGGCAGCCTAAACGCTGAAGTTAAAATACCATGCGTAAGGGTGCAAGATATTCCCAACAAAGATATAAGACCAGAATTGATCAAAGCAGCGCATGAAGGGGCAGCATCTGCACATGCTGGTGTGGCGGCTACGATATCTATCTTACAAGCCCGCTATTGGTGAGACCAAGCAGTATGTCCTTTGTTGTGACATCTGCCAACAAATCAAAGTTTCCACTGCCAAACGCCCGCCGCAGACACCTCTCTTGATTTCCAACAAACCTTTACAATGTGTGTACTTGAACCATTGTGGTCCCCTAACACCGGATAGTGCATACAAATCTATCCTAGTCGCTGTTGACTCATGCTCCAGATTTTTATTGGTGTGGCCACAACGTGTGGGTGACGCTCGGACTGTTATTAAAGATTTGCGAGTCTTTTTCGGTACATATGCAGTTGCAGCTTTCCACTCAGACCAGGGCCCTGCTTTCGCCTCAATGGCTTTCAGGGACACCATGGCTTTGTTGGGGGTCCAACTCCAGTACTTGTCTCTTTTTCATCCCAAGGGAAATAGTGTAGTGGAGCGATTAAACCGCAATTAAAGCAATCCTTAACAGCCAGAGTCTTAGGTACGGGTCGTAGTTGGCTTAATCACCTGTATGGAGTTCAGAGAAAACTTAACAATCTGCCTAGAAGGTCCCTGGGGGGTTGTACTTCATATGAGTGCCTGTTTGGAACTCAAATGTATGTTCCAGATGTTGATGGTCCTGGTGTGGAGGTGGCAGAAACACCCTTTCACATAAATGAACGTGAGACTGTCTTACAGGAATTACAACCGTTCCGTGATGACAACTCTTCTGCCAGTGCTGCCTCCACAGGAATTAAGGATGTACCTGTAATGCGACCGTCTGGATTCCCAGAGTGGGGGATCTAGTACGTGAAAAGGTTGCTGTGAAAAAGGAGTTTGATCCTTCTTATCGTGCACCAGTCCCAGTCTTGGGAATTCACGGTACCAGAACTGTCATTCTACTACCGTTGGCAGGTGCCATGGAAAATCATTTTGTCTCCATCGACAATGTCAAACTACACCATGTGGCCTATCCTGCACAGCAGACCAAGAGGAACAACCAGTAGTTCCTGAATCCCTCTCACGACTAGTCAGGACGTTCCTCTACAAGTTGTAAGCAGCAATATCAACACCTCTCCGAGCTTGGGAAGGGAGGAAAATGATCTTGCATTGGTTCCCCTAACAACATATAATACAGAAATAGTTGATCGATTTGATACAGCTTCAACACAGACGGATGGTGCTATTTATTCTGTGCCACCGTGGGAAACACCACCTCCACCAACTAGCACAGGTCTAGTCTTTGAACAAACTGTTTCTGGATATTTTACTGACATCAATGATGACGTCTCCGACTCATTCGCCTCTTCAGCACCTGAACTGTTGAAAACACGTAAGCTGATAAACTAGCTCAAAGTAACTCACTTCGTTCTTCCATGGAACTATCTATGGGTTTCTTTGACTGTACTAGCATTCCTTCTTTGGATTGGGTTTGTCATCACTTTCTTTTATTAATACATGGTCATTTTCTTCCTCAAAGATCAACAGTTGAACTGCTGGATGAGGTCCTAAAACCACATTTTCCATCGCACAAAGTCCGCAGAGACTTGTCCTTTGTGAACATTTCGCCTATACCAATTCCTGATGGGATTGTTTGGGATAAAGTAAGATCTGATATATACGGCCCTACGGAGGTCATTCAAATACCATATGTGTTCAAGCTTTCAATGAATGATATAATAATACCATGCATTGTTTCTGATGATTGGGATTTGAAAACGGTTGATTCTATGATGATTGAATTGCAGAATTATACTGTATTTGAAAACGAAGATGTTTGTCAATCTAAAGAAAATTATGGTGATATGTTTTGCTTTAATTATTATGGGCACCATTTCATACACAGAGCGAGCAGTCTAAAAACTGTTTTTAATTTCACACAATGGGAACATTCTCCAACTCCACCGCAAGGGAGTTCCAAAATGTATTCTGAAAAGTTTACTTATTTCTCTGGGCATGATGTTAGAAATGCTGAGTCATTTTATTTTAAATTGCCACCTACTGAAAACATACACATATTGTTGACAAATACAAAGTTTATATATTCGGATTCCATTGTTTCCCGGTTGACTATGGAAGGCTATGAATATTGGCTGAAGTCGATTGACTTGAAAAGTGTGTGGGGAACTAGACATTGGCAAATTAAGGGGAAGGAAGCTTTATTTACAGCATGCCTGATACCTGTTCAAATGATATTTTTTAATGGAACTGTCCAGCAAACAAGTTGTCTAGGCTTAGCAAAAATCAAGGAATTGACACACCCAGTATACCTGCCCCTGCAAAATGTTATAAATGGCAAAAATACACAAATGCAACTGAAAATTAGCTCGATGAATGAGTCCAGAATGGTACATTTTATGTTTCACTGACATGTCCTGGCGGGTGGTTATTGTGGCCAGTAGATACCAATGGGTGTCACCAATGTTTGATCAACTCCTCAAGGGGTTTTAGAACTAATAGGCCGGACCCTCGCTATATATCATCCGAACATGCGGGTATAGTTACAACATACAGTGTAGGGAAACTGTGCCAACAATGGTTAAGGACTTCCACACTAGACGTGGTTAAAGAGCACCTCAATCTTCTGTCAAATAATACTGGTTTACAGGACTTCCTGTTAGGTCCCAGAAAACACAGCAGAAAGAGTTTCTTATATGAAGTATATAATGAAATTTGGAAGCTTTCCCAATAAGAAGCAGCTGCCCGGTTAAGGCAAATAGACCAGGAAAATCTAAAAAAGGCATTAGCTGTTGTAGATAATGGGATTAATACCCTGTCTGACCGGATATACACCTTAAATAATATTGTATCCTCTGCTATAGACATTATACAAACAGATATGTCTTCCTTACACCATGGACAGAGTCCGCTAAGGTCCATTATGCCTGTTGGGTTGGACACTTCAAACATTGAAGGCGGGTCGCATTCCCTGGCAACATGTCGGCGCGAGGGAAATATTTTCTTCCTTTAATTTAATGGGACAACAACTACTAATGGCTTATAAAGAAGTTACTTGTGTCATGCTAAACATCGAGAAATTAGAAAAGTTGCCTTTTACTGTGGCTGAAATACCATCTGCTGAGTGTCTAATACATGGGGTCATTAATCTGCCTATTTCTACACTTCAGCTCACCTCCTATTTAAAACACATTCCGTTAGGCAGATATGAAAGGCTGGGCGGTAGTTACATCATGAGGTGTGCGAGCTGCCCTTCTCGTACAAATGTCTCAGTGAAGTGAAAGAAGTCTTTCTTAGTGGTAGTGAAAGTGAGACTTCAGTCAGCCATTCGATGGTTTGTAAACAGCTGTCCTTGCACGGGGCGTGTAACGCGTCTGTAGCAAACTTAGCTTGTTATCTGAAGGGAGTTCCAGTCCCTTTGATTAGACCTACGTTCCAGTTGCTTTCAAATGGCAGCTATGTTCTCCACAATAGTGAAGACTGTTGTGGGATGTGAACCGGAATAGTTTGTTGTTTCAGTTTTCTCAGATTGTTACATGTTGCGAGAATGTACTATTTCCTCCCACCAAAAAAAAAGAGGTAGCAGATATCTGGCCTCACATTGCTACTTCTAATGTGAATTTTGACAAGCTGAGCAGACTCAAGGCGTTATTGTTTCAAAAAAATGTGGCTCTTACATCTGCCCACGAGACCTACGCACTTCAGGTGGCAAGATCGTCAGCAGAGATACAGTCCCTTTTAAGTACAAACTTTCCGAGACACTTCGGTGAACTTGTGGGACAGATATTTAATGCGTCCAGTACAGCTGGAATCGCACACTTCTTTAGGGCTGTTGGTTCTGGTTTCGTTCACACCTTCTCCTCCATATTCTGTCTGATACCATCAGCCATTCATTCAATTTTCTCCAGTATTTTCGGGTGATTTACAATAACTTTGGCTATCATTGTTGGCATTTTGCTGTTGCTATTTTTTATGCGCAATGGCTGTCCCGCCGCAACAAGGAGGGATGAAAGCGCTTCCATCAGCGCAGCTGTGTCGTGATCGCATGATGCCGTTTTTTGGAGCAACACTCCTGGAGCAACTGGAGTGTTACTGATCTGTATAATTTAGACCGGTTTTGGATTGTGTGCAGCCCGTGTTTCGGTGCCTCTGGTGCTCTTTCGAATATGCATTGGAAGTCTGTCTTTCCACGCAGCGCTTGCTTTCATCGGATGCTGATCTGTTGATGTTCTCACTGAGGGCTCATTACTAGACATGTTCGTTGAGGGTGCGTTTGCTACGGGAAGCTACTTATGAGTTGCCCTTCCTGGAGGATGTGGCTCTTAACTCATCATTGGGCACACCACAGAATGCCGCCTTGGCTGAGACTCCGGCTATGGAACACGACTGCTGCTTGGTCCTTCTCGGCAATGCTTTTCCATCTTTAACACCTGCCTAAGTGGAAGATTTTCTGTCCTCTATGATCCCGGAATCAATTGGATATTCTAAAAATAACTCTAACTCTTGAAATTTGGTCCTTGTACATGTTAAGTTTTAAATTGTCCTTTTATACGCTCATATGTCCTTTTAACTTGTCATTATTGACATCTTTTACATATATATATATATATATATATCTCTTAGGTTGAGCTTTTAAGTAGCATTTTATATATAATTAGGCTTTGAACCACCTTCAACCGACAAGGGGAGGGTGTTAATTAGCCATTTGGCTATAGCTCCATGCATGTTATTTTAGCATGCTAGGCCAGCCGCTATGCACTCTAACCTAGATATATTTTATTCGACTTCATTTTATTATTGTTGCAATAGCCACTTTTACGGTCTTGTTTTATTTTCTGTCTCTCTAACTGTTTTGCCTAGGCCAGCACTATGTTCTCAAACAAGACATTCTTGCTCACTCTGTGCTTCTTCCAAGGCTACAGCAGGATACATTCCCGGTGAACGTGGTATAAGTTTAGCCTCCGACATTTGTAGAAAACACACATCCTTACGTAGGGACACTTTCTCAGAACATCAGCTGTTTTATTATAAAAACACTTCCCTGTCCCTTACACCTTAGAAAGAGATTCCAGCCAGAGAACCACAACTGTATGCTGATTGCTGAACGCTTCGCTACAGACTCTAACGCAGACTTCAGGCCTTTGCTCAGGTATGGGGATGCTGCCTTCCCAGGGGTACCTGAAGGGCAGAATTAGAGCTTAACACGCTGTGCTCTATTGCGATCTAGGCAGGAATTAGTCTATTAATTGTAGTGACAATATGGTGGCGTTATTCTTATACTTCACTTTCCTTGTCACCATTTTAATACTGTCATGCTGTGTCATTCTGGTTATTGCAGCTCACGTTTTGCTATCTAAGATGCAGTCGTTTTATTAAAATCATTATTGAAACATTTACTGCCTCTGTTTGTCATTGTGTATATGAGACTAATGTAATTGAGAGAAATGGATGAGACCTGAGTGACCACGTCTTCCCTGAGAAACCAATTATGTTATGCGCTCGGCTGCCCAGTCATCCCTGCCCTTGGGTAGAGATGAGGCACTGCTAGTTAGCCGAAGCAAAACCCAGATTGGAGCGACAGGTGTCACCTGCAGTGGGTTAGACTTAGTCTGCCACACTGCTGGCAATTCTGCCGCTCAAAATCCAGTACTCTCATTAGAATAATGAGAGCCTACGCCACATCGTAGGTCAGCATTGAAATGAGTCAACCGCATCAAAATCAGCCATTAAAGATAGTAAGTCATATTGAAAAACATCTAACATGTGTCTTGTCCGAAAAGAGACTCGTGCAAGGCTGTCAATTGCGAATAATAACAAACATTGCATATTGTTTGTTTATTAAGCAACAAGATTAACACAAAGAAAGAAGTGTTTCGTACCCATAGAAACAAGACCAGATCATTGACTGTGTAGCAATAGCCACCCAAGAACAAAAGTTTTGATTGAAGGTTCTACAGTTATGGTGGGTATGTTGTTTAAGCACTCAAAGTATCCTTCTACTTTCGTAATACTGTAAATACATAACCTGAAAACACCATTTATGTATCTGTCCCAATAAAACATGTCTTCTGTGCAGCTGGGAGGTCAGTGCTTTCACGCGTGAATTGCTTGAAACCACCCCATGTATAAATTAGCATACAATGGGGAAAATATTGAACCTATGGCAACACCTTGCTGTTGGCAGTACCATCCCTGATTATGCAGACAGTGTGGTCCAAAATAAGGTTGATCATGTCTGACAACATCTCTGTGTGTTCTATATGAATGGTTGCATCGTATGCTAGTATGTAAATGGGATAGTTCAAAGCAGTTTATATTTGGAAGTATTGCCCAAATGTCTACAGAACGCATTTTTTATTGGGGTACATACATGGACGACGTGTTCATGTTATTGATAGCCAGTATTACAAAATTAAAAGGATACTTTTAGTACTTAAACAACCCCTGTAACATCAATATCTCCTTTCACCACAGCAAGGATTCAATAAAATACCTACATGTCACTTTGTACATACACAATCACCTAATTAGGCTATACTGCAAAGCAGCAGCAGTATGTAACTTTGTTCTGCACGAGAGTAGCTCTCACCCTAAATTTCAGATATCCGCTATTCCCGCGAAGTCTCAAGACTCAAGAGGAGCTGGAGCTATTATACAATCTTTGAAAATGAATTTAGAGCCACTGAGAAAAGGTTTTTGTCAAGACGGTATCCATCATCCTTGCTACAAAAACTAAGAACAAGAGCCATAACATGAAGAGAACTACTCTTCTATCCCGGAGTCGCACAAAGAAATCCACTAACAATCACTTAGCCCTCCTTGCTCCATACTGTTCTCCAGCAGTAACGTGTACAAGATAATACACACACATTGGCACGTTTTGACGATTCATTCCGCATTTCAAAAACTGCTATTACAAACGTGCGACTACAGTAGTGACAAAATTATGCACTGCCATATGTCCCATAATGTTTTGAGCCCCATACCAAAATCAGGTCAATTTACTTGGCTACCAAAATTACAGAGATGCTTTTTCAAATGTGGAAAGTGCAACATGTGCGGCTTTGCCTTAGATAAAACCTTTAACTTCCAATGCAATGATAGCACAATTTACGAATTTTCAGACTTCATGGACTGCAACACAAAATATGTTGCCTATGGCATGATATGCCCTTGCACTAACGTTTATGTGGGCAGTATAATCCTTCCCCTAAAAGAGGAAATTAGAGCCATTATTAACAAAGATGAAAACTACCCTCTGGTAAAACATTAGAACACTGCTGGCTATTCGCTCGGTCCTGTCGCAATCAAATTTCACACATTTTTGGTCAGACGAGCAATCCGCAGAGGGAGTAAAAGATACCTAATACTCCATAGATTCGAAGCAAAATTGATCATAATACTAAGATATGTTAATAGCCCTTTCACCAAGATGGAGAATATCACTGTTTCCTGTGAACCAATAATATGATTTTAACCTCTTCCGGCTGAACCCATTCCATTTCTGCAACATGACCCTTCCCCGTCTGTGTTATATATGAATATTATTGTCGAACATCAACTTTGCTTTGTTTGTCTACATGAAGACTGTTGTGCTCCATATGCAATACATGATGTGCCATTATTGTTGCCCTGCATCAACAATGACTCAACTCTGATGTACTGTGTTGGTTTTTGCACATAGACTGCATAGTATTTAATTCCAGTACACTGTGCTACTATACTTGTGGCACGACGTGTCCACATTAATGTGTTTTCCTTTTCAAATGTTCCAGATATGTTCATTTACTGAATGTTGTCCTCCACACACCAGATGAAGTACACAAGTTAGTCATATCTCTTCCTATGTATACATAATACAGAAACTCCTTGTCTTGTTTCAACACATGTAATATATCTCAAACTGGAAATTGTTGTCTGGGGGTCACTATTGCTTTGTAGACATCTTAACTTACTATTCTGTAATGCTAACATCTTCCGACAATTCTGAAGTGGTCACAATTTCTTACACTAATACACCCACTGTTACTAAAAGATAGAGATTATGATCATTGTTTTCCTACTTTTTCATGATATATCTATATCCATGTTTGCAGACTTGCTTCCCTTAAGTATGGTGCCAATCAGAGTGGTTCTGAAGTCATATTCTTTATGTAGAACATGTGGGACACAGCTTTCCTTTTTTTTTTTTTTTGGGAAAAAAGACAGTTTTCAACCTTCTTCCTCACTTGAAGACGGTACTCGTTTTTGTTGGTAAAGGGAAGGGTGGGCCGATGTGAATGATACTTAAACTTCAAGAGCCTGGACTTTATGCACTGTAATGTTTTCAGGGACACGTCATCTTAATTGTGTGGTTTGTCATGATTTGGGAACACTTTGGCACAAAGTAGCCTGGTTCTTGATGGCGTCCAATAACATATTGTGCGTATTTGGATCCCATATTTTGAGCCAGTACGAATTGTTTTTTTCTTTTATAACGTCTAATAACATCTATTTCTTTTTCATTTTTAGATGTCTTATGTTGACATGCCAGGGCCGACTGGAAGAAGGACTGAGCGACGCCTGGCCATAAACTGCTTGCAGGACATGGCCGTTTGCTGGTGGCCAACCTTTAATGATGATGCCTGGCGTTGGACACCTGTTTCCAGTGAAAGGGACAGGGTTAACCTGGTGCTGTTGGGCTGCGCTCAGAGCAGACTTGAGGTAAATTCACAGTGTGGTTAATTTACATTTATATTTATTAAAATAAAAATGTTCTTCAACAACAAATCAAATTCAGGAGGGTGTATGTCACTGTGAGCTCTGTATGCAGATCCTAAAACAGAGTGAGCCCTGAAATAGCATTTTTTGCCAAACAAAAAGTAATCTTCTAAAAGAAAACACACAGTGGAGTCTTGCAAACCACTGTTTGTTTTCTTTAACAAGATTACTTTTTTTTAAAGAAGTAAAGAAAACAAGAGTTGAAAAAATGTAAATAAACAATCCTCTTGCAGCCCTATCTCCAGATGCTAGTAAGGTTACTTTGTACATCCTCTAAAGCTCTACTGTTGGGGCTTCAGATAGTTGAAGGATATAAACCTCCCTTATTGTGGCACCACTGTAGTATGGCCCAAGGCAATACAATGAACGCTTCCAAAGTCAGTGCTAAAGAGGGATTGTGTTCAGAAAGAGTGTCACATTCTAGTAAGACAGTTGAACCGGGATACTCCTTTGAGAGAGAGCATGACCTTTATGAAAGCTTTTAAGAAAACGTAACATAAGCTTCATGAAGAATCTTGATTGCATTTTTAGTTTTTTGGTCGGAGAACCGTTCCTCTCCCAACGCCACTGACACCAGAACACTGGGATGCTTTTGAATTCGTAGACAGTGAATAAAATATGAAGACACATCTATTTGAGAAAGAGGGGATTTGACAATGGTGTTAAGAGAATTATGCTTGGATCATCATACAGTGATGGCATAGTATCTCACCTTGGGAATGTCTTGGCGGTGAATCCTATGTTTAGATTTTTCTACGTACAACGGCATCTTAGCAAAATCTTTTTAAATTCTTTAGTCAATGAATCATTTTGACATATGTTTCAAGTGGAAACTGTTTAATTGTGGTATTGTCTAAGATGTGGCATCTCCCAGCCTATAAGAGCACACATCACTTTGAGGTAATGGGTTTCAGTCCAAAACCAAGATCTGAATCCACTTCTATGCTTGTGTGACTTGTTCAGGAAGACCTTCATTCATTAAAACAAAATTGTTTCACAAGAAGTGGTAGGCAGTTTGTAAACACAAATATTGCACCTTAAATCCTTTTCTAAATAAAAGAACAACACATTTAATAATATGAGGATGCATCTCCAACTCATTGCCTGTATAGTTATTAATCCCATCATTTATTATTACAGGAAGCTAAGAACAAGATCCATAAAATTAAGAGAACCACACTTATATCTAGAAATCTTACAAAGAAATCCACGTATAATGATTTAGCACTCATTACTCCATGACATATAGAAGATAATACAGAAAATTAAAATGAAGATAGGCCCAGATCATTCAGCTGTGATTCTATGAGTGTTGTGTAGGAAGCATGTGCAATAATTTATATTACTGATGTCTATAGAAAAAAAGATCTGAAATAAATTGTTATAACCAAGCTGCTCAACATTGCCCACTATTGGACCTTACTACTGGTACTGCTACTGGGAAGCAATGGGTCCATGTGGAATCACATATTTTGGTTAACCCAATATATGTACATGACCTTCGCTTCTGCGGCATCACTACTATCATTCCTCCTTATTGCCTTCCACGTGCATCACCTTGACACATCGGTTGGCCAGTGTCTACAGCTCTGGGTTCCTGTTCTGAACAATCACAACTTCCCTCTGGGACTGACAGATAAAGGTTTCTGCAGATGGTTTACAAATCAGACAGCTACATTGGCCGGTCTCAGCTTCCAAGGTAAACCCCTCTCCGCTAGTGCTTTTGCCCCCAGCTTTGCTTTAGATACTGACCATCCACTAGATGTGGTACAGTTATTGCACTGGGCCCTTACACCTGTTGAAGCCTATTTGAGATAACACCCAACTACGAAAAGCATTACTAACTCCTGTCATCTTCTCAAGCCCAGTTTCAAGCCCTTGACCCTTGGAATGCCCTTAAATGGGAAGGGAAACTGGGAATCACACTAGATGATACCTCATTACACATCTGAGTGCAGACTATGACCTCTTTCATTTGGTCCACTTACAAAGAAAACCGCTTTAAAATTCTCTTGAGATGATATCTAACACAAGTCTGGTTGTCGCTTATTCCTGGGTCCAACCCGCAATGCTAACATTGTAAGACCGATTGAAACACATTGACACATGTAGTAGTTTTGCACTCTAGTTTAATCCATCTGGAAAGATGTGCTACATCAGATTAAGGCTATTACGAATATTACTTTACATGGACCCTTCAACTTTACTGCTAAAATTGGCCTGGGTTCTTTCCACCTTCCAAAACTCATTTAAGGTTTAGGTCTTTGTTACCCAAGCTTCTCAGGTAATCCAGTCCAGGAGGATGATCCCAAGTCTGAATAACTGCAACCTTGGTATCCACAATAGATGAGGTAAATTGACCCCCCCACCCCAGTAATTTTAATGTCAGACCTCTCATGTTGATGTCATTGGTTGGGGGAAATAATTTGCCCTGTACGTTCCGTGGTAAGAGATGGCTCTACAAATTATTTTAACCTACGTAGATCGATAACCCTCAGTTAGTTTCACATTTTGGAGGTTGCACTGTACCCCTTTTTCATTTTTGTTCCTTGTTTTCTTCACATTTGTTTCATAATTTATCTGTCAGCTTACATCAGTATTAACAGTGGCCTCTTTAAATCTCTCAGACTACATACCACGCCTTTGATACATGCTTTTTGGATTTATTGCACCCATGCCACAGTATGTAACTTCTTAATGCATATGTGACTGATGCTTTGTCTGTTGGATTTTGTTAACTTGTGCCCTTCGAGATTGATCACCCCTTAGTAGAGTCAATTAGTGATACATTATTGATTGAAATGGCCCTTCCTGCAGTGTTATCCACAAACACATTGCCTTTCTCCTCCTACTTTTTCTGACCATCTTTTTGTTGACCTTACGACTCTGAGCCCTTTACCACTGCTAACAAGTGCATGTGCTTCTCCCCTAAAACATGGTAACATGAGTGTATCCACAATTGGTATACTTAGTTTACATGCAAGGGTAGCCCTGTAAACATGTCTTGGGCCTGACACTGCCACCCGACTTGGCATGTAAAACCTCATGCCAAGAGTTAAACTCCCCTTTTCTTACATATAAGGCACCCCTAAAGTAGACCCTAGGTAGCCCATGGTGCAGAGTACCATGTAAGCAAAAGGCAGGCCATATTCTACGTTTTGATGTCCTGGTAATGAAAAACTCCCAAAGTTGTTTTTCATTACTGTGAGGCTTGCCACTCTCATAGGCCAGCATTGGGAATTCCTTATAATACTTTTAAGCTGTAATTCCTCACCTAAGAGGAGTAGCTGCATCATGTTTAGTACCATTGAAATGGTAATAATAAATCCTCTTTATTGGTAAAGTTGGATTTCTTATTACTATTTTAGAAATGCAATTTGTTTAGAAAGTGGGCATTCCTCTGCACTCACTGCCCTGTGTGTTACAGTATATCTCCAATACACGTCTGGCTTGGGCTAGGTGACAGCTACCCTTGTGCATTCCCTCTAGATACCCACAACACAGGACACTCAGCTACATCTGCATTCATCTGCATACTGATGGCTCTTCCTGGGGAGGAGGTTGGGAAGAGCTCCCACTTACATCTGGAGTCGAGGCTGACCTGAAAGGGGAGGACCTGTGCACTTCACAAGAACTCTTTGCAGTCACCCCCACATCAGTCACTTTTCAGTATAAGTAATGGGTCCATGACCCACTAAAAACAATACACTTCAGGACTCAAGGAAACACTGCTGGAGTGAAGACTACTGTGTGCCAGGATTGCCTCTCTGCCAGGATTGACTGCTCCCAGGAACTCCTGCCCTGCATTGCTGCGCCGCCCAGCTGCCTTTTGATCTGTACCCGGTAGCCCAAGACTCATTCGCCAAACCCAGAGTGACTGTGAGCGGCTTTTGCTTTCCATTGCCGCTCACTACTTCGAATCACCCCGAGCATCTTTGCCAAACTCTGCTGCTTGCAACTATGGTCGCCTGGAGTGGCCCTGCTGAACCTTTGCCACTCGCTCCTTCAGATCACTCCAAGTGGCTTTGCCAAAGTCTGCCGCTTGCATCTTTGGTCATCCGGAGTGGCTCTGCCAAACTTTCCTGCATGCAGCTTTGATCACCCTGAGTGGCCCCATTAGCTACCGCCACCCATATTCTCCATGCACCTGGCGTGACCTTGCCAAATCTGGCAGCTGCACCATTCCCCCACGTTCCCTACCTGCTTTCCTGGTGACCATGCCTGGGAATCACCCATCTGCTCCCAGACATGAGCGCAGCCAGGACGTTTCCGTAGTCTGTGCAATCAACCACACTTGTGCTGAAGAATCCCTGGCACCATGTCTTCGATCGCATCATTGATTATGAACCATGCTTTATGTTTGAGCCTGCAAAGGAAATATTTAACCAGTTACAAATTGGATCTGTATCATGCTGATCTTAAATTAACCAGATAAACAAGCTTTATTTTTCTACATCCGCGTGCGTCTCTTTTTTGTGGTGCACCTCATGTGATTATTGTGTGTGTGCTGCACAAATACTTTACACATTGCCTTCTCAGTTCGGTCTGCCTGCTCTGCGCCAAACTACCGGAGGGTGAGCACAGGCTAATTTATGTTGTGTAATTGACTTGCCCTGACTAGGATTGTGATCCCTACTTGGGCAGGGTGGATACCTCTGCCAACTAGAGACCCAATTTCTAACAATACTGTTGTTTTTCTTAGTATCCACAATGGAACATCAAGGACAACTGATATGTATACTTAATCAATACTGATGTCATGCACTATTTTGTTATTCTTTATAAACATCGACTTGAATGGTACACGCATTGTACTCAGTTGTGTACACATTGTACAACTTATTTGCTGTTGTGGAACATAATAAAAATAATTTTCTAAAAAGAAAAAAATTATTGATCTAAAAATGAGAAATTTCAAAGTTCTATTTGAGACCCAAGAATGCCCGACAGTAACATGTCCAAGCCTAAATTCTGTTTAAATCTCTGTATTATAAGAAACCACGTGGTATGACCGTGGTATGAGGCAAATAACAAATACAGTGGCATTCACGTAACTCTCATCCCCACCTCTTGGATCGCATCATTGATTATCAACCTTGCTTTATTTTTGAGTCTGCAAAGCAAATATTTAACCAGTTACGAATTGGATCTGTATCATGCTGATCTTAAATTAACCAGATAAATAAGCTTTATTTCTGTATATTCGTATGGAGTCTCTTTTTGTAGTGTACCTCCTGTGATTACTGTGTGTGTGCTGCACAAATACTTTACTCATTGCCTTCCAAGTTAGGTCTGCCTGCTGTTCGCCAAGCTACCAGAGGATGACCACAGGGTAATTTATGTTGTTAATTGACTTGACCTGACTAGGATTGTGGTCCCTACTTGGGCAGGGTGCATACCTCTGCCTACTAGAGACCCCATTTCGAACTATACTGTTCGTTTTATTAGTATCCACAAAAGAACATCAAGGTTAACTGATATGTACACTTAATGACTGATGTCATACGCTATTTTGTTATTATATATAAACATCAACTTGAATGGTACACACATTGTACTCCGTTATGTACGCATTGTACAACTTATTTGCTGTTGCGGAACATAATACAAATATTTTCCTAAAAAGACAAAAATTATTGATATAAAAATGAGAAGTGTAAAAGTTCTATTTGAAAATCAAGTATGCCAGCCAGTCACATGTCCAAGCCCCAAATCTGTTGTTTAAATCTCTCTGTTGTGAGAATCCACATGGTATGAAGCAAATAACAAACATAGTGGCATTCAGGTAGATCTCATTCCCACCTACAGTAAACATATTTCTTAATAAATTGTTCATTTTCTTTCTCAATAACAAGCCAGACCGCAACCCCTAAAAGGCTACTGGCGGGAAAGAAAGAAAGGCAAAAATGAAGAGGCAACAGATCAACAATATGATGAAATGTACTAAAGGTTCTTTGCAGTTCTGCACCTCCTTGCTTTCCAGAGGAGAGCTCTTTCAGCCTGCACTAGTCAGGGCATCATTACCAGCTCCCCCCTCCTCTCCCAGTGTCCCAATCCATGAAATAGCCAAACTGGAAACAGTGCCTGGACTGTCCAGAAATCTCTTTGAAGGTCGAGGCATAGTTGACCTACATAAAGGCATATCTCTTCCCCATAAAATCCAACTTGAGCTTAATTTGGATGCCCACTGATACCACATGGACACTTTTCACCACCTCTCTTTGAATGCCCATCAATGCCTTCTCCCTTGCCAACATGTCCGCATTCAAATCTAGACAAAACTTATTCCATTTTGCCACTTTCCTCTGGATTACTGCTCCAAGGTTCAAGTCTCTCGGTTCGCTGACTGTAGTACTATCAACACAGTGCCTGCTTCAGCCCCCATTGAATCAGACGTCTTAAAGAAAGCCAATAAGGAGTCTTTACTTCCTCGTACTTAGGTTGGTGACAGATGCCCCCCCCCATAAGCGCCTCAGATGTGATTGAAGCTGGGATTCCCAACACTCCTAAAAAATTGACATTTGAAAAAACAGTAGGAATAGCGAAATTAGAGTTCTTACAATATGTATAGTTTCGACACGCAATTCCTAGCCTAATTGTGCCAAATGTCAGTAACATTTTGATTTTTTTGCTAATAGTAGGTCATCCCCAGGACAACGTAAACAATTCAAGGCACGTAGTGAGAGAGTCTAAGAGGCTCCGAATCTAAACCCTGAGTGAGAATGACTCTGCAAGTGTGTTTTATTTTGTGGAATTTCTACTCCGCGCAAGTACAGATGCTACTGGATGTGGAAGTGCACCCGTGTACAACCAAAGGCTTTTTTACTCACGCCTTCCATCAGCTGAAAGGAGACTTAACGTGTGTAGAAAAGGGTTTGTAATGCTTAAGTTGCATTTGGCGAACGCCCTTTAAATCTGCGACTTGCATGTTATTCCCAATTCTTGACCAACTCTTGAAATAGCCGCTATCTGGGGTAGTGATACCAGCTAGAATCTTTAACATGTGTAGTATCACCCTTTGTTACCATCCAGCCCATTCTGGGGTTAGCAGAAATAGCTTAGATACTCCAGTCAAGCCTTGTCTGCTCTCTACTGTAGAAGACCTCTTTACTGTAGTTGGTCCAGAGATATCAAGAGCATAAACCCTTCAGTCAGGCAAGAAGTAGTTCCCAATGACCTAAAACATGCAATAATGTGAATTTCAAATCTTACTCGGCCGGCTGTAGTTTTGGGAATGGCTGTCTGATGGTGGCTTTTTTCCTTTCTGAGGTCTGTACATCAGAACTGGATCCTCCTCTTGAATTGTGAATCAAAATATCTTATAGTGGCATGTAGCTTCAGAATGTTCCTCAGGTGTCAAACTGGATCCAAAAACCTTTTCTGATTAGTTCCCTTGCATGCTGATAGGTGGAGTCATTCGGCTCCGTGCTGCTTTGCTGGCGAAGTCCGTGCTGGAAGTGACATGTGGGGTGCCTATAAAGGTGCCAATCCAGCGTGCTGACCTCTGTTCCTTCTTTTCCATCTCATCAGCACGAACCCATATCGAGCTCCCCTCAGTCATTTTTGACAGATTTTTTTGACAAACACTTTAAACCAGCGTGCCTTTATGCCATCATTTTTCGGCTGCCCTCCCTAAAAAAACCTACTGGTTTAAGCCTGTCACAGGCAAATATTTGTGACAGACCACTACTTGATCTGCCTTTGGTGCTTGGAACCAGGTGCTTCAAGGCCTACTCAGATTGCAAGACAATGCATCCAAAAGCAATTTGAGAGCAAGCTATGAAGCCCCTGGCTATGTCCGCTCTGTCCCTTGCCAAATTTGACAGTGACCCCTCCCCTCAACTAAAGGAATTTTATGAGTCTGTGCACCTCATTTTTGGCAGTCGGACCCCTGTAGAGAACTTCTGGGGCCCATGGGTGCAAGAAGGATCCCAAGTGGACTTCTGCCAGTGGATTCACCGTTGGTGCCAGTCGGGTCCCTAGGATCCGTTCCTGGATCCGGACAGACCCTTGTCACAACTACACAACCTCTACTGGGATTTACTCCAGTGGCACCATTCCCGGAGGCGCCAATCCCATCATAATTCCTGGCTCCTATATGGAGCCATTAGTCAATGCCTGCGCCGACCGGACTCAGACAGTCTGAATCAGAGCCTTATTTTCCAGAATGGTCCTGAGAGATTATGAGTATCCCTATAGTTATCCCAACACCCTAAAAGCGACCATGCCCAATGATAACTGGGAACTGGGCGATGCCGGTGTTCTGTTACCTCACCAGACCCTGACCTTCTCTCTCTTTCTGCATTAGGTACAGAGGAAAGGGCCATCTTTGCAATGGTGGTGCATAGAGCGGCTGAGGTCCTGGATCTTATGCTGCCTACAGTGGAAGTCAAGTCAAACGTATTGACGGATGTGGTTCAACCAAGGGTATCCCCCTCAGAACCTACTCCCCTTTAATTAAGTCCTTACTGATATCCTGTTCAGGGCCTGGGCCAAGCCGTGCATAGGCACCCCAATGCATAGGACCTTCATTCACTGCCATCGCATGGGGACCCAGTCTTCCCTACCAGTAGCCCAACCCTGAGAGCCTGGTGGTCCCGGCCTCTCTGTCCAAAGTTAATGCTGGTGCTTTCTCTACCACACCACTGCAAAGGGAATCCAAGGCGCTGGACACCTTTGAAAGTTGAATTCTATCTTCCACTAGCCTTGAACTGCATTTGGGGCACACCCCTTGCTTATTGGGTGATACTCTTATACTGTATGGGACTCAGTTCTGCGACTGCTGCCCATGGTCTCGGACAAGGCCCAAGCCATACTCTCCCTGGCAATTGCTGATGGTAGAGATGCAGCCAAGTTCACAATATGCTGCACACTGGCTATGACCAACTTGTTTGGCAGAGCAATTGCGTCGTCAGTAGCACTCAGACGCCATGCCTATTTTAGGTTAACCTGCTTTTGGGGGATGTCCAGGCATCCCATATAAACATGCCATTCACCTGCACACGCTTTTTTGGTGACAAGGCAAACATGGCGCTTGAGCATTTCAAAGATAGCAGGGTTACCTCAAAATCATTAGGGCTCACCATGTCCCTTCAGCAGCCACAATCTGTTGATCTCTCCTGCTGTGGCTACAGTAGGGGCTGAAAGCTGTTTTCATTTCCCCCCTAGCCATCACATCCACCAGCGTCCTCAGTCTGTTCGTGCAGCAGCTCTCACAAACCTTATGGGAGACAAGGCCAGAGGTATACCCATGCTGCCACTCCTCCAACAGTCTCACCCTCAAAGCTCCTTTCATATGTCCTCACACAATCACGGACAATCAATTGGCGGCAGGATGCAGCACCTCCTGCCCCAGTGGTCAGCAATAACTTCAGACAGATGGATGCTTCAGATTGTTCAGAGGGGTTATGCCCTACCTTTTACAGAAACCCCGTCGCCCATGCCACCATCCTAAGATCGGCTGACAGAGGACTACCTTTCTCTCTTGCGTCAGGAAGTACAGGCTCTTTTGGCCAAAGGTAGGTTGTGGTTGCTGTTCCCTATGTCTTATTCTAGATCTGCACATCCTCAACTACTTACTGAAAAAAAGAAAAGTTCAAACTGCTCACTTTGTTCCAGGTCCTGTCCGCTCTGCTACCTGGAGACTGGATGGTAGTGGTGGACTTGCAGGGCACATATTTTCACATATCTGTCCTGCCAGCCCTCAGATGTTACTTGAAGTTCATTATGGAGGATTTTCAGTTTGCCACTTGCATGCTCACGTTTGGCCTTGCCAGTGCCCCTTGGGTCTCCAAGAAGGTGATGGAGATGGCTGTAATTTATCTCTGTAGGTGAGGCATACCAGTCTTCCCCTACCTCAGTGACCAGCTGTTGGAATCAGGCTTGACCCAAGCTTTTCTTCACCCACCTCAAGACTATGACGGACTCCTGCATTTGCTAGGCTTTCTATGTCAGCATGCAAAGTCACACCTGACTCCCTCTCAGACCATCCCTTTCACCTGAGCCATTCTGGACACAGTGCAGTTCTGTGCCTATCCTCAGGAGCCGTGAATCCAGAATTTTCAGGCTGTCATTTCAATATTTCAACGTCTGTCTTGGATTTCAGTGAGACTGACGCTGAGGCTGCTAGACCTCATGGTCTCCTGCATCCCACTGATGAAGCATACCCGTTGGCTTATGCAAGCTCTACAATGGGAACTGAAGGCCCAGTGCATTGAGCACCAGGGGAATCTCCGACCTGGTATATATATGACAGGGAATGGCAAAAGACTTGCAGTGGTGGCTAATGAACCGTGATTGGATCAATGGCAGACCCCTCTCTCTTCCCCACCCCTAAACTCTCAGTGGTCACAGATGTGTCACTGCTGGGTTGCAGCAGCCATCTGGAAGAGGTGAAGATCCGAGGACTCTGGAATCGGGCAGGGTCTTAGCTCCACATCAACCTTTTGGATTTGAGAGTGATGCACTTGGCATTGAAAGCGTTCCTTCTATCCATCAAATGTAGGCTGGTTCAGGTGTTCATGGAGAACACCGCCATGTGGTACTGCAGCAAACAGGGCAGGTGGGGTCATGGACACTGTTCCAGTAGGCTCTGCGCCTCTGGACGTGGCTAGAATGTTAGGCCATCTTCCTGGTCTTGCAACACCTGGTGGGTTCTCTAAGCGCCAGGACGGACATATTCAGCCAGCAATGCGTACCTGATGATGAGTAGTGCCTTCTTCCAGAGGTGATCCTAGGCCTCTTCAAAGATTGGGGAGAACCTTGTTTATATCTGTTCACCACCCTCGAGAATGTGCAATGTCAGCACTTCTGCATGCTGGAGTTTCTAAGGTTGCTCTTGCTCAGGGACGCGTTTAGTCTTGAGTGAAGCTCAGGACTCAATTACTCCTCCCCACCAGTTCCTCTCCAGCCCAGAGTTCTCAAGAAGATCAGAGATGACCAGGCTCAAGTAATTCTAGTGCCACCAGATTGGGCACGAAGAATCTGTTATCCCGAGTTATTGAGCATGGCCATCAATCCTCCGATCAGTCTACCTCTTTGGGAGGTTCTCCTGTTGCAGCAACAGGGCAGGGGTCTACACCCAAACCTGCACACTGTCCATCTACATATGTGGATATTGAACAGTGACTGCGTAGAGACTTAGATCTGCCTTCTAAAGTATGTGATGTCATTTTAGCAGTCAGGCATTCCTCCACCATGACTGTATATGCCTACCAGTAGCACAAATTTGTGGCTGCCAAATCCATTGATCCTCTGTCTGCACCCTTATCTGAAGTTCTTTTGTTTGCATTGGCCCTCAACTAGCAAGACCTTGCTTTGAGCACAGTTATAGGGCACCTTTTGGCCATATCAGTGTTTTTATGGTTGCTGGACCAAACCTCCCTGTTCAAGTCACCCTTTGTGGCTCACTTCTTTGAAGCTTTATAACACATTATCTCCCACGCCATTCATTATGCCCTAATGGGACCTTAATTTAGGTCTTATGTTATTAATGTGCTCACCTTTTCAGCCTATGCACAGTTGCACTCTTAAATTGCTCACCATTGAAGTAGTCTTTCTTGTGGGTATTGCATCTGCCAGGAAGGTTAGTGAGTTGCTAGCACTCTGTTAACCCTCTGTATACTACCTTTTCCCGGACAACCTTGTGCTTAGAATGCATGCCTCTTTTCTATCCAAGGCTGTAACACATTTTCACCTCAGGCAGAACATTACACTGACAACTTTATTTCCTTCACCACACCCTTCCAAAAAAGAAAAGGAGAGACTCAACCATCTGGATCTAAACAGAACATTATCATTCTACATCTATTCTTGTAAAAACATCCAGGTGGACGATTAACTCTTTGTGGGATTAGCTGGAACAAAGAAGGGCAAAACAGTGCAAAAGAGATCCATGTCCAGGTGGGCTGTCCTCTGCATTAAAATCTGCTATGCACTGGCCAAAAAGCAACCCTCTGAGGGTTTGAGGGCTCACTCCACCAGAGTGAAGGCTGCGACTACTGCGTTAGCTTCCGGAGTCCCATTCCTGGACATCTGTCAGGCTGCTATCAGGGCATCGCTGTATACATTTGCCATACTCTACAGCCTGGGCAATCAGGTCCGGTTTCATGAGCATGTAGTCTGTTCGGTGCTCCAGGACATTTTAGTATAAACAGTCTACAGACCCAGTCATTGATTTGGTATTTATTCTAAAGTAAAGAATCTGTGGCTAGACGTCTATCAGATGAAAAAGTTACTTAACTTGAGTAACACCTTATCTGGTAGAGACTCTGTCTAGCTCCACATTCCTTACTAACCCTCCCATCCTGCCTCTTCTGTGAGCTGTGATTTCCATCTATAAAGGTCCTTCAGGACCTCAGTCTAGCACACTGGTTCAACACCTCAGTATGGCTCTGTGCTGCTGGTATGGAAAAATAGTCACAAAACTGAAGTCTGCTAGTGAGGGCGGCACCTAACTAGGCACTGTGCACACAACTTCAGACGACGCCACACAGAGCTCAACAGCGTCACTTACCAGTACAAGGGGACTGATCATAAAAAAATGATCGGACAACTTGGGGATATTCTAAGGTATCAATCTGTAGCTAGATAGACTCTCCACTAGATAAGGCTTTACTTAAAGTAAGTAACCTGCTAGTCATGTAGTGCTCCAGAGGGGTCTATGCTGTCTCCACTTTTATTTGGTATCTCTGTACCACTGTTCCATGTTATATTTCAGCACCACCTGCAGTTAGAAATGTAGTTAGACGATATCCAACTCAATATCCTTGTTGACAAAGATGAAGAAAACTAAGCAAACACCACTTACTGTATAGCATACATACTGCTGGATGTGAAAGTGTGCAGTTTAGTAGGCCAGAGGAATTTCAAGCCACCTCCAAAAACAGGTAATGCAGTACAAAATCTGGTTCAACACACAACTATGTTTTGGTCATCAAGTCACAGCAGTGGTCAAAAATACCCAGGTTTCTCATGTATCTGAGAAAGATTCTTCTGCTGCTTCAGCTGCTACACAACTCTGAATTGACTGTGGCCTTGGCTGTGCTGAGCCTTCATTACTGTGCCAGAGACACAGAGAAATAAATTGACTCTCCAAAGACTTAAAAACCAAGGCACTTGATTGGGCCTTGACCTAAAGAATTCTGCTCATAGAATTGTGGGTCTTAAAGACCAACAACGTGTCACTGAAGTGCACAAAATGACATTGAAATATATCAGCATGGTTTAAATCCACACAGCGGAAAAACAAATTGTGAGGAAATGTGTGTACTGTATGATTTGGTTGTGCGACCACACTGTGTAATACACTTCCCGTCTCCTTTAGGTCCAATATATTTTGTTTGTGTAACAAAGGAACAAGTATAAAGGATTTAAACAGCACCAAAACAATTGAGGAAGAAATACAGTCAATATTCAAGAAACCCAACACCAATTTATAAAAGTAGAATAGATTTTTAATGTAATTTTTCATACCAAAATGAAAAAAAGATCCACCTAGAGGGCTCTGATGATACAGTATTTATAAGGTATGGTAAATCAACACATTTTACTTAACCACAAACAACCACCGGCAAATGTAATTAATTTGACGCTTAGAAACTTTTTCTAGAAAAAACTTAGGTAAGTATCAATGTGGTTACTTAGTTTTACATTAGGCAACTAACTCCAACGGGAAGCCAGTAAAGTCCACAGAAACAGTTATCTTCTCAAGAATAGCAGTCTTTAGTTCAGTTCCTGCATCATCGGCTCCTTGCCATTGACGTCTATGGAGTGATCCTGATGCAAGGGATAATGTATGCTGACAATGCGTAAGTAGGCAGAAGATACTGTTCAGGTGACAGGAGTCTTCCTGGGGTTACTCCTCAGGCATTGGCTTAGTGAGGCAACCCTGCCATAGGGGCCAACACCCCTTGAAGTCCTCTCGAGCTGGGTAGAAGTCCAGTTGCCACTGGGCAATCAGTTGCCTGGTACATCAATTTAAACAAATCCATTCTTTTGGTCGAAAGGTGCCTTCTGGCCTACCAAGCTGCAATCTCAAGATTCCCTTGAGTCCAGCAGACTTGAGGTGGCAACTTTTAAGTTTTGAGTCCTGGTCTTTGGTGCCACATGGCGATGAGGAGCAGCAATCCGGTGATCTAGGCTATCAACTTACCCCAGAAGGCTTCTTCATTTGTTGTGGTCCTGTGCTGTGAACAGGTCGTCAGCCAACTGACCCTTGGAGTCCCTTGCTTGGGCTGGGCTTAGGAGCCTAATTCTCAGTCAGCAGGACACTGTAGGCCCAGTTCATTTCCCTCTCTAGCCATCAGGTCCAGCAAGTGAAGACCACATCGGTGCAGCCTCCCCTCGCCAAGTCCTTGGTGCAGCTAGGCATTCCTTCAGTCCTTTTCTCCAGTTCAGCGATATGTGAGTTCTATGTGCCAGGGGTGTCTAATTTACTGCAATAAAGAAGGGAGCCCCTACTAAATTTTATTTGGAACCGAGATCGGAGGAACTGAAAACACAATCAAAAAACAACATCCCAGATGACTGTACTGCTTCTAAGATGGCTTAAATTGCATAGTGGTCTGACCACAGACAAATTCAACCAATTTACAACTCATACATTTTAATTATTTTTATTTACTTTTTTGTCTTTCATTTTTTCATTGCTAAACATTTAATTCTGTTTTTAAAAAAATATATATAATATTTACTCTTTTTCAAATCCTCAGATCTGTATTATTTTCCTACATATATCCAAAGTGCTTTTTACAATATTAATACATATTTGTATATTTTGCTTAAAACCTTTATACACCATACTGCCGTAGTGCTACTGTTAGAAATGGGGTCTCTAGTTGCCAGTGGTTTGCATCCAGTCCAAGTAGGGACCCTCAGTCTAGTCAGGGTAAGGAAGTCACACAGCTAAGATAACCCCTGCTAATGGTAGCTTGGCTCAGCAGTCAGGCTTATCGCTTATGCAATGTGTAAAGTATTTGTACACACACAAGGTAACACAGTGAAAACACGACAAAAGTACACCACGCCAGTTTAGAACAATAGCCAATATTTATCTGAGTAAAACAAGACCAAAGTGACAAAAATCCAACATACACAAGTAAAGATACAAAATTTCAAGGATTAAATATTAGTATAGCGCGTAGAAACACAATAGCTCCAACTGGTGCTATCATGGCGTTTTGACGGAGTCGCTTCCAGCAGTCCGACACCACTCATGAGAGTGGTGCAGGCCAGTTATGGAGTTGTACTGACCCCAGTAAAGTACATTGGAAAACGATGAGGAAACAAAGGCGCTGCACAGAGTCGGGGAGGTGAGGCGTCAATGGAGCCTGTGTGGCTTCAGTTCCTTATTGCTCGGCCGGGGAGGTGAGGCATTGACGCCTTACAGTTGCAGAGGAGGTGATGTGGAGTTGGCAGTGAGGCGCTGGTTACTTAAGACAAGGTGGGGTCAATGGATGCAGCAGGCCAAGACATAAAGCATCGACTTTGTGGTGTCTCGATCACATCAAGGGGACATAGGTGGCACAGTGGAATCGGGTGGCACTGATGTCGGTGACACGGTGCTCAAAACTCACGCCATGGCAGGACTTCAGAGGCACTGCGCCGGGGTTGGGGCTGCAGTGGAGGTCCCAGGTGTTGCACTCACCAGGGAACAAGGCTCTGGTGCAGGCACCACCGTGGAATCAGAGAGTGGCACTGGTCCTGAAGTCTTTCTGGAGATCGATGCACTTGTTTCTTCCTTGTTACACCAGAACTCACTCCCAAGTGCCCGGGAACTGGCAGGTCAGGACTCTCCGCAAGAGAGCCCAGGCACTGGTAGGTGAAGTCTTTGATGTCCCTGAGACTTCTTCACAGGAGGCAAGCTCAGTCCAAGTGCTTGGAGAAACTTTGGAAGCAGGATGTAGAAAGCAAAGTCCAGTCCTTTCACTCCCAGGACAGAAGCAACAAGCCAGCACAGCAAAGCAACAGGCAACTGTCCCTCGTACAGCATCTAGCTCTTCCTGTTGACATAATGTCATCAGTCCAGAAGTATTCTAACTTTGTAGGATCTATGGTCCAGTACCTGTACCCATTTCTGCCTTTGAAGTGGGCAAACTTCAAAGAAAAGTTGTTGTAGTGCACAAGACCCTGCCATAGCCCCAGGCACACCCCAGGGGGTTAGAGACTGCTTTGCGTAAGAACATATACAGCCCTATTCAGGTGCAAGTGTCAGCTCGTCCCACCTCTTTAGCTCAGGAAGACCCATCAGGATATGCAGGGCACACCTCAGCTCCCTTTGTGTGACTGTGTAGAGTGAATTCACAAACAGCCCAACTGGCATCCTGATGTAGACGTGTATTCCACAGACAGGCAGAGGCACAGAATGGTTAAGCAAGAAAATTCCCACTTTCTAAAAGTGGCATTTTCAAACTTACAATTTAAAAACCATCTTCACCAAAGATGTATGTTCGGTGGCATGTGTAGCTGCAGATACACATGCTGTGCATAGTCCGCCGTCTGGTGTTGGGCTCGGAGTGTTACAAGTAGTTTTTCTTCGAAGAAGTCTTTTCGAGTCACGAGACCGAGGGACTCCTCCCACTTCGGTTCCATTGCGCATGGGCGTCGACTCCATCTTAGATTGTTTTTTTTCCGCCATCGGGTTCGGACGTGTTCCTTTTCGCTCTGTGTTTCGGGTCGGAAAGTTAGTCAGAATCTCGGGAAAATTCGTCGGTATTGTTTCCTTCGGTATCGGGATAGTTAGGACAAATCGACACCGAACCTTCAAGAGCTCCGGTAGCCCTTCGGGGTATTTTCGATCCCCCGTCGGGGCCTGGTCGGCCCGACCGCGTGCAACACGAAGACTGATGGATCGGACCCCGTTCCGATTCTGTCCTAAATGCCACAATAAATATCCTTATACAGACCAACATTTGGTCTGTAACTTGTGCCTGTCCCCTGAGCACAAGGAGGAGACGTGCGAGGCCTGTCTCGCGTTTCGGTCGAGAAAAACGCTCAGAGACCGAAGAGCCAGGAGGTTGCAGATGGCGTCCACGCCGACAGGACAACAACGGTTCGAGGAAGAGGAAGAAGAAACTTTCTCCATCCACGAGTCGGATTCCGAAGAATTCTACGTCGAAGAGCAACCAACCGTGAGTAAAACGTCGAAACAAAGATCACACGAAAAAACAGACAAAGCCCATGGGACGCCACTGCCAACAGGCCATGGCTTAACCCATAAAGTAGGTGACCGTCCATCGGCACCGAAAAAGAGCGAGCTGGTGCCGAAGTCGTCCGACTCAGGTCGAGACACAGGCACGCAGCAATCTCGGGACCGAGAGAGTGGTGCAGAAAAGGGTCGACACCGAGATAGCGGCACCGAAGCTGCTCGGCACAGAGACAGCGGCACCGAAGATGGTCGGCACCGAGAGGGCACGACACCGAAAAAAAGAAAGATCTTGTCGGAGCCGAAAAAAACTAAAGACACGGTTTTGGTGCCAAAACACCCGGCAACCGAACCGAAAACCAGTTCCTACTCAGAGGAACAATCACTGTCCTCCCAACTAAAAAGACACAGATTTGAGGAGGAATTACAAACAACAGAAGTAGATCACACGCAAAAGCGGATCTTTATCCAAAGGGGTACAGGGAAGATCAGCACTCTTCCCCCAATCAGAAGGAAAAGGAAACTTGACTTCCAGCAACAAGACAAGCCACCACAAGCAACGGTGGTAAAGAAGGTAACTCCTCCACCCTCTCCACCACCGTCAACTCATGTATCACCGGCACAGACTCCACCACAATCACCAGCTCATACCACCATGAGCCAAGATGATCAGGATGCATGGGACCTCTATGACGCTCCAGTATCGGACAATAGGCCAGAGTCGTACCCAACTAAACCCTCACCACCTGAGGACAGTACAGCATATGCACAGGTGGTAGCTAGGGCAGCCCAATTTCATAATGTATCGCTACATTCGGAGCCTATCGAAGATGACTTCCTCTTTAACACCCTGTCCTCCACCCATAGCCATTATCAAAGCCTTCCTATGCTCCCGGGAATGCTAAGGCACGCTAAACAGATTTTTAAGGAGCCAGTTAAAAGCAGAGCAATAACTCCAAGGGTGGAGAAAAAATACAAGGCACCGCCCACAGACCCTGCTTTTATTACATCACAACTGACACCAGATTCAGTAGTCGTAGGAGCAGCTCGTAAAAGAGCCAACTCGCATACATCAGGCGACGCACCACCTCCGGACAAGGAGAGCCGCAAGTTTGATGCAGCTGGGAAAAGGCTTGCAGCACAAGCTGCAAATCAGTGGCGCATCGCCAACTCGCAAGCACTCCTAGCGCGATACGACAGGGCCCATTGGGACGAGATGCAGCATTTCATCGAGCACCTCCCCAAAGAATTCCAGAAACGAGCGCAACAAGTGGTTGAAGAGGGACAAAATATCTCCAACAACCAGATACGTTCTTCTATGGATGCAGCAGATACAGCTGCAAGAACAATAAATACTGCTGTGACGATAAGAAGGCACGCATGGCTGCGCACATCTGGCTTCAAACCTGAGATACAACAGGCAGTGCTCAATATGCCGTTTAATGAACAGCAATTGTTTGGGCCAGAAGTGGACACTGCAATTGAAAAATTAAAGAAGGACACCGACACAGCCAAAGCCATGGGCGCACTCTATTCCCCGCAGGGCAGAGGCACATTTGGCACATTTCGCAAAACAACTTTCAGAGGAGGGTTTCGAGGTCAAGCCACAGAAGCCAGCACCTCACAAGCAAGACCACCTACCTACCAGGGACAATATCAAAGGGGAGGCTTTCGGGGCCAATACAAAGGGGGCCAATTCCCAAGAAACCGGGGAAAATTTCAAGGTCCCAAAACCCCTCAAAATAAACAGTGACTCACAGGTCACACAACCCCTTCACACAACACCAGTGGGGGGAAGACTAAGCCAGTTCTACAAATCTACAAATCTTGGGAGGAAATAACAACAGACACTTGGGTCTTAGCAATTATCCAACATGGTTATTGCATAGAATTTCTCCGAATCCCTCCAAACGTCCCACCGAAAACACACAATATGTCAAAACAGCATATAGACCTTCTAGGACTAGAAGTTCAAGCATTACTTCAAAAAGACGCAATAGAATTAGTACCAAATCCACAAAGGAACACAGGAGTTTACTCACTGTACTTTCTAATACCAAAAAAAGACAAAAGTCTGAGACCAATATTAGATCTCAGAACACTAAACACCTACATCAAATCAGACCACTTTCACATGGTCACGTTACAAGACGTAATACCACTGCTGAAACAGCAAGACTACATGACAACGTTAGATCTAAAAGACGCGTATTTCCATATACCGATACATCCCTTGCACAGGAAATACCTCCGGTTCGTATTCAAAGGAATACATTACCAATTCAAAGTGTTGCCATTCGGAATAACAACAGCGCCAAGAGTCTTTACAAAATGTCTAGCAGTAGTAGCTGCACATATCAGGAGGCAGCAAATACACGTGTTCCCGTACCTAGACGATTGGTTAATCAAGACCAACTCGCTAACAAAGTGTTCACACCACACAGATTATGTTATACAAACCCTTTACAAGCTGGGTTTCTCCATCAACTATGCAAAGTCACACCTTTTGCCATGTCAAACACAGCAATACTTAGGAGCGACAATCAACACAACAGAAGGGATAGCCACTCCAAGTCCACAAAGGGTTCAAACTTTTCACAAGGTGATACAAGCCATGTATCCAACACAAAAGATACATGCAAAGATGGTATTAAAACTCCTAGGCATGATGTCCTCATGCATAGCCATTGTCCCAAACGCAAGATTGCACATGCGGCCCTTGCAACAGTGCCTAGCATCACAATGGTCACATGCACAGGGTCAACTTCTAGATCTGGTGTTGATAGACCGCCAAACATACATCTCGCTTCTATGGTGAAACAGTACAAATTTAAACAAAGGGCGGCCTTTCCAAGACCCAGTGCCACAATACGTGATAACAACAGATGCTTCCATGACAGGGTGGGGAGCACACCTCAATCAACACAGCATCCAAGGACAATGGGACGTACATCAAAGAAAGTTTCATATAAATCACCTAGAACTGTTAGCAGTATTTCTAGCGTTGAAAGCATTCCAACCCATGATAACCCACAAATACATTCTTGTCAAAACAGATAACATGACGACAATGTATTATTTAAACAAACAGGGGGGGACACATTCGACACAGTTGTGTCTCCTAACACAAAAAATATGGCATTGGGCAATTCACAACCACATTTTCCTAAAAGCACAGTTTATTCCAGGGATCCAGAACCAGCTAGCAGACCATCTCTCTCGGGATCACCAACAAGTCCACGAATGGGAAATTCACCCCCAAATCCTGAACACTTACTTCCAAATTTGGGGAACACCTCAAATAGATCTATTTGCAACAAAAGAAAACGCAAAATGCCAAAACTTCGCATCCAGGTACCCACACCGGCAATCCCAAGGCAATGCTCTATGGATGAATTGGTCAGGGATATTTGCGTACGCTTTCCCCCCTCTCCCTCTCCTTCCATACCTAGTAAACAGATTGAGTCAAAACAAACTCAAACTCATACTAATAGCACCAACATGGGTAAGACAACCTTGGTATACGACACTACTAGACCTGTCAGTAGTACCTCATGTCAAACTACCCAACAGGCCAGATCTGTTAACACAACACAAACAACAGATCAGGCATCCAAACCCTGCATCGCTGAATCTAGCAATTTGGCTCCTGAAATCCTAGAATTTGGACACTTAGGCCTCACTCAAGAGTGTATGGAGGTCATTAAACAAGCTAGAAAACCTTCCACTAGACACTGCTATGCAAGTAAATGGAAAAGATTTGTTTGTTACTGTCATAATAATCAAATTCAACCATTGCATGCATCTCCGAAAGATGTAGTAGGATATTTACTACATTTACAAAAATCAAATCTAGCTTTCTCTTCCATAAAAATACATCTCGCAGCAATATCTGCTTACCTGCAGATTACTCATTCAACTTCCCTATTTAGAATACCTGTCATTAAAGCGTTTATGGAGGGCCTAAAGAGAATTATACCACCAAGGACACCACCTGTTCCTTCATGGAACCTCAACATTGTCTTAACAAGGCTCATGGGTCCACCTTTCGAACCCATGCATTCTTGTGAAATGCAATACTTAACGTGGAAAGTTGCATTTCTCATTGCCATTACATCTCTGAGAAGAGTAAGTGAAATACAGGCGTTTACCATACAAGAACCATTTATTCAAATACACAAAAATAAGGTCGTTCTAAGAACAAATCCAAAATTCTTACCAAAGGTTATCTCACCGTTCCACTTAAACCAAACAGTGGAATTACCAGTGTTCTTCCCACAGCCAGATTCAATAGCTGAAAGAGCACTACATACATTAGACATCAAGAGGGCGCTAATGTACTACATTGACAGGACAAAAGAAATTAGGAAGACAAAACAACTATTTATTGCCTTCCAAAAACCTCATACAGGAAATCCAATTTCAAAACAAGGTATTGCCAGATGGATAGTAAGGTGCATCCAAACCTGCTATCTTAACGCAAAGAGAGAACTGCCTATTACACCAAAGGCACACTCAACCAGAAAGAAAGGTGCTACTATGGCCTTTCTAGGAAATATTCCAATGAACGAAATATGTAAGGCAGCAACATGGTCTACGCCTCATACATTTACTAAACACTACTGTGTAGATGTGTTGTCTGCACAACAGGCCACAGTAGGTCAAGCCGTACTAAGAAATTTATTTCAAACTACTTCCACTCCTACAGGCTGAACCACCGCTTTTGGGGAGATAACTGCTTACTAGTCTATGCACAGCATGTGTATCTGCAGCTACACATGCCACCGAACGGAAAATGTCACTTACCCAGTGTACATCTGTTTGTGGCATTAGTCGCTGCAGATTCACATGCGCCCACCCTCCTCCCCTGGAGCCTGTAGCCGTTTAGAAGTAGATCTTGAACATTTGTACATTTGTAAATATATTACATTAAACCTTCATTTTGTACATACGTATTTATTCCATTGCATGGGCACTATTATTAGCATACACAACTCCTACCTCACCCTCTGCGGGGAAAACAATCTAAGATGGAGTCGACGCCCATGCGCAATGGAACCGAAGTGGGAGGAGTCCCTCGGTCTCGTGACTCGAAAAGACTTCTTTGAAGAAAAACAACTTGTAACACTCCGAGCCCAACACCAGACGGCGGACTATGCACAGCATGTGAATCTGCAGCGACTAATTCCACGAACAGATGTACACTGGGTAAGTGACATTTTCCTTTTAAATTGTGAGTCCCCCAAACTCCATATCTCTATCTGCTCCCAATGGAAAATTACACTTAAAAGATATTTCATGACCGTCCCTATGTTATCCTCTGGGAGAGATAGGCCTTGCAATAGTGAAAAACTAACTTAGCAGTATTTCACTATCAGGACATGTAAAACACACCAGTACATTTCCTACCTTTAAAAAAAAAAAAAAAAAATGCACCTTGCCCATGGACCTTCCTTGGGCCTACCTTAGGGGTGACTTACATGTGGTAAAATAGAAGGTTTGGGCCTTGCAAATGGGTGCACTTTTAAAGTTTTTAAAATTGCACACACAGACACTGCAATGGCAGGCCTGAGATGTGTGTGCAGGGCTACTCATGTGGGTGGCACAATCAGTGCTGCAGGCCCACTAGTAGCATTTGATTTACAGGCCCTGGGCGCACCTGGTGCACTATACTAGGGACTTACTGGTAAATCTGATTTGCCAATCATGGATAAACTAATCACCAAACCGTTTAGTCAGAGAGCACTTACACTTTAGCACTTGTCTGCAGTGGTAAGGTGCCCAGAGTCCTAACGCCAGCAAAAATTAAATTCAGAACAGGATCAAAAACAGGCGATCAGGAGCCAAACGTTTGGGGATAACCCTGCAAAAAGGGCCATTTCCAACAGCTACAAAACATCATTATCTCTCCATTCATTCATAATTTCACTCTCTAACTCAAAAACACGTCCTCTTGCATACAACATTCATACCAATCCCAGCAACACCCCACATACACCACAAGATTACAGTAGGGAAAGAGCTTCAGTTTCAACCGCTGTTGTGTTGCGGGCTAGGATAATTCCTAAAAGCAGTCGATGCACGTTTCAGTGGGTGATAGAAAATTCAGAATCCACCTCCTTCAGGACCCAAATTAGACTGATATTTTTCTCGGGTGACTAGTGGAAGATATATACAAGTTTCATAGGTCTGTTTTAATGATTTAGGTATTTTTTTCCACTATCCAAGGTGGTGGTGTCATCCCGAGGGCAGCTACCACTATCCCAATGGCTAGGTTGAGCGAGTTCCTCTCTGGTTTAACTTTATTCTGCACTTTATTATTATTATTATTATTATTATTATTATTATTATTATTATTATTATTATTATTATGCTGCAAATATTGTAGAGTGCATGGCTACCTAAAAAGATTTTCCAGGGCTAGCTAAATTGCGGATTGAGTCACTCCAGAATGCCTATTAGAAGGGGCGCTTAATCAAAAGAACCGACAATTGGAACAACCAAGTTTTTAAAAGCTTCCGTAATGCAAAAGTGAATCGCATTCTTACAATGTTACAGGCAAGTCATTCCAGAGTTTTGGTCCAAGAAAGGAGAATGCATGGCCTTCTTGGCGGGATTTCCTAATCTAGGAATTACAGCCAGGTTCAGATGGCTGGACCCAGCAGTTGTTTCAGGGAATACTGAAACACCATCTGAGGTAGATGGGTCTGGTGTTATATAGGCATTTGTGCATATAGCATAGTGCCTTAAATTGCACTCGCCACTCAATGGGTAGCCAGTCGAGGGTCCTTAAAAGACTGGCTGTAGAAAAAAAACTTTGGGGGGGGAGAGAAGCAAAAGACGTGCAGCAGCATTTTTCACAATCTGGAGGTACTTGAGTAATGATTTTGCCACCCCCAGATGTTCCCATAGTCCAGCCTAGAGATAACTAAGACTTGTACTACGGTTCTCTGAGCCGTGGTGCGAAGTCAGGAGTAGAGAATCTTTCTGAGCCATTTTAGTATGCCACTACAAGTGACTGCTACTTTGTTAATCTGCTGACTCATAGTGAGTTTATGATCCAAGCAGAGTCCCAAGTTCTTTACAGTCAGGACCAGGTTAGGGGGATTAACCATCATCGCAGGCCACAAGTGTTAGCCCAAGGGTATGGAAGGGTTACCCGCCAACAAGACCCCGTCTTGTCTCCGTTTAACATTAAAGAGTTTGCGCCCATCCATGTTGAAACTTGGGTGAGACAGGAAAGCAAGGCCATCATGTTCTGGTTGTCCTTAGATGACAGAGATACCACAATTTGTGTGTCGTCTGTATATCAAAAAAGTCTGAGGCCACAATTTTCCACTGTATCTGTCAATGTTAATAAGCAGAGGACTCAATGTGGAACCCTGAGGCACACCGGAAGTTAAAGAATGTGATTTTGGCCTATATTGGTTAGTGTGCACCTGAAAGGCGTGAGAATCCAAGAAAGATTTAAGCCAGGCTAAAATTGTGTCCCTTATTCGTATTCCCTCTAGTCTTAGTAGGAGCGTGTTATGATTAACAGTATCAAATGCCATGGTGAGATCTAACAAAAGTAGTGCAGTAGCTCCGCCCTCATCCAATTGATGCCTCAAAAACTCCATGACCCCGTGGAGTGCTGATTCGGTGCTATGACCTGCTCGAAATCCAGATTGTGATGGGTGAATTAAGTCATTCAGTTCTATGTGTCTTGTAAGTTGATAATTCTTATGTTTTTCTAACACCTTGGTAAAGGCAGACAGCAAAGACATAGGCCAATAGTTAGACTAAATAAGGGGATCTGCATTAGGTTTTATTTAAAGCATTGTGACCAAAGCAGTTTTCCAAATTTTTGGAACCACACCCTCTGCCAGTGACTGATTTAATAGTTTGGTAATCTGCTCCATAACTTGATGGGAAAGCTTCCCCATTATATCTGGTGGGCAGGGGTCCAGCTGTGTTAGAGAAGGCGGTCTTAATATCATCCACTTTTTTTTATAAAGATTCAGCAATGTCCTCACACTGAATTTGGGAGAGAGGGGAAACAGGAGCAATTTTTGTACGATCTGACACTCACTACCTGAAAAAGTCTTGGGGCAGTTTTGGGTTGCAGTGATTTTACCTTTGAAGTATGTGGCTTCGACCTCGCAACAGGCTTTACAGTAAGATTTTGATGTGTAATTTACCTTATCTTCGTTACTTTACTTTTATGCCATACCCTCTCTGGCTGTTTACATAGTTTTTTCTCTTTATGTAAAGATTCACTGTACCGTGGAGCAGGGGATAGTATTCTGTGATGCCTTTTAGTAGTAATAGGTACTGAGGTGTCTAAGGAGGCTCTAAACCAATTTTCAATCACAGGTGTATGTAACACCACCGAGTCACATAGCAGAGGGGGGGATTAACCTCTAGGATAGCATTCCACAGAGGCGCATCCAATTTAGCCCAACTTCTACTAGAGGAGACTGAATGCTTTCCTTACATTGCAACTTGGAATCTATAAAAAAAATGAGCAGGGAACAGCAAAGTGGTCAGACCATGTCAATGGTAGAGGCAGGTCTGTCTCTTTTTCAGATTTGTAAATATCAAATCCAAAAGATATCACCTTTGTGATTGCGGGAATTATTAATCAGCTTAATGTCTAAGGCCGAAATATCATCAGTTGAGGACCCCAGCATGCTGGAAGTTTTATCCTCCAGATGTATATTAAAATCTCCAAGAACAGTAAAGTTGGCATATTTAGGAATAGCTGTGGCCAGCCATTTAACAATACCCTAACACCAGTTACCCACCGTGCCAGGAGTGCAGTAAATTAGAGCTTCTGACATAGTAAATGTATTCACTACAGCAATGGAGAAAAGCAGAGCCTCACAGTCTGAGATATTAAGCTTCTCAATCTTGCATGCAAACTTATGTTTAAAAATGATTGCAATTAGGGAGCAGAGCTTGATAAGCATGAAAATGGCTGCGTAGGCCAAGCGCTCTTCTGACCGAGGAGTACATCAACATGATCCTGCCATCTTGGGCACACTAATGTAAGAGAGGGCATGCTGAAACATCACCGATGTGGCGGGTGCTTTAAATCAGCCCTCCGACTGTTGGCCCTGCTGCCCTGGGACTGAGGACTGCAGTGCGACCTTTCCGATGCTGAAACTGCCGCGATGAAGGAGCGGATCGACTGAGCGCCCACGCGGCCGGTTGGCATGCTGGTTGATTGCATGTAGCTGCACAGACCCACAGAGGACTGTGACTGCTGGTGGGGCTGTGGGGCCTCTCAGAACCCTTGCGGTGAGCGACTGATGATCCTGCTCTGCCTTGAGTGAGCCATGACTGTGGCAGCCTGGAGCGATACTGGGCCTCACGGCTGGGAGAAGAGGTGGCCTGTCCCTGGCCATTCATCAATAGGAGGGCCCTGGCTGGACCAGGTGGTGCATGCGGCCTTTGGCAGTAGAGAAGGCCGTGTCTTCGATGGCCTGGGCCTTTTGGTTGAGAGAGGAAACAGCCTGAGCCCAGCCATGCATCATAGTGAGGTTCCTGGTTGCGTGAGGTGGTGTGGCCTTCGGGGGTGGACCGGCACCTTCATCATTGTTGTCTGCCCTTTGCAGCTCCCCTGCCCTTCGACAATATTCGCCTAGCAACCCTCCCTCAGCTGTGTGATATCAGGCCGGCAGGGAGGAGGACCCTAGAACTGGACCAACTGCTGGACCCGGGTGCCTTGAACAGACCCTAGGAGTGCCTGAACTGACTGCCCAGTGGTATGTGGGACGATCTGGGGCTCTCGGTGCAGCCAATGGCCGTTTGAGGAGCGTGGAGTGACGCAGCTGCAGCACAGTGGGGAGATTCCCCCAGGAGGACCCGTGGGGTGCTGAGTGACTTGCCTATTCACCCCCATTCCTTCAGTGTTAAGGCGCCATGGGCCTCTGGGGCCGAGGTGAGACAGATGTGTTAAGGACTCCGTGGCTGCTGCAAAGGAGAATGCCTGACCTAGTGGCTGCGAGGATGCCCCCATTCCCCTCATGCATTTTGCAGGAGGACGACAGTGAGTGCCCGGGAAACGCAGTTGGGGTCCCAGCGAAGTAGGTCAGCATACTGTGCATTGGCACACACTGGAAGAGTGCAGCTGTGGGAAAGACAGAGGACAGACTAAGCTGAAATTCAACGTACAGAAGACCCCTTAAACTTGAGGCGATGGAGCACAAGCCGCCGAAGAGGCACAGGAGTGGGCTCCTGCGGAGTCTGAAATGGATTTGAAGCAGATCCCGGTCTCCATGCAACGCAGTCTCATGAAGATCGATGGAAAGATCGATGCCCTGATGTACAGAACAGACTGTATGTCTGAAAAATTGTACAAGCACGCTAAGCTCCTTGATCTGGTGGAGCCGAGGATGTCTGAGGCCGAGGATGAGCAGCACACTTTAGCAACAATGCAGGAGGAGGTGGACAAGCACCTCCTCATGCTACAAGCTAAGGCCGAAGACCTGGAGGCCTGCACCTGTAGGAACAATGTCCGGATTGTAGGTGTAGCGGAATCCACATGTGTTTGCAACAAAGAACGATATGTAGAGCAGCTGTTGGTTGATTTGCTGGGCTGTGAGACATTTTCTGCTATGTTCGTAGTAGAGGAAGCTCATCACATATTGGCACCTCGTCCGGCCCTAGGCTCCCCGCCTTTCCCCTTTATAGCAAGACTCCCCAATTATAGGGACAGGGATGCAGCACTCCGGAGGGCCTAAGACCTGTGGACCTTGAGACAGGATGGCATGGAGATAGCGCTATATCCAGATTTCACGGAGCAGGTGCACAAAGCGAGACAACAGTTCCTGCAGTGCAAGCGGCGGCGCAAAGAGTTGCCGATGGACTGCAATATGCTTTATCCAGCGCGTTTCCTGGTGATGGTGTATGGGAAGGCCCTTATATTCCCTGACCCAAAAAGGCTACAGCAGTTCAATGCAAAGAGGGAAGCCAAGGGGCAACAGCGGAATTTACTGAAATCTGGCACCGGAGAGTTGAATAACGTAATAGAGGATGTAGAGTAATGCTGTCATCAAAGATGGAGGGAGCAGTGCTTCCTGCTGTTCCACTTCTGTCAGTGAGGGCCCCCTCACCCTGTCGGACCTGCTTTTGCTGGTGGATCGGTGGGTCTTCTTTCTGGCCTCCCGTTGCCCTTTGGCTGTGCTGGTTGGCGAGACTTGATAAAGACCTACAGTACACTGTTTCCTGACGAAGGAAGCATGTGGGCCACAAAATTACATGGTACTGCAATGGGCCTAAATTCAGTTTTCATTTGGCACTCTGGGTGGTTTCCAGTGGAGGCCCCTAGTACCAGGTGCCTCATAACGAAGTTGAACTATTCCAGTGTTACTTTAGAAGCATAATAAGGGAGATTATCTTTTTTTCGGCCACTGAAGTGTACATGAGGTGTACGAATTGCTTGCCATCATCGATCACCTTGAGTGCACCACTTAGCTTCAGCTTCAGGCACTTAGAAGAGCAGGGCTATGTCCTTCCCTTTCAAGCACTCCTGGGCCCCACATTTTTCCCCTATGCCCTAGCTGCTCTTGGACCTCCATGGTTTCCTTATCCTCTGGCGCTCCTCCTCTCCAAATGGGTAGAATGCTGCTGCTCAACTGCCATTCTCTACCAGCTCATTCCCTACATATCTATACCCTCCTAGAAGACCTTCTACCGGATGCCCTGTTTCTCACCGAAACTTGGCTAAGTGAAGACTCTGCAGTGGATGTTTGTAATTCTTTGCCTTCTACCTTTTCCATGGCACACTTGGATAGACCTTTTGCGATAGGTGGCGGCATAGCCATCATCTTTAAAAACACCATCAGTTGTGTCACATCGCCCTCCGACATTCCAGACTGCGAAAGTCGGACTTTCTCTCTTCACTTGTCGCCCACTTTTACCTTTTCTGGAATTCTCCTCTATCGGCCTCCGGGACCTGGTGCTCGCTTTTTAGACGCTCTACCTGACGTTGCAGCCAGTCTTACCTGTAAATCCCCTAATTTCACTATTCTTGGGGACTTCAATATCCATCTCGATAATGCAGACTGTCCTCTGGCCAAATCACTATCAGCCTCTCTCATTGCACTTGATTTAATTCAACATGTAATTGGACCCACCCACCTTAAAGGCCATATATTGGACCTTATATTCAGCAATCCCTCCGATCTTACGGCTTTGTCTCCTCTGCCTCTAGTCTGGACAGATCACTCTCTCTTATCATTCTCTTTCCCTTACAACGTTGTGAGGGATCTGCAATCTAGCTCCTTAACTTCTGGACGTACTTGGTCAAAGTTGGTTCCCAGTGAGTGGCGCGCTGCTCTTCAGGTTTCCCTTACGACCAATAATTTTACTGTCTCTACCTTCGCAGACTCATTTCCTCCTCGCTGGATGCTATTCTCCCTATTAAATCAAGAGTAAAAAAAATCTCATAAGGCTAAACCTTGGTTTTCTCCTTCCCTGCTAGAATTGAGGAAGAAATGTAAAAAGTTAGAAAGAATTTGGAGAAAGAGTTATAGCCCCTCTGCCAGAGATATTTATCGCCAATCCATCAGACTTTATCACCTAAATATTAAAGTCGCCCAGTCCACCTACTATGGCACTAAAATAGAAAATTCGTCCTGCTCACAGAAGGAAATCTTTCAGATTTTCAAAGATCTCACCATAACTCCCTTGCCAGCCCCATCCACAGAGGCCTCTATTGAACATAGTAACCGACTGGCATCTCACTTTCAGGACAAAGTCATCAAGATATATTCTGGGTTCCCTTCCTCCCCCACCAGGAGTCCTCAGAAGATCAGGCTATGGATCCCGTTTTATCTGGGATTTCATTGACTGTTTTTGCACCTCTTACTGATGTTGTAACAACTAATTTTCTTCTTAAAATTAAATCGGGCTCTCCCCTTGATCCTGCCCCCCCATCCATTCTTTCGCGGGTCTCAGACATCATTGTCTCTCCCCTCACTAAAATATTGAACCATTCTCTATCTTCATGTTCCCTCCCTCCATCTTTTAAGCATGCCATTATTAAGCCTCTCCTAAAAAGCCTAAGTTGGATCCTTCTTTACTGGATGATTATAGACCTATTGCTCTTCTCCCCATCTCTGCTAAAATTTTGGAGAAACATGTTAACTATCAATTAACCTGCTAGCTTGAGAGCCATGAGCCCTCCTACCCAAATGGGCTTTAGACCTCAACATAGTACAGAGTCGCCTCTCCTTATGGTCTCCTCCTTTCTTAAAGGAAGATCTTTTCAAGTCTTGGACCGTGCTTTTTTTTTCTGAAATCCTTCCGTTGACCTGTGGAGTCCCCCTTTTTAATGTTTATTTATCCCCACTGGCTAAAGTGATTGCTCCTCACAATCTTTCCCTGGTTACCTATGCTTACGATACCCAGCTTGTGGCATCCCTCTCTAGCTCTGGGAACTCATTTGCGGCCAAACTCTATTGCTGAATGAAGGATATTGGCGATTGGATGATTCAATCCAAACTTAAATTTAATGACGGAAAATCTGAAGTTATTGTCTTAGGTAATGGCTCCCCGGCCCCTCCCCTCTCATCGTTTTCAGAAGCTTTTAACAATCTTCCTTCTCCCAAAGCCCATGTAAAAAGCCTTGGCTTCTGGTTGGACCCTCGCTTGACTATGGATTTTCAAGCTAACAAAGTCTCTTCCACATGTTTTGGTCTCCTAAGAGTTCTTAGGGAGATCTTTAATCTCATACCTTCCACGGCCAGAAGAATCCTCATTCAAACCCTGATTCTTTCCGCCTTGACAATGGGAACTCTCTGTTTCTTAGTTCCCCGGCCTATGTGATAAAGAAGTTGTAGATAGTGCAGAATGCAGCAGCCGGCTTCTCACTAATCTGCCTAGACATCTGTCTGTGAAGCCGGCTATTTCAATACTTCACTGGCTTCCTATCAAGCAGCGCATTCATTTTAAAGCCCTGTGCATTGTTCACAGGGCTTTACATGTTGAGGGTCCAATGTTCTTTAGAAAACGGATCCTTATCTACACCCCCACCAGAAGTTTGAGATCACCTTCCTTCCGGCATGTTAATATTCTTCGGTTCAAGAGAGCCTGGGAAGGCAACTCCTTTTCCACCAAGGCTGCCCGCCTTTGGAATGCTCTCCCCTCTGAGCCCAGTCATGATCCCTCAGGGCGGCTCTTCAGGAAGAAACTAAAAACTATTCTTTTTTGTAGCTAACTTCTCTGGACTTTTTCTCTGTTCCTTTTAGTAGTCATGTTACGTCAGCGCTGAGATGCCCTAGGGTAACTACGCGCTTTATAAATCCTTTAAACTGAACTAAACGTACTTTTTGTACGTTGCTGTATTGGGGCGTAACGGATGGTTCCGGGGTCGAGGGGGAGATTTCGTAAATTGTGCAGGTAGGGGGCAGCGCACTGTGGAAGGTGGTTTCATTTTGCAGGACTTACAGTATTGGATGGCCGATGTTTTGGTTTCCGCACGCATTGAATACTCGCTGGCACATAGCGCTCACTAGCTGACGAATGTGTAAGGTTAGACAGATACTCATGGGTCGTCATACAGAATCAACAGCTTTTAATGCTGATCACTTGGAATGTCCGTGACCTTAACGACAACTGGAAAATCCAGAAGGTGGTAGCCTACCTGCACAGACATAAAGTTGATGTTCCCAAACTCCGGGAGGTGCATTTAGCCCCAGATAGTAGCGACTTGATACAGCGAAGGTTGCAAGGGCAGGTTTGTGCAGCTGGATTCACAACACATGCTAAGGTGGGGCTCATTTGGGAGAGGAAAGGTGCAGGGATTAGACTGCAGGAGATGTGCGCAGACACAGTTGATCGCTATGTAGTGGCTAAATGCTTAATGGAAATTCTCAAGATGTTATTAGTGGACATTTATGGCCCCAATCATGTTGACCCAGACTTTTATCATGCACTCAACACTAGATTGCGGCAGTGGGGCGACATACCACAGATATGGGATGGAGATGTTAACTGTGTACTTAATCCTGATCGGGACTGATCGAAAGGCCCTCTCAGAAGACCTTCTGCAGCAGCTCGGGCTCTTAATGAGATTGTGCAACGTGAGGGGTCGCTAGATGTCTGGTCCCTAAATACCCGGCAATTCTGGGCTATACCCATTATTCGTTGGTAGACAACACATACACTTGTATCGATTACTGGCTGTACAAGTGCAAGACTGTGAGATTCTACCACACACATATACAAATCACTCTCCAATATTTATGGGGCTGGATTTACGTATGCCTCCCCTGCCTGTGTTCTTTTGGCAGTTCCCACCAAACTTGTTTCTGGATGGGAACTTTAGGGTTGAATTGGGACGGGACATAGAGGAATATTTCACATTGAATGTAGGAACAGTGGCGTTTGCCACAGTATGGGAGGTGTTTAAAGTCTACATTAGAAGCGGTACTATAGCAAAGCACGCAGGGTTACTGCGGTCACTGCTTACCCACCTTCCTAAACTAGAAATAGAAATTGCAGACTTAGGGCCAGATGTATCAAGATTTTGCTTTGCGAATCTCAAATTGAGAATTTTAAGAAATCGCTATTTCCGGCACACAAAATGTGATGTAACAAAATTGCGAATCGGAAATAGCAATTTCTTAAAAATCGTTAATGCAATTTTCAAGGTCCAAGTACCGAATCGCAAACAAAATTGCGATTCGGTATTTGAAAATCGCAAATTGCGAAAACGGTTACCCAGCACAGCCTGATGACATCACAAGCAGGAAGTGAGTCAGCCCATGCTGTTTCCAGGTACCACACCCACAGGAGCAGTCAGAGAGTCACAGACCTGCCCCAGGGAGCAACTGTGGGAGCAAGCCAGGACCTAACACCAACATGGCCAATGCTGGCAATGGGAGGGAGAAGGGAGAGAGGAAGAGGAAGCTGAAATTCAGTGAGCAAGAACTGGAGGTGCTCACTGAGGAGGTGGTCAGGAGACATGACAGGCTCTTTGGGAAGAGCTCACTCCAGGTACCAGAGAGTGAGAAGCGGAAGTTTTGGGCTGACATCCAGACCAAAATCTGCGCAGTGGGGGTTGCGCAGCGCTCAGTGGAAGAGATACGCAAGAGGTGGTACGACCTGCGTTCCCGTGCCAAGGAGAGGGTGGCCAGCAGGCTAAAGTAGGCAAGGAGCACAGGAGGCGGATCATCCACCCAGACACCCTCCACCCCCATGGAAGACCTGGTGGAGTCCACACTGCTTCCAGAAGCTGTCAGTGGGGTCACTGACATTGACACTTCTGGCACACCCAGCACCTGCAAAGGTAAGTCCAATAATGATGTGAATCCCCATATGTGCATGTACAAATGCCCCTTAGGAAATAGCAATTAGTGCAAAGCATTGTGATAAGTAGTCCATTCCACATCTTACATGCGGCACAACAATGCCTCATTGGAGTGGTAGTCCGCAACCCTGAGCTGAAAATAGCACATAGATAGCAATTAAGTATACAGACACACCGAAGAACAACACACACAATTCACAGTGATACGATGTAAGTGTACATTTATTACCATTGTGCAACCTTTGGTGATACATTCATAAATGATATGCTGCACATTGTTGTTGCAGATGGCTCAGGCCCAGCAGCAGCAGAATGTGCCAATGTGGGAGATGCAGAAACACAGCCACTGTCCCACTCTAACACCAGTGAGTCATTGTGTATAGCACCAATCAGACGCAGGGCAAGGGTGTTTCTTCTCCACGAGTTGAACCTGGACTCCGATGAAATGCTGAACGAAGGGCACACACCACCCCTAGAAGCTAGATCCACAGGAAGGCAGCAGTCCCTGCCCCACCGTCACTCAACTCCCCGCAAAGGGGCCTCATGATGCAGGCACACATATGAAGGCGATGGCCCATCAATCTTTGGTGGCCTCGAAGCGTCCATGCTCAAAGTGCAGCGCCTGCAATGCAAAAACATAAGGGCAATGCACAGGCAGTTGCAGTCACACAATGCCAATATGGGAGGACTGCACAAGCAGTTGGAGTCTCTGAATGCAAACATCTGCAAGCTGCATGAGGGACAGCAAACAGCTGCAGATAACACCAAGGAACTGACAAATGCCATCAAGGAACTCTGTACTGAGATCAGGCATGAGCGTGTGAGCCACTGCAGGCGCGAACGGCAATTCAGGGGAATGTTCAATGGCTTTTGCAGATCTGTAAATCGTCTTGCTAGATCAACTGCCCTGATATCATGGTGTGCTGTGGCCGCACAGGTGGAAGCAGCACATAGCAGTAGGGATGTTGCACAGGGATTGGTGCAAATAACCAACGTTCTGGATGCTATGCTGACAGCACGCAGTGCTACACCCAGGCAACTGGGTGTTGGGGATACTGAGGAGTCATCTAGTCTCAGCAGTCTTGCAGTCCCCGTGATGGATCCTAGGCGTCGCAGTGCCAGGCACAGTACTGCCTGTGAGCCTGATACAAGAGGTGCCGGCGAGGCCACTGCGCACTCAAGTGGAATGCGTGGTTGTAAGAAGTGACATTGAGGGCTACAGGGGACTACCTTCACATGTAGCAATACAGTAAAACTATGATGATAATAGTGTGACACTGTTAATGGCTCATGTCTGCCTATTGTGCATTGCTTTGTCCTAGTGACACATATGTTTCCTGAAGTCAAGGTAATAAAGGTGCTAACTACCGGAATACATGTCAGAGAGGTGGTGTTGTCATTACTTACATCTGAAATGGTTGTGCGTGATGTCAGCACGCCTTTGCCTGCCCTCTGCTGCACTGGTCCTGTCTGCTGGCAGCATGGGTGGTATGGGATCATCATCCTCATCTGAGTCTGGCTCCGATATTTCCACAGGTATGCCCCTGGTGGTAGCTATATTGTGCAAGATCGCACATGTGGCCACTATTCTACAGGTCGTGTACGGGCTGTACTGTAGTGCCCCTCCACTTTTGTGGATGCACCGGAAGTGACTCTTCAGCAGGCCAAAGGTGCGCTCCACCACATTGCGGGTTGCCCTGTGTGCTGAATTGTAGTTCCGCTCTGCTGGTGTTGCAGGATTTAGGTAGGGCATCATCATGTTGGTGCGCACTGCGTAGGCACTGTCTCCTGGAAGGAACAGAGGGTATAGTGAGTAGCTGTGCCATCTGACGTCACACTGCCATCAATGCAACATTGTAAAGTTGGAAATTACCTAGTAGATATCCTTCACCAAATTCCACAGCTAGCAGTCTTGTGTGAATCCCGCTGTGGCGAACGATGTACGAATCATGTGTGCTCCCTGGGCATTGCATATCACCTGTATGTTCATTATTAAATGGTTTTTACGGTTGCGGTACACATACTCTGTGGTCGATGGTGGACAGATTGCAACATGTGTCCCATCTCTGGCACCTAGGACATGGGGGAACTGTGCTATCTGGTAGAAATCGATTTTTGTCTGCTGTATTTCCTATGGGGTGTGGGGGAATCTGATGTACTGGTGTATCCTGCTCAACATGGCATTTAGAAATGCATTGAAAAATCTAGAGAAGGCACTCTGTGATACCCCTCCAGCTGCTGCTATGTCCCCTTGATAGCTCCCTGAGGCTAGTAGGGGCAGGGAGCAAAATACCTGCACATGGATGGGTATGCTATTGGCCCTGTGTATTGTGTGCTGCAGTGTGGGTTGTAGCTCAGCTATCAGGTCAAGTATCATGGCTGAGCTCAACCTGTACTTCTCAAATATTTCCTCCTCAGTCTGGTCAAAAAGGGTAATGCGCACTCTGAAAATGCACTCCTGTCTCATCCTCCCTCTCCTCAAACCTGCCAAGATCCTCATTCTCCTCGCCATGACGTAGAGTGCAGGCATTGTGGAAAAGAGGCTGAGGCATTCTGGGCCTCTTTATATAGGTTGCACCTGGTTACCACTTGGTTTCAATCTGTGGTGAATTGCATGCGCAAAAGGCCATTCTGCGAATATTTGCAATTTGCGATTTTTTGATGCATCTCATAGCGACATGGTTTTGCGTGTCGCAATCTGCGTATTGCAATTTTCGACAAGAAATACCGAATCTGTATTTGCGAGTCGCTATTCGAGCTCGCAATTTGTGATCTGAAAATAGCGATTCAGTTTTTCATGTTGCAAATTGCGATACACAGATTGCGACACGGAAAAACATGTTGCTTCCCTAAAAATCGCAATTTTTCCAATTCCTTATTTTTGGCATGCGAATGCCTTTCATACATCGCAAAACAAGTTTTTGCATTCGCAAACGGCCGATTTTCTGCGATTCGCACCGTTTGCGAATGCAAAAACTTTTGATACATCTGGCCCTTAGAGTGTAAACTTGTGGGAGGGAATGAGGCAGTTCTGATTTTCCTCCATAGCAAACTGGTGGAATTTCAAGACACGGCCCAAAGGGAAGTGACACATGTGGGGAAATGTGGGGGTTATACTGGAGGTTAGCGGCTGGGAGCCACATTGGTGACACTCCTGCACCCCAGACAAGAGAATTATGTGATCCTTTAAACTAAGAATGATGTCGGCCTACTGTGGAGCGGTGCTGAATCTGTCGTGGAGCGATTCCATGATAATTACACAGACTTATACAAATCACGTCTGCAGTTTGAGGAGCTAACTGTTACCAATTACCTCATCTACATAGCCATGTCCTGGCTCATGTCTGAGCTCAGAGAAAGATTAATGGCCCTTTTGCAGCCGGAAGAAATTAAGGCTGCATTAAAAGACATGCCGTCCGGCAAGGCTCAGAGAACTGATGGGCTAACTGTGGCCTTCTGTAAGGCTTACCAGACCCTACTCATACCACACATGGCCACCTTCTTCGAGGAGATGGCAGCTCATGGGTGCATGCCATCCACTATGCGTGAGGCACTGTTGATGGTCCTATTAAAGCCAGGTAAACCGACAGACTGCTGTTCCTTGTACAGGCTGTTTTCCCTTATGAATGGGAATGCAAAGTTACACGCCAAAATCCTGGCAAACAGACTAACTCCCCTACTGCTGCGGGTGGTGGATGTGGAAAAGGCAGTGTTTGTACTGAGACATAATTTATCGTTTAACCTTCGAACACTCTTTGGCGAAATACAGCACAAAGACCTGGATGTTAAAGGTGCTCGCTGTGTTTCTCAGCATAGTAAAGGCATTGGACTCTGTGGAACGGGGCTTCATGCAGACAGTTTTGCGTTGTGACGGTGTTGGAGACCTGTTCCTCCAATTAATTAGAGTACTTTATGTGCAAGCAGTGGCATGATTCCAGCTGAATGTTATTGTGACTCCTCCTATTTCTATAGAGGAACCAGGCAAGGATGCCCCCTTTCTCCCCTGCTTTATGCCGTGGTTGCTGAACGGCTGGCTTGTGCGCTGTGGGAATATCACTCACACAGGGGGTTGCGATTCCCTTTCTACACTCTTATAGTGTCCACATATGCGGATGATACTTTGCTCTACATTAAGGACCTCAAGTGTAATCTGTCACCAGTGTTGAGGGAAGTGGTATTGTTTGGGAGTCGTGCAGGACTCTAAATAAACCAGGGATACGTCTGCAGTGTTCCATCTTACTTCTGTCACTAGACAAGTACCAATGGAGTACCCGCTTCAATGGATGGAGGACTCCGTACGCTATACATGCGGACCCGACAGTAGTGTTACAAGACAATTATGGAAAGGGGGTACAGCATCTGTTGGTGGAGCACTGGATTAGGCTGCCTCTCTCACTTGTGGGGTGGGTGGCTATTATGAAGATGGTGGTGCTGCCATGTTTCTTTTTTCTGTTCTTGAATATTCCAATAATTCTTACTTGCTCAGTATTTGATAGGTTGAGAGCCCTCCTGTGTCTGCTAGCATGGGCGGACAAGCAGACTCTGACTCTCCTGTATGATATGAGAGGATTTAGTGCACCTGACTTGGAGGCGTATTGTCTAGTCACGCAATCTCAGTTCGGCTCATTACTGGGTACCTGGCCCATAGCACTTACCACATGTTCGTCGGAATGTGGGATGACGGCACCGTGCAGATTGCCTCTGTTCCTGTTTGGGTGCCCGGTCCATCAGTATGGGGTATTGAACTCACTGAATGCGACAATATTCAGCTGCAATCTGCTCTTGGAGAGGCAGGCGGGTTCATTGATCAATCAATCAAATAAATGTATAGAGCGTGCTACTCACCCGTGAGGGTCTCAAGGCGCTAGGGAGGCGGTGGGGGTTAGGGGGGTGAGGAGGGTTCACTGTTCGAATAGCCATGTCTTGAGGTTTTTTCTGAAAAGGAGGAGGTTTTGGGTTTTGCGAAGGTTGGTGGGGAGGGAGTTCCAGGTCTTGGGGGCGAGGTAGGAGAAGGACCTGTCTCCAGTGGTGGTGCGTTGGATGAGGAGGATTGTGGCTAGTGCGAGGTCGGCGGATCGGAGGTGGCGTGTGGGAGTGTGGAAGTTCACTCTTTCGTTGAGGTAGGCTGGGCCGGTGTTGTGGAGGGATTTGTGTGCGTGGATGAGGATCTTGAAGGTGATTCTCTTATCTATGGGGAGCCAGTGAAGGGATTTGAGTTGTGGTGTGATGTGTTTGTGGCAGGGGAGGTTCAGGATGAGGCGTGCAGGTGTGTTCTGGATTCTCTGGAGTTTGAGTTTGAGTGTGGTTCCGGCGTAGAGGGTGTTACCGTAGTCTAGCCTGCTGATGATGAGAGCGTGGGTGACGGTCTACTTGCTGGGACGCACGGTCACGCGTCCTCCACGTGATTTCACGTAGTCTCTTTTCCGTGCTGAATGATTTAAGATTCCCGGTTGCCATCGCCATGGTAACATGCAGGACTCGCGGACACGGGCAGGTTTACTTACCGGTCACGGCAGCATTTGTAGTAAGTGCGGACTGATTTTTTACGGGCTACGAGTGTATTTCCCATCAACTTTTAGACAAGTCCTTTGCATCGCTAATGACGGCAATTCTTTCGGTTTCATTGCTGTTGTGACCTAACGCGTCACGTTTGTGTAAAGAACTGCCTTTCTCACTAGCTATTAGTTGTATCTCACGACCTTTACGGGCTAATAACACACAATTCATTAACTTTTATACTTATTCTCTGTACCGTCAATGACGGCAATTTTCTCTCTTTGACTAAGCTCTTGTTACCGAACGCGTCACATTTGTGATTAGATCTGCCGTTTTTCAGGCAGCTTTCTCTCACTCGAGAGTCACTCTTTTCTAATTAACTTACAATTACCGGCGATTTGACCAGCACGCAGCCGGTATATGGGAGTCTGATATTCGTGGATATATATATTTTTTGGCCACATTAGTCCCATGACATTACTATATATATTTTTACATTGATCTACATATACTTGAGAAGAATAGTTTTGCAATTTCTGAGATCTAGGGTATCCTTGCTATTGTAAATAATTGTAAATAAGTGTGTATTGACTGAGCATGATCAGCATGAGCCAGCATTGATTTTTCCGAATTTATTTGTCCTTGATTTTTTCGATTGAAAAATATTTGTTGAAATGGTTTAATCAGACTTATCCTTACTACGACTCGCAATGAACATTATGTTTTCCTGCCTATTTGGGTGTGTTTCTCCATTTAGACTTGCAATTGTGGTCGACCATTGGTCCACGTAGTCCTATGGAGCACTTTTCCCTAATGCGGGTGGTAAGCTCCTTTTTACATATTTATGTGCACTTTTGTCATTTGCCACCACGGACACTTTGTCTCACTACTTCACGTTTTCATGTCTTCTGTGGATGTCTTGCGTTACACTGTTCAATAATTAATTGATTTGTTTCATTTTCAGGGCTCTAGTTAGGAAACATATTTACCTGACTTATGTAAGTAATTTGATACCTGTTCTATATAGATCTGTGTAGTTACCTGTAATTACTGGTACTCCGATTTAGAAGACACATTAGTTCTGCTTGACTAGGAGATATAGCAAGTCAATTTTGGTCCTGACGAAGCATCAATGGACCCGTATGGGCCACTAGGATGCGAAACATGTTGACCGATGAAAAGGGTTGGTTCGCAAATTGTGTAAAAACCTCCCGTTGATTCATAGATCTCATTAGAGTGATTGATCATTGTTTCTATTTCACTCGTCTGACTTCACGTTTTTAATCTTGGTCCCTACCTTCCAACTGGCTCAATAAAGTATTTAACCATTGGGGGTTGTGAGAGCCAATTTTATCTCTTTCACTTTTTTGATCTCCTACACACTCTGTCCTCCCCCCACTCAACTCTGGGGCATGGCACCATCATCATAAAAGATCTCCGGCAAAGAGCCCCCCCAATTGGGGTGGAGCCCGTCAGACATTGCAGCGCCGGTCTGACGAGGAGCTGTACCAATGATGAAGCATGACATCCTTTGGATGTGTGAGGTTAATTGCTCCTACAATTGAGGACCCTCTTGTGTGTTTTCATTTCATTTTTTCCTTCTGGAACAGTGTATCACAATACTTTTTGTGGTTCTTACGGAACCCGATTGAGAGGGGTCGAGTGTGTTGTTTTCCTCAAGGAAGTGGGATAGGCAGGTGTTGACTAGTTACTCTGCGACCTTGGCGGGGAAAGGGAGGAGAGAGATGGCGCGGTAGTTGGAGAGGTCTTCCGGGTCGGCTTTGGGCTTTTTTTTTTAAAGAGTGCAGTGATTTCTGCTTGCTTCCAGAGGTCGGTGATTTCTGCATGCTTCCAGAGGTCGGGGAAGGTGGTGGTGTCGAAGAAGGTGTTGATTATGTTGCGGAGTTTGGGGGCGATGGTTGGGCTGGCTTTGTTGAAAATGCGATGGGGGCAAGGGTCGGAGGGGGATCCGGAGTGGATGAAATTCATGGTTGTTTCAGTTTCTTCGTCGGTGGTTGGAGCCCAGGTGGTAAGTAGGTTTGGGGAGGCGTGAGGGGGGTCTGAGTTGGGTGGGTAAGAGGCGTGTGTGGTGGGTGTGTGTGTGGTATGAAGCTGTTGTGTATGACCAGGATTTTGTGGTGGAAGTGGTTGGGGAGGGAGTCGCAGAGGGCTTGTGTGTGTGTGTGTGTGTGTGTGTGTGTGTGTGTGTGTGTGTGTGTGTGTGTGGGGTCTATGTTGCTGGCTTGATGTACTCTCCGTTAGTGCCCCAGGCTTGGTGCACATGGTTCCCACTGACACAGGAACAAGGTGCTACAAAAGCGCTACCGGCTTTATGATTAACACTCTGGGGGATTTGTTCACTGAAGACCGCTTGTGTATCTGGGAGGAGGTGCAAGTAGTTCCCCATTGATGGGGTTTTATTATTAAAGAGCGAGTACTCGGATGCATGAACTTCTGGGAGAGGACCTACTCGAGCCCCCTGACTGTCCCTGCTATGACTTCACTTTTTTTCACTCTCCACACCTCGTCATTTTATATCAAGGCTTTATGCATTTGCGCAGGAAGCGCATAGACCGGGAGTGTTGAGGGCCCGGCTGGCAGGGCAGAGCGACCTAGACACCCTAGTATACGTCAAACAGTGGACATATAGTTGTTGCATAACTATGGTGATCTTCCTCTATAGCAGGCGCAGACTAATGCACTTTAAATACTCTTAACTGGGAGTATTGCACTCCAGTTAAATTACACAGGTATGGGCTCTGGAATAGTGCAGCGTGTCCCTGATGCACAGAGGAAGAGGCTGTTTTTTTACACTTGGCCTGTGGCTGCCCGGGTATATACAATTTCTGGCAAGCAGTATTCAGGAAATTTAGTGTTATTGTTGATGAACCACTGGTTCCCGACCCCTTGCTAGTGCTACTCAGCTATAATAAGCTATAATAAGCAAAAACTGATTGCTGTGAAACGCCTGACAGAAATAGGGCTGCTATTGGCGAAGAGACGGGTGGCCAAGCTCTGGGACAGGAGGCCGCTACCGATGATAACGGAGTGGATCAAAGATATGAAATATTGCAGTGTGCATTCAGACATGTACTGCAAGCTCCTTCCCAACTGTAGCTGCCCCTGGGATATCGGGGGACCTTTTCAGACTTACCTGGTGGGATTGGATCCTGGGGTGCGGGTGTGTGTGGTGGGGGAGGGATGGGGATGCTCCTTGAACATGCAGTAGGGACTGCTGACCAATGGGGTTCCCAGCCTTGGCTGGTGGGCTCCACTATAACCCTGCTAATCCTGGATGAAGGGGTATGCATGTTCTACAAAATGACTGTATTCACTGCTCTGTTACTTATTTTGTCTTCATGTTTTCCTCAATGTTGCTGGGGGCATGCCACCATGCCACCTCGAAGGAGTTGCGGGGGCTACTATGGACTGCTGTTACTTGAGCTGTGAGACATTCTATCTATTTAAAACTGTTGCTCGTGTGATTTCAATGATGAAACAAGTGTTGGATATGATATGGTGCGGGAACAATGTTTTGCCAATATTGTCTGCCTTGATGTTAATAAAATGTTTTTTTTTTAAATGATTGCAATTCCACCTACCTTTCTATCTGCGCGATCAACATGAGTAATTTGATAGCCTGCTGGGAGAATAGCTACACTGTTGGACCATAGGTATCATTTAACCATGTTTCAGTTAGAAATCAGGCATTGGTTTCTGATCGATTTAAAAAAAATAAAAAAATATAAAAAATTGAACACGTCCTGTTGGTGTCTAACCAACGAGCGACAGTTTAAGCTAAAAAATCTACAGCAAGCAGAGCCTGATTCTTTATCCAAGCTCATGTGGTTATATAGAATACTGACATTGTCTTTACTCTGACCTAACGTCGTATTAGAGGAGGCTGGGAGCGTGATGTGAGATGTGGTTAGCTGAAAGAGATGGTGTGAACAATTTATTTTTCCCACAGGGAATGGCTACAAGCTTCAAATGTAGGGGGACAAAGGGCATACAGTACAGAGGCTGAATAAAGAAACCTACCTGCTGATTGAGGTGCAGCATCCCTGGCTCCATTCGGATGCAGACGGGGGCAGACGAGCTTGCCTTAGGTGCATGTAGTTGGAAGCGCCTTTTTTCTTGTTGCGTTATAGAAGCTGTGGTTACTCATGCGTAAGATAGACTGGGAACCCTGATCTGTATCCAGTTCTGTGTTTCCTCGGGCGGTACAAACTCCAAAACGTGTCCAGAAAATTCCCTGAGGGGAGGTCAGAGTTCCTAGCCAATGGGTTGCCAGGGTCCCTCCCACTTGATGACAACTTCCGGTGGATTGTGGCATATAGCTATCCGCAAAGTCTCTATTCCGCCCAGTCTTAAGATGGTAAAACCCTTCTCTCAGCATGTAAAACTCTCTAGCTCTACCCAGAGGTGTGGCTACCATGGGGGCTACACCCCACCTGAACACCAGTTGAACAACTGGTTTTCCCTCTACATCCCTGGTGCTGGCCTTTCTGCCTAAACAATAGAGCAGCCCCTCTCCCATTTACCGTCAAAAGGCAGCTTATCCTTGAAGATCGCCTTTTGGGCCAACACGTGTGGCTTTCTGGCAGGGAGCGGTAACACCTCTCCCCCATGCAGGCTTCTATTAAGTCATAGCCTGGGAGTCGTTTGCACATCTCCCCAGAAGGACAGAAAGCTGTCTTAGGGACAGACACCATGTGCAACCGTAAACAGGCTTAATGGAGACTTTGAGCAACAAAGTGGCAACTTCGTAAACGTTGCACAGCACAACAACTTATATTCATATTGACTTAGGTAATAGGTCGGGCTTAATGTAATTAGTTGTTTGATACTTTACAGCACCAACTTTAGTAGTCCCAGTCAAAACTTAGCAGGGCAGCTTTGGCAACCTGTAACTTTGCACTCACCAATGAGGCTACTGGTGTTATCCAGATTAAAAACAACAGTTTTGAGTTTTTACTGCTAAAACATATAAAAAGTACATGGCCCACTCTCGTTTAATATACTACACTATGCCTCTGGGCTCAATAGGCCTGCCTTAGGGGTGATGTACATATATTAAAAGGGGAAAATTGGACTTTGCCATTGCTTTAAAATGCAAAGTCGAGTTAGGAAGTTAAAACTGCCCTGGCAGTTTTCATTGGTAGACTGGAAGCCATGTTTTACCTTTTTCACTCCCAGGGTGGGACAATCAGTGCTGCAGTCCCTGGGGTGACCCTCTAACTTGCAGGCCCTGGGTGGCATGGGTACCCTGGGTACCATATACTATAGTCTTACAAGTAAGTTAGCTTATGCCAATTGGGTATAAGGCAATCAAACATACACATTTTATTGTCAGGGCATTTGTACTGAAGCCTGGCTATCATTCCTCGTAGCTCTCTCCGAGTCGAAAAGCTAGCTATATCAGTCCAAAACATTGGAGGTGACCATACAAAAAGAGGAATTTTCTTCACACTTTTGTTCACAAACTGCATTCTTATCCTAAATTTGAAGTACCGCAATGTACTACTCAGTGCAAAATTCACCGTAGAAGTTTGACCTAGATGTGCTATAGAATGCAGTATGCCCACATTGAAGACATTAATTTAATGCTGAAACATCCAAGCAAATATTACTGATACGCCTATTGAAAGCGATGACCCAAATATAAACTACTGGGACTACCTCCTTCTACAAGAGACAGGGTCTCCTGATGTAGTTCGATCCTGCCTCTGATTGAATTAGAAAATGTACTTCAGATTCCCAGTCCTCTAGTTTTTTGGATGTTACCTCATCTGGGAATAAAAATGGTTAACTCAAGAATTGCCTTTTCTATAGTCTTCCGCAATAGTAAGTACTGGTTATCATAAGACAGTGCTTTAGAAAACTAGTAAGTACATAAATATGGACTTTGGACTCTCTGGAAGCTATGAAAATGATAACTTAAAACGATGTGCTCTTACACTAAAGAAATGTATGCGTCTTTTGTGTCAAAGTTTGTGATGTAGGCCTTTACTCCCTTGCATGTGCCATTTAGGTATGGTGATGTCCCCAAAACTTGATTTCTCTGTTTTAGGGCAGCTTGAAGTGCATCGTACTTTTTTGCTGCTCATGTATATGCAGTGCACATGGACCCTGATTTGAGAGCTTTCCAGACCTTCAGTCTATGGGTGGCTTTTGAAAAAGACTGAACAAGTACAATACATCTGGTGTTCAAGCACCAGTCTGAAGTGTGGATGAAATGACTCAGATTCAACATTGTAGAGAATCTGTAGAACACTGACTCAAAGATTCTCAACATTCGAGATATCTTGCTGCTTTGAAGCTCCGGCAGGGAGTCTGAGCCACATATTTTGGTCTTGCACTTTGAGTGACTCTATTTGGTGAGGTCTGGTGAGCGTTGGAAAGATTTTTGGGAACACTGTACACAGGCTCCCCGGAGCCATTTTGCATGACTACATGAGTGTATCGACCTAGCTGGAGAGTGAAAGCCTTTGCGATTTGATTAAAGGAGATTTGTCCCAAAAAGGACAAGATACAACACTTTCATGTATTTGAGTGGCAATTATGACTGCTCCTATCAAACTGGTTGTCTGCAGCGACTGTGGGAACTAGGAGAGGAGCGAACCCATCACGGTGGTTCAGACAGGCAGGACCCGCAGAAAGCAGGTAGGTTATGCTACATTTTATCAAGGAGGTTGGCAATGGCTCCACACTGGTACACACTCCAGCGATGTAGCCCTTCATCGAGTATGCTTTCTTTATATTGGGTTATTTAATAACCCCATCTGTTTTCCTGTCTTAAACCGTGGTGCATTAGGAGATGTGGTCGTTTTGCACTGGTGCTTATGGTGGGAGAAAAGAAAGTATTCTCCGAATTATTATGTTTGAGCCCCTCTCCCCTAATCTCTTCTGAAGATGCTACACATGAACAGCGGGTGAAAAAGACGCCAGTGTAATGTCGTCTTCTAGTTCAGTGTTCCAGCTGCTTTCGCTGTCCTCCAATTGCTAAGTCCCTCGTGATTATATCCATGCAGTGCCACTGCTTTGTGCAAGCATGTTTTTCCTTAAATGTAATGAAATGCCAGAGACCCCATTCTGATAATCCTTATTTGTTTGTGGTTAAATAAATTGTTTGCACTGCATTTTGAAAAAAATCAGCGGTATGAGTGAACTAGCTCTCCCATTATAAATGTTTCTTATTTGATGTACGGGTCAGTGCAGTTTTTTTTTTATTTAGTATTATTATTTACAGAGAAACTCGACGTAGCGTGTTTTTCGGAATGAGTAATGCAGTGTAATTGTTTTACCTCTGCTGCTGCCACAAATAGCTTTAATTATTAAACATGCGTGTGGCCTGCCAAGCTACATGAATTCATTAGCAGCCGTGTGAAATGTACTTCAGAGAAATATGTTTGATGTTTTAGGAAACGCTGTGTCCTTAGGAAAGCAATTCATTAGTGGAATGTTTTTAAAGTAAAACTGGGTTGCTGTTTTCAACAAAAGACGTGGAAGCGACATGCACGCGGAGGGCGTGGTGGGGTCAAAGGAGTGACACTGCTGACGTCGGCGGACTCCCCTGCAGCCGTCGCTGGAGTGGAGGAAAATTTGAAACCGCTGACAAACGTGTGCCGCTTGCCTCAGGTTACAACAAGCAGGAGACAAAACTCAGGGGTCTGGGAAATTGAGACATGAGACAAAGACGAACACCCACCGTGCCACTAAATTAACTCCTCTCCTGTCTTGGCAGTGCGACAGATGACAGAGATGGCACATGTTGGGGTAACGCTTTTTGTTTGTATGTTTACTTACAACCAGTGCTTGAAATGGAAAAATAGAGGTGTAGCTTATTTCTGAGAAGTGCCGGTACTCTCCAATTAAAAGTATTACGTTTTTCTTGAGAAGTGCAGGTACACTCCTTCTCAAAATAAAAAAGTGGGGGTACTCAGTACCGGCCCATTTAAAGCTCTGCTTACAACAGCATCTCATAAGAAATGCCTGGTAGGAGAGCAATACGGTTCAGATGTACTAAGGGTTTTGAGGTCTCAAACCCTGGAGTTCGCAAAATGACTTTTTCATATGTACTGACTTTATTTTGCAATCAGAAAAAAAATCAGTCTCGCAAAATGGGGTTTCTGACCCATACTGAATCACAATCTGGAAGGGAATTCCTTCCAAATTGCCAGTCACTGTGGCATGTAGCAGTGGTTCTGAAATCACAATTATGGTCATAAACCATCGAGCAGCTACTGACTCCCAAGTTGGGATGGTAACTGATTTGCAAATGGTAAGGGGTCCCCTTCAAAACCCTGTCCCAGGATGTTTCTTGCTGTTGTTTAGTGTGGCTTTTAAATACAGTGATCATCCATCGTGCCAGGTAAGACATGTTCTTGGAGACAGCACACTCAGGGAATATATGCCACATATCTATCCTTCTTACAAGCAGACAATGGCTTATATAAGGTGTGGACTACAACCGTGTTGAAAATTATTGCCTTGCATGTCAAACACATTAATACAGTGGTTAAGCATCTAGTGGTTCTGAACATGATTAGAAACTCCAGCTGTGATATATGCCTTGTACGAGAGACTCATCTCCTTAAAAAAAAAAGATTGATTCTGATTTAGGTCCAGGTGGTTTCTGAGACTGTTCTTTTCTTCAAGTCCAAATAAAAAAGAGGGGAGCACAATAAGGGTCTGATAGAGACTTGGCAAATGGAAAATACTATCCCCATTGATTATACATTCTCCTCTGCTCATCTAAAACCGGTGCTAAACTCAACTATTTCATATCGATATCTTCTAAAGTTAGAATGCATAGATCTGATAGAGGCTTCTGTCGACGGATTCCTTACCTTTAGATATCCCCAGGCATCAGACTGGATCCGGAACTAGAGCTGGTAGATGGCATAGTTCGGTTCCACGTCAGCGTCATCTACGCTGGTAGTGATGTGCGCGGTACCTATGTAGGTGCCACCTCGGCGCTCTAACGTCAGTTATTCCATTTCTGTGTCTTATAGCGCTGATCTGGTCTGAGCTACCTCTCATTTTTTTTTTGACTGGTCTTTTTTGACTTTGTTTACTGTTTTCATCTCCTGGTGTGACGATGTCACCAAAGAAGCCGGAAGGTTTCAAACCATGTGGGGCCTGTCATAGGCAAATGTCGATGACACACCTTCACTTGGTATGTTTGTGGTGCCTGGAGATGGGACATGACTCCAAGGTGTGTGAGAGCTGCCACGCCATGCACCCCAAGGTGATGATGGGGTGATCCCTCTTGCTCCTCACCACCCGATATTGGTCGACTCCTCTGCGCTCGAGGTTCCGTTCATATGAGAGGTCCTGGGACCATTCGCAGAGCCCCTCCCGGCAGTCATTGTTACATTCAAAGTCATTAGGGAAGTCGGATAAGTCTCACGAACACATGAAGTCCAAATGCTTTTCCACTTCCCTGCATCTGTCGAAGTCCAGGCTTTGCAAGTCAGCGGGCCTGATCCTGGGTCCGCGCCACGCTTCCCTGATTTCCCCGGAGTAACCTTGCCCCACTAAAAGAACTGTAAGAGGACATTCGCCTCATCTTTGGGTGGCCATGGCCCTCACGAGCACAATCAGGCACCACAGACACAGGAAGGGGCACTACTTGGGACCACACCAGCGGGTTCGCCCTCTGTGCCAGTCGGGTCCCTTGCTAGATTCAGAGCAGAGCCGCTGGCACGACTGACACCTTCCTCAGCACTGGCTCCAGTGCTGACAACCCTGAGGCCACTGGATGGCATGATCCCCATCAACATTTCTGACACGGAGTGGGGTGGGCATCGCCCGACGCCGACCAACAACAATATTCCTGGAGTGGAACCAGTGCCTTATTTGATGAATAGGCATGGTGGGGGAGATGTTTGTGGTGGGTCTATGGACCCTTATGGAGATGACCCAGTTGAGGAACAGGACAACTGATAGGAACTTGATAAGGCCAGTGTATTGGACACTCACCCAACACTAACCTGGTTTCCCCTCCCTCTGTGGCTATGGAGGAGGGAGCCTTAGTTTCCACGGTGGTGCGCAGGGCAGCTGAAGTCCTGGAACTTGACCTACCCTCAGTGGCAGTCAAGACTAAGGTCTCGACAGAGGTGCTTCAGCCGGAAGTCACCCCTTCAGATCCTTACTCCCATTCAGTGAAGCCCTTACGGGTGTCCTACTTGGGGCCTGGTCCAATCCCTGCACCGGGGCTCCTGTGAATAGGATGATTACCAGTCACCATCGCCCCACTCTTGGGAATCCCAGTTTCCTTATCCAGTACCCCACCCCACAGAGCTTGGTGGTCCAGGCCCCCTTATCCCATATCCACCCTGGTGCGTTCCCTACCACTCCATCGGATAAGGAATCCAAGATGCCGGACACTTTCAGTAAGAGATTGTTCTCTTCCACCTACTTTGCACTGTGGTTGGTGAACACCGCGTGCCTATTAGGCGTTTTTTCCCATGCACTATGGGATTTGCTTAAGCAAGTGCTGCCTATCGTCTTGGAGGAGGCCAAGATCATACTCTGTCAGGCTGTTGCCGATGGAGGGATGTGGTGAAGTTCACCATCCGATGTAGACTTGACATGACCAACTCGCTGGACAGAGTGATTATATCGTGGGTGGCCTTGCGGCGCCATGCCTGTCTGAGCAACTCTGGCTTTACAGGGGATGTCCAGGCTTCCTTCATTGACATGCCCTTTGATGGCTTTTACCTTTTTGAAAACAAGGTGGATTCAGCGCTGGAGTGCTTCAAGGACAGCAGAGCTATGACCAGGTCCTTAGGCTTGTCTGTGGCTCTTCGTCAACCCCAATCCACCTTCTGCCCCTTTTGTGGCCACTGAAGGGGTCTCTAACAGCACCCATACCCTCACAGCCACCATGGCCAGCAGGCTTCCCAGCCTTTTTGTGGCCGAGGGCACAGGTCCCATAGACCACATGGGACAGGTGGCCAACAGTCGGGTCAGACCATAACTCTCCCCGACAGCCACTGCCTTTAAGCCTCTTTAGTCTGCTCTCAGATCATCATGGGCAGTATACTCTTATCACCTCCCCCAAGGTGGTCAGTAACATTAGACTGGTGGGTGCTCTAGATAGTCCAAAGGAGCTGCTCACTCCCCTTTGTGCAACCTCTTTTCCCATCCCACCAGCTTACAGTCGACTGATGGAGGACCATCTCTCCTTGCTTAGTCAAGAAGTGTAGGTTTTATTGGCCATTGGAGCCATAGAGAAGGTGCCTACTTCAGAAGTAGGTTGTGGTTGCTATCCCTGATACTTTATGATGCCAAAGAGAGGCAGAGGACTTTGTCCTGTTCTACATCTGTGCCTTCTCAAACTCTTCTTGAACAAGAAGAAGTTCAAAATGCTCATGCTCACTGCCCTAGTCCTGGGAGACTAGATAGTAGCATTGAACTTGCAAGACACTTATTTCTGCGTCCCCGTCCTGCTGGCCCACAGGCACTATCTGCAGTTCACAGTTAGCCAAGAGCACTTTCAGTTTGCTGTGCTATCTTTCAGCCTTACCAGCTCCCCTCAGGTGTTCACTAAGGTAATTAAGGAAGGTCCCAGCTCATCTGTGGAGGTGGGGGATTTCCGTTTTCCCCTACCTCAATGACTGGCTGTTGAAAGCGGGCTTGCCACAGGCAGTTGTCACCCACCTTCATACTATGGCAAACCTCCGGCAGTTGCTGGGGTTCACTATCAACATGCCAAAGTCACACCTGACTACCACTCAGACGCTCCCTTTCATCGGAGCAGTTCTGGACACAGTGCCGTTTCGGGTTTATAACCACAGTGGTGAGTCCAGGATATTCAGGCTAGGATTCTGATGTTTCAGTCTCTATCCTGGATTTTGGTGAGACTGACTCTGAGGCTGTTGGGCCTCATGCCCCCCTGCATCCTATTGATGACACATGCCCACTAGCATTTGCGGGCTCTGCAGTAGAATCTGAAGGCCCAGTGTGCGCAGCACAAGAATAATCACTCCGACATGGTCCAGATCTAGGAGGGAACTGCAAAAGATCTGCAGTGGTTGCTAACAAACCGCAATTTGGTCAGTGGCAGACCCCTCTCCCTTTCCCAATCATATCTAATGCTAATGACAGATGCATCACTCCTGGGCTGAGGTAGCCACCTGGGAGAGGTGGAGATCAGAGGACTTTGGTCTCTGGCGATTTCCAGCTCCTTATAAACCTGATTGAGCTTCCAAGGATGGGCTTGGAATTAAAAGCTTTTCTTCCATGAATTAAGGGAAGGCTGATGCAGGTGATCAAGGACAACACCACCGCCATGTGGTACTACAACAAATAGGGTGGGATGAAGTCATGGACACTGTGTCAAGAGACCCAGCGCCTCTGGACAGGACTGGACGTCAGGGCATTTCCCTGGTGGTTCAGCATCTGGCGTTATCTCTGAATGACTGAACAGACAAACTCAGACAAAGATGCCTAGGGGATCACGAACAGCGTCTTCATTTGGAGGGTAGTACAATGTGTCAACAGTTTGGAGAGACTTGGTTAGATCTGTTCGCCTCCGCAGAGAATATGCAAAGTCAGCAGTTTTGTGTGCTGTGTTTCCAAGGCAACTCTTGCTCGGAGATGCTTTTTGTCTCTAATGCAGCTCTGGCCTCCTGTACACCATTCCACCAATACCACTCCTCCCCAGAGAGTTCACAAGACAACCAGGTCCAAGTCATTCTTGTGGCTCCGGATTGGGCACGGGGAGTCTGATATCCTGAGCTGTTGAGCATGACCAGCGGTCCTCCAGTCAGGCTGCTTCTTTGGGAGGATCTTCTGTTGCAGCAGCAGGGCAGGGTTCTCCACCCAAAACGGCGCAACCTTCCATCTGCATGCATAGAGATTGAGCGACGGCAGTTGACAGCTTTCCACCTTCTGCATGGAGTCTGTGATGTTATTGTGACAACCAGGAATCCGTCTACCAGGTTGGTATAACCTGTCATTCGGATAAGTTTATGTTGTGATGTGCTTCCTGCAACGTTTGAATTCTTTTCAGCGCCATTATTCAAGGCTCTTTTGTTTGCCTTATCTTTGGCCCATTAGGGCTCTGTTATTGGCCCTGTCAAAGGGCATCTTTCTGCAATCTCTGCATTCTTACAGTTGGTGGACCAACCTTCTCTTTTCAAATCCTCTGTTGTAGCCAGGGTCCTAAAGGTCTGCAGTACGTTTTCCCCTACACCATTTACCATGCTTCAGTCGGACCTCAACCTTGTTCTAATATTCCTGATATGTGCACCATTCAGATCATTGCCACGTTGCCTTCTTCGGTTGCTGACCACTAAAACAGCCCTTCTGCGTGGCCATTACATCAGCAAGGAAGGTCACTGAATTGCATGCCCTCTCTGTGCACCTTCCCTACACCTTTTTTACCCAGACAGACTGGTCCTCCGGACACTTATCTCCTTCTTTCCGAAGATCGTCATTCCCATCCTTGTAGGCCAGAGCATTACCCGGTCTACCTTCTTTTCTCTGCCTGAACCCTCCAAATAGGAGAAGAAACTCCACCACCTGGACCCAAAAAGAGCCTTGACATGATTCTATCTTGATCGCACAAGAGTTCCGGGTGGTTGATCAACTCTTCGTGGGCTGTGTCAAAGCCAAAGAAGGGAAGGCTGTATAGAAAGGGGACATTTGCTACGCATTGGCCAAGAAGCAGCCCACTGACCACTTGCGGGCTCACTCTTCTTGAGCCAAGACTGTGGTTACTGCATTAGCATGCAGCATTCCTCTCCTGGATATCTGTCAGGCGGCAACGCAGATATCACTGTACATGTTCACAAAGCATTACTGCCTGGATAGTAATAGTGCCGTGACTATTCAGCCCTGTAGGATTTTTTTTATCTAATTGGGATCGCAGGCCCCTCTCTTAGAATGTATTTCTTGGGTATCTATTTTAATGTAAGGAATCTGCTGCTAGAAGTCTCTATCAGATTAACAAGTTACTTGACTTCGGTAATGCCTTAGCTGTTACGGACTGTATCTAGCCACAGATTCCATACCAACCCTCCCTACCTCCCTGCTCCTCAAACTGGTTAAGGTGTAAGAGGAACCCTGTTCAGGGCCTTAGCCTTTTCTATACCTATGTCAGTTCTCATCGTCGCTCCACACTCCTGGCGTGGAAAGTCACAAAAGTAACTGATGTCAGTACACGAGGTGATTCCTATATAGTTACCGCGCACTTAACATCCAGCGAGGACGACTCAGAAGCAGAGCCGAACGACACCACCTACTGGCACTGAGGGGTACTGCTTGAAAATCTGCTGGATCCAGTCTGTCATTCGGGGATATTATGAAGTAAGGAATCTGCAGCTAGACAGCCTCTACCAGATAAGGCGTTACCAAAGTTAAGTAACTTGTTCATATTGGACACAAATTATTCTTGGACTATGCACCAGTCCTGCTTAATATAGTGTAACAATTTGCTCTTGCAACAGATAGGCACTGGAGACTCAACAAAGTATTGAAAGACACAGGTTTGTGAGACAACTTGGACAAGGCAATACAAAACGATCTAAAAAAAAAAATGATACAGGGGAGATTAGGATCAATACAGTCTGGGACGCTCTAAAAGCAGTCATTAGAGGTCAACTTCCACAAGAGTGAGCAAACGATGTGCTGAATCTCATCTGAGCATGAGGGAACTAATGTCCTAGATGGAGAAATAGCAACTAAGGGAACTTGAGGAAACACACAAAAAAACTACTGCAGGCGAAGTGTGGAAGCAAATCATACAGCTGTTGGCACAAGTGAAGGTGATAGATGTAGACCAAGCTGAACACGCTTTGCTTAAACTGAAACGGAAATTCTACAGTGGGGTAAATAGGGATGGTTAACTCCTGACTTGCAAATTGTAGATAGAGGTCACAAGATATAAAATCTGGGGCGTGAAGGGTACACCTGACATCCTTCATGAGGAAGACATAGGTTGCAATTTCAGTATGTTCTGTAGAGAACTTTCAACAGTGTCTCAAGGCTCCCCTTCCAGGCAAGTCTCACACTTAAGACATCCAACTGCCTGCATTGACAACTGAGAAATCTGAACACCTAGTCCACATTATCTCTAGGAAGAGATTATTGAAAGCATAGCAAAATGAAAAATTGGTAAATCCTCTGGACGTGGAAAAATTTGAGCTATATATTGCAATACTTTCTGTAATACTGTGGGCCCCTGTCTTGACTGGCCTTTATAAGTCCTTTGCAGAGGCTGGCTCAGTGGCCTTCTTAATGAGAGAAGCCAGTGTGTTGATCATCCCCAAGCTGGGGAGGAATGATAAAGCTTTTTTTTTTTTAAAATATATTTTTATTGTTTTATCTGCCAAGTGGCCACATTGAAGTAGAATACAAACTATTACATTATGTTTCAGCGTGCATTACACATATAATTATTACGTATGAGCAAAACGCAAACCTCGTATGCGTGTAACAACGCCCGGATAGGGCTCCGCAAGTTGCACGTTCACGTACGAGTTGTATTAAACATGTGCGAAATTGTTCAAGAGACAAGAAGCATAGAGAAAAGAAAGTAAGATAGACGCTGAGTAGACACACAACGGTGGGGGAGAAGGAGGGGACCAACAGTGGAGGAGAGGAAGGGCCCAGGAGGGTGAGGAACCAGTCTCAGGGAGGGTCAGGAGGCAATCCACATGAGGCATGCATGACATTTGCGCGAACCTCCACGCGTTACGACTCATCAGCACACAGCCAGGCCACCCCACGACCACAGGGGACCAGCCCACCACTGGCCGTGGAGCGCTATGCATGAGGGACGGGACGCAGCAGGAGGGAACCAGAGGGGTCCAAGGTCTCCCAGCCCTAGTACCCCCCAGCGCACCACAAGGCTCCCGTAATGCGCCCAGGGGGAAGCGCAGAAGACGTCGCAATTTTATACTGGTTCATTTACTTTATTATTATTATTTAAAAAAATAATAATAATATTTTTTTTTCTTCTTTATATTATTCCTTTTTCTTCCCCCCTCCCTCTCACCTGCATGCCCCGAATGCCCCACATATTAATGTTACACTGTGGCCACTGCGATTATGTCAAATCTCTCCTATCATTTGTTCAGGGAGGATGCACATCGTCTTTTTTTTCTACAGCTGTCAAAAACGAGTTCCAAACCTCCAGGCCTTTAACTAGTGTACCCCTATCCAGTAGATTCTGCAATGTCTGTGTTTCTGCTTTGGTCCATCGAATTACCTCTTCGTGCCACTGGGCCACCCTGGGGGCACCGGGGGCTTTCCACTTCATGGCGATCAGGCGTCTATACAGCACCAGTGCCAAGGCAATGCATTTATATGTGCATTTGCGTTTCTTGGGGTGAGGTGTTATGCCCAGTAGGCACACCTCAGGAGTAGGGGATAATGTAGTGTTTGTCCATTCCGCTAGCAACGTTATTATCTCTATCCATGTGTTCCGGATCGGGAGGCATTCCCGTGTCATGTTGTAGAATATGGCCTCTTCTGTGTCGCATCTGGGGCATGTTTGCGGTGACCGGGGAAACATACGTGTTATGCGGTGAGGTGATAGATAAGTCTGATGCACATAATTAAACTGTGTGTATCGGAAGCGCGGGTTGCGTGAAACCTGCGAGTGATTTTCTTTGCTTGTTCCCATGAGTTAGGGGATAGTGGTTCCGGTAGCATCCAGTCCCATTTGTTTTTTGCCTGATCCTGTTTGTGTTCAGCCTGGGCGGCGATGATATTATATATATTTGAAATGCTTGATGGGGTGTTTATGCCTCCCAGCAGTTCGTGCAGCAGATGGGAGGTATCCGGTTCCAAGCTGCCTTTACTCCAGCACTCTCTCACTACCTGCCGAACTGCACCGTAAGCTATGAAACCCCCCCCCCCGGCCGAGCGCAAACCTATCGGCCAACGCTTCATAGGTTTGAAGTTGCCCGTCCTGGTAGATGTCACCTAGTGTAAGTATGCCCCTGCTACCCCATGTATTCAGGCCCACTTTGGCTGCTATTTTTGCTAATGTCGGTTGGGCCAGCAGTGGGATCCTTGGTGAGTACTGCGGGACTTTTGCGTTTTGCAACGCGTATCGGCCCCAGGCCCAGTGTGCAGTGTGTAGCAGCACACTGCTAGTATTCACTGGATCAGTACGATTCATGAGGTATTGCATTATCTCTGTGCCTTCAAGATCCTGCAACACCCTCTGAGTTTCGGGCCCGGTTGGGTTACCAACCCATGTGGATATCCATTGTAGTTGGGCATCTGCGTAGTACGCTTCAAATCTGGGGGCGCCCAGTCCCCCCAACCTAAGCGGTAGGAGGACCTTTGTTAATGCAACGCGTCTGCGGCCATTGCCCCATATTAAGTCCGTTAGTAAGGTATTCAGTAGTTTAAAGAAGGAGCACGGAAGTATTAAGGGTAGCGCCATAAAATAATAGAGTAGTCGGGGTAACACTATCATCTTTGCGATAGCTACTCTGCCCATAGGAGACAGTGGGAGTGAGCACCAGAAGGGCAGGGAGCCCCTCGTTGATCTGACCACTTGGCCGAGGTTATCATCCCTGAGATCTAGACTGTCATGGTACATGTTTACCCCTAAATATTTAAATGTTGTATAGCACCATTTCAAGCCTCCCGGACCCGTCGGTGTTCTCAGTGCCTCAGGGACCGGGCGCATAGGGAATATGCAGGATTTTGTCCAATTCACTGTTAATCCGGCAACCGAGCAAAATTTTCCCAGGAGCTCCAGCAGACCCAGCAGGGCCCTCACGTGATCTCGTAGGAAGATCAGCGCATCATCCGCATATAAGGATACTATCTGGTGCTTCTGGCCATCCAAGACACCCCACGTGGGGGCCATTATGCGAAGGCGGGCGGCCAGAGGCTCAATGGCTAATGCAAATAATAATGGTGAAAGCGGGCATCCCTGTCTGGTGCCCCTACCAATGTAGAATTGTTCGGAGACCGTATCACCCGTCTTAACCCTAGCCGTTGGGTCAGTGTATAATGTTCTCACCCAACCAATGTACACTTGCCCGAACCCCATCCGCATGAGTGTTTCTGTTAAGAAAGGCCAACCCAGCGTATCAAATGCTTTTTCTATGTCCAATGATACTGCCACCTGGTGTCTGCCCTCTACTGGGGAGTTTCTCATTAAACGCAGTAAATTCCTGATATTGCTGAATGTGTTGCGGCCGGGAATGAAGCCTGCCTGATCCTGGTGTACCAGCTCTGACACATAGGGAAGCAGGCGGTTAGCTAGTATTTTTCCGAGTAATTTGCAATCAGTGTTTAGTAGTGATAATGGCCTGTATGAGCGAACATCTAAGGGATCACGGCCTGCCTTTGGTAAAACTGCTATCAAAGCCTCACTGCATGTTTCAGGGAACTGGCCCCGTTCCAGCGCTTCCTTTAGCATTGCTAGATATGGGGCTAGAATCTGAGATTGGAACGTGCTGTAGTATTCTATGGGAATGCCATCGCTGCCGAGTGCTTTGCCATGTGTCAACTGTAGCAGCGCACGTTGGATTTCAGCTATCTCAATCGGGCTGTCCAGTTCTATAGTTTGAGCAGCTGTTAGGCTGCTTAGAGTTATATCGCTGAAGAATTCTTCTAAATGGGTCTTAGTGGGTGGAGGCCGTGCCTGGTACAACAAGCTATAATACTCTTTGAAGGCATTATTTATCTCAACCTGAGTATTGACTATACGACCTGTTTCCAGGCGGATAGCGCCTATAGGGGCGTTCCGGTGTTCACTCTTTATGAGCCACGCTAATAGTTTACCGGATCTGTCGCCCTCCGCATGCGTGCGGGCCATATGATGTCGATAGTCGAAGTGTCCGAGGCGACTGTCTGTCTCGGACCATTTAGTGCGCAAGTTAGTGAGCTTAGTCACTGTTGTGGCATCTTTAGTAAACTCGCCCTCAGCTATTTGAATTTCTTGTTCCAATGCTCGGAGTTCACGCATTAGCGTTTGCCGGACTCCCACTGTGGTTGATATGCATACCCCTCTTATGACTGTCTTATGTGCATCCCATTCGATGGCTCTTGAGGTGGCCGTCCCTTCATTCGATCTGAAATATGCTGAGATGTGTGTAGCAATGTCCTTCCTAAAAGGGGGGTCTTGTAATAATTGCGTTTGCAGTCGCCAGGTGGGAATGCATGAGCGGGGCCTTCCCCAAATTATTTGTACTATGAGTGGGCAGTGGTCTGAGATTACCCTAGTGGAGTACTCCGCTCTTGTTATTTTATGCGTTATATTCTGTGAGGTGAGGATGAGGTCTATACGGGTATGTAATAAGTGTACTGGGGAATAATAGGAGTACACATTTTCGTGTGGATGCATGTGTCTCCATATGTTGATCAGTCGACGTTCTTCCATCCATGCGCCCAGCATTTGGGAGTTTTTCATTATTGGAGCGGCCACTAGCGGGGGATGTGATCTATCCTTATCTATATGTGTGACACAGTTCATGTCCCCCCCCCCCCCCATATGCATGATGAAGTTAGATCATTGGTTAATTGAGAGGTCTTGGTTTGTAAGAATTCACCTTGCTTGATGTTCGGTACATATAGTCCATTTATCACAAGTTCCTCCCCATCCAGTAAGCCCCTTAGTTGTATAAACCTGCCCTCCTTATCTTTTGTGCAGTGTTGTACTGTATAAGGGACACCTGGCGCTATCCAGATCAGCACCCCTCTGGCGAAGGAGGAATCGCCAGCGCTATATATTGAGCCCAACCAGCACTTTTCTAGCCGAGCAGCCTCTGTGGGTGTAATGTGTGTTTCCTGTAGTATTGCTATATGTATGTGGTGGCGTTTTAGGTACGCATGTATTCTATGACGTTTGCTGGTCCCGGCCATGCCCTTCACATTCCAAGTTATGAGGTTATAACTAGGTTTCTTATTCATTGTGTTATGGTTAGGCGCAGGGAGCTATCGGATCTGTACCCATCACGCCCACCCCTTCCCACTTCCCCGGCCCCGCCCCAGGCAACCCCCCCCCCCCCAGCCCCACTTGATGTCTAGCCCTTGGGTGGCCCACCTGCAGGATATTTCAGTCTTCTGCAGACCCATTCGCCTTTGTACAGTTTACGAGGATTCAGTTGTAGTTACTCATAATAATAGCTGCTATTCGCTGTGGATCTCGGGGCGAGGGTCCCGATGTTGGTGTCATGCAGCACCTTAGTTGCTGATGCCGACGGCGAGGGGCCACGAATGGCAACTCCACCCCTTTAAAGTTCGTCTGCCAATCGCGGCGTGAGGTCCGGGTCCACCCGCAACGGGGAGGGGGATGGGCTTGTATCTCCCCCATGTGAGGCAGTGTCATTGGTGTCCGTTTCACTCCTTGAGTCCAGCATCCCACGGGCGAATGAATTTGTGTCTTTTAATATTTGCGCACCGTCCAATGCCATTTGCGCTTTTGTGGGGCGGGCAGATGTTTTGGTGCTTTTTTTCTTTTTTCTGGAGTTAGCTATGGACCACTCACCGGAAACCGCGTCATCCCCTGCTGGGTCGGCCAATCCCTTAGCATGTATCCAGGTCCATGCATCTTCAGGAGTGGGGAACATTAAGGTTTTCTCGTCCATAACGATGCGCAGTCGTGCTGGAAACATGAGGGAGTAAGTGATGCCTTTCTCTCGTAGCAGCTGCTTGATCTTGCTGTACGCGATTCTCCTACTTTGTACCTCCATTGTGTAATCAGGGTAGGCTGTTACCCTGCTGTTCTCCATCATGATCTGGTCAGCCGTTCTGAAGTGTTGAAGGACCAAGTCTCTATCCCTATAATTCAAGAAACAAGCTATTAGTGGTCGGGCGGTGCTTCCGGCCTAGGTGGCCTGCCCGGGATTCTGTGTGCTCTTTCAATCACCGGTGTTGTGGTGGAGTACTTCTCTTTAAGTGTGTTCCTCAACCAGGCCTCTAAGAACACCTCTGCCTTAGGAAGTTCGATTCTCTCAGGGATTCCGAGGAATCTGATATTATTCCGTCTGGAACGACCCTCAGCTTCCTCAGCCCTACGTTGTAGTTGAGTTATGTCTAGTTCCATTTTTTGCATTCTAGTTCTCATTTCTTCCACTACGGGCTGAATAGTTTTCAGTGACGTTTCATTGTCGTGTACCCTACCAGTTAATTTGCGGTGGTCAGCTCGCAGCAATGAGACTTCCTGTACTGCAGCGTCTATTTTCCCCTCTAACGAGGATTTAGTGTCCATTATTGCTTGCATAATTTTATCAAATTGAAGGGAGTGCGTGCGTAATGTTTCATTCAACTGTAGCTGTGTAAGCGATTGCGAGTCCCCATGGCAGGACGGTTGGGGAGGATCACCTTCTCCAGTGGACCCCGTCTTGGGGTGTTTTGGTTTGACCATGATTTCCGCGCTATTCTACAATAGTGTGTTACGCCAACTTTACCGGTCAGTTGTTTGCCGGGAGCGATTGTCCACGACTTCGAGGTTCCTTCAGCTCGTCCCTTAGTTCGCTTAGACTGTGAGTCAGGAGGGGGTTGCGTGTCCTTTTCTGATATTGGCGTCGGTTTAGATTCACTGTTTACCCACTCCGTCTTGTTGTTTTGGCCCCAGTTGGTATCTAACTGATCCACGCCAGGTGGCTCACACCGCTCTCGATAGTCCACAGATCCTGGATGGGCCAGATGCCATGTGTGGTACTCCTCGCCAGAGGGGGCAGCTCAATACCCAGTGCTCCCGAGGATTCCAGGTCAAAAGCAATGTCAGTGCCAATATTGTCAACAGATGTCCGGTGATGGTCCGCTTCTGGCCGCTCAGTGCAGCCCGGGTGGGGCACTCGTTCCGCCAAGAACCACCGTCCTGTCTCCGACCTCTCCGCCAGTAGAGCCCAGATGCCCAGCTCAATGCCAGAATGCCGATGCGAACAGGTTGTGAAGCTTGCAGCGTGCGGGTAAGGCAGTTGGTGCGCCCGTTGAGATTTTCAGTGAGCGCCATGGGACCACGGCGCTGGAGCCGGCCGAGGTTGAAAGCGTCGGCGAGGGCCAGGGGGCAACGCCGTGCATCTGCCCATGCAGGAAAGTCATGGGTGGAGTTTTCAGCCTTCCCACTTCACCGTTGCCCACTTCGCATGACCAGGCCTAAAAGGGGGAAGATCGAGCCCCCCACACGCCGCAACCCGATCCGTGTTGCCGAATGGGGTACAGCCCCCGTCTAACCAACAGGCCTGGGCGCCCCCTCGACACCACAGCACCCAGGGCGTCTACTTCTTTAAGGTGAGTGTGCCTTTAAGGGCCTCTGATCCATCAGGCTGTGCTCGTGACAAAAGTCGTGTTCCAGCGCCATGGGGGGCCACAGTTACAGTTACTTTTGCGGTCCGGTAAGATCGTTGAGGAGTATGTCCCTGCTGTCGAGGGAGCCCCGCAGGCTGAGGAGTCCCAGCGCCGCCGTTGCACTGCTGGTCGCCGCGGGTCCCCCCAGAGCCGCGCCGGGAGCCAGAAGTCTGGGGGCGGCGCCGGCACACAGCCCCGGGTAGTGAGCTCACCGGCCGCGGGCGTCGACTTGGAAGGCCGCCAGCTCCTCCACAGGTTTCGATGTGACCCCGGCGTCACCAAGAGGGTCGCTGCATCAGGCGATGATGCCGAGATGTTAGGCGGGCGGCACCGTCCTCCGGGAGGGCGATGGGCGCCGCACACAGGATGATATTGTGGGCCAGGCACGGAGCTGCAGAATTATCCTGCCGCTCCGGTCACCATGTTGGCCACACCCCCCCAGGAATGATAAAGCTTTATATGACTCTTCCAGACCAATTTCTTTATGAACATTAATGTAAAAATCTACACAGCTATACTGATGAACAGGCTTAGCCTTCTTACTCCTGGGTCTCATAGATCCAGATCAATTACATTTTATACCTGGCGAATCTCAGGGAAATAGCCAAGAATATCAGGCTTTTGGTAAATTTCACAAGCCTGTAAACAAGCTCTTCTTCCATTGCTTGATGCTGAGAAAGTGATTGACTATTTCTAGGAATTTTGCTTTGGAAGCAGTTTTGGCAAGTTATAATGCAATTAAAGCTGTCATTAAGATCAGCTGCCCTCCTGCCCCTGCTATTGTTTATGCTACAGTTGAATTGCTTGCAGAGAGAATTTGGTGTAACAATTCAATTAAAGGAATACATACACAAGCTATCCGTGTATGCTGGTTGCAGTCACGGAACCAGTTCTTTCTCTCTGCCTCCCTTGATAGAGGAGTGTGGCTCTTGGGGCAAGATCTTGGGATTTACATTTACAGAAGTCTTGAATGATGAATATTTCACTACCCATGGCTCACTGGCCCCGCATGCAGTATTCCTATTTGAATGGGTTGATGCTTCTCTGACATAGGCTCATTTTACACTGCTATTGGTCGACATACAGAAAGACCTTCAAGTCTGGCACATCAGGTTTGGGGCTATCCTGGCCGTGGAGGCTGAATGCAGTTCAAATGACAATCCTTTCTAGAATGTTGGTACTATTTCTAACATGCCACTGCTGGCATCAGCTGCTCACCTCGCACAGATTCAGAAAGCAGCTAATAACTTTGTCTAGGTGGAGAGGTTAGCTAAGAAACATATGATCATTTAGTCAGAGTGTGACTCCGGACTACCTGTGATAACGCGTCCCTTTATGATGATTTATTACACATCAGGACTCGTTTTAGGCCAATGAATCTTTTAACCCAGTTGAGAGACACCTTAGGACGAGATAGCTAATCAATATGTCAATCAATACGTCTATGATGTCATCAATATTTATCACAACAATACATTTCACTTTAGTCAAAGTCATTAATAAATTCAAAACACTACCATGACCTTTCAGTCATGAATAACCATACAAATTTAGTAGAATTTTATGAGTTTTATTCCCTATTGGTTACAAATCTAATAGCAGGTGCGTCAATCTCAAAACCAAAAAACATAAAAGCATAGTCACGATATGGCACGTTTGGTAAGATTTCATTAGAGCGAGAATCACAAACATCAGAACATAACACAGCGTGAACATAGATCAATTTAGCAGAGTATCAATAACGCGTCAGTTCAACAAAGCATAGATTCGGTCGTTTGTCTATTTGCGTCAATTTGGTGAACACCTGTCCTAACCACTGATTAGCATCCGCATGTTGGGCTTCATGCAAAACAATTTAGAACACCAATTTGGAAAACATCTAGCTATGGTCTCTGTCAAAACTAAGCAGTTGGTACCCAGAAAGGAAAAGCAAACAGACAAAATACAATTGCATTGTCATAATTACCCTCCAAAGATTAGGTTCAGTCTTTGTCTTCAGGACATCAGTCAAATCGCCATCAGTCAGAACTCAGCTCAGGGGCAAAAGGGCACTTCCCTCATAAGGAGGTAAAGTGTAAAATGGATAATCTAAGGGCGAGGATGGTTTAAGTAAACCAACAAATCATCAAATAGAGTGACAAAGTTTCTGGATAAAATCAATAGCATTCCCTAACCCACCTAAATGACTCCCCGTGACATGGGTTTTTATCCCTTTTTCGTTGTACATTCCCCCAAAATTCTATTGGACATTTGTTATACCCCACTATCTTCCACCTATCAGAAAATACATTAGGTCACCTAACTCCTCGCCCCATATTATTTTACAAGTCTTTGATTGGTCTCCATAATTGACGTCTTCAGAGGTGTCACATCCGGTATGATTTCATCCTTCTGTAACATCTTTTGGTCAGTAAGTCCATTGTTTTCACTGGTTTGAATGACCTTGTACATTACATTAACCTACACTGTTTCATTTTAATTTTAACATTTATTCTGCAAGCAAGAAAGAAGCTATGAGAACGGATCTAACATGATTACATTCGTCTTTAGTTTGAAGAAAAAGAACATACGGGGTCGTGTCCTTTTGTGAGTCGGCATACTGCAAAATAGAAAAATGCATTTAATATGAGAGCCAAACAGCTAAGCTTCGGCTCATGTTAACTTAAGGCCTATAAGGATTTCAGCACAGATTCAATAATGCAATCATTAGTACAAACTTATTTAGACATAATATAAACATTTTAGTCATCATTATTAGTCTACGTATATATTGGCAGCCACTCCCCGTGGTCACATTTCAGGTGCACGTTTAAGCAAAATTACTATTACAGTTTCTATGCAGCATTATCACACATTAATTCATAAACATTTATGTTAAAATGGATTATATAAGCTACGCTCTCTCAGTCCCTCCTCCGATGACGTTCGTCATCACACAAAACTTTCCCTTTGACTTTTCACTTAATTTTTCACTTTACGCATGATGCGCATTTCAACATCTTGTCCCTTGTGGGAACTTTCCCAAATTTCATTAAACATTTTCTCCCTTTCACTTTCTTCGTTTTTCTTAGTCCTCTTTGTCCAATTTCTTTTAATTTTATCATTAATTTTGCATGCTCCCCATAATCCTAATAGACAGGCCAGAACAATTAATAGACCCCCTAATATTTTTGCAAGTACCCTGTTCCAAATATTACTAAACCAGCTCCCCACTCTGGCAATTCCTTTACCTAATTTCTCCCACACTCCAGGTTCCTTTAAATCCTTCAAATCTGCACTATCTTTACTTAGGTTAGTCAGCATACCTCTAATCTTTGTACTATTGTCAGGTATATATGAGCAACAATGACGCTCATTGAGCATCTTGCAGACTCCGTCACTCTTTGCTAAAAGAATGTCTAAAGCAAGCCGATTTTGAAGAGTCATAGCTCTTTCCGCAGCAAGTTCAGTATCCATCAGGAGTATAGCCCCTGTAAAATTTGTCAGCATGTTATCCACAATAGTAGACAACTTTTGAATCCTTATGGAGTTTAAGATAACCCCTACTGAAGGAATTATGGCTCCAAATATGTCTCCAACGACAGCAGCTGCTGTCTCTCATTTTTGTCTAGCATGTTGTAATTCAGACGTTTTAGGTATTTGCTTTAAGTCATCAATCTGGTAAATCTTTGGGAAAACTATTCCCAAATAACATGTCCCATACCATCCCTTAGGGAGACGGTAATAAGCATTAAGTCCACAGATATAATAAATCCCAGGGATCGCTGGATCCTGTCCATTTAACATGAATGTCCATTTACTCTGAAACAAAAACACATGTCTGCATTCACTCGATCCCACAAATAGTGTCATGTTCAGATTTTGGCCTATATATACACAAAGCCTTCCTACATGCAATGCATCTATAGCTAATTTGCCTTATGTCTTTATTGCAGTATAAGCATAATCATTTGCATAGGTGCGTTTTTCTAGCCCCTTTTCTAATCTTTCCTTCAATGCTTTGCGTCTATCATCAGTGTGATCTAAGAAGCTTTTCTCTACAGGTGTCAATAAGCAAGTCAGATTGTTGCGGTGTGCATAAGCTGTCCCAAATGTAAACTAACTTTATACTATGCTCCTTAGCTAATTTGTTCAGGAACTCAATCAAAAGAAAACACCACATCCAGATTTGAATAAAAATATTGCACATGCTCCTGATTATAGAATCTTGTTAATAGCAAACTACAGCGTATCCCGTAAGTTAAAGGAAGACTATGATAGGTGACCCCTTCTTGTACTGATGAAGGAATCTTTGCGCACACATAACAGTTTTTTGCATCCATGGTCTCAACATACTCATTCAGCAAGCGATAGAAGACATTAGTGGAAAGTTCCCCTTTTGAGTTAGTTACCTCATGCAAGTGTTTTGTGTCCTGCTCAAACTTTTCTCACGGTGTTAGTGTTGTAGTCTCAGGTTTTGAAACATTGTTAGTCACTTTCTTATCCAACCACAGCATTCCCACAATCACATCTACAATTATTATTGCACACACAATACCTATTATAAGACTCAACCAACCACACACTTTACCCTTTTTGTTACTACCTCTATTATAAGCCATGTCTGTAAAGAATCAGATAGCAAAACAATAATCAACTTGAGGACGATATAAAACTCTCTTTTTTTTTTTTTCTTGATACAAAAGTCTCTTTCTCTCTGCGTGTACTTAGTGTTTCACTCTCTCCAGGACCCTTTTACAAATTAGGTTAGCAGCTTGTCATAATCGGGTTCTCAAAGTCAAATCAGGTTATCAGTGTCGCATCCGGTAATTCATAAGTCTCTTTTCTTTAGCTTTTCAGTTTTCGATTTTTAACAAAGTCTCTTTCTTTGAGTTATTTCAGGTACCTTAGTATTGGCCTGGTACTTCACGATCAAAACAGAATGCTAAGAAATCTTGTTGCCATTCAGATGTTGTTGCATATGCCCATTCAGGACCTGCGTACCTTCTATTTGCGGTTCTCTTTCTTTTCAATCTGCGTTCGCCTTGCAATTCTCCTTCACTTAGATCCTCTATTCGGGATGTATCAGTTTCTTCTGTTATTGTTTCTCCTGGTACGATCCTTTCTTTCGCAGCCTGTTTCTCTGGCCAGTTATCTCCCTTATGCGTCTTTTTCCTGCTTGACCTTTCAGGACTCTGAACAGCACCCTCCTCTTGTGCTATGGTGTTTTCTCTTGATGGACCTGCAACTGGCTCGGGGGATGCCAGTGTACTTTGATCTCTTTCTACTATTTCCCCTTCTTCTTCTGGATCTGTAACGGGTTCAAGCTCTAACCCGTATTTGTCTGCTTCTGGGAGAAACTTTCCTTGATTTAGTTCTCCTGCTGCCTCTACTGAGATAGGCACGTTGTCACCTCTCTCAAACTCGTTTACTGTTTGAGGGACTAGGCTGTTCTCAGTGGGCTCTCCTGCAGTCTCAGTTCCTTCTTGGCTATTTTCAGGCCTTGAGACTTCCCTCTCTGGAACTGTTGAGTCGAAAACTTCAAGTTCCTCATCAGTTGGACACGTTACCTTCTTTGTGTGACTGGCATGTATCCAGTTTGGAACGTCTGCACTTTTCACAGCAGCGGTTGTTGTCAGTATTACTTGATATGGCCCCTTCCAGCGTGGTTCCAAACACGACTTTCTCACGTGCTTCTTGACAACCACCCAGTCACCGGCTTGCAGGGTGTGACCTGGATCACTGATCGGTGGCAATGTGTTAGCTTCCACCTGGTGAGAAAAAGAGCGAACCACATCAGCCAAACCTTTGCAGTAGTCCAACACCATATCATCCGTGATATTCACAAGAGCATTGGCAGGTACTGCGGGCAGCCTCATAGCTCTGCCCATAAGGATTTTGTGGGGTGATAATCCTGTCTTCTTATCAGGGGTGTTCCTCATCGACATCAGCACTAAGGGCAATGCATCTGGCCATTTCATATTGGTAGCTGCGCATATTTTTGCCATTCTCGACTTCAAGGTACCATTCATTTGTTCTACTAGTCCTGAGGCTTCAGGACTACAATGCAGGACTACAATGCAGGGCTACAATGCAGCTTCTGTTCAATGTCTAATGCAGCACACAAGAGCGTAATCACCTCATTGTCGAAGTGTCTGCCCCTATCTGATTCTATAGAGACTGGAAACCCAAACCTGGGTATTAATTCCCTAAGCAGCAGTTTTGCAACTGTGATACTGTCATTTCTACGTGTGGGGTGAGCTTCAATCCAGTGGCTGAAAACACACACAATCACCAACACGTACTAAAGTCCTCCACAAACAGGCATTTCAATGAAATCCATTTGCATCTTGCTAAATGGACCGCCAGCTCTCCCTATGAGGCTCAGAGTAACCACAGTCCCTTTTCCGGCATTCATCTGTTGACAGATGATGCACCTGTGACAAGTAACCTCTGCGGCATGTCTGAATTTTGGGTTAAACCAATCAATCTTGAATGACCTGATCACTGCATCTCTCCCAAGATGAGCCTGTCCATGGTAAAGCCTTGCAAATTGTGACAGAAGACTGTTTGACAAAACCAGTTTCCCTTCTTCTGAGACCGATAAGTCATCAGTTCTTTGTACACATTGCATTCTCTGCCAGGAGCGTTTTTCCTCTTTGCTAGCACGACCCTGTAGTGTTTTTAGCTCATCTAGTGTATCAACCACCCTTAATGCGAGGTTCAAACATGTCATTTTCGGTTTGTGGCAACAATTCCCACTGATCCTTGAACGATCTACAGTTCAGTGCGCAAAACCTTGCGACTTGATCTGCATAGCCGTTTCCCATGGACACAAAGGGCCTGATTACAACTTTGGAGGAGGTGTTAATCCGTCCCAAATGTGACGGATATACCACCAGCCGTATTATAAGTTCCATAGGATATAATGGACTCGTAATACGGCTGGTGGTATATCCATCACTTTACCGTCACTTTTGGGACGGATTAAGACCTCCTCCAAAGTTGTAATCAGGCCCATAGTCTTGTGATTTAACATGAGCATTGCATTTCACCACGGCAATTTCAAGAGGTAACTGAATCGCATGTAACAAATCCTTAATTTGTTCACCATTTTTCACAGGAGAACCAGAAGAGGTCATGAAACCTCTCTGTGACCACAATTGGCCAAAATCATGTACAATTCCAAATCCATATCTGCTGTCAGTATAGATAGTGACCCTCAGATTTTCAGCTGCGTGGCATGCTTTAGTAAGGGCAATTAGCTCTGCCACTTGTGCGAAATACACTCTCGAGCCAGGAAGCTTCAATGATACCATCTATGGTACATACAGTGTAACCGGCTCTCAGCATTCCGACTGAATCTCTCAAACATGATCCATCAACAAACATAATGCAGCCATTTTCTTTTAACTGTGTATCTTAAATATCAGGTCGGGGCTTGGTACATAGTTCTGTTACCTCAAGACAATCATGCTCCACCTCCTCTTCATTATTAATCTTGGTACTTTCAACAGGAAGTAGAGTTGCTGGGTTTAATACAGTACATCTTTTCAGTGAAACATTAGGCAACCCTAAAATAATTGTCTCATATCTGGTAAGTCGGGCATTTGTCATGTGCTGAGTTTTGGTTCGAGTCAACAAAATTTCAACGGAATGCGGAACCATTACTGTTAGGGGATGTCCCATCACTATGCCTTCACACTGCGTGAGGCTTTGACCAACTGCTGCAACTGCGCGCAAACAACCCGGTAAGGCTGCTGCGATGGGGTCCAAGGTAGCTGAAAAATATGCTGCAGGGCGATTTGCACCTCCATGGCCCTGTGTTAAGACAGACAAAGAACGAGCATCACGTTCATGACAAAACAGTAGAAAAGGCTTCGTATAATCAGGCATACCCAAAGCTGGTGCTCTGCACATGCACTCTCTCAATTCCATGAATGACTCAAGCTCTTCTTTGGATAAGGCTATGGTATACGGCTCATCCTTAATCTCTTTACCTGTCAGTTTTATCAATGGTTTAGAGATAATTGAGAAGTTGGGTATCCACTGGCGACAGTAACCCACCATTCCCAAAAACATCCTGATATCTCTTTGTTGTCGGGGGTTCATTTGCAAAATGGCTGTTATCCTTTCCTTTGATATTCTCCTGGACCCCCTTTCAATCAAATGTCCTAAGTACTTCACCTCTTTTTGACAGTACTGCAGCTTCTTTAGTGACACTTTATGTCCATTCTACCCCAAATGGTTCAGTAAGGCAACTGTGTCATACCTACAGTCATCTTCTGTCTTGGGCGCAATCAGCAAGTCATCAATGTACTGTACTAGTGTCGAATTGAAAGGCAGTACTAAGGATTCTAGGTCCTTTTTCAATATCTGATTGAAGATGGACGGTGATACAGAAAACCCTTGAGGAATTCTGCACCAACTGTACACCTTGTCCAGGAATTTGAAACTGAATAAAAACTGGCTGTCCTCATGAAGAGGTATCGAAAAGAAAGCTTGTGACAGGTCTACAACGGTGAACCATTTAGCATCACACGGGACCTGAAACATAATCACTGCTGGATTGGGCACTATGGGGCAACATTTCACCACAATCATTTATTTTTCTCAAGTCCTGCACAATTCGAACCTTCCCACAAGGCTTTTTCAGACCCATTATGGGTGAATTACATGGGCTGCTCAATACTTCCTTCAGGACTCCTTGTTTTACAAAGTCCGCAATTATTTGCGACACCTGGATAAGAACATCTTGTGCCATGTGATAGTGTGGCACCTGGGGAAACACTGCATTTGGTTTCACTTGTACTTTAACTGGTTCTACTCCTTTTATCAGTCCCACTTCTTTTCCTGTCAAATCCCACACTTTCTCTGTCACCGTTTCCTGTAACTCGGCAGGTAGGTCAATCACTGTAAGCATCGGGAACAATGTTATCTAAGGGTAATCTTCATTTGTAGTTCCTGTCTCTAACTCTGAGAACTGACCATCATCCCCTTCATCATCACTGTTTGTCTGCACCTCAATTCCATCATTGGAACAGGTAATCGAGCGTTTCGTATTGCACAGTAAGTCTCTTCCCAGTAGGGATACCGGACTCGATTCGCAGACTACAAACTTATGTAGTCCCTGGAAGTTGACAATCTCAACTTGCACCGGATCTGTAATTGGATTTGTCAAGTACTGATTTACTACTCCGACCACCCTTATGGTACGCCCTGATAGTGGTAATTTTGGAACTTCTGACTGTAGAGCGTGTAGCTCCGGTATCAACCAAGAACAAAACCTTGTGACCCATCACCTTTCCCTCTACATAGGGTCCCCTTTGATCTACTTCTAGGGACGCTGCAAGCCTGCACTCTTTGCTGTCTGAACTGTCATCCGACCACTCCTCATTCATTCCATCTTCACCACACAATGGGAATTGCTGTACTGTATTATTTTGGCTCATCACTTGGCCTGTGACCTGCTGAGGAAGCATCACACCTGTTGCTGTCCCATTGGAGCCAATGGTAGTTGCATTTGCTGTCTAGGTACCATGGGAACCTGCTATTGTACTTGCTGCATTTGTGCTGGTTGAACACGCGGCATTTGCATTTGCTGCATGGGCTGTAGCCCTTGCATCTGAACAATGTTATTTTGGAAGTTCGGGTTTTAATTTCTCAACTTTGGACCTCTCATATTTTGCAATGTACCGACATTAGTGCTTTGTTGAATGACACCATCCTACACCACATTTGGGCATTCCTGCTTCCAATGCCCCACCCCCCGCACGCGTGACATGGTGACATCTTTTTCATCCCTTGTACATCATTTTGAACCACAACAGTATTCAAGTCTGGACCGCGATTCACAAAACCTCGACCCCTTGGTTGTGCCTGAAACACACTATTCCCTTGCGGTTGTTGCTGTATCATCTGTTGAATTCCATTTCCCTGCATTCCTGCCTGTGCAGCCCTTATCTGCATCACCATCACTTTCTCCTTCAACTTTTTCTGCTTCAGCTCAATCTCGTCACTACAGTATTTCGCATACTGCAATACCTCATCAATCGGTTTTGCTTGCCAACAGATCAAATGATTCTTAATCATCTGGCTAACCTCTGGTCTCAGCCCTTCAACAAATCTGAACACGAGATGGTTCATGTCTTTCGGCTCAATGGTCTCAGTACCACTGTAATGTTTGAATGCCTTCAACAATCTCTCATAATAAGCATGGATTGATTCTTTAACCTCCTGTGAGGTCCGGTCGATTTTCTGCCGATCAGTCACTTTTGGCGACACTTTCTGTTTCAAAAACTCAATCACTTTGTGATAATACTTCATCACCTCCTCAGAGGGTGCTCCGGTCACCTTATCCCTTGCCGGCTCCTGCGTCGGCCATTCTACCCCTCTCCTGCACTCAAGCCATAAGTCAGGCGGAACAATGATCTCAGACAAGGTATTCAAGTCTTCCCAGAGACACTTGGCAAGCTTCACAAACCTATCTGTTTGCTGATACCATTCTATCGGTTTCTCCCTTACCTGGGATAATCATTTGTGAAGGATAGGATGTCTCCCCTGGAGCACGGTACATGAATTAGAACCCCACCAGGTGTTTCTCTCATGGGTAACATTTTTACAGATTCCGTATCTGGTGAAGTTTTTGATTCACTTCATCCCGGACTGTCACCTTTCTCCTTATCTCTTTTCTTTGCCCATCTGCCTTCCCACTTTTCTAAAGCTCCCCAGATCTGAGCACTTTGCAGTATTTCCTTTAGATGTGCTTTCATTCCGGCGGAGCTCATATGCTCGAAGTCTTTTGAATCAAAGTCAAATCAGTAACTTCTTTTCAAATGTTTAGTATTCTCAATATCAATATTGTAATTGTCTGCTAGGTTTGCTAATTTCTGATGTACCTTGCCTACTTCTTTAGTAATCTTAGGGCACAGATATCTCAGTTCTGCTTCTGTGTATGACTCTAACCTGTTTACCCCCATTGTTCCTTCCACTAATTCTATAGCTTCCACACCCAGTCTCACAAAGTTCAGGTATTCATCTTTCTCTGCGGTTATTGTAGCAGGCTGTGAAGGTTTGTTATTTCCCAGCCACTCGTTTAGTTGCTGCAACAAGATATTTTCTGCCTGCATTATTGGTGTCTGTGATGTTTCCACACTCATTGTCTGTGGGGCTAACACACTTGACCCTACTTGTCTTATCACCTCAATAGGAGCCCCAATCGGGCTACGGCTTAGCAAAGACCTGAGGTGTTCGGCTGTTTGTGATCTTGGCGATATTGATTGTGGGGTTCCTGTGAATCACTCTCTAATCATCTCCTGGGCCCCTCTTCCTTGATCACTTGTCTCAGGTTTACCCTGCGCATATAGTGGTACAGGTGGTCCAACAGTAATTGGTAATGAAATGGCAGCTGATGTCTGACCTGGTCCCAAACCTCGTGGAGCAGCGAATCCAAAGGTCTGATTCTCTGAAGCTGGGGCAGGTATTAATGGCGGTCCTGCTGCTGGATTATACCCTGGTATCAGCTGTTGCTGCGGCTGGGGCAGCAATTGTGGATTTGGCTCAATCTGTACTAACCTCGATTTTGTATATATCGGGTCTGGCGGCACTATCAGATTTGTAGTAGTCTCTAGTACTGGGACGTCTGGATAGATTCTCTGTATCTGCAGTGGAGATTGCAACTGTGTATCTGCATGTCTGGTGCAGTGGGTACACTGACGCCATTCTGTATCGTACCCGTATCACTGGTCTGTGCTGTATCAGTAACTCCCTTCTCCTGCGTCTGGTTCCCAGGATCCGCACTAGTGCTCGGAACATTGTCGCTTACCGCAAAATGTGGTGGCGATCATGTAATATCTGATTTAGAAATTCTTCGTTATCTGAATCATCTTCTTCTTCCCAAGCTCTTTTAGTCTCTTTAGGCTTACTAAAGTCTTTGCCCGTTTTGCATGTGGCTTTCTTTCCCTGTGTCTCGTCTCCCTGTGTTATTGCTGGGACCAATTTCAATCCATCAACTATTCCCCGTCTCCACATTTTGCTTTCATTATCCCACCTAGCTTCCGCTAAAGTCTTTTCTGCCCTTTTTATTCTTCTTTGGAATTTTTCTTGCCGCTGTTTAATAGCCATTAAATCCCAAATTGTTAAAGCCTCATACTGCGCTGGCCTCGGAGGTGGCTTCTATACACTAAACATCCACCTTAAATTTTCTAGAACTCTCGTATTGAACGTCCCATGTTCTGGGAACGCCAAACATCCCTCTTTTTCTGTCAATTTGCGCCACTGTTTCATCCATAAACAAGGCGCAACACCTTTTTCCTCCATAACTATGTAAGCTGGAGTTCCCTCAGGCGGTGTAGGCTCCCCTTCACTCGCCATAATGTATGCGTCTCCTTTCAGAGCACTCTTAAAAGCTTTGACAAAGTTCATTTTTACGTCTTTCTCTTGTATTTGATCAGGAAGTGACTTTAATTCCCAGGACACTCTTCACCCACATTTCTCAACCTATTGCCTCTCACGGACGGCAGCCAATCCGTGCACGACCCCTCTCGACAACTGACCTATCTCAGCGCGGCACCACTGACGTCACACTCACATACTGCAGCTGACAAAGTCTTGCGGCTTGTCCGCCCCTCACTGGATTCACACCGAACTAATGCAAAATTACTGCGAGCACCTTAACAACAACAACAACACAAATTTGCCGGTTTACTACAGGAAGGGTAACACATTCGCTTCAGAACTTTACAGAGATTTCACTTGAAGCCTCAGCTGCTACTCTCACCTCCTCAGTTCCCACACCCGCAAGCAGAATTCGACCCGCAAACCCTACTCTCGACTTGTCAATGGTTTGTCCTAGTGCACTTTAGAACTTGCCAAATCTCCATCGAAGGTTTCACACATACAGTTTGACTCAAACTTGACTTGTCAACCACGCCCGATTGACCTAGTTAAACTGCACAAATTACAACATAAACCCAAGTGTCTCCTACACTTGTCAATATACTCCGGAGTCTTAGACCACGACGGGTCCGTACATAAACAACCAACCATGTGGATAATTTTGAGCACAAAGCACCACACTCATATGAAGTACGCCGACTTCCCTACTCTCATACTGCGGAGCACGCCCACTCCTACTAAAACAACATTTACCTGGCCTAAATACAAACAAACTTCACAAATCACCTGCAAAATGCGTAAGCTGAGCAAGCGCAAAATCCTATACCACACATAGTAGGACGCCGAGAACATTCCCAACTCACTTAGGCAGGCTCCGAGATCCCGGGAAAGTCATGGTGAATTTAGAAACACATCATACCTCCAATTTGCATTATCTCAGAAAAACAATTTAAACAATGATTCTCCGTCCTAGGGCCCCAAAGGGCCAAACCGTCGCTCTGCTACCAGAACTGATAACGCGTCCCTTTATGATGATTTATTACACATCAGGACTCGTTTTATGCCAATGAATCTTTTAACCCAGTTGAGAGACACCTAAGGACGAGATAGCTAATCAATATGTCAATCAATACGTCTATGATGTCATCAATATTTATCACAACAATATATTTCACTTTAGTCAAAGTCATTAATAAATTCAAAACACTACCATGACCTTTCAGTCATGAATAACCACACAAGGTTAGTAGAATTTTATAAGTTTTATTCCCTATTGGTTACAAATCTAATAGCAGGTGCGTCAATCTCAAAACCAAAAAACATAAAAGCATAGTCCCGATATGGCAACTTTGGTAAGATTTCATTAGAGCGAGAATCACAAACATCAGAACATAACACGGCGTGAACATAGATCAATTTAGCAGAGTATCAATAACACGTCAGTTCAACAAAGCATAGATTCGGTCGTTTGTCTATTTGCGTCAATTTGGTGAACACCTGTCCTAACCACTGATTAGCATCCGCATGTTGGGCTTCATGCAAAACAATTTAGAACACCAATTTGGAAAACATCTAGCTATGGTCTCTGTCAAAAGTAAGCAGTTGGTACCTAGAAAGGAAAAGCAAACAGACAAATTACAATTGCATTGTCATAATTACCCTCCAAAGATTAGGTGAGCACCTGGGTTCAGTCTTAGTCTTCAGGACATCAGTCAAATCGCCATCAGTCAGAACTCAGCTCCGGGGCAAAAGGGCCCTTCCCTCATAAGGAGGTAAAGTGTAAAATGGATAATCTAAGGGCGAGGATGGTTTAAGTAAACCAACAAATCATCAAATAGAGTGACAAAGTTTCTGGATAAAATCAATAGCATTCCCTAACCCACCTAAATGACTCCCCGTGACATGGGTTTTTATCCCTTTTTTGTTGTACATTCCCCCAAAATTCTATTGGACATTTGTTATACCCCACTATCTTCCACCTATCAGAAAATACATTAGGTCACCTAACTTTTCACCCCATATTATTTTACAAGTCTTTGATTGGTCTCCATAATTGACGTCTTCAGAGATGGCACGTCCGGTATGATTTCATCCTTCTGTAACATCTTTTGGTCAGTAACTCCATTGCTTTCACTGGTTTGAATGACCTTGTACATTACATTAATCTAAACTGTTTCATTTTAATTTTAACATTTATTCTGCAAGCAAGAAAGAAGCTATGAGAACGGATCTAACATGGTTACATTCGTCTTTATTTTGAAGAAAAAGAACATACGGGGTCGTGTCCTTTTGCGAGTCAGCACACTGCAAAATATAAAAATGCATTTAATATGAGAGCCAAACAGCTAAGCTTCGGCTCATGCTAACTTAAGGCCTATAAGGATTTCAGCACAGATTCAATAATGCAATCATTAGTACAAACTTATTAGACATAATATAAACATTTTAGTCATCATTATTAGTCTACGTATATATTGGTGGCCACTCCCCGTGATCACATTTCTGGTTCACGTTTAAGCAAAATTACTATTATAGTTTCTATGCAGCATTAACACACATTAATTCATAAACATTTATGTTAATATGGATTATATAAGCTACGCTCTCTCACCTGTTATAACAAAATATTATCAAGCTACTTTGTTGAGATTCTTGTTTGAATGGAGAAAACTAGAAATGAAAAGCAATGGTGCTTCATTGACCAAACAATAGAAGGTACGTACATCTGGGAAGACCGTAGATGAATAGAAAACATCAAAGCTAGCTTTATTCTTCCTCGACAATCCGAAATACATTGTCTGAATGGAGCAAATTGGCTCAAACTGTATCTGATTTCTTTGCCGTCCCCATTGATGCCAATTATTGGTAGCCCAGACTTCACCCCAGGGATGAATGTGAACTCTCTATTTGAGTGGAGCCTTAGGGGCTGTGTCAGACTAGGAGAGATGTTTGATTAGGAGATTATTAATGCCTTCAACACTAAGCAGAAAGCTGGGGCTGCTAGAACCCGAGAGACATAGATGTTATCAGATTAAACACTGGCCGTTACACAAACGAACTAAGTGCTCAGACAGTAGACACATTATGGGGGTGATTCTAAGTCAGGCGGGCGGCGGAGGCCGCCCGCCAGACTTCCCCCCTCCAGAATACCGCACCGCGGTCGGAAGACCGCTGTGGCTATTCTGTGTTTTACACTGGGCTGGCGGGCGACCGCCAAAAGGCCGCCCGCCAGCCCAGTGTAAAACTACCTTCCCACGAGGACGCCGGCTCAGAATTGAGCCGGCGGAGTGGGAAGGTGCGACGGGTGCAGTTGCACCCGTCGCGAATTTCAGTGTCTGCAAAGCAGACACTGAAATTCTTTTTGGGGCCCTCTTACGGGGGCCCCGCGACACCCCATACCGCCATCCTGTTCCTGGCGGGAGAACCGCCAGGAACAGGATGGCGGTATGGGATGTCAGAATCCTCCATGGCGGCGCAGCTTGCTGCGCCGCCATGGAGGATTCATTTGGGCAGCGGAAAACCGGCGGGAGACCGCCGGTTTTCCACTTCTGACCGCGGCCGAACCGCCGCGGTCAGAATGCCCAGCGGGGCACCGCCAGCCTGTTGGCGGTGCCCCCGTCATTTTAGCCCTGGCGGTCTTGGACCGCCAGGGTTAGAATGACCCCCAATGCCTTTCAAAAGATGGGTATTTACTAAGGACAGAGATACAAAGATCGCCTTGGATTTATATAAAATCCTGTACCACAATCCTTCCCCCCCCCCCAAAAAAAAAAGATCGACAGCTAAAGAAACCTTGATAAAACGTAGTGTTTTGGTATCACACTCTACTATGGGACACCACTGGTACAGAAACTGTTTTCATGAGTACAGAAGGGTTGCGGGGAGAAGGTCACCCTCACTCACCACATCTTCTCGGATTGTCCACCGCTGCGAACCAACTGAAAGGACATACTAGATGCAGTTGTTGTCATGTTTCAGACCAGCATTCCCAGATTCGCCTCACATACTTTGCTGGGCCTCCTAAAACCAGGAACATTTCCGCTACACTCCTTGCGAGGGAAATAAATCCCCAACGCATTATGTGGTGCCAGACAAGTGTTGACCACTAGATGGGTAAAAGGGATAGCCCAGACAGAAGAGATTGGTACTGCCTTATTTGGGAACTCTTGGGAAACGTAAAATGAACCACAGCAATAGAACAGAGAGAGAAGAAGGATATGGGGAATGGTTGGGCACTCACTTGTCCCAAATTATTGGAGCAAATCTTAGCACCAGAGGCATCATAAGAAGTATGAACTTCTTGGGAGTTAGAATGCATGTTAAGGTAGTGATTAGGCCCAGGCGGAATTTTAATTCCATGAGCAGAATTGGAGAAATTTGGTGACTCAACGTGGAGTTTTCACCAAATTCCACCAACCTCCGCATGGTGGAATTGTGTTTCCTGTTCGAGCAACAGAATGACAAAGGGAACATTGCGGGGCTCCAGTATGCAAGCTGGTGAATGTGTGCTAGATTTGGTGTCCCCTAGATCGATTTCTGGCCGCTAGGTGGGTGTCCTGCGACAGTTACAAATGCGGGTGGTCATGGTCAAGGGGCTGCTTCCTAACTAGATTTTCTACTCGAGCAACAACAAAATCAGTTTGCATGGCCACGTGCTCTTGCACACTGAGTGGTGCTGTTCACAATGATTTTGCAGCGCAGAACACTCTACTGGTGCTAAAATCAGAGCGTGACTTACCTTTTTCACAATTGGTGGAACTCTGTGGAATCTCTCGAGTTTTTTATGTAACTCCGCAGATTTCCATGGAGTAAAATTTGCAAGTTCTGTCCAGTCTGGTATGGATTAATATAAATCATTGTGTCCATACAGGCACAATAGCACACTGTTTGAACATAGCATGCTTTCATTGGATTTCGAGGAGAGCAGGGAGAAGGTTATAAAAGTTAAACGCTGAAACTGGAATATGGTTTGCTACAGCTTATATTGTCCCCGCGACCCAGTCGACCCAGTCGATGTAGGTGTGTTGTTTTGTCTTGACAACTTAAAACTCAGTAAAGTGATTTGATTAAAAAAAAAAAATCATCCTTTCGTGCTTCTCCAAATTCAATCCTGTCCCTCTTCTCCAACCCCTTCCTAAGATTCTTGAGCGTGTTGTCCATTTTCATCTTCCCTCTTGCAGAGACACTAATTCTGTCCCCTTTTCAGTCTTATTTCTAATTATTATTATTATTTTTTTAAATGCACTTCGTTCTAGAATAAATAATTTAACCTCAGCTTTCATTGGTAGGCAATCCTTGCTTCTTACCTCTTTAATCTCTGCACTGGTTTTTTTGCACGGGTTCCTCTTCTTTTTTATGTGGGATTTACATTACTTCATTTTCCTGCTTTTCTTTCTACCTTCCTGATCACTCCTAATCTTTGTCTTGGTCTGGGCAAGATTCCTACTTAAGTTCACGTTTGACAAAGTTCTGTCCTTGACCCACGGGTTTTCTCCATCTAAATCACTTTTCTTGCTTCTATTACCACTTCTTTGTGTGTGTCATGTGGCCTATATGTATATAAATACTCGATTTTTGTGAAATTCTCTTCTACTCCCATTCAGTTGATAACAATGTCTCTCATAGTTCAGAACTGGATGTAATTTCTCTTTCCTTCTTACTCCTTCCAAAACTGAAATTCTGATATCTCCTACCTCTTCCCCCCCTGGCTGTCTTGCTCGTGTCTTTGTTTCCCCTGACCTTAATTCCTCGTTATATTTCTGCCTATAATCTGAACGCCATTTTCGACTCTAATCTTTATTTCTCTAGTTATATGTTCTCTGTTGCTTCTACACAAAGATTCTAGGCTCATAACATTAGAGCATTCCTGTCCTTTACAGCAACAACGATTTTTTATCTCCACTCCTGTTGTTGCTCAGCTTGGTTAGTGTATTTTCTCTTTTTGTTGCTTGCACTCCCTACTTTGTACAAAGCCCCGATGCAGCTTATTTTCAGCTCCACTATCCAGCTCCGTTTCCGTCCTTTTGTCACGCCTCTTCTCCTCTTGCCTCTTGTTCTTTGCTTCTCGTTTTGTCTTGCTCCTCTGAATCATATTTAAGTGTATCCGTGGACTTTTTCCTTCTGACTTGTCTTTTTCACTTGTGCCTGGCTGTAAAGTCACTTTTAATTCCCATCTTCATTTTGGCCGTCCCCATCATCCTTACGCATTGGTGTCTCTCCTCGTACTCCTGCTTTGGCACCTCTCTTACCCTCTGCCTATTCCGCTTCCTCACTTTTTTGATTTCCATTCACTTCTAAAAGAACATCTGTCTCACTCTTCTCACTCATAACCTGCATAAACTCGCTTATTTATATTTCTTTTTATTGATTTGACCGTTTTTTCCCTTCATACTTTATAAATCAAACGAAAAGAAATACACAATACAAGTTGTTTTGTTAATTGTAAGAGGAAATCACAAGTTTAATCAATGGCAAGACAATTTACAATTGTGTGATTGGAAATATACAGTATTGGTGTCTGCAGTTTTTCGGTCTAGCATTAACCAACACCGTTTGTTATTTAAAAAAATAAAATTATATAGATAGATACAACGTCTTTCAATAAGCTTTCTTTGCTACTAATCTGAAATAGTTTCATTCACATTTTTCTTCTGCTCTCCACAATTTATAGCATAGAGCAGTGTTTCAGCTCACTTCAGCAACTGTCTTCCCTCCCTGTGAGAGGTGGCATTTTCCCTGTGCACATATGCTAGAAACGTAGTCCTATTGAGTGCCAGGGATTGACAGGCCAGATATTCCTTTTTATAAAAAATTATTTCCACAATTAAAAATGTTTCTTTCTTTCTTCATGCGCACGCGTGGTTGGTCATCTTTGAATGGTCCCTTTGTACCCCTCTGAATTTCCATGTTTATATTTATTCATAGATTTTTTCTGCTGCTAAATACTGGCTACCGCTTATCCCCAACTGATGGGAAATTCTGATCTACATACACCCTGCAAGATATATCCACAGCAATGGAGAAAAAGTGGCCTTTTTCCCTATCGTCCCCTCTCATACGTAATCAGACCTGCCATTCCCTTCTGACAATGATAAGGGCTATCATAGAACCCAAAGTGTTGGTCTTATAAGTGGAGACATGACAGTACTTAAGTTTAAGAATACGGCTTCTCCGAAGATTAAAGTCACATTCAGGCACTTGTGTCAACCTTCCACCTAACACCGGCCTGTTGCTTGATGGTCTGGTGGTCCCTCATATCGTACTGCTGAGTGAGGGAATTAATGAAGATGGGTGATGTTTACCTGAGAGGTTCACCAGCTCACCACTCCATTTTACTTGAAGATGTGCAGCAGAGGGGAGAGCCCAGTGTTTAGAAAGCAGCACTATGCTTTTGTTTGTGTTAATTTTTAGTTCGTTTTTAGATCTTGCCTGTATTAGTTGTCTGGTGTCGAAAGAATTATTGAGAACAGTACGATACTTATTGTGCACTTTGAATCTGTTGTATGGATATTATTGGTTGGCTTTCTTGTCATTCTCATTGCTTGCTTTCTGTCAGATGACTGTCAATTGTTGTTTGTCAATCCCTCTCCTGGTGCATAGCTTCTCTCTCAGGGGATATCTGTTGATAACCCTAAGCACTGAATATTCCCACCCACGCATGGGGATCCCAGAGCACTTCTTTACAATATATGTTCACTTTTCTTTACTAAGGCCTGGAGAAACACTAAATATAATAATGTTTTGAAGCCTATAAAGAAAGCTGTATTGCCCAGTTGCTTCATTTAAAATAAGGTAAAGTAACAGGAAAAGTAACTGGAATTGCATTATTTGATTATGTAAATCTCACACACAAACCTTTTTTAACGGAAAAAGATGAAGGAAGAGGGCAATGTAACCCTAAAGGCTATAACTGGGCAGATATGGAAAGAGTCTGCACTTTTAAGGGCTCACAGCCACCAGTATCCCATCATGCCCAGCAGGTGGCAGATGCCTCTGTTCTTTTTTCCGGCTCTTGGGGGATCTTGGAGCATAAGTTCGGCCTTTTTGGCTTTTTTCCTTAAAAAAAAATCTCACCAAGAAAAGTTTGAGAAATTATTTATTCAACGGATTTCATCTCTTCCAGTTTTTGTGTGTCATTTTCTGACAGAATATTTGTTCCTTTGTCAAATAAAAGGCCATCCTTATTTGACAAGTGGCCTGCCTGTTGTGAAAGAAGACCAAGTCAGATTCACATGATGTTTGTTTGTATCATCTGCCTTCCTGACAGCCACAGCCCTGATAAATGTCCACACTTCAGGGCCTTCTCCAGGCGGACACTGAGGGACAGAAAACAATTTGCTTACATGGAGCAGAAGAGGAATACTGGCAGCAGCAGGCTTAGACTGAAGGTGGGATGTTTCTGGGAACGAGGAGAGAGTCAGTCATCTACCAGGGCTCTTCCATCTTCCTCTAAGGACGCCAGGCAATGGAGATCCAAAAACAGAAACACCATCAACAACAACGTCGTTCCAGATCAACGTTGAGGACATAGACGTCGATACAAGATACAGTGCCTACATGTTCGCTGTCAAGAGCTGGGTGGATGTCGAAAAGGAGGTGACGTTAGACATCGAGACTTAGGAGGTCATCATTGAAGGATACAACGATGTTGAGACACAGATGACATTTGACGTCAAGAAGTTTGTTGATGTTGAGACATAAAAGACAATTGATGTTGAGAAGTCTGTCGACGTTGAGACATTCCAGACCTGTAGAAAGAGCCAGAAAAGCAAGACCAAGACATTTCAGATCCACCTCTAACTCCGAATACTCCAGGTCATATTCTCCATTGCTTTTTAAATAAATGCAATTTGAACCAATTGGTCAATATAGCCTTCTTCATAGGCCACAAAATATTAATCTTAAGTGTTTCTCCAGGCTTTACTGAAGAAAAATGAACATCTACACTTAAGAACATATATTGTAATGGAGTGCTCCAGGATCCCTGCACGGTGGCTGGACTATTCCGTGCCTATTATTTCAATGGAGATTCCCCTGAGAGAGAACTAGTGTTACAGGTAAGAAACCATTCCTTCTTTACCATCCTTTTGGTTGGACGACCTGTATCCACTGCTTACAATAAGACAACTACATTTTTCTTTTTCTTTAGCACACCATAGGAATGCATGTATTTCCTTGCTCTTTCTTTGCCTCTTCTGTGTGCTACTTCCCACTCAGCATCCCACACACTCTTCCACAATCAGATTATTTTCATTCCCTTCTCCTGCCTGTCCTACTAGTTTTTATCTCCAATTGTTCCCTGCCTCTCCCTGCTCACCACTGCTGCTCGTTGGCAGCCTTTAATTGCTTTCCCCAAACCCTGGCAGCTCCCCTGTTGCACCTCCTGCCTCTCACCATTGTGCTGAGTTTCTTATTTATTAATCTCTCCTCCAGGTCTTCTGTTGCTCCACTGCTCTTCTACACTTGCCGTTCCCTTTCCATTATTGTCTCTCCCTCCTCGACCAACCTCCCCCCGCCCATGCTGGACACCATAATTGGCTTTACTAGTGTATTCTTACAGGGTGCCGGCACGGGCAAAGCCAGTAGTTGATATACATCTGCTGTTGTGAGAAGTTTGTGTCATGCTGTGCTTCCCACAACATTGACCCCCTTTATGCATTCCTAGGTCAAGTTTTATTGTTTGCATTATCCTTGGCCTAGCAGGGCTCTGCTCTGGGCACAGTTAAGGGTTACCTTTCTGTCATCTCAGCATTTGTATGGCTGCTGGACCAACCCTCTCTCTTTAAGTCACCCATAGGGCCTAGGTTTCTTAAAGGCGTGCAACATATGTTCTCTCCATTCATAATAACTCAGTGGGACCTCAATTTGTTTTTCACTTTTCTCATGTGTACTTCTGCATAGTTGCTCTCCTTGGCTCTTGACTTTAAACATTGCCTTCTTTCTAACCATAACATGATCCAGAAGGGTCAACGAATTACAGGCAATTTCGGCGCACCCTCCTTACTTCTCTTTCTTTCCAGACAAGCTGGTTCTATGGGCACGTGCATTTTTCCTTCCAACGGTTGTGACTCCATTCCATGTGGCCCAAAGCATCACCCTGCCCATCTTCTTTGCTCCACCTCATCCCTCCAAAGAGGAGGAGAGACTCCCTCGTCCGGATCAAAAAAAAGCATTGTCTTTCTACCTTGAGTGTTCAAGAGAATTCCTGGTGGATGACCAACTCTTTGTGGGCTATGTGGGAGCTAAAAAAGGAAAGACAGGGCAGAAGTGAGCCACCTTGCGATGGATTATCCTATGCATTGATATCTGGTATGCTTTGGCAAAGAAGCAGCCTCCCAAAGCCTTGCAGGCTTACTCTACCAGAGCCGAGGCGCAACCACTGCGTTAGCGCTCAGCGTCCTGGACTTCTGCAATGCAGCAACATGGAGCCTCACTGCACGATCATTCACCAAGCCCTATTACTTGGACAGTCAGGTCTGTCGTGATGGGCACTTCGCCTGCTCGATTCTGCACGACTTTCTAATATTAATTAGTTTTGTAGTCCCACCTCTGGAGAGATGTTGTTTGGGTATCTATTCTAAGGTAAGGAATCTGCAGCTAGAAGTCTCTATCAGATGAACAAGTTACATTACCTTTGGTAACACCTTATCTGGTAGAGACTCTGTCTAGCTGCAGATTCCCTATCGATTCTCCCATCCTTTCCGCTTTGTGAAACACTTACTTTGCAGGAAACACCCTTTCACAGGCCTTACTTTGTCACATCAGTGGTCAGTGTACATTGTGGCTAAAGGCTCCTTGTGTGGAAAGTCGCAGAAATAACTGATGTTAGCACACCGAAGTTCCGCCTATATAGGTACTGCATGCGTCACTTCCAGTGTGGACAACACACAGAGCCGAACGACTCCACTTACTGGCATGAACATTTTCAGGATCCAGTCTGATGCCTGGGGATAATTCTAAGGTAAGGAATCTGTAGCTAGATAGCCAATTCTGACACATTAAAAAAGCATCCACCAGCAGTGAAGCCAGTAGCATAAGCCGTAAAGCAAGACTTATTATATAAATGCTTGTTTATATTTCAATCCCAATAAGCACTAGAGCAATCATCAGAAGCTAGCAGTTACCAAAACCTATGATGATCCAAATCACATAACAACATGAGTGCATGGATGTGGTCTGCCAAAAGCTTTGGCGCTTCTGTTTTACGATTATTACAAAAAAGTGTAAAAATACCAATATGCTTTTTTGCAAAGATTATACTCTGCAAAAAAAGTGTTAGCTAATAAATTTATGTAACCTGCAAGATCGCATTTTATGTTTTCACTTTATTTGAAAAAAACTATAATTCTCTCCTAGGGGATTTCCATAATAGTCTTAAACACTGAATAGTCCTGCCCACGTGTGGGGACCCCAGAGCACTTTTGCACAATATACCTTCTTAAGTGAAGGTAATAACCTTTCTTCCGGAAGGCCTGCAGAGTCACTTAAGAGGGAAACATTTTATGCAATCTATAGGACAGGCTACAATGGCCCAGATCTTCATCTTGCACATAAAAAGGGAAAGGAGATTATATAAGTATATCATTTTCTGTTGTCTTTGTAAAAACAGCATAAATGTATTTCACAAACCCTTTTTTTGGTAGCGTAAAGACAAGAAGTAAAGCAGGACAGTGTAGCCCCATCGGCTATCATTATATGAGTTAAAAATAGAGGCTGAGCTTTTTAGAACCCAGGGTCTACCAGCATCCCATCCTGCTGATCAGGTGGCGGTTGCTTCAGCTCTTTATTCTCCAGCTTCTGCTGACAGGACTCTGGAGCATTGAGCTCAGCCAAATTTTGGCTTTTTCCCTCAAAATTCTCAAGTGAATTTTGGTGACGGCTATTTCACTCACCTTCTTTTTTTTCTCTCAGGCTTTTTCTTTCTTTTCCAGACAGGAATTAGAGATTTTTTCAAAGAAAAATGCCCTCTCTTTTTGACAAATGCCCAGCCTGTGGGAAGAAAAACGGCCCAGACAGACCCTCAAAAGGTGTGTATTCATGTTCCTGCATCTTGCCATCCCTCTAGGAACTTTTTAAAACGCACCCTGAAAGACAGAGAGAAAATGCACATCCATGGTACCGAGGAGTGAAGAAGACAACAGATGCAGTCTGAAGGTGGGACCTCAAAGCGAAGAGAGGGTCAGACGTCTACCAGGACTTTGTCATCTGTCTCTGGAGAGTGGGCCAGGAAAATAACGGCAGAAAAACACCATCGGTCTGGGTCGAGAAGATTTACATTGAGGGGAGGTACAGCACCTTCCTGTTTGCCGTCTATCCATCCATCCATCCATCCATTTAGGAAACGGTACAGGGCAGCGGCAAGACATAGAGGTACAGCACCTACCTGTTTGCCGTCTATCCATGGTTCAACATCGAGGAAACGTTGTAGGTCAGCGTCAAGACATGCGATGTCGACATCAATAACAACACAGTCGACTCACAGACCTCGTTTGCCGTTGAGGACGCCACCACCATTACCACAAGACGTTGAGCTCAAGATTGCTGTCGAGGCTCCGCAGAAGATCGACATCGAGGGCCATACCGACGTCGAGGCGCCGACACCGATCACCGTCGACAAGAAGGTCACTGTCGAGAACCCTCTCACTTTCCTCAAGGCTACAGGAGGCAAGAAGAAAGAGGAGGCACATGTATACCTCTCTGGATTCAGAGTATTCAAGAACATACTCCCCTTCAAAGGCTGCACTAGGTTCTCATCCACCAGTGACATTTCCATCCCCTCAACTTCCTCCTCCACTGCCTCCGCCTCCACTTTCGCCCGTCCTCCACCGCTACCAGTTGCATGCACACCGAGGCCCACATCTTGCTCTACATCACACCATCATTCTAGGGGCCACCGTCCCATCTGAAGACACTCATCACCTTATCCAGGCACTCCCGCCATCGTCACCATTCACAATGATCTCGGTCCAGACACACTACTGAAACATCATCCATAACTACAGAACGATACTCTCCGAACCTGTCAGACTCCCCACGTCCACGCATATCACCGGTGGATGATATCACCACTTTTCAGGAAGTCTTGTTGATGAGAGCTGCAAAACGTAACATTGCGATGTCAACTCCAACACCATTGACATCAGTAATCTTTGAAACCCTTCAACATAGGTCAGCATCAAGACCTGTGCTGCCACTAGTGCCAGGACTATTAGAACCGACTATGGACCTTTTCTTAATGCCGGCCTCTATCAAGCCAGCTCCATCCAGGCTTCAGAAAAAAACAATGCCATCCAAAGCACGATCCTGCCTTTCTCAGTACGACCCAACACCTGACTCTGTCATTGTAGTAGCAGTGAAGAAACACCATGCCACTTCAACAGTTCCTTCTAAAAAAAAACAAGTTGCAGGTTAGACTCAGTGGGTCGAAAGGTTTGCAGTATGGCGGCAACTACGATGAAAGCAGTGAGCACAACTACCCTTTTAGGCAGGTATGACAAGGTCATAGGGGACTCTATGCAACAGTCTTTTGTCTATCTCCCACAAGAGAAACAGGAGACTTTCTGGAAATCCTCAAGTAGGGAATATTGGTTTCTAATCAAATAATTAATGCTGCTGCAGATTCCTCACTACTAGTGGCACATGGGTACTACCACGGGGTCACTCGTGGCTTCGCCCTACTTCTCTCAAGCCAGAATCATAGCAAGAGGATAGAAATCTGCCACTCACTGGTACCACTTTATTCGGAAGCCACACCGATGAGATGGCAAAAACGAAAGCAGAAATGGAGACTCTGAAGGCAGTTGGCTTAGAAAGATCAAGGGAGCAATGAAAATCTTTGCATCCCTACCAACATGGGTACTACTCGCAGAGGGCTTAAACCCCTCAGGGGGGACACCCACAAAGTGGGGGACAGCACCAATGTTGTTACAGATCACACCAAACGAAACAGACCAGGGATAGATCCACCCAGCAGCCTGCTGAAGGAGGCAAGCAAACATCTGCCTCAAAACCCTAAGGTATTAATTCCCCCTCTTTTGTTACTCACTCCGGGGGCAGGGTTGTTCAGGATGGGGAAAGGGAGAATACCATCTTAACTCGTAGAGTGGCAAAATATAACAAAAGACACCTGGATTCTGAATATTGTACAAAATGGATATTGTCGCAGATTAATTAGTCCTCCACCATCCATCTCACCAAAACCGTCCAGTTCCCAACTCCCAACTGTTATGGTCAGAAGTCAATATCCTCTTACAAAGGCAAGCAGTGGAACCCTTCCCTCACCACAAATGAGGGACAAGCATTTAATCCAGGTACTTTCTGCTGAAAAAGAAAGACAAGAATGAATTCAGACCCCTACTGGATCTCAAAGCAGCCAACAAGTGGATACAGCGAGGAAAGTTCAGTCATTACACCAAATCTATCCCCAATTACACCAGTGGGATTGGCTTTGCTCCATGAACCTTCAAGACTCATACTTTCATATTCCAATTGCCAAAAAGCAACAAATGTTCTTAAGATTTGTAGTGGGGACAGACCACTATCAGTGCTGATTACTTCCATTTGGTCTCAAGTCAGCACCCAGAACATTCTCCAGGTGCATGACAGTGATGGCTGCCCATCTCAGGAAACACAAAATATTTGTCTACCCATACCTAGACGATTGGCTGATCAAGGCGTCAACGTCTCAAGAAGCTCAGCTTCACTACAACAGGACTTGCAGTCTCCTTCAAAGGTTAGGCCTTTGTGTCAACATCACAAAATTAATGCCTGTTCTGGTTCAAACCTTACATTATCTGGGAGCCTCCATCGACACAATACAGGCATGAGTGACCAAATAAGATGCAATTGGGAAAACAGGATAGTAACTACTTGTCATGTGAAGCTGTCCCTGAAATGGTGGTGCTCTCCAAAGAACCTGCTTTGAGGTATGCCTTTTCATCAGGAGGTTCCTGATGCCTCATTGCTGGGATGGGGTGCCCACATGGATCACTTCCAACTCCAGGGCAAGTGGTCAGAAAGTAGGACAACATATCATATCAATCTCTTAGGGCTATGTGCGGTCCATCTAGCACAGAAAGCTTTTCACCCGTCTTTCAGATCCACTTCCTGCTTGTTCAGACAGACAACACAACCATTATGTACTACCTCAACAAGCAGGGAGGGACGAGGTTCAGGCCCTTGTCACACAAAGCCCAGATGATCTGGAAATGGCTTCTAGCCAGGGACCTCACAATCATGGCAACTCACCTTCCAGGTGTCCAAAACGTTCAAGCAGACTCCCGCAAGAAGACCATGAAGTGGGTCTTGGACGACATCGTCCAAAGCATCTTTCAATGGTGGGGAACTCCAACCATTGACTTGTTCACCACTGCGGAAAATGGTGAATCTTCGCCTCGAGGTACTTCCAGCCAGGGACACTGGTGAATGCCCTATGGATCAACTGGTCTGGCTGATTTCTCTATGCTTTTGCGGATTTCCCTGATCCCAAACGTGCTCATCAAGTTGTCCCAATCTAGACCCAAGATGATCCTCATAGCTCCGAAGTGGCCACATCAAATGGTGGTTCACAGACCTCCTTCACCGGTCCGTCCCTCCACATCTCAAGCTGCCATGCAGACCAGACCTACTAATGAAGTTCGGAGGCCAGATGGTACACCTCAGTCTCTCCTCTTTGAATTTGGCGGCATGACTCCTGAACTAGTGCAGTACGGACACTTGAGTCGGCCACAGTACTGTATGGATGTCCTCCAAGAGGCTAAGCGGCCTTCAACACGTTCAGCATATGATTTCAAGTGGAAGAGATTTTGCATTTGGTGTTCCTGTAATAAGGTGGACCCTACCTCTTGCCAGGAAGATGTCATTCTTCCATACCTGCTCCATCTGGCAAAATCTGGCTTGCAATTCTCTTCTATAAAGGTTCACCTGACAGTCCTTACTGCCTACAGAAAATGTCCTTCACAAACCTCTTTTTTCAAAATCACTGTCAACAAAGATTTTCTAGAAGGGTTGAAGAAAGTTTTCCTTCACATTGGGCGTCATTCACCTCCCTGGGAGCTTAATATTGTACTTTCTTATCTTATTCAGGTTCCCTTTGAGCATATTCACAAAGCCTTCCTGCAACACCTTTCTTGAAAGACAGCTTTCCTTGTAGTAATAACATCAGCTTTCAGGTTTAGCTAGACACAAGTGCTTTGTTCTCACGAACCATACACAGTCTTTCACTCTAGCAAAGTGGTTATGAGAACTCACCCAAAATTTCTCCCTAAGGTTACTTCGAATTTCAATGTTAATCTGACTATATCATTACCTACATTCTTTCAGAATTCCTCTACTCCAGCTGAAAGAACTCTTCACTCTCTGGATGTGAGGAGGGTTTTGAAATTCTATCTCGATGAGGATACAAGGCATCCGCAGATGAACCAACTGTTTATCAGCTACGGTCTGGTCCATATGGGCTTAGCCACTTCCAAACAATCCATCTCCCTATGGATAGTCTCCTGTATCCTAAAAAGCTAACAAGACACTATGAGCTAAGCCTAAAGCACACTCCAATAGAGGTAAAGTGGATACAGCTGCTTTATTGAGAAATATCCCCATACCAGATATTTGCAAAGCAGCCACGTGGGGATCTGTCTGTACTTTTACTAAATGTTACTGCCGTGTCTCTGATGCCAGGGCAGATGCTCAAGTGGGACAGGCCGCCCTCAGAAATCTATTTGCTTAAAACGTCTACCTTAGTTTACTGTCCGACTTCTCCACCGCTCTCAGTAGGGATGGGCTTGCTACTCCATTCTTTGCTTATGATTATAAATGGAAATCCCCTTCAAGAAAAGGAATAGTTTCTTACATGTAACTCCAGGTCTCTCATAGGGGAATTTCCATTATAGTCAAGTAACCAGTAGACCTATATATCATCACACATCACCTCAAAAAGCACTTACCACCTACTCACCACAATGAGATACTGGTGGACCCCGGGTTCGTGAAGGCACAGCTTCTATTTTTAATTCATATAATGGCAGCCCATGGGGCTACACTGCCCTGCTTTACTGCATCTCTCTACTCTACCAAAAAAGAGTTTGTGAAAGACATTTATGCTGTTTTTACAAAAACATCATGAAATTATATACATATATAATCTCCTGGTCCCTTTCTTTAGGTACAAGATGAAGAATTGGGCCAGTGTAGCCAGTTCCTTTAGGCTTCATAACATTTTTCTCTTAAGTGACTGCAAGCCATCCTGAAGAAAGGCGAACACCTTCACTTAAGAAGATATATTGTGAAAAAGTGCTCTGTTGCCCCCGTACGTAGGCGGGACTATTTAGGGCTTATGACTATAATGGAAATTCCCCTACTAGAGAACCAGAGTTAAAGGTAAGAAACTATCCCTTATTACAACTTCACAGTGACAGAGGTGGATGTACATACAGTTGTTAATAAGTTTTTAGTTCATTTTATTGCAGTTTTATGAAACATGATCTTATTAATGAATCAAAAACACGATTGCCGAACAGCAAAACACTACACCTATGCCAAGTCTGAAACTTCTTAATGTCTCCTTGTCATAGTTCTGCATGGATTACACAGTGATAAAATTCCATGAAAAATGAAATGGCAGAGTAATACAAATGAGTTACGCTGCAGGGCTTGGAACGACCATCGCGGGAGAGAAGGGTGTTCGCCAGCAGATATCTGCCTTTCTGATTCGAATTAGTAGTAGTGTGGTAGATTTGTTTTCTGTCTGCTTACTCTGTCCTAGAGCCGGACATGTCTCCCCATAGTGCACCACACTCCCCACTCTGTGGTCCTAATTAAAGTGTTTGGTGTTTTAAACCTCATGGTGTGAAATTAAACGAGCAGCATTTTAACAACCACGGAGTAATTGAATTATTCCCCTGCCCTAAAACACCAAGAATTCAGGAGCTATAATCTTGTTTTTGTTTGCTTTTTAATGTCTTTGGTAAGCCAATTTTCTGCTTTGGTTGTGCCATTTATAATACTTATTTCGTTCGGTATGTGGTCTTTATCACTACCTCATACCGCCGCGCAGAAGGCTACAATTACTCCCCTGTTTAAATGCTTGAAATGAAAGGTGACCACAGATAAAGACAAATAGATGTTAGTAAACCGTTTAATGGAAAATGTCAAATCGAAACAATAATAGAAGACATACATTCTAAACGTTAAGCATCTGGGAGGGTTAATTTAAATATGGATTTCTGAAATAAACTTTAATTTAGTGATCAGTTCCAATAATTTGAGCTTAAATAATGCGGGGGGCGCAGGGCTGTTTTTGAGTGAACACTGCGCCAGCACTGTCTTACCTACAGATATAGCGGTAGGGCTGCCATTCCGAAAATACACACTGCCTATCCTGTGGGCAAGGTGGTGCAAAATATTTCGCCCCAGCTGTGCTACCATCACCAGAAGGGATGATTTCCAGGATGTACCTGTCTGTTCCTAGTTTTTTTTATGTACCTCCCAAGGAAGTGGATTTCAGAAGTCCTGAAATGTTGCATATGTCAGTAGCAGGGTTTGTTATTTTTTCATGGTTTCCCGACCCTGATAGATTCGCATAGAGCTTCGCCACGGTTGGTCGATCACTAAATTGGTTTTTGAATCCACTGCCATTTGCATGTGGTTTCTGGGGTTGAATTACATGACATCGCTCTTTGCCACCTACATTATTCTTAATATTATCCCTGAGTTAGAAAAATATATTTTGTGCTTGAATGTGAGGGTGCATAGTTTATGTGGCGTTGTGCTTCATCAGAGAGGATGTCAGTCCCACTGATTTGCTAATAACTGCTCATGTCTATTGTAGCTCTGGCCAACGCACTTGAATGCTTCTACCCATAGATAAACCATCAACAGTGGACTCTGCATGATGGCCCACGGCAGAGGCTGTCTCTTAGACATGTCCCTTAACGCTATACTGCCTTTTCTTAAGGGTATCTAAAATTCTCTTGGTAAAGGCGACCACAGTGATTGTCTGTAGGATTTGGTGCCATTTTATTTGACCTGATGCTGGTCCTGTTCTTTTTCAAGCCTGGCTTCCACCTCAGTGAACTCAGTGACCATAATGGAAGCTTTGCAATGCTGAAATGTCCCCTGCTAGTTACTTTTCCTGTGACCCTGGTTAGCAAACTCTGGGTCAGCGGCTTCTCTATATCTGCACCAGTGTTGCATAGATGCCCTTGAACATTTTCTGCACACAAACCTTGAAGTTCTGCTGACACGCCCTACCATAGAAACTGCTAACAAGTTTTGTGTCAGGGCCTTCATGAACCTTTCCACACACAAGCCGCACAGTGGTCTTACAGGTGCAAAAAGAGAAAAGTCACACTTGCTAACTGCTTAACTATATTTCTGTGGGCTCTGGTGTCGCTCTACTTGCATGTTTTTAACTGTTGTGTTACACATAGAGAACTGGCTGTTGAAGGTAGAGGTTGTGTAATTCTTTTTTCTTAGAGTCGCTTGCCTCTGTGGCTGCAAAGGAAAAATGGGAGTCCTTGTGGTGTAGAGCCATTGACCATGGTTCCCTTTCCTGCAACTCCTGCCGAAGTATGCACCCTAAGGCAATAAAGGACCGGGAAGCCAAACTCTTTATGGCTTGGGCCCATGAGGATAAGTGAAGGCATTGCTTGAGGCTAAGGTCCAAAGCTTCATCCTCTTACTCTTCTGGAGCAAAGAAGAAGCAGCACGGGAAGCACAAGAAGCACAGACGAGTTAAGTCACCTAGACGGCCTCGGACTCCGACGGGATCTTCATCCTCTGAGCTGTTAGTCAAAGTGGAGCCTTCTGATGCTCTTCCTGGCAGATCGGAGCCTGTTCCATAGCCGGACCCAACCCTTGAGCCACCCACAGTAACACCATTGGAGCTGTCTGCACCATTAATGTTGGTTCCAGGTTGTCCAACGTCGCAGCCTACCTTCCCTGTGTGCCTGATGGCAGGTACAGAACCTGCAGCATTCCTCAGCGTGATGTTTGGCATCATTTCTGGGCCTCAAACCGATCTGGATGCCAGGACCACAGTTACACAAACCTCAAAATCTGCTGGTCTACCAGTACAGAGGTGGCGTCAGAGGGAAAGGCCATGGATCCATCAAGTAAACCTCCTCCTCCTCTTCTGCTCCCATGGAAGGCAGTCTTAGTTCTCTTCCCCAGACCCACACAGAGCCTGTCCCAGGGTGAGTTTCTTCCTTAACGCCAGCCTGGAAGGCCATTACTTTGGACCAGTGGGTCCTTCAGATAGTGGAAGGGAGGTTACACCCTTCCCTTCCTTCAAGCTCCATCCGCTGTCCCAACCCCTGTTTCTTTACTCACTCCAGACCATTTTGCCATCCTTCAGCAAGAAGTGGCAGCACTCCTGCAGAAGGGAGCAGGGGAGATAGTGCCAGAGAAGGAAATAGGACAAATATGTTACTTCTGTTATTTCATTATGGTCAAAAAGGACAGTGGTCTCCGTCCAAACCTGGACCTCTGGGAGTTGAACTTATGCCATGAAGAGGAGAAATTCAAGATGCCGATCCTAGCCCAAGTCCTACTGGTGTTGCAAGCTGAATTTTGGATGGTGTCACTCGACTTTCAGCATGCATATTTTCACAAGTCCATCTACAGGTGCATTGGAAGTAGTTGCGCTTTGTGGTAAGTTCTACACATTACCCATTTGCGTCACTCCTCTTTGGTTTAACATCCACATCTCGAGTCTTCACTGAGATGATGGCAGTGGTTGCGGCCCATCTCAGAAGGAAGGACATCCCTATTTGCCATTGCAGTGAACGGTATCTCTACTGGTCGACCATGGCTTTTTGGATTAACTGGCCCAAATTTCATCTGAGGCCCTTCCAACAAATAAGTTAATTGGGTCAGTATTGGACACCACCGTCCTCGTGCCCTTCCTACAACTCAGAGAATTGCTGACATTCAGGAAATTATACTGTCTTTTCAAAGAGGATCCTGAGAGTCTAGGTCTGTTAGCTTTCTACAGCGTGCTAGTCACACATGCCCACAGGTTGGTACATGAAGGTTCTGCAATGGTGCCTTCACAAGCAGTGGCTACAGTACAGGGGGGACCTGTTGGACCCCATTGAGATCTCCCCCAGCACTGAGGCAGAAGTGGCTTGGTTAGGGAATAATCGGAACCTCAGCTGAGGTGTGGCTTTAACTTCTTCTCCAGCTGTGGGTACAGACGTTGCAGATGCCTCCACCTTAAAGAGGGTGCCTAGCTGGAGGATCTGGAGATTGGAGGTCTTTGGTCTTCAAAAGAACAGGTTCTTCAAATCACCCTGGTGGAACTGCAGGCAGTTCAGCTGGCGCTCAAGGCCTTTCTGCCCTCCATCCTAGGTCGGTCTGTCCAGATCTTGATGGACAAAACAACAGCAATATGGTATGACAACAAGCAAGGGAGAGTAGGGTCTCCCCTCCTTCGTCTGGAGGCTTGGATCCTTTGGTCTTCAGCATTCCACCAAGGCTATGGTTTACCACCGGTTACCTAAAGAAGTCTCTGAATGTCAGAACCAACAGCTTGAGTTGGCCTTATCTTGCCAGTCACAAGTGGCGAGTGCCAGCAGAGGTAGTCCAGTCTATCTTCGCCCTGTGGGGCATTCCCTAAAATAGACTTGTTTGCCTCCTCTGACAACACCCAGTGCCAGTGGTTCTGTGCCCTCCAATATCCCTTGAAGGCGCAACTGGTGGACGCACTTCAGTTGAACTGGAATTTTCTGCTGCACTACACGTTTCCACCCATACCCTAGATACCTCTGGTTCTGAGGAAGATAAGCAAAGACAGGCCAAGTCATTCTCATTGCCCCAGATTGACCAAGGAGGGAGTCGTATGCAGCCCTTCTGCACTTCTCTACATGTCCCCTGTTCAAGCAGACGTTCAGACCGAACCTCCTCTACCATTTGGAGGGGAAGATACTGCACCCCAATTTCTGAGGACTCCACGTTATGTCTGGAGATTGAATGCGGACATCTGAGTTCTTTTTAGTTGTCAGAGGAGGTAGTTGACATCATTATTTCATTGTGCCACCACTCCACGAAATCAGTTTACTCTGGTAGATGTAGTTGGAATAGCTTTATTGCATGGTGCACGAATAGCAACGTAGAACCTTATCACAGATCCTACAATTTGGACTTTACCTTGCCCAAAGGGGTTGTGCTGTTGACACTGTCAAGTGGTATTTAAAAGCATTGTCTGCCAGACCAGCCGCCCCTCTTCGAATCCCTCATTGTGTTGCGTTTCCTAAAGGGGTTAACAAATCTGTATCCTCGAACCCTTTTGTTGTTTCCTAGTGGGCCCTTAATTTAGAGTTAACGTTTCTGATGCACTGTGTTTTGGCCCCTGCATAGTTGTCTCTCAAGGATGTTTATTTTGGAAGCAGTTTTTGGAGTAACACTGACCGGACAAGTGAGCAACTTGCAGGCTCTTTATTCCCGCCCATCCTATTACCCTGACAAGTTGGTACTGAGGACCAGGTGTGCTTTCCTGCCTAAGTTGGTGTATCCATTCCATCTGAGTCAGTACATCACCCTTCCGATCTTCTGTTCCCTTTCCCCATCCCACCAAAGAGAAGGATAGGTTGCATAAATCGGCCCCTAGTCTGGAGTTCAGCTACTACCTGGACCACACCAGAGGCATTCAGCTGGATGACCAGCTGTTCATAAGGTCTGTGGTGCCAAGAAAGGCAAGGCAAGGCAGTGCAGAAAAGAGATCTTTAAGAATAGATTATCCTCTGCATTAAGGCCTGCTGTGCTCTGGCCAAAAAAGAACCACAATTACTGTAAAAGTCCCCACTTCTGCCCCTGCACAAGGTTTTCCAACTGCTGAGATATGCAAGGCAGCCACGTGGGTGTCTGCATACATTTGCCAAGCATTTCTGCCTGGTTGCGAGGTGCATAGAGATGGCCATTTAACCAGATCTGTCTTGCAGGATTTTCTGGTATAACTATCCATCAACCCTCTTCCTAGGTGCGTATGGCTATGGAATTTATTCTGCAGGTGAGGAATCTGCAGGTAGAAGCATCCATCGGAAGAAAAAAGTTACTTACTGTTGGTTATGATCTTTTTGGTGAATACTCTGTCTACCTGCAGATTCTTCACTGACCCATCTGCCTCCCCGTTTGCTGGATAGTTGTAAGGAATGGTAATAGGATCCGAAATATGTATACATTTTGGCACTGCACAACTCTTGATGTCAGTCGATCTTTCACCTCAAAGGTTTGGGAAAGTGAATGGAAACTGACATTGCACTGGGTGGTCAGTAGATGGCTTCAGATGATGTCATTTGGCACCAGTTCCATCATTGCATAAATCCTGCCCCCCCACTATATTTGACATGAGCGCTTTGAAGTTTTAGGATCCAGTATGCTATAGCAGAGGAATCTGCAGGCAGATAGGATATTCACCAGAAAGATTGTTATCACGAGTAGGTAACTTTTTCACTAGAAATGACCTTATACATATTATTAATGCACTCGTCAACACTATGATAAGTGTCTTAACTGATGTGTCCCGGGATGACATAGTGTATTTGGAGTAAAACGTTTGTTGTTATTTTTCAGATAAACGATACTTTATTTGTTTTGCGAGACTTGAAAGACACGACGAGCAGATTAACAAGCCTATTTTAAAAAGTCGTTAATCTGCTGATCGCCAATTTGCTCCTATTTTATGAAAAGATTTGTAACTTTATGGGAGATTCACCTGGTGTGCATAGGGAAATCTACACAAGTGGTAGAATTCCAGGAGTACTCTAGTTGCTCCATGCTTGCACCTGCAATGTCTGCTCTGCAAGTGTTTAAGAAAAGTGCTTCACCACTTTAATCTTTGTTTTTTTCTACAGCCAGAGAATATTTCCTGAATTATAGTAATACATGTGTGAACATGGGTTTTTTGGTACAGGTGCTCTAAATAACACGCCTTTGGGCCTAATATATTTTCACTGTCATGGCAATAATCTTGTTCAGTTGTTTTTATTGTATAAAATGCAATCGTATAAAATCCACATTGTGCAAGGAACTGTGAAATATGGAAAAGATGTAATGGTTTCCTATGAGATCATCATAGTGACAGTCTCCACACAGCTCTGCCGAGCTAAACAATTATCAGGGCTACTAGAATTATGTAGAATGGAAGGCCAAATTATGCAGCAAGGTTATCTAAATTATGTGGCAAAAAATAAAATTATGCAGAACATTTTCTGCCAGTTTTATTTTTTCAGTTCTAGCTAGAAACATTTTTTCATGCAATATGCAAATTAAATAGGAAATAATGTGGCAAATGCAGTAAGTTTTGGAAATATGCAGTAAAAGTGAAAACATCTATTGACCCTTCCCATTAGCCATTATTTTATCAAGAATGTACTCGTTGAATTAAAATAAAACCTAAATATTTTAATTTCTATCAGGACCCGTTGTTAGCTGTACTTTGAAGAAAACAGCGTTTTTAATAAGGCCTGCAGCGCCATCCCATGGTGTTGCTGACATTTACAAAACAATCTGCTTTAGACCGTATGGTTTATGATGTCACAAGAAACACTAGATTGCAACATTATTACATATTACACGGTTAAGGGGAAAAGGGAGAGCAGTGCCCTAATAATGAGTGGAAAAGTAAAGTGGAACCACCGGAGAAATCATCCGAAAACGAGTTGACAAAAATGACAGAGGAGGACAAGAAGGAAACATTGATAGAAAATAAAGTAGTTTTTGAGGTTGGAAATTAGTTTGCCTGGGGCATTAGAGTGGAATGATATGACTTTATGTTAATATTTTTCCTCTGCAGGACAGAGCACTGTGGAAAATGAATTGCCAAGGGATTTCAAGTGGGGACAATCAGGCCAAGTGTTATCTGTTGTAGCAACTCTGAACCTGGCAGATTCTTTTCCATTAATTCTGCCATCTGCTTGTCAATTTGAAATGTAATGAATATATTTCCCTAACCAGTTGCCCAAATGATTTAACCAAAGACTGTCTAAAGACTCCAACACTTTATTACAACCTACTCGTGGTTGAGCCTTACGTCACTTTTTCCTGGCATTCTAGTTGTCTAAGCTTACCGCTACCTTTCCGTCACTTACAGATAGGCAGGTGGAAGTCCAATGATGGTTTCATCTTTGCTGGCTGACTCTTCATTAACGCTTCTTCTTTAGAGGATTTATCTTTACCATTCAGAGCTTGTTAAAAACTATTCACTTCCTTGTGCATGTGCTTCTGTTGCGCCCTGCGACTACCAACCCCAGTCACATCTTCCAGCATTACTTCGTAGAAAACACAAATTGGTCTACACTTTGTTGGTAAATACAGATTTATTTATGTTTTACACTCGCTTAGATAATACAGCAGACTTTTATCATTTCTATGTATTTGTTTTAAATTCCTTGGGTCCAAAGAAAGTCAGTACACAAACTTACAGCTTCACACATTTTCCAACTGTCTCACCCCGCAAAATGGTCACAGTACTGTTCTTAGTCATGCTTTGATATTACTATGTTGAGTTCCAGCCTAAGGATTTTTGGTCCCAGATCAACATTTTGCTCCCCCACATTTTCTCAAAATGACTTTACATTTATTGCCAGGGGTGTAGTTTCAAAGGGGGGGGGGGGGGCGTGATATTTGGGGTATTGCAGCCCTCTAATAATTGTATTATCTGATGAATAGTTGGGTACAGGTGCCTTCAGTCGGGTATGGTGAGGTGTCTGTCGGATTTCACTTGGGATTTTGCATACGCACACTGACAAAAGCACACAAACACACATTTTTGTTTTGAAAGTCCTTAAATTGTTGGTTATTTTACAAAATGTTGTGTTTACACTCACTTAGTACTCCTACTAATTCGCATTCTTCTCCCTTTCCACTGCCCCTTAAGCCCCTCTTATGTGCCCTGCGTGTTGTGTAAGGTATACGTATACAGTAGCGACATCCTTACAGGATAAGGACATTGCTACCGTCTGCCAACCCTATGAACATTTAGTATTACGTATAATCCCATTGCCTCCCAGAACCTTCACAACAAAGAGCATCTTGATCAACACAACAGTGTAGAGCAAACACATTAAGTCAAATGGTGAGGTCTCCGGCTACTTTAAATGCATGAGTCACACCAGTAAAGAGTAAGCCTATAAAAGGGGCTACAGTATAATGACAGAGAAAAACACTGAAACATGTCATGCTGTCAAAGCAGAATCAGTGGGCTGTAACCGTAGATAGGTGTGAAGGGGTTGCCAGATATCTCTGGGACATGATGGAATAGGAGAGAGCTCAGCATATAAAGATAATTATTATATTATACATTTTTATATTACAATACATTAAATCCGTGATCCAGCCTTTAAATTTAAAACCCCACCTTAATTCCCAGCAACAAGCCACACGTCTCTTGGCAAGCAACAGGGCCAACGCAACGTATCGCCTGGAGGAAACACGTAAGTCCCTAACATATCACAGTAGGGCTATAAGAGGAGACAGGGTTACCCTCTCCTCTGTCATCAAGGAGAGGGCCTCCTGCACCTTCAACCATTAGGAATGCACCCGCCTGTAAGACCAGGCCAGATGTAAAAATAAATCTGTGCACTCTGACCCACATCTGGCACAACACTCGTCAGGTCTAAGAGCAAATCTTCGCAGTTTAACAGGGGTATAATAGACCCTTTTGAAGAAACTTGTAATGAAGGATTCTAAGTGAATGCTGGAGAGGATCCGACCGGTCTGCATACAGCAGTAGCACCATTGCTCTCCAGAGAAAGTAGTGACCTAACTCTTGTTCCTAAGATGTGCGAGCTCCAACCTGACAGGTCGGATATTCGGTCTCTGCAGAGCGATAAAGAAAGGAAACCAGGTATTTAGGACCAGTGAGTGACCTGTAGCATGTTGTGTAATGTGGCTAAGGTAGGAGGCTCCTTCGGGAAAGCTGGGGTAGCTGCTTTAGACTTATATTGTAGCCTGATGTATGTAAATACATCAAGGGGCGAGGCCTGTGACTCCCCGGTGTATATGGTTTGGGTCACATAGCTAACGTCACAATATAGATCACTTGGTAGGTTAAACCTCATCACTTGAGTTGGAGACAGCCCAAAGATTCATGGGTGACCGGTAATAGTAGGTGATAGTCCAGAGGGAGCAGAGGTGAATACAGAACGTGTTTACCTTTATTTTGGCACAACCTCTGCCAGGCTGCAATGGTAAAAGCGACCATGAATGAGGAGGATGAGAGGCCAGCTGCAGGAGTACTAATGTAGTAAGCTAGAGGAACAGGTGCTATATAGCCATTTTCAATAGTCAAATGTGGGAGAAAGGTGGTGGCGTGATTCCAGTGACTAGCATGATGAGCCTGGGCACGTGGGTAATAAGCTCCATATCTGGAGCTTCAAAGCCTCCCTCCTGGAAGGGTAATGTAAGGGTATTCTATTGAAGACGCGGCAGCCCTTCCACCCAGGCCATTCATATCATCTGAGTTTTCAGTGTGTGAAAACATGATTGGGACAGTGGAATAAGAATATTCTAAAAAAGGTAAAGGATTTAGGGAGGATTACGTTCTTCATTAAGGCCAACACGACCTGCAAAAGACATTGGGAGAGAGATAAATCTGGTGATTTGATCGGTGATCAAATTGAGTGCAACACCATAATTAGAATGGATCACTTCATCCCTATCACAAGATATCTTTGCCCCTAAGTATTTAATTTCTTGTTGTGCACTATCGTAACCGAAAATCAAATCTGTGGCAGGGGAAGAGGGACGTGCCGTGGTAAGCATAAGCGGGAAGAGCTGCGACTTTTCCCAATTAATATGGATGCAAGATAGGAGTCTAGAGAATTCAAGCGCTTGGAAACCTTGAGAAAGAAATGCTTCACAGTGGCTTTGACATCCCCGAATGCCAATTTTCTGATTACATGTTACATACTCGCCTTTCTGGCAATGGAACAGACAATTGTTTTGTGTGTTCCGGAGACTCTGCAAGTCCACTTCCAGGAGATCCTTACAGATGGCCAAAATGCAGGCTGACACATCATTATTTCAAGCCTTCATACGGTGGACTCTGCAGTCCATTTCATGGGCAGTTCTGTGGCCATTAGACAGCATGCTTGGCTCACGACTTCAGGCTTCTCTTCAGCTATTATGATGGATCTTCTGTTTGATGGCACCAGGTTATTCAGTGGGAAAGTGAATGCAGCACTCAAACGCTTTAAAGCCATTAAAGCCACAGCTCACTTATTGGGGCTCCAACAAAGCCCACCTCAACAATACTACTGCCAATTTTGCAATTTTCATGGCTTTGCCAAAGAGTTCTCTATTGGCAGCAGCAGGCCTATCAACCACAAGGGCACCACCACAAACCTCCTGGTCTGCTAATACAAGGGCAGAGGCAGAGGCAAAGGCTGAGGTTGTGGATCCCTTCAGAAACACTCCTCCTCCTCTGCCCCTGCCCACCCCTACACTCAGGAAGCAGTCCTAGTTCTCTTCCCAACACACAACCAGAGTCTGTAGGAGGAATAGTTTCCTTCTTTCTGCCAGCCTGGAAGGCCGTTACTTGGGACCAATGGGTACTTCAAAATGTGGAAAGAGGTTATGTCTTTCCATTCCTTCAGGCTCCACCCTGTATCTCTCCTCCATCTTCCATCTCCCCTCTGGACCACTTGAGTATTCTGCTACAGAAGTAGGCAGCAGACTTATTGAAACAAACAGTGGAGTTAGTGTCAGAGCAGGAAAAGGACCAAGGACGTTACACACGTTCCTTCCTGGTGCGGAAGAAGGATGGCGGTCTACTTCAAATCTTGGATCTTGGGGGAACTGTAAACTTCTTCCTGAAAAAGGAAAAGTTCATGATCTGACGCTAGTGCAATACCTATGGACATTTGAAATTGGAGACTGGATGGTGTCACTCCACCTGCAGGATCCATATTTCCACATCCTTATCTTGCGGTCACACCAAAAGTACTTGTGATATGTGGTGAGTTGTACGCACTATCAGTTTCCAGTACTTTTCTTTGGTTTAACATTGCCAACAGGAATCTTCATAAAGGTGATAGCACTAGTTGCAGCACATCTCAGAAGGGTGTGAATCCCCATTTTTCTGTACCTGGGCGAATGGTTAATCAAAGCCAGTTCTCCAGAGGTGGTGTTGTGCAATTTGAAACTTACCGCATCTTTTCTGTACGACATGGTCTTCTCCCTCATCAAGCCCAACTCTAACCTGTAGCACTGCCAATGATTCCAGTTCATGGGGTCAGTACTGGACAACACTCTTCTTAAGTCCTTTCCTCCGCCTCAGAGAATCGCAGACATCCAGGAAATGCTCCCATCCTTTCACTAGTGTGCAGGAGTCTCAGTCCTGAGAGTCCCAAGATATCTATGTCTGCTGGTTTCCTGCATTCTGCAACTCCCACATGCACATTGGCACATGAGGGCACATGAGAGCACTGAAGGCAGGGGCCCTAATATGGGGCAAGCTTGTTGGATTCCATCAAAATCTCCCCAGCACTGCAGCACAAGTATCTTGGTGGGGGGGGGGGCAAGGCAAACCTGAGCTGTGGGATGGTCTTCACTACCCCACCACCCCTAACCCCCAACCGTGATTATGGTACTGACAAATGCCTCCACCCTATGATGGGGAATCCATCTAGAGATCAGAGACCTCCAAAAGAGCAGGTTTTTCAAATAAACTTTCTGGAACTACAGGTGATGCAGCTTGTGCTCAAGGCCTTCCTCCCCTTAATCCAAATTAGGTCCATCCAGTTGTTCAAGGACAACATGACAGCTAAGTGTTAAGTGAGCAAACAAGGGGAAGTAGAGTCTCACCTCCGTTGCCTGAAGTGTTTACTGTGGTCTTGGGCATACTATCAAAAGATCTGCCTCCCCACTAATCACCTAGAGGGGTCTCTGAATGTCGGAGCAGACAGCCAGAACTGACTTTCTCAATGATCACAAGTGATGTTTTCTACCAGAGGTAGTCTAGCACATTTTCACCCATTGTGGCACTCCTTGGATGAACTTGTTAGTCTCCTCAGAATATTCTCAATGCTAGCTCTTCGCACTTCAGTATCTGAACTTTGAGCTGCCCCATACCCTTTATTCATTCCTCAAGTTCTGAGGAAGATTCGCCAAGACTGAGCCCAGTTCATTCCTATTGCCCTGGATTGGCCAAGAATGGTGTAGTATGAGGACCTTCTGCACTTCTCCACATGTCCCCTGATTCTCCTTCTATTCAGGCTGGACCATTAGGCCAACCATGTCTCCCAGTTGAGGGGAATGGTACTCCCTCCCAAGCTTTAAAGCCTCCACCTCCGTTTTTGAAGATTGAGTGGGGACATCTGAGTTCCTTTCAGATGCAGCCAGAGGTAGTAGAGTAGATGTTATTTTGACGTCACCCCTCCACCAAATCTGCTTACTTAGGTATATGGTGCAGCTTTGTTGCATGGTGGGCAGACAATAATGTGGACCCCATGCAGGTCAGGTTGTCGCAGGTGCTACAGAATGCACCTTCTTTTGTGAAAGAGGTTGTGCGATAGGCACTATCAAAGGTGTAGGTGGCAGCTTTGTCTGCATTTCTTTCTCGGCCAGACCAGCCATCCTTTTTAAGTCCCCCGTTGTCATGTGTTTCATAACGAGGTGACACATGTATCCTTCAACTCCCTTTGTTGTGCCTCAGTAGGATCTTAATTTAGACTTGACGTTTCTTATGGGGACTCCGTTTGAGCCCTCAAATTTGTGTTTTTGGTGGTTATCACCTCCGCAAGACAGGTGAGTGAGTTGTAAGCTCTCAGTTGCCATCCTTCTTTTACCTGTTTTTACCCCATGTTGGTGTGGAGAACCAAGGCTGCTTTCCTGAAAAAAGCGATGTCTCCTTTCCATCTGGGTCAGTCATCACTCTTTCAGCTTTTTACCCTGCACCCCATCCCTCAAAGGAGTTGTGTTTGAATGGACTGGATCTTGGGAGGGTGGTCAGCTTCTGTTTGGGTAGCACCAGGTCATGCGTTTGGATGACTACATCTTCGTGGGCTAATGTGCTGGTAAGAAGGGTAAGCCCATGTAGAAGACTCCCTCAGAGTGGATTGTCCTTTGCATTAAAACCTGCTACGCCTTGTCCAAGAAGGATCCTCCAGAAGGCTTGTACCACGCAGTGGCGTAACTAAGGCCCCCACAGTGCGGGGGCAAGCTCCACGGGGCCCCCACAGGCCAGTATCCTGGCCTGAGAACACCTGAGCGAGTTTGGAGGGTTGCCCCTCCATGTACTTTGCATGGAGGCCCCCTCAAGATTCGTTACGCCAATGATACCATCAGAGCCAAGTCTATGACTTCTGCCCTTGCCAGAGACTTTCCCATGGCAGAGATCTGCATGGCTGCGACATGGGCATCCCTGCATACGTTGGCCAAGCATTACTAGCTAGAATCCGAAGTGCCCAGGGACGGACACTTTGCCAGGTCCATTCTGCAGGATTTCCTCATCTAACCATCCATCAACCCTCCTCCGAGGGTGCTGTATTACTCTGAAATCTGTTTCACAGGTGAGAAATCTGCAGTTAGTAGTATCATTCAGAAAAAAAGTTACTCACCTACAGTAAGAATCTTTCTGGTGCATACTGTAACCTGTCTCTCTATTTGATGGATGACTTATAGGGAAAGTTGATCCCAGTTTATCTTTTGGTACTGCACTACTCTGTCAATGTCAACCTGTCCGCTCATCTTATAGGGTTGGGAAAAATGGATGGAAACTGGCGTGGTTGTGCTGGAATAGGCACTATGGGGGTCATTCTGACTTTGGCGGGCGGCGCCAAAGTCCCGCAGTCAGAATACCGCTGCGCGGTCAAAAGACCGCCGCGGTAATTCTGAGTTTCCCGCTGGGCGGGCGACCGCCAGAAGGCCGCCCGCCCAGCGGGAAACCCCCTTCCACGAGGATGCCGGCTCCGAATGGAGCCGGCGGAGTGGAAAGGGTGCGACGAGTGCAGTTGCACCTGTCGCGATTTTCAGTGTCTGCTATGCAGACACTGAAAATCTTGGTGGGGCCCTGTTAGGGGGCCCCTGCAGTGCCCATGCCATTGGCATGGGCACTGCAGGGGCCCCCAGGTGCCCCACGACACCCGTTACCGCCAGCCAGGTTCTGGCGGTCAAAACCGCCAGAACCAGGCTGGCGGTAAGGGGGTCGGAATCCCCATGGCGGCGCTGCCTGCAGCGCCGCCATGGAGGATTCCTCAGGCCAGGGGAAAATCGGCGGGAAACCGCCGGTTTCCCTTTTCTGACCGCGGCTTTACCGCCGCAGTCAGAATTGGCCTGGATGCACTGCCAGCCTGTTGGCGGTGCATCCGCGGTCCCCGGCCCTGGCGGTCCATGACCGCCAGGGTCGGAATGACCCCCTATATGGCTTCGGGATCGTCATCTGATGTCACTTCTGGTGTCGACCAAAGCCTGCGCCCCCCTATTGGAACCTAACAGTTTCTGTATCTAGTCTGGCATCTGGGGTTATTCTACTGGTGAGGAATCTGCAGGTAGATAGTAAATCCACCAGAAAAACTGCCAATGCAGGTAAGAAACAAATCAAGCTGTCTTGATTGTCACATTGTAAAGAAAGTTAGCATTAAACAAACATGCATTCTATAATTCTCCTATATACGAATATTTAACTTGAGAAGGGGGATATCTAAAAGAAGAATAAACATGCTATTTATTATAGAATTAACAATTGGTGGTAAATGAGATCTATTTAGAAAGAGAGGCAGAGAGAGAACAAGTAGAGAAAGGTGAGTTAGAAAGTTGGGCCACAGGATGACAGAGGGAGGTAAAAAAGTAATATGTAGACAAGGAAATAGAGAGAGGGGTAAAGGGGTATGTGTAACATAGGGAGAGGAATGATTGAACAGGAGAGGTGAGGGAGATAAAGATAACGAATGGTGAGGTAAGAATAGGCAGAGAGAGACCCAGATGTAGAAGTAGGCAGAGAGAGGGTGAGAGGTTGAGAGAGAAATGGAGTGTGTTCCGACAGTCTTCATCACTTTAACAGGTTCCCCCTTTGGAAGGTGGGGGCCATTGGCAATTGGCCACTTTGTCCATGCCCTAAAACAACTCCAGATCTGTCCATGCTTGTGATTCGTAGTTGAAGGTCTTGCCCTTCTGTAAATAAAAACTTATATCCCCTATAATGCAAAGCTTCGGCCACAGATGTAGATCTGCTGAGAGTACAAGTTGTCCAAAATTCTCTTTAGAGGTATCAACCACTTGAACACCTCACAAAAGAAAGAGGTGGCAATCGGACAGGAAAGAGAAAACACAAGAGCCCTTGCTGTTGCATGTTGTTATTGTTGTCAAAACCCAGGGTGAAATAGTGTCTGCTTGCAGATTAGCCTGATAACTAATTCTGAAATGGTCTATGAAGCAAATGTTAGATGAGTAGGAGTCAGAGGTACTGGTCACACAGCAGTTACTACTTCAGTATGTCAGGTGTTAAGAGCCTCAGCAGAGCCAGCAAGCTTGCCCCAGTCCTGGGCAAGGTATGCAGCCTATACAACATAATTGTTAGAAGACAAATAAATACCATGCACGTTGTTGCAATGCAAGTAGTACCACAAGGCCTTTTTGTAGGATTACAATGCTGTACTTTTTTTTTTATAGGAGTTTTGAGTTAGGTGGTGTACAGCAGAAGTAGGTGATTTAAGGGTTCAGAGGTGGATAGGTTTTACGAAGCAGTAAGGGCTTTTTAGGGTTAATGGGTAGTGTGTAGGGGTAGCAAGGAGTTCACTGATAGAGAATTCTAGCCTCAGATTCCTTACCTTAGAATTATCCCCAGACATCAAGCTGGATCTGGAAATTGTTCGTAGGCAGTATCCCTGTTTGCCAGTAGGTGTTTTTTTCAGCTCCACATGATGTCGTCTGCACTAGAAATGACGTGCACTGTACCTATGGAGACTCCAGCCCAGTGTGTTGATTTCAATTCTTTTCTTCCTGCACCAGTTATCCCAGATCCAGAGTTAGCCCCAGTCACTTTTTGACTGCCTTTTTTTTTGTTACTTTTTGTCAACATTTTTTGAGACTTGTCTCCTAGTGTGGCAGGGATGTCAATGAGGAAGGCTGTATTCAGGCCATGCGGCACCTGTCACCAACACATGTTGGTGACGGACCCACATTCCGTCTCTCTCTGGTTCCTTGAGTACAGTCTCAGTTGTCTCGCCATGCACCCCAAGACCTTGAGGAAGTGATCTCCCATGCTCCCTGCTACGTGACGGTCTCAATCCCGGTGGAGAGGAACGTTCCAGGCTTGGTCGCGAAGCCATGAATCTTTATCGCACGGGTTTGGGAGGGGCCTTTACTGGATTCCCGCCAGTGGGTATGCCCTTGGCACCAGTCGGGCTTCTTGGATTCTCAGATGAATCTGGACCACCGCCAAGTGTGCCATCTCAATCTTCCCCAATGCTGAGCCCACTGTTGACACTCTCTGTGCCGACGAGGCCCCAGTTTTCATTCTTACCCCAACTCCAACACCCCTCCATCCATGTACCCACTTGCGGCAGGCTGACTGAGAACCATCCCTCTTTACTCCACCAGGAAGTGGCTGCTCTCTTAGCTAAGGTAGCCATAGAGAGGGTGCCAGCATCAGAAGTAGGCAATGGTTGTTGTTCCTGCTACTTTCTGGCACCCATGAAGGACAGAGGCCTTTGTCCAATCCTAGACCTGCGCCCTCTCAATTTGTTTCCTGAAAAAGGAGAAATTCAAAATGCTTATTCTCACACATGTCCTGTCTGCCCTGGACTTGGAAGACTGGATGGTAGCGTTGGACTTGCAGGATGCATACCTCCACATCCCTGTCCTGCCTGCCCACAGACCTTACCTGTTGTTCATGGTAGGCCACAAGCACTTTCAGTTCCCTGTGCTCCCCTTTGACCCTACCAGCACTCCTCAGGTGTTCACCAAGGTTATGGCAGTGGTTGCAGCTCATCTGCAGAGATCAGGGATGCCACTCTTCTCCTATCTCAACGACTGGCTGTTGGAGGCGGGCTCCTCCCAGGCAGACGTCTCCCACCTTTATGCTATGGCGGACCTCCTCCACCCGCTAGGGTTCACTCTCAATGTGCCGAAGTCACACATGACCCCTTCTGGACACAGTGCAGTTTTGTACTTATCATCCCAAATGACGAGTTAAGGGTATTCAGGCTATGATAACGATGTTTCAGCCTCTAACCTGGGTTTCAGTGAGACTGACTCTGAGGCTGCTGGGCCTCATAGCCTCCTGCGTTCTGCTAGTGATACATATTAGTTGGCATATGCAGGTGATGCAGTGGGACCTCAAGGTTCAGTGGGCACAGCATCAGAGGAATCTTTCCAACATGGTCCAGATCTCGGCGAGCACTGCAAAAGATCTGCAGTAGTGGCTAGCAAACTGTGATTGAGTCAGCAACAGACACCTCTCCCTGTCACAGTCAGATGTAACAGTAGTAATGGATGCATCATTGTTGGGCTGGGGTGGCCGTCTGGGAGAGGTGAAGATCAGAGGCTTCTGGTCTCCAGCGGAATCCCGACTCCACATAAACCTGTTGGAGCTACAGGCTATCCAACTGGATGTCAAATCCTTATATCCTCCATCAAGGGAAGGCTAGTGCAGGTGTTCACGGACACCACCACCGCCATGTGGTACTGCAAAAAACAGGGCAGGTGTGGTTGTGGACCTCTTGGCAAGAGGCCATGCCTCTCTGGACATGGCTGGCACGTCAGGGCATTTCCCCATGTGGTTCAACACCTGGTGGGTTCTCTAAATGCCAGGGCAAACAAACTCAGCTGAAGTTGCCTAACAGATTTTGAGTGGCGTCTCTGTTCAGAGGTGGTGCAAGCTCTTTTTCAGGAGTGGGAAGAGCATCGGCTAGATCTGTTCGCCGCCACAGAGAAAGCACAATGTCAGCACTTCTCCGTGATGGAGTTTCCAAGGCAGCTCTTGCTCAGAGATGCTTTTTTCATCTTGAATGGAACTCTGGCCTCCTCTACGGCTTTCTGCCAGTACCACTCCTGCCCAGAGTTCTCAAGAAGAGTATGAGTGACCGAGCCAAAGTAGTCCTTGTGGCTCCAGACTGGGCCCTGATAGTTTGGTATCCCTAGCTGTGGAGTATGGCCATCGGTCCTCGGATCAGGCTGCCCCTTCAGGAGGATATTCTGTCACAGCAGCAGAGGAGGGTCCTCCACCCAAACCTGTCAACACCCCGGCCTCATGCGTGGAGATTGAGTGGCAACAGTTGACAGCTTTCAACCTTCTGCCCGAAGTCTGTAATGTCATCTTGGCAGCCACGCATCCCTTCATCAAGATGGTATACACATGGCATTAGGTTTGTGGCATAGTGTGCAGAAAAACAGGTTGACCTCCCCCACCCCTCTTTCTCACGTCCTTCTGTTTATTTTCTCTTTTGCCCAGCAGGGCTCTGCTTTGGGCACCTTAAAAGGCTATCTTTCTGCCATCTTGGCATTTATGCGGTTGCCTGATCAGCCATCCCTTTTCAAGTCCCCTATTGTGCATAGAATTATGAAAGGCCTCCTACATTTGTTACCTCCTTCACCCTTCATCATGCCTCAGTGGGACCTAAACGTAGGATTGACTTTCCTGATGTGCACTCCATCGAGCCACTCTGCAACTGTCCTATCAGGTTCGAACTATGAAGATGGCCGTTCTAGTGACAATAACATCTGTCCTGAGGGTTAGTGAGTTCCAGACTTTGCCAATTAAGCCCCCATACCTCAACATTCTCCCAGACAAGTTGGTCCTTTGCACTTTATCTTTATTCTACCGAAAGTGGTTGCTCCCTTTCATGTATGCCAGTCCATCACTCTGCCTACCTTTTGTGCTTCACCTCATCCCTCTAAAGAGGAGAGACTCCACTGACTGGACCACAAAGAGCGTTGTTGTTCTGCCTGAAAAAGAGTTACTGTACAAAAGAGTTACAGGTGGATGAACAACTCTTTGTGAGGTAAATCGGAGCCCAGAAGTTGGAGGCAGTACAGAAACGGACCACCTCTTGATAGGCACTTTGTCCACTCGATCATTAACTTTTTAGTGTGTAATTGTTTTGCAGACCCACCTCTGCAGAGGTATTGCTTGGTATCTGTTCTAATGTAAGGAATCTGTGGCTAGAAGTCTCTATTAGATGAACAATTTTCTTTACCTTCAGTAATGCCTTATCTGGTAGAGACTCTAGCTAACTGCATATTCTTTACCGATCCTCCCACCCTCCCTGCACTGTGAACAGATTTCCAGGAAAAAGGCTGTTTCCTTTTCAGGGCCCTAGTTTTCCAGACTACTGGTCAGTGTTCTTGGTGGCTCCGCACTCCTGACGTGGACAGTCGAGAAAAGAAACTGACATCAGCACGCTCCAGTGGCACATATACAGGCACCCCCCATGTCATACACGGCACAGATGATGCCAACAATGCCACACGAAGCCGGACGGTGGCACCTACTGTTGCACAGGGATACTGCTCACAAAAATTTCCCAGACCTATCTAACGCCTGAGGATAATTCTAAGGTATGGAATCTGCAGTTATATAGTCTCTACCACATACGGCGTTACCAAAGGTAAGTAACTTGAGATAGACTTTTTAGACAGATGTAGCGATAAAACAGATTTACATTTAATTTGGAAGGAATATAGGCTGTGGTTGGAAAGGATCCTTTTTAGGTTGAGCGTAAACGTTGGGCTTTGTGGATACTTTTAGTATACTTCTTATGGCTTAAAGCGATTTCATTTTTTGGTTGCAGTGTCTTTTAGAATTTCCTGCTAGTTAGTGGTCAGTTCTGCCTTTTCTCCCTCCTTTTTCTCTTTCAGAGCAGTGATCAATTACTGTATTATTCCACTTTGGTTTCTTTATTTGTTGTTGTGACAGACTATGTTTGTTATTTCTTTGGTGCAGCATTACAATCCTCCCATGTCGCTGACATTTGTTTTGGCTTTATTCCAGTGCTGTCCTTGGTTATCTCTGACTCCTCCAATAAGCATTTTTTTTTTTTTTTTTTTTTTTTTTTTTACAAAAGAAACGCCCAGTAGTTTAGCTCACAAAAGCCATAATATGCCCTTTCTGGTAGAATGTAGCTAAACCTAGAGGTAATGATGTGAAACTTGCTTAGCCTCGCATCTCGAGTCTCGCTCCTGGGCCTTTTCCTGCCAGCACTAATGACATCGCACACAGGGCATTGCTTATTTCCTTTATTGGGGCCAAAATCTTCTCAGGCTGCTCTGCTATTGTTATCTTCATTAGAGCTTTGTTGAACTGTGAGGGAAGAACGCTTGTTTTCCTATGTATTTGTGTGCTTTTTGTGTGTGGTATAGGACACCACTTCCTATCGTTTCTCTGTGCAGCTGAGTTGATTTGGCAATGAACACTTGTCTGTTCATCTGAAGCGTTTTCTGACTTTGAATTTCACTTTTACGCTGAATTGAATCTGTTGTGAATAACAGACTTCAAATGTCGCTTTGTTCCAGAGTTTGCCTTGGTATTTTAGAGGGTGCCGTGGGTTCATTTACTGGTGTTGGCAACACCTCAACGCACCTAACTTTTCTTTTCTTTTACTTTTACTTTTTTTGACATATGGCACACTGATAAACGCCAATTTTCAGATGTGACTACAAACAGATTTAGATTTTTTTTAAGACTTGAAGATGAGAGGGAAGAAGTATAGAGAGAGCGAGACTGGGATTGGGGTTAGCCCCTGAAGTCATAGACTCTCGTGTTTTTTATTTTTTTATTGCTTGCTATTTCTTGATTGGGATAGCCATCAAAGCTATAGCATTTCATTAATGGTTGCATTGTCCCACTTGTATTCTGTTCAGTGTTGGTGAAAAGGCATCAACTCTTTTGTTGGACTACAGATGTGATATGATGTGAAGCTAGAAGTTGAGACAATAGTGTGTTCTTTGACACAACATTTAAATTCTTGATTAATGGCCGTTTTGCTGAGGAAATGTTCATTGTTTGTACACAGTGTTATTTACTGATCACTGTTGCACACCTTCATTCGGTACAAAAGTATCTTCTGTGGTCACAAGATATCCATCAAACACAAGCTTAATCTCCAAATTTTCATACCACTTTTCTTCGCGGGTAGAGCCTAACTCTGCTGATGGAGTTTGTCGAGCATTATTCCCCTATTCAGAGCTTCCATAGTGTTGAAGCGTGAGATGGTGCTTTATTGTGTCATTTTTTTTGTAGGAGAGTTATGGACAACACTGACAAAGTCTGTCAACTATTACCACACATGTTCTCTAGCAAAGTACTGTACTAGTTATATTTTCAAATTACTGTTTGCTTGAATGGGTTTCTTTAAAGGGCATAGTGCAGAAGCGGGCACCCACCAGGGAATTTTGTTTGCTTGTTTAGTGATGAGGTTAGGGAGGCAACCGTGCAAACCCTCTATCTAATTGGTTTGAGGCCAAATAAATATACCTTAAGCAATGCCTTTAAATTTTTCATCTGTGCGGAGTGTCTGTCATGGAATTTAAAATGCTTTATGGCATAGCCTGCCAAGTCCACAGATGCAAAGTATTTCAAGTAGAAAATCAATTCATCAAAACATTTTAGTCTGAGGATTATGTCGCCTAATTGAAATTTAAGGAAGCAACTACAGCCAGCGGACTGAGCCCCAGCGAACCTCAGTCTTGCAGCCCCTGATTGTCTTCTAATACTGAGACTAGAAAACAGCTCCACAAATGAACCACATCCTGGAGTATTCACATTATAGGACATGATATATGTAGTTAATGCCTGCTTTAATGTCTTTCGTTGACATCTACCTAGGTTCTGCTCCTTAACACACAGGCCGGTTCAAGGCTTGGACAGGGTCATTTGGAATTGCTGGTACAAAGAAAAAAAAGTGACGGTGCGTTAGCTTCCATATGACCCTTTAAGGAATTACAAAAACATTTGTTCCCATACTTTTAGTATCTATAAGCTACTTTTAAAACACCATTCATATTACAATCCTTGAAGTTATATTCTTGCTATAACTACTTGAAAGTGCCTCTATGTAATGAATATGTAGTGACTTGTCAAGAAACAGAAGAGGTATTATTAGTTAAAACCTATTGTTTTAATCCTAGCTCAGTATCAACTTCATTTAATCCTTTTATGGCACCTGCCTTAAGGGGCTAGAGGTGTTGTTGACATTTAGAGCACCAGATTTTACAGAACCTCATGGCACATATACAAATCTTTACAACCACCTGTGTTATCAAATTAGGAGCATTTGGGGAATGCTGTGGGAGTTGTTGGAGAAATAATTTTATGGATTGATAGGATTATTTACTAGCCCCTGGATGAATACTTTTTATAAGCCAATGTTCAGCTTTGTATTTAAAAATATTAATTTAATGTAGCATTTTTTTTTTATAAAAGGAAACGTTTTGTGTTATAGATGCTTATTATGGTAACATTATTGCAAACCAATGACATTCCGAAGAATGCATAGTTTTTAAGTGCATATAGTGAGGAAGTAATGGTGTAATGCATATCCAACTGGAATTGGTTTTTAACGTTCTTCTGGATTGTGTTGTTCACGTTTGTCATGGCATTCTGCAGTCACACCTTTGCAGTGTCTCCATGTTGTGTATATTGTTCGGCTTTTCCACTGTAATCGGAAGTAGTGTATTTTGATCACGCAGGAATATATGTAGTTGCATTCTGCTGTAACATGCACCTTAACCGCGCTATTCAATAGTAATTCTTATCTCTGAACCTTCCATTTAAATGGTGTTCTCGATATTGTAGTTTCTCCTCTTAATATTGAATATTATTTATATATTGTTGTGCAAAACAATGCTTGGGTGTTGAAACATTTTGCTCAGATGGTTCCTCAATTTGTGTTGGAGTTTTCAGGTTATTTATAAAAAATATAAAAAAACATGATGGGTGTTCTTTATTAAGGATGTGAGGCTCTACCGAGTTTTAGTTTTCAATTCAGAAGTTTTTTTTGGCATCATAGCATTATTAAACGTCTTCTCTTCGAGACTTCAAAGTGTTCTCACAAATTTGATATCTCATTTGTGGTATCTGAAGTTTATGCTCTATACACTGTCTTGCCAGATTTAACTTTATTTTGTTTTTTTCAAGCTGTAGATTTATATTCACCAGTGTGCGCATTGAATTTTTTTGCAGATCGTTCAACATAAACCTTTGCACAGAGGTGTTTGATTAAATATATCACTGGTTCCGTGTCATTTGTTCTGTAGTGTTTGATACAGTTTTGTACACTTGTTTGATACCGTTTTGTGTGGGTGTCTTATTAAGGACCCTTTGGCAGTGGCTATGGTGGTAGTTGTGGCTATGACCGTTTTGGAATTTATGTTGGACACAAATTATGGCCAGATGAAGGGAAATCCTCATTGAATTTCAGTTTCTGGATCTCCACTCAGACACAGAAAAATTCATGTAATACACTTCCACTGTCTGGGGCAGCTGTACTCGCCCTCCATCTTGTGCCGTGTCAAACCAGCAGTTTCCAAAATGGATCTCACTTTGCTTTTCAGTTAAAACTGTGAGCCAAACTTGAAGAGACATCTGCTCCATCGTTCGCAGAATCCCCTTCCAAAGTTTGCACCCAGCCATTATTTTAAACTTCCAACCCCTGAACCAATCAGCTGTCTTTGCTGAAGTGGTAGGTTAGTGGCAGCTTAGCGCCGCACAAGCTGTTTGCCCAATTCTAATGCCTATAAAAAAAGTACAGAATATAGCACTATCTTCACATGAAAATAAAGTTGCTTCTGTCTAGAGTGTTTAATTGTTAAATTGCATGCTCTCTCAATGAGCCCTTATATTAATAAGATCTGCCATGAAAAAATGACCTTATGTCTGACTGTCACCTCTGTTTTCCTTTCAAATGGCCCTCTTCTCTATTTTGGAACCTAACAATAGTTAACCTCCTCTAGGTCACCTATTAATCCCACCACACATGTGCCCCCAAATAGCTCGCCCTATTATGCAAATATAGGAAGAGTGTTAACATTATGAAACGTTTTTGAAACTACAAACAGGAAGAAGTGCAGAATGAAATCTGAGAAAACAGACAGACTCAAATATTAACAATGAAAAAACTATCTTACTATCTTGTCTCATAGACCTGTAAATAGCAGAATTTAAAAACCTGGAGGGGGCTTTGCTAGAATTATAAGTTTAAAAAACCTTTCACTTTTGCCTATGTAATAATGGCCAAAAGTAAAAGTATACCATGAGCCATTTATCAGCATGTAGTGAACATTCATAGGAAATGAAGTATTTATCAAACTTTGAAAGGACAGGCATATTCAAAGCTACAAGGAAAAGACAAAATATATTCTGGTTTTGGGGCCCAGCCTGTGAGTGCATGTGCGGGCACATGCATCTTGCTTGCAAGGCACCATTGTTAACAAGAAGGGCTTGGAGCCAACCCGTTCCTTACCATTTGTTGCCTTACGTGGCACTCTTCTTTACAGCTTCGTAATTGTTCACAGCAGGCCTAGCATCATTTCTGTTCCCTTGTATGGAGCAAGGACCAAGCACTTATTGATTCAACTTAATGAGTGCCTGTCAACTGCTTCCAGTGTGATTGAAGGTGCTTCTTTTTAACTTCTAGGGCCCTGCAAAAAGAAGGTGTTGGAGTAGCAAAAACTTGCCCAGCAGAACAAACAAACTTGCAAAGTTTTATTTTCTATAGTTAACTCTTTTTTCTTGTATTTTTTCCAAATCTTCTTTTCTTACTTTACCCTTGTGTGTTTGGTTTTTGCTCATGGGCACTAGCTGTTCTCAATATATGGCTATTATCTTGTTATAAATATTGCAAAGCGGCATTGTTTCTTTCTTACATGTCATTTTCTTAATTATGCATCAACACGTAGGCCCTCATTATGACATTGGCGGTCAGCTGACTGCCGCAATGACGGTAGTTCCGTCACCAGGCTGCCGGGGAAGACCACCAAATTATGACATGGCGGTGATCCCTCACAAAGACAAAGTACCACCTGAACCGCCAGTGTGGCCCGGCCACCGACCACAGCGGTTGCATCTTCAGGCTGGCGGAACACCATCCCCCACCCACCATAATATGACATAGCAGACCACCAGGATTTTCAAAGTGGGACCACCTCCACGAAAAGCCTGGCGGAAACGAATCATATAAAAGGGGGCAATCACCTCCAGGGAACCAGAGGAGTCTGCAGCCGCCATGGAACCCGAACTTGAAGCCCTGCTGATGCTGTACCACGCAATGGCAGTCCAGGAGCAGCAACAATAACGGTGAGTACAGCCGCCTAGCACACAAGGGAAGGAGGGGAGAGTGACACACCCACACGCACAACACACACCATACACACATACCACACACCGAGAACAATCTTGCAGAGATATCCAACAACAGCATAAGCCAGAAGTAAAGAAAGCCAGGACACACATCTTTGGTTCAACCACTGTATTCCGGTGGACTTGCGCCCACAGCAAACGGGGCAACCATATACAAAGGGCCATTGGCTAGTCCAATGTTCCGAACAACCCACAGGGCAACGTACCAGGCCCAACTTGACTCCTGACTGCCCATGTCACTCCACTAGGCAGAGACATCATGATGGAAGGCAGGCATCTCAGGGGGTGGGGAGGTTTCTTGGGAGGGGGGTCTTTGGACTTGGGTTTGGGAGGGGGCGGGCCTTTGCTCTTCTGTTTAGGGGGCAGAGGAGTGGGCTTGGAGCGGGGGATCAGAGTGGCAGTCTTGTGCCCCTTAGTAGTAGGTTCTGCTGCAGGGGGAGGGACATGAGAGGACAGGGAGCTGGAGGTACTGGTCGGGGGGAACGTGACCCTACTCTGGGTAGGACGGCGTGGGGGGAGGAGGGAAGAGGTCAAGGCGGGCAAGGAAAAGTTTCTTTGGTACAATGGGGTGGGTTTGGGAGTGGAGGTAGAGGGAATGGTTGTAGGAGGAGTAGGTGTGCTGGACTGGGTTGCAGGTGCATGTACAGTGTGCATGTGTGAGGTGGGTGGCTGTTGAGTGTCTGAGAGAGAGTGTGTGTTTTTGGAGGGGGGCAGGCAGGGTGAGAGAGGACAAACAGGTTGTGTGCATGTATGTTGTGGTGGTTGTGCTGCATGTGGTTGTGGTGATGGTGGTGACTGCGCATGGGGTGCTAGTCTGTGTGCCTGCTGTTGTGACTGTGGGCAAGGCTGTACAGGTGGCAGGATCTGGGACTGAAGATGCAGTGCTTACAGGTGTGAGTGCTGATGTGACTGTGAGGGAGGAGACGAAGGGAGAGACAGTGGAGGCAGTGGCTGTTGTTGTGTGCACCTGGGTGTTGGCAGTGTGTGTGCTCGTGGTGTGATCTGTGGTGCCTGTGCTTGTCTTTGAGAGTCCGGTCTGTTGTCTTGGGTGCATGCTTGTCTGATTGTGTGCTTGGGATGGGTGGGGGGGGAGGGCTTTGGGACTGGGACAGGTCATTGGAGGGGGGACAAAAGAACCAGGGACACTGGCTGCCATCAAAGAGGAGGCCAAAGCCTGAAATGATCTCTGTAGGGCAGTCATGCTACCGTGAATGACCTCCAGATAGGCATTGCATTGCTGCTTCTGGGATGGCAGCCCCTGGATGGCATTCACTATGGTTGACTGCCCTACAGAGATGGATATCAGGAGGTCAATAGCCTCCTTAGTGAGGGCAGCAGGGCTGACTGGGGCTGAGGTGCCTGGGGCGAAGGAGACGCCCACCCTCCTGGGTGAGCGGGCATGGGCAACTGGGTGGGGGGCTACTAGGAGGGCGGTGCTGGTATGGGGGGGTGGCAGAAGATGATGTAGCTGGGGTTGTCCCAGAGGGGTCTGCCACCAACAGGGAGCTTCCATCAGAGGAGAAATCAGAGTCAGTAGTATCAGCTCATGTCTTCTCCGTGGTGCTCCCCTCACCCTCCTACCCACTGGTCCCCTCGGCTTTGGTGGACTCTGCCTCCTGGCTCCCGTGGACTGCAGCTCCCCCACTCACTGGTGTCCCTGCTCCTTCACCAGATGATGCTAATGCACACAAGGACAGGAGAAGAAAAGGAGGGGGGAAAGAAAGGGGCACAAGGTCAATAACAGCACATATGACATACACATCATAACGACTCACATCTAAATAACACTATGCAGTGACAACCACAATACTACACCATTGCCTGGGAACTACAGCAGAAATGAACTCAAACACTACCATCTGCACACCTACTGGGACTCACTAAGCCATGTCTGCTTTGGTATGCCAGCTACTTGTCAATACCAAATGTACATACCACTCTTCATTGCTAAGCAGGACTCTACAAGATTACCTAAATGGGCTATCCACTGACTAGAATCTTGCACCCATACATGGCAGACATCAAGAAAGATTTCCGCACAGTGTGTACTCACCCCTTTGTGGCTGCTGTGCTGCCCTCAAGCGCCCATCCAACTCCAGATTGGCCACTGCCAGTATGCGGGCCATTAGGGGGCTCAGGGTCGGACGGGCACCTCTCCCCCGTTGGGAAGACTTCCCCAGCTGGGCCTCCGAGGTGTCCCGGGGCCCAGCGTTGCAGGTCCTCCCACCTCTTTCTGCAGTGGGTGCTCTGCCGGATATGTACCCCCAGGGTCCGCACGTCCTTGGCGACGGCACGCCATAACCCTTTCTTCTGATGGGCGCTGACCTGCATAGGCAACACAGACGAAAGGAGACCATGAACTTTACACTCCATTCTGTTATAGCAGTAGCTTACATACTGCATAGATCCCACATTAACCTCCCACATTACTCGTACTTCTGTGTACACATTGCATGCAGCAAAAATACAATCCTCAAATAACAAACTGCCAGCGCACACATACATCTACATACAGCCATGTCGCATTCAGAGTACCGCAAAGGGGCTCACCTGTTGATCTGGAGACCCATACAACTGTCAATACAAGGGTAGGACCCCATCCACAAGCCTCTCCAGTTCCGCCGATGTGAATGCTGGGGCCCTATCCCCTGTAGAACAGACCATTGTGGGTTCCAGACACAGGACACAACAGCACACACAGTGGAGGTGTTGATGTGTTAAGAGTCAGGAATCCGGTGAAGTGGGATAGAGAAAATGGCGGTCACGTCTGCGCCGGTGAACACCGTCACTGCCGGCGGTGATTATCATTGGTTCCTGTGCTCCATAGACTTCCATGTTAACCAATGAGGAGTTGCATGGTGGTGCAGACCTCCTTCCGCCATGATGCCAAACGCTGGCGGAGTGAGGTCACTTTCACCAGTCCCTGCATACAGGACAGGCAGTTGCCAATTCCTAATGCTGGTACTCATGGCGGTCAATTTTATGTGCGTCATAGGTACCGATGGTAGACACCAAGACAATTCCAGTCCGCTATATACTTTGGTTTGCTTGTAGACTCTGGCACTCAAATTAGATCTCATACCAGTGCACTGCTTGCAGATGAGTAGTTTACAGGACATTTAAAATGGGATGCTACTAATCATGACACACTACTCCGACTACATCTGTGAGACACAATGGTTAATGAAAAGTATTGGTATTTCTGAGGAAGTCTGTTTGCATGTAGAGTGCAATTTACAATCATTGTTGGAGTGTACTGGATGTGACTGCTCTGTGTATTGTGATATTCTGTGTCCATCCTTCCTGTCGTCACACACATCTCCTGTTTGGTTCACTTAGATACCAGCCACTGCGGAGGAGGAGGAGGAGGAGGAGGAGGCAAGCACCTGTGTACAGACCCCTAGTGGACTTGGCTATGCTGGAGGAACAACACATTATAATGACCTATCATCTGGACAGGGCCACAATCACTGAACTATGTCAACAATTGGAGCCAGATCTGATTCATGCTATTCGTAGCACTACAGCAATGCCCCCCTGCAGTACAGGTACTGTCAGTGCTCCACTTCCTGGCAAGTGGTTCTTTCCAGGTGACTGTGGGCTTGGCTGCAGGATTGTCACAGCCAATGTTTTCGAATGTGCTGAAAAAAGTTTTGGCTGCCTTGATGAAACACATGCAAAAACAACAGATAATGGATGGAATGCAGAGCAAATCAGACATTCATCCCCAATCACAGATCTGGGTTTAATCCATCAGTTTTTTTGCTTGCTATGCCATTCCAGTTTGGACCCAGCCATATGCAAATCAGTCTTGACCCTGCTCCCCATGGGAACAGTCCAGCCTGAACTGCCAAGCCAGATCTTTTCTGGACCAGAAACAAGCATCCTGGGGCTGGTTTCAGGGTATCACCCTTCATCAGCCAGGCTAGCTGGCAACATCTAGCAGTCTTTTGGAGTTTGCAAAGACTTGTAGTTTGTGTGGGGGTGTGTTTTATAGTGCTGTTGGTGGGTGGGTGTATACGGTGTGTGTATATGTGTCAACTGTGGGTTTTTCAATCTGGCCAATGTTGTCTTCTGTTGGTGTGGAGTGGCCAATTCGACTGCAGCAGGTAACACTGCCAGTGGCTGACCGCCATTGTGTGTCCGCTGTGGTGATTCGTGGTTCATAATTTGGAGGGCGGTGTGTTGCAGGCATAGCGGGAGGGTGGTGGGTCAGACAGTTTTTCACCTCCGTTGGGTCTGGCAGAATTGTGGTTGTGGCTGTTTTCTGTCGGTTTTGTGCTTGTGTGTCATAATGTGGCGGGCGTATTGCCACCTCCGTGGTGGTCGCTTGGCGGCCGTCGCCACGGCGGCCTTTGCAAAAGTCCGCCAATGTCATAATGAGGGCCATAATTGTGCAGTACATCCCAATCCAATCCACTTCAATCCTCCTCACCCCACACCACTCTACCCCACTCCAATTCACCCCACTCAGTACAATCCACAAAACACCAATGCAATCCACCTCTCTCCAATCCAAACTACTCACCCCAATCCAATCCACCACATTCCAATACTCCCAACCGACCACAATCCAGTCTACCCAAATGCAGTCGTCCCCACTCCAACCTGCCACAATGTAATCCCCCCACTATAATTCACACCAATCTAACCCTCCTCACCTCTCACCGATCCATCCTACCAAATCCAATCCATCCCAATCCAATCCTACCCACAACAATCCAATAAATCCCACTCCAATACAGGCCAATCCACTCCACACCAGTACACCCCACTGATATCCACTGCAATCCACCTCATTTGAATCAACTCCACCCCACTCCAATCCAGTCCACCATAATCCACCCTATTCCAATCCATTCTGCCCCACACCAGTCCAATCCACCCCACGTAATCCAATCCACTCCAATCCACCCCACCTCAGTGCAGTCCATCCCACCAACCCCAATCCATCCAACCCCACCCTGTCCAATCCACACCACTCAAAATCCACCCACTCCATTCCACCCCACTCCATTCCCCCCACTCCAGTCTACCCCACCCCAATCCATCCCACCCCACCCCACTCCAATCAAACAATCTCCAAGCCATCCTATCTAATCCACCCCGATCCGATCCAATCCACTCCACCTCAGTGTGGTCCACCCCACTCTAGTCCATCCAAACCCACTCCAATCCACCCCACTACAATCCAATCAACCACACTCCATACCTCTCCAATCCAAACCACTCACCCCAATACATCCCACCACACTCCAACCTTCCCAACTGACCACAATCCAATCCACCCCAATCCAGTCATCCCCACTCCAACCTGTCACAATTGAATCCCCCACTCCAATCCACACCAATCTAACCCTCCTCATCAATCCTCCCTGCCAAATCCAATCCATCCCAATCCAGTCCTGCCCACACCAATCCAATCAACCCCACTCCAATCCACCCCACTCCACACCAATCCACCCCACTGATATCCACTACAATCTACCCCACTTCAGTCACCTTCACTCCAATCTACCACAGTCCACCCTATTCCAATCCAGCCCTCCCCACACCAGTCCAATCCACCCCACTTAATCCAATCCACTCCAATCCATTCCAGTACAATCCACCCCAACTAAATGCAGTCCACCCCACCTTAATCTATCTAACCCCAATCCAATTCACCCTGCCCTGTCCAATCCACTCACACCAAATTCACCTACTCAAATCCACCCACTCCATTCCACCCCAATCCACCCACCCCAATCCAATCCACTCCACCTCAGTGTGGTCCACCCCACTCCAATCCATCCAAACCCACTCCAATCCACCCCGTCTCACCTTAATCCACCCCACTACAATCCAGTCCACACCACCCCACCATACCCTAATGAAATCCACCTTACCTGCTTTCAGTCCTCCCCACTGCAGTCCAGTCCATTCCCTCCCATCCAACCCACTCCAATCCATTCACTCCATTCTATCCCATCCCACTCCAATCCAACATACTCCACTTCAGTGCAATCCACCCAATCCAATCCACCCCAACCTAGATCAGATCACCCCACTCCAATTCAATCCAATCCACCTCACCCCAATCCACGGCAATCCAATCCATCCCATTACACCCCACTCCAGTCCAATCCACCCACTGCAATCCAATCTAGTCCACCCCAATCCAATCAAGTCCACCCCAAATCCAATCGAATCCACCCCACTCCAATCCAGTCCACCCATTCCAATCCATCCCACTCTAGTCCAATCCACCCCACTCCAGTCCCACCCAGTCTACCACAATCCACCCCGAGAAATCCAGTCCACTCCAATATAATTGAATCCACCCTACTCAAGCCAGCCCACTCCACTCCTCCCCAATCCACTCCACCCATATCACTCCAATCCAGTCCACCCACTGCAATTCAATGTAATCCACCCCACCCCATCCTACCCCATTTCAATCCCAATCCACCCCACTCCAACCCATCTATTCCACCCACTCCAATCCACACCACTCTACCTCAAAACAATCCACCCCACTATCTCAATCCACTCCAACCCATTCCACATCTCTTCATCCCACTCCACAACACTGCACTCTACGTCACTCTCTGACACTGAACCACTGAACTTTACTCCACTTTACAACACTTTACTCTCCCTACAAAACTCCAACAAATCCACTCTACGACACTCTACTCCCCCACTCCACGACACTCTACTCCCCCACTCCACGACACTCTACTCCCCCACTCCACGACACTCTACTCCCCCACTCCACGACACTCTACTCCCCCACTCCACGACACTCTACTCCCCCACTCCACGACACACTACTCCCCCACTCCACGACACACTACTCCCCCACTCCACGACACACTACTCCCCCACGCCACTCTACGACACTCCATACCCCTAACTTTTAGTCATGCTGAACAGCATCCACACTGGTGTGCAACATAGCTAAAACATGTTGTTTTTTTTGTGAATTTCTAAATTTTAAAAACATTTGGTTTCCTAACTATAATGTCCCTGCAACCTTTGGTTTGCTTCAGTGAATTTCTAGGGTTTATCTTTTACATAAAGTAATATTTAATTACCATACGTTAATCTAACCGCTGCCACGCATGACCTGTGGACAGGCCCTGCGACTCACCCCTCTCATGCTGCCAAACCCTCACTGTGGGTCAGAGTGGGTGTGTGAGTGGCTGTATGGGTATGTCCCTGGGGTTGTGTGTGTGTGTGTGTGTGTGACTGGCTGTGTGGGTCTTTGGGTGTGCGAGTGGTTTTGTGGTTCTGTGAGTGGGTTTTTGAATGGCTGTATGGGTGTGTAAGTGGGTGTGTGAGTGGTTGCGTGGGATTATGAAGGTACGTGAGAGTGGGTGTGTAAGTGGGTGTGTGGGTCTGTGAGTGGGTGTGTGAGTTGTTTGGTGGGTCTATGAATGGGTGTGTGAGTAGCTGTGTAGGTGGCTGTATGGATCTGTGACTGGGTGTAGTACTGGTTTTGTGGGTCTGTGAGCAGGTGTGTAAATGGGTATGTCAGTGTGAGAGTGGGTGTATTTTTTGAGGGGTCTGGATCTGCAGATGTGTCGCAGATTCACAAGGGATAAGTAAAAACCGTTTTTGGGCAATTTCTTGTCCATGAGGGGTCACTGAGAGACCCCTCCATCAATCCCATGGGGTTAGAATATCTCTATCCTGACCCCTTATATCCTATTTCATCTTTATTTTGTGAAAATTAGTCAAACAGCACCAAAGTTATTGGCAAAATAAAAAATGCTTTTTCTATGGCAACTAGGTCCTAACTGTAACTACCTACTGGTGACGGCCACATACACACACGCTTGAGCACACACCCTTCCCCCAACCCTGCTCCACACACACGCCCTCATAAATTATTTGCCAAAGTTCTCCCTGCCATACAAAGCATATGCTGCAGTTATGGCATCAAGCACTGTCAACCGCTTGGACTTGGTGAGTCTTGCTTAGTAAGAAAAAACATCCCACAAGGGGGTCCAGTCACATCAATTACTGTTCAGTATCCATGAACGCATCTCATGCCCTGGTGACAAATCAAATCGAAAACCACAAATACAATAATGGAATACAAACAAGCCAAATTAATCAGGCAACACTTCAGTCGTAATGCCGAGGGGGTTAAGCCATGCATTTCTTACTAAGCAAGACTCACCAAGTCGAAGCGGTGGATGGTTTTCTCAGAAACGTAATTTTTATTACCGTGCCACATATTCTTTATTTCCAGTCCTGATGATGACCCCTCTTTAGATAGGGGTCAAAACGTCAACTATCCTACAGCTATACGTGGCTATCTTTGTCAGGCTAATTATTGTAACTAGTTATCAAGGGTATTGGTTTTACCCTGGACAAGAATTATTGGTCATGATGATAGTCTACTTGCTGTGATTATTACAATCCTTGTTTATATTGTATATATATTTACACTGCGCCGTTCACAAGCCTTTAATTCACTATTTTCACCATCACTATTGTGATTTTTTTAAATGTGGTTAGTTATTTAATGTGTTTTTCTGAATACAGTTATGCATTTGGGTGCTCCCTTACAAAATAAATGATTCATTATATGTTTTATTTGTAATTATATTGTTGAAGGCTTCTTGTTAAGACATTGTTGCAAATACATAATTTCATGCTCCTTGAGGCACTTTACAATACATATATTAAGGTGATTCAAGAAGGAAGGGTATGAGATGGATTGAGTATTACTTTTGTCTCTCTAGCAAATGTAAACATTACTCCTTTTGAAGAACACATGTACTGTCTGTATAAATCTAGTTATCAGGATATATTTTGTCCGAAAGATCTAAGGCTCACTTCCTCCTACATGATTCCGAACAGAGCAACATCATCAGTTTGGCAGAAAGTTGCTTCCCTCATAGAGCCCCATTTGCGGGCCATCTGAAGAACAGTTTAAGCACCTTGTTTACAAACCACAAACAGTTGTATTTGAGGCCAATGAAATCTAATAGAATATAAACGGAATGGTGTTCCCCAGACAGGAAACTCTCCACTGGTGTATGGCCTGCTGAGAACGCTGTTCTGAAGGAGTTAAGTATTCTTTACATCTTTCTGCCCTGCACCTATTCTGACAATACTGGAAATAGGGAAAGAAGGATTGGAGTATTCCAGGAAGTCAAAAACTGGAAACCATCCTTGAGTTCTCCTGAAGTGGGGGTCACCAAAATTAAATTTCCCTTCGGCCTCCATTTCAGCATTACTCACGCTATTGTTGCAGAGGGAATAAAGGCATAATTAGTATTCATCTCCAGTTCCAGCAAGAAGCATTGACTGTCACCCTTTCCAGGTTCGTCCTCTGACTTAACAACATGGTCAGCTGGAAGTTCTCAAAGCAAACTGGTCCATTGAGCACAAACCCCGGTGGTCCACCAGCCTTTGAACCATAAGACATTTAAGTTTCAATGGCATTGCTTGTCACCAGGCAGGAGAAGCCAGATTCCTTGGCCGGTTATGCCACCCAGGTGGTTGATTAACGTTTTTGCTGACATGTTGTCCATATTCAGTAGTAACCAGTGCTTTAAATGGGCCGGTACTCTCCGGTACTGAGTACCGGCACTTTTTTATTTTGAGAGGGAGAGTACCGGCATATCTCAAGAAAAACGTAATACTTTTAATTGGACAGTACCGGCACTTCTCAGAAACAAGCAGGTACTCTGGTACAGAGTACCTGCACTTCTATTTTTCCATTTAAAGCACTGGTAGTAACAACTGACAACCCAGTCCTTAATCAAGGACCTGATAGTAAACAATCTCACCATGAGGTCAAGTAATTTACGCATGCAGTACATGGAACAGGACCATTTTTCATCAGGAATAAAATCACCAAATACATACAAATAAAGGATCCTCCACTCCACATACAAGAAAAAAACATGAGTGGTACATCTTTGTCTGTTTGAGCACCCCCAAACGTAAGATCCATAGATGACTATTTTATCTTCAGGAGCCTACTCAAGAGTTGACTCCCTCACATGACCACCATATCAAAACACACGTTCATCATGTGCTTATGTATGCAAACATGTAGAATTTGAGTATATGTATGTATTTAGCTATGTGAATTTCTTTGTACAAATGTATCTACTACTTATGGTTTAACGTATGTAGATGTTCTTAGAGGTCTGCCTAACAAATGTATATATTACTTATGGTTAGAATACATATTATTTTATGCTTAATATGTATATAGGTCACTGCATAGTTTAAAAATGTTATTTGACTATGGTAATGGATCTCTGTTTTATTTTATTTTATCTATCACAATGTATACATTTGCTCATAGCAATTGTAGCTATAAGTACTTCACAATTGAAATTTTGAAGCAAAATAAAAATAAATAAAATAAAAAAAGAACATAACATTGACAAACATTCATACAAATAAAGGGATTAGCTTTATGTACAGCAATACTTAAAATCTGAGTTTCTAAATATTTATTCATGAATGTACTATGGGACATTATTTACTACACTTTTATATCTCTTTATTATTTTCCATGTGCATGTATACCTTTTTATGTAGTTATATATCAATATATTTATTACTTTATTGCGACTAGAGAAAAGAAAATCAACTCTCCCCAATTCACTACTCTATTGCATCACACTTTTACAGTATCTTTGCCTTACTTGGAAAAGACAAGAAAGTACATGTGACAAAATGTACAGTTTTCAGCCTTAAGATGGGCTATTTTGCTTTAAAAGACAGAGGAAAAAAGCCTTCAGCCTTCAAATAGTCACTAAAATAAATAACAGCAACATTTTAAAACATCCTTCACAAAGTCATTTTACACTCTTTTAAAGTGCATTGTAGGAAGAATAGGGTAACGTAGCTGGATAAACTAAGGAAGTGAAACACTGAGAAAAGGACACTGTGCCTTTTACGGGCACTCTGACGTCCAGTACCCATTATATCCTGTGGGTGGCAGTTTCGTCAGATCTATTTTCCGACTCCTGGTGACAGGATCCTGGAGCACAGCTCTGCTTTTTTTTAAGGCTCTTTAACTCAAAATGGTTCAATTTTTTCTACCAAAAGAGTGACAATCAACGTCCTTTAGGGTGAAGCATGTTCTCTGATATTTATATATATATATATATATATATATATATATATATATATATATATATATACATACATACATACACGCCGTCAGTTTCGCCAGCCCCTCCTTCTCGACCACTACAGTCTTCTGTACTGGGGCACTTCCACCCAGATTTTATAATTCTACACCCCATCATGCCAGACAGCACAGCAACAGGTCTATGTCACAGACAAGATCAGGATCTCCTCATCATCTCCATTCAAGATCTCCCATGCGATCACGCACAAGAAGAAAACAGGATCCAAATCCAGTTCAAGACCCTCATGATCTCATCACATGATGTCTTCTTCAGGTCTATATTCACCTACTTTATCAGACTCACCGCCAGCAAGAAAGTGGTCTCAGAAGGAACAGTCTTACCACATCAGCCTACTGTTGAGAACCGTGTACCTAGCTCTCCAAGCTTTCCTTCAGTCCTTGATCAAACAATACGATGATGCATAAGTTCAACAAGCAGGGAGGAGCAAGATGCAGACCTTTTTCTCTGGAAGTACATACGATCTGGAAATGGTTAATCTCCAAAAACCTCTAGATCACAACTGTCCATCTTCCAGGTGTCCAGGATGCTCAAGCAGAAACTCTCAGCAGACCATTCAAGTGAATACTAAATTTGTATTAAACAGTTCCATCCTCCAAGATATATTTTCTGACTGTGGTTTCCCTCAAATAGACTTTTTTGCAGACGGAGAAAGCAAAAAAAGCCTAAGCTTCGACTCAAGTTATACCAACCACGCATGTTGGAGATTGCCCTGTTGATCGACGGGTCAGGGACATTTCTTTACATCTTTCCTCCAACAACCCTGTTGCCAACAGTGATCATCAAGATGTCACACTCAAAGGCCAGAATGATTATCATTTCTCCAGAGTGGCCCTGACAGTGGCAGTCCACAAATCTTCTTCATCTCTCAGAGCATCCACACAGAAGGCTGTTGTGCAGGCCAGGCATGTTTCACATCTTTGGAGGTCAGAGTCTATACCCAAACCTTCAGTCTCTGAACTTGGCAGCTTGGCACCTGAACTCACACAGTATAGTCACCTTAACCTTGAAGCATAAAAGACCAAGAGGTAAATAGAGCCACTTCTTTCCTAAAGATCTACAAAAGCTTAAAAAAGATGGCAGATAGCAATCATTGACCACATTTTCAATACATGTATATGTCATCCTTGCATTCATGTATTGGAAGCGTATCTAGCAGCAACCTCCAAGTGAACTACTAGTATCTTCTCCTTATTCATGTGACTTTAAATTCTTCACTCCATATCAATTACATATATGGACTTAAGACATGTTGTGAGTAAGGGTCTGTCCCCTCCCTAGGCATAATGCGGCACTCAATGCCCCCCAAAATACCAGAGGTGTCTGTTGTTACTGTTGGAAGGTATCCTCTTTCTAGCCTCATTACCCCCACTTTTGGCCTGTTTGTGAGTATATGTCAGGGTGTTTTTACTGTCTCACTGGGATCCTGCTAGCCAGGTCCCAGTGCTCATAGTGGAAAGCTTATATTGTCAGTGTGTTTGATATGTGTCACTGGGATCCTACTAGTCAGGACCCCAGTACTCATAATGTATGCCTGTAGGTGTTCCCTGTGTGGTGCCTAATTGTATCACTGAGGCTATGCTAACCAGAACCTCAGTGTTTATGCTCTCGCTGCTTTTAAAATTGTCACTGCAGGCTAGTGACTAATTTTACCAATTCTCATTGGCACACTGGAACACCCTTTTAATTACCTTGTATATGGTACCCGGGGTATTGGGGTTCCAGGAGATCCCTATGGGCTGCAGCATTTCTTTTGCCACCCGTAGGGAGCTCAGACAATTCTTACACAGGACTGCCACTGCAGCCTGAGTGAAATCATGTCCACGTTATTTCACAGCCATTTTTCACTGCACATAAGTAACTTATAAGTCACCTATATGTCTAACCCTCACTTGGTGAAGGTTAGGTGCCAAGTTACTTAGTGCGTGGGCACCCTGGCACTAGCCAAGGTGCCCCCACATTGTTCAGGACAAATTCCCCGAACTTTGTGAGTGCGGGGACACCATTACGCGCGTGCACTACATATAGGTCAATACCTGTAGGAAAGTACCATCTTGCCTGGCATGTTACCCCCATTTTTCACTGTATGTATGTTTGTTTTTGCCCATGTGTCACTGGGATCCTGCTAAGCAGGACCCCAGTGCTCATAATGTATGCCCCGTATGTGTTCCCTGTGTGGTGCCTAACTGTATCACTGAGGCTCTGCTAACCAGAACCTCCGTGTTTATGCTCTCTCTGCTTTCTAAAATTGTCACTGCAGCACTGCAGGCTAGTGACTAATTTTACCAATTCTCATTGGCACACTGGAACACCCATATAATTCCCTTGTATATGGTACCTAGGTACCCAGGGGATTGGGGTTCCAGGAGATCCCTATGGGCTGCAGCATTTCTTTTGCCACCCATAGGGAGCTCAGACAATTCTTACACAGGACTGCCACTGCGGCCTGAGTAAAATAACATCCATGTTATTTCACAGCCATTTTTCACTGCACATAAGTAACTTATAAGTCACCTATATGTCTAACCCTCACTTGGTGAAGGTTGGGTGCCAAGTTACTTAGTGTGTGGGCACCCTGGCACTAGCCAAGGTGCCCCCACATTGTTCAGGACAAATTCCCCGAACTTTGTGAGTGCGGGGACACCATTACGCGCGTGCACTACATATAGGTCAATACCTGTAGGAAAGTACCATCTTGCCTGGCATGTTACCCCCATTTTTCACTGTATGTATGTTTGTTTTTGCCCATGTGTCACTGGGATCCTGCTAAGCAGGACCCCAGTGCTCATAATGTATGCCCCGTATGTGTTCCCTGTGTGGTGCCTAACTGTATCACTGAGGCTCTGCTAACCAGAACCTCCGTGTTTATGCTCTCTCTGCTTTCTAAAATTGTCACTGCAGCACTGCAGGCTAGTGACTAATTTTACCAATTCTCATTGGCACACTGGAACACCCATATAATTCCCTTGTATATGGTACGTAGGTACCCAGGGGGTTGGGGTTCCAGGAGATCCCTATGGGCTGCAGCATTTCTTTTGCCACCCATAGGGAGCTCAGACAATTCTTACACAGGACTGCCACTGCGGCCTGAGTAAAATAACATCCACGTTATTTCACAGCCATTTTTCACTGCACATAAGTAACTTATAAGTCACCTATATGTCTAACCCTCACTTGGTGAAGGTTGGGTGCCAAGTTACTTAGTGTGTGGGCACCCTGGCACTAGCCAAGGTGCCCCCACATTGTTCAGGACAAATTCCCCGAAATTTGTGAGTGCGGGGACACCATTACACATGTGCACTACACATAGGTCACTACCTAAGTGTAGCGTCACAATGGTAACTCCGAACATGGCCATGTAATATGTCTAAGATCATGGAATTGTCCCCCCAATACCATTCTGGTATTGGGGGGACAATTCCATGATCCCCCGGGTCTCTAGCACAGAACCCGGGTACTGCCAAACTGCCTTTCCGGGGTTTCCACTGCAGCTGCTGCCAACCCCTCAGACAGGTTTCTGCCCCCCTTGGGGCCTGGGCAGCCCAGTCCCAGGAAGGCAGAACAAAGGATTTCCTCTGAGAGAGGGTGTTACACCCTCTCCCTTTGGAAATAGGTGTGAAGGGCTGGGGAGGAGTAGCCTCCCCCAGCCTCTGGAAATGCTTTGATGGGCACAGATGGTGCCCATCTCTGCATAAGCCAGTCTACACCGGTTCAGGAATCCCCCAGCCCTGCTCTGGCGCGAAACTGGACAAAGGAAAGAGGAGTGACCACTCCCCTGACCAGTACCTCCCAGGGGAGGTGCCCAGAGCTCCTCCAGTGTGTCCCAGACCTCTTCCATCTTGGATTCAGAGGTGTTGGAGCACAATGGACTGCTCTGAGTGGCCAGTGCCAGCAGGTGACGTCAGAGACCCCTCCTGATAGGTGCTTACCTCTTTCAGTAGCCAAGCCTCCTTTCTTAGTAGCCAAACCTCCTTTTCTGGCTATTTAGGGTCTCTACTCTGGGCTATTCCTCAGATAACGAATGCAAGAGCTCACCAGAGTTCCTCTGCACTTCCCTCTTCGACTTCTGCCAAGGATTGACCGCTGACTGCTTCAGGACGCCTGCAAAACCACAACAAAGTAGCAAGACAACTACCAGCAACATTGTAGCGCCTCATCCTGCTGGCTTTCTCAGCTGTTTCCTGGTGGTGCATGCTCTGAGGGCTGTCTGCCTTCACCCTGCCCTGGAAGCCAAGAAGAAATCTCCTGTGGGTCGACAGAATCTTCCCCCTGCTAACGCAGGTGCCAAACTTCTGCATCACCGGTCCTCTGGGTCCCCTCTCATCCTGACGAGCGTGGTCGCTGGAAGACAGGAGCTGGGTCCAAGTGTCTCCCACAGTCCAGTGGCCCTTCTGTCTAAAGTTGGTGGAGGTAAGTCCTTGCCTCTCCACGCCAGACAGCAAACCTGTGTACTGCTTCTGTGCACTTCTTCGGCTTCTGTGCACTTCTCCAAGGATTCCTTTGTGCACAGCCTAGCCTGGGTCCCCAGCTCTCCGTCCTGCATTGCCCAACTCGCTGAGTTGGACTCCGACTTCGTGGGACCCTCCTTTGTGACTCTGAGTCGACCGCTGTCCTCAGGTCTTCTAAGTGCCTGCTCTGGTACTGCCTGCTTCTGTGGGGGCTCTCTGAGTTGCTGAGCACCCCCTCTGTCTCCTCCTCCAAGGGGCGACATCCTGGTCCTTCCTGGTCCCCAGCAGCACCCAAAAACCTCAACCGCGACTCTTGCAGCTAGCAAGGCTTGTTTCCGGTATTTCTGCCTGGAAATACTTCTGCAACCTCCAGCACGCCGTGGGACATATTCCTTACAAAGGAGAAGTTCCTAGCCCTTTTCGTTGTTACAGAATCTTCGGCTTCTTCCACCCGGAGGCAGCCCTTTTGCACCTTCATCCGGGGTTTTGTGGGCTCCTGCCCCCCCCCCCCAGACACTTTCGTGACTCTTGAACTTGGTCCCCTTCCTTTACAGGTCCTCAGGTCCAGGAATCCATCTTCAGTGTTTTGCTGGTGCTTGTGGTTCTTGCAGAATCCCCTATCACGACTATTGTGTCTTTCTGGGGTAATAGGGTAACTTTACTCCTACTTTTCAGGGTCTTGTGGTGGGGTATTTTGGACACCCTTACTGTTTTCTCACAGTCCCAGCGACCCTCTACAATATCCCATAGGCCTGGGGTCCATTCGTGATTCGCATTACACTTTTGGAGTATATGGTTTGTGTTGCCCCTAGGCCTATGTCTACCTATTGCATCCTGTTGTGATTCTACATTGTATGCACTACTTTTCTAACTGTTACTTACCTGTTTTGGGTTTGTGTAGATATAATTTGTGTATATTACTTACCTCCTAAGTGAGAGTATCCTCTGAGATACTTTTGGCATATTGTCACTAAAATAAACTACCTTTATTTTTAGTAACTCTGAGTATTGTGTTTTCTTGTGATATTCTGCTATATGATGTAAGTGGTATAGTAGGAGCTTTGCATGTCTCCTAGTTCAGCCTAAGCTGCTTTGCCATAGCTACCTTCTATCAGCCTAAGCTGCTAGAAACACCTCTATTCTACTAATAAGGGATAACTGGACCTGGCACAGGGTGTAAGTACCACAAGGTACGCACTATAAGCAAGGCCAGCCTCCTACAGTTACCATAATAGTTTTTTGGAAAAATGTATGTCATATTGTTTTGTTTGGAAAGACATGGGAAAAGGGCCTAGCCAACATTCAGGCCTGTGCCAAATATATGTTCCCTGCAATCTGAAGGCCAGGCACAGCAGATGTTAGGGGCAGTAAGAAGCTTTAATAGCACCATAAATGAAAAACTTTTAAAGGCCATAGACGTTAATGGCTTTTATTAGCCCCTTATAGCAACACTGTTTATTATAAAGGAGTAGTAGGAGGAAACCAAGCATCATATTATAAACCTGCTTAATTGAACTGTCAGACCAAACAGGTAATAGCAGTAAATGGTCCTTGCAGGACAAGACAGAGCCTTTTCACTCAGCTTTTTGTGTGTTGACTGGTCTTAATATTACATAAAAGAACGTCTGACCCTCATCCACATCTTTTGATTTGTTCATCTTCAGGTCTGCTTCAGTGTGAGCAAAACCCTCAGTTGCTGAGAAAAAACAGCATTCTTACGCAAATTATATAGCCATGCTCTACCATTGAGGAGGGTCTCCTATTTCATCGCCTCGAGCCCTCCCTACTTCATGGAGCCTCGAGCCTCACTGGTGTTTTCACCCTTACTCTTATTTGGCTACCCCTTACCATCCACTCCATCGGTTTGTGGTTTAGTCACCGATATCCAGACCAAAAGTATTAAAATTGTATGATGGTGGAAAGATGGATACTTTAGAGGTCCTCCCACAATATTCAATGTGAAAAATGAGAGGAGTAATTATGCCCCTTCTTGTCATAATTACGAAACAACAATTAAACGAGTGTTATTATTTAAATAGTGTGTCTATATTCTCGTACCATACAAATATTACACAATTAGCAGTTTTACTGTACATTCTACATATGCCCATGTCATCAGAGTGTTCGTATGTCCTTCTGACTAATGTCATGCTTCTCCTAAACATCCTAGAATTTCTCCTTAGTATTGTGATAGGCATGCACCATGTGTTTATTGTGCATTTACATGGCAGGCAAAGAAAGGCACTCTTAACTTGGTGTAATGCATGCCATTTTAGGAAAGTCTGTCAACATTTACCTACCTTGACAGGAACCGCCATGATTGCAGATCTTGCCGCTGTATAGAGATGGCTGTAGGTTCGGTGGACCTGTCTCTAAAATTGTTGGGTGGCGTAATGGCTTCCACCACCTTATCTGCCTTTACTCTGTCTTCCAAACCTTAAAGTAGGCCCTGTTTGTAGCATAGCACAGGGAGTGAAATATGATGGGCTGGACTACTAACCCAAGCGATTGCCAGTGGTTGGATTATTTGCAAGCATTCGTCCCTTCAACTTTTGGATGTTTGACTGTCAGTATGCTTGGAATAAGGAGACTGGCACAGTTTTCTGGGCCTTCTGCTGCCAATGTATGTGAATTCCAAACATTGTAAATTTGTATCCATGCAAGGAGTATTTCTGTGGGTGTAGATTTACTACTTTTAGGTAAACTGATTAATATATGTATCTAAGTTCCTGATCAGAAAATTAAAAAATGCAAACCTCTTTGTGAAATCAGAACAATGACCCAACTACCAAGGCAAGACTTGTCCTAAATGGAGAACTCTGCACAGAGGAAACGGGATCCTTTGGGTAGAATCACCTGACTTTCTCAAGAGGCCTGTAATCTTGTACCTGGTGCAGCTTTCCGTGCATAGTGCTGTGAGTGGTACTGAATGTTAGTAAATACCAAACATTAGTAAACATGCACCCTCACACAAACCTAAATGCATGCAGGCGTATTCAGTACTTTTTGGGATGTGGACGATGTATGTTTTCCGAAATGTATTGGAATGTTACTTACAATGCTTTAAGTTTGCATTTGTTAACTTCATAATGCAGTATTGTTCTCTTCTTTTTACTGTAGACATAGTACAGTCAAGTAGTTCACTTATTATTATTTTCAAAAAACTTTCCTTTTTAAAACGCTTTTTTTAAGCTAATTACCCCAAAATAATCATGTAATATAAAAGAAAAATAAGGGTCCTATGTTGCAGTCTCGGGTTATGGTGACATTTACAAACCACTCAGCCCTCTGCCTCATGGTTAATGATGCCACCAGAAAACCTCAATGGGCAGTGTTGGACCATATTACATAGTTGCCCCATTAGATAGATACACTGACAGACAGATATCATATAATAATTCTATCAGTATAGCAACCTGATGTTCCTTCTGGCCAATTTTTTACTACATTATTTCTGTAAAAAATTACAGATTCACATTTCGTGGTGCAACAAAGAGTTTCTGTTTTCACATAGAGGTACAAGACTGTCCTTTTATGAACGTTTGCTGCTGTTTCATATTGGTGTTGAATCAGTAGCGAAGAATGTAACTTCAGTCAGTACCTTAGGGAGAACTGCACGCCTCAATTATTGTCTCCAAACAAAAGGCCTTGAGGCAAAGTCATAAGACCGTTGATTTTATTTTGTGAACCATTTCCATCTCCTAACATATGACCCAGAACAAAAATACTATCACATTTGTCATCACCACAACCTCAGATTTAACTGAAAGACACTAGAAAAGAATTGAGCAGATAAAAGTCAAAACGTTGAACTGAGTAGGATGATGGATTTCAGTTGCATCTCACAACTGAAAAGCAGAAAGTCCACATTCGATGTTAATCAGGTGCAAGGAGAAGCATATTCAGAAGATGGTTTCTTCCCATGTCATTTGAGCTCCAGAGGAACATGTTTTATTGATGGCCTACCTGAGGATTATTTCTTTGTGTTTCACTGAGAGTGCACTTCATGCCATTGGTGCTTCTCTCTCTCCCCCTTTCTACCTCTGCCCGTGTCAGGCTCATTGACCTGGGCGGAACCAGAGTAGAATGAAACTTCCATGCTTGAGGACTGTATTTTATTGTCGAAGGTTGGTGAGCCTGGTGTCTTGTATGTGTGTGGTATTTGTATATCTCCAACCTCACCAAAAAGAAGTTGAGGGCTGTAGTGTGTCAAGGGTATAAATACAGTCAACAAGTGAATGGAGAAGTAGCTGGGTTCTTGAAGCAGATGCAATGTTCTTTAAAAAGGTGTCTTCAGATATTTACTAAATTGTTGCTAAATTGGGCAGGTCCTCATTGATACATTGATGATATTCCAGGTCTTGGATGATCACCACCAAAGGTTTGGACTAATGCTGCTGGTTTTTTAACTCTGAGGCTGCACTGAAGTCTGCAAACCAGACCTCAGTGCCAGTGTTCTAACTCTTTACAAATGATATGTTCAATTGGCTACACCCAGCTGGCATAAGGCAACTTACTTATAAGTCTCTAGTGTATGGTACCTGGCCCAAACAGCTAAAGTTTCCACACAGGGCAGCAGTACTGATTGTGCCACCCTGACTGTGAGAAAGCACAACAAGGCTCCCCGCCTGCCACTGCAGACAGGAAGAGCAGTTTAAAACTGTTGGTTCCACTTTGCTATTTATTCTTCTGGCAAACCTCAAACCTTTCTTAATAACATATGTAAGTTCCCCCTAAGGAATGCTTATGGAGCCCTAAAGGAAGGTGCTCTGTATTATTAAGTAGGACATGTATTTTCAAATGTCCTAAATGTAAAGGACCCAAATTGTCTTTTTGACTGTGGAAAGGCTATTAGCCCCATTGGCAAGTACAGAGTTACAGGGTGACATCTCAGACCTACTAACTTCTGAATGTAACTACTAAAGTTGATACTTCACGGTATCAAATTAATCGTGGCATCAAACCCAACTTGATTCCCAAGTCAGATTTAATGTCACATTTAAGAAAATGCAACTTTTAGAAAGTGGCCACTCTGTTGTCCAATGATTACGGTTGCCATTCACAGATGCTAGCCACCAGCCAGCCTTCTGTCCTTCTGGGGAGGAGTGTGAGTGACTCCCAAGTATAGAAACCATAGACGCCTGCCGCAGAGGGAGGTGTTACCTCCACAGCGCAGGAAGCCACACATGGTGTTGGTGAGCTTCTAAGGAGAGGCCTCCTTTGATGTGCAAATGGCAAGCACACTTGAGAGGGGCTGCTCCTTTGTTCAGTTAGAGGGACTGGCGGGCTGGACCAATGAGGGGAAGTTAGTGGCCAGACTTTCTTGTGGGCATTTAGCCTCAGGTAGGGTGGACTACCAAGCGAAGGGTTCAGACAACTTGGGAGTGGGCAGATTAGTGCACTCTGGGATAGCTAGGACACATAGGTGAAAGTCCTCATAATGCAGGAGGGAATCTACTAGCCCATTGGCTAGTGACCGCTTCATCTCTGAGAGCACTTTCTGGGCATAAATATGGCAACCTTGACACCCGGACCTCCTATCACATCTGGACCAGAGGGAGGGCCGAAGGAGGACTGCGCTGCAGAACCCTGGACCTGGCAAGAGAGGCTGTACTAAACACTGGACAGCACCAGCTGCTCCTTGGACTTGTGAAGAGAGGTCTGTGCCTGGCTTGTGAGAAAGTCGCTCCAGAGCCTCAGACAGAAATGTTTAACTCCAAGAGTCAGTAGACTCCCTTCCTGTTCAAGGACAAGGGCCATAAAAGCTGAAGCAATCGATTCTGGCTAGTCAGTAGCCACTTCCATCGAAACGCTGCTGACCACTGAAATGCAGACAAGAAGACCACTCCTCGGTGTTCCAACGTTGCACTCAAGTCTATCGAATTCAGGAGAGTTATCAGAGTGCAATTTGGTTAGCCCTTGCCAAAGGAAACTGCTGGACCTTCTCTGAACAGAGACCAGTAGCTCAGCCATAGCTTTACTTCTGCTGGACCAAAAAGGACTTTGAGGGAAATCGATCCCTATTACCAGAGTTGCCCATCTCAACCGTGGAGCAGGGAATAGCCCCACGAAGACCCCCATTGACCGCACAACACCCAGAGCATCCTAGGCCCCCCATAACCTTCCTCCTGTTGGATTTGTTTGCCCAGTCAGGGGTAGTGTAGGTAAACACAACTCTTTGAAACTTTTAGAAAGTTTCCAAACTTTACAGTTACCAATGCTTGTTTGCTTTTTGGACTAAAAAGCTGAGTTATAGGTTTTACTTAATAATCTGTCTCCTGAACCCTCTGGTGGTTTTTGCTCATCTTGGTGTCTAAAAATTCATAAACATATAATCTGTTTTTATAAATGTCGTCTGATTTGTTTTGTGTTGTCCAACTTTCTTAGTTTGTTGTTTGGTCTAAAAGCTTTACACTAGTTCCTTTGTTTAAGCCTTGCTGCTGGAAGCCCCAGCTATGCAGGGTTTTGCTAGAGGTTTTAAAAACAAGCCTGGCTGGACCCAAGATGGCTTTGTGAGTGTATTAGATGGTGAGGTCGCACAACTGCACCATATAATGCACCACAATCCTCACAGGTGCCTGTTTCCTTGTTTTTTTTTTTTGCAGTCCCTTTCCTCCAGTCTGGTTATCAGTTGACCTTTATAAATGTTTTTTGATTAATTGCTGTAAAAATTCTGTCTCTTGAATCAACATATTAACACTGTGATGTGGATATTGTTTTGACCTTATTGATCAGGTCTCCTTTCAGCCCATGCTTTCCTCTGCTTTTTAGTGGCTATTGGATGTCTGGTCAGTCATGCTTATTCAGCCTCAAAGTGATTTAGAAGAATTAGTAATCTGTGTAAATACTGACATTGTTCCCACTTCTATTTCCGGTTTCAAGTATATCAAAATGTTCTTTTCATTGTCTTTCTTGAGAAATGGTTTTAATTTTGCAGAAAACCTCTCTGTGTTCTATATATAAGAAGAGCTTTGAGTTTCTAGATCAACTTCACCAGCAAACCTAGCCAATAGTCTAGAATGGTTACACACCTCTTTCTCCACTTTTGCTTTGCCTCTAGTTTGCCCACTACACTAACACTCCTATATTTGAAAGTTTTTCTTTCAGAATAATTACATCTTTGTTTCCCTACAGCAAATGCAGATGCTGTGTCTTTCCAGTAGTATGACCCAGGCTTCATAGCAGCCACTTTGGCTTGGTAGTTAGTTCCGAGAAACTTGAAAGAAGCAAAATGAGACAACAGAGTAAGGAAACTTGAGAACCAATAACTTCTGTACTCCAGATGCATATATCTCTCTTCTGGTAGTAGCAACTAGCCTAAGCCCAGCTTCAGCCAGCAACTCGCTCGACACTGAGTTAACATCATCTGACTAGGGCCAGTGTCTAAACTACGCTTGTAGTTGCTGATAGTGGGCACAGGCGCCCATTTTTGGGTACTGGACCTTATGTTTAATCATCAGACTGTGACTCAGAATAAGAGAGTCAAAGGCAGAAATGGAGAAATAAGGAGGAAACATTTAAAACAGTGACAAAGAAGAAAGCATGGATCTAAAAGCACCTGCAACAGTGAGACAAAGAGAAAGCAAGTGTATGGTGGTCAGAGAAAGTGGCATGAGGCAGCCTTGGTATTCAGCAATCCTGCCATTCTGTAGTGCCAGCGACAGGATCCTAAGGAAAGAAATTAGGCAACTATTTTTTTTTTCTCCCAATATAGCACTAATTAGGAGTGAAGTAGATCATAACACATGCACAAGAGTGTCACATATGCTGTTGCCTTAGGATTCCTTCTTACAAGTGGCTTTGATATAAATTCCTTTGCTCATCACCAGATGTTTCTGTGCCTACAAGTTTGTAATAGTAGAGAATCCTATGAATCAGTAGTCCCTAAGTTTCTGATATGAATATTTTTTCTTTTCAGGTTTTGAGTTACATTCGTACAGAATGGGATCCAATTCATGCTAGCTTTAGCATTAATCAGCCATATCAAGTTCACACGGTGGAGAAGTCAGTCAGTGCAGACAGAGAACCGATGGCTGACAACTGCATCTACGAGTGTGCCAGAAACAAAATTCAGTGTGTGGCCGTCACTAAAATACCACTAAGATCAAAAGTCATCAGTTGCTGCAGGAATATCACAGAGGACAAATTGGTGCTGGGTTGTGAGGATTCCTCTGTAATTTTATATGAGGCACACCGCAGAGTTACTTTGCTAGCCCAGGCAGAACTGCTACCTGTATTAATAAGTTGGCACCCAAGCGGATCCATCTTTCTTGTTGTCAGCAGTCAAGGAGAGCTCCAGGTATTTGACATGGCTCTGTCGCCAATTCAGTTGCAACTTATTGCAGAAGACTGCTCACCTAATGCAACTCTACAGTTCAGTAAACATTTTGATGTGTCTAGCAGCCTGGTGCAGGTGCAGTGGACTACTTCTCAAGAATCTGCTCAAACAACTGACATGGTGGATATCCATAACCTGCTCTTTATTAGGTTTCACAAAGGACCTATAGGATTACTTCTCTTTAAACTTGGTAAGTTGGCACTTTAACATTTCTTAATACTGTATGTAGGTCTTGGGCTTCTATGTCCAGATGCCATTTGATGGATCTGACTCTCCTCAAGTATTTGTTTCAGAGGCTTAGGGCCAGAGTTAGTTTGGCAGACTGGTAACTCCTTCACATTTGTGCATCTTGCAATAAGCTGGACAGGATATTTGTGATGAGGTATCCTGCTTGCCCTACTTTAAATCATGCCCGTAAGCTTCCCTGTTGAGCTGTGTTCTCCCATGTACTTTTGTAAGTGGTTATATGGTTATAGCATCTAGAGGTATCTGAGCTGAGTCATTATATTGCATCCAAGGAGAACGGTCCAAACGGGTTAACTTCCTGTGTGGAATGCCTGTTTGCCTGAACTGTGGGAGCTTAAGCCGGAGGACATGAACCCAAGTCCTCCTATGATAAGGAGCACTACTAAATGGTTGGTAAGGTCCCACGATAAAGATATAGTTTTTCAACCGTTGGTTGGAATAGTTCAAAAATGGAAAATGCAAGAAATGAGTCTCTTATGTCCAATTCAGCACATTTTTATTAAAGAGAAGTGGTGTATTCCAAAGTTGAATTTTAAAGTCCAACTGAGTTTCAGCCAACACGTGTTTCGCCCCACACGGCGTATACGCCAGGGCTTTCTCAAGGCTGTAAAAAAGAAATGGTGTAAGGCTCAGGATAGAGCTCAGTATAAATGAAAGTGACACCGAGAGGGTGAATACCCTGAGTGTGTGAAAAAGGGTTATGCATCGCATTTGCTGTGCTCTCTTAAAAGAAGGTGAGTATCCCCTACATAGGGGTCACTATGAGAAAAAGGTAGCACCCTCAATTCGTGAGATATAGATCCTTACATAGTAGTATGGGGAGTACATTATGAGTCCTAGAGAGTATTACAGAGGTGTAGATAGAAAAAAGCACATTAGTAAGGGATATATATCGATATTCGATATTTTAATGGGGAATTATCAGTCGTGTAAGTTTATGCTGGCACTGAACTACGTGATATTAGTAATTAGTTATGCCAATGAGAAATTAAAGGAGAAGAATAACAGTATGTGTATATTAGAGTTTAGAGCTTAGCAAGTGAAAATTACATACCACGTTATTTGAAAGCATAGTTCTTCAGGCTAATTGCCACAGTAATTATAGAGGATCTGTGCATGAGATATATGACAGACATCTGAAATACGTGACATTAACTATACAAACAATTCAAGATACGCAATGTTATCCAAATGATGGCAAATGTATGCCCATTATATTAAGCCACAGCATCACAACAAGTCCCAAGATGATTAATGCGTTCCAAAATTGCACATTACTGTGTTTAGTTCATAATCCGGAACAAAATTCAATATTTCAGTTAGTATGGCAAATTACCCCTGGCTTTGGTAGAGTCTACGAAGGTAAGTATGCCTGATGAAAGGCAGTGTTATCAGCCGGTAACTTGTATAAATTATATGCAGGGTAAACTGACTAACAGGCCCCCTTTTAAAGCATTTAAAATGCGGGTCAAAAAAGGTGACTAAATCCTTACCTAAATTATTAGGAGCAAGCAGTGTTTACAGTTCTGACGCGTCCATCGCCTCTTCTCGGGGGACGCGCCGGGAAAAAGCTCCAACTTTATTAGCGGTAGTCCTTCTTCAGTGTTGAGGGCACGAACACCGAAGAAGGACTAAGGAGCAGTTAAACTGAATCGGGTAATGGCGTCGCCGTTAAAGGCCATAACGCGGCGGCGCCATTTTGGTAGGGAAAAGAGGCATCCTTTTTAGTAACTACGAGCAATTAGGTGAAAGCAAAGGATTATTAACAGAATGCGAAAAAAATAAGAAATATTAAATAAACTACAAGCTGGGGGTGTGAATACTACCTCCTTGGTGTAATAGAAGAGAAAAGGAAAATAAATAAAATTAATATTAAATATTAGAAATTAATAATTGGAGGATAAATAGCAGGGAAACTAAGGAACAAATGTCTAGGTATTACTATGTCTTATACAGAAAGTTACTATGTTGGCACCACTATGCTATTCCCACGGAGTAGTTCCTCCCTATGGAAGGGCAAATTAAAAAGAAGACCAGACAGGGTATAAAGCGAAACAGAAGAAAAGGAAAAGATAGAGAGCTCGTCCGGCTCTTCAGATCAACCAATAATGCCACTCATGGTCTTTGTTTAGGCCATAATTAACAGTATCATAATGAATAATCATCCAGCTTTCCTCTTGATGTAGACACAGGGGTAGGTTACCCCCCTTTTAGACATTGTGATGCGTCGAAGACCACAGAAAGTAAAGTTGCGCTCGTAGGGATGAGATTCATTGAAGTGTTCCACAAGGGGTGCCTTGACTTCTGATTTTTGAATGTTACGAAAGTGTTCTTGAATCCGAATTTTGAGAGAACGGATGGCACTTCCAATGTAGACTTGTTGACAGGGACACCATATTATGTAAATAATATTGGTACTTTCACAGTTAATTAAGTCTTTGATCTCAAAATCCTTGCCTTTGATGGTTATTGTTGTGGATTTGTTAAGACCTAATATGCAGATGGAACATTTGGTACAGGTATAAAAACCCTTGGGTTTTGGAAAAAAGGGTCTGGATGGTTTTGTTTGGAAAAATGAAGGGCACAGTTTGTCCCTGAGGTTAGGGGCTCGACGGAAGCCTATTTGTGGGTGATTGGTAATATGTTTACTAATGGAAAAGTTGTTATGTAATAAGTACCAATGTTTTTGCAGATATTTCCGGATTAGGTGATGGCCATTATGGAAATCTGTTATCAGACGAATGGCTGTATCCTGTTTGGGCCGATGTATTGTGTTAGTCATCTTCTTCCGGTCCATGTTACCTAGCTTGTCTTTTGTTGAGTTCAAAGATGTCTTGTTGTACCCCCTAACCATGAGTCTCTCCGTTATTTGGGTGGAGGTATTTTGATAATCAAGAGGGTTAGTACAGTTCATTCTGGCTCGTCTATACTCGCCTTGCGGAATGTTCTTGATAGTACTCGGAGGATGGCAGCTGGTTGCATGCAGAATTGAATTGGCCGCTGTCTTTGTTCTAAAAAAAATCTAGTCTGTAATGTGTCATTGTCTACGAAAATCAAAAGATCTAAGTATTCCACCTCCGAGTTGGAGATGTGATATGTAATGTCAATACCCCATTTATTGGGTACTAAAGACTTCAAAAAATGTGTGAGTAAGGCCTTCTGGCCTTGCCAAATCAGCAAGATATCATCTATGTACCGTCCCCAATAAATGATATGTTGGGAAAGGTGTTCATTTCTGTCATTCCAGAGCCAATCTCGTTCAACCGCGCCCATTAAAATACAGGCATACAGTGGTGCAAATTTGGCCCCCATTGCCGTCCCTTGTAGTTGCAAGTAATAGTGACCATCAAATAAAAAATAGTAGTTTTCTAAGCAAAACTTCAACATTTCCAGTATCATTAGGTTGTGTGTTGTAAATGTCACTGGTTTGGTCGAAAGGCTTTTTCTAACTGCCTCTAAACCATCATGGTGTTTGATAGAGGTGTAAAGACTGAAAATGTCAATGGTAACAAGGTTGCCAATCAATATTTTGTAATTTTTGGATTATGTCTTTTGTGTCTCTGACGAAGGATGGTAAGTTAGTCATAAAAGGTTGTAGTATGCGATCAATTAAAGTGCCCAATTTAGAACATATAGAGTTTATACCAGATATGATTGGTCTACCTTTAGGTGGAAGGTCTTTTTTATGGATTTTTGGTAAGAAGTACAGAGTAGGGATCGTAGGGTGAGACAGAAAAAGAACAGTTTTTTCTTTGTTAGAAATTATTTGGCAAGAGTACCAATAGTCAAGTAGATCTGATAATTTCTGTTGTATTTCTGCTGTTGGATTATAAGTAAGTCGTTTATAGCACTTTGGGGGTTATTCCAACTTTGGAGGAGGTGGTAATCCGTCCCAAATGTGACGGATTTACCACCAGCCGTATTACGAGTTCCATAGGATATAATGGACTCGTAATACGGCTGGTGGTATATCCGTCACTTTACCGTCACTTTTGGGACGGATTACCACTTCCTCCAAAGTTGGAATAACCCCCTTTGAGTCTTGAAGTTGCCGATATGCCTCCTTGAGGTAGTCAGTAGTGTTAAGAATGACAATATTCCCTCCTTTGTCAGCTTCCTTGATGGTGATATTGGGATTATTCTGTAGTTTCACAAGAACTGTTGCTTGTTTTTGGTTGATATTTGATGGTAAATATTTACGTCTATTACAATATCGTGTGTATTCTTTGTCGAGGTCTCTCATTACTGCTGTTGAGAAGAGATCTATAGAGTTTCCTGTTGGGAGAATGGGGGTAAAAGTAGATTTCGGTCGGAGATCAGAAGGGTGATATTGGTTGATTTCCAAGTCTAAGTCATTAGCCACTGAAGAGAGTGAGAGGTCAGATTCGTTAGTATTGGACAGATTACATAGGAGTCTAATGCCTTCCAAGTCCTGAACAGAGATGTCACTTGGGTTGGGTGAAAGAGATGGTGATGGGGGAGGAGGGGCAAATGTGGAAAAGAAGGATTTAAGTTTAAGTTGACGAATAAATTTAAAGAAGTAAATTTTGGTTTGTGTAATATTCCAAGAGTTGGTAGGACAAAAGGACAAACCTTTGTTCAAGATGTGTTTTTCAATTAAGGAGAGCTCGTAATCAGAAAGATTAACTACTAACTGGTCATCAGATTTTAAGGTCGTGAAATCTTGCTGCGAGCTCTCGTTTGTATACCTGAAAAACCTGGTGTTGCTGTTGAGGTATCTGGTGGTTTGACCCGAATGTCTTTTAAAGTTCCCAGGCGATATAACCGTGCTTCCTCAGAAAAATTTACCTGAGGTCTGGTTGATGGGTCCCTGTCAGAATCTTCAGAGGATTCTATTTCTGAGGATGGAATAGTATCAGGGCAACTTTGTGTATCAAATGAGGTATTTGGTTCTTGGATATTGTCATATTTTTTACTGAATGTGTAGACTCTCCCTTGTTGATAATCACGAAGGTCTCTTCTAAATTTATGATTCTTTCTTTGGATGATATCTGACTCATAATTGTCTATTATGTTATTGAGGATAGCATAATTCTTGGTGGTGATATCACCCAAATTAGCCTCTTCTATACGTTGGGTAAGTTGGTCAACCTCTTGTTTGTTTCTCGTATTCCTCTTGGGAGATTTCAATAAGTTGTTGGATCATATTAGTAGAAGTCATTTTAAGGTTAGCTTCCCATTTCTGTAAACGTTCCTGGGAGGTGGTATCAGTGGGTGGGAAGATCAGTATGCGAAGCCCCCGGCGGATGCAATCATTTTTCAAATATTTCTTAAGAGAGGCCACCTCCCACCATTTGTCAGTTTCATTTTTGAGCGATTTTTCCAAGGCTAAAAAGGTGCTTTTAGCTGATGCAAAATTGGTGGTAATAGGATTGAAAGTGCCAGCATCAGATGTGTTAAAAACTTGATCCAATTTAGAGTTGCGTTGTTCTCTTCTGTTCATTGGAAAGGACATCTTGGAGTAAGGCTTAGACAGGAAGTATGTTCGTTGACAAAATATTGCATCCAAGGAGAAGGGTCCAAACGGGTTAACTTCCTGTGTGGAATGCCTGTTTGCCTGAACTGTGGGAGCTTAAGCTGGAGGACATGGACCCAAGTCCTCCTATGATAAGAAGCGCTACTAAATGGTTGGTAAGGTCCCACGATAAAGATATAGTTTTTCAACCGTTAGTTGCAATAGTTCAAAAATGGAAAATGCAAGAAATGAGTCTCTTATGTCCAATTCAGCACGTTTTTATTAAAGAGAAGTGGTGTATTCCAAAGTTGAATTTCAAAGTCCAACTGAGTTTCAGCCAACACGTTTTTCGCCCCACACGGCGTATACGCCAGGACTTTCTCAAGGCTGTAGAAATGGTGTAAGGCTCAGGATAGAGCTCAGTATAAATGAAAGTGACACCGAGAGGGTGAATCAACCTGATGAGAGGATGAGAGGGGAAGGAGAAGGAATGCGTCAGTTGGAGTCTGGTCGTTCAGCCTTCGCATGTGGAAAAATAAACTCTGACCCCCCTCGTAGGGAGACTGTTGGGGCGGGATGGGGGCAGGAGAGGAAGGTCACCAGGCACTCGGGTCTTCAACAGGAGAGGTTTGAGGGCCAGATAAGGGATGACTTAACATTGATCTGGAAAACAGTGGCAGTGAGAGAGTCTCTGTTCCTGATACTCTTGCCCCAATTTCTCAACTGGGGAACATGAAACCTGACTGATTTTTATATATTTTCAATATATTTTCCTTTTTTTCCCCTTATGTTTTAATTGGTTCTCTGGCCTGAGAAGGGCAAGCTAATAGGGGTACTTTCCAAGAAAAACACACTTGATTGGTGGGTTGGCTACTTTTTTCCTCTGATGATTGAAATTCTGATTGCCCTCTGTAAAGTTAATTCCCCCCCTTATGGAGTTGGTAGACAGATGCTTCAGGTCAAGAAGTGTATTGGAGGGGAGTTTACGTCAGCGCTACTATTTTTATGTATGTTTTGGCTTCTTTGTTTATACAGTAGCAAGCATGCAGTCCGCATAGCAACACTACACAAAAGATTCCCCCATGTCTATCCACCTGGATACCTTTAGTTTATTCTCTGGTTTAAATAAAAAGATTGAACAAGGGGACGCTTTCAACTACCATAAAAAACACATACCTCAGATAGTTGTTTTGTAAGAAACACACTTGCTGGGTAATAGGTGTGCAGGGATGAATTGTAATAGGTATTCCAGAGTGTATCACTCAGGTTACCCCAGCAATTCAAGGGGGCCAGCGATTCTTATACACAAACACTTCCCAAAACAAATTATGAAGGCCCATAATTATGACTGGGTAGATTCATGGCAGTGTAAGGTATTGTGGGGGAGACAAAATCAATGTTTATTTCAGTGTATGCACCTCCCACTCTTGTGGGCAGTACCCTGAAGTCTCTGACTACATCACTCCTGCTCACTCCATTAGGGCTTACTGTGGTGGGATGGGATTTTACCTCAGTGATGACTCTTCTATATAGGCACTAAGGGCCAGGGCTTGTCTGAGAGCCCAAAGCAGCCCTGTCAATTTTGTCAGAATAGCATCCTGGTCATGGGGATGGGGTGGAGGGGTGGGGTGATGAAGCACTGCTGTTTTTGTTCTTTTTTTTTTTACTGGGGGCTGATATTATAGCACTGCTGCAAAACCGGTCCCCAGTAACAAAACTGGTCCCCTCCACTTAAAAACCACCCCCACCCTTCCAGCCTCCCGGGGAAACGCCCGATGCACATTACGGCCAGTCCAGCCCTGTAAAGGGCACCTTTACCCCACACAGATCGAATATCCTGGCCATGTAGTCACAATCACAGGGCATGCTTGGTGAGCAATGCAGCCACACTGCAGGGAATATAGATACTACTGAGATTCATATAAGTCCTGGAATTGATCATTGACCATTTCTTCCTACCAGTAATGAATATAGGAAGCTTGGCTGAAGCCTGTATTTCCCCACACATTTTAATAGACCATGCTCCTGTAAAGATTAGTGTTAAGCGTCAGAGGAGAGGTGGGATAGGGTGTGGAGACTGGACAGCTGGTGGCTGTGTGATTTCCAGTTTGCAGACTATATGGAAACTCAGTATATTATTTAAACAAATAAAGGCTCTGTTACTTCCTCATCTATGCTGTGGGAGGCACTTAAAACAGTGCTGTGAGGAGAATCTATCTCATATCAAACTGAGGCCAAGAGGTGTAAAGAGAGGGAAATTTGCCAACTAGATGTTTCTGTCTACGAACAAGATATGACATGGGTGGAGTTTCCCGATGAGGAGACATATGGCCAGCTTGAGCTTCTCCGCCTATCATTTAGACAGCAGCTGATGGACTGAGCTGCTAAGGCGCATGTAGCGTTGCAAAATTCATCATCTAAGTAACAAAGTCCAAAGTTGTTACACTGTCTTGCCAACAGAGACTTATAGTGCATCTAGTACCTAGACTAATACCTCCTATGGATAGGTTTTCACAGACGCAATATGCACGACATACTATCCCAGGTGGTACCAGGCCTCTCATACCAGACCCCAAAATGAAGATTGTAGGACTCATGGTTAAGTGGGGAGGTTGACGGACCCCAAGACTATTTGAGGCAATGGGTCTAATAGTTGCAAAAAAAGGGACATCACCCACCATTGGCATTCTAACAAGGATTCTTTGGTAGGGGAATGTTTGATAGTTTTATAAAGGAACATACTGCTGCCATTCAGTTTGTTTCTAATCAGATATATGCATTATGGTTGCTGCTGCAAGTTGTTTTGTAATGACACATTAATAAAAAAAAAGAGTTCAAAAGGAGGAGAGAGGAAGGAGTATATGTGTTATAAAAAGTGAGTTAATGTTTGCAAAAAGCTTGTTTGTTGTTGAAGTATTAGGTAGTAGATGTTATTTAAAAAATGTACAGTGCTTCTAATGGATGCGTTTTCCTTCAGATTCCTTTTGCGAAGACTATTCCCATGGTATCCTGTTGGCCCAGAAAAGCTCTTCCCCAGTTGTAGCTCTTCATGTGGTACCATCCAGCTCCAACTGCAACTCCAGCCAAGACTCCACCCACTGGACATGTCATCCTCAACTTATAATAGGTGCCAACCTGTGCACTACCGTCAGTTCTTATTTTTCCTTGCCTCATCAAGGTGGTCTGGAGCACTTTCTCAGCGCTTCACCAGCAAAACTTTCCTCAGATTCAACATCGACCATGTCAGATAGCTTCAGTAAAAGTCTCAGTGTTCAAACACTGTTTCAAGTTGCCACAAGCGGGTGCCTTTATTTGATCAAAACTACACCTGCATATGGTATCTTGAACCCAACCATGAAGCATGACCTGCAATCTCTTATTCCCTGATGAATTGGGGTGGGCAGGAGGGCACAGTTGTTTGTATGTAGTGATATTTCTATATACATATACACATACACATAAAAAAAATGCCTTGACCTACTATTACCTAATGCATCAGGGAATACGAATTGCAAGCCGCGGCTTTATAGGTGGATCCAAGGCACCACATGCAGATGTTGTTTTGGTAAAAGCCTGCAGTAAGATGTAACCATTAGAAGTACACCTACCCGCCCTAGGAAACATAATTGTTGGTGGATACATAATCTTCTTGCAGATTCCTCACTGCCCTCCCTCTTCATCTGACGAGTCAGTGCTTTATATGTTAAGATCTCAAGGTGTACAAATGTGTTATTTGCGGTTAGTGTCAGTGCAGTTAACCCGTTCTAGGTTCCAGCCGCTGTCCTCTCTGGAGGGGACAGACAGGGTATCAGGAACCAACGTCAGCATGCAGGTTGGAGATCATTAGCAACATACCTAGAGCTGCATAGTGCCACCTGGCTGTGAGGAACCACAGCAGATGGGATAAGCTGTTATGGGACAGTCTGACACCTGGGGAATATTCTTAAGGTAAGGTATCTGCAGGTAGATTGTGTCCTTCAAAAACATCGGTACTGAAGGTAAGTAACTTTTACTTTTAGCTGAAAACATAGTGGTAACATAGCAGTTCGGGGCGACTATGCCTCTTAGAGCAGTACCGCAGCTGATTTGCATGTGGTTAGTCTTTGTGTTGGTGGAACACGAAGGAATAAAAGGATGGATGGGAATGAGAAGTAAGCAGTGGCTGTGAGTTATTCAAGCATTCTATTGACCACCTGTTTTTAAAGTTTGCGTATTGTAGTACTTATAATGACCAGCTCATCCAGATTGTCTCTTGGACTTATGGTACTTTCTGCTGTTATTGAAAGGTTATATATGTTTAGTGTATAACTTTCAGTCTGGCAGCGCTGTTCATAACATTTCCTTGTCTGGTGGCATGTTGAGTAATGTTTCATTACCTCAGTGACTTGTCTAGGAGAGGGTGCCAGCCAGAGTCTGCATGTATGATTGTAGTGGTGCATGGGGGATGTGCTGCTTGAGTAGGAAATCTTTCATGTGTCGTGTAAAGATCTTAGATGTGTTCGGACCATTTTGCTTTGTGCTAGATTTAGCTAAGCAGTGCGTTATGTGGGATGAAAAAAGTGGTGGGGGCGTCTCTAAAAGCCAAAGAAGCATAACTTGAAAAACTTTCCAAGAGGCGTGGCTTATGCAATTATGGACATCTGCCGAAGCATGTGACCTAAAATCTTGTGCTTCACACAGCATAGCACTTGATTAGTATTTGGGTGTCTCTCCTAGTTGTCTGACATTGCATTCAGCCATAGTACTCAACACATATACCAAAAACAAGCCACACCCCTTGTCTTTGCCAGTACTAGTTATCTTAATCAGATAAATGAATAACAATGATTTTGTTGTTAATAATTATAATTGGAAATGTTTTAATGTTGAAAATATGAAACACTTAATTGAAGATTACTAAGATCTGTAATTTAGAGTGTGTCAGGCACTCCCATTGCCCTTCCTCTACTTTCCTCTGCAATTTCTCAGTATTTGACTTTTACACCCTTTTTCTCCCCCACAACTTTCTGAAATCCTCCATCTGCATATTCACGTCATCTCTTTTCTCTACAGCACCTTCTTTTCCCTCTCTCCTTCTACACGTACTTCATTTCATCTCCTCTATCATCCATTTTCCCACGCATGCAACTCACGTACTCACCTGTAACTGCATTTTCATTTTGTTTTGTGCTGTCCATATTAGACCTGTTTACTGAATCACTCACCTTCCCACAATTATCACAGATACAAATGCAACCATTGCTTTGTGCCAAAGATTAGATGTGTATGTAGTGTGCACAGCCTTATGACCCTCTGACAGGCACTGTGAGAAACTAGCACTACCTGCAGGCTACACTTAAGAGCTCTTGGTAGTGTGCCATCACAAACACCCATCAACAGCCTGAACTCGCCCAGTCTCGTGGAGGCATCTCAGTTTAAACTATATGAGTCATATGTTGCATTTAAAATGCAGAAACAAATATTGGAAAAAAAACATATACTGCTATGAAATGCAATAGGAAGTAAAACATTTGAAATGTAAACAAGGATTGCCTTGCTGAGAAACAGATCATTGTTTTTGTCTGTAACACTAAAAACATGAAGATAGAGCCTCATTGGGACCCTCCAACTCCATGTTTAATTACTGCTGGGTTTGATACCCTTTAGGTCTCACACAACTTAACCTCGTAGCTGCTGTGCCTCCCCCGCTCCCCAGTGCTGAGCCCTTTTTTGGCTATTTGGGGTAGTTTGCGCTTAGGCCTTCATAACTTTTTGTCCACTTAAGCTATCCATGCCAAAATTGCGTCCTTTTTTTCCAACATCCTAGGGATTCTAATGGTACCCAGAGTTTGTGGTTTCCCCTGGAGGAGACCAAGAAATTAGCCAAAATACAGTGAAAATTTCGTTTTTTAAAAAAACAATGGGAAAAAGGGCTGCCGAAGAAGGCTTGTGGTGTTTTCCCTGAAAATGGCATCAACAAAGGGTTTCTGGTGCTAAAATCACCATCTTCCCACCTTTCAGGAACGGGCAGACTTGAATCAGAAAACCACATTTTTCAACACAATTTTGGCATTTTACTAGGACATACCCCATTTTTACTATTTTTGGTGCTTTCAGCCTCCTTCCAGTTAGTGACAGGAATGGGTATGAAACCAATGCTGGATTCCGGAAAGCTAAACATTTCTGAAAAGTAGACGAAGTTCTGAATCCAGCAAGGGGTCATTTGTGTAGATCCTACAAGGTTTTCCTACAGAAAATAACATCTGAAATAAAACAATATTGAAAGTGAGCGGAAAAAATCTGCCATTTTTCTCCACGTTTTACTCTAACTTTTTCCTGCAATGTCAGATTTTTTAAAGCAATATACCTTTATGTGTGCTGGACTCTTCCGATTGCGAGGATATATAGGGCTTGTAGGTTCATCAAGATCCCTTGTTACCCTGAGCCAATAAATGAGGTGCACCTTGCAATGGGTTTTCATTCTATACCGGGTATACAGCAATTCATTTGCTGAAATATAAAGAATGAAAAATAGGTATCAAGAAAACCTTTGTATTTCCAAAATGGGCATAAGATAAGGTGTTGAGAAGCAGTGGTTATTTGCACATCTCTGAATTCTGGGGTGCCCTTACTAGCATGTGAATTACAGGCCATTTCTCAAATAGATGTCTTTTTTACACACTGTCTTACATTTGGAAGGAAAAGATGTAGAGAAAGACAAGGGGCAATAACACTTGTTTTGCTATTCTGTGTTCCCCCAAGTCTCCCGATAAAAATGGTACCTCGCTTGCGTGGGTAGGCCTAATGCTCGCGACAGGAAACGCAACATGGACACATCACATTTTTACATTGAAATCTGACGTGTTTTTGCAAAGTGCCTAGCTGTAGATTTTGGCCTCTAGCTCAGCCGGCACCTAGGGAAACCTAGCAAACCTTGGCATTTTTTAAAACTAGACACCTAGGGGAATCCAAGATGGGGTGACTTCTGGGGCTCTGACCAGGTTCTGTTACCCAGAATCCTTGGCAAACCTCAAAATGTGGCAAAAAAAACACATTTTCCTCACATTTCGGTGACAGAAAGTTCTGACATCTGAGAGGAGCCACAAATTTCCTTCCACCCAGCGTTCCCCCAAGTCTCCCGATAAAATTGATACCTCACTTGTGTGGGTAGGCCTAGCGCCCGCGACAGGAAATGCCCCAAAACACAACGTGGACACATCCCATTTTTTTTACAGAAAACAGAGGTGTTTTTTGCAGAGTGCCTACCTATAGATTTTGGCCTCTAGCTCAGCCGGCACCTAGGGAAACCTACCAAACCTGTGCATTTTTTAAAACTAGAGACCTAGGGGAATCCAAGATGGGGTGACTTGTGGGGCTCTGACCACCTTCTGTTACCCAGAATCCTTTGTAAACCTCAAAATTTGGCTAAAAAAACACATTTTCCTCACATTTCGGTGACAGAAAGTTCGGGAATCTGAGAGGAGCCACAAATTTCCTTCCACCCAGCGTTCCCCCAAGTCTCCAGATAAAAATGGTACCTCACTTGTGTGGGTAGGCCTGGTGCCCGCGACGGGAATAGATCACACAACGGTCAATGTTGGTCCTTCCATGAGGCAGCTGTTGACCCTGGGGTGATCCATTCCTGACGAAGGCACTAGGTTTAGGCACTCAAGGGGGGTAGTGTTTTTATCAGGACAGGTGAGGAATCACTGGGTGGTAGGAATTTTGTGGATCCCAGCATATTCCTGTAGTTTGTGTGACAGAAATGCGAGAAAAATAGAGTTTTTATTCAACATTTCAGCTTTGCAGGGTATTCTGGGTAAGCAAACTTTGGGGAATCCACACAAGTCACACCTCTGTGGACTCCCCCGAATGTCTAGTTTCCAGAAATGTTTGGGTTTAGTATGTTTCTCTATATGGCCGCCGAATCCAGGACCAAAAACACAGGTGCCTGCCTTACAACCAGTTTGTTTTGTGATAGATAATTTTGATGTCTCCACAATGCGATTTCGGCGGTGGAATTTGGGGCTGAACTAAATTGGGGAGCTCCCAAGAGAGCACTCTCTCTCTCTGCTTGCAGCCGCATTCACCTGCTCTCTGGGTTGGGCTAACCCACTATTACCCCGTTGCACAGACTGTGCTTGCGAAGGGACAGCAGGACTGTCCTCATCACCTCCCTCATAATTTACTGGAAGAGGAGTTATCGAATGGGACTCCTCCGAATGAAAAATCACTCCCAGAGTCTGCGCCATTGTCCTATCCCTCAGATGCTGTCTCAGTATCTGATGTCTCAGTCTCTGATCCTATGTCAGAGCTGTCCTCTATAACCCGAGTGACGGCAGCAGTCATCCATCAAGATGCCATCTCTGCTATTGGCTAAACTGTTGCTCTAAAACACTAGCCTACGTAGACAGTCACAAAATCGATGGTGTGTGTGAGATACGTGCAACAGTAGAGGCCACCTTACCTGCGCTTCTTCCCTCAATCAGCACGTTCTTTCAAGACACTCAAAAAACACCTTGTCACATACCATTCGTCACAGTCTTTAGCACCTCCTGCACCCAGTCCAACAATCATTTTTGGTGGTCCCACTCCCTCCTCCTCGGATTCCATCATTACCACCAAGCAAAAGTGCCCCCATCTCTCCATAGCCGCCCTCCACCCCGCACATACATTTCATTTGTATTATAGCGCAGGTAATGGCTGACTTTACTAATGTACTCAGCTATTTGCATAAAATACAGATTTACTCTTTGCAGTGGGCATATAAACCTTCTGCGCTTTTTTATGGCACTAAAACTGCCACTAGACAAAAGTCTGATCCTTTTGTAGCAGAAACATATTCACAATACTTACTTGACTTTTTTATTGCTGCCTGAAAGCTACAGTTGAAATGTGTCAGTTGAAGTATGTGCATTGCTTTGAAGACGCAAGCTGCAACTGCAAGACAACTGGTGGCAAATATATATATATATATATATATATATATATATATATATATCACTTTTATATGTGGGTCTGGTTTTCCTGGGGGCCGATCGCAGCCCCCAGGGAAACCACACATGTATTGACAAAAGTGATTTATATATATAATAATATATAGATCTATCTCTTTATATATCTATCTACATAGATCTATCTATAGATATATCCATGTAGATAGATATATCTATATATATATATAGATCTATATATATATATATATATATATTTTTTTTTAGTAGTTGTATGGTTTCCTTGGGGGCCAAAATGGCCCCCAGTGAAACCCTACAACAACAAAAATATTGCCCCCACAGGGGGTCGCCCTGCCCACGGGCGACCCCCTGTCCATTTCTTTTTATTTTTTATTTATTTATTTATTTTAAATAAAATTTAGCCCCTGGGGGGGGGGGGCGCGATTGCGCCCCCCCCCCCCCCCCCGGAGACACCTACCTTTTAAAAAAAAAAAATATGCCCCCGGGGGGGGGCCCGTTTTCCGAGGGGGCTGACCCCCCCCAAGTGAAATCCCTGGTGTCTAGTGGTGAAGGCCTCGTAAGAAAGGGGAGACTCTCCCCTTTCTTACGAGGCCTTCCGGAACGTGGGGAAGGCCGTTTGCGGCCGCTTCCTGCTCCGATGGGGAAATCAACAAAGTGACGTCAGCGCGCCTCGCGACGCGCTGATGTCACAAAGGTGCGGGTGGAGGGCGGGGGGAGACACGGAAAACTTCTGTGTCTTCCGGGGTTGCACCCGAGGATTTATTAACCCCCTCCCTGGTGTCGGCCACTGGTCGTGACCGGCACCAGGGAGGTAGTGCGGGTGTCGGCCAGTGGCCGACGCCCGCACCAAAGCGGTTAAGACCCTGTGGCTATGCTTGCATATATTTTTTGAAGAAAGGGTGTGTTTTGCACAGTCTTGTCACACATCCTTGTCCCTGCTTGTGGCCAATGCCCTTGTACATGAGCCATGAAACAGGTAGGAACAAAGGGTGTAGAGCAGCATTTCTTAACCTTTTCATTTCTGTTGACTCCCACTGAATCCTACTGGAAGCCAGGGACGCCATCTAAGCAATTTCCATGATTTGAACCTCAAACCAGTATACAAAAGCACAAAATTGTATACACATCAAAAAATACACAACTTATGGAATATTATATTTATTTCACAAATAAAATAATATGCAAAAATCAAAAGTTTAATATAATAGTGTTAAACCTGCCATCCTTGGTGTGGTTTCACCTTCACTTTTTGCCTTCAGACTTCCTGTTTTTGTTGACCTCATTTTTGCTGGCCTTAGGACTCTGCACACTTTACCACTGCTAACCAGTGCATAAGTGCTTGTGCTCTTTGATTATAACATGGTGACATTGACCTACACCTAATTGGCATATTAATTTACTTGTAAGTCCCTAGTAAAGTGGACTACATGTGCCCATGGCCTATAAATTAAATGCTACTAGTGGGCCTGAAGCACTGAGTGTGCCACCCACTTAAGTGGCCCTTTAAACATGGATCAGGCCTGCCATTACAAAGCCTGTGTGTGTAGTTTAAACTGCCATTTCGAACTGGCAAAATAAACCTTTTGCCAGGCCCAAAACTTCCTTTTTAATACAGATAAGTCACCCCAAGGGAGGCCCTGGACAGCCCCAGGGGCAGTGTGCAGTGTATTTTAAAAGTATTTTACATGTCCTGGTAGTCCAACAATTTGTGTTTTCACTACTGCGGGGCCTATCTCTCCCATGGGATAACACTGCGATTGCTTTATTACATTTTATAAGTGTAATTTCCAAATGGGAAGCGATAATTGGTTCCTGTTTGGTGTCTCGGGAATCCTAATTTAAAATCCTAACACAAGGAACTCCAATTTTAAATTATAATTCTGAATATGCCACATTTAGAAAGTTAGCCATTTGGTGCCTGCAGCCTGTCTCTGGTCTCATAATTGAGTGTAGTTGGCAGTTGGGCTTGGTGTATGTCCCCCCAGACAGCCGCACACAATGGGAATTTAGGTGTGACTGGATTGGTCATCACTTGCAGGCTGGAAGGGAAGAGCTGGACACAGCCTCACTTACTCCTGAATATCATGAGCTATGGCTTCTGTTTCCGGTTCACGGGCAGTGCATCAGCAGCAGTGTGAGAGAAGTCGCGTCAGTATCGTATCGAGAGTGGAAGTGAGAACTGCGGCAGGCTGCCTGCAGCATCAGGCCAGGGGCCGGGAGCAGCGGCACAGCGAGAATCACAGCAGGGGGCTAGGAACATGAGACCCGAGACGAAGATAGGAGGGCACGGGCAGGGAGACAGGCGGCTGAACGGGACCGGGACCAGGAGGACTCCGGTAAGAAGCAGAAGTGCTGCTTGGGTGTTCTCCTGCTCCCTGGCTTCCCCCGCCTTCCCCTGCCTCCCCGCACCATTGGTCTCCGCACCTAGCCCTTTGGCCCTTGGCCTCCTTGGATAGGCCCTACCTGCAGGCGTTAGGCTGTACCACGCCACCCTCCCGTCTCTCCTTGACGCTCGACCCACCCCTATAGGGGCCTGTAGGGATCAGAGTACTCTATAGTACTCCATAGATTATCTGTAGCAAGTCTGCGCCAAGCAAGCACCAAGTCAGCGCAGTCCAACAGAAGGCCGCACCTGAAGTGCATAAAGACACTGAATTATAGGCTGGGAGCCAAACAGCTGGCAACCTAGTCGGCAACCTAGCCAGCAACCTAGCCAGTCATCTATCAGCGGAAGCAGCCACGGATCCCCATAGTGCGGTTTGCTGCCTCAACCATAGACTTTCTCTAACAAACCCTCCCGTCACCTGAAACGTATCTTGGCTGGGAAAATACTAGGAGGTCTACATGTGCACGTGCCCCTCAACCCACAGGTGTCTATCTGAAAGAAAAAGGAAAAAGGAAAGAAGACCTTTTGGAGCTAACAGGAGCCGGCAGATCGCCTGGACAGCATTTGAAGAGGATCACGCGTGCTCGTGCACACCGCCTCGGTGCGCTCTATTAGATAAAGTAAGGAGGAAAAACTAAAGGAAAACTTCACAGACGGTGAAGATGAGATCAGGGAAGGAAAGGGCATTTCAGCCGCAATCTAGAAGAAACAAGAAGCAAAATAAGCCCACATTCTCACCCTCAACCCCAAAATGGGAAGAGAAAACAAAGACAAAGTGTCAATCCCTGATCTCCCCTATAACCCCTTTTTTCAGCAGGTTCTAAAAATCAGTAAGTGTACCCCACAAAACTGATTTTTTAAAGGCCCCTTTGGATGTGATATTTTCTCTACCTAATGACTCCACAACCCTACCTCATCCAATGTCCCCCATAAAAAGTGAATGCAGCCTGCTATACGGGCAAGATGATAAAAGTAGGTTTAAAGAGGAAGGGAGGACTGAAAAACCTACCCCTGGAGAAAATAACAATCAAATGGAACACAACTCTAAAGAAAATGTTTGGGGCTCAATTAATGACCTAGAATTACTGGTAGTCTTCGCCTTCCCCGTTTACCTCTAACTTTCCACCCTTGGATAATCAAATCAACTTTTCCCATTTAGGTACTCAACTTCCATTAGAGGTAAATTTGATTATTAAAGGAGCAATTGTCCTTTCTTTAAGTGAAACTGCTGTGAGGCCACAAGAGCATGGTAAAGTAGGGAAAATGAAGTATTCCTTAGAAACTACTCATATTTCAGAAAATCTCAATAATCTGGATTCATTAAACTCAAACCCTTCTTGCCAAAACAGGGACTTAAGCCCCTCCAAGTATATCTTTAACAAGCCTTTTTACAAAGCTATGGGGGTGTCCCTGCAAGAAGATAAAACTGCAATCTTAGAAACTCAAAAGGATATTTCTGTCCTTAAATGCAGACCCTTAAATGCATCCTTTATATTAAATGAAAAAAATAAGTGAATCTGAGGGCAAGGAAGAAGAAAATGAGAATGCACTGCAGGCACAAAATACCCATAAGCATCTGGACCAAAATGCGGTATGGGATATCTTTTTTAAAACTTCACAGTTAACACTGGATGCTTTGCCCTATCAGTCCACTAAAATGGATGTCCAGGTGGATATACTGAACGCCATGGCTAAATCAGTAGCAGGGATTGACCAGAAACTGGCAAATTTAAACAACTTGATTAAGCGAGTTCAGAATCTTGCTGAAATAACAATAACAGGATGCACTTGCGAGCCTATAATCAATAAGTTGGCCACTCTCCCAGTAGCTCTAAACTCACTGATAGCAAACCTCAAAGAAAATCTAAATATGAGGGAGGAGGAAACTATAGCCAAAGGATCCCCCCGTATCAGGGGGAGGAGGGAAAATATAAAAATTCAGGAGATAGATCTCATTGGTGCCCGATGAAATCAATGGACAAAGAGATAGAATCCCTTGAAGAACCCAAAGGTGATCAGGAAGGAACATGTAAGGAAATTATAGGCTCTTTTGACTCTTTCAAACCATTGGGGCTCCATCCCAGCCAGAAAAGCCACCCACTAAAAGACAAAAGAAAAAGCAACGAAAAGCGAGAAATAAAAAAGGGGTGGCCTCAATGGGCTCCCCGGTCGTAAAATTGAATCCCTCCTCAGGCCTGGTTATAGGAGACGATATGCCAAAGACGCCGTGCCAATTACAAAGAGTATTTCAACGGCAAATAAACTATTTCCATTATTCAACACTGGACTGAGGGGCCATATCATCCAAAACCAAAAGGGGCAAAACGAAAACAAACTACAATCCAAAGAGGGGAATATAAAAAGTAATGACCAACGAATCATGGAAATGTCAAAGAATACAGGCCAATCAGAGCAAGAACCTCAAAATATTAAATTACATCAATGGGAGACACAAGCTGTAACGAGTCCTAGTCCCATAATAAATAGGAGGTCATCTGAAGAAGAGGGTATAACAATTATGGTCACAAATTCGAAATATGCAGGTTACCATGGGGCTCCAACCGGAGCCCTTTTGGTCCAACGCCAGGCAAAAAAAGGAAGAATGCCAAGACCACTCATGGAGGAAGAATACCCAAGTGGATCAATAGAAAAGCACAAGGCTATAAAGTCAGAATGGGCTGATAGAGAGTCACCGTTAGGGATCCAGGTAATAGAACACTCAAGGGCAGCCCAACTAGATGAACAGGTGGATATTATAGGTAACTCTGAATTTGCTCTACCAAATGATTGCTTACAACTAATATTGGAACCGCAATACCACTCTAGGGGACCATTTGATATCCTAAATAGAGGAAACATATTAAAACTACTACAAGCTATCCCTGCACTAAAAGACATAAAATGTACTGATATTGTCTCCATAGAGTTCTTACCAAGGGAAAAAACAAATGAAAGAGGTCTAAACGGATTAACTCTGGTAACCTGGAGGTCATCACTTTTTGGTAAAAAGAGTTGTTAAAGAAAAAAGCTCCTTCCTTAAATGGGAAATTAATTTCAGCATAGCCAAACAACTAGGCTATCCTGACCCGTTAGAGGAACAAATTAATTTGCCTAATCAATCTAAACCAAAAGAGTCAAATAAACCTTTCTCAGTTCTTAGATCTGCAATTGGAAGAGTGACAGATTACCCGTTAGGGCGTATTGTATCTAATACACACTTATCACAGTTAGATTTAGGCTGGATATCGGAAATAATCCACCTAGAAAAACATCAGTGACTTACGAGTGGGAGGACGCACAATAAGTTGACAAGTTCGCATGAAAACCCGCTCCAAATTTGCTCCTGGAATATAAACGGGGTCCGATCAAATACAATTAAAAAAGATCCATCAAGCTTACTAAAGAAATTTCAGATTATTCTTCTCCAGGAGACCTGGGCCACCAACCCTTTTTCAATTGATGGATTTATGGGATTTTTTTTCCCCAGTAATAAAGGAGAAAAGGTATGGACATCCAAAGGGGTGATTAGCAATTTTCATCTCAGCAGGATTAAACATAGTATGTACTCGATTATATGAGGAAAACAAAGACTTCTTGCTAGTGAAGATAGACGGGTAGAATAAGGAACATTCCAGCCCACTCCTGCTAATTAATGTCTATATTCATCCAGATTTACGATCCAGAAAACATATATCTTCAAAATTAATAGATACAATTTTAGATGCCCATCAGGATTTAGGACCCCTGGAGCTCCTAATAGCCAGGGACTTTAATCTCAAATGATTAAACCCATTTGAAAGGGATAGACAAACCGTCTTGCAAGATCTATTATGGGCAGTACCACAGCAGTCCCTAGGGGTAACAGAGAAAGGAAAAACCGGGACATTGGCACTCTCCTTAGTAAAAGATCTTGAGGCTCTTGGGCTTAGACTTCTAAATGGAAGATATCCACAAGATACCCCGCCGGCTACTACCTGCTATGTCACTGAAACCCAAGCGACAATTGATTATACTGTGGCCTCCTTATTTTTGCTTACGTTAATTACAACATTTTCTAATGTAAAATCAGATATGAGTGACCAGGGTCAGCAATGTCTGGAGATAGGATGTGGCCTCCCTAACTTTAACCCTGCCCTAACCACACCAAGTGATATTAATACAACAAACTATAAAAAAAACTCTGATGGACTGAAAAGTTAAAGGAATCCATTGGTCAACGGTCAATGGCGATAAGCAACCAATGCCACATGGACATAACCAGGGACTCAATAACGATTTGGTTGACTTTCCTAGATAGAATTGCGACTGTTCTTCTCATAGATAGATCACAAAAGAGGCATCAAAACCTGGGGCGAGGTGTGAAAACAAACAGGAACATAAATTTTTAAGTGCATATGATTAAATTAAGAAAAGAACAAAATAGAGCTTTAAGATTACACAACAAGAATCCAAAAAAATGTTATTTTAAGGTCAGCCTAAGTAAAAACTCAAATACACAAGGTTTTTGGAAATTGGTGAATGACCTGAATAAAGCTTTGATAAACCTGACCAGCTCTAATATCTCGGAAGACGTCTGGTTTGAATACCTAAACCGTCATTTTGGTGAACAAAAGAGAGCCAGAAAAAAGTTAAACGGGGGAGTAAAAAAGTTAAGCCAAGAAAGAGTAAAATTAAATCCCCTTACTCCCCCGAAGGAAACCAAAAAAATAATATTTACAACGGATGAAATTATGAGCTCAGTAAAAAAACAGCAGAACTGGGGGCGCTCCTGGTCCAAATGGAATCCCAAATGCCTTGTTTAAACTGAATCCTGCCTTTTGGGGTGAAAAACTGGCTTTGACTTACAACCATTGTATAGCACTAGGAAATATTCCAAAATCTTGGAGGGGGGCGATAATCCATCCAATATTCATAGGCGGCAGCAAGTCACAACCTGAGAGTTATCAATTAATTATCCTAACTGATGTAGAAGCTAAACATTATGCAGGGATCTTACTGGAACATCTTCATAGGTGGGCAATCGAAAACAGCATAATTCCCTCAAATCAGACAGGTTTCGTAAAGGGCTTGGGTACTGCCGCAAATATTTAAACTCTATCCATGATTAATGAGAAGTAAAAAAAAAAAATGAATCCTTGTATCTGTGTTTTGTAGATTTTAAATCAGCCTTTGACTTGGTACAGCAACCTCTTCTATGGGAGAAATTAGTCTTCTGGGGGATACCGGAGAATTTGCTAAAGGCTATTCAACAGCTATACACAGATACATGGATAAGAGTTAAGATAGGGGATGGAACCTTCCTTTCAAGGGAAATTAAAACAAAACAAGGACTGAAACAGGGCTGTGTGCTGGCACCATATCTTTTTAATCTCTTTCTATCAGACCTGTCTGTGGAACTAAATAAGGTAAATGTGCACTCCCCAAAGATTGGTGACATGGCTATTTCTAATTTGTTATATGCCGACGACGTAGTACTCATGAGTCAAACTAAAGTAGGACTACGGCGACTTATCGTAAAGATATGGGAATATGCAGAGCAAAATGGGTTGGAAATTAATCAGAAAAAAACCAAAGTAATGGAAATTAGCAAAAACAAAATCGAAAGTCAAAAAATGGAACACACAAAGCGGTGTTTTGGGACAAGTAAACCAGTATAGATACCTGGGTGTACTTTTTGATGAACGGGGCTCCTTTCTTCCCCATGAACAAGAGCTCTACACAAAAGGAAATGCTTTACTGTTCGCATTCCACACTTTTAAAAAACTGCTTACCGGCCCTAGCTATCGGCCGTTGCTTCAAGTCATTGCAGCTAAACTAATTCCAACTTTAGGATATGGAAGTGAAGCCCTGTGTGGACAAGATGCTATTATTCTAAATAAAATCACTGTAAAGATTTTTAGGTCCTTATTCCAGCTACCGGGCTATACCTCCCAAGCTCAAATTAGGCTGGAGTTTGGCTATCTAAACCAATGTATAGCTAGAAAAGCCAGTTTAATCAAAGCCTGGAAGCATTTACAGCAAATAAAAGAAAACCAGCTCTGCCAAGCACTATGGAAGGAGATTAGTTCAGACTCTAGAGCTAAATCTTGACAGTACTTAGATCAGGCATTAATAGACTTGGAAGTAGTGGAATTATGGGACTCAAACCTTTCCTACTTTGCCTTTAAAAAAATCCTAAACCGAATAGTGAGGAAAAGATCAGTGAACATGGACAAGAGTTTACTGGCCTCCAGATAGCATTCCTGGATGATAATAAACGAATATAAACTCTTAAAATATCAGCCTTACTTGGAAGCTGGGTGGACAAAGTCAGACAAGGATCTTTTCATTAAATATCGATTTGGCATCATTCCTGGTGGTGCCCATTTAGTCCTGTGGGAACGCCCCGCAACAGTCCCTCAGTGCAGGCTGTGTGGCCGGGGTCAGGAAGATATAATCCTTTTGATCTGTATTTGTGATGGCCTACGAAACGAACGCAAATCGCTATTGAAGGCAGCATTTAAACAGAGGAGGATACGGACTTGCAGGCAAGCGGTGATTGCCTGTTTTAAACCCTCTGACTTTGTTCTGAATGCTAAATTTACCTTTTTTTACACCTAATATCACAAAACTTTTATTATAAGATCCTAATTAGCACAAATATATTAAGATTTTGTACAGAATTTACAGAAATCTTTTTAATTTCAAATTTATTTTGAATGTTAAATTTACAAAGTTTTTACGCATATCACAAACATTTTTAACATAAGATCTTAATTAGCACAAATATAGTAAGTATTTGTACAGAATTTATAGAAATCTTTTATTTTCTAATTTGTTCTGAATGCTAAAATTACCAAGTTCTTTACGCATATTATCACAAAAGTTTTTTTATAAGATCTTAATTAGACAAATATATTACGTTTTTTGTACAGAATTTACAGAAATCCTTTTAATATTTAAACTAAAAAAAAAAAGTTACTACACAGTACTTACAAAATTATTTTTAATTATGTAAGGTATTAGATATACAGTATATTTCTTATAGATCTCGAAATAGGTGGTACTAATTAGGAAACTTCTTAAATAATATGATTCTTATGCATATTAGATTTTAGACTTGATATTATGGACTGTATATATATATTTTTTGTTTTTGTTTCTTTAGATAGAATGATGTGATGTATTGTTTTTTATTAACTATGCACTAAATAAAACTTGAACTTGCACTACTCCTGAATAGGCTGTGTTCTGTCTCCACACAAAGGGCTGCATATCCCATGTAGTAATTCTGGAGCCAGGGCAAGAAAGGCAGGGCATCTGTGCACTTATGCCTCTAGAAGCTTCTCTCCACTTGAGAAGCACAACTGTGTAAAAAAAGAAGGACCTCAGTCATCACCACATCAGTATACCTCTGGATCTTTAGATACTCTGCCAGGAATAAGGACTGCTGTGTTGCTACATGGACTGCCACTCTTCTTGACAGGGCTAGTTGGCTGAACTGCTGATCTGAAGCCTCGGTAACATAACAGGCTTCCAACAACCCTGCATTTGCATCTGGCCAAGTGGTGGCACCCCAGTCCTGGACCAGTTGAAGTGGACTTAAGCTGCTTTGCCAGCCCCTGTGGTTTCAGCAGAACTGATGCATCACTTCTGCACAGCGCAACCACTACACAACCGACACTCCTCTGCTGCTGTGTGGATAGGACCAGTCGCAAAGACTTGCGTTGCCACTGCAGCCCACCCTGACACATTGCCCCGACTCCACGCCACATCCTTGACTCCAGAGTTTTCATCACAAGCCCTGTCAACGGTATCCTCAATGATAACACAACAGAACCTCGGATCACAGCCTTGTTGCTTCTCAAAACAAGCGCATTGCCTCGGCTGTGCGAAGCAGATCCACACAACGCTCTGCAAACCAGGATTTAAGGTACTCTGTTCAGCGGGCTTACCTGGCTCCATGTAGATACCCCGTGCACCATCGCAGTCGGCCTGAACTTGTGACTTTGTCCCGGTCTGGTGCTGCCACATATGCACAGTTGGCGCTTTACACCTCTTGGTGCTATTTACTCTAAAAAATAAAAATTACTTTAAAATGTAATTCCTTTGTTTTTACTAATTGGATTTTTTTCGTTTTGGTCTTGTTTTATTTATTACATTTCGTTCTGTTATATCTAAATTGGTGTGGGATCTTTTTTGTGTAGTGTTTTCATTGTTTTAATGTTTGAAATGTTGCACAACTACTTTACACATTGCCTCAAAGTTAACCTGACTGCTCTGCACCAAGCTACCAGAGGGTTGAGCACAAGTTAATTTGGGGTTTGCTTGTGCCTTACTCTGACTAGGGTTGTGGTTGCTCCTTAATCAGGACTCACACCCCAGTCAAAAAGTAACCTGGTTTCTAACAAATCGGAAGGTCGTGAGCTTTTCAAAATGTAGCTGCATTTCTGAATTAGGGAGATTTGATATACACTACCATGTCACTGGCAATTTTTGCTCCTTACGCTTGTTCTCTTTATGTTGAAGTATAGCAGTGTGTCAGTTCTAATTCAGTTTGCTCTACTTATGCTGTTCCTATGAATCAAGATAAAGATATTAGTTAAGTATTAGCCTCCAATTACAAATTCTTTTACATTTGAAGAGTATTTTAAAAATGTAAATGTGGCTTTTTTATGTAGACATACTTTATTAATCTGCAAATATTATTGTTTTAAACAGTGGTGGACCTCAGAATCTGGATGATTGTCTCAGTAAGCCCAGAGTGGTTAAACGGAACACCAGAAACTCTTTGGTCCTTTGTCCCTCAAGCCTCATTATTGCACAGAGACCCTGTAAACAACTTTGGGAGTGAAGGGGGTGATCTTGGTGTTGGGGGATACTCAATTTCAAGTCTGAGTGTCCATTAAGAGTGATGGGATGTGTAGTGGTGCAGTTGAGCTAAGAGTTATTGAGTTCTTCTTCCAGCAAGTCAAATCAGTTGTGGGGTACATGGCCTGGTTGGCAATCGAGTAAGCTGTGCGAGACATGGCTCCATGTGAGGGACCATCACTGACAAGCAGCCTGTATGTAGTTTTGAGGTTAAACCCCACTAGCTTAAGGCGGAATCAATACTGTGGTGAGAACAACTGGCAGAGTGCGGTTGGTGCCTCAATGGCCAGGCAGAAGGGAGAAAAGGCAGAACAGATTGGGCCCATGCAGACAGCATCAAGTATGGCGGTCGGATGGACACAGTTTCGTAGAGACAGCCTAGAGATGGAAATGGGTTTGAAGTTTGGGCACCCACCAGCACTGTGACTGGGGGTGGGGGGCACTGATCTCAGAGGTGGTGTTGGCTGGCTGGACCAAACAGTAGAAGAGGGATTCTCCTGACTGCATCCCCTTGGAGGCCTCCTTTGAGACTTGGAGGAGCTGCCGGCGGTGTCCCAGAAATGGAGGTGGGCGTGAGGGGGAATCCATGTTGCGCTCACCCTCCGCTTGCTGCTGAGGCAGGGATTGGCAGTAATAGGTACTGAGACATCACTGGAGACTGCACCATGACCAGGGTCCATGGGCTGCACAGTACCTGGGCAGCACATACTCGGGAGCCACCTTCAGGAAATTGAGGATGCTGCTGGGAGTGACTGTGGGCAGAGACAACCCTGAATAGAGAAGCAGCCTAGAACGAGGCATCAACACTGGTAGAGGAGCGCTGTTATTCACTAAGGTGGGTCCCAGGCAGCGCCTGTCAAAGAGACTCCACCAGATAAACACACATTTGCCTGAATAACAACCCCAAAGATGGGGGGTGAGAGAGAGAAAAAAGCCAGGAAGTAAATTAGGTGCAGCAGCGTGCAGATACTCGCAGAGAATGCCGGACTCCAACAAGCATTGGACACACCCTGGAAAGCGCATGGTGAATTATAGGAAAATCGGAGACCATAAAAGGGTTCACAGCCAGAGGTACTGCCAGAGAAGTGAGAGATCATGGAACGGGGGACACACCATTGGAAGAGCATACAGCTGGAATAATTCTGGCAAATCAAAGATACCAAGACAGCGCTTGAAGCACAAATTGGTGCATTGGCACTAGAAGTTAAAATCCTCAGAGAAGACCAAATAAAACTGGCAAACTGAGTATTGGAAACAGAATCCCACATGGCAAGCGGATAACCCACAGTGAAAGACTACAGACTTGAGGATGCTGAAGCCAGCTCTGTGTGAAACAATATATGTCTAATATATGTCTGACTTGTGCACTGGCGAGAGAGGAGGGAAAAAATGTTTAACTATTTGTGGAAAACTGGATCGCACACATGGTCCTGCAGGATACTCCTTTGAAGTTCTTCTTGGTGGAGGGTGCTTTTAGGGTCCCTGGGGTGCCACTGATCACGGGGGCTGCTCCCAAACCCATAATGGTTCCCCCTATTAAACTTTAGTGACAGGGAGAAAATACTGAAGATCTCCCAAATACATGGAACCTGGCAAATCGAGAGAAGCAACATAAATTTCTAACCTGACTACACAAACACAGTTCAGAAACAACACTGTACATTCCTTGTTGTTAGAAAGGTCCTGTACCAACTCAATCTGAAATGTGCCCTGTCCTACCATACAAGACTGCCAGGATAGATGGGGAGAAAATTTACTTATTCAACATGACAGAGGAGACATGGACCAGGCTGGATCAATGAAACCTTTCAGGGCTCTAACACAGAGCAGTATCTCGGACCAAGCAAGAGCAGACACAAAGGAAAGTCCCAGCATGAAGGAACGGTCGAGTATGCAGCAGACACAGGCACAAGCAGTGGCAGAAAGAGCAAAAACAGTTGAGGCAATTAAAAATGAAATACGCGCCTGGGCACCAACAAATCGAGGGCTCTCTCAACAGACTCTTATGGCAGTAATCCTGACGACGAAAGTTCAGAAAAGGATGAGATCGATGCAGCACCTAAGGTGACCCCAATAACAGCTGACAATATCATATAGCTGCTGAGTTAGACGTGGACCCAATGGTCTGGTACCACCAGGGCGGTGATTAGAAAACCCTAGACTATAATGATAAAGCCACAGAGGTGGTCTCTCACGGAATAACAGAGGGGCACCTCACAGAGAAGCACAAGAGTACGACAGGCGCACATCAGAGACTGTAAAGTTTGACATTGAGTTTTTTGTTGTCTCAGCATCCGGAGGCTGAACACTTGTAACTGGAGTGTTGAAGGACATGTTAGGGCATATGCCATAGTGGCTGAGACAAAGGAGGGTAAGATAATAGGACTAGCAATGTAAGATGCTAGGGTGGGGGGAGGGATGACAGACATGCTGTGCATTGGGGAGGTGGTCAGATTGAAGACCGTGCATGGTAAGGTAAGAGGGGTGGACTTGGGAAGCGGTTTTGGAGCCGGCAGCGGTAATGGGTCACACAGGGCATCTGCATGGGACACACAGCTCTGAGACACATACGGGGTGGGCACTAACACCACCTAACCTATGACGCTTACCCTTAAGTTACTGATGTGGAATGTTAATGGGCGAGGGAACAGAATTAAAAGCAGTCTGGCGACTAAGGTACTGTCATGATATGCAGCAGACGTGGTCTTTCTCCAGGAGATGCACATTAAGGGTAATGTGGTGAATTCTATTTAGTTTTATTGGGTATCAGGAGGTTAGCTTAGCCTTTTGGATTGCAGGCCTCTGCCCCTGTCACCCAGTGACGTTTAACCTACTTAGCTCTGTTTTAGTCCATTTATTTTACTACTTCTTTTAAGATGAATGCTATTGTTTATAGTTGGAGAAATGTTTTGATTTGCATTATCAATGCCAATCTGTGAAGGCTTCACTATCAGTGTCATAATCAAGTGATGTCCGCAGGTATTCATATAATTTCCCTTTCTCACTTACATGTGACAGGAACATAATGTACACTTGTTGGGGATTGTTTACTTATTTGTCGCCACAAGTCTGCCTCGTTATCACTTGTTTGGGAACTCACCTGCGTCGGGCTTCCCACATGATCTGTATAAATAAATCTCACACAGACAAGGTTATCAGAGGGATTCCTTCCAGATGTCATCTAAACTGCATGTCACCTTGCTGCAGAAATCAGCCTTTGTGTCACCACAAAGTCTGACCTAGAGACCTCATTCCAAGGTAACAAGGGTGAGGGGCGTTTCTCATGGACATTGTACTTGCAGTTTAGGTTTATCATACCTAGCTCTCGTTAGGTTACAGATTAGGTTCTCTACGCAAGGGATTTTGCATTTCATGCTTATTGAAAGATGGTTGGGGGTCTTTGTATTTATGACTCATCTTCACTATTAAGCCTCTTCTATTGTTTGTTATCGTAATCATTTCAGCTCTTGCATTTTACTGTAGATTGAAGTCTTTTCAATAAATATATTGAAAATGTCCTGCATCTCCTTCATTGCCTGTCTGTGACTGAGACTTGTTGCTAACAAAAGAAAAGGGTAACTTCTGTTCCACCACAACTCCCCTGAGATGTCGCAATCTAGAGTCCATGCGTAAAACTACCTTTTACTGACTGGGTTTTGGGTGAGGTACTATTGTGAGCTGGAAGGGTTGGGCCGACAGTTGTGACTTCTTGTAGGATTATTTTTTTTTCAAATATATTTTTATTAACAATTCGCTGTCTTACATATGCAATTCCATTTTTGGCAACATCTTGTTCTTATCATACCTATCAATCAAGCAATCCGTATTCATGTTATACTTTACAGATATTTTGTTACATAACTTCTTAGTCATTTTGATTACCATATAGTATTCGTTAATCACTAGATCTAATGTACTAACATTTCTGCTTTAAGGGGTTATGTACTTCGTGATTCTTTGTTACCATTTTGAATTATGTGGCCACATAACAGGCTTAACTCAACTTTAAACTATGTATAAACTTGATGGCTTTGTGTGGGTGGGCCTTTGCAGCTATTAAAGGAAGACTGCCGGGGCACTTCATTGTGCGGGGATGTCCAGTCACCTACTCTTCCCCCCCCCTTCCAGCAGTTATGTAGCTATTTGTGTCCAACCCGTCTCTGCCCTATATCACTGAGTGCGGTCTGTTGGTGTATCCGTCAATACCCCAGCTCTTGTTTCGGGGACCTTCCCCCAGGGCCAAGTCTGTTGAACGTATTGGTCATCTCATCCTACCACCTCGGGAGCTATCGGTCCCTTCATTAGGTCGTCCTAGCTTGTCACTAAGTCCTCCCACTCTGGGGCAATTGGGGCCTGGCGGATTCCCCTGGCCTCCTCTGCCTTTAGGACCTGCAGTTCAGCCCTGGTCCATCTCTTAACATCGCTTTTCCATTCAGTCAGCGAGGGGTGGCTGGGGGCCTTCCAGCCCCTCGTGATCAGCTTTTTATAAAGGGCCAGAGTCAGGTCCAGGAAACGACCCCTAACATTCCCCCGCGGGGCACCGGTCTTGAGGCCCAGCAAGCACATAGGGGTTGGCGGCAGTTCCGTCTCAAATAGTCCTGACGGGAGCGCATCATCGCCCTCCAACCAGCCTGGAGCACCGGGCATCCCCACACCATGTGGTCAAAGTCAGCTTCCCCGTCCCCGCATCTAGAACATGTCCTGGGGGTCCCCCCATATGTACGGAACAGTCGGTGAGGATGAGGTACGTCCTGTGTAGGTAGCTGTATTAGATGTATCTTAACCTCGTGTTGCATGAGATCGTCGGGGGGATAAGCCAATGCTCTGCTCCACTCTGCCTCGGACAGGTCCCGCCCAATCGTTCTCACCCACCTTTCTCTAAGGGAATGCAGAGGGTCTAATGCAGCCTCGATCTGGGCCCGGTATATTTTAGCAACCAAGTGAGGTTCTTCTCCTGATGTCAACAGGAGGTGTAACACCCTGTGGACAGTGGGTTCCGCATGAATCGTATCCCAGTGGTCCTTCAAGGTATGCACTAACTTCCTGAAGAGTAAAAACTGTCCCTGAGGAACTCCCCCTCCCGTTAGGTCAGTAAAGCTTTTCAGCACCCCCTCATTGAATAGCCCCCCAACTGTCACTACTCCTGCTCTTGTCCACGGTCCCAGCCCTAGACGCCCCAGTCCCTTTCCACTCGGGTCCAGGGCAAGGACTGATAGCGGCAAAGCTGGGGAGTATGGTGGGCCCACTCCGACCCTTCTCGTGCATCGTTGCCAGCATTTCATTGCAACACTATTCATTATGTTGTCCCCTAAGGGGGCAATCTTCCTGTCTGCCATGCGTGCTACAGTCCGAGCTGTGTCAATCACACCGTGGGCGGTACACAAATCCAGATGTCCCCTGCCCACCAGCCAACCAGACACCCATTGTAGTTGGGATGCCAGGTAATATGCCTCGAAGTCAGGGGCACCCAGTCCACCCATATGGGTCGGTCTACAAATGGTCGTCAGTGCTGTGGGTCTACGACCATCATCCCATATTAGCTCCCTGAGCAAAGCGTTCAACTCGCGAAACCACGCCGAGGGGACCAGTAGTGGTAAGTTAGCGAAGTAGTAGAGGAGACGAGGAAGCGTAATCATTTTAGATAGTGCTACTCTGGCCATTATTGTTAACTTCAGTGAACGCCAGAACCCAACCGAGGACCGCAGGGAGCGGAGTGTCCGGCCAAGATTACCATCCCGGGGATCACTCAGTTCGTGGAATATCTGAATGCCCAGATATTTGAAGGTCTGTGGGGCCCAGTTCACATCCACTGGGCATGCTCCAGGGCGTACGCTGCCTGGCAGCATGGGAAACACAAATGTATTGCCCCGGTTAAGGCGAAGCCCCGACACCACCCCAAAGTCTTCCGGGATCCTCAAAGCCCATGTGAGTCCACTGGTCCCATCCCTCAGGTAAATAAGTATATCGTCGGTGTATAGAGAGACAATATGTTCAGTTGGTCCCCATTCAATTCCCTTACCCACGTCTTCCCGCCGCAGCTGGGATGCCAGGGGCTCAATTGCCAAGGCAAATAACAGTGAGGACAGGGGGCATCCCTGTCTGGTTCCCCGGAATACTGGGTATGCACTAGATATTGTTCTGCCCGTCTTCACTCTTGCTAGTGGGGACGAATACAACAGGTCCACCCATTTTACCCAACCCTCCCCGAGTCCCATTTTTAACATCACGGCCCTTAGGTAGTCCCATCTGATCGAGTCGAAGGCCTTCTCGAAGTCTACCGCAAGCAAGACCCCCCGCTGGCGGCTTCGACTCGTTAGGCATGTGCAAAACAGCAAAAATCCGCCTCAGGGAGGTGCTGCGACCAGGAACAAAGCTGTTCTGGTCCGCATTCACGAGTGTGGTCATGAGGGGGAGCAACCGGCCAGCCATGATCTTACTAAGGATCTTAAAGTCGCTGTTTAGCATCGATAAAGGACGAAAGTCCGTCACCGATGCTTCCCTGGCGTTTGTCTTGGGGAGTGGCACCACCAAGGCCTCCGGCAGCGTGCACGGCAGCTCCCCACAGTGTAATGCTTCCGCCAGCTGGGGAACCAATAGAGATTTATATTTTTTGTAAAAATCCATGGAGAGACCGTCTGTACCAGGGGTCTTCCCGGGGGCTAATTGCGCTATGGCCTCGCTTATCTCCTCCACTGTCACTGGTACCCCAGGCTATCTCTCTCTTCTGAATTCAGTATCGACAGTGGGATTTGCTGTAGAAAATTATCAAAGGTCTCCGTCCCCAGGTCGCTACGTCTCCCATATAGGTGTGTGTGTAATATTCCCTAAATGCGTCATTTATGGGGTCTGGTCTGAGTCTACGAAGTCCCCCTTTATCCAGTACACTCGTGATGGGCTCGTTATACCCGCCTGGGCGCACCAGCCACGCTAGCGACTTGTTGTAGGATTGACTTAGTTGCCTACAAACACAAGTGCTGTCATCCCTAAACCAGCAGTCATGCCTAGGAGCGAGAGTCCAGCTTCGACAGTAACAGATGTGCCTTCCTGCGGAGAGGGAAATATAGAATGGCAAGACACTCGGGGTTCAGCTATAGAGGAGTGGCGATTCTGATTAAAAGAGTTGCAGCATTTCACATTAGGCAAACCTCGACAGATGAGTTGGGTAGGTACACAATGCCCAGAGGAGACTGGGAAGGGGAAACACTCCTCCTATTGAATGTATACTTCCCACCAGGACTGCAAGCTGATACCATTCAAGCCAAGAGACATGTACTTACAACCGCCTCTCAAGCAATGACAGTCCTGGGGGGTGATTGCAGTATGATACTGCATCCACAGCTAGTCAAAATAAGCAGCAGACATAGTAGCAGTTGCATGGATTGGAAGTAATTAAGCTTCATGTTCGCACTAGGTATAGGAGACATATGGAGAACACTACATTCCAATGACAAGTGCTTTTTTCCTATTCAGGGGCTCCCAAGTCATTATCCTGACTTGATTACTTCTTCACCACACTGAAGACACTACATAAATGTACAGATGCAGAATGCTAAGCAACAGGATTATCTGACCACTCTGCTTTTAGTACTACAATGAGTGCACAAATGCCACAAGGGAGGGGGAAAGGGGGAATGGTTGTGTGGCGTTTAGGAAGGTCTGAGATAGTAAACAGCTAACAAAGGCCACAGAATGCTACTTTAAGAAACTACAGGCACAGTAGAAGACACTGCAACACTATAGGGGGCCTACAAACCTACAGTAAGATGGGAGATCATTTAAGGGAGAGGCAGGTGAAAAGAAATCTAAATTAAAACGTTGCGCTGAAATAAAGCAGTAACTCATAGACTTAGAGCAACATTTCACTGAGACACCAGCAGACAGGGTAAAGTGATCCATCTCTATGAAAAGTGAGGAATACCACATTTTAGCCTACATAGAAAAATGAAAACAGATCTCGGAGCTGGGGATAAAGCAGGGAAACTCATAGCATGGCTTATCCAAAGGGAGAATGTGGGGAACCAAGTTAGGGAACTCAAGGCCCACACTGGGAGGAAAATAACAGGCAATGAAAATATAGGAGTTACCTTTGCAGACTACATGCAGGAAATGTATGAGGTACACACAAACCCATGCTTGCACGAGATGCAGAGCTTTATCATAGACTGCCCATGCCGGAGACTATCGAAGGATAGGGCCTTAGAGCTGGAGGGGGACATCCCAGTGGAGTAAGTTCATGCTCCATTAACACAGCTGTAATCACGCAAGGCACCAGGCCCCAGTGGGATACCAGCAGAATTCCTCATAAAAATGGCAAGTAAGGTAGTGGCACCACTCCTAGCAGCATTTGAGGCAGCAAACTGTAAAGAAGAAATGCCTGGAGACATGAGAACTGCTACAATAGTACTTATCCCCAAGTATAGGAAGCCCAGAGATCAATGTGAATCGTATTGACCGATATCCCTTCTTAACTCGGACACTAAAGTGTTAGCTAAGGTCCTGGAAAACAGACTTAGAGGGGTAATCACTGATCTGATACATCCAGACCACAATGGATTCATGCTCCGTGGATCAACTAAATTGAACGTCATTGCATTGCAGCTGCGGAGGGGGTTGAGATGCCACTGACAGTGCCACATTGGACGCAAACAAAACATTCAACTCCATAGAATGGCCTTTTCTATTTACTATCTAATTTCTGAAATGGGTGCAGCTCCTTTACAAGAATCTGAGAGTGTAAATTAAAGTGAACAAGGTCTTGGCTACAGAATTCCCTATAAAAAGGGGCATGTGACAGGGATCCCCCCTCCATCACTGATGCTGTTCGCTTGGCGATAGATATCCTGGATAAATGGATACGGTTAAATGCACAATAATGGGGACGTATTCAGGTCTCTAGATAAACTTGGAGAAATCCCTAATGCTAAATTGGGTGGTGGATAGAGAATTACTGCTACCTCTGTGGGTGGTCCCCAGAAGCTTTATTCTACGAAAACAATCTGATCCCTCTATTAAGCAAACTAGATAGAGACATAAAACATTGGGGAGTGTTACCCATCTCAGTACTGGGTAGGGCTGCAATTTCCAAAATGATCGCACTACCCAGATTTATCATCATACTACAAAACAGCCCGTACAAACTACCCAGTGTTTTTTTTTCTCACAATAGATAGATTGAGATCATTGCTATGGCAGAGCGGTCCACCAAGGATTGCACTGACCCTGCTCCAGCGATCAGTCTGTGAACGGGGAATAGCCTCACAAAAAATATGACAAAAAAATACTACAAAGCAGCCCAGGTCAGCAATGTATATGACCGGGCATATACCCAACTAGATGACCGGGTTTATAGCTAGGGAGGAAATTATACCTTCATTTGCTATATGATGGACTAGGGGGCCGAGATTGACCTCCCACCAGCTATAGAGGCAGTGATAACCACATGGCGTAGGTTAAACAGGGAAATGGGATGGGACAAGAGACACAACAAAGACACCCTTATAATTGGGCACTAGAGTGGGCCCTGTGGCAAGACTACCGGGATTTAAAAACTGATACTGCATCCGCTTTTCCTACCTAGAAGATATGTGGGATGCAAATAGTGTAGCACCATTTGACCACCTCCAAGCGGAATAGGAAATGGCGACCTCACAAGTGTTCAAATACTTACATCTCAGACACGCACTGCATGCATTCGATTCCGCCAAGGGGAGAGACCAAGGAAGACTCCCCTCTGTAACGGGGACTGTTAGATGGCCGAATGACCACAAAGGCCATATCCTTAACATATAATACATTGATGACAAACACACAAGTTACCTCAGGCAAGTTAAGAGACACCTCGGTGACCTGGACAATGACGACTGCTGAGTTGCGCTACAATTACATAGAATGGTGGCCATAAAAGCCAGCTTCCGACTCATTGAGTTAAAAATCTTATACAGGGTATATTACTACTGAGTTCTCCTATGTAAAATAGGAGACCACAAATGCTTACGAAATTGTGGCATGCGAGGTACCTTCGTTCACACATTGTGGATCTGTCCCAAACTTCGAACATACTGGGAGGAGGTGGTACTGAGACTTGAAGAAGCCACTGATACACACATAGAATCACAAGCACCGCTAGCATTACTAGGGAACTGAAGAGACTCGGACGTAGCATCCTACCGGACAGTATTGGATTCCTCATCACATAGAAGGCTATAGCCCAGAAATGGAATGATAGAGGGTTGCTGGATATACTGGACTGGGAGCAGGGTATGGATCTCTGTATGGTCTGAGAAAGAATGATTTACAAGGGATGGGGCTGCCCCAAAAATGTTGAAAAAAATGGGGTGGTGGACCCTAACAGGAGAATAACAAGGAAGGGTTATGTATGGGACAGAAAAAGAGTGACAGACTTAGGAGGGGCAATCATAGGCCTTAGAAGATGAGTGATGAGACAAAGGGGGCCCATCTGACTGGCAGAAAGATGGAATGATCATTCTGCATTTGTACATTGGGTGGACAGTATGTAATTTGCACGCAGGGTCGGACTGGCCTATAGGACAATCGGGCAATGCCTGATGAGTTGATCTGACAGATCAGTGTGTGGGCTATTTTTTTGTCTGTTTCTGGGCCTGTTTTATGGTCTGCCGGGAAGTTTTTTTTTTGTTGTTTTTTTTTACTGTTAATATACTTGATACTAGAACAAACATTGTCTGCAGAAAGCTCAAATCCATGCAGTCTTCCATACAATGCAAAGCATTTACACAATGTGTTTTACAAGTTCAAAATTGCTCCAATTTGCAAACATGGTCAACATTTTTAGCTATCAAATTCACTAATATGGGCACTTTTTTTTTGGTGCCCGTGTCTATTTTCTGTTCCACTCCCACCCTGGCTGCGTGGGGAAGGGCGGAGGGAAAAGATCAAATACCGCTGTTGCTACAGCTGTTGAAGTAACTTGGTAACAAAACAAATAAAATCTTTGTGAACAAGAAAATCAGATGTGAGATGCTGGGGGCATGAAAAGTTATTCTTTCCCTGATACACTGAAAGCCATTCCAGTCCAGGTTCATGAGTCAGCCTCAGAATGTTCTATGGGAGTTGATGATCACTGCCCAGATCCATACTCCATTAGAGAAAAACAAAAAGATGATGGATGGAATGCTCATATTAATCCCACTACTAGTATATGGCCAATGCTGAATTCCATCCAATTGTTTTTTGCTGACTATGTAACTAGAGACAGAGTCAGACATATGCATATCGTCCTTGGCACTGCTGTTCTAAAAACAGTCAATTTGGAACTGCTAGAACAAGTCCCTGCTGAACAGGAACACAAGCAACCCTATATCATTGTTTGGCCGTTTTGGGCATCAGAAGTGAAGTGCAGCTTGAATCCTGTGAAAGAGCTGAAGAGGGTGAGCAAGGGACCCGTGTCTGAATACAATATTTGAATCTAGAGCGGCCAGTCCAACATTATTTTGCTCACTATACCACTACGGACCTTAACCACATGCCAATCAGTCTGGCAGGTCAGTGTGAAATGTGGAAGAAGGGAAATAACTTTGACTGAGTTGCCTGGTGTGAGAAATAGAGCTCGTTAAGTAATGCTCATCTGCTTTCGTCCAATGTGAACTATGTAGAATTTGCAGATGCTCTGAACTGAGATGTTAATCATAGTAAAGCCATGTGCTTACTTGCAGCATGGTATATGGGAGCATGGTCTACGTAAGCAATATTGGGGCAGTCAAGTAGGGACATGGAAGCGCAATGTTAGTAAGAGTAGAAAAAAACAAATTATGACTTCTTTGTGATCTGCATTGGAACTCAATAAATGCTGCCTGATAAGAACTATTATTGCAGAATAAAATATTGTTGTCCTCGATTTTGTACCATTGAAACAAAAGCAGAAGCACTGACACTGTTGACTCACTAGCTCTGCATACAGTAATCTGATGAAGTTTGTTCTGTTTCTAATTTTGAATGTAATGATCTGTAAGTCAGGAGTTCAGGTGGCAGGCAGAGGAAATCGTCATTGTGTACATTCAGAGTTACCTGGTATTTGAGGAATCCAGTGTCTTTTTTCTGATCTGGCAGAACTACCATAGCTGGAATTGGTGCCTCAATTTCATGGTGGTAAGTTCTATAGTGGGAGGGCCCCAATTGTACAGAGTAAGGTGCATTGCCTGGTCTGAAAAGGTGAAAGGACGTGTCAGATAAGCTTCATTGAGGACCTTCTCAATGCACAAGTTTCCTTGTGGATTATGAGGTAAGCCTCCCCTGGGGCACTGGACATATTTTTATAATGTCTTGTGGTATCCAGTCGGAATCTTCCCGAAAAATACTATATTGTTGGTTTCATTCAGCAGTTCATTTTGGGATGAATTTCTTGCAAAACCTCCTAATGAAAAACATGGGCTACCCATAAAATACTAAAACTCAAACGCTTGTAGCATTTGAAGTCCAATGGGCAGCAAATGTCTTGGTGAGTGTGGAAGATTCTTACAATTATAGGTGCTGATAGACTTAGTTTAAGTTGAACTTTGGAAAGATGTATGCATTGTTCAGTTGATGGATCATATCTTATATGTGTCTTCATCTCTTTCCTTTGTATGGTCATGCTGGGGATCCTACATACGAGGAAGTTGGGACGGTAGAGTCCTCTGCATGGTGAGAGATGTGTACCCCGCTCTGAGTGCCCTAAGTGTTGTTGTCTGAATCCCAAATGCTGCTTTTAACACAGATCATGCGTGTGTGCCATGATATAGACATGTCTCACGGAGTGTTGTATTGTTGGGCCGGGAGGGGCGCCCAAAGTCCTACCCTCATAGTGGTGGAAGGCTACTGTCTGCCTCAGGAGTTAAAGAGCAGCAGCGCGGTGGTGGCAGCATGCCATGTAATGATCTGTAGTAGTGAACAGGTCCTTTTTACCCTGTGTCACTGGAGTGAGGCCTACAGGCACACTCACCTTTTTAAAAGGTCTGCTGCAGTGTGTTTAACTTATCCCTGGCCTACATCAGGTTACTGTGGAAGTGCATGTGTGCTGAAAACCTTCTGGTTGAATGTGTACTTGCAAGAAATACACTACACGGAAGGTGACGTGAGGTACAATGCACACATTGTAAATGTGTGTACTGGCAGTGTGTGGTTTTAAAATGATGCGCTGGTGCAGTACAGAGACTTCCGTACTGATCAGTGCATGCAGACTGAGTTCATGTGCTGCATGTTGGAATGCTGGTGTTAGCATAGTACATGAAGATAGAAATACTAGGCAGTGGAGTGGTCTTTGAATGTGCACCGAGAGTAGAAGTGCCTGCAGTAGTGCATAACACGGAGGACCTTGAGTTCCATTTATAGAAAGCCCAGGCTTGCCTCGTGAAAACATGAGGAGTAGTGGAATACCCCCAGACAGATTTATGTATTGCTGCATTCCTGTAAGCTGGGTGGGACAAGCAATGGACGATGGGAGAGTGAGGCTCTTGATGGGCCTGAGCACATCTCCGGAAGAGAGAGGTAGGACTGATAAGGGAATCTTAAAGAGTGCAGCTGAGGGCCCAGGATTAACCTTTTTGATGTACATATCACTGTGGCTGACATCCAGGTGTGAGCTTTGATCACTCCCTTGAAGCTTTGGAGTCCTGCCTGCTGTGACAGACATCCTTCAGGAGAAAGAAGAAAGGGGAGAGGTGTCCATTTCAAAGAAGCAGAACCCCAACATAAAACTTCAAAGACCCCGACACTACGTTACATTTTATGTCTGGAAAAGGACTATAAGTAGGGGAGTTTGAGACTCTGAACGTTGTCATCCGTTGAGCTGCCAGACGTGCTGCTTGAGAAGGGGAAGCTCTGCAAGTCTTCTGCCTGTGACTAGGACTAGTAGCTCAGCCTGCTAGTCTCCCTGCTGGGTAAGGGGCATCACCCAGGGAAACCAAGGTTGCTTGTCCTGGAACCTGGAGCACCAGTGCCTGCCTGCTCGCTAAGACCGATGTACTTGTGAGGGAAAGGTGCACGTTGGAGGAAGTGAGATTCAGAGGAGAGCCTAGACGTGGGGGCTTTCTGAGCAAGGTGTGAGGAACTGTGCTGCACCGGTTGGACTGTTGCCTTTGTGCAGCCTAGGGAAATCGACGACCGACCCATATGCCAGGAGGGGCCGCCATGAACTGTGACAACGAGTGGAGGAAGAATCACGCCCTTCCACTGATGTGCAGAGGATTAAATAGATGACCCTATATGCCAGGAGGGCAGAAGAGACAGTCTTGAAGTAAGTTACAGAGCACTGGAAGAAGCCCACTGCCATACCGATTGGGCCATTGCCCATGTGCTGTATGGTTCCCATGACCTCCGATGACAGGAAAGGGCATGTAGGAAGTCAACTTGAGGCTATTGTGTGACCGGACTAGTAAGACCCCATTGGAGTGATCCCATATGCCAGGAGGGGCCACTCATGACGCTGATGCCAGGGGCCTCGGTCGTTGCCTGTGATCTGGGAAACTGCTGCTGCAACTGAGAGAGGATCTGCTGTATGTGGGGGATTGGACCTGGGGAGGTCTGAGGACAAAGAGGATGCCGTTGGAGCCCGCCACAGCAAGGAGACAACCTTCATCCTCTGTCAAGGCGATAAAGACTTACTGTATGTTTGCTGGAGCCAGAGCAACTCCAGTCATTAGAGCTGCTGGTAAGCGCAGCACAGGAGAGAGAGAGTTGGCACCTGCCAGGAGCTCTACATGTGACCACGTGCAGCCCGACTTTGCCAATCCAGACCAGGACTGTGCTTCACTGCTGACAGGTTTTGTACTGTCAGAGCAGGTAAGCTGAGACCTGGGCCTTTGGAGCCCCAGGGGATATACCGCCTTTGGTTCTGCAACCCCACTGACAGTGACTACACCTTACAAACAGAGTCTGGAATAGGGAGCTTAAGTGTGCCTTAATAGTTTACATTCCCTGAATGCAGTCATAAGTGAGTGAGGAATACCCACACCAGTTATTCAAGAGTTGTAAATACAGGGAGTGGCCTGTCAACCACTACCATCCCTACCTCAAGGGAATATTATTGCTTTTTGCAGGTGATTGTGTATTAATGGGCATATGAGATATAGAAAGGCCATTCAGAAGGCAGGTGGAAACATTTCAGAATTTCCTTGATGATCTTTGTGGATCACGGTCATGTGAAATTAACCTTTGTCAGGATGGGATACTAAACCATATGGATACATTTGTGTGCTTGAAGTTGTAAGTTGGTTCTGCATAATAGGATTCACACCGAAGGCATAAAGATAGCTTGCGTGCGGGGTCCCCCAGGGCACTCTATCTATCTATCTATCGCTATATATATATATATATATATATATATATATATATATATATACACACACACACACACTAAGATTAAAGTAACATTATAGTTAAGTGAAATGTTCAGTAACAACATAACATTTTGAATTCAAAAAGGCACAGAAATTCAACAGTTATAGTTACCTCTAGTAACTATAACACATGCCCTAAGGTAACAAACTATAACTCACGCCCCACCATACACAGATCTCTCATCAATAATTTCATCAGAAATCTTGCAGTGATATTAGCAATGATGTAATTGAAGATGCCATGAGTTATATAATATGTTGGGTAACTAGCAGTGCATGGCGAGGGCATGAATTATAGTTACCTTAGGGCATAGTTGCTGCTGGGTGTAGCTTGTGTATGTAGGGATTTTGATGTATAAGGTTTTGAAATGTAATGTGTTTCTTGAAATGTTGAACTGTGAAACTGGAGGGACAGTTGGAGTAGTCCTGCTCACCTGCGAGCCACCTACTTTGAAGCACAATAATGATTCGAAGATTTTTATACTTACCGTGGAAATTAGCATGTTTTCTTAGCAACAAGGCACATCCTTAAACCTTGCCGCTCATGGCCAGTTGCCTGCAGAAAACAATACTATTTTGTTGGCAGCCATCTTAGAAGTATCGTGAAGCAAGCTTGAGCAGCGTAAGGTATTGCAGCAGAGTGGCATTCTAGTGGGTGGTCACATCAGCACCCCGTTAACGGTCTGTCACTGGCAACGTCCTGCATCGCGGCCAGCAGCAAGTAACGTCACAGGCAGCCCATGGTCATACTGGAAGAAGAATAGACAGCAAGCGGCATTCTAATGGACGGTCGCATCGCTGCATGTTTACGGCTGTGTCACTAGCAGTGCCCTTTGAGACAAGCACGTCTGATTCAGTTTATGGTCCATTATACACATTGAACATTAAGGTGGAGGATTCAGCTGCAGAGTAATGATTGGTTGATGTACTGGGACTCAGTGTGGAAAATCTTTCAGAGCATGGCATCGGCATGGGACAGCTGGAATAATATTGTATGAGGCATTTGTCCCTGTGGGAATCAGTGATTCGCACAGCTTTGAAGCTGAACTCTGTCATGAGAAATGCATTGGTGATGTGCACAGCTTGCACTTCATGAAATATATTATACAGCGACATCACAAATAAGCATACCCTGTTGTTAGAAATTGTACACAAATGCTAATAGATATTTAATTGAATGTGGTATATTAATTGCTGCTCATTGACTGTAAATGAAAATTATCTTGGCATATAGGAGCAATTGCATGTCAAATTATATAAATTTGCAGATTTAATTTGTAAAATCTGTATTAGCAATACTACTACATCACAATATGCAACAAGGTACTGTACCACCCCGCCATTTAAATCCCTTGTTTTTTATCATCACATTCTACTCCAGAGAGTCTGGGGGGTTGCAGGTGTCCTGCTTCACAGAATTGACCTCAGGATTCTTCCCTTGCACACCATTGCACTGGGAGTTAGAAACGGTGGAACAGTATGCTAAAAAGAGTTCCTCAGCAGGGAGTGTGGCTCTTAAATCTATAAATGCTACATGTGTACTGGACAGATGGATCCATGCCCTGCTAGACTCTGTTCACGCAGTCATCCTTCGGACCTCCAGTCACATTTTAAAGAGGTGACAGGCGCAGGCTGCTGCAAAGCAAATGATCCAATCAGGCCTTGATACTGCAGGCTTGGTGGCAAGAGCCATGGGCACTCCAGTCTCCCTGCGTAGACATGCCTGGTTGGTTTTCACAAGATGTCCAAACACTCATAGAAATATCCTTTAATGGCTCTAGACTCTTTGGTTCTAAAGCAGATTCAGCGATTCAGAGAGATTTGAAGATAGCAATGCAACAGCAAGGTCCCTAGGTCTGCAACACAATCTAGAGATTACAGACAATGTAAAAGCTGAAGCTTCTTCTTTCAAGGGCAACAGTAATGTACTCATCAGAATCAGCAATCAAGAGACACAGAGAATGTGGCAAAGAAAGACAGCATGCCCTACCCCCCACCTCCTCCTCCCTTTTCCAGAAAACAAAGGGAAGCAGTATGAGTCCTGCCTTACCCAGGTACACTCGATGTATTGGAGGACGGGTATTCTCCTTTCCACAAGCATGGAGGACCATTAGTTCAGACCTTTGGGTCTTGCAAGTTGTGGAACGAGGAAAGCCCTACTCTTCTAACAATCACTGCCTCCAATTCCTCCCCAGCCACAGGTACTCCTGAAAGACCATCTATGCATCCTTCACAGGAAATACAATCCTCAATCCTAAATAATTATGTAACATATCTAACATATGACGAGTAGGAGGAGGTCACACTGAAGCCTTCACATTTGTTGAACAGAATTTTTTCATTAGGTTAGTTTCCCAGAGCATTGCTATGTCTGTTTGTTCTCTCTGAAAAAGGGCCATCACTTGCCTCCTCTTTCTAGGATTATTTAGTCCTTGCACGTTCCAAGTTATGAGATTATTGTGGCATTGTAATGATTCACTGTAGCCATGCTTCTTGAGAAGTGCCAGCAAAAGTAGTGTTGAGTTAGAAGGTCTTTGTAAGTGTTCATTGACTATTGGTGGTATGCTGCTAACTGAACCAGCCCAGCCAATGTAACCAGCACATCCCAATCCCCTCCCATTTTTCCTCCCTAATAGTGTCCGCTTGACATTACAAGCAAAATCACTAAAGTTATAACAAGTTGTGCTTGTACTCCCACACTCAGGATTTTACTATGGAGGGGTCAGATGGGTAAAAGATTTAAGAGGTTAACCTTTTTTTCTCTGTGGCTGAGAAAAAATACATAGACTGTCTGTGACAGGAAAGTTAATATGTACCACATATGGATACACAAATTTCGAGAAATATATTGCGCATAAGGGCTAGTTCAGGTTTTTCTTTCAGTTTTGCTGCATAACGGTACCTAACGAGGTAGTAGCACTATAGGTTATCATACTGCAGCAACTTCTTCCTTATTTAAAAAGTCTCACTGCCTAACAACGAAGATATGTACTCATTGTTCGTTGGACATGCTTTTTTGCAAGTTTCTTGAAACATTTTTAGGAACACAGATGCTTGTTGTGGATAAATAAATATCTTCAGTGTTTATAGGTAACTTGCAGCCAGCGGGGTACAGCATTGTGTATGGGATGGCCATCTGCTATAGTTTTTTCTTTATGGCCATAAATGCCCTGAGAGCCTCATGGTTTGCAAGCGACAAAACCTTGTGTTGTGTAAACTGAGTATTTGGCTCACCTTTATAAGGCTTGTTTTCACACCCATGGACGACTTGAGTAAAATTTGTCCAATGCCCGAGCACTGAATATGAAAAACACGTTGCAGAACCCTACCCAATACATAAATGAGCTTGTGTTTAAGTTACAAACGAGGAGCAGTTGTAATCCTAACGATAGTTAATTAATGATTTACACATTCAAGATTACTAGAAGTTGAAGTTAAATTTCAGCATTTTTATTGTAAAATAGTTATTTTAAAATGCTGGGATCTTACGCACATAATATTGGTAACATCACAGAAGACAATAAAAAGCACCTAAGCTTTTCAATAATAGTGAAAACAGGGAAAAGTCATAACATCACAATTTATAGCCCTTAAACCCTCACTATGCTATCTCTATGGGTTATGCTAGTTCTAGTAGATGAATAAATACTAATAAGCCTTAGTTTCGTAGGTGGTGCACATAAATGGACAACAGGGTTTGATGTCTGTTTGGAATACCTTGTCAGTTATTTCGAGCACAGAGCTAAGAACTAGAAGATTGCATCTACGAGGGAACACAATCCTGGCACCAGTTCAATTGAGATGGAAACTGGTACCGTGCTCATTTGTGTCTGCGAGGTGGGTGAAGTTTCTCTCCTTACTAAGTGGCCTTATATTTTGTATCTTATCTAAGATGTAATTTGCAATGTGGCCTTAAGAATGTTTTGACATCATATATCAGTGGATGTACTAATTAGGTAAAAATGTCATACACTGCATTATTTGGGTTATGGTTGTTATATGACCTTGAAAAATGGGCCTTCCTCATACTGATGTCGCACTGGGGGTTTTGTTGATGTCTATATCTGAACGACTAGGATAAGATAAACACAGACACCTTCGTCAAAGGCAGACATGTTGATGAGCTTGCATAGTTTGACAAAAAACAACAGCCTCCTTTGTCAAAGATGGCAGCGTCTATGGTCTAAAATGGCAACCTCCATTACCTAGGATGGGTTCATGGATATAGATAAACAAGCTGGACAAAGTAAAATGGAAACTATACCTAAAGTGTAACTTGATCCTGTATGTGTTTCAGAACTTAAAAATAAAAGAAAGAAGCCTAAAAGCAATTGATTAAAAAAATATGGAGGGAAACTGTCATACGATTTATGACATTCCTGTAATAATTTCTAGGCTAAATTGTCACTAAATTATCCCTGAATGTGTTTTCGATGGATCTTGCTTATCAGACATATTTATAATACATTTACAGAATAAAAGCATGTGCCAGAAACATGCATCTGATGAAATATCAATTCATCACTTAATAGATGTTCAATTACACATATCTTCAAACTGAATTGAAAACAGGGTCTCTGCGCTGGAAGACATGATTCTTACAACACTTGGTTCCCTTATATTGAAGGTCGTTCACCTCTCGAACTAATTCAAGGATAGATCTCTGCCTCTAAAGTTTAGAAGCCTAAATGGGTTTGTTAGAGGCTCCTGGTGGCAGGCGAGCCGCCAAGGAGCTGTACATTCACTCTACTCTTATTTGGTGGCTTTTTGTGTATATATCACCTTTCATTTATTTGTTTGTACTTCCTGGTCTTGTATAGAATGTATCTGATAGAGACTTCTAGTTGCAGATTCCTTACCTTAGAATTTCCCCCAGGCGTCAGACTGGATCCGGAGATTCTTCTTCTAGCAATACACTTGCGCGTTGGCAGGTGGAGTCGGGTCGACCCCGCGGGCGTTGTTGGCGTCGTGGTCGCTGTGATGACATCTGGAGTAGTATATAGACGCCGCCCTCGCACAGTGATGTCAGTTCTTTTCTTTCCGCGCCAAGTGCTGATCCGGAGAAGAGCTACCCTGGCTATTTGTTGGCAGAATTTGACCATTTTGTCGAGTTTTTCTGTGAACGTTTGGTACGTCGAGGATTTCCCCGAAGACCGGGTTCAAGCCATGCGAGGACTGTCATCGTACGATGTCGGTGACGGATCATCATCGGGTTTGTCTGTGGTGTCTCGAGCGCAACCACGACCCGAAGTCGTGCTACGAGAGCCGGGCCATGCACCCGAAGGCTTTGAGGAAGCGGTCCCTAAAGCTTATGGTGGCCTGGCGCTCAACTCCGCGTAGGTCCTGATCTCGCTCGAGAGGAAGATGTTGAGGTCGGTCACGGAGTCATCACCACTCGTCTTCTTCCAAATCCTCGGGTCAAGGAAAGAAGAAGAAGAAGTCGAAAAAGTCCCATTGCTCTCCGACTTCACCCCATCGTTTGGCCGACACAACGCAGGAAGAGCGTCCACTCACAAGGCCTTTGTCCTCAGAGCCTGCATATGGGTCGTCTCCGCGCTTCCCAGTGTTTACCGGAGCCGGAGCGACCCACGCCCAACTTAAAGAGTTTTATGAGGCCATGTGCCTCATATTTGGGCGGTCCGACCCAGATACAACGCCTTCGGGCCCAAGGGGTTCAGCTGAGGGGCCTTCGGGTTCCGCGCCGGCAGCTTATGCTCCGGCCACCGAGGTCACCTCCGGATCCGTGCACGGATTCGCACTGGCTCCTGTCCCACCCTTAAGACCTTCCCCGGCGCAAGGTCGATCATTGACGCTCTCGATGTCGGTAGTGCCCACTATCGAGGTCGACCCAATTTTTATCCCCGACGACTTGGAGTCGGAGCGGCGTCGGCCGACTTCAACTTTGATGGGGCCCTTTCGCCCCAGGTTGGATTAGGACCCTTTTTCCTATGGGTACGAATATGGGGAGGAATTGGAGGGGTCCCTAGACCCTTATGAATACCAGGATGATCTTTCTATGGACTGGGCTCAGGAATTGGGCAAAGCCAGTGGTCTAGATACTTCTCCTGATGCTGGCATGCTGTCTCCTCCTACCGTGGCTACGGCGAAGGGAGCAACTTACGGTGTGGTGGTCAGGAGGGCAGCTGAGGTCCTTAGTCTCGAGCTTCCCACTGTTGAGGTCACTTCTAATCTCCTGACGGAGGTGCTTCAGCCTGGGGCTCCTACTTCAGAACCCCTTTTGCCATTTAATGAAGCCCTCACCGATGTCCTTCTGGGTACAATGTCCAAACCCAACACAGGGGCTTCTGTGAATAGGACTATCGCACGCCGCCATCGGCCCGCTCCGAACGACCCTAAATTCAGGTCCCAACACCCCACGCTTGAGAGTCTTGTTATCCAGCTTCCTCTTCTTCAGGCGCATTCCCTTCTGCACCCCTGGATAGGGAATCCAAAAGTCTAGAACAGTTTGGCAAGAAGTTGTTTTCTTCCTTCAGTCTTGCGCTGCAGTCTGTGAACACTGCATGCCTTTTGGGCCGCTATACCCACCCTTTGTGGGATACGGTCCGCAAGTCCTGCCGCAGATTCCGGAGGAGGCCCGTGCTATCGTCTCCCAAGCTGTGAACGTTATGAGAGATGCAGCAAAGTTCACAATCTGTTGTGCGCTGGACACAACCAACTCTCTGGGCAGATCGGTTGCTACGATGGTGGCCTTACGACGTCACGCCTGGCTACGTACTTCTGGTTTTTCTGGGGATGTCCAACAGTCACTCATGGGCATGCCCTAGGATGGCTCCCGTCTCTTCGGAGACAAAACAGACTCATCCTTGGAGAGATTCAAGGATTCCTGGGCTACGGCTCGGTCCTTCAGTCTTTCCTCTGCTCCTCACCCACCACAATCCGCTTTTCGCCCCTTTTGTGGCCATGGAAGGGGCTACTTGTTGCGTCCTCCAACCAGCCCCTGTACCGCGCACGCTGTTCAGCCTCTGCGGGGATGCGGAATCCCACATGGCCGTGGGACAGGGGACCAGAGGTCTGCTCAGTCCACCTCTGCCCCCAAACCCTCCTAGTCCGTCCCCACACTCCCGTCCAGTTGGTGGCAGGATTCGCCATCACCTGCCCCACTGGGAAAACATCACCACGGACAGATGGGTTTTGCAGATAGTGCAAAAGGGCTACTCCCTCCCTTTCGCATCTGCTCCACCACCCATGTCACCATCCTTCAATCACCTTCCAGAGGATCATTTGGCGCTTCTCCGCCAGGAAGTCGTAGCTCTCTTGGCCAAGAGAGCTATAGAAAAGGTCCCTGTGCCAGAAGTAGGTTGTGGTTGTTATTCCCGCTACTTTCTGATACCAAAAAAGGACAAGGGCTTATGTCCTATCCTAGACCTTCTGGACCTAAACTACTTCCTCAAGAAGGAGAAATTCAAAATGCTCACCCTGGCTCAGGTTCTGTCCGCCTTGGACCCAGGAGACTGGATGGTAGCTTTGTACTTGCAGGATGCTTATTTCCACATCCCCATCCTGCCTGCCCACAGACGTTACCTACGATTCGTGGTAGGTCACAAGCACTTTCAGTTTACCATGCTCCCCTTCGGCCTTACCAGCACCCCTCGGGTGTTCACGAAAGTGATGGCGGTGGTTGCAGCTGATCTGCGCAGGTTAGGGGTCTCAGTCTTCCCCTACCTCGATGACTGGCGGACTCGCCCCAGTAAGTCGTCTCATCTTCAGACTATGGCGAACCTCGTGCACACGCTGGGGTTCACTATAAATGTGCCGAAGTCACACCTGACTCCTCAGTCGCTCTTTTTCATCGGAGCGGTTCTGAACATAGTGCAGTTTCTGGCTTATCCTCCCGAAAAGCGAGTCCAAGACATTCAGTCTATGATTGCAATCTTTCGGCCTCGGTCTTGGGTTTCGGTCATATTGACTCTGAGGCTGCTGGGCCTCACAGCCTCCTGCATCCTGCTAGTGACACATGCCAGATGGCATAGGCGGGCTCTGCAGTGGTACCTGAAGTTCCAGTGGGCTCAGCATCAGGGGAATCTCTCTGACCTGGTCCAGATCTCGGAGGGGACTGCGAAAGACCTGCAGTGGTGGCTTTCGAATCCGCATTGGGTCCACGGCAGATCCCTCTCCCTTCCCCAACCAGATCTTTCTATAGTGACAGATGCGTCTGTGCTCCATATCAATCTGCTGGTGCTCCGGGCGATCAGGCTTGCGTTGAAAGCATTCCTTCCCTCTCTCAAAGGGAAAGTGGTGCAGGTGTTCGTGGACAATACTACCGCCATGTGGTACTCCAACAAACAGGACGGAGTAGGGTCCTGGACCCTTTGTCAGGAGGCACTACGCCTCTGGACATGGCTGGAACATCAGGGAATTACCCTGATGGTTCAACATCTGGCGGGCTCCCTCAATGCCAGAGCGGACAAATTCAGCCGTCGATGCACAGCCGATCACGAATGGCGTCTCCATCCGGAGGTGGCGCAAGGTCTCTTTCAGCAGTGGGGGGAGCCTTGGTTAGATCTGTTAGCCTCTGCAGAGAACGCGCAATATCAGCTGTTTTGCGCCTTGGAGTTTCAAAGGCGGCACTCGCTCGGAGACGCTTTTCGTCTTGAGTGGAACTCCGGCCTCCTTTCCGCCTATGCCTCTTCTGCCCAGAGTTCTCAAGAAAATCAGGAATGATCGGGCCCAAGTCACCTTTATGGCTCCGGAATGGGCACGGAGAGTATGGTATCCAGAGCTATTGAGCATGTCTATTGTTACTCCACTCAGATTGCCTCTTCGGGCGGATCTTCTGTCGCGGCAACAGGGGACCTGTCCAACCTCTGCCTTCATGTGTGGAGATGAGCGGTGCCAGTTGACGGCTTTTGCCCTTCCACCCAAAGTCTGCAATGTTATCTTGGCAGCCAGGCATCGATCAACCAAAACTGTATACGCCTGTCATTGGAAAGAATTTGTGGCATGGTGTACCAACAAATCTGTTGATCCCCTTTCCGCCTCTCTCTCCGAGGTTCTTCTGTTCATTCTTTCTTTGGCCCAGCAGGGCTCTGCTTTGGGCACCCCTAAAGGGTATTTATCTGCCATTTCGGCCCTTCTTAGGCTACCTGATCAGCCCTCACTCTTTAAATCTCCTGTTGTGAGTAGATTCCTGAAAGGTCTCACCCATTTATTTCCTCCCACTCCATTTATCATGCCTCAGTGGGACCTTAATCTTGTACTTAATTATTTGATGTGTACCCCCTTTGAGCCAATGCATAATTGTCCCTTGCGGCTCCTCACCTTCAAAACTCTCTTTCTGGTCGCTATCACCTCTGCTCGCACGGATAGTGAGCTTCAGGCCCTTTCCTCAAAACCTCCATACTTATTTGTGCACACTGACAAAGTAGTGTTGCGCACTTGGGCTTCCTTCCTTCCTAAGGTGGTTACACCATTTCATGTAGGCCAGTCCATCACTCTGCCTACTTTCTACACCCCCCCACATCCTACCATGAGGAGGAGAGACTCCACCGTCTGGACCCAAAAAGAGAGTTGGCGTTCTACCTCAATCGTACTAAAGATTTCCGGGTGGACGATCAACTCTTTGTTGGATATGTGGGTGCAAAAAAAGGGAAGGCGGTGCAAAAAACATACCATCTCTCGATGGGTGCTTCTTTCCATCAAAATGTGCTACGCCTTGGCCAAGAAGCAGCCCCCTGAGGGCTTGGGTGCTCATTCTACCAGAGCAACTGCTGCTTCCACTGCATTAGCACGCGGAGTTCCTGTCTTGGATATTTGCCCGGAAGCTACGTGGGCATCCCTGCACACGTTTGCTAAGCACTACTGCCTGGACCGTCAGGTCTGTCGGGCGGCTATTTTGGTTGTTCAGTCCTGCATGACTTCCTAGTATGTTCTTGGTTCGCAGCCCACCACTGAGGATGGCATTGCTTGGGTATCTATTCTAAGGTAAGGAATCTGCAACTAGAAGTCTCTATCAGATGTACAAGTTACTTACCTTCGGTAACGAAATATCTGGTAGAGACATATTCTAGAAAAATCGGTTTTGTAGATGGGTATTGGCAGCACCCATCTGCTCCTCTAGTTACCTCTGCCACAAAGATCTAGGTCTAACATTTTTGGATGTTCTTATCAGTGTGCGACCAGCTTTGTTGTGGTTATCTATATGGAAGAATGATCGAGGAAGTTTGACCCAAGATATCATTATTGATTGCCTAACCTGTGAGAAAGGTATGCTTATTTTGTGGTTGAAGTATTTTGAATCTTTTTTTTGAGAAGATTGGTATGTCGAAGTCTTTCCAGAAGCCGGACTACTAGGCTACTTTTAGTAAGAAGGAGGTCAGTTGTGTTTTCTTTCACAATGCCTGTCATCTGCGAACCTCGCGGGAAGGCAACAAGACTAGTGTTCCCTCATTTGAAAGGTTTAATTATTTACAGCATGCACATGGGTGCAGAGAGCGACCTTTGTTGTTTCGTTTCAGGGCAGAAACTGTAAAGTTTTTGCTGGGATTCCCTTTATGGTTCTCTCATCACTTAGGTAACACTTCTTGCCCGTGGGTTGGCTTTTCACGTCAGCCAGCTCTGATTTTTTTTTTTTTTCTGTACATTTTATAATAAGTATACTAAGATGTTTTTAATTCCGTTTTTGAGGATACGATTTGGAAGGTGAACCTTGCATATCCGCGTTTAATGCAGCTCTCAGATTGTGAAACTGTTACATGTGGGCATGTTTCTAAAAACGTCAGTGAATGCCCTTAGGACTGTGTTAAATTAACGGAAGCCATTTGTCCTTTATGTTCTTATTGTTTCCCACATGTACTCTTATGTATCTGTAAATATAGATTTTTATACATTTTGTATATTTTTATGTGTTTTATTGTTTTATGTGCAGTCTGTGAAATATATACTTTATGGTTGCTTCCGAATAAAGTTTTGATGAATCTGAATTCCATAATGATCTTATGGTAGGCTGCTGATTTTCCTTCTCTTTGGAGACATAATAGTTGTTTAAGGAGAGTACCTAAATCCAATACCTTCTTTTGTCTTGGTATTTGTTCCCTCGTTTGTGTATTGATGGGGGGGAGCAATGTTTTTCTTTCAAGCCTGCCTGAAATAAAGTGGCAACATGAGAGAAATGTTGCAGTCGCCATTATAAGCCTTGGTGGACCTTTCACCAAGTCCTCAAAAAAAAGTGTAAAAGGGCACAAAAGGGTGCATGTGGAACACACCTCACCCCAGGACACATGCAGTGGGGTAGGAGGGCCCTAAAGAGATCTTCCTTTAGGGTAAAAATATTTTTTTATGTATTTTCGGTCACAGAAACTGCAATTCTAGTGATTGTGGGACCATGGTGCCAACTAGGTAGCGTAGTACCAAAACAACATTTAAGTAAGTAAGTTAGAAGACTCTGGTCAAAGACCAGGCTCTACAGCCAACGGTCATTGTGCAAGCCATAGGCCGTGCACAGTGTTGAGTTGGCCTCCTGGGGGGCTGGGCGTGGGGGGGGTTGGGCTCAAGACCATCCTCTTGCTGCACATGGCTGAAAGTCATGCGCAGCTAGGGGTTGGCCGTCAGCTGTGGTTGAAGTGACTTTTCAGTTAGGTATGGTAATAAGATCTTACTATAAGTTTAAAAAAAAACACAAATTCACTGAAAAACACAAAGGTTGAAATAACATTATAGTTAGGTGCTGAAATGAGATAACAATTAATGTTAAAAAACTTAAAAACACTGAAATCAGGCAATTATAGTTTAGTGAACTAACTATAACGGTTACCCCATAATGCAATGCTTAATACCTCACACAGTACATCAATCATGGCATGTCATATAAGATTATTGATAACATTGCTGATTGCATCTCAAATCTCAAATTACATCCTTCGTGATACTACTAATCACAAAACTCCATAAACCCTTATATAATTTAACCCCTTCGCTGCCAGGCCTTTTCCCTTCCTGTTCCGAGCCTTATTTTTTATATTTGGGGCAGTTCATGCTTAGGCCCTCATAACTTTTTGTTCACATAAGCTACCCACGCCAAATTTGCGTCCTTTTTTCCAACATCCTAGGGATTCTAGAGGTACCCAGACTTTGTGGGTTCTCCTGAAGGAGACCAAGAAATTAGCCAAAATACAGTGAAAATTTTGTTTTGTTTTTTAAAATGGGAAAAAAGGGCTTCAGAAGGCGGCACTTGTTTTTTTCCCTGAAAATGGCATCAACAAAGGGTAAAAAAACAGCAATTTTTCTCCACGTTTTACTCTGTAACTTTTTCCTGCGATGTCAGATTTTTGAAAGCAATATACCGTTACGTCTGCTGAACTCCTCTGGTTGCGGGGATATATAGGGCTTGTAGGTTCTTCAAGAACCCTAGGTACCCAGAGCCAATAAATGAGCTGCACCTTGCAATGGGTTTTTATTCAATACCAGGTATACAGCAATTCATTTGCTGAAATATAAAAAGTGAAAAATAGGTATCAAGAAAACCTTTGTATTTCCAAAATGGCCACAAAATAAGGTGTTGACAAGCAGTGGTTATTTGCACATCTCCGAATTCCGGGGTGCCCATACTAGCATGTGAATTACAGGCCATTTCTCAAATAGACGTCTTTTTTACACACTGTCTTACATTTGGAAGGAAAACAAATTAGAGAAAGACAAGGGGCAATAACACTTGTTTTGCTATTCTGTTTTCCCCCACGTCTCCCGATAAAAATGGTTCCTCACTTGCATGGATAGGCCTAGCACCCGCGACAGGAAATGCCCCAAAACACAATGTGGACACATCACATTTTCACAAAGAAAACAGAGCTGTTTTTTGCAAAGTGCCTACCTGTGGATTTTGGCCTCTAGCTCACCCGGCACCTAGGAAACCTAGCAAACCTGTGCAGTTCTGAAAACTAGACACCTAGGGGAATCCAAGATGGGGTGACTTGTGGGGCTCTGACCAGGTTCTGTTACCCAGAATCCTTTGCAAACCTCAAACTTTGGCCAAAAAAACACTTTTTCCTCTCATTACGATGACGGAAAGTTCTGGAATCTGAGAGGAGCCACAAATTTCCTTCCACCCAGCGTTCCCCCATACTGCCCGCGAAAGGAAATGCCCCAAAACACTATCTGGACACATCACAATTATCAAATACAAAACTACCTGTTTTTGCAGGGGGGCACCTGCGTTTTTGGTCCTGGGCTCAGCAGCCTTCTAGGGAAACCTACCAAACCCAGACATTTCTGAAAAACTAGACACCCGAGGGAGTCCAGTGAGGTGTGACTTGTGTGGATCCCCCAATGTTTTCTTACCCAGAATCCTCAGCAAACCTCAAATTTAGCTACCAAATCATATTTTTCCCACATTTCTGTGTGGGATCACCGCACTGGGACACATTTCATACCACCCAATGTTCCCCTCAGTTTCCCGGTAAAAATGATACCTCATTTGTGTAGGTGGGCCAAGTGCTTGTGAAAGGGAAGAGCCAAAAACATGTCGATATTGAGGGAGAACAAAGGGGTTCCAAAAGGACAGTTTGCAAAAAAAACATTTTTAGGCTGACAAGTGCAGCAGAATTTTTATCGGTATAGATGAGACAATGCTGGGTGGTAGGAATTTTGTGGATTCCTGCAGATTCCGGAAGGTTCCATCACAAAAACGTGGGAAAAATGTGTGATTTCCAGCAAAGTTGGAGGTTTGCAGGGGATTGTGGGTACAAAAATGGTGGGGTGCATGTGAAACACACCACCCTGGAATCACCCAGATGTTTAGTTTTCACATGTGTGTCGGTCTTGCGGATTTTTCTACATGGCAGCGTCCCAAAGTCCACAAAGTGCAGCCCTCACCATTCCAAGTGGGACCATTTTGAGAGTAAACCAAGCTCTCATGGCCCAAATGTAAAACTAAAACCCCAAATAATCATATGTCTTCTTGCTTGCTGTAGGATAAGATGTTTTAGAGTGTGGGGGAGGGCTGAAAGACTGTTACCCCCTTCAGTTGAGGTGGGGGCGTAATCAGGCACATACTGGTTGGTAGCCACCACCCCAATATTTTTTTTTTTTTTTTTTAATTCCCTGGCATCTAGTAGACTTTCTGCCCCCCTGGGGTGTGGATCAGGGGTAATTGCCCCATCTGCCCACTGGTGGGTAGAACAACTTTGGCCCCATTTATTTGGGGTGGGGGTATGACCATACCGCCACCCTCTTATTTTTGAAAAAAAAACTTCCCTGGCCTCTGGTGGGCTTTCTGCCCCCCCTTGGGGGATGTCATCAGTGATTTTATATATGATATCATAGAACATGTCATGAGTGATGTAATATGTGAGGTTACAAGCAGTGCATGGCAGAGGTGTAAGTTATAGTTAGCTCTGCTGTACACGCCCTACTGCTGTACTGCTGGCCCCGTGTACTCCCCTGGGTGTCAGCGCCACCCTTGGTTTATTCTGAGCTTCTGCTGGATCGGGAAAACAATTAAAAGAAAAGCAAAATGTCCTGTGGAAACCGGGGGTGGCGAGGGGTGGTTACCCGCTAATGGGGCCTGACCTCCTGTGGGGTTTTTGGCAACACCCTGCCACACAAAGACAAAGGCTGTGCACAGCAAAGGGTGGCCACAAAAGTATACTAATAATATATTACTTTACATAAAAAAGCCCAGAATAATTCTGTGAAAATAACAAAGTTTAAAATGTCACTGAAAAAACACATAGGGATAGACCAAAACATCCAACCCCTCCACAGCAGCCAGCCACCCTACACCCACACATCCTTAGGCCATGCGCATCAGGCGGGTTGGCTTTGCGCCCAATCTTTCCCCCTGTGGGAAAGTGCCAGTTGGCCTCAGGGTCTGGTCATTGGCCAGACTCTTATTTTTCTTTTGTACCAGCACAGCAATACTGGCACAGGTGCCCCGGTACCACAGGGGGTACCGCGCTGGATATCGCAGTATGAGGCACTGCAGTACCTGTGACCCGAAATATATATATATTTTTTAATTGTGACTTAAGAGGGCTTCCTTTTGGGATCCCAACCCCCATTGGATCTGGGGATTAGGGTGTGCCCACATTGCCCCCTTATGTGGCTTTTTGTTATGTTTTTTTCAGGAATCTAAGAACGACTCTTTGTCTTGTAATCTCATATTCTCCATGTTGTGGCCAGCCAGTTATGATCCACCCATCCACTGTAAATGGGCCAATCAGAGCATATCTGGACAATAACAGTCCAAATATCTCTAATTTCTTGCCAGCATTAATCTCTTCATACCGGTTCTCAACCCCTTTTTAAATTCTACTTTCTCAAAAACGGCTGAACTGATTTACACCAAATAATAAAAAGCACGCTTTTTGAGTAAAATTTTAACTGTTTGCCAAATTTGGTGTCATTTCGTTGAGCTGTTTCTTTTCTTTCTCAGATGGCAAACTCTCTTACAGGAGTTGTCAAAGGAAAATTGTACTTTTGGGACCCCCTTTTGTCTTGGACCTAGTTTGACAGATCAGCTCAAAAATTTCTGTGAAGGAATCAAAATGGTTGGACTTAATTTTTGGAAACTTTTGTGTAGATTGGACAGCCAGCGCCAAAGTTATTAAGGAAAAAAGAAATGCTCTTCTTATGGAAACTCTGACCTAACGATAACTACACAGAGGCTACCACCACTGTGCAATATATATTTATTTACAAAGTTCAGGTTGGAGGCTTAACCCCACCTATAAAAAATGTAAAACATACCTATAATTGTAATATAGTTTAAAAAAAAAAATATATATATATATAGACTGAAACCAACAGCTTCCAAAGTCTATACTTCTATGACTTTGTAGATACCACTGCTACCATGTCTCATGCTGTTGTCATTGTTTAATCATCTCTGTAAACTAAACGTATGTAAAACTCAATCCAAATGTTACAATAACAAGGGTTTGCATAAGAGTGCAAAAAATATAGGCTTTGTGGAACATTGTAGCTGATGCAAACAATGAAATGCAAAAAAAATGAAATCTCCTCTAAAAGATGTCATTTCGGTAAATGATCATCTATGATACATGACGTTTTCAGCCAACAGTGTGCATAACGTTTTTTGGACATGATATATAAGTACACAGTGTAGGTACCACCAAGCCACTTGATGGTGAGTGTATTGTTTTTGCTGTGAGTGAGAAGTTGCAGACCATGACCAGGAGAAACCCAAGTTAATGGTGGAATCTCCCTCCCTCTTTGGAGAAAAATCAAAGCTTTATGAAGTATGTGCTAATACTTGTTCTACAGTATTACATTTCCTCTATTGCAGTCATATTTTAATTCTCCTTCCTCAAAAGAGGCCAAGCTAAAGTATTTCATCTTTATGTTGTAATTCGTGTGTAAGAACTGAGTGTACCAGTGAACAGGATTGAGTGGAATATCCCAGCTTAATGCTGCTGAAGGGAAGTCAGTTCCATGGCCTCTGATAATTCGCTTTTGGGGAGAGGTGGTTAGTGAAAAGCAGGTTGTGGGGGTAGACAACACAATATCCAACCTCTTCTCTGTTGAACAGCCACACTCTGGGCAGAACATTTTGCACACCACTTGTGTAACAGCAAGAACAGCAGCAGCTATCAGTGTTTTATGTTTGAGCCTAAATCATTGGCAGGCTCCCAATTATTAGGACCCACGGTCCACCCCTGCCAAAACTGGGTAGGTCAGGTGTAGACAAAAGTAGCGACATTCATTTCAGGGTAAGCCTTGGCCATAACCCTTGGGATGTTTGTTTTTGTGGCCTCTTGCAGCAATAGTTTACCTATCTGTATGCATGAGTGTATGAGTGCACAATTTATACTGCGGGAACCTAGCTAAAAGGCAGTGGAGAACTGCTCAGCTTCAGAGGCAAACATACATGGAAGGTGGACTGTTACTTATGATGTAATGTTTATGAGGGAGGTGTGTCTTAAGCTCTTTTCTGAATTAGATCAGGGTTGGGTAAGTCCTATTGGCTATAGGGATTTTGTTCTATATTCTGGGTACGTAAATGGGTGTGGCTTGGCTCTGCAAGATGGCAGAGTCCTCTTAGAGTTGTTCCCGACTGGGGCCATAATCTGCCAAGATCCTGTCTGCACCGAGAGATCCTTAACCAACAGCAAGAATCGGACACTGATGGCCAGCAGATGGAGAGAACTCAAAGGGGTGCAGTTAAAGTGAGTGGTGAGCGCCAACACGACCTCGGTGCAGAAGGCATGGCCTGCTGCAGCCGAAACAATAGCAACAAGGTGAGAAGTCTCATGCAAGCACAGCAGGGACTGACCCCCCTACCTGCCCATGCGATGAGGAGGTACATCTGATGTGCTGCTCGGGGCGGTGAGTGAAGTCCATGACACATTTGAGGCCTGGACAGCCTGACAGGCACAGTGGGACTTACTAGAGCAGCTTGCTGTGGGATGCAGTCAACTGGCTAGACTGGGGCGGTATCTCCCTATGCTTCTGTGACTGCTGCAGGGCCTTAAAACCACTACACCTGTGGAGGCAGATTTGGCTGAACTGGAGCTTGAAAATTGAGGACTGTGTCCAACATGCAAATTTTGCAGTTGCCTCACTCTGTTCACAGGGGCTCTGCAGTTCAACCCTCCCCTCCTCCTCTCACAGCTCAACTCGTTTGGCATTGAGGTCAGAGCGTTGTGCGGAATTGCCTACCCTGGGCCCTGGACTACTGCTACCCTACTAGGGGCCCTGCAAGAGACTATCCTACTCAGGTCTTACCTCCAGCCTGGACTTGCCTGTACTATGGAGCTGGGGAAAGGGCAGGTCTCGCGCAGATGTCAAAAGGGCTGCAATGGAGTGCTGCAAGGCTTGCAAATGGGGATACACAGGGCCAGGACGCCCCCCTCCTGCCCTGGTTGACATGACTGTTAACTCTGGTGAAGCAACCTGTGATCCTCTGACAACCTTGACACTGTCACATTCTGTGACAGAACCCATCGAAACAAAACTGGACAAGATCTTCAGTGCTATTGCCCAGCCTAGACTGGACGTTGGATGGATGTGGTACCAGTTGAACTGGGCCTATTGTGGACAGAATCAAGCGTGCTGAAATGGCCTTACAAGACCTCCAGGCCCAGACTGAGGATCTCAGTATATGGGTCACAGAACTTACCAATTAGTTTCACCTCTTGGAGGACAAGCTGAACAATACAGAGGGGAGATATAGGCGTAACAATATGCGCATCATAGGATGCCTGGAGGGCGCGAAGGGCACAGACCTCACTACCTTCTTTGAAACCTGGCTCTCCCCCCATATTGCACTCACAGGACACTCCTCCACTTCACTGTCAAATACGCTAATTGAGTGCCTACGACACTCCCTTCCAGGCACCCTGTCCAGGCCATTGGCGGTTAAAATACTGAATTTTAGAGACAGACGTTATCCTTCATGCTACCAGGCGTGTGGGCTACATAACCTTAAAAAACGCACAGATCTCTCTCTTCCCAGACTACATCCTTGTAGTCCAGCTTCTACGGCCCTCGTTCATGAGCGTGAATGAAAACTTAGAGATGCTGACTTCAAATACACTTTGTTGTTCCCTTGAAAACTAAAAGTGCTTGTGAATCAACAATCATACTTCTTATACAACTCGCAGATGCATTGGACTGGGTCGAACAGCAGTGCCAAACTTCATCAGAAATGGGCAATTACAACCTGTGAGTCCACCTGAGATCCCCCCCAGAGTGGACGTAGCTCCCAAGGTAAGCCGGCCTCGTACAGGTCCACCTGTCACCAGAGCAGCCACAAGGAGCAAGAATCTCAGCCTTGGTAAGTGCATCACATCTTCAAATGCCAGATCTGTCCCATTCTACTGATGCCTCTGATGACGCCTCCTCTGACAAAGAATCGGGGACCATGCAGACAAGAATGGCATCTATCATCCCCCCTTCAATAACACCATAGACTACTGAAGACTTAGTATAAACACACACACTACTCGCATTCTGGCTCTAGAGTAGAAAGAGACTGGTACCATTGGGATGGCCCGGAGGTTTGAGGGGTGGGGAGGGTGCTGCACACTACCCCTGTGGTCTACTCTACACATTTGCCTGTCAAAACCCCTGCTGCTATTGGAGAGTTTTGATTATGGGTGCTGCGGCTTCATCCCCCCCAGGGTGCTAACGTGATGTCCCACAGACCCACAACCCTCCACCCTCCCACAGGGCCCCCCCTCATGCATACATAAGCTGCTGGAGACCTTAGCCACCAATAGTTAAACATGAACTTGAGTGCTCCCACACATCCTACATCTGTTTAGTGTGGGTCCCAATGACTCTACCATGCCAGCACTTGGCTTACCTGCCCTTCCGACCCCGCCCCACACACACAGAGGCCTCACAACTTACAGTATTTCAATCTATAGATTCCACATTTTGTGCTATTGTTTCTATTGTTTGAACAGCCAGATGTTGCTCTTTTGTCCTGGGTTTGGGAGATGGGTAGTTTTGGGAGTTAAACCTGATCCTTAGTGCACAGAGTTGGATGTCCCCAGGTGGTACATAGCAATCTACTTGATTCTACCCCGCCCCCCTCCGCCCCCCCCGGTCCTTATCCCCCACCCTCCGTTGCATCTCACCCCTAGGCAAAATGGTTCTGTTGTCAACTGTGATGCTGAATATCCACACCATAAAAACCTCAAAGAAGCACTACTCTGCACACTTATACCTCAAATGACGAGAGCACACATATCCTTTTTAAAGAAAACCCATATTGTCAGGGGGAGAACCTCAGGTTCCAGAAGTGATGGAGGGGCCAGTGTTACAACACAAGCTACTCGGGCTACGCTAGAGGTGTGCTATTCTGTATTTGTCCATCAGTCCCTTTCAAATGCATCACTTTGGAGTCAGACCCGGGAGGGCGCTATGTTTTTGTGGATGGGATGCTAGATGGTACCACGGTATTACTGGGCAGTGTTTACCTACTGAATACAAGTCAAACAAGCTTCTTACCGTCTCATTCTATCCAGCTGGCTCACTGGTCCCATCTTCCCTGGATGATAGAAGGCACCTTTAACTGAATCCCACATTTGACAAATCCTAACCCACCTCTTCTCTGCCCATCCACAGCCCTTATCGCAGCCTACCTATCGCAATGGATGACACATTGGTTGCTAGTCAATAGATAAAAAGGCTAGCATCCTGATGTGCAGGAGTATTCCTTCTACTCCCACCCACATTCCATGACCTCCACGTCAGACTGAATCACTCTCTGTCATCCCACCACACAAATATTGGTAACTTGTGTTGAATATTTGGGGAAGGCCCTCTTTGATCAAAATTCCCTGCTGCTGCAGCTGACCTGGGAGGGACACTTCCTGCCGGTCTCTGCCTGGAGGTGGCAACCCACTGCCTTGGAGGATCAAGCTTTCTGTGAAACCACTTGCAAAAACTATAACACATTACATAGTAGAAAACAGCAGCACTGCCACCACGTCTAGTGAAATGGAATGCACCGAACACAGTAGTAAGAGGGTACTGTATACATGCAATCATAGAGGCGACAGGCACATTGCGTCATGAACTGGAGCAGCTTCAGAACTCATTGCATAGACTGGAGGTGGTTGCTGTAGAGGAGGTCTTTGCTTGTGATTAGTTAATTGATGTATGAGAGCGCTACACCCAACTACTCGAGTCACCACGCTGCATAGACTATAAGGCATACCAAGCAAAGGTACACGCAGAGGGGGACATGTCAGGTCGACTGTTGGCATGGCTGCTACAACGTGATCAGCTACTACTCCAGTGTCTGACATTCGTATATCCCCTGATTCTCCCAGGAAGTAATACATATAGCATTCTGCACGCACTACCACACACTACACTGCCCTGCAGACACCTTGCATTAACTCTGAGATGATGAATTCCTTTACCTGGCACTTTGCCAGTGGTGCCCATGGCAAAAAGAGACACCCTACACAAGACCGATCAGGGAAAGAGACATCTGCGGCGCCATACATGATTCTCTCACATGCAAGACCCCAGCCTTTGATGTGCTTCCAGTAGAGTTCTACAAAACCATTGAGGACCTGCTGGTCCTGAAACTGGATGAACTGTATTCTTCTGCCCTCAATTCCGGACTCTTCCCATAATACCTGCTGGTGTCTCTCCCCAATCTGGGACGAGATTCCGTTGAGGTTACTTCCTACAGGCACTTAATCATGTTACATAGTGACTAAAAGATCCTTAGTAAATTCCTAACAACCAGATTGCTGGAGTTCATGGCTGAATTAGTCCATTCCGACCAAAATGGATTCATACCTGACAGGTCCACATGTCCTAAAATACATAGACAGCACACATTTCTCAAAGACTTTAGCCCCACTCCATTTGTTTGGTACTAGACCTAGAGAAGACTTTTGGTATGCTAGATTGGGAGTATGTTTACAGTCCTTCGAAAGATGGGTCTGAGCAGTAAGATGCTGCGGACGATTTAACTTGTCTACTCAGAACTGACAGTCATGATAAAAACTGACCAACTAATTTCTTATCCCGTAAATTACAGCATACGTCAAGGGTAACCACTTTCACCACTGTTCTTTGTGCTAGTGATGGACCCACTAGGGCAGCGTCTCTGCCAATAGGGGGTACTTGAGGCATACCTTCTAAAAGCGAGATACACACCCTCTCTCTCTATGCAAATGATGTTTTGATTTATGTAGAGGATATTTGCGACGGTGTGAATGAAATTGCACGTATACTGCAAATCTTCAAGTTGGCCTCAGGTTTGGGGATCAAGAGACCAAAAATGACCTGTTCCCAGTACTTCCTGTCTGCCCAACACACCTCATAACAGTCAATTCTCACCAAATCCAATGGAAGCCCTCCACATTTCGATATTTGGGCATCAACATCTAGCACACCGCTTGAGACCTATTAGACGTCAACCTGATGAAGGCAGCCTCCTCCCTCTGTTACACAAACCTTCTGAAATAAAGTCTGCATGAACCTCACATGGAAAACAGGCCGTTAAGACCTGAACCCTGCAAAAAGTTGCATATTGGGGATTCATAAGCACCAGAGGGCTGAGGCGGGAGCAGTCGACCGCTTCATTGACTTGGCTCTAATATTAGCTAGACGCACAACTGCTGTGAAATGGAAAATCCTGTTGTTGCCTGCAGCTTTACACTGGTGAAGTACACTTTTCAGTGCACTGCAACTGTAGGTCACAAGGTGGGCCTATCGCCTTGATGAACGTATGACTACAGGTGTGGTCCCACACAATAGTGATGAGATGTTGTTGGACCCGAGAGATTGCATCTTATGAGACGTTGTGACAACATATAGAGGTAAGACTTATTCTTACCTTGACAAATGATTCTAAAGTAGACGGAGTGGAGGCACTTGAATTTTAAATCAATTAGGAATAGGAATTTTCCCTTGTTTATTAGTCATCAGTTACAATTTTAGAGTAACATAAATGTAACCATGTAGATGAAGTAATAAAAAACTCAACATGCACAACAGATTATAGGGGTATTGTTCTACACCCTGACAAATGCCACGGACCCTTTTCCGGACTTAGGATATCCAAGGAAGGTAGCGAATAGGAGGCCGAAATATGTTGGCATAAGATATAGTTGGGGTGTGTTGAGCCTTTGCGTCTCAGAATCAACCAGCATTTATAGTAGAGCTCTCTTTTTAACCGTACCCTGTATACCTTTTAACAAAGATTATCTCCTGAGTTTACACAGAGGTTGTTTTAATTTGAATATCATTTGACCCCTCTACTGACCAGAATTACTTTAATCTAAGCTCCCTCTTTCCTACAGTAAAAGGTCGACTCCCCTGTGCTAGCATTGTCCTAACATGGTGGGGCAAACTGACTGATGATGAAGCATGCCACAACTAAGTTGGTGAGGCCAAGTCCATAAACTGTTGGGTGTCTTTTTTTTTCTGCTACTTACGTGCATGAGTCGAGATATACCAGATGGAGTGAAGGTGAGCCGCTTCATAAATGGCCCTATCATTTTGTAAGTTTAGTCCCACTGCAGCCGCCTGGGGCAATCTGCTTCTCATGTTCAAAAGTGATGCCAGTGATTACACCAGACCTCTTCACCACCTCTACACAGGTCTCAGCTAGCGATCCCCACCATGTACCCCTGGCATGTCAGTTAGAGGCAGATGTCACGCTACTGAGCGCATCCATCCACAGACTTTGCCACACTATATGCACATGATTCATGGTGCACGAAGAGGCTCGGAAATGTGTTCTTTGCATGTTTTTTGTATAACCACATTACATTCTCTTGCTGCTTCATTGATTTATTCCTATAAATGCAGATGATTGCATATGTTCTTGTACTGTTGCCTACCCTATAAAAAATCCGAAAACTCAATAAGGTTGTTAACCGCTTCTGTGCAGCGGACGTAACGGTTACGTCCTGCGGCACAGTGCTCGTGTGCCCAGGACGTAACCATTACCTCCTGGGCACAGAGCCCAGAGGGAGCGCTAGCGCTCCCTCTGTGTTCTTCCCTCCCAACCCCCAAAGGCAGATGGAAGGGGAAGCCCTTCCCCTTCCACCCCCGACTGACTCCCTGACCCCCTCAACCCCCCAGGGATGTCAGCACGCAGTCGCGTGCTGACCGCACAGAGGCCTCCTCCCATCGCGATCGGAAGAGAAATGCTCAGCGTTTCCCTTCCGATCACGTGGAGGAGGCCCGAGAGGCTTCAAAGGGTAGGAAAGGAATTTCCTATCTTTGAAGTCTCTCTGAGCATTTTAGCAGCTGGATTGCAAAGCGATCCGGCTGCTAAAATGCCCACTAGACACCAGGGATTTATTTTTTATACGAAATTGGCATAAGGGGAGCGACCCCTTGGGCAAGGGTCGCTCCCCTAAGGGGCAAATTATATTTAGGCCATTTCTGCCCCCCTTGGGGGCAGATTGGCCTATTTTTATGAGGCCAATCTGTCCCCAAGGGGGACAGAAACCACTAGACACCAGGGAGTTATTTTTTTACGTAAATTTCACGCAAGCGGAGCGACCCCTTATGCAAGGGTCGCTCCCCTGGGGAGCAAATTTTTTTTAGGCCATTTCTGCCCCTCTGGGGGGCAGATCAGCCTATTTTAATTAGGCCGATCTGCCCCCAAGGGGGGGCAGAAACCACTAGGCACCGAGGATTTTTTTTGTGCCAATTTCACGCAAGGGTCGCCCCCCTAGGGGGGCAAATTTATTTTAGGCCATTTCTCCTCCCCTTGGGGACAGATCGGTCTATTTCTATTAGGCCGATCTGCCTCTGGGTGGGGGGGGGCCAGAAACCACGTAGGCACCAGGGATTGGTGTGTCTGTATGTGTGTGTTTTGTTTGGGGGGCAGCCCCTTGGGCAAGGGTCGCTCCCCAAGGGGGCACATTACTGTTGGCCATATCTGCCCACTTTGGGGGCAAATTGGCTTATTTTTGGGAGGCCCACCAGAGACCAGGGAAGATTTTTATTTCAAAATAAGCGGGTGGGGGTATGGCCAAACCCCCATCCCAAATAAATGGGGACAAAGTTGTTCTGCCCACCAGTGGGCAGATGGGGCAATTACCCCCGATCCACACCCTGGGGGGCAGAAAGTCTACTAGATGCCAGGGAATAAAAAAATTTAAAAAAAAGAGTGGGGTGGTGGCTACCAACCAGTATGGGCCTGGTTATGCCCCCACCCCAACTGAAGGGGGTAACAGTCTTTCAGCTCTCCCCCGCACACTAAAACATCTTATCCCACTGCAAGCAAGAGGACATTTGATTATCTTGGGTTTTCGTTTTACATTTGGGCCATGAGAGCCTGGCTAACTCTCAAAATCGTCCCACTTTGAATGGTGAGGGCTGCACTTTATGGACTTTGGGACGCTGCCATGTAGAAACATCCACAAGACCTAGACACATCTGAAAACTAAACATCTGGGTGATTCCAGGGTGGTGTGCTTCACAGGCACCCCGCACCATTTTTTTACCCACAATGCCCTGCAAACCTCCAACTTTGCTGGAAATCACACATTTTTGTGATGGAACCTTCCACAATCTGTAGGAATCCACAAAGTTCCTACCACCCAGCTTTGTCTCATCTATACTGATAAAAATTCTGCTGCACTTGTCAGCCTACATTGTTTTTTTCTCAAACTGCCCTTTTGGACCCGCTTTGGTTCCCCCTCAATTTCAACATGTTTTTGGCTCTTCCCTGTCACAAGCACTTGGCCCACCCAAACAAGTGAGGTACCATTTTTATCGGGTGACTTGGGGGAACGCTGGGTGGAAGGAAATTTGTGGCTCCTCTCAGATTCCAGAACTTTCTTTCACAGAAATGACAGGAAAAAGTGTTTTTTTGGCCAAAGTTTGAAGTTTGCAAAGGATTCTGGGTAACAGAACCTGTTCAGAGCCCCATAAGTCACCCCATCTAGGATTCCCCTAGGTGTCTAGTTTTAAAAAATGCACAGGTTTGCTAGGTTTCCCTAGGTGCCGGCTGAGCTAGAGGATAAAATCCACAGCCAGGCAGTTTGTAAAAAACCCAGCTCTGTTTTCTTTCTGAAAATGTGATGTGTCCATTTTGTATTTCCTGTTGTGGGCGCTAGGCCTACCCACACAAGTGAGGTACCATTTTTATCGGGAGACTTGGGGGAACACAGAATAGCAAAAACAAGTGTTATTGCCCCTTGTCTTTCTCTAAATTTTTTCCTTCCAAATGTAAGAGAGTGTGTAAAAAAGACATCTATTTGAGAAATGCCCTGCAATTCACATGCTGGTATGGGGACCCCAGAATTCAGAGATGTGAAAATAACCACTGCTCCTCAACACCTTATCTTGTGGCCATTTTGGAAATACAAAGGTCTTCTTGATACCTATTTTTCACTTTTTATATTTCCGCAAATGAATTGCTGTATACCCGGTATAGAATGAAAACCCATTGCATGGTGCAGCTCATTTATTGGCTCTGGGTACCTAGGGTTCTTGATGAACCTACAAGCCCTATTCATCACCGCAACCAGAAGAGTCCAGCTGACGTAACAGTGTATTACTTTTAAAAATCTGACATCGCAGTAAAAAAGTTACAGAGTAAAACGTGGAGAAAAATGTTTTTTTACCTCAATTTCAATATTTTTTTATTTCAGCTGTTATTTTCTGTAGGAAACCCTTGTAGGATCTACACAAACTACCCCTTGCTGAACTCAGAATGTTGTCTACTTTTCAGAAATGTTTAGCTTTCTGGGATCCAGCATTGGTTTCACACCCATTTCGGTCACTAACTGGAAGGAGGCTGAAAGCACAAAAAATAGTAAAAATGGGGTATGTCCCAGTAAAATGCCAAAATTGTGTTGTAAGTTGGGTTTTATGATTCAAGTCTGCCTGTTCCTGAAGGCTGGAAAGATGGTGATTTTAGCACTGCAAACCCTTTGTTGATGCCATTTTCAGGGGAAAAACCACAAGCCTTCTTCTGCAGCCCTTTTTTCCAATTTTTTTTTAAAAACTAAATTTTCGCTGTATTTTGGCTAATTTCTTGGTCTCCTTCAGGGGAACCCACAAAGTCTGGGTACCTCTAGAATCCCTAGGATGTTGGAAAAAAGGACGCAAATTTGGGGTGGGTAGCCTATGTGGAGAAAAAGTTATGAGGGCCTAAGCGCGAACAGCCCGAAATAGCCAAAAAAAAGGCTCGACACAGGAGAGAAAAAGGCCTGGCAGCGAAGGGTTAAATAAAAAAAATCTGTGGATTGTAAGTGGAGAAATACAATTCACTTATGTTTTTTTTTTTCCTATTCTACATCTCCTGTCTGGTGGTGCCCTAGCTGTGGGTGTGCAAAGAGCCAACAGAGGTGGTGAGCTTGTCCTGCAGATTGGCAGGGCGCCAGTCATGATGGCTTTGTTGAAAGACGGTACAGTGAATGTTATCCTTAGTGGGACTAGATAAAAACAGTGCGATGGCACTAGTAAAAAGAATAGGAGTGGAGACACTTCCACACTCTGTTTTGCACGGTTCTGCTACTATAATAGTACTGCTAACCGTCAGTCTTTAACCCTAGGTAAGCCCTTTCTGCAGATAACTCAGGACCTTAGTTTTCCTTACCCTTCAAGAGAAGCCACTCGGTGTGCATCTGGCGTTTAAATGGAGCCTGAAGAGGACTATTGAGACCACTTGCTATTGATATGGAGTCTGGCTAACAATTTCAAAGTACTGAAAGGCTTTTAGGTACCAGCATGACACAGCGCTCAGTAACGTCTTTGTGTAACCGACGTCAGAATGTCAGTCAACTCGTTAAACCCATAAAGAAGCGAGAGTGATTGATAAGACCAAAGGCAACTTACTTCTCAGTCTCTTCTTTCACCACCACAAAATTTGTAAATTGCTTTCCCCGAAAAAGGAGTTTACATTTTTGAAGTTAGGATTAACGTCATTGTACAAATATATATTTTTTAGAAACATCCCTAAAAAACCTGCTTTTGGTAAAATAACCTGCTTTCAACTTGTACATACGTTCTGTAAACCACCCTTGTCACTTTGCCATTAAATTACTTTCCTGTGAATGTACTTTACATTAGGGGTAGCTCATGTGTGGATTTAGAAAGAAAGAAGGAGTAGAAATAATCTCCTACTTGTGAGATGCATTTTTAGACCTGCCATGTAAGAACAAGTTTGGTGCACACAAAACATAATTTGCCGTAGCAAAATTCCCTTCGTGGTTCAGCGAATCATGCACATTCTGATTATAGAGTGTAATGTCCGTGTGAATAAATCAACTTCTGCTGGTAGGTCTAACTGTGAAAGTTGATGAACTTCCCAAAACTTTCAAACTTGTGGATATTCACCAACATTTTAAAGATAATGGGGGTCATTCTGACCCTGGCGGTCATGGACCGCCAGGGCCAACGACCGCGGGAGCACCGCCAACAGGCTGGCGGTGCTCCCATGGGCATTCTGACCGCGGCGGTACAGCCGCGGTCAGAAACGGGAAACCGGCGGTTTCCCGCTGCCCATGGGAATCCTCCATGGCGGCGCTGCAGGCAGCGCCGCCATGGGGATTCCGACCCCCTTACCGCCAGCCTGGTTCTGGCGGTTTTGACCGCCAGACCCTGGCTGGTGGTAACGGGTGTAGCGGGCCCCTGGGGGCCCCTGCAGTGCCCATGCCAATGGCATGGGCACTGCAGGGGCCCCCTAACAGGGCCCCACCAAGATTTTCAGTGTCTGCCAAGCAGACACTGAAAATCGCGACGGGTGCAACTGCACCCGTCGCACCCCTTCCACTCCGCCAGCTCCATTCGGAGCCGGCATCCTCATGGAAGGGGGTTTCCCGCTGGGCTGGCGGGCGGCCTTCTGGCGGTCGCCCGCCAGCCCAGCGGGAAACTCAGAATAACCGCGGCGGTCTTCTGACCACGCAGCGGTATTCTGGCGGCGGGACTTTGGCGGGCGGCCTCCGCCGCCCGCCAAAGTCAGAATGACCGCCTATGTCCTCTTAAATCACAGACCCACAAAATTGATGCTGGTTTTGGGAAAGGTATTCTTCATAAGGAAAAATACGTCCAAATGAGCTACTACGCCTGATTTCCGTATTCGTGAATAGTTATGGCGGAACCTGGAATTCTTTGTTTTCTAGAAAAGTCCGAAATGTACTCCAAATGTAACAATGGCTCTTCTGGTATGAATGTCTATTTTTTTCCATGAAGCTTTGTGAGTTGGTTCTGTGATGTTACGTTTTTTATTTCTTCACCTACACGATTAAATCTCTATTACTCTAAAATTGAAACTGATGGCTAATAAACAAGGGGATTTCCTGTTCCTAATTGCCTTAAAATTCAGGTGCCTCCACTCTGTCTTCTAAGCACTTAAAAGTATGGCCAGAGACATTGACAAATGTTTAATACATAATAGTTCCTGAGGAGTCACTGTCGGTATCTTGGCTGGCGTTGTATATTAGTCTTTTGGGAATGCCAGGTTCAGTTCCAGTAAACCGTTCATAAGAATGTATTCTTCGTCTTCACTGTGTGACTCCCTGACCTGGTTCTGGCCAGGAGTCCACTTGGCTCCACCAGCCTGCCTCCGTGCCGCCTGGACTGAAGTTCGAGGCCCTCCACCACCTGCAGGCACCTGCCTGCGCCTCATCCCTGGTGGCTAGTGGTAGGCATATCTCACTGTGCTCTGCTATTATTTTTCCTTGTTTCTCGTTTTCGTTTTCATTTTCGTTTTTAATAGCTTATTTTCGCTATCTGCAATGTATTTCTGCCCCCATTGTGTATTTCTGCATTGTGTGGCCCTTCTGTAATCATCCGTTTGCTGTGCTCGCCGGTTTTTCACCAGGGTCTCGCCGATCCTGTTTGCCCTATTGCTGCGTCCCCGCCCCCCTCGTGCACCCATTGGCCCTTCCATCCCACCTGCTCCTCGCTCCCACCTCCCCCTCTTAATGGCGGCAGCACCACCTCTGGCACGCCAGAAGCAAGCCCATCTGTGCCCGTCCACGCCTGGCAGCACCCAGTGCCAGTCCCCCTGGCCATCACTGCCCCGACGACTAGGCAGCATTACTCCTCCACAAAACTCCACACCCTCAACCCAGGACAGCACCCCGCCTGCACCCAAGCCAACCCCAAGCACACACAGGGACCTTTCACATGTCATGCATGCCGCTTCTCCTGCACCCTCACAAACACCAACAACACTAACACGCCACACACCAACTCTAACACACCCCACAGCAACACTAACACGCTCCACAACAACACTAACACGCTCCACAACAACACTAACACGCTCCACAACAACACTAACACGCCACACACCAACTCTAACACACCCCATAGCAACACTAACACGCTCCACAGCAACACCAACATGCACCACAACAACAACAGCCCCCGCAACCACCTTAACTGCGTACTCCTAAACACCCGCTCCATACACAGGCACGCTGGGACCTGATCACAACACACTCCCCTGATATCGCCTTCCTCACGGAAACTTGGATGAACCCCTCATCTGAACCCGACATAGCTATAGCCGTCCCAGAAGGCTACAAAATCTCTCGTAGAGACCATCTAAACAAACCGGGGGGAGGCATCGCCATCATACATAAAAGCACTATCAAGATCACCACTAACAACCACAACACCCTAGACAGCGCATAACACCTACACTTCTTAATTCACATAAATGCCAACACCACCCTCAGAGGAACCCTCATTTACAGACCACCAGGACCTCGCCCCCCTTTCTGTGACGCCCTCGCTGACACCATCAGCCCCCACGCCCTCACCTCCACAGACTAGATCCTCCTTGGTGACATCAACTTTTACCTGGAAAACACCCACGACCACAACTCCACAACCCTGCTAGACAACCTCACGAACCTTGGACTCAAACAACTGGTCACCTCACCCACTCACACAGCAGGACACATGCTAGATGCAATTTTCACCTCCAGCAACCACATAACATTCTCACACACCACCGAGCTCCACTGGACCGATCACCACTGCGTCCAATTCTCCTTCACGTAACCCCCCCACCCACTACTGACAACACACCACACCCTACCGTATGTGGGACAAGATCCCCACAGAACACCTGAACGCCAACCTCACACAAGCTCCTCCCCCCTCACGAATGACCCCAACATCGCTGCCCACAACCTCACACAATGGCTTACAACCTGCAAAGACTCCCTCGCTCCTCTGAAAAGCAACAACACCACCCGCAACATAAAGACCGCCCCCTGGTTCACCACTGAACTCCAAGCGTGAATGCTGCAAAACCGAGAAAGCTTGGCGCCAAGAACCCACCATGATCAACTTCTCCACCCTCAAAACCACCATACGCAAACACCACCAACTCATCCGAACCACCAAAAGGGCTTACTACAAAGAACGCATAGATAGTAACTCCCATAACAGCAAGGAACTCTTTACCATCAACAGAGAGCTCTCCAACCACTTTCACCTCAAAAGTTTAAAAATACACAACAGCTTCACACCACCTGCACCCACGACCGACACGACCAACAACACCACTCCCCCCCACTCCAACCAACTGCACACCTGGGCCCCTACCGACGATGAAGAAACCGAAATACCATGAACTCCATCCACTCAGGCTCCCCCACAGACTCCTGCCCCCACCACATCTTCAACAAGGCCAGCCCAATCATCCCTCCTCAGCTTCGCGCCGTAATCAACAGCTCATTCGACGACGCCACTTTCCCAGACTCCTGGAAGCACGCCAAAGTAACCGCACTCCTCAAAAAACCCAAAGCCGATCTGGAAGACCTCACGAACTACTGCCCTATTTCTCTTCTCCTCTTCCCCACCAAGGTTGCTGAGAAGATAGTGAACGCCCGCCTGTCTCACTTCATAGAGGAAAACAACGCACTTGACGCCTCCCATTCTGGATTCCGCAAGAACCACAGCACTGAGACCACCCTCATCGCCTGCACTGACTACTTCAGAACCAGAGTTGACATGGGCGAGACCGTCGCACTCATCCTCCTGGACCTCTCCGCAGCTTTCGACACTGTTTGCCACCAAACCCTCCGTGCACGCCTTTTCGACGCAGGAATCCGACACAAGGCCCTGGACTGGCTCACCTCCTTCCTCGCCGAAAGAACCCAGAAAGTTTGCCTCCCTCCCTTCCAGTACCCAGCAACCAAGATCATCTGCGGGGTCCTTCAAGGGTCCTCCCTTAGCCCTACCCTCTTCAGCATTTACATGGCCTGCTCGCCAACATCCTCCGCCCTCACGGAATCACCATCATCTCGTAGGCAGATGACACCCAGCTCGTCATCTCTCTCACCAGGAACCTCACCCCTGCCAAGACCAAACTCCACACCGGACACCTCGACACTGCCAAATGGATGACAGCAAGTCACCTCGAACTCAACTCCAACAAAACAGAAATCATCATCTTCGGCCCCAACAAGACAGTATGGGACGACTCCTGGTGGCCCACCGCCCTAGGACCACCCCCAACACCCTCCACCCACGCACGCAATCTCGGCATCATCTTAGACTCATCTCTCTCCATGGCCCAGCAAATCAACTCCATAACTTCCTCCTGTTTCAACACCCTTCGCATGCTACGAAAGACCTTCAAATGGATCCCCATAGAAACCAGGAAAATCGTCACCCATGCACTCATCAGCAGCATACTAGACTACGGAAACGCCATCTACGCTGGTACCAAAGCCAAGCTTCAGCAGAAACTCCAGCGAATCTAGAACGCAGCCACACGCTCATCCTGAACCTCCCACGCCATAAACACATCTCCACCCACCTCAGATCCTTTCACTGGCTACCCATCAGCAAAAGGATCACTTTCAAAATCCTCATCCACGCACACACAAATCCCTCCACAACACTGGACCAGCCTACCTCAATGAACGAGTGAACTTCCACACACCCACTCGTCTCCTCCACTCTGCTGACCTCGCCCTCGCCACATTCCCCCACATCCAACGCACCACCTCCGGAGGCAGATCCTTCTCCTACCTTGCCTCCAAGACCTTGAACTCCCTCCCCACCAACCTACGCAAAACCCAGGACCTCCTGACTTTCAGAAAACACCTCAAGACATGGCTTTTGAGCATCCCCCTCTCACTCCCCCCCCCCTCCCACAGTACCTTGAGACCCTACCGGGTGAGTAGCGCGCTTAATACATTTTTTGATTGATTGATTGATTGACTGCGTGAAAAGCAAGGGCATCTGTATGTCAGACACAGGAACAGGTAACCTGAGCCTGTCCCTTTGAAAAGAATACATCTGCCATCAGGATTAATTAGCACCTAGATTGACCTTCTGGGGTGAGACATTCTTACCAACTTTTTCCCAGTCAAATAATTACCAATTAGATAGGACGACTCACTACTGTAATATTTTAACCTCTGGAAAAAGATCTAATATACAATTACTGTTATAACAATGATGTATTCAGCAGCCACCACGAGGTAGGCATTAAGATATAATTTTAGAGGTTCACTGACCTGCTGGATTGTAGGCCAGATGTGCAGAATGCATTAGCAAGCCAGCTGAAAAGGCAGAGCACATGGAGGTAAGTTAGCATTTTACTCCAGACCTTCTTAAAAAAGAAGCAGATCACCCCCTTGGAGCTCAAACTCCTCATGGGGGCACTAGGCAGAGGAAAAATAACTCTAATCAATCGCACACTTATCATAAACACCCTCGGAGACTTAACCTACCTTAGATCCCGTTGGGAGGACTGGGTAGGTTCCTTTGAAGGTGATGATTGGAGAGATGCATTAATGGTCCCAAAAACCCTTCCTATTTCCTCCTGCTTGTGGCTGGTTCACTTTTTACTACTTCCATGCTGCTTACTTCACCCCACTACAACTTTATAGTGCAAGTCTCCTCTCTGAGCCCGATTGCCCCCACTGTGGCGCTACCCCAGCCGATTTCTACCATATGGTGTGGGTATTTCCTCATATTCAACACTACTGATCAGTTATAGCAGATGAACGTAATGAGATACTGGGATGGGAGGTCTTCCTATCTCCCCTAGTGATCTTGTTGCGGGTTCTGGAGGGTGTGGGAGGCATGAGAGCTGGCAGAGCATGCCTGGGAACGGCCCTCCTTATTGCTAAACGGGATATTATGGCCCACTGGAAAGCTCATAGACCTTCCACTTTCTCACAATGGTGCCAGTGAGTTTACTGGTGTGCCCAACAGGAAAGGTCGGTCTGTGAGGCCAAGGGTTGTCCCCGAAAGCATAATCAAGTATGGGGGAAATCGCTGGGACAAATTCCCTAGGGTGCCATCTGCCGAAGACAGGGGTGGTCTATTTGATACTATCATATCATATTTGCTATTTGATGACCCTGTTGTATACTCTTACTATGAGTGATAACAGTGAAGTGCTAATTGCTGCCTGTATAAAATACTGTTTTATTTTCTCATGATAAAATTAATAAAGTTAGTTATAAAAAAAATGCAGTTTTTTGTGGTGAATCCTGTCCATTCGCAGGTGGGTAACTTTCTGTTAGTGTACTATCTGATATTCCTATTTTCATTATCAGCATACCTGAGAAGTGTGATGACACAGACAGATCTTTGAAAATGCAGCTAAATCATTGAGCTGTCAAAGAATGCCTGACACATTAATTTGAGTACGGCACTCTCCAAAGGAAAGGACGAAAATATACCTAAAAGAAAATGGTTGTAAGAAAAAACACACAAGGAGTAGAGGTTTGGCACATGGCATCAGATGATTCAACTACATTTATTGGACCCAGACAAGGTTGGGGGTGGGGTAAAAAGTCTACACTACTTCTAACACAAATCTCAAACTACAAGAGCGTAATAAGTGTAAAGGGAAATGGTAGATGTACTCGGCCAAAATATGTTTATTATCAGACAGAAACTGGATTAATTGAGTAAAGTGGAACAACTGTTTTTCAAAAACAAAAGACCATTGTAAATTAGCTGGTCAGGAATGGAAGTAATGAAAGTGAAGCTTTACAAACAGTCCGATAAATTGGCAAATTTGAAGGGTAGAATAAATATGCACAAAGTCACATCTTGCACTTCACTTGCTGAGAGGTGGGAAATTTTGAACAGAACTATAAGAAATTAATATATTCATTGTTCAACTAAATTATTTCTCTTTTAACATACCACATCTCACCCCTTCCTAGAGACATATTTCTAAGAAAAAGCCTTAAAAAATAAAAAGTTAGTTTGCACCTTTACACAAGCTAGAATATGCGAGGTCAGTGGTAACCGAACAAGGATGTATTTTCCAAGATCTTACAGGCACACACAATGTTGTCCTATCATGTATTGGGGTGTAAAGGAAAACTGGGGATAATGAATACTAAGAATATATTGCTGCTCACCTCCATGTTACTTATTGATCTTAATGGTAAAAGACAGTTCTTAGGTAACCCAAAATCTGCAATATTTTATTAAAACACTATTGTAAGAGGAAGGAAATACTAAGTTAGAAATTTGCTGGTGAAGCCTTGAATGATTTCACCAGAGGCTTGATTCATAATCTATAGCTCATCTAGGTTCAACTTAGGTGCCTAAAAAAATCCCATATGCATTTCATTTGACAGGTTCTGATTTACAGAATCATGGTTTGTTAATTTTCTGCCTACAGGTGGAAAGTTCAACTTGGGAAAGCATGTAAAGAAGGCAGATTTTCAGCGGTAGTAGTTTCAGAGATAGTGGTAGGAACATGGACTTTTCTGGGTTAACGCTGGCAATGTATTACTAAGTAGCTATCTACATACCTTCCTGATGTTTTGTTCCACTCCAGTTTCACCCATATATATATATATATTTCAAAAAAGTTTTAAATTAATGTGCAAATGTACCTGAAATTTCCTGATGATGTATTTAAGGATAATTATTTCCCATTCAGAAAAATAATGTTCTGGTGGTCAAAAAATCAAAATACACATTCCTGCCATTCTTTCTAAAGAGGATTGACGTCTCTGTAGACAATTTGCTGCGCTGATGCATAAATGTGCAAGAGTATACATGAAAATCAATCATCTGCATTGTTTTCCTTGTGTGCACCCGGGGATTTTAAATAATCACTTACATTCTGAAATGTGCCCAGATCATCGGAGGAAGCTCCAATGCATATGGGCCTCATGGCAGTTCTTGCAATAAGCCCAGATGAGTGAACGATAATTCTAAAGTAGAATACTTGATTGGATGTATGCAGAAGTAGCATAAGGTTTCTCTTGGGGTATATTGGACACTTTTTAGGTGTGCTGTTGTTGGCGGTCCCGTCATGCAATCCTAGTCCAGTTCCCCTTGCCCACTCCTTGTGCCTGGGTTGATCACTGGCTATCTACCCAGGTATCAAGCTTACTAATTTATTGTTAGTCACACGCATGCAAAAGGATTAGGTGTTTGAGTGAATATTTTATCTAGAGTTCAGTTATATAATTCACAACTGGGAGTGGAGGACAAATAATGCGAGAATGTTGAATCAGTAGTTAACATGACCTTTTGATTGCATTTCAGTGGGACATGTGGGTGGCAGATTGGTTTTAATCAACATTCGTGCTATTTATACTGTAATTACCACATTTGTGGTGTCATGTCCTCGGTTCAAAACGTGATGCATGTCTGTCTGTGAAAAATGCAATAAAGTTTGTGTTAAAAAATAGTAGTTGACATTACCTTCAGTCTGGCCTTATTCAAACAGGATATGGAGGAGGAAGGCCTGGGTCTCCTGGGTAGCACGCAACCTGGTGGGTAACAGAGGAGGACACTGTAGTGATATTTGTGTTTTGACCACTGACTTAATGTTGCACCACTTGGCACTTGGCTTAGCTGTCCACCGTCACATTAGCGGTCATCAGTTACTGACTCCATTTTGTATTCAGCTTAGCCTTAGCTTCACCACTGTGTTAAAGGTGCAAGTAGTTTTCCGTACAAAACATGTTATGCAACGTGTTTTCTATTCGGCGTGTTCTTTTCTCACCGAAGGGCTAGAACATAATGTGGAGGAATCAGTCCGCAAGATAAGGATGATATACTAGAATGATGTTTATGGTACATCAGGGAACGGTTTAGTTTTGGGAAAGTCACCTTGGGATTTTGGCCAAGTTCTGACGTGTTTCTTTCAAAGCTGACCTAAAAAAGGCAGCCTTTTTTAATACTTCTTGCCAAGTGGGAGTTTTTTTTCCAGAAATCTCCATCATCGTTTGTTTAAGGTATATAAGAGACCCAGGTCGACCGTGGAATATTCAGAGACCTCAATCAGGATTTAGATGTCAAATGCCTTATATATTTCCCATGAGGGTAGATCTCTCTTTCTTCGTGCGGTCGAACTAGGGTCAACGACTTGCTGGCAGGAGAAAGATGAAGCACCAGAAAGGCCCTAGACTGATGCATTTTTTTAATTATTTGCTTTGCAATGTGTATGAATATGTATACATATATCAATATAGGTGTTTGTATCTTTGCATGTATATTTTGCTGTTTATAGATTGAAGATTCTTTACACATGGTCTTACTTCATTGTTACACATTTTAAAAGTACACTTTCGGTTATACTGACCTTCCTTCACAACCCTTGCAAAAGATATTATAAATGTCTTCTTTAGATCAAGAAGTGCATTCCAGAGAATCTTTTCGACTCCTCTCATTGTGTGTATTTTGGCTCGGTCAGCTTTAAAGCAAAACACACAGTTTGGAACAGAGGCTATTAAGGGGCACACACAGGAATGACTCCTATTGGAGCTCCTAATGGGGGGGCGAGGGGACTACCATTCCAGTGGGATATCCATACATTGTCAGGCATCTTGCCGCGGTCTAGGAGCAGATTATCAAGCTAGTGCTCCAGAGGCCGCCATTTACCAGAGTCTTGCATTTATAGGTAATGCAACAGTTTAAGCGAAGATAACAGTGATGAACTGATGAAGGGAGGGGAACAGTGAGACTCTGGGGGGGATTTATATCCTGGAGACACCTTAAACGTATTTCAGGAAGCCCAGGGCGCGTTTGGGGGCCAAGGCCCGTTTCTCCAAATCCAATATAGGTGGGAAGGTCCAGGGAGAGCTGACCAGCTTCCTGCTTACAGTTCCCCCATGCAGACACTTGGGGCCATCCTACAATAAGTCACATAACAACACACCATGACAACATTACATAGATTGTTGCATTTTAATGTACAGGGCACTGAAAAGCGACAAACTATACAAAAAACACAAATAAAATTCTGACTGGCGATAGATGTAAAGGATCAATTTACAGAGGAGACTTGTGGCAAAGCGTGCGCACAGGCATGGGAAGTCATGGGTAATTCTCAATTTAAATGGATACAATGTAGTTTGTTACACCGCATGAACCTTACACAGGTCATTCTGAGTAAAATCTACCCTAGGAGAAGTACTGCCTGCCCCAGGAGCTAGAAAGAGAGAGCCCCATTTCGTCACCTGGCCTGGGATAGCGTTAATGGGACACCATCTTATCTACTTTGGAACCAGTCAACAGGATCCCACTAGACCTAGGTCCACTAGAGGGCATGCTTAGAATGATTCCCAGAAAAAAAGGAAAAAAGATCCACCATAAATTCTTGGACCTAGCACTAGCGTTAGTATGTAGAAGGATTATAGTGTGTTGGATGAGTGACAGGAGCCCCCAACTACACCTATGGCCTAGATACCTGATGGAATGGGCCTTTGCAGAGGAAAAATATATTTGACCGACCAGAAATGATAAGAAGGTACAAGATGACCCACAAACATGGGTAGACCTATTGAACAGATTCTTGGGCAGGGAGGTCCCTTTGGGGGAGTATGCTTTAAGTGGGCTAGCTGCAGCCCCTTATGGCACCGACAGTCAAGTATGTAGTACTCAGGGTACACACTGGAGGGTGAGTGAAAATCAATGATCCTCTTGGAGGCTACGCCACACGTTTCAGGTAAACGCAAAGGGTAGTGGGTATGTAGCACATACCTTCACTGAGGGATCGTGTACACTGTAAGTTCTGTGAGATGAGTGAACAGGATGTATTGGATCAGGAACAAATACTTGTGATAATTGAAATATGATGTGATAAATGGTGTCATTACTGTGATATAAAACCAATTTATATATATTTTTTTAAATGCACATTAGTCTCTATAGATTGTTAGTGCAAGGTATAAACACTCCTGTTTTATAATTGAATACTGATGTAGAATTGGCTGACATTATCATATTTTCTAGAAATACAACAGTAGTTAATAGGTGAGGTGAATCAACAGGGTAGACAGTCTCAGTTTGTAAAAAGTGACCCATCTGGCACCTGTCTAGTGTACCAATTAGAATAGCCATGGAGAGCCCAAGTATAGTGCTCGTTGTTACAGTCATCAATAAGGATTTGCTAATCTGCCTTGAATCTTCATGTACACTGTAGGTGAGTAAATCCTTATTCAATAAGTTAGGGATCATGGGTAGGCTATGTGAGTGGCAAGCCTTTATTTTTCTTTTGTGCTGGTGTATTGCATCATTATTATTAATATTATTATTATTTATCTTTCTACACTACATGGTTATAAAGCAGTGGTTTGATTCTGTTAAGACATTGTTTGCCAGTTACATGAACTGGACTTCTGCTTCATTTTTAAAGTTAAAATGTATGTGTAAGTTATCCCGATGCTAAGAAAAAAACGTGACTAACCATTTAAAATATAAAAAAAGGTGCTCTACTAACGAACTGCTCTCTGGGACTTTCGGATTTTTAAAGATAAACAAAACCCATAAAGTGCTGCAGAGAGATACACAGCAGAGACAAATTACTCAATTTCCCTAATTATACAATAAAACGCATCACTTTCAAACTCCTGACACACGCTTGCAAAGCCCTACAACATCAGACCTGCCTACCTCAACCACCACTTCACCCACAAGGCAACTCTGCTCTTCTCAATTGGCCCTCGCCACCACCCCTAGGTTCCTGAAGAACACAGCTGGAGGAAAATATTTCTCCTACCTCGCCGCTCAGACCTGGGACACGCTGCCAATTCACCTCAGGCAGTCCCCCTCGCCGGCTTAGTTTAGGAAGCTCCTCAAGACCTGGCTCTTTGACTGATCTGCGTCCCCCACCAGCACCTTGAGATCCCCCCCCCCCGGGTGATAAGTCGCACTTTACAAATATCTGAATGATTGATTGAGATTGCAGCCACATGAGCAGCAAAGAGAGGATTTTCCTCCCAGAGCTTCATATATTGCCCCTGTACCAACCAGCATCAAGCCAAATTCTAGTGACCTCATCACACAAGTGTTTAGGTATTCCATTGGTGCTCTTTCAGGTTCAAACTGAACTGGAGCTTCAGGATCTCCACAATCCCATGGAGGATGGAACGCCTCTCCTCCTCTATAAGTGATGCCTTGATGTCCGCTAAATATGCAGCCCTGCAAATTGTTTGCCCCCTAGAGGAGGGAGGCTTCTCTGTGAAAGATATCAAAACTGAGAAGCATGTAGTGGCAAGAAGTGGTTTTGTGTGTCTTATCTGGCCACTGCCAGTTTGACATGGCATGGTGCTAGGCAGTTTCAGGAGGAGGAGCAGATGTGGGTTATAACTATCTAGGCTTGCAACAAAGAGAAGGATGCCCTGACATGTTGTGTCAGGGGGGCATGCAAAGGGACACTGGACCATTGACTGCCAATACCATGCAGTAAAGGTGACCCATGTAGTGAATTTCGGCTCCTGCAATCTAAGTTTCCTGTCCCAGTGGAGAAGACACAATGCAGAAACCCTGGAGTACTAGCTCTGCTGTAACAAAAGTGATTCCAGCGAGGAAAGACAAGTCTAAATCTATGTGGGGGCAAGGAGGCAAGAGCGCAACTTCTGGTGAAAATCCAGTGCAAAGCCTTTCCAGAGGTAAAATTTCTCCTTGAACAGTCTACACAAGAAAGTGGACAATGTAGATACATCATAGCGTTGAAGGGAAGATTGAACATCATGAGAACAAGGCACACCATGTTTGTGTTGTTTTAGGCCACATCAAGCACACAAAATGCGATGAGAGGATGCTTGCAATAAGTCTAAGTACTGGCAATCGCTTGGGCTAGGATTTCAAACCTGGTCTAGCAGTGTGGACTGGACTGTTCACACAGTAGTTAGGTCAAAACTGATTTGCCTATGGATAGGCCAAAACTAAGGTGGCATGCTATACAAACTAATGATGGATTGGGATGTAGCGCTGAGTAATTACCAGTGGCTGAAATTAATTCAAGCATTACATCCATCACTTTTTGTATACTTTTGTATGTTGACCTAAGTGGGATGGGTTTTGTGCACACTGTGTCACTGGAACCAAGCTATACCTGCCTGATTAGCCTTAATCTGGGCAAAAACGGTCCTAGGTGGCTTGTGATCTGGTTCAGGGAGGACCTGGTCTGGCGGTTTGGGCTGGACTGCTCCCATTGGAGCATGGCGAAGACTGATTTGCATATGACTGGTTCTAAAGTGATGGTGGGAGAAAAATGACAGATTGAGATGCAGTCCAGAGCGATTGTCTGTGGCTGAGATTATAAGCATTCAGTCCATCACCTTGTTGTTGCTGTAGTTGATGCTGTAAATGCAACAGGTGTACCCAGACATGGGTCTCCGTGCTCACTGTGCTACTGGAACCAAGCTATGCCTTGCTAATGGGCCCTAATCAGGGCGCAACTGGTCCTCGGTTGCTTGTGTTCCGTTCCAGGAAGAACCTATTCTGGGAGTTTGGTCTTGACTGCTTCCATTGGAACAGTGTTGTCTGATTTGCATGTAGCTGTTTTCAATCTGAGGAAGCCTGGTTGGCAAACATCGGATTGGGATGTGATCTCAGTGATTGCCAGTGGCTGAGAATAATTTAAGCAATCTATCCATCACCTTGTTGTTTCTGTAGTTGATGCACTTTGGGACACAGGCATGGAAGAATCCAGCAGGTGCCAGGTCTTGCAATTATTGACAGTGGGTCCGATAAACCCTTAGCGACCTGGCTTTACAGGGCATTAAATAAGATGGTGCGTACATTTTGTGAACTGATTTACCAACATTTTCCTCCATACTTCTATTACTTGTGCTCACCCACTCTTTGAACCACGCTGGTACTAATTTGGTACCTGGTACTCGCCCTCTCATTTCTTGAAAAGGACACCTGTGTGTAATAATGTGCATAGTGGTACGATAGACCCATATCATGTCACTTACCATCCCCTTGACACCAGTATTACTACCCAGCACCATCTGAATGGCACCTTTAGTCAATCGGTTTGCCCTCTCAACCATCCCTTTACCCTGTGGATTGTAGAGAGATGTACATGAATGCCTGATTCCACGTTGTTCAAGAAAGTGAACCATTGGAGTGGATGTCAGCTGCGTACCATTATCGGTGATTAATATTGTTGGAAACCCCTCCTCTGCAAAAATGTCTTCCAATTCCTTAATGGTTGCTTTAGTGGTTACTTTCCACATAAATTTAATGATAAGCCATTTTGAGTGCACATCCATCACAACGAAGGCGTAATGCATGTCACTAGACAACTCAAACATAGGACCTATAAAGTCTAAGCAGGCAGTATGCCATGGTTTGCCTGGGTCAACAATAGGAACTCCTACAGATTAATTGCCCACTTTTAGCCTTTTTTTCTCTCTTCCTGCAAACAGTGCATTTTTCCACCCATTCAACAACTTGATCATCTAGACCTGGCCACCAAAATTCACGCCTCAATCTTTTTTTTGTTAAAGTTTGTCCTAAATGACCTATGTGATACATCTTCACCAGTTTTGCTCTCATCCCTCTCGGTGGTACAAATTGACCCCTCTCATTATCACACAATTTCTATGAACACTGAGTTAGTCCAGAATTTTAAAATATGGTCCAGCAGCTAATGGGACCATACTCTTCCTCGTTGGCTCCATCACATATCATCTCCATCACAGTTGATAAAACTACATCTCCTTCCATCTCTTCTTCCCACTCACATATAGTAAAAATGTCTGCACCACAGTGTACCACATCTATCACTAAAGCTACTGCACTGTCCAACTCATCTTTAGTCAAGACATAAGAATCTCCCATCTCTTTCTAGTCTAAGGGCATCCTTGACAAACAAGCAACCTAAATGTTCCTCAAGCCCTGAATAAACTCTACAGTATACATATATTCTCGCAACCTGGCAGCCATCTTAAAAGTCCAGCTGAGCCTTTCCCAGGTCCCCCAGGTAGTAATATCTTCAACAAGGGCTTGTGGTTTGTCCTTAAAGTGAATTTGGTGCCGCACAAATACACCTGGAAATGTTCAACTCCCCAAGCAGCAGCTGAGGCTTCTCTTTCAATGACTGAATAATTTTGTTCAGTCTTTGTTATAGAGCGTGAGGCAAATGCAGTTGTTTTTTCTGCCTTACCATGTATTGGAGATAACACTGCCCCAATTCCAGAAGCACTTGCATCAACTTTTATAACTGATTTTTGGTGACTATCATACTCTGGTAAGATATTTGCTTCACAAATTTATTTTTTGATGTTTTCGAAACACCGTTGCTGACTTTCATTCCACACATATTTGTTCCCTTTTCTTCAGATCTTCTGACTTATCTGCAACATTTTCTACAAATTTTGCATACTCTGTTAGGCCTCCAAATGATCTTAATTGATCTTTATCCTTAGGACAGGGAGATAATCTAATGGCGTCAAGCAAATTTCATTTGGGTCTGATTCCCCCTTTGGTGACAGTGTACCCTAAATATTCAATGCATTCAGTCATGAATGTACACTTCCTTAGCTTAGTGTCAAACCTACTTCCTCCAGTCTTCTCAAAACTTTCATTAGGACACCATTATGTTGACACATTGTATCCCCAAAAACTAAAATGTTGTCTCTGAAATAGATATTTTCCATTCCTATAAAAGGTGCTGACATCATACGTTGGAATACACTTGCAGCCGACACCAAGCTGAACGGCATGCAAGTGAATTGGTAAGCGCCTTCTGTTGTAATAAAAGCAGTGAGAGTCTTAGAACTTTTGTGTAATTTAACCTGATGATACGCACTCTTGAAAAACATTTTCCACCTTTTATAGTTATTATCAATTCAGTAATGCTAGGCAGTGCCAACGTGTCAGCTACCACATTGTGGTTCATTGACCTCAAGTCTACGCAAAACCTCAAATGTCCATCTGATTTCTGAGTAATCATGACAGGTGATATCCACGGAGATGTTTTAATGGGTTCAATCACCCTAGACTTGAGCATATCATTGAGGAGTTCCTTTACCTCTCTCCCCACTGCCGTAGGTACATGCCTCATCTATGCTGCACTGGAAGAGATCCTTCTTTAAAATGATATTGTGTACGCAACCCCTCAAACATCCTAATTTTACCTTTAACACTTCCCATCACATCTTCTAACGATATATCTTCCTCCACCGTCACTTGTGTAGATGCTCTGGGATTAATCATTATGTTTAGATCATACTGATGTACCCATCCCAAAATGGCTAGACCATTAGTTGACACATAGACCTTTGCTGTGATTTAGCGTGAACCAAACTTTGATTCCTTCCAAATAACCTGTAATTTTGATAGTTTCCTCTTGTTAGGCACAAGGATCTATGTCTAAAGGCCTTCTTTTTATACCTCTCCAGTGTGTTTTCAAAAGACTTTCAGGAATTATGGTGTACATTGACCCAACATCTACCATTAGCTTCACGCTGCTCCCGCAGATTTCAAAGTCTGCTATGGGTGTCTCCTATTATCCTGATCTGCTGTATCCTCATTGCCGTCCCTCACAACCAGAATTATATCTACTTCTGTATCTGCTACACCCATATTCACTATTCATACTCTAGATTTGAAGTTTCCTTTGTGTTGCTTATTCCCTTCCATACACATCCTTGAAAAGTGGTCCTTGCAACCACATTTTCTGCATTCTTTATTCATTGCAAAGCATTTCTTAAAATCATAGGTATGATAGGTGCTTTCACGCCGACTGCCTCTTTGGCTTTAACCTGAGCATGATTTTTCACACCCCCACTAGTTCTTTTATTGCTGTTTTTAGTGACAACATTTATATCTCTATCTGGACTACAACTATCAATTCTCAGAACTGCTACATCTCTGCTGATTTTATCCTTACTGTTAAGCTCTTTCATACACTGTTGGGACTCTTCAATCACCTTGGCAATCTCTATTACATCTTTAAGTGAAGGATCTTTAGCTGGCTATAATCTTTCTTGTATCTTTCTGTCCTTACATGACACTATAAGTTGATCGCAAATCAACTCATATGTCATAACTTCAAAGCGCCATTTGACTGATAACTCTCTGATTCCGGAAACAGATTTGTCAATATTTTCATGTTCTGCCTGTGGTTCTGTATAGATTTTATACTGAGTTATTACTAATGTTGTTTCTTTGGCAAATCTCTCTTGTAGACTTTTTAATGCTTCCTTATATACATCATCCATAGGTTGCCTCTTAGGCCCTACTACTACAGGTAAATATTTGAATATACGCTGCCCCTCACTACCAAGCATACTCAACAAAAGCACCTTTTTCCTAGCTGGAGATACATTTTGAACATACAGTGCTACAATGTAGCTTTCAAACATTTCTACCCACTACTCCCAATTTATTGGAGGAGTCCCAGGTTGATGTACGAATGTTGGAGGTGGATTAACCAAATTATGCAAGGCCAATCTTTCCTGAATCTGAAGCATTATAACCAGTTCATTGGTATCCTTTTGTGATACTCTAGCACACACAATATTAAATACTAATTGTCTATTCACAACCTGGTCATGATGTGCAAATCACTGTGGATGTTACCTGCCAAAAGCGTTTACTTTTTTTTTTAATTGCATGGTGTCTTTTAAATTAGTACAAAAGCTAGATAGTCCAAATAAATGCACAACATTCAACAAGTGTACTGATCACTATACTTATCAGTCAAAAATGATTCTATGTGCATTGTTTACCGACGATGTGTGTTCCAAATGAGTCCTGGGCACCTATTCACGACCTACGCTGACACCGCCTGGCTCGTACCTTATGAAATAATAGGCAGGCGGATTTCCATGTCAATCAGCACATAAAGGTGTGCCGATCGCTGTTGAATCATGGAGCATACTGTCTATAATAATTCTCATGTAAGAGAGAAAGGTGTGTTAATCATCATAGATCAATACTGTGTAGGCGTGCTGATTGGTGAATTCCAGCAAAATCCCCAGATCCAAGATGGCTCCCACGTACTATATTATGTTGTTTGTTGTACTCCACATTCACTTCCGCTCCAGTGGCTCCTTAGAGTTCCTTTCTACTTCTTTCCGAAGCAGCACGCATGGCCTGACGCACATGAGAATGTGGTAGCTTTACCACACACCCCTATGTGTGTGAGTCACAAACTGACAAGAACAGCGTGCCGATAACAGATAATGGATGTCACACGCACAATCTTCTTACTCCCAGTAAGGGGATCCACATTTACTATTTTCAAAGTGCATGTAACACAGTACCTTATATCCTCGTGCCTCCTAGTAGCGTATACCTCCTGTACCGCTCTGTGATAGTACTCTGCTGACACAGCCGATATTCCGGACCACCCATGTTGTGTAGCTTCTTCTGTCTCTTGACCGCGTAGCTCATTGCCAATTTCTAGTACTGTTGCCAATTAACACAATGGCCTCAGCAAGCGTAGGTATGTGTAATTTATTGCAACAAACAACCTGGTGTTGATCCTGCTTGACAGCTTTCAGAAGTCCCCAGCCAGCCGCCTTCTCCTGAATCCCCACGTCTCTCCCACTCTAGTATATCCAACATATTACATCACAACATGCTGCAATGGGCACATAGGAGAAATGGTTCACAACTTTCTCTTTTTTCAAATGTTTGCCTGTCTGATTTGCTAATTGTGGTGCTCAGGTTAGTGCAAACTGACAAGTGGTTGTTAGCAAAATTTCAATGGTTTCACAGGCACAGTCACTTGCAGCCTTCCTGGAGAGTCTTGAGGTAGGGGAGACCATTGATCATGTGGTTTTTACTGATTGTGGGGGGTGTTTTCTGAGTTTCCAAATATCTTATTGCCTTTTTCCACTAGACTGGCCCTTTTTCTTGCTGCCTGGTGTTGATATTGCTCAAAACATTTTTGATGCCCCATGTGCCTGTTCATTATAGCTGCCTGTCCTATGTTAATTAAGGGAAACTGCTGAGATTGGTGTCACCATCCACCGTGTTCCTACTAACCCGATTGAGGAGACTAAGATATTCTGTGTTCTTGATTAAGCTCACCACTTGGTCTTTAACTCTCTTAGATGTTCTCATACTAATTGTGGGCTGTATTGCTTTCTTGGGAACAAACAAGTAGAAAATGGAAAACATTACAAATCTAATACAATTGTGTAAAAAAGTAAAAACAGAGATATTAAAAATCACAAATACAGAACCTAGGGAAAAACAGTAAACAAATTAATTGGGGTCAAATTTTATTTCCAGGAAGGGTCAAAATTAGAACTTTTCAGATAAAATACCGATTTTTATTGGGAGCATTCAAAGTGGCAACTGCACTTCCTATACACGGAGGAGCAGTAGTGTAGAATTGACAAGAGCCCAACAAAATATTATTGAAAATGCATTAAGCACTATAATGCTATGAGGCCCTATCAGAACACTCTATAAAGGATACTTCATCTAAGTCTTTGGTGACAATGATGTTTGTTTCACGCCTGGTAACTCATTGACACTAGAAAATCAGCTGCAGACCAACATTATGGAATGGTGTGAGGTGATGCCTAAAGTATTAATTTGTTTTTATTTGAATCTGGCATAGCACATCTACAACAGTCTTCTTAAATATTTGAGATTTTGGGGAGTCTCACACAAACTTTCTAGCTCATTCATTAACCTACTTTCAGAACCTTTTTGTTATTTTTGCCTTGTATTTTGTTAATTCCTTTAATCTTTTTCATCAAATACGTTTTATCAATTCTCTGTGCCTCACAGTCCAAGTAAAACCCATTTAAATTTAAAAGGAGTGAAGTTCCTTATGTAGATAGGAGAAAGACTAGTTTTTGTTCAGTGACTGATTCAAGTCATATATATCAAGTCCATAACTGTTTGCAGCTAATCAATTGCCATACTCTGTAATTTAAAATGTATTAGCTAGTTGTCAAACTAGGCATGTATGTGCATCCCCTCTTTCTACTTTAAGATGAGACTACTGATACTACGGTTGTGAAATTCTGGGAACAGAATTGATCCAGAATGGAAGAGCCATGTTACTCATTGTATAACTCATCCTTTTACAACATCCTTTTGCAAATCTGAGAGACCTTCAAAGAGGGACTAAATCAGAAAGTGAAAAGAAGCATCTGAAAGATTTATTACTGAGAATCACTTGCCATGTAGAAGAGTTCGCAGAATCTGTTCTAGATTCAACAGCTTGATATACTGCAGTAAAAAAATAAGTACATATTGGTTTCTTATGGCACCCACATGAAAACATAATATTACTTCAGAGAATAATTCTGTAATCATTTCATTCAGTCGGAATAAGGAATAAATCTAGATTAGTAAGCAGATCTTGTCTATTATCTACTAAACGCACTGTGGTATAGTCACGCCTCTATCTTTGCAGGGAGAATCCAGTTATTGAAAGTAGTTCTTGACTTTCTGTAATTGGGTTTTCTGATGAAAATTAGGAATTGCTACATGTAGAGAATACTATAGTATCAAAGATTAATTCTGTTTTTAGTGTTGGTATTGAAAAACTTAAAGGAATTTGTTTGTTTTTATAGGGGTGTGGAAATTAATAAAATATCTACTTGTCCATGGGACAGGTTGCTTTTGAAATCTATTTGTCCTGTAAAAAATCTATTTGTATCTTTGGTTTCATGTAGTGCAATGACATATTATGGCAGCAATCTCATTATGTAAGAGCTCTGACAATAGCCTCTGATTATGCCTGGGCTAATACTATAGTAGGGATTGAATTCAAGCAATTCCAATCCCTACTATAGCATGTTTCTTATCTTGCCACCTTTACACATATATACATACTGGGGCTGCAGGAAACAGCAAGCAATAGTTCCAGGGTTGGAATGCGTTTGAGTCTCTGCAAACCTACTAACTTGCATGTTTTAAGGATTTCCATCAGCTCTTCTCTAATCTTTTCACATACTGAGAAAGGCTGGAAATGTACTCTTAACATGGGCAGAAGTGGAAGTTCTTCCAAGGTTAGGGAAAAGAGTGGTTGGAGGGAAAGTGAACTTGTAAATGCTCAATAGATTTTCACATGAGCAAATCCACACATGCATATTTGCTTGTGCTAAAAAAACCAGTACACAAATATTTTCTAGGAGTACTTTTCCTGGTTTATTTCTGTAACTTTTTTATCAATTCATGAAAGCCACTAATTCAAAGACATATACCATGAGTGCACTTTTGTGACTTTAGGAATTGGGCCCCTAATTAGGCCTGGCGTTAATCAAGGCATTTTAATTTTATTAAAATTCTATTTCTCTATCAGCTGGCTTTACTATGAATGATAGCATTCTTCTCTTCTACAGTAAGCATATATGTGCACACAGTAATTTGTTCAGTGCCAGGAACAGCTGTGGCAACGTGTGCTTTTTGGGACCAAAAACCTTTATTTTTTTTGCATTTTGCCAATGTTTGGTACAATGGTGAGGGCCTGGCAGCTCCCACAAAAATAAATGATTACAAGAGCCATGTTAAAAAAAGACACACATTGACAAAACCAAAAGATTGACCACCAATGTCAGATCGGTTGGCTTTGCCAGTGCTTTTTTATTTTCGTGTTTCCCATAATCTTGTTGAAAATGGTTACACCGATTATATCCATTATGAATATTTTTGGGAAATACTAACATGCATCAACACAGTTCCTGAATTATATATCACCGTGATTTAGCAAAATGTTTTTTCCTACTTGCTTTTTCCTACTTGCATTTTCTTTCTGAACATTTTATTTTATTTTGAAAGCTGAGAATCATCAATCTTACCTACAAGCTTCTGCCAACATTTGCATCTAATCAGGGAGCCTTCCGGGAGCAATCTATGTGTTCTCATTGTTAAACTTTTCAAACATGCATGTACTTGAACCACTGTCAGTAGTGCAGCGTGACCATACAACGTTTATTCAGAGCGCCCACCCTAATAAAAAGGCTTTGCGTTAGTGAACCATAAATACAAGTTTGAAGAGCATTAACATATGGGCACAAATATTACCACAGCTGCAGACAGTTCCCTTCCCTGTAAACTAGCAGCCAAAGGGGTTGGGCCTGCTTGTCCCAAGGACAAAATAAACTTCAGAACTTGTCCTTGACCCCAAACAATATGTGCTGGGCTTCAGGCTATAGGAATTCCACACCCCTGCAGTTTTGGCTCTGAGCCTTGACAGCATGCTGATCTACCTTTCCTCCTGTGCTTTTGCTGGCTAGCATGCTCTGTTCTATAACTTCAATGTTATGGTCCCTAGCCTAAACTTGGAAAAAGCCATATCTGATACTAAATAACAATAATTTTCCATCAAAGCCTACTTATATGATCCTGCACTGCGCATCATGTGTGATGTACCAACAGACTTACATTTTGACACTGTTAAATTGTAATCAGATAAAGTGCTCAGCAAATGGAAAGGTATGGCTTTATCATCCATAACCGTGTGGGAACTTCTCTCTTACATCAAGGGTAGTAGTGTCCTGATATTTTTGATTGTTTTCTTCTTTTGCTGGGTACTTTGTGATGTGACCTATATATTCGAGTTATTCCCGGCCGATGTGGTACTTTGGTAAACCATATTTCCTATATCATCAGAAAATATGCTTCTTGTCTCCAAAGCTGCAGACATATATAATAGAAGAAAAAAAACATTTTTGTTTCTTGTTGGGGCCCTACATTTTCTATGCATTGTGGTGGTACTGGTGTGGGAGCCCAAACCTCAATAATGTCCTGAAGCCCAGTGTTTTGAACAGTCCAAAAATTACCTCTGGCGATCTGGCTCAAGCTCTCTTGATCTTGTGATAAGAGAGTCCTACACAATATTCAGCCCAATAAATAGCAGATTAAACTCAAAAATATTGACTGGGTCGACTCAAGACTGAGTTCTAGATCAAAGAAAAGCCAAAGAGTCTTATTACACATTTAAGATAGAAAGTACAAATACATCTATACTTTCCATGAAGGCTCGTATACAGAAATACAAAATCAGAAGTGTCAGGTTCAAATAAAGAACACTTACAGTTTTTCTAAAAGAAAAAAGTACAAAGGTATGAAGAAATTTAAAGTCTTGCCTAAGTGAACAGAGCTCTATGGGAAAAATAAACCCACAAGGACAGTCACCCCATCTACAAAAAAAGCAGGGCTTGTTGTACAATTTTTATGTATAAATAATGAGGAAACACTGCAGATTAGCATATTGTGAATATCAACAATCAATCAAGGATTTATAGAGCGCACTAATCACCCGTTAGGGTCTCAAGGCGATGGGGGGGAGCTACTGGTCGTAGAGCCATGTCTTGAGGCGTTTCCTGAATGCCAAGAGGTCTTGGGTCTGGCGAAGGTGGAGCGGTAGGGAGTTCCAGGTCTTGGCGGCTAGGTGAGAGAAGGATCTTCCTCTGGCGGTGGTGCGGCGGATGCGGGGGATTGAGGCGAGGGCGAGGCTGGCGGAGCGAAGATAGCGGGTGGGGGTGTGGGACTTGAGTCTGTCGTTGAGGTAGGCTGGGCCTGTGTTGTGGAGGGCCTTGTGTGCGTGGATGAGGAGTTTGAAGGTGATCCTCTTTGATACTGGTAGCCAGTGAAGGTCTCTGAGGTGGGGGGAAATGTGGTCACGACGTGGGATGTCCAGAATGAGGCGGGCGGATGCGTTCTGGATTCTTTGCAGTTTTGTTAGGAGTTTGGTTGTTATTCCTGCATATAGGGCGTTTCCGTAGTCCAATCGGCTGCTGACCAGGGCATGGGTGACAGTTTTTCTGGTTTCAACGGGAATCCACTTGAAGATTTTGCGGAGAGTGTTGTAGCAGGAAGAGGAGATGGCATTGACCTGCTGAGTCATGCTGAGTGTGGAGTCCAAGATGAAGCCTAGGTTGCGTGCGTGGGTGGAGGGTGAGGGCGCGGTTCCTAGGGAGGTGGGCCACCAGAAGTCATTCCAAGTTGAGGGGTTGGTGCCAAAGATGAGGATTTCTGTCTTGTCTGTGTTTAACTTGAGGTGGCTTGATTCCATCCAGCTGGCGATGGCGTGAAGTCCGGTGTGGAGGTTGTTCTTTGCAGTTGTAGGGTCTTTCGTGAGGGAGAGGATGAGCTGAGTGTCGTCTGCGTAGGAAACTATGTTGATGTGGTGGGTTCTTGCGATGTTGGCGAGGGGGTCCATGTAAACGTTGAAGAGCGTGGGGCTGAGCGAAGATCCTTGGGGAACGCCACAGATGATTCTGGAGGCTTCTGACAGGAACGGTGGGAGGCGAACTCTCTGGGTTCTGCCTGAGAGAAATGACGAGATCCAGTCGAGTGCCTTGTCGCGGATTCCAGCGCTGTGGAAGCGTGTGCGGAGAGTGTGATGACATACCGTGTCGAAAGCTACGGAGAGGTCCAGGAGGATGAGTGCTGCTGTTTCTCCTTCGTCGAGCATGGTCCTAATGTCGTCTGTGGCAGCAATGACTGCAGTCTCAGTGCTGTGGTTTCTGCAGAATCCGGATTGGGAGGTGTCGAGTACCTTGCTGTCTTCAAGGAACCGGGATAGTTGGCTGTTTACAATTTTTTCGATGACCTTGGCTGGGAAGGGGAGGAGGGAGATCGGCTGGTAGTTCTTGGTGTCGTCTGGGTCTGCCTTTGGTTTCTTTAGCAGGGCGTTGATTTCTCCGTGCTTCCATATTTCTGGGAAGGTGGCTGACTCGAAGGAGCTGTTGATGGTTTTAAAGAGTTGGGGGGCGATGATGATGTTTGCCTTATTGAAGATATGGTGTGGGCAGGGGTCTGATGGTGATCCGGAGTGGATGGAGGCCATGGTGGTGGCGGTGTCCTCTATGTTGACGGGGGTCCAGGTGTTGAGGAGGTGGGTGTTGCTTGGAGCGTTGGGTTCTTGGGTGTTTGTAGTCAGCTGGTGAATCTGGGGTTTGAAGCTATTGTGGATTTCTTCTATCTTTCGACGGAAGTGGGTTGCCAGTGAGTTGCAGAACTCCTGTGATGGCGGGGGTTCATTGGAGCAGGTCCTGGGGTGGAGAGCTCATTGACCATGCCGAAGAGCTCTTTACTGTTGTGAGCGTTGGCGTCAATGCGTTTTTTGAAGTGGGTCCTTTTGGTGGTGCGGATCAGTTGGTGATGTTTGCGTAGGGCATCCTTGAAAGCGATGTGGTTGGAGTTGGTAGGGTCAAGGTGCCAGTTTTTTTTCCCATTCTGCGACAAAGCCGTTTGGATTCCTGTAGTTCTGGGGTGAACCAGCTGGCCTTGATTCTGTGGGAGGTGTTTGGGTTTTTTTTGAGCGGTGCGAGGGTGTTGGCGCAATCTTCTATCCAGCGATGCAGGTTGATGGTGGCTATGTTGGGGTCCGGGATCCCAGGGGGTGGGGCCCGGGCTAGAGTGGAGATCAGTTGATCCGTTGATATTTTGCTCCAGTTGCGTCAGGGGGGTTGGGGTGCAGTGGTGGTGAGTGACTGGTTTTTGGTAGGAGAAGTGGATGCAGCGGTGGTCTGTCCAACTGAGTTCGGTGGTGTGGCTGAAAGAGACGTGGTTGCTGGCTGAGAAGATGGGGTCGAGTGTGTGGCCTGCGGAGTGGGTGGGTGTAGTGATGAGTTGCTTGATGCCGAAGTTGGCGAGGTTGTCGATTAGGTTGGTGGTGTTGATAGCGTTGTTATTTTCTAGGTGGAAGTTTAGGTCACCAAGGAGGATGTAGTCTGTTGAGGCGAGGGCTTGGGAGCTGATGGTGTCGGCGATGTCGTCACAGAACTGCGGTCTGGGTCCATGGGGTCTGTAGACCAGTGTTCCTCTGAGTGTGTTGTTGGCGTTGATGTGGATTTTGAAGTGGAGGTGCTCGGCGGAGTTGATGGTGTCGTGGCAGTTGGTGGAGACTCTTATGGTGTTTTTGTGGACTATGGCGATTCCTCCTCCTGGTCTGTTGATTCGGTCTCTTCTGGTGATTTTGTAGTTTTCTGGTATGGCTATGGCTACGTCTGGTTCTGAGGCCGAATTCATCCAGGTTTCGGTGAGGAATGCGACTTCGGGCGAGTATGTGGTCAGGAGGTCCCAGAGTTCAATTGCATGTTTGTGGATCGAGCGGGTGTTATGTAGGATGCATCTTAGGTGGTTGTCTGTTTTGATTTGGAGTTTGGAGGTTAGGTTGCAGGTGAAATTGCAGGCTTTGCAGGAGAAGGGTCCTTTGGTGCGTGTCGGTGTGGACTGGAAGCAGATGGAGGAGCATCCTGGATTAAGGGCGTGGAGTTCTTTGGCAGTGTAAAGGTGTTTGGTGGCGCAGGAGGCGTGTTGGCCAGGGGGTCTGGTGCTGGGCGTGGTCTTGGCGCGGATGGGCGCAGACAGGCTTGCCTTTGGTGTGCCAGCGGCGCGCCCGCGCTGCAGCCGGCATCAGAGGGGAGGTGGGAGGGAGTGGCAGCTGGGAGGAGGGAGGGAACCTCCAATGGGAGTGCAGGGGGCGGGGCAGCAGGAGTCAGAAGCAGGAAGAGCTCAGAGGAGGAGGGAGGGGGGCGGGGCCTTCCAGGAGAGGAGAAGCCCAGACAAGCCCAAACAAGCCCAAAACAATGGCAGCACTTACCAGAGCAGTGGTGAGGAGGAAGCGACCTGCCTGCAAGGACATTATAAACAAATCAGAAAATGGATCATCACAAGCAGGTCTATTGCACTATTCACCTTCTAAGAATAACCAAAATCTTCCATTACCTTCCACAGCAACAGAAATCCAAAGATGCAAAAACATGAAACATTCTCTAACGAAGAGCAATACATTATTGTGGTAGCAAACTGGTGTCCACACTTCCAGCGGAAATGTCCTTCAAGAAAAATTACATCAGGGACAAAATGGAAAGCTTCAGTTACAATACACATTCTCTATAGATTCAGACAATTAGGTCACACTGCACTGTGCTCTGTGGAAGCTGTCGGGAGAGGAGGCCCGAAGGAGACATTGATTGGGAGGGGAAATGAGCATGTATCCATTTTAATAATATGGTGCCAAAAATGTGGCATAACTAATCTACATTATTATTCAAACATCTAAACATCTCTATTAATTTGTTTTAAGTACACCACCGTTTTTAATTGGTAACAACCATTATATATCATAAAATTTCAAATTCATTCACATTCTTTGTTTATCAAAACTGCACATTAAAAAAACTCAAACACTGGGATGATTGAATGCAATTTTACCAAACCTCTATCACTGCCTTTATGTTACTTATTTGTCTGGGTATGGAAGATCATTTTCTGCATTATGGTAGAACAAACTGGAACCGTCCTTTGGAATAAGTTCTGAAACCTTGTCTAAAAATGGAATAACATTTACCTACCAGCCTTTGGAAGATTCAGTCTGGTAAAATGTCTTTCTCAGATTGCAGTACTGTCTATAAAAGTTGCAGGATGACAAGCAATCCATTTGACAGTGACTAAGAAGAGATGTGTAGAAGCTAAAATAGACAAAAGTATTGTGTTATGAAAGTAGAGTAATTAACGTTAAGGAAATGTGAATGTTTGGGTTAAAGGGTAAAAGTTTGTTCAGGCAGTCCCATTTAAACTAGAGGTGATTATATAAAAGAGAATGGGAAGAGGAACAAATCTCAGGAAAATGAAAAATAACCTCTTTTGGGCTTCAGTAAGTAAAGACATATTGGGGGTCATTCCAAGCTTGGCCGGCGGCGGGAGCCGCCCGCCAAGCGGGAACCGCCAGAAGACCGTACCGCGGTCAAAAGACCGCGGCGGTCATTCTGGGTTTCCCACTGGGCTGGCGGGCGACCGCCAAAAGGCCGCCCGCCAGCCCAGTGGGAAACACCCTTCTACGAGGAAGCCGGCTCCGAATGGAGCCGGCAGAGTGGAAGGTGTCCGACGGGTGCAGTAGCACCCGCAGCGAATTTCCGTGTCTGCTAAGCAGACACTGAAATTCAAAGTGGGGCCCTCTTACGGGGGCCCCACGACACCCCTCACCGCCATCCTGTTCCTGGCGGTCGAAACCGCCAGGAACAGGATGGCGGTGAGGGGGTCGGAATCCCCCATGGCGGCGCAGCAAGCTGCGCCGCCATGGGGGATTCCTCAGGGCAGCGGAAAACCAGCGGAAAACCAGCGGGACACCGCCGGTTTTCCGGTTCTGACCGCGGCCATACCGCCGCGGTCAGAATGCCCTTAGGAGCACCGCCAGCCTGTTGGCGGTGCTCCCGCCGACCCCGGCCCTGGCGGTCAAGGACCGCCGGGGTCGGAATCACCCCCATAGTCTTTGACTTTGAGCCAAAACCTATCTAGTATTGTGAAGCTGAAAACTGTATTAAACATGCTTCCCCAACTTCAGAAACACCAAGGACGAACCCTCAGAAAAGATAAGAAACCCTAAGATAAAAACTCCTGAAGGAGGCTATGTATGTGAGGATGCAGATAAGCCTGGTAAGCAAACTCGCTAAAAGTACCTGCATCACTGAACATGTATGTCAGTGAGAAAGGTGAACAATGCATCCGTTAAAAGAATCAGTAAAACTTGGGAAATACAGTGAGATTGAATTGCAGCTTTAGATATCACTCTCATAATGGATTTGTCATGGACAGGTGATGGCACAGGGTAACCTTGGTGAAGGAAGAATGGAAAATCAATGAACTTAGGGAGCAAATTCCAGTTTCCTTTTTAGAAGCGGTAGTCCACTTTCTTAATGGAAACCCTATTACCCGTCCTAACTTATGAAAGCCAATTAGCTCACTAATGCAGATACCAAGGTCTTTACTGGGATGTTGGCTAATTGTACTATGAAGGCCAAACTGTATTTAATACATGAAGGTCAGAGTGTTTTTCTGATTAATAGATCAATATCTGCAACACAAACTGTTTGATTCAAGCAATTGATTATCTTTCACAAAATAAGCATAATTTAGCAGTACTAAAAAAAGATTTGATCTAGTGAACTGGAGGGTGCTATTTGGTAGGTTCTGCAAAATTTGTAAAACAGTATACTTAGACACCTTCTGCAACCATTATAATTAACTCACAAGAGGCTTGTAAAACAAAAATTGCCAGAGGGACATGCCAAGGGTGCCCGATGTCCCAATATTACTTGTTCTGTTTATTGTGTTTATTGAGCCTTTGGCTATTCTTTTCTGCAAAGGCATCAAAAATGTCCCCCTGCTCCTGGAATGTCCAGATTGAAGCTCTATGTGGATGATATGATTCTTTCTTTGCAGGCTAAGAAATTGAATTTATAGTATCTATTAAAGTTCATTACTTTCCTCAAGTAGGAGGATATAAAATAATCACAGGATATCTTAGATGATTCTTTTTAATGCCTCCACAAATAAATCACAGATGGGTCCTCAGATCTGTTTAAAGTGAACTATTGCTTCTATAAACAAAGTAAAAAAAACACTATATTAAATTGATAAAAGCTATTACCTCTTACATACGTAGGTAGGGGGGTTTTAGTCAAAGTGTCCATCTTGCGCTTTTCATTTGTGTTTTTTCATTTTCTGATGTTCCTTACAAAATTACTAAAAATATTTCAGTTGGGTTGATTAATTGATTAAAGATTTTATTTGGGACAACCAGAATGCTTGTTTGCAGATTAACAGTTTACAACTGGACGAAGAATATATGGTGGGTTGGCCTGCTTACATTTATGGTTACATTATAAGGCTGCTTCAATATGACATCTCAGTAACACTGAAATTACTCCAACGTATGATTATCTCCTTTATGCAGTGTTTAAGGATTGAAAAATGAAACTGGCTTCAGAATTTCAATGAGTGAGTGGCTGGACATCTCTCAATGTGGTTATACGTTGTTCAGAGCAACCAAGTTAAGAAGGATAGAACTATATTCAAAGTGGATGCTCTACTACACCTCTAAAGTAATCAATGTGTTTTTTCCCATACTCTCTCAGTTAATGCTTCAGATGTCATTGCTGTGGGCATTGCTGTAGTATCACGTAATAAGAACCTGTCCTTGCCTTTACCTTATTTAGAGTTGACTATTTCAGTTCTTGAGTTGCAGGCTAGGTAGTGATGTAACAGAAATGTTAGTATTGTCCCTCATGTCACTGTAATCATCTGTGTGTGACATTTTATGCATTAGATTAACCAAAATACTAGTATTTGGTTCTAAAGAGTTGTACTGAGAAGCCATATTAGTGTGTATACACTCTAGACTAACTAATGAAACCCATGTGGTATAGCTAATAAATTTCATGTTTGAAGAATGAATATGTCATCATGTTATACTTTAGAGTGAAAGCTAACGGGCCTGTATAAAAATGATATTGAATTACATATGGGAAATGGTTTAAATTCATATGAAAATGCAGGGGAAATTTTGATCTAATAGAGACTTCAAGCTGCAGATTCCTTACCTTTGAATTTCACCAGGCTTCAGACTGGATCTAGAAACTTTTGCTTGAGCGTTACTGCTGTGCATGCCATATGGTGGCTTTGTTTGGTTCTGCGTGGCGGCGGCGTTTGCACCGGATGTGACATTGCGGTCACCTATATTGGCGATGCCCAGGTGCGCTAATGTCAGTTCTTTTTGTTCTGCACCTGTTCAAACTGATCCGGAGACAGCTACCGCGCTGTCTTTTTTGACACGCTTTGTTTTGCATTTTTCAAGTATTTTTTAAAGTGTGTTGAGGATTTCATCCAGAAAGATAGGATTCATGCCGTGTGGCGCCTGTCACTGCGCCATGTCGCTTACAAACCCTCACCTTGTCTGCCTTTGGTGTCTTGAGCACGACCATGTTTAGAAGTCGTGCTCGAACTGCCAGCCATGGCTCCGAAGGCTTTAAGGGAGTGGTCCCTAAAGCTCCTTTTGGCCAAACAGTTGACGCCTTCAAGCGAAACTACTCGGAGGTCATGGTCCCGGTCAAGGAGAAGGTCATGGGACCACTCCAGGAGCCCCAAGTCCTCTTCCTCGCACTCGAGGTCCTCTGGACATTCGGGGAAGAGGCACAGAAAGAATAAGTCTAAGCGGACTTCGACATCACCTCTCCGTCAGCTGACGCGACGAGTTTAGAACATTGGCTTTCTAGGCACAGTTCAGGAAAATCAGTGCCAGGTCCGACTCAGCGCCTTCCTCCATTTCCAGAGCTGGAGGGCCCCCCGCTCAGATAAAAGACTTCTACAAATCCATGCATCGTGTATTTGAGCAGGCTGACCCCTCCAGAGCTCCTTTGGGCCCCGAGGGGTCAGAGGAGGCCCATCAGGTTCTGTGCTTGCGGCTTCCACCTCTGCTCTGGTGGGGTATCATGGATCTGAATCTGGATTGGCACCGGTCATAACTACGCAACATTCTCCTGCACCGACTCAGATGCCGAAGCTCCCGGCACCGCTAGCGCCCACTGGTGGTGCGAGCCCCATTCTGATTTCTGCTGATTCCGGTGCAAACACACCAATAGGTGCCAAATCGTTGCCTGAGCACTATTTTCAACAGCCAGGCATGGGAGAAGAGTGTGAGGGGTCACTGGACTCTTTAGAGCACCAGTTAGAGCAATCGTGGTACTGGCATGAGGAACTAGGAGAGTCCAGTGGACTGGACACTTCTCCAGATTTAGGCTTGTTCTTTCCCCCTACTGTGACTACAGAGGAGAGAGCTTCCTATGCAATGGTGGTGCGTAGGGCAGCGGAAGTCCTTGACCTTGAACTGCCCTCAGTGACTGTCAAGATTAAACTCTTGATGGAGGTGCTTCAGCCTGGCACTTCCACTTCTGAACCCCTTTTGCCCTTTAAAGAGGCACTTTCTGATGTCCAGCTGGGAACCTGGTCTAAGCCCAGCACAGGGACTCCTGTGAACAGGACAATTGCCTGCCACCATTGCCCTGCACCAGGTAACCCTAGTTTCCTCAGCCAACACCCCACCCCTGAGAGCTTGGTAGTCCAAGCCTCAATTTCCCATGACGCGTTGCCTTCCGCTCCTATGTACAGGGAATTCAAGAGGCTGGACCAACTTGGGAAGATGTTTTCTTCCACCAGCCTGGCATTGAGGTAGGTGAACACCTCATGCTTATTGGGCCATTTCTCGCACGCCTTATGGGAGACAGTTACACAAGTGCTGCCACAGGTCCGGAGGAGGCCAAGTCCATCCTCTCCCAAGCAGTGAAAGATGGGAGAGATGCAGCAAAGTTCACCATTAGGTGTGGCCTGACTACGAATGACTCGCTGGGCAGAGCGGTTTTGTCGATAGTGGCCTTGAGACACCACACCTGGCTGAGAACATCTGGCTTTTCAGGGGATGTGTAGGCAAACCTTATAGACATGCCCATTGACAGAACTCGCTTGTTAGACGAGAAGGCAGACTTGGCGCTGGAGTGCTTTAAGGACTCTCGGGCTATGGTCCTTGGGCCTCTCGGCGACCCACCGTCTGCCTTTCGTGGCCACAGAAAGGGCAGCCCTATGCCAGCCACCATCCTGCGCAAGCTCCCCAAGCTATACGGGGAAGGGGCACGGTGCCTTCAGACGTAGAGGGTCTGGAAGCCAGAGGTCGTCCGCAACCGAACCCCTGGCAGCTGCAACCTCCAATCCCTCCTGGTTTGATTCTGCAGGACCATGGTTGTCCAGTTGGGGGGAGAATTCAACATCATCTCCTTTACTGGCAGTCCATTACATCAAGCGCATGGGTTCTGCAGATCATGCAGGAGTGCTATGCCCTGCCTTTCCAATCCTTTCCTCCCCAAATACTGCTGACACATGAATGGCTAGCAGGGGATAACATGATTTTGCTCCGGGGGAAAGTTACAATTCTCTTGGCCAAGGGAGCCATAGAAAGAGTTCTATTGTCAGAAGTAGGCAATGGTTGTTATTCCCACTACTTTCTAATAGCCAAAAAGAACAAGGGCCTTCGCCCCACTCTAGACCTACGGACCGTCAATCTCTTTCTCAAGAAGGTGAGATTCAAGATGCTCACTTTGGCTCAGGTCTTGTGTGCCCTAGACCAAGGAGACTGACTGGAAGTGTTGGACTAGCAAGATGCGTATTTCCACATTCCCATCTTGCCTGCCCATAGGTGTTACCTGCAGTTCAAGGTAGGCCATGAGCACTTTCGGTTTACTGTGCATCCCTTTGGCCTTACCTGTGCCCCTCGGGTGGTCTGCACAGGTTAGGGGTTTCAGCCTTCCTCTACCTAAAAAACTGGCTGTTGAAGGCGGGCTCGCCCCAGGCCGTCCTCTCTCACCTCTAGACTATGGCGAACCTCCTGCAGTCACTGGGGTTCACTATAAATGTGCCAAAGTCACACCTGACTCCCTCTTAGATGCTCCCTTTCATTGGAACTGTTCTGGACACAGTGCATTTCCGGGCTTATCCTTCCTGGTAGTGAGTCCAGGATATTCAGGTTATGATACTGATATTTCATCCTCTATCCTGGGTTTCAGTGAGGCTGACTCTGAGGCTCTGCAACGCTTTTGGTCGCGAGTAGGGTTCAGGCCTCCTTTAAGCCTTTCTGTACACAGCACTTCTGTCCAGAGATCTCAAGAAGATCAAGAACGACAGGTCCCAAGTAATCCTTGTGGCTCCGGTCTGGGCAAGGAGACGCTGGTATCCCGAGCTTCTGAAAATGAGCATTGATCCTCCGTCCAGGCTGCCCCTTCGGGAGGATCTTCTGTCTGCAGCAGGAGCATGTTCTCCACCCAAACCTGTCAACTTTACACCTTCATGTGTGGAGATTGAGCGGCAACAGTTCACAGCATTTGACCTTCCTCCCGAAGTCTGTAATGTTATTCTTGCAGCAAGGCGTTCCTCCACCAAAATGGTATGTGCTTGCCTTTGGCAAAAATGTGTAAAATATTGTACAGGGAAGTCTATAGATCCTCTTTCTGCTTCTCTCTCTGATATTCTTTTTTTCATTCTGTATCTTGCCCAGCAGGGCTCTGCTCTGGGCACTCTTAAGAGCTATCTGTCTACTCTATTTGCTTTTCTGTGACTTCCTGACCAACCCTCTTTATTTAAGTCCTCCATTGTAAATAGATTTCTTAAAGGGCTTGTACATATGTTTCCACCTCCACCCTTCAGCATGCCTCAGTAGGACCTGAACCTGGTTCTTACATTTCTGATGTGTGCTCCTTTTGACCCACTTCAAAATTGTCCCCCTCAGGCTGCTCACCATCACAACAGCCTTTCTCTTGGCCATAACATCTGCCTGAAGGGTGAGTGAGCTGCAGACTTTGTCATCGAAGCCTCTATAAATTTCACAGTGTTTCCTGACGAAAGTGGTGTGTTGCACCCGTGCCTCTTTCCTCCTGAAGGTGGGGACCCCATTTCATTTGGGACAGACCATTATCCTGCCCACCTTTGCTCCTCTGCATCTATGGAAGAGGAGCAACTCCACCAGCTTGACCCAAAAAGACTTGCTGTTCTACCTTGATTGCATAAAAGAGTTCCAGGTGGATGACCAACTCTTTGTGAGATATGTGGGAGCAAAGAAAGGGCGGGCAATACAGAAACAAACCATTTTGCACTGGGTCATTTTCTGTATTAAAATCCGCTACACACTGGCCAAAAAACAGCCTAATGAGGGCTTGAGGGCCCATTCCACCGGGTGTAAGGCTGCAGCCAAAGCGCTGGCATGCGGTATCTGAGTCCTGGACATTTGTCAGGTAGCAACGTGGGCATCATTGCACACATTTGCAAAACATTGCTGCCTTTAGACAGTCCGGTACGCAGAGATGGGCATTTTGTCCATTTGGTCCTGCAGGACCTCCTAGTGTAGGAAAATCTGTCCGCAGCCCACCGCCAGGATGGTTATGTCTTGAGTATCTATTCAAAGGTAAGGAATCTGCAGCTGGAAGTCTTCATCAGATGAATAAGTTACTTACGTTCAGTAATGCATTATCTGGTAGAGACTCGAACTGCCTCCCCGCTCTGCAAACCCATTTGCTAGGGTTAGGGTGATCCCTTTCAGAGACCTAGTTTGGACACATAATTGTCAGTTCATTTCATGGCTCTGCGCTTCTGGCGTAGAAAGTAGTGTAAAAAGTAACTGACATCAACGCGCCTGAGTGGGGCCTATATAGGTGATCGCGCCATCACATCCGCGCCAACGTCGCCAGGCAGAACTGAACAAAGCCACTTTATGGTGCGCGCAGGGGTACTGCTCAAGCAAAAATTTCCAGATCCAGTCTGACGCCTGGGAGATTCAAAGTTAAGGAATCTGTAGCTAGATAGATTCTTCTCTATCAGATAATGTGTTACAGAAGATAATTAAATTGTTCTTCTGTGCCATAGTCTCAGAAATGTATTAACAAAGTTATTTTGTTTGAAAAGTACTATAAATATGAACACTAATAGAAGTTTATTAACGTTGAATGTATGTGTTAAAATGTGTTTTATTTGTTTGATTTAATGTGCTTTTCTAATTAATTTGTATTAGCCTAAGTGAGGCCTATTAGGTCCTTTGTCGGTGCGAAGGAAGAAATGCATTGACAACAGAAATATTACTTCAGTTCAGACCTTCAACCATTCACCTTTACACTCCTGTGCATCTTCACAGTCTTATCCATCCCCACACATGCATCCATATCTCTCCATCTCCAGCCTTGTTCATTCATTCACCTTCACGTTCATTTATTTACTCCCTACCCATGCCCCCTGCTATTAGTTCACAGATACATTTCTTATCTACATTTGTTCCTCTGTTTGGCGTTACGCATTGATAAACAAATATTTTCACTTAAAGTCAAACTTGTTGGCTTTTTCAACTGGGCCATTGCTATCCTCATGGCACGTAGGGGATGAACTATGGCTCCACTCTACTAGAGCGTGCTATAGTTGCCACGATATGCAACACTTCAGTGTTGTGCACCAGGTCTAGAGAGCAGCCCTAAAAAGGGGGCCACTTGCCCATAAAAAATAAGTACATGACAGCAAAATATACTGAGAGGGCTAATGCTTGTTTGTGTACTGCTTTATCATGGTATTGTGCTTACTGCTAAGTGCTCTAAATTTAAGTAGACATGGGAACTAATACATTGAGTGTTTTTCCCCACGATCCCAAATTGGGATTTGGGGGACCTACGGTTGGAACACGGGCCATCAGAGAGAGCAGTTGCCAATTTACACCAAAAGACAGGATCTCCTCTCTAAACGAAGGCTTGGTCCATAGAGAAAACAGATTAAATGTTCAAAGTGATAACGCTCGAACACCTCAAGAGAACCTCTCAAATGTGCTTGCCCTCGATGTAGCTCATTGTACTCGGGACCCATCTGCGCATCTGTAGCCCCAAACCTGACGTTTAAAGCTCTGCTTTAAGTGGAACTACAGAAGTGCAGGTACTCACTATTTAGAGTACCCGGTTGCTCCTGAGAAGTGTTGGTACTCTTGCATTAAATGTACTGTAGTAGTGATGAGAAGTGCAGGAATTTTTCCTTTTAGATTAAATAAATCGGATACTCATCGCCTGGCAGAACGTGCCTATTCAAAACACTGGTTCAAAGAGATTCACAATTACTTTCACATCGCTGAATGCGTTTTTTCTCAATCCTATGCCGCGGAAGCACGCACATTACAGTCTGTACACTGTAATGTTGAAATAAGAACAAAACGCACTAATGATGCTACATGTTCTGTCTAGTGTGAACAGGAAACGGGACAAGTAACCTCAAAATATTATGAAAATGTATTATTGATTAATCCGACATTTCCAAAAGTCCCATTAACATCTACACGCTCATTAGAATAGTGCTTAACCTTGTTAGCCTGACACCAAAAGACAGTAGCGGAAAACCAGAGCACTCGAGCTAACAAAGGGCCACCTCTTAGAAAATATCGTCTTCGCACATTCTAGTAACTTTATCTTAATATGCACAGACGGATTTTAAAATGTGCAAAATTCCTCTCTGTCAGAGGTCACCGCCTCCACAGATGAACGCTTGACCTCTACGGGGTGGGGTGCTTCCACGTGACCGGCTTCGGAAAAAAGAGGTGACAGCCAACTCATTGCCTAATTGATTTAAGAACAGTGCCCTGGGATGCGGTCCAATTAAATGTACGAGCTGGCAATTAGCTGCTAGGTCTCCAAGTCCCCTAGCAGAGCGCCTGGCAGCCTCCCCACAAAACACGAATGCGCAGGATTTAGGCGAACGGGCGAGCCGGCCTTTCTGGCGAGCTGTCGTGAGCAGGGCCACGGGGGAGGCCGGATGAAAAGCTCCTCAGACGTGGCCAGAGCCCCGTCTGTTTGACAGGTAACCAGGTAATTTAGAGAGTTTTTTTTAATGGACCAAATGTATAAAAACATGAAACAGATGTTTTAATTAGTGTTCTACCGGGGAATGCTGTGCAAGTGTGAAACCCGCCTCAGGGCAAGGAGGAGCAGAATTATCTGACAATGAACTGCGAGTTGGCAACTGGTCTTCCTGCCTCTTGTATAACACGGTGGCAGCAATCGGGTTTGTTATTTCCCAACAAATAAATGTTTCTAAGGCTGGCCTGGCAGTTGCTGTAGTTACACTACGCAAGATCATCTTACCGTTGCTTGCAATACAGTTTCGGTTGATGTCACGCGGCCTGTCACCGGTTGTTCACTGATGTGTTCACCTTACATTCCTTCTCAGTCATGACCAAGGTTCAAATTAAGTTCACGACTCGGAGTGTTTGTTGCCTCCTCTTTGTATTTATGTCTTGCTGCATATATTGTGTACTCAGAATGTACTTAGTTTCCCTCGCTGCAGAGTACACAGGATCACAACACAGTGGGGTCAGGTAACACCACTTGCAAATCTCAACTAGTATAACCCAGGGGCGGCTGAGCACCCCACCGCCAGCAGCAGCTGCTGCAAACATTTAAAAGTAAAAGACAATAAACATTGTTTATTATCGTTTTATATTTTTAGGGGCGGGGCCATTGGGGGATGACATCCGTGGAGAGGAGTGCACAGAGCACTCCACTTGGTGCACATGTATGTTTGGCCTGCTGGTTCAGGCTGGCCAAACACAGGTGTGCACAGGGTGCCGGGTTGGAGACAGCAGGCCCAGGCTCCCAGTCTGTCTTGGAGCACCCAGCCAGGGTGCTCCAGCCAATCATAATGCTGCTCTGAGCAGTGCCATGCTTGGCCGCAGGGCAGGCTGGGAGCCTGTGCCTGGAGGGCGGCGGTGAGCTTCTGCTACATTTTTTTTGTTTAAATTATCATTATTTTTTTTTTTATTCCCCCCACCACTTTGTCCAGCCACGACTGCAATTTACCCCGTGCATCTACGCAGTTTATCAAGTGCTTGGTTTATTTACATACTGTTCAGACCCTAAGCAAACGTGTGTCATTGTATGTTCTTAGCTGTGATGGTCTGTGTTCGCCGCTGTTTTACCCGCGTTTAATTTATTCCATAGTTGAATTATATATGTATATTAACATTGTGACCTAGACTATACTAGGCCTCAGCTAGGTCTTGACTCTGTCTTTAAAATATGGCTGCCGTTTCATAATGTTCATTGTGTATTTATATTTCTCGCTTGACGCCAAACACAGCAAAATTTGCACTGTTTGGTAATGATTTGATGTTCTCAAACTGCAGAGGAAGCCTATTTGTTACTTTCAAGGCTCTTCCTGCTTGCACACTGAAGACTGTACAGTCATAAGCCTTTCCCTGTTCTGCCACCTCTGATTACATTAAGTATGAAAGATTTTAATATATTCGAATTTGGAGATAAGTGCTAACATGGTAGAATTCTGATGGATACTTCTGCCTGATGGATTCCGTACGTTTTGAATATCTGATGCACCAGGCTGGATCTGAAAACTTTTAGCTAGCTCTCCCACACCAGTAGAGTGCGTTGAATCCCTTCCGGTTCCACTCACAGCAGAGCATGACCATAATGCACTCCTATCGGCATGCTGATGTCGGGTCCCTTTTTTCGGCACCATTGACGTGTTCTGGACCTCTCCTCACAAATTGCCGTTATTCAACAATTTCTCTTTTAGCTTTCATGTCAGGTGTAGTGTTTTCTTTCAGATGTTGGTACCAAAATAGTCCGGTTTCAAGTCCTGTCCAGACTGTGAGGGTCAGATGTCCATCACTGACCCTCATGAAATCTCATTCTATTAGCTAGGATCCAACCATGACGCATGTCAGTAGTGCCAACAGATTAATCCCAAAGCACATAGAGTGAGAAGCCAAGATGTTCATTGCTAGAGCGAAGGGCGATCCTCTGGAGCGTTGAAAGACTTCTCTGAGATCAGATTCCCCATCTCCTCCGTCTTTAAAGTCTTCATGGAAGAAGCACAAGAAAAAGAGAAGGCATGAATCTTGATGTCATTTGTTCAAATGTGAGTCACCGAGGCCTTCAACTCCACAACCAGTTTTGGACTTGGAGCACAAAGACTGCTGATGCAGTTGAGTCCAACTGAACTAGTGCCTGCAGCTCCATCTGACCCGGCTGCGATCTCTCCTCATGTACCAACTCCTCGGCCTCAAGGTGATGATCATTACTCAGAGTTTCCAACAACTGGGACATATGCACTTTCTGAATGCTATATTCAATATTTGTAATTTTTAATAGAACTATGGTGCCTGCTGGTGTGCCGGCTGGAGCCATGGGACCAATGTCCTATTCCTTAGGAGACTTACCAACGCCCTGTCATCCGGCACCTTTCATTCCATTCTTGGCAATGTTGCAGTTGAATTAGACGACTCCGACTTCACCTCCACTTGTCTTTCTGTCCTTTTCACCATCAACACCAGAACTTAACATCCCACTGGTGCCTCAATCAATGCCAATGGCTTCACAACTGAGCCCACCTGCGCTGCAGATCTCTCCTCCAATGCTGCATTCAGCTACATCACTAAACTCACTTCCCCTATTGCCTCACCACTCTAGAGAAGCACCTAGTCTGATAGATAACAGATTATTTTTCAGGAGTTTTAATCCTCAGGACAACACACTTACTGAGCGAAAGGCTAAATACAGCAGACTCCGTGGCAAGAGCAATGGGCACATCAGTTTCCAGACAACATTAATGGATTTACCTACTAGATTTAGAGTCTTTGGTGCTAAGGCAGGCTCAACACTAGAGAGATTTAGGGACAGCAAGGCCACAGCTAGATCTCTTGATCTGGCATCCCAGTCGAAAGATTATAGACAATTTAAGAAATGTCGAGGCTTCAGTAGAGGCTTCTGTTTTCAAGGACAGCAACAATGTTAAGCGCAAAAGCAGCAACATGCAGATCCCCTCTACAGAGGGTAAAGGTGACATGGCAGAGGAAGACAGAGACCCCTGCCTCCTCTTCCTCCTTCTCCTATTCTTCAGCCATGCAGGGTAAAGATCCCTAATTCCCCCTTGTTGGAACACCTTCTACTTTGCTGAAGGACAGGTATCCTCCTTTCCACAAATGTGAAGGACCATTAACTCGGACCTTTTGGCTTTGCAAATTGTTGAACGGGGGTATGCCCTACCCTTCCAGCACACACACCCTCCCATTGTACTCCAATATCATGCACTCCTGTGGCACAATCTGTGTGTCCTTCAACGAGAAGTGTAATCTGTACTTCTAAAGGGTGCAGTGGAGTTAATTTCAGAGCACAGGGTCAGGGGTGCTACTCTCTGCACTTCCTGATCCTGAAAAAGGACATCCGTCTCTCCCCGTTGCTAGACCTCAGGCTTTTGAACTAGTTCCTCAAATAGGAAAAGTTCAAAATGTTGTCCTTAGCTCTGATTCTGCTTGCACAGGGAGAGTAAGACTAGATGGTGTCTGTTGATCTGTAGGATGCCTGCTCAGCCTGCTAGCCTCCTGCAATCTATTGGGTGCCTCTGCAGGCAGTGGTTCCAACAAAATGAAGATCTACAAGCCGGCATCAAGATCCCCAGGGGTACTGCAGTGGATCTGCAATAGAGGATTATGAGCAGCAACATTTGTCAAGGAGTGCTGTTTTACCCTCTTCCTCTGGTGGTGTGAGGAAACCAGCTTTTGTTTTGCAGGTTATCCCCCACAATTTGCCCACATTTTACCTACTAAGTAAGGGTGTAATGGCTGTGAAGTGGCTTGAGGCCTGCTAATCAGAGCTCAGTGCATGCACACTTAAAAAGGTACATGTTGAATTGGCTTATCCCAAATTGGCATAACTTGGCTTACTTGCAAGTCACTAGTATGTGGTACTAGAGGTTTTGGGGCCTGTAAATTAAACGTTCTTTTATCGGCACTAGTCATGCCACTATGAATGGGACAAGGCAAAAACATGACTTCCATCTTGTCATTGCTAGCTGGCACAGTATTTTTAAACTGCTATCTCGACTTTGCCATTCCAAACAATGGCAAAGCCTTCCTTTTTAGGGTTGAGCATGCAAGTGCATGCACTAGCACATGCATCTCACTTGCCAGACTTTGTTGTGTTCGGTAAAGTACTTGAAAGGTTAACATTGGTTGGCATCAGTGCCCTTCTTCTTTGCAGCCTACTAATTGACCTGCACACTGCAAACGTCACATCCGTTCCTTATAGTGGAGTAGGGACCAAACATAAATTGATTCAACTTAATCTGTGCCCGTCTGCTGCTCCTGACGTGATTGAGGTAATATTTCCCCATAGCATTGTTTTTCTGGTAGCCTGCCCATCCTCCGTCCCTGGCCTACTCCTGTCTCTAGCACTGTGGGAAGTGCAGGCAACCCATCGCTAGGCTGCTGCCGATTTCTTTTTGCTAAAGCACTCCATGAGTGCACATGATTTCCAGTTGTTGTTTCTCTTGTGTGCTTTCCTCTCGTCCCTCCCCACTGCTCGCTCCATGTTGTTCTCTCTCATTCAGGAGCCCCCTGCTGCTCTTTCGTCAGTCTGCTTCTCCACTCCCTCTTTCCCCCAGCATTTGGTGTATCTCCTTCTGTGCTTCTCCCCATTCAGTTTTGCTCACCACTGCGCACTCCACCACCCACTACCTCTTTGGTTTCTAAGCCAGAATCGCTATTTCTTAAAATATATGCTTAAAAAAGTGCTTCCGAGCTACTATGTGTTTAATTTACTGAACCTTTAACATCACTAGAGGTAAACTCAAGGAATGCTTGTCCAAAAGAAAGGTGGGTAGAACGCTTCAGATTTGGCGATTTGTTGTGTTCTAGTTGGGATTCCCCCATAGGCGCACATGTTCATTTAATTATTTTATTTTATTTGACTTAATCAAAAAGCATCCTTCATCATCATTGATCCATCCTCGGCATGCTTGTGGAACATGATTCGCAGTTTATTATCATGTGAGGTGCATACAGCGCCTCTGCTGTTGGTGTGTCTTTTCTGAGTTTTTGTAGCTATTAACATCTGTGACAAACTGCAAACGCATGCCTATTCTGCACGTTAAGTATGCGTGAATGCTGCAGTTAGAGGTTTTTGCTGAACGTTCTATGTCTCGTCAATGTTTCTCCTGGTGAATTTTGCAATGTTCCCCTTTCATGTGACTTAACGGGGTATTTCATTTGGCTACCGGTCCAGTGTGCTGGAACTCGCTTCCTTACATATAGTACCTGTATGCAGTGCTTAATTTCTGCTTGTTGTTCCCGGTGTGGAGCACCAGCACTTATTTTTGAGGGCTGGGACTTATTTTTTTGTCTCAAGCATTTACTGCGAGCAAAAGACACATATGGTAAAGACAGAGGAAGAGAAAAACTCAAAAGCGTCACAATGGGAGAAAGCTGCAAGAGTGAGCTGAGGGGGCAGGTAGTGGCTGTAAATGGATTGAAGAGGCCCAAGTTGGTTTCAGGATTACGCTGCCTCAATTCATTTAATTGCATCAACCACATGTTTAAGAGGAGGGGTTTGGGCATGGGCACATTTATATTTACAATTTAAGCACTGCCTGTATGCATCCAAATGAAATATGAAGGTCTACTGGTCACTTGAGATGAGGGTAACTTTGTCAGAGCTTTGAGCTTTTCTGCCAATAGCAGCATCCAGCATGTTTGAGCTTTCACATATCCCTAAGAATGAAACGCCAAGTTCAGTGTGCGTAACTGTGTTGCCTCAGACACAGACCGGGCAGAAAATCTACCTTATGAAGTGGGGCATCGCACCACTATTTCTGATAGTGTTGCTGTTATCTAGTGGTCTCTTTGCAGCTCAACAGAGAGCGTTCACCAAATTCACGTGGTAGAGTCCCCACCGTTTTTCTCAGCAAGTTTAAGGGTAAAACAAAAATATTTGTGTAACAAAGTAGGAAATCCACGATGTGAATAGACAGTTCCTCAGTTTATTAGGGAAATTGGAGAACAGGCTCTAGAGATACAAAACATCCCAACCTCCACTCCATCCAACGTCCGTCCTTCGTCCTTGAGCTTCCTCACTCGGAACCATCCCGACTCAAAGATTCCAACTCATGACTAAACATAAATATAACACATCTCTCTCCTATCCAAATTAACAGCAAAAAAAAAAATACGTTTTACATAAAGTTCTACATTTCATAACTAGATATACAGAAACATCCAAAAGTATTATCAGGTCAACGCATAGTCTTTTAGATGTGAAGGAATTTTGATGGTTCTCTTAGATTTTCTCAACGCTTCATCATTTGCATTATGAAAGATTATATCTTGCCGTGTTTTGGAGTTTTCTAAGTCAAAAGTGTTACCATAAAACTTGACAACTCTATTTAAATTCCATATTCGGCCATCTTCAGTTTTCACCGCATTAGTGAAAGGTTTCAAGACTTTCATGGGAGGTGACAATCTCTTTCCATAACCTTTAAGAAGAGGTTTCTTTATCATGACCCAATTACCAATACTAATAACAGTCTTTTTCACAGAATTCTTTCTGTCAAAATTTAGTTTGCTCATTAAGGTTTTCTTTTGTTCTCTACTTTTCCAATTTACATCAATAGCATTTTTCCGTTTGCCACTCAAAAAATCATTGACCCAATTCGGCTCAAGAATAGTATTGCCTCGTCTACCACAAAATAAAGCAAAAGGCGTTTGTCCCGTAGTGGAATGTGGAGTGTGTCTATACACAGCGAATGTTTTGATTACTTCTTGTTTCCAGTTTAGCCGACTGTCTTTAGCCGTGGTGATTGTTTCTTTAATGACACAGTGAAACCTCTCAACTAAACCCTTACATTCAGGATGATATAAAACACACAACTTATGCTTAATACCACACCCTCTAAGAAAGTTTTCCATTTCTTTTGAAATAAGTTGAACACCATTATCGGTAAGAAGTGTGGAAGGAATACCTTCCTTAGTTATCAAGTCTTTGAGAAAACCTATTACCTTCTGAGTTTCTATGCCCTTGGTGAAACAGACCTCAGGCCATCTAGAATACATGTCCATGACTACAATGATATAATCGGCTGAACTCTCACCATGTATAGGACCCAAAATGTCCAAAGCTATATCCTCCCATGGTCCCTTAGGCTTATTCCTTATTATCATAGGCTGTACTCTGGGTTTCATGGCTTTTTCACTTACAGCACACAGCACACTGCACACAATCCCGAACAACCCTCTCAGCTTGAGTATCCATGCCGGGCTACCAGTAAGATGATCGTAATCTTTCCTTAGTTTTGGAAATGCCCATATGACTACTATGTGCATGATCAATTAACTGGTTCCTTACGCTGGATGGAGGTATTAACCTCGTACCTCTAAGTAGCAAACCACGATCTACTGCCAATTGATCTTTCACACATCATAACTCTCTACATCCTGCACTACCTTGAATTTTACTTCTCCATCCTGATTGTAACAACTTCACGACCTCCTGTAAAACACTGTCAGATTTAGTTTCTTCACGCCACCTTTCTTCAGAAATAGTTTCATAATCTACTTCACACACTCTTTTAAACTGTTCTAAATCTTCATCTAAACTAGACTCGTCCTGGTCTGATAGACACGGTTACACTAGTCTAGATAACACATCGTCTGAGTAGTTGTCAGATCCGGAAACATACCTTACAACAAAATCATACTCTTGCAAAGCTATAATCCATTTGGTGATTCTGCTTGACGCAGCTTCTATACCTTTAGAATTAAAAACTTCACATAAAGGTTTATGGTCAGTTTTAACCACAAAAGATCTTCCCCACAAGAACTTCTTTAATTTCTTAATAGCCCAAAATACCTCAAGAGCCTCTCTTTCTATTACTGAATACCTAGTTTCAGCTCCTTTTAAACTTCTAGAAATAAAAGCAATAGTGTTCTCAGGACAACATACACCCTGTTGTAACACCGCACCCAAACCTTCCCCACTAGCATCAGTCATTAATATTGATTGTAAAGTAGGATCAAAATTCTTTAGCTTAGTAGCATTGGATAGGCTATTTTTTAATTTCAATAAATTCCTTCTCACAATCTTCACTCCATATAAATTTCTTTCCCTTTTTCAGCAACAGTCTCATATTAAAGCAGAAGCTAGCAAAATCCTTAACAAATTTATTGTAATATTGTGCCATTCCTAGAAACCGCATAAGCTCCTCTTTGGATGTGGGAGAAGTTAAACCTCAAATGGTGTCAACAAGATCCTTCTTTGGTACCAATCCGTCTCCAGTAATAATATGACCTAAGTAATCAATAGTGTTGACAGCAAATTTGCACTTTCTGCCTTAATGGTTAAATCATATTCAGAAATTTTACTTACAACCTTCCTGAGAATTTCATTGTGTTCAAAATTATCTTTGCCATAAACTAAAATATCATCTTGACAAAGGGAACATTCCGAACTTTGCTGCAGTAAGGCACAGCACCCGGAAGCAATTTGATTTTATGTGAGTACCCTTTCATACACCAAATTTTTCCACTGAAGACTTTTCCAAACTCTTTGCGCAATTCTTCTGAAAGATCAGTGGTGGACATTATACTCTCCTCATTAGAATTCTGAAATTGTCTTAATATAATGGGAGGAGAACTATTAGGATTAAGCATTACTCCCAGATCTTTCTGGTGCCACCAGCTTATAATACTATCCCCCTTTTTGGAAACCTAGATTTTCCCTGAAGTGTAACGTTGGTCGTATTCAATTAACCCAACAAAATATCCATGTAAATTTATTGGCTCACCACCATAGGCACACGGGGTGATATCAGGTCGCAACAAATTGACCCTTCCTTTTAACTCATTCTGATAAAATGCGTTACAGAGACTATTGAGATCTTAGCACCTGAATCAAAAAGTACTTTTGTTTTCTTTCCGTCTACAGTAATGTAATCTAGAGGACCACTCAAACTACTATCTGAAACTTGTAGTACTATTTGCCCACACGCAAAGTCTGAATCACCATTGATAGCGTCTGAATGGTCATCAATAACACTCACTGTTTGTTTAGATTTTTTTAGATTACAAACAGACGAAAAATGTCCCTTCTTCTTGCAAAATAGACAAGAACTGTTAATAGCTGGAGAAAGTTTACTATTTGCAAGATGACCCTCTTTGCCGCATCTATAAAATTTCTTTCTGCTAGCGGTACCAGTTCTTTCCTTGTTAGGAAACTTGTTAACTTTGGACTTACTACCTCCAACCACATTAACATCTTTTGAATCACTGTTTTTCACAACTTCGACACATTTAAGCGAATGTTCAATCCTCTTAGCTAGCGATATTACTTGATCAATTTGAGGATCATCTAATAACCACAATTCGTCACGTACCGTAACAATATTGCAACCCAGCATGAATTGGTCACAAATTCTTTCTTCCAAAGTTGATCCAAACTTACATGATGACGCTAAACGTCTCAATTCCGTAATGTAATTTGCAACAGTTTCACCCTCAGCTTGTTGTCTTTTGCCAAAGTAATACCTTTCCAAGATAGTGCTAACCTTGGGTAAATAATGAAGGTCTAACTTTCTAATGCATATTTCATATTCATTAAGATTGATCGCCTCACTATCAGGAAGGTCGGGAAGATGATCAAAAATTTCTTGACCCTCTGTTCCCAAACAGTGAAGCAATACAGCAGTTCTTCTTTCATTACTCAAGGAGGTACCACACACCCTGGAGTATCTTTCGGAAACCTTCTTCCATTTTCCTCACTTGATGGGAGGTTCTCCAGGAGTGGAAAGAAAGAAAGGAGGAGATGCAACGTTCTGCATTATAATAAGTAGACAGAATAAACTAGTACTCACAGTGCTAATACTTGTACAAATGGTCTGGGAGTAAAACAGATGCCGGGTAACAGATAACACCAATAGAAATTAACAGGAACATCCAGTAAATTGTATGTATAGCATAAATTTTAGTACACAGCAGGAACTAGGCTGTATATTACTCTGAGAGAGTTATGATAGGAACAATTATCTACTACGTTTGCCAGAAGCAGTACTCCAAAGTGCTTGTAGAATCAGCTGATGGCAGTGGTAGGGTCTCCCTGGAAGGGAAACGTCTCCCTGGAAGGAAAGCGTTGTAGGCACACTCACGTGCCGTCCAGGTAAGCTGATAGCGGCAGCAGCGTCTCCCTGAAAGAAGGAGACCGCAGGGATCCTCCGAAACAAAAGCACTGCTTCTCCGATCAGCTGGTAGCGACAGCGAGTTGAAAGCGTTGATCAGTAGATAGCAGCCGCTGCCGTAGCGTCTCTCTCAAGGGTTGCTAAGAGACCGAGAGACGCACGTACTGTTAAAGAAGTGCGTTTCTCAAAAAAAAAAAAATGACTGAAAGTCCTTTAAGATCAGCTGATGGCAGCGGCCGCGTCTCTGGCGAGTGAGTGTTTCAGCACGGATCGCGGCATTGTTGAAAGCCTGGCGGCAGCGTCTCTCTGTAAAAAAAAGACTGTTGCTAAGAAACCGAGAGACGCCACAGAAAATAACTGCAGGGATCCGCCGAAAGGATGCGCGGATAAGCGAATAACACCACAGAGAGCTTCATCTGGAACAAAGTAGGAAATCCACAATGGGAATAGACAGTTCCTCAATTTATTAGGGAAATCGGAGAACAGGTTCTGGAGATACAACCACTCCACTCCATCCAACGTCCGTCCTTCGTCCTCGAGCTTCCTCACTCGGAACCGTCCCGACTCAAAGATTCCAAGATTCCAACTCATGACTAAACATGAATATAACAATTTGCTTTCAGATAACCTAGCAGGCAGTGTGAAATGTATTTTTTACTGCCAGCCTCAGTATGGTGCTGTTGCTGAGTGAGAAATGCTTAGATCCATTTGGAACTTGTGCATTTCCATGTTAATTTTGGGGTAAATTGGGAAATGCTACACGTCTACAAAACCACAATGAAAACGAAATGTTTGAGATTATTCATACCTTACACACGCTTAAGATCTGCGGGCCCCGTGCCCAGCATCAGGAAGTGCACAATTCAAGTGCAATACGAACAAATGGGGAATGTTCCTGTCTGGGGCAGAGGGCTGGCTCACTATTCACTGCATGATTCGGGGGTTTAGGTTCCGATAAGATGTGCTGAAGGTGCACATACTTTAGTGTGCAGCAACACCTTTACACTGCTTCTAATTAGTAGGTAAGTGTGGAGTCAAATGTGTCTCCCTAACATGGAGAGGAGCGTGATGCTTCGGCTGTAGTGACCCACACTACAACATGCGTGCAGGAAATAACTGGCAACATTATCCTGTGTGTTCGTGACTAAGTGCTCCCATGTCATGCCATGTGCGAAACCTTCACCGTGTGTGGCCTTTTGGCTAACAGCACTTTGTATGCTAGCCAGTGCAGATCTCGTGACTGTGAGGACTGAAGCAAAACTCCAAGTCCCATAATCCACTAAGCTGGCTTAAGGTGCCACATTTGACATGGGGTCACTGACAGGTAACAAAGACATGATAGATGGGAAAGCTCAAATGCATGAAAACCAATGGCAGTTGGCCTGGCAACATCCAGTTCCATCGTTTTTAGGTCAAGTCTAAACAGAGCTTGCGGTATCGCTTAGCGACCTGTTATGTGTTGGTAGTTTTAAAACAAATGTACTCTTTCGAAGATGAAACAGGAGGGAGTCGGGACAGTGAGAAAAAACACAGGTCAGACTTCTTTTTCTGAGGGTGTGTAGACTCTGGTAGCCACACCCGTTGGGTAGGCTTCCAAGCTCCACAAGTCTAGAGAGGGGTTCTGCCATCTTGAGGTTGGGCAAAACACAGCATTCTGGGATAGCTAGATGCCACACTCCATAAGGCAGGAGGGACCCAAGTAGCCCATTGGCTAGTCACCACTGCCTCCCCTGAGGGCACTTTCTGAGCATATGAGTGGGACCCTCAGCCCCCAAACCTCAGATCTTGTCTGTCCTAGAAGAGGACCAAAGTAAAACTGCCCTGCTGACCTTGGAACCAAGGAAGAGAGGCTGCACCAAAGATTGGCCTGCACCTGCTGCTCCTTGGGCCAATGAAGAGAGGACTCTGCCTCTGGTGCCTGACTCAAGGAAGAGTGGTCCCTGAACCCCAGACAGAAGAGGTGTTTCTAAGGGTCATTTGGCTGACTTACTGCTTCAGCACCAGGGCCACAGAAGCTAATGAAGCCTGCCTTAGCGACTGGTAGTCGAGATCACCCGATCACTGCTCCTTGCCAAAGAGCAGCCTGGGAGACCGAGACGCGCAGCTGAGAAGTTGCACCGAGATTCCTGAGACCTAGGAGAATCATTAGAATGTTGTCTGGTCGCCCAGAGGACCAGCTATCGCCAAAAGAAAGGGACCACTGGTTTCATCGTAACTAGAGACCAGTGGACCAGGGGCAATGGTTCAATGCTGGACTCCATCTGGACTTCAAGGGACGTCAACTTCTGTGGCTAAAATCACCCACTGTGTTCGTGGACCAAGGGGTGGCCTCTGAAAGCCCCCCATCAACCATAGCATCCACTACAGCATCCTTGAGCATCTTCAGCATCCTGTATCTCTTGAAACTATATCACTCCATTGGAATCTATGGCAAATTGCTATTGATGCTGGAACTGGACTGGAGACTGCTTTCTTGTTGATGTTACTGTCCTGTTGTACCGGGTTTGTCCCCCTGACCTTCTCCCTCACAGAGCTTGTTAACCAAAGTAACCCAAAGAGGTTGCATTCAACTTGGATGTAAGAGTTCCTAAAAAATGTTTTGTTAAATTTGCCACTGCTTTTTCATGGTTGAGTGAAAAGTATTATAGCTCCGGAATCCTCCAGTCGATTTTGTTTGTCTTTGTGATTATAAATTTGTAACAATAGTCTATTTTTATAAATTGGTGTTGGATTTCTTGAGTTGTGTTTCTTCAGTCATTTTGGTGCTGTTTCATGCTTTACACTTGTTACTTTGTTCAGCCTTACTGCTCAAAGCCACGGCTTCCCAGGGTTGAGCTAAGGTGGAACTGGAGCTCAGCACTGAGATAGCCTCCTTTCTAAGGGTCTTGGACATTGCTGCATGCCTTGGGCCCCACTACTGCAGTGCTGTTTAATGCAGATCTGACAGTGAGAACCCAGGAGGAAAAAGTGGCAATGTTAGTGGTGATGTTGGAGCTGGGGACATGTGGGGCTGGTGCCCTATCTGTAACTGTCCTGCCCTACCGTATTTTGGCACACTGCTGTGCTTTCATTATATTGCAGCACATAATGAGGGTAGGGCGCCTCAAGCCCATCTCTCTCACATCACAGCATGTATCCATCAATAGATATTGCCCAGAAAGCCACTTATTGGACTGTGTGGCATTGAAGGAATTGTTAGACTTGAGGCTTACTACTCAGTGAGGTGTATGGTTTTGCTGCACGGCTCTGGCACAGCCAGCACAAAGAGAGGAAAGATAAGTGGCACCGCAGCCAGACAGCATCAGGGACATCTGCTGGCACTCCAGTTACACCACCTCCTGGGTAACAGCCGGTCATCTGCCATCCAGCCGTGTGACTGACTTGACATCCATTTGCTGCGTTCTAGGCAGGGCATGGAGGTAGACGATGGTGCTTGACAGTTAAAGGCGGCAGCAGCAACCGCCACAGAGCACTGCAACACTTAAAGAGCAGCTTGCTGCTTGTGTGCTTCAGTCCATTCTGTGGCCAGGTCTGTTGTGAGAGCTGAACAGAACACCTTTCCCCAGCCTCAAGAGAGTACACTTTCCAGTGCACTACACTAATGCAGACCCTGGAAAATAAGTAAAGCAGGGCTTTAAGTGGGCTGGTCCCTTTGAGTCTCAGACCTGTCAGTAATCAAAAACAGATATTCAAACAAGTCCATAAAGTCTTTTTTGGAGGGCTTATTTAATTTTGATAATATACAAATTCAGTTAGTCCAGGCAATTTTCCAAGATGGTTTCCTTTATTTTTGTTGTATTGTGAAAGCAATTGTATACACAGGACAGCCAACACGTTTCTCAAGCAACAAAAAACCTAAATACATCTCAAAATTGTATGCTTTAAGATTTAAATATTTACAAGAGAGCTTTAAATAGATGTCCTTTAATAATTTCGTAATTCATCTTGTTGTCTGCTATTGTATAATCACTACTTAAAAAACAAACAAATCACGATCAATAATACATCAGATGTGCTGTCTTGGTACAGAAAACAGAGGTGTTTCTTAACCATCCAATTTTATCATACCAATTTGAAAACAGTAATCTATGTATCATCTCAATTGAGGACTATCCTACTGCTACTCGATGGATGTTTATGTCCATTATTTAACATCAACAACTCCTTTATTTAAAAATCACTTTAGTTTTCAACCACAGGATATCTTCGCCAATAATCTTCTAGCTTCCGGTCTCATGTTTTTCACTTCAAATTTAATATAGTAAGTCAATCACAAACAACGATAATCAAGAAGTCAGGTACTCTCCCGCGTCCATTAACATCTCTTGGTACTACGAATATAATGCACATTGATTTGCTACCCCTTACCGGTGAAATGTATATAAGATTATACAAACATCCATAAGTTAAATTCTTTCTCATGTTCTGATTTGCTAACTCTCACCTACTAAAACATCTGTGCATTTGCAATTTTGAGCTTCTGATTCTAGAATTCTTTCATCAATCCCCCACCAATAGTTATTTAAAACATAATAAACATTCTAACCTCAAAATTTTAAACCAAAGAACAGTTTGAGTCAATGTAGGTCTATCTCACCGGACAGGTCGAATTGCACTTTCTCTTGTTTCTTAAAAAAAACAAAACCCTAACTAATGCAAAGTTACCTCAAAGGTTGTTTTTAAAACATCTAAAATATTGTATCTGAAATCCAAAAAACAAATCCCCAAAAATCTTCACAATTTTGAAATAACTAAACGCAAAATATCATGTTTGAAGAATCAGGCCATAAAAATTCACATATTGTTATGATACTCCATCTGGTAGTGCTGTGACTACTGCCTTACATCCTGAGACATATTTCAATCTCAAATTGCAACATATTACATTGTTCCTTTAATTGCTAGCACTTCACTCAAATACAGTCTCATTTTATATGTGCTACATTCACATCTTACTACTTTCAGTATATTTGTCATAGGATGGTAATAAGCTACCTGTACTTGTAAATATAGAAACTATAAGATAAAAAAAGAAAATTGATGTTACAAAAGAAGAATTACAGTGGTTGCCTCTCACACCACTGGATTGTTATAACTGTGGGAATTGTAACTGTTCAACTTTGTGTTAGATGGTACTAAATACTTTTATGACGGTGACAAAACTGCAAGTTATAAAATTAGATAATTGATTAATTGCAATACTAAATGTTGTATCTATTAAATTTTTTGTGAATGTGGCTCACAATATATGGGATCCACAATTAAAAAATTGAAAGAGAGACGGAAAGAACATATCAGGGCCATCAAAAAATCTTGACTATCTAACAGAGACCTCTATTTGCAGATTCCTTACCTTAGAATTTTCCCCAGGTGTCAGTCTGGATCTGGAACTTTTTCTTGAGCAGTACTCCTGCGTGTGTTAGGTGGCAAGGATCAGCTCTGCCTCCCTTGTCATCAGCATCCCCTCTGGATAAGACATTGCAGTTCCCATATAGGCACCCCCCTGGTGCGCTGACATCAGTTCTTTTCTTTCCGCGCCAGCCTGCGCTGATCCGGAAAGAAATACCTATCAATTATTTTTTGAGTGGCCTTTTTTGACTTTTTGTTGAAGGTTTTTTGAGTTTCTAACTCCTGGTGCGTAGTGGGACGTCATCTTGGAAGACCGGAGTCATGCCCTGCGGATCCCGTCATCGGACCTCGTGTGACTTTGGTGTTTGGAGTGCGACCACAGCCCGAAGTTGTGCTCCGAGTGTCGGGCCATGCATCCGAAGACTTTGAATGAACAGTCCCTGAAGCTGATTGCAGCCCGATGATCGACTCAGCGCAAGTCAAGGTTCTGGTCCTGGGAGTGGTTGCGGAGTCTTCCATCGTCATCATCCCACTCAAAGTCTTCAGGATAATTGGGTAAGGCAGTGCACAAGAAGAAGTAGAAGAAAGCAAAACATTCTTCGACTTCACACCTTCTGTCAGCCGATGAGACAAGGGAGCTTTTTCGTTCTTGGCTTCCCTCTGCAGAGCCCTCGTCTGGGCCAGCTCCACGCCTCCCCAAGTTTCCAGGAGCAACCTCTGCCCAGCTTAAAGAGTTCTTTGAGGCCATGCGCCTAATTTTTGGGCGGTCTGACACAGTTGGTGCGCCTTCGGGCCCTGCGGAGTCGGGAGTAACCCCTTCAGGTTCCATGCTGGCGGTTTAGTCTGAGGGACACACAAGGAGTCATGCTTGGGATGGTGTCACTCATACCACCTCAACCTTTCCTGACGCCGGTCCCAACACTCCCGGCGCTGCCAGCGCCCCTGGGCAGTACTGTGCCCATCCTCATTGCTGACTCTGACACGTACGATGCCAACTCAGGCGCCGATAGGAGCCGTGCCTCCTATGTCAGATCCTGAGCCTTTTTCGTATGGGCTAGGTTATGGTGAGGAATGGGAATGGTCGCTGGACCCTTTCAAAAACCAGTTCCAGGATCCTATGGACTGGCGTACTGACTTGGGTGAAGCCAGTGGACTGGATACCTCCCCAGATACTGGCATGCCTTTTCCCCCTATAGGGGATACAGAGGAGGGAGCTTCATATTCTATGGTGGTGCAAAGAGCAGCTGAGGTCCTGGACCTTGAGTTGCCTTTGATGGCAGTCAGGACTAACCTCCTGATAGAGGCGTTTCTACCTGGAGCTTTGTCGTCCGAATCCTTCCTCCCCTTCAGTGAAGCCCTTACAGATGTCTTACCGGGTACCTGGTCCAAACCCAGCACCGGGGCTCCTGTGATCAGGACATTTGCCTGCCGCCATCGCCATGCCCCTGGCGACTCAAGTTTCCTTACACAACACCCCACCCATGAGAGCCTGGCTATCCAAGCGTCCACCACCCATGGCGCTTTCTCTTCCACTCCCCCGGATAGGAAATCCAAAAGGCTGGATGCACTTGGAAGAATATGTTTTCTTCCGCCTGCGTGGCATTGCAGCCCGTAAGCACCACGTGCCTTTTGGGCCGTTACTCCCACACACTGTGGGATACAGCTCCACTAGTGCTGCCACATAGCCCAGAGGAGGTCTGTGGTGTACTTTTCCAAGCAGTTGCATATAGGAGATATGCAGAAAAGTTCACAATCCGATGTGGACTACAAACGACGACTCACTGGGAAGAGCAATTTCATCGACAGAGGTCCTCAGTCGCCACACCTAGTTGAGGACATCTAGCTTTTTTCAGGGGTGACCAAGCCAATTTTATGGACATGCCCTTTGATGGCACCCGTCTCTTCGGAGACAAAGCAGACTCTGCACTTGAGCGCTTCAAGGATTCTCTTGCTGTGACTAGGCCCTTGAGCCTCGTGGTGGACCCTCGTCACCCCTCAGTCTGTTTTTCACCCCTTTCATCGCCCACCAGACTATGGCAGACCTCCTGTACTCGCCGGGGTTCACTATAAGGATGCCAAAGTCACACCTGACTCCCTCACAGACACTCCCTTTCTTTGGAGCTGTTCTGGACACAGTGCAGTTTCAGGCTTATCCTCCCAACTGGCGAGTCCAGGATATTCAGTCTATGATACCGAAGTTTCAGCCTCTATCCTGGATTTTGGTGAGAATGACTCTGAGGCTGCTGGGCCTCATGGCTTTTTGCATCCTGCTAGTGACACATGCCAGATGGCATATGCAGACTTTGCAGTGGGACCTGAAGTTCCAGTGCGCACAGCATCAGGGGAATGTTTCTGACATGGTCCAGATCTTGGAGGGAACTGTGGAAGATCAGCAGTGGTCGTTAACAAACCACGATTGTGTGAGAGGGAGATCCCTTTCCCTTCCCCAATCAGAACTGACAGTAGCGACAAATGTTGCTCCTCGGCTGGGAGAGGCGGAGATCAGAGACATCTGGTCTCTGACGGAGTCCGGACTTAACATCAACCTGCTGGAGCTCTGTGCAATCAGACTAGCTTTGAAAGTATTTCTTCCCTCTCTCAAGGAAAAGGTAGTGCAGGCGTTAACGGACAACACCATCGCCATGTGGTACTGCAACAAGCAGGGGCGGGGTGGGGTTATGGACCCTTTGTCAAGAGGCTCTGCGCCTCTGAACGTGGCTGGAACAAAAGGGCTTTTCCTTGGGAGTTCAACAACTGGCTGGCTCTCTGAACACCAGAGCAGACAAACTCAGCTGACAATGCTTACTCAATCACGAATGACATCTCCATCTGGATGTGCAGCGAGGTCTATTTCAGTAGTGTGGTGAGCCTTGGTTAGATCTGTTCACCTCCGCAGAGAACGTGCAATGTCAGCAGTATTGTGAGTTGGAGTTTCCAAGGTGGCAATCGCTCAGCAACACTTTTCGTCTAGAGTGGAACTCAGGCCTCCTGTATGCCTCTCCACCGACAGCACTTCTGCCCGGAGTTCTCAACACAATGAAGAATGACCGGGCACAAGTAATCCTTGTGGCTCCGGAGTGGGCATGGAGAGTTTAGTATCCCGAGCTACGCAGCATGGCTACGATTGTCCGATCAGACTGCCTTTTCTGGAGGATTTTCTGTCTCAGCCACAGGGGAGGGTTCTCCACCCAAACCTGTCCAACCTCCGCCTTCTTGCATGGAGATTGAGCAGCAACAGTTGACAGCTTTTGACCTTCTGCCCGAAGTCTGTAATGTAATCTTGGCAGCCAGGCATCCCTCCACCAAAAGTCATTGGAATAAATTAGTGGCATAGTGCACATCTGTTGACCCCCTTTCTGCCCCACTCTCTGAGGTCCTGTTGTTTATTCTTTCCCTGGCCCAGCAGGGCTCTGCTGTTGGCACTCTCAAAGGTTATTTATCTGCTATTTCTGTTTTTTTTAGGTTGCCTAATCAACCTTCTTAATTTAAGTCTCCTATTGTTACTAGGTCCTTCAAAGGTCTTACTCATATGTTTCCTCCATCCTCATTCATTATACCACAATGGGATTTGAATTTGGTTCTGACATTCCTAATGTGTGCCCTTTTGAGCCTCTCCACAATTGTCCCCTTAGGCTTCTCCTCTTGACAACAGCCTTCCTTGTGGTCATTACATCTGCCTGCAGGGTGAGTCAGTTGCAGGCATTGTCCTCTAAGTCACCCTATCTTTCCAGCTATCCTGACAAAGTGGTGCATTGCCCTAGGGCTTCCTTTTTGCCAAAAGTGGTCATCCCCTTTCATGTAGGGCATTTCTATCCTACTTTTTACGCACCCCCGCGTCCTTCTAAGGAAGAGGAGATACTCCACCGCCTGGACCCAAAAAGAGCATTGGCTTTCTACCTTGATCATACAAAAGAGTTCAGAGTGGATGATCAACTCTGTTGGTTATGTTGGTGCGAAAAAAGGTCGGGCAATGCTGAAGTGGACCATCTCCAGATGGGTGATTGTCCGCATTAAAAAATCTCCTACACACTGGCCAAGAAGCAACCACCTGCATGCTCATTCTACCAGAGCTACAGCTGTGACCACTGCTTTGTATGCGGAATTCCAGTCCTCAGTCAGTCGCCAGTCAGTGGCGACGTCGGCATCTCTGCACACGTTTACAAAACTCTACTGCCTGAACAGTCAGGTCCGTAGGGACAGGCATTTTGCCCGTTTGGTCCTGCAGGACTTTCTAAATATGATCTTAATTCGTAGACCTGCCTCTGGGGCTGGTATTGCTTGGGTATCAATTCTAAGGTGAGGAATCTGCAACTTGATGTATCTATAAGAGGGACAAGTTACTTACCTTCGGTAAAGCCTTATCTGATAGAGACAATATCTAGTTGCAAAGTCCTTACCGACCCACTCATCCTCCCCACTCTGCAAACTGATTTCTAGAGACAGGGACTCCCCTTTCAGGGCCTTAATTTTGACGCACCAATGGTCAGTGTTCTTCATGGCTCTGCACTTCTGGTGTGGAAAGTCATGAAAAGAAACTGACATCAGCACGCCGGGCTGGCACCTACATAGGACCCCCGACGTCATATCCGACGCAGACAAAGACGGACATGGAGCCGATTGATGCCACCTAACGGCGCTCAGTGGTACTGCTCGAGAAAAATCTCTGGATATAGACTGACATCTGAGGGAAATTCTAAGGTAAGATATCTGTAACAGATAAGGCATTACTGAAGGTAAGTAACTTGTCCAACAATATCCAATAGTATCTCATATAACAGAGAGACATCCTTTCATTAAGGATTTCCTATTCATAGGGGAGTGATGACAAGATTAGAAGATCGGAAGATCTACATGACAAATGCACAGATTTTTAGTAGGTGAGTATTAGTGAATCAGAACATGAGAGAATTTCAATTGTGGATTTTTGAATAATCTTATATACATTGCACAGATAAATTGGTGCAAACCAGTGTCTAATTTATTCGTAGTGTTTAGAGATCTTGCTGGATCTGGGAGAGTGCCTGTTGATTTGATTTTATTAGATATTTTGCTTTTTGATTATCGTTGTTAGTGACTGACTTACTATACGAAATTTAAAGTGAACATAAAAAGAAATGGTAAGCTGAAAGGTTATTGATGGAGAGGAGTTGATATGATATTCTATGGTTGAAATCTAAAGTGATTTTTAAATAAAGGATTTGTTGATGTGAAATATGGACATAAAGATCAATCAAGTATCAGTAGGACGGTCCTCAATTGAGATCATCTATAGATTACTTTTTTCAAGTTGTGTGTTAATGTAGGATGGTTGAGAAATATGTAAAATATCTCTATATCCCCTACCTAGGACATCACATCTAATGTATTATTGATCTTAATTTAGTTATTTTTTTTAAGAAGTGCTTGTACAATAGTGAATAACATAAATTGAGAGGTTACAAAAGAAAATCTTTTTGAAGCTCTTTTGAAAATATTTAAATCTTAAGGGTATACAATTTTTAGATGCATTTAAGTTTTTTATTACAGCCTTGAGAAAGAGGAGTGTTCCTTGAAACATGTATTGCCAGTCCCATGTTTAACATTACTTTCACTATACCACAAAATAAAAGAAACTGGCTTGGAAATTCACATTGACTTGTTGAATTTGTACATTTTTAAGATTGAGTGACAAGACCTCCAATAGGACTTTATTGACCTGAAACACTCCTGGCGGTTTCGTGCAGGAGGTGAAGGAGCAGGGCTTAATTTCCTCACCCTATTTTTTGTGATTTAAAAATGTCCATACGGGGCTCTATATAAATGTCCTTAACTTTAAACACAAAGCTGCCTCCATGTATCTGTGTGAGTACAGGTTGTGGCTGGGTTTTTACATCAGGTCACGATTGGGAGCTGAGGAGTTTATGCTGAATGGAGTGCAAGTTTCTGAGAGTGCCCGTCAAAGGGTCATAAAGGGGTTCAGAGTACATGACCATCCAATTCTTGGCTTTTTACAGAGTATCCAAAGCAAAGGTTAGTTGTCAATTGTAATTCTGTGTGAAAGTGTGTGGAGGAGTTACGCAGCTGTTGAAATATTGACAGGTAGAAAATTAAAGAAGATGAAGCGTTTGTAGGTGAGTGGGTGTGCTGTGTGTGGCGGTGGTGAACTGATAGAGATGCAAGGATGTACACGCAGGAGAGAGTGAAATTAGGGTATAAGGAGGAAAGAGATGAGGGGTGTGATAAGCAGGTGGAGGGTTTCAGAAATATATCAGGAGAAAACATGCATAGGTATCTAATTGAGCGTCTGCAGAACAATATAATGTGAAGAGGAGAAATATACACATTTCAACGACTGCTTACATTTCACTGACTTTAGTAATTCATATTCTGCTTGAAATATTTAAATACCTTTGTATAGGTGTAACAAAATTTTTACTAATTAGAAAATAATGCCTAACTTAGACGTAATTTAGTTACCATGACTAGGTCTCAGACAGCTTGCATTGGCATCTATTCATATTTGCAGAAAGACATCCATTTTAAAAAAATTGTGAACAAGCCTTTCCACATGCATGTCACTGTGTGTTTTTTCATTTCTGAAAAGCAGCAACACAGAAACCTAATCAATAGCTTTGCTCAGGATGCTCATGTCCTTGCCACTTTCAAGATCATTTGCTCAAGTCCTTCCCATGGACCATTCATTAACTTAACTGTCTGTTGAATATAAATGTCATGTAATTTCCTTCATTTTCTATGCACACCTCGTTCATTAGAATGCAGTAAAGTTGGTGTTCTGAGATATATCTTATTGAATGCATCCTGTGTATTTGAATGGTAAATGGTTTGCTAAAGTAATACTTTGCAGTTCAACTTTTACTGCAGTGTATCTCACCTCTGAATGTGGGTGGACATTTCTGTCTAAAAAGAAAAAAAAAAAAAGATGTTTTTGAGATATGTACAAAATTTTCTTGGGCTTTTAAACTGAGTAGACTCTGTGCTAGTCTATGTATTTACCTTATACTAGACTTTTTACTGACTTTCTAACTATTCAGACTCTGTCAGTCTGTCATGTGATTAAGACTCAGTTCTTAACTTATTACACTAGAAACAAACCTTATGTCAGTCCAGTTGTTTAACTGTATTTGGTTCCTGGGTGCTGACTTGTTTTAGAGGTGGACCTTATGTTGTTCCTCTTGTAGTATATTGATTTATTATGGAGAACTTTATTGCTAAAGCACTTTTAGAGAAGTCACTGGGCATTCCACATGATGAATGCAATCTGACATACTGCAGCAGTGTTGAATCCGTTTGAACATGTTATTTATCCTCTTCTGAGGACTGGCAAAATAGCTGCAGTGGGACAGCAAAAGATATTTTTCCTCACATAAAAGTTATCCGACAGTAGTGGGGAGCTCACTGTCTTTCCTGGTTTATTGCCACTAAGAAGACGACTCCTGTGCAACAGCGCCGGCAATAAGTAGTATTGAGGCAGGACCAACCGAGGGGCACCAGCCAAGCTGTACCATGCTGTAACTATAAAAAGGTGCACCAGTCAGTGAATGTGAAACAGTGCCACAGAGTAGTGAAGAGGCCATCCCTGGATGCATCAACCCCTTCTGCTGAGCTCAAAGGAATCATCCCTGCCAATTCAGGTCGACCTGTCAATCACAGTGACCTATTGTGTAGCTCATGGCATGAATTTTGCACATCATTCACTCTTTTTTGCAGCCTAATTACAGGCTGGAAGAAACTGCAGAATTAATGCAAATTATCCTCCAGGAGCTTCAGGCAATGAAACAATAACTATCTAAAAGTTACTAATCCTTAATATTTATTAAACATCTGATTTCACCACTGATTTGGATTGTTAATACGTTTAATTTTTTTAAAAACTTTTTTTGTAGCTGTCAAACATTTTTTGTAGCTGGTCCTTTCTCTGAGAAACAGTATTACAGCTTAATATTGTTTTCCAATGTTTCTCTGTGGGGCAACAAGCCTCCCTACAGTGAAAATAGCTTTTGGTTGCTAGTCACTGTAAGAGCATGTTAACATAACATTTCTACATGTTCTACTTTTAAATACCATGCACCCTGCCTTGTAGGCTACAAAGCCTACATAGGGGTTACATATTAATACTTAAAAAGAAGGTTTTCACCTGTCAGGAGGGTTTTACTTTGGCAGATTTTGGTGCATAGTTTGCATTGTTGTAGTCAGGCTATAGTGGTAGGCATCAAGACGTGTTTGCACTGCCACTAAAGTAGATGGCACAGTAGGTGCTGCAGCCCACTAGCGGCATTTAAATTCCAGGCCCTGGGTACATTTTGTACTATATACTAGTGGCTTATAGGTGAGTTAAACACACCAAATTCTATCATGTTTAAAGAGGATTACAGAGTCCTAACACCAGTAAGGAAATGTAAGGTCCAGCTAAAGGTAAAGAATCTGAGGTGACCATACAGAAAAGGCAGATTTACTACAGATGTGTTCAAGGGCTATATAACTGTGAGTGAGAAAGATGTGGGTCTCCTGGGTAAATGAATGGCATTGCTGGAAACAGAGGAGAGACTAAATTGATTATCAGAGCATTGGGACCTGTTTGAACAGTAAGCCACAACTTCCCTCATTCATGTGGAATGGTAAGGTCACTTGAAAAAATAGCACATCTTCTTTCTACCCCTTGCCCCGTTTCCATTTTGGTCAATGACAATGAGTTGAGCATTATACAGTGTTTTCTACCAGTGGAGGTCCTGGAATCTGAAGCCAGCGGTGAGGGTGAAGTAATTTATGTTAGAAGGTTTTACAAAAGGGCCCACAGAGCTGAGAGTCTGGGTTTGATACACTTCTGGGGGGCAGATGGCCATAGCAGACTGAAAGGATACCCAGGATAGGAGCTGTGAAATCTGTCCTCTATTTATTTGGGAACAAAGCCTGCATGTTTCCCAACTTAAATCACATGACACTCATGAGGAGCAGGAGTGACAGGGGCTACAGCATGCATTGGCAAAGCCATTAGGTCTTCCTTTTCGGAACTATTGGCTTTTGCTACTGGTTATCCACACTGCACAGCACCTTGATGCTGTGCAACATGGCTAAAGTATTTGATGTGACCAGCCACTCAATTTTGTAGTCGTGTTCACCATCATGTACCTTCCTATAAAATGACATGGTGTTTTTTTTTTTTCTTTTTAGTTACCGATCTAAGTTATGGAATTTTGTAGGTTGCTTTACTGATTTGTGTGATACATATTTTTAGATCCTATTCCTAGTTATATTGTTTTATATATACATATGACACTGTAGCAACAATATATATATATATATATAATCACAAGCACTGCTTATGATCACACATATTACATCACTCATGAAATGTTAAGTGACACCATTTATGACATCACTGATGACATCATACCATCATTGTGACAATGTTCTATAGTACATTGGTGAAGAAGCAACCCCCTTGAGGGCTTACTCTACCAGGGCCAAGGCCCCCTCTACTGCGTTAGCGTTGAGTGTCTGTCTTTGACATCTAAATAGCTGGCACGTGGATGTCCCTTCACACATTCATGAAGCACTAATGTGTGGACGGTCAGGTGTGTTGTGATGGGCATTTCACCCATTCGCCTCCGGAAGGAATGTTTGGTCTAAGCCAGTTTGCAGACCCACTCAAGAGAGGTATTGCTTGGCTATCTGTTCTAAGGTGAGGAATTTGGGATTAGAAGTCTCTATCAGAAGAACAAGTAACCTACCCTCTATAACACTTTTTCTGGTAGAAATGGTATCTAACCACAGGTTCCTCACCGGCCCTCCCGTCCTCCCTGTGAACTGTCCTCTTCATCCAAAAGATTCCCTTAGACTGTGCACACTGGTCAAAACAAAATCATTGTTTTTTACATGGCTCTGTGTTTTTGGCGTGGAAATAGTCATAAAAGAAACTGATGTCAGCATGCAGGGTTGGCACATATATGGGCACCGTACTTCACTTCCGATGCTTAGCCTTACAACGCCACCTACCAGCGAGCAGAGGTTCTGCTCAAGATTTTGTGGATCCAGTCTGACGCCTGGGGATTATTCTAAGGTAAAGAATTTGTGGGTAGATAGTCTCTGCCAGAAAAAGCCTTACTGAAAATAACTCGTTCATCTAAGACAGCAATGAAAAAAAAAAAGTAAAAAAAACAATTGGAGCCAAAGAGACCTGTTTTCAAATGTTTCCTAAACACAGAAAGAGTTGATTTACTTCTCATAAAGCTCAGAAGAGAGTTCCATTTTTATCAGTGAGGAAGTAGAAGGATCGACCTCCCACGCAACTGTCTGCAAGAAAAGCCAAAAAGTTGGGTTTTGGTAGATTGTAGGGATCAAGAAGTTAAGTAGGCAAAATGTAATTTCCTTTGAGAGTTAGGGATGAAATTGCCAAAGACTGTGTGCTATGCAGAATGCTTTAAAGGTGCCTCTCTTAAAAATGAGAAACCAATGAGGGAGTCTAAGGTGCTGATGACAGACCCTAATAGATGTAGGTTTGAATGAGCTGACCTGCAGTATTTTTAACTACATAGATCCTGTCAATGAGGTATTATGACAGCCTCAGGTACAGGGAATTCCCATAATCGAGGCAAGAGGCTATGAAGACCTGTATTGCAGTTTTTCTTGATGAAGGAGGGATGTGGGGAAGTGATTTGTGGAGAGTTCTAATTATCAAGAAACAAAGAGGTTAACTGAGTGATTTCAGGAATGAAGGATAGTTGGTTATCAAAAAAGATTGCCAGATGAGGTCAGGGGACTATCTCCCAGTTTTGCCAGCCACTAAGCAGAGAACCATGTTGAGGGTTGTGTGTCAAATAGATGAATCTGCATTATGCCAGTTGAGCTTAAGACCTTATTTGGTTATGCATATCACTACTGCTAACATATGGTCGGAGAAACATATTTTTTCTCAAAATAAAGCAAGCTAAATTATTGCAGAGATCTTGGGACGAATTACTGTTTTTACTGTATGCATTCAGATTTGTATAATGTTTGACAATACTGAAGAACTCTTTCCTATGACTTTTTGCTGACTCACAACAGGTCTGTGGTGTCTTTATACACTACTACACAAGACAAGACAGAGTAGCTTATCAGATTGTATTGGAGCTGATAAGGGCACAGCAGTGGCAAGCATATAATCTCATGGTGTGGTACTCTATACATAAAGATCCATGATGCATATGCCAAGAAAAGCCTCCAGTCAGGCATTTGTGCCTTCACCAGGGTTGTCCTGGTGATTGATGTTTGCCAGGGAACCATTTGGTCTTCTTTGCATACTTTTGAAAAGCAATATTGTCTCACATCTTTGGCAAACAGTAGCTGACATTTGCCAGGGCTGTGTTACATCAATTCCTTGGTTAATTGGTTTTACTCTGTCCTACCGCCTGGAGGGGTACAGCTTTGGGATTCATTCATAGGGTGTCAAATCTGTGAGAAGTATCATAAGAAAATGTTACTTACCTTCCGCAACAATTTTCCTGGTGGATATTATGTCTTCCCTCTAATTCCTCACTGTCCTCTCTCTTCCTTTTATGAGTTAATGGCAGAATTCAAAAATTCCAAGATACACAAATGTATCAACATTTGTGACTGTCAATGTTAGTAATGCTCCCTTGTTTCCTTTCTGCATGCCTTCATAGTCTGCAAACAAAAAGGCTAGGAACTGACACAAGTGGACACCATACTAATTTAATCATACGTCAGACGAAGCCACAACTGAAGTTGTGTGGTGCCACCTGGCACTACTGGAGAGCTATTGCAGGGAGAAAAATGTGTCTGCCTGCTGGAGATATTCATAATGTGAGGAATCTGTGGGAAGATCAGGTACTCATCAAACATACAAAAGGTGATGTGATGTATACTTGTAATAAACATAACCAATGGTAATTGCTTTGGAAAGTATTCTAGCCTATTGTTCATTTGACTACCATGCCACTTCAGTTTGGACCCAGCAATGTACAAATCAGTCTTGACCCTGTCCCAATAGGAACAGGTCAGATCCTTCTTGAACTGGAATACAAGCAACCCAAGACCAGTTTTGCCCTCACTGGGGCTCTTTGGTTGGGTATAGTTTAGTTCCAGTGGCACAGTCAGCATGGGACCTTCTTCTGGGCATATCAGCTGTGGTTTGGTTCCAGTGGTGCAGTGGCCACAGGATCCATGTGTGGATGTACCCTTGGCCACTTAGCACATTACATCGAACACACAAAAGGTGATGGAAGGAATGCTTGCAAGGTAGTATTCCAACTCATCCTTCTTTTGCTCAACATGCCACCTTAGTTTGGACCTAACTGTTTCCAAATCGGTCTTGACCCTGTTCAGATAGGAACTACACAGCCTGAATTAACAGGTCAGGTCCTCCCTGAACTAGAACACAATTAATTCAAGGCCCGTTTCACCCTGATTGGGTCTCTTCAATTGGATGTAGCTTAGTTCTATTGGCACGGAGAGCATAAGACCCACTTCTGGGATACCTTTGGCCACTTGGGTGTTACATCAAAAACACAAAAGTTGATGGGAGGAATGCTTGCAATACGTCTAACCACTGGCAGCTGCTTGGAGTAGCATTCCAACCCAGTCACACAGCAGTTATTGAAGCACTGTGTGGAGGACGCCCTTCCTTGGTCATGAAGAGTTGGAACTGGAACAAAGTGGGTTATTTGCATACCACTTTTATTCACACTTTGAAGACATGAGGTGTGGATTCACTGTCTTAAACATCACAACTGTTTCAGGGTGATTCTCATTCATGTGTCATTCTCAGCTTGCTCTCCAGGCACAACCTTTTCGTAAAGTGATGCTTTTCGCAGCAGATAACACTGGAGTTTTCTCTAACCTGGAGCTCTCTTAATAGAGGCACAATGGGGTGTAAGATTTCTGAACCTGGCTATCATCAGCCTCTTTGAAGAAGTAGTTGAGAATAGATAAAAAGATGGGTCTGACCTACAAGCTTCTTCACCTTAGTCAACAGAAGTTGTAGTCTCACTCTTCATCCCCACCATGTATCAAATGACAGTGCTCAGGAAGAAATTATTATCAGCTCTTTGCTAACAAAATATTCCTGGAATTTCAGAAGTAGCCCTTCCTCAATCCTCCTCCCTTCAGTGTCGGCATCTCCACCTACCAGCCATGGGAATGCAGGCAGTATATTTCCACTGTCAGAGAGATGCACTCATTCTCTATCTAGTGCTACAATAAGGGCATCATACACACAAAGTCCTACTACTATATGTGTGAGACATACACTCTACAAATGCACATGAACTTGACATACACAAAGAGAGCCAGAATAAGGTTCTGGGCAGTAACATAACAGAAGAACTTTATGGGAGAGGGTAAGTAGCCCACACTCTCACTCAGCTAAAAAGATCTGGTTACACTATTAATCACAAAACATAGTATGATGCCACTACTGCTTTATGTGCTCTGCTCTCTGTGACAGTAGTTTAGTGTGACTCATGGGTGAAAAATGAAAGTCAGGATATGAGATTCACAGGAAGTCAGACACTCGGTGCAGGGGGGACACATCCATGTACCATGCAGGGTATATTCTTGTCCAAACACAATTATATATACTGTAGTGGACAAAAAATGGAGCAGTGGTGTTTAATCATTTCAGACCCTCTCCCACATTGTCCCTGGGCAGTAGTAAGGTGCCACTCTCTTTATATTTTTCTTAATTTATAGAAAACACAAACCAAATCAGCACCGCAACCAGAAGAAACTTAGAGAAATGGATGTGCTTTATTAGGTATTTGGATCTCCCAATATGGTTCCCCTCAACCTATGTTAGAAGTCTGTTTTTCCTTCTTTCTCTTCAGGTTCCCCTTCTTGTTCTCTCTTGTAGTTTCCCTCATTTAGACCTCTGGCAAACAGTGACAGCACGGTTCTCCAAAAAGAATCACTCGGGGATAAGATTAAGGATTTAGGCCAAATTTATAGAGCCTCTGACATCAGTAGTACCTATCACCCAGTTCACGTCCAACTGTTGGACTGAAAGTGTCAGTGCATATTCTGCACCACCCCTTCCACCTTTGGTGTGCTGTCTTTGTGCCCGTGATTGCGTCTCTTCTCAAGTGCTCAACACCGTCTAACCACATGCCAGAAGGAAAAGAGAAACACTTCCCAGCAGCCACTGCCCATGTCCTGGGTTGTGACTGAGGAGACCTCTGCTCCTCACTCCTGTCGGCTGCTAGGTCTGTTGACAATCTGCTCCTTTCCTTGGTCTTTTCTTGTTCCCTCACCCGACTCACACTACTGGATGCCATTGTCGCCTTTGTTCTGCTCCGGCTCTCTGGGGTTAGCATCTGAACATTCCCTCATGTCTGCTGCACCCGACACCTGTGGCTCCTCCACCCTATCAATCCGCTGGCACCCGCTGTGCTTTGTCGCTCTGGACTCCTGATCTCCATTCGCTGCCGCCTTTTCTGTGTTCTCTTAAATGCTGTCTTCCTTCAGTACAACACCCTCCTCTGTCTCGCTCTCCCTTCGTCATCATTTGCTGCCCATTTATTGATCCATACCCGAACAACCAGTGCGTTGCCCCTACTTGTGTCCCGTGATTTTGTGTCCGCCATATTGGAATCCTCATCCTTCTCATCGGCTCTATTATAATACTCCCCCATCCAGGAATGGCCTTTGGGGCCATTCAGAAATGGGATGTGAGATATTTGAGATATGATTCAACTGTCTAAAATCAACGCAAAATCTAATGCTCTCATTCCCTTTGGGGACCAGTAATACTTAGAACACCAGTTGCTTTGGGAGGGTTATATTATGTCAGCTTTTAACATGTTTTCTGTTTCCTCTTCTACGACCTCCCTTTTGGAAGTCTGCATTGACCAGTGATTTCCCAGGTTTATGGAAATTCTGAAAGGAGAAAGGTTGTAAGATGAGAAACCATCTCAGAATTCTGGGATTAGTGTCTTTATTGCGGCCCAACCAAATCAACAGTGTTTGATCAGTCAGTAACATAAAAGTTTGTCCTAGCAAATTATATCACAGGGCTTCCAAGGCCCACTTAATGGCTAGGCATTCTTTTTCAATAGTTTAGTGTGTTTCCCTAGGGAATAATTTGGAACTTATATATAAAAATGTGTGTAAAACTTTCTTTCGATCTGGTTGTGACAGCACGATCCCCAAACCATATTCCGAGGCATTGGTTTGTAAGGCAAACTGCTTGTGTAATTTAGGACAGTGTAGAACTGGATCATCACATATGCATTGCTTTAATTGTTGGAATCACTTTTGTGGGACACTTCTTTTCAGCATATGGTCAGGGGGCTGGTATTGCCAGAAAATCTTGGAGTAAACCGCCGGTAATAGCCTATTAATCCTAGAAACAAACATATATCATTCTTTGTTTGAGGCCTCACAGGGTTTTTGATTGCTTCCACCTTAACCACTTGGGACCAAAGTGTTCTTTGGAATAGAATAATTGAGCTTGAATGGAATATTTAGTTATTGGGTATGATCAGTGGCCAGTGTGGATTTTTTTTGATAGATGGTTAATCCCGCAGAATGGAGTTCCTCTAGCATCTGCTGTAAATGTTCTAAGTCTGCTTCCCATGTAGGACTAAAGACAACAGTGTTGTCTAGATATGCTGCTGCTTATGCTTGGTGGGATTTCAGCAGGGTGTTCATTAGTCTCTGAAATGTAGAAGGGGGTTTGTGTAGTCCAAATGGTCGGACTTTAAATTGGTAAAGCCCTGAGGAAGTAGCGAAGGTAGTCTTCTACTGAGCATCCAGTACCAAGGGTATTTGGCAATATCTTTTTGTTAGGTAGCTCCTAGACCTGATTTGTGCCCCCTCTAATCGCTCTGAGTTTGTTTACTCTTGGCATAGGGTATCTGTAGAACTTTGAGATATTATTCAACTGCCTAAAATCAATACAAAATCTAATGCTCTCATCCCCTTTGGGGACCAATACTACTGAGAACACCAGTTGCTCTGGGAGGGTTATATTATGTCAGCTTTTAGCATGTTTTCTATTTCCTCTTCCACCACCTCCCTTTTGGCAGCGGGTATCCTACAGGGCTTTAGCTTATCTGTGAACCCGTAGTAACAATGTGGTGTTGTACTAAAGTCTTCCTCCCTGGAGTTCCCGAGAAAAGGGTGGGATATTTACCAAGCAAATGATACAGCTGATGTTGTTGACTTTCAGTTAAGGTAAGACCAATGTTAATGCTTTCCTTTCCCACCCCCTGTGGGGCATATAAATGTATATCCAAAGGCTGAGTATTGGTGATAACATTTATGGTGGAGTTGGTATTCGCCTTACCCAGATTCAGGTCCTCCCATTTGTTTTTTAAGAGATTGATGTGATATATTTGGCCTTCCCAGGGTTTGTGTGGAACAGCTACCCAATAAGTGACAGAGGACCCCCCTTTTTTATAATCTTATAAGGTCCCTGCCATGTGGCCAAGAGTTTATTGTCAGAAGAGGGTAACAAAAGAAGTGACTGCTCCCCTTCAGTGAACTCCCTTACTACTGTGCCTACATCATATGCCCATTTTTGCTGGCTTTGGGCCCTTTTAAAATTTACATGAGCTTGTTTCCGTAGGGGCAACAGTGTTTTTCAGATTGGTAGTGTATTCTAATAGGAATCTTCCTTCAGTACTACTTCTTACCACTGTTCTAGGGACATGTCCAAAAAGGTATGTGGTCTTCTGTCAAAGAGCAATTCAAAAGGAGAAAATCCAGTGGGTTTCTGCTCATGACACAGTGTAGCAAACAAGACCAGTGGTAATTTTCGGTCCCATTCCTTTCCTGTGATCAATTTTTTTAACATGGTTTTGATAGATATGTTATATCTTTCTACTATCCCATCTGTCAGGGTGATATACTGAGGTGCAGATCTGCTGTATCCTAAATGTTTTACAAATTTGTTTTGTTAAGCTGAATAAAAACAGAGTGCCCTGATCTGTCAACAACTCTTGTGGAAAGCCTCCCCGGGAAAATAATCTGATCATTACTTGAACTACTGTGATTGTGGTCATGCCAGGAAGGGGAATCACCTCTGGATAGCAGGTGGCATAGCCCACAAGGACTAAGATGTATTGGTGTCCTCAGGCTGACTGAGGTAGCGGTCTGACCATGTCCATGCCCACCCTCTTAAAGAGAATGTCAATGATAGAAAGAGGATAGAGGGGGGCAGGGGTTGCTCTGAGGGGATTAACTAGCTGACACATGTTACAAGAAGCACAATGCCTTTGTATGTCCCTATAGACCCACAGCCATGAGAATTTCCCCAGGAAGTATTTCTGGGTGTGTTCCTTCCAATAATGGCCTCCACTCATTTGGATATGAGCTAGGTGTAAAACCTGTTATCAATAGGCTTTAGCTGCTAGCAATTGTTCTATTCACCTTCCTCCTTCTCTTACCATAGGGTACACCAACCCTACCCTTTTTTCAAATAGAAGTATGATCCTACCTGACTGAGTTCCGTCTCATTGGCCTGCTCCCATGCTTGGGTCAATGTGTTGTCTTCGTTTGTACTGCTCGGAAATAAGGGATAGGTTCCCAAGTCACTTTTGGGGATGAGAGGATACAGGTAGTAATTTTATGGTTATTCTGGATATATTTTAGTTTTTCTCTTTTCATTTCCTAATTTTCTTGCCCTGGAGGGATGGGACTCAATATATGTATCTCTAAAGGGGGCTTTCTGCCACCACCCTTTTTGTGACTCCTCATGTTCGAGTAGGTCTAAATATTGTTGAAAATTAGTGATCTGTACCTATGATCATATGTTCCCCTAATACAGGTATTTCTCCTACTTTCTTGATATGTGATATGCCTTCAATCACTAGCTTCACCTCTGCTACAGGATACACCTTACGGTCTCCGTGGACACAGGTGACATTTGTACTTTACGCTTTATTCATCCGAGATGAAAGGACTAACTCCTGGCTGTAACTTTGCAATGGCATCCAGTATCTAACAAGGCCTGAAGGGGTCTCTCATTGACCAGTATGCTTTTCCTACAGCGGTTAAGAGTTTTCCCGGTTATCCATATCTGTCCTCTGGCATATCCCACTTCCATAGGCTCGGCTGTTGGAGTTCACTTAGGGCAGTTTGAGGCAATGTGTCCACACTCAGCACAGTGGAAACGCTGTGGCCCTTGAGGGGTTCCCACTCCTGAATTAGGTTTGTTAACTACTTTACTGACAGGGTAGGACTGGGATTCAATTTGAGGGGATCTATGAGGTCCAGGAGTAGTAGGTCAGGACTGATGGGATTTAAAGTCAAGAGAGCGATGGTAGGCACAGGCCAACTCAGTGGCCGTTGTGGCCGTCAGATTGGGGTACCGACTAATCCAGGTTTGCGTGCACATAGGTAGGGCCTCCAGAAATTGCTCCAACTATATTCTGTCTGTTACTTCCTCCATATTAGAAGTATTCAGTTGGATCCATCTATTCTCAAAGTCCTGTATCCTAAAATAAAGGTCTCGGGGTTTGTCCCCGGTGGACTATTTTTCCTTCCTGAATCTCGTTCTGTTGTATTCAGGATCACATCCCAGTCTCACAAGGATGGCTGTTTTAGTAGCCACGTATGCTGTGGTTCGGGCAGGGTTAGCTGCCTGGTACGCTGCTTGCAATTCCCCTGAGAGTAAGCGAGCAATATATTTGCCCCAACACTCTTGTGGCCACGCTGTTGTGGATGTTATTTGTTCAAAGTTAATAAAGGAGTTGTCAGGATCGTCTCCCTCTTGGTATTTCTGTAATACAGAACCAGGTACATCTTGGTGTACACAGGTGCTCAGGATTGCGTCTGTGAGCCTTAGGATAGCAGTGTCTTGTATTTCTTGATTGCTAACTAGCAATGTGGCCTGGCCTTTCAAAGTAGTTTGTGATATTTCTCGGTCTTGTTGGTCTGCTTGCGCTTGTTGCTCCTCAACAAGTTGCAAATAGCTGTCCCTCTGCTAGTTGGGTAATCATGTCCATGAGTGAAATGGACTGTGTCATGATTGCATACACGAAGATCCCGCTTCTGATAGTACTGTAAGTGCCAACCAAAGAGCACCAACCAAATCAACACAGCAACAAGAAGGGACTTGGAGAAACAGATGTGCTTTATTAGGTATTTGGATCTCTCAATATGGTTCCCCTCAACCTGGTTTAGAAGTTAATCTTTTCTTCTTTCGCTTCAGGTTCCCCTTCGTGTTCTCTCCCGTTGCTGTTGTTTCCCTTAGATAGACCTCAGGCAAACAGGGAGATCCTGGTCCTTCAAAAAGAATCATACAGGGATAAGATCAATGATCTAGACTGAATTTATGGAGTATCCGACAACAGTGCTACACACATCACACGGTTCACGTGGAACTGTTGGAGTACAGGTGTGTACGCATATTCTGCACCCTCCCTGCTACCCTTGGTGTGCTGTCTTTGTGCACATAATTGCTTCTCTTCTCAAATTTACACCACCATCTAAGCACATATGATAAGGAAAAGAGAGACACTTACCTACGGCCATGACCTGGTCCCTTGGATAGTGGCGGAGGGGACCTCAGCGCCTCTCTCCTGTCGACTGATAGGTCTGTTAGCAGTCTGCTCCTTTCCTAGGTCTTTTTTTGTCTCCCTCTCCCAGCTTATGCCCCTAGATGCCATCACCACCTTTGTTCTCCTCCAGCTCCCCGGGGTAAGCACCATGACCTTCCCTCATGTCCGCCTCGCCCGAGACCTGTGGCTTCCGTCCTCTCCGCTGGCGCTCGCCGTGCTTTGTTGCTTCTGACTCGTGATCGCTAGCCACCGTTGATACAGTTGCCTCCATGTTCTCTTCAATGCCGTCTTCCTCCAATACCGAGACCTCTTCTCTCTCTCTCTCTCTCTTCCTCTCTCTGTCATCATCTGCTTCCCATTTATTGGTCTGTATGTAAACAACTAGCGCATTGCCACTCCTTCTGTTGGGTGATGGTGCACCTGCCATCTTGGAATCCTCGTTCTTCTCATCAGCTCTGTTACACAGTGATTCTAGATGACAAACCTGCATTAAGAAAAGACTGACATTCTGGCATTCTGGCATGGATACGCTAGTTACCCACTGTTGTGATTATGGATTACGGCAGCTCATTAACGGCCCTCTATATTACAGTGACATAATCAACCTTTCCGTCTGATCTTTTACAGTCAATCAGGTCAGTCCTAAGATATGGACCATTCATTAGGTCATTACAGCCTCCTCCCAAGCAACAAACGTCATACAGACCTTTGACCTTTTTTATATGCACAAAATCTTACACTCATCTTCCCTTTCTATCGACTGCAGAAAAATGTATTGCAATAGCTGTCACAGGCCCATGGCTAGCCTACTGCAGTGCTATAAATTTTGCCCTAACACCTTCCTACACAGATTACAGTATATTTAATACCAAGCCACTAGGGTTACTGTTTTTGCTCTGTGTCACTCCAATGTCAAACATATTTGCTCCAATGCCTGCCTTTCAAAATACTAGCTCTATTACATAAATGTTTCTTTGGCACAGGGCCACACTTTCTTGCTGAAAAAAACTATTAGATATTCTCCCTTCCACCATCTCTATTCCTCACATCTTTTAATGATTCTACTGTTTCATAATTCACTCTAGGTGGTAGAGCCGCCTTTGTTTGTTGCTCCCTACTGCCGGAAATCTCTTCTAGCTTCCTCAAGAGCCATTGTGTTCCATATTGTCTTCCGGGAAAAATTCAAGACCCTTTTGTTTCTTGCTTAGCACTCTTTCTCAATTTATGCATTAAATACTAGTACCAAAAGATCCTAGGCTGTACGTGCATTCAATAAACCAATAAACACACGTGGACTTCCAACTTTGTACATAGATGTCCGACTCTTGCACCCTCTTGCTGGGTGCAAGCCTGGGAGTGAATTCTGTTCCCAGATTATTTACTCGTCTTGCTTTTTCAGGATTTCTAGCCCCTACATCACTTCTACCATTTCTTTCATTACTCCTGTGAGCTACCTTTGCATCATCCTTAATGGCTGGACTGTGTGACCCTTATCTGCATGCACATGACTAGGCCCAACAAACAGCATTAATAGCCCCTCCATGGCCTGGCTCCTTTTCCTCTACACCCCTCTTTGCGTTCATCACCATTGGGCCCTGACTCCTAGTGGCACCCCAAGCTCTGTAACTTGACAAGCCACAAGACTGCTCATGCCTCCTCAGATTTGACTAGCCTTGTGATTTAAACTGGGGGAGTAGCCAGCCTCAGACTAGAAATAGGAGACCCCTCTCAGATCACATCCCTTGATGCTCCTTTGAAAGCTGCTGCACTGCAAACTGCGACGGAGTGCCAAGAATCCAATGGATGGAATGACATAGAGCCAGGAATCCCTGCTCATTGGCACCACCCCTGGTCAAGCCATCTACTGGTGTCAACGAGGCAGCCTGTGATATAATGGTTCCGTCAAGGACGAGGCAAACTATCACAGAGCCCATAGCAATGAGGCAGGACAAGATCCTCACTACCATTGCGGAGACCAGACTGGATCTTGGGGGCAAGTAGATGCTGTGGCAGTCAAACTGGGTGTTAGAAATGGGGTCTCTAGTTGATAGTGGTTTGTACCCTGTCCAAGTAAGGAACCTCACTCTAGTCAGGGCAAGGGAATCACACACCTCCCCCTTGGTAGCTTGGCCCGAGCAGTCAGGCTTCTCTCAGAGACAATGTGTAAAGTATTTGTACACACAAACACAGTAATACAATGAAAACACCACAAAAGTACACCACACACCGGTTTGCAAAAATTGCCAATATTTATCTGAGTAAAACAAGACCAAAACGACAAAAAAATCAACATATTTAAATAAGGATACACATTTTCAAAGATTAAATTTTAGTAAAGCACTTAGAAACACAATAGCTCCAACTGGGGCTGTCACAGCATTTTGACAGAGTTGTTCCCAACAGTCCGACGCCAGTCGCGAGGGAGTGTGGGCCGGTCACAGAGTCGCATGGACCCCAGGTACAGTACCTTGGAAAATGATGAGGAAACAAAGACATTGCATGGGGTCGGGAAAGTGAAACATTGCTGGAGCCGGTGCAGTTCAAACCCTTGGAGAAGCAGGATGTAGAAAGCAAAGTCCAGTCCTTTCACTCCCAGGACAGAAGTAGCAAGCAGCAGGCCAGTACAACAAAGTAACAGGCAAAGTAACAGGCATGGTTAAGCAAGAAAATGCCCACTTTCTTAAAGTGGCATTTTCAAACTCACAATTCGAAAACCATCTTCACCAAAAGATGTATGTTTAAATTGTGAGTCGAGAGACCCCAAACTCCAAATCTCTATCTGCTCCCAATGGGAAATTATACTTAAAAGATATTTCAAGGCAATCCCCAAGTTACCCTATGGCAGAGATAGACCTTGCAATAGTGAAAAATGAATTTACACACCAGCACATGTCCTACCATTTAAATACATTGCACCTTGCCCATGGGGCTGTCTTGGGTCTACTTTAGGGGTGACTTACATGTAGTAAAAGGGAAGGTTTGGACCTGGCAAGTCTTTCTTGGCACTTGTCAGGTCGACATGGCAGTTTCAAACTGCACACACAGAGACCACAATGGCAGGCCTGAAATGTTTGCGGGGCTACTCGTTTGGGTGGTATAATCAGTGCTGCAGGCCCACTAGTAGCATTTGATTTACAGGCCCTGTGCATATCTGGTGCACTATACTAGGGACTTTCTAGTAAATTAAATATGCCAGTCATGGATAAACTAATCACCAGTACAATTTAGACAGGGAACGCTTGCATCTTAGCACTAGTTAGCAGTGGTAAGGTGCCCAGAGTCCTTAAGCCAAGAAAAACAGGTCAGAAAAAATAGAAGAAGGGAAAAGGGTTGGGGATAACCCTGTAAAAAGGGCCAGGTCCAGCACTGGGCCTCCTCCGTGAAGCCCAGAGAAAGCTCTCGTACAGAGTCAAGCATGCTGAATCGGCCAAGCAAGACCATCAGCCTCAGACTAAAAACCTTGACGAGTGTGTCATTGAACACACCAATAAAATTCACCTCCCAGAAGGTATAGTTGAGGATGCAGAAATAACCTCCCTGGGCAGCAACATATGCATAATAGGCTTCCTGGCAGGCACAGACCCTACTACTTTCTTTGAGACTTAGATCTCCACCCATGTTGCAGCCACAGTCCTCTACCCTCTTTTCATGATCTAGCGTGCCCATCGAGTCCTCACCCGGTGCCCTGTAGGCTGGCAGGCGCATGGACCGAAAAACCTACAAAAATTTGCAAATTTTCCCCTTACTATCACTCACAGTCCATCGAAGACAGGCCACTTTTAATTTTGTAAAAAAGAGAAACTGCAAGACTCTGGCTTTAAATATTCACAGTTATTCTGAGTGAAGCTTGAATATCAGCGATCATTCTTCGCTATGGGACCTGCTGATGTCTAGCACTGAGAGGAACAGCAGCTGCACCACTCGACAGAGTCAGAAACTGCCACTCCCTCACAAACACCCAAGGCCTCCCGCAACAGACAAGGCCCTCATTGAAAACCAGCCTCATATAGTTCTTCCCCCATCGCCCTGTCATTGGCACAAGCCCAATGTGAGAGAATCTCAGCCTTGGCCAGAGCATCCTATCTTTGAAAGCCTGACAGGACCCTCTCTGCAGATGTATTGGAGGTTGCCTTTTTGGATAAGACTTCTGTTGTACCTCCTTCCATTACGCCTCAAACAGCAGAAGAATGTATATAGTTGCTTGTGTGCTAGCCCCGGGCTAACGAGATTTTGAATGTCTTTGGAAGGCAATATAGATCGTTACTATGCTTCTATCTCCTCACACATCTGATGTTGATTCTGTCAGCATTGATTGGCCTATGCCTGAGATGCTGTGCTTCACCCCTCTTCACATGCACAGCCGCTGGGGGTTTCCCATGAGGAGGGAGTTCCGCTGACTGCTCTTCCCCAGGTATATGCATGTTCCCAGGCACATTGTCCAACAGAGCTCTTAAGCAAGCTCAGATGCTCACACACACCTTACATCTTTCATTGGTATGGGGCCCCCCTGGCTCCAGCATGGCAATGCGTACCAGGGCCAGTCCTGTTGGGCTTCCCACTTCCATGCTTTGGTCCCTGCGGCTAGCAGTACACCACCCTGTAGGTTGCGCATCATTGAGGTATTATTTTATTTGCTCGGGCATCCAGATATTCCTCTGCCACTCCGGGTTTGGGAGTTGGTTAATTTTTTTAGTTGATTCTGATTCAGGTCATGCAACACAAAATGTCCCCGGGTGGCACAGCCACACACACCTGACCCCTCATCTTCTTAGCCCCTGCCTCCCCTATCTCACCATGTCACTACATAGTATGGGCAAGTTGTCTGTGGCATGTGCACTGCTAGAAAGCTTACAAAGCTTACTCTACACATTTGCACCTCAAGCGGCGGGGTGGGGGAAGAGGCACACACAGCTTTCTAATAGTTAACCCATCGGGCCAAAGGGAAAGATCTCAGGCTTCAGAAGCGCTGGAGAGGCCAATGCTTTAATACTAGCTATTCGGGCTATGCGAGAGGGGTACTAATTTGGATATGACCGACAGTCACTTTCTGCTGTACCACTGTGGAATCAGACCTGAAACGGCATTATGTGTCTTTGTCGAGGAGATAAAAGATGGCCCTGCGTTGCTCCTGGGGAGTGTTCACCTACTGGATACAGGCCATTCGGACTTCTTATCTTTGTTCACCTGACCTGCTGGTCCCATCTTCCCTGCATAATAGGAGGAGATTTTAACTGTGTCCTGGATGCCTCGCTAAATGGGTTGCATCATCCCCTTCCCCCTCATCTGCATCCTGCATTGCAATGTAGCCTACTCATGGCAGTGGATTGCTCATTGGTCACTAGTAGACAGCTAAAGTGCTCTGCAGCACCCAGACATGCAGGTGTACTTTTTCTGTTATCGCTCGCATGACCTTCACGTTTGATTGGATCACTTCTTATGCCACCCTGCTACGTAACTAATAGTAACTGCTGCAGAATACCTGGGTAAGGATCTCTCTGACCACAACCCGCTTTTACTGTGACGTACCTGGTAGGCGGGGACACGCTTCAATGGTCCCGAGCTAGAGACTACAGCCCACAACATTAGAAGACCAAGTTAGAAGACCAAGCGTTCTGCAAAACCATAGATGAAGTCATCACAAACTGTATAACAGAAAATAGCAACCTGCTACCACTCGGTTAATAGAGTTGGATGCACTGAAAATGGTGGTAAAGGGCACTACATACACAAAACCATAGCTGCGAAAGGTCAACTGCACCACGAGTTAGGGCAGCTCGGGCCTGTCTGTGCTGTCTGGAGATGGCCGCGATGAGGGACAACTCTGTGTAGATCTGATCAATGAGCAGGAACTGTATGCCTGACTTCTCTAGTCATTGCAATGCATAAACTACAGAGCATGCCAAGCTGTTAGACCTATCAGCCTCAAAGTGGTCTTCTCCCAAACTTTTTGCCTTACTCCTCTCTCTTTTTCTAATCTAATTTTTGTTGGCCTTAGCTAACCAGTGCTAAAGCATGTGTGCTCACCCCTTAAAACATGGTAACCTGGGCTTATCCCCAATTGGTATATTTAATTTACTTATATTTACTTATAAGTCCCTAGTAAACTACATGTGTCCTGGTCCTGTAAGTTAAATGCTAGTGGGCCTGCAGCACTGATTGTGCCACCCACTTGAGTAGCCCTTTTAAACATGTCTCAGGCCTGCCATTGAAGCCTGTGTGGGCAGTTTTAAACTGCCATTTCAACCTGGGAAAATGAACCTTTTGTTAGGCCAAAACCTTAATTTTTAATACATATGTCACCACTAGGGCAGGCCCTAGACAGCCCCTAGTGCAGGGTGCATTGTTTTTAAAAAGTAGTAAATGTAGTTTTAAGTTTTACATGTCCTGATAGTGAAAAACTCTTAAATTTGTTTTTTCACTATTGCAAGGCCTACCTCTCACATAGAATAGAATTAGATTTACCTTATCAAAGTTAATAAGTTGTAACTTCCAAATGGGAACAGGTAAACAATTCATGTTTGGTGTCTTTGAAATTGTAAGGAAAAAATCTCCTTTATGGTGGTGTCAGATTTGTGCTTACAATTTTGTAAATTCCACTTTTTGAAAGCTGGCATTTTCTTGGCTTAGCCAGGTAGTCCCTGTAGCCTTGTCTCTGGGTCACACGACTAAGTGTAGTTGCGTATTCCTCCTAGACAGCTGCACTCAACAGAGAGCTAGATGGGCCATTACTGGCAGGATGGGAGGGTGGAGTTAGGCACAGCCCCACTTATACCTGAATAGGCTGTGTCCTGCCTTCACACAAAGGATTGCATATACCCTTGTTTTAGACATGGAGAGAGGCAGGAAACTTCTGCACTTCAAAGGTAAACCTCTAGAAGCTTCTCCTACTTCAAGGGAGGCACCAGGTACAAGTATTGGACTGCAGACACCAACTCTTCAGTATGCTCCTGGACCTGTGGATACCACAGGATTAGGACTGCTGTGCTACATGGTTGGCAGGCGAACTGCCACTCTGCTACCCTGCTAGCTGAGCAGGAAGATTGGGCCTACACCCTTCATCCCAGGCCGAAGTGACTTCAAAGGTCAGACCTCCTGCTCTGAGCTAAAGCAGTTGACCTGCTTCCTAGGCCTGTAATTGGACCTGCCTGAGACATTCTGGCTGCTGCTGGAGTGCGTTCCTTACCCTCAATTGTTGCTCTGGACCCTTGATGTGGCCTCAACTGAGCTCGCCTTATGTTTTGGGCTGTACACAACAGCGAACAGGGTAGTTGGCACTAAACCCTTGCCACCTGTTCCCCATCACAAAGGTGAAGTTCCAGCACACAACAGATTTGCTCTACAGCACGGTCAGCCACAGTGACTGCAGATGCAGAGCTGTACCCCCAAATGTCTGCGGCGCCAACAGGATCTTCGTGCTCTGATGTGTGGCCGGCTCTTTGCACTACTTCGATGGACACCCACAATACTCTCCGCTCTCCCTGCTCCTCACTGCTCCTACGTACGGCTGCAAAACTGAACGCTTGGCGCTGGACTGAGAAGGTAAATCTTTCATTGGGACTTACCTGGTCCCATTATCTGACCCGTGCTCTTTCACATTCAGCCTGAACATGTGACTTTCTCACAGTCTTGCACAACTAGTTAGCCGCGAGTGGCGCTTTGGGCTTTTTGGCGCTATTTTCTTTCAAATCTTTTAAAAAGCATACCTCCGGTTCTACTAATTGGATTTTTTTCATTTTTATGTCAAATTATTTATTGGATTGCTCTATTTTTCTAAATTGGTGTGGGATTTGTCTTATGCTTTGTTTTCACTTTATTACTGTTTGTGTGCATAACACATGGCCTCTAAGTTTGGCCTGACTGCTTTGTGCCAAGTTACCAGAGTATTACGCAAAGGTTAATTTGGGGTTTGCCTGTGACTTCATCTGGACAAGGATTGTGGTTGCTGCTTGAGTAGGGTTTCAGCCCCCTCAACCAGTTACCCAATTTCTTACACAATCCAAGATACATGCGCAGGGAGACAAACTAGGGCACCAATTGGTGTGACTGCTCGGATGTGAATCCACTACTACACGGTGACTGCCATCCTCATCTACCCTGATTCCATTGTATACTCCCAGGATGCAATTCATAGGGCATTCTGAACACACTCTTGAGTGCAGGACTGCCCGTCTGACCGTCCCAAGGCAGCCCAGAATTGATGATTTTCTCCCCACCGTTATACTGAAGATGGTGATGACAGAGCAGAGGAATCCTGTGGTTGGCCTTTTTATGGAGCAGAAGATGTGCACCACTGTAGGTGACTCACTCACATATAAGATGTTAGGACTTGGCAGCCTACTCATCGAGTTCTACAAAACATATGAGGACCTATTGGTCTCGAAGCTGGTTGAATTATACACTTCCGCTCTTGCCTTTGGACTCCTGACGCCATCAATGCATGAGGCACTGCTAGTCTCCCTTGCAAAAAAAAGAATGGAAGTCCCTTGAAGTCACTTTCTACTGGCTGTGTTGGAAAGTGACTACAAGCTCCTTAGCAAAATACAGGCAACAAGATTGCTGGAACACATGCCCAGGCTGGTCCACCCTGACCAAATCTGATTCATACCTGGCAGATTTTACATCCCTCAATATTCATAGGTTGCACAGACTTCTCGAAGAAGCCCCACCACATTGGGGCCACTCAACCTGCCTGATCTTAGACCTTGAGAAGGCTTTTGATACTCTTGGCTAGCAGTACATGTTTGTGGTCTTTGGAAAATAGACCTTGGTGACAAGATGTTGTGGCTCATCAAGCTGCTAAACACGTAATCGACTGCCAAAGTGAAAATAGGCCAACTGATTTCTAATCCATTTCTGGTTGGTTGCCGTACACACCAGGGGTATCCACTCTCGCTATTACTTTTTGCTCTGGTGATGAAGCTGTTGGCACAGCATCTTCATCAGTCTGGGAGGACCTGGGCTGTACCCATCAATGGCAAGGCACATACCTTTTCTCCATGCCGGAGACTTATGGGCTGGCATAAATGCCATAGCTCAAGTATTAAGCGCCTTCAATGTGGCCTTGGGGAGGTCAATTTTACCAAAATTTGCTGTTTCCACTACACTACATCCTGCTTGCCCAGCACTCGACATAACAGTTGATGCCCACCATGTCTCACATTTCAATATCTGGGAATTAGCATTTACCACACCGCTCAAGATTTACTATACGGTAATCTCATAAAGGCAGTTTCCTCTCTCCGGCTCCAAATTGCCTTCGGTGCTCCCTTCCCCTCATGTGCAGGGCTGAGTTGCACTCTCAAAGATGGTAATGTTGCCACGACTGTTGTACTACTTTGCCAGCCTGCCAATACCCATTCCCCACAGCACATTCTGTTTGCTGAACATTACGCTGGGGGATGTGATCTGGAATAAGGAGAGGGTTAGAGTAGCCTAGGCCAAACAACAACTTCCCATGGACAGTAGAAGACTAGGAGTTCCGATTTTCGAACATTACTACTTAGCAGCACAACTGCAGTGGCCAGCCCGTTGGTTATCCAGCCACATCCTAGGAGAGGTGAGCGCCGGAGAGGTGCAAAACGCCCTGAGTTTTGTGCAAGGGTTATTCTTCCTGAAATTGACACTGCCTACAGCTATTAAGAATTTACTTTGCATAGCGTATGGCAATTACCAACATGACCTGCAAGCCTCCCCAAATGCGACACAGTATGCACCAGAGATTCCACTGCGACCTATATGCATCTTGATAGTGGCTGTAGGACAGAAGGGATTGGAGACTTGGGAGTCTTTAGGGGTGTGCAGACTTATCTTTTTTTTTTAGAAGGATACCTTTATGCCATTTGACCTGTTGTCTGACCAGACTTTCCTCTCAGCGGGCCAATTCCTGATCACCGAAATGGAATGGCATTGTGGAGAACATAACTTCTGAACCCACTGCCCCTGCTAACCCAAGCACTTTATGCAGTGTTCACTGGGCAGAGACGTATCTGTTGTATTGCTGGAGCCTTACCAGACACGACTCTAGACCCACCAGCTCCCTTCCTGCAGAAGTGGGAGCTAGACATAGGTCGTTCTCTAACACACAAAGAATGGAACAGATATCTCATATACCTGCGTAAGGTCTCGAGCAATGTGTGATTCTAATACATACAAAGCAACATCTTGCACAGAGCTTAAAGCCAGCCAGACTCCATAAAATCTACCGCACAGCATTTTCCAACTGCCCTCACTAGGACACCCCCACAGCGGTCATTGTGAATATATCTTTGGATTGCCTAGTCGTCTTCTCCTTCTGGGTCAAAGTCAGCATGGCCCTTAAATCAAATCAAATCATAAACATTTATAAAGCGCGCTACTCACCCGTGCGGGTCTCAAGGCGCTAGGGGGAAGGGGTTACTGCTGCTCGAAGAGCCAGGTCTTGAGTGGTCTCCGGAATGCGGAGTGGTCCTGGGTGGTCCTGAAGATGGTGGGGAGGGTGTTCCAAGTCTTGGCCGCCAGGTAGGAGAAGGACCTCCCATCCGCCGTGGAGCGGCGGATGCGAGGGACGGCGGCGAGAGCGAGGCTGGTGGAGCGGAGAAGACGGGTGGGAGCGTAGAAGCTGAGGCGACGGTTGAGGTATTCTGGTCCCTTGTTGTGGAGGGCTTTGTGTGCGTGGGTGAGGAGACGGAAGGTGATCCTTTGGCTGACGGGAAGCCAGTGCAGGTGTCTCAGGTGTGCGGAGATGTGGCTGTTGCGGGGTATGTTGAGGATGAGGCGGGCGGAGGCGTTTTGAATTCGTTGCAGACGTTTCTGGAGTTTAGCGGTGGTCCCTTATGTGAATCACAAGTCTCCAGGCCTCATCCATGCTGGCAGCTGTTTACTGGGCCTATATAAACGCCAGAAGGTGGAGGGAGCAGCCTAAACCTTCATTGACCTGGCCTTAATACTAGCAATGCACACAATTACGATGGATGGAAAGCCTTACGCTCCCAGGGGTTTCACAGTGGCAGGTCACGGTGGTTCGTTAGGCCACAGTAAAGTTCATGGCACTGCACCGGGAGGAAATACAGGGCAGATGAAAGAGCCCAATAGCAACCAACTGGGGCAACTTTACTATTTATGTTCTAGTGGTGACACTCGACCGCCTTAATCTAGCACATAAGCAACACTACACTACTTCCGCTTGATACTCCCCCTTTGAGTAGCATGTTGCACTACCTATTCTTGACCCCACTGCACCTGCATGACTGCCAGGGGAAAGCGGCTTCACCCCTCAGGGCACTACCTATGGACACTACCTTATTATACCCACCAAGCTTATCGCATAGAATCAGACTCAAAGTTGTTTTGTTTTATGGTTTGGGTTCAATAATGCCAAACATGAGTGCTGCCTAATGGTTGTATGGCTGCATGCAAACTTGTAAGCGGGTTAATCTTCTGTGTTACTGCCATTGTAAAAAAAATAATTAAAAAAAAAAAATCTCAATAAAGTTTGTTTAAAAAAAACTGTGCTAAAAAAACTAAAACATCCTCAGGAGGAGAATGTTATTTAATGGAGATTCTGAACCCAGGAATTAAAAGTACAAGAATGTCTGCTTCAAATTCCAAGGGTGGTGGGTGCCAGGCTGGTGATCGAAACCGTCTTCTCAACTACTTAACTAGGTTCATACAGAGAGGCCTTGCTCATGCACCCTCAAATAGTTTTTTTCTTGTTGTCTTGTTACGGGGAGTTTTCACTTCATAACGAATAGCCTCTTTCTGAAGCCCCTTCATTTAGGATTGATGAAGTAATGCAGTGAATATTTGGAGGCTGTTTCCATATTTCCTACCTGTGAGGAGGGGAGGAGCCCTGACGTTGCATCCCTCCCACAGCATGGGTCCCTCTTGGGGCTCTAAATCTTAGTGGGCAGCAGGCCCAGTGGACTCGAAGTCCCATATCACGGTGCGCCAGCAGGCACACCACTGCCCTGCACCTGTGAGGAGGGTAGGAGCCCTGACATTGCGCTTAAATCACTTGCATTCCGCCACAGGACAGGACACACCCTGGTGAAGCACGGGCCAAGAGCAGGCCCATCTTCGCCCAGGCCGTTTAATGTGGGTTCCTGTTTCCCAGCTGTACAAAAACATAAAAAATCAATTAAATTCAATAAAACGAGGGTCCCGCCTGGTTCTCTAAACCTTGGTTGGCAGTGAACACTGGGAACTTGAAGTTCCATATTACATCATGCCCGGAGGCACACAAATGCCTGCACTTCTGAGGAGGGTAGGAGCCCTGATATTGCGCTTAAAGTGCTCACATTCTTCCCGCAGTGTGTGTCCTGCTTGGTGCTCTAAACCTTGGTGGGCAGCGGACACTGGGGACTCAAAGTCTCATATCACATTGCACCACGAGACGCACAACTGCTTGCATCTGTGAGGAGGGGAGGAGCCCTGACATTGCACTTAAAGCGCTTGCATCCCTCCTGCAGCGTGGGTCCCACTTGGGGCTCTAAATCATAGTGGGCAGCAGACACAGGGGACTCGACATCCCATATCGCCATGCACCAGGAGGCACACCACTGCCCTGCACCTGTGAGGCGGGTTGGAGCCCTGACATGGTGCTTAAATTGCTCGCATTCCGCCCCAGCGCAGTGCGCACCGTGGTGTAGCCCGGGCCAAGGACAGGCCCATTTTCACCCATCATCGCCTGGAAAAAGCTGAGCTGGGCCACCCCCTTGGCTCCTGGATTTGACGATGCCGGTGAGTCTCAATTGTTGAGCTTGCTCGTTCTATCTGCTACCTGCGCTATCCCGGAGGGGAACATGAGCAAAAGAAAGTTAACTGGGGGACAAAGACAATGTTGCTACAAAATTGCAGAGTGGTACTTCACTTGACTCTTTCCTGGCCAGCATAGTTGGCATAATTTCAAAGGAAATTGACTTGGCAGAAAGGCCCTTAACCTTTAGCTCTTGGAGAAGGGCTTAGTAGTCCTTTACTGAGTGTGGCAGATCCCCATTCTGGTGTTCATCCCTCTAATTGATGTGACCCATTGCCCATTGTGGACATCAACCAAGCCCCTCTGCTGTCCACAAATAGTTTGTATAGCAACCCTGTCCCTATGAATACAGGTAGTTTTGGCCCCTCTGCTAAGGAGAAGAGAAAAACAAAGCAAGGGGTCACTTTCGGTGCAGCCATTAGTCATAAGTCTGCAGATCGACCCACTGACAGATCTTGCGATTCTGCTGGGTCCACTTTATTGCAGTCTTGACTGATTACTTCTGCTGCTAATGGGGGGAACTTTGAGGCAGGCTTCCAGTATTGACTGGGAATGTGTCCTGGAGAAGTTCAAATCTATTGTGGATGCATGTGTCATTCCTTTGGTGGATAGGATTTGTAGCCTAGAAGACACTATTTTCCAATTAACTGTTATTCATAAAGACTTGTTGGTGCAGCCGGTCCCCACCCAGCCACCTACCACCAGCCAGGGCTGGTTCAGAGATATAAGTTGTGCCCCCAACTTACGGACTTTACAGCCAGATGGATTGCATTTTACTACTTATAGCCAGTTCTCGTCTTTACAAGGTGTGGGAGCTTTGAGTTGTGGGGACTGGATTACCGCCTCTTTGCCGTTCTGGGAAGGAATCTTCTTTGCAGTTCAAAAATAAAGTGTGCCATCGGTTGACCCGGCATACTGATTTTACCATCTCTGAGTATATTAACATTTTATTTGTGAGCAGTGTTGGGAGGTTTGGCCCTTCAACCAAGTGTATAGGAGGGGATGGTGTTGTCATAAACTGCAAGTATCCGGGTCTGGCCTATTGCCTAATCCATGTGGGTAATAGGGATAATATACTATGAGTGCTTGTCAGCATTGTTCCTCTAGACTTTTTCTATAAACTTGTTACATCTAAGCCAATGGGTGGCTGAGGGTTCTCCTTGGATTGACATACCTGGTGATTTTCCTGACTTCACCTCAAATAGATATCTTCCTGTGTCAGGTTTGGACAGCAGTGATTGACTCCCATCCTCCCTGGAAGTTGGTAGGGTACCTGTCGCAGAAGAGGCTGCAAAAGTGGGTTCCCATCTTAAACCTCCTCTATATTCTATTGTTGGTCCTCCCTACCACTTTGTGAAGCTCCCAGATCACCACCCATTAGTGATCCTATGCCCCCTACTACTTTCTCCACAAAGTTAGTATCCTGGAATCTTGGTGTCATTGTGTCTAAATTATCTTTCCCAGACAAGTGCCAGTTTATTGATAAATTTGACATTTGCCAGGAAGCCTAGGCCCTGTTCCCAAAGTTCTTTTCCCGGTTTGTCAACTTTATTTGGGCTGCAACCTCTTCAGGGAAAGGCCGTTATTCTGGGGGGCTAGCAATTTGGATAAAAACTAATTTGCTATGGTTGACCAAGGTTATCGATCTGGGTTCTCCTTATGTTTTGTGTATTACACGCAGTTCCCTTTTGGCGTTTTGTACTGTATATACAATCTGTATTGTAGGCATGGTGGTAGCAGAGTTGAATTGTCTATCATCATTGATATGATTATTGTTCATCGGATGACTCTCCCAGCTGGCTAGCTGAATATTGTGGTGGGTGATTTTAACTTTAACTTTGAGCCGCTTAGCATTGACTCTGAAATCATGATTGGTAAAGAGGATGCAACATGGTCAGTCCTTGGGAATATGCTAAATGGGAGGCCATGCTAACAGCTGTCAAAGAGAAAGACCATTGTTCCTTTTGGTGTATCCTTGCAAGTAGGGGCCCTGATGCCAGCTTTTTGGTCAACAGCAATATTTCTGCAGCTGCCTTGGTCAACCACTTTTCCAAGCTGTACTCATATGATGTAGGTGCGGATCCCTCTGAGCATGAGATAGTTGGGACACTGGTTGCTAGAGGGGGGTAGCATTATAGCTAGTGTCTCTCAAGAAACTTCCGCCCTGGGACAGAATGCCCTAGAATCTTGGCCAGTTTCCCCTAGCGAAATTAACAAAGCAATATATTGGATCACCCATAACGTCAACCCTAACAAAGCATCTGGGATAGATAAGATCCGTGGGGACCTCTTTAAGGCTGACAAGGATATCTGGTGCCCCTATTTTGCACTGTATTTTAATGCCATAATGGACGGCTCTTACCTCCCTCGTGGGCCGGGCCATAGATAGTCCTTATTTTTAGGGCTTAAGGTCTCTCCTTTCTTACTATAGGCCCAGCAGCCTGACTGAAAGCTCTCAGAAACTTTTTAGTCAGATTGTATTGGGTAGATTGCAAGATTGGATGGAAGATGTGGGTCTGTTGTCTCCATTGCAAACCTGCTTCAGGGATGGTATTAGCACCATTGATCAGGTGTTTCGCCTTCAACTTATTCACTGGAAATACACCACTCTGGGGGAAGGCCGTCTGTATGTAATCTTTGTGGACCTTTGGTTCACTTTTGACCTCGTACCCAGGGAGTCCTTGTGGAAGTGTATGACAGAATTGGGTATGATAAAATATCTTGTTGATGTTATTGTCAGGCTCCACTGTAATAATTTTGCCCAGGTCAGATGTGGTCCCCAGGGCATACTGACAGCCCCCTTCCCAGTCACTTGGGGTATAAGGCAAAGGTGTGTGCTAGCCCCAACCCTCTTTCTTTTATATATCAATGATTTAGTGCTCCAGCATGGTTTTGCGGGAATGATGCACTGAGTCTTGCCAATGGGAGGGTCCCAGGGTCCAAGGGTTCTTGTTTGAAGATGATACTCTACTGATTTCAAAATCTCCAATGGGGATCCAGAAGCTTCTGGAACAATTTGGAATCTTCTGCAAGCAGATAGACGTGGAGATGAATCTTAGTAAAACTAAGTATATGTTTTTTAATCCCTGTCCATCAGCTTGTTCACACCCAATTTTAAATAGTGTCCCCCTGGAGCAAGTCCAATTATTCGATTATTTATGGGTGACACTCACAGAGCAGTTTGACTGGTTTCTCCACATTCAGAAGTGTAGACTTAAGTTGGAGAAATATATAAGGGGTATGTGAGGTCACATTTAGGTTCTACATTTTGTCCTGTATTCCCAGCCCTTCAAATTTATAATCAGCAAGCTCTTGGTTCGACCTTCTATGATGGGGAACTCTGGGGCCATGAGAAAGTTAGCAGTATGGAGATAGTCGAAAACCACTTTTTGCGACTCCTCACTAACCTCCCTGGAAGCACTCAGCTTATTCCCCTCTGGTTTGATTTGGGCCTCAGATCTCTCGCCAAAAAAGTGGGCCTTAGATTAAAATTGTATTGGCGTAGGATTTGGGCGATCCCAGAATTATTGCCATACCGGCAGGGTCTGGATGTTCTGAGGCTTTTGGAATCCCATGGTTCAGGTTTATAAAATGCCGACTGATTGAGATGGGATGTAGAGAACCTTTGGTCTACTCCTGAGGTTGCTTGTGGGGTTCCAAAATCAACACTTAAGGGTATACATTGGCGATTTATAGATGATCTAATTTCAGAGAATTGAAGGTTGGGTCCCCTTACTTCTGCTTTTCTTGATTTTAAAGATGATTAAATCATGGAAGGCTATGTGGATGAGATCGAACCCCCCTCTTGGCAAAACATTATACATGAAATTACGGTTTGGTACTCTGCCACTTTGTTCAAGTTACAGCAGAGTGTCAGCGCGCGATCAAGAAGTCAGATATGCATTGGCCCTTCTATCGCCAGGTTATAGAGTCTATTGATCATGTTGTAATCTTCTGCCCGAGTTACCATGGGTACAGAAGGCAGTGGGATTCTGCAGCTATGTCGCAGCCTAGGGATTAGGGGACTATAAATCGGCGATCAGGATCCTCGGAAGTGATACCAGTCAATTTATTGTATTTGCAGTCTCTGGTTTTTTGCTGAATATTTGGAGGCTTGGGCAAAAAAGGGTAGCCTCCTGAATGGCGCTGCTGTTTCACTGCCTCTGTTTTCAGAATTGTGAGTTGGATGTGAAGGGGGTAGCAATTATGGTAAGTATTTATTCCAACCTCTGCTTTTAACTGTTTTATTTTATTGTACATTCGGAAATTTTTATGTGCTTTGTGGCTGTTATGCTGAATAAAGATTTATGAATGAATGAAATTAAATGCAATGATGCCATATAAACATATTTTTTTAGTTAAAAATCTTGTTCTGATTGGTCATGTGATTGGGTAAATTGTTCTGATTGGTCATGTGATTGGGTAAATTGTTCTAAGTAGGTAGCGATAGTGAGATGCAAGTGATCTGATATGCTCATACAAGTCTGGTTGTCTTTTGCAAAAAAAGTTGCCTGTTGGCTATGTTGAACTGTAGTGAAGTAAATTGAATTTGGTATTATTCTGTTGTACTTTTCAGTTGTATTTGCTATGGTTATGGTTATATTGAATACCAAGCAGTGTAGAAATAAAATGCTCCTCCTGATCTGAATTTATGTATATGGTATTTGAAAGTGAAGCGCGTAGACGTTCAAAAGCAAGCATGCAGGCAGCGACTCATAGGAGAGCTAGCTGGTTTTTGTATTGTTACTGCATTGTGTTTTTATAAAGTCAGGATGGGTAGCGTCAGAATGGGACATTTATGGGGATCTGGATCATGAACATACTAACCAACAAGACCAAATGAGAACTGGTGAATCAAGTTCATTCCGTTGAGAGGAGTCAAGAAAATCCCTAAGGCGGACATTTGGAAACTTAGAACCATTGTTGATTACTCCCTCTGCTCTTGCAAGTTGCACATAGGGAATGCAGTCTAAAAAAGTAAACTATGCTAACGTGGTCATCTAAGCACTTGCTACAGAAGTCGTCCAGGTCCGTTATGTACCACATCTGTCAAAATCTCTGGGCATAGTGCTCCTTTGGTGATTGCTTAAAACAGTTTCGAACTGAATGCATTATTATCATGAATTGTGCAAGAAATAATTTACCTTTTATGCTATAATTCCAAGCTATTTGTGCAGGTCTCTAAAGTATCTTGCACATACAGCAAATATTGTAGTCTGTGGGTTTCTCTTTAAAGAATAGCCTTCATGTAACTTACGTACTTGACCCTGAGTTTGCAAACTGGCCACGCCCTGATGTCAATAAAATTCCATTAAACATTCACCGCATTCTGTGGATACGTCACTACATTTGTGCATGCCCATGTCGTGTAAGGGACTAGTATGGATTATGATTATGTCATTTAGTTGTCTAGGTGTGATTCCTAACTTCTCACTTTTTGCAATTTTTGATTGTGGAATAGACCCCCACCCAGCACAGTGGTGCTGCCTTTAAGTTCTAAATGTATGTGAAACCATATAAGCTCAAGTTCATATATCTAGACGAGTCCCAATGAATAAATCGTTATTCCTGCAACCTTACCCATCACAGACCCAAAATGCGATGGCAAATCTAGCAGATGAGGCTCTAACTCATTAACACTTGAAAACATGTATATGCACAAGGGTTTCCCAAGGCATTTTAAACATTTATTTTTAAAGATGAGTGTTTTGGGAGCAATAATTAGGATAGTGCAACCCAATCATCATCATGTGTTAGAGAACTGAAAGCAAGTGAGAAGTAAACGTGTGAATGAAACCCATTTGCGTACCTACAAATCTTCTGTTACCGTTTCCGTACCACAGGTGTAAGTAAATACTGTTGTTTTATGGCTTACACGTTTAATATACTAAAACTGTTTTCTTTTAGTAATATGGTTTATTAAAGTAGGCAGTAGTATAGGGCATTACCCTTATCACTGGACATCTTTTTATGCGAGCTCATATGCACTTCTTGTTCTTGAACAGGGTTTTGGAGCTACAAAATCAGGAGGAGATGAGGAGGGATAGTGAGAAGGAGGACAATAAAGTGAGAATGCCTTTAAATTGGCCAGCAGGGCACGCAGGGCTATGTAAGAACCGTTTCTAGAAGATGAAGGGAAAGGAAGCCAGATTGGAGAGGATCAAGAAGAGAACTGGCGTTGAGGAGCATTACGATGTGATTATAGATGAGCTGTTGGGATGCATTGGGGATTAGGGAAAAGCTAAAGCAAAATAAGTGTTTTATAAGAGCAATGTGCTTCTGGTTATAGACAAGGACCAAGCCAGCGTTGACGGAGAGATTAACACAGTGTGAGAGCGTATAACAATCAATAAAAATTTCCCTAACCTGTCTACACTAATTTAAGAAATGTATATGCACTGCACAACAAAACTCAGAATAAACGCAGTAACGCAATACAGAGTGTAATCGTAAGAATACTAGAACAAGCATTGGCAAAAGCCAGTAGGTCTCGCCATGCAAGAGCTATTGGCTTTGCCAATGTGTTTTAGCCATGTTGTTCACCACCGTGGCGCCTGTACAGCATGGCTTAAAGTTAGTGACTTAACGGAGAGTGGCGTGGAGTGTCGTAGAGTGGAATAGAGTATTATAGAGAGGAGTGGTGTAGAGAGACGTGTATTGGAGTGGCATAGTGTTGAGTCGCTTAGAGTGACATACAGTGGAGTGGCTTCAGAGTAGAATGGACTGGTTTAGAGTGCATTGGTGTAGAGTGTTGCAGGTCCATGAGGGGTATAATGTTTTAAATGTTTGACAAAACTAAATTTCAGGAATTAAATAAATGTTGGATAAAAAGATTTATCCCATGCTTGAAAAATTTAGTCAAAATTCGCTTTGAGGTTATGCAAGCACTTGAAGACCAAGCGTTTTTGCAGTGCTACTCATCTTCAACATAAAATGCAAACTCAGACTAAATTGTCTCTGTCACTTCTATTAGCACCACATCCTTATTTTATTTACTATATTTGTGCAGCACACACATGCCGGATGGGCGTCCTGACACTAACGCAGACTGAAGGATCAACCTGAGACAAAAGGTCAGATGACAAATAACTAGGTTTTCCAACAGTTTCGTGAAGACATGTCCTCATTACATGGTCTGTGGGCATTCTGGTTTGGGACAGTAACCAGTGTAAAAGCGTGGACTTTATATCTTCCACCCAGATTCTCATGGTAAATAACTTGTGGAATAACCCAGGCTGTTCGTGACCATAATTATAGATTCCTATGATAAATCCTTGTTTCTTAGGGGCCTGCACGTTCAATACTCCATAACTGTGCCTCGTTTAGTTACCAGTACAATGCATCGATACCAGGTCCGACGCTGGGGACTAATGAGTAACCCCGTAATTGTTCAACTCTGCTAGACAAATTCCAGACATGTTGCTTCTCTTTGTGTCCAGTGCCTTGAACCCAGAAGTGCCTCACCGCCAGATTCCTACTGTACATAAAATAAATTAAAGAACAATAAATACTGTGCTTCGGGGCATAAGTAATAGTAGTTGTTTCTAGAGGTCATACAGCCTCTAGAAACATAATGTAAACCAAAAGCAGAAGACAAACTTTAACATTTGTAGAAAAAAATACTCCCTTTCTTCAAAACCTCTGTACATATATGATTGTTCTATTCTGAGTGCAAATGTGTCTGCCTTTTACACTAGATGTTGCGCTTTGGGAGATGATAACGGGAGTTTTATTAAACTGGCATTCAAGTGGTTCCATGCAAAACAAAAGTATTAAATATTGGTAAATAATATTTTGAATAGTATCTACTAAATGTGTATAGTCTTCTTCAAAAAGACAGCCTATGTTAAAATGTCAAAATAGGTAGATGACAAAGCCTTTGAATGTGTCACATAATTTGCTTGTATTCATATTATATGATCTTTTTTATATATTTACTAAAAGTCTATAATCCTGTGGGGGCGGGAGGGAGCACAACAATAATCTACTTTAATTCTCAGTAAAAAAAAAAATGTTTTTTCATAACAATCACATGCTACTTCCTCTTGCCCTTTGCCAGTGGATTTGGGTGTAAGTGTATCACTTGTTTGGAAATCACAAAGGAGACCACCTACTTTTCCTTTTGGCACAGGGAAGCAAACTAACCAGGAATGCAGCTGCATTAATGAAAACTACTTCAGAACAACCAGACTTTTGGTAAACTTCCAAAGTTCAGAAGGTCTTCAGCTGAAGGAATTGTGAGAGGTAGAGAATTCTGTATAGTGGAAGTGATGGCCCGAGCAACTGCATAGCACTGGGGTTAATATGTTTTCTCGATCAGAGGTCCAAACCACTGTGCGAGATAAGCTTTGTAAACCCCTTGGCACTAAGGACTTTGTCAGCTACCTAGAGGCAGAAAGCCAGTTGGGCTGCCACCACTGCACAACCCATTGAGCAGTATCTGAGTGAGATGCGTTTCGTGCAACAATTAATTCTATGAGATTCCACAGGGATGATTAGTGGAACCCAAAACCTCTTTCCTAATAGAAAGGCACACTACTGAACACTAGGAAACAATGGATATATTTTAAAGATTTGTTTTTAAAATTAAAATCCTATCCTACTGCACACAATATAAATAATAGCTATAATAAAAACTAACAGAATAGTGGGTGTAACGTTTACAAGCAGTGTGAAGAGCAGGAAATATTGCAACATATTGGTTAATGTATGAAGCTTCTTTATGCTAATATTTACAGCCCACCTTCCCCCCTTTAGCTAACTAAACTAATCCTAATACCAAAGAAAGTGCCTAAATTGAGTTTCAAAGACAGAACACATCTCCTATCCGTTCTGAACAATAAGGCTAATGTTCAATGGAATACCATTGTCTACTATTCTCGTCTATGTTGGCACTCATTCACCACTGTGTCTTCTCAAACTGGACTGTAAAATCTCTAGGAAGATCATAGCAAATTGCTTTTAATCACACCTATCATCCCTGATCCACTTGGATCAGGGCACATTTGTTCCAGGGTGGAGTACTTCATCAAACTTGCGACACCTCTTTCATATTCTGGATGGGCTACTGCAGAGCTCTCCATACACATTTGCAGTCCTGGTGGACGATCGAGAAGGCCTTCAAAAGCATATACTGGTCTTACTTCTTTGCAGTCTTATGCCTCATGGGATTTGGAGAGGAGTTTTTTATGCCTGGATCCGGGTGCTATACGCAGCTCTGTTTAGGTAGGTGCAGGTTGGGTGGGAGTACTCAAAACAGTGGCAGAGTCATAAGGGCACTAGATAGGGGGGCCTGTTGCCGTCCCTGCTTTTTATACTTGCAATAGAACCCCTAGCATATGGGGTGCGAATGCAGGGTGATGGGCATGGCTGTGGATGACAGGTTCAGACCACATCATTACCTTATATGCCGAAGACCTTCTAATTTACTTGAGCAACGTCTCTAAGGGCCTGACACCTATTCTTATACTCTTGGATTCATTTAGCATGCTATTATATCTTCGCATAAATGTCCAGAATTTCTGCATCTTCCCCTTCACCAACTCGTGTGCAACGTTTTTTGCAGGGACTGGGCCCTATGATGTCATAATTACTCTGCCTGCCTTCAAATATCCGGGAGTCCACGTATATAGGAACCCCAAGAACGTCCGTGAGTGCAACCTGTGTACAGTGGTTGTATCCCTTCACTTGTCAATGGGTTTCTGACTGAGAGTGCTGCTGTCGTCCATGGGTCGCTTCCCACTAGCAAAAATGGTGTCCCTGTCTGTGACTGTTTGCCAATGTTCCTCTGCTGCTACTAGGGACCGTGTTCTGAGAACTCAGTGCTTGGCTTTTTGACCTGATCTGGGCATCGTGCAGATGTCGGATGGCCCTGAGGGAACTGCTTTTGCCCATGGAGTTTGGGGGCTGTGGGGCTACAAACTATGAGTCATACTATCTAGCGGGGGCAACTGCAATGGCTCATGACCTGGATAGCTCCAGAGGCACCGCCCAATGTGAAGTACCTTTGGCCTTGGGTGACATGGTTGAAGGTACTCATGAATGTCTTAGGGGTGGCCCCTTGGGGCACATGGTTTTGCTACTGCTCTGGGTGTCTCAACATCTAAGGCACAGCAGGGCGGTGTACTCCCACTGCTGCCTCTTAAGTGTTTGCTCGACTTTGGAAGGGTTGAGGAGACAGCTTACCGATCACAGTGGAGACATGCTTTGTATTGGGACCATACGGCAATTCTTTGCAGAGGGGGTCCCACCCTTCATTCGCAGAACTCTGTGATGCATCCACTATCCCAGCAGGACAGTTTCTGATTATGCCACACTTTGGGAGACTTTGGGCAATTTGTTGGACAACTCGGCAATGGAACCTGAAATGCACATGCTGCTCATGTGGAGCTCCATGAAATTTAGGATTACAAACGTGTACAGAGAACTGAGAAAGACAGAGAGGCTGGTGTTAACTGGAATCCGATGCCATTGGAGTCAGGATTTATAGATTAACCTTTCAGAGACAGACAGGCTTCAAGTTCTCAGTCGCCCACGGATCTCAAGAAATGCCACTCTGAAGATGTTACAGTTTAATGCATCCATCGCACATATTTAAACCCTTCCGGGCTACACAGGATGTTCAGCACAGCACAGCAAAAATGCCCCCATTCGACTTGGAACATGCAGATCTTTACTACATGACGTGGGAGTGCACTACATTGTGCAACTCTGGATTGAAGTCTGCTACTATGCCATACGAATAGCGGGCAGGAACCTCGTCTACAGTCTGGAAACATGCCTTCTGGGCCTTATGCCCCTGGTGGACAAATCCAGGAGTAAATTCACAGACATGTCCCTCACTTTGGCGGACTGAGTGATCAAGATGCAATAGAGAGAGGCTTTCCCTCCCCTGATACCTACCTGGAAACATGACCTCCTCCGCTGGGCAGAGGTTGAGGATGACATGATGCAGTGACTGCGCTATCAAGCCCGACAGGGCGCACAGATTACCGTCAGGAATGTAATATTACTGGCCCTAGAACCAGAAATGGACTTGCGCCACTGTGACAGACTTCCTGCCCATGCCTCCCTGAACCCTAGGTGAGTGTGTTAGAGGTGGCACCTGCTGGCTGAGCCGCTGACGCTTGTAGAGGGACACCCACTACAGGGAACACCCGACAATGCTTTCCCAGCTATCGGCAGCACTATGTAACCACCTCCATTTCTTCACAGACTGTTAAATGCACCATATCCTTAGTATATCTCACATGTCAAGCTCTCTTGTCCGATATTGTTTTTTACACAATGTTTCATATATGTTGGCTTGGTTATGTCCCATGTTGACTCTGCCTACCGTGTTTATGTGGAGTGGCGTAGAGTGGAGTAAAGTATTGTGGAGCAGCATAGAGAGGAGTGACATAAAGTAGATTAAAGTGGCATGGAGTGTCGTAGAGTGACGTAAAATGACATGAGGTGAAGGAGTGCTGAGTGGAGTAGAATGTCTTAGAACTAAGTGGCATAGAGTGGAGTGGCGTAAAACTGGAGCTGTAGATGTGCATCGATTACAGTGGAGTGAAGTGTAGGAGTGGCTTAGAGGAGTAAAGAAGAGTGGAGTGTTATGGAGCCGAGTGTCGTGGAGTGAGGTGGTGTAGAGCACCACAGAGTGTAGTAAAGTGTCATAGACTAGAGTGTCGTAGAGTGGAGTAAAGTGGTATAAAGTGGAGGTTCATGGAGTGTCATAGTATAGCGTGGAATAGTGTGTCAGAGTGGAGTATGCATGGTGTGATAGCACAATGCCATTCCAGATAGCACATTTTCAAATAAAATGAACATTACAATTGAACAGACTTACAGTTTTACTGATAAAGCTATACAGCCTACAAACTATAAAGAGAGGAATTACAAAATGTTGTGACTGGACCCTTTTAGTTTCTTACAGGCTTTGAGGTGCCCTCTTTTCCTCCTAGAGCACCAGTCTTTACAAGTTAATATCTTTTATAATTTCCATGTGTACACAAAGGTGTATGCCTACACTACCTGGCGACCCTGTGCTTTATTGGGGTATAATGTGTGGGAATCAGCATCACCTAGTGTATTTATGTGTTTTTTTAAATTGTTTCTACCACATTTTCGAATTACAAAAAATGTGCTTGATTTGTGCTTTTTAAATTCTGATACATTCTGAAATATATGCACAGTTCATTTACTGGCATTTCAGTTTTTTGTGTTAGAAAAAAATACCATCCTGCAACTTTTCCAATCCCCAGTACCCAGCAAGATTGTCGCATAAGTCCTCTCACTTTGCAGTCAGAGAACTAAACATCAACCTTCCTTGGAAGACTAACAATATGACATATATCTTTGAATGCACAGTAAATGTGGCAAGATAAAAGAATGTAAGGGTCCGTTTATTGCTCATTCACTTCTGAACTCCAGCATGGTTATTTTGTGGGTGCTTAGGCACCCCCCCCCCCATTCCCCTGCTTCCAGAGCACTGACCAAAATAAACAAGCTTGTACACCCAAGCATTATTCCTCATAGGTATGCGAGATTGATGAACTGGTAGTGGCAAAGATAAGTAGAATCCATAAAGTAGAATGATAGGAGGCAGGAAACCTCTTCCCAGAAATTCAGCATGTTTACTGCTTCTCAAACTAGCTTTCAAAGGAGACAACTGAAAACACATGTAATCTTGTGATGTGCCTCATGAAAATGAAAAAAAAAGTTCCCAGAAATCGAGCACTCATGGAGAAATACAAGGAACCAGTCAGAGAGGTGGTAAATAGGCTGTGACCCACAGGAAGGACAAAGACATTGTGGGCAGCCTAAAACAAATAAGGACTGCACATAGAAAGCCAGCAAATGTGAGTTACAAAATACAAAGCCAATAGTAAGCAATGGCTGGAACATATTCCTAGGGAAGCTTTCAGCATGTCCCCAATATGTATTTGCAACCAGACACCTGTGCTGTCTAATAGGCTTCACCTTAACAACAATAAAAGAACTGCTTTCTGCATTTTACACGTGTAACTGACTAATCAGCATGTATAGCTCAGAAAATAGGGTACCTATGCAGGAAAAGTGTGATGATTTTAACAGTGTCTGACTTAGGAAAGAGGATAGGCAGTGAACACACTGGTGTTCGGGGGTGGTGGGCATTTCAAGGTGCCAGTTGCTGTAGAGCTTTATTCATACCTGTAAATTTTTGTTCATAAACAAAAAATCCCTCAGGACCGACAAACTACTGCATTCTGTGAAGGCACCTTGTTCAGTTTTCTGACCTGGAAGAAAAAGTGCCTTTCATGATTCTAGAAGAAGGTGATTGTTTTAAATGACTAGCAATTGAAAAAAAACACAAACTATCAATTGCAGCCACTTGTGTGTCAAAGTCAGCCTAAATTTTTATTGGCAGTCTCTGAGAGCAGATAAACTTCCATTACCCAGGCTGAAATTCAGGTGCATAAATAAAATAGAGTTCTTACCCTTAATAGTTCAACTAACTGGACCATTGACAGAGTGCCTTGTGGTCCAATCCGAAGATAACATGCCGTCCACATCTTCGTACATATCAATTTTCCAAGATCTGACTATTGGACACACTTCCCTATTAGTCTATACATGTGTCTACAAATCCTTGGGTTGAGGATGGTGAAGTGCTAGTCTGTGATGGTTGATGTTAGAAATTTGGAGAAATCTAACATCTCTTTTGATGTGACCTGTGCCCAATTGTCTCAATCAATCTCTTTAGAAAACGTTCCCCGCATGAAAACTTTCTCAGAAAAAAGTACGACAATGTTTGTTTTAGGATTAGCCACAAATCGTACTTCCCACCACTTGCTGTTTTGACCTGCCAACACAATGGCAAGCTTGTTTTCCAATATTGCCAATCCCATCTTAAAGAAAGTCTCTTTTGTTTTGGTGGGGAGAGCTCATCCCAAATACCTGGCAACTATGTTTTGGGATCAAGTTTCCTAGTGTTCTGTGAGTCTCTGGATATATGATCTACCATCTTTCCTCATAAGGAGTGTATCACTGGACATGCTTATACTGCATGAGAAAACTACCTCTGGCGTCAGGCTCTGAAATAGGCTTCACTATCATTTTTTCCAAATTTCCGAAAGCACAGCTACGGTGCACTATTTAGGCTGGAACAGCCTAACTTCTGATTGTAGAGCAATAATGATTGTCGTTGAACATTTTTGAGACAGGTTACCTTCTCTGACATGACCTCATGTAAAGTGGCACTGGCTCTAAACGTTGACATTATTCTGTGATTGCTCTGAATCAATGAAGCTAAAAGTAAGTTTTTTCTATTGAAACCGGGTTATCCATAGTTTCTGCTTTTCCTTGTTTTGGATTAGAATCCATGAACAAATGTGGTTTCAAAAATGCAAGAGACACAAAATTAATACTAATAATTGTATGAGGATGTCGTCACCACCCAGCTGTGAAACAATCAGCAGTCTTAATCCCCTTGCATCTCTCATCACCTTATGACATAGACCTTCAAATGCTTCTAGTCTATCTAGTTAAATAGTGGTGGATCTCTTGAGCAGCCCTTAAGTGGCTTCCACACATGCTGCAGCCATCACATCAAAATTGGCTGGGTGCAAACAGGATCAAGGTGACAACATGCACCTCCTCCGTTTCTCCACTGATACTTAATGCATAAATGCATCCCCTGGCCATGGTCATCGAGCAATACAAGTCCCTTTACAGACTAGGTGCAGGGTATAGAAATGCACTTTTACCTTGATGTTTGGGCAAAGTGCCAAGCCAACGCTTCATAAAAGAGTAACATCTGTAGTAAAATCCAGGCATTACCAAGATATATGTATACCTACGTGATAAATATGTTAACTAAGGTTTAGAAAAAATATACATGCCTGACAGCATTTTAGAGTCAATATTCTGTTCTCAATATTCTGTGCCTTCGAAATTCAGGTGCACACAGTGTGAGTCTTTGTGAAGGAGTGCATGGGTTTTTGTAAGGTACATATTAAAGCACCCTCAATCAACTTTTCACATTCCAGCTTTAAATTCTATCAATTAGATGGGGTTTAAAGTAGAAGGGTATTTTCTAAACTGTTCAAGTTTTGTGCAATGGAAAGCATATCAAGTTCTTTTAAAAAAAAAAAAAAGAAAAGCTGGCCCCATTCCAGAGCCCTCCCTCCCACACTTCTTGTGGTAGGAGTCTATTCTCCACACTCAAAATTGTTTTGTTGGAGCATGTCGTACCTGGGATATTCTACATCAGGACATCATCACACTTTTGGAAGGCCCAAAAGGATAATCCTTTCTTCACATAAATCTAGGAAATTTAATCTGATTTGTAAACTGTGGAATTTCTTAATTCTGACCAAATTCTGAGGTGGGGTTTTAATTTAACTTGCCACTAATTTAAAATGGGTTTGCGGAGAGCTTGGACCATATTCACCAAGAACATTTTGGGAAAATAGTGCAGTGTGTTTTAAACATTTGAGGGCTGCGACAATTACAAACGCTAAATAGAATTTAAATGTCATTTTACTGGGGATGTTGGAAAGGTCCCACAATGAATTTCACTATAAGGTTGTGGCAAACGATTTATTGTTACAATATATTTGTTCAGAAGCACTAGTCAAAACTACATGGACTTGAAGCATTCTCTGACATTGGCATAAACCCCTCATAGTTACAGGTAGGCTGGGAGAAAGGTGTTGTATGAAAGGAGACCTTCGTTAGACATCGACCAGCAAGAAAGAATGGAAGCCTCCCATTTCTACTAGAAATTGAAAATATTTTATTTCAAAAGTATTGTTCAGCATTTCTACAGGTGCAGATAAAAGTCAAGCTTAATGGTATGAAGTTAAGGGACCACCATATTTAAATGTACACTAGAAAGCCAAATCGCCTCCATAAGAAAGCCTGGACTTCTCAGCAAGTAGGTTGTACTTTCTAGCGGATATAGCAGCAAGTGTGACATACCTGATATTCATTGAAAGAGAAGGGATCAGGACTTCTCATCAAGGCCTATAGTAACAGATAACAAGGGAGTCCATTGTTAAGCAATTTGCGAAAAGAAATGTGGATCAAGAAACCATGTTTAGACCTTTTTAGGATTTTAAAGATCACTAGGCAAGGTGATTTTTGTATCTTACACTAAGATTGCATCTAGAAAATAAAATGCAGAATGGTGATTCGAAATCGCATTGGGTGAAGTGTACTGGCCAAAACATAAGCTATAAATTCCAATTAAAATCTCCAATTACCATGTCTCTACATGTATCAAGCTCTCTGTCCCTATTGTGCCTCTCAACCTTTCCCCACTATCCTGTTTTGTTGCTGCTGCATCTATCTTCACATTCCCGTCTCTCCTTCTCTTTTTCTTGCTTTTTCTGTTTACTATTTTATCCTCTCAGCTTTCTCTCCTTTTCTAGAATCTGTTCTCTCTATCTATCTTTTCTTCTATCTTCTTTGTACTTCTCAATATTTGTTATTCCCCTCTAGCCCTATTCCCCTAGACCATGTATAGCAATTGAATCTTTCTCTTGGCAGTGCATGGCCATTAGCAGCACCAGCTGCCTTTATTTGACTACTGTGCGTTGTGCTGTTCCCCATCCCAGACACCTACCATCCTGGGACCCTCCTGGAACTGGAGAAGGTCCCCTACAATCATGGAACAAAGAAGTAAAGTCAATGTGGACATCCTATCCCTACAGCACATTGTCAGTTCTTGTTAGACAGGACATCGGGCTGCATGGATATTGGGGGTTTTAACTGCTTTAGGGCAGATAATGTTCTGTTGACGTTCACCACCTTGACGTCACAGTGTGGTGGACTTCAACAGGTCATCCACAGAAACTGCAAAGGAAAATGTTTCTGTTAAGAACACCAGAAACACTTTGTTTTCAAAAATCAAAATTAGCATGTAAGGGAAATGCTTCCCACAAGTCCTGAGTTTGATTTTTTGTATTGCATAGCACGCTGTGCTCTCTGAAGTTACACTGCAAAACAAAAGTAAAAGCAGACCACACTTAATGGAGTCTGTGGGGATCCATGAATGCCCTACCACACAGTGTTCCTACACTCCTCTCAACAGGAGTAATACACCGCTTGTGTGACTGAGCTATCACCTGTAAAACAAGAGGCTCTCAAAAGACCCTAAGACACAAGTAAACATCAAGATTTTGCATATTGACCAATTTTTGTGATGTGGGTAGCTGCAGTATTTAGGCCAGGGCTCATTCGGCACCGAGGAAAACCTACTAGGTCCATTCATTTCTGAAAACAAGTTTCCTAGGACAGTCTGGGGAGGTGTAGCTTACATGTATACCAATCCATTTTCTTATACGGAATGCCTTGCAAACAGAAAACTTTGGCTAAATTGTGGATTTTCCTAGTATTTTTGTGAAGGCAAATTCTGGAATCTATGATGGTGCACAAAATTCCTATTACTCATCATCCCCTCCCTTCCCCCACTAAAAATGCTACACCAAATGTTTACCAAAGATTGTGCATTTAGTACATTACTTCTATAGGACCTCATAACAGCAATTTATGTGCTTTGATCATAAATCAGATAAAGGTACAGCAAAATTTCAAAGGAGTCAATACATATCAAAAAGCACATTCATACTACTCAGTTCCTAATTATAACAATATACAAAACTCACAGTATGTTAGCCGATATTCTGTGGAGATGTGTATAGAGGTCAATAATAATACAAATGCTTTCAGCCTCACATACCCGGATTGTAGTTTCCACAAAATCTGATTCAAAAAGATGAATCCTCAGCATGTTGAGACTGGCTGTGCTATCTATATAATAAACACTTTTTGAAAGATAGCCTGTTATAGTAGCCTTTTGCGACATGGCAGGCTCTATTGGGTCATTTCCAATTTGCACTACTGCTAGTTATAATAGTTTCCGCCCTTTGCAGCAGGCACATTAACCTAAAATAGTGCTTACAAGAGCAGACACATTATCTTGCCAGGATATATTTCACAACAGGCCAGTTTAGGCTAAAGCAATGTCAGTCAAATGTAAGTAGTGCCTGGCTTGTGATATCCCTGCCCAAGCACAATAGGCTAATCAACGCACCATGCCATATTGAAATCTGGAGTTTCCTGATTGGACATTGCTTCTGTATGACTGGTAGGCTTAAGTAGAGACAGCCACTTATGTGTGAGTAGTAGGAAATGTCATGAAAGTTACTGGCTGAAGAACAGCATGACTCAATGTCCTGTGCAGTTGAGCATCCCCTTCACCCAGCAATGTCTTGTTTTAACATACCATATGTAAAGATGAGTTCAGATAATGTCCATTGAATTCTTGGCCCCCAGCAGTGACTGTAAACTAGTGTTGGTACCGCTTTTCATATCAGCTCCTCACATACAACACTGTGGCACCCCACAGGGAGCCTTCGTATCCCCTCTATAATTCAACATCAACATTCAACATCTACCAAACCCACTTACCAGACCAGGTTAAGTCATTCAACCTTAGCTTTTACAACCATGTATATGACAAATCATTTTTAAAAATGGATGGTCTGGAAGACCTCTATAACTTGATGACCTCCTTCCAGCCCTAAACAGATGGATGATGAATGACCACCTAAAGCTAAATGTTACATAGACAGTGCTTATGCCCTGCAGACAATAATACCAGCCTACCACTTTATGGCCTAAGAAACACGAGGGCCATCCAACAATACCAAGAGAAATATGAAACCAGGATAACCATGGTTTTAGGCCCATATTTGATACCAAATGTAAAAAACTTAAAACAGGGTGTTTTTTATACAATGACAACACTATGTTGCATCCTCCCGTAACTTGGATACCAACAGATACTGCAAGCCATCCTCACACTTACTTACACTTATAAGCTTGACTACGCTGATAGCCTATACCTTGGAACACCTGCATTCATCATATGCAAAATACAACTCTTCCAAAATGATGCTGCAAGACTTCTGTACCTTCACCCAAGAGAACACATGGCTCCAGTCTTAAATCACTCGACTGTCTATATATAACAAGAAGGGCAATATTCAAGGTGCTTTCCTTTGTTCACAGAGCTTCCAAGGAAAAGGACTGCTATACCTAGAAGCTAAAGTCAAGCAAAACAAAAAAATCAGGACATTGCGCTGCAGGCTTGCATCACTTATCATACCACCTTACCATAAGAAATCCATAGTACAAGCTGCCAGTACAAGCTGCCAAGCACACTACCAGCCAGCATTGGAAGCATCCAGGAGCCTATACACTTCAGACAACAGTTGAAAACATGGTTATTTCCAAGACAAGTATTCCACCCGAACCCAGCCACGGAATGTGTAAATGCAGTTGCACCCTAAAGCTCAAGGTTTTGCTTCCAACCCATAGGTTGGAGACAACCCAACCAGCAAACTACTTTTGATAAGCAGGTAAGTTACCAGGTTATTATATAATTATATATGTTCTTACATAACATTTCTGGCCCACACTTGCACTAATGACATATCACCCAGCAGTCAGCAGCCTACTGTAATTTACACTCTCACATTAAATTCAAGCATTTTTGCTACGAGGGTTGTCCATCACCAGTACTGTGCAGCAAGAAACCAGCATCACTAAATGAATGGACATGGATTAACTGTAGAGATCTGTCACATACTGTAGGTTAATCAGAGGACTTTCATCTAGTCCATGACTGCAGATCTTAAATATCTATAACTATGGCCACCTATTTCATCTCACAATGACTTTCAGATATGAGATGATAGTAACAATGCACATCCCTGCAGATCCCTCCACTCCTCTCTACCTCCAACAATCCCAGCTCTGGCCCAGAACTATACACTATGGTGCAGGATTTCTGATTTGACCGCCCAATGCAGTAACCAGCTAGCAGACTATAATCACATAATACCATAAATGGACCTGCAGAGCTTCTCCAAGCTGCCAGTGTGCTGAGAAACCGCCAGTGTACTGATAAACCACGTCTGTGTCTCTTCATCCACCACACTGCTTCATGCTATGTCCCATAACACCATAACTGCACCTCGGTGGCCATCACGCATGACATGTAATCTCTTCCCACATAGGATCACAAAACAAAGACAAAACTTTTCCAGCCACACACCACCCCATGGGATGCAGCTTGCTGCCCATGCAGGTAAGTGTTTCAGTGCCACACCAAGGGTATTACTCACTATACAAATACAATACACTATTTATCATTTGTGCATTACCAAGATTTGTTTTGAGCCTATTGAAATGTTTGTTTCCATTACACTTCAGAATAATAAAACAAAATGTGCTTCATTTGTGTTTCATAACTGCTGCTATATGTTGAAATATTTGTACAGTTCGTTTACAGGAATTTACGTTTTTTTTAATTAGAAACAAATTGGCATCATGCACTACTTCCTTTTGCACTGCCTTTAACAAAGCCACTGGAATTATGTGATTCTTTGGTGTTTTCTACATAATTACGAATTTGCTGCATTTAGCACATAATCCTTCATCTGCTGTAAAATGTACAGATTTTAACAAAAACTATAAACAGATCAAAAATTACTATAAAGGCTGCAACGCGTGCTGACGCTCAGTGGAAGGTCCTTCGCAAAGGCTGACTGATCACCTTTCAGTTACTTATAGCTGTATGTGGAACTCGTACTAATGAAGTGAAATTTTTGCCCAACAGTGCTAAGATGTAAAAATGTCAAAATATTGAAGTGATATTATCACAAATTGTTCCACAATAAGCCTCCTAATTTTTTTTTTGCCAGACATTAATCAACTTTGCAGCATAATTTACCCGCACCCCGTATAATTCCATTGGTTGTGTCTGTACCCCAGCAAGACTGTTACATACTTCACTTTACAAAATCCTCTCACTTATCAGCCAAAGAAAGTAAAATAAACAACATAATTTAAAAGAATTTACAGCAATTTGTCAGAAGACACAGCCTGACATTTAACCTGTCTTGGAACATGCAGCAAATGAAACAAGATCAAAACAAAACATAAAGGCATTTTTATTGCTCATGTACCTGCTGAACTCTAGCACCTCTATACTGCGCCAGTGGACTTGGTCGTATGTGTGTGTGTGTGTGTGTGTGAGGGGAAGGGGTTGGGGGGGTTCATTTAGGATGGCCCAGCTCGCAAATGCTCCCCTGGTGGCTACAGCCCTGAAGAAAAGTTGATAGAGCCACTCTGCATGTAAGTGACCAAAGATTCTCCTCAGTAGCTGAACATTGAATTGCTACGCTAGACAAAAATCGTAAAATAAGTAAATGAGATAGTTCTTTGAGAGAGAATTGTGATATTTTTGTAGACTGCAGCCTTGCACTTGAGAACACGTCAGATACATTGCCATGGCAGCTTGCCAAAGCCTGCTAATTTATAGCTGGCCTGTCACTTAAAAATTCTGATGTTTTATCATGGCAAAATCTATGTTTTAACTCAGATTTTGACTCGCTGTTAGACCTGGCATCCTTAGGGTTGTCTTACCCCAGACTTTTTGCTTTTACCTCCTGTTTTGTTGCTGTAGGACTCTGAGCACACTACCACTGCTAACCAGTGCTTAAGTGCATGTGCTTCTCCCCTAGACATGGTAACATTAGTGTCTCCCCAATTGGTATATTTAATTTACCTATTAATCTCTTGTACAGTGGTCTACCATATACCCAAGTCCTGTAAATGCTACTAGTGGGCCTGCAGCATTGCTTGTTCCACTCACTTAGATAGGCCAGTAAACATGTCTCAGGGCTGCCACTGCAGCGCCTGTGTGTGCAGTCTCACTGTCACCCTGACTTAGCCTCCAAAACCTATTGCCAAGCCTTAAACATCCCTTTTCTTGCATACAAGTCACCCCTAAGGTAGGCCCTGGGTAGGCCAGAGGGCAGGGTGCCATGAAAGTGAAAGGCAGGACATGTACTTTTAACTCTCACAGTCATTCTTCATTACGTTGAGGCCTTCCCCTCTCACAGGACAGCATTGGGAATTCCTTATAATACTTTTAAGCTGTAATTCCCAATCAGAGAGGTGTAGCTGCATCGTGTTTAGTCTCATTGGAATTGAAAGAATAAATCCTCTTTACTAGTAAAGTCCAATTTATTATTACTGTTTTAAAAATGTGACTTATAGACAGTGGACATTTCTCTGCCCTTACTGTCATGTGTGCCTTCATGTGCATCTGCATTCATCTGCATACTGATGGGTCTTCCTGCGGAGGAGGTTGCGAAGGGCTCCCATTTACATTTCAAAGAGTAGTGACCAGAGCCCACACAAAGCGGCTGATTACCCCTCACTGATAGTCTGGAGCCAGGGCTGAGCTGAAGGAGGGGCCTGTGCACTTCACAGAAACCTTTTCAAGTCATCCCCCACATCAGAGGCACATCTTAGTATAAGTACTGGGCCTCTGTCCCACAAAAAGTAGTACACTCCTGGACTGAAGGGAACGCTGTTGGAGTAAAGACTGCTGTGTGCCAGGTTTGCTACTCTGCCAGGATTGACTGTTCACAGGAACTGCTGACCTGAAATGCTGTGCTGCCCTGCTGCCTGCTGATCTCTGCCTGGTAGCTGAGGGCGCATCCTCTAGCCTCAGAGTGATTCCAAGGACTTGCTGACTTGCCTCTGGTTCTACTAAAGTTCTGCAGGACATCAAAGACCCAGAGCAGCTTTGTTGCACTTTGCCGCCACTTTCATCCACAACCCTGAGCGGCTTTGTTGCACTTTGCCGCCCATCTTCATCGACAACGCTCAGAAGCTTTGCTGTACTTTGCCACCCTCTTTCATTGACCACCCTGCGTGGCTTTGTTGCACTTTGCTGCCCGCTTTCATCATAGACACTGAGCAGCTTCATTGAACCTTGTTGCCTTCTTTCATCAAAAACCCAGCAATGCTCCCTTGCAGACTGCCACCCACTTGCCAAGGATTACAGAGTGGCCCGACTGATCGCCGTCTGCTTAAAACTTTAACCTTCCCTATGGTCCCACCAGCTTCCTTGTGACTGCGCAGGGGAAAAGCCTCACACAGGAACCTAACTCTCAGCTGCTCACCAAGAAGAGCGCACCCCGGATATTACCGTATTCTCTTTATCCTGTAATCGCTTATCAGCATTGTTTTGTTTAACCTTAAAAAGTGAATATCTAATGATTGACGAATTGGATTTTTGTCAAGTTGGTCTTGACTTATGCCGATAAACAAACTTTATTTTTCTATCCCTGTGTTGGAGTCCTTTTGTGGTGCACTTCCTGTGAATACTGCGCGAGTGTGTTGCACAAATACTTTACATATTGCCTTCCAAGTTAAGCCTGCATGCTCTGCGCCAAGCTACCAGAGGGTGAGCACAGATTAATTTAGATAGTGTATTCTGACTTGCCCTGACTAGGATTGTGGTCCCTACTTGAACAGGGTGCATACCGCTGCCAACTAGAGACCCAGTTTCTAACACTGTCCCTTTACCCTGCAGCTAAAATACATTGTACATTTTTTAGTGTACTGAGGGTGCTTTTTCTATCTGTGCTTACAGTCACAAGTTTCAGTATTCAAATATCATATATATATAATTTCAGATGTGATTTATTTATGTGCTACTGTCATCGGAAATAGTAAATAGTAGAAGCAGATCCATACATTTCATGGTGGGGCCTCCCTTGTGATTAAGTGTCACAAAGACTTTTTTTTCAGCTCAGCTTAAAAACGTATTGGTGAAAAGCCTGGCAGTTATAATGATGGGAATGGTGAAAAAGCCCAGTTCTTCAGGTTCACACGTGGAACCCGTGACCGCCTTTTTCTTCATGTAATCAGATGTGTGAGCATTGAGAAACATGTTTTCTCCTCCCTTAGGGCTGTTCACGAGGCAGGACTGAACACTCAGCATTAAAAATCAGCCTGAGATTCTCCTGCCTACCATAGGTTTCCTTCTGTGACCCCCTAACACCCTTACTTTTTGTTGACCGTTTTTTTATTTGTTTGTCCTGTCAGGTGCCATGACGAGAGGACAACTGAGCCCTGTGGAGCTAGTACATCAGTATATACGACATGACGAGATTTACGAGGCCATCGGTGTTTTGAGCAGCTTGAACTGGAATGTTCTAGGGCATCAGTGCTTCATATGTCTGAGCGCCATTGTAAACCACCTGCTGAAGCAAAAACTAACGCCAGATCGAGAAGGTAGGAATGTCTTATTAGCTACATTTGAATACATTACATTTTTAGAGTATTACGAATATTTATCTGCCCTCTTAAGAGTGATTCAGTGTCTAACTGGGTGCATGGATCTGCCCTCTTGGATGAATGGCTGAATCATGGTATCAGTGATAAATTAGAAAATATGGAATACAGGAAATCATGAGTGTATCTCCCACCTTACCTTGGGGCAAGCAGTTGGCGTTCAACTTTTATGCAAGCTATTTTTGAACAAAGGTTTTGACAACTCTAAAATGTCAACATCAGTATAAAACAGGCTAAAGATATGGTGCTGCCGTAATCTGAAATGTAAAGAACTTAATACAGGATGCGCAACCTTACCTGCTACAGAGAGCTCACTAATTCCCCATAAAAAAACGCAGTTATATGCAGGCATTAGCTTTACCAGTCTTTGCTCCAAGGCTGTTCAACCTCCCTCATCTTGAACACAATGCTGAAAAACTACAGACCTCGACATATCGACTATCTACACAATAGCTCGACGCCCTTTCTGTGCTCTTTGACTTACTCATAAAAATACTGTTTAAAGCCATCCAATATACATAACCAGAATACCTCGGACCTCAAAAATAAACCAAAGGGAATTGGAAAACTACCCAAAACGGTACGAACGTCAGTGAGCCATTTAGGGTGACCTGGCGTCCCGGTTTTGCCTGGACAGTCCTGGGTTTTCGCCAGCTGTTTTCAGAGAGAGTCGCCAGAACACGGTGGGAGGTGGATTTTTGAGGTTTGTGAAGCAAAGATATTTAGCAGGTGTTATCGGAAAGCAATGTAATTAACAGGCATTGCTCTGGCTTAAAAATTTGCCTTTTAATTATGTTCCTAGTGCCTCTTCTTTAATTCTACGCTGATGAGTGCTGCCATTATGTGCGCTCGGTTGAAGTTAAATGGTAGTCCTTCTATTTTAGTGAAATGTCCCAATTGTTGGTTTTAAAATTCTGGTCTCCCTATCCACATTGTGTACTATGATGGCACTCGGGGCATAGATATCTGTGGTGGAGCAGGCACAGGTTTGTGAGGGCGTTCCTGTCCCCTATTGTGGCATGGGCGTGGGGGGTGGCGGTTGGCGGTTGGCAAGGGGAGATGTTTGCTCCTCTGGATTTAGGTACAGCCTGGTGTGCAGGCGCACAGTGCAGAATAACGCTAAGGCCGCCATAGTGTTAGGATGGATGACGTTAAAATTGTACCCCACCTTGAAAAATATCCACGGACTCCCATGTGTGGCTGCCTTTTACTGCTCGAGCAAGGGGCGGAGGGTCCCTTTCATGTGCTTAAAGACAGCAGAAAGCTCAACCACACACCTCCTACTCAGTCCTGAACTGTAGCTTTCCGAAGTTCATAGAGACTGCTTTGGGCCTACACATAACAGCACAATGTGCAAACTCATTGCACTCCATCGCGTAATTGAGATTTTGGTGGGTACAAATCCTATCAGATGTTTAAGGGAAAAATGCGAACAAACAAAATGCAAGCTGCTGTGTTGTCATGTGCGATTTTGGTCTATTGTTTAGCACAAAATACAACCTTGCATCCATAATGAGCTCAACGCTGCACTGCATTTCACTCTAAAAATAGCACAAAGTGCCAGAGCAGCATTGTGCACAACAATGCTTAACTTTTCGGGCATTCCACATAATTTCCTCACAGGAAATTAACACAAATATCAGCCAGGCCTACTGTTTTCCAAAATCGACTAACTCACTCTCCCCTCCACCCCCAATTCTTCTTGTCCCACTGTCCTGAGGCTACCTGATGGCAGCATTTAGCACTATTGAAATGCCCATGCATTTATTTACAGTCTTATTTATCATGGGGAATGTACATATGCGAATCTAGTAATCTATATTACTATCTTTTCATGTGTACATTACCCATGATTAATTAGACTTTTATGTGAAGACAAAGTGAGGACTGTTATATGATTTCTGTGCATTTAAACAGTTTCTGTAGGGAAATACCTCATAAAAGCAAAATATAAACAGTAGCATGTCGGAAGATAAAATGATAAAAACTGAAATTTAACTGACTCGAGGGGAAAGGTGGATGATTACAGATTGCTGAGCCTAATGCAATCCCCCAGCTTTCCCCTCGAGTCAGGGGATTCTTTCCCAGCTTCCTTATACTCCCCTCTATTAATTTCTCCAACGCAGCCCGTGAAAAGTTACTAATCGGTTGTATCATAAAATGGCGACATCAACAATACTTTATAGTCTCAGTAAGCGAGTATGATCACCCATATCTATTCCAAGACACATAAAGTTTACCCTTTGAAACCCAACTAATTTTTTTTTGTAACATATATATCTCAAACACTGAACACAATACACCAAATCTTAACAAGCACTGGCATTGCCAATAGGCTTGACTTATAAAAGCATGTGCCCATTGGGTTGCTAGTGAGTTTAGGTACTCAGTAGGTCTTCATGCATGCACTGTGTCACTCATCCTTTCTTCCATGCATCCATCCATCTCTACTCGGACTCATTACTGCATTCACCCACTTACCCGTTCACATTAAACTACACACGCAAACTCAACAAGCATATGTAAGATAAACGATAAAAAGGGTAGAGAAAAGAAGGCACGCTGCCATTTAACCATAGCAGAATTGCTTGGAATAGAACAATCATTAAACATCGCAGTGGGAGGCAGTCTTGCAATTGTGTGGTACATGATGCATCATTGTTTTTAAGTTCCATCAAAGTCACCACCAGCTCCCAAGACACTATCAACAACACAGAACACATGCACTTCCTAATCCACATTAACAACAACTCCACCCTCAGAGGTACACTAATCTACAGACCACCAGGACCACGCCCAGCCTTCTGCAACACCATCGCTGACACCATCAGCTCGCACGCCCTCACCTTCACAGACTACAATCTCCTCAGTGATTTCAACTTTCACTTGGAGAACCTTCAAGACCACAACTCTACCTCCTTCATAGACAGCCTCACCAACCTCGGACTCAAACAACTGGTCACCGCACCCACTCAGCAGGACACACGCTCAACGCAATTTTCACCTCAAGCCAACACAGCCTACAACCCACACCATCAAACTCCTCTGCGTCCACTTCTCCTTCACCAAACCCCCCGCACACCACCATCAACACACCACACCCTACCGCATGTGGGACAAGATCCCCACAGAACGCCTGAACTCCCAACTGGCTCACAACCCCACCCCCCCCACACCAACGACCCCAACACAGGAGCACACAACCTCTCTAAATGGATCACTACCTGCGCAGACACACTAGCCCCCCTCAGAAAAACACATCGCCACCCGCAACATCAAGAATGCCCCATGGTTCACCCCCGAACTCCAAGTGCAAATGCCGCCAAGCGGAGAAAATATGGCAACAAGAACCCTCTACAACCAACTTCTCCACCCTCAAAGCCACCATCCGCACCCATCACCAACTCATACGCACCGCCAAAAGAGCCCACTACAAGACATGCCTTGGCAACAACTCTCAAAACAGCAAAGAACTCTTCACCATCATTAAAGAGCTAGCCAAACCCAGAGTCAGCAACATAGACCCCACACACACACACAGCCCCTATGTGACACCCTCTCCAACCACTTCCACCACAAAATCCTAGACATCCACAACAGCTTAATACCACACACACCCACCCACCACACACACCCCTCACTCACCCAACTCAACCCCCACTCACGACCCCCCCACAACACTCACCACTTGGCCCCCACCACACACGAAGAAACCAAAAAAACCATGAACTCCATCCTCTCCGATCCCCCTCCGACCCCTGTCCACATCGCATCTACAGCAAAGCCAGCTCTACCATCGCCCCCATACTCTGCGACATAAGCAACTCCTCTTTCGACTCGGCCACCTATCCAGACCCCTGGAAGCACGCGGAAATCACCGCTCTCCTAAAAACATAAAGCAGACCCGGAGATCCTCTCCAACTATCGCCCCATCTCTCTCCTCCCTTTCCCCGCCAAGGTTGCCGAGAAACTAGTCAACGCCTGCCTATCCCACTTCCTCGAAGAAAACAACACTCTTGACCCCTCACAATCCGGGTTCCGCAAGAACCACAGCATGGAAACCGCCCTCATCGCATGCACTGGCGACATCAGGACCAAAGTCGACAAAGGCGAGACCGTCGCACTCATCCTCCTAGACCTCTCCGCAGCCTTTGACACTGTCTGCCACCACACACTCCGCACACGCCTCCACAACATAGGAATCCGCCACAAAGCCCTAGACTGGCTCACCTCCTTCCTCACCGACCGGACCCAGAGAGTCCGCCTTCCACCTTTCCACTCCACCGCTACCAAGATTATCTGCAGAGTCCCCCAAGGGTCCTCCCTCAGCCCCACACTCTTCAACATTTAGATGATCCCCCTAGCCAACATCCTCCGACCACACGGAATCACCATCCTCTCCTACGCAGATGACGCCCAACTCATCCTCTCCCTCACCCGCAACCCCACCACCGCCAAAACCAACCTACACACTGCTCTCCTCGACACCGCCAACTGGATGACAACTAACCACCTCAAGCTTAACTCCAACAAAACCGAGATCATCATCTTCGGCCCCAACAAAACCATATGGGACGACTCCGGGTGGCCCACCGCCCTAGGCCCCGCACCCACCCCCGCAAACCATGCACGCAACGTCAGCATCATCCTGGACCCCTCCCTCTCCATGACACAACAAATCAATGCACTAACCTCCTCCTGCTTCCACACACTCCGCACTCTAAAAAAAAATCCTTCAAATGGATTCCCCCGGAGACCAGGAAGACAGTCACCCATGCACTCATAAGCAGCAGACTTGACTACGGTAACACCCTCTACGCCGGCACCGCACTCAAATTCAAACGCAAACTTCAGAGAATCCAGAACACAGCCGCACGCCTCGTCCTTGGCCTCCCCCGCCACAAACGAATCTCACCACACCTCAAATCTCTTCACTGGCTCCCCATAGACAAGAGAATCACTTTCAAGATCCTCATCCACGCACACAAATCCCTCCACAACACCGGCCCAACCTACCTCAACGTAAGAGTGAACTTCCACACTCCCACCGCAACCTCCGATCAGCCGACCTCGCACTAGCTACAGTCCCCCGCATCCATCGAACCACCACAGGAGGCAGGGCCTTCTCCTACCTCGCCCCCACAACCTGGAACTCCCTCCCAACCAACCTCCGAAAAACCAAAGACCTTCCTACTCTTCAGAAAAAACCTCAAGACATGGCTGTTAGAACAGTACCCCCCCTCCTCTAGCGCCTTGAGACCCTCACGGGTGAGTAGCGCGCTCTATACATTTTTTTGATTGATTGATTGATTGATCGATTGATTGAAGTTCCAGCATGGCTACCATGCTGAGAAGTAATATGTTGGCTATCTTGGAATGGTAAAATAATGAAATACAATGAATAATGCCATTCCAAGATGACTGCCTGGTTCAGAAGGAGTGCTCACTTAGCAGATGAAAGGAGATATGGTGCACTGCAGATGAAATGAGTGACAAGCAAGTGGCACAGTAGCATTGTCTGGGGAACTCCAATATTCTCTAAAAATGTACTCTAAAATCAAGGAAAATAAATAAGAGAAAGGCAGAAGTGAAATGGGATCTATAAAAGGAGAGCATGTAAAACCAAAGAACAGGCCAACCTGTGTATGACATTTATGGATTGCCAGGGGTGGTAGCTGCGACCCCTGGTTTGCCCCTTGGGCACCCTGTGGCTGCCTTTGCCACCCCTGGCCTCACAAATGGCAAAATCAATATCAGGAACACAGCCTGATATCTGCCTTGTTTTCAGCCCATTTTTTAAATTAAACTAGCAGTGTATAATTGTATGTAATACACTATCAGTATAATTAAAAATGGAGTAGCACAAGCTGGAATGGAACTTTTGCCGCAGCTAAGTAAAAAAAAAAAAAAAAGTAAGACATCTTTTAAAGATATGTTGTGTGTATGCTTGTTGAGGAAAGTGTGTGTAAGTGTGTGAGCATTTATATGTGTGTTTGTGAGCATGTGTGTGAGTGAGTGACAGTGATGGGTAGGGAGCGAGAATAAATGAGATTCAACGTCAGGAAGTTCTTGTTAGTGAGTATGTGATGTCAGATAGAGACTACTAGCTGCAGATTCTTTATGATAGAACTTACTCCAGGCATTATACTTGATCCACAGATTATTTTGTGAGCTGTACCCAGGCGTGCTCGTTGTTGACATGCTGTTTCGGGTGGCATCGTCCACTCCGGAAGTAACGTGCATTGCGCATATATAGGCGCCACCTCAGAGTGCTGACATCAGCTATTTTCTTTCTGAACCAGTCAGTGCAGATTCGGAGAAGAACGTCTCCCAGTCACTTTTTTACTGACCTTTTTCGACCGTTTGTTGAAGATTTTTATGAGTCTCCTGGTGTGGCAGGGGTGTCTATGTGGGAATCTGGGTTTGAGCCCTGTGGCGCCTGTCACTGGCAAATGTCAGTGACGTACCTACAACTTACCTGCCTCTGGTGTCTTGAGTTCAGCTACAATGCATCCATTGTCACGCCAGGCATCCCAAGGCTTTGAGGGAGCGATCCCTCAAACTCCTTGCTGCTTGTCAGTCTCGATCCTGGTCGAGAGGAAGATCCTGGGATCGGTTGGTGAGCCATCGACCTTTTGCAGTCAAAGACCTCCCATCAGGTAAGTCCCACAAGAAAAAGAAGAATAAGAAGTTGAAGAGGTCTTCGGCATCGCACCATGTGTCAAAGTCATCCGACGAGACGAGGGAGCGCCGTCATTTAAGGCCTGGCTCTACGGATGAGCTTGCTCCTAGACCGTCTCTGCACCCCTTTGAGTTTTTCGGAGCGACACCCGCCAAACTCTGTGAGTTTTATGAGGCCACGCACCTCATATTTCGGCAGCCTGTCCCCGCTGGCATGCCCTCGGGACCCACAAGTTTTTGAGGGGCCGCTACTGGTTTTTCACCTGCGGATTTGCCCTTGGCACCAATCGGGCCTCTTTGATCCATGGATGGATCTGGACTGATGCCGGTTGGGCCACCCTGACCTGCGGCCACCCCTCTTATGACGTCTCTGCGCCTCCAGCGCACACCAGTAGCTCTGCCCCCATTCTACCCTGACTCCAACACAAAGTTGGATGAATGTCGTCCGACACCAACTGGAGCCATTCCCTCAGGCTGGAGCCAATTCTATGGGCTAGGGCTTGAAGAAGATTGGGATGGGCCACTGGACCTTGATGAATACTATTCCCTAGACCCCACTGAAGACACCTGGTGTGAGGATTTGGCGAATGCCAGTGGACTGGACACCTTCCTAGATACTGGCTTAGTCTCTCCTCCTATTGAGGAGACAGCCTCATTTGCTATGATGGTGTGAGAGTGGCTGAGGTCTTGGACCTGCAGCTTCCCCATTGTGGCTGTCAAAACTAAAGTCTTGACGAGGTGCTTAAGCCCGTGAGTCACCCCTTCAGAGCCACTTCTCCCATTTAATGAAGTCTTCACGGATGTCCTGACAGGGTCTGGTCCAAACCCTGCAGGGGTCTCCTGTGAACAGAACAATTGCCCGCTGCAAACACCTCACCCCGGAGGACCCCGAAATCCTTACTCAACACCTTGGTCCAAGGCTCCACTTAAAAAATAAATCCTCACGCATTCCCTACTGCTCCACCAGACAGGTAATCCAAGAGGCTGGGTACTTTAGGCAAGAAGATGTTTTCTTCTGCCAGCCTGGCACTGCGGTCAGTGAACACCACTTGCCTTTTGGGCCGATACTCCCAATCACTCTAGGACTCTGTTGTGCAGGTGCTTCCTGTGGTCTCAGAGAAGGCCCGAGTCATACTCTCCCAAGCTATTTCTGACTGGAGGGATGCAGCTAAGATCGCCATTTGCTGTGGGCTGGACTTGACTGACTAACCTGCCTGAGCAGTTTCATCGTCAGTGGCCCTTAATCACCACTCCTGGTTGAGAACCACTGGTTTTTCAGGTTTTTTTCAAGTTTTGCTGATGACATGCACTTTGATGGCTCCTATCTCTTCTGGGACAACGGATTAATTGCTGGAGCGCTTCAAGGACAGCAGAGCTATGGCCAGGTCCTTGGGCCTTTCCATGACCCCTCATCAACCCAAGTCTGCCTTTCTCTCCTTTTGTGGCCACAGAAGGGGCTTCTCAACCCATCCAGCCACTACAACACTCAAGCTTCTCAGCTCTTGCATGACTGAGAACTTGGTACTCACAGCCCCTGTTGATCAGGTAGCCAGAGGTCTGACGAGTCCACCCCGCCATTTCCAACCCGGAGACGCAGGCTCTAAGCCTCTTTAGTTTGCCCACTGAACATCATGAGCACCCAGTGACAGAGAAGATACGCCATCACCTGCACCATTAGAGGATGATAACATCTGACCGCTGGGTTCTCCAAATTGTCCAAAGGGGCTACTCCCTCTCGTTTGTGACACCCCTCTACCCATGCCGCCCACTTGCGACAGGCAGAAAGAGGACCATATCTCCTTACTCCACCAGGAAGTGTTGTCTCTCTTGGCCAAGCAAACCATAGAGAGGGTGCCAGCAGCAGAAGTTGGTCTTGGTTGTTATTCCCACTACTTTCTGGTGCCCAAGAAGGATGGAGACTTTCGTCCTATCCTAGACCTGCACCCTCTCAATTCCTTCCTTAAAAAAATTAAAATGCTCTTGCTTGCTCAAGTCCTGTCTGTCTTGGACCATGGAGACTGGATAATGACGTTGGACTTGCAGGACTTGCATACTTCCACATCTCCTTCCTGCCTACCCACAGACCATACGTGCAGTTCACTTTAGGTAGCAAACAATTTCAGTTCACCGTATTCCCATTTGGCCATACCAGCACTCCTCGGATGTTAAGCAAAGTGATGGTGGTTGTTACAGCTCATCTGCGGAGATGAGGGATACCAGTCTTCATCTGTCTCGACAACTAGCTGTTGAAGGCAGGCTTGTCCCACGCAAGTGTCTCCCACCTCCAGACTATGGTGGTCCTTCTGCATTTGCAGGGGTTCAGTAAACGTGCCGAAATGTCACACCTGATCCCTTCTTAAATGCTCCTGTTTATTGGAGCAGTTCTGGACACAGTGCAGTTTTGGGCATATCTTCCCGAACCGCGAATCCAGGATATTCACGTTATGATGCTAATGTTTCAGCCTGTATCTTGAGTTTCTGTGGGAGTGACTCTGAGGCTGTTCAGCCTTATGACTTACTGTATCCTGCTTGTGACACATTCCCACTGGCATATACGGGCTCTGCAATAGGACCTGAAGTTAAAATCTCAGAGGGCACTGCAAAAGATCTGCGGTGGTGGTTGACAAACCGCAATTGGGTCAGCGGCAGACCCATCTCCCTTACCCAACCAGAGCTGGGTGTATTGACAGATACTTCACTCCTGGGATGGGGTGGCCATCTGGGAGAGGTGGAGATCAGAGAGCTTTGGTGTCTGGTGGAATCCACACTCCACATCAACCTGTTGAAGCTCCGAGTGATCCGCCTGGCATTGAAAACCTTTGCATGCTTTATCAATGGGAGGCTAGTGCACATATCACGGACTATAACATGGCCATTTGGTATTGCAACAAACAGGGAGGGGTGAGGTCGTGGACCCTTTGTTGAGAGACCCTTTGTCTCTGGACATGGCAGAAATGTCAGTTCATTCTCCCGGTGGTTAAACACCTGGTGAGTTCCGTAAACTCCAGATTGGACAAACTCAGCTGAAGCTGTCTAGCAGATTACAACTTGCGTCTCCATCCAGAGGAGGTACAAGATTTCTTTCTGCTGTGGAAAGAACCTTGGTTAGATCTTTTCGTCAGCGCTGAGAACGCTCAATGCCAGCAGTTTTGTGTGCTGGAGACTCGCTTTTTTTCTTGAGTGGAGCTCAGGCCTCCTGTACGCCTTTCTGACCATCAATGATGTAATTTGAGATGTTATCAATGATATCATCAGTGGTGTCACTGACCATGTCCTGAGTGATATGTAAGGTCATAAGCAGTGCATTACGGGGGCTCAAGTTCTAGTTAGCTCAGGTAACTATAACTGCTGAATTTCTTTGGCTTTGTTAAAATGAAATGTGAGCCTAGCTATAACGTACCTACAACCTTTGGATTTTTTCAATTAATTTCTAAGGTTTTTATAATTCTATTTCCTAACTATAACATCCCTGTAACCTCTTTTTTTTTTCCATTAATGTCTACGTTTTAAAAAGAATTCTATTTCCTAACTATAACGTCCCTGTAACCTTTGATTTTTTTTCAGTTTCCTAACTATAGTGTCTTTGTAACCCAAGTTTTTTGCAGTGAATTTCTAAGGTTTTTTTTTTTTGCATAAACTAACGTAATTACAATACAATTATCAAACCAATATAACGATGGTATCTAGTGAGTTGTATGTTGTACACAGGGATGCAGCTTAGTAAGTATGATTGGAGAGGTGTTAGCTTGAGATTTCTCGACAATCACGCTGGGCATGATGTTAAAATACATTAAACAACAAATAAGGTCCGTGCAAGCAGCTTAATAGGCAGTAGAGAGGGAAAGGAATGCGTATTCGTAGGTGTACTAAGTGAGAGAAACCGTTTTATTTTATGCAATAACCAACATTTTTGAAGTCTTTCAAACAGAGAGAGGGGGAGAGTATGCTTTTGTTTTTGTATGTGTATGTACAAATTCTTGGTGAAATCCGAGAGACATCTCAGCGCACCTTATTTCAGGGCTGACTTTAGTGCTGGTGGCACCAAGTGTGACAATGATTTTAGGTGCCCCCCAATGACTACCTCTGCCATAGTTTCCCTCTCTACCACCCTTTAACAAACCTACTGAAGTGTCCATGACTACTTTCTCTCAGATACATTTTATTAGTTTTATAGCATCACTCATACTATTGTAATGTAGGGTGTCAGAGACAATGAGTCCTGTGTGTAAAAATCTATATAGTAAATGTTACAAAAGAAAGAGGACAGCAAGTTGTAGAAGTCACAGGTTATCCATATTGGTAGGCAGTATAGTTTGAGTGCTTGTTCTGCAGAAGCACAAAATTAGAAATTACAAGTTAACACTATGGTTGAAGGTTCTCTCTAATATTAAGAATTGTTTTCTACCCAAGTGAACCCTCTTTGCAACATTAGGATAATGAAAGAGTGGGGGAAACAAAAGAATCTCTCTGACAAAAGCAGTAATACCTGACATTATCAGAGTCAATACGTCTACTAGACAGAACTGTGATATCTGTCCAGAAAAAACATTTATCATGGGAGTTATCTGGACATTTTTATTGTTGCTTGAAAATAGATAAAGGCAAGGAACTCCAGCACCAGGCACTTTTAAAAACATAATCCTCTTTCAAACAAGGCGCCCTGCCCACAGTGAGCCCCTGGTGAGGTGGTACCAATTACAACACCATAGACTGGCCCAGCCCAATTGAAAGGAGATGACCCCTACTATTTATCACAAAATAGAATTATTAGGGAGGTATGTATTTTCATTTAATTAATCGTGATTATGTCTCAAAATGTAGTGATACTTATGTTCCATTTTCGCGTTTAATCGTGGATTTGGCGTATTTTGGACAAATTGTAAATAGCATATATAGAGATATTGTAATTAATGCTTGAACCTAGTAGTTTAGTATATAAAGGTAAATATAGAAATATATGTGCTTAAACATCATTTACAAAACTATTGAATTACGTTATTCGTCATCGCGATGACGTCGGTATCCGCAATGACATCTGGATTTGCAGAGATCACATGACTATGGAATGAAGTGATTTGATTGGGCAAGTCATTTCTGTCTCCTGATCAGGAAGACCACAACCAATTTTCTTTTCATCTGCAATGCTCTTTCCAGGGAGTTGTTTTGGAGCTGCAGATAAATCAAAATTTTGTGGTAAATGTATTGTTTTATTTTTACTTTCAACATATAAAATGGCACCTGGTGGTACTGGGGAGGAATGTGCACACCACCATGAAGATAGTTCATCAGAAGATCAACCCCCTGCAAAAAAACAATCTATTGCATGGGAGTTATTTACCATACCCTCAGGCGAGAGCAAAACTGTTGCTAAATTTGTTCAGTGCAGCCTTTGTGACAAAGTTTTATCAAGGGGCACTTCAAATAAGTATTCATGTGGAACCACCAGCTTACTTTACCATCTGAAAACGTACCACAGTAGGCATCTAGCATGGGCCCAGTGAGAAGGGAGTGCAGATGATCCCAGTATGTCTCAGGTTCCAATGGTGGTACCTGGCGACCCTATACCTGCTGCCACACAGGAACAGCTTACAGACAAAGCACACGATTTAAAGAAGATTGGTAGATTTTGCCTTCAAAGCTAAAAGGTGCTAACAGTGTGGGAGAGAAGTCCGTGCAAGTTCTGCAGCAGACTGTGAAAGATCATCAGTGCTGATTTTTATTTTCAGTGAAAGGTTGTTACCCCAGGTTCAGTTGTTGATGGAAATCGGGTTTTCCACTTGCCATTTTATTTAAAAAAAATAAAAAAAAGAAACTACAAAATGTTATAACATTTAAAAAAAAAAAACGTTCCAGGAAATAAAGATTCTTCTTAGAAGCGTCTTTCATGGTTCAAAAAGAATATAAACTGTATGAGTGCGTGTTTGGATCACTGAGTGAATAGAAGATGAGTGTATGTGTGGGTAAGTGACAGAGTACATTAGTTTATGTTTGGGTGATTGGGTATATGAGTGTATGTCGGTGAGTGACTGAGTGTATGTGTGATTGAGTGTATGAGTACATGTATACAAAAGTGAGTGAGTGATTGAGTGGTGCCTGGGTGACTGTAAGACTCTAAGTGTGTGCATGGGTGAGTGAGGGAGTGTATAAGCGCATGTATGTGAGAAGTGAGTGAGTCCATGTAGGAGTGAGTGAGTGCAAGAGTGTGTATCTTTGTGACTTAGTGTATACGTGGTGCATGGGTGATTTGAGTGCGTGAGTGCTTGTATGGGTGAATAACTGAGTTCATGAGTGTATGTATGGGTGAGTAAGTGTGTATATGAGTGCATGTATGGGTGAGTGAGTGTATGAACTATTGTATAGGTGAGTGACAGCATGCACGAGTGCATGTATGGGTGAGTGAGTGCAAGTGTGTGTGTATGAATGAGTGAGTGGGTAGTATATGAGTGAATGAATGAGTGCATGTATGAGTGAGTGTATAAGTGAATTAGTGTGCGAGTGGTATATGAGTGATTAGCTGCATGAGTGCATGTACAAGTGAGTGAGTACAAGAGTTTGTGTATGAGTGAGTGTATGAGTTGTATGTGGGTGAGTGAGTGCATGTATGAGTGAGTGGACGTATAGGTGAGTGAGCCCATCAGTGTGTGTATGTGTGAGTGAGTTTGTGTGTGGGTGAATGAGTGTATAACTGGTGTATAGGTGAGTGTATGAGTGACTTACTAATTGTATGAGTGCATGTATGGGTGAGTGAGTGTATAAGAGATGTATGAGTGAGTAAGTGACTGCATTAGTGGTGTGTGGGTGATTGCATGAATATTTGTATGCATGATTGAGTGCATGAGTGTATGTGAAGGTGTTTAAGTGAGTAGTACATGAATGGCAAAGTGAGTGACTTCATTACTGGTGTGTGGGTGATGGAGTGCATGAGTATGTGTATGGAAGAATAAGTGCATGAGTAATTATATGGGCAACTGAGTGAGTGCATAAGTGATGTATGGGTGATGTGACATTGACTGTGTATGAATGCATGTATGGGTGAGTGAGTGCATGAATCCATCTATGAATGAGTGAGTGCAAGAGCGGTGCAGGAGTCAGTGACAAATGCAAAAACAATGGACGGAATGCTGAACATTGTCAAACATTCACCCCCAGTACAGTGATCTGGGCCTAAATCCATCGTTTTTTTGCTGCCCATGCCATTCCAGTTTGGACCCAGCCATATGCAAATCAGTCTTGACCCTGTTCCACATGGGAACAGTCCAGCCCGAACTGCTAGGCCAGGTCTTCCCTGGACTGGTAACAAGCATCCTGGGACCGGTTTCGGGGTTTCACCCCTCATCAGCCAGGCTAGCTTGAATCCAGTGGCATGGGAAGCACGGGACCCACGTCTGGGCATACCCTTCCAACTTAGGGCGACAAATGCAAAAACAATAAGTGATGGACGGAATGCTGAACATTGTCAAACATTCACCCCCAGTACAGTGATCTGGGCCTAAATCCATCGTTTTTTTTGCTGCCCATGCCATTCCAGTTTGGACCCAGCCATATGCAAATCAGTCTGATTGGGTCCAAACTGGGGTGGCATGGTGAGCAAAAGAACGATGGATTAAACCCAGATCTGTGACTGGGGGTGAGTGTTTGACAATGTTCAGCATTCCGTCCATCACTTGTTGTTTTTGCTTTGTCGCCCCTAAGTGGGAGGGTATGCCCAGACGTGGGTCCCGTGCTTCCCATGCCACTGGATTCAAGCTAGCCTGGCTGATGAGGGGTGAAACCCTGAAACTGGTCCCAGGATGCTTGTTTCCGGTCCAGTGAGGACCTGGCTTGGCAGTTCGGGCTGGACTGTTCCCATGAGGAACAGGGTCAAGACTGATTTGCATATGGCTGGGTCCAAACTGGGGTGGCATGGTGAGCAAAAGAACGATGGATTAAACCCAGATCTGTGACTGGGGGTGAGTGTTTGACAATGTTCAGCATTCCGTCCATCACTTGTTGTTTTTGCTTTGTCGCCCTAAGTGGGAAGGGTATGCCCAGACGTGGGTCCCGTGCTTCCCATGCCACTGGATTCAAGCTAGCCTGGCTGATGAGGGGTGAAACCCTGAAACTGGTCCCAGGATGCTTGTTTCCGGTCCAGTGAGGACCTGGCTTGGCAGTTCGGGCTGGACTGTTCCCATGAGGAACAGGGTCAAGACTGATTTGCATATGGCTGGGTCCAAACTGGGGTGGCATGGTGAGCAAAAGAACGATGGATTAAACCCAGATCTGTGACTGGGGGTGAGTGTTTGACAATGTTCAGCATTCCGTCCATCACTTGTTGTTTTTTCCCAGCAGTGAGTGACGGCATGAGTGATGTGTGGATGACTGAATTAAGGTATGAGTATTGTTTGTTGATTGAGTGACTGCACAAATGATGCATGGACAGATGTCTGTCTCCATGCTTGCATGTATGGATGAGTGAGGGACTGTATGAGCCGTGTATGAGTTATTGGCAGAGTGCATGATTGTATGTATAGGTGAGTGACAGAGTGTATGACTTCATGTATGCGTAATTAATTGAGTGTATGAGTGCATGTATGTGTGAGTAAATGAGTGCATGAGTAGTGTATGGGTGATTGCCTGAGTGCATGAGTGCAGTATAGGTGAATGACTGCTTGAGTAGTAAATGGGTGATTGAGTGCAGGAGTTCATGCATCAGTAAGTGAGTGAATGTATGAGTGGTGTATGGCTGAGTGAGTGCATGAATGGTGTATGGGTAACTGACTGTGTGCATGAGTATATGAATGGATGAGTGACTGCATGAGTGGTGTATGGGTTATTGACTGAGTGCATGAGTGTATGTATATGTGAGTGACTGAGTGCATGACTGCATGTATATGTAATCACTGACCATAAGAGTGCATGTATGTTTAAATAAGTGCATGCGTAGTGCATGTGTGATTACCTTAGTGCATTTATAGGTGAATTACCAACTGCTGGAGTGGTAAGTAGGTGATTGACTTTGAGTGCATATATGGGTGAGTAAATGAGTATGTATGGGTGAGTTAGTGGGTGCATGAATGGGTTTGTGATTTGGTGAGTGGATACATGAGTGCCTGTAGTGGTGTGTGTGTGTGCGAGTGGTGTATCAGTGTGTATATAGGTGAGTGAGTGTATGAGTGGGTGTAAGAGTGAATGAGTGAGGGCAACAGTGCGTGTATGAGTGAGTGAGAGCATGAGTTTTGTATGGGTGATTGACTGAGTGCACGAGTGCGTGTATAGGTGACTGACTGACTATTGAATGGGTTAGTGAAGTGCATGTGTGCATGTATGGCAGAGTGAGTGCATCAAAGCATGTATGGGCGAGTGAGTGGGTTCATGAATGGGTCTATGGGTGGGTGAGTGCATATATGAGCAGGAGCGGAAAGTCTCTGCCTGCACTCTCCAACCCGGCAATACAGTGGCGGGTTGGAGAGAGCCCAGTGCGCATGTGTGTATGGCCGGCCCGAGACGACCGGCCAGACATACATGCGCACTGAGAGGGAGTGCTATGCACTCCCCCTCCGTCCCCGTCATAGCTGTGGCCCCAACCCTTTTACTATAAAACCATAATAAACATAGTTATTATTGTTTTATAGTAAAAGGTTTGCAGCTGCTGCTGCTGGGGAAGGGGCGACGCGCCTGTATATGAGTGCTTGTGTGAATGAGTGGGTGAGTGGTGCATGTGTGACTGAAAGAGTGTATGAGTGCATGTATCAGTGAGTGAATGTGTGTGTGAACCTTGCATGGGTGATTGTCTAAGTGCATGAGTTCATGTTGTGCTGTATGGGTGATTGAGTGTCTGAGTGTATGTGAAGATGAGTGTTATATGGGTGGTTAACTGATAGTATAAGTGCATGTATGGGTTAGTGAGAGCATGAATGCATGTTTGGGTGACTTAGTGGGTGCATGAAATCCTCTATGAGTGGGCGAAGTCTACATGAGTGTTTGTATGTGTGGGTGAGTAGGTAGTGGTGTATAGGTGATTGAATGAGTGGATAACTGGTCTATTGGTGAGTGTGTGTGTGAATGATGTGTTAGTGAGTGAGTACTAGTGTGAGTGGCTGTATGGATTAGTGACTACTACTGTGAGGGGCTGTATCGTTGAGTTGGTGCCTGTATAAGAAAGTGAATTGCAGATTGAGATGGTGAGTGTATAAGTAAATATGTGAGTTAGCGGCTGTGTCAATGTTCTGTGAGTGACTGACTGCTGTGTGAGTAGCTGTATGGATGAGATAGTGGGTGTGTGAGAAACTATATTACTGAGAGGGTGCATGTGTTCTGTGTGAGTGAATGTGTATAAGTGGCTGTATGGGTGAGTAAGTGTGTGCATGAGTATTATATGGATGAGTGAATGGGTACGTGAGTAGTTATTGCTGAATGACTGGGTTTGTTCGTGACTAAATGAGCGGTTGACTATTTGTTTAACTGACTAAATCTGTGCGTGAGTGGGTCATGAGGGCCACTATGGAAGAGTGAATGGTTGTGTAAGTGAGTGCCTGTATGAGAGAACAAGTGTGTATCTCCCTGGCTTTATGGGTGAGTGATCATTAGTGTCATTGGCTCATAAAGTGAGTGAATGGTAGTGTTAGTAGCTGCGTGAGTGAGTGGGTGTGTGAATTCCTGTATGAGTGAGCAACTGACTGTAAGAGTGGTTGTGTGAGTGAGAGAGTGCATGAGTGGCTGTTTGGGTGACATAGTGCCTGAGTGAGTAGGTGTTTGCTTTAGTGAGTGGTTGTGTGAGTGACTATATGGCAGAGTGAGTGGTAGTGTGAGTCCTAGTGTGAGTTGCTGTATGGCTAAGTTAGTGGGTGAGTGTCTGTCAGTAACTGACAGGGTGTGTGAGTGAATTATGAGTGAGTGTACGCATGTGAGTGGTCTGTCACAAACTGACTATTTCTGTGAGGGGCTGCATAGGTAAATGAAACCATAAATTGATGACAGCCATCTTGTGACCAATAAACATGATAATACCTTTTGAAGTGCATTGTACTGAATGGCAATTTTTGAGGCATAACAAAAGAAAAACTTTTAAAGGCCGATTTACAAATGTAGTTACATTATAAAAATATTTGTTCATGGTACCGTAATAATTTTAGGAATTGCTGTGTGTTGTAAGGCGATTTTACCAAGCTGGTATTTCATGAATCATGTTTGATGGAAAACTGTTTTCTCATGATTTTCCCGTAGAGGCTATGGAAGATGCTCCAAAAGCTAAATGAGATCATATTTTCTGTAAATTCACAGTATCTTTCTGAGCCATATGAGAATGAAGTCAGACCTTTTCAGGAAAACATGAACTTCCAACAGGAGTAGCCTGTTTGTTAATTCCCTTGCGTTCCACTGCAACCTGCAAGTGTTCTGAAGAACACCTTGAGAGCCAACAGTCTTACTTATGAAAAAGTGTGGCACACGTGAAGCTATCTTGATTGAATCAAATTGGTAAAACTTAAATCATTTAGTTTAGAAAATAATAAAATTAAGAAATTCATTTTGTTATAGAAATTATTATAAATACAATACATAGAAAAATAGGACACATTTTAAATGAGTTCTAAACATTTTTCCTGTTGTACTTCCAACAGGAGCAGGCTGTCAGTTTATTCCCTTGTGTTTTACTGAAGCCTCCCACAGTATTCTAAAGAACAACTAGAGTGCTAACGGTGTTACTTAGGACAAAAATGCGGTACACCTGAAGCCTTCTTAATTGAATCAAACTGGCAAAACTTTAAACGCTTAATTTATAAAGGAACAAAATGAGTCATAGTCTCACTCTGACAGCCACTCACTCACCCATATACCCAATGACATACAGTCACTAATTCACTCATACAGCAACCTACACTAGCACCCACTCACCCATACAATCACTAACACTAGTGCTCACTCAGCTACACACCCAGGTACAGACACAGTCCCTGCTTCCCTCACAGACATGCTCATGTTGTAATTTAGTCACCCATACACACTTTGTGCACTCACTAACTAACCTATAAAGTCATACACTCAGTCAATCACCATTGCAAAACTCATGCAGTCAGTCAACTACTAATACATGCGCTCATGCAGTCACTTATTTACCCATAGATACATTCATAGACTGACTCAGTCTGCCATACACCACTGATGCATTTACTGACTCATACACTCACTTGCTTGCTTGTACTTGTTTGTGTGAGTGTCGCTAAACAAATGCTTGAATGATTAAGTAGGTGTATATGTACATGAAAATTACTTATATTATACAGAAAATTTAAATAGGATATAGAGAGAGGAAACTAACGGAAAGGTATGTGAAGAGCAGTATAAATTTAAAAACACTCTTCGTAGATATCTCTAACTAATATGTCTATGGTAGAACAAGTATTTTCATAAAACGTTGTTCAACTGCAGCCGCTATTGAAAAAGAAGATAAAGATATATGATTATTTAACCTTGAAAGGTACACAAATATAACAATAGTTACAGCTTCTACTGTAAGATTGTATTACAATGTAGTTAAAACAGAAATTTCATTTTTTCACTTTGGTCAGCTTTTATACATCAGATTTTATTCTTTCAACTACACACTGCTGGAAGAAGAGTATGTTCCTCCGGTTTCAGACTTTAATTAGAGACCGTTTTATACACTTCATATATTAACTCCTTTCTGGAACTCTAAATGAATTCTTGATATCTGACAATCTTTTTTTAAACACATTACTCTTAATAGGCCGAATAATGTCTAAAAAAACACACAAACCATGTAGAAGAAATGTAGAAGAAACTTTGTATGCCAGTTTTTAAACACAATTTTTCTTTAGCACTTTCCTTGAAGAAAGAGAAGATATGAGTTTGGTAGTTTGGAAGTTTTGGTTTGCATTTTAAATTGATATCATTACATTCAGTCCATCCAGTTTTGCTGTTTAGATATACAGTGTAGTGTCCAGAGGTTGTATGAAATCCTTCATGAAAGGTGAGCCAAAGTAATAAATGTTCTTCCTGAAAGTGATATTTGTCTAGCTTTGAAGTTTGTAATTTCAGTTTCCAATTTGGAACCATCTGGTTGGCATCATTGTAGCATCATTATAGCATTTTCTGTTCTTTGTAGAAAGAATGTAGACATAAGATCTGATCTGCAGTTTGGGCAGGTCATATTTTGGTGAGCATTTCTGTGTAATCTGTCAAAAGGCACAACCTTAGTATCTGGCAAAGTTAAGTATAGAAACCTTTTAGAATTCATTGGAGTGCTAGGTGTATAAGATCGGTCTTTCCAATCATGGTTTCTTTTATATCTGTGTCCAAATAGCTAATCAATATTTGCTTCTTCTAAGACTCCGAGGCTGGCCATAATAAATTCTTGTGCGTCTTGCTGAGTGTTGAGAGTAAACATTTATGATCCTCTACATATATTTAAAAGATCTTGGATGCCTGAAGCAGAATGTATGACAATTCTATCACTTATTAAACATTGTAGCAAATTATATAGTGCAGAATACATTCTCTTATCTGATTTCTGTTACATTTGGTTTACTAAATGTGGTAAATGGAACAGTACTTTGAGAACAACATTCGCATAGCAGTTGACACCTAAACTATTTTCAAACTGGTAACCAACTATTTCACCGTTGTTTTCCAGTTTTCTCTTCTTAGCACTCTCTGTGTTGCCCTTTTCTTCTTTCTTTTCTTGAGGGTCTGTAGACTGTTTTCCAGTCTTCCGCATGGGCAGAGTATCCATTTCTCATAAACTGGGTACAGTCCTAAATGAGAAGCATATAGAGTTCTTATCCTATAATACACTCTAACACATTTTACATCAGCACTAACTTTGCTCTCATCAAAGTGAATCAAAAATAATCCAAAGTTCTAATTCGCGGAAATGCTACATACAACATGCCTTTTTTTAATACAGAACTTCCAATAATAAGGAAAGCTTCATCTGCACTTAAACCTTGTGATTTATGGATGCTTACAGCATATGCTAAAAAGAGAGGGAACTGTTGTCGTCAGATATATGTCTTTTAGAAGCACAAACCATACAACACACTGGGCTATCTTCTTGACATCATCTATCTTATCAAATGTTATAGCCAAGTATTCTACCTCGTCTCTATTTGGAAAACTAATGAAATCAATAACTTTACCCATTGCACCATTTACTAAGCCTTCGTCAACATTTAAGTTGCGTCGTAAAATAACCCGTCAATTTTTGCACACACGTAAACGCTTTTCTAATCCTGCTGTTTTGGGTACTGATTTCTCCAAAGAATCCAATTTTGCTTGAAGTTTATATGTCAGCTGTATTGTGACTCCCTGATGTTCCATTTGATCAATAGTTGTAACTACCAAAATATCTTCTTTCTCCAGTTGTAGTAATTTTTCACTAAAGGTGGAGCAGTCTTGAAGTGTTGGCATTCAACAAAATATATTTTTGTCTTCTTTAATTAAATTGAACATTAGCTCTGGTGCACTAATGTCTGATGGGAATAGACTCTTATTAGGTGACTTCCCAATACATGTTTCCCACGTTTTGTGAGGACTCCTACTCTAATATCTCTCAGTATCTCTCCATATTCCATATCGGAGACTTGGCACATGTTTTTTACCAATTGTTTATATTCACAGTTTAGCCAAATATTCACACGGCCAATAATTCTAAGGGAATTCCTTGTTTCATTATGCAGAAAGGTTTTGAAAACAGGTTGTCCTTTTACATGGGTAAGTTGGAGTAGGTCACCAAACACAATTAAATGTTTTCCTCCAAATAGTATATCATAGTTTGTTTTTAAAACCTGGTGCATCCTTAAACGTATGAAAGCAAGAATTATGTTTGATACCATACTCACCTTATCTGTGATGAGACGCTTAATTTTTTTCAACACTCTTTATAGCATCACTAGATAATTTATGATATTCCAGTTGATTATCATGTTCTACAAGTAGCATCATCTACTAAGATGATGTAAAGTAATTCCTTTAATATTATGAACAGCTAATCCTGTTGGCACTGTTACTATACATGACAAATTACACTCTGTAGTCTTCTGTACATATCTGGTCAACACTTTAATTAAGATGCTTTTCCCAGTACCAGCTTGTCCACTGAGGTACAATCATATTGGTTTATATGTAGAACAATCACATAATTTTTTCTCATGGAGAAATCCATGCTCTATTTTAGTTTTAACTTCATTGTAAATTTCTCTGTGTTCTTTGCTCAGTTGTTCCACTAACTGTTCAAAATCCACAGTTTCCTCTCTTGCCTGCTGCATGGCAGTCTCTACCTCATTAATTGCTGCTTCTTTTTGAATTACGGTTTTCTGAGAGGATCGTGACTTACTGTTCCAGAACTGTGCTTTGAGAACTCTGCCTGGCTACTTTAGCAGCAATGGTTTCTTCCTGTTCAACTTCATCTTTCAACATTTGTAAGTACATAGGAAAGACAGAACACTAAATACTGTCTTTTACGGAGTTGAATATCATACTGTCCAAGTAGAACTAATTCAGTTAACCATGGTTTGAAACGTTGCAAAAGAGCCAAGTAGAAAAACTTTTCTCTCAGGAGTTTGGCAACTAAGTTTCCTGTGATTATCAAGATTTCCTTTGTTGTGTCTTACCAAACAACCATCACATCAAGTAACTGCACATCTTTCTTCTTCCATGTTTTCAATGACATTAGTTCAATATGTGTAATGCTGAAGTACTTCATACAGGCACATATTTTCAAGATGACAACTTTTTCTTGGGTAGTATGTGTCCAGCATGTTAGTCTTTAGAATGTCTGTACTCTCTGGAACAAATTCTGCAAGATATATATTTCTGGAAAAGACCTCAAAACTCTGTTACGACTGTTTGCAAGGCCTAAGCTTACCCACACAATTCATCTGAACTTGGGGAACAAACTTGCAGAGCTCAACCTATCTGTGCATTCATAAGATCCAATTTCTCTGTGCGAAAGCATTTTCAAACCAAAACTGTACAATTTCTTGGTAAGATACCTCTCTGCTGAAATTTCCACCCATAGCTCTTTCATCTCTGCCTTTGTTATTTAAGAAGTGACATAGCGAGCTACAACGATAGAATTATCTGCAAAGAATTGTGTATGTATATTTGTATTCCACATCTTCAGAATGACAGGGTTGTAGTTGTTAATATATTTTGAAGCTTCTGTTCTTATAAGGTTATATTATTTTCTGGTGATTTCTGTGTCAAGGTGTGTCTCACTGCAGACAAAAAGCTATCACACTTCCTTCTGAGATCACAGGTCGTGGAAATCCAAAGTGACATCTTGTGTAAAAATATCCTTTTGATATGTATTTTTGACGACAATATTGAGTTTGAAATCTAAGAACCTATTGTCTCAATCCCTTCTCAGAAGTTTATTTTGGGTTGGTGCATGTAACATACTGTCTATGAAAGACAAGACAGTCTCATCAGTGTGTATTCTGAACTTTGGGTCATCTCTTACCCATAACAGCATGTGTCTATGTGGAGCACCTATAGCTTGCTACTCTTTACGCCAAAATAAATCAGTCACTTCGCCAAGAAGAGGATTATTTTTGTTACAGATGAAAGCCATCATTGCTTTAAATCAGTGGTTAAAATATCTTCAAACTTTTGCAGGATCCAATGATTTCAGTACTCCTGGTGTCTTCAGATTGACATCTTTTATGTTTGAGTTTGCTTCTCGTTAGAATTCAAGGAGGTCATCACACGCATACACAGCACAACTGAGTATAAGAAACTAAGGGGGTTATTCTAACTTTGGAGGAGTGTTAATCCGTCCCAAAAGTGACGGTAAAGTGACGGATATACCACCAGCCGTATTACGAGTTCCATAGGATATAATGGACTCGTAATACGGCTGGTGGTAAATCCGTCACTTTTCCGTCACTTTTGGGACGGATTAACACCTCCTCCAAAGTTAGAATAACCCCCTAAGTGGGTGATTCTAGGTTTCTCATCATGCATTTCAACTCACCATGACGATTATACTAATACTCCTTTGTACCACGTTTACATGCCATCAAATTTATTAAGTTGATTTCAAGGTTTTCATCTTGCCCATGAACTTTATCAACAAATTCCCTTGCTGTCAGACTTTGCAGATTTACTCCTGTTTTTAGAATGTGATTTATTGCATAGGACAACCCACACAAGTCACTCTCAAATAGTAGATGAAATATATAAGGAGTACACTGTCAAAATCTAGGGCCCTCTGAATATAGCCTAGTTGTTCTGTACTCAGCTGCTGGTTTTTGTACAGGCCGGTCGTCATACCTACCCCCCTGCTCCAGTGGGAAACAGATGTAGGAAACAACAAGCTTCTTAGCTTTTCTCTTACACACTTAACTTAGCCCCTTTTGCTTCTTTCATTTTAAATAGGTCAATAGCATCTTCTATAACCTCTTTAGAATGTAGGGGATGAATAATGTAGTGTTCTTACATTTCATCAGTTCTCGATTGATCCACCTTTTCAATTTGATCTCTTGATGGTAGTGTGTGCCTTCCTCTATATGTGAAATATCTTGAAGAACATGTGCATTCCTACAGTAAGTATTATTTTGTACAAGATATAATGCTGCTTTCTTTACTTTACCAACATCTACTAACTCTTGTCATATTGTTGTACTTTTGGTAGGCACACCATTGACTAGAATTACAAGTCCTTCTTCCAAATTTCTTTGCACACCTACAATTTCAACATTCTGCTAAACATCTAATGGCAAGTAATCAACTCTACCTTTTAGACCCAGTTGGAAGTAACTTTCATATCTGATAGATGCATCTAGTTGCAGATTCCGTACCTTCAAATTTCCCTCCGGCGTCAGACTGGATCCAAAGATTTTTTTCTGAGCAGTACCCTTGCGCGCTGTCAGGTGGTGTTGGTCAACTCCGCGTCTGTTGTTGGCGTCGTGGTCGCTGTGATGACGTCAAAATAGGCACCACCCCACTGCACTGCACTGATGTCAGTTCTTTTCTTTCTGCGCATAATGTCGGTGACGGAGCCGCACCTCGTGTGCTTGGGCTACCTGGAGCGAGCCCATGACCTGAAATAATGCTCCAAGTGCTGGGCCATGAATCCAAATTCTTTGAGGGAGCTGTCCCTAAAGCTCATGGTGGCCTGGTGCTCGGCTCCGCATAGCTCCCGGTCTTGTTCGAGAGGAAGGTCACAAGACCACTCACGGAGCCATCACCACTCGTCGTCGTCCCACTCCAAATCGTCAGGGCATTTGGGTCACAAGAAGAAGTCGAAGAAGTACAAACGTTCGACTTCACCTTGTTGCTCGGAAGATGCGACATGGGAGGAGCGTTAAAGCACTAGCCCTTTGTCCTCGTAGCCTACTTCTGGGTTGGCTCTGCGGCTCCCCGAGTTTCCCTGAGCGGCAGCCACCTCTACCCAACTGAGAGAGTTTTACAAGGCCATGCACCTTAGTTTTGGGTAGATCGACATTCCTGTGACACCCTCAGGCCCAGTAGGGTCATAGGGGGACCCCTCATGTTCCACGCCGGCAGCCTCGGCCTCAGCTCCGGAGGGCACCCCTGGACCTATTACCGGATCCATTCTGGTGCCTGTCTCGCCATCGTGACCTTCCCCGGTGCCACTAAAGACGTCAACACTTCCGGTGCCGGTCGGGCCCATAATCAACATTAATCCCATATTCATTCCCGACCCCGATCTGAAATGATGTCGCTTAATGACGATTACGTCTTCAACAGGGACTTTGTTCCCCAGATTGGATCCTAACCCTTATTCCTATGGGTACGGGTACAGTTAGAGTATGGAGGGGTCGCTGGACCCTTTAGAATTACAACTAGAAGATCCTGAAATGGACAAGGCTCAAGAATTGGGCGAAAGTCAGTGGTCTTCATACCTCCTGTGACACTGGCATGATTTCTCCTCCAACCTTGGCTATGGAGGAGGGAGCCTCATATTCAGTAGCGACAGAGATCCTGGGCCTCAAGTTGACTTCGGTGACTGCTCAGACTATCCTCCTAACTGAGGTGTTTCAGCCTGGGGCTTCTACATATGAACCCCTTTTACCATTCAATGCAGCCCTCACTGATTTCCTGCTGGGGATGTGGTCTAAACCCAGCACAGTGGCTCCTGTCAACAGGACAATTGCCACCACCACAGGCCTGCGCCTAACGACTCTAGATTCCTGACCCACATCCCACGCCTGAGAGTTTGGTCATCCAGGCTTCTTCCTCTTCTGTTGCATTCCCATCTGCACCCCGGATAGGGAATCAAAACAACTGCACCAATTTGGGAAGAAGGTATTCTCTTCCTCCAGTCTGGCGTTGCGGTCCATGAACACCGCATGCCTTTTGGGACACTATTCCCATACTTTATGGCATGCAGTCGCTCAGGTCCCAGAGGAGGCCTGGGTGGATCTCGCCCAAGCTGTTACCGACGGGAGAGATGCAGACAAGTTCACAATTCATTGTGGCCTGGACACAACTGACTCACAAAGTAGATCGGTTTCATCGTCGGTGGCCTTGAGGCACCTTGCTTGGTTGAGGACATCTGGGTTTTCAGGGGATGTCCAGCAGCTGCCTATGGACACGCCCTTTGATAGCACCTGTCTCTTTGGAAACAAAGCAGAGCTAGCGCTTGAGAGCATTAAGGAGTCGCAGGCTATGGCTTGGTCCCTTGGCCTTGCAGCTGCTCCTCGCCTCCCTTAGTCTGCTTTTTGCCCCTTTCGTGGCTACTGAAGGGGCGCCAAGCCGTGTCCATTTCCCTCCAGCCACCGTGCCATGCATGCTGCCCAGCCTCTGTGTGGTCGCAGCTGCTGGATCCAATGTACCTGTGGATCAGGGAGCCAGTGGTCTGTCTCATTCACCTGCCCTTCCCCCCCACAGGTTACCCCTCTTCCCCCTCTCCCCCAAAACCTCTCTAGTCGGTTGCTGCACACCGGACCGGATGGAGGCAGGATTCGCCATCACCTGCCCCACTGGGAAACCATCTCGACAGACAGGTGGGTTTTTGCAAATCGTCCAAAGGAGCTACTCCCTCCCCTTCGAGACTGCCCCTCTGGCCATGCCACCATCCTATGATTGGATGATGGAGGATCACTTGATCACTTGGCAATTGTCTGCGAGGACGTCACGGTTCTCTTAGCCAAGTGAGCCATAGAAAAGGGTCCCTGTGCCAGAAGTAGGTTGTGGTTGTAATTCCCACTACTTTCATGTACACAAGAAGGACCAGGGCCTCCAGCCTATCCTAGACCTCCAGTCACTCAATCTCTTTTTCAGGAAGGAGAAGTTCAAAATGATCACTCTGGCTCAGGCCTTATTTGCCCTGGACCATGGAGACTACTTGGTAATGTTGGACTTGCAGGATGCCTACTTTCACATTCCTGTCCTGCCTGCCCACAGACGTTACTTGCGGTTCGTAGTAGGTCATAAGCACTTTCAGTTTACTGTGCTCACAAAAGTGATGACAGTGGTCGCAGCTCATCTGCGCAGGTTAGGGGTTTCAGTCTTCTACCTTGACGACTGGCTGTTGAAGGCGGGTGTCTCCCACCTCCAGGCTACAGTGAACCTCCTGCATTCGCTGGGGTTCACTATAAATGTGCCAAAGTCACACCTGATTCCCTCTCAGATGCACCCTTTCATCGGAGCTGTTCTGGACCCAGTGCACTTCTGGGCCTATCCTCCCGAGTGGCGAGTCTAGGATATTCAGGCTATGATACCAATGTTTAGGCCTCTGTCCTGGGTTTACGTGAGACTGTCTCTAAGGCTGCTGGGCCTCATGGCCTCCTACATCCTGCTGGTCACACATGCCAGATGTCATATGCAGGCTCTGGATTGGGACCTGAAGTTCCAGTGGGCAAAGCATCAGGGGAACCTCTCCGACATGGTCCAGTTCTCGGAGGGACCTGCACAAGATCTCCAGTGGTGACTTTGGAATCGTGATTGGATCAGAGGGAGATCCTTCTCCCTTCCCCAACCAGGTCTGACAGTAGTGACAGATGCATCACTCTTGCCAGGAGACCCTGCGCCTCTACACGTGGCTGGAATGTCAGGGCATATCCCTGGCGGTTCAACATCTGGCAGGCTCTCTGAACGCCAGAGCAGACAAACTATACCGTAGATGAATGGTGAATCACGAATGGTGTCTCTATCCAGAGGTTGTGCAAGGTCTTTTTCAGCAGTGGGGAGAGCCTTGGTTAGATCTGTTCGCCTCCGCAGATAACGTGCAATGTCAGCTGTTTTGCGCGCTGTAGTTTCCAAGGCAGCACTCGCTCAATGAACCTTTTTGTCTCGAGTGGAACTGAGGCCTCCTTTCCGCCAATATCACTTCTGCCCGGAGTTCTCAAGAAGATCAAGAACAACTGGCTCCAGACAGGGAAGGAAGAGTATAGTATCCCAAGCTTCTGAGTATGGCCATCAATCCTCCACTCTGACTGCCTCTTCAGAAGGATTTTTTGTCGCAGCAGCAGGGGACGGTTCTCCACCCGAACGTGTCCAGTCTCCGCCTTCTTGTGTGGAGATTGAGTGGCAGTAGTTGACAGCTTTTGACCTTCCGCCTGATGTCTGTGATGTTGTCTTGGCAGCCAGGCATCCCTCCACCAAAACGGGATAAGCTGGTCGTTGAAACAAATTTGTGGCATGGTGTACCAACAAGTCTGTTGATCCCCTTTCTGCACTTCTGTCTGAGGTTCTTTTGTGTGTACTCGCCCTTGCCCAGGAGGGCTCTGCTTTGGGCACCCTTAAAAATTATCTGCCTGCCATCTCTGCTTTCTTCAGCCTACCAGATCAACCCTCCTTGTTTAAATCTCCCACTGTTGGGAGATTCCTCTAGGGTCTAACTCATATGTTTCTGCCTACCCTGTTCATAATGCCCCAGTGGGATTTGAACTTGGTACTCACTTTCCTCATGTGTGCTCCTTTTGAGCCCCTTCATAATTGTCCTCTGTGACTTCTTTAAAAACAGCCTTTCTTGTAGCCATTACCTCTGCACGTAGAGTGAGTGAGCTGAAAGCCCTTTCTTCGAAGCCACCCTGACAGTGGTGCTTTATTCCAAGGCCTCTTTCCTCCCTAAAGTGGTCACGCCTTTTCATGTAGGCCCATCCATCACCTTGCCTACTTTTTACGCACCCCGCATCCATCTTATGAAGAGAAGGGACTCCACCGTCTGGATCCAAAAAGAGTGTTTGCTTTCTACCTTAATCGTACCAAAGACTTCCGGGTGGCTGATCAACTCTTGGTTATGTGGGTGTGAAGAAATGACAGGCAGTGCAGAAACTGACCATCTCTAGGTGGGTTGTTTTCTGCATCAAAATGTGCTACTCTTTGGCTAAGAAGCAACCCCCTGAAGGTTTGTGTGCTCACTCTACCAGAGCAACTGCTGCAACCACTGCGTTAGCACTCGGATATCTACCAGGTGGCAAAGTTGGGCGTCCCTGCACACGTTCACTAAACACTTGTGCCTGGACAGTGAGGTCTGCAGGGATGGTTAGTATGATCTTGGTTCGCAGACCCAGCTCCGGGGACAGTATTGCTTGGGTATCTATTCTAAGCTAAGGACTCTTTAACTAGAAGACTCCATCAATGAACAAATTACTTACCTTCAGTAACAAATTATGTGGTAGAGGCATATCCTAGTTCCATATTCCTTACAGACCCACCCATCTTCCCCGCTCTGCGAACTGATTTCTAGGGACAGAGACTTACCTTTCAGGGCTCTAGTTCTGGTGCACCGTTCTCAGTGTTCTTCATGGCTCTATGCTCCTGGCGTGGAAAGTTGTAAAAAGAAACTGACGTCAGTGTGTCGGGCTGGCACCTATATACAGCCGCAGTGTCATCACGGCGACCTTGACACCAGCTACCAATCTGGAGTCGACCTATGCCACCTGAGGTGCAAAAGGGTAGTGCTCGAAAAATCTCCAGATTCAGTCTGACGCCTGGGGGAAATTCTAATGTAAGGAATCTGCAACTAGAATAATTCTCTACCAGATAATTAGTTACAGAAGGTAAGTACCTTGTTCTTCTTTGGCTCCATACAGAAGTCTTGCATTTCTTGTGGAATGGAAACTAATTCAAACTTGTTATACACTCAGCGGCGGCTGCTGCAGATGTCAAAGGTGGGTGGGGGAGAATGACAGGAGGAACAATAAAAAACTAAAATACTTACTGTTCCACATTTCCTGCCACCGCCTCCTGCTGCCTCGCACCTCTGCGCCTGATGATGTCTTACCATTCACTGGGACACTAACACGGGCTCTTCAGCAATCCTGGTGCTGCTCTCCTGCTATACCTAGCTGAAAAGAAGCATCAGGATTGGTGTGAGCGGCTTGGACTGCCGTTCAGACAGTGCACTGGGGTCTGTGCAGTTCCTCTAGCCGGGCTGTGCAACACTAGGTTGGAGAAACCTAAGTGCGCATGTGTGTTTGGCCGGCCTGCTCCCCCTCCTCCGTCCTGTGGACCGGCCTGGCCCCTCCCTGCACTGCTGGCTGAGCCAGCAGATTAAAAATAAAACAGTAGTAAACTATCCTTTTGTTTTTCATCTGCTGGCTCTTAGCCAGGGGGGTGACGCTCTTCTGCCATTAAGGAGGAGCCACCCATGTATACACTGCTCTAGCTGGGATTTTATTATCCTCTAATTTAATATAACAATAGTTACATATAATTTGTTGTATGCAACAATCAAAGCATTCATCTACAAACAAATAAGCTGCATATTCTCACCACCTATCTCTATTGTCTTCTTCAGTTTTTGAAGATACAATAATATAACAAGTTTGACTTTTGTATTGAGTGCGTCGGCAACATATACAGACTCAGTCAGGTTTATCTGAACAGACTGTTTTAAACTTTCTAATCTCATCATTAAAGTTATCAACAGTAGTACCTATCTCTTGTTCTGCTACCCTGGCAGATTCCAAGTGTTCATCTTCTCAGCACTCCTCTTCGGGTCCAAATAAATGAAACTGTACATATTCACATTTTGTATCTCTGCCACTGTACTATAAATAACATCTCTATTTGTTTCCCCTAAACATATTGCAGGACTCCTCACATTATAAAGCCTCCTAACTAAAGTTCACATTTGCAAGTGGTGTACAGCTAACATGCTAAAATGATGAAAGGTGCTTTGGCACACTTTCTTCGATAAACATGCAAGTGAATGTCCCTGTAGACTTGTATATTTTCTAACTTTGCATTGATCTAGTCTTTACAGAAGTACAATTCTCTGTTTAACACTTTTGCATGGAAAGTTACGTAAATAAATTCTCAGTGTGTCAATTGACTCTTGACAAACACTACTAATACTACTACATTTCCACTTCTACACAGGAACCTGTGTACGCCTTCCCTGAACCTCTTCAGCTATAACTTCCTCTACATTTCTAGGTACCATCACCTCTTTCTCAATAGGAGAACCATCTTTTATTTCATAACACGTCCAGATTCATCAACTGCATGCACTAGTGTGTTCTCTTGCAGGTAGCTTTCTTCATTAAAGAAAGGCTCAGTACTAGAAGTATGTCTCCATTCACCACTAACAACTGTGCAAGAGTTAGTTCTGTTTGTAAGTCTTTTCTTTTGGCTTTTTGCCTCATACTCAACACTGTTTTATCAAGTGTTTTCATTCTGTTTAAAATCAAACTATATCCTCAACATGTTCCTCTTGTCTGACAGCTTCTCTCCTTCTTATATACTTCTTAATATTTTTCATTAGATTCTTGATTATTCCGCTATGGAACATTTTAACTCTTTTTTTCCTTGAACTGGTGCTGCCTTCTAGTTAAACTCTTGGTTTATTGTAGGTTTTCTTACTTGTGATATCATGTACTTTTACTCCTTTCTTACTTGATGTCAAACTTTGTTTCTTTTGTACTGACCACATAGTATTTTAAGAAATGTCTTTGTTCTCTTACCAGCAGATTGTTTTTCTTACACTACATTTTCTGCATTTTGCCCCTTTTGTTTCCTCAGTTCTGAGGAGATATTATTGTTGTCTTTTTCTTTCTTCTATGACTTTTTAATGGCATGGTAACTGTGTGCACTTAAGAAGAAATTGATACCTGAAAATAAAGAAAACAAATTGTATAATAATTATATATCTACAATAATATTATTCTATTAATTGTGAAGTTTACATTTCTGTCTGTTTCTCTTGACAAATAACTTTCAGATAGCTACTTGAGTAATTCAGTAACATACCACAGAGAGGCTCTGCAGTAGTGGTGCTTATGCATAATTAAACCAGAATTTCTCTGCATACATGAAAATATTTTCTCAGTACTAATCTATATATGTGAGTGAATGTAGATGTCAACCTGTAGTACCACCATGAGATGTTTTAGTACATCTGCTGGTTTGTGACTGCCTATTTTAGTATCTGTATGGCTCTCTAAATGTGTACTCAAGTGTCTAAACAAACAGTTCAGTGCCTGTGTTGTGGTATGTGAGAATATCTATTCATTTTATTGACAGTGTTACATATAGTAGTACTTTCCGAGTATGTGAGTCAAAGTAGAAGTTTCTCCACTGCTCAGTCACTTGCTGAGTGACAGGATCCATGCTTTGAAAATATAAATGTCAGTTTCTTGCTCAGTGGTATATTCTATGTAGTGCTTGACATAGGGGTCTGCAATTGCATGGGCAACTTTCTAAAACTGAAAGGTACATTTCCTAATAACTTGCCATGCTTGATGGCATACCTATAGCATATAACGCAGATGAGTTATTTGTACTATACATAAGTTTGACTCTTGACAAACAGATTTATAGGACAATTTCAGTAGCCCATGACAGACCAAACACATGCTATGCACTAGTAGGCCTCACCCATGATTAAAGTAATATTTGTCTGTATACATGATGACATATGTCAGTGCCTGTGTTAGTGAATACAGGGGTATGGAATGTGTCTACAGTTGCCTTAGAGAGTACTCCATATATAAATGCTTTCTGAGTATATCAGTGAATGTAGAAGTGTCTCTCTTTCTCTCTCACTGGCTGAGACATACCAACTTTCCTTTGGAAACATGAATGTCAGTTCCTTCATGAGGGGAATACTCTATGTAGTGCTTGGCTTAGGGGTGTACAACTGCATGAGTACATTTCTAAAACAGAAAAGTATGTTCCTTAATCACTTAAGCACATTGCACCATCAGTGATGGCAGAGCTTAACCATATCACACAGGTGACTTATTTACACTAAACCATGAGTTTGAAACTTGCAAAGGGTTTTACAGATCACTTTCAGTGGCCAGTGACAGAGCACAGACAAGCTCTATACTAGTAGGCCTCACCCATACTTAAAGCAGTATTTGTCGCTATCCATGATAAAATTCTATCCCTACTGGCCTATATAGATCAGTGCCTGTGTCAGTGAATACAAGGATATGGAGTGTGTCTACAATTGCCTTAGATAGTACTGCATATATAAATGTTTTCTGTGTATGGCAGTGAATGTAGAAGTGTCTCTGTTTCTCTGTCACTGGCTGAGACACACCATCTTTCATTTGAAAACATGAATATCAGGTCCTTGGTGAGCGGTATACTTTATGTAGTTCTTGGTTAGGGGTCTGCAACTGCAAGAGCACATTTCAGAAACTAAAAAGTACATTCCTTAATCACTTAAGCACATTGCACTGTGCTTCATGGCACAGCGTCAGCATATCCCATAAGTAACATATTTGTGCAAAACCATGAGTTTGAAACTTTAGAAAGGGTTTTACAGGCCACTTTCAATGGCCACCAGTAGCACAGACATGCTCTGCACCAGTAGGTCTCACCCATGATTAAAGCAATATTTGTCTGCATACATGATACAATTCTGTCCCTCCTAGCCTATATATGTCAGTGCCTGTGTTAGTGAATACAGGGGCATGGAGTGTGTCTACAATTACCTTAGATAACTACTGCATATATAAGTGCTTTCTGAGTATATCAGGGAATGTAAAAGTGTCTCTGTCACTGATTGAGACACACCATCTGTGCTTTTGAAACATGAATGTCAGTTCCATGGTGAGCGGTATACTCTATGTAGTTCTTGGTTAGTGGTCTGCAACTGCAAGAGTAAGTTTCTAGAACTGAAAACAATGTTCCTTAATTACTTAACCATATTGCACCATGATTGATGGTATAGCTTCAGCATGACACAGGTGCCTTATTTGCACTAAAATGTGATTTTGAGACTTCACAAAGGGTTTTTACAGATGACTTTCAGTGGCCAGTGACAGAGTGCAGACAGGCTCTGTACTAGTAGGCCTCACCCAGAGCATGTCCGATAGGGGAAGTGAAAAAGGTGAGTCTCCCTCTCTCTTCCCAGCTTGAAGCGGATTCTGAGATAGCCAGTGCTGCTCTAGTGATTGGAGAAATTTACATGGTCTGGCCACTAGGTTTTGGTCAAAGTGACACCATTGTTTATCTGTTTCCCCTCTCAGCTATTCAAATATATAGCAAATATATAGCGTATTTGAGAAGCTTGGTAGTAGTGTAGGGGATGTGATCCCTCAAACCCACCCTCCCTGGTGTCTTTCATATAGGTTTTAACTAGAAGTCATGATAGTTTCCTCTCCCCAATGTAATTCATGCAGACTGTCTTGAGGCGTGTAATATCTTTCCTGTGAATGGGGAGGGACATGGCTTGAAAGATGTATAGCATGCATGTTTATATGTTTATTCTAAGTGCAGCGTGACTTCCCACCCAGGAGAGAGAGTGTTTCCCATATGCTCACAGAAGAGGAGCTCAAAATTTGACCTGGTGCATAGGAGGTTGGATATCAGCTGAAGTCTCAGGTATTTGATTGTGTTTGTAGTCCAGCAAAACCGCGTTGTATTGTTTAATGAGTCTACTATGGAGCTCCCCCACAACCCCGTACCAGAATCATGCCCTCTGGTTTGGTCGTGTTGATCTTGAGGCCTGCTACTGTCTGGAATTAATCAAGGAGACAGACTAGGGCTTGAAGTGATTGGACTCTGTGGGAGTGAGGAGTATATGGTCTGAAAATGCAGACACCTTTAAGGTATCACAACAGAATTAGATGCCATGGATTTGAGGATGTCACTCTAAAACACACAAAAAAAGATAGAATTCTGGAATTAATCTCAGGCACCTGTAAGTATTTAGGGCCCCATCTCAGTCTTTTGTTATTTTTGCACTCCATGCCACCTCAGTTTGGATCCAGCCATATGTAAATTAGTTTTGACCCTGTACTATTTGGAACAGTTCCTAATTTTCTGTAGTATGGGGTTCTAAGAAGAGGTCTGGGGATAAAGGGCATCCCTGGCAGGTACCTCTATGAATAAACACTGGGGTCTATATGCGGCCACTGACTTTAACTCTTGCCCTAGGTCTAAAGTAAAGGGCATTTATCCAACCAAGAATCTCATCATGAAAGCAAGATTTATTCAGGACATTAACAGCATGACCCAGTCCATCCTGTCAAATGCTTTCGCAGCGTTGAGTGGCAGGAGGATTGTGGCCTTACCTTTCTTCCTACCGATATCAATGAGATGTAGGGGCTGCTTAGTTTATTTTAGCTTGTAGCTCGATTGCGTACAAAGTCACCCTGATCAGAGTGGATTAAGTCAGTTAATGGCCCATTTTAGCGATTGGCCAAAACTTTGGCTCAGAGCTTAAGGTCTAGATTAAGCAAGGATATCAGCCTGTGAGACAAGAAAAGGGTTGGATCCTTGCCCAGAATGTGTATCAGTGCTATAGAAGCTTAAGTCATGCGTTGGGTGGTGCTTGTAATGGCAGTGAGATCACTAAAGAGAGTGGCTAGGCTGAGGTGCAAATCGCTTATGTCTTACGTTTACCCTCAGTGGCGTTATATGTAACACCATTGTCATCCTTGACTTCACAGATAAGTGTACAAGCCTGGTAGGCCCGCAACTTAAGTGCCAGCATACTGCCAGCCTCATTTTCTCCCTCATGAAAATGACTCCTAGATGAGGATATAGTTGGCTCTGTCTAGTTCTAGCATACAGAGTAAGCCCCTCACTACCAAGACTTTCTGACAGATACTATTGGAAGGCATGTATTCATATTGTTGCCCAATTTCCACTGGATCCTTAGACAAGTTGGTCCTTGACAGCTCAAGCATACGTTTCAGCCTTGCCATATCCTGGATCAATAGTCACCTGACTACAGCCTTAAAAGTGCCCTAGGTCTCTCACTGATCTATTTTCCCTGTGTCATTGAGCGACAAGTATTCCATGAGTTTCTCCTGAATCTCGGTTACACCCATGTCACAAAAAGGGAAGTTCAGGAGCCCCAATCTTGCTGCATTGCCTTTCCCTCCCATTGAAGGGTGATGGAGACAGGACCATGGTCCAATAGATTTTGGGGGAGTTGCCTTTCAGATATTTTGTCTAAGAGGCAGAGGTCTATCTGGGTATATGTACCCTGTGCTGCAAAGTAATGGAATAGCAAATAGTAAGAGGGTGATGAGTGCGCTAGGCATCCATCAAACCCAGTTTAGCAAGCCAACTCCGTCCCTTCAAAGGTAGATCAAGTGTCCCATCCATGTCACTGTTTTGACCTGTCGTGTGATGTGTTGAGAGCTGTTGAAATTCCCCTGTTGCACAAAAGCAACAATATTGTAGCATATTTGTCAGGAGATTCTTCTGTTCAGAGTTTAGGGCATAGATTGATGTTCAGCTAATTGAGTGATCCTTCCAGAGGCCATTAACCACAACCCACTGACCTTCTTTGTCTAACTTGTGGTCACGCTCAGTAAAACACGCATGGGGAGGCAAGAGGATGGTCCGGTCTGCCATTTTAGAGCAAGAAGATGCGTGGTACTGAAGTGGGAATGTGTGGGATTTCAGCCTGTGTATGTTGATCCCCGAGAAGTAAGCCTCCTGGGGTACACAAATGTTAGCTTCAGACGATTTGAATTCACCAACATACCTAGCCTCTATGAGGACCTGTTAAGGCCTCTAACATTGTATGTGAGACTCTTCAGTTTCATGAGATCAATAGCCATGGAGTAGTATCTGTATAAAGGATTTGGTTGTGGCCTCCCTTTCCCTGGACGAGAAGGGCTTGTGCAAAAATTTGCGGTTTCAGATGTGTAACTTCCGTCCTTTCCCAAAAGCTCCCTACCTGTAAAACTTCAACCTCTAATGTCCCACGATAAGAGGGACAGGACAAGAAATACATGTTTGTGAAAGTAATCAGGTCTACAAAGTGGGTATTCCTGGACTACCACAGCAGAAACCTGTATAAGGATGGTATAGGCAGTGAAGACACTGTTATAGGTCCAGCCCACCATCAGTACCCCGGTAGAAGGACAGAATTCAAGGCTTTATTTCTCCCACAGCAGAGTGCACTCATCAGAATTCAGGTGTGGCCCGGCACAAGCCCTGCATCATTAGTCAGTCAGCATCCTGTATGTTATCTGGACCTGAGGTGCTGCAAAAGCTGGACTTTACTATTTCAATTCCTTTGGAGCTGAGTCAGCATCACCTGGTGCATCCAGGCACAGCCCGCCATCCTGCCTCTCACCCTAAGGCCTCCCACTCCCACCTCCTGGTCCAACCGCTGCTTCGTCTTTCAGTAGGCCCAAGATTTGTTTAGCTTCCTAGAGTGAGGCAGTGTTGTGTGTACAGCCACTCAATAAAATATATTGCAAATCAGCTGTGTCCCCCAATATTTTATGTTGTGGGAGATGAAGAAGTCTGTAATGGGTTTGACGTTTGTTCGGAAGTGTTGCTGAAAGATCCTGGAAGAGGGTCGCTCCTTAGCAATGTTTGTCTCTTTGTCTGAGAAGCGATGATGCGTTCTAAAACATCTGGTATTTGTTTCCTCACCCTTCTGAGTGGCACAACCCTATGTGCTTTGTCCATGAGAATTGGTTCAGCACTGATTCTCTACCTGCATGACCTAGTTTTGAGGCCTTCATACTTCTCCAGCAAGAGGAAATATTTTTCCTCGAGTTGTAGCATTCGTCGTTGTAGGATTTTGCGCTCTTCACTGGGTTTATCAATAGAGGTTTCCATCTGGGCCACTGTCTCACCAAGGTCGTCATCGCCTCACAGGAGGATGCGTTTTTCTTGTTGGTCACTTTTAAAACGGTCCTCAGGTTATTGGGTCAGCCCTTGGGTGTACCAACCAAGGACTGGATCTACCACCTCCGGTCCCTGCTCTCCTTATCTAGCATGGTGCCACAGAGGGGAGCAACACTGGCAACAAGAGTAGCTAGGTTACAGGTGCTCAGGACCTTCGTGGATGTCCTGTATTGCTGGACGAGAATTGCTTTTTCTCCTGGAGCGGTGACAGCAGAGGTCAATCTCAAGACCACAGGACACACAGCTAGGCAGTCTCAAAAGGCACTGCCTCCTCTTGAGATAAAGTGCCAGTCATGCTCAGTCCTGACGTCGCTACTCTACAAGGCATCTCTGCTAGGTCTATACTTAAAGGGGGGGTGGTGACCAAGGACCAGAACTACCCACCGAGTCTCCGCTCACCTCTTTGAGGGACAACCACAGGATGGAGCACTGACTGCAAAGTCTTCAGGTCTCATAGATTTGCACAGATCAGGATTTATGCTCTCCAGGAGGCCCAGTGACTCTAAACTTTGACACCAAAATGTTGCATCTTGGAGCACCACAAGAGGCCAGGTGCTGTTCCCACGTTCTCCGGGTTCCCACGTGTGTGTGTGTGATTGTGTGTGTCAGACTTCAGGGCCCAGCATGCATTGCCATGCTGCACCTGTGTGGGATGCCTCCCCAGCATCCAAACTACTAATCACTCTAAATTAGCAGTTCTTAACCTTTTGACCGCTGTGAACCCCCACTGAGTCATTACTGGAATCCAAGGTCCCCTCCACTCAGTCATTATTGGAAGCCAGGGACCCAAAGCCTAAGCAATTGCTATGATTTGAACCTCAGAACAATACACAAAAACACAAAAAACATGTATACACCAAAGAAATAACCAGGTATTGGAATATTTAGTTTAATTCACAATAAAATTATGAAAATTTTAAACATTTAAAATTTTGCTTATTTATTTGTATATATCTTATTTGTTAAATGTATTAATTTTAATATTATTTCATTCTGTAAAACATCCGTAGCCACCCTGAAAAGGCTTTGCGGACCCCAAGGGGTCCCTGGTCTACAGGTTAGGAACCACTACTGTAGATTTCAGGCCCGGTGACCCGCAAGGCACACCTTTGGGATCATCCCGATCTAATGGACTTTTAGGGAAAGGAGCATGACAGTGATTCCCTCCAGCTGTAGGCAACAAGGATAACTTTTTCAGAGCTGGGCTGGGAGCTCAGAAACTACCCAACAGCCATCATGTTGGGCTTGGTCACATCCCTCAAAATTAACTTTTAATTTCATTCCTAAATCAAGAGCCGGTGCAGCTCCGTGTTCATTCTGCGTTTGTTGTACTTCTGCTAATGGGGTTGTGCTTTGCATAGCAGTATAGATACTTGTAAAGTTTATTCTCCAAATAGCACACTCTTCTACAAGGGCTATCATACCAAGTGGAACACATACAGTTAACACTAGGTGTTGTATGAGGATAGACTGCCTCTGGCTGGATAGCTTTGTGGACAATCCAAAATTGAATCTCATCTCGCTGTGTGGGAGCTTTGTCCATGATAACATTAATAGTGGCTGAACTAATTGCCTGCACTGCGGGATACACCTGTTGTGCAGGGCCAGGAACAAATGCCCCCGTTGAGGTCAACAGTAAAATAGACTGTTGAAGTCTCCGATAAATTACTACTAATTGATCTAGTAAGGGCCTTAAATATAGTGCAGGCAAATTTACTGTGTCTGTTATCTTATGTACCCACCTGATCCTGGGCCAAGTAGCCCTTTATTACTCAAAAAGCCCATTCTAACATTCTGAATTAAATAGGGTCATTGTCTATCAAATCATGTTTTATGTTATTGATATCCTATCTGGACTTCTAAGTCAGGGTCATAATTAGCAAGTATTGTAGCAGATCTGTATAAATGAACATTTCCTTTATTGGGATCAATGGAATCACTCTCTTCCCATGAGTAAAGTATTTAATTGGTGTGTGCAGCATAAGCATTTACCTCCCTGCATAATGAGCACCTCTAGCCAAGAGGTTTTGTATAATTAGTGGCCTGAAAATACCTGTATTTTAATAGGTTGCTGCGCCATTATAAATAGTTTTAAAACATGCAACTCAAAACTAAAACTAAAATGGGAAATAACCTTTTATTAGTCAAGCGCATACCAAACCCATAGCAAAGAGGGTGCACCTATCTAAATTGAGGGAGAAGCCCAATATTTCTTTAAGGGAAACGGGCTGCATTAAAAAAAAGAAGCTGTTAAATGCAGTCCGTTTTCCTTAAAGAAAAAATGGGATGCATTTTAAAAAAAGTAAAATTAAGTATTTTTTTCATTTTTTTTAAGAGCAGGAAGTGGTCTGTGGGACCACTGCCTGCTCTTAAAAAACATTTTCACTACCATTCACAAAGTGGAAGGGTTCCTTGGGGACCCCTTCCTTTTTTGCAACTGGGTTACCACCTACTTGAAGTAGGTAGTAAACTGTGAATGTTTTGTGACCGCATTTCACAAAATATTCCTATATATCGCTGCAGGTCGGTATGAGGAAGAACCGCCCTGAACATGCCCTTTCCTAATACGAATCAGTATGTATTTGCAATTCCAAATTGCAATTCGGTAACATGTTACTGAATCGCGAATTGGAAATGATACATACCAAAATGCATTTTGCTGGTCACAATTGGCCTGATTCTGTGAATCGGGCTGTTTGCAACCGGTAAAATGCATGATACATATGGCCCCTAGTCAGTATACCGTTATGAGACAGAGAACCCTATGAGTTGCACCTCCTCAACCCACTGAGCATTACATGATTATGGTGCTTATTAGGTATTAATCATTCCCCTGAGACTCACAAGAATAGATAGTAGAACTCAAACCCTCTTTAACCATGAACAGGTGCACCCAAGAATACTAATAAAGTAGGAATAGATGTTCAAGATTTATTAAAATTAAAATTCTGTCCTAGTGCACACAATATGAATAGCAGTTATTATGAAAATAAACAAGATAACGACAATAATATTTGTCAAAAGGTAGAAAAACAGAAAATAGTGTAACATGAGGATGGCAGTTTAGGGAGATTAGCCTATGGAGGACACATTGTACCTTTTCCGGAGCCTTAAACAAGATAAGACATTTATAGCTTCTGTCTGTTTCTCATCTTAGAGCCCCTGGATCGAAGTTCCTCTGTATCTAATTATGTTTTGTTCCAGCATATACACGCTATTTGAAAAACTGTTGAATATTTTAAGAATAAACATTGTATAAAAGGCCCTTCTAGCCATTCACCTACTTATGTTCTGTGAAACATTATTTACTGTTTAAAAATAATACTGAAAAAAACAAGGTATTGAATTCTATGAAACCTTGTTCATTCCTTAGGAATTAAAACTAGTAAATAAAAATATCAACCAGTGCCAAAAAACAACCAAGATAGTCGACCCAGCTCAATACCACAGTATAATGAACCAAATACCTCAACAACATTGGTAATTGTGCATTTGCACTTTCATGTTGTCGCAGACCTCCTCATTCTCTTGACAAAAGCAACCTCTTTCATTGTCAGTTGTCTCATCATCATCTGGTTCTTGTTCCTGCCATTACATCTAAAACCCCTTACATAGATTGATCCACAGCACTTAAACATTAAAGAAACACTCATTATTCTTTAACCATTCTATGCAAGAGCTTTCCCTGAAATGTTGGTTAACTATTTTGATGATCTAAATCAAAATGCTTAGAGTGTTCAAAAGCATTGAGCTATTATTAGTGTTTGGGAGATACTAATCATGACAGTTTGTATACACTAACACATCAATAACGGCAGCTGTAATAAGAATTATTAAAATGTTATTGAGAGCTGTGCAGATATTTTCATGTCTTGAAATCATCTTCTTTGTAAATAGTTATTTCAAAACCTTAATCTTAATCTTTCAGAGCACAGTAGCAAAGTACATAAAGTGATCAGTAATCTAAGTGATTAGCAATCTGATACAGACTTCTAGCCACAGAATCCTTACCTTTGAATATCGCCAGGTGTCAGACAGGATCCATCCCGATGTTCATTTGACGCACACAAAGTCATCAGGAAAATCGAGTAAGTCCCACGATCACAGATAGTCAAAGAGGCATTCTTTGCCGATGAGAGCAAGACCTTCCTCTACGCCCGCTTGAGTGCCAGCTTCACTGACTCCCCTAGGCAATGCTATCCCCATCGTTATACCTAACACAGAGCAAGATGGGTGTTGTCCGGCGCTGCCTCTGGCGCCAACTGAGGACATCCCCCCGGAGTAGAGCCTTGTTTAATGGATAGGCCTGGAGAGGGAGACGTTTGGGTGGGGTCTGTGTACCCTTATGGAGAGGACCCAATTGAGGAGGACAACTGGTATGACGAACTGGTTGAGGCTAGTAGGTTAGACACCTCACCTGACACTGACCTGGTTTCCCCACCTACTGTGACTACGGAGGAGGGAACCACATTTGCAGTAGTGGTGTGCAGGACGGCTGAGGTCCTAGACCTTAACCTACCCTCACTGGCATTCAAAACTAACATTTTGAGTGCTGATTCATTCAGGAGTTTTCCCCTCAGAACCTTTATTCCCATTTAATGAAGCCCTTAAAGACGTGCTTTGGCCTGGTCCAAGCCCTTCACTGGGGATCCTGTTCAGAGGACAGTTGCGCGCCACAATCACCCCACTCCTGGGATCTCAGTTTCCTTACCTAGCACCCCACCCCGCAGAGCTTTGTGGTCCCAGCCTCCTCATCCAGTATTCACCATAGTGCAATCCTTACCACTCCACCGGATAGGGAATGCAAGAGGCTTGACACCTTCAGTAACAGAATGTTAGTTTCCACCAGCCTGGCACTGTGTGCTTATTGAGCCATTATTCCCATACACTATGGGATTCATTTGTGCAAGTGCTGCCTATGGTCCTAGAAGAGGCTCAGGACATATTCTGTCAGGCAGTTGCAGACAGGAGAGATTCAGCAAGTTCTCCATCAGATGTAGACTCGACACTAGTGACTTGCTGGACAGAGAAACTTCATTGTTTGTGGCATTTCAGCGCCACGCCTGCTAAGAACATCTGTTTTTTCAGGGGATGTCCAGGCTTCCCTCTTGGACATGCCTTTTGATGTCTCTTGCCTATTTAGAAACAAGGTGGATTCAGCACTGGAGCGCTTCAAGGACAGCAGGGCTATGGCCAGGTCCTTGGTCTTTTCTATGGCATCTCTTCAACCCCAATCTGTCTTTCGTGGCTACGGAATAGGTCTCCAGCCACGCTGATATCTCCCAACCACCACTGCCAGAAGACTTTGTGGTCTTTTCCTGGCTGAGGAAGCGGCTCCCACAGACCGCGCTTGTTAGGCAGCCAGTGGTCAAGTTTATTCCCCACCTCCCTAGCATCCACTGCCTCCAAGCTTATTTAGTCGTCCCTCAGGCCATCACGGGCTTCCAGTGGGAGGCAGGAAATGCCATTACCTCCCCCACTGGGATTCTGTAACATCAGACTGTTGTGCATTACATATTGTTCAAAGGGGATACTCCCTCCCCTTTGTGACACCCCCTCCACCCATCCCACCCACTTATGATCAGCTGATGGAGGACAATCTCTCCTTGCTCCATCAAGAAGCTCAGGTTCTCTTGGCCAACGGAGCCATAGAGAAGAGGGTGCCTGCATCAGAAATAGGTCGTGGTTGCTATTCATGCTACTTTCTGACACCAGAGAAGATCAGTACCTTCTCAACCTCTTCTTGAAGGAGAAATTCAAAATACTCGCACTCATCCAAGTTTTGTCTGCCCTGGATCTGGTGGTCTGAATGGTAGAGTTGGAGTTGCAGGAGTCTTATTTCCACATCTCCGTCCTGCCAGCCCACAGATGGCTCACAGTGGGTCACAAGCACTTTCAGTTCACTGTGCTCTCCTTCAGCCTTACCAGCGCCCCTCAGGTGTTCACCAAGGTGATGGTGGTGGTTGCAGCTCATCTGCAGAGATCAGGGATTTCAGTCTTATGCTACCTCAATGACATGTTGCTGATTGCAGGCTCACCCCAGGCATTCATCTCCAACCTTCAGACTACGGCGAACCTCCTGCACTCTCTGGGGTTCACTATCAACATGCCAAAGTCACACTACTTCTTCTCAGATGCTCACTTTGATCGGAGCTGTTCTGGGCATGGTGCAGTTTTGGGGTTTTACTCCCGAACAGTGATTCAAAGATATTCAGGCTATTACACCGAAGTTTCATCCTCTATCCTGGATTTGGGTGAGACTGACACTGAAGCTATTGGACCTCATGGGCACCTGCATCCTGCAAGTGGCACATGCCCCCTAGCCAATGGGCTCAGTGTAAGGAGAATCTTTCCAACATGGTCCAGATCTTGGAGGGAACTGCAAAGGATCTGCATAGGTGCCTAACAAACTGTGATTGGGTCAGTGGCAGACCCCTTCTCTCTTCTGCCAGAGTTTACTGTAGTGATAGATGTTTCAGGTGAGGGTGTCCATCTGGGAGAGGTGGAGATCAGAGGACTCTGGTCTCTGGTGGAGTCCAAGCTTCCATCAACTTTCTAGAGCTTTGAGGGATCCTTTGATCAAGGGAAGGCCAGTGCAGGTGTCCACAGACAACGCGAGTGCCGTGTGGCACTGTAACAAACAACACAGGTGGGGTTGTGGACCCTGTGTCAAGAAGCTCTGCACCTCTGGACATTGCTGGAATGTCAGGGCATTTCCCTCGTGGCTCAACACATGGCGGGCTTTCTGAACGCCAGAGTGGATGAACTCAGCTGAATATGCCTAGTGGATCACAAATGGCATCTCCTCCTGGAGGTGGTACATGGTCTCTTTCAGCAGTGGGGAGAGTGTTGGTTAGATCTGTTAGCCACTGCCAAGAATACACAGTGTCAGCAGTTCTGCGTGCTGGAGTTTCCAAGGCAGTTCTCGCTCAAAGGCACTTTTCATCTAGAGTGGAGCTCTGGGCTCCTGTAAGCCTTTCTGCCAATACCACTCCTGCTCAGAGTTCTCAAGAAGATCAGGAATAACAGGGCCCAATTCTTTCTAGTGGCTCTGGATTGGGCATGGAAAGTTTGGTATCCCAAGCTGTTGAGCATGACCTTTGGTCCTCCGGTCAGACTGCCTGTACCGGAGTATCTTCGGTCACAGCAACAGGGCAGGGTTCTGCACCCGAACCTGCACACCCTCCACCTCCATGAGTAGAGATTGATCACTGATAGTTGACATCTTTCGACCTTCTCCCCAAAGTCTGTGATGTTATTTTGGCAGCCAGGCATTCCCCCCACCAAGAGGGTATACGCCTACATTTGGGAAAAGTTTGGATCATGGTGTAACTCCCACAATGTCGGCCACTTATCTGCACCTCTCTCTCAAGTTAATTTTGTTTGCACTGCCTTTGGCCTAGCAGGGCTCTGCTTGGGGCACAGTTAAGGGTTACCTGTCTGCCATCAATGCATTTTTGCGGTTGCTTGACCAACTTTTCTTTTTAAGTCACCAGTTGTGGCTAGGTTCCTTAAAGGCTTGCAACATATGTTTCCACCTAAGCCCTTTATAATACCTCATTGAGACCTCAAGTGGTTCTTACCTTTCTCACATGTGCACCATTCAAGCCTCTACACAATTGTAATCAGGCTGCTGACCATCAGAACTGCCTTTTTAGTGGCCATAACATTGGCCAGGCGGGGGGCAGCGAACTACAAGCACTCTCAGCGTTGTTGTTCTACCTTAACCGCACAAGACAGTTCCGGGTGGACAAATAAGTCTTCATGGATTATGTGGGAGCAAAGAACGGGAAAGCTGTACAGAAGAGAACCATCTCACAATGAATTGTCCTGTGAATTAAGATCTGCTATACACTGGCCAAGAAACATCCCCCTGACGGATTTTGGACTCACTCACTGTACCTTGGTAAAATGGTATCCCCCATTCTAAAGTGCATAGATGTCGTGTGTAATGGTCCACAAGTCATGGTGTATGATTTTGAATGGTTTACTTTTAGGTCCAGACCTTCCATATATTCAGTAAAAAGATCTAATAGCTTCTGCAGTGCAATTGGGGTTCGAGCAATGAGGACCACGTCATCCGCATACAAAAGTATTGGCACGGAATAATCCCCCACCTTTGGGACGTCCACTCCTACCCGGGATAAATGATGTGTGATACCATTAATATAAATTAAAAACAAAAAAGGTGCTAAAATACAGCCTTGTCTGACACCTCTCGTGAACCTTATTGGAGACAGTACTTCCCCTTATGGGCCACATCGGACAGATACTTTAAGATCATGGTGCAGGCTTCTCAATAAAATGAGCAAATCTCAATCCACTCCCATTGTCTGAATAATCTTTCATAATTTATCCCTGTTAACCAAATCAAAGGCTCTTGACAGGTCAATAAATGCCATATGGATGGCGCCCCTCTTAGCCTTTACATGTTTACTGGTAATGAAACTTAGATTTAAAATTTGCTTCACAGTCCCTACACCCGGCCAGAACCTGAACTGAACGGGTGTTAAATTCTTATTCTCTTCGGTCTATGTCTCAAGTCGGGCGAGGATAACCCTTCCCTATTCTATCTTTCAATCTGAACACAAAAAGATACCGGCTCTTCTAATGTAGAGCAATAGAGAAGAATGTGGAACACAAATTAATCACTGTGAACCTCTTTGCATATGCTGGAATTTGAAACAAAATCACTATTGGATTCAGTACCATAGGACAACATGAGACTGCTTCTGTTTTTTAAAAATATTTCCTTATTCAGTTTTCACAGAGAAAAACAAACATTGTAACATACCCCCAACTGTTGAATAACATGGGACTACTTTTGAAGGCATAGGGCCAGATGTACTATGGACTGGTTGCAAAATTCTGGCTGCTGTTTGCAACCAGTATTTTTGTGACCAGTGCAGTATTTCTTGAGCCGACCTATGTACTGCTAGGACTGTTTGCAAAATATTGAATCATAGTGGGTCACAATTTGACTATCTCATGACTATTAAAGAAGTAGGTTGCACATTGATTGTGACCACAAATCATTTGGCACTGTGATCAAAAACAATACACCCAAATCTTTCCATGATATCTTTGATACGGGGTGTAGCCTTTGAGTCCAAGATGGTGGACATGTGTCTCTAACACACTGAGACTTTCTTCACCATCTTTGACAATCCTGGGATAGAACTGCTTCATTTTGCCATGCTTTGCTGCTGTTCTGGTGCCTGGGGGGCCCACTCGCTCAACTTCTTGGGTGCCCAAGTTCCCGAGGGTGGACTGGCATCACTCTAGTCAAGGGCATCCAGGCCCTATCATGGCAGCCTTGTGCTGGGGGAGCCAGAGGTCATAGCGGAGCTGCCGCACAATAGCAGAAATAGACACCCTGAGTATGCTGCTTTAAGGGTGGGACAGCGGTGCCCTGCAGCGAGTCTGCCTGCTGGCATGGCTGTTCCACTCTGCGCCTGATCGACCAATCCATCAAAGACAATGGCTGGGCTGGCAGCCTTAAATTGCGGGTGTTTCCCTTCCTTCTTCCCTTGCACTCCTGAGGAGATGTGCGGTCCGGCTGCAGCAGAGTGTCCGAGAAGTAGTACCCACAGCACATCTGGTGTGCCTGTGTCTCGGCCAGGGAGGTGATGTGTACCGGGCCTTCCAAGGGACCAGCGTTGCAGAGCAGAGGCCACACAAGATTTGCCGGTACAGTGCAGGCATCTGTGGCCTTTTTCTGGAGCTGCTGGTTTGAGGATTTGGGAGCCACATCTTACCAAGGATGAAAATACCTTCAGCTGCTCATGCTGCCTTGCTTGACTCTTTGAGGTAAGCAGGTTGAGGCTTCTGGCCTTATGTTCCCTGCAGGTCTAATTGAAGGGCCTGGGGCACTGGGAACCGTTACCAAACGGTCGACCTTTCACTTGAGCTTCCGTCTTGTTGGCCCTCCAATCTCCTGTTATTTGCCCTGCTGTGCCCCGGACATGTCCTTGGGGGCTATGGAAGGCTAAGCAGAGGGCAGACACCGGAGCAGAGGGACGTTAATGGTGAGCCTTGTGCTTTCCTCTTCCCAGCAGGGGGAGCCCCCCTCTTCCTGCCACTTTTGTCCTGGCCCCTTCCCTCCTGCTACATTCCATACTGTATTCAGTGATGGGGAAGGTCAAGGGGCCTATTGTGCAGATGGAAACATGTACAGAGCAGCCAGCCACCAAGCGGGGTAGTTCCCATGGCAGAGGCCTGCTCACTGAAAGAGCAATCCTCTTCCACCGATCTGGACGCACTTTTGAAGGCCATTCAATCCACTCCTCTAAAGAAGCGGTGGAATCCAAAATAGGAGAGATCAAAATTCATGTGTGACTTCTACGGCAGACTATACGGAATATGGTCTTGAGGATGGCGGATGCGGAAGGTCAGGCTTCCACCCTAGAAGACGAGCTGGCCACTCTCAGGCACACAGTCTCCTAACTTCCATTTATACTATGGTTCTGGTATCGCTGGCAGAAGATGCCGGAAAAAGTGATCTAGACTAAATAACCTATGTTTTGTAGGCTTTGCTGAGAATGCTGAAGGTCCCCTCCTGGAAAGTTTTCTTGAAACCTGGCTGAAGTTCTGCTGCTCGAACAGCCAGGTTTTGAGGAGTCTTCTGAAGGTAAGAAGGTCTTTGGTCTGATGTCATCGCCGTCATAAAGCCGGGGAAAATGCCAGAACCAGATGGGTTCCCCATAGAGTTTTACCATAAATTTTGTGATGTGTTGGGTCCCCATCTCTTGGCCCTCTATAGGGAGGTGGTGGACATGGGTCATCATAGCCATGTTAACAGTCCTCCCTAAGTCGGGATAGCCACCCATCTAGTGCACCTCTTCTCGGCCCATTTACCTGATAAATGTTACGTTAAAAATCTAAGCCAGGATATTGCCTAACAGGCTCCAGCGAGCCCTCCCGGTCCTAATTCACCCAGACCAATGCGGCTTCAAGCCTGGCCGTAGTACCAGGCATTGCTTACATTGTGTGGAAGCAGCACTAGCCCATATTTTGGATTTACAGGATCCTTGTGCCCTTCTCTTAGTCTTAATAGATTTTGAAAAAGCTTTTGACTCCCTTGACTGGTCCTTTCTGTTTGAGGTCCTGAAAAAGATTGGGTTTGGTACCAAATTTAGAGCATACGTCCGGTTACTATATAATGCTGCACAGATGCTGGTGAACAGGACAATGTCAGACACTTTCCCAATCCGCAGAGGCACCAGGCATGGCTGGCCACTGTCCCCACTCCTTTATACCCTAGCCATTGAACCCTTGGCTCGGCTCTTCCACTGTGATGCGCAGATGAAGGAGTGGCAAAGCTGTGACTATGTGGAGGATAGGAATCACCCTCTTTGTGGATGACGTTGTCCTCCTACTAGCTAATTCCCACCTCTCAGGCCCATGCTCCCTGGAGATGTTTACCCTGCTTCAGTCTGAGAGGAGACAAAATGGAAGGAATGCCAAGAATGCAGCACTCTTAGTCATAGTTGTATTAAGGCACTCCCAAAGGCTCGTACAGCAAAAGAATAATGTGAACGTTTATGTCAAATGCAGCAACACAAGTGCACTTCTGAAAATACTCACAGCAGTAGAATATTAATGATCATGGAAACAAAGAAAATGCACTATTTCAACCATGGATAGTATGTGTGTATATATATATATATATATATATATATATATATGTGTGTATATCTATATATATCTATAGTGACTATGTATTTGTACACAAGGCAAAGCTGAAAATAAGCTTCCCTCCTCAGAAATGAGTTTCTTCTAACCCGGTTGTCAAGCTTCTTTCCCTTATATACTTTAAACAAGGTGGTGAGGAGAATTCTAGAAACCACCCCTTCCACGGATGAGTTGTTGTTCAAACGCTGACGGACCCAGGTCAGTGTTGGAAAGGAGCACACATGAGACCGACCAACTCCCACAGCGATTTTCCAAGACGGAGCTGTTATGTACCCTTCCTTCAGTGAGAAAGAGCGAAAACACATTGCACAAGCTGCAGAAAAATACCTGATGGTGGGTGAAGCTAAGCACAAAATGGAGTCAGTGGTCACGATGGACCTGGTGGTGGTTAAATGACAATAGCATTACATTACCTTATAAGGAGTAGGCTTAGATGTTTGAGTGAATTAGCATAAATCTCTCTTGGTTCCCATCCATGGTAACCAAACTGCAATCAACAGACACCCATCTATCTCTGTCCGGAGGCTATGCTTCCAATACCGGGGAATGGATATTTCTTTGAACCCCGACCTCACCTGGAGTCATAATCTCATGCCACTTATGACTAAACAAAAATATGACTTTCAGAGATGGGAACAATTTCCTCTTAACTTACTGGGTAAAGTGGCTATTTTTCAGATGATGGTCCCTCCCAGATTTCTGTATACTCTCTAATAGTTCCACCTTAACTTTCCAGGTCTCTGGTTTCAAAAAATAAGTGCCATGATCTGCACTTTCTATGGGCAAGTCTCCTGGTCCACATAGCCCTGGATAAGTGCAGGCAGTCATTATATAATGGAGCATATGGGATGGCTGATATTAGGATGTATTACTGGGCGACCCAGTTGATGGTAATAAACGACTGGCTGACCGGAGGGGGGCGACCTGGCGTACCATTTGGAGCTCTGATGTTTGAGCATGGACACCGTCCTGGGACTACTCTATGGTACACCACTCCCTGGCTGGCTCGAGGCGATTACTGCTCCCATCATCAAGGTATGGCATCTGTCTTCCAGCTTCACTGGTTGGGACAAGAAGCGTATACAACTGGCCCCACAGTGGGAGGGGTGATGGTTGCAGCATATAGTTTGTCTTAATGGCTTCAGACACTGGGACATGATTGGAATTGCCACTTTAGGTGACGTGTGTAAGGATGGTCACCTGCAATCCTTTTTTGGCTAGCTTCAGCACCAATTCCCACTATCCATCATGCAATTTCATAAATACTTACAACTCCGTCATGCTTCATCACATCTGGGCCCCAACCGTACTGCCTGGCTTCAGCCCCCTCTAAGCTAGGCTCTTTATGGGTCCCATCGGTAAAGGGGCAACATCCTTTCTATATCATACCTAAGTGAACAATGTGCTAGAAGTGTTCCTGTCACTCAAACAGAAGTGGGAGAGATGGGTTTACCTACGGGAAGCCGTGGAATGGAGGAAGACGTGGATGGTGCCCCACAATATAGATATTCCTTCAGGGATGTGATTGATGCAATTGTATTATCTCACACCACATATGTCACGCCTCAGCGTCTGTGGAAGGTTATCAGAATCTCCCTGCCCTCCTGCTTCACACGAACCTATGGCCAAGCTGACTTTTTCTTCATGGTTATTGGGCCTCTTCCCTGATAATGGGTTTGGGCAGGTCAATAGAACATTGTCAAGAATCCTAGGCAGAATGGTGTACTTCACCCCAAAGGTTGGCCTGCAGGGTTTACTGGAGGACATCGGTGGCCCACTCTGCCAGCGAATACTGGTGGGCATAGCTACAACGGTTGCCGAGCAGAATATTTATCACAAATGGGGTCCTCTCACCTTGGCAGAGTGTCAGAAGGGACCGGACTGGTGTGCCAAAATGGAACAGCTGATATAGCGTGTCAGAGGCTGTCCTCAGAAACACACAACAATATGGGACAAACGGTGGGCCTACCATGGACTGGATAGCACTGAATAATTGGTGTGTGGGATGGGAGGTGTGGAACCAGTAGACCAGTGATCTTAAAGTGATACGTTTGAGGCAAAATTTGGTCTTTGTTGTACAACAAACACAAAAAATTGATTTAAATATATATCTTTGATACAGTAACAATCCGTTCCACCTCTGCAGACCATTTCTCATGCTTCTCTTTAAGCTTTGGAAAATCTTTCATAAATACCCATAAATCATTTCTACTTCACAGTACATGAGCATAAGCCAGACCACTTGCTCTTGGCACTTCTCTTAGTGGGGAATTGTCCTTCAACACCACACTCGGAATCATTCACAACTCTCCTTACTTCATTCTCCAGTGGCTTTGAAATCTATCTTTCTTATGTCTTTCCACAGTTTTCCAATCTTTAATTCTACAGTCGTATTCAAATTTGCACTCAGTTGTATAATTCTCTTTTTGCAGATTGTGTCATCACCATTATATAAGATTTTACAAAGTCTTCTTTTGTACAAATCAACACACAGTTCACCAGACACTCTCCAGCTTCTCATATGCATAACAAGCTTGTCTTCCGGCTGCCACATTAAAAAACACAATCTCAGCAAATGTCAAATTTAAAGTTATATTAAAATTATTTCTTGAATCAATAAGTTGTTGCAAAGTCACTTTATTCCTTGAAGCTTGAACCTGAGCATCTTTTGTTACTCTTGTCTGTGGTTCTCCGGATTCTGAGTCTCTATCCTCCTGTCTCAGTTCTAACTCTCCAGCCTCATTATAAGGTGGCTGTCTCCTTTTTAATAATTCATTCGAACCTCAACCTCTCCATACGAGTCACCCATTTTCTCCTTTTCCTTCATATGCTCCTTTGATTTACCTATTGCTTTATCCTCCTCTATCACACAAATGGCACCAACTGTTTCCAACACTTCAGCACACCATACCTTTTTCTTTAAATACAACTTTGCATCCAACCAACCAATAACAGCTTTACCAACCTGAGCCTTCAACATTCTCTGTTATGCTTTTAGTTTGACTCTAGTATCCCATGCATTCAATGCTTCAGACTGTGCAGGTATTGGTTGTTGAGTCATATTAAACAAACATTGTTTCAAGTGAGCAACTTTCTTTCAACTAAAGTACCATTCACTGGCAATTGTAGCTTCTTGTTATTCTCAGTAGCCTTGTGCCATTCTTTAAGCCATATATATTAATATAACAATTGTTCGAAAGGGACTTATTCAAAAGTTGTACCTTCTTATGTGTCTTAGAAGAAACTGAGAGTTACTCAGACGTATTCATCTAAACAAAATTAATTATAAAGAAGACAAAACACAGGACTGATATAGTATCTTGTAATGTTTTGGCTTCAATCAAGTGTTCCAATCAACAAAATAAAAGATCATAGTGCAGACGACGCAGTGCTTCAGTGGTATGTATATATATATATATATATATATAGTCATAGTTGGACTCTTGCTTTAGGCAAGACTGCTGGTTTAAGGATGACAGTACCTATGTTTGTAGGTGACTATACCACTCCTACAACAAGTTGCAACTGCTGTCCCAACCCTTCTGGCTCACAAGCAGTACCTCACCAAAAACCCAAAGCAGTAAAAGGTGGTTTGGTGCAGCCTTTACGCATCGACTCAAGAGTGTGACATCTCAGGGAGTGTTGTGGTTAAACGGAGATTACCCCTTTCTCACATTAACAACATGTCTCAATCAAACACAGGCAATGAAGAAGATGCTGTAAGTTTTCAATAGGTTTTATTTAGCAAAACTGCATTCTATGATAAGTTGCATGGGCTGAATGACATGATGTGTGAAATATGTCCTAATACCCTAGCATGATAAGCCTAACCTCTAACCTAAAGGAGAGCTAGGTATGTTAAACCTAATCTGCCAATGCCATGTCCATGAGAAGAGCCCCCAACCCTTGTTACCTTGGAATGAGGTCTCTAGCTCAGACTCCGTAGGGACACGAAGACTGGGTCAGCGTCAAGGCGACATGCAGCATTGATAGTAGCGATGGCATCTGGTCGGAATCCCTCTGACTATCTGTTTAAGTGAGGAATATTTATACAGATCTACTTGGACCCCTGACGTAGGTGTGTTCCCAAACAATAGATAACAAGGCATGCTTGGGACTGTAATTAATATAAACAATTCCCTCGAAAGCGTGAAGAGGGAAAGTACCTAAAGTGAACACCTACAGTTTGTTTATCTTTGTCGCTTGATATTGACGCCTTAGCCCAGTAGCACTGACCACGCAAACTAAATCATGGGCCTAACTAAAAATAAGGCAGCCATTTTAAAAGATTTAATTAAAAAAATGCGCTAAAACAGAGCAAGCTAAGTAGGGTAAAAGTCAGTGGGTGACAGGGGCATGAGTCTGCAAGCCAAAGGCTAAGCTAACTCCTGTATCACATTAAAACAAATTACACTTAACAACCAAGAGGGAGGGTTTGTCAACATTTCGACCCCTTGTGACTGTTTTTCTCTCTTCAGGACCTAGTCATCTGACTACCAGACCTATCCCAGTCAAATGTTTAGAGACTTTGGTTAAGCAGGTAGTGAACTTGCTTCTTGCTTTGAGGAACGTATCCGAGAGGGAGAGTGTCATTGGCCTAAGAGAGGCTGCTGATGTAGTTTGCGTGGGTGACATTGGCGAAAGGGATCATATATGCATTGAAAAGGGTGGGACTGAGTGATGAACATTAAGGCACTCAAAAGATGAGTTTGCGGGCTTTCGAAGAGTAAGGTGCCAGGCTGACAGCTTGTGTTATGTCTGTTAAGAAGGAGCAGATCCAGCGGAGAGTGGGACCTTGGATGCCAATCTTGCGTAGGCATCTGATGAGGATGGAGTGTGCAACTGTGTCAAATGCTGCAGAGTGCTACAAGATAATTGAGCACTGCTGTGTCTCCTGGATCTGGGCCTGAATGCGGACTGTGTGGCATTGAGGAGATGGTGGTTGCTGGGATAGTCTGTGGGGGGTCAGTTGATAGGAAGGGAGATGTACCTGTATCTGGAAAGTGTGCTGGGTCAGTGGATAGTCTCTTGAGCAGGGGTGTGACTTTGGAATGTTTTTAGGACCCCAGGGATGTGGCTCAGTTGATGGAGGTGTTGAAGATCGGTGTTAGTGCTTCCCTGATTACCAGAAGTTGTAAAGGTGTGGTGGGGCAAGGGTTAGATGGGGCCCACAAGTGGAAGGTCTTCATGCTTGCAGTGATTTTGATGGTGGTGATGGAGGGCCACATGGTCTGGGTTCCTTCTTTGGCCCTGAAGGGAAGTTGATTTGCGACAGTGACAGGGTCCAAGATGCTGTTTATGGAGATGCTTTCCATGCTGGCCATATCTTTTCCCATTTTTTCAGGCATCCTCATCCTTCATAATTTTGCTTTACAGCCAGCATACACCAATCCATGTCGTTTTCCATTGTTCCAGCTCCGGGGCAGGTGAACACCCCATTGTCTGACCACATTCCTCTTCACTACCATAAATCACAAAATCATCTGCTATTTGTAGAAGGTGGTTACTACCAATACATCTAGAGTGAATAGCTTAGCGGTGGGAGGCCCTGGAAAGTGTTTGAGTTCAGTCAGATAATCCCCCCTCTTACTTTCAGAGGTCCCTTAATCTGGAGCATTCCCATAGTCTGTGGATGAAGCTGCATCTCAGTCTACATCCTCTGGGGCAAGAATCAGATGAACCCTCCTGCTGATCTTTGCAGGGAAATTTTCTGGTAAAGCACGCCGTGTTCAAAATTTTAAACTGCAGTAGTCGGAACCGAATCCTCATAGATGCGTCTCTGGGGGTGCTCAGAGCCTCTTCACACTCCCCGTCCTCAAACACTCCAGCTACCTTTCCCAAATGTTCTTCTGGGCCTCTCGTAGATCTGGTGTACTGTTAATGATTTTCTTTTACATTAACGATATGGCACCCTGATGGAGGGGCTCTGACAGTATTCTGTCTACCAAGGGGGACATGTCTTCAGTAGTCATCTGTTTATGAAGTGGCCGCCAGAGCAAGTCTTAGTTGTAAATATCTAAATTCTTCAGTGTTCACTAGTTTGTATTCCCTTTGGTGGGTCTCAAATGGTTAGAGCCCCTCCATTCCCCACACGTCTCCCAGCTTACTAATTCCTATTATGTCCTAGGTTTTAAAACCCCACAGGTCACCCACCTCCCTTAACAACTCATTCACCCATAGAGGTGTCTCCTTCATCAGGATCCCATACCATTTCAAGTATTTAGCTGTCCTGTCTCATGCCTTTCTTACTGACTATGTTGTGTGAGTGTTGTTCTGTTCCATCGTTTGTATAGCTCAGGCAGGAGTTACTGTATTTCCACGGCATGCCAGTCTATTCTCAGAGAGGGTGCATCCAGCAGGGCAAAGGTCCAGTCATTTTCTGTTAGTAGTTGAGAGGCCCAGTAGTGTGCTTGGATGTCCGTGAGGGAAATGCCCCTTTGTACTCTCCTTTGACTAGTTTTTGTAGTGCTGTCCTGGGTAGCTTACCATCCAACAGCAACGTCCTTGTTTCAGCCTTCACTTTTCCTAAAAAGGCCAGTGGGAGCTCAGTATGACATGTATTGGAGGTTTTATACAAACTTGGAAAATGTGATCATTTTGAACATTTTCACCCAACCGAGAAGAGATAGCAGCAGACTACATTATCTTAGGACTTTTGGAATATCATAAATAGGTTTCTCTGCAAGAATTCTTCCTGGTCTTGCATGACATAGATACTCAAATACTGAAAACAGTCTGTATGCACATAAATGGGGCATTGAGGAGCACCCAGTGATGACAACACCGATAGTGGATAACTCACAATAAATTCAAACTGTCTGCACAACAAACTACACACTCAACCACAATGTAACCAGAGCACAGTATATCTTCAAACACACGCATTCACAAAACAAGACAATAAAACCTGTGTAGGTGAACCTGGAAACAGGATGGAAAGCAAGCTCACCACAGGAGCAGTAGTGCTTCAAGGCTTTACGCAATCACACACCAAGATAGGCCTTGACCAGCGACTACCTACTCTCGGATCTGGAATAGTTATCTTTACATTTTGTTTTTGGCCTATAAGCTACCACTATTCCTCTCCAAAATGGGTGCATTGATAACTAGGCTATTAAGGAAATCGTAATCTCAAAAACTTAAACCTGGCACCAACCCTTTGTACATACACAGACCCTATACTTTACTTTCCAAAAAAAAAAACATTTTCACATTAAATACATTATATCAGAACAAATGAATCACAGCAATATTTTAACACTCATCATCACTAATGGCCAATAATATTCCATGTTCAAAGCATAAATACCATAACATAACACCATAACTCAATATGGATGTAATCTCCAGCAACAAATCCCCATCGCAAAATACAGTGTTCTAAAAAAAGCAAATAACCATGAAGTCACACACATGAATCCACTTTTTGGACTCAACCGCCAGATCACCTCTCTACCAGCCTGCACCACAGGACCACTTCAACATAGGACAATTTACCTGTTCAAGGGTTACCAATACTCAGGATTATCCAGGCTTATCCAGTTATGTACTAATTAGCCTCTAGTTACCTTTTGCCCTACGCATTGCTGCATTAACCTGGTTATTTGCTTTGCCCACCCATCTACACCAAAAACTGTTGACGCTCCAACTCAGCTAACTAAAGAGGGTCCGTTCACAGGAAAGGGAGAATCCTGGGTGCAGATAATCAGCCACAACCATTACTGAACAATGTGGACAGTTAGGTTAAATGTCAAATTAATCATTACAGAAAGGCCAATTTCATTAATAAAATGCAATAATGCAATTCACTTTTATGAAATTATGTAGCCACAACACATCAGCAAAAAATCAGATTAATAACACGCACTAATACAAAAGGACCACACTGCATCTAACCTCTCTAGTACATCAGCAGAGTGAAATCTGAAATGATTAACCTCCTCCCAAGTAGCACATCTTTATAAAGTTTTGGACAAAGATAACCCATAATTTCATGGCATGTTTCTATGTAGGAGGGCAGCAATAAAATGTTGCTTCCACATTAAACCAATCAGACTGTTACTTTCCAAAACACTTACTAGAAAACAATGGTTATGCAAACGGAGTCAAACCAATATTAATTATTTATTTTCTGAACAAAAAAGAGTTTCTCATATTCCAGTTCAAACACACACACACATATTCATGCCACAACGTCTTTTGAAGGTGGGTAAACTCTCCTTCTCACGGTGTTCCAGATGTCCAAACCCCAAAGGAGACTTTCTTATTGTTTCCTGAGGATGCAAGGTAATTCAGATTTATTAGACCCGGATTCCTGACTAACAAGAGTACTTCAAATCCTCATAGAATTGTCGCTCAGGAAAACACTGTTTCGAATCATGAAATAAACGGGATAGCTGAGGGGTCACGTATTCTTACTGGAATAGCGTTTCTCCTTTCCAAAAGGTATATTGCAAAGTCTTGGAAATTACACCTGGCTCTCCACTTTTGAGAATGGCTGCCAGGGATGGACAGGTGTTCTTGGTCTGTTTGCTAAGTGAGGAGATGTCGCAAACAAATATGAGAAAATATTGGGCCTTAACTGGACCATTTTGGGATTCAAACATAGCAATAGTAGGGAAGGAAGGAGTTGACTTGTTCTGAGTTACAATGTACAATCAAGACACTCAGCCATAGGACTATTAATGTACTCTGTTATTGTGCTGAGTTGTACTGCATCATTTATAACTTGTTTAAACACAAATTGGTGGAAAAAAAACAAACCAACCAAAGACTTTGTGTTCCGGAAGGAAAAGAGCGCTCCTCATGCTATCGGCCACAATGTTCCAGGATGTTTTCCTTAGCCATGGCTGAGCATCCATGCAGCCCAGGCTGCTGCTGCAACTGTACCTTGGCAGTTACCAGGTAGGGTGTACTATAAGCCTCCTGGAGTGGTAGGCATAGTGGGCGGCAGCAGGACTCTATATTTGCACAGAATGAAGGTTGTTGATTACTAAATTAATCAACGACTTTCTGGAAAGGGACTCAAACAAGCCTTATAACAACCCTTTCCCAAGATTGTGGTCTCTCCATAAGATGTTATTCAAAGTTCCCAATGCAAGATGAAGTAGTGCATTGTTCTGTGATGTCAGTTCCTGTTTGAACCATATATTAGGAAGACAGTCACAAGAGTGTTCCCTTATTTTTTTGACATTCTATGCCCCTTTTCCTTTGCTAAAATGTTTGGTCCAAATCTTTGCTTCTAGCGGTTGGATCTTTCTAGAGATTATTCACCTTGAATTGTTTGTCTCTATTCTCCAAGCTGGGAGAATTCTGATGGAAACATATACCAGCAAATTACTTACTTTTGAATATCTCCATGCACCAGCTTGGACCGGAAACATTTCAGTAGTTCTCCCAAGTGGTAGGGAGTGCTAGCTCCATCATGGCTCAGAACACGAGACCATGTGATGTTACTGGAGCCTTAAAGCAGCCCCATTGGCGTAATAATGTCAGTACCCTTTTTCCATGCCTTTGACATCTTCTAGAGCTCCTCAGCTCTCCTCCGGAAATTTGTCTTTTTTCAACATTTTCAACAATTAAAATTATTTTAGGTGCAGTTTTCTTTCCTCATGTTCTTGCTGAGGAAGTTGGGTTTCAAGTCATGTCGAGACTTCAAGGGTCAGATGTCCATTACTCTGTCTCTGGTGTCTGGGATCAAACCATGGTATGGATGCCTGTCAAAACTTCCAGACGATGAACCACAAGTCTTTGAAGGAATGAGAAACAAAAATGTTCATGGCAAGAGCACAGGATGAGAAGAGCACAGGATAAGAAAAGAGGTAGACGAAAATCCCACTCAACATCAAGATCATCATCCTCTCACTTATCTAAGAAAAGGCATAAGAAAAAGCACCACCATGAATCTCGTTGTCATTCGTCAGAGGATAAGTCATTGAGGTTGGTAACTTACCTATAGCAGTCAGATGAAGATCACAATGAGGTCCCCCGGGCACTGACTCTAGTGACTCTACCTTGACTGACCGCCTCAGCCCCATTGGGTCTGGTGCCTGTAACTCCATCTCTGGCACTGGCTCCACATACTCCGATAATCCCTGCGGTGTTGTTTCCTCGGCTGTAGGATGATAACATGTATCCTACTTTTTCCAGCTCAGGGTATAGGTCCAAACCAATTTCTGAATACCATGTTCAGTGTATTTAATAGAGCTGTGATGACATCTGGTGCACCTGCAGGCCCTATAGGTCCTCCAGCCTACTCCTTAGGAGGCAATAATGTGCCTTACCAACCTGCACCCTTCTTCCCATTCATGTCACAGGCCCTGTTTACCTGGCCAACTAACCTGACGCCAAAAACAACACCACCTCAACTGATCCTTCCATTGTCCTTGAACAGGGACCTTTTACGAGGGATACAGTAGACCCTATGGGTGCTGCAACCTACTCCACCGACGCCACTGTTGACACCACCAGCTCCCCACCCTTCATCCATAGAACCAACAATGTCACAACTGACAACACCACACTTGTGGATCCATTATCACTTCTGCCTCACTGTTCAAGGAGTGAGGCTCAAAGACTGATAGAAGAAGAACTTTTATTTTGTTAGGAGGATGACCCTCAAGAAGATCCTGGAGATGCTGGTGACCAGCTCCCATTGTACCCAGTCTTTGAGGGCTTGCAGGAAGTAAGTGGTCTGGGTATATCTCCTGAGTGGGAAGCACTGTCCCCTACAGGGCTTACACCTCCAGACGTGACTTCATACCACTCAGTGGTGGGTAAAGCAGCAGAAACTTTAGACTTGGCTCTTCCCACAACTGAATTGAAGTGTAACATATTGACTGAGGTTCTTCTCAATCCTGTGAGCCTCTGCTACCTTTTAATTGGGCCTTGACAGATCCTATCCTCTCTATTTGGGACAAACATACAACTACCACTGCTGCCTCCATAATGACCGCAAGACGGTACAAGCCTGCACTTGGATGACGGGTATCCTTATTTCCACATCAATGAAGGTCCATAAGATTGGATTGTTAAGTATTACAAATCGCACAAAGGGAGTATGCCCTACCTTTCCAGCAGTCACCCCCTCCCTTTCCTTCTCATTCACACACACTACCTCATGACCATCCACAACTCTTCCAAAACGAAGGACCAATCCTTTCTCCTAAAGAGTGCAGTGGAGTTTGTTTCAGAGCAGGAACAGGTTTGATGGATGCTACACTTGGTATTTCCGTATGCCCCAAGAAAACAGCAGTTTGCACCTGATCCTTGACCTTAGATTTTTAACAGTTTCCTCAAACAGGAGAAGTTCGAAATGCTGTCACTGGCCCAGGACCTTCTTGCTCTAGAAGCGGAAGACTGGATGGTGTCTGTCAATCTGCAGGATGTCTACTTCCACATTCCCATTCTGCAGTCGCACAGAAAAGACTCTTTGCTTCACAGTAGGATCCCAGCACTATCAGTCTGCAGTCCTTCACCTCACTTCTGTTCTTCGACTCATCACAAAGGTGAGGGTGGTGGTAGGGGCCCATCTCATAATGTCAGAAATCCTGGTGTTCCTTTACCTGGATGATTGGCACCACAAAGCCAGATCTCAGAATTGGTATTTGTCGACCTGGGCATCTGTCAACAAACCCAGTTCTCACCCTGTGGCCTCTGAGCACATCCTGCTTATAGGGATAGTACTGGACACTACTGTGAACTGAGAATTTCCTCCTTCTCAAAGGTTTCACAATCTTCTGTGATTCCGATGTTTTTAGGATGGAGTGAACATACCAGCCCTGAAGGCCTTACGCCTGCTCAATCTATTAGCCTCCTGCATCCTTGGTTCCAACACAACAGGGATCTAAAAGCATCCATCAAGATCTCCAGGAACACTGCAGTGGATCTGCAGTGGTGGAAAGTGGGCAGCAATCGTTTTCAAAGAAGACATGTCATCCTCTTCTTCCAGTGGCAGCAGTGATCACAGATGCCTTCACCCTAGGGTGCAGAGGCCATCTGGATGACCTGGAGATCAGAGGTCTCTGGTCTCCGGAAGAACAGATTTTTTGCACATTAATGTGTTGGAATTGCAGGTGATATGTCTAGCTCTTGAAGCCTTTTTCCCCTCCCTTCGAGGTCAGTCTGTCCAGAGCTTGAGGAACAACGCAACCGCAATGTAGTACATAAAGCAAGGGGGAGTATAGTTGTATCTTCTCTAAAGAGAAGCTCTGCAACTCTTGTCCTGCTGTCATGACCACTAGATTTGCATAGTAACAAATCACCTGGCTGGAGTGCTCAATATATGTGCCGGCAATCTCAGTTGGGGTTATCTTGACGATCCTGAGTGGTGTCTCCATCCGGAAGTAGTGGAAAACATATTCCGATGATGAGAAACTTCTCTTATAGAACCTGTTTGCTACTCAGGAGACAGCAAACTGCCCCAAATCGCTCCAGCATCTAATGCAGGGAGCAATGGGGGGCGCGTTTTGACTGAGCTGGAGCTCTCAGCTTTTGTATGCGTTTCCTCCCATTCCCTTGATTATGCAGGTGTAACGAAGGTTTGCCCGACTGTGCCCAAGTTTATATCAATAACCCTGGACTGACCACAAACAGTGTGGTATGCAGACCTCATTTACCTCTCCATGTGGGGAGAATGACTTTACAACGCATGGATTTACAATACATGCCACCATGCATCATTTACCACACAATGCCTTTACCATGCATGTCTTTACCACAAATATAGCTTTACTAGGCCTGCCTTTACAACGAAAGGTAAGTATTTATATGGTAAGTGAAACCCCAAATATATATATATAATTTAAAAAATGTTTTATTTTTTTTATTGGCGGAGACCTCTCAGATCTCTCCCCCTTGTTTATCTTTTTCATTATTGGACATTTAAATAGTTTATTGATTGGGGAAGACTCCCTCCAAAACCCACATTTGTTTTAATTATTATAAAAATAAATATTTTCTTTTTGGGAAGGAACCCACTCCACAAACTACCCCTTCCTACTAATCTTACCACCCTATTCCCTTACCCATCCCGAAACCCTAATAATACCCTTACCACCCATACACTTATCCATCTCTAACCCACTCCTTAACCCTAAAAACACCCATACCACATCATACACTTAACCACCCCTAAACCCTATAAATACCCTTACCCCCTAATACGCTTACCCAAGCCAAAGCCCTGAAAACACCCTCCACGTTCCACCATTTCATCGCCGTGGCACTCTTCTATGACTACCTCTTAGTACTATAATGGAACTGAAGCTTTCCATCTCCATTGCAGTCTTCTGTGAGGACCTCTGTTGGTAGCATAGCACAACTGCAGCTTTTCATTGCCATGTTACTCTTCTGTAAGGATTTCTGGTTGTCGTATAGCACCACCACAACTTTCCATCTTCATTGCACTTTTCTGTGAGGAACTCTGTTGATTTTCTAACACACACTGCAGCTTTCCATCTCCATCTCCATCATACTCTTCTGTGAGGAACTCTTGTTAGTAGAGTGCAACAAGGTTTCCATCTACATTGCATTCTTCTCTGAGGACATCTGAATAGCGACACATCAGCTTTCCAGCACTTGGCTGAGGCTGTGGAAAACTTTGATGCAGGGCAGTGCTTTACGCATTTTATCAAGATGTCAAATTTGTCGGTGTGTATTTATGTCTTTATTTTATATGGTGCAAGTAGGGTTTTGCATTTACATATCATAAGTATGGAGATGCATAACTCAATCTTCCACAACATATGTATGAATAGTGAATAGTACACAAAGACCTGTTTTTTTTTGGATTGTTAGGTACTGCTTTTCCTGTTGTGAGAAATTGGATTGTTGGTTGAAGAGGGTAAAACCCTACTCAGCAGCCTCCATAATCCTCATAAGGATGACCACAAAAGTGACCAAATAAACCTGTAATTACCCCTCTAGTTGTTTGACACAATAGCAGTCAGGCTTAACTTATAGGCGATGTAAAAAGTATTTATGCAGCACTGAAATAGTAATAAAGTAAAAACACAACTCAAGAAAAATCCCACATTAATCTAGAAAAATATAGTAATCTTTAAAAAAAGAAAATGACCAAAACAACAAAAATCTAATCATTGGAACCGGAGGTTTGCAGATTCAAAGATATTAGGGAAAATAGCATTGAGAAGCAAGTAGCGCCAATCATGATTATCTGGTCGCATTGGAATGGGATAAAGTCACAAGTTCAGGCTGATCATGACGGAGCACATGTTGGGCACTGGACCCAGTTTGGTCCCCTTAGATAGTACCTTGTGTGCTTGGAATCAAGATACAAAGTCCGCGTTGGCCTGAGCAGTGCTGCATCAAGAAGCTGTTAAGCAGGAGCTGTGATTCGTTGTCCTATTTCGAGATGCTTCACTCTGGGTGGAAGCTGTCAAAGCCGCCGATCAGGAGCTGTGATGCTGGTCGAGATGCATCGTGCTACGTTGAGTGGATGAAGCTACCGGTCCAGTGCTTCGTTGTGCAGACTTGCATTGAGATGCGTGGTGCTAGGCTGGTGCTGGTGAAGATGCTGATCAAGAGCTGCAGGGTGAGGTAGAAGCATTGAGGTGCGGCATGCTGCATGGTTCCGATAAAGCTACCGGTCGGGAGCTGACGGTGCAAGGACTTGCATCGAGATGCATTGCGCTGCATCAGTTCCGATGAGCTCCCGGTCAGCAGCCTGTTGTGTCTCTATGGCTCAGAATAGGAGGCCAGTCAACCGACCTTTGGAGTCACTGTCAAAGTCATGGATTCAAGCAGTGAGACAGGCCTCAGGCAATAGCGCAGTCCTCAAACAGCTGGGCAGTACTCTGGAATCAGGGCAGTCCTCAGGCATCTGGGCAGTCCTTCTTGTAGAGTCCGCAGACCCTGGGGTGTTCTAAAGGGTGGGTTGCAGGGTCGAATATTTATACCTGGTGCCAGCATTGAAGTGCAAGAAATGGATAGACATCACCCACATTTGTTCTGAAATATTCTTCTTTCCCCTGCCCAGACCTCAAGATGTCTGAGGTGACAAAAGGCTAGTGTGAAGTTTTTTATGACTGCCGGTGGCAGCCCCTATTGAAGTGCAAGTGTGGTAGATCACAGCTCTGTCCCCACCCATCTTGCCAACACCAAGGCTGCGTTTGTGACACTGTCTGGGAGGAATACACAAAGACCAACTGCCAACTACTCCTACTCATGTGTCCCAGGACACAGGCTTAATGTACCAAATGGTTAGGACAAGAAAATGCCAACTTTCTAAGACTGGCATTTTTAGAATTGTGACTTAAAATTCGGCTTTACCATTAACAAGAATTTTAAATTACTATTCTCTAGAGTCTAAACATGATGTTTCTACCTGCTCCCAGGCAAACATCACTCACTAAACGTAATAAGGTAACCCAATGTTATCCTATGGAAGAGGTAGACCTTGTAGTGCCGAAAAACGAATTCAAGAGGTTTTCACTGCCAGGACATGCAAAACATAGAAGTACATGTCCAGCTTTTTAAGTAAAATGCACCCTGCCCTATGGGCTGTTTAGCGTTTACCGTGGGGGTGACTTATATGCATTAAAAATGAATGTTTAGGCCTGTCAAAAGGTTTATTTTGCCAGGCTGAAATGGCAGTTTATTTTTGCAAAGGCAGCCCTGAGTCATGTTATAAAAATTCTACTTAAATCGTACAATAAGTGCTGCAAGCACTTTAGCACTAGTTAGCAGTGGTGAACTGCACAGAGTCCTAAATCCGACAAAAGCAAATTCCAGCTAAAGATGAGGGGAGAACACAGAAAGTTTGAGGGAAGACCACCCTAAGGCTGTCAGGTTTAGCACCTGTGTATAGTTAATAACAATAGATACCAAATAACTGAATGAAGGGGAAACGTCAAACTGGACGAACCATTAAGTGGTCCCCCAGGAAGAGCTGTGACACTCGGAAAGTGCTGCTATTCTTTTAATTTTATGCCTTCTCCGTACCTCCTTTGGCATTGATCTTTTATAAAAAAGGCTTTTTAGCATAGCTTCAGTTCTCTCTCCCCCTACAATATAATTTTATGTGAGCATACTTGTCTTCCCTGTAGTACAGCTGCAGTCCTCCATTGTCTATGAGGACATCTGTTGGTAGTACACCACAACTGCAGCTTTTCATCTCCATTCTTCTGCATGGACATTCATAGTACAACTTCAGCTTTCAAGTGTTTATATTGTCCTTTGAGGACCTCTGTTGGCTGGCTGTATGGTAAAAGTGCAGCTTCCCTGGCCCTAGCTTGGTTGCCAGTAACAAAACATATGGTGCTCTGAGTAAAAGGAGGACCGGCCTTTTACATCTTTAATTTGTGCAGAGATTTGTGTTTCATAGTCTGACAGTGACAACAGCAAATACAAATGTTCTGCTGCACTGCAAAACAAAAAATGTTTTTCCTAGGAGCCAACCCCTGGTGATGCTAAATATCAAAGTTGCTGAGTACCACGTCTGTCTAGTTTGATTCCTCATGTCTCTTTCTGCCATCACCCTACTCTTCTTGTTTCTTTATCAATCTCTTACCGTTTCTTTTCACATCCTTGCTTTCTCCCTTTGTTTCCCTGTTTCTCTTCTTCCTTCTTTCTCCTTTCCTGCATTTCTTTCCATTGCTGTGGGCAAAACTGATGTTGAAAAGTAAGGTTGTGTCCCCCAAAAATGAGGACAGGATGCAGTCAACAACAGGCCCAGCATGGTAGGCATGAGAAGCAACAGCAGAATCTAATGTTGGTTTTGCAGGAATTCAGTAGTCAATGTGTATTGTAAAGATAATACCTTGAGAACACCACGAACTAAAGTAGAATGTATTAAGATCTCCAGTAATTGCAGTGTTAATGAGAATATTAGCTTCTTATTTTTGTCTTGTTACCAGTGGCGCTTTGTCTGAATCTGATTTTTTTGCATGGATTTATTACGTATGCGTCTGTCCATTGTGAAATGCATGGTAATTTGTTTTCTTTTATTAATGGAACCCGGTGCGCCTTTTTATGCGTAGGACAAAACCGCAATCTCTAGGATCTTTTCTTTCTGTCTTCAGCATCAAGCTGGGCTTTCTAATGAATCTGTAGCTGTGCAGTCGTGGCTGAGATTCCGTGGTGGATGGGTCATTTCAGGCACACAGAACACACCGTCGAGAAAGCAGCGTGGCCAGGGAGGCAGGCAGGCTTGTTTTCGCAAAACCCTCGCTGTATTCAGTTTTAATCTAAATCGTCTGCTGGTTGGAAAGCAAATTACTTTATAATTCATGTTATCTTCCTGTTTAGATGTAAGATAATGAAACACCTAATTTGCTAGCAGCTTGGCTCTGTTGAAAGAGCTAATCGCACAGTAACAACATTTTATAGGACTATTAAACCTAATAAAATGCAGTATATTAAGATGGATTACAATTAAAGGACGATTATGAAATGTCTATACAGGGAGTGCAGAATTATTAGGCAAGTTGTATTTTTGAGGATTAATTTTATTATTGAACAACAACCATGTTCTCAATTAACCCAAAAAACTCATTAATATCAAAGCTGAATATTTTTGGAAGTAGTTTTTAGTTTGTTTTTAGTTTTAGCTATGTTAGGGGGATATCTGTGTGTGCAGGTGACTATTACTGTGCATAATTATTAGGCAACTCAACAAAAAAAAATATATACCCATTTCAATTATTTATTATTACCAGTGAAACCAATATAACATCTCAACATTCACAAATATACATTTCTGACATTCAAAAAAAAAAAAAAAAAAAAATCAGTGACCAATATAGCCACCTTTCTTTGCAAGGACACTCAAAAGCCTGCCTTCCATGGATTCTGTCAGTGTTTTGATCTGTTCACCATCAACATTGCGTGCAGCAGCAACCACAGCCTCCCAGACACTGTTCAGAGAGGTGTACTGTTTTCCCTCCTTGTAAATCTCACATTTGATGATGGACCACAGGTTCTCAATGGGGTTCAGATCAGGTGAACAAGGAGGCCATGTCATTAGATTTCCTTCTTTTATACCCTTTCTTGCCAGCCACGCTGTGGAGTACTTGGACGCGTGTGATGGAGCATTGTCCTGCATGAAAATCATGTTTTTCTTGAAGGATGCAGACTTCTTCCTGTACCACTGCTTGAAGAAGGTGTCTTCCAGGAACTGGCAGTAGGACTGGGAGTTGAGCTTGACTCCATCCTCAACCTGAAAAGGCCCCACAAGCTCATCTTTGATGATACCAGCCCAAACCAGTACTCCACCTCCACCTTGCTGGCGTCTGAGTCGGACTGGAGCTCTCTGCCCTTTACCAATCCAGCCACAGGCCCATCCATCTGGCCCATCAAGACTCACTCTCATTTCATCAGTCCATAAAACCTTATAAAAATCAGTCTTGAGATATTTATTGGCCCAGTCTTGACGTTTCAGCTTGTGTGTCTTGTTCAGTGGTGGTCGTCTTTCAGCCTTTCTTACCTTGGCCATGTCTCTGAGTATTGCACACCTTGTGCTTTTGGGCACTCCAGTGATGTTGCAGCTCTGAAATATGGCCAAACTGGTGGCAAGTGGCATCGTGGCAGCTGCACGCTTGACTTTTCTCAGTTCATGGGCAGTTATTTTGCGCCTTGGTTTTTCCACACGCTTCTTGCGACCCTGTTGACTATTTTGAATGAAACGCTTGATTGTTCGATGATCACGCTTCAGAAGCTTTGCAATTTTAAGAGTGCTGCATCCCTCTGCAAGATATCTCACTATTTTTGACTTTTCTGAGCCTGTCAAGTCCTTCTTTTGACCCATTTTGCCAAAGGAAAGGAAGTTGCCTAATAATTATGCACACCTGATATAGGGTGTTGATGTCATTAGACCACACCCCTTCTCATTACAGAGATGCACATCACCTAATATGCTTAATTGGTAGTAGGCTTTCGAGCCTATACAGCTTGGAGTAAGACAACATGCATAAAGAGGATGATGTGGTCAAAATACTCATTTGCCTAATAATTCTGCACTCCCTGTATGATCACGTAACCATAAATATTTGTAATATGCATATATGCATACACACTGTGTCCATATTAATTGTCCAGCAGAAATTGTCTGTGGATATATATATATACATGTATATATATATTCAATAAAAAAAACTGAGGTTACAGGGGTGTTCTAGTTAGGTTCTGAATTTACTCAAAACCATAGAAATTCAGCTGTTATAGTTGAAGTTATTTCAAGTAACAATAACCCACGCCCGAAGGTAACTATTACTCACGCCAACGCCATGCACAGTTTTTTCTTCATTAATTTGACTGCTAATGCTTCATTTATATTTTTAATTACGTCATTGAAGTTGTCATGGGTACTGTAATAACTGGGGTAATTAGCAGTGCATGATGAGGGCATAAGTTATAGCTACACTAGGGCGCAACTTATGGTTAGTTGAAATAACTATAACTGAATAATTACTAAGGTTTTGTACAAGTAAATTCAGGACCTAAATATACCACCCTTGTACCCTTTGTTTCCTAACTACAATGTTCCCTGTACCCTTTGTTTTTTCAGTGAATTTCTATGTTTTTTTTAACGTAAAGTAGCTTTAATTACTATATGTTAATCCAAGTTATAGTTACTTGAAATAGCTCTAACTATAACTTCTGAATGTCTGTTTTTTTTTTTGTTTTTTTTTTACACAAATAATTTAAGGACCTAACTAGAACGTCCCTGTAACCTTTAGATTTGTTAGTGGGGACATGGGGGTCTCAGTGTGTCTGTGAGTGGGAGCGGGAGGGTCTAAATGGATCTATGAGTGGCTGCATGAGGATCTGAGGTCTGTGAGTGGACGAATCAGTGTCTGAGTGGGTCTGTGAATGGCTGCATGACCGTCTGAGTGGATCTCTGAGTTGGATGCATGATGGTCTGTGTGGGTGTGTGAGGGTATGAGTGGATCAGTGAGTGGGTGCATGAGGATGTGACTGGGTCTGCAGTGAGTGCATCAGTGTCTGAGTTGGGTGCATGAGTTACTGAGTGCATCTATGAGTGAATATATTAGTGTATGAATAACTCTGTCAGTGATTTTTTTGTTGTCACCGATATTCGCAAATTCGTCGCAACATTACAAGGGGCTGTGCAGAGCGTTGTGACGTGTTCGTGAATATCTTTCAGCGTGAAAAAAACATTATAAGGTCGTAATTCCACACTCAAAGACCCCTATATGACATCTCTGGGGTCAGGGTAACTCCACCCATCAATATACAGTTTTCAACCCCAGGGACTGTGTCCTGTTCCCTAAAATGACAGCTACAATTTTCTAGTCAGGCTGCGGCCAGCCAATCACAGCACACCTGTTGTCCCGCGCATTAGCGAATATGCCACAATGGCCACAAAAATTTCACGATGGATCCGCGGCCCTAGATATGCACATTTATTTTCCCTTTAAAATCTCATAAACTGCTGAACGGATGTACACCAAATAACCAAAAGCACAGTCTGCATTCCAAAATCTAGCTTTCTACCAAATTTGGTGTAATTCCGTTTAGCGGTTTGGGCTGTAGTCCTGTTCAAAACTCCTATGGGAATTAACTTGGGAAACACAACGTTTTTGACCCCCCACTTTTTCTCAGCCCCCGCTTGACAGATAACCCCAAACATTCGGTGCGCAACAAGAATCACCAGGGCACTTTTTTTTTTTTTTTTTTAACTTTGTGAAGATTTGTCAAACGGTGCCAAAGATATAAGCAAGTCAAAAAATGCTTTTTCTATGGAAACGTGGTCCTAACTATAACAATCTACTGGTGACTGCCACTAGGTTTTATATATATATATATATATATAGATAGATATATATATATAGATATGCATATATATATATATTCAAACCTCCAAAAGAAACACCGAAGCCTGATTCACCAGAAAACCACTGTTTTTATTTCAAGTGGCAGCATTTCATTTCTTTTTTCTGACGCGTTTCGGCTGTTCTAATCAGCCTTGATCACAGGTGAGCCTTATTGGTATGCTTATGGAAGTCACGTGCTGAACTAAGAATATTTGCATACCCATATCCACTGGTCAAGCAGTACCGGGACAGAGCCAGAGCAGCTGTTGGTCCACTCAGCATAACTCCTTCTGCTCCTCTCAGGCACCACCAGGAAAGCAGACCTAGGACCTTATTACAACCCTGACGGTAAATCCCCAGCATCAAAGAACACAGGATGACATCAGGAAGAGGTGGAACGACCTACGGGGGGAAGGTGCATTTCGTGGTATCAAGACACCAGATTGCTGTACAGAGGACTGGTGGTGGACCCACACCTCCTCCCCCACAACTAACAACATGGGAGGAGCAAGTCTTGGCAATACTGCATCCTGAGGGCCTCACAAGAGTAGCAGGAGGACTGGACTCTGGTAAGTCATATCTTTATTACCATATCCCACCCCCCCCACCTGCATGCCATCACATACCCCCACCCTTACCCTCACTCCCATCACTCCATCATCTCACATATGTCCCACTATCACAACCCACACATGTCAATACCAAGGCCCTGCATGCAACACCTATGCATGGACCACCATCACCAAAGCATGTCCAGTACAGATACCCACACAGACCCCAAACCAACTATCACAAAAGGGCAAACACAATGATGCAAGCACAGGAGTAGAGGGTACCTCACCCAATGCACAAGATGGCACACACAGATACTAAAACTATGCATTTACACCCCAACAGGACCCATACCCAACGTCACTAGACAGGAGGTGCCAGACATATCCAGTCCCCCCCACAGAAGAGGCCCACAGTGAGGACAGCAGTTCTGCACGCCTGGATCAAGATGACCAGCCCGGCCCATCAGGGACCTCTGGACAGTCTGTTCCCCTGCCACTGTCACAAGCCACCACAGACCCTCCCCCCTCAGGAAACACCAGCACCCACCCAGCGGGCCCATCCCTCTGTCTCCAGGACACGTCAATCAGCAGTGTGTCCACCACTACAGGGAACCCAGGCAAACCCACTAACCCAAGAAAATCAGGGACCTGGGGTCAGTGGCAGTGGGCACACGGTTCAGGGGACAGAGGCACAGGATAACAGGGAAGCTGGGAGGAGTGCTGTGCGACAGGTGGAGGACAGGCCCAGGGAACCGACACTCCACAAGGCACTCTCCGACATCATGGGAGCATACCACCATTCCCAGGAGACCATGGGCACGGTACTGGCCAAGTTTCAGGTGACCCAGCGGCTGTAGGAGGAACACTACCTGGGGCTCAGGGAGGACTTGAATTCCATTAACAACACCCTGGTCACCATTGCAGGGGTGCTGGCAGACCTTGTCAACACCATGAGGGACACAGTGGGACACAAACTGGCCCCTGACACTAGCCTGGACGATGAACAGCCCTCCACCTCTGCCGGCACTAGTGGATAGGAGGCACCGCCACAGGACCAACAGGCCATCAGCACCCCACCCCCTGCAGAAGGAGAACCACCCCGCAAACGGTCTCTGAGATCCAGGAACAAGACATTGCCAAGACCCCCGCCAGGAAATAAGACCCTCCTGAATGTCACCCTTCTGCCCCACTTTGTCAACCTGTCCACCTTAAACTGCCATTGCTCCCCTTCCTATGCCTCATTGGACAATGCACCTGTGAGACCAAGAGACTGGACTCTGCCATGGACATCCCTCCACCATCACCCCAGCCCATTGCACACCCCCCTACACTTATTAGCACAGAAATAAACACCCTTGATTCATAAAACAATCTGGAGTCAGTCTGTGCTTTCACAAATGTGTAATTGCAACATCTCTGAAATATAGCAATGTCAATGTACTTGTTCACATACCAATGTTACACAGCTGTAGGCCAGCAGTAAACATAGCAGAGGGCACAAATTGGGAACCAGATCTGTGAAATGGAAAGCCAAAGTGACAAGTCAGGGTCCATACGCAGAGGTAAAAAGGCAGATTTATGCTAGGTCCTCCAATAGTGTGAGATGTGGGAAGCAGTTCCATCCTCTTACCTGTGTCTCACTGGAAGTATTGCATGATGATGTTGTTTCGGTTGTCTACATCTTATTCTTCTGCCTCCTCTTCTTCACTGTCCACAGGCTCCACAGCTGCCACAAGACCACCATCAGGCTCATCCTCCTGCAGAAAATGCACCTGGTGTCGCAAAGCCAGGTTGTGCAACATACAGCAGGCCACAATGATCTGGCACACCTTCTTCGGTGAGTAGTATTAGGATCCACCTGTTAGTTGGAGGCACCAGAATCTGGTCTTCAGGAGGCCAAAGGTGCGCTTTCCTAGTTTGCCCATGTGCCTCATTGTAGCGTTCCTCTGCCCTTGTCCTGGGATTCCTCACTGACATGACAGGTTGGGGTAACCAGAGTCACCTGAAAATATCGAGGGACAACTGTTAGACATCCTCCAAACATTAGGGAATCTCCCATACCCAGACAGCAAATGAAACTGTGTGGGGACTTTAGGCTCACCTATTAGCCACACACGGTGCCTCTGAAGTTGCCCCATCACATAAGGGATGCTGCTATTCCTCAAAATGTAGGCGTCATGCACTGAGCCAGGATACTTGGCATTCACATGGGAGATGTATTGGTCTGCCAAACACACCATCTGCACATTCACAGAATGGTAGCTTTTCCGGTTTCTGTACACCTGTTCGTTCCTGCGGGGGGGGACAAATACCACATGTGTACCATCAATGGCACCAATGATGTTTGGGATATGTCCCACGGCATAAAAGTCCCCTTTCACTGTGGCCAAATCCTCCACCTGAGGGAAAACGATGTAGCTGCGCTTGTGTTGCAGCAGGACAGATAACACTCTGGACAACACGTTAGAGAACATTGGCTGGGACATCCCTGATGCCATGGCTACTGTTGTTTGAAAAGACCCACTGGCCAGGAAAAGGAGTACTGACAGGACCTGCACTAGAGGGGGTGTTCCTGTGGGATGGCGGATAGCTGACATCAGGTCAGGCTCCAACTTGGCACACAGTTCCTGGATTGTTGCACGATCAAGTCTGTAAGTGATAATTATGTGTCTGTCTTCCGTTGTTGACAGGTCCACCAGGGGTCTGTACACCAGAGGATGCCACCATCTCATCACCTGCCCCAGCGGACGTGCTCTATGGAGGAGAACGGTGAGTAGAGGGTCATACAACACATAGGTTTCACAAGGCTGTTTAGCACAATAGTGAGCTATTCTTTGTATGCCTTTGTCTGTCCGTATTCATGGCCTAAATAGATGTGATGCAGTTATTTAGCCTGCCATGTGGCCCCCTGAAATGACGGCTGCCAGACCTGTAAGGTGGGACAAGGGGAAATGAGGTAACTGCGCTGGCGTTGTACACCGTTGCGGTAGGTGGTCGAAGACCGCGGCGCAATTAAGCATCGGTTATCATTGGGCCCTATGGGCTCCAGGAGCCAATGACGATGTACGCCGGCAGTGACGGTGCGCACCGCCACGGATGTGACCCCCATTGTCTATCAGTTCCCTCACTTGATACCTGACCTTCAACACGAGAGGACCTACACTGCAAGTGCTGCTGTGAGCTGTGTCTGGAAGCGACAATGGCTACAGTGTCTGGGGACAGGGCCCCTGCCTTCACTGCGGAGGAGTTGGAGAAACTGATGGATGGGGTCCTCTCCCAGTACACGCAACTGTATGGTCCTCCAGACAAACAGGTGAGTAAACTGTGTGCATGGTGGATAACAAATGATAGACGGGGGGGCCAGGCCAGCATGTGAGGATGGTGTGTGTATGTATGTCTGGGCCAGGGTGGGAGGTTTGTGGGCAATGTGTGAGAAGAACTGTACGGGAGAGTAACATCCATTATAACTTCACTTTTCCTCTAGCCCATGATTTTTGGGACACTGATCCACGGATAGTCCTTTAATTAATATCCGGACTTGTGTAGTTGGTGTACATATTTGTATATACTGATTTTTGAATTTGGCCTACCTGATTTTTATTGATTACACTTGTTACAGTCATTTCCTTTTGTTCCAGGGGGTGACTGGGTGTATATGTAATGTTGCTGCATGTATTTGTGTGTATGGTGTTGTGGGTGAGGGTGGGGGGTTGGGGGTGTTGCGTGTGTCACTCTCTTTTCCCTCCCCCACTCCCCTGTGTGCTAGGTGCAGTACTCACCGTGGTCGGCGCCGGCGTCTTTGCTGCTCCTGATACAAGAGGAGGTAGACCAGCATGGGCTGGACCTGTAGTTTGGGCTCCATGGCGTCCTGGTTGTTCATAAAGTGTCGAAAGGTGAGTGGTTTCCGTTCCAAGGTCTGTTTCCACCGTGCTTTTGATGGCGTTGGTACCGCCCCGGAAAAGGTGGCGGATAGGCGTGTTGTAATACAGTGGGCGGAACCTTGTGTTCCGCCTGTCTGTTGGAGGTTACCGCAGCGGTTTGTTTCTAACACCGTGGCGGTCGGAGTGTTAAAGTGGCTGTCCATGTTGGCGGTTTCTGCCATGGTCGTGATTCCATTTTTTTGTCCGTCGGCCTGTTGGTGGTATTACCGCTGCTTTAACACCGACCACCAGGTTTGTAATGAGGGCCCTAGTTTGCTCCCAGCAAACCCACTTGGAGCCTGTGGGTGGGGTGCATGACCTGCTTTCTCCCAGCTTGGGAGGCATAGTTGCAGAGCACTGGGACTTCAAAATGTGGACAGGGGTTACACCCTTCTCTTCCTTCAGGCTCCTCTGCCCAACTGCTTATTCTTCCTTTCCCCTGCTGTCCGCCCTCAAAACTACATTGCCAGACTGCAACAGGAGGTGGAAGTACTCTGACAGAAGGGAGTGGTGGTATTAGTGCCAGAAGTGGAAAAGGGAAAATAATGTGATACATGTTAATTTTTAGTGCCCCAAGAAGGACAACAGTGTGTGTATGATCCTGGACCTCAGGGAACTGAACTTCTTCCTCAAAAAGGAAAAGTTAAAGATTCTGCCCCTAGCTCAAGTACTACTGGCATTGGAACTTGGAGAATGAATGGTGTCACTCGACTTGCAGGAAGCACACTACCACATCCCTATCCATTGGTCAAATTAGAAGTAGTTGTGATTTGTGGTGTGTTTTACACACTACCAATTTGCAGTATTACCTTTTGGTCTGACATTGATGCCTCGAGCCTTCACAAAGGTGGAAGCAGCCCATCTCAGAAGGTCAAGCATCCCAATATTACCGTATCTGGATGACTGGTTGCTCAAAGCTGTTTTTCAGAGGCGGTATTGCGCAATCTTCAGTCAAGAACATCCCTGCTGTTCGATCTGAACTTTTTAATAAATAAGCTCAAATCTCACCTGACTCAAATGACTCCAGTTTATCGGAGCGATACTGGACACCAACCTTCTCTGCACCTTTCCTCCACCGCAACGGATCAGCGGCATCCAGGAAATGGTTCCATCTCTCCAGCAAGGTGCAAGAGTTCAGAGTCCTGAGGGTACTAAAACATTCTCCTAGTCATGCATGCATGCATGTTGGCACATGAGGGCCTTGCAGTGGTGCCTCCCTATGCAATGGTTACACTACTAGGAGACCTGTTGGACTCCACTGTGTTCTCCAGAGCTACAGTGTAAGTGGTTTGGTGAGGGAACGAGGTGAGCCTGAGCTGTAGGATGTCCTTCACTTCCTCTCGGGCCATGACTATGGTAGTGATGGAAGCCCATCTGAGGGATCTGGAGATCAGTAGCCTGTGGTCTTCAGAAGAACAGGTTCTTCATATCAACCTCTTAGAACTGTAGGCAATTTGGCTGGTGCTGAAGGCATTCCTCACCTCCATCCAAAGTTAGTCCATCCAGAGCTTGACGGACAACACAACAGCAATGTGGAATGTCAGCAAGCAAATTGATGTAGGATCTCACCTCCTTTGTCTGGAAGCATTAAGACTGTGAACTTGAACACACCACCAAACTCACTGCCAATCAATTAGCGGGGTCTTTAAATGTCAGAGCTGACAGCCTGAGCGAACATTATCTTGCTAACCACGAGTGGCATCTTCTACCCGAGGCAATCCAGGACATCTTTTCCCAGTGAGGCACTTCTCAGGTGAACTCGTTCACGTTCTTGTAAAATGCTCAGAGCCAGCAGTTCTGTACCCAGGAATAGCGCTGGCTGATGCATTTCAGTTGAGGTGGAACTTTTTGCTGCTTTGCATGTTTCCCCTCATACCCTTGATTCCTCGAAATCTCGAAAAGATTCGCTAAGACCAAAACCAAGCCACTCACATTGCCTTGGGTGGACCTAAAAGGGTGTGGTATGCAGACCTCCTGCACTTCTCCAAGTGTCCCTCACTATGGCTTTCATTCAGGCCAGACCTTCTAGCCCCATTGGGAGGAATGGTTCTCTGCCCCCAATCTCCAAGGCCTTCACTTACATGTTTAGAGACTGAGTGAGGAAATCTGGATTCCTTTGAGCTACAAACAGAGGTGCTCAATGTCATCTTATCAGTGTGTGGCCCCTCCACCAAATCTACTTACTCAGACAGATGGGGAAACCTTATTGCATGATGTGCGGACAATAATGTGGACCACTTACAGCCAAGCTGTCTCAGGTCCTGCAATACACACTTTCTCTTGCTCAGAGGGGTTGTGCAATAGGTACTATTGTAGTGTAGCCATTTTTAATATAGCTTTCTGCGCGTTTGCTTAAAATATTAGGCCTCTGTGCACTTTGCCCTAGATGCATTTTATTTAGCCTTGCACTGTTATTTTACAATAACCAGTTTCACGGTCTTGTTTTATTTCCTTCTATCACACTGTTTAGCTTACTTCAGCACTGAAGTTCTCAAACAATACATTCTTGCTCGCTTTGTGCTTCAATCAAGGATACAGTCTGGTACATTGTCGATAGACGTGGTAGAAGTTTAGTCTTTAGGGTTCGTAGAAAGTACACATTCTTACGTAGGGACGTTTCTTAGAACACCGGCATGTTAGTTATAAAAACACTTCCTAGTCCTGGTACACGTAAGAGGGAGATTCCGACCAGGAACCCATAACTAGACGCTGACTGCCCTGTTGCAGATGCTGATCCCGATCACAGGCCTTTGCTCAGGTATGAGGGTCGATGTCCTCCCAGGGAAACCTAAAAGGCAGGCTTAGAGCTTAACATGCTGTGCTCAAAATAGAATTTAGGAGAGAGAGCGTAATCTAGTTGCATTATGGTAGCGTTATTCTTATGTTTCACTCTCCTCGTTGCTATTTCAATCCTACTGTGTTGTATGGTTCTGGTTATTGCGGCTCACGCCTTGTTATCTAAAATGCAGTCGTTTTATTAAACCAATCTCTAAAACTCAAACTGCCTTTGTCATTTATATATGAGACCACACTGTGTATGAGAGAACTGGTTGGGACCTGAGTGACCACGACTTCCCTGGGAAACACTAAGATGTCATTCGCTCGGCTGCCCAATTGTCTCTTCCCTTTGGGAGAGATGAGGCACTGCTAGTTAGCCGGAGCTCAACCCGGATTTAGGATGACAAGGGTCCTTCGCCATGGGTTGGACTTAGTCCCCCACACTGCGAACGATCTTGCCGCCCAAAAATCCAGTAGTCTTATTAGGATAATGAGAGCCTACGCGACATGGCGCCGCCAACGATTGGTCTGGCTCTAATTTTCGGGTCCACCAGTTTCTCTCGGTCTCATATATTATAATGATCCCTCAGTTCCTTTAACGGAGACATCCGTGGCACTGAGGACTTCCACCACCGCGATATAGGTGATCCTAAATATAGCGGATGGTTGTTCAAGCTTGAATCTTAAAAGGAAAGACCCCGTTTTGGTGTGCCTTCTCTGAACCAACGCTGTTTTTCTAATGGCGAATCCCCAGGTAATACAAATAGCTCTTAATATGAGACAGCCGCTCACTGCACATTTTCTTGCACATGGTCTTACGATCCAGGGTGGTCCAGTCACGTTTGTGGTGGCCGCCCATGCAGCCTATAGAACAGAACTTTTTTACTCTTGGGTCACATTTCCAGCAGTTGATGGGAATACAAATACATTTCACACATATACAGTTGCGAACGCGCCTGGCCAGTACAGAGCGTACGCATACCTAGAGATACCTCTATCTTATCAAGAACATAATAATTGGCTTGATGGCGCCCTACCCCATACAATATTGCCAGTAAGGTTAGGTCCACTGAGTAATGATGGTCCGACCTGGCCTTTACTGGCCACATATACACCACATCCTGCGGTTGCAAATATGCCAGTGGCTGAAGTTAGTCGTTTATATTCAGACTTAACGGCTACATATAGACGCTTAGTACAATTTGTAATACAGACATTAAACACAAACCTAGCGCATGCTGCTCCAGCACAACCACATGCAGTAACACCAGGTATAAGTCCGGTGACTGTGCACTCTATCATGGGTAAGGATCCAGCAAAACGGGAGGAAACTCCATTTTGGCTGGCACAGAAAATTAAAAAGCTGGAAGCGGTATTTCCCCATACGGGACCTCAGGACAAACATAGAATATTAACTATGTGTTTACCATTTGGCATGGTTCCCACAGTGGAACATTGTAATACATGGGGCACGGTGTTTGCCGCGCTCTACACAACGGCACACAGTACACCGACATTAGCAAACCTACCGGAAGTGCTTAAACAGATTCAGGATGAATACGGGGCTGCCCCAGGCTTAGATTTGGGAATGCAACTGATGGGTAATTTTGCCACGGTTTCTTCAATAATATTAAGTAATCTTAAAGGGGAGGCAGTTGCACTAGCGGTGCGTATGCGTCTTTGTGACATCCCGCAACTAGATCAGGAGCGGGAACTGCCTAAAATAATAGTGGAAACATATTCCAGTATCGGTCGAGATAGCCTAGGGGCTAGACCACAGAAACCACAGTTTCAAGGGAAAATTAGTAAAGACAATACTAAACAGCAACCTGAGTGTAATAAAAAGCGCTGGGAGAAAAAACAACAGACACCTAAAAAGGAAAGGGGAGAATCTCCGCGCGCGGAGACCCCGCAGACTAGGTATAATCTCAGAAATAGGGATAACTTGAAAACGCCTGATAGAAATCAATATACTGATACACGCCAATCTCGTTCCTTTCAGGACTCATCGGAAAAGAGAAATGAGAGAGGTGGGCGATCAGAGCGGAGAACAGAGTACGTGAAACCAAGACCGGAATCACAACGCTCTTCAGAGGTTTCCGTCAAGAAGGAAGAGAACCCGATACAACAAAAACAACAGTTTAAAAAGAAAAAAGTAGCGGCAGTCTCAGACATGCCACACAGGAAGAGAGTTCTCTTGAAGAACAATACTTGGGCACTAGCACTGCTAGACAGCACGGCAGAGGTCATAATAGTTCGCCGGAATCTTCTAGAGCACCTGAAGGTGAAAGCAACTGATGACTCCATACAAGTCGAAACAGCAGATATGCGTGTCTCTGAACCCAATAGGGTGTATACAGTGACTTTACAATTGGAAGGAGACATTGAACGCACTATAAACGCAATCTTTTGGGATCGTGTAGTCAAGATATATGACATTTTGCTGGTTGAACAGGATTGGCCGCCTGACTTTGTTCGCACCTGCCCAGTTGGGGAGGAGGTTATTAAACCTTCATTCTCACCACTTGTTCCAGGGGATCTCACAGAGTCCTATTGCATCAAGTGGGCTCTGGCACAAGCACCTGCCTTATATAGAAATCACTTAGGGTGGGATAGGGATTCTCCGTATCATGTAATTCCGATTAAAGGTGAACCTCAGCCACAACCGCAGTATCCAATAAAACATGAAGCAAGGGCACCGGTGAGAGAAATACTTACGCAATTAGAATACCAGGGAGTAATTGAACCCTGTGTCTCGCCGATGAATAATCCCTTATTCCCTGTAGCTAAACCGGACCATTCATATAGAATAGTCTTAGACTACTGGCATTTGAACGGACATACACGTACATATGCTATACAAATTCACATAGTGCTGCACTGATGAACAACATTGTGCGGAAAAAAATACAAAACGACTTTAGACATCTCGAATGGTTTCTTCTGCCAGAATATAGCACCCGAAAGTAGGGACCTCACAAGCTTTAGTGCGTTAGGCTCCCAGAAAAAATTCTGTCGTTTGCCTCAGGGGTATAAGTATAGCCCGGGACTATTTGCGGCTCGTGTGACTGAAATTTTACACGGGTTGGACCCCGAAGCATTGTCATATGTTGATGATATATATCTCACGGATGACGAGTTACTACAACATTTAAGACGGGTAGCCCGCATTGTTGTTGGGTTTGCCAAAATTGGCTACAAATTTAACTTCAAAAAATCAAAAATTGCCTTCCTCAGCGTCATATTCCTGGGATATGAGCTGTCAAATGAAGGTAAGAGCCTAGCGCCACAATTTTTAGAAAAATGTGCACAATTGCAACCACCTAATACGATTAAGAAACTCCAATCATTGTTGGGCTTTCTAAATTGTGGCAGAACATACATTCCTGATTATGTTACACGCATAAAACCCTTATACAAATTAATTCATCCTGATTTTTCAAGTAAATTCTGGACAATTGAACATACACATTCTCTTCGGGAGTTACAAGCAGATCTTCTAGCTGCAAAACATTTACATACACAGGACAATAAGACGCATTTGGTCATCAGGGTGATAGCTGGGGCCATTGGGTTTACGTATGTCACATTTAATGAAGGTGAGACAGTCCCAATTGGATACAAGTCCCACTTGTATTCAGCTGCTGAACAACGATTTGCACCAACAGAGAAAGTTCTCACTGCTGTACAGATGGCTGTTATTAAAGAACAACCTCTTGCCCAGGGCAAACACATTATAGTCGTTTCCCCTATTCTGGCCCTAGAGGCTGTTACAAAAGCGAGTGTTCCTAACGCGAAAGCACTACACCCGCTATGGATACAATGGGCTACGTCTTTAACAGCCACTGATGTAGATTACATTTTTGACCCAAAGTTACAGACTCAGGAATTTCTGCAATATGAAGTTGAATATCCTGTTCCATCTGACACGTTGCCTATTGATCAGTATCAAGTAGTAATGTACAACGATGGCTCTGCGCAACCAGCGGTGGGAACAAAACACCAATATTCTGCTGCATGTGCTGTAGTGAGCGGCCATATGGAGGGGGAGAAATTCTGCCCCCAAAATACTTATACACAGACCTTAGGGGATTGTACGGCACAGTTGGCTGAGCTGAAGGCTCTGCTGATGGCATTAGAACATACGGATCCGACGCAGTTCACACTGATTGTTTGTGATTCGTAATATTGTGTCCAGTCCTTTAATGAATACCTACATTACTGGCACTTGAATGAGTTCAGAGATTCAAAGGGTAACACCATAAAACACAGACTGCTGTGGGGGAAGGTAGCAGACCTGAAGGAGACGCTACCCAAAGTCCATGTTGTACATACTCTTGGACACCAGCGCGTTGGAATACACGTTGCTGGGAATACCTTGGCTGATGAAGCCGCAAAATCGGCAGTGGCAGTTGCCACTGTGGCCGCAGTGACTCGTTCGAGTTCCAAACCAGACACAGAGATTCTGGCTGCCATAAAAGCTACGGTTGATGGCACGCCCTATCCTAAAGGATTTCCTAATAAATATCAATACTTCATGGGAAGTATGCTCAACGCTGAGGTTAGAATACCTAGTGTAGGCATACGCGAGATCCCCAATAAAGTTGTAAGACCACAATTGATTAATGCAGCGCATGAGGTAGTGGCATCTGCACATGCTGGCGCGGCCACCACAATTTCGCTTTTACAGGCCCGTTACTGGTGGCCTGGTCTTTATAAAGAGACTAAGCAGTATGTCCTTTTTTGTGACATCTGTCAACAAATTAAAGTTTCAACAGCTAAGCGCCCAACACAGACACCCCTCTTAATATCGAACAGACCATTACAAATGTGTGTACTTGGATCATTGCGGTCCACTCACACTGGATAGTGCATACAAATATATACTAGTGGCTGTAGATTCTTGCTCCAGATTTGTGTGGGTGTGGCCACAGCGCTTGGCTGACGCTCAAACTGTTATTAAAGATTTGCGTGTCTTTGTCGGTACATATGGAGTTGCGGCGTTCCATTCGGACCAGAGCCCTGCTTTTGCCTCAAGGGCATTCAGGGACACCATGGCTTTGTTGGGGGTCCAGCTCCAGTTCTCGTCTCCATTTCATCCCGAGGGAAATTCTGTTGTGGTGCGATTAAACCGCGATTTAAAGCAATCCTTAACAGCAAGGGTCTTAGGTACGGGTCGTAGTTGGCTAACCCACCTGAATGGAGTTCAGAGAGCACTAAATAACTTCCCTAGAAGGTCCATGGGGGGGTCGTACTTCATATGAGTGCCTGTTCGGAACACTAATGTTTGTTCCGGATCTTGATGGTCCTGGTGTGGAGGCGGCAGAAACGCCTTTTGACATAAATGATCGTGTCACTGTTTTGCAGGAATTACAACAGTTCCGTGAAGATAACTCTTCTAAAAGTGCTGCCTCCACAGGAATTAAGGATGTACCAGTAACACCTACTGGTTGGATTCCCAGTGTTGGGGATCTTGTGCGTGAAAAGGTTGCAGTGAAAAAATAATTTTGCCCTTCCTATCGAGCACCAGTCCCTGTGTTGGGGATACACGGAACGAGGACTGTTATTTTACCACCGTGGCCGGGTGCCAAAGAAAATCGCTTTGTTTCTATTGACAATGTCAAGTTACAACATGTGGCCGATTCTGCACAGCAGACCAAGAGGAACATCCAGTAGTTCCCGAATCCCTCTCACTACTGGGGAAGATGTTCCGCTCCAAGTTATCTATACCAACACTGTTGCCTCTCCGAGCTTGGGGAGGGTGGGTGATGATCTCGCTTTAGTTCCACTGACAATGAATAATTTAGAAACATTTGATCGAGTCACCATGACTACTGATGTGGCGGGTGGTGCTATCTACAGTGTACCACCGCGAGAAACACTGACTCCTCCATTGAATACGGCGACACCTTTTGCACGAACTGCCTCTGGGTACTTTGCCAACAACAACTATGGTCTATCGGACTCGTTTGCCTCTTCAACTACTGACCCAGGTCCACGTAAGCTGATGTATTGGCTTAAAGATACATATTTTGTTTTTCCTTGGAACTATCTGTGGCTCTTATTGACTATGTCAGCATTTTTTCTCTGGATAGGGTTTGTCATTACCTTTTTTCTGTTGATACATGGTCATTTTCTTCCTGAGAGATCAGCGGTTGAACAGGTGGAGGAGGTGTTGAAGCCACATTTTTCATCACATAAGGTTCGAAGAGACTTGTCCTTTGTGAACATTTCTGCAGTACCAATTCTGGATGGGATTGTGTGGGATAAAGTAATGTTTGATATATACGGTCCCAGTGAGATAATTCAAATACCGTATGTCCTAAAGTTATCTATGAATGATATCGTAATACCTGTCATTGTATCTGATGATTGGGATGTGAAAACAGTTGATTCTATGATGACTGAATTACAATATTATACTGTCTATGAAAATGAAGATGTGTACCAGTTTAAAGACAATTACGGTGACATGTTTTGCTATAATTATTATGGGCACCATTTTATACATATAGCAAGTAGTCCCAAAACGATATTTGACTATACGCAATGGGAACATTGCCCAACTCCCCCCGCAAGGGAGTTCCAAAACTTATTCTGACAAGTTTACATATTTTTTTGGGTATCCGCAAACGAATGCTAAGTCATATTATTTTAAGTTAACTCTGTCTAAAGATAAGCAAATGTTGTTGACTAATGCGAAATTCATATACTCAGATTCCTTTGTTTCCCGACTGTCAATTGAAGGTTATGAATATTGGTCAAATAATGTTGATTTGAAAAGTGTTTGGGGAACAAAACATTGACAGACACAGGGTAGAGAAACATTGTTTAGAGCATGTCTCATTCCCGTCCAAATGATTTTTTTAAATGAAACAGTACAACAGACTAGCTATTTGGGCTTAGCAACGATTAGAGAATTGAACATGCCTAGTATACCTGTCCCTACAAAAATTAATAATTGGCAGAAATGCATAAATGCCACTTTTAGTGAGCTTACAGACTGGGTCCAGAATGGTACATTTAACACTTCATTGACACGTCCGGGCGGGTGGTTATTGTGGACTATAGACACCAATGGGTGTCATCAACGTTTTGTCACCTCCTCGGGGGGGTTTCAGGGCGAGTCGGGCAGACCCTCGCTATATATCACCAGAACATGCTGACATAATTACTACATATAGTGTGGGAAAATTGTGCCAACAATGGTTAAGATCATCCTCACTAGATGCAGTTAAGACACATCTCACTCTCCTGTCTAATAACACTGACTTGCAAGATTTTTTGTCAGGCCAAAGACACCACGTAGGAAGCGTTGCTTGTACGAAGTCTACAATGAAATATGGAAACTTTCCCAACAGGAGGCTGCGGCCCGGTTAAGGCAAATAGATCAGGAAAATTTGAAAAAGGCATTAGCTGTTGTGGATAATGGAATTCACACCTTGTCCGACGGAATATATACGATTAACAACATTGTTTCTTCTGCTATAGACATTATACGATCTGATATGTCTTCTTTATATCATGGACAAAGTCAGACTCAATCCATTATGCAGTTGGGTTGGACACTTCAGACATTGAAGGCGGGTCGCGTTCCATGGCAGCACATCAGTGCCAGGGAGATATTTTTTTCCTTTAATTTAATGCGACAACAACTACTAATGGCTAAGAAGGAGGCGACTTATGTCATGCTCAACATTGAGAAATGAGAAAGGTTGCCTTTTACCGTGGCCGAAATACCGTCTGCTGAGTGGTTGGTACACGGGGTTATTAATCTGCCTATTTCTACATTACAATTCACTTCTTGTTTGAAACATGTTCCGGTAGGCAGATATGAAAAGTTGGGAGATAGTTACATCCATGAGGTGTGGGAGCTTCCCTTCTTGTACAAATGCCTCAATGGCATGAAAGAGGTCTTTCTTAGCGGTAGTGAATGTGAGACTTCAGTCAGCCATTCGATGATTTGTAACCAGCTGTCCTTACACGGGGCATGTAATGCCTCGGTTGCGAATTTGGCTTGCTATCTGAAGGGATTTTCAGTCCCTTGATTAAACGCACGTTCCAGGTGCTTTCAAACGGCAGCTACGTCCTCCTCAATAGTGAAGAATGTTGTGGCATGCGGACCGGAATAGTTTACGTTGTTTCGGTCACTAAGGTCGTTTCTTGCTGCGGGAATGTGTTGTTTCCCCCACTAAATTAAGGGAGGTAGCAGATATCTGGCCTCACATTGCTACTTCCAAGGTGAATTTCGACAAGTTAAGTAGACTAAAGGCTTTATTGTTTCAGAAGCATGTGGCCCTTACATCTGCACGCAAGAGTTAGCACTTCAGGTGGCAAGGTCATCAGCAGAAATACAGTCCCTGTTAAATACCAACTTTCCAAGCCACTTTGGTGAACTCGTGGGACGTATATTTAACGCGTCCAGCACGGCTGGATTAGCACATTTTTTCAAAGCCGTTGGTGTTGGTTTCATTCACACCTTCTCTTCCATATTCGGTTTAATACCTTCGGCTATTCATTCAATTTTCAGAAGCATTTTTGGGGGATTTCCGATAACTTTGGCTTTATTAGCTGGCATTTTGCTGTTGCTGTTGTTTTTCCGCAATGGCTGTCCCGCCACAACAAGGACGAATGTGGGCGCTCCCATCAGCGCAGCTGTGTCGTGATCGCATGATGCAGCACTTTGGAGCAACACTCCTGGGACATTTGGGGTGTGACTGATCTCTGTCTTTCAGACCAGTTTTGGGCTGTGTGCAGCCCGTGTTTCGGTGCCGTTGGTGCTTTTTTGAACATGCACTAGACGTCTGTCTCTCACAGCAACGCCCCCCAGTGGTCAGTGGTTGATGCTGATCTGTTGATGTTCCCGATGAGGGCTCATTCCCAGATATGCGCGCTGCGGCTGCGTTTGCTTCGTGAAGCTGATTACGAGTTACCCTTCCTGGAGGAAGTTGATATTAATTCGTTCACGGACTGTGTCCGGGATGCCACCTTGGTTGACTCTGGGGCTTTGGAACACACCTGCTCCTTGATAGTCTTTGGCGTGGATTTTCCGGTTTTGTCATCTGCCAAAGTGGAGACCCTCCTGCTTTCCATGACCACTAATTGACTTGGATCTCATCTAAATTGACACTGTTACATGATTTTGGCTCCTGCCTCACGCTTATTTCTAGATTGAGGATTAATGTGCTTTGGTGTCCTCTTAACTTGTTGAAATTCTTTAAGGTTTTAATTATTATTTAGCGTAGGGCATTTTTAGCTTCAGCTTTAACCACTCTCTACCGACAAGGGGAGGGTGTAGTGTAGCCATTTTTAAAATAGCTTTCTGCGCGTTTGCTTAAAATATTAGGCCTCTGTGCACTTTGCCCTAGATGCATTTTATTTAGCCTCGCACTGTTATTTTACAATAACCAGTTTCACGGTCTTGTTTTATTTCCTTCTATCACACTGTTTAGCTTACTTCATCACTGAAGTTCTCAAACAATACATTCTTGCTCGCTTTGTGCTTCAGTCAAGGATATAGTCTGGTACATTGCCGATAGACGTGGTAGAAGTTTAGTCTTTAGGGTTCGTAGAAAGTACACATTTTTACGTAGGGACGTTTCTTAGAACACCGGCGTGTTAGTTATAAAAACACTTCCTAGTCCTGGTACACGTAAGAGGGAGATTCCGACCAGGAACCCACAACTAGACGCTGACTGCCCTGTTGCAGATGCTGATCCCGATCACAGGCCTTTGCTCAGGTATGAGGGTCGATGTCCTCACAGGGAAACCTAAAAGGCAGGCTTAGAGCTTAACATGCTGTGCTCAAAATAGAACTTAGGAGAGAGAGCGTAATCTAGTTGCATTATGATAGCGTTATTCTTATGTTTCACTCTCCTCGTTACTATTTCAATCCTACTTTGTTGTATGGTTCTGGTTATTGCGGCTCATGCCTTGTTATCTAAAATGCAGTTGTTTTATTAAACCAATCTCTAAAACTCAAACTGCCTTTGTCATTTATATATGAGACCACACTGTGTATGAGAGAACTGGTTGGGACCTGAGTGACCACGACTTCCCTGGGAAACACTAAGATGTCATGCGCTCGGCTGCCCAATTGTCTCTTCCCTTTGGGAGAGATGAGGCACTGCTAGTTAGCCGGAGCTCAACCCGGATTTAGGGTGACATGGGTCCTTCGCCGTGGGTTGGACTTAGTCCCCCACACTGCGAACGATCTTGCCGCCCAAAAATCCAGTAGTCTCATACTATCATTGGGTAATTAGCTGCATTCCTCTGTCTGCCGGACCAGCCATTCCTTTTCGGGTCCCCATTGTCATGTTTTCTTTGAAGGGGTTGAGGAATATGTATCCTCCAACCCCCTTTGTTATGCCCCGTGGGACCTTAATTTAGTCTTGACTTTTCTTGAGGGGGCTCAGTCTGAGCTTCTACCTAGTGTTCTTTTAGGTTCAGGCACCTGCCTGCATGTGATTCACTGCCCAGTGATTCGCTGCCTACCACATTCAGGGATAGAGAAAGAATTATGCTAACGTTTCTTATTATCAAGTTACAGGCAAGCATCAAATCTGACTTTCTTACGTTGTATGAGATGCAAAATATTCTTTCTGCATACTCTTAAAAGTCAAGGAGACTGCTGGGGAAGCAAAAGTGACGGTTTGATCTTGTGACTCAGTGTAGAGGGGCATGGATTGGAGCGGTGAGCTGCGGGGTAATGGAGACAGTTCCTTTGCCATTCCCTCACTGTTCCCTGTTGCACTCCCCCCCGCGATACGAACCTTTGGCCCCGGCAGATCCTAGCAGCGGCCTTCTCTTGGTCTGGCCAGCTGCCTGCCTGTTTGCCTCTTTGTTCCCTCCCTCCCAGTCCAGTTCCAGTGTGTAGGGTCTTGTTCAAGGAGCCCCATCCTGCAACCTAGACTTCAAGCAAAAGGCAAACTGAGGGATGAGGATGAAACCAGCAGATTGTGGAGCATGATATGAGTGAAGCCCCTCTACAGGTAAATGGTTGGAGGTGCCTGCAGTGGCTTGCTAGTCAGTGCTCGGAGGCAGTCGGGTTAGGTCTCAGTGCGGCTTGCGACTGCGTCTTGCCTGTCTGCACCGCTTGTGATGTTGCTGCTACTGCAGCATTGGCATTGTTTTGCTACCTTGTTCCTTGCATCATATCCTGCCTTGTGCAGTAGCAGTGGCATTAACCCGTAGCCACAGTCCAAATTGTAACACAAAAGCTGTTAACTGCGATCTACACAACTCAAGTATTGTTAAGTGCATAGCACTGCAGACATTTCATCATTACATACTACTGGATTGGACAATAATGTATTTCAGTTGTTAAACCATGACCTCTAAATGACCATAAGTAGCAGATAGAAAACTGGATTATTCAGAAATACAGTTTAGGATAAATGCCCGAAAAACACTTAACTCCATGGGGATGCAAAGTGTTGGCACAGGCTTCAGCAATCCTCAGACAACAAACCACCATATCAACGCTTTAGATTTTCCCAGTCTAATCTCGCTATAAAGTGAGGAAGCCATACTCTTGGGGCATGCATAAGGCAAAGCAACCAAAATTCAAGAACAAGCGAAAGACATGTAAGCATACAACCACCAAGCACATGAATAAAGGCTTTTCTCCAAAGAAAGGCCACCAGATCAAATGTGGCATTGGGCTAAGGCCAGTCCATCGAACCCCAATATACCAGGTACCATAAGTGCATACTGCTAGTTCAGCAGTTTGTTTCCCATTACTGCCACTGCAAGGATTAAAACACTGGAAATGTCTGATCATGAGCTCTTCAGAAGCCCTTATTATATAACAGATAAAGAGCTAATTGAGCTCAGCTGTGATGAGCCTGCTAACGGGTATGAGCTCACAACAGCAGTAAACCAAAGACATCAGCCATCTCCTGACAAAGTTCAATCATGGAGAAGCAGCTATAACAGCCCACGACTTGGAATTATCAGTCAAGGGAATCAACTCTGAGCTCCAAGGGTTGACTCTACTGATGAGTAAAGCACAGTCTACGCACCTTCAGCCTCAACCAGCATGCCCGGAGTGAGGCTAAACTATCATTTTGAAACTGGAAAGAAAAGTCCCATCTATCTTAAAATCAATCATTGATGATTTTAAAGCAACAAAGCCAGCTACTTCAGTTAGTCCCTCTGTTAAACGAGCATACTAAGTCTGGGCCAGAGCAAACATTGACACTCAAGCAAGTGTAATCTTCACCACCATCGATTCACAATCTGCCAGCGAGGGAACTAGTAAAGCTCACCTCGCCATTAGAGGAGCTTCTGAGTAAATCACAATCTAAAGGAATGGCAGTATGTTCAGGCCCTCAGGTCTTTTGCTCACAAGCAAATGCAGTTGTAACTATGTTTCAGGACCCTGTCAAGGCAGTTTAACACCTGCAGAACAATAAAGGATCCATCCCGCAGCTACGTCTATCGGCAGAAAAAGATGGTGGGCCACTTATGGGAAAAAAAGAAGGCCCAGTTAACTAGGAACCTCTGTCAAGAAAACATCCCTAAAGATCAAAAATATCAAGGCGAATTCATGCCTGCTATCAAAAAAGGAATCTCAAAAGGATCAGAAAACTAAACAAAGGAAATGCGAGTACAGAATTGGAAGCCAGAACACAACAGAAGCTGTATCCATCGTTCATGAAAATTTGCCCTTTGGTGACCAAGATAGATAGATCAGGGAAATTGAAGCTATCCAAGCAGGATGATCAAGCTGACCAACTAGAGTGGCTGCATAATACCGATGCAGTTATCCGAGATGCACCACAATCAGTTGTTTTCAATTCTGCATCATTCCCAACTCAGGAGCCGTTCACATCAACCAAAAAGCCAGTAACTCCAAATTCCATTGATTAAAGCATTTAACTTGCACTGCCGATATTTGTTGCACATACCACGGCCCCTCATGCTCAGGACCTGGCATCATCAGCCCATAATTAGGCTTTCTTGACACTTTCAGCCACAGGTGGGAAGCCAGTATGTTGAATCACCAACATCTGATGGAAAGTTCCAGCTATAAGAACAGTACTTCCCCCAATGACTGACTGGAAGAAACTGACACGTTCACAGCAAGTAGGTGTTCTAGCCCTTTTGATAGAATGCTCTCAACCATTTGTGCCCACAACTAAGCAAAACAGCAGGCAATCTATAAATGTAAGTAGTCCAGCTTTGGTCACTGATAAATCCAACCCAAAGAATAATAAGAAGCACCATATAGTCAACTCCATCATCATATAAACTTAGCATTGACCCTGTCAAAACCAGCCCCCTTTACTGACTGAGTGAAACACTCTATGATGCTTGAAGTGGCATCACCACAACAAGAGACAGATATACACTGAGTCGCAGTAATCTTACTCAAATTATTGTACCATTCACAAGTTCCTCAAGAATGCTTAAACTGTAGCAATATAGCAAAACTTCTAAAAGCCTTACCCCATCCTGTGCTATCACCACAAGTAAAAAGTAAAGGAGCATTTCTGCCAAAGGAAGAAGGTAAGATAAATGAGACTGAAGAGCTGATGCTTGGATTTAAGGAGGCAGCTGGGTCAAAAGGATATTTTTTCCAACTTGGGAATATAGGTTATTCAGGTGGAACCTTAAAGCTATCCCACCATCTTTAAAACTGCAGCTAATCTACATCACTCTCCTGCCAAGTAAAACAGTGCTAAAGATAGAGAGAAGTCAAGAGCCTCCAAAACGCAGCACGATTCACTCAAGCCCACAGAGCTACTACACTCTCAACCTGAAGGAGCACTGATCCAATGAGGTTTAATAATCCACCAGCCAAAGAGTTAAGGGTCGTCTTAGAAAAGTACGATAACCGGCATAGCACTCTCAGAAACATCATCAACCAAGACCTGCAAGACTGGTCCTGTCTTCCAGCAACCTTAGGGCAAGCTAGATATGCACTAAACGTAGCCCTCTTGACAGCCACTTCAAGAAATTTGGTGTAGCGAGCCCATTTCACTAACTGGATACATATCATTTTTCAAGCTGGTGACTAAAAGGACAGATAAAAGAAGACTTGCTGGTGAACTTACAATTCTGTGTCTATCTTCCATGAACCGTAAAATGGAGAGAATAGACTCAGACAAATCATGGATTTTAGGGATTTCAAATAAATTCCCAAATGAACGTCCGCAAAATCTGCTTGTGCTCTTCATATACCTGAACCCAGATTGAAAATCCTTATGCACCAAGGCAGACTACCTTAATGCCTAGCTCCATTAAATTTTATTGACCAATCAACACTCCAAATTAATTGTCACAGGTGACTTTAATCTGTTTGAACTACTGAGAGAGTTCAGAATCCATGAGGTAGATTTATTTGAACTAGGATATTCCTCAGCTCTTCTATCTGCAATGGCATGAGGCAATAGAAGACACCCTAGGTGAATCCCTGCCCTCACTCGGTCTTTGCTTCTTGAAAGGCTGCTGCAGCCAAGACCAATCAACTTCACACACAGCTCCTCCAAGCGTGGTGTTGTACTGGACTACACATTTCTATCACTGCCATTATTCAGCCAGCAGCAGAAATTTCAAAAAGACCATATGTTGGAAAGGGACCATTTCCCACAGAACCTAGAACTTTGGCTTCAAGATTATAAACTTGACTCTGTTAATGCATATGGGGAGGGTATTTTGACTCCCAGCATAGATTAATTTAGTTGGTCCTCGGATGCAGAGAAACAGCTAACTGTGTGGAGTCAAGGACGAATGTTCCAACTATGTAACCATGATTACAGTGGATAATCAACTCTTTAGTCCATGAACGTGGGACAGAGCCATGCATGACATGTGCTTGATGTTAAGGAGAACAAGACACAAATAGAGTGATCACTTAATAATCCCGACAAACCCCATGTTCTCAACCTACACAATGAAAAAAATGGATAATAGCCAAATCGTTGAGGACACTCGACACAACAAGCCAAAACACTGAACAACGAGCCAATACCCAAACTTTCAATTCCAGCTTCTCACAGAAAAAGTCCTGTAATGACTCTTCCATTGAGCATTCTATCCTCCTACAGATGCCGTAAGATAATGCCTTTAGCGGTTGAGAAAGGGGGCGTGGACAAGCACTGAACATGGCGGACGCGGAATAGCTGAGATCATGTGGCCTGCCCGGGAGTCCTGAGTAATTCTGTAGATCCGGCCGGGATTCTCGACCAGCTCAATCGGAGCTGATGGAGGAGTTGGGAATCCACTGGGGCCCTTGTTGCTGGCCCCCAACGCCCAGACCCCGACCAGCTGATAGTGAGGGTGGTGCGGTCTACGCGGGCCTGGGTGGTGGCCTGGACGTCAACCTCACCTGGCCCTTACGTGGGCCGGCCGACCCCACTGGGGACCATAGCTGATGCTGGCGATGGAGCGCTGAGGACCTGCAGCGGTCCACCCCCCTCCCCCACCCCCAAGGGGACAGTGCATCACACTCTGGTAAGTGTGGGCGCTGGGGTTGAGTTGGGCCTTGCCCCTAGCGGAGACGCCATGGGGGGGAGCAATTGAGGCCTGCAGATCCCTGGGGCCTGACTGATCCGGGAGTCGACCGGCTGAACCCGCAGACCCTCACCTCCCCTGACCCCCTCCCCCCCCGCTGCTGAGGTGGGACAACGCGGCAGCATTGTGCCGGCATTGGATGCTGTGAGCCCAGGAGAGAAAGACACAAGGCCCGGGAGCGGGTGGTCTCCTCCCTAGGACAGCCCCTTGAAAGGCAAAGCAGCCCCCCCGTGAGCAACCGGACCGGGGGCCCTGTGAGGGAGAATGGAGCATGGCCCCATGAGGTCCGGGTTTGCCATGGGACCTGTTCGCCTGGGGGCCAGCAGCAGGGGCCCACTGAGAGGAGCAGCATAGCGGTGTGGTGGGTCTGTCCCCCCCCGACCTGATAGGAATCAGGGAAAGAATCGGGGGCCTGCAGGACATCGAATGGGCCCTGCTGCGCCGCATCACTGTTCATGATCTCGTGGGGGATTTCTCACCAGTTGCTCTGGATTAAACTCAGTAAGGCGTCTTGGTGGAGGTTCTGCTAACTGGAGATGCTGCCAAGTCAGTAGGAGAAAGGGATCAGCCACAAGCGAACAATACACCGCAACAAGGCAGCCCGCACTCCGTCCCACCTGGTGGACTCTGGGGCGTACCAAGGACCGAGCAACAGTTCAGCCTCTGGAGACTGCGTCCATCCCACTAATCCTGCTCTCTCCCACAGACAAATTAGACCTGATACTACAGGAAATCCACGAGTCCCGGATGGCCATCGAACACCGCATTGACAGTATTGCCTCAGATCTCGGCATCTTGAGGGATGATCACAAGAAGCGGGCAGACAAAGGGCGCACTGTGGAGGGCACCCTGACCGAGCTGGCCTCCAAACAAGCCCGGAAGTCGACACTCTTGAGAACCTCCAACGGCAGGTCCAGCTGTTGCATGACTGAGCAGAGGATATGGAAGGCAGAGCACGTCAGAACAATGTAAGGACAGTGGGCCTGCCAGAAGGTGAAGAAGGAACTAATCCCATGCAATACATCGAGGAGTGGTTTTAAAAGGCTGTCACGTCTGAGGGTCTGCTGTCCATATTTGTTGTCGAGAGAGCACATCGAGTCCTGGTACGTCATCTGCCTCCAGGGTGCCGCCCTGGCCCATAGTGGTCCGATCCTCAGTTATCGTGATCATGACCATTTACTGCAGAAGGCGTGGAGCGCAACACTTATAAGGGTGTCCAGTGCAATGGTTTCATTGTTTCTGGACTACACACTGAAAGTACAAAGGCGTCCTGCATCATATTTGTGAAGAGAGTCTAAGGTACGCCCTCTTATTTCCAGCACGGTTAAAAATTCTGCATGACCACTGCTCCCTATTCTTTGAAACCCCGTATGCCGCCTTTGAATGGCTAGAACAAACACCCTCAGACTCAACGCCCAGAGAAAGATATGGAAGCCCCAACCCATGCTCGCAGGAATCCTGGACATCACAGGAGGCGGCAGAAAGGAGCAACAAAATCGGCCCTTCCCCCCAAGTGGTCCGTGAGGGTAGGGCGGCAGCTTTACAGTTTGTCAAGAACATAGAGGCCCGGATGCCATTGCAACACTCCACTACATCCCTGTCAGACGCTGAGTCGGACTCCAGTGTGGCACTGTTCCCCTTGATCACCCCACAGACCTCTGACACTATTAGCTGACGATGCTGTGGCCCCGCTGCGGGTTCCCCGGACTTAAGCATGGAGTTTCAAGACATGGCATCATTCCCGGGGAGAGGCCTCTGAACACTTGCCTCGGATTCTGTGCTGGAGAAGGTCATAGAGCTCTAACAGATATGGGCTCTCCGGTGCGGGTGCCAGGGAGCTGGTTTACCCTCAATCCCTATCATGGGCGCAGTGGAGCTCACTAGACTTAAACAATGCAAGGACCACCCCAACCCCTCCACCAGCAATTGCACCTATGTTTACATTATCGAAGTTTTGATAAAGGTTCGGTCGAACAGATGTTCCATGTTGGACCTAAAAGTTGGGGTATACGAAATGTTGCTTTGCCTGCCAAGTGATTCTCTGCCGCAGTGAAGGAGGGTGAGGAGGTCGCAGCTGATTGCTCTTTAAAAAGATGGCATCAACGCCCTACCAATATAAAATAGTGACATGGAATGTTAGGGGCTTGGGGTCCGCTCAGAAGACACAGAGTTCTAACCCAACTGCGTTGCCGCAAGGCATCTATAGTCTATCTACAGGAAACTCATTTATCATTACCTAAGGAGGCCAGTCTTCGATCATAATGGAGAGGCCAAGTAATAGCCACCTCCTATTCAGGGTTTGCCAGAGGCGGCGCCATCTGGATCAGAGCAGGAGTCCCTTTTCAGATTAAACACACAAAAATAGACACGCTTAGTAAATATGCCTTTGCACTGGGATGTTTGGACGGAATACAGATGGTACTGGGGAGCATATACAGCCCCAAGATATCTTATTGCAGTGCCTTTCCGCAGTGCTAGCGGAATGGGCACATGTGCCGTGGGTGATGGGGAGATTTTAGCCCAGTTTTAGATATTACAATAGACCACTCACATCCACCACTTCTTCACACGAACCCAGTAAAGTAGGCACAGGCCCTTACAGACTGGACGGTATATATGGGCACTAGCAGACGTGTAGAGAATACAACATGAGGGAATGAGGGAGTACTGTTTTTTTTTTTTTTTTCACACTGCACGGTTTACACACCCAGTTGGACCGCATCCTCTGCTCGACCTGCATCCTCTGCTGACGAAGCGATTTACAGACACAACATACTTTGCTAAAACCTTTTCAGATCACAGCCCACTAAAAGTTTTTCTCCAACGGGGCCACATGCCGGCGCCGATCCCCACATGGCGCATGCAACCAACTCAACTTGAGGATGCACCCTTCCGCAACGTTCTGAACACTGCTATAACTGAGTACTTTACTATAAATTGGGGTACTGTCTCTACAAAGTAGTAGAATGGGACGCATTCAAAGTGGTTATCAGGGGAGTAGCCATTAAAACCATGGTCGGGGCTCTGAGCCAGTTACTACACAAATTAGTAGATATAGAGGAGCGATTGAGTAAGTTAGAATGGGAGACGATTGCGGATTCTAGGTGCTCCTCTGACCTACTGGCAGCTAGAAAACGTCATGTAGAGCTCATTGAGCAACTACGTGTTTATTACTATAGAGACTACACACACTGGATGCACGCCGACGGGGCTAGAGCAGGGGCTCTACTAGCGCATATGATACAACCGCCTAGGACCCCTGTACCAGCCTACCAGATTGTGTTAGCACAATCTGGTAGGCTGAGCTCCACTCAATTAGAGGTAAACAGGACATTCAAAGAATATTATGAGTCTCTGTATGCCGCTACTCCCGCCCTCCTCCTGAGAGGAAATACGCCAGGCTACAAAGGAGATGCCTCGCAGTAAGTCCCCGGGAATCGATGTTTTGCTAATTGAATTCTACTCTGCATTTGTATCACAGCTCGCCCCAAAATTGGTTCTAATGTACAAATCAGCACTAGAATGCAGGGCACTCCTTGTAACCTTAAGCCAAGCACTAGTCACTTCTTTACTAAAGCCAGGCCGAGAACCCACCAAGCTTACCTCTTATATGCCTTTGTTGATATTAACCACTGATTATAAAATACTCAGCAAGTCCTCGCACAAAGACTTCTCCCATACCTTCCTCAGCTGATTGACATTGATCAACGTGGTTTTATACCTGGCAGGAGCACTTCTTTAAACATTCGCTGCCTGCGTCAGGTGATGGAGGTCTCGCTAGCGGCCTACCCAAGAGCGGGATGCTATTCACTAGATTTTCAGCAGTCATTTGATTCACTAGACTGGGAGTACCTATTTGCTACTCTCAGGAAATTTAGTATACCGGCTGGTTATATAAAATGGATTAAAGTATTGTACTCCCGCCCTGCCGCCAGAGCTAAGACAGGTGAACATATCCCGCTACCCTATCAGATCTCCCGGGTCACCCGACAGGGCTTCCCTCTGTCCCCATTACTGTTCGCTCTTGCGATGGAGCCTCTGGCCTAGAGGCTGAGACAGGAGGTGGGGTGATTGGGGGATTCCTGACGGGGGTTGAATGCATACAGTGTCACTGCGTGCGGTTGACATGTTGCTATCTGCGACATCAAAAATGAGCATGAGCTGATTGGCCACGCCCTAGAACAATTTGGCAGTATCTCAGGCCTGAAAGTAAACCATTCAAAGTCAATTGCATTGTCATTCTGTGATGGATTGCTCACCACTGCCAAAATACCATTGGGAGTGCTTGAGGTCCCCATAGCCCAACAAACATTCAGATATCTTCGGGTCCAAATCTATCGCTCCCCAGATGACCTACCTTAAGGTAATCTGAACAAAGCGATAACGGCATTGGGGTCTCAGATCAAGTTCTGGGCTTCCCTGCCGCTGTCAGTGGCTGGGCACTTGGCATTAGCCAAGATGGTGATGCATCCCAGGTTACTGTATTTTTTTGTGAACCACCCAGTTTGAATACCAAGGTCGATTTTCAAAACATTAAACACATTACTGACAGAATTAATCTGGCCCACAGGGCGCCGCCGTATCAGTCTTCAAAAACTGCCATTGCCCACATGGGAAGGAGGGGCGGGGACCTGATTTTCTGACATAATGTATTGTGGCACAACTACAATGGCTGGCCTACTGATTAGTGGGAATAAACCTGCAGGAGATAAACTACACATAGACACGACTAGAAAGTGGAGAACTTCAATCTCTTCTATTGCCAGGGAGACCTCAACACACTCAGCGACTCCCCCTACTGTTGCAAAACACGCTGTAGTATTGGTGGATGGCACTCAGGTTGACCAAGACCATGGCCCCATACGCGCCCAACATCCCCCTGTGTGGCTTTCTCACCCCAGCTGGGGTGCTCTCTATGACAAGGCTGAGGCATTTAGAAGAGAGTGGTTTCTCGAGCTTAGGGGACCTCTTCAGTGAGGGCCATCTCCTCTCCCATAGAGAGCTTATTGCCCAAACCAAACTACCAGGCACCCAATTTCTATGACAAGCCAATTTGTTATCATTTATATGCCACCGATGGACTACCTCCGGGACGGAACCCCAGACTCATTCCCTAATGCAGACACTCTACGACATGGAGTCAGGGAGGCACTTGATCAAATGGCTATACATAGCACAATGCTCGCACTACGGTATAGAGCTGTCCCCTCTGTGGAAAAGATGAGAAACAAACTTAGCGCGCCCCTTGCACGATAAAGAATGGACATTCCTTGAGGAGCATGCATCCCAGATCTCCCGCAGTACATGATTTAAATTTATCCAATTTACCATCTTCCATAGAGCCTACTTGACTCCTCAAAGGGTACACTCCCTTTTCTCAGCAGCCAAATCCACCTGCCCCAGGTGTCAAACGGAGGATGCGGATCTACTCCATATGTTGTGGGCCTGCCCGTTCTTGAGACATTACTGGAATAACGTCCTCAGCACACTTTGTGACATCACTGAGTTCTCTTACTGGGACTCATCCGACCATTGTATACTGGACCTGTATCCTAGACTGGTGAGGGCGGAAGTGACTACTAGATTTGTCGACCTGGCACTTATACCAGCCAAACAGTTAATTACAATTTGCTGGAAGTCCATCAATCCCCCTTCAGTCCAAATATGGAGATATGAACTACTCTGCTGGGGGGAGGCAGAGGGTGCAGCCTTATATAGAGAGGAACACAGGGGACTGAGGAAACGCTCCTTATCAACGGAGTGGCAGATGTTACTGAGGCACCTCCGACAGAATGAGTTGGGGGACACCCAGGAGCATTTAGGACACAGGCACCAACCTGCCAAACCGAGCTGTGATACTCCGGGAATGGTACTAGCGGATCGCAAAATCACTCCACGCCATGCCAATTCTAAGTTCTAAACAGGGTGGTCTTCCCACTTGTTCCCCCTACCCCTCTTGCGAAACGACACAGTTTTTGCCATTATTCTGGAATGAACACTGGGCAGGTCAAGGCAAGTTTGAGGGGTGGGGGTAGAGCGTTGTTTAACGCAGAGTTAATTAGCACCAAATAATGATCTAGGTCATTATACCAGAGGTTGTATCATATCTAAACAGAAATGGGAAAATAGTTGCTCAGTACTCAAATACATATCAAACAGCAGAAAGTAATGCTAGCGCATAGTCACGCTTTATTGGCTAATGAAAAGCATGGGAGTGGTCACTCATGGGGAAGCAAGTATTGGGTACAACCGCACAATCAGATAACAAATTATTACTGCTGGCAATTGGGTGAGAAGCAGAGACCATAACGTCAGTAGGACTGCCTCAGTCTATGATTCATGTACTTACTCTCAATCCTCTAGCTTGCTTAAAAATATTTAGCTGGCAACTAAGTATACATAATTGTGCAACATCTTTATAATAGCAAATATATGGTATGTACAGATGTATATAAATGTCGTGAATACAATCTAACGAAGGTGCTCCAACATGTTTTGTAATAATAAAACAATATGTTTGAAAAAAAAAATAGTTGAGGAAATCATTTTAAAAGGGAGAACCAATGGAGCACCAGGGCCTAATGGCCTGCTTACCACCAACTTTAAAACCAACCCGCATTTCTGCAGTAAAGCAATGAGCAATGTCTTCAACAATGTATTATTAACTAGTGTGATGCCACCATCATGGCTCGGAGACTTATATTTCCATCCACAAAAAAGGGTTCAGGGATGACCTAGAGAATTACGAGCTGACAGCCGTAGTTGATGTGGATGCTAATTCTTTGGCCACATTGATTTAAAAAAAATCTAGAGGAATGTGGTGCAACATCAAAGATAATTCCTTGATTCCAGATAGGTTTCCTAAAAAATGCCTGAACCATAGAAAGCACAATGGCACTTGCTTTCGTAATCTATAAGACCATCAGCAGTAAATGATCTTTATATGCATGGTTTATTGATTACAAAAAGGCATTTGGCAGCATCAATAAGGCCTTGCTATGGCGGAAATTGAGTAATTGGGGGTTTCCCACAAAAATACTAAACAACATAATTGCTCTAAACTCCAACAACAAGTCCAAGTCAAACTCAGTAATGAAGGCACACAGCATAAGGGAATTTGTATTGATAAAGGGCTAAAACAGAGCTGCGCGTTAGCTCCAGTTCTCTTTAATTTAAACACTGCCGATACAAAGTCTACACTAAATTATTCAAAATCTTGTCCACTGAGACTCACCTGCAAAACCCTGTTCATGATGCAGTATGCGGATGATACAGTATTTCTGGATTTTTCTGCTGTTGGACTCCAGTTCTGTCACAATAACCTGTGCACACACTGTAAGAAAAACGAACTAGAAATAAATCTGAAAAAAAATTAAAATTGTTATGTTCACACGGACCCCCAAGCAGCAGCAATGGCTATGGAACTTGGAAGAGCACAGAATCAGCAAAATCAACTCCTATAAATACTGGGGAGTTGAATTTCAAACTTCCAGTGTACCAAATAGCCTCATGACAGCTCTGCAAAAACGTGCCTAAGGGATAGCGGTTGGACTTTGCAATATAGCAGGCAACATCGCAGGCCCTTCTCTTCTGCCACTATTTCTAGTTATCAAAATCAAATTTTTACCTGCTCTGAGCTATGGTTTGGAAGTATTTCCAGACACATTTAGAGACTGGCTAAACAGGAGCCAATCAAGTCTCTTCTTCTGTCTGCTTAGTCTTCCAAATTATACTAGAGGCCCCCAGATAAGATTAGAATTTGGCCTCAAAGAACATATATTGTCACGGAGGGATGCATTATTGAAAATCTGATTGAAATCAACAAAGGGGAAGTATGGAGTCTCATATTCTATCTGGGCAAGGAGCTGTTTATCCAGCTGGCATCTTCCTGGCAGAGTATTGTTTTGAAGAGAAATTGATGCTCCCTCTAGATTTGAATTTATTCTACAGGGGCCTTCAAGCTGCTTTTGAGTAAAGCTGTAAAAATGCCATTAGCAGATGAATATCTTACGACCCTTCAGTCGAAAGCCCACAATCAATACGTACTTGCAACCTACAAGGAGGTGAAACCATAATCTTAGTCACTCCTTATATCACAGAACTATAAAATAAGGTTTATAGGATTATGGATGGGGCTATTCGATACAGCAGAAGTGGCACAAAGCTGGAAGTATCATCAAGTGAACACTTGCTGTCGGTTTTGCACTTTTTCAAAGGAATCTCTGGCTCGCGTACTATGTATCTGCCCTAACTTTCAGTGGGAATGGCACAAATGGATAAAACCAGTATTTGGAGATCTCAATATTCGGTCTGGCAGGGGGGCATTTCTCATTGCTTCCAGGGAAATTATAGCAGGCTCACTTCCTGCTCTGTGAAGTTTATGGATACAGTAGCAGCAAGCCTAGATCGTCAGAAGGCATTGGAAGAAATTTCTGGGCCATCATAGACATCATCAAGTACTGTCACTCTATGCACTTTTTATTCTGTCCTCTGTAGCTCAACATCTTTGGAGATGAGCAGTTGTGACTCCCAGTCTAGTCTACATTAAAAAAATGATTGTGTTTGCTATTGCAGTATGAATTGATTTATTTTAGCATATCACTCATACAGTGATGATTTTTGCTATATAGATTTTACTATTTTATTCTATAAAACATGTAATAGGTTGGGGCATTGCTTAGGGCGGCAAGATGGCGGTTCCACGTTAAGAGTAATTCGGACCCTCCCTCATCCACTGCCATCAATAGCCTGTGGAAGTCGTCTCCCTGACTCCCTCCCCATGGTGGAGACTTGGGTCGTCCCATTGCCCTCTGCAGAGAGCCATTCCTGATCTTGTCTCTCCATAGTACGTCTGGGCAGCGGGGCAACTCTGAATGGGTGCAGGCTGCAGTCAAGATGGCAGCCCCCTTGCTGCTGCTGCCGGTTGATAGTGTGAGTGCCCAGCTTCTCGTTCTACCTTGTTTGCACATGGCAAGTGTCTTGGGTGCCAGTGTGACCTTTGCCTGGCTTTCAGGATGTCGCAAACATGGGGAAAAACAAGACTCAACAACCCCACTCCTCCCAAACCTGGATAGATAAATTTACCATTGGGTTCAGTGGTGGTGCCTCAGTCCATGGGGAGCCCTAGGGGCACACCCGCTTTCAGATGCTGGGGACCTTTCTACGATTGAGCAGGCTATACACACCTCACAAACAGTGGTAGAGATCAAAATCACAGAGGTTCACGTTGGCGTGGCGCTCTTGCACCAGGACTTGCATAAAACTGCTGGCAGGATTACGGAGGCTGAGGAACGAGTGGTGGTCAGCTGTGTCCTCACTGATGCCCAGGGCCGATTCCTTGTCTTTGAGGGCAGGGTAGAAGGACAAAGCCAAAACTTAGTATGCGTCAACACCCCTCTGTCAGCGACAGACCAATTACTTCAAACCCTTGCTGATACTATCCTGTCTCTCCCGAATGGCATCACAATAGTGGAAGGTGTTTTCAACACAATTCTCAACACTGGCGCTGACTGTACGGGAGCTCCATTTAGGCATAAGTGATCAAAAACCCATCATCTCTCAACTGGGTGGATGCCCTCGACTTGTGTGACACATGACACTTATGGCACCGTAGGCAGAGGCAACACACACACCTAAGTGACCCACCACTTGCAGGCACGCATTGACCTCATCCTCCTGCCAGTCACTGACCTCATACACACTTCAGAAGTGCAGATCCTTCCTAGAGGTGATTCTCCGCTTGGGCCCCAAAACCTCCACTTAACGCCCAATGTGGCATCTCAATGCATGGAACCTCAGGGATGAAACGTATTCTTGAACCCTTGCTGACGAAATCAAAGCATACGTTTAAACTAATCAAGGCGCGGTACAGTCTGTCGGCACTATATGGTCAGCTGGCAAAGCTACCATCAGGGGACATGCCAAAAGCATTCTTATTGAAAGAAGAATAAGACTCCAGAACATGACTCGGCTGGAGACTCGGGTCCTCTGGCTAAAAGCAAGGCTTCCTGATGACTCCTAAGAGGAGATCTCCTGGCAGATCTCCCTTGCCTGTGCCGAAATGTAAAGTCTGTCGCTCGAGGTGCAACAATTCTGGCCGGCCTCCACAGCAAGAGTGTACGAATGGGACAACAAAAATGGCAAATTGTTATACTGGCTGGTTTCTAGTCCCTTGTCTGCCAGAGTGATCCCTGGCATGTTAGATGCTAATGGTGTAACCAATCGTTCCACCTCAGCCATAGTTCAAGCGTTTGTAATCTACTACAGCCAGCTGTATGGAGCAGTCCCGTGACGAGTTGCAGAACAAGCCTCCCCTTTTTAGATGACATACTTATGCCTTGTGTCTCCTGAGTTGAACAAATTGGCCTGGAACAACCCATCACAACAGAGGAGATTGCCCCTGCCATCTCTGCCCTGGCGGCTGGGAACACACCTGGTCCTGATGGCTACCCTACTGAGTTTTATGGTAAATTCAGAGATCTTCTCTCTCTACTTCTGCTCCCGCTGTATAATGAAGCTATCAAGATAGGCCACTTTCCTCCAGAACTTGATATGGCCACCATAGTGGTCATTCCAAAACTCAATTCCCCACCCACCTCCTGTGTGGCCTACCGACCCATCTCACTCATTAATAGGGAGATCAATCTTTTTCCCTTGATATTCGCACACAATTCTTTCCACTTTTATACACCCAGATCAGTGTAGCTTCATGCTGTCTAGGAGTACAAGACACTGCCTCAGACGACTACATGTTGCACATGCATACTGGCACCTACTACCACTGCCACTGGCCTTACTACTAATAGATGTCGAAAAGGCATTGACACGGTGGACTGGACTTACCTGACCCAGGTGTTACAGAAGGCGGGACTGGGGCCCTGCTTTTGTTGGTACATAAAGCTGCTCTACTCCAAACACGCTGCATGGCTGCAGATCAACAGAGTGGTTTCTGAACCATTCCCCATTTGTCTGGGCACCAGGCAGGGATGTCTGTTATCCTGCCTCCTTTTTGCCCTTGCCATCGAACCTCGGATGCAGCTCATTTAATGTGATGCACTGGTCCAGGGTTGGAAGTGGGACATAGGTTATGACAATCGAATTGCGCTATACGTAGATGAGGTCTATTTGTTAATGGCAAACCCTGCGGTAACTGGCCCACGCTGCCTTCAGCTTCTGAATCTTTATGCAGAAGCCCTAGCCTACGGGTCATCCATACCAAATGATTATCGGTCCCCTTACACCTCTCTGGAGAATGTGAAGCATGACAAACATCTATTACCGTGCGGTGCTTGAGCTTACACTACTTGGGGATTCATGGCACGCTTCACCCCGAGATGGCCAAGACCTTTAACTTTACTCTGTTGGTCTGGAAAGTGAAGGCAGATCTCAAGCAATGGTAGACGTTTAACGTGATGGGGGAATCACTCTTTACAAAATGATATTACAGAGATTCCTTTACCTCTTCCAAAAGTTCCCTCAAATGTTACCCCTGAAATGGTTCAGGGAAATGGACTCAATGGTGATGTCCTTTCTCTGGCATACATCCAGACTAAGGCTCACACTCGCTAAATTTTAGCAGGCATGGGGGCTTGGGCATGACCAATCTCTACCTCTACTATCTGGCATCCCAGGTCCTAGTTGTCAATAATGGTTGATTGGGGGACGGTCTGACTCAGCCTTTAGAATGGAATTTGCTTTGTTGGGCTTTGTGGGAGTGATGGATCTGCTGTATGGCACCCAAATGCCCCAGCCCTTGACAGGGTGACACGTGTAGTCTTTCTCCACTAGCGTGCTGTGCTCCGCTACAAGTGGTGGGTCTCTCTCCGAACTTCCCTGTGGAGAGCGCAGTGGTTACATAAAACATTGGGCCTGGAAGGCTTTGCCCAGTGGGACACCATAGGCATTTCAGTGTTGGGAGATGAATGGTCTGGCACCCAAATCTCATCTTTCCAAGAGCTCCAGTCGACCAATGCCCTATCCACTACACAATTTCATAAATATCTCCAACTGAGACACGCCTTACGGACTCACATCCCCCTAGGTATGTCACTTCCCGAGTTCAGCCGTATGGAGGCCAAACTTCCGATAGGGGCTTTATCGAAAGGAGGTATCTCACAAATGTACCGCTCCCTTATCACTGATTCCCCTGACACATTTACACAGCTATGGGCCCAATAGGTGGCGTGGGTGGGACAATTAGAAGATGATTGGTGAGATGCCAGGATACCTCCCCGTACATCACAATCTCATCTAATTTGCGACTGGTGCAGACATACTATCTTCGTTGTGCTTACCTCACCATCAGTCTTCTCCACAAGGCACACCTCCTCCAAAATGATTTAAGTGCTCATGTGTTCCCCCAGACTTCTTCCACATGGTATGGACCTCTCCCCCCTATCATGCGCTTCTGGCATGGGATCACTGAGACACTGTCAACAGTGCTGGGAGGTGGAACTTTCACTGAAATCTCTCCTGGGAATCTTAGACGGGATGGGAGGCACAAAGGTCGATAAAGCATTGTTTGGAGTAGCCACTGTGGTTGCTAAGAGGGATGTCGCTCGAAGCTGGGTATCTCCCACCCTGCCCTTGCTATCGCAATGGTGTTGCACGTTGGACTGGTGTGCACATCAAGAGCAATCAGTGGATGAACCTAGAGGCTGTCCCAAAAAACATGCTAAAATCTGGAGCAAATGGTGGAATCATTTTGGACTCTGTTCATTGCAGTAATTTCTACCTGGGTATTATTTCCTGAGTGTGCTTATACTGTCTTTGTACTACTGCCTGCACCAGATGTGTCATTTTCTAATTCATATGCTAAAGACCAGTACTGACTGCATGTGACATGGCTACCAAAGTTTCCAAAACTCAATAAAGTAGTTAACACAAAAAGCATGTATTAGGCACTTTAACCCTTCACCTTTGTCCTTTAAACATTGGCACAGCCTAGCAAGCTGCAGTAATTTGACCTCTTTGGGGCTAAGAAGGTAATTTGATTGTACCCACAAAGATTTGTAATTGTCGACCCGAGAGCAAGAAAGCATGTTTTTTGAAAGATTTTATAGCGTATTATAAGCATTGAGTGTATGTTTAACTGTTTAAATGGATTTAATTAACCATCATCAAATTAACATTATCATTATTGTTATAATTAGCAGTAATATTAGTGGGAGTAGTAATAGTTTTATAGTGTTCCCTTAAGGATGTTAACTTTGAAAACTGTTTTTTTAGTGGCTATCACCAGGTGTTTGAGCGAGCTGCAAGCGCTCCGTAACCGTCCTGCTTTTACCTCTTTTAATCCAAACCAATTGGTATCGCAAACTCTGGCTTATTTCTTGCTAAATGTGGTAACTCTCTTCCACCTGCGTCAGTCCATCTCCCCCCAACCTTCTATCCCCTTCCCCATTCCACCAAGGAGGAGGAGCTGTTGCATCCGTCAAAACTTACACAGGCGGTCAAGACTATCTGGACTGCACCAATGACATACGACTGGATGACCAGCTCTTTGTCGGTTACTGCAGTGCTAAGAAAGGAAAAGCGGTTTAGAAAAGGACCCTCAGAGCCAAATCCTTGACTTCTGCCCTTGTCATGGGAGTTCTCTTCACAGAGATTTGCATGGCTGCCATGTGGACATCCCTGCTCACTTTTGTTAAGCACTACTGCCTGGATTCCGAAGTGTGTAGGGGCGAACGCTTTGCCAGAGCTGTTCAACAGGATTTCCATGTATAACCACCAATCAGCCTCTCCTACAAATGCAGGGTACTGCTCTGTAATCTGTTGTGTAGGTGAGGAATCTGCAGATAGAAGTATCAGTTGTACAAAAAAAAAAAGTTACTTCTTTGCAGTAGTTATCTTTTTGGTGGCTACTCTATCTACCTGCAGATTATTCACTGACCCTCCTGCCTCCCCATTTGATGGCTGTGTTATAGAGAAAGTAAACAAGAGTCCTCTTTAGGTTTTTGATAATGCACTCCTGTATCAATGGCAGTCCATAACTCATCTCGAAGGCTGGGAAAAATGTATGGAAACTGATGCTCTTATGCCGAGGTTGGTGCTATATGGTTTTGATGACATCACCAGATACTACTTGGGGCATCGATAAGAAGACAGCACCCTCCCCCCCACCAGTGACGTGAGAGCTTTGAAGTTTATGAATCCAGTCTGACGCCTGGGATTGTTCTACAGATTAGGAATCTGCAGGTAGATAAAGTATCCACCATAACAACAGTTACTACAGGTAAGCAAGTTTTTCTTCCAGCAGCTATTTTAATACTCAGGAAGTGAGTCTCCATGTCCTGAAAAAATAGTATACAGGGGGGTCCTGACATTCAAGACCTGGTGGAGGGTATCCCAGACAACACCCAACATCCAGGTATATAGGTTTAGCAAATGGGGTGCAACTAGATCCTTCTGCCCTTTGAAGTATTCAGCTGGGAGGCCGTTTGGGCCCGGGATCTTCCCATTGGATAGTTTTGCAATTGCATCTCTCACTTCAGCAAGGGTTAGTTCACAGTCTTGGGACTTAGCATCCTCCACGGAGAGTACCGGCATGTCTGTGGCATTCAGATATTCTTCTGTCTGGGATTGGGTAGTTGATGGTCGCTTTCTGTAAGGTTTCATAAAAGCGGGCAAACTCCCCTGCAATAGCCTTGTCAGGGACATAGGTGAGTCCTCCTTCATCCTCTATCTGAGCCACCCAATGCGCCTCCAGGTCTCTTCGGCCCAGCCAGTGATACAGTGATCAGACAATCCTCTTGCCAAGTATTCTGCTCTCTATATCATTCCCACCTCTCCCACCAGTGTGAATATATAGTCTAACCTAGAAAACACATTATGGACCCCAGAGAAATAAGAGTAGCCTCTCTCATTGGGGTGATGTCGCCTCCATAAATCAGTCATGCCCAGTGTATCTGTTAGGCGCTGCAAGGGCGTAGGTCTGGGCGCTCCAGTAACAGAAGTCACACATGTTCTATCTAGTGCAGGTATCATTACATCATTGTAGTTAGCCCCAATAATATGTAGTGTAGACTCTGTTTCCAATAGGATTTCAGCTATTGCAGTGTATTTGGGCTGTTGCAGGCGGGGAGGCGTGTATACACTAATAATTCTCTACCCCGAAAGCCCTGGCTGGGGTCCAGCCATTTTCTATTAACTTGGAAGGGAAGAATCTTTTGAGCATGGATCGCCACTCTTCTTGCACCAGAGGTAAACCCAACATGAGCTAGCATGTTGTAGGCACCACAGGCCAGGAAATGACAGTGATTACTGTGTGGTGCGTCTCCTGTAGGAGAACAATGTCTGGTTTCTGGCGTCTGATAAAGGTTGCTACCAGGCCTCTCTTAACTTTATGCCACACAACCCATTGACATTCCATGTAAGTATGGATCGTGCCTCTAACTCTGTGTCAGGTGTAGACATACCAACAGATGTGAAATAGTCTTACGTCTCCCTGCAATGCAGCAAAACATCTCACATAGCCCACATTGTCTCCTCGGTTTGTAGTAAGCAAATATAAACTGTTAATAAACAACATTAACATCTCATAACAACCCCGACCCAAAATCCCCCCATCCCTCCACTGGAGTACCATTTCATACTTCTTTTATGGCAATCATGTTGCAGGATCAGGTCCAAGGGATCCGTAGACCACCATATCCCAACCTTAAACCCAAACAAGACTGAACCTCCCCCTACAAGGTCATTCACTCCACACACTCACCTCACTCAATAGAGGCCACCAAGACTGTGCCTACAGCCAGAATATATGGCTTGAGGACTACCTCTTCGTCTGTGGGAGGTGTACAGTACATTCCCCCGTACATTCATACAGGGGAAGGGGGATGGACTAAGGGAATGGAAGAGAAGGAAAAGAAGGGGAAAAGGGAGAACATGGAAAAGGAGGATCTGAGGTGAAAAAAGAGGGAGGCTAGAAAAAATAAAGAGTGGGGAGGTCGAGATTCCCACTTAGACCTTTTGCATCTCAGAACCACCCAGTGGCCCATTCAGTAATACTAATTTTTACCCTTGATGCATTTCAATGTTCAGAGTCTCCATCCGTTTCTCTATTGGACCTCATACTGTTCAATTCAGCATGGATCATTTGTGGCGTCTCGCAGGATTGAGTCCCTCCCACCTCCAAGTCTGATCTGCATCTCCTCCCCGTCGTTGGTTGGGTTGACTCCGAGCAGTCGCTGTAGTGGGGGGACAGTACCTTCTGTGCTTCAATTTCCTATTTCCGTGGATTGATTATCGGCAGGGCACCTTTCAGATGTTGAATAGCTAGTAGTAAGTCTGCGTTATCAGGCGGTCGCGCAGTGGTGTCACACGGGGCTGGGGAGTCCATTATTTTTGTGTACCTATCTACCCTGCCCTGTTTGGGAGGCTTCGCCTCCCTATCCTTCGCCATGATGAGGCTGTAGGAGGTCTGATATGCAGCTTCTGCTGCTACAGCGCAGTAGTATGATGTTGGCTGCTTCTTATGTCAGTGATATTCCCGGGCAGGAGCCCAACAGTCCGCAACACGAGGGAGTCATCCGGGGCTGCCCTCTAATGTACTATTGATGCCCCTCCTTCCAAAAGCTTTGTCAGGTGCAGGCCCCGTCCTTTAGGAAGAGGTTGTGGCAGCACTCTTACTTTGCAATTGATTCCATCACTCATTTTTTCCGTCCCTGATTCTGTGACATTCCCGATGTGGGTATTCGAGAGGAGGGAGGTACCTGATCCCCCTCCCTTAGGTCAGATCTCCAAGGCAGTGTCTCCATTTGGCTATGCTCCCCCACCATCCGTAGGGAGTATCATGATCAATGAAATGGACTGCCGTTATACAGTGCACCAATGTCCATATACAGCTGTCCCCACGATAGAAGCAGAAGTTCACATCTATTCACTTTGGAGCTGCGCTCCCGACAGCGCAGGCATTTCCAATTATCACCTGCCCCCAGAGTGTGATTGGGCCTGGTGGGTTACTTTGTGGAGCAGTCGGGGCCTCAAGAGTCACCCTCAGATAGATCGTCGGCCACCGGAGCTGTAGTCCTTCATCTCACTGCCATCAGAGAGGGGGAGGTCTCAAAATACGTCCTTCCCCCTCGGAGGGTAGAGGGGAGGGATAGGGCAGATGGGAGCACACCTCTCCAGGGCCTCATCACCGACGACCCTCAGCACTATCAGGAGGATTTGCCCCAGGGAGCTGGGCCCGCCCGCTAGCAGCCGCGTAGGTAGGGCTCATCTATCCATAGTGCGGATCAGCCTCTGTTTCTCCCCGCTCCAGCAGTAGCCGGGGACTTTCAACCAGCCTGCCCCCATCGCAGCCAGGTGGGCAAGGGGTTCACCATCCGGTTGCCTGGAGGCCGGGGAAGAGGAAACGTGACTGCAAGGCCTCCGGAATACAATTGCAGTGAAGACGGGAGAAACTGCGTTTTGGAGCTCAGGTGTGTGGCCCACGATGAATCGTCACACCCTAGCTTGAGGGCCACACACCTGAGCTCCAATACGCGGTTTCTCCCGTCTTCACTGCAGTTGTATTCCGGAGGCCTTGCAGTCGCGTTTCCGCTTCCCCGGCCTTCAATTGGCGTAAAGCTCCCTTTTTAGATCATGCAGACTTTGAGTTGCTAGATTACATCCTGGTCTGCATCAAAGGTCAGGATTTATGCCGGATTACAGTGGGCCCATCCGGAGCTCTTCCTGGACACGTCTAGCCTGCCATATTGCTGGCCAACCCTCAGTCCCCTTTATTGTTGTTGATGCCCCTACCCCTCTTTGGGGGACTACGATAACTACAATATAGCTAAAAAAAAAAAAAAAACTTTCAGGGCGCTATATGGCGCTCACTGGAGGTAGTAATGAAAATGTAATTGCTAGTTTGCTGCTTCAGTACTTAAAAGGTGAGGCCGCAACCTATTTATTTATCTTATTTTTGTTTGGTAATTCACTGTGGTTATAGTGTCTTGCATGTTTTAGAACGGAACCTTTCTGGTTCTTAATGGACTCCATATCATTATGATGTAATTACTAGAATAATGTAATGAAAGCTTGGTTTATAATGTGGCCGTTCACAGGTACCCACAGGGGAACAAAGACGTGATTTACAGTTCCATGTGTGGGGTAGTCATTGGTAGTTACTCAGACTGGGGAGGACGCTACAACTGGTGACGAGATAGGGAATAAATAAGTCAAAGAAGAAAGAGCTGTTCTGGGGAGTTTGCCATGGTCCAAGCAAACTGCTTGTGTGTGCTATGTGTGCCTTAGTCAAAGTACTGAGTCGACGGCTGGTGTATGTGGAGCCAAAGTGGTACTCCAGCCGGTGTATAGCATTTGAATGGAAAGAAAGCTTCACTAAGAAGTCTGTGCATAGCTGCTCAAGAAGGTATGTTCAAACTCTACTAAAAGGCACCGCACTGCCAAGCACAATAAAGTTAATCATTGTATAGACTGTTAACGCTAAAGGCGGATACAACCAGGTTTACAAAGCGCTGCAAGGCAGAGATCAACCAGGTGTGAAAAGAGAGACTGAAAACAAGATCCATTAAGTATGTGAAAAGGTCATCTGCTTACCTGAAACAGTTAATTAGAATCTCATCATCATATTGCTGAGGGTAGTTCCAGGAGAAGTGCATGGGGTTGTGCCTACAGAGCTGTCCATACCTTCAGCGGCGAGAAAGGTGGCAGAAGGCCATTCTGCCAACAGAACTCATCAAGGACGTCCCTGAGGCCAGCCCATTGCAGGGCTGGGGCAGGGGCATGAATGGCATTGATCCTGGTTTTCGGCCAGGGGAGCCAGAGAGAGCACCGGTCACAGCATCAGGGAGCACGCTACTCTCAACGTCAGTAAGTTCCACACTGGTTTATAATGCTGCTGCATTCTTGATACCACCAAAAAGCAAAATATTGGCTATAGATTGACTGCTTGGATAGAGACAGTTGAAGATTTCATTGATGCACTTGAAGAGACTGATAACAGAAATATTACCAGATATCTCAAAATCTTGCTTGTGATGGTGTGAAAGAAATCATAAAGAAAATGCTGATAACTGACAAAGAATCGCGTACCATCATATTAAAATGGGTTGAATCTCAAGTTCAATCCAGTTCCAAAAGTCAATTATGAACTATACTTTTTCAGTCAAGAAAGTCAGCATTGGTGAAACAATGAATTTGTGGAAAGACCTGATGCACTCATCAAACACAGTAAGTTGAATGAATTTAATGATGAAGAAGCCATGTGTCTTAGAGTTGTTGATAGATGCTTGCCTGATTCATTCAGACAACAAATGCTGGGATGAAATCTTAGCCTAGAGTGAGTGTTGATGGTTGCCAGAGCTGAGGAAAAATGGTGAAAGACAAGCTGCTGACATGGAGGCCAGAGGTCCCCAGAGCAAGTAAGTCGTGTGTGAAAAGTAATCTGGAGCAAAAAACTGAAGGACGCAAAGTTATGTCTACAAGTAAAAAGTAGTTGTGTTTTAGATGTGGATTTTTGTTTCCACATGAGGGAAAGTGTCCCGTCTCTGGACAGATATGTGAAGGCTGCGGGAAAGAAAGCCATTTTGTGACAGTGTTTAGAGTGAAGGTAGAAGTAAGTGCATCATGGCGCGAAGACCAAGTGACCACCAGAACGTTCCAGAACCAAAGTTTGACGCACTTCCACAAGGCCAAATGGCGACATCAGTTGAGGCAAATGGATACTAAGCAAAGTTGATTGTCATCGAAATCATTGTCAAACAGTACCTCCGCCTCAATAATAGGTAAAAGTGAAGAAAGTGATTGTGTCATGTTGATGTTTACTTCAGAGAAAGGTGCTTGGCAGACTGGTCCCATGTAAGAAAACTGAAGGTCAAAGAAAAGTTGGCATGCAAAAGCAGCCAGATAACACAAACACTGTCCAAAGATTACATTGAAAAAAAAAAAATGATTGAGACCTTTTATTTTTGTCAGTGGTACATCGATAAACATGGTGCTTGAAGAGATATGCAGTGAACTGTCTCAATTACTGCGGCTCATGCCGTAGATGACCAAAGTGTATACTTGGGTTGCAGTGAAGCCCGTAAAGAGTCAAGGTTCATTTGTAGTGATAGTAAAGCTTAAGAAAACAAAGGTACAAGTTCCAATCCGTGTGCTTGAAGGTTCAGCCTGAAGTGCCTGTTTGCTCATTTTCAACACAGCTGCTGATATGGGACTGATTTCTGTGAATTACAATATGAAGGCTTATCACTAAATAGTAAGTCACTTCCCTTCATTGGTTCATGGTTTAGGAAAGCTAAAGACTGTCAAAGTAAAACTGCACGAGTTGCTTTTCATTTACTAGAAGCTGTTGAAAAAGAACTTGAATCATTAGTTAAGCATGACCTTATTGAGCGTTCCACTAATCCAACACCATGGGTTTCTCCCATTGTAGTAGTGCCAAAAAAAGGACAATGACGGAGCCGTGAACATAGGTGTTGACATGCGTCAGGCAAGCAAAGCAATTGAACGAGAATAACATCCAGGATCGCACATTGCTGACATGATAATGCAATGGAATGGGGCCAAGATCTTTTCTCGACCTAATTTGAATAAAGGTTATCATCAGTTAAAACTTGAAGAAAGCTACAGGTACACTGCAACCTTTTCTACACATGTTTGTTTGTTTAGATACAAGAGATTTTGTTTTGGTGTGTCATTGGGTGCAGGACTTTTCCAAGATGTTATTAAACGTAACATATAGCCTATTGCGAATTCATTCAGTTGCAACAATGACATATTTTAGTTTTTGGAACTACAAGGAAGGAGCACAATGAAGCTCTCACACAAGTATGTCAATTACTCAGTGATGCAGGTTTTACTCTGAATGCAGACAACTAGGAGTCTGACAGGACAAAACTGAAATTCTTTGGTCATATCTGTTCTGATGGGGTGTGATGCCTGGTCCTGCTAAAGTACAAACCCCGTCAAATGATGAGCACCCACAAGATGTCTCAGGGGTATGTTCTGTTTTTTTGGCATGGCCAGTTACTGTTCTGGATATAGACAAGACTTTGCCACTGTGAGTGCTCCACTACGAGAGTTGACAAAGAAAAATATTTCATTTCAATGGTCATAAGAATGTGGGAAAAGATTCAAAAGAAGGAAGCATGCCATTGAAAATGCTACTGAAATGGCATACTTTAACTCAGAACTTCATACAGAGGTTGTGATCAACACCAGCCCACTCAGGTTAGGCGCTATCCTTGCACAGCAGATTGGACGCCCAAATACTAGACGATATATTGTGGCCTATGATAGTAGAAGTTTGACCCAAACAGAATGTGCTTACTCACAACCTGAGAAAGAAATTTGGCTGTGTTATGGGCTTGTTAACATTTCCAAGTAGTCCTGTACGGAAAGCCTTTCAGGCTGGTAACTGATCAACAAGCGTCGCTGGCCATCTTTGGCAATCCAAGAGCCAAGATGTCTCCTCACATTGAATGATGGGGGCTGTGATTACAAGAGTACAATTATGCATCGTCCAGGAAAGGATCAGAATCCTACTAACTGCTTTTGAGAGTGTCTATACACGGTCATGGTACTCCATTGAAGACAGCTGAGGCCTACATTAATTTCATTGTCAAGTCAGGTACGCGAGCGGCTGTATCATTAGCCCAGATTGTGACTGCCGCGATAGTAACCTTCTGAAGTTAAGAAATAATTATACATCAGTCGTGGAACAAACACATTCGACCTCTCAATGATGGTGAATATCAAAAATACAAAAATTTCAAAGATGAATTGTCCATAACTCAAGAAGGAACTATATTAAGAGGGTCGAGAATCCTGATTCCGCAGAGCCTGCGACAGAAAGAGATTGAAGTGGCTCCAGGGGTGTGGAATTTATTAAAATATCTACTTGTCCAGGGGACAGGTTGCTTCTCAAATCTACTTGTCCTATAAAAAGATCTACTTGTCCCTTTGGTGCCATGTAGTGTGGCGACAAATTATGGCAGCAATCTCATTATGTAAGAGCTCTGATAATAGCGTCTCTGATTATGCCAGGGCTACTACCTTAGTAGGGCTTGAATACGTGCAGTTTCAATCCCTACTGTAGCAATTTCCTTATTTTTCCACCTTTCTGCAGATCTGCATACTGGGGCTGGAGGAAGCAGTAAGCAATAGTTCCAGGGCTGGAATGCCTTTGAGTCTGCAAACCTACTAACCTGCATGTTTAAAGATTTTCACCAGCTTCTCTCTAATATTTTCCCATAATAAGAAAGGTTGGACATTTACTCCTGACAATGGCAGAATTAGAACTTCTTCCAGGGTTGGGAAGAAAGTGGCTGGAGGGAAAATGAACTTGCAAATGCTCAATAGATTTTCACATGAGCAAATCTACACATCGTATTTACCCATGCTAAAATACAGTTCACAAATATTTTATAGGGGTACGACATATACCATGGGTGCACTTTTGTGACTTTCTTTAAGAATTTGGGGCCACATGTCAGTAGGTTCAGATTTGCGACCCGCAAATTGCGAGTCAGAGAGACTCGCAATTTGCGAGTCAAAAATCCGAATGTAGGATGGTGTCCCTGACACCATCTGTGATTCGCAAGGGCTTCGCAAATGCCCACCTCATGAATAATCATGAGGTGGGTCGCAATTTGCGACCCCCTCACGAATAGTGTCCTGCTGGAGACAGCAGACCACCATGTCTGTGACTGCTTTTAAATAAAGCAGTTTTTTTGTTTTTTTTGTAATGCAGTCCGTTTTCCTTAAAGGAAAACGAGATGCATTACAAAAACGAAAAATGAAACGTTTTCGTTTCATTTATTCAGAGCAGGCAGTGGTCCGCAGGACCACTGCTTGCTCTGAAAAAATGTTTACAGTGACATTCACAATGGGGAAGGGGTCCCATGGGGACCCCTTCCCTTTAGCGAAAGTGTTAGCACCCATTTGAAATGGGTGCAAACTGCGATTGGTTTGCGCCCGCGGTCACAAAACAATCCTACATTGCACTGCGAGTCGCAATTAGGAAGGGAACACCCCTTCCTAATTGCGAGTCGCAAACCTATTTTGCGATTCGGTAACCAGGTTACCGAATCGCAAAACTGGGTTTGTGCATCGCAATGTGCTTTTTGCACGCCACAAACGGCGAAAGTCGCTGTTTGCCACATGCAAAAAGCTACCTACATGTGGGTCTTGGTCCCTAATTAGGTCTGGTGTTAACAAAACATTTTGTTTTTTATTAAACTTCTATTTCTCTCTCTTTCGGCTGGCTTTACTGTGAGCGATCGCATTCTGCTCTTCCACAAGGAGCATATTGGCACACAAAGTAGTTTTGTTCAGTGTCAGGAACTACAGTGGCAATCAGTGACGTAACGAAACTGGAGGGTGCCCCTTTGAAAAGAACATGGAGGAGCCCCCTCTCCAGACTCACTCAGGCCAGGTGCTGTGCTGAAGAGGCTCCCAGGAGGGCGGCTGCGGGGCCTTTGTTATGCCACTGGTGGCAACGTGTGCTTTTAGAGTTCAAAAATGTTTTGGTTTTTTTTTTGCCAGTGTTTGTTACAGTGTTGAGGGCCTGATAGCTCCCACAACAATAAAGTGTTACAAAAGCCATGTCAAAACAAGACACGCATTGACGAAACTAAAAGACTTATAAAAATATGTCAGATCAGTTGGCTTTGTCAGTGTTTGTTTATTTTCATGCTTCCCATAATCGTGTTGAAAATGATTACACTGATTTTCCATTAGAAATATTTTTGGGAAATACTAGCATGCACCAACACATTTTACTAAATGACACTTCATTTGCATCTAATCAGAGAGCATTCTGGGAGCATTATACTTAGCCTCATAGCCTAAACTTTTCAAACATGTGTATACACTTTTTGTTTTTTTGTACTGGAACCAACGTCAGTAGTGAAGTGTGACCTTAAAACATTTATTTACAGCACTCACCCTAATAATGAAGGATTTCAAATAATGAACCATAAATACAAGTTCGAACAGCATTATCTTTTGGAAACACATTACCTCAACTACAGAGAGTTCCACTCTCTGTAAACAGGCAGCCAAAGGGTTTGTGCTGCAGAGGGTCGGGCCTACTTGTCCCAAGGACAAAGTAAACATAAAAACTTGTTGCCCTTGATAGGAATTCCACATCCCTGGGCTCTAGGGGGACATCCTGGTATAGTTGCCACACAAAGAGCTCTCTGAGACCGAGTTTGCTTTCCATACCTAGAGGAAAGGGTTGAAAAGGACCTCAAGGCCTGTCACATGGACAATTGGCTGTCAGCCTATGTTGCTCAACAAATTCTGAAAATGTCCGAACTCCTTAGACATGCATAGGAGAGAATAGCCATTGGTTTATTTGGTCCTCTTGATAATGGACATCATCTAATGGTGATTGTAGATGAATAGTCACATTTTCCTTTGGTTGAAAGTGTCTCATCCCCAACTCACGAGTGAGTTATCGAAAAACTAGATCACATATTTGTGACATGGGGTATCCCAGCCACTGTTAAGTCTGATAGTGGCCCTTCCTTTAATAGTAAATAATTTTAAAGAGTTCTTGGAGCATCTGAACATCAAGCATCAAAAGAGTACACCTTTATGGCCGCAAGTCAATGGATTTGTTGTGCATTTTATGAGCACACTAAAGAAAGCAGTTCAGCATGCAAATCTTGAGAAGCTCAGTTTGAAAACAGTATTGAATTCTACATTACAAGCTTATCGTTCAACACCTCACTCGACCAAAGTCCTGTGACTTTGATGTTTGGAAGAGCAATGACATTCAAGTTACCTCAATGGACCACCAAAAGAGACAAAAGGGAAAATATGATTTGTACAGGGGACTTGGTTAACAAGCAGAAAATGAAGGCTTATGCAGACAGGAGGTGACATGCAAAGGACATCTTGTTTAGAAAAGCAGATTTGGTGATCGCCCAACAGATGCCCAAAAGAACATTTGATTCTCCCTATGATGCTGAACCTCTCCAAGTGATGTCTATCAAGGGACATATGATGACTGCCCAGCGCCATGGGAAGTCTGATACCAGAGGCTTTTCTCACTTTAGGGGTGTGTTTCATCTGTCTTCAATTCGAAATGTGATAGAAAGACCTACTTTGAAAATTCACCTACTGCTGCTGACTCTTTACCAACTATAGTTATTCCCGGCATTGAAGATGACAGCTTCCAGCAACTAGATTAGGTCGTATGATCAAAGTGTGATAAAGATTGCTCTAAGAGATATAGTTGTACATTTCTACATATATTTATATGTGTATGTCTACTGATTTTCAAAAATTTTTAATTTTTCATTTAACAGAGAGGGCGATGTAGTGTCTTGCATGTTTTAAAATGGAACCTTTCATGGTCCTAATGGGCTCTGTATCAGAGTGACATAATCTGTAGAATAGAATGTAATGAAAGCTTGGTTTAGAATGTGGCAGTTCACAGGTACATGATGAAGAATAAAGACGTGTGATTTATAGCTCCGTGTGTGGTGTAGTCATTGGCTGGTAAGCATGCGGGGACAATACACTGGTGAGCCCCACCCTGGGGCTACTAGTTCTTCTGTTTTTCTTTTGTAAGCTAGTGGCAGCATGGGGAGCCAACTCCTGTGCTGCTGTGCCAAGATGCTTCTTCCGGTTTGGGTTCCCCGGTTTTACCCTGGACACCCATAGTGTCTTCTGTTTTTTTACTAATGGCAGCAGGACCCCAGTTCTAGGGTGCGCAGCCGGCTCCCCGCCCGACTAGCAGTCCATGCCGGTGTGGCAGCTGGCTTCATCTTGCTCGCTCCATGAGAGAAGGAGTGCATGCATGTGCCCTCGATAATGGGGAGTGGGAGGACACACCGAAAAGTGTAGGGTACATCGCAGCACCCCCCCCATCTTCATGCTCTCCTTCACTCATGCAGCAGCACCTGGTGAGATTGGGAGGGCGGGGTCCTGGGAGCAGAAATCACTTTAGAACGTGGCCCCCACACACACCTCTCCCCAAATATATATATATATAAGTAATTGGGGGTCTTGAGGATCCCTTGACCCCTTCCGTGACGCGACTTGTCAAGATTCGCTCGACGGATACATTGCTGAGTTTTTTGATTGGTCAGACTCTGTTGACCCAAGTGTGACGGCACATACATATTCACACTTACGAGTTGAGGCGTTTGTGGGCCTTCCTGTTCCTTCTTAATGACCCATAAGTTACAGGCGAGCGGTGCCATTTATTTTCTGTTTAAGTGGCAGAAAATATAAGCCAAGTTAATTGGGGACAGCCCTTTACTGGTAAAACCCGATTCATCTGCTTCACTCCAGTGAGCCATTATTTTAATTATGAGCGTATGAAAGGTGCCTGCTTCGGCCTATACTCTTTTGCTCTTGACACTTATTTTATTCGAACTGTGGGTTACTCCTCGAGTTAAATCTAATGTATTGATTTAAGATTAAATCAGATGTCTCATTTGAATGTTATCATTCTCACATTGAGCTCGTATTTTGTGCGTGTTTGTGTAACCTCAAACTCAGAACCTTATGACCCCCGCCCCCCTTACCCTCCTGCCCTCTCTCCCGAAGCAGCACACAGTTTACAATCTGTTGTCTTTCACAGCTCAGCTGGAGGCGAGTCTCGGAACGTTTTACGCGCCAACGAAACCTCTTTCCGACACCACTGTGCTGGAGTACCGAGACCCAATCAGCAGATACGCAAGACGGTTCTTCCACCATCTGCTCAGGTGATTGACAGAAAAAGCTTTGCCGGAGTTTACAAGCACTCGCATTTACAAGCAGTTCTTGTTTGAGGCTGTGTTTTCTGTGGTGCGCCTGTCGTGGGGGGAAAACAACTAATGTTGATGAGATCGGCACTTCGTTTCCCTTAAGTGTACTTCAGTGCTCTTCTGTCGTCAATACAATAACATTCGACGGTGTCCCAGATTTCAGGCGATAGAAAGGCAGCACACTTTACCCGAGATGAATGACGCTCTTCTCCAGCGCTGACAGCTGGAAGAGTTTACCAGAAGTAGTTTCAAAATGACCTGACAGCCTTTGAACCATAATTTTACACATTCACATAAAACACATTTTACAGCTCTTGTGGAATCTCTAGTTTGTAAAGTGCTGAAATATCACAGCTATTGAAAATCACGTTGACCTGCTTTAAAGTTTGGTGGTACCTGTGACAGAAGTGGTACCGCCTTACTAGAAGTGCATAATATCCTATGGAAATTGTAATAAAAAATGCGGAGGCTCTCATCACGTTTGTGACAGAGTAGTCCTCCGCCGAGGTCTAAATCAGGGCCTTTGTGTCTTTTAAGTCATCTTTGGGGCGATGCCCTTTATCCCTCAGATTTACTCTTCTAACTCCATCCTTAACTATCTTATATTATTTAACCATTCTGGTTTACAGTGTATATTTCTTACATTGCATTGCCATGTATTGGCAGGTAGCCCCTTAATGCATTGGCACACAGCCCCGCTCGTAATTTAGTCACTATGATAGGATACATTCCTCTGCAGCTGACTCCTGCGCTGCCGGAGAAGCTGCTGGACAAAGAATCAAAGTGGGCTCACGTGATAGGATGCTGTGGCTCCTCACGCATACTCATTTGAATTGTTGCTGTGATTTGCAGGGACCCTCTAAATGGCAACTCTCAGTATGTATGTGAGGTCACAGCATCCTATCACGTGCACACTTTCTGGTTTTGGTGGGGAGTCACCCCACTCTCATAGTTTAAGGGCTGCGATAGAGCTGGGATTAAAGCCTCAGCTCCCCTGCTCTCTAAATGCTGTTGATGTGCGCTCCAAAGGTCAGGGAGACGGAGACTCTCACAGCAAGAGGGCCTACAACACAGTGAGTCGCCATGCAGCAATATCGGTATGGCTGTGTTGTAGTCCCTGTGCTGTTAGATGTGATGAGTGTGTTTAACAGCTATTCAAAATATCAGCCCCAGGAGCAAGCGGTAATAGTGTATCATTTGTGTCTGCCTTTTTGTGTTTTTTGTGCATGTGGTGTCCCACGTCGTCTAGTGTCCAAGGTATATGGAGGTCACCGTGCGCATGATGAGGCGCCGCTCGCCAGTATTGGTTACCATTCTTTGCATAGTGTCAGCATCCTAAAGTTTATGAAGGTGATCCAGGGTAGGAGGGCAAGACTAACATTGGTTGCCCTGGCATATTTTGGGCCTTATTGGCATGATGTTCCCTGTCACTAGCACACCACAGATAATCCTAAACATATTCTGGTTATCTTTAGAATTATGAGGTCCATCCCTGACATAATGGCAACATTTATATTCAGTGGTCATCATGGATATCTTAAGTTTGTCCCTGGATTGATAGTGGCCTTGAAATAACGATGGCCACTCTTAGCAAATTGTGAGTACTTTTGACATTAGGGAGTCTTTTTCTGGCATCTTGGTGGTAATGGCATAATGGTGGCCATACTTGTCCTATGGTGGGTGTCTTTGACAATAGGGTTTATTTGATATGATGTTGCCCACCCCACACACAAGATTGCCTAATTTTGGTATATAAAGGATATCCTTATCGTTGTGGAGTGCATCCCTGGATCAGTTGTAGCAATGGTATAATTATCATTCATGGAATTTTGTTGGAGTTTTTGGAATAGTGGTTTGACCACTAGCATAATGATGCCAATTCCAACCATAGCGTGGACAACCTTAATATTTTTGAGTCCTTCCCTGGCAGTATAGCAGCCATGGCATAATGGAGCTCATCATGGCTGTGTTGTACTTTTGGGTGTCCTTGGTATATCACAGGCAGCTCGGTCATGTGATGCTTAGTACTTGATGGAAATGAATACCTTATGTTCTGATAGAAACTTCTAGCATCGGATTACTCACCATTTGAATATTCCCCAGGTGTCAGACTAGATCCGGAAACTTTTTTCATAGTAACTCTGCGTATGAAAAGGTTGCGCCACCCTACTCCGCACTGACACGTTCTGCTCTGGAAGTGACGTACGGGTAGGGTGAATAGAAGTTTAAAGCCAAAAACCGGGACATTTAACAAAAATGGAAGAAGGACTACAATTTTACTTCAACTGAGCGCATAGAATGACAGCGCTCATCAGCGTAGTATTACAGCAAAACCACTAAGAACATAAATGAAATGCAATTGTTTAAGCCTGCATTATGTCTGTTAATTAATTTGCTTTTTTCCAACAGATGCTACCTTTCTCTCCTTCGGAAAACATAAATGAGCTAAATTTCCCAGAATCTGCCAGGGCAGCTAGTGAAAAACCAGGACAGTCCGGGCAAATCGGGGACGCCTGGTCATCCTACGTGTGGCGCATGTAAAAGCACCTCTCCTGTGCACTGATGTCAGTTCCTTTCTTTTCATGCTTCTAAACGTGGATCCAGAGCTTTTCTTGTCCCTCACAGACTTTTTTTTTCTCGCTATTTTCCTTCAATGCCTTCCTCCTGAAGAAGTTAAAAATACTCACCCTGGCCCAGGCCTTGTTTGCTTGCAACCCAGTAGACTGGATGCTGGCATTGGATCCTCAGCACACCTATTTCCATGTTTCAGTACTGCCGATCCATTGGCACTACCTGCGGTTCATTAGGGGGGAGGAGCATTTTCAGTTTGCTGTGCTCCGCTTTGGTCTCACAATTGCTCCTTAGATGATCACAAAAGTGATGGCAGTGGTGGCAGCACACCTTCACATGTCATAGGTGCTAGTCTTCCCTTACCCCAATGACTTGCTGTTGAAGGTGGGCTCGCTGCAGGTAGTCGTCAACCACCTCCATCCTTCTGTTAACTTTGGGTTTCTCAATCAACATGCCAAAGTCACATTTGTTTCTTTCTCAGACACTCCCCTTCATCTGAGCCATTCTGGACATGGTTTATTTTCATTCCTTCCCACAGGAAAGAGATTTCAAGACGTTCAGTCTGTGATCCCGATCTTTCAGCCTTGGTCCCAGTGAGGTCAACTCTTAGGCTGCTGGGATTGATTGCATCCTGCTGGTCAAGCACGCTAAGTGGCATTTGTGGGCTTTGAAATGGGATCTGAGGTCTCATTGGGCCCAAAATCAAGGGGGCCTCTTTGACCATGTTCAGATTTCAGAGAAGACTGCAATTGATCTGTAGTGGTTGTTGCTGAACCCCAGTGGGGTCAGCAGCAGACCCAGCTCCTCTCCCCATCTGGAACCAATAGTGGTGATAGATGCATCACTCAAAAATAGGATGGCCATCTAGGAGAGGTGTAGCTCAGAAGCCTCTGGTCTCTGATAGAGTCCCGGCTCCACATCAGCCTTCTGGAGCTGAGTGCCATCTGCTTGGTGCTGAAAGCCATCCTGCCATCCATGGAAGGGAGGCTGGTACAGGTGCTCATTGACAAGACCACCGCCATGTGATACTGCAACAAACAGTGCGGGTGGACTCACAGACCCTGAACCAGGATGCCTTGCACCTTTGGAAATGGCTGGACCAACAAGGAATCTTCCTGGCGGTGAGCCACATGGAAGTATTATTGAATGACAGGGCAGACGAGCCCAGCCTTTAAACCCTGGCAGATCACGAGAGGTAATTACACTGAGCTGGCGCAGGGTCTCTTCTGCGAATGGAGGAAAGCCTTGGCTCGATCCGTTCGGCTCCACCAAGAACATGTCAGCATTTCTGCACATTGGAGTTTCCAAGGTGTTTTCCGCTTGCAACGCGTTCCACCTCGAGTGGAACGCAGGACTACTGTATGCCTTTCTGCTGATACCACTCCTGCCTCAAGTTCTCAAGAAGAGCAGGGCAAATCAGGATATAGTCATCCTAGTTGCTTCAGATTGAGCACAGAGAGTTTGGTTTCCAGATCTCTGGGCTTGAGCATAAGTCCTCCGTTCAGGCTGACCCTTTGGGAGGTCCTGAGGTCACAGCAACAGGGCAGGTTCTGCACCTGGGCCTACAAAACCTCCATCTTTGTGCGTAGAAATTTAGCAGTGGCAACTGAACACTTTTGACCTTCCCCCGGAGGTGGTTGATATAATTGTGGCAGCCTGGTGCCCCTTGACAAAAACTGTATATGCCTTTTGTTGGGACAAATTTGTGGCTTTGTGCAGCACTCACCAGATTGACCCCCTCCAGGCTAAACTGTTTGATGTTTTATCATTTGTTCTATCTCCCGTCTGGCAAGGCCTTGCAATGGGCAATTTAAGGGTTATCCTATGGCAGTCTAGGCCTTTTTACGGTTGCCTGATCAGCCCTCTTTGTTTAAGTCACCAGTTGTGATGTGATTTTTGAGAGGGTTACAACATGTTTTCTCCGCCTCCATTTGTGATGCCCAAGTGGGACCTCAATCTTGTCCTTACCTATTCATTGTGTACTCTGTTCAAACCACTCCACAGCTGGCCTTTAAGGCTTCCCACAGTTAAAACTGTGTTCCTGATTGCCATCACCTCTGCACGACATGTGAGTGAGCTTCAGGCTCCATGTGCTCATCCACTACATTTTTCCCCGATAAGTTGTTTTTGCGAACTAGATCTTCCTTTCTACTGAGAGATGTGATGCAAGTCCTGCCATCCTGCCCATTCTAAGATTGGATTCTAACTCTTTATAAAATACCAAGTCTAGGAATCTGCACTCGGATATATCAATTTTGCTTTTGGGGCTCCATGTCTAGAGGTGCAGACAATCTCTAAAGAAACTGACATCAGCACACAGGAGTAGTGCTTTTATGGGCCCCGCACATCATTACTGGAGTGGATTGGGGCCTGTGCAGAGCTGCACAGCGCCACCTTCCGGCACAGATGTACTAAGAAAAAAAAAACAATTCCAGTCTGACCCCTAGTGAATATTCAAAAGGTGAGGAAACTGCAGCTAGTCTCTCCCAGAAAGAGCATTAGGAAGGTAAGTAACCAAACAAACTTTTTCAAAAGGTTTTGCTTGAGGGAATTAAGTTTATTTATCCAAAATGGAACACTTGTTTTTGATAGCATGTGTACTTTCAGAAATGGACAAGCTAGTGATTGAGAACAAAACTGCATTCATAGTAACATTTACAAAGCTGATGTTTGAGTTGGTACTCATATTGAGATTGGGAGACATAGTGCTTAGATTGTTTAATGAGCTGCTTGGGTGCACTTGCTTCTGAGGCCATGATTCACTAGGAGACATTTAATTATTATTATATGTAGTGATAAAGCATTTTATTTTAATTGTTCTGTATGTGCTACCACCACTTACATTCCTTTCATTACAGGACAGGCAAAACACTGGTTATCTCTGATTCTCAGTAAACTAGACAATTGTAATAGTTTGCTGGCGAGTGGGGGGCTGTATAGAAACTGCTGCACCTTCAATTTAAGGGTGTACCTCACATCTCCAGAGACTTTCTCTAAATTCCTATCCTCTGCACTCTCATCCATAACCGCTGAACAACAGCGGATTTGCGTTGAAATATTGCACTAGATTCCATTTATGTGCCAGCACTTACATGGATGCTAGGCTTGTTGCAAGAAACAGGAGTGGACCAAGCTCTTGCAAAAGATTAAGGGCTAGATGCGCAAAACTTTTTTGCATTGAATCAAACGTTTGCGAACTTAGAAAGGCATTTCCAAAATGCACAAAGGACAAATTGCAATTCGCTAACCTGTTACTTAATCTGAATTTTGGTTTGTGAATCGGTATTTGGAAGGGGCGTGTTTAGGGCACCCCTTACAAATACCGATTTCATTGATATGAACTAAAATGTGGTTGCAAAACATTTGCACTTTACAGCAAACCCAAAGTTCGTGGTAATCCATTCACAAACGAGACGGGGTCCCAAAGGGACCCTATCCCCTTTGACAATGGCTGAAAAAATATATATTTTAAGAGCAAACAGTGGTCCAGGAGACCACAGCCTACTCTTAAAAAATGAAACTTTAATTGTTTAATTGTTTCTTTTTGAACACATCCCATTTTCCTCTAAGGGAAATGATCTGCGTTTTAAGGTTGCTTTATTTAAAACAAGCACAGACATGGTGGTCCACCATCCCTGTGATGGCAACGATTCGTAATGAGTCACAAATTGCGACCTTCATTATTAATATTTATGTGATGGGTCTATTTGCAACCCACTCTAAATCGCTATTTAGGGACTGGGAGCTTAATCTCTTTGTACATTAGTAATAGCGATTACCAAATAGCGATTTGCAAAAAAATCACTATTTGGTAATCGCTATTTCTATTCTTTGTACATCTAGTCCTTACCCATTAATTATTATTGTTTTTGTTTTTTAAACTGACGCACTGACCTTTTGCAAGTGTCAGTAATTATCAATATATTGCTATTTGCCTTACCTTCATACTGCATGCTTTAAAAAAAAGTCACATATTTTTCAAGACTACAATCAAATAGTAAATAAAAAAGCCTTGGCAGCCCCAGCGGTGCGTGGGCCTGAGCTCCAGGGGGCCGCCTCTGCACTGTGCACCGGCAGCAGGCCCCTGGCCCAAGAGCTACTGACTGGGTCTGGAGAGTGGGGGGCTCCCCTCAATGTATTCTACAGGGGGGTCCTCAAGTTTCGTTACACCATTGTCTACAGTACAGGACTTAGTTGACATCGAAAATCAATTAAACTTTTGGTGTAAGATCAAAATATCAAATCTATCAATTCATTTTTGGGAATTCCCACCAACAAAGTGTTATACCTGTTAAATCATTGTGAGCTTGTGTGTTTTGTAAAAGTAAACCGGTGTTCAACAACTTTACGTGGGTTGTGAAAGGTTACAATATTCCTTGAGGAAAAGACCAAGAGCTCTCCTTGCTCAGAATCAAGGACTCCACAGCTCGAACTCCTGCAAAGTAGTAGTAGCAAGAATGGTAATCTGTTTAACTGATATTCAGTTTGAATTGTGTTAAAAAAATGTAATTATTCCCGACCAATTTGTGAACCTATCACTTTCATGTGTAGTTTATGCCCCACCCCCAAAGGTACTTAACAGGCCTAACCCCTTATTTCCCATTAGTCGATCGTAGAAGACATATTTCGTTAGGCCTATATCCTACTGCTCAGTAACGTTTGGAATATCGTGGTGCAGACAATTACTGATTTTGATGCCCAGATTCCCAACCAATCTTATTTATTTGTTCCTTGGATTTGTTATTGCCACTGAGTTGATGATATAGCAAGGTTCCACCAGGTAGTCATGATCATTGCTTGCAGGTTTATTGCATAGTGTTGGAGGTCTCCCTGCTCACCATGTCAGGACTACATGCCTGCCAGCACACCACCACCATGCCCACCTGTTCATGTTCCTCTGTGTCTTGTTCTTTTTTCTCCTCTTCTTCCTCATCCCCTTCCTCTCTCTACACAGTCATCCCGGCAAGGAGCTGATTTTGCATAGTTGACTGAAACCCCTAAACAGAGTCGTATTTTTAGCTCTTGTTTGGAGCCTGTAAAGCCGATCTCCATTATGTGATGTGAAAACACCTCAGGACATTGGCGGGAAGCTGAGATTTTTCCTTATTGTTTGGAGTGGGAAGGTCAGTGAAAATACCTCACAAGCAGTGCTCTGCACAAAGCCCCACGATTTCCACTCATTCAGTAATGTTTAGACGTTGGCAGGTCTGCAGGAGAGAAAGGTTCTCTGATTGGATTAAATTATGAGAAAAGTGTGAGACCCTCTAATATCATGCCGGGGTTCATCCGTGGTCCTGTTAAATCAATCCTGACTGTGTCATGTAGACGTCTTTGCTACTAAATTACAGCTTTTTATTGAAGTGCCTAAGGTCTGTATTGACCCAAGACTGAAAATAATAAGAATTTGAAGGGAAAAAAAAAAAAAGCTATTGCTTTTCTTACGTCATCTCTATATTGACCCAGGGCTGAAAAAAATATTTTTTTTAAAACAACCATAATATTCCACTCATGTGCCATGTCTCAAACCTTGTCTGATGCATTGCTTGTTTGTATCTCATGTTAAACATTTTCAGTATAAATTAACTGAGATGGATCATTTGTTGCAATGCATTATAGATATTTTCCTTGTTCGCAGAGCTTGCAACTCTTTAAATATAAACCAATTTTCTGGCCGGAACAAAACTGTTTGAGTGAATGAAAACATGTACAAACACCAGAGCTTACTTGATAATGCAAAATATTCCACAGATAGATAAAAAATCAGGGAAACCTACCCAGACTGTAAACCATCATCACTGCGTAGGTGTCTTTGCCACCTGAATGATATCTCAGGACTGCCAGGTTCAACCTACTCTTCTCTACTCTACTCTACTCTGTGTTCTTTGCATTTAGGCTCTCCTTGGTCCTTAGCTTTACCTACACTTTCTTAGAGCTTTTCATGACCTTTCTGAATTTATTTATTGAGTGTATGTTCACCACATTTACTAGATGATTGTTCCATGCATTTATTATCCTTATTTTATTGCAGAGGTACAATGAAAAACATAAAAAGCATCAGATACAAAGACATCTTCGCACAGGAACAGATAGTAAATAGTGAAGTTCCAAAGCAAAGACATAAAGAATACATTGCTTTCTGATGCTGCTTAATCTACAATGCTGTTACTCACTGCTGACCATAAAACCTCCCCATAATTCATAGTTATTAAGATCACCCGATCTTCTCTGTATACATCCTCTTTCTGTCCCTGACATGCTGCATTTTGCCCCACCACTCAGTGAAGAATGGGACAAATTTAGAGCTCAAGTTTTATAAAAGTATCAGTCTGGCCCAACCTCATTGAGATAAATATTATCTTCTGAATTCTTTTAATTATCCATGGTATGTGACATGAAGCCCAATAGAACAAGTAAAGGGTTCTGCGGTATCTCAAGCTGCAATTCATCTTCCAAAAACCTAAATACTCTATTACAAAAGTTTCTTAGTTTAGAGCAGTGCCAAATCATGAGGTGCCAATTACCATTGTCTGTCTCATCACATCTGAAGCACTGGTTCGGATACTCTTTACAAATTCTGTTTTTATGAATTGGGGTCCGGTAGATAAGTTATTTTGAAAAAGAAATTGCATTTTGCGATAGTTTGCGCCCCTCAGAGTTTTAAAATGTAATTAATTGACTTACTACCAATTATCGTGTGACAATATTAACCCTTCCTCCTTAAGCTATTTAGCCTAGTGCCTTGAGGCACTTTTAAAAAGCCAGTTACAGATACATTCAAGATTAGGCTAGCTACAGCACTAAAATAAATTCTCTTTATACATCCCGTGGTCTGAGAAGAAAAACTAAATCACTCAAGAATCTGAAAGAGTATTTCCCAGACCACAAGATCAAACACCTTTTCAGCGCCTAAAAGAAAAAAAGCTGCGGGAATCTGTTTGGTAACACATATATCAGTGGCCTCAATTAGGTAGTTGGTATTGGTGTAAAGCTGCTGCCTAGCAACAGACCCATTCTGGTCTTCATGTATCAGATTCAAGTCTGATTTGTTCAGCCTATTTGCAGATCATTTCATTACCGTTTTATAGTCTGAATTAAGCAATGTATGAGGCAATAGGAATTAAGGTCTAGAGCATCTTTGTCTTTTTTTTAATAAGACACATTACCCTGAATTAATGGGGGGTGACTCACCCTTCAAAATAAAGTTAGCCACCTCCAATAAAAGAGATTCAAAAGATCTCCAAATGCCTTATAGAATTCGGTTTGGACTCCATCAGGCCCCCCCACCTTACCCTCAGACATGCTCTTAACTACTTCTGGAGGGTAAATAAGTTGTCCATAAAAATCGGTCATTCTCAGATAAAACTGGAAGTAAAATATCCTTTAGGAAAACATCCAGCTCCCCTGCCTCTTCGCTAGAGATGCCGTATATATTTTTAAAATGCTCCACAAAAATCTTTCCAATCTCCCACCTCTGATATGATAGTGACACCTGTCTTAGGGCATCTAACCATATTAATTGTATTAATATTACAGTGCTCCCGGGTTTGCCTAGCCATAAATCTCCCTGCATAGTTACTTTTTTCATAGAGTTGCTGCAGATATGTAGAATCTAGCACGTAAAGTTTGGCATAGTGGTACTCTGAGTGCCAGTTTTGCCTTGTCTATTGTATTTCTGTTTTCTCTAAACCCCACCCTAAGAAATTTCTCATTCTCCTTATTAATTTGATCTTCCCAACAGACTTTATTGGCTCCTCAAGAGCTCAGTCTAAATATATGGTTGAAGATCAGTGAAGGCTGCAGAAAGGCTTTATTAGCATCCCAAACCATAGTGACAGAAGCAGTGTCTATGTTTACCTCCAAAGAATTCTTGATGTCAACCTTGCAGGAACCCATCCAGTTCTCCTCATGCAGGTCAGTGGTTCCCAGCCTGTGGTCCAGGGACCACTGGGGGTCTGCAAAGCCTCCTCATGGGGTCCTCAACTTCTTAGAAAATTAAAAAAATATTAGCAGATTAATAAAGTGTATATAAACAAAGTATCTAAATGTACAATTGAACATTTTAAAACTTATTGTAAATGCCAAGGATTTTGAAATTGGGGGCTAAAATTTAAATTAGTATTTTCAGATTGATTCATGGGAGCAGTGCAGGTGCATTAAACAGAATACAATATGGATGATGTGTGGCTTTAATTGAATTTAGAAAAGCTCCAACCTTCCTATTAAGATTACATTTTTTATTTATATTTGTTTCCAAATTAAATAAAATGTGTAATCATTTGTGTATGTGTTTGACAAATGCTTGTTTCTGTATTTTTTGTGTATTGATTTGCCTTTCAAATCATCTACAATGTTTAGGCCGGAGTCCCCGACATCCAGTATTGACCCAGTGTGGGTGCCTGGATTCCAATAATGATTCAGTAGGGGTCTCCGGGTTCCTAGAATGATAAAGTTGGGGGTCCACAGAAGCGAAAAGTTTGGGAACCACTGATCTAGGTAATTCTTATTGAAAACCCACCTCTGAGGTTTGAATTTTGACTCCCTTCCCCATACCTACAACTCTAGCACTGAATGATCTTAAAAACTATTTGGCAGCGTGTTCAACCATTTGAAATTAACTGCAGAGGAGACTAAGAAAAGATCAATGTGCGACACATTTTTATATCGATTTGAAAAACAAGTGAACTCTTTTTTTTTTTTTGTCAGGGAAGGTTGTTCACCATAGGTCTGTTAGTTTTAACATGTTAGAATAAGTTTTAAAAATCCTTGCTGTATGAGACTTGTGCTGTCTCTTATTTCTAGTTAAAGAATCAAGACTTGGTTTTTATAGGAAATTAAACCTCCCCCTCATCAAATAATCCCACCTTCTATCGACCCTAAAGATTGAAAAATGTTGCTTAATGGACCAGGATCATCTTCAGCAGGTGCATACAGACAAATCCCAGTTGATAAGGGGGAGTCTGTCGAGCAATATACCCAGCACCATTGACGCTCAGCCTGCCATAAATTAATTTCAACTCTTACGTTCTTATTAATGTCTATCAACACCCCTGTATGGGCAACTGCAGAAGAGAAAAAGCACTTAAAACCAGCCAAAGCCTTAAACATACTAAACGTATTCATCTTACTGTACGGGGTGTGTGTCTCCTGCCTGATCATGACTGGCAGATTATGCCTTAGAACCCAGGCTTCTATAGCTTGCCTTTTCCGCCTATTATTCAATCGATTTGTGCTAAAAGAAAATACCTTAATTCTAGCAAATATCAATTCATTTTGTGCAATATTGCTCAAGTTCTTATGCTAACATAAAATTTGAAACAAAGAGCATATTAACAAAGCAGCAATACGAAAAACACAAAGTGCATCCTTAAAAGAGCAATAATGTGCATTGCATGTAGTCCATATCTACTTCCAACTTCCTGGAAAAAACACATCCTGTGCACCTCTTTTTTTACCTGCTGTATCTCTTTCCCTCAGACACCCAATCCTATCTCCTCTCTCAGCTACCACCCCCGTTCAAGTTATGTATTTCCTTCTGCGCTTTGGGATCGATTTGTCCTGCTTTTAGACCATATCATCCACATCTGACCCCCTTTGCTTGGCTGTTGTTTGACGGGTGCCAAAGTCCTAAATTCTGATTTCCATGGCCTCTATCTAGCCTCACTTCCATTCTACTCACATTAAGACCAGATGGAGCAGATCCAGATTTTATTGCTGTCCGGACCTTCGGAATCTTTACAAACTGACGTATTATGCAAGCCTGAGAGGCATAGGGGGTGGTGTTGGCTGTGGTGAGCTCAATGGTTCGGGACCCTGATGCGAGCCTGTCAATTCTACCTTGCCACTGAATGAGCTTGCTGCATAGGGACCACTCCCAAATTCCCAGCAACAACATTCTGATGATATACATGCTGCACTGGGGGGGGGCTCTCTCGATCCCCTAGATGAAGTGCTGTCCTGTTTAAATTGTGCAGCCTGAGCTTCCTGTTCGGCAAGAATTTGTGGTGGTAAGCATCAAGGAGAGCAATGGGGGATCATTTTTAATATCATACACAGCGGGGTTCACTTACCCCAGCCACAGATCGCTTCTTTCAGTTAGGCGGATTCCCCTTCTCCATTACCTGGGAATTTAACTCTGTATCCATTGTGCACCAGGCAAGAGGGTTGGTGGCCACCATTCCCACCTGCCCCTGCGTTTGGGTGCTCACCTGTGCTGCAGCGGTATGCCCCTGTCTTTTTCTGCTCCCCATCTGGGTTCCTGTCACTGGACTCCATCTCCCCAGGGTGTTGTAATTTAGAGTCCCCTGCAAGAGATGAAACCTGTTAATCTGTGTGATTTAGTTCCAGCAGGATTTGGCTTCCTCTTCAGCATCTCCATCGAATGATGCAAGTAAAACAGGCACAGAAAAGGAATGCACACCAAAACATATATGGTTGGGAGAGGAGGAAAAAAGCCAGAGAGAGCTCAGATAAAGCCTTCAAAACAGTGGCTAAAGCCTTAATACATAAGCAGCAGACAAGCCAAATATCCAATCCTCTGAGAGAAAGAAAGAGGAGAAGGAGAAGAGGGAGAGTTAGAAGGTATTCTTCTGGAATTGGAAGGCACGTGAAAAGCTTTACAACAGTTCTAAAGGCAATTAGGTCAATTAAACATGAGGTGTGCATTTGAACTGATTTAGTGTTGGTGGCTCCCATTGATCCTGCTGCCCCAGCCATTATGAACACAGAACAAATTGAGCCACGCTCTCAATCTGGCAGGGCAGCGTTGCTGGCAGCACTGCATTGGGGATTACGAGTCCCCTTTCTGCCAGCCTTTGCATGGCGGTAGCCCTGCCAGGCAAAGGCTGTCGGAAAGAGGGTGCAGGGGCCCCCATGGCCAGCCCCGTCATGCTTTCCACTGCCCATAATTCGGGCAGTGGAAAGCGTGACAGGGCTGTGCATGGGGGCTCCTGCACTGACCATGCCAAGTCAATGTTAAGGTCCTGCTCACCGCAGGGCCAGCGGTGAACTCTTGATAGGGCAGTGTTTAGACCGCAATGGCGGTCTCCTGGCGGTTTGAGTTTGGCAGGTGGCCTCCACACCCACCAAACACAGAATAAGGGCCACAGTCCTTCAATTTCTGGGCTTGGTAGAGGGTTAGGTCGCAGTCCATACTTCTGGCTTTGGCTGCCTGGCTCCTGACTTAGAGGAGTGTTGGTGTCTATATTCCCTAGCCTCATAGCCTTCCAGGGGATTGTCGCTCTTGGCACTGCCACTGCACACTTCTGCTCCTCTTGTGTTAAGCCCTGGGAAGGGCTGGGCTCGGTGATGCTTGCTTCAGACGTGTCATTCAGTAACTCTTGGCTGCACCCTGGCTTATTGCCTAGGGCCCAATTCGCCTCAACCAAGAGACATTCCTGGCTACTGTGGATTGTCCTCGCTGAACTGTAACCATCACCCCTTAGATGTTAATGAACTCCCACACCTCTTTCTCAAATGGAGTACGAAACTTCTACCCTGGGTGTCTATCTTAAAAATGATCACCTCGTCCCCACCCCCAGATCCGGGGCCACTTGCTGTGCGTACTTGACTCATGCGGTCATTCATGGCTTTTCTCTTCTCCTCAGTGGCCTGCATGTCAATGGGGGCTGGGTTCCGACTAAGTCCTGTGGGGATGACATCGCAGGTCAGCCTTCCCATCAGCATCTCACTTCGTCACATCTTGTGGTGCTGTGTGGTGTTTACCCATATGCTCTCAGGAACCGGTGTAACCAGCACTCCATGTCCTCTTCTTGTTCCACTCCAACCCATAGTGCACTGTTTAGTGTGCACATAAAGTGCTCTACTTCCCTGATAGCCTTTGGCCACTGCGGGGTCACTTATCAGAATGCTAGGTCAGCATGGGTGCTCCAGTCTAACAGGGTGTCGTGTTTTGCCAGGGTCCTCAGTGGCTTCGATAGTGTTGCCAGACTTGGAATGAACGCCCACAGTAGCTGACCATCCTGAGTAAGCTCCTAACCTCAGATGCTGTTAGAAATGGGGTTTTTGGTTGGCTGGGATATGCACGTAAGCCAGGCCGAATTCACCACTCTAGTCAGGGCAAGGAAATTACAAACCAAAGATAACCTGTGGTGACCCCCCTGGTAGCTTGTTGCAAAGCAGTCAGGCTTGTCCCCAGAAGCAATATGTAAAGCGTTTGCTCAACACCCTCACACCAATGACACAAAAAATACACTACAAAAGAGACTCCACGTGTGCTTATATAAAAAATATTGAATATATTATACATAACCTATACCAAAACGACATGAATCATAGGTACTGTACAGAAAATGCAATTACTGTGATAAGGCTCAGGTTGTAACAAGACATGAATTACATAGCCGGTACAAGAGATGTAAACTTGCTTAGGGAAGCACATGAAACATAATACATATAGCCATGAAAACCCAGGCCACTGTGCCTCTGCGCTTCTATTATGCAGGTTACAGCAATTCTGCGAGCCTTATTAAATCCTGTGCATTCGTGCAAAAACACTGGCGCACCCACACTCCTACTAGTTATTATGCAGTAGTTTGTAACTCTTCACAGAGGCGACTGCACACCTCTCCTGGGGGTCGCTCTGGTGATTCCCAAACCTCTGCACGCCATGCCACGGGCCCTCCCTAAGGAGAGAGGTACACTAGAATATCGCTGGGGTGATCCTCCTTGGGTCCCGCCCCGTGTGAAGATTCATCAACAGGGCTGCTGCCTGCGAGCCTGCAGCACAGCAGAGACAGGTGATTGGGAGCTGATCTTGGCAAAGTGGATTTCCTCCCTGCCTCCGAATGGGGAGCCGCGCTAAAACCAGACTCTGGAAGTCGGGCGGGGCTAGAGCACAAGTGCAGCTCCTTGCTTCCAGCCGTGCTCAGAGGGTCACGCTGAGATGCAACTCAGGCCAGCAGGCAGTGCTGGGGCATAAGCGTTGTTTGTTTGTTGTAATCCAGGGAGTCCTTAAGTGCACCCAGCAAATAGCAGTCAGCAGGGCAACAACAGAAGAGCAGTCCAGATGAGTCCTTTGTACAGCACAGCAATGCTTCTGACAGAGGTTTAGTCCCAGTTTCAAAAGTGTACTAAAAATCATGGGGTCAGCGCCCCTGTACTTATATTCAAAAATGCCTTTGTTCAAGGGTTGATTTCAAAGGAATCCTTTTTAATGTAACAAGACCTCTTTCAACCCACCTCTGGCTCCTAACATCAGTAGGAAGTAAATCAGCCCTTTGTGTGAGAGCAGGACACAACCTACTGACATGTAAGGTGTGTACGACCTCTCCCAGCCTAGGAAGACTATCAGTATCCAGATGCCTCTCCTGTCACACCCAGCCCCTCCTGTGTTGTGGCTGTCTGGAAAGTATGCACAAAGTGTAGCTGCTACTCTGCCCTAAATGTGGGTTGGAGTCAGGCTGCAAAGCACTAGAGTTATAAGCACAGAGAAATGCCCTCTTTTAAAAGTGACATTTCTAAAATAGTAATGTAAAATCAAACCACACCAGTATGCAGGATTTCTCACTACCACTCCTAACATACAAAGCATGCCAACGCTACTCCTTCCAGATCAGAAATTACCACTTTAAAGTATATAAGGAAATTCCCGATGCTAACCTATGAGAACAGCAGCTCTCACAGTAGTGAAAAACGAAATAGGCCGTTTGTCACTACTAGGATTTAAAACATAAAAGTACATGTCCTACCTTGTACACACACTGCGTCCTGTCTGTAGGGCCTACCTGAAGGGTGACATAGGTATAGTAAAAGGGGAGTTTAGGCCTTGACAAGTAGTTTGAAATGCCAAGTCAATGTGGCAGTAAACTGTGCATGCAGGCTCTGCAGTGGCAGGCCTGCGACAGGTTTGAAAGGCTACTTCTGTTGATGGTGCAATCAGCGCAGCAGGTCCACAATTAGCATTTAATTTACAGGCCCTGGGTATATGTTATACCTCTTTGCAAGGGACTTACAGGTAAATTAGATATGCCATACATACCATGTTTTAGGGGAGAGGCCACATGCACTTTAGCACTGGTTAGCAGTGGTAATGTGTCCAGAGTCCTAAAGCCAACAAAAAAGAGGGTCAGAAAAATAGGAGGAGAATGGCAAAAAGTGTGGGCAATAACCCTTCAGAAAGGGCAATTTCCAACAGATATGTTCTATGGGACAGCTGCGTTCCATATGGCTTTGACTTATTTTGGGTCTGCTCGTAGGCCTTTGCTCGATAAAAGGTATCCAAAGAATTCAATGGAGTTGGTGTAGAACAGGCACTTTTGTTTATACAGGGTTAGCCCACAGTCTGCTAGTCTTGTGAGGGTCAATCTGAGCCACACATGGTGGTCCTTAAGCGTGTCAGACAATATTAAAATGTCATCACTGATGTTAATCACTCTGACCAGGCCAGAGAAGTCTCACGGATGACATTCTGAAACACCTCTGCTGCTGCTGATAACCCAAGCTCAAACGCCTGTCCCTGCTGAGCCCACATATGTTGAGAAAGTGGTTATGTAGTGGCTGGATGGGTCAAGCTCTAGTTGGTGGTATCCCGTGTTGAGGTCTAACTTTGAGAGCCACCTGGCCCGATGAGTTTCGCCACTATATCGTCCACAGTCGGGTTATGTGGCGCTCCCTTATTATGGCCTAATTCAGGAGCTGCATGTCAACACCCAGTCTGATGGCTCCAGGTTATTTAGGGTTGGGGGCTATTACGAGAGGTGAGACCCAAGGCGTGGGCCTGTAACTTTCTCAATCACTCCTTACTGTTCCAATTAGTTGAGCTCTTTTTCTACTAGCAGCCACAGGTGGAATGTCACTCGTCAGTGTCTGAGTGCAGTGGGCTACACAGTCATGTCAATGTGCAGCTTTACTTCGAAGTCTTTCTAGTATCCCAGTCTTCTCATAGTTTGGGGAACTCCTGCAGAATATCTGAGGCATGTGATTCATGCACCTGCCGTGCAGAGAAGACTAGCTTCAGGTCCTCTGCAGTATGGCACCCCAGGAGAGTGTCCATTTTGTCTTTGGTTATGTGAAATTGGGCCCAAGTTGATTTTCCGTCTCATTTTACCACTTCTATGACTCCTCTCAGTGTTGGAGGCTGTGTGCCCTTGTACATTTAGGTTCGTACCTTGCTCGCCGCTAGCTTAGGTCGTGGCCTAATTCTGTCAAACTGGGCTGAACCCATGACATTGACTGATGCACCAGTGTTGATGAGAGCTTTGATTGGGATACCTCCGATGTCAACTGTGCAAATTGGCGGAGGTCGCTTGCGGTTACCATCTCTGTCAGGAAACAAGTTGGTGAGGACTTCCTCATCATCATCGGTTTTGGGCGCGTGACAGGGTCCCGCTATTTCCATCAGCCCAACAGCAGGGGCAGATGGAAATGGTGGGACAGATGGAAACTGTGGCCACAAAGCCACCTGCTAGGCTGTCTGGCCTCTTCCTCTTCCTCTTCTAGGGACAACTGTTGCAGTGTTGATCGCCCCCCCATCCTTTATACCCCACACCTGCGCCTTGTCCACTGCTTTGATACCCCTTGGCTAAGTTAAACATGCAACCACACTTCAAACATGCATTTCTTTTTGCTGACCACACGTTGGGCATCCGGTGCATCAAGCCACAATTGCCGCATCCCTTCTCGGGTATGTTAGTGGCCTGAAGTCGAGTGGGACGTCTGTGGATGGCATCCACCTGTGCTTCTTTCACTTTCACAGCCCGGTTAGTGTCTGCTGAGGTTATTCCTCTCGCCAATGCCACCTCCATGTCTTCAGCCCTGCCGCATACCAGATCATGAGATCTTGTCAGTATCAGGATGTTGTCTAAAGATATGCCTGGCTGTCGCAGTATAAGTTTTCTGAGGGTTCGACGACCAGCAGCCCTAGATCAGCTGGGCCCTGATTTCATACGGTTGGTTGATGTTGGTGCAGCTGCTTGTCAGTTTCTGAAGATGAGCGTAGAAGACATCTACAGATTTCTTGTTTGCTTGCCATGGTTGTCTCAGTTTGAACCACTCATAATCAGGGTTCAGCTGTGGATTAAAGTGGTGGTTCAGTGCTGCAACTGCTGCATCGAAATCATCATCCCGACCTATGTTGAGGAGGTGTTCGAACAGGTCATATAGTTCTGCAGAGCCAAAATGGAGCATCATTGATCTCTTCACTGCCCCGTCTGTTTCCTGCCTGGCACAAAAGTAATGCTGCAGGTGCCCAATCCATTGGTGCCATTGGGGGCGGCCATGGCAGGGTCTACCAAATGACTGAATGGCGGCATCGTCGAGATTGAGGAGTGCGTGCAATGTGCCGGAGTTGGTATTGGGTGGTTCCTCATTGTGCTTATGTATTTTGTTGTCCCATCTGCCACTCACGTTCACAGGTTGTGTCCCCCCTTTTGGTGTGTGTTGGCCTCAAGCTTCATACTTTGGTGTGAACCTCTGTGTAGTTGGTAGATGTTGCACCTCTCCCCTCGGTCTGACCATTCGAAAGAAGAGGGACTTTAATGTCATCCTTCTTTCTCCAGTGCTTCTTGCCATCTCAATTCACTATACTGATCTTGTTCTTTTTTTTCTTTTCTTTTGGAGCTTTCTTTGATTTTTCATGATTCTCACTGTCGTACTCTTCCCTCTTTGTGTGTGAGGAACTGGAGGCTTGTCTGTGCATGCCTCCTCGGAGAAATCTTCCTCTTTCTCACTCACTGTCTTTTTGCTGTCTAGTGGTGCTTCATCGGAGGCCTTGCTGAACTTTCACTACCATCGAGCCTGGGGTCTGCAGCACATTGGGTGCAGAGCGGCTGCACATCAGCAGATAGAGCTGCAGTCACCCACCTCCACAGCGTTCTGCCTTTGCACACCAGTAGACCCTGCGACTTGTGAAGTCAATGCTACAGCACTTTCAGTATACCTCACAGGCTCAGATGCACCCGTTTTCACCAGCAAACGGACTCTCCACACCATTCGGCCTGTCAGCATGGCTCTCAGGCGAAGCAGGTAGCCTCTGACATAACATTCTCCTCTGAAACGGCAGGGGGAGAGCCGCTTTGTTCACCTGCCTGAACTGAACACTGCATGTGGGGTCACCTTCCCATCCTCGTTGCCAGTGTGGTGTTTCTCTTTGTGTAGTGCCAAGGCCGCAGAGGCTGTATGCAGCAATTAATTGAGACATACACACTAGGCAGATGGGTTATCACGGATTAACCATGAACGACCATTCCGTCCTTTATTTGTACCCTCGGGTCACGCCCGGCCCTTGGGATGTATGTTGGATACAAGTTATCATAGAGGCTGGCTGGCACTCTACGTGAGTGATCCAGCCTTTCAAAACTGCCAAATGCTTTCCGCCTGTGTGTCGCTCATCTGGCTGCCGGGTGCACCAAACAAGCAAGCTCCAGCAAAGCCCTACTGATGCCACAGCCAATTCCACTACTGATATCCTCCAGCTTCAAGAGCCACACGCTGCATTTTGCAGCCCACACAGAAAGGCGCCAAATCCGCCATGATGGGAGTCTTAGGTGTATTACCCATCAGGAAGGTGCTTTCCATCACCTGCTTAATCTGAGTCCCTAATACCCTTTCTATAAAAAAAATCTATAAATGTTACTCTTCTGCTTCATCTTTTTCTCTTTTCTGTACTGTGCAGCTACCTCCACGTCTAAAATTATTCTTATGCAAAAAAAAATGCCTCTTACATATTGTATGGTTCTTGTGCTCCTATCATAGGACTTCTGCATTAAACTAAGCACTAATGTTGGCAGCTCAGCTTGGGGCTTCTTGCAAACTTTATGAATTGCAAGCTGAGGACTCCCTTTATGGGACAATTTAATCATGATCCTTCCTTATCAGGTGTATGTAGATGTACAACCCAGCCTTTCATGTCTGTTTCTTTCCTTCTCCCAACTGAATGTTCTTTCTTCCAATATTCATCATGTGTCCTCTCTGCATAGTTACAATGATTAACACACATAAGGACTGTATATGAGAAAGAGGAACATGTTCCACCATGGTGTATCTCAGTCTGTTATCGTTCCGATAGCAGAGCAATGTACCTTTCATTTTGCCAATACAAAACAAGCATTTGCAAAGACAAAAGCCCTGGCAATGGCTGCCAATCTTTTGGCTTTGATAGTGCTTGTTTTTTTTGTCATGATTTTTGCAAAACTTTATTGTTGGGGGAACTGACAAGCTCTAGTCAATATTTAAAGAAATTGCAGAAAGCAAAAGTATTTTTTGTCATAAAAATAAAACATTGCTATAATGGTCACAGGCACTGAAGGGCACTACTTTTAGCCTAGATCTGCTCTCTGTGAAAGAGCAAAATGCTGTCTCTCGCAGTGAAGTTAGGCAGTGGCTGAACTGGGTAGATTGCCTTGTGCTTTATGCTGTAGTCAGTGGTTGGAAAAAAAATGTGAGTGATGCAACAGTAGACCAATGCATGAAGAGGGCTAGTTGAAAGCCTGTATGAAGTATATCACATGAATCATATTAGTAACATCAAAAGGTCTTGACAAATACCAGACCTAAAAATACTGGCTTCATAGGCAATAAGTCAGTCTAGAGAAGGCAAAACGTCCTGTTGTTGTTAATGGGTTAGAACGCTGAAGCATTGAAATTTTAAGGTAGGACTGTTATGTTCCAATGTTTTGCATGTTTTGTAATGTCGTTACAGTGCGTGCTGTAGATTGTTATCATTTGAAATGGCCACGGGCTGTCAAAGGGAGAAGGATTTGAGAGGCAGACACCAGCGTGTCTCCTTCCCGGTTTGATTACCAATAAACTTGTTAAAATACTCATCACGATGCGGAGAATTTTTCACTGGCGACAAGGGTTTGTGAGCACTGACCGGGAGGAGAGACGGTGATATCTAGTTATTCCAGGCACGGACTGGCGTTTTGGACGGCGGACGCAGCGCTTCCTGGGGCGAGATATCTTCTGTGTGGAGTGTTCCGGACTTCGTTCTCGAGCAGTGCGTGCTGATTTTACAGGAAAAAGCAAAGATAACAAGCTATTGAAGCGGCAACGCATTGTGGATTGCTGTGCGCAAGCAACGCTTCTAAGGATTGAGCGTCGTGAGGCTTGTAATGGTTGCTAGGCAACAGAAGGCACGTGTGGAAAGCTTCTAAGTAACAGCAGGAGCCTCAACATTTTTGGGCACCCGGCACTGCTCACGGCTCGGGCTGTTTCCAAGCAACAGAGAGGCAAAGAAGCAACAGGAAAGTATTTTCTAATTCCAGTGTATATACAGTGTATTCTTCAAGTACTGCACAGTGGCTCTACTACTCTACTACATCAATGGATATGTGAGAGTTTGAGGGATCATTCCAAAGCATTTGTTGTGTTACATTACAGTGCTGTGCATAATTAGGAAGACCACTGCGGTATATCATTTTTGTTTTGATTATTTTAGTCTGATGTACTATGCGTTTTTCCAGTTTTGTATAACAGTGACGATTTTATTCCATGAGTGCTGTGATGGAAGGTTTTACTGTGCCAATTTTTTTTTTTACACACTCCTGGCGAACCAATTACACTGTGGGAATACTGGAAAGAAGTTTTTGAAGCCTATGTTTTGGCTGTGGGCTGAGATACATTTACAGCATCTAGGAAATTGGCTATGTTAAAACATTGCTTGGGAGCGGAAGGAAGACATATTTTGAAACATTTGCTGTAATCTGATGAGTAGGAGGATCAGGATAGTGATGAATATGAAATTGCAATGGAAAAATTGGATGCCAATTTTTGAGAAAAAAAAGAATGTTGTTGTGGAGCGATTCAAATTTTTGAAGAGAAGCTAATTACCTGGAGAATCAGTTGACAGTTATGTGGCGGGGTTGAGGGTTTTGGCACCTATGTGCAACTATAAAAATTTCCAGGATGAAATGTTGAGAGACCAATTGGTGTTAAAAATGAACGATAAGAAGATTCAAGAGAAGTTGTTGAATACAGAGGACTTGACACTACAAAAGGCTATAGACATAATTAAAAGTGTTGAAATAACAAATGAGGGTTTGAAGGAGCTGTCCACTGCTCCGGGAGCCACGAATTTCATTAGTGCAGAGGGTTCTAAATTTAGGAAGATGGATCAACCTGCAGGTTTCACTGAATTGGATGGGAAAAGTGATTTAATTTGTTTCAAATGTGGATTAAAGGGACACATTGCAACTGATGCGTGTTGTCCTGACATTGGCCAAGTTTGCAGAAAGTGTAAATCCAAGGGACATTTTGCCAGAGTGTGCAAGGGTAGGCAGATGGGTGTGAGGAAAAAAAAGGCGTTGGGAAGTGATAGCGAGGATGTGGCTGGCCAACAATTTATATTGGAGGTGGTAGATGTGGGAAGTATGAGTACTAGTGGTCCGCATTGCGTTGTCAAGATTGATGGTGTGAATATGTTTGTGATGGCTGATTCAGGGGCAAGATATACCCTGATTGGGAAAGAAAATGTCTAAATTTCCAAAGCATAAAATTAAACAACCAGATGTACGGTTAGTGGCTTATAACAAACCAATTGAGCTGGTGGGATATATGGAAGCCTCACTGGAGTTCCAAGGTACGGCAGTAACTTCTAAGGTGTATTTTGTGGAGGAGGGTACTAATCCTTGGGGCTGGCTGCAGCAGAAGGATCTTGGTATCATTCTTGATCCGAATCATCCGGATCACGTTTTGGGGTCTAATATACACAATGTTCAGAATGCCAATTTTGTAGAAGAATTTCTGCAAGTATTTAGTAAGAGATTAGGAAAACTGAAAGGGTTTAAACATAAGATTGTGTTGAAGCAGAATGCTGTTCCTAAGGCTCATAAACCACGTCCTGTGCCAATAGTGGTAAGAGAACAATTACGGCAAGAGTTAGCTAGGCTGTGTGAGCAAGACGTGATTGAGGAGATTGAAGCGTCTGAGTGGTTGGCTCCCGTGGTGATTGCTAAGAAACCTAACAGGGATATACGTTTGTGTGTTGACCTTCATGATTTGAACACTGCAATCTGGGTAGACATGCATCCTTTACCGAATATTGGTGATATGTTGTCCATGGTGAGAGGGGCAAGTGTGTTTTCCATGTTGGATTTATCATCTGCGTACCACCAAATAGAGCTGCATCCAGAGACACATGCATTGACGTCATTCATTACCCCAGAGGAGGGCATACAGGTTTAAACGCATGCCTTTTGGTTTGGCATCAGCGTCATCTGTATTCCAAAGAGCAATGCATCATTTGTTGAAGGATATTTCTTGCGTCACGTATTTTCAGGATGATATTTTGGTGTTTGGAGTGGATCAAGCCGAGCATGATAGTATAATGAGGAGTGTTCTGGGTGTTTTGAGAGAGAATGGTTTGACAATTAAATAGGAAAAATGTAAGATAAGTGTGCCTGGAGTAGAATATTTGGGTCATTGGATAAGCAAAAAAGGAATCTCTCCTAAGTCTAATTTGGTGGATGCAATAGAGAATGCTTCATCTCCTGCCAGTAAGGATCAGCTGAGATTGTTTTTGGGTCTGGCGGACTATTACTCAAAATGTATTCCCAGGTTTGCTGACAAGACGTTATAAACATATGAGGAAGTTGTTGTGTTTGAAAGAACAGTTTGTGTGGAGTGATGAATGTGAAAAGGAGTTTTGTTCCTTGAAAAAACAGATTGCCTCAGCACCAGCCCTTAAGCCTTTTGACACCAGGGGTAGCATCATCATTAATACTAATGGTAGTTCGGTGGGACTGGGTGCGGTATTGTTGCAGGTAAGAGATGGTAGTGAAGTGACCATTGAGTATGCTTCCAGACTGTTGAGTTTGGCAGAAATTAATTATTCTACAATTGAAAAGGAAGCATTAGCTTGTTGGTGGGGAGTTAACCATTTTCGCAGGTATGTGTGGGGAATGCGATTTGTAATTCGGACAGATCGACCACTAATCGAGGTGTTTTCGACTAAAGGGGCAGTAAGAGCTACACCTAAAATAGCTCGATGGGTGGCAAGAATGTTGGAGTACAATTATGAATCTGAATATTTTCCAGGAAAGAGAAATGTATTATCAGATTGTCTGTCTAGACTTCCTGTACAGTCTAATCAGGATGGAGATGATGAACCTGATGAGCTTCTAGCAATGGATGGTGTTGATGTGGGTAGTGTGACAGAGGGTAGGGTTTCTCATGAGGATTGGGTGAGGGAAGTTCAGAGTGATGTCGTGTTGCAAGAAGTGATGAATTATTTTCGACATGGATGGCCATCTCGAGGAGGTGCTTCTTGTGATGCAGAGTGTTACCGCCAAGTTAGTGTGGAATTGTGTGTGGAAAAAGGAGTGATGTTGAGAGGAGAACTTTTAGTGGTTCTGTCAGTGTTGCAGGAACGTGTGTTAAAGATGGCTCATGAGGGTCTTTTGGGTATGAGTGCCACTAAAAGAGAGGTCAGATCTGAGTATTGGTGGCCTGGTTTAGACAGGGATGTGGAGCATCATATAAGGGAATGCGTGTTGTGTGCATGGAGTGACAAATCTCAGAAAATGGTTAAGAATTCTCCTGTGGAGTCTGATAAGTCTGATGGACCTTGGAAGAAAATGTTCATTGATATCATGGGACCATTACATGTGCATTGGTTGTGGTGGATTATTTTTCTAGATGGCCGGTTGTGAAGTTTGTGGAGAATATTAACACCATGTGTGTAGTTGAGTTTTTAATGGATTTGTTTGATTCAGAAGGAATTCCTGAAACAATTTTTTCTGACATCGGAGTGCAGTTTGTGTCAAACTATATGAATGATTTTCTGAGTAGGTATGACATTAAGCACATCAGGGCATGTGTTTATTATCCACAAAGCAATGGTTTAGTGGAGAGGTGGAACAGGACATTGAAGGATGCATTACAATTGGCAATCAGTAACGGAATCAATTCGCGGAAGGCGGTTAAAGATTTGATTTGGGCTTACCGCACAACTCCCCATGGTATGACTGGGAAATCACCTTTTGAAGTCATGAGAGGTAGAAGTCCGTGGGCGATGTTCTCTAAAGATGTGGAGAGGAAGGAAGTTGTAGGAGATGAGGTGGATGGTGATTATAAAGTTGGTGACTAGGTTCGTGGTGTGAAGGGTATAAAACCTGCTAAAGGGTAGTCTAAGTTTTCGGAGCCTCTGCAGGTGAGAAAGGTGTACAAATATACTTTGTTGTTGAGTGATGGTAATGTGTGGAATCGTAGGAAGGTTGTGAAGGTTCCAGTTTGTATTAGACAGGAAAATTCACTTGATGGGGACACCAGATCTGGGGTTGCTGAATTTTTGTCGAATAAGTGCGCTAATACTGGAGTAGGGGTTTGAGACAAGTCAGTGTTGAAATTGCCCAAGAGATTCAATGATTTTGTTATGCAATAACATGTTTTGTTACCTTACCTGTTTTCTTCAATGATTTAGTCAAGCAATAACATATTGTATTTTCTTACCTGTTTTTTCTTCTGTAATATTGTTATGAGAAAGGGGGATGTGTTATGTACCAATGTTTTGTAATGTCGTTACAGCGCATGCTGTAGATTGTTATCACTTGAAGACGGCTGCGCTCTGTCAAAGGGAGAAGGATTCGAGAGGCAGACACCAGCGGTTGTGGTGTGTCTCCCTCCCGATTTGATCACCAATAAACTTGTTAAAATACTCACCACGGTGCAGAGGATTTTTCATGGACATTGATTTTTTCCTGTAGAGCTGTGGATGTTGGTGATGGTAATGCCACTTTGTGGGAATACTGCGATTAAAACTGGTGTTATGAATTTCAGTTTCCCATGGAATATTATTTGGACATCAGGACTTGAGGGTCTTTGACAATCTTGTGCTGATTTTAACTCAAGCAACTGGTTACTTTGTACTGAAGAACTGATATCATATGGACTTGGGTAATCTTAACCTAAATTTGCAGCTGCTTTGCTGTGATTTGGTGAGCAGGTCATACTAAAGCATTTGTGAGTAGAGTTTCATTTTGAAACATATGAAACCTGGCAGAGGTACATAGAACAACTACAAGTATATTTACTTAGCAGACTGATGAGATGATTTTTTAAAGGAAATATGCCACCATTACCTGCTATTGATCTAGTATGAGACCTCGTTAAGAAGAGGGAGAAAATAGGAAAATAGAGCTTAAGCAGTTGCGGCTAAGAGTTAGTTTGTGTACTGCTCTTCCTGTGTGACAGTCCCTGAGTGTCTTTTAAATCTAGAAGAATCTAGAAGATGTAAAGCCTGAGAAATACAGAGGTTTGAGGTTTGGAAGTATGCCAGGTGTTGGCTTCAGACATTGTTGGTAACATGAGCTGGTATTAAACCTCTGGCAGTGGGTATGCTCACAAGGAATAGTCTGGTGCCAGACTATAAGAAGTGTGTGTGTGTGTGTGTATGCAGGCACCAGCACTCAGGAGAGTGTAGTATAGCTGGAAAGGATGATCAGACAAGTGGGAGAGATCATGTATCTGCTCATTTGACCGCATTCATGAAAATCTAGTACATGAACATTGGAGAGAGGAAAACTGTGGGAGATTCCTGGAGTCTACAAAGACTGCTTGGATAAATCCTGTACTGAACAACTGGATATTGTGTGTAAAAAGAGACTTACAAAACGTAACAAAACAAACTTTACTTGATAAATAGAAGTTGAGTTTTTCAGGGGAAGGTAAAGCTATCCAGGTTACTAAAACTGTTAGAGATGATAAATAGTGGGAAATGGCTTTGGATGAGAATTGGTTTTATGACTGGTTAAGAACCTTGATTTGAAAAAAACATAACCATTGTACAAGTTACTGATATGAGCATGTAGAGCCTGATTTAGATATTGGTGGACAAGTTACTTCACCACAATAGTGACAGTTATCCTGTCCACCAGTATCTAAATCCCATTATATCCTTTGAGATTTGGATATTGGCATACGGGATAGCCATCACTGTTGTGACAGCGTAACTTGTTCGCCATTATCTAAATCAGGCCCTTAGTTTGTTAAGTTAGTGACAAATAGTCTTCAGAAGATGAGGAAGAGAGAAACATGGTAACTATGGATGCAGGGAGGAAATATGATAAATGTTAAAGTAAATGCAGACATGATAAGGCAAGTGAATAAGAGAAGAGATGAAGTGGTGCACAATTAAGGAAAGGGACACCTTGGAGTTTTAGAGGAATGTATTGTAGTTCTCATGAATACATCTATCTGCGGATTCCTTACTTTTTTAATATACCCATTCGCCAACTAGGACGGAAGCTTTTTCAGTTACTCTCCCACGTGGATATTGCTCCTCAGGTAGCATCATCTGACATCACTGGAGCCATAGAGAGCCCCTGTCGGTGTGCAGAAGTGAGTTTCCTTTTTTCTACACCTTCGACCCGTAACAGTTTTTCCTTCCTCTCTGTTAGGAAATTGTTGAATTTTGTATGTTTTTTCAACAAAGTATAGTTTTTTGTGACCATGTCATCAGCTTGAAAATTGGGTTTTAAACTCTGCAAAGGCTGTGAGGGTGAAATGTATATTGCTGATCCTCATGACATCTGTCTTTGGTGTTTGGGTTCGGATCACGGGATCAACGTCTGTTCCAGTTGCAGGTGTCAAAGGATGAAATCCAAAGGCCCTGAAAGAAACAGTGGCAAAGTTATTCTTCGCCAGAGCAAGAGATTAGGGAAGATGTCATCACAAATCTCATCCAAGATTGTAAGAAATTGGGTTAATGTTTGACTGGGGTGTGAGCCCTGGTCAAGTAGCAACCACAACTGTTGTCAGGGTAAGGCACAAGCAAACCCCAAATTAACCTATGCTCAGTGCTCGGGTAGCTTGGCACAGAACAGTCAGTCTTAAATTAGAGACAATGTGTAAGGTATTATTGGAACACTTCACACAATAAAACAGTCAAAACACAACACAAAAAATCCCAAACATGTTAAAAAAAATAGAGTTTAATTTAATTCCCATAACAAGACCAAAACAAAAAAAATCCAGTCAGTAAAACTGGAGTTAAGAATTTTTAAAGAATAAAATGTAAAATAGCGCCTAAAAACACAGGGCGTCGACTGCGGCTGTCTGATCATTCTGGGCTGGGTCAAAATCAAAATAACTGAGCGCAGGTCAGATACAGTCACAGATTAATCCTGTTGAAGGTTTATGTTCTCAAGTTTTATGCTAAGAGTCCCAGATTAATCCTGTTGAAGGTTTATGTTCTCAAGCTTTATGCTAAGAGTCCCGTTTACTTGCTCCTCATGGGTCTCTTCAATGCAGAGTGCCGCAGGAGACTGTTGGTGTGGTGCAAAGAGCAGGCAGGGCGTCATGGGCTGGTGCTTTGCATTAGTGGTCTATGCTGCTGTACGATTAGACGACTGGTGGCAGCTCGTGCTGGATTTCGGTACAAACAGGCCCGTTCACTGTCACGAAGAGCCCAAAAGCTTGATTTAAGCTTGCAGAGCCACCCCAAGGGTCCAGGACCTGAGGAGCACCACTTTGAGGTCAGAGCCTTGCTGCAGCTGGATTCAAGAGTTGGTTGGGGAGCCGTTTAGGTCCCTGATGCTCAGATCTGGAGGCCATCAGACTAATCTTTGGAGTCATTCTGAGTTCCTGGTTCAAGAAGAAGTTGCAGGCCCAGTTCTTATTTCCCAGGCAAGAAGGCAGCAGGTCAGCAGGCCTGAAGTTCCTTTAGAGCAGCACTCCAGCAGTGGAAGCTCTTGTAGCAGCACAGCAGTGCTTCTTCCTGGCAGAGTATCTACAGGTCCAAAAGTGTACTGACGAGTTGATATCTGAGGTCCCATATTTCTATACACAGTTGTGCCTTTGAGGTGGTGAGACGTTTCTAGAGGCATGCCTTTCAAGTGCACAGATGCCTTGCCTTCCTGGCCCTGGCTCAAGACTAGCTACATGGGGTGTGCAGCCCTTTCTGTGGAGATAGCACACAGCCTATTCAAGTATAAGTGGGACTGGGCCCAGTTCCTCCTACCCATCCTGCCAGTGATGGTCCATCCAGTCACACCTAAGCTTCCCATTGTGTGTGGCTGTCTAGGAGGAAAACACAAAACCCAACTGTCAGCTGCTCCCAGTCATGTGACCCAGACACCGGCTGTAGGCACCAAATGGCTAAGGCAAGAAAATGCCATATTTCTAAATATGATATTTTCAGAATTGCAGTTTAAATCTGACTTCACCAAAGTTAGGATTTCAAATTACAATTCCAGACACCAAACTTGACCTGTGTTTCTCTTCCCATTTAGAAATTACACTTATAAAATGTAATGAGGCAACTCCAATGTTATTCTATGTGAGAGATAGGCTTAGCAGTAGTGAAAAATGGATTCAAGAGCTTTCCGCTACAAGACATGTAAAACTTAAAAGTGCATGTCCTAATTTCATTGCACCCTGCCCTCTGGGCTGTCACGGGCCTACATTAATGGTGACATATGTATTAAAAGGAAAGGTTTGGATCTAACAAAAGGTTCATTTTGCCAGCTGCACACAAAGGCTCTGCATTTGCATGCCCGAGACACATTTAAGGAGGAGGTAGACTTATTTGCAATGGTGGTGAGAACGGCTGCTGAGGTCCTTGTCCTTCAGTTTCCCCCAGTGGCAGTCAAGACTAATGTCTTGATGGAGGTGTTTCAGCCAAGGGGTGACCCCCTCAGGACCTCTTCACCCATTTAACAAAGCCCTCACAGACGTCGTGCTAGGGTCTTTGTCCAAAACCTGCACAGGGGTCCGTTCCTATGAACAGGCCACTTGGCTGCCGCTCCTGCCCCGTTGGACCAGAGTTTCCTCGCCCAACACCCTTCTCTGGTCAGTTTGGTGGTCCAAGCCTCAACCTCCCATGTAAATCCTGCTGCATTCCCTACCACCTTACTGGACAGGAAATCCAAGAGGCTGGATACATTAGGAAAGAAAATGTTTTCTTCCATCAGCCTGGCACTGCAGTCTGTGAACACTGCATGCCTTTTGGGCTGTTACTCCCAAGCACTCTGGGATATGGTTGTGCAGGTGCTGCCTGTGGTCCTGGAGGATACCTGGGCCATTCTCTCCCAAGCTGTTGCTGATGGGAGAGATGCAGCCAAGTTCACAATCTGATGTGGACTGGACACCACTGACTCACTTTGCAGATCGGTTTCATGGCCAGTGGGCTTTGCAGCGCCACACCTGGCTGACGACGACTGACTTTTCAGGGGATGTCCAGACATTGCTTATGGACATGCCCGTTGATGGCACTCGTATCTTCTGAGACAAGGCAGACTCAGCGTTGGAGTGGTTCTAGGATAGTAGGGTTACGACCAGATCTTTGGGCCTATCTATGGCCACTTGCCAAGCCTAATCTGTCTTGCGCTCCTTTTGTGGCCTCGGAAGGGGGTCCCAACATGCCTTTAACCACTCAGCCACCACAGCACATAAGCTTCCCTGCCTCTGCATGCCTGAGGACGCGGTACCCACAGACCTTGTGGGTCAGGCAGCCAGAGGTCATGCCAGTCCACCACTTCCCCAGCAGTTGCAGCCTCCAACCCCTTTTAGTTTGGCCTTATTCCATCATTGGCACCTAGGGGGAGGCAGAATACGCCACCACTTGCCCCACTGGCAGTCTATAACATCAGACTAGTGGGTTCTTCAATTTGTCTGAAGAGGCTACTTCCTCCCCTTCGTGAGTTCACCTCACCCCATGCCACCCACTTGCCAGTAACTGACAGAGGACCAACTTCCTTTCTCTGCTAGGAAGTGATGGCTCTCATGGCCAACAGAGCCATAAAGGGGGTGCCGATGTCAGAAGTAGGTCCTAGTTCTTATTCCTTCTACATTCTACCCCAAAACGTAGGGGACCTTTGTCCTATCCTAGACCTGAACCCTGTCAACTACTTCCTCAAGATATAGAAATACAAAACGCTCTTGCTTGTCCTGTCTGCCCTGGGCCCAAAAGACTGGATGGTAGCGGAACTGGATCTGCAGCACTGTTACTACCACATTACTGTCCTGCCTGCCCACCGGCATTACCTGCAGTTCACGGACATGCCACAAGCACTTTCAGTTCACAGCGCTTCCCTTTGGCCTTACCAGCGCCTCACGGGTGATCAGCAAGCTGATGGCGATGGGTGCAGCTCATCTGCGGAGATCAAGAGTGCCAGGCTTCCCCTATCTCGACGACTGGCTGTTGAAGGTGGGCTTGCCTCAGACTATCGTTTTCCACCTTCAGACTATGGTGAACCTCCTGCACTAGCTGGGGTTCACTATAAATGACCCCCTCTCAGAAGCTTCCTTTCATAGGAGCTGTTCTTGACACCGTGCAGTTTTGTGCTTATCATTCTGAAGGGTGATTCCAGGATACCCAGGCTATGATACTGATATTTCAACCTCTGGATTTCGGTGAGGCTACCTCTGAGGCTTCTGGGCCTCATGGCCTCCTACATCCTGCGTGTAACACATACCCACTAGCACATGCAGGCTCTGCAGTGGGACCGGAAGTTCCAGTGAGTGCAGCATCAGGGGAATTTCTCCGACAGATGGTCCAGATGGTCCAGATCTCGGAAGAAACTGCAAAAGATCTGCAGAGGAGGCTAATGAACCGCGATTGGGTCAGCAGCAGACCCCTCCCTCTTCCCCAACCAGATCTGACAGTAGCGACAGATGCATCACCCCTGGGATGGGATAGCCATTTGGGAGAGGTGGAGATCCGAGACTTTGGTCACTGGCAGAATCTAGACTCCATATCAACCTACTGGATCTCTGGTGATCTGGCTGGCATTGAAAGTTTTTCCACCCTCCATCAAAGGAAGGCTAGTGCAGGGGTTCACAGACAACACCACCACCATGTAGTACTACATCAAACAAGGCAGGTGGGGTGGTGGACCCTTTGTGAAGAGGCCCTGCATCTCTGGACATGGCTGTAATGTCAGGGCCTATCCCTGGTATTTCAACACTTGGCGGGCTCGCTGAATGTCAGAGCAGACAAACTCAGCTGAAGATCCCTAGCTGATCATGAATGGTGTGTCTATTCAGAGGTGGTGCGAGTCCTTTTTTAGCAGTGTGGAGAACCTTGGATAGATCTGTTTGCCACCTCTGAGAACATGCAGTGTCAACAGTTCTGCGTGCTAGAGTTTCCAAGCAGGCTCTCACACAGAGACGTTTTTCGTCTTGGGTGGAGCTCAGGTCTCCTACCCATACCACTCCTTCCCTGAGTTCTCAAGAAGATCAACGACCGGATCCAAGTCATCTTTGTGGTTCCAGACTGGGCTCGGAGAGTTTGGTATCCCAAGCTGGTGAGCATGGCTATTGGTTCTCCCGTCAGGCTGCCCTCTGGAAGGAGCTTCTGTTCCAGCAGCAGGGGAGAGTTCTCCACCCAAACCTGTCAATGCTCCACCATCGTATGGAGATTGAGTGGCGACAGTTGACAGCTTTTGACCTTCCACCTAAAGTATGCAATGTTCTCATGGCAGCCAGGCATACCTCTCGCTAGACTGTATATGCCTGCCATTGGAGCAAGTTTGTGGCATGGCGGGCAGAAAAAAAGATTCACTCCTTTCTGCATTCCTCTCTCAGGTTCTTTCTTTTTTCTCTCTTGCCCACCATGGTTCTGCTTTGAGCAATCGCAAGGGCTGTCTCTTTGCCATTTCATCCTTCTTGCTTCTGCCTTATCAACCTCCCTCTTCAAATCTCCTGTTAGCAGGTTATTTTAAAGGGTTACAACACATAATTCTACCATCACCCTTCATCATGCCTCAGTGGGACCTTAATATTGTGCTCACACACCTCATGTGTGCTCCCTTTAAGCCTCTACATAATTGTTCCCTCTGGCTTCTTACCATCAAAACAGCCTTTCTCATGGCTATAACATCTGTTCGGAGGGTCAGTGAGCTTCAAGCCTCCATATCTTATCATTTATCGAGACAAGCTGGTTCAGGAAACTAGGGCCTCTTTTCTACCAAAAGTAGTCACCTTATTTCATGTAGGCCAATCCATCACCTTGCCTACTTTTTACGCTCCGTCACATCCCTCCAAGGAAGAGGTGTGACTTCACCATCTGAACCCAAAAAGAGTGCTGTCATTCTGCCTTGATCGCACTAAAAAGTTCCTGGTGGACGACCAGTTCTTTCTGGGATATGTCATAGGAAAGAAGGAAACAGCAGTGCTAAAACTAACCCCTTTCCCTTTCGATCGTGTTGTGCATTATATCTGCTACGGACTGGCCAAAAAGCAACACCCTGTGGGTTTGCGTGCTCATTCCATCAGAGCAAAAGCTGTGACCACTGTGTTAGCACACAGAATTCCAGTCATGGACATTTGGCAAGCAGGAATGTGGACCTTGTTACACACGTTCACAAAGCACTACTGCCTTGACACTTAGGTCCATTGGGATGAGCACATTGCCTGTTCAGTTCTGCATGACTTTCCGGTCTAAAATCTGTCCCACAGACCCACCACCAGGAAGGTATTGCTTTGTTATTTATTCAAAGGTAATGAATCTGCAGTTAGAAGTCTGTCAGATGAACAAGTTACTTACCTTCAGTAACACCTTATATGTTGGAGACTCTATCTAGCCACAGATTCCTTACTGACTCACCCATCCTCCCTACTCTGCAAGCAAATTATAGGGCCAGGGATGTTCTCTATTTTAGAGCCCCAGCATTCCACACCAGTGGTCAGTGTTCTTTGTGGTTCCGCTCTCCAGGTGTGGAACGCTGCAAAAAGAAACTGACATCATCATGCTGGTTTGACGTCTTTATGGGCACCACATACGTCACTTCCGGTGCGGATGACACCACGTGGGGCCGATCAATGCCACCTACTGTCGCACAGGGGTACTGCTCACAAAATAAAGTCAGGATGCAATCTGACGCCTAGGGAAAATTCAGAGGTAAGGAATCTGTGGCTCGATGCAGTCTCTACCAGATAAGGTGTTACTGAAGGTAAATATCTTGTTCACTAAGCCCAAATCTCACCTGGTGCCCTATCAGGGCTCTCTGTTTATAGGGGCAGTACTGGACACAACTATGAATTGAGCCTTCCCTCCTCAGAGGATTCATGATATTCAAGTTGTGAGCCTGAAGTTTCAGGATGAAGCAGTTATTCCAGTCCTAAAAGTCTTACGCCTACTAGGTCTAATAGTCTCCTGAATACTGTTAGTCACCTATACGCTCAAACACATAAGGGCCAGTCTGAATCAGTGGTGCCTCTGCAGGAATGGTTTCAACACAATAGAAATTTACAAGCCTGTATCTGTATCAAACTCTCCAGCGACATTGGGCTGTTTTTTAAGTTAGGGATTGTGACCAGCAATCTCTCTCAAGGTAAACAGTTTTACCCTTCTTTTCGATGTCCACTGCCATAATGGATGCCCTTAACTAAAAGGGCGAGCTCATCTGGAGGAAATGGAGATCAGAGGCTTTTGATCAACAGTTGTTTTTTATCAACCTGTTGAAATTGGCACTGATACGTCTGGCTTTCAAGGCCTTCCTACCTTCCCTTTGCGGTCAGTCTGTCCAAATCTGAACAGACAACACTTCTGCGATGTGGTACACCAGCAAACAAGGAGGAGTGGGGTTGTCTCTTCTCTTCAGCGAAGCACTACATCTCTGGTCCTGGGCTCAGGACCACCACATTTGCATGGTAGCACATCACCTGGCCGAGGTACTCAAAGTACATGCGGACAGTCTCAGTCAGCATTATTCTGCCGATTATGAGTGGTATCTCGATCCAGAAGAGGTGCAATCCATATATGCAAATATGGGGTACTCCTCAGATAGACCTATTTGCCACTTGAGAGAACGTGCACAGCCCATGATTCTGCAGACTCCAGTATCAAATACAGGGAGCATTGGGGGATGTGTTTCTGCTGAGCTGGAGATCCCAGCTGCTTTATGCGTTCCCTCTCATATCCTTGATTTCTCGGGTGCTAAGGAAGATTTGCTTCGACCAGGCCCAAGTAATCTTAATAGCCCCAGACTGGCCATGAAGGGTGTGGTTTTCGGACCTCACTCACCTTCCCCATGCCCTCTACTTCATCTCCCTCACAGGACAGGCCTCCTCTCTCAGTCACAGGGGCAGGTTCTACTCCACCCACCTCCAGAGTCTGCACCTACATGCCTGAAGATTGAACGGGGCAGCCCGAGTCCTTTTTCTCTTCCTCCTGATGTGGTGGTGTAGGAAAGTACCATCTTGCCTGGCATGTTACCCCCATATTTCACTGTATATATGTTGTTTTAGTTGTATGTGTCACTGGGACCCTGCCAGCCAGGGACCCAGTGCTCAGAAGTGTGCCCTGTATGTGTTCCCTGTGTGATGACTGTCTCACTGAGGCTCTGCTAACCAGAACCTCAGTGGTTATGCTCTCTCTCTGCTTTACAAATTGTCACTAACAGGCTAGTGACCAATTTCACCAATTCACATTGGCATACTGGAACACCCTTATAATTCCCTAGTATATGGTACTGAGGTACCCAGGGTATTGGGGTTCCAGGAGATCCCTATGGGCTGCAGCATTTCTTTTGCCACCCATAGGGAGATCTGACAATTCTTACACAGGCCTGCCACTGCAGCCTCAGTGAAATAACGTCCACGTTATTTCACAGCCATTTACCACTGCACTTAAGTAACTTATAAGTCACCTATATGTCTAACCTTCACCTGGTGAAGGTTGGGTGCAAAGTTACTTAGTGTGTGGGCACCCTGGCACTAGCCAAGGTGCCCCCACATCTTTCAGGGCAAATTCCCCGGACTTTGTGAGTGTGGGGACACCATTACACACGTGCACTATACAAAGGTCACTACCTATGTATAGCGTCACAATGGTAACTCCGAACATGGCCATGTCTAAGATCATGGAATTGTCACCCCAATCCCCCGAAACTACCTTTCCCAGGGTTTCACTGCAGCTGCTGCTGCTGCTGCCAACCCCTCAGACAGGTTTCTGCCCTCCTGGGGTCCAGCCAGGCTTGGCCCAGGAAGGCAGAACAAAGGACTTCCTCAGAGAGAGGGTGTTACACCCTCTCCCTTTGGAAAAAGGTGTCAGGGCTAGGGAGGAGTAGCCTCCCCCAGCCTCTGGAAATGCTTTGATGGGCACAGATGGTGCCCATCTCTGCATAAGCCAGTCTACACCGGTTCAGGGATCCCCCAGCCCTGCTCTGGCGCAAAACTGGACAAAGGAAAGGGGAGTGACCACTCCCCTGACCTGCACCTCCCAGGGGAGGTGCCCAGAGCTCCTTCAGTGTGCTCCAGACCTCTGCCATCTTGGAAACAGAGGTGCTGCTGGCACACTGGACTGCTCTGAGTGGCCAGGGCCAGCAGGTGACGTCAGAGACCCCTTCTGATAGGCTCTTACCTGTCTTGCTAGCCTATCCTCCTTCCTAGGTAGCCAAACCTCCTTTTCTGGCTATTTAGGGTCTCTGCTTTGGGGAATTCTTTAGATAACGAATGCAAGAGCTCATCAGAGTTCCTCTGCATCTCTGTCTTCACCTTACACCACGGAATCGACCGCTGACTGCTCAGGAAGCCTGCAAAACCGCAACAAAGTAGCAAAGACGACTACTGCAACCTTGTATCGCTGATCCTGCCGCCTTCTCGACTGTTTTCCTGGTGGTGCATGCTGTGGGGGTAGCCTGCCTCCTCTCTGCACTAGAAGCTCCGAAGAAATCTCCCGTGGGACGACAGAATCCTCCCCCTGCAACCGCAGGCACCAAAAGAACTGCATCACCGGTCCTCTGGGTCCCCTTTCATCACGACGAGCGTGGTCCCTGGAACTCAGCAACTCTGTCCAAGTGACTCCCACAGTCCAGTGACTCTTCAGTCCAAGTTTGGTGGAGGTAAGTCCTTGCCTCCCCACGCTAGACTGCATTGCTGGGTACTGCGTGATTTGCAGCTGCTCCGGCTCCTGTGCACTCTTCCAAGATTTCCTTTGTGCACAGCCAAGCCTGGGTCCCCGACACTCTAACCTGCAGTGCACAACTTCCTGAGTTGTCCTCCGGCGTTGTGGGATCTCCTTTTGTGACTTCGGGTGAGCTCTGGTTCACTCTTCTTCGTAGTGCCTGTTCCGGCACTTCTGTGGGTGCTGCCTGCTTCTGTGAAGGCTCCCTATCTTGCTGGGCGCCCCCTCTGTCTCCTCACGCAATTGGCGACATCCTGGTCCCTCCTGGGCCAAAGCAGCATCCAAAAACCCTACCGCGACCCTTGCAGCTAGCAAGGCTTGTTTGCGGTCTTTCTGCGTGGGAACACCTCTGCAAGCTTCTTCACGACGTGGGACATCCATCCTCCAAAGGGGAAGTTCCTAGTCCTCTTCGTTCTTGCAGAATCCACAGCTTCTACCATCCGGTGGCAGCTTTTTTGCATCCTCAGCTGGCATTTCCTGGGCATCTGCCCAATCTCGACTTTGTCGCGACACTTGGACTTGGTCCCCTTGTTCCACCGGTACTCTCGTCCGGAAATCCACCTTTGTTGCATTGCTGGTGTTGGTCTTCCTTGCAGAATTCCCCTATCACGAATTCTGTGCTCTTTGGGGAACTTAGGTGCACTTTACACCTACTTTTCAGGGTCTTGGGGTGGGCTATTTTTCTAACCCTCACTGTTTTCTTACAGTCCCAGCGACCCATACAAGCTCACATAGGTTTGGGGTCCATTCGTGGTTCGCATTCCACTTTTGGAGTATATGGTTTGTGTTGCCCCTATACCTATGTGCTCTCATTGCAATCTATTGTGACTGTACATTGCTTGCATTACTTCCTTTTGCTATCACTGCATATTTTTGGTATTGTGTACATATATCTTGTGTATATTTGCTATCCTCATACTGAGGGTACTCACTGAGATACTTTTGGCATATTGTCATAAAAATAAAGTACCTTTATTTTTAGTATATCTGTGTATTGTGTTTTCTTATGATATTGTGCATATGACACCAGTGGTATAGTAGGAGCTTTGCATGTCTCCTAGTTCAGCCTAAGCTGCTCACCATAGCTACCTTCTATCAGCCTAAGCTGCTATAAACACCTCTTCTCCACTAATAAGGGATAACTGGTCCTGGTACAGAGTGTAAGCACCCCTTGGTACCCATTACAAACCAGGCCAGCCTCCTACAGGTGGTTGCTATTTTATTGCCCAGAAGACACTCCACCAATTCTGTTTATGCTACCAGATGGGCTAAATTTGTTAACTGGTGTGATGATAATTCCTTAAACCCTCTAAAGTTTCATTTGTATGATATTATGCGTTTTGCCCTTTCTTTAGCCTATCAGGGCTGCACAATTGCCACATTTAAAGGGTACGTGTCAGCCCTTTCGGCTTTTCTCTGTTTACCAGATAAGCCTTCTCTGTTTACATTTCCTATAGTTATAATATTCAAGAGGGAACTTACAGATGAATACCCTCCCACCCCCTCTAGTATGCTTCAGTGGAATCTTAATTTAGTTTTGTATTATCTAATATGTTCTCCGTTTGAACTTCTTCACAGTTGTCCTTTGAGACTTCCAACTTTTAAAACTATTTTTCTTATTGCCTATACATCTGGAAGGTGAGTTAATGAGCTTCAAGCCTTAAGTGTAAAACTCTCTTACACAACATTCTTTCCTGATAAGTTAGTATTGAGAACCAGGGCTGCCTTCCTACTAGAAGTAGTTACTTGCTTCCTTCCATTTAGGTCAGTCCATTACCATTACCCTTTCCACATTATGGGGGTCGTTTTCAAAAGACCGCCGAGGCCGCGGGAGACTGAATACCGCCATTGCCGGCGGTATTTCTGTCTCCCTATTATGACATTTCCGCTGGGCCAGCGGACGGTAACAGTGTTATCGTCCGCTGGCCCAGCGGAAATGTCACATCAACATTGCAGCCGGCTCGTAAAAGAGCCGGCGGCAATGCTGATGTGCAGCGGGTGCAGTAGCACCCGTCGCACATTTCACTGCCTGAAATTCGGGCAGTGAAATGCGCGACGGGGCTATGCCTGGGGGCCCCTGCACTGCCCATGCCAAGTGCATGGGCAGTGCCCATGTGCATGGGCAGTGCAGGGGCCAAGTGCATGGGCAGTGCAGGGGCCCCCAGGGGCACCCCAAGTCCCCTTACCGCTGGCCTTTCCATGGCGTTGTGTACCGCCATGGACAGGCCGGTGGTCGGGGACTCATAATCCCCAGGGCAGCGGTGCTTGCACCGCTGCCCTGGGGATTATGACCGCCAGGCGGAATCCTGGTGGGAAAATGGAGGGGCCGGCGGTATGGCTGTGGCAATTCCGCCACGGTCATATTTGCTGGCGGAGTTACCGCCGGCTGCCAGGGTCGTAATGACCCCACTATGTCTTTCTCCCCCCCAACCAAAGAGGAGGAAAAACGTACTTGATTGGATACCAAAAGTGCTGTCAGTTTCTGTGTGGATAGGACACGTGAATTCAGGCTGGATGACCAGATTTTTGTGGGGTATATTGGTAAAATGACGTGAAAGGCAGTTTACAAAAGGACTCTCAAGATGGATCATCCTTTGTATGAAGATCTGCTATGCCTGGCACATAAATAACCACATATAGGTATTCGTGCTCACTATACTAGAGCTAAATCTTCTATCACTGCTTCAGCTAGAGCAGTTCCTGTAGCAGATATTTGTAAAGCATCGACTTGGAGTCCCTTCACACTTTTGCAAAACACACTATTGTTTAGATTCTGAAGTGAGGAGGTGTGGTCACTTCGCTTGTTCTGTTTTGCAGAATCTTTTAGTATAAACAGACATATGAAACCTCCTCCAGGTGTGGAACTGCTTGGCTGTTCTATTCCAAAAGTGAAGAATCCACATGTAGATATATCCATCAGAAGAACTAGTTACTTACTTTTGGGAAAGCTTTTTCTCGTGGATACAGTATCTAACTTCTGATTCCTCACCAACCTGCCCTCCTCCTGTTGCATGACTTTATATACCAAAGGAACCTGCTTACATATATTTAGTATGTATATTAGGATCTTTAATCTTTGGTTTTAAATTAAAAAAACTACACACACAGTTTTAAAGTTATTTCCATCTGCTTGTTTCAAAGACATGCAGAAAATGGATGGAAACTCATGTCAGCACGCCAACAGTAGCTGTTTATGCCTCCAGTAACAACATGCAGTGCACTTGTTGAGATGTGTAGGTACTGACACCCCCCTGTCTATGTGGGAGGGCTATAAACAGTTTCCATCCTAGCTCGCACATGAGGGTAATCAGAATATTCAGAGTACGCAGGTAGATACTGTATCCACCAGAAACATCATTACCGAAGTTAAGTAATTTCTTCATATGGTAATTTAGACAAGATGAACAGTTCTAAAAATATTCCTGCATAGAGAACTGTGCACCAGAAATATAGGCGGAGGGTCACTTTCACAGAGTGTGTCACCACTCAGTACAGAGACGCGATGTGTAGAGGGTGAAAATTTAAGCTAAAGTAAATGTTGTGAATGATGTAGTCCTACAAATACAGAAGGAACTGAAGATGTGAGGGTATTGTAACAGATAATATTCCTTCCCCATACTGTAATGGCAATAAAATAACAGTGAAGGCCATGGTAGGCTCGCTATCTCTGTACAAAGTCGTACCTAAGGATGTGTCTGGTAATATTTTGCAAGGATAGAGGGATTTAAAGTTTTTTAAGGCATACAAAGCAGTACAAATTTTATTAAAGCAGTATATAGTGAGGAGCATTGAGGGTGAAAGTCGTTGACTCAGAGGGTCCACATGGAAAGGCAAACCACAGTCTACGAAGATCTGAGTATTATTTTGAGCCCTGGTACTATCGGTCAGCCTGTGATGCAAGTAGCACAAAGAGTTACAGTGAAAAATGTGGCTGAGATGGTTCCAGAGATATTTACTGAACATCTGGGGCTTACACTGGCTTGTGCTCAATCAGTCAATCAATCAATATTTATAGAGCGCGGGTATCAAGGCACTACTCAGGAAAAAGGCAAAGCTAGCAACTGCACAGTCTAAGAATGCAACCAGTCAGTGCAGTAGAACAGGCAAGGAGTAATTGGGCAGACTGACTGAGTCAACTTACATAGCCACTGTAAGCATCTAAACGATCGAGCCCCAGCGATTCCTGCTTGCAAGCAGCAGAATTCATAAAAAATAAGTGTCAATCCAAGAGATGTTGTTTCGTCTATATGGATGGATCATCCTTCTCTTACCAACACTGTAGATGTATTAAAGTTCCATGTCACACACAGGCTGCAAAAAATCCTTAGCAACAAAATAGGCTTCAGCATACAGAATGCCAAAACCTAAAAATTAGATAAATATCTTCCCACACAGTGGTCAACCTGTATTTATTACTAAATCAAACCAAATTTTATTTCTACCTTTATAAGGACTGGGTTAATTTATTATTCTAACTCCAGTCCTCATATATGCAGGTTTAAGTGCTAATGGCAGGATTTAGTCAAGGCTGAAAATTTTGTCAGGAGATGTTTATGTGAGGATGATATTTTGGAGTTTGTGCACAAGATGTCTCTGCAGTCTGTTTTCACATGCTATCATGTTGGTAGTTTTAAATTCAGCAGAATCTTTTCGTATGCCATCAATATCACCACATGGATTGGGAAGAATCAGAGTAGTAAAGTTCTCTACTCAAATGCAGGTCTCCTTGTTGTCATGTACTTTAAATATGTTCACTAAATCTCTTAATTTAGGGTAAACAGTTTACTTCCATTACAGGCTAGCATATCTTCAATAAAAGTGACCTGCTCAATGACAGTAAAATGCTTTTTATCAATGCAAGCAGATTTCCATCTTTCCGTTGTGGAAATTAATTACTCTGCCTGAAGTCTTGTATTGCAAAGGTTTTTCTTAGGCCTATCCCACTAAGGAAGGACCAAAGCTGGCTTTATCTATTGACCAACCCCCACAGGCACTTGTGTTGCAGTCCCGCTCAGTCAAGTCGGGCTGCACGCAGAGACCCGGCAGCACCATGCAGGAACAGGCTCCAAAGAGCTTGCCTCTCCGGCTCAAGCAGTGATTGGAGGTTCTGTGATACTTCCTCCTCCAAAGTAAGTTCAGCGCTCCCCACTGGGGGGGTATTTGATCCAGGTGCTCCTGACCTGATGCCTGTGAGATCGATGCACTAACAACATCCGCCTCTGTCCAAGGACAGTTCGGGGCAAGTCTCTCAATGCTTGATCTCATCCCATGAGTCGCACTTCAGTCCATAACCAGCAGGCTGAACTCCAATAGTTAATTAGTACCGGCAGCCCCTCATGCTATATTAGTTTCCTGTGGTGCCTCTCAAGGCATTTGCCCTTCCCCCACGGCAATCCACACCACAACAGCCCCTCCTGGCATACAGGGTCACCACTAGGCCCGGCAACGTTCTTGGCACTTGTTGGTAGTGTTCCCTTTCACAGCGGCCCGTTCTGCCATATGGTGTTGCTGCAATGGTGCAATATGGGCTTCCCGTTCCCTGCAGAATGCTTTGCTCACATCTTTCTCCATGGCATCCCTCTCATGACATATGGAGACCACTGGCATGATCGGGCATATGGGAAATGGCCTGTTTGGTGCAGCAGCTGGCTCCTCACACCTCACACCAGGAGTTCTCTCGACAGGGCTCCTCACTGGATCTCGCTCCCTCAAACGTTCTCCTCTCCTTTAGAGGGCACAGTGGTCTTGGCAAGCAGGCAGGTGCTGTTGCTCCAGAGCAAGTGGTCTTGGTTTCCCTGGGTGATGTCCCCTCAGCCAGCCAGGAGTCTAGCAGGCCTTGACCTCCTAGTCCTGGTCACAGGCAGTAGTCTTGCAGAGCTTCCCCTCCTCACATCACCCATCTAGCTCCTTGGCAGGTGACAGTTTTTGGGTCTCAACCTTCCATTCTTATTGTCAATTTCCAGACACAATAGGTGATTTAGGGTGTAGGTCTTTGAAGATTTATGTGGGGTTTCTGCTTCGCTTGAGTGCACCCTTCCTTTCTCTCTCTTCTCTTGAAAGTCTTTTTGGCACAGCAGGAGAGACTACAAAGTGTATAGTCCGACAACACAGACCTTGGGAGTGACTAGAGTTTACACCTAATTGTCAGCCACAGTGATATGTGCATCAAATGTTTAATCCCGGGCCCCCAGCTCTACTCTTTATGATTCTCTTATAAGCCCAATCTCATCCCTGCGATGTGTCCAGGTCCCTTGCCTGTGATCTCTCACTGAATCAAGGAGCAACCTTTGAAGTTTACAAGAGGAGTCTCTTTCTCTCTTTTTCAGTGTGTCCCACCCAGCTCACAGGAATACACAAATCTGTCTGTGGGGGATTCCTCTACTCCTCAAGTGTTCACCAGGCATGCCTGGCCTTCCCAAACTAGAACCCAGGGTCCTCCATGTTCTGTACCATTGCAGGCACACTTGCACCCAGTGCATATATATATAGCACACGGTTTCCACCCGAAAATCAGTACAATAGACCAGGTATTTAGATTGGTGCTTCTGTATTGAAAGTATGTAGTCCTCGCCAAACAACCATTATATGTTGTGTTTGTGGATTTACAATCAGCTTTTGATCTGGTCCCGAGGAAGAAGCTATGGGAAGTACTATTTAGGTTAAAAATCCCATATAATATAGTAGATCTCCTGAGGCGGCTACATGAGAACACTTATGCACAGGTGAGGTGGGGTGTCCAAGGTGAATTGACAGATAAAATCCCCACTCATAGGGGTGTACGCCAAGGCTGTGTCTAGGCACCATTATGGTTCACTCTCTTTATCAATGAGGTAGTTCCTTTATTGCTCTCTTGCCAGAATGATGCCCCAACACTGAACTCCCAAAAGATACCCATTTTACTTTTTGCTGACGATTCTCGCCTCATTTCTAAGACCCCGATGGGACTCCAAATCCTTGTTGATCAATTTAAATTTTTCTGTCAGGATTATGATCTGGAGTTGAATGTCGTCAAAACCAGGTCAATGGTGTTTGATCCAGGATCTCGTGGCAGAAGTACCATTAGCCTAGATGAGTCTACATTGACCCGGGTTAACTCTTGAGGATTTCAAGTAATATGCTTTGGGAGGAACAGATTGGGAAGAGTGTGGGGCTTCTCCAGAACAGAGCAGCTGCTATTCTGCGCTTCTATAAAAGTTCTGTATTTAAAGCTGTCTCTCCTGCTATAAAAATGTATCTGGCTAAAGCCCAGGGATCTGCTGCATATGGTGCTGAAATATGGGGATTTTCTGATTGCGGAAAATTAGCCGTAGGAGTAAACAATTTTGCTAGGGCTTTCTTTGCTTGTCCGAGGAGTACTCCATTAAAACCATTGTTTCTGGACCTGGGGTTTAAACGTGTAATAGATTTGATTATCCTAAGACCGTTATTATATTGGGTGAGGATTTGGATGGTTCCCGAACTTGCCATATACAGAGATTCTTTTAGTGACCTCCTGAAGAGACCTAATGTGACTACCATTCCATGGGTTAAACATGTGTCTAAATGGTTTCACGTTTTAGGACTGACATGCTTTTGGGAAAATCCTCAGGGTCTGGAAAAATCACACAGCTCCATTTTGAAAACAACTTATTGGTCCTATGTAAGAACTGAGCTAACTCGTAGTAATTTTAATGGTCTTTTGACTACTTCTTTCATGGATTTTAAGCTGATTCCCCATTTTGAACTATACCTGGATTTTATACCTGATCTGCGGGGGAAGGGGTTGTATGCACGCTTCCGTTTTGGGAACTTTCCATTGTTATCTCTGACTAGCAAATGGGGACCTGCTCCCATGTCTGATCTGTGCCCTGCATGTCTCGGTAGCCCAGAAACCAAGGAGCACTTCTTGTTTTTTTTTTTTGTCCTGCTTATTCTACTCCACAAACAAAATGGATTTGCACTATTTGTCGTGCCTTGGTTGTGACTCATTACTGGATAGCAATGAGGATTTTAAGGAGTGACACATTCAAACCTCTGATTGTCGCAGTTAGCAAATTCCTTGTGGCTGCGTGGCTTATACGTAGCAGTTTTCTAAATAGCAGCTCCTCATGAACTATTTTCATGTGTACAGTATCTTAGAAATGTTACTTACGTGATTATATTTTAAATTTTGTAATTTTATATTCTTATTTTATCCTGTTCCTTTAATTTATTTTCGATTGTATTATTTGATGTTTTGGTCATGTATCCGAATAAACCCTGTGTGATGATGATTATATAGCACACAGTGTCCAGTACTGTTACCTCCATGTATTGTGCCACACCAGACACCATACATTCAGATCACACATTCACTCTGCATGCACAGCTCAGTACTGTAGCCTTTCTGTACTACACCATGGTGTGCTATTTGCAAACACACACTTCCTGCACACACTTTCACCATGCGTGCACTGCACAACATTTTATCCTTCCATGTGGTGTACTTTGCGCAAGCATACTGACATCCAGCACATGTTTTCACCATGTGTTCACTGCACAGCACTACATCTTTATGTAGTCTATCCCTCGCAGGTATACATCCATCCAGTATAGGCACTCACCATGCATATACTGCACAGCACAACTCTATTACTGTACGGTATCCTTCCCAGGCACACGAACATCCAGTGCAAAGTCTCTGCTCTCAGTACTTCTCATCTAACTAATGTATGCTAAGGGGGAAGTTAAGCACTCAGCAGCAGAACTTTAAAAATATGAGTGAGATAGTAGGCCTTGCTCCAGTGACAAAGGTTAAAACGGACCTGTTCACTCCTACTAATCACTACATGGGATGCTGTCACCACCACACTGCTGCTTAACTCCTGGTGAAGGCAGTAGCTTTCTACCATTATGAGGGTAGCGCTTTAGGCTCCCCTCCTGGTCCATCAAGACACCAATCCATGAGATAGGCCTGTGTCATGATGCACATGCATGATTCATGTTTGCGTATGACAAAAATCAGCATCAGATAGAGACTTCTAGCTGTAGATTCCTTACCTTAGAATTTTCCCCAGGCATCAGACTGAATCCAGAAGATTTTTCGTGAGCAGTACCCATGTGTAGGAAAGTGCCACTTTTTGACATGGTTGCCCCCTACTTTTTGCTCACTGGTATTGATGTTATGGATTGGTAGAGCATATGTTCCCTGCTAACCAGGCCCCTGTGGCAGTTCTCTTTTCCTTAAAACAAGTAAAATGCCTAATTGTAGCCCAATTGGCAAGAACTTTAGCACCCCATAAGTCCCAGGGCAGGGTACTAAAGAGGGTCCCCAAGGGCTGCAGCATATATTATGCCATCCAAAAAGGACCCACACTCAAATTGCATGCAGACTGCCCGTGCAGGATATGTGAAATGGTGCAAACCATTCTGAAAGCACAACATTGCACACCCCCTGTGTGCAGTGCCAATTAAATTGCATATACTATATGTAAGTGGCCCCTACAAAAGGCCTTCTAGTCCTTAGGCAGGGTTCATTATATTAGATGTGAGGTCACATCTTCATGAGCAGATGTGTCCCTGTAATGCCTAGTTCCATTGCTAGACATTGCAAGTGATCATGAATCCATTTTGAGAACATGTACTGGGCACTGGTCACAAGTTACCCAGCTACATGATGGCTTCACTGAAAATACTGGTGTTTGGTATCATTCATATTCGTCAGCCACCACAGATGAGTTTTTGACCCACTGCAGGTGAGTGCTGTGTTCTCAGAGGCCAGGAACAATGCCTACCCGGCGGAAGTTGATCACACCTCCAGCAGGATGGCTAGTGAATTTACCATATCAAGGCCACAGGCTCCAAATCCTCTGCCGCTGTTCATATGTGCACTGACAACCCCCGAACCTCCCCACCGACCTCAGGAATGCCACCCCCTGCCCTGAGGCCCATTTGGCACCAGAGCATGCAGGAAATTAGATATGCAGAAGGCTTGTCCCATTTACAGGCTAGGCACACCCCAAAGGTGGACCACCTGAAATGGACAGTCAAAGAAGGTTTCACCATCTTGGTTTTGGTGAAACTAGGAATTCTGGGTCAGGATTCTGTCCTCATAGCTTTCAGTCCATGCCATTTCTTCCCAGAGTTCTCAAGAAAATCAAGAATGACAGAGCTCAAATCATACTTGTGGGTCCGGTTTGGGCACGAAGAGTCTGGTATCCCGAGCTACTGAGCATGGCAATCGATTCTCCGATCAGGCTGCCCCTTCAGGAGGATCTTCTGTCGCAGCAGCAGCAGGGGAAGGTTCTCCACCTGAGTTTGAGTGGCAGCAGTTGACAGGCTTTGAACTTCCTCCTGAAGTGTTTGATGTTATCTTGGCAGGCATTCCTCCAACAAGAAGGTGTATATGCCTGTCGTTGGAAGAAATGCGTGGCTTGGTATTCTGGCAGAAATTTTTATCCCCTTTATGCTCCTCTTTTTCAGGTTCTTCTATTTATTCTCTCTCTTGCCCAGCAGGTCTCTGCTCTGGGCACTCTTAAAGGTTATCTGTCTGCTATCTCAGCATTTTTCAGATTACCTGATCAGCCCTCTCTTTTCAAATCTCCTATTATACATAGAATCTTGAAAGGTTTAGTTCATCTTTTACCCCTTCTCCCTTTATCATACCTCAGTGGAATTTGAATCTGGTGCTTACGTTCTTAGTGTGCGCTTCCTTTGAGCCGCTTCACAGTTGTCCCCTGCCGTTACTCACCATCAAAACAGCTTTATTCCTGATGAGTTAGTGAGTTACAGGCCTTACCATCTAGGCCGCCCTGTTTATCCATCCATCCTGACAAAGTGCTCCTTCACACGTGGGCCTCCTTTCTTCTGAAGGTGGTCACGCCTTTTCTTGTAGGTCAGTCTATTATCTGACCTACATTCTGTGCTCTGCCTGAGCCATCCAAGGGTGAGGAGAGTCTCCATCGTCTGAACCCTAAACTAGCGTTGTGGTTCTACCTTGACCACACACAAGAGTTCCAGGTGAATGATCAACTCTTCTTGGGGTATGTCGGAGCTAAAAAGGGTCGTGCTGTGGAGAAAAAGACCTTGTCCAGATGAGTTGTACTCTGTGCTCATTAAAATCTACTATGCATTGACCATGAAGCAATCCCCTGAGGGCTTGCATGCTCATTCCACCAGAGACCAGGCTGCCACCGCTCCATTAGAACACAGAGTTCCAGTCCTGGCTATCTGCCAGGCAGCTATATGGGGCTCCCTGCACATGTTTACTAAACATTACAACCTGGACAGTCAGGTCCGTTGTGACGTCATTTTCCCTGTTTGGTCCTGCAGGACTTCCTGGTCTCAAATTGGTCTGTGGACCTACCTCCAGGATGGTATTGCTTGGGTTTCTATTATATGGTAAGGAATCTGCAACTAGAAGTGTCTATCAGATGAACAAGTGCTTCCCTTCGATAAAGCCTTATCTGGTAGACACCATATCTTGCTGCAGATTTCTTACCGACCCACCCATCATCCCCGCTCTGCAAACGGATTTCTAGGGACATGGCTGTACCCCTTTCAGGGCCATAGTTATCCACATAAGTAGTCAGTGTTCTTCAAGGGTCTGCGCTTCTGGCGTGGAAAGTCGTGGAAAGACACTGACCTCAGCGCTCCTGTGTGGTGCCTATATAGATGCGGCCAACGTCACTTTCAGCGCAGGTGACATTGACGAAGCATTCAGAGCCGAACTACGCCACCTCCTGGCACACAGGGGTACTGCTCACAAAAAATCTTTCAGATGCAGTCCGACTCCTGGGGAAAATTCTGTGGTAAGGAATCTGCAGCTAGATGTAGTCTCTACCAGATTAGACATTACCGAAGGTAGGTAAATTTTTCATTAGGACTCAAGACAGCAGTATAGTTAGGCACTCCGACCAGCAGTACACGTCCATTACCTGGCAGAGGACCTTTCTGTCCCAACACTGTTTACTGAAAATCCTAAAATGCTAGTCCAGCAGAAGAGTGGTGCTAGGTTTATTTTCAGCAATTCCTAAGGCTATGGCAGGAGTCTGATCATTCTGAAAACGCATAAGTCAAATTGTGGGTCCTTAAAATGGTAGACTGACACAACAATACTGTGTTTAATCAATTAGGGTAGAAAACTTCTGAATGCATTTTGATCTCAGCAGTGACAGCCTCTATAATATGTATTGAAAGGGAGAATGTATGTCTGCCAAGCTTGAGTTTGAGATCATTTGCAACTCCATATCTATTCTCATTCTCCCACTTTTGTGAGTGAAAGAACTGGGATTTAATTACCTCCTTTGTAACCCCCAGCATTTAACTGCTTGAAGATTGTTGGTAATAGTAGACTAGTCTGTGGTTTCAATTCCTAAATATAAACGTGTGCATGTCTCTGTAAGTACTTAATTAACGTTCCTCCTTCAGTTCTGCCTTACATTGAACTATGCACATAACCTAGAAATAGTCGTTATCATTCTGGTTCATCTTTTGAAATGCCTTATCATGAAGTCTCCATTTGTACTGTAGCTGGGAGTGCATAAGTTGAATTGACACTCTGATCAAGTTCTTTACTTCTTTTTCAGCAAAGAGCAGCACTAACACATATAAATTTCCTTTCAAGTTCACGTTTTTTCCTGTTAAATTGAGCATATAATGTTAATGACTTGATCAGTAGCCACACATTTGGTGTTAACGGCTATTGCTGCTAGTATGTATTTACCATTGAAGTCTGCGCTTTTGAAAGTTCGCTCCAAAGGACAGAGGGTGGCGATTTGTTATAACTGGGGTCACTGTAAATATTTCTTAATTTGGATGGCACTTTAAGGAACCACCAGTCATTTACTTCTCTCCAGCTTTTTTGATTTCCTCAGATTCTATACACTGCTTTAGAGTTTTATTATCTGTTGGGTGTAAACATTTTTACATCAAAGGGTATATTTTCTCACTCCTCAGATCATTTTAGGACTCGTGCCTTATAGTACAGTTGAAAATAAATAGTTTTATTGGCTTCCAAACTGACAAAACGGAGGCCACAAGGAGGTAAATGTCAGCATGTCATGGAGTACCTCCAGTACCAGCACATACTGCACATACAGTACACCATGTCCACTGTCATACTTACAGTGACACAGTTGTGTCTCTTTAAGGTGGCACCTACCCTATATGAGACTGAGAAGCACACAAACAGCCTTCTCTTAAGACTAAATGTCCATTAAGTTGAGGGTCTTATTCATTATGTGTGTTAGCAATTTGACAGACATAATGAATAAGACCCTTGAAGCGGCCCTCATCCTCCTGGACCTTTCAACAGTGTTCTACACCATCTGCCACCACACCCGAAGCACACGCCTCAACGACGCAGGGATCCGTGACAGAGCCCTGGACTGGATCACCTCCTTCCTCACCGGCAAAACTCAGAGAGCCCTCCTCCCTCCATTCCGCTCTGAAGCCACCAAAATTATCTGCGGCGAAACCCAGGGATCGTCCCTCAGCCCGACCCTCTTTAATGTCTTCATGGCGCCGCTCACATACATCGCCCGATCTCACAACCTCAACATCATCTCATACGCCAATGACACCCAGCTGATCCTCTCCCTCACCAAGGACCCCGCCACCGCCAAAACCAACCTCCACGAAGGAATGAAGGCCATCGCCGAATGGATGAAGAACAGCTGCCTGAAACTGAATTCTGACAAAACTGAGGTCCTCATACTTGGCTCCACCCCCTCCGAATGTGACGACTCCTGGTGGCCTGCCACACTGGGAACTGCACCGACACCCACCGACCATGCACACAACTTGAGATTCATCCTGGGCTCATCGCTATCAATGACCCAGCAAGTCAACACCGTCTCTGCCTCCTGCTTCAACACCCTCTGCATGCTTCGGAAGGTCTACAAATGGATCCCCACTGAAACCAGAAGGACGGTCACCCAAGCCCTTGTACGCAGCAAACTGGACTATGGCAATGCCCTCTACGCAGGAACCACGGCCAAGCTCCAGAAAAGACTGCACGCATACAGAATGCCTCTGCACGCCTGATCCTAGACATCCCCCGCCACATCACAGCCCACCTGAAAGACCTGCACTGGCTCCCCGTCAACAAGAGAATCACGTTCAAACTCCTCACCCATGCTCACTAGGCACTACACAACACTGGACCAGAATACCTCAACAGACGGCTCTCCTTCTACACCCCGACCTGACAGCTTTGTGCCGCTGACCTTGCCCTCGCCACCGTACCACGCATCCATAGAACGACCACTGGCAGCAGATCGTTCTCCCACCTTGCCGCCAAGATGTGGAACACTCTTCCCACCCACCTACAACAGACACAGGACCTACTTACCTTCAGGAGACGCCTCAAGACTTGGCTGTTCGATCTGTAGCGGTCCCCCCCCCATCAGCGCCTTGCGACCCTCACAGGTGAGTAGTGCGCTTTACAAATGCTTAGATTGATTGATTATTTGTGAACAATTTGGTCATGATTAACTGGTAATTGGCATGATGCAAGAGTCCCAACAGAAGAACAGTTAACTCTACTGACCAGCTCATTAAAGGCCTGTAGTGGGTCTATAAACTCCCATCTGCAGACGACGTAGACCAGTCTCACGCACCAGCGCCATCCAAACAATCACATCAAATCCTCGTCCTGTGCCTGCCAACCCACGCTGATATTAGCCGTCTCTTTCCCCTGGAGGACCTGAACATCCGGAGCTGTCCCTACTAAGGAAGAAGGGGTGGAGGTGGCAGTGGAGAGCTGTACCCAGAATAAATAGATAGATTTGCATTTGGTAATCTGTTATCTTAAACAAAATACAGGGAGTGCAGAATTATTAGGCAAGTTGTATTTTTGAGGATTAATTTTATTATTGAACAACAACCATGTTCTCAATGAACCCAAAAAACACATTAATATCAAAGCTGAATATTTTTGGAAGTAGTTTTTAGTTTGTTTTTAGTTTTAGCTATGTTAGGGGGATATCTGTGTGTGCAGGTGACTATTACTGTGCATAATTATTAGGCAACTTAACAAAAAACAAATATATACCCATTTCAATTATTTATTATTACCAGTGAAACCAATATAACATCTCAACATTCACAAATATACATTTCTGACATTCAAAAACAAAACAAAAACAAATCAGTGACCAATATAGCCACCTTTCTTTGCAAGGACACTCAAAAGCCTGCCATCCATGGATTCTGTCAGTGTTTTGATCTGTTCACCATCAACATTGCGTGCAGCAGCAACCACAGCCTCCCAGACACTGTTCAGAGAGGTGTACTGTTTTCCCTCCTTGTAAATCTCACATTTGATGATGGACCACAGGTTCTCAATGGGGTTCAGATCAGGTGAACAAGGAGGCCATGTCATTAGATTTCCTTCTTGTATACCCTTTCTTGCCAGCCACGCTGTGGAGTACTTGGACGCGTGTGATGGAGCATTGTCCTGCATGAAAATCATGTTTTTCTTGAAGGATGCAGACTTCTTCCTGTACCACTGCTTGAAGAAGGTGTCTTCCAGGAACTGGCAGTAGGACTGGGAGTTGAGCTTGACTCCATCCTCAACCCGAAAAGGCCCCACAAGCTCATCTTTGATGATACCAGCCCAAACCAGTACTCCACCTCCACCTTGCTGGCGTCTGAGTCGGACTGGAGCTCTCTGCCCTTTACCAATCCAGCCACGGGCCCATCCATCTGGCCCATCAAGACTCACTCTCATTTCATCAGTCCATAAAACCCAAGAAAAATCAGTCTTGAGATATTTCTTGGCCCAGTCTTGACGTTTCAGCTTGTGTGTCTTGTTCAGTGGTGGTCGTCTTTCAGCCTTTCTTACCTTGGCCATGTCTCTGAGTATTGCACACCTTGTGCTTTTGGGCACTCCAGTGATGTTGCAGCTCTGAAATCTGGCCAAACTGGTGGCAAGTGGCATCGTGGCAGCTGCACGCTTGACTTTTCTCAGTTCATGGGCAGTTATTTTGCGCCTTGGTTTTTCCACACGCTTCTTGCGACCCTGTTGACTATTTTGAATGAAACGCTTGATTGTTCGATGATCACGCTTCAGAAGCTTTGCAATTTTAAGAGTGCTGCATCCCTCTGCAAGATATCTCACTATTTTTGACTTTTCTGAGCCTGTCAAGTCCTTCTTTTGACCCATTTTGCCAAAGGAAAGGAAGTTGCCTAATAATTATGCACACCTGATATAGGGTGTTGATGTCATTAGACCACACCCCTTCTCATTACAGAGATGCACAACACCTAATATGCTTAATTGGTAGTAGGCTTTCGAGCCTATACAGCTTGGAGTAAGACAACATGCATAAAGAGGATGATGTGGTCAAAATACTCATTTGCCTAATAATTCTGCACTCCCTGTATAATACGAATATGTTGTGACTTTACAGCCCTATCCTCTTTCTCTGGGATCTCATCTCTGTGAAAGTCCTTTTATTGCTGTGGTCGTGTAATGTGAATCTACTAGGTGGAAAGTGATAGGCATGCAGCACACTGTCTGGTAGCAGTGCTGTGTAACTCGCTGTAATTTCCAATTATTGTCGCTATGTATTAACCAACACCTAGAGTTCATTTATCAAAGTATTACTACTAGAGTGAAAGTATCTGGCTCTGCTCTTCAGTTGGCAAACTAAGCGTTTGGTGGCTTGCAATCATTAATAAATGCTGCATTGCGCATTTCTTCAGCTATTGTTAGAACCAAGTGCCGCTGTACCTGCCCCATCACCGTTCCCCTCTCTCCTTTCCTGTTAGTGTGTATATAATCACCCTCATAGCCCTGTCACAAGGGAAGAAGAGGCCTGTGGAGACTGATGCAAAGGGTGCATCACCCTCTGGTCCCAGAGCGTTGCCGTCCTCCCACCAGATCCTCTGAATGTTGACAAATCCAGTGGGTTATTATGAGGCATCAGGATTAAATATCTATACATGATGATCTGATTAGTGTGGCGATCAGTGACAGAGGTGATGTGAAAGCGTCCGAAGCCATTAGCTGTCAGCCAAGCCCCGTCCCTAGCTTTCTCCTATTTCCATGCCTGACCCTTACGTGCTAAATCAGGATTTGTTTTTCAGCCTGCTTATAGCTGTCCTACTTCCATTGGTCCTGTTTGTTTACCTCTCTGCAAGTCTTTTATTCGTGCTGTCTTTTGTTTAACCTTTTACTTGTGATAGCACAGAGAGTCACACGCTTTTGTCGTTGTTTACGGAGCTGTAAAGAAACGGTCTACCCAGTCATTAAATATGCTGAATGCACCTGTTTGCAATTCCTCGTGATATACGATGCATTCCAAAATGTACATTGTCCAGCGGTTCATATTGCTCCTTACCCATTCCTTGCGATTCACTAAACTGAAGCAGATTCTAAGAAACATGCGCAGCTCTTATTAGGAAACCCGCGGGGATATATGAAGATCGCCCTTGCACGTGACATCCCACGTCGGTGTTCAGGAAGATGGGAAAAGGTGCTTCACTTTTCTATGAACGCGTGATTTTGAGGAAGCTGCAGTATCCGTGATAGACGGTCGCGACGCAAAGAAACGTGTTGACTTCATAGAAAGGGCTGACGACGTGTGGATTTCGACTGGGAGCGAGCCCAGAGCAAAGTAGTTTGCCCTGCACGGGGTTTATATTTTGTATAAAGTTCTCCTTTCCATACCTATGCACACACACTCCCTCGTTCTTTATATGTACACCTCAGGTGCGAAACTACCCAACCAGCCTCTTAAAGGTTGTTGAATGAATATAAATATTTGCCATTGCAAGGTATCAAACTGAGCTGTTGCAACTACAAAAATTATATCATACATAAAGACCTTAATTTAGCGTGTTTTTGTATGTAAAGAATTCCCCTCGCCGTTATCCAATCAAAACTGCCGACAGAAGCACAGTCATGTACTGTTTACGAGGTGTATTTACTTGGGTGCAGACACAACAGTGAAGTGTGTCCAGAGCTACCAAACATCATGTTAGATTGGAGATGATGGCTAAAATCAGTAATTGAGTTGATGATTTTCAGTGGATTAGAGTCGGGCAGCTTTTAATAAACAAACTAAATGGCCTGTTGTATACGTGCTCACACATCTTTATTGAAAAAAATATGATGTTTTTATAGTAACTCAATTTGATACCTATCTATAGCATACATATCAATTAATTGTTCGTGTCGCCACGCTCCTTGAAAAACCATTTTTAATGAGGTTGAATGGAACCTGGCCGCAGTCAGCATTTGGATGGAAGGAGAGCTAACCTTCACACGTTTACCTTAGAGGGAAGCCAACTGCTCAAGTACACCTGAATTGTGGGTTGGCGTATTTTCTTCCTGCTTAATTAAGTTACTAATATTGGTGTTACATATACTTAATCATAGAAACACTGTATAGCTCGAAGTTAAATCACCAAAATAGGTAGACCAAGGAAACGTTTTTGCCAAAAAGATCTTGAAGTGTCGGAAACGATATCGGTAGAACTCGGAGTAATATTTGAAAGTAGAGGTCAGCAAAGAAAATAATTTGCATAGGGATTAATGTATCAGTCTGCATCCGGGAGCAAGGGTTAATATCCTGTTTAGCCCCAGAATATTTATACCCAAACCTCTTTTAATTGAAAATACCTGCAATAACAAATATTAAAATAATTCATACTTCTCTTTACATTCCCCTTCATATGACGCAGGTCTTTTAAGGCCTGAGTCACTCTACTGATGCCACCGCCAGCCATTAAAGACTGACTTCATTGCTACATTTTTTTTAAAACAACATTTTATTGGTTTAAACCTTAGCATGGTTCAACAAACATTGTATAGGGTAAGTAGCTCGTCATACATAACAGAAATGTAAACAAGCAGTCTAATTTTCAGACCTTTAGGTGTGTCTGAGCATTCTTATATTATTGAACATTGTCAATAATTATATGAGTGAGGCCATATGGATGACATCATTGCTACAATATGCAGTGTTTCTACTCTGCAGGTTTAAACTTCTGTGAGTTTAAAAGATTTGTAAATAAATCCATACAACTGCATAGCTGTATAGAGGATTAAAGAGTAGTTGCTAAACGCTCACATGGATGGTTGGTATTGAACTCTTACAGTGAACAAAAACCTTATTGCGTTTTTCAAGCCCCTTACTCTCTGAAAGTCAAACAGAAATCACTAAGGCTGGGAAATGATCCCCACATTGGACTTCTTGCCAAAGTGGCAGGAAGCAGTCCAGCTGAGGGGCATATTATGTCGGTTGTGTCATCAGGCAAAAGAGTTTCTGCTGCATATCTTACGTATCTGTCCCTGACTATAGTATGCATGGAGGACCCATTTAAGTTTCTTGGGTATAGATCCTAGATCTGCTGTTGCACCAGCATTTAACCGCCAAACCTTAATGGTTAATGTCAGACTAGTGCAATTCTAGGACATTTTCAATGTCATGGTTAACGAAGATCCTGCTATTAAGTCTGAGGGTGAGAATGCAGATAAGCACAGGCTCCAAAAAGGGTCAGTCAGGGTTGAGTTACTAAGGGTGAAACAGGCCCTCGTAATCTACAGCCCTCCCTTTCTGTAACAACGCCAGCCAGATGGTATGTACCATATTGAAGGGCCTGCAGAAGTGATGAGTTGCTAGGGGCTAGGTCGTTCAGCCTCTATCCTGTCTCGCTGCCCAGGGGCCTTAGCATAGACACAATGGGCTGCTAGAGGATATGTGTGTCATTTGGCCTCCATTGACGGTCTAGTAGGCATGGGGCCCTTAGTGAATTGGCATTAGCCCTGTGCCCCTCCACTTCCTCTTAGAGTAGGTTAGGAAAAACGAATCTTCTGAGGAGCCCACACATGAGTTGCTAGGGGCATGGGCATCTATTAGCACTTATTCCACCTGGCCATCTCAGGGTCCTTAGCAAATTTTTCAATTGTGAGGCACTATCAGTCCCCTTCTAATTAAACGAGCAACCTAGCACCATGTGTCATTTTGTTCCGCTGCCTCTGGGCCTTCAGTAAAAATCTTAGGTCAAGAGGCTCCACCAGCTCTCCCAGATACACTATAGCATTCTAGCACTGTAAGCCTCTATAGCACTATATCACTTTAAGCTCCTGCTTTCTGTGCCTTCAGTAAAAATCTTAAGAGGTTCCATTTGCTCTCACACCCAACACTATAGTATTCCAGCACTTTATGCCTCTATCCATAGCACTTTATGCACCAGCTTGTTTGGCCAGCCGACTTTTGATAGCATCTAAGCTATGTACACAGCTTCATGGTTACGTACTATGTGGCTTAGAGGTCTAATAATATGAGTTTAGGTGTGACCAGAAGTGCCGTTAGGAAGTAGTGAGTGTCCTTATACCTCAACATCATTAGTAAAAGGAACCTTGATAGACTGTAATCATGAAAAGTGCTTAGAATATGTGGACAAGGAGCCTGGGAGTTTTATAAATTGTTATATTTTAAACTGTTGATTGTATATTTGTATTTGTTTTTAGAAGTGGTATGTATGTTACATAAAGGTTTATGGTTTTAATTGACTAATAAACTTTGATTGATTGACATTTCACATTTTTTAGTGATCTAGGACAACACTTTATGAATAAAGTAGTGCACATCTCATTCAAAAAGATTAATATACAGTTGATCATTTGCCAGCAGCAAATGAGGATTAAGATGATCCGATTCTCAGTAAAAGTTAACAGTTAAACAATGACATACGTTGAACAAAGACTAGATCATATATGTGTATTTTTAATTTCAGAATAAAGACTAAGACATATTCTTAAACAATGACAGAGAAGGTATACATTGTTAATGATACATTAGAAGTCCTTAGAGTCACAAACCGACTATAAAACAATAAAGGTCCGGAATAAGAGAAGACAGTCACTGCAACAAACACTTTTTTATTATTTAAAGTAGTGGTTCCCATCCTTTTGACTTCTGAGGGACCCTCAATTTATCAGTACTGTAACCCGGAGACCCCCACTGAATCATTATTGGAATCTGGGGATCCCCAATGACTCATTACTGAAAGCTAGGGACCTAATCTGTCAATATTATTACATTTTCTAAGCAGCCGCGGACCCCCTGAGGAGGCCTCGCAGACCCCTAGGGGTACCCAGACCACAGGTTGGGAACCACAAGCAAACGTTTACAAAAAAGCTCTCTGTTAAATATGCTGATCACCTGAGAGCAGCGCGCTGCCTCCCGAGACAAAAGTCGTTCAGAGTTACTGAATGGGATGCTGGTTCAGCTGATAAACTTTAGTGGCCCCATCAGTGCAAAGTGACTTACGAAAATACCAACTGCATCTGTGATTACTACTTTCACCAAACAGTGTGGGAAGATAGTTTCTGTTGTCGCTTATTTTTGCATTTTTTAACCACTTCTCGATTAGTCTTGTGCATTCCCAGCCCAGTCATGATTGTTGCCTCACAAGTTCCACAAGTTCATCCCCTTCGCGGTCTAGGCCTATTTTTCACGTAGGCAGTGTGACGAACACTGAATAGCTAGGGTAATTATAGGTCCTTGGTAATGACATTCCTTGGTAATTGCACCATTCTTGAGGAATCCATGGCAGGGAGTGCGGAGGGACTCTTTACAACGTGTACCTTCTCAATTATTGTCTCAATTTTGATACAAAAATTGTGGTCACCTAAGTTACTAGATTGAAGGGCCTGGGAAAGAAAAGCGCCTTCGTTTAGCAGTAGTAACGGTACCGGTGCAGTCCTCCTTGAGTTATTTTTCCTCCACCTTGATGTGGTACATGTGTTTCAGGCTGAGTGCAGTGTTCGCTTCCATGCCAAGACCTTGAGCAGTGGCAAGAGCAAACACTTGTAGACGATCTAACACACACAACAGTGTCTGCCGAATGATAAGAGGTAATCAATCCATTTGGGTTTCTCCTAGGTCCCTCGAAACTGAAACAGGTGGCACTGTGTCAGGAATAATAAAATATTAAAATATGTATAAGCTTTATTTATTAGACATTGAAAATGTGTGCAGTAACACCACAAAAGGACACTGCACACCTCTGGCCTGATCAAGTTTGTCTAGCTGCTTGTAAAAGGTAATTGGATTGTTCCAGTCCATTTGTTAATAACAAAATGATTCTGATGATCATACCTCTGTTGCAAATCCAAGGAGAACATATTTTGGAAGATTCGTGTTTGTTTAACAATGATAAAATATTGCATGCTGTACCATAGTAAGCTGTTCTTTAAATGGAAATATAGACATGCAGGTACTCCCTCTTTAGAGTGCCTAGTTGCTCCTGAGAAGTGCCTGTACTCTGCTATTAAATGTATTGCAGGAGTACTGAGAAGTGCAGGCAATGTCCCTTTCAAATGTAAGAAGTGCAGGTACTCAGTACCGGACAGTACCTGCCCATTTAAAGCACTGATTGTAAGAATAGAACATTTTAAAGGTTGCATACATGGAAGGACAGATTCAGTTGTGTTATCTGTGTGGACAAACATAACTTATGTGAGCTCTGCTGGCAACATTGAATGCCATCAGTCATCCTAAACCCGTGTTTATTACCTGAAGTGGCCAATATTTACTCATGGGGATGACTGAGTTGGATTATTAACTTTCGAACCAGTAGGAGCAAGCTGTGGTTCAACCATTCCGATCGCAAACTCATTGAAACACTTCTAAATTGTCCCTGGCTCCGATCTGTCACTTTTTTTTTCAAGTTCTATGCTTTGTCTTTCATTACACTGATGTACTGTCAGCGCCTCCGGTGCCCAAGCTAAATTGATAGTAATCTGCTACTGTTCAAGCTTCATCCAGGCTCTAGCCTTGAAGCACAGCATCGCCGTTTCTGATCAATCAAGTGCAAGTTCCAGAGTAAGTTAGAAATGTATCCCATAAAGAACCAAATATTGGTGGTGGGAGTCCTAGCTGTCTGAGATTAGGCCAACCCCAATTACTTTATCTGGTGAACTGTCTGGTGTATAATTTGGTGCATAACTAACTGTGGCACATCAAATTCCATGTTCAGCCTTGCTAATTGTTCTGTAAAGAGGACCCTGACAGGTGGCCATGCGTTTTCTATGCTGCCCTTCATACTCTTACACTCTGCTAGAAAAAGTCAAGCTACAAGAGATCCGCCCCTTAAATTCTTTTAATTTCCTGCCTCAACGTTTAGGTCCTCTTTTCTGCTGTTATGGACCTAGGCCAATCTCTTAGTATCCTGAGACCACCCCATAGCGAACACTGTACTTTTTAAAGCCAAGGTAAATTAACTTTACATATATGCTGCAGCTATAAATAATGGAATATTACTCTTGCTTCATATTAACAACATGGTTAAAGACAGACTGGTAAGGATCGCATAGAACATTTTGAGACAGATACTTTTGCAATCTTGCTTGAACCTTGTTCTGTAGTGGCTTTGCACGACTCTGTAAGCTGTATTAGGTGTATAGTTTACTGGATTTCCGGTAGCCAGACCATGGTTTAAGAAGTAGTGATACCATTTGTGATACCAGAGTATGTTTTAGAGGCCAAGTAGAGCGCTATCTAAACTAGAGTTCTAAGCAGTATTTCCAGTCAGATAGGGTAATGCCTTTTTCAGGCACTGCAAACCAGAAGGATGTGTAGAACCATTGTTGAGCCAGAATGGTATTCCTTTAAGAGCTGCCCTCTATGGATGGTCGAACAGCACTTATTTCATTGAGTAATGGAGATCAGGTCAGTGGATTGGGTGATTTTTCGCTCCGCTCCTCACCTCAGTTCGGACAACAGGACTTGCTCTGATTACTTGACAGTCCAGACCTGTCCACATAAGTAGGTTTCAGTTGTATCGGGAGACTGAAATTATTTTCCTACCGGAACTAGCCGGAATATAAGAGGCAGGCATTGCACATTTTCTATCCAGTTAGTTCTTCTCACAGGAAAATGTGTGACATTTTTCAGACATATTTCCAAATAAAATTGGTCAATTTAATCTAGATTGATACCAGAGTCTCTTTTGGTAATTAACATATTTAAAATATTAAAATTCTTCTTGTCATGGCTTGAAATGCATTTTTTAGTAATTACCCTCATGAATGGAACCAGTTTCCCATTACAATGTATCTGGTTAAACGTTTGTAGTATTGAGAACCAAACAGAAGAGAATATAGGTAGAGTTTATTGTAGACATTCCAGAATCCATCCCCTAGGCAACCCCACAATTCTAATAATAAAATACAACAACTTTCCAGTCAATTTGTAGACATTGGAAATAAAAATGCAGATAGAAATTACAAAATGCAATGAAACAATATTCTAGCTTCTCTGATTGACGAGGCAGACAGTTTGTACTAATAAAGGTCTCTTGCCGTTTTGTTCACCCATTTTGAAGTACACTTACTAATATAGAGTCCACTAAACTATGATCAGATGTTACACAGCTGAGCTCTGTCATTGTTGTGGGAGTAGGAGTATCTACAAATGTGGTTACAGGAATAACCAGAATGCCTAAAACCTTTTAATATAAAATGTTGTAATTTCAAATCTTTCACTGACATGCACCAAAGTTTGTGAGTAATTAAGTAGGCACATTCCTTCAAAAATAATGTTATACATTTGATGACAAGCCTACAGCAGGTAAGAACAAAGAATGTGAAGCATCTAAGAATGTGGTGACAGAAATTGCCAGAATGTATACAACGTTTCTATATAAAAAGGTGGACTTTTTCCTAGCAATTTCTATAACCCAAAAGATATGATGTCATTATCCTCATATCTTGTTCAAAATCCTATGACTCACTAACTTCTCAGATCCGGACACGATTTTCTTTATGTAGGCCAACCTTTGACATGGGGAGCACTGACATGAAGCAGAGAATAGCAGATTTTTGGTTAGGTGGGTGGAATTTGCAGATTTGACTCTGTGGAATTCCAGTTACAAAAAAAGCTCCGCAAGATTCCACAGAGTTCCTCCAGAGGCCGGAAATTGGCTCGCTACTTACCCTGTTATTTAGCACCGAGAGTGCATTCTACACTGAAAAATCAGCACAAACAGCACCATGCAGCACACCGGAGGGTGCAGCTGTCTGAGTTGATTTTGTTGCTGCTCAAGTAGATTTTCTACTCTAGTGGCAGCCTTCTGAGAGTTGAGTGATGTGTGAGTATGAATGGTATGGTTGTTGAAGAGTGATATTTGCTTTTTTAGGAGTCAGGCAGCGGGATCTCTTTGTTCTAAGTATTGGATGACCATACTTTTATTACTTTATTATTCTGTAAAAAAAAGAAAAAAAACGATTTGGAGTATTATAAAAAGCAAAAAAGATACGCATTAGATAATAATACTATGCTAAGTATCAATATGTGTTGATGGCTGTCTGTCTACATAATATAATTCTTGGATTCTATTTTTAGTACCTTATTTCTGGAGGTGTTTTTTTTCTGCCTTGTTGTTTTTTGCCCCTGTCCCACTCCATTATCATTCTGTTACAAGGTACCCTTTTTGTAGTGTTTTTATCCTCCTGACCGCAAACAGTTTTGACTGCCCACGATGGACCACATTGGAAAATTCTTGCCGGATGTCCTCCTAGCAACTGAAAATCGTGGGTAAGTTGCATCATGCTCGCCAACTTATTGTTTTGGCTCTTGCAAGAGAAAAAATTCAGCCACACAAATATTGGTGGAATTTGGTTGTAATTAGGCTGGAACTCCACGTTACAAGAGTAACGTGGAGTCACAAAAATGTTTACACCTAGCCGTGATGAAGCTCCCTTAAGCCCTGTGGAAAACCTCATGACGTTAATTCTTCAACAAAGCACAATAAAAGTACATAGTGGTCTTTGGATCAGCCCCTACATGGTTTGCCTTTGCTTGGATGGGCTGTCCACCAACCCCATGGCATTTCATGTTTAGTTACATTGTCAAGATTGTATAGTCAATAGGTTTTGCTTTGATGGTGTGGTATCAAGTAGTCCTTTTGTTAGATGAGAGCCAGTGTGTGCTCTTTGATGCATATAGTTTTCTGACACAGTTACATTTTAATGTCCGGTTTATCTTTTTTTTTTTGTCCAGGAAGTCAATGGTGTGTCAATATTATTGCCTGTCCTAAAATACCCTACTATTCAACAAGCTCCTTTGCATGTACATTTGTTTTACTTCGTGGTCCTGAAATCGTTTTATTCAAAGCTTATTTTATTTGATTCAAAATTTCTAATCAGCACACTCAAATATGCCATAAAAGAGCAAAAAAAAAAATACAACAGCAATACAATCAAAACAAGAATGCAAACATACAATGTTGAAAACAGTGCGTCTAAAAAGTGCTGCAGTTAGAAGGAAATACTTTTCCTAATTCAGATCGCTCCCCAAATGTATTACGCAATGCTAAACATAAAAAGGGCCCTCCAGTGCACACAAAAAACATAAAGGAGCATTATAATCCCCAATATTATGTACATGAGAAATCGGTTTCAGAAAATATTTCCTTAGGCCATCATTGAAACTACAAAATAAAATAAAGTGCTGAGTGCTCTGCTACAAAATACCGTCATATGGGCATGGTACCATGTCCCTGAGACGTTGATTCCTAGTGGGGAAAGCAACCAGAAGGTGTGCTTTACCCAACCACTACCACTACCTTGTTCAAATGTAGCAGTGATGGGTATTGGTCACCGGGGAAAGGTAGAATTGAAAACTTTCCAGGAAAACATTCAACACATAGGAAACAGTTGGTTTTATGGAATCGACAAGGGGCTGTTTTGAGACCTGACACCTAGAAAGGAGGCCTTTACCTCTCTTTTGTGAAAGGCAAGGGTTCTATGAGGATCTTGGACCACAGGGGAACCAAATAATGATTTGAAAGTTTTTTTTTAATATAAGAAAGGTATGCATATTAAACGCATTCTGAAGAGCTAAACAATCCAAAATAATGGATTTCATTCAGGCCGCTTCAGATTTTGCCCAGATAGACTGCCAGTCTAGGATGGGCTTGAGTGAGAGCAGGTCCTCCAGGAGAGTTAGCCCTCCCTCCTTATGAACAATAAAAGATGTTACGGAGGCGGGGTACACAATACTAAGAAAGGCGTTCTCCTCAACCTGAAGAGGACCACAAAGCGTATGACCCTACAGGCCATCCATAGATAGTGACAGACAGTGCTCTAGTCTAAAAGATAACCATTTCCCTAATGGAGCAGTTACCAAGCCTGCAGGAGAACTTGAAGATTTCCTTGCACACTCTGCTCATTTTGGATCAAACATTTTGTATGTGTTTAGACCATGAGCCATTATTATTAAGAAAGATACCCAAATAACAAAATTAATTAACCTTCACAATTGGAATGGCTTTAATGTAGAAGGTCCTGCACTTCTTGGTGTTTTTCAACATGACGTTGTGAATGTTTTGGCATTATTAATCTTCAGTTTTCTGGCCTCCATAAAGTCAGCAAGTGTGTCCATCAGTCTCTGCGGACCAACAGCAATCCTAGACATCAGCCCTGCATCATCAGTGTACAAAAGTACAGGAACTGAACAGCCAGCAACTACGGGCGCGTCGACCTGCAGAGTCTGAAGGGCACCATCAACCCCATTTATAAAAAGAGACAATAAAAATGGGGCCAACACACAAACCTGTCTGAATTCCCTCCTGATTTCAAACAGTGGAGAACAATCCCCATTAGGACCATAGCAGACCTTAGTGGACAAAAAAAATATATATATATTCTCGAGGACCCCAAGTGAAACCAACATATGCCAAAGGGTCCAATGATCCACCAAATTGAAGGCACTGCTGAGATCAGCAAAGCAGAAATGGACAGAACCTGACTTTGCCTTAATATATTTCCAGATAAGTGGGTCTAAGTTCAAACACTGCTCCACTGTCCCCACCCCTTCTGAATCCATACTGGGCCTCTGAAAGAATAGAGTTATCGGTGGCCCAGTGCTCCAGTCCCTGTAGAAGAACCCTGTCCGTCAACTTTGCAGAAGAATCTAGGAGAAGAATCTAGGAGGGAGATGGGACAAGAACACTTCTGGTCAGATCTGTCCCTTTTCTTAAAAAGGGCACTATGGGGGAGTCAACCCAAACAGAAGGACCCAGGAGCAACTTGAATTTGACTGTAATGTGGGGGGATGGTGGTACAGTACAGAGGAAAGGCAGCCCCAGTGACTTTCCTCGGGCAATTGGGCAGGGGCTTATAATCAGTTTAAGGCAAATCGAAGCATGATGCCAAAACCCTGCGTGACGTGTAAGTAGACTGAACCACTGAACTAACTGGGGTGATAAAGTGCATAGCCTTGATACTAAATTAAAGTCCTTTGATTGCTCCTAACCATACATAAATAAAAGAAAGCAAACTGTTGACCCCACCCCTCCCCTCACCCCCCCCCACAATCCATCAGTCAATAAAGTTCCCCTGGTAGGGGTCCAGCTCCACAGCAGAGGGTGCAATGGAACTCGCTGGGCCAGAATCATGGGTGCTATATTGAAAGTCTGAGAGGTGGTGCGTTTCTTTTGCATTTAGCCAGAGGACCGTTGGTGTGGGGCGAGGTTAAGGCCATAGTAGTGATCTCCCCAAGGTCAGTAGGAGGAACAATGTTAGGAGGAGGAGGGGATGGGGCTGGCAATGGCCCATGGGCAGACACTGAGACATTACCACTTACAGACTAAAGTTCAGTCTCCACAGATGAAATTGCCCCAGGAGCTGCTGTCATGGTAGCAGATAGGTCATGCTCAGCATGCTCAATTTACTTACTTAAAGCACCCACTGCCTGTTATATATATATATATATATATATATATATATCTCCATGCAAGGAGGAAGAATTAAGGCCAGTCTTAGCTGGAATCAGGGCTTTGTGCTTCACCATCGCGAGGGAAGAACAGTAACAAAGAATAACAGGCATTTGCAATGCAGTGGGTCTCGCGTTTGCTTGAGTTAGAGCTAATAGCATTGTAAATTCCTAACTGGACTTTTCTTGCCACATACATTGAAAATGAAAAGTAAAACAGCTGACATAAGCAGGCCTATTCCAAGCGCCATGGCCGCCGTAAGCATGAAGGAGAGACACAAAAGGAAAAAGAAGTTTGCTTGCATTCAAACGTATCGGCAAACGTGCAGTTGTCCATGTAACAGGGTTGATGGTGGTAACAAAACTGACCCAATGAGGGACAAATGTAAAACATTCATCAGTGATAACAAAGGACTTTTGAAAGGCCTAGCCCATGAACGAGTGATGGGCGTTTGGTGGGCAGGGTTTAAAGCCCACAGATAGATTACAACACGTCAGAGTGCTCTTGCGCTCGACCTAAAAACAACAGTACCTCAGAACCCTGAAAAACCTGAACCAAGGGGGGTGGCCCAGCCTCCTCCTGGCTTCGATGGGTGTAGATGGGCCTGCCCTTGGTCGGGGATTTGCCTGGGTGTGGCCTTCCTGCGCAGCGGAAAGAGCTGAAGCACTAAATATCGCAGTGTTGGGGGGGAGGCTGTTTAGGCTATTCCCCCTCCACACGGCATTGTCACTCACAGATGCAAAGACTCCTGGGACCTGAAGTCTCTCGTTGCCACAGAGATGTCCCATGCAGTGGGAAGAGGTGAACCGCTTAATAGCGCAATGGGGGTGGGGAGGTCAGGCTCCTCTCCCCTCCACATGGCGTTGCCGCTCATGGGCGCAGAGAGTGCTGGGACCTGAAGTCCCTCGCTGCACAGAGATGCTTTTTTATTCAAAAACGAATGTTATGCAGACACATAGGCTTTCTTAATTATAAAACACATGTACAAAACCTTTGTTAAACGTATCTAATATGCAATATTTGCTGAAGTATGCCTTTTAAATTTATTGCTTACAACCCAAACTTCATCTTCCGACTCCTCATAACAATCGTCTTTGATTGTACTGTTCAGAAAACAAAACACCCTCCTCCCAGGTTCCAAGTTGTAGTAGCCCAATATATTGCTTCATTATGTGAATAGCTTTCTAATACAGAAGAGGGTACGACACACAAAGTCCACCAACAATTACCAAACACTTTCCCTCACAGAAGGCTAGACCAATTGGCTTTGCCAATGTTTGTTGATTATGCTTCTTTCTGAGAAACAGAGACATACACTGTCTGGTTGTGAAATACTTAATAACTCATTTAGGTTATCATAACTAAAGATCTTTTTCAGCCTTCAGAAATACAGTCAAATAAATTGGTACCTCTGGTACCAAGTAGATGGTGCAATTATTTTGTTGTGTGTGAGTCGTGCAGCGAACATACTCGATGTGACATATAGCTGAAAAGGTCTCAAGTTGTGTCATGCCCTAAGCTAGGTGGGAGTAGGTCGTCCAGTTTTTTTTTTTTGCATTCTTGAATTTGTACATTTGACTGTTCATCTCTAAGTACCAGAATACATATCTGTATCTGAGAACTTCATTCCTTCCTGGGTCCAAGAAGAACAGAAATCACGATTAATTTACAAAATATATGTTTTCTTTATGCCTAGAGTTTTCGAGAGTGCTTATCTGCCATGAAGACAAACGAACAAACAGGTGTTCAGAGCTCTTTGGAAATTCAGATGAACCAATATGTCTTGAACAGGGAAAGACTGCCTCACAGAGAGGACTTTGAGTACTGTTTACTCTCTTACAACCTTATGCTGGGAAAAACCACTTTTAATTAAATCGAGGCAGTTACAGAAACATGATGTTGGAGAAATCAAGAAAATCCTACGATCATGTTGAAATGTGGAGTGTTCATCAAAAAATGAATGAATTTTTTCACGTGTATAACATAGCCAGATAAATTGATTTATGCTTGCCACGTTGGATCCTGGTAGGGCTGCTGTAAGGATTGTTATTGTGTCAGCTGAAGTGGTGTTTTTCTCTTGGCTAGTCAGTAGTTATTGGCTTTTCCTGTCAGCACTGAAAGTTGAAGCAACGTTGCCCATCAATTGCCCACTAGGTATTTCTTTTTTTCTGACCTTCCATGCTGGAATGTGTTGATGTCTCTAAAGAGCAGTGTGTTGTGCACAAGTGATTTCTTTGGTGTCTGTGGTACGCTCAGTCTTTGGTTCATCATATAAAATGTTCTGTAGAATAGCAGCTTGATGCTGTTGGGGCATACTGTTTCACCAACAAACTTTGTTGAGCTGGTTGCAGATAATCATGTGTTGTGAACCAGCTTATTATTCTCAAACCCCTTAGAGTCTTCAAGAGTGACCCTTTTGCTATTAAGATGGCTATTATCCATTTCATAGCACTTTATGGCATGAACCTAGTGTTAAAAGCATTCTTGGGCTAATTCCCGAACTAAAGAAATGGCTGCCACACAAAGTGTAGCTTGTGTTTAGTATGGACTTCTGCAAAGCTTTGATAAAGACCTCAAAAGTGTTTGCAAAAAAGTAACAGCAGGTGGCTACAGAAACTAAGCTAGTGCTTACGTGATCACTGAAGATAACATCTACGAGTAGCCTTACTAAAGTCTGTTGGGGCTATGCTAGTTTCTGGTACAGTAGTAAGAAGGTAGCAAGAAATAGCTTGATTGTGTTTGGCTGTAACTTGTACTGTTGGCCATTGCACATCGAGGAGGTAATGATAAGTTCCTGAGCTTCTGGTAATCTGGTCTGGGAGGCAAATGAAGTGACTTTACTATGTAGTGCAAGTAAATATGGCATTTTACGGATATGTGCAGGTACCATAGATTCCAGGCCGTAGTTAATGATACTGAGTCATTGCTGTCAAAGTGACTCACCTTAAAAAAGGGCTCAGCTCAGACAAGATTTTAGCTTTGTTGTACCTTATTATTACTTAAAAAGTATATAACTGGTATTCCTTGTGTAAAAATTCCATTGGGTATTTACATTTCGCCGCCTTAATAGCACAATGTCATTCTCATTTTTGTCTTTATCTAAACATGGCAGAACTTATTACGAATCCTCCTTCTTGACATTGATAGCACACATTAACAGCATCATTTTGATTTTCTGTTTGTAGTGTATTACATTTTTCTAATTTAAAATCCACTTATAGTCGCATTAGCCCCTTTAAACTACACACCAATAGCTTGTGATTGGTAACACAAGCTTTAGTACATTCTCTAGTTTGCCAATATAGCAAAATGAATACCTGCACTGGTGTTGTAGTGTCTTTTGTTCTGATATATGTTGGTCCACGTAAATCAATCAGTATTGTTATTTTTGACTAAAATCAAACGAAGCTAAATTTTGTGTGTGTTGTTTTTTTCTAGTGAACAAATTGCAACCTGTTGATTTTAATGGTCGCCTTTCCTTTTTAAGTAAAGACTCTTCGTTGCATCTTCCGGAGTTCTGAGCACTCTTTGACATTATCAAAACAAATTAACCAAACAAACCTAGCAAAACTGACTTTAAGTCTTTTTTTTTAAGGAAAAAAGAATGCCTCTTTCCTTAGTGTTTTTGACAGTAGTTATGGTGTAAGTCGTTTTAGGAAGATACCTTAAAACGTAGATGTCACCAAATACTTAAAAAAAACAAAAAAAACAAGTATCATATTTTTTTCTTTTCGCGTTTTGAGAGTGCTTATCTGCAGTACTTTCTCTTCCAGTTTCTTGGAATAGCAGGGGGAGCCCCATGCCCCTTATTGCCACATTCTTGTTGGATTGGCATCTGCCTTTTCTTATGATGCACAAATAATACGTTTTATTTTGAGAAGAATACTTTGGGTGAGCTCTTTTCACACAAGCCATTTTGAAGCAGGACGATTTGTTATTTTGAGTGTAAGTCTTTTGTGGAGAGTCATTTGGGTTGCGCTGCCATGATGAAGCATCAGCAAGGACCATCCCAAAATCCGTCAGTGGTGAAGGGCTCGGACATAAATGAAATCAGAAGTGTGGGATTAAATCTCAGGTGCTAAAGAGCAGGACTCTCATTGACCTCGCATGTTAACCGAATCCTGACATACATAAATGCCTTTAGTTCTGGAAGAAGGTATGAAACCTGATTCTTACTTCTATAGTGTATATAATGAACATAGACCTATGGCCTGTGCTCCCACAAATGCCACTGCCTTTTTGTGATGCAAGAGGATGTATGCATGTGTTTATGTGGCACTTGTACAGAACAAATCTAGCCATAATACAGCGGAGCTCTAAGGTACCGTCAATCAGTAAGTGAAGGGATAGCGTGGAAGTGGCCTGTTACTTTGCCAAGATATAATGTTCTTTTAGGTGGTGTCTCACATTGCCCCATATGCGCTTCAATTTAGGAACACACTTTTGGAAACAAGGCCATGGTTCCATATTCTAGATGCATAAATGGAGAAGGCCTGTTTTTTTTCTTTTTTGCATTTCTTTTCTGTACCCGAGGGCCTTCTTATAGAAGTGTTGTGTAGTTCTATTTACAGAAACTGACAGTAAATGTATGGGAGTTGTTTCATGGTGCATAGTGCCGTCTTGTCTCTGCTCTATCCACCCCATTGGGAACCCTTCCACTTGAATGCCCAACACCTTTGACAAACGGTCATTGCTATCCCCTGTTAATGTGCATGCTGGACTGGAAATGGGTGCAACACAACCTAGCCCTACCCACTTCACAAAATGAATGCCATTAAAACAGAAATGCCAGTATCTGGTTCCTATAAGTATACAAAACAGTGATGGATGGAATGCTTGAATTAATCTCAGACACTGGTAACCACTTCTGGCCGCATCCCAATTCATTGTTACTTTGCACACTGTGCCACCTCAGTTTGGACCCAGCTATACGCAAATCATTTGGCCCTGTTCCAATAGAAACAGTCCAGCCCAAGCTGCCAAGCCAGGTCCCCGCTGAAAGGGAACACAAGCAATCCTGGACCGTTTTCTCCCTAGTTATGGGCTCAGCAGTTGGGTACAGCTTAGTTGCATTGACACAGTGTACACAGGACCCACTTAGGGTGACACAATAAGTGTACAAAACAGTGATGGATGGAATGCTTGAATTAATGTCAGCCACTGGTAATCAATCTGGATTGCATCTCAATCCATTTTTATATTGCACACCTGTCTAGGTCCAAATTAAGGTGGCATGGTGGGTGAAAAACGTTGGATGGGGATGTGGCAGAGTCATTGCAAGTGGCTGAAATTAGATTAAGCATGCCATCCATCATCTTGTTGCAGTTGACACCCCAAGAGTGATGAGTATGCCCAGAGGTGGGCCCAGTGCTCACTGTGCCACTGGAGTCAAGCTGTACTCTGCTGAAGAGCCCATAATAAGGACGAAACTGGCCCTAGGTTGCTTGTATTCTGGTTCAGGGAGGACCGGATTTGGCAGTTTTGGGATGGACTATTCCTAGCCGACCAGGGTCAAGACTGATTTTCAAATAGCTGGGGCAAACTGAGATGCCATAATGGGTGAAAAATTATGAATTAAGATGCAACCCAAGCGATGGTCAGTGGCTGAGATTAAGTCAAGCATTCCATACATCACCTTGTTGTTGTTTTATCTGATACCTGGCTGCAAACGAACTTGCTCTTATACCTTGACATAACAAATATATCTACAAGTGGGAAAAGATGTAAGTTATTTTCCTTTTAGAAGTAACCTGAAAATAGGAGAAGGACAATTCCTCTTTTTCTTAACTAGCTAGCTCTCCTCACTAGACATTTTATCACATTTTTCAAATACAATTTTGAGAAAACATTTTTGTTTCAATCAAAATTTACCGGAGGCCCTTTTGGTTCCTAAACTACATAAGATTATCCATAATTTACTTACCACAGCGACACAGGAATCCACCCTTTTGCCAATGGAATCGTGTTCAAATTCTCTTGCAAAGTTCAACATATGTTACGTAAGGCAGTCAAATTAAACAGAAATCTTGAGCAGAGGAGGCATATACTTAAGAGCAAATAATCAGGATGAAAACATAAGCGATAGCCCACAGTCAATAAGAGTCGGTCCTGCGCTAACTACTTATAAGTTAAAATCTCTGTTGCCAACCTAAGTGGTTCCTGTATTTACTTAATGAGCACAGTGCTCCTTTTTATACCACACTCCCTTCTTTAATACTGATTCCCAGTAGTACCTAGAACCTCCTAGGAACTGAGCCCCAATATCCCACCCACCATCAGCCAGACCCCACAATGGTCGTGGTCCTTGTTCTCACCTTTCCCACTTTCCCTTATTACAGTTCCGAACAGGTTTTCCATTAAAGAGTTTTAATGCTTGCCGCCTGATCTGCTCCTTAGACCTTCTTGCAGGCCGCTCCTGGGCTTTCCGAACTCCTTCCACAGGACATCCCACTCTCCCACTACTCACTATATCGGTCTGAAATGGTAGAATTGGGACCGGAGAGCTAACAGGAATCATTAAATGCCATTCTATCCCGGGACACGGGTGCAAAAATAGTGGTGTTGGTGGGAAGGACACTTTGGGTTTATTTAAACGCAGAAAGAAGATGGACGTGGCTGTGCTCTTATGCTGAGAAAGTCGCATTCGGTTTACACTGGATTAGGGCGCATCAAAGAAGACAACTTTCAGCAGCCTTTGATTAGCAGTCATGATCTGAGCCCAGTACTCTACTGGAATTCTATTTTCTATTAGCAGTTTGAGGGCAAATGCATGTTTTTCCTTTCCCATTGTCAATGAGATTTGTATCCGGTTAAATCAGAGCGAAATGCCTGTGTGATTGCGTTAGAGCAGATGGTAATGTTTGGAGCTTATCTGAAAAGGCATAATCTAAGTGCAAAATGAAATGTTCAAAACACCAGCTTGATCTCTCGGAAAGCAAAGAAATTACATCTGGATCAGAATTTTTTTAAGTGCCTCTTCGTAATTGGTGTTTATTTCCTACTTACCATTCCGCGTTATGGTGTTAGAAGAGATTGCATCGTGTTTGTACTTAATGTGGGTGGTGTTTTCCTAAAAGCTGTTCATTGTTATGACAGTTCAGAAACGGTGCAGCCACCCCCCCCCCCCACACCCACCCCACACACACACAAATGCTGGCATTGTCCAGGATTGTTTCTGGCAGCGACTAATGCTTAGATAACGTGATTTACAGGTGATTTCTCATTTAAATATTTTAAACTACTTCGGTTGCTTAGCTTACATTTTGATGTTTTTAAGATGTAGGCTTGCAATTGAATATCACATTAGCTCTTTCGGAGACAGTGCAGTCTATTTGCAGTACACCTGTTTCCATGGTGTTTAGATGTTTTTCCAAACCTCTTATTTATCAAACCTCAGTCCTAACAAAAACTGTTCTGTGTAATAAGGGATTCTTTTGAATCAGGTACAAAGAAATGCACAATCAGTTGGGTGTAAAACTAGTTTTTGAAAAATTATTTAACTATTTGTGAAAAGTTTTAAAAAGTGTTTCACAATGATGGTAGATATTTTACTTGAAAACCAGTTTGCATAGCAGTACAGGGAATCAGAGGTGAAGGGACCAAGGCACATCAAGAGCAAGTGGTATCCTGCCGAGATGTATTTCCCTTTTTAGGGTCGAGCGTGCAAAGCACTCTGTCCCTGTTGTAATTTTTCTATGGGCTTGTAACCGAGCGCACCAGACAGCTACTGAAATATACGAGGCTATAAATTTTCCGTATGGTTTCTGGACTACTTTTTCTCTTTATTTCGTAGGCAGTGCAATCTCGCTGGCCAGTAGTGGAGCGTCAACTTTGTTACATGGATAATTTCACTTTTGCTGGTTAAATGGATACTTGCAATTTTGCCAGTAACATGGATAATTGCACTTTGCCGATACATTTCACTGCAAGCAAACTTCTGTTTCTTTTTTTGTGTCTGCTTTGCGCTCATGACGGCCGTCGGGTCGCTTGTGTGAAACTGTTTTACTTTTCATTTTCTGTTTATTTGGCAAGAAAAGTCCGGTTAGGAGTTTACAATGCTAATAGCTCTAACTCTAGCGAACGTAAGACCCATTGCATTGCAAATGCTTATTAACAATTTCGGCAGGCAAGCAAAATTTGTGTTTGAACTAATTGACTGTAGTAAATTGCACAAACATCGCAAAATCACATTAAAAAAAAAATGTGTTAAACAAATTGCACTTTATTAGTAATGGAAACAAAATTACTCTAAAATTATGATGTTTGATTTGTTTTGCTCCTAAATGGATGCACCACAATCTGCATTCATAAATTCTTGCAACCAGAAGAAAGCAGTGTAAAAAATGCCCCTTTTTGATCACCCCGAAGTTGTGGATTCATGCTCCTGGTTTTTCAACTGAGTGCACTGAGGAATGCTAACTGTAGGAAAATGGCCCTTGTTGCAGTTATCCCCCCTCCCCACACACACACTTTTTGCCTGATATTGATGCTTACTTGGCTGAGAGTGTGCTGGGACCTTGCTAACCAGGACCCAGCACCAGGGTTCTTTCACTGAAAATGTACCATGGTTTCCACATTTGGCATACCCCTGGCACACAGATGTGGTACCAAGGACCCTGTGACCATGGAAGGTCCCTAAGGGCTGCAGCATGTGTTGTGCCACCCTAGGGGAACCCTCACCTAAAACGTGCACACTGCCTTTACAGATTGTGTGTGTTGGTGGGGAGAAAAAGGCAAAGTCGACATGGCATCCCCTTCAGGTTGCCATGCACACAAAACACTGCCTGTAGCATAGGTAAGTCACCCCTCTAGCGGGCCTTAAAGCCCTAAGGCAAGGTGTATTATACCACAGGTGAAGGCATAGCTGCACGAGCAATATACCCCTACAGTGTCTAAGTCCATTTTTAGACATTGTAAGTACAGTGTGGCCATATTAAGTATATGGTCTGGGAGTTTGTCAAAACAAACTCCACACACAGTTCCATAATGGCTACACTGAATACTGGGAAGCTTGGTATCAAACCTCTCAGAATAATAAACCCACACTGATGCCAGTGTTGGATTTATTAAAAAATGCACCCAGAGGTGCCCCTTGTATTTTACCTAATCCTTCAGTGCAGGAATGACTGGTCTGTGCCAGCCTGCCACTGAGAGACGAGTTTCTGACCCAATGGGGTCAGAGCCCTTGTGCTCTCTGAGGCCAGAAACAAAGCCTGCACTGGGTGGAGGTGCTTCACACCTCCCCCCTGCAGGAACTGTAACACCTAGCGGTGAGCCTCAAAGGCTCAGGCTTTGTGTTACAGTGCCCCAGGGCACTCCAGCTAGTGGAGATGCCCAGCCCCCGGACAAAGCCCCACTTTTGGCAGCTAGTCCAGAGGGATAATGAGGAAAAACAAGTAGGAGTCCCCACCTCAGCCAGGACCACCCCTAAGGTGTCCAGAGCTGAAGTGACCCCCCCCTTGCAGAATTCTCCATCTTGGTTTAGAGGACAGGGACCAATAGGGAAAGGAATGTGGCCCCCTCCCCTAAGGGAGTGGACACAAGGAGGGTGTAGCCACCCTCAGGGACAGTAGCCATTGGCTACTGCCCTCTGACCCCTAAAACGCCCCTAAATCTTGTATTTAAGGGCTCCCTTAACCAAGCTAGTCAGATTCCTGACGACCTCACGTAGAAGGTCTGCTTAGCTGAAACCCCAACAAAGAAGGAAAGGAGACAACAACTGATTTGGCCCCAGCCCTACAGGCCTGTCTCCTGCTTCAAAGAACCTGCAGAAGAAAGGCAACCGGTCCTGCAGGTCCAGCGACCTCTGAAAAACCTCCAGAGGACTGCCTGCATCACAGAGGATCAAGAACTCCTGTGGACTACGGCCCTGTCCAAAGAAGAAAAGAAGAAACCTCTTCTAAAGGACTCCCACCTCACTCCAGAAGCATGACTCCTAAACCACTCTTCACCCTACGCCCACGGCCCGAGTCCAGGTGGCCAAACCGACCAGAGGGGACCGGTGGTGTGCCCGAGACATACGGACATTGCCTGCAGCACCTGAGTGACTTCCGGGGTCCCCTCATAGAGTTTCATTGGAAACCTGATGCTCTGTTTGCACCCTGCACCATGCCGCCCCTGTGCCGCTGAGGGTGTGGGATTGGTGCCTACTTGGGGCTCCTCTAGTTCCCCCTGGTCTGCCCTCCGAGTCACAGGTACTTACCTGCTGGCAGACCGAATTCCAAGTACCCCCTGTCTCCATAGGAGCCCACGTTAATAATTACTCAACTTTGACCTCTGCACCCTGCTGGCCCTGTAATGCTAGTGGTGGGTGTTTGGGGTTGACTTGAACCCCCAACAGTGGACTACCTATAACCCGGAGACCGGAACTGTAAGTCATGTTCTTACCTCTAAAGCTGTACTTTATTTCCCACCCCCCCCCTTGTTTACTTGACTAAAGTGAAACAAAGTTACATTGGTGTCTGTGCTAAGTACTTGCCTGCAACAGTATTTACTTCTGAACTGAGTCTTGTGGTTCTAGTAATAAAGAAACAAAAAAATATTTTTCTATATAAAATCCTTTTGGTCTGGAGTTAAGTCATTGAGTGTGTGTTTCTTCTGTTGCTTGTGTGTGCACAATAAATGCTTAACACTACCCTCTGATAAGCCTAACTGCTCGACCACACTACCACAAATAGAGCATTAGTATTATCTATTATTGCCTCTGTCAACCTTCTTGGGGAACCCCTGGACTCTGTGCACAATATACACCATTTTGATATAGTATACACTGAGCCAGCTTCCTACACTAACCAGACCTCGGTGCCAGTGCTCTCACCCTCGGGAATCTATTTTCATTGGGCTTATATCCAATTGGCATAGCTTAATTTACCTACAGGTGCCTATGATATGGTGCCAGGGATACCTACGGCCTGTAAGTTAGTGTCCCACGTGGGCTGCAGCACTTCTCATGCCACCAACCATGTGACAAAGTAAAACATGTCTCCTAGCGTGCCACTGCAGACTTGTAGGGCAGTTTTAAACTGCTAACGCGACGTTGCCATTTAAACTAATGACAAAGTCTAGATATATATGTCACCCATGAGGCAGGGTGCTCTGTTTAAAAAGTAGGACATATATTTTTAGATGTCTTAACAATAAAAACCCAGAATTTTGTTTTTACCGTAAAAAGGCTAGTAGGTGCATTGGAAAGTATAGGGTTACACACCAACAACTCATCTCTGCTAACTTCTGAATGGGTAGACTAAAGTTGATAATTCAAGGTATCAAAAGAATTGTTACATTAAGCTGACTTGATGCCAATGACCAATCAAATTTATTGTATCTTTTGAGTATAAGACAGCTATAGAAAGTTGACACTCTGTTACCCTAGTGTTTTGGTGGCCATTTATAGTTGCTGGCCACAAGACAGCCTTTCGCCCTCCTGGAAGGAACTGTGAACGACTCCTAGGAAAGTGCGCAATAGAGGTTTACTATTGTAAGAGGTGTTACCTCTCCCTGATAGGAAGTCAAACAAGATGTGAGCCCTAAAAATGAGGTTAAAAAAATCTGCGTTTAAAGAGCAAATGGTGGACACAAACAAGAGTGGCTGCTCTTTTGTTCTGGTAGATAGTTTGGTGCCGGGGACAGAGATGGGGAAACAGTGGTAAAACCAGTTTTCCCGTTGGTGTGTAGTCCACAGGTAGCCACACCTCTAGGGTGGGCTTCCAAGCTCCTCACACCAGAAAAAAGAGTTCTGCCTTCTTGGGAGTGGGCAGAATATTGCACTCTGGGATAGCTAGATGCCACACATTTCAGGAAGACGCCATCAAGCGGGAGGAGACCTGGTAGCCCATTGGCTAGTAGTGACCACATCTTGTGAGGGCATGTTGTGGACATAAAAGTGGCACCTAGACCACAAATCACATCTTATTTCCGGAGAGACGACCTAAGAAGGACTGCCCTACTGTTTCCTGGACTTGGGAAAGAGATACTGCACTAAAGACTGGACTTCACGTATGGCTCCTTAGCTGGCAAAGAGAGGGCTGTGCCTGTGGTGCCATGCTCCAGGAAAAGTAGTTTTCCGAGCCCTAGACAGAAGAGGTCAGAAGAGTTAGTTGGCCACAAAAACTGAAGAAGCCACCATGAGTTATGCGACAGGGCGTCTTAGCGCTAATCCTAAAAAAAGAGCAAACTGCCAGAAGCGACCTATCGCAGAATCTGCAGCTATGAGTTGGTTGCACAATCACTGAATTGTCGCTGACTGCAGATGTGCCGCCTGGGAGACTAAGCCCTGACACTTCAGAAGTTGCACTTGAGGCTGCTGGTCCCAAGAGAGTCGTCTAAGTGCAGTTTGGTCACCCAAGACGGACACTTGCAGCAGTTAAAGGGAACTGCTGGTTTTGCTGTGACCGGAGGCTAATGTATTAGTGTCAGCTGTTTTTTGGATTAACTTCCCCTGGACATCAAGGGACATTGAGCTCTGTGGCCAAGGAGTGGCCCCAGGAAGGGTATTGTCGATCAGATCATCATCCTAAGCAACTTCTGCATCCTGTATACATTGCCTCAGGACAACTTCATTGATGTCTATGATGGTTCACCTTAGAGTCTGCAGCGGGACTGGACACTGCTTTGACTGCAAGGTAACTGCCATACTAAGCTTTATTGCCCCTGTGATTTGCTCCCTGCTGGAGTTGGTCTCCCAAAGTGAGCCGGAGCACCCAATCACAACCTTTTAAACAGTTTTCAGAGGTTTTTAAAGTAACTGCTAACTGCAGTAGTTACCAATGCATGTTTGCATTTTGAGTGAACAACAGTGAGTTACAATTTGCTTAATATTTTACATCTACAGAACCCTTCAGTTGATTCTGTTCATTTTGCTGACTAAACATTCATGAAAATAGGATCTACTTTGTAAATTGATTTGGGATTTCCTTTGTGTTGTGTTTCTTTCTTATTCAGTAGTTTTGGTACTTCTAAATGCTTTTGTACTTGTTCCTCTGAAAAAGGCTGACTGGTTGAAGCCACAGCCACCTACAGTTGAGCTAAGGTTGTACAGTAGAGCATGACTGGCCCCAGGAAAAGCTTGTGAGTTTATTACACTGTGAGGACGCACAAACCCACTATATAATAAATTACATTTCCTCAAAAGCATGATTGTGATGAACGCTAAATGAGCACCAGTATTGTCTATACCTTACTTTGGAACAACAGTGGCATGACATTTGACATTTATACATGTCCTGTAAATGGTATTATTGAGGCCAAACAAGATCCCACTGGCTGCTTCAGTGAATCACAAAGTACCAGTGAGCACCCACAAAAGGCAAGAATTGTGGTCAAGTTTCTCAGTGTGAACTGAGGAGTCCTTGGTTCTAATGCCTACCTCAATACCTTTGTATTATTATGGGTGGAACAATATATATCCCTGTTCCACTTGTATGTTCGCATCAGTCTCTACATTTCACTTCTTAGTTGTCATTATCCAGAATCAATCAGATCTCATATACTACAGGCTATGTAAACCACTTCTTGTTGGAAGTCTTACTACATGAAAAAATCCTTTGTAAAACAGTTAATTCTGCTTGCTACTAGATATGTGCTATATGAGCTGCTTTAAAAATTATAAAATGTACATATATTTCTACAAGGAGTGTGTAGTTGTGTTTTGAACATCTGTAGTTACAAACACATTTATCCACCCCAATATATTTTGTATCTGAGCACTTTCTTTTGCAAATAAGACATTTGATTAACAAGCATTAACAGAGAGGGTAGAAAAGGTAATTTGAAAATGGTTATCAATTGCAACTATTCTTCCGTAATTCTGTGTTACTGTCCTGCGAAGAAATTGCCAGGACTTGACTTAACCATGGGTGACACTCAGAAATGCTGTGCATTCCTCAGTGCATTCACAGATTTTAAGAATTTTCAAAGTGGTAAACAAATAAAGAATGCAGTCTTGCATAAGAAGAAGAGGTAAACACTCTGCTAATCTACCACTGTCACACACAGAAAATTTCCCTAGACACAGAATTCAACATAGTCAAGATATCCAACTACAAAAAACAGAGAGACAACCCTCTACAAGTCAATCACAACAACCGGATCCAGATAGCAACATATACAACATCCACCACAGTAATCCACAAAACAATAAAAAATCTGAAATGCATGCTACACAACTGCAGATCAGCTGCAAAGATGCAACTGATATAGCTGAGGTGATCTTAGAGCATGATCTAGACATTCTCTTCCTTACTGAAACCTAGCTTAACCCAATGGCAGCTCCAATAATGGACTTCCTTATTCCTCCGAATTATGGCATTTTATGTCTCAACCATACATTGAAGCAGTGTGAGAGCTTTCTATATTCTACAGAAACTCGATAACCTTAAACGTATTCTCGCTAGTATATACATCATTGTTTGAAATCATGGGAGCTGAAATCAAACTTGAAAAGAAACTGATAGTGAAAACACTCCTTATATACCATCATCTGGGGGACAACACAATCTTCCTGGAGCAACTTATGGAAATGATCACAATCAATGCTACTTCACTCTCGAATACAATATTATTAGGAGATTTCAAACTGCATTGGAACAATGTCAAAGATTCCACAATGGGTGCACTCCGGGACCTCAACATGAGTCAGGCATGCAAGGGACCAACCCATGACAAAGGTGCCACATTTGACCTCATCAATGCTAATCCAAGATCAGTAAACATGCTAGACATCATCCCAATAGATCAGTGAGACAACCATCAAATTATTTTCCAAATAGCCACACTAGAAACTAAAATCGTAGATCAAAAGAGAAGGGCAAAAACCTAGGTGAGAGATTTCACCAGTGTAAATAGATCAGAAATGTTGGATCTGTGCCAGCCCTTCGTGGCACCCCAGGCGGGATACATATCAGTTTAAGATCTAACGCATCTCTACAACAGCAGTATGACTGACATAGTTCATAAGACTGCTCCATAATCACTAAAAAGGCAAAAGGAAAAACCATCAGTACCATGGTTTAACCACTACATAAAGAATGAAAGAAGACTACTAAGACAATGAGAACGACTATGGAGGAAGGATCCAAACATTGCCCATTTTGTACAGTTGGGAATGCACAGAATCAATTACAATGTGATCCTGAAAGCCAAAACAACAGCACTCAGGTCTCAACTAGACAAAGCAAAGAACTGACCTAAACAATTATTTGACATAATAAAGCAACAGTCCGGGAAACTTGCAGAATCCGCAAATGCAACTAACTCAAAGAGCATCTGCAATGTGTTCTCTTCTTTCTTAAAGAAAAAATTGCAACCATCTATTCCATGTCAGGCGAGTGCTCAACTGAAGGATTCCACCAACCTCACCCTCACAACACACACCAAGAATACTGAACAACATACCCCAACTGTCCCAAGGAATAACGAAGCCTTCTGGAACAATGTCAGACCTCTGTCTGTGGGAGGGGTGCAGAAAACTATTCAGTCAATAAAACCTACCATACACATTTCAATGATCCCATTCTGTTCCACCTACTGAAAGAGATTCAACAAGTCGTCAAAAATTGTGACCTCTTCTCTCCAACAAAGATCCATCCCAGAATGCCAAGTATCTCCCTACTAAAAAAAATGGGCACTGACAGGAATGACTTAACTTCATACCGGTATCCAGTCTGCCTTTAGTGGCTAAGTTGATAGAAAAATGCACCAACATTCAGCTATTTGAACACATCAAGAATTTTGACCTATTAGACAAACACCAGTCAGGTTTCAGGGTGGGACACAACACTGAAGTCGCCATGCTAAACATACTAGATGATATACATACATCTTGCCTTCTTATTGTTCTGGACCTGTCAGAGGCATTCAACACAGACATCCACAAACGTTTCAGAGGAACTCTTGAAATCAGAATAGGCCTATCAGGAGCTGTCCTTAACTGGTTCACCTCCTTCTTGCAGAACCAACAATAGTTAAAATCAGCAACACCCTATCTGATTTTTTGTTTTTCTCTTCCTCCGTCTTCCCCGTATGTGTCTTTTGCTTGCAGTAAATGCTTGGGGCAGAAGAATAAGCGCCGGCCCTCAAAAATAAGTGCTGGTGCTCAGCACCGGAAACAACAAGCACAAATTAAGCACTGCCCCCAGCAGGTTTGCTGCTGAAGCTCGGATTCAACTGAAGTTTGCATGCACAAAGACCTACGCAATTCTGGATCAAAATACATGGCGAATAAGATCAAACTATAAGGAGGCAGAAGGGATCTAGAAGTGCTATATCCATTATACTACAACCAGCCAGATAAAAAGAAAGGAAAACCCAGGGCTGCACTTTCAATGGTTCTGCTCCAAAAATATAGAACTCCCTACCACCGGCAACAAGAGAAATTACTTAATTCAGGGTTATCAAAAAGGCTACTAGAAAAACATGTGTCATAAGTGAACACTTGTGAAAACGTCATTCACCCTAATCAATATTGTATACTATTGTTTTTATGCCTCGCTCCTCAAACATAGGAGATCTATATGAGAACTCTTCTGATTCGATATTGTACACAGTTGTTTTATACCTTGCTCTTCGAACTCTATGTACAGTGTATCTTAAGTGACAGGTGTCTTTTCCGTACTGCAACCATCATTAGCTCTCTTTGTACATCTGATAGCGTGAAGGTCATGTCTGCACTTTTTAAAACACTACAAATAATATAAATAAGTAAGTGCAACATATTTGAGAAAAGCAGTGTTCACTAAAGTTAACTTCTACAGTTTGCCATGAGTAGTTAAGAGCGCTTGTGAAATAAGTGGGTGGGTTACACCCAACTCATGTTTCGTTGAGGTATTACGTTGATAGCAACATTCGCGTAACGCTGTCGCCTAAATTCAGGACATATTTATGTGCTTAACTTAGTTTTCACTCAGTGGTCTTTAGGATGTTGTAAAAGTTATCATTACAATTAGCATAAATAAACACACCCACATTTTTATACATGTACATTGTGTATTATCCTGCTCTGACAGAGACTTCTAGCTATAGATATCTTACCTTAGAATATTCCCCTGGCGTCACAGTGGATCTGGACATTTTTTGAGCAGTCCCTCTGCGCTCCAGTAGGTTGCATTGATCAGCTCCCCGTTGGTAGTGACATGTGCAGTGCCCATACAGACACCTCCTGAACGCATTGACATCAGTTCCATTCTTTATGCACCAGTCAGTGCATATTCAGAGAAAGCTACCTCAGTGGACTTTTTAGACAACCTTGTTCGACGTTTTGTTGAGCATTTTTCAATACTTTGTATCATAGTGTGTGCAGAGATGTCCCAGGAGAAAACAGTGGGGTTTCAGCCTTGTGGTTCTTGTCACAGACAGATGTCTGTGAGAGACCCCCACCTGACTTGTCTTTGATGCTCTGGGCTGCGCCACAACTCCAAGACTTGCGAGGACTGGTGTGCCATCAACCCCAAGACTGAGATGGAGCGCTCCCTGAAGCTCCTGGTAGCCCGAACCCAGTCGCCTCCACAACTTTCCAGGTCCTGGACTCAAGGAAGATCCTGGCTCATTGGCTGAGTTGTTCCCGGCACTCATCATGGTGCTCTAATTCGTCGGGAAAGCCCTACAAGAAGTCTAAAACATCCAATAAGTCAAAGCGGCAGCCGTGGTCATTGGAAGAAGCATAGGAATGACGTCACACTAGGCCCTGGTCCTGCACGGAGCCTGCCGCTTGGTCTGCTCCTCCCTGAGTTTCTTGAAGCTAGAGCAACCGTCATCCATCTCCAAGAATTTCATTAGGCTATGCACCTCATTTTTTAGCAGGCTGAACTCTCTGGAGTGCCTTGGAGCCCCATGGTTTGGGAGGGGCCTATATTTCCACCGGTGGGTCCGCCGTCAGCACCAGCTGGGCCCCCTGGATCCAGTTCTGGATCCAGAATGACTCTGATTGCACTGCAACCTTCCTCAGAGCCCATTCCAGTAGTGTTGTTCCCTGTATTGCCGACCTCCCATGGCAGTGCTCACCCATAATCATACCTACCACACACTCACCTGGTCCCAACTGCAAAAACGACACTGGAGCTCATGCTGAACCTCCTATCCCTCTCAGGACCGTGCCAGATCCAGGGATAGGACTTCTAGATCACACACTGTCCAGGGGAAGTGGGGGGAGCAGGTTTGGGACAAAATCGGAAAAGAGAGACTTGCAGCACTGGATCTGTTCAGCGACAGTGTGACACTGTTTAACAGGATGAGCCGCTCCTGGGATGCCACTCCGGAGATCTTATGTTTTTTGCAAAGGTAGATGTGTACTGGACCAGAACCTCTGGTTTTGTGAAGACACATTGCACTGGAACCAAGAAGAGGCAAATACCTTCATTACAGTAGCTGACCTCTACGTGCCTTAACAATGCATTAACGTCAGCGACAAACACAGACATCTTCCAAATCATGGCATGAGAGCAGGATAACCAAGTTTCCATATAGGCTTCTCTGAGACTCTTCAGGAAGAACTTGAAATACTGATTAGAGCCTCTGACTCTCCAAGGATAAACTCGGAACACGGATTGGAGTTACTGGTACTCCCAAGGTAACACTCGGAACATAGGTTAGAGTTACTGGCACTCCCAAGGCTACACTTGGAACACAGGTTGGAGTTAGGGACACTCCCAAGGTGTACTAAGAACAAAAGTTGGAATTAGTGAAACTCCCAAGGTATTCAAAGACCTTCAGATTTCGTTACAAGGTTCATCAATCACTCTAAAGGACATTCTTCTTGGCACTACTGTTCATCAAAGAAACACAGAGCTAAATCTCTAGTCCTTGTGTAAAAACAATCCAAGCACCAAGGTTGCAGACAGGATCTGGAGCATGCATGCATGCATGAACAGGCAAGGAAATTCACGGAGATGAACTGGAGACAAGTCTCTAGTCTTGTAGATGCTGATACTAAAGCCTGCTTACTGCTACAAGATGATTAGTGCACACTAACCTGATACTGAGTACTTAGCATAGTTCTTAACATTATCCGAAGTTTGAAGGAGCTCTTGAGGACATGTCTCAGGGAGTCGCTATGGAACAAGTGGAGCTGTTCAGGAGGCAGACATGGAAGATGCATCGAGGGAGTTGGAGTCAAGGGAATCACTTGAGGAACTTGAACAGGAGAAAACTGGATTGCTGGACGTTCTGGACGACTCAGGAAGTGAGTGCAGGGACAATGCTTGGGCAGAACTAGAAATGAGACCAAGCACCAATACAGGTTCAGAGGGGGTATTCATGCTGGAGGAAAAGAGTGTTCCAGAAGGTACATTTCCCACGTGGAATTATGGAATATTCCAAATGAACCTGGGGAATATCAGCTGTTACATATAACAGCGTTGCTGGTGCAAGCAGTAATTGGCAACAATTAACTAGTATAACGGAAACCCCAAGTGCACAATGGCACAGTGGATAGCAGAACAGACAAAACCTGCTTAGCAACAGAACAGAAGGTATAATGGTTCAAGCTTCCTGGAAGTCGAGGAGACTGGGGCATGCGGTGCTCGAGACAGGAAGGCACCACAAGGGAAGGATAACTTGGAGTGCTCAGGGCAGGGAGGTGCTACAAGGAAATTATGAGATGAGCCCGGCGAGTAAAGCCCACAACACATATGACACAAGATAGAGTTGTGACAATACCCGACTCCGATACGGAGCTGGAGAGACATTGCCCGATGTCAACTCCAGTACCGGCAGGATCTTGACCTTCCGATTTGGAGACATGGCCCAGTTTTTTTCGACTGGCCTGCAGAGGAGTATCATTGAGGAAGATCTGAGGATACTTATGGTTACACCAACCCCCTTGGTGAGACTGAAGACCACTGGTACGGGGAACTGGCAGATTCCAGTGGTCTGGTTACCTCCTCAGACATTGGCTTGGCCTCCTAGTGTGGCTACGGAAGAAAGGGCTTCATTTTCTATAGTGGTGAGAAGGGTGGCTGGACACCGTGCAGTTTTGGGCCTATCCTCCGGAATGGCATGTCCAAGATATATTCAAACTATGATTCCCATGTTTCAGCCTCTATCCTGGATTTCAGTAGGACTGACTCTGAGGCTGCTGAGCTTCATGATCTCCTGCGTCCTGCTGTTAACACATGCCCATTGGCATATGCAAGCTCTGTGTGGCTCCTGAAGTACCAGAGTGCACAGTATCGGGGGAATCTCTCCGGTCTGGTCCAGCTGTCAGAGGGAACTGCAAAAGATTTACAGTAGAGGCTGACAAACTTCGATTGAGTCAGTGGCAGATCCCTCCCCACTTAGAACTGACTAGTGGCAGATGCATCACTCCTGGGTTGAGGCGGACATCTGGGAGAGGTGAAGGTCAGAGTACTGTGGTCTCCAACAGAGTCTCAGCTCTACATCAGCCTGCTGGAGTTTAGAGCAATTTGCATGCAATTAAAAGCCTTTCTTTCTGCTCGCAGGGTGAGTGAGCTTCAGGCACTTTCCTCAAAATCTCCATACTTATCTGTGCACTCTGACAAAGTAATGTTGCGCATTAGGGCGTCCTTTCTTCCTAAGGTGGTTACACACTTTCATGTAGGCCAGTCCATCACTCTGCCTACTTTCTATGCACCCCCACATCCTTCCCATGAGGAGGAGAGACTCCAGCGTCTGGACCCAAAAAGAGCATTGGCGTTCTACCTCAATCACCAAAGATTTCCAGGTGGACGATCAACTCTTCGTTGGATATGTGGGTGCAAGAAAAGGGAAGGTGGTGCAAAAGAGTACCATCTCTCGATGGGTGCTTCTTTGCATCAAAATGTGCTACGCCTTGGCCAAAAAGCAACCTCCTGAAGGCTTGCGTGCTCATTCCACCAGAGCAACTGCTGCTTCCACTGCGTTAGCACGCCGAGTTCCTGTCCTGGATATCTGCCAGGCAGCTACGTGGGCGTCCCTGCACACGTTTACTGAGCACTGCTGCCTGGCAAGTCAGGTCCGTTGGGACGGCTATTTTGGTTGCTCAGTCCTGCAGGACTTCCCAGTTTGATCTTGGTTCGCAGCCTACCACCAAGGATGTCATTGCTTGGGTATCTATTCTAAGGTAAGGAATCTGCAACTAGAAGTCTCTATCAGATGTGCAAGTTACTTACCTTCTGTAATGAAATATCTGGTAGAGACTTATTCTAGTTGCAGATTCCTTACCGCCCACCCATCCTCCCCGCTTGCAAACTGATTTCTAGGGACAGAGATTCCCCCTTTCAGGTAATTAGCTCTGGCGCACCTATCTCAGTGTTCTTAGCGGCTCTGCGCTTTAGCGTGGAAATTCGTTAAAAGAAACTGACGTCACTACTCTCGATGTCATCACGGCGACCACGATGCCAACAACGCCCGTGGAGTTGAACGACGCCACCTGCCGACACGTAGGGGTATCACTCTAAGAAAAATCTCTGGATCCAATCTGTTGCCTTGGGGGAAATTCTAAGGTAAGGAATCTGCAACTAGAATATGTCTCTACCAGATATTTAGTTACCGAAGGTAAGTAACTTGTACGTCACTTCTGTCACAGACTATGTGGAGCCGACCAACGCCATCTACCAGAGTGCAGGGATACTACTCGAATTTCTTCCAGATCCAGTCTGGGGATATTTTAAAGGAAGGAATCTAGGGCTAGATAAAATCTCTACCAGTTAAGGCATTACTGAAAGTAAGCGACTTATTCTTCAGGGCTACTAGGTTAATGTACAAATTACATCACAAGTTTATTTAAATTATGCAGAAAAAATGCAAATGATGAAACATCTTCTGGCAGGATTATTTTCCCCCATTTATGCTCATAAGAGCATTGTTGGTAAAATATGCAGATTATGTGACATGTGTAGATCATAATTATGAAGTAAGCACTGCAGTCACAAATTTGCATAAATCCATTGGCCTCACTACTGTTTGATCTACAGTTTATTCATGATAGATAAACAAAACCTAAACATTATAATTGCAATCAGTGTCCAGCAGTAGCTGCACTTAGAAGAAAACAGCTTTTTCAAGAAAATTACCCCAAAATAAATATGTAGTATAGAAAATGCACAACGATTGATGTGTACTTTGGTCCTATATTGCTTTTTAGTAGTTTTATTGACATTTACAAACAATTGGCCTGTGGCCCTGAGATGTTTTTATTTTTCCAGAACATATTGGCCCATAATATGGAGTTACCTATCATGTATTTAACATGCACTAATATGTATGTGTATATAGAATATTTTCTAAAAAAACACACTTAACCTGTTGTGGTTATGAAATAAAAAAATAAAATTGATAAACCCCTGAAATGTTCCAGTTATGGTATTTCCGCATACATAGCTCGCACATCTTCTATGCTAAAGATAACTCACAGAACAAATGCAAAGCTCATGACCTCACCCTTGATGTAACAGATGAGTAGAAAAATGAAATTAAATAAAGGGAATTCCTTTACAGAAAATGCTGTAATTCATTAAACGATTTAAAATGTGTAGATCATTGTTAGAGCAGATTTTTGCCTTCTGGTGTTAAACCTGTTTTTGTTTTCATTCGGGCTCTGTACATTTCTTCTCTACTAACCAGTGGTAAAGTGCTTGTGTTCTCTCTTTAATGGTACAATTAGCGTACACTTGATCAGTACATTTAATGTACTTGTAAGTCCCTGGCATATGGACCTACATTTACCCAATGGCCTGTAAATTAAATGCTACTAGTGAGCAGCAGCACTCGTGCTACCTATTAAAGCAGTCTTTTAAAACATCTCAGGCTTTCAGCTTGTAGTGTAGTTTGAAACTGTAATTTTGACCTAGCAAGAGGGCCTAAACCTTCCTTTTAATACTTAAATGCCACCCCTATTGTAGTCTCTGAAGACTCATAGGCCAGGGTGCACAATCTCTATACATTAGAAAATGGTGTGTTTAAGTTTTACATGTCCTGTCAGTGAAAAAGTCTAAAGTAATTTTTTACTATTTTCAGATCTATCTCTCCCATTGGTATTGGGTTACTGAATTACAATTAATAGGTGCTAACTTCAGAATGGGAGCCTATAGAGATGTATTGTTTATATGCAAATTAATTTTAGTCTAAAATCCTCTATAATGGTGAAGTCGGATTTTAAGTTACAATTCCAACAATGTCACTTTTAGCAAGTTGGCATTTTCTGGTCCCTACCAACTATACCTTTCTGCCAGTGTCCTTGGACAGATGACTGTGAATGGCTGTTCTGTTGTGGCTTGTGTATTGCTTCCAGACAGTGAGACAAAGGGGACTTAGGTGTGGACAAGATGGGCCATCTGGCAGGATTAGGACTAGGGAGGAGCTGTACCGTGTCCTGATTACATTTCAAAGTAACCTGACACCAGGTCTTTTATCAGCCAAGACAGTTTGGTGCCAAACCCAGGGAAAGAGGAAGATCTGATCCAAACGAGTTCTGGGGATAGGCCATGGAACTCCCCACACAAAGGCTGGCACCTGATATAAAAAGAGGACTGTCAGAACCACTCCTCGTCTTGTGGGAAATAAAACTGCTCTGCTGCTTGAAGGACTATCTTGCTGTATGAAGGAGGAGGACTGGACCTGCTTACCTTGATCACAGGCAACCCAGAGCAGCTCCAAGGGTCAGTTGGATGACCTCCTGTGTGACCTAAAAGGTTACAGCAAGCTTTCAGAGCCCCACTGCAAATGACTAACTGACCAGCTGCAACCAGACGTGCCTGAGCCCTACTACTGGCAACTGGTGGAGTGAGTCCTGATCCCCATCAGGTGCCCCCCAGGTCCTAGAGCCTTGGCTGGTATCGGTGAAAGCTCCTCCAAGAAGAAAAAATGAAAATCCTGAAGTGCGGGCTCCTCATAACTACAAACGGGCCACTTTGTGCCAAAACTCTGCTGCCTGCTAAGACTGCTAACGTGAAGTCCTAGTGAGACCTGCTCTGTGTGTCAATAATGACTGTCTGCAATGACCAGCAACACAAGACCTGCACATTGAGCTGCGGCAAAAACAGCCTGTGATGCCCACTAACACAAAGCTCCAGTAATGACCAGATAATCTCACTACAGCAACGACTGTCTGCAACGATTAAGCTGCTGTTCTTGCCAAAAGATTCCTCCTCGTGGCCTCCTCCAGTGCAAACTAAACTGTTCGCTCCAGTCTTGAGAATGTAACTCTTCAGGAGGTCTAACCCGATCCCGCAATCCAACCAGCGCTATATTGCGTCTGTCTGAGCATGTGACTTTGCCCTGGTGTAGCATAACCAGATGACTGTGAGTGGCGTCTAGTGCTTTTAGGTGCTAGTCCCACTAAATACTTTTAAAATTGAATATCTCTGTTTCGACTGATTACATTTTCATTGTTCGTGTATTATTTTATCTGTTAAAATTTACCGTAGTTTTCAAAGTTGGTTTGGGATTTTTCTGGTGTCTAAAAGATTGTGCCTTTGCAGCTATTTTAATTTCAGTGTTATTGATACTGGCCTATATGACGCACAGCAATCTGGGGGGGGGGTGTCCAGATTTATGGATTGCGTCAATGGTGGCGAGATCCAGCTTTGCTGGAATCGTCTCTCTTGCCTCTGCTTCGAGATAAAACTCTAGCAGACAGGGTGTAAAAGTCTCCAGAAATGTGTGATATAAATCAACAGGGAAACCTTCTGAGCCAGGTATTTTGCCTGGATTAATTTCAGTTAGAGCTTATACAACCTCTTCTAGTGTGAGGAGGGAGACCAGTTCCACCCTTTGAAGGGGAGAGATCTTTGGAAGGGTAATGCCAGCCAGTATGAAGTTGGTGTGTTCACTTTGGAGCTGTGGTTGGGGGTGTATAAAGCTCAATAGTAGCCAGCAAACGTTTCTGCAATGGATACAGCTGTATATTGTTTTTCTCTGCTTTTGTCAAGGATTTTGGGCACTACCTTGGATGATATATCCTGAGTGGCCAGCCAGTAGAGATGCTTATCAAATTTGTCTCCAAGTTCTTAGACGTGATGAAGAGAAGTCTTCCAGCACTGGCGGGCTTCATCTAGGGTGAGTTGGCAGAGTGTGGTCTTGGCCAGCTCTAGTTGTCACAGGAGAGCTGAGGGTAGGAGAGACGCCAAGTAATGTTTTTCCAGCTGCAGGATTTGATATTCTAGAGTTGCCATTGGGCAGTCTTTGTCCCGTTCCTTACGGCTAAGCAGGGATTTGGCCACACATCTCACTGTGGCCTTACTAGCTGACCATAATGAGTCCACGGAGGGAACAGAACCTTTATTAGTGTCAAAGTACGTCCTGAACTCGATTTCTAGTTGGCTAAGAAGTTGACAGTAGGATGCCAGATAGGCCTTCAGGCTATTGCGGGGGCCTCTAGAGAGTGATCTGAGATGCCGCAGAGGAAAATCTCTACTGTTGTAGTGCGGAGGATTTCAGTGGGAGCAGATGCAAGTCAATGAGTGCCTGGATTTAAAGCATGGCAGTTCAAGGACTGCTGGGGCCCATTTATTTCTCCACTCCAGGAGAAGTCAGGATCGTGCCCAGTCAGGTCACTGGGGTAGTTAGTGGGGCCAGAGAGGGAGTAGTGGCCACCTGTGTCCCCTGGAGCAGTCCCACCCAATGCACAGGGAGGCACTGCATTGCTTTCAATGTCCTTCAACTGTATGCAGGAACGAAGGTCACCCTGTGCAGCCACGATTTTAAGGCTGCTTGTGCATTGGTTACTGGCACCTGGGCTGCAGTGGCTATGTCAGATGTAGGAGGATTCGCTGGAGGCTCAGGGAGCTTTCGTAGAATATGTGGCCATCTTGGCTGTTCCAGCCACACCCTCAAAGCTCAAGTTAATTTAGTAACTTTGTTGGTTCACCCTGACACGAATTGTAGTGTTGCATGAGTGGGGCTTCCATCCCTCTCAACCAGCAACCCAATTTCTTACATTGGTGCCAGTGATGGGATGCAGTACTTTTGTTTTTTCCAGTGCCACTATGTGAGCTGTGCAAAACTAAAAAAAAAAAAAAAAAAAAAAAAAAAAATTAAAAAAAAAAAAAAATCCCATATAAATAATCTAACTTCAAATTCAACTTTTTTTAAAAAAATCTTGATTGTCTATTTTTTTCTTTTTACAAATTGTATTCCAGACTCACATTTGTATGCCTGTGATTCCTGCATGCTAAGAATGAGTTGGATCTCAAAAACCTTGAAAGCTACAGAATGGCAGAGCTGAAAATGTTGTGCAGAGAGAGGGGGACTGACGCCAGCCAGTGGCTCTCCAAAGTTGGAGTACGAGATAACCTGGGAGGAGGTCCACAGAATGCAAGCTGCAGCACAGGAGCAGGATGATGAGGATAAGAAGGATGAAATGGAGAAGGCAGAGGAGGATTATTATTATTATTTTTAGAAATGTATAGAGCGCATGTCTACCCGAAGGCCTCCCAGTGCTAATGCAGGACCATTAAACAGACAAGGCTGACAGACTGTAAAGGAAAAAGAAAAGTCTTCAGCTTTGTACGAAGCGGAAGTTCCGAGTTCTCAAGGCAGAGCTCCAATGGAGGAGAGTTCCATAGGTCACCTGCATTAGAAGCAAAATATCTGCCTCCCCATCTTACTTTCTTGGCACAATGTATATTAATCAGGGTAGAGGATGGGGATCTAAGTGATCTTTGGGTGTATAAGGGGTTATAATCTGTGGACGAGACAAGCAGCTTTAAAATTGATACGCTGTTCGATGGGGAGCCAATCGAGAGAAACCAGGGCAGATTTAGCAGAGTGGTATCTGGGAGTGCCCATTAAAAGGCGGGCGGCAGCATTTTGTGCCGCCTGCAGTCTCTTTAGGACATAAGAAGGATAACTCATAAATAAGACATTCCGGTAGTCCAGGCGAGACCGTATCAGAACAAGAACAAAGAGCCTTTTAGCTGACCGTCAAGATAAGAGACGGACTCATCCTTGTTACGGGAATTACTGGGGATAGTTGCCTGACTATCAGAGATTTTCTTTTGGAAGAAACAGGCTAGTTCTCTACTATGTGCTTTAGAACCCTCTACTATATCGTTAACAGAGGGAAGATTGGTCATTTCCTTAAAGATAGAAAAAATCTCTCTGGGAGATTGCGAGGACTGTTCAATCCTGGAGGTATAGTAGGATCCCTGCGAAGCCTTGATTTCCATGTGGAAGATTAGAATCATATTCCTCTAGTCTCTTTTGAGGCCAGGGTCATATGATTTCCTCCATTTCCTCTCCATCCGCTTACATTCTTTTTTTAGACGCAGCAGATAAGGGGAGAACCAGAATGATTTTTTTTTACGAGTGGTCTTAATAATTGTCTTAGTAGGTAGAATAATATCTAAAGACTTGGAGATCCATTTGTCAAACTTTTCTGCTGTATAAGGTTGACAAAAGGATGAGGAGGCATGCAGGTCTGTTAAGGTGTCTATCAAGTCTTTCTTCTTCAGCTCTGACCACTGACTTATAGTTAACTTACCACGGGGCTGGAAGATTGGAGAAAAGAAAATGGGAATTGTAAGTGCAGCTAGAAAATGGTCGAACCACATCAGAGGGCTGATAAATTGGGAAGATTACTGAAAACTAAGTCAGTTGTATGACCTCGAAGATGGGTGGGCCAGATATCAGTTGTGTCAAATCTAAGGCTGCTAAATCTGTAAGTGGGACTTTGGCAGAGGTGTTGTGAGGATCGTCTACCTGAATATTAAAATCACCTAGAATAGTACAATTGGAATATCTGCAGGCAAAGTCTGCTACACAATCCGGTAGAGCCTGCAGAAACCTTCCAGAAGGGCCAGGGGACAACAGATTAAAATACCAGAAAAGTGCAGGTGGCATCAATTGCCAGAGAAAAAGCCAAACTTTCATAATCAGGTAAGCAGAGGGAGTGAGACTGTGGATAGAGTTTTTGTGGATTATTCCAATCCTTCCTCCGCTGCCCTGAGGTCTATCTAAACGCTGTATTAAATACTTTGAGGGCAGGGCCATGATTATTCAGACAACCAGGTTTCTGTTAAAAACAGAACCTCTGGGGCATATTCATTTAGCAATGAGTGAATATATAACTAGGGAACGACAATTAAGTAACAGTAATTTGTTAACCTGCTCTTTCTTCAGTTTTAGGTTTGCAGAGAGTGTAGACTGCGGAGTCCATTGACAAGGATTACAAGTGCTTGTAGGAGAGTTACAATTAGGCAGGTATTGACAAGGGTTCACTATAATGTTATTAAGGGAAATAAGAGATTGCCTAGAGTAAACTAATCTTTCAGGAACTACATTTATAGCATTTCCTGGCCCTGGACCCAGCCGGACGTGGACGGGTGCAGACGGGCTTACCTTTGGTGCGCCAGCGGCGCACCCGCTGCACGGGTCCGCTTCATGGAGCTCTCTTTTGGGCCTAGGGAGCTGGAAAATAACAACTAGGCCGCTAAACAAAGATGGCGGCTCTGGTTGGAACCAACAAGTGAGGGGGAAATGGGCGCCGGTAAAAATGGCACAGAGTAAAAGGACTGTAATAAAATTGGATTAAAAGTAGAGGTCCATAAGGTCTGCCAGATGTCTCTGAAGACGGGCACTGGAGTCCTCTGGGATGCGTGCGCATGATAAAATATTAAACATAAATTTGAGGAAGTGCAACAAATGTGCTATTCTTAATGGAGGAGTAGCTTTACCTGTTAGTCAGGTCAGGATAACTTGGCAGCAGCCCCCAGAGCTAGGAGGAGAGACAAACGTCCTGTCTCTGGCCTCAGAGATAGAAGAGAGAGGGAGACCCACAGCAATGAGGTCACCTGCTGGATCCAGGACAGGCAGTAGTGTGTGTCCTGCCCCCTGAGGCGGTGGACAGGAAAGCAGAAAGAGATTTCAAACTACAGCTTGCCCAGTTTGAACTAACTACAAAAGAGAAGAGAGCTGAGGCAGAGAGAGCCCATGAGAGGGCTGAGGCAGATAGAACCCTAGTCCTGGAGGAGAGAAAGCTGGCATTGGAGAAAAAGAAGCTGGCCTGGAAAGCTGAAAGGACCTCAGAGTAGAAGAAAGTTTGGTTGTCTCATGAAGTGAATCAAAATGAGTTTGGCCTAAAAATCAGGTAAGTCCCATAGTGCAGCAGAAATGATGTCAGCGACAAAGCATTGTCGAGTGGAGACAAAAGGATCTGGTGCCTAACTTTGAGGAGGATGACATAGACAGATGGCTTGAGGCATCTGAGGTAGCTCGAGGGATGCATAGGTTCCCATGGGATGATTGGGGAGCCAGCCTGTGGAGGCAATTACCCAATGAGGGGAGGAATACCTTGTTGTTCTCAGGGTAGGGTGACAGAATGAAGTAACCATTCATGAAAGAAAACCTTGTCAAGAAGCATGGTCTCACCCTTGAGAAGTATAGGATTAAGTTTAAGGACAGCCAGAAGCTGCTCCACAAGTCTTGGGTAGATTTTGTTGAGTACTTCAATAAAGTGATATATGGTTGGGTGAAGGTTATTAAGCTAAACACTTATGAGAAACTGAACAGTCTGTTTTCAAGACAGCACATGATCAGTCAGTTTTTCCAGAGCTACACCAACACCTAATAGATAGCAAGTTCACTGACGCCAGGGAGCTTGCCAAGAAAGTGGACATCTGGGTCTATACCAGGGTCCATGAAAAGGTACCTGGAAGTGACACTGAAGAAAGTGGTTCAGTTTCTTCCCAACAGAGTGAGGGGGAGATCTACAGTGACACAGACAGGTTCCTAAAATAGTGTTTGGGGAAAGGGTTTCCATGCTCTTTCTAAGAATGGATGGAGGCGATTCTGGTGGTCGATGGCTCCAGACCTCCTTTTTCAAAACCCGGTGCTCCCAGATGGGTCACAGGCAAGGGGACCTATTCTGTACCAAGAGACTATCCACTGGTGGGAATGCCCTCTGGGTCTCTAAGCAGCCATTGATAGGTCTCCCATTCCATGTTAATGGAGTATTGACTAATGTTGGACTGGGAGGCTGGTTCTTAAACTTTTTGAACAAATTGATCTGAAGCTGTTTACTTCCCCCTCACCCCTTTTTGTTTGGACCGTAATCCTCTTCACTGTAGGGTTTCACAGAGTTCTTCATTTAGCCCCACCTTCTTAAGTCTCTGTTTGGCTCCGGTAGCTGCCTTGATCAGAACATCTGGTTTCTCCTTGACACAGCTCATACAGAAACTGGACAGGGAGTCTCTTTCCCAACAGTCCCACTTTAAAGGGTGCATGACTGAAGTTGCCAAATGGGTGAATCGAAGTTCTCTTTGTCTTAACTCATCCAAAACTGAAATCTTGTTTTTTAGATCCTCATGAATCTAAAATTCTGGTTGGTATCCATCAGAACGAGATTTCCCTCAAATGCAGGCATCACTTAGGACTCCAACCTTACATTTGAGATTCATATTTCTAGATTCAAATCTACCCCCCGTAGTTCTTCTCCTAAAAATGCTGTAAAAAAATATTGTTTTTCCCCATTGGAACATTGCAAAGTGGTTGTACAAGGCACCATCATGACAAGATTAGGATACTGCAATTAATTGTTCATCAGCTGTCCTAAATATGTTCTTCATTTCCTCAGGTTTTTTCAGAATGCCTCAGGCCATCTTGTTTTGACAACATCAGGAAATTTTGCCACATAGCTCCTCGTCTCTCTTCATCACTTCCCATAGAAAAACTGATGTATTTTCAAGGCACTTTGTGTCATCGTGCCATTCATCAAACTGGCCCAACTTGCCTACAAAACCTCTTCACAAAATATGTCTCTGGTAGATATTTATGTCCAGCTCCTTCCAATCTCCTGGTGATTTCTCGTAAAGCCAGGAAAAGTGGACAATTCTTTAAGTTTATAGTGGCCAAAGCTTGGAACAATCTACAGTCTTTTTTACATGCTAATGCATAAGTCAGTTTCAGCAGAGGACTTCAAACTAATATGTTTATTTATTACTTAGATTCACATTTCTCCTGTAATTGTTGGCTTAGCACCAGGACACCCATTGTTGGGTAGCAGTGCTCTCTATAGGCTTGCAGTTTATTAACCCCTTGGCTGCCAGGCCTCTTCCCCCTCAGGTGCCAAGCCTTTATTTGGCTGTTTGGGGCAGTTCGCGCTTAGGCCCTCATAACATTTTGTCCACATAAGCTACTCCCAACAAATTTGTGTCCTTTTTTTCCATAATCCTAGGGATTCTAGAGGTACCCAGACTTTGTGGGTTCCCCTGAAGGAGGCCAAGAAATTAGACAAAATACAGCAAAAAAATTGTTTTTAAAAAGAAAATGGGAAAAAAGGGCTACAGAAGAAGGCTTGTATTTTTACCCCTGAAAATGGCATCAACAAAGGTTTTGCGGTGCTGAAATCACCAGCTTTCAGGAACAGGCAGACTTGCATCAGAAAACCCATTTTATCAACACAATGTACTATTTTTTGTGCTTTCAGCCTCCTTCCAGTTAGTGACAGAAATGGGTGTGAAACCAATGCTGGATCCCAGAAAGCTAAACATTTTTGAAAAGTAGACAAAATTCTGAATTCAGCAAGAGGTAAATTGTGTAGATCCTGCAAGGGTTTCCTAAAACAAATAACAGCGTAAATAAAAAAAACATTGAAATTGAGGTTAAAAAAACCAGCCATTTTTCTCAATGTTTTACTCTGTAACTTTTTCCTGCGATGTCAGGTTTTTTAAAGCAATATACTGTTACATCTGCTGGACTCTTCTGGTTGTGGGGATATGTAGGGCTTGTAGGTTCATCAAGAACCCTAGGTACCCAGAGCCAATAAATGAGCTGCACCATGCAATGGGTTTTCATTCTATACCGGGTATACAGCAATTAATTTGCTGAAATATAAAGGGTGAAAAATAGTTATCAAGAAAACCTTTGTACTTCTAAAATGGGCACAAGATATGGTGTTGAGAAGCAGTGGTTATTTGCACATCCCTGAATTCCGGGGTGCCAATACTAGCATGTGAATTGCAGGGCATTTCTCAAATAGACGTCTTTTTTCACACACTGTCTAACATTTGGAAGGAAAAAATGTAGAGAAAGACAAGGGGCAATAACACTTGTTCCTCTATTCTGTGTTTCCCAAAGTCTCCCGATAAAAATGGTACCTCACTTGCGTGGGTAGGCCTAATGTTCACGACAGGAAACCCAACATGGACACATCACATTTTTACATTGAAATCTGATGTGTTTTTTTGCAAAGTACCTGGCTGTAGATTGTGGCCTCTATCTCAGCCGGCACCTAGGGAAACCTACAAAATCTGCGCATTTTTAAAAACTAAACACGCAGAGGAATCCAAGATGGGGTGACTTGTGGGGCTCTCACCAGGTTCTGTTACCCAGAATCCTTTGCAAACCTTGGGGGTAGATGGGCCTTCTAAATATAGGCCGATATGGCCAACAGTAATGTGCCCCCATGGGAAGCGACCCTTGCCCAAGGAGCTGCACCCCCAAACAAAACACACTTACACACACACCAATCCCTGGTGTCTAGTGGTTTCTGCCCCCCCCCCCCCCCCCCCCCCCCCCCCCCCTTGGGGGCAGATTGGCCTAGCAAAAGAAATGGCCTAAATTCAATTTTCCCCCCCAGGGGACTGACCCTTGCCTATTGGGTCGCTCCCAATACATAAAAACATAAAGTAAATTAAAAAAATATATATATCCCTGGTGTCTAGAGGTTCTCCCCCCCCCCCCCCCTCCCAGGGGCAGATCGGCATAATTATATTAGGCCGATCTCCCCCAGGAAGGGCTGAAATGACCTAAAAATAATTTGGCCCCCAGAGCTAATTATATTAGGCTGATCTGCCTCCGGGGGGGTGGGGGGGGGAGACAGAAATGGCCTAAAAATAATATTTTCCCCCCCTGGCGAGTGGTCCTTGCCCAAGGGGCTGCTCTCCTTATGCGCAAGTATTAAAAAAAAAAAGAAATCCCTAGTGTCTAGTGGTTTCTGCCTCCCCTGGGGGCAGACTGGCCTAATTAAAATAGGCCGATCTGCCCCCAAGGGGGGGGGGGGTGCAGAAATGGCCTAACTACAATTTTAGGGGAGTGACCCTTGCCTAAGGGGTCGCTCCCCATACATAAAACATACAGCAAATAAAAACAAATATATCCCTGTTGTCTATAGGTTTCTGCCCCCGGGGGGTGGGGGCACAAAAAGGCTAAAAATATTTTGCTCCCCTGGGGAGTGGTCCTTTCCTTTCATGCCTCTCCCACCCCACCTTCCGATCGGAAGAGAAATGTTTTTGCATTTCTCTTCCGGGATTGTGCTGGAAGCATGCTTCCAGCGCGATCGGAGGTGACCTCTGATGAGGTCAGCGCACGATTTGTGCGCTGACGTCATCAGACGTCACTGAGGGGGCGGGGGGTTTCGGGGTGGAAGGGGAAGCGATTCTCCTTCCATCCTTGCCCTGAGGGGTGGGAGGCCCATGAGGGGAGCACTAGCGCTCCCCCCTTGGGCCCAGTGCAGGACGAGCTGGTCTCATCCTTGGCACACGGGAACCGTGTACGAGGACTTGACCAGCTCGTACGAGGCACCCTGGGGGTTAAATCGTCTCACCTTAAATCCAAAAAATTTCCAACGGTTTCAAGCACAGGTTGAGCCCAATCCCATTTAAGCTGTGCTAGAGTAGCAACAAAGGCTTTTGCCATTTTTCCCCAAAGTCTTAATGCTTAGGATTAGCATGTGCTATCCACATGGAGCTAAAAAAATTGCAAAAGTATGTTACCAGTCCAGGCACTGTATTACAGCATAGATTGGTAGAATACAACCCAAACCGACATAGAATAAATATAAGCAGTTCATGCTGCACTTGTTTTGCCCTTGTTTGAGTTCATCAGAGAAGCATAGCTTTGTCCAGACACGAGGGCACTTAGTTTAGGTCAAAATCATGCCCTTGCAAGCTTAGAGTGCACCATTCATATACAAATATAACACAAATGGACTACAGTTGAGATGCATGGTGTATGTGTGGAGAGCCCTGAGTGGCAGCAGTGGGTCTACAGCAGCTGGTTAAGCCCCGTCACCTGCAGAGAGGACCATAGATAACATTATGTATCTCAAAAGACTTACATTTTTTAACTAACTGTATAGGTCTGTACAATATGACATATAGGTATTCACATGGAAAACGAATGCTGCTTGGTTTTTGTTTACAAATATTACCTTAGAAAGGGCCTGTTATGTTCTCATGTGTCAGATGCATGGACGTGTTACCTATGTAAGTCGATTGTATCATGTTTTTTATTGGTGTAAATCATTTTCTGTGCCATGGGGACATAGGCGGCAATTCACAAAAGCATTTATGGGTATGAGAAGTAGTACTCCTGGACTACACTTGCGCACTCCTACATGCCTCTGCGAATTAGCCTTGAAACGTCCAACTCAATATTAGTAAAAGTAGAAACAGGGCACAGTCCTTTCTGCTTGTACTAACTGTATATGATTATGATCTGGGTATTCCCATTTTGTTTCTGTTTGCTATGTTTTGGGATGCAAAGGAATGGAAGGATACATAAAATAATGCTATAGGAGTACTCTTGTACGTTCTCTTGAAATGATTTAGTTAATTGCTTCCTGTGTGCAAACCTAATGACTGACGTGACCAAGCAGGGACCAAATCAGTTTTCTAATACTTATCTATACATTTCTGATAAGCACTTTAAAGTCAATGACCACTAAACATTCCAGCCACTAAGACCATATAAAGTACAGATCGTTTTAAAAGTACCTGTCAAGTCTTAATTCGCTAATTTTTCTTAAAATGGAGGTCCACATCTGACATTGTGGATAAACGCTATAACAGTTTCTCATAAAAATTAGTTCATTGTGAGCAAATTCTTGGAGAAGTAGTATACGTCTACTGTGACATGGTTTATATTTAAATTAAATGTTGTGCATGATTAAAGACACTCTGAAAAGCTAGAAGCAAAACACATGTTAAATGAAAATATAGCTAGTAAATATCAAAGTGCGATTCGCAGTGCCAGCGGACCAACACCGCTGTCAGAACCATTGGACTACATAATATATTTGTACACTACTTTTGTATATTTTATTAAATGCTGTACACGGGGTTGGGGAGACGCATGATAATTTGAAACTCAGGATACATGCTGACGTGCAGGTGCCTAGCTATTTTCGTCAGAATAATGTCAGGAGATTCAGTGGAGTGTGGCAGAAAAGATAACAGTTCTCGCTTGGCAATGCCAACTTCAGAACGAGGATATGCTTACTTCACTAGTCAGGCTAAATGAGCAGTGTACAACAGTGATATACAAAATGGCTGTATAGTTGAAAAGTGTGCAAATTTGTAAGAAAGGAAAGGCTAGGCTTTAGTAGTTATTTAAGCAAGTTTAAAAACGAAAAACACAGCTGTATATCTTTTTTCTCACCATAGCTCAATGTACAGGGAGTGCAGAATTATTAGGCAAATTAGTATTTTGACCACATCATCCTCTTTATGCATGTTGTCTTACTCCAAGCTGTATAGGCTCGAAAGCCTACTACCAATTAAGCATATTAGGTGATGTGCATCTCTGTAATGAGAAGGGGTGTGGTCTAATGACATAAACACCCTATATCAGGTGTGCATAATTATTAGGCAACTTAACAAAAAACAAATATATACCCATTTCAATTATTTATTATTACCAGTGAAACCAATATAACATCTCAACATTCACAAATATACATTTCTGACATTCAAAAACAAAACAAAAACAAATCAGTGACCAATATAGCCACCTTTCTTTGGAAGGACACTCAAAAGCCTGCCATCCATGGATTCTGTCAGTGTTTTGATCTGTTCACCATCAACATTGCGTGCAGCAGCAACCACAGCCTCCCAGACACTGTTCAGAGAGGTGTACTGTTTTCCCTCCTTGTAAATCTCACATTTGATGATGGACCACAGGTTCTCAATGGGGTTCAGATCAGGTGAACAAGGAGGCCATGTCATTAGATTTCCTTCTTTTATACCCTTTCTTGCCAGCCACGCTGTGGAGTACTTGGACGCGTGTGATGGAGCATTGTCCTGCATGAAAATCATGTTTTTCTTGAAGGATGCAGACTTCTTCCTGTACCACTGCTTGAAGAAGGTGTCTTCCAGGAACTGGCAGTAGGACTGGGAGTTGAGCTTGACTCCATCCTCAACCCGAAAAGGCCCCACAAGCTCATCTTTGATGATACCAGCCCAAACCAGTACTCCACCTCCACCTTGCTGGCGTCTGAGTCGGACTGGAGCTCTCTGCCCTTTACCAATCCAGCCACGGGCCCATCCATCTGGCCCATCAAGACTCACTCTCATTTCATCAGTCCATAAAACCTTAGAAAAATCAGTCTTGAGATATTTCTTGGCCCAGTCTTGACGTTTCAGCTTGTGTGTCTTGTTCAGTGGTGGTCGTCTTTCAGCCTTTCTTACCTTGGCCATGTCTCTGAGTATTGCACACCTTGTGCTTTTGGGCACTCCAGTGATGTTGCAGCTCTGAAATATGGCCAAACTGGTGGCAAGTGGCATCGTGGCAGCTGCACGCTTGACTTTTCTCAGTTCATGGGCAGTTATTTTGCGCCTTGGTTTTTCCACACGCTTCTTGCGACCCTGTTGACTATTTTGAATGAAACGCTTGATTGTTCGATGATCACGCTTCAGAAGCTTTGCAATTTTAAGAGTGCTGCATCCCTCTGCAAGATATCTCACTATTTTTGACTTTTCTGAGCCTGTCGAGTCCTTCTTTTGACCCATTTTGCCAAAGGAAAGGAAGTTGCCTAATAATTATGCACACCTGATATAGGGTGTTGATGTCATTAGACCACACCCCTTCTCATTACAGAGATGCACATCACCTAATATGCTTAATTGGTAGTAGGCTTTCGAGCCTATACAGCTTGGAGTAAGACAACATGCATAAAGAGGATGATGTGGTCAAAATACTCATTTGCCTAATAATTCTGCACTCCCTGTATGTACTGAACAGTTTTCTCAGTGACTGAATCAGATAGGGCTTTGAATTACAACACGTGTTGCATATATTTCGCAAGGTTCATCTTCGACCATCCTGCGAAAATGTTGTTTTAAGTCGTTTTTCTTCTGTATGGGACAGGAGACCATTGTCTTCACTCATACCTTATTCCGGGTGGTCCCTGGGCTCAAAGCACTGACAGTTTCTTCTGGTTATGGATAGGCGCAGCATTTTGTCTGGGAGAATGGGGAATTCGCGTGATAGAGAATTCTAGTTGCTGATTCCTCACCTTAGAATTTTCTCCCAAGCGTCAGACTAGATCCGGAGATCTTTTCTTTGAGCAATACCCTTGCACGTCAGTATGTGGCATCTGTCGACTCCACGGGCGTCGTTGGCATCATAGTTGCCGTGATGTCAGGAGTAGTACATAGACGTGCCTCAGCGCAATGACGTCAGTTCTTTTCTTTCCTCGCCATGCGCTGATCCTGAGAGAGCTACCCTTTGTCACTTTTTGACCTACTTCGACTCTTTAGTCGCCTTTTCGTGAGTTTTTAGATGCATTGAGGGATGTCCCCAAAGACAGGATGATGTTAACGACAGGGGTCTGTTTGTTTTGCCTGGAGCATGACCACGACCCAAAGTCGTGCTAAGAGTGCCGGGCCATGCACCCGAAGGCCTTGAGGGAGCTGTCCCTCAAGGTTATGGTGGCCCGGTGCTCGACTCCGCATAGGTCCGGGTCAAGGGGAAGGTCTTGAGACATGTTGCGACAGGTTGCCACAGGTTGCGGAGCCACCACCATTCTTCTTCTTTGAAGTCTTCGGGTCAAGGTAAGAAGAAGAAGTCTAAGAGATCCCGTCATCCTCTGACTTCACCCCGTCGCTCGGAGGAGCGTCGACGCTCGAGGCCTCTGTCTTCGGAACCTGCTTCTGGGTCCGGTCCACACTTCCCCTAGTTTTCGGGAGCCTGGGCAACCCCTGCCGTCAACTTGATTCTCATCCCTGACGACTTGGAGTCGGACCGGCATCGGCCGACGCTATCTCCTTCTTCGATGGGACCTATTCACCCTAGGTTGTATTCTGACCCTTTTTCCTATAGGTACGAATTCTGGGAAGGATTGGATTGGTCCTTGGACCCTTATGAATACCAGGATGACCCTAACTTGGACTGGGCACAGGAGTTGGACTTGGCCAGTGGTCTGGATATCTTTCCAGACGCTGGCATGCTGTCTCCTCCTACTGTGGCTACGGGAGAAGGACCGACTTATTCCATGGTGGTCAGTAGGGTGGCTGAAGCTTAAGCTGCCTACTGTTCAGATCAGGTCTAATCTCCTGACAGAGGTGCTTCAACCAGGGACTTCCACATCTGAGCCTCGTCTTCCATTCAATGAAGCCCTCACCAATTTTATTTTGGGTACCTGTCCAGACCCAACACAGGGGCTCCTGTGAACAGGACTATCGCACGCCGCCATTGGCCTGCCCCGAACGACCCTAAATTCTTGTCCCGACACCCCACGCCTGAGAGCCTTGTCATCCAGTCATCATCATCCTCTGGCGCATTCCCTTCCACACCCCCGGATAGGGAATCAAAAAGGCTGGAACAATTTGGGAAGAGGTTTTCTTTCTCCAGTCTTGCGCTGCGGTCAGTGAAGACCGCATGCCTTTTGGGCCGCTATACCCACTCTCTGTGGGATACGGTGTGTAAGTTCTGCCGCAGATACCGGAGGTGGCCCGTGCTATTGTCTCCCAAGCTGTCACCGATGGGAGAGACGCGACAAAGTTCACTATCAGATGTGGGCTGGACACGACCGACTCTCTAGGTAGATCAGTTGCGACAACGGTGGCCTTGAGGCACACTAACCCTGGTTACGTACATCTGGTTTTTGAGGGGATGTCCAACAGACTCTTATGGACATGCCCTATGATGGCTCCCATCTCTTTGGAGACAAGGCGGACTCGACTTTGGAGATGTTCCAGGACTTCTGGGCTTCGGCTCGGTCCCTCTGCCTTTCCACTGCCCCTCGCCCCCAACAGTCCACCTTTCACCCCTTTCGTGGCCACGGTAGGGGCTCCCTGTCACGTCCTTATCCCAGCCACCATGCCACCCATGCTGTTCAGCCACTGCGTGGCCAGGGACGCGGAATCCCATGTGGGCGTGGGACAGGGAACCAGAGGTCTGCCTAGTCCACCTCTGCCCGTGCTGCAGCCTCCAATTCCTCTTAGCCCTTCCCCTCACTCCAGTCGGCGGCAGGATTCACCATCACCTGCCCCACTGAGAATCCATTACTACGGACAGGTGGGGTTTGCAGATCGTTCAAAGGGGCTACTCCCTCCCCTTCGAATCTGCCCCACCAGCCATGCCTCTGTCAGTCAGCCGTGTTCCGGAGGATCATTTGGCACTTCTCTGCTAGGAAGATGCAGCCCTCTTGGCCAGGAGAGCCATAGAGAAGGTCCCTGCGCCAGAAGTAGGTTGTGGTTGTTATTCACGCTACTTTCTGATGCCCAAAAAAGACAAGGGCTTACGTCCTATCCTAGACCGTCGGAACCTCAGTCTCTTCCTTAAGGAGAAATTCATAATGCTCACCCTGGCTCAAGTCCTGTCTGCCTTGGACCCAGGAGACTGGATGGTAGTGTTGGACTTGCAGGACGCTTATTTCGATATTGCCATCCTGCCTCCTCACAGACGTTACCTACGATTTGTGGTAGGTCACAAGCACTTTCAATGTACTGTGCTCCCCTTCAGACTTACCAGCGCCCCTCGGGTGTTCACGAAAGTAATGGCGGTGGTTGCAGCTCATATGCGCAGGTTTGGGGTTTCAGTCATCCCCTACCTCGACGACTTGCTGTTGAAAGCGGACTCGCCCCAGAAAGTAGTCTCCCACCTTCAGACTACGGCGAACCTCCAGCACACGCTGCGGTTCACTATAAACATGGCAAACTCACACCTGACTTCTTCTCAGACGCTCCCTTTCATTGGAGCTGTTCTGGACACAGTGCAGTTTTGGGCCTATCCTCCCACATATTCAGTCTATGATTCAGATCTTTCAGCCTCTGTCTTGGGTTCCGGTGAGACTGACTCTAAGGCTGCTGGGCCTCATGGCCTCCTGCATCCTGCTAGTGACACATGCCAGATGGCATATGCTGTGTGAGAAATGAGGTCTCTAGTTGGCAGTTGGTTTGCACCATGTCCAAGTAGAGACCCTCACTCTAGTCAGGATAAAGGAGATACCCGCTCAGATAACCCCTGCTCACCCCCATGGTAGCTTGGCACGAGCAGTCAGGCCTATCTCAGAAGCAATGTGTAAAGTATTTGCACATAACACGCAGTAATAAGTGAAAACACTACAAAAGGACACCACACCAGTTGTAGAAAAATAGCCAATATTTATCTGTGTAAAACAAGACCAAATACGATAAAGATCCAACATACAGTAATAGGTTTATGAATTCTGCAAGATTTACTAAAAAATACAGTTCCTTGAAGTCGATAGCTCCACGTAAGGCTATCACGGAGTAGTGATCAACAAAACCAACAGCTCAGACCGGCCACGGCATCGCGGGCCAGCTACAGTGTCGGGAAGACCTGCAAAAAGTACCTTTGGAATTGCAGGGCGTCGTGATCCTCACGATGAGATCCGGAGAGCGGCGTTGCTGGCGTCTGTGGACTGGGGCTCGGCGCTTCGTGTAACTCACAAGCGGTGTCCACAGGCCACGGTGCAGGCAGCCGCGCCAGTGTCAGGAGGAGCGGTGGCGTCAGGGATGCCCAGGCTGCGATGTGAGCAAGAAGGCGATACAGGAGTGCGGGTCGTGGTGTGAGCAGCAGCTTGGTGAAGTCGTCCAATGACAGCGTCGGTGAGACCAGGGCTGCAGTTCGAAGTGGGGCAGTGCGGCTCCATGCGGCATTGGCAGGTCACGTGCAGGCCAGCTGTGTCATTGGTGGCGTTGCGATGACTTCTCCTTTTGAACAGCACAAAACACACAGTTCCCAGTGCTGCAGGTCGAGTCGAGGTAACTGAAGTCTTTGGTGTCCCTGAGACTTCCAACAGGAGGCAAGCTCTACTCCCAGCCCTCGGAAACCTTTCTCAAGCAGGACACACAGCAAAGTTCACCCTTTACACTCTTGTCAGGCAGAAGCAGCAACTTCAGGCCAGTCCAGCAAAGCATCACATCAAAGGGACAGTACTCCTCCCCCAGCTCTTCTGCTCTTCTCCTGGGCAGAGGTTCCTCTTGATTCCAGAAAGATTCTAAAAGTCTGGGTTTTGGGTCTTCTTCTTGTACCCCTTTCTGCCTTTGAAGTTGGCAAACTTCAAAGCAAAGTCTCAAGTGTTTGGAAGATCCTTCCTTGTCCAAGCCAGGCCCCAGACACACACCAAGGGGTTGGAGACTGCATTGTGTGAGGGCAAGCACAGTTCTTTCAGGTGCAAACAACCACTCTTCCCACCACTCTAGCTCAGATGGCTCATCAGGATATGTGCAGGCTACACTCCAGCTCCCTTTGTGTCACTGTCTAGAGGAGAGGTGTAAACAGCCCAACTGTCAAACTGACCCAGACTGGAAATCGACAAACAGGCAGAGTCACAGAATGGTTTAAGCAAGAAAATGCCTACTTTCTAAAAGTGGCACTTTCAAACTCACAATCCAAAAATCAACTTCACTAAAAGAAGTATTTTTAAATTGTGAATTCAGAGACCCTAAACTCCATATTTCTATCTGCTCTCAAAGGGAATCTGCGCTTTAAAGTGATATAAAGGCAGCTCCCATGTTAACCTGTGAGAGGGATAGGCCTTGCAACAGTGAAACCCAAATTTGGCAGCATTTCACTTTTAGGACATGTAAAACACACCAGTACTACCTTTTAAATACACTGCACCCGGCCCCTGGGGCTACCTAGTGCCTACCTTAGGGGTGCCTTACATGTACAAAAAGGGGAGGTTTGGGCCTGGCAAGTGGGTGCACTTGCCAGGTCGAATTGGCAGTTTAAAAATGCACACACAGACACTGCAGTGACAAGTCTGAGCCATGTTTACAGGGCTACTTATGTGGGTGGCACAATCAGTGCTGCAGGCCCACTAGTAGCATTTGATTTACAGGCCCTTGTCACCTCTGGTGCACTTTACTAGGGATTTACCAGTAAATTAAATATGCCAATCATGGATAAACCAATCAACAGTACAATTTACCTAGGGAGCACTTGCATTTTAGCATTGATCAGCAGTGGTAAAGTGCGCAGAGACAATAAACTAGCAAAAACAGAGTCTAGTAAACCATAAAAACAGGAGGTCAGAAGGCAAAAAGACAGGGGAGACACGCCAAAAAACTGCCAGGTCTAACATGCAGGCTCAGCAGTGGGACTTGAAGTTCCAGTGGGCGCAGCATCAGGGAAATCTCTCCAACATGGTCTAGATCTCAGAAGGGACTGCGAAAGACTTGCAGTGGTGGCTTTCGAATCCGCATTGTGTCAACTGCAGATCCCTCTCCCTTCCCCAGCCAGATCTATCCATAGTGACAGATGCATCACTTCTGAGATGGGGCAGCCACATGGGAGAGATGTAGCTCAGAGGTCTATGGTCTCCGGCGGAGTCTAGGCTCCATATCAATCTTCTGGAGCTTAAGGCGATCAGGCTTGTGTTGAAAGCATTTCTTCCCTCTCTCAAAGGGAAAGTAGTGCAAGCGTTCAAGGACAACACTACCGCCATGTGGTACTGCAACAAACAGGGCGGAGTAGGGTCCTGGACCCTTTGTCAGGAGGCACTACATGTCTGGACATGGCTGGCACATCAGGACAATACCCTGGTGGTTCAACATCTGGCAGGCTCTCTGAATGCCTGAGCAGACAAACTCAGCCATTGATGCATAGCCGATCACAAATGGCATCTCCATCCAGAGGTGGCACAAGATCTATTTCAGCAGTGGGGAGAGCCTTGGTTAGATCTTTTCGCCTCCGCAGAGAACGCACAATGTAAGCTGTTTTGCGCATTAGAGTTTCCAAGGTGGCACTCGCTCGGAGATGCTTTTTGTCTCAAGTGGAACTCCGGCCTCCTTTCCGCTTATACCACTTCTGCCCAGAGTTCTCAAGAAGATTAGGAACGACCAGGCCCAAGTTATCTTCGTGGCTCTGGACAGTCCACGGAGAGTATGGTATCCAGAGCTATTGAACATGGCCACCGATTCTCCACTCAGACTGCCTCTTCGTGGGGGTCTTCTGTCGCAGCAGCAGGGGACAGTTCTCCAACCGAACCTGACCAATCTCCACCTTCATGCCTGGAGATTGAGCAGTGGTGGCAGTTGATGGCTTTTGACCTTCCACCCGAAGTCTGTGACATTATCTTGCCAGCCAGGCGTCCCCACCGAAATGGTATATGCCTGTCGTTGGCATAAATTTGTGGCATGGTGTTCCAACAAATCTGTTGACCCCCTCTCTGCTCCTCTTTCTGAAGTTCTTTTGTTCATTCTTTCTTTAGCCAGCGAGGCTCTGCTTTGGGCACCTTTAAAGGTTATTTATCGGCTATATCTTAGGTTGCCTGATCAGCCTTCACTGTTTAAGTTTCCTGTTGTCAGTCGATTCCTTAAGGGTCTCAACCATTCGTTTCCTCCCACTCCATTTATCATACCTCAGTGGGACCTCAATCGTGTGCTTACTTTCTTAGTGTGTACTCCATTTGAGCTGATGCACAATTGTCCATTATGGCTCCTTACTTTCAACACTGTTTTTCTTGTTGCCATCACTTCTGCTCGCAGAGAGAGTGAGCTTCAGGTTCTTTCTTCAAAGCCCCCATACCTGTCTGTGCACCCTGACAAAGTGGCGTTGCGCACTAAGGCTTCCTTCCTTCCCAAGGTCATTACACCTTTTCATGAAGGCCTGTCCACCATGTTGCCTGCTTTTTATGTACCTCCACATCCTTCTGATGAGGAGGAGACCCAAAAAGAGCGTTGATGTTCTATCTCAATTGTACTAAAGATTTCTGGGTTGGCGATCAGCTCTTTGTTGGATATGTGGGTGCGAAGAAAGGTAAGGCGGTGCAAAAACGTACTATCTCTCGATGGGCCCTTCTTTGCATCAAGATGTGCTATGCTTTGGCCAAAAGCAACCCCCTGAGGGCTTGGGTGCTCATTCCACCAGAGCGACTGCTGCTTCCACTGCGTTGGCACAGGGATTTCCTGTCTTGGATATCTGCCAGGCAGCTACGTGGGCATCCTTGCACACGTTTACTAAACATTACTGCCTGGACAGTCAGGTCCGTCGGGATGGCTACTTTGGTCATTCGGTCCTGCAGGACTTTCTAGTATGATCTTGGTTCGCAGCTCACCTCCGAGGATGGCATTGCTTGGGTATCTATTCTAAGGTAAAGAATCTGTAACTGGAAATCTCTATCAGATGTACAAGTTACTTACCTTTGGTAACGATATATGTGGTAGAGACATATTCTAGTTGCAGATTCCTTTACGACTCACCCATCCTCCCCTCTTGCAAACTGATTTCTGGGGACAGGGCTTCCCCATTCAGGGTATTAGCTCTGGCGTACCAATCTCAGTGTTCTTCGCGGCTATGCGCTTTGGCGTGGCAAGTTGTGAAAAGAAACTGACGTCTCTGCTCTGAGGCGGCGTCTATGTACTACTCCTGATGTCATCATGGTGACTACGACGCCCGCGGAGTCAACCGACCCCACCTACTGATGCACAATGGTATTGCTCGAAGAAAACAAATCTCCGGATCCAGTCTGACGCCTGGAGGAAAATTCTAAGGTAAGGAATTTGCAACTAGACTATGGGGGTGATTCTAAGTCTGGCGGGCGGCGGAGGCCGCCCGCCAGACTTCCCCCTCCAAAATACCACTCCGCGGTCGAAAGACCGCTGAGGGTATTTTGGGTTTTGCACTGGGCTGGCGGGCGACCGCCAAAAGGCCGCCCGCCAGCCCAGTGCAAAACACCCTTCCCACGAGGACGCCGGCGGAGTGGGAAGGTGCGACGGGTGCAGTTGCACCCGTCGCGAATTTCAGTGTCTGCAAAGCAGACACTGAAATTCTTTTTGGGGCCCCCAGGGGCCCCGCGACACCCCATACCGCCATCCTGTTCCTGGCGGGAGAACCGCCAGGAACAGGATGGCGGTATGGGGTGTCAGAATCCTCCATGGCGGCGCAGCTTGCTGCGCCGCCATGGAGGATTCATTTGGGCAGCGGAAAACCGGCAGGAGACCGCCGGTTTTCCACTTCTGACCGCGGCCGAACCGCCGCGGTCAGAATGCCCAGCGGGGCACCGCCAGCCTGTTGGCGGTGCCCCCGTCATTTTAGCCCTGGCGGTCTTGGACCGCCTGGGTTAGAATGACCCCCTATGTCTCTACCAGATATATTGTTACCGACGGTAAGTTGCTTGTACTTCCATGCCTTTCCTGTTTTGCCCTGCTGTTCCCTCTCCTCATTGTTTACCCATCTACTATTTATTTTCTTTAATACCCCATTTGCGTGAACTGCTAACAGTGTGAATACCCCTTTATTTACCTTTTCCTCCATGTCATCGCGCTCGCCAAGGATCTAATGGAGAGGGATTTGAGGGCATTTATGGATGCAGTTGACACCCACGTCTTCTGTATTTATGGATCAAAGCTGTTTTATTAATTTGATAAAGTAATTTAAAAAACAGGTGGAACAGACAATTCTGTCGCCTACAACCCGGAGGCCAGCAGCGTTTCTATAACAATGAGAACAACAAGCCCAACATATGAGCCTGCCCCCTCCCCCCAGGACCCACACCCCCCAAGCATTCATTTAAGTTGCTAACTTAAATGTCACCACCATATCTCTCTGCAATAAGGCAAGTATGACGACCTCCGCACCACAGACCAACAAACTCATGAACCTGCCTCCCACTTTCCCCGCAGCCCACCATGTTACCGGCCTGTGTCCTCCGTTGCAACCTGTGGAGGGGGAACCAAATGCAATAGTTTATAATACTTGGGGAAGGTCATCTTGTTGAATTCAGATGATAGGAGATGAATAAAGGGGGTTCCAACATGTTTCTGTCTTATGTTCTGCGGAGAACATTGGTTTTTCCATGCTCAGCAAGCGCCATTTTTGTGGAATCGTGCAGTATAATCTGGGTCTCTGTCTGAGCCTTAAAGTGAGAGGATTGCCTGCTGTACCGCTCCTAGAGCTAAAGCCGTTTGTCAGCCCTTTAAGGACTTCAGTGGATTTGTAAATTGGTTAGGTGAGCCCAAGCTCGCATATACCAAAATGTGGGATCTGTGTATCAAAAAATGTGTCTGTTGTATAGAACTCTCTCCCAGTACTGGGCCAGTTTTGGGCAGTACCAGAGCAGATGCACCAGAGATACAGAACTCCCCAACCCCTCCAGCTTCCTTTACTGTGCTCCAGGTGCCATTTCTGTAACTGAGCAGGATTCAAGTACCAGTATGTTACAGTCTTGATAGAAGTCTCCTTGCTGGTCACGTTGCATGCAGTATGCCTTGTTCTGTAGAAATTGTGTCCCATTTCTTGTGTGAAATCTCTGCCCAAGTTTTGCCTTACATCATTTTTTCCCTGTACTTTTCGCTTGAGGGGCTTTTTAGCAGTCAATTGAAACCTCAACGCAGAAAAGATGGCTGTCCTAATAGTTAATGAGCAAAACAATCTGTGGCTAGATGCCTACTAACCTGTAGAGGTGGGCTTAATAGCCCCCATCTACTGGCCTACAGAATAAGGCACATTACCCACACTAGCCAAAAATGTAAAACGTCTGGCAGTCAAGATTTACAACTCACTTTTACTCATGGTCCAAGTCTCCGCAGTAGTGTCTTCCTGCATGCACCACATCAAAATATTGGGAAGAATTACACCTTACTTCACCTTTGAAAGCAGACACTGTCCGGTTGCTGCACTAACAGGGTCATGATTAGACCACGCAAATGCACTATAACTGGACCTTCCTACGACCCTGTTAAAAAAATAATAATAATAAAATCCCAATTATATAGAATACGGTGGCATCTGCCCTCTCGATTTGCTCACTCTACACCTATTCTTCATAAGCTCCTTTGGCTCCCTGTGAGACAACACATATGATTCGAAACCATGTGCATTGTGCATAAATTCTGATCCAAGGTAGCCCCAACCTTCATTCTGAAGAAATCTTCAGTGTAATGAGAAGCCTGAAATCTTCCCTTTCTAATTTAATTGGTGTTAGGAAACCAAGATTATGGGGATGCTGTTTTTAGGGTTGAGCGCACAAGCACGTCCCTGTTGTAATCTCTCCTTGGGCTTTTACCCACGCCCATATCACGCCTGCCATTTTCATTGGTTTGTGGGCTTGCCTTTTAAAATCCGCTTGATTTCATTAGTGAAAGACATGCATACGTCATGCCTTTTCCGGTGTTTAGCCCACCTCCACAGTGCCAGTAAACTACTGAAAACATACGAGGCTCCATGTTTTCAGCCTGGTTTCTGCACTACTTTATCTTTTTATTTTCCACACAGCGCGATTGCGATGGGTTTTACATAGCGCGATTGCTCTTAGTTTTTTTGTTCTTAATTTCAGCGCGATCGCACTGGGTTTTACATAGTGCGGTCTCACTTGTTTTTTTCCTTTCAATTTATGTGGCAAGAAAAGTCCAGTTAGGAGTTTACAACGCTAATAGCTCTAATGCGAGCAAATGCGAGACCCGTTGCATTGCAAATGCTTATTTAATGATGCATCTAAACTTTGGAATTCTCTCCTCCCTCCACCCCAGTTTACCTACTGAATTGTGTTAAAATTCGACTGTTCAGACAGGCTTTCGAAAATACTTAAGGTGTTCTTGCCTATTTTGATCTCACATTCGGAAAAGCAGGTAGCGAGCGATCACTGGTGATAGAGTGTTCGATTAATGTTGATAACAAAACATGGTTTCCCTCCCCTCTTTTCTTAACCCAATAGCTATGCTTCCTGCGCAGGGTAAAACACTAATGTGCTTACGTTGAAAAGCAAGAAAGCATACAACACTCTTTCGTAAAAATAGCCACAGCGAAGAAGTTAACTTCCATTGTTTTTGCTTTAGGTTTTAGCCATCTCTGCCATTCCCTTTTGGCTCTTATTGAGGCATATTTACAGTTGACTTTTTGACTCTGAGAGCTGTCGTTATGGAGAAAGATACATGTGTCGTGAGAGCATGACACAAAGCAGGGCCCCTGGCGTCTTCATAAGTTTTATTACACAATGGCAATGACCACTTTGCCCTACCTCGAGTGTACAGCTTTCATAAACTCTCCGGGTTCTTGAAATGTATTGCTGTTTACACAGCAGAACTATAACATGTTGCCGGGTCATTTTGATGCATTTATTTATTGAAGACAATTTAAGGCTTTGATTTACCCCTTCTTCAGGAAAACTTTAAATTTGATTCACACTGTTTTCAGTGTAGACAGCTCATAGATGTTAAAATAATTTAAGGTAATTCTTTCTTCTGAAATCCTACTCACAGAAGTCAAACGTAGCATTTCCTGGCTGCGTCATTGTGGCGCCTTTTAAAGGCATCCTGCATGTAGGATATGAAACACGAAATTCAGAGCTCTCAGTCTCAAGTCTGCATTACTCAGCTGTGGAAGACCCAGACTGCAGCAGTAGAAGGCAGACGCTCAATTACTCTCAGCCATCAGCAAGAGCACACTCAACCATGCCCTTCCGAGAGTACACATCAGTGTTGCTCATCATTTAAATGTAGGTAAAGGGCCCTCATGACCAGTCATAAAGCAGCAGGATGGGGCGGCACCCGCTGTTGATGGAAGATCTAAAAGCCAACAAGTTCTCAAGACTCAGCTGACCCACCCGTAAACGTAAACGCCTGTACAATCAGGCACAGTCCATGGTTCTTAGTCAGAAGCCGCAGCATTTTATCCTGTGCCTCAATGAAAGGTTGTCCTATGGTGAAAACGTGTAATCCGTCCCAACAGCTGCACTTCCCTTTGCTTTATGATGGGACTTTGTACAAATGTTTAACTGTCTCTGTAGTACTAAATAATTTTTGTCATGCCTTTCTGTTGCCAAGTCAGAGGGCACATATGCATCACTGGTGAATGAAGTATTGTAAACTTATTCTTGGAAGAAAAACCTGCAGTGCTGTATTTTCTACCTGTTCCACAGTTAGGAAGATATGTGTAAAGGCATCCAGGAAGTTTAAAAAATCACTCTTGTTCCCTCCTCAACATTTTAGGGTTCCCTTGGATTGACAATATGCCTCGTGGCCTTTCAGGTTTAACAAGCCAGGCTTTTATAAACAATAATGTGTTAGTAAGTCATTTGTACCATTGTTTCACTCCTTAAAAGACCCATTGTGCTGCTCCAGGGAACATGCTGACTCCTTTTGGTTAATTTCCTTCATTACAGAGGTTGCTGTAACCCTCCCAGACCTTCGAAGGATAGCCTATGGTGGCATAGCTTGATGTTAGTTAAAAAGGAAGCCCTTTCTACAGCTTCGACGATGCCTCTTGATGAGCTGTTTTTTTGCAAGAAAATGCAGCAAATGACACTGTCACTATAGAGGTTGCTTTTAAGGGATGATAGAGGGTCCTTCTGTTTCTGTTTGCAGCCTCAAAAACCTTGTGGTTTCACCCCCATCCCCATACTAAAAAAAAACAACATGGTGCTCGCTTCTTACGAGGAGTGCTGTGTAAATCCAAATACCTGTCTAAAACTGAGACCGGTGAACCTGCAGTTACCTGACTATGTAGGGGATGTGATGAAGAACCAATAAAAGCTGTTTCTGGGTAGGCTCACATAGGGTGGTGGGAAACTGAGGATGGGAGGCAGTGAATTGAAGCCAACTAATTTGGTCAGACACAGAATGGTGTCAAAATGGAATTACAAAGTGCCAAAACCTTCAGGTGAGTGAGGGCCAAGTTACTGGTTACTGGGAAGGGAAATCTAGTGCAAATGTTCTAGCAGCAGTTTTGATTAGCTCATTCTGGTAGTCAGGATGAATGACAGGAAATTCAGGGTATAAATAAGCAATTCCTAAGGGGACGGACTGCACCCTGTAAGTCTTGGGTTACTAAGGTAACTTGATTCGGGGTGATGTGGCTACAAGGAATCCATAATCATAAGCAGATGTTGCTTTGTCTTCAGTTCTTGCAATACATATTGATCATAGGACCACTGTCAACTTCCCCAACATCTTGCAATTCTTTCCAATATTTTTTTTCAATTGTGGGCTGAACTGAAGACTACAAATTGTGCATCATAAATTAAAACACTAATAAAATGGCAAATTTAATAGGGAGTATGTTGTAGACACCAAAACCAGAAGACCTGAATTTTAATATTCGGTTAACTCACACAAATTGTGTAAGTTTTGGTAAATCACTTTTCCTTCAAGAAATGTCAGTGCTGCTTAGATACGACTCAGCCCCCAATGCAAAGTCCATCCAGTTGTTACAACCCATCAGTTTGCATGAGTACCTTGGAAATCAGCTTCAGATTCCCATGCAAGTCAACTACTTGATAGGTGCCTGGGATAAGTCATCCCTTACCTGGCAAACCTTGGAGAGATGATAAGGGCAATCTTCTCACCAAGCTGCCTTCTCTCTAGAACAGGCAGTTTGCAAGGTGAATCTGAAAAAAGGAGAAAAAGCTTCTAGAAGAAATCCAGAAATTCAGGAAGGAACAAAAACACAAGGCACAATCCAGGAAGTGGAATATGTACAGCTTACAGAACCTCTTGACAACACAAGGAATGCCAATGCAAAACTAGCTAGTAGAAACAAGGGAATGAACTGGAAGGGGAGTAAAATATGAACAACGTGGTTTACCTGTAGCATTACCATGCACCCTATGTTAAATGGCTTGTCTTAGATATAGTCGCCATATTGAGTTTGGTGTAATGGCCACTGGGCATCACCAATGCTTTCCAAAAGCACAAAGTGGAAAAAGAAACAAAGTGAAATGCCTATGTCGATACATACCATATGGTGCCAATGCCCAAATAGTGGGCACCAGAGAAACGTACGAGTCCACCCAGTTACCCACCTGGTTTAAGTGTAAATGCCAAATAGCGCAGAAGCCTTCCGCAAGCTGCCGGTGCGGCGGGAGTGTGGTATTGACCCAGTGCATCAGCCACCTGTCTATCAAAAGGCGATCAGGAGCACGACATGGAGGACCAGATGACTACATCAGAATCTGTTGGCTGGAGCTGCGAAAGGGGTGCTGCATACCTCAATAGAATCCCTGTGTCCTAGCAAATATCATACAAGTCCACATATTAATTTGAGAGTGGGGCATGGTGAGACATGAGTGAGGGACATAAATGCCTTGACTGCTGCTGTGGCTGGGGGAACAGAGAAACATTACTAGGTCGGGAGCAACAAGATACATCAACTAAATTAGGGGAGCCTCGCAGGCCTTAGAAAATAGAAAACGTGTTGACAGTGAAGAATGAGAGGGTTAACCGAATGACTTATGGGTGTGTCCCCACTATAACACATGCATTTTACCGAATGACAATTATAATGCTTCCACTGCATTGTCGTACCACTACATCACAAGAGCTAAATAATTGTGATAAGTGAATACAATAGTTAATAGGGTAAGGTCAAAATAACATACTTTCCGTGACAGTGTAGTGGTAGGTGATGCACTGTATGCATTATAATTGTAGGTCGAGAATAATAACTTTGTTATCCTGCCATACAACTAGCCTGTGCAGCAGGTGTCAGTGGCAGTCTTGAGGGATTGAACTTGTACACAGACACAAAATACCCAATGGATAACGGCCTGATTGGACCGGCCTGCCAGCAACTCACACTGTTTATAGAGACTTGTGGGCGGGGGGTGTCAGAGGTGGATTCCAAAATGCAAGCAGAACGGTTGAGAAGGTTTCGTTGACTGTCAGTAAGCGTGTCTCTTTGGTTGGGCTAGGGAATGATGTTTTGAGTAGGAGGGGAAAGTTGGAAAATTGGCAGGATACTAGTGTGAACCAGCCCAAGCCATTCATACCTAGTCGGTTCAGAAAAGAGAAAGATTACTTAGACCCACTGTGTTCTTTTCATAGGGGGCATTTGCCATCTCGTGCTCCTTGTGCATGATCTAATTTTTTTGTTATCGTTTCTTTGTACCAAAGACACAGTTACACTTTCTGTAGTTCAAGCTGGTTTTCTGACCATCGCTTTTCCACAGTAGTTTCTATTTAAAGTAATTCTGGTTTAGGTTACGTTGTAAACTGCAATTTTCGATGTGCTAAATTGGCAGGAATGCAGGAAGAACATGCCTGCTAGAGAGAAGGAGGTGGCTCTTCGTTAATTTACTTAAGTGTTTTCATTAAATTGATAGTTGTAAATTCGAACAAAAAATATATAGTTAGCATAGATTGTTGTACTGTTTTTTAACTTGAACCTACCAGACAGCACACGATGTCCGGTTGGAAAATCCCTATTTTCAATTTACCAAGATCTTACATTAGGCTTAAAGCCCTCCCGTTGCTTACTATTGGTTAGCGTTAATGTCACTCTCAGTTGCTTTCTTCTTATTCTATGGCTTGCCTTGTCCAGTCTTGTGTTTTTCCCTCCGCTGGAGCATAGCCTCGTACTTGTGCCCCATGGCTCACTGTTATGGAACTACTTTTTTAAAAATGTTAGGCACTCCGTGAAAGTGCATGTGTTTGTTTTTTCTGTCTGCCCAGTGTGCTGCTTTCTCCTCTGCATAATCACTTTCAGGCTCGAAAGTTAATGTTCTGACCCAGAATAAGTCACTTTGTTAAGCTCTCATTATTTATTTCTCACCGTGTCCCTTTCTTCGTTATTTCTCTCTGCCCGTCTCTGTCGCATGCTGTTTCCACAGCATCTCCCTAAACCTCCAGCCTGGGCAGGCAGGCCCCTCTGCTGTCGTGCCTCACTCTGCACCCATTGTTATCAACGGGTTGTTTTACTTGCACCACAGCACAGAAACACGATGCTGTGCTTTGGAATGAACGCATTGTGGATGTATGTGAAGTGATACGTGAACGCATGGCTCAAGTGTTATAAATGAAACGTATTGTAAACGCCTATTCCTCTGTGTTAAATACGCGTGCCCCTTTCTCCCCCTTCAGTCCTCCAAACAGCACCAGTCCGGTTTCTGAATGCATGTTACAGCTTTATTATTTCAGTTCAGAGTTCTTGCTTGCATGTTAATTTATGTTCGCATGTCTCCCAGAAGCTGGGACCTGTTTGGTCGCGATGCTCAATTTGGTAACAGAGATAAGTGAATGCTTCGCATGAGCGTCGCGGGACTTTCAGCATCGACTTTAATCAGTTGATGAGAGTTTCCATTAGACGTTGAAAGTATTTTAAAATATTTTTTTCCTCTCATTGTCCTTATACAGGGAGTGCAGAATTATTAGGCAAATGAGTATTTTGACCACATCATCCTCTTTATGCATGTTGTCTTACTCCAAGCTGCATAGGCTCGAAAGCCTACTACCAATTAAGCATATTAGGTGATGTGCATCTCTGTAATGAGAAGGGGTGTGGTCTAATGACATCAACACCCTATATCAGGTGTGCATAATTATTAGGCAACTTCCTTTCCTTTGGCAAAATGGGTCAAAAGAAGGACTTGACAGGCTCAGAAAAGTCAAAAATAGTGAGATATCTTGCAGAGGGATGCAGCACTCTTAAAATTGCAAAGCTTCTGAAGCGTGATCAACGAACAATCAAGCGTTTCATTCAAAATAGTCAACAGGGTCGCAAGAAGCGTGTGGAAAAACCAAGGCGCAAAATAACTGCCCATGAACTGAGAAAAGTCAAGCGTGCAGCTGCCACGATGCCACTTGCCACCAGTTTGGCCATATTTCAGAGCTGCAACATCACTGGAGTGCCCAAAAGCACAAGGTGTGCAATACTCAGAGACATGGCCAAGGTAAGAAAGGCTGAAAGACGACCACCACTGAACAAGACACACAAGCTGAAACGTCAAGACTGGGCCAAGAAATATCTCAAGACTGATTTTTCTAAGGTTTTATGGACTGATGAAATGAGAGTGAGTCTTGATGGGCCAGATGGATGGGCCCGTGGCTGGATTGGTAAAGGGCAGAGAGCTCCAGTCCGACTCAGACGCCAGCAAGGTGGAGGTGGAGTACTGGTTTGGGCTGGTATCATCAAAGATGAGCTTGTGGGGCCTTTTCGGGTTGAGTATGGAGTCAAGCTCAACTCCCAGTCCTACTGCCAGTTCCTGGAAGACACCTTCTTCAAGCAGTGGTACAGGAAGAAGTCTGCATCCTTCAAGAAAAACATGATTTTCATGCAGGACAATGCTCCATCACACACGTCCAAGTACTCCACAGCGTGGCTGGCAAGAAAGGGTATACAAGAAGGAAATCTAATGACATGGCCTCCTTGTTCACCTGATCTGAACCCCATTGAGAACCTGTGGTCCATCATCAAATGTGAGATGTACAAGGAGGGAAAACAGTGCACCTCTCTGAACAGTGTCTGGGAGGCTGTGGTTGCTGCTGCACGCACTGTTGATGGTGAACAGATCAAAACACTGACAGAATCCATGGATGGCAGGCTTTTGAGTGTCCTTGCAAAGAAAGGTGGCTATATTGGTCACTGATTTGTTTTTGTTTTGTTTTTGAATGTCAGAAATGTATATTTGTGAATGTTGAGATGTTATATTGGTTTCACTGGTAATAATAAATAATTGAAATGGGTATATATTTGTTTTTTGTTAAGTTGCCTAATAATTATGCACAGTAATAGTCACCTGCACACACAGATATCCCCCTAACATAGCTAAAACTAAAAACAAACTAAAAACTACTTCCAAAAATATTCAGCTTTGATATTAATGAGTTTTTTGGGTTCATTGAGAACATGGTTGTTGTTCAATAATTAAATTAATCCTCAAAAATACAACTTGCCTAATAATTCTGCACTCCCTGTATATCCGATTGTCCTATTTACCGTTTCAGTTTATGTAACAAAGAGATTTATTAAGAATCTGTCTTCTCTCATGCTAAATTGTTTTATGTGAATTGGAGCGGGTAGCAACCCCGGTGTCGTTTCTCAGCGCCATTTTGACTGCAGCAGCACATGTCTTAACAGTTGAAATGGCAGTACCTAGCCAATAGAGTGCTCAGCAACCCGACCTGTTTTATTGCTGCAGCAATCAGTAAAGCACAATTTAAGTACTGAGGGCAAGAAGTTTAGAAACAAATGGTGACTTTTCAAGGCATTTGGTTAATAACAAAAGAATGTGGTCTGCACCACTGTTAATGTCCTGTGAGGTCAGCCTGTGTTTCTGTTCTGCTTCAAAAACAAATTGTTGCGCTTTCTTTTAGCAATAAAAAAGGGTTAGTTGATGAACACAGTGTTGCAAGAATACTGCTATTTACTTTGTAAAGATGTAAAAAGTGCAGCTGCAATTAGAATGGCCCTGCAGTAAAAGAAACGTTGGTCTCAATATTGATAGTCTTAACATAATTCATATGACACAATGAAAAATATAGGCGACCACAAGATAACAGTAAGCTATAAATAACATGAAAATAGTCACAACACATTTCAAGTGCTTCGGCACGCTGTCAGTTATAGAAAGTGCTCTATAAATGTGATTACATTATAAAACTTAATAATAGGAAGTAAAACACAAAATGAAATAACCCATAACAAATTAGCAATATGATAAACCATGCAGGCGTTAACAACATAAGGCAACACAGAGAAGCACTCTTTTCTACCTTAGAAATTAAGGATTAAACATCAACACCACCCGGTAATTTTAAGGTACAAAAACATATTTATATTATAATGGAGTGAAAATGAAGTAACATTCAAAATAAACTTTAAAAATAATTAATTTGCGACATCTTTGCATGCTGCAGAATGTAAAAACGAGAGTGGTGTAAAACATACGTTAATAGTGGTGCCGAACAAATTCACGTGGGTGTTAAAAGCTTAATCATATGCAAATATATGCCATTTGTGAAATGACATTGCAGCCAGGCTATCCCTCTTTTAAATGAAAGTTATTTGGACCAACCCACATACAAAGACCTCCAACATGCACTAGAAGCTTACTGGCAAAACAGTTTTCATTATTGCTGAAGTAATTTAGTATTGGCAAAAAAAATCAATAAAATGGACGTCACAGGGTGATGACGCACAAGTTCACCTGTTTTTGACGCATGACGCCTATACATCATCAATCTGGGGCCAGTTTTTCTGGCGGTATTTTTCAGCATCGGCATTTAACATTGTTTTTTCTCTTTTTTCTGAAGCTGTTAAGCACCAGCAAAGCCAGACGTTCGGACGATGCCTTTAAAAGGCCAAACTATTTGCTTAGCCAATGCTTTATCTTTTTAGGCTCCGTCTTTTTGAGGAAAATAGATATAATCGTAAACACCCTCCACTACTTTTTCATAGAGTTTGGATTATTATTTAAATTCACATGTTCTCTAGAATTTAGGAAAAAGAGCAGGCCACCCAGGCGCGCGTGGAGTGCAATCCCGCCCCATCTTTCGCTGTGCGATGGCGCGTCTCAGTAATGTGTGAGTGGATATTTTGTGGAGTCTCTGGGAATGCGTTTCCCGCCTCTTCAGTAAAAGAGCACTCCGTCCGTTTGCTCTGTCAGACTTTTTCTCCCTGTGAGCACGACTGTGGAAATAATGAGCTGGCTTTACGGTTTCATGAATAGGAGCCATAATGAGACTGAAGTGCATATGCTGATTAAAGTGAACACATTTAAATGGTTGTGAGGCGGAAAAAAAGCTGACACTTTGAAGACTATCATGCCTGTCCCGGGCCAATCAAAGGGACATGTTCCGTTACTGTCTTTGATTGCTAGTGTGTTTCTTCACAGGCACTGTTCCCATTCAGTGGTTATATCAAAGAGGGTTTTTGTAAATGGTTGCCGTACTAAAGTATAGGCTTAATTGTATCCTCGCTCTAACAATGTGGAGTACACAACTGAATTATTCAAAGCCCCTTTTCAAAAGCATATTTCAAATTAAACTATTAGTTTGTGAGATCTTATGAAAGCTATATTAATTTGGATGTACAGAGAGGTGTTCCGGCCGAAGGCGTTATTGCTTAACTGGAAATGTATGTTCACAAGAAGTAATTTCTTCGCTTTCAAGAGCTGATACACAAGCTACCGATGGCAACTTGTTATCAAATCTTCTGTCTTCGATTTTAAATTTTCTGGAAGGAATTTATCGCTCCCTCTGGGGTTTGGGCTAGTCCTTAAGGAGCTAAAGTGGTGATGTATTATTGAATGCATTGTTTTTTACAATATTCCGTCATTATCAGACTCTACACTGAACTAAACACTATAAAAATGCCTATCACGGAGATCATTATTTTGTATGTTATAGTTAGCTGAATGCGGCTCTGCTTGCACGTTATTAGATAGCCAGGTACTGGTGTTATCCACATGTTTCTCCCACAACTATTGTTGAATAGCGTCTTCCATTGTCTGATGTATTCATGGCATTTTAATACTCTATTTTATTGTAAGAAGAATGCATTTGCACTGTCTACTGATGTAATCTGTATGAAATGACGGCACAAAATTAAGATATCTTCAATTAGTTATTCCCAATGAAAATGCCCATTCCTGATCTATCTTTTAACTTGTGACAATTTGTTGTATATGTTGTTGAACATTTTCTGTCTGACTATAGGTCTAATCCTGGTAAACTCTCTGTGAGTGCCTATAGTACTCTTTTTTATTAAACAGACAATTATCTTCATGTGACACTCATTATAGCCATTCTTGTTTTGTAGACTGCGATAGTAAGCACCTATTGAACTTTGTCCTAATGACGACCATGCTCAAATCCGCATCTGGGTCAAAAAGTTCGCATAACTAATGTTTTGTATTGAACTCTGTTTTGGACTAACTCCAAGAGCTTGAATATCAATAATCTGATGCCCATCACATGGAAGACTGTAGTAAATAAAACAACTTGTGTTTTCTTTATCTTAATTTGCACTTCTGTCACTTCGCACAAATACTAAAGTGCAACTCACTTGCATACCACCTTATTGAATTGCCTAAGTACTACAATTATAGCTTCATAAAGTACTTTTTATTTTTTTTCCTGCTTATTTTTTCCATCATGATAAGTTTTGTTAGAAATAATATACCGCTTAATGGTTCATATGTTGTTGCCAAAACAATAATAATTTGTGCTGAATGTTTCTGAAAGGATTTGTTGGATTCCATACCCGGGCAAAGCCTTTGGCAAAGAGCAGGGCCCATCTTCTCTCACCCGGAGGTTATCCCTTTTGACTTCGAAATTGATTGTGGTCATTTGTTCTGGCAGAAGATTGATTTGTTTTCGATTCCTCAAAATTCCAGATGTATTGTTGATTTTATCATGTATTATTCTATTTACCATTTATTCAATGGGCAGGTGGTTATGACCTGGGCTCATAAATATTACACAGCGAAGTGCATAGTAGGTGGTTTCTTTACAGTAGTGAGCATACTGTAATGTGATACTGTGCAGGTATTAAGCATTACTATAGTAGGTACATTTCTGTATCTGACACAACATTGTGTACTGTAACCCAAGCTACCCTACTTTGACAAGCCACAAAAGTCTGGCAATTGTTTGATTGTGTTTGCACCAACCGAGAGTTGTCACCTCACCTGTATTTTGAGTTAATTCTCTCACATGTGAAGGTCCGTTATTGTCCTGCTACTATGATGGGGAAAAGGAAATCAGTTGGAGCTCCACAGGGACTGACCATCCCTCGCAGAAGACAGTAGGATGTGCAGTGGAGAACTGCACACTGAAAAATATGTTTTAATAGAGGAGGTGGAGACAATACTTACCTGTACCTTTTACCCACAGCCACTGTGTGCAGAAGGGAGAGATATTTTCTATACTGATGCATAGGGGAATCATAGAATACAGCCTCCCAGAATCACTAATATACCACAAAAAATTAACCTACTACCTTCTTAACTTTGAAGGAAAGACAACCACATAAGCTTGTTTAGGGACCCTCATTGGTGTCATGCTTCATCATCAGGACTCACATTGGCCCCTGTAAACCAAAGTGGTATCAACCATCTTCCAGGGAAATCTTTGAATATTATTTTTTAGCAGGATCTAAAAGATAAAAAAATATCTAAAGGACACCCGAGGTTCCATTTATTTTTGGATGCCTTTGATATGATTAAACATTCAAATATAGGGGTGCTCTTGAGAGGGGTTACTAGTTGTTCTCGACATGTTTCAGCCCCCTGAATGGCCTTTGGAAGATCCTACACTTTCATCAGGACTACCCTTATGTTTACGCCCATCCTAATATTGTAAGTCTTTCATCGTCTATTGATTAATAGTCCTGTGATGTCAGCCAGTTAGTAGATACACATATATCACAACACTTAATTTCCGGCTGGCCGATATGCCTATCCCTAATGTTGGTGTGTATTAATGCCTGTTATCCTAGGTGATTATATTTGGTCAATCAGAAGAAACAAAAACATTAATCATTTTATTAATATAAATGGGGATTCACTCTGTTACATATTAGACAGACTGACACAGATATGGTATATACATTCTGGACGTTTTGCACACTGTTGCATGCTGTATAATGCACATAAGACAGACTGGCATAGATGCAGTATATATATTCTTTACGTTGTTCAACAGTGTTGCATGCTGTGTAATGCATGGAAACAAGCTTCAGCTGCATCTTTCGGTAACACACAGATATGACAATACAATCGTATATCAGTGAGGTTTGTGAGATACACTGCCAATGTTGATGCTCAAATGTGAATCACTGCACACATATGGGACAGTGCCGGGCCACCCAATGCACTTTTACGTATTATTAGTTAGCACAGTCTTACCCAAAAAGGTGTGTACTAGCACCATATAGAAGTTGGAGGTGGCGTGTCCCTATTGTCATGATCTAAACACAGAAAAAAGTTAGTTGACATGCCTTAATTAGGAGATTGAAATCTTGTTGTCATCACATCCTTGAAATGTTCATTGAGTCGGTCAGTTACCACAATACTTTGTCAGGAAAGGAGGAATAAATGCTCCCCCACTACTCGTAAGATAACATGTCTATATCAGAAAAATGGGAAAACAAGCTCCACTCCCAGCACAGAGGCAGTGAAGAATGCTTGTAAAACTGGCCCATCCCATTGTCCAGCACCCTAGAGCCGGTTGTTCTAATCCTGATCAGTCCCACCATCAATATTTGGAACCCACTATCTTTGCAAAAACAGATATGCCGCGCTGTTGAGTCTACTCAAAGGGAAGCAGGAGGAAATTGTATCAAAAATATCATTAAATTAACTCCCTTGAGAATAACACCACTACTGTTCTGAGATTGGACTAGACTAGGATGACACTACAAGATGTGAAAAGCATTGTTCACAGTTTGTTCCTCAAGATACAGTGAGCCTTTATATTTAGCTTGTACTGAGCCTGCCCCTAAGGAAGACTTGAAGTGTGAGCGTAATAAGGAACAAGTATGAACACCTCCTCAATGTAAACAAATTATTACCAAAAACCAAGCTATACTAGGCACGTCCCCAGCACAAAACTGCACCAGTACTGGCCCTAGGTTTCTGACGTGCAACCTGATCACCAAGAATCCTTGGGCAGGTATGGGAGTGTCTTACAGGGAGGAAGGCTCGTGGCCATACGTCTCGGACCCACACTCATGGTTCCCCCACAAAGGTGCTTAGAATTATCTAGGGGTCATAAATTTGGGTTGCCTGATTGCTTCCAGAAGAAGCTGAGACCACGGTAATCGCTATGCCAATTTTAACTCTGAATTGCCCCTCGACAGAGGAGCAGTAGTTTATATGGGTAACAATCCAAAGTGAATTGCCAGGAGGATAATGCCTCTCATAGTAACAAAGTGATGCACTGGATTAGACATTGAAGGCAAAGCTATTCCTTGATGCTTTCAGGCATTGTCTCAGCGTAGCGTTTCTCTATGACCTTAAAGCCTTCGGACTACACTAAGCTAGTACTGAAAGTACAATGCAGGCAGAGGGACTTGTGGCCCTGGCTTACACTTAAGATCCATTCCCACTAATGGTTCCATTATCCAGTTAAAATTCTTCTCCATGCACATGGTTCTGAAGTTGGCCTAGGACTGTTAATATGGATTAAAATCTCCCTCAGCTGCTTAGTAAAAAAGCCAGATGTCCGTTCTTCAGGCATATTTGCCTTAAGTTTCTGATAGAGACTTGTAGCCTCAGATTCCTTCCCTTTTTAATATTCCCCAGGCGAGAGACCGGATCTGTACACGTTTCACCATTACCTCTGTGAGCTGGTAGGTGGTGCCATTCAGCTCCACACTGATGCCGTTCCGCTCCAGAAATGATGTGCGGGAGAAGTAAAGGCACCACTCCCATGCAGATTTAATTTCCGTTCTTTCTGCGGCACCAGCTAAGGATATGGACTCTGTTTTTCTCTCGAAGACATTTACCTCAAAAAAGTTGTCAAAATTCAAGTGTGCAAAGAAATGTCACCCTAAAAAACGACAGGCTTCAAACAATGTGAGGACTGTTTTAAAAAGAAGTCTGTGACAGATCCCCATCAATTGTGCCTGTGGTAACTTGGGGCCAAGCCACAACTCTAAGGCCTGCAGCAACTCCGTGTTGATAAACCCGAAGGATATCCGGGACGAGAGGCAAAACTCTGCATTGCCAAACCTTGGAACACCCCTCCACATGACCGATCTAAGTTGCAATTCAAGCCAAACGTGCTATCCCAGTCGTGTTCTGGCTTAAGGAGTCGACAAATCCATTCCAGAGGTCAGTCTTCCTCAAGAACCAAATTGTAGGGTAAATCCAAGAGGAAGCATTAAAAATTGAAGCAGGGTTGCCTCTTCTTTCCACTCAAATGCATTGGTGAAGGCGTAGAACAGCACTGTGGCTTTGATCTTACTCCCAGACTCTATCGACTTCAGAGCGGATCTCACTGGTCTTGGCACATCCTGATCACTGGGGCTGCTGCCAATCTCACACCGATTGAAGAGTTCACTGAGGCGATAATCTGACTCCAGATCTTTTCTGACTCCCCCTTGCACACCTCTGGGTCCCAAGGAGCAGAGACACCATTCCTCTCAAGTACTGGCAGCAGGTTTACCTTCTGCATCACTGGGACCCTTTGAGCCCATCATAATGCTTCCAGCTCCAATTCCGATCCTGCCTCCAACACCATCCTTCGGGACTCGGTGACTAAAAGACTCTCAGGTGTCCCTGAAGATCCCTGACTTATCATTGCCCAGGCCATACAGGACCCCACCTTGCCAACTGCACAAGATGTACCGCTCATTTCTCTGCTTTGGCAGAGGTCCCCCATACAGCCAGACAATTCACCTGCATCATGGTGCCCTGCAGTTTGGCAGTCGTGGCCCTGTTACCCACCACACCTGTGACCAAGTTCAATGGGCCACTGCAGCCAAACCTGGCAAACTTGTTTAGCGTGCTGTTAGTGGAGCGTAGCAACCCAGTTGGAGGCAGGATCTCATTATTATTCCTGGATTGGCCGCTTAATACATCAGGCAGGTGGGTCCTGCAAATAGTCTGAAAGGGCTGAGCCCTACGCTTGCTTTCTGCACCGCTAAACCTTCCACTATCTCCCCAACGACTAACGTAGGACCATCTTTCCTTTTTGTCACAGAAAATGCACCCCTATCAAAAGGGTGCCCCTGCCAGAAGTAGTACATGGTTGTTATTCTCGCTACTTTCTGGTGCCCAAGAAGGACTGAGGCTTTTATCCTATTCTAGACCTGTGCCCTCTCAATGCCTTCCTCTGTAAAGGAAAATGTAAGATGTCCACACTGGCCCAGGTTCTATTTGCCCTCAACACTGGAGACTGGGTCGTAGTTTTGGATCTGCAGGATGCCTACTTCCATACACTCGTCTTTCGGACCCATCATCGCTACCTGTGAATCATGGTGGGACAGGAGTATTACCAGTTTGCTGTGCTCCCCTTTGGCCTGGATGTTCATGAAAGCGATGGTAGCACACCTTTGGAGGTCAGTGGTGTCAGTCTTTCCCTACCTCGATGACTGGCTGTTGAAGACAAGCTTTCCCCAAGCAGTCGTCACCCAACTCCAGACTGCAGCAAACCTCCTCTCATCTTTGGGGCTCAATATCAATGTGCTAAAATCACACCTGACTCCTCCTCAGATGTTAAACTTCATCGGAACAGTTCTAGACAAGATCTGATTTTGTGCCTTGTGTTCCAGTTCAGGGAGGGCCTGGCCTGCAGTTCGGGCTGCAGCATTCCGACTGGACCAGGGTCAAGACTGATTTGCATATGGCTGGCCCGAACTGAGATGACATGATATGCAATATTGGGATGCTCCCCCAAGTAATTACCAGTGACTTACATTAATTCAAGCAATCCACCCATCACTTATTGTATACATCAGTGTATCCATCAAGGGAAGGTTGGTGCAAGTGCTTACAGACAACACTAGCACCACCTTGTCGTACTGCAGCAAACAGAATAGGGTGGGGTCATGGACCTTCTGCCTGAAGCCCCTGCACTTCTGGAAAGGGCTAGACAATCAAAGAATCTTCCTGGTGGTGACCCATGTGGCGGGATCTGTGAACACTAGGGCAGACTAACTCAGCTGTCAGTTCCCTAACTCAGTACACAGCAGATCATGAGTGGCAGTTACTCCTGGAGGTAGAGCAAGGTCTCTTCCATGCATGGGGAGAACCTTGGCTCGATCTCTTTTCCACTGCTGAGAATGAGCAACGTCAACAGTTCTTCGAGTTGGTGTCCCCAAGGTGGTTTTCTCTTAGAGGCATGTTCTGTCTGTGTTGGGATTTGAGACTTATTTATGTATGCCTTCATTCTGATACCAGAGTTCTAAACATGATCAGGAACAACAGAACCCAAGTCATTTTAGTGGTCCCGGATTGGATACGGAGAGTATGGTATCCAAGGCTCCTGGGCATGAGCATTTGTCCTCTGATCACTTTGCCACTCTGGCACGATCTGTTCTTGCAGCAACAGGCAGGGTCTTCGACCTGGGACTCTGCATTCTCCACCCATATTCTTGGAGACTGAAGTCAATACTGGTTTACCAAGGCACACCACAATAGTCCATAAAGTCAATTTCTTAGTGCACTGTATCAATCAAAGTTCCAAATAGGCGTCTGTATACAGTATAAATTTTATTCATCCAATGCATCATGAATCTTATGAACATCAGCCGATACGTGTTTCGTCAACAAAACTTTCTCAAGGTATAGGTTTGTTTACAGTATAATGTCCCAGAAATGACGCAAGATTCCCAACATTGAGGAAAAGCAAGTATATTGGGTTGTTTTGCCAGATACTGAAGGGTTAATAAGTCGGTCATTTGGCAAAACAACACAATTGTCTCCGCATGTCATTTCCGAAGGGGAACATCATCGGTGCTCTACAGCATGGCATCATCTGGCGGCGTGCAGAGGTACCGCTGAAAAGTTTATGGATCTAGTGTAATGCCTGGGGAAATATTCCAAAAATGAATAGGTGGTTGCATAGTGTCCACCATAAAGAGTGTTACCTAAGGTAAGTAACTTGTTTGTCAGTAAGCCTCCTTCAGGCCTTCACAAAATAATGGCTTTGAGATATCCAGCTACTGTGAGGAATAAGTAATCCACATATGGTGAACTCTGAAAACTGTTGGGAGGTGATCTGTAGTGCTTCCTAGCCGACTCATCGAGTGATGCTCAACAGATGAAAGGGGCTTAAGCGCACTGTACTTCTCCTACAGTGGCTGGGACCAAGTTCCCTGGATTATACAGACTGGATACTCCCACAAGTTTTGTTTCGTCTCCACCCAAGTGGACAAGAGGTGTCTACTGGACGAGGTGGATAAGCAAACAACTTCTGCGACTAAATGCATTTGCAGAGCAGAAAGAAGAGCCTTGGCCAAAAAGGTAAGCTTTAAAAGTGAGCCATTGACGTAGTAGTAACACATGAGCCATAACCTGTGCTTAGTGCTTGGCATCAGCAAGGGGGTGTTTTTTTTTTTTTTTTAGTTTTCAAATTATTTATTGAGTGTAAGCACTACTACAGTGTGTGATCATTGAAAGGTAACTGAAACACACACTGTACTTACTACACAGCCTAATCACATTATCCCACCAGATCTTTCCCACATTTCATAAACAATAGTCCGTTTTAAGAAGAACAATCTCAATACCCTCGTTTTTTAGTAGCTCACCTTATTCCATACTTCTGTACATCTAGGTGTCCTCAAAACGAACTTGTTCTATTCTCATTCATGCCCTCTATGTCAGATACTCTCAAGAATGTACTCCAGACTTCATCAAACTATGCCAACCTATTTTAATTTAAAAATCAAATGCTTAGAAGGGGTTATTGTATGCATATCATCAAAGGAGGTCTCATATGATGGGATGAGTTTTAATTTCCATAGATGTGAGATTCTCAATTTGGCCGTTGCCATTTCCATGTCAGCTACCTACTGCAGTAGATCATCATGCTCGGGAGATCAGCGATATCCAAGTAAGACCTGATTGTACTCTGGACCACTCCTCAGTCTACTAGCATTTATGCTTTGGGCATTTCCATAAAACTGACTTTTGTCGTGAATGTCACTCTGCCCAATGGAGGTTTGACTGAGGCAACCATTGAATGGGAAAGATTTGAGTCTTCATGGCAGGGGCTTAATCTCTCCTGAGACACAATTGAGATCTCACAAAAGAGAAATCCACAACCTAGCTGAGACTGGATGCTCTAAAACATTTGGCCTAAATGGGTCAGGAGCAACAGACCAAATTGAAATTGGTGAGGAGCATGATTTGGCTGTCAACTATACCCCTGGAGCTACACCGAATGTACAACAAATCAGTCCTCTTTGATGATTTTTGAATCCAGGGGATAAGAACGAAAACCTTATAAGACTATGGACCCAGATGTCAATAAGCAAAATGCTTGCACATGAATGCCCAAAGTGAGGCTTATTATACATATTAACTTGTAGGGTGCAATCAGACACGTAACGTGTTTCATATTGTAGTACTGTGAAAAGAGCAAGAGTAGGAAACCTATGTAACTCTTGATTTATGACACACTTCTGATTAGTGGTAGTAGTCTTAATTGTGCAATCTTGACATTTCTGTCCTGTGAGTCAAAACAGTAGCGGTCACCAAAGTGAAGGAAGACCAGATATTTGAAGAAATGGCATAAGCTATCCAAAAAAGATGGAGCAAACATCTGTTGTTATGAGTTCAGCAACAGTCCCAGGAATCTGACAAGGCAGAAATCACTGAGGTCTACCTCAATCACTTTCCTACAGAGATCAAAATTGAAGTGAGCACTGTTAGAATTGATTCAAAAACCTGCTGTGGGGAACTGAAAAGGGACATCTCCATCCTTGGACCTCAAAAAACAGTCAGAAGAACATCATATGTAGGCAATGCTACAAATCTTTAAACACCAAAATGAGGGACTACTGCTCAAGAATGACAACTTTAAACTAGATCATTCAGAATAAATACTCAAATAAGGGGCATACCGAGCAGAGCTGAAGATTAATAGATCTTAGTGTAACAACTTTCTGAATTCTCTTAGAGGCTAGGTTACAGACACTAAACTTGCGAAATCCCTTGCCCACTTATTAGGCAAAGTGACATATTACCGTAAAGCCTCAGACTTTAAAGTGAGCCTTCCAAAATCACAATTAATGTTCATATTGATCCTGGGAAAATTTGCCCCATCACTGCGGGTGTCTTTTTCTGTTCCAGTGAGCTGAAAACGCACTCATATACTTAGTGACTCAAATTAAACCCACAATGTCACAAATTCTGGAGTTTTGCAACAATTTTGGAAGACTGTCAAAAGAAATTTAGAAAAACCTTAACCCTTGGCAGAACAGGGGTCTTTTATGGTAGGGTTGACAGTTTATAATTAAAATGACTCTACCAAAGCTTGTGTACCTGTTCTGAATGTTGCCACTGAGCTGCTTTTAAAGTTTCAGAAGGTGATCATTAACTTTGTTCGGGCTAGAAAGAAAGGAAAGTTAGGTAAAGGAATCTTGGTCTTACCACCAAATGGGGGAGAGCCCAAGTACTGCCAGCAATCCCAGATTAGCTTTGTAGTGTAAAGGAAATTATCAAGTACGTCCTATATATTTGACATCAAGGAAAAGCACCTCCTCTTTCTTCTCTGCTCAGAAGCCAGATAAGTGTTTTTCCTTTGTCTTTTTTGCTTTCTAGCACTTAAACTGTGAGTGCGTTTGCGTTGTAATTGTATAATGTGCCTATATAGGGAAGTGTGTTAGGAAACTGTGGGTGTGTAGTATTCCTGTTTGAGTTTGTTGATGTGTTTTTTTTTCCCTCGCTGGTGGATCATAAACCACATCGCTCTGGTGCAACGTTGTGCATCGAGCTCACCACCAGCAGAGGGTGCGCGCTGCTGCGAGAACTCGCTCCCAGGAGTGAGGCTCGCAATGTTAGGCCGGGCCCTCTAGGAGGCGTGACGGGGCGGCGCGTCTCCTGACAATGGAGGGAGCTCCCCTGGCCCCATTCCTGGCATTCTTTGCTGCGTCACACTTGCCTCAGCGCAACTCATTGCCTTCTCTTTCTGTCCTGGCATAGTGAAGGGAAGACATCACTTACAAGTGTATGCAAAGATGAATTTGGATGTATTGGCTCCAGATAAGCAGTTTACCTGCGGAGCTCTTCTCGTGCTGTCCTGCAGTAATTAGAAGGGGCATTCACGGATCACTTGCTCACTACCCACATGGCACTGCATACTACCACAGACATTGGCCAGCAAGAATTGGCTCATCCAGTTATCGATTGAGAATAAGGCAAGAGTGTCTTTCCCCATTACTTTAATTTGGGTACCGGTTTACATATAGATCACCTGAACAGCAGTCATGGCAGGTGTACACAGTAATTACTGGGAGTCTGTAGAGGAAGAACATGCGCTGCTTCCCATCCATGAGGAGTTAGTGAATGCCATTGATGCATCACTTGAGAGGGTGGTTTCTTCAGCCATAGAACCCCTGAGTAAGAAGATTATTGAACTCACTTTGCGTCGGAGTATCCTACTCCCAGTTGGGGAAGGCATTAGGCTTGAAGCTCTTACTGACACTCAGGGCACCCCTAAGAGCATGAGCAAAACTAGGCCGCTACCAAAGATAGGGCGGTTTCACCACCCCCTGACGACTTTCCTGAAACTGTCTTGACGCCCGTGACATTCAGGAGGTTTCCCAGCCTGGCTGTACCTTCAACGAAGATTCCTATTTTCCCTAGGGGACAGATGAAAATGCTGAAGAAGATTCAGATACCCTTGATGGGGATTCTGGTGAGGAGCCAGGTCCTAGCAGATTGTGGTGACCACACTGTGAAGGATTCTGTGGGTGTACCAGATAATCTCAATTAGGAAGACTTATACCACCCCTGTTCTGTGGACTGGGTATCTGCCCCTAAGGTAGCACGATACATGGCAATGCCACACCAGGAATCCGTTGGACAAAGATGTACGAGGTCGGTTGAGGAAAATTGTTAGGAAGATGGCAGCGTTTATCACCAAATATAATAAGGACCCAATGAAGGGTCTGGACCAATCCAGGAGGTCCTGCAAGGATAAGGTCCTCAATGTCCTGGTGCCCCTTATGAAAATACTTGATATGGCAGAGGAGGCCAAGGAATTGGGCCACGATTGACCCTACAATCCTTTCCGGTTGGGTTCAACAGGCCCTTTGTTTCCTAGGCAATGCCAATTATGTCTTGTCAACTGAGCATAGCACCCCTGTTCTGCGGACTGGGTATCTGCCCCTAAGGTAGCACGATACATGGCCAGCCACATCAGGAAACCGTTGGACAAAGATGTACGAGGTCGGTTGAGGGCTGAATGCCCCAGACCATCTTTAGTTGTTTCCTAGGCAATGCCAATTATGTCTTGTCAACTGAGCATACCACCCCTGTTCTGCGGACTGGGTATCTGCCCCTAAGGTAGCACAATATATGGCCAGCCACATCAGGAAACCGTTGGACAAAGATGTACGAGGTCGGTTGAGGGCTGAATGCCCCAGACCATCTTTAGCTGGTATCGTGGCTTGTACCCCTGAAATTGTTAGGAAGATGGCAGCGTTTATCACCAAATTTAATAAGGACCCAATGAAGGGTCTGGACCAATCCAGGAGGTCCTGCAAGGATAAGGTCCTCAATGTCCTGGTGCCCCTTATGAAAATACTTGATATGGCAGAGGAGGCCAAGGAATTGGGCCACGATTGACCCTACAATCCTTTCCGGTTGGGTTCAACAGGCCCTTTGTTTCCTAGGCAATGCCAATTATGTCTTGTCAACTGAGCATAGCACCCCTGTTCTGCGGACTGGGTGTATCTGCCCCTAAGGTAGCACGATACATGGCCAGCCACATCAGGAAACCGTTGGACAAAGATGTACGAGGTCGGTTGAGGGCTGAATGCCCCAGACCATCTGTAGCTGTTTCCTAGGCAATGCCAATTATGTCTTGTCAACTGAGCATACCACCCCTGTTCTGCGGACTGGGTATCTGCCCCTAAGGTAGCACGATTGACCCTACAATCCTTTCCGGTTGGGTTCAACAGGCCCTTTGTTTCCTAGGCAATGCCAATTATGTCTTGTCAACTGAGCATAGCACCCCTGTTCTGCGGACTGGGTATCTGCCCCTAAGGTAGCACGATACATGGCCAGCCACATCAGGAAACCGTTGGACAAAGATGTACGAGGTCGGTTGAGGGCTGAATGCCCCAGACCATCTTTAGTTGTTTCCTAGGCAATGCCAATTATGTCTTGTCAACTGAGCATACCACCCCTGTTCTGCGGACTGGGTATCTGCCCCTAAGGTAGCACAATATATGGCCAGCCACATCAGGAAACCGTTGGACAAAGATGTACGAGGTCGGTTGAGGGCTGAATGCCCCAGACCATCCTTAGCTGGTATCGTGGCTTGTACCGCTGAAATTGTTAGGAAGATGGCAGCGTTTATCACCAAATTTAATAAGGACCCAATGAAGGGTCTGGACCAATCCAGGAGGTCCTGCAAGGATAAGGTCCTCAATGTCCTGGTGCCCCTTATGAAAATACTTGATATGGCAGAGGAGGCCAAGGAATTGGGCCACGATTGACCCTACAATCCTTTCCGGTTGGGTTCAACAGGCCCTTTGTTTCCTAGGCAATGCCAATTATGTCTTGTCAACTGAGCATAGGAACACACTCCTCATTAAAATCGAACCCACGTTGGGGGGAGTTGGCCACCACAGAGGCTGCTCCAGTAGCGGATGGAGGTCTCTTTGGAGAGCCTTTAATTAAGGAGCTCTCTTGAAAGGCAGGACCTTCTTCGGGCTGCCCCCGGACCTTGTTATTGAGTCCGATGGCAGTTGCCAGGGTTGGGGAGCCTGATGTGGAGCTATTACCACAGGAGGACAGTGGTCTCAACATGATGAGGCTTTACACATCAATTGTTTGGAACTCTTAGCAGGATTCTTGGCATTACGAAGTTTTGCATCCAACAAGGTTTCCTGTTCAATTCTCTTAAAGATGGACAACATTTAAGCTATACGGTATATAAACTGCTTGGAGGGTACACGATCCAAGGTACTGGCTGACTTGGCCAGAGACTTTTGGAATCATTTGCTGCAGCACAAGTTGTCAGTGACAGCGAAATATCTACTGGGAGGACTCTACCAGACAGCAGACTGGCAATCAGGCATCTGAGGAATTTCAATGCATTTTTCCTCTTTTTCAAAGCTTTATTGATCGATGGGGCCCATGTCATGTGGATCTCTTCACATCAAGACTAAACCAAACCACCAGCTACTCGATGATCGCCAGACTCAGGGCGTTGGTCAGGTGCCAGAAGGTGAAGGTGATCCTGTTGACACCATTATGGCAATTGCAAGTCTGATAACCAGTTCTGAAAATGTACATGATTTTTCCAGTCCCACTTCCCCAGATTCCTTATCAACTTACGCAATCATATGGCAACTTGCACCAGTTGGTTCAGGACAGAACTCTCGTACCGAGGACGTTGGGAAATCCCAGGCCTTTTGACGCAGGCAGCCTCTTTTATCATAAGTGCATGGGCCGATTCTGCTGCCAAGAGATATGGTTCAGCCTGCCATAATTTGTCATGCTTGTGTATGTGAAGGGACCTCAATACCGTGGGGGCAGATGTGGTGTATATTGTCAATTTTTTGTCTGACTGGGATGGTGACAGGCTGGCATACTTTAAATCAAGCAGGGGTAGTACGGGTGAAGAGATGCCGCACATCTAGGCAGTAAAACAATATAGTTAACAGATGTAAATATAAACAGAATCTGGTGCCAGATGGTCAGGTGCCTTACTACCCAGTAAGCACAAAATTGAGTACCAAAGTACACAGAAACAACCAAAGCAATGTGACCACAGCACACAGAAATGAATAGTCCAATCGCGTAGCAAGGATTTGTATCCCTGGTGGTGTAGTTGAACTTGGAGAGAACAAAAACGTGAAGATCCCGAATCTGTTGTGGAAAGTGTCTTTATTTGTAGGTACAGTTAGCCAAAGGATTGTGCATTCATCAAGATACAGCTAACACGTGTTTCGTCACTCAGGTGACTTCATCAAGGCTGGGCCGTCCGGCCAGAGAGGCAAATCACGGAAGAACCCTACGGTAAGGCAGGTAGGCCTTAGGTGGTAGGTGGAAATCTTTGTACAGTAGGGCTTAAAATTGGGGGTAGTATCCAAACAGCAACAGGTGTGGTGAGTCCAAGTGGTAACCACATAAGGTTGGAGAATAAGGGAGGCCCTGGTAAATCTGGAGTCACAACCCTTAGAACAGGGCCGGAGAAGTGTAGCAGTCAGTAAACTACTAGCCTTTTGTGTTGCTAATGTCGCCCTAAGTGGGAAGGGTATGCCCAGACGTGGGTCCCGTGCTTTCCATGCCACTGGATTCAAGCTAGCCTGGCTGATGAGGGGTGAAACCCCGAAACCGGTCCCTGGATGCGTTTTTCCAGTCCAGGGAAGACCTGGCCTGGCAGTTCGAGCTGGACTGTTCACATGGGGAACAGGGTCAAGACTGATTTGCATATGGCTGGGTCCAAACTGGAATGGCATGGGCAGCAAAAAAACGATGGATTAAACCCAGATCTGTGACTGGGGGTGAGTGTTTGCATTGTCAGTACTCCGTTCATCATCCTTTTGTGTTGCTAATGTCACCCTAAGTGTGAAGGGTATGCCCAGACGTGGGTCCCGTGCTTCCCATGCCACTGGATTCAAGCTAGCCTGGCTGATGAGGGGTGAAACCCCGAAACCGGTCCCAGGATGCTTGTTTCCAGTCCAGGGAAGACCTGGCCTGGCAGTTCGGGCTGGACTGTTCACATGGGGAACAGGGTCAAGACTGATTTGCATATGGCTGGGTCCAAACTGGAATGGCATGGGCAACAAAAAAACGATGGATTAAACCCAGATCTGTGACTGGGGGGTGAGTGTTTGCATTGTCAGTACTCCGTCCATCACCCTTTTGTATTGCTTCAATATGGACACCTGCTGTGTGTGTATGTGTAAGTGCTCGCCACTAATTTCTGTAAATTGAGCATCATGCCAGAATGAATCCTGCCATGCATATTTATCTAAAATGTTTACCCAACTAGAATACTTTCTACTGGCTATTTAGTGAGTGCTATGTCCTTGGGTAAAGTTATAGTGCATCTCCTACACTACAGCTGCGTAAAGGACGTGAGTGAAATGTCTCCAGTGAACTTGTGTGTCTGTAACTTTGCTAATGTGATTGTTCTGCGAGCGTCACAGGTCCACCTTGAAAATATATATATATATTTTTTCAATTTGGTGGACCGCGGGGGAGCCTTAAGGCCCATATCGTGCGGGAGCTGGCATTACTCCTGCCAGCAGGGAGCTGCTTTAACTAGCAGCTCCATGCTTGCGGGAGCAATGTTGTCATTTGTTTCCCCGCATGCATATTTGCTTGCAGGGAAAGAGGTGAAAACTCCACTTTCTGCGAGCGGGAGCTGTTAAATAGCTCCCGCTTGCAGAAAGCAGAGTTATGTTTGCTTTTGCCTAGTGGGAGCTGTCAGTGCACACCAAGCAAAAGCAAACAGCTACCTCACAAGGGTGGGCACCTCAGAGATAGTAGGAGCCGGCCCTGCGGGGTGGGGGCTCTAGGGCTTTGCATGGATCCATGAGGGCGACCACGTCACTCCTCCAATGTTTTTGTTGGTGGTCCCTGGGGTCAGGGGTCCGCAACGGACACCTTCATTATTTTATTTGAGCCCCAGCGAATAGGTGGTCACTGGGGGTTGGGGGGGGGGCTGTGTGGCCCTCAAAAAATTGTATAAATTGTCCCGGAAAGGTGGAGATACCCGGAGCATGGGGTGCGGCGCACCCCCCTCATATATTATACTTATTGCCCTGGGGAGGTGGCGGTCCACAGGGCTGAAGGGGGCACCCCCTGCATAGTTAGTAGTCTGTTGCCCTAGGAAGGTGGTGGTCCCCAGTGTCGGGATCCGTAACTGACCCCCTACTTTATTTTATTTAATCCCCGGGGAAGTGGTGGTCCCCGGGGCTGGTGGGGCCCATGCAGCCTCCCCGCATTCATTTAACATCTTTTGCCCCGGGCAGGTGGCAGTCCCTGGGATTTGGCAGGCCCAATGTGCCGGCCCCCATACATAATTTACAGTGCCTCGGGGAGGTGGCAATCCCCTGGGCTGCGGGGGGGGGAGGCACACAACCCCTCACATTCATTTAAGAAGTTTTCCCCTGTGGAGGAGGCAGTCCCGAGGGCAAGAGCAGGCCTGCCCGCATACATATTTTGCAGTACCCCGTGGAGGTAGTTGTCCCCAGGGCTTTGATAAGCCCTAGGAGGGTGGCCCGTGCACGCCCCTCATGTATTTGTTAATGCCCTCGGGACCTGGCCCACCCAGGGGCAAAATGAAGACCAAGCACAAGAGCCCATGCTTGCTTTAAAAAAAAAAGAAAAGTGGCGGAATTCATGAATAGTCACGATTTGTGCCGCAATTTGAAAAAAGAAAATGCTTTTTAGCCATTGAGGTTACCTGGAGGAACAATTAACCAAGGTTTGGGGGATAGGGTAATGGTATCTGCCTCCTTTTCTTGTTCTTTTACGTTGGTTGAAGTGTTGGCAGCCAATCATGTCTCTGCACAAGATAGGTAGTATTTGCAGTTGCAGCTGACATGAATGGCAAATGTTTTGAGTAAAGTTTGTGAAAATTCGTCAACTGGTGTCAAAGATACAGGCAAGTCAAAAAATGCTTTTTCTTGGGAAACTATGTCCTAACTATAACTACCTAGTAGCGACTATACATGTGTGTGTGTGTATATATATATATATATATATATATATATATATATATATATATATATATATATATATAGATATATATCTCTGTTCCTGAGTGGTGGTCACCACTGGATAGTTATAATTAGGTCAGAGTTTCCATAGTAAATGCCTTTTTTGGTTTGCTAATAACGTCTGTGCTGGTTGATGACTCTTTACGAAACTTTAGAAAAAAGTGCTTTTTTTCCCCCTGTTTCTATGGAAAGTTTCAAGGTGATTTGTCAAGCAGGGGCCAAGGAAATGGAGCTGGGGTTCCATCGAATATTCCATAGACTTTTTTGAAAAGGTCTATAGTCAAAACAGTTGAACAGAATTACACTAAATTTGGCAGAAAGCTATATCTGGGGGTCCTCTTGAAAATATGCTGGCTCTTCCTGGCACACATTGTGTGTGCTGGCTGGAGTAACACAGGTGCTGGGGCAACCTCACCCCCCCCCCCCCCCCAAGCAGACCACAACTTAAAAAAAGATGTGGGTGTCCGAGGCGGGCCCGGGACACCCATAAAAATATTTTTAAAAGGAAAAAAATTATTTTACATGCGCAACATGAGGCATTTATTCATTATTCACTGCTCCATGGAAGGAGTGCCCTATAATACCCTGTGAGGGATATTAATATATATTTTTTCTTCTTAGATTGGTGGTGTCCCTACAAGGAGCAGAGGCACCACTAAACATTGTGTTTAATGTTTTGGGGGCTGCAAGGAGTGTACCAGCCCCCTACCAACACTTACAAAAAAATGGTAAGTCTCATGGGACTTTAAATCCATGACTCAGAGAGAACTTAAAATATTTTTTAAAGCACTCCTAGCTGGAGCTCTATGCTCTCCAGCGGGTCTGCATAACCCTTTTGTGGTTGTTTTTATGAATGCATTTTGTGGATTGAAAAATGCTAAAAGAAAGATGTTAGTTTGATATATATGTATATCAGGACGCAGCAAGATGCCCAGCCTTCGGACCGGGGCTCGGGGGAGGGGGCATCACATACACATATAGAGGTATATGTAATGTCTCAGTCTTTATTTTAACATTTTTGAGCCCTCAAAATGCAATATTAATAACTGTTAAAATTCTGACTCACAGACATGTTTTTTTATTAACACTTTATTAAATGTTGTTATAATAATCACTATTAAACATTGCTTGAATTACTGAAATATAAAAAAAATTGTGGAGAAAGATGATAGGTCTGCTTTGTATATATTGAGATGCTTACCCCTTGAGAAAGCCAGTAGGCTCACTTTTTATATTTTGGTTTTGTGTCTCTGGCAAAGTCAGTACGTCTACCTGAGTGCCGCCAGGACCTGAAAGACTAACTTCATGTTGCAGATGCCAGACACCCCTATGTGATGTGGGGTTGTCCCGTGCAAGGGGATGGACACAGGGGCTGGCCGTAGGCTAGGCCCTGCGGCCAACCGCACAACATGCACTGCCAAATGCTGTGGACAGTGTGGGGTTGCTTGCCTGCAAGGGGTTTGATGCAGGGCCCTGCCACAGGCAAGGCTGTATGGGTGTGGGTGTGGTTGGGGGTTTGGTTTTACATCTGGTAAGAAAGCATTACTTTATGTAAAAAGACAAAAAAAAAACTTGGAACTCCCCTGATAAAACAAAGATTAAAGTAATGTAATAGGGGGTAACATGTTAAACTCGCATAAACAAAGACATTCACCAGTTATTGTTATCTCTAGTAACTATAACCTGTGCCCTAAAGTAACTATAACTCATGCTCTCGTCATGCACTGCTAATTAACCTCCATATTACATCACTCATGACATGATCTATGCATCATTACCAATGACTACTGAACTGGTATCATTAATGACAACACTGTGCATGATGTTATTGACATGATACCAGAATATCATTTTCAGAATACCATTGACACAAATTTCATGAACTAAATAAGGTTTGCAAAAATATCATCACTGTTAATTTAGTAATAGAAGTATTTTGCTGGCTTTATTTTCATTGTGTTAATAGATGATTTTGGTATAGCAGTCATATTTGGCTTGTGAATGATAAGTTTGATTAGTGTGTGAAATTTTGATGGGCAGACGCCCTTCAAAAGAACTAGACACTGCTTGTTTTTATTTGGTCTATTGATTATGCAATTGGGTGAGTTATTTATTTTTTACCTACCAATGCTAATGGACACAGGTTTTGCCTTCTTGGTGTTGAGAGTGTGTGGGTGTCAGAGTGGAATTGAGGTCGGCAAGGAGAATTTCACAGCCATCAAATGACACAGGTAAAATTCTGATGGAAGGTATGCTTGGGAAGGTACCTTAAGGATTAAATTGGGATAAATGTGAATTTTGTAAGTGTTGTTCTAGATAAGGACTCATTGGTGGTCTTCCTAACTTGGAGGGAAAAATTGGAGAAGAGTGCAGATAGCAGGAAGATGAGATCTAGACTGTTGCAGGGCTGTAGTGAGTTTCAGCATTTAGGAAATGAGGGTGATAGAGAAAGAGAGATTCAGGAGTGTCTGACACATTTTGATATTTATTCCAATTGGGTCAGTCAGTCAGTAAGGAATATTAGCATTGCCAGACTAGGTGGCGTTGGTTTTGGGGATGGACGTTGAGGAGATGAGGTTAGAAAGTTGACTTGAATATCTGATAGAGACGTCTAGACAGATTATTTACCTTAGAATTATTTGCAGGCGTCAGACTGGATCCGGAAGATTTTTCGTGAGCAGCACCCCTGTGCCCTGGTAGGTGGCGTGGTTCGGCTTTGTGTGTCATTGTCATTGTTGTCAGCACCAGAAGTGATGTTTGTGGAGCCTATATAGGCACAGGCCGGGTGCGCTTATGCCAATTCATTTCTTTCTGCACCAGTCAGTGCAAATCCAGACAAGAGCTACACCTAGTCGTGTTTTGACTAACCTCGTTGGCCAACAAGAAAAGAGAGTGTTGTGCGTTGAGGCCTGGCTCTGCCATTGAGCACATGCCTGGGCTGTCTCCAAACCTCCCCAAGTTTCCAGGAGCTGTAGTGGCCCTTATCCAATTAAAAGAATTCTATGAAGCTGTTCCCCTCGTACTTGGTAGGGCAGTTTCCTCCAGTGCACCTTCGGTCCCGGAGGGTTTGAAAGCCCCCCCCTACTGGTTCTGCACTGATGGCTTTGACTTTGACGCCAGTAGGGCCATTGGGATCCATTCCTGGATCCGGACAGTCACTGGTTGTACCATGTCAACCTTTCCTGCCGCTGATCCTGATGCTGGTGCCTCAGCCCCAATCCTTATTCCAGACTCCGACAGGTAGCTGGACAGGTGTCATCCGACACCGCCTTCGAAGACGAGTGTAGCCGTGCCCTCCAGGTCAGAGCCTCAGCCCTATTCCTATGGGCTGGGAGGGGTTGCTGCACCCTGAAGAATACCAGCATTATGAAGGCGCCTAACATGGACTGGTGGGAAGCCAGTGGACTGGAAACCTCTCCAGACACTAGTATACTTTCGACAACCACTGTGTCTACGGAGGAGGGTGTATCCTTTGCAACGGTTGTGTCCTGGACCTCAGCCTAGCCTCAGTGGCAGTCAAGACCAATAGTCTTAATGTAGGAGCTGGAATCAAGTGTCTCCCCCTCGGAACCGGTACTCTCGTTCAACAAGCCCTCACTGACGTCCTACTGGGGACAGGGTCCAAATCCATCACAGGGGCTCTAGTAAATAGAACGATTGCCTGCCACCACTGCCCTGCTCCAGGACACCTAAACTTCCTCACCCAGTTTCAGAAAGCTTGGTCGTTCAGGTATCTAAGCTTCATGTTAATCCTGGTGCATTCCCTGCGCCCATGAACACGGAATCCAAGTGGCTGGATGCTTTAGGGAAGATGATGTTTTCTTCCATCAACCTGGAATTGTGGTTTGTGAACAACACATGCCTTTTGGGGTGCTACTTCCATGCCTTGTGTGTCACGGTTACATTCTGGTGCCAAAAAAAGACGGAGGCCTTCATCCTGTCCTAGACTTACGCCCCCTCAATTACTTCCTCAATAAAAAGTTGAAAATGCTCATGTTAGCTCAGGTCCTGTCTGCCCTGGACAAAGGAGACTCGATGATAGCGTTGGACTTGCAGGACGCCTATTTCTGCATTCTTATTCTGCCTCACCTCCACACTGTTGAAGAAACAATTAGCATCAGCTTAACTTTGGCTGCAGGTCCAGAGAGACCTGACGGCATCAGTCTTAGTAGTACCTTGGACAAAATTTCCCATTGAAGCGCTGGTTTGTTACATCCTGCTGCATTGGTTTCCTGCCTCTGGAAATCTAGATGCTCTAATGCCTGTGTCCAGCCAAGCAAGTCATCATCTCCATTAGTGTCTTCTCTTCAGGGTAGTTGATCTTGCCACCTCACTCCCTCAATGCTAACTATAGATGCTAGACACCTCATATTTGTTAAGTCACCCAATTTGGTGGATGACCCTCTTTTTACTGGCATTCACCCACCTACCAAAGTGCCTTTGGATGCACGCACAGCAGAGCTTGTACGTCTTGTGCGTTGTGCGCCACTTAAGACACCAAAGGCAAAACAAGTATGGGTTTGTCACCAACATCTGACATTGCCAGGCACCGCATGGTTTGAACCCTGTCTTTGTGGTGGACATCCTCATACCAGAAGACAAAATCTTGGAAACATATTTGACAAAAGGTTGAAAAAAGGTAAGTCAAAAAACCGACTGGGGTAGCTTTCTCCAGATCTGTGCTGACTGTCGTTGAAGGAAAAGAACATATGTCAGCATGCTGAACGATGCCAATGATACCTCCTACTGGCATGCATGGGTGTCGTTCTTCAAAAGTTTCTGGATCCAGTCTGACACCTCGGGATTGTTCTAAGACTAGGTAGAGTCTCTACTAGATAACATGTTACCGAAGGTAAGTAACTTGTTCTTTCAGTCATGAGGTTGACAGGCATATATTTTTCACTGATAAGACACTTTCTGCCTAGCTCCATGGACAAACCTCTGTAGTTTGGTAAAATAACTTACATACATATCTGAGATGGCCTCAGTGGCATACAATGTTCAAGCTTTGCTTGCAACCCTAGTGTGAGTTAAACCACCTTTATATGAGTCATCCCTACATTCTACATTTTATAAAAATCTGCAATGCCTCGATATCTTCAGCGAAGGTCTGGAAACAAATGTCCACACCTTATAAACATTCTGGATAAATAGAATCTGTTTATACCACTATTTAATATTAACTTGCTCACAATGACAATTATGGATAATCTATTGTCAACAGACAGTTTTGCTTTTCTCACAGATTTATTGCAACAGGCCTTGGTTTTGAGCCAATAACCTACTTTGAAACATGCCCCTGCAACCCACATCAGGTGTCCTCAGCCTCTACTTTGTTTAACATGGATTACTACTTGCATCCCAACCTTTACTAATTTGTAACTGTGCAACATATGACTTTGAACATGCACAGCCATACTTGCCTCCAGGGCTTATACTGTTTCCATTCTGTGTACTCACATGTGTACGTACAAAAGCTCTACACTTGTATCTGACTATTGGTGCTCTACTAACAACTTTCTGTTTTGTTAAGTGATGTAAGGTTTTATGGAGTAATATGAATATCAGTATCATGGATGATGTAATTTAAGATGTCATCAGTGATGTAATTTTAGATGTCATATCTCATCAATGATGTCATTTGAAATGGCTTTAACTGGCGAATTTCAGTGGATGATCAGTTATTAAACATTAGTTCTTATCTCATTTCAACACCTAACTATAACTATTTCAGTGAATTTATGTATGTTTTTTTTTTTATCATATTCAAAGTTGAGCATCCACCCAGACCCCTTTGGTAGGCTGCAGCCGACCCCCTGGCTCTGCATGACCATCAACAAGCCCCTGTGCCCACCCCCGCAGGCACCCTAACCCCAGCTGCACACAGTCAAAGGCCTTGTGCACTGGGAGTTGGGCAAAGTACCTAGCGTTTGGCCACCCCTGCATTCAACTTTTCCCCAATGTAAGAAAGTGGATGATTATTTTCAAAGGATGTGAGTCCTTCTCAAGTAATAAGTCTGCAACCTTTCATCTCTAGGAGCCAACTACCTCATTGTAGCACTTGGCTCTCTCAAAGTAAGGAGGCAGAGCAGTCTAAAGCCTTCTCAAGAAAGGAGGTGTAGGCTGGTACCCCAGTCCATGGGTATGCAACAAACAACACCCAATAAATAATTGTCCTGCCATTGCTTTTATCTATAGAAAAGAAACAAGTACTGTATTGTGCACACCACGCACTACTAAGTGCTATACATTAATTACAAATATTAACAGGTGGGCAGGTGAGAATACTTTTATTGACACTCTCCTAACAGTCTTAACTACTGGGGAGCCCTAAAACCTACAAAATGATACCCCCCATATATACTACATACAGTATAAGTGGTTGGTTTATCAAAAGGGAGGCCCGCTCGCTTTGTTATGGTGTCATTACATTCATAAAAGCAGAAGCATATCATAACAGACAATACAACACCATTAAAACTGGTAGGGACGATATCACCTCATAATGACATTTATTAGAACGGGTAAGGTTTTACTGTTAGCTTGGTGATGATAAAAAAAAAAAAATACCATTGTCTTCAGGACAAAATATAGTGCATCATTGTCCAGTTTGTCATTGTCAATAAAGCATTACATTTTCAATAAAACAAGCTTTAATCTTTTTTTTTATTTTCAACATGCTGCAAGTGCAGCATTAACACCCACTAACAGTGGTCCCCACACCCTAGAACTTCTGAGCAAAAGCCAAAGGTATTGGTGTGCTTGAAATTGTATAAAAGCTCTGTTGGGTTCACCAATTCTACCCTCGAAGAAACTTAGGGTGACTTTTTCAAAAGCTGTATTGGGGATCCTGTGGGGACTGCTACACTTCTTGCAGCCTCACAAACTTTTAGAATATGTTTTTGGTGCCCCTGCACTCTGGGGCACACGCACAATATGCACATTTTAAAACATCCTTGCAAGGACTTTGGAGTTCACTGGTTTAATACTATGCATTAATTTACAATTATGAATAAGTAGTTAGGTGGGAATATTTATGGTAACATCTTCCTAACAATCCACACCCCTAGCAAACCCTGAACGCTAAGACCCTGGTGCCACTCAAATATCCTAGACACAATGTAATGGCAAGTAGTTATCAAACGGCAGGGCCACTGGCTTCCTTAGGGGGTCAATACATTCATAAAAGGAGAAACATACCTGAATAGACCAATGCAACACCATTGAAAGTACTAGTGATGGGACCACCTTGAAATGACACTCTTTAGAACATGTATTGACTCACTGTTAATCTCATGATAATCATTAAAACATTCCCATGAACTTGATTAAAACATCATTTTCAATATTGTCACTGTTACTGTCACTTTACATGCTGCAAGCTCAGCCTTAGAATGCACCAACATTGATCCCCACTCTCTAGAGTCTCTTAACAAAGGCTTAAAGAGTTGTTAAAACTGTAAACTCTCCTGGGGTCACCAGTTTAACTCCCCATGGGGCTTAGGGTAGCTTTGAAAAAAGGTATATGGGATCCTGTGGGAACTGCCACAACCATGACAGCCCCACAAACATTTAGGAACACCGTTGTCTTCTCTAGGGCACCACAAACGGATTAGAAATAGTCTTTCAAAACGTTATGGTGTGCTCCAGACCCCAGCTGATTGGAGCCTGCCGTGGCCTTTGGATGCGTCTACTGCATGGAAAGTGTTTTTTTTAAAAAAATTTTTTAAATAATGGGTGCCCCAGTCCACCATGCAGTGCACACAGCATTACTTTTTATATCTGGGCTGCCGGGTGAACCCACCTGCCCCCACAGCTGCTGATGTCTCCCCTCAAATACAGTACAGGTGTTTTATGCTGCATCTGAGCCAGCATCCTTCACTACTCCTGCCTACGCTAAAAGGGGACGGGCGCACTCTTTCTGCCTGTGCTCAGCATGAGTGGGAGATCAGAGGGCAAGCGCTTCCTCCTCACCCACCAGACTTGGGCACTTGGGGCAGAAGGAGTGCGCAGTAGGTGGTGTTCTTGCTCCCCAGAGACGGAAATTGAAAGAACACAGCAGCGCTTATTTTGTTCATGTCTGCTCCTGGGAAGATGGGGGAACTCTCAATCAAAATACAAGTGGACCAGGCTGCATGCATACCCTCTTCAACCATTCATATTATTTTTGAATCTTCTTGCTCTGAAACATGGTGGCTTATTCTTCCCCAGGGGTTTAAGAACCTTGGGAAACAGAGTGCTACTCATGGCTGTTCTCAGCTGGTCTGCTAGGAACTATGCTTTTCTCAGCCCTGTCTCTGCCTCTGGTTGCCCGTTTTGGAAGCTTTTGGTGTCCTTTTGTTCCTACTGACCCATTTAGCCCCCTGTCCCCCATATGGCCATGAGGGTTATTGTATAATCACTCTGCCCTTTGTATGGCCTTATTTTTTTTTCCAAGGATCCTTAATGGTTGCTCAGCGTATTCTTCATATTTTAGCCAGTCAATTAAAATTCACCCATTCACTTCATATTGGCCAAAAATAGCTTATCTGGACCCCAGTGGGCCAGATAGCTCTAACTTTTTACCAGCATTATCCCATTAATTCTCACTGAATACCCTTTTAAACTCTAATTTCTCAAATTTATCACGCCTTTTGAGTAAAGTTCTAAGTTTTTGCCAAAGTTGATTTCATGCCACTTAGTCATTTTGAAGGGGAAATTTCCTATGGGAATTATCAGGAGAAGTTGCATTTTTTGGGGCCCCCTTCTCTGTTTTTTGGTGTCCGCTTGATGGATCAGCGTAAAGCTTTCTGTGAAAATGTTAAAGTGGCTAAAATGTGTTTTGGAAAGTTTTGCGCAGCTTCATCAGACACTGTCAGAATTGTTAAAGATCAGAAATGCCTTTTTTTATGGAAACTCTGACTTTGCTGTGTAGTGTGGTCAATTTTATGTATCCTTTGCGCGTTAGCTTCAGGCTTTAGGCCTTTGTGCACTTTGCCCTGGATGTATTTTATTCCTTTGCTCGCAGCTTAGAGCCTCTGTGCACTTTGATCTAAATGCTTTTTATTCGGCTTCGTACTGTTATTTTTCAAATAACCAGTTCTACGGTCTTGTTTTATTTTTTATATCACACTGTATAGCCTACTTTAGCACTTGAGTCCTCAATAACACATTCTTGTTCACTCTGTGCTTTAGTCAACCATACAGTCTGGTACATTGCCGATAGACGTGGTAGGAGTTTAGTCTTTGGCATTCTTGCGTAGGGACATTTTGTGATCACACTGACATGTTAGTTACAAAAACACTTCCTTGTCCCAATACACGCAAGAGGGAGATTCCGACCAGGGAACCACAACTAGACGCTGACTGCCTCGTTGCAGATGCTGAACCAGATCATAGGCCTTTGCTCAGGTATGAGGGGTTATGGCTTCCCAGGGAATCTGAAAGGCAAGTTAGAAGCTTAACATGCTGTGCTCGAAATAGAACTAGCTGAGAGAGAGTAGAAATGATTAACACCATGATACGTTATTCTTATGTTTCACTCTCCTCGTTACTATTTCAATCCTACTGTGTTGTATGGTTCTGGTTATTGCGGCTCACGCCTTAATATCTAAAATGCAGTCGTTTTATTAAAACAATCTATAAAACTCAAACTGCCTTAGTCATTTTTATATGAGATCGTACTGTAAATGAGAGAGCTGGTTTGGATCTGAATGACCACGACTTCCCTGAGAAGTTCTAAGATGTCATGCACTCGGCTGCCAAATCATCCCTTCCCCTTGGGAGAGATGAGGCACTGCTAGTTAGCCGGAGCAAAACCGGATTTAGGGTGACAGAGGTCCTTCCAAGTGGGTCAGACTCAGTCCCCCACACCGTGAACAATCCTGCTACCTAGAAATCCAGTAGTCTCATTTAGGATAATGAGAGCCCACGCGACATGGCGCCACCAACGATTGGTCTGGCTCTAATTTTCGGGTCCGGCTGACTCTCTCTTGGTCTCATATATATATTGACTCCTCGGTTCCGTATACGGAGACGTCCGTGGCACTGAGGACTTCCGCCACCGCAATATTGGTAGATCCTATTAATAGCGGTTGGTTGTTCAAGCTTGAACTTTGAAAGGAAAACCCCGATATTGGTGTGCCTTCTCTGCCCTAGGGCTGTTTTTATAATGGCAAATCCTCAAGTAGTGAACATAGCGCTTAATATGCGCCATCCGCTAATGGGACATCTGATAGCACATGGTCTCACGAACCAGGGGGGTCCGGTCACGTTTGTGGTGGACGCCCATGCAGCTTATAGAACAGAGCTTTTTTTTATTCCTGGGTTGTATTTCCAGCATTTGATGGGGGTACAAACACTTTTCACGAATACACTCTTGCTAATGTCCCTGGTCAATACAGGGCATATGCATATTTAGAGATACCTCTATCATATCAAGAACATAATAATTGGCTTGATGGCGCCCTACCCCACACTATAGCACCTGTTAGGTTAGGTCCACTGAGTAATGATGGTCCTACCTGGCCTTTATTGGCTACCTATACACCACATCCTGCGGTTGCTCAATTGGCGGTTGCTGAAGTTTGTCGCTTATATACGGAATTAACGGCTACATATAGACGTTTGGTTCAATTTGTGATGCGGACACTTAACACAAACCCAGCACGTGCTGCTCCGGTGCAACACCATGCAGTGGTTCCAGGGGTAAATCCGACCACTGTACACTCAGTTATGGGTAAAGTCCCAGCAAAACGGGAGGAAACTCCATTTTGGCTGGCGCAAAAAATTGATACGCTGGAAGCAGTATTTCCCCATACGGGACCTCAGGATAAACATAGAATATTGACGATGTGTTTGCCTTATGGAATGGTTCCTACTGTGGACCATTGTAATACTTGGGGCATGGTGTTTGCCGCGCTCTACACTACAGCACACGGTACACCAACATTGGCTAATCTACCGGAAGTGCTGAAACAAATTCAGCATGAATATGGAGCTGCCCCAGCCTTAGATTTAGGGATGCAGCTGATGGGCAATTTTGCCGCGGTTTCTTCTATGATTTTGAATAATCTCAAAGGGGAGGCAGTAGCACTAACGGTGCGTATGCGTCTTCGAGACGTCCCGCAAGGTAACCAGGAGCGGGAACTGCTGAGAATAATAGCAGAAACATATTCGAGTATCGGTCGTGATAGCCTTGGGGCTAGACCGCAGAAACCCCAGTTACAGGGTAAGAATAGTAAAGATACTACTAAACAACAGCAACCTGAGGGTACTAAAAAGCGCTGGGAGAAAAAACAACAAACACCTAAAAAGGATAGGGGGCAATCTCCGCAACCGGAGACCCCGCAGAATAGGTATAATCTCAGGAATAGGGATAATTTGAAGACGCCTGATAGATATCAATATACTGATATGCGCCAATCTCGTTCCTTTCAGGACTCCTCGGAAAAGAGAAATGAGAGAGGCGGAGAACAGAGTACGTGAAACTGAGACAGGAGTCACAACGCTCAACTGAGGTTTCTGTCAAACAAGAAGAGAAACCGATCCAACAGAAACAACAATTTAAAAAGAAGAAAGTGGCAGCAGTCTCAGTTAGACATGCCACTCAAGAAGAGAGTTCTCTTGAAGAACAGGACATGGGCGTTGGCACTGTTAGACAGCGCGGCAGAGGTCACAATAGTTCGCCGGAATCTTCAAGAGCATCTGGAGGTGAAAGCAACTGATGACTTCATACAAGTCGAAACAGCAGATATGCGTGTCTCTGATCCCGATAGAGTTTATACAGTAACTTTACTATTAGAAGGGGACATTGAGTGCACTATAAAAGCCATCTTTTGGGACCGTGTGGTCAAATTGTATGACGTTCTGCTGGCCGAACAGGATTGGCCTCCTGACTTTGTTCGTGACTGTCCAGTTGGGGAGGAGGTTATTACACCTTCACTCTCACCGCTTGTTCCGGGAGAACTAGCAGAGTCCTATAGTAAAACATGGGCCCTAGCTCAAGCCCCCGCCCTACATAGAAATAATGTGGGGTGGGATAGAAATTCACCTTATCATGTAATTCTGATAAAGGGCGAACCTCAGCCGCAACCGCAATATCCTATAAAATTTGAGGCAAGGGCATCGGTAAGGAAAATACTTACACAATTGGAGTACCAGGGAGTAATTGAATCCTGTGTCTCGCCGATGAATAATCCCTTGTTTCCAGTTGCTAAACTGGACCATTCATATAGGATAGTGGTGGATTACAGACATTTAAATGGACATACACGCACATATGCAATACAAAATTCACATAGCGCAGCGCTCATGAATAATATTGTGCGTAAGAAATACCAAACAACATTAGATATCTCGAATGGATTCTTCTGCCAAAATATAGCCCCCGAAAGTAGGGACTATACGAGCTTTAGTGCGTTTGACTCTTAGAAAAAGTTTTGTCGTCTGCCTCAGGGGCATAAAAATAGCCCAGGACTATTTTCGGCTTGTATAACAGAGATTCTGCACGAGTTGGACCCTGAAGCATTATCATATGTTGATGATATACAGGGAGTGCAGAATTATTAGGCAAATGAGTATTTTGACCACATCATCCTCTTTATGCATGTTGTGTTACTCCAAGCTGTATAGGCTCGAAAGCCTACTACCAATTAAGCATATTAGGTGATGTGCATCTCTGTAATGAGAAGGGGTGTGGTCTAATGACATCACCACCCTATATCAGGTGTGCATAATTATTAGGCAACTTCCTTTCCTTTGGCAAAATGGGTCAAAAGAAGGACTTGACAGACTCAGAAAAGTCAAAAATAGTGAGATATCTTGCAGAGGGATGCAGCACTCTTAAAATTGCAAAGCTTCTGAAGCGTGATCATCGAACAATCAAGCGTTTCATTCAAAATAGTCAACAGGGTCGCAAGAAGCGTGTGGAAAAACCAAGGCGCAAAATAACTGCCCATGAACTGAGAAAAGTCAAGCGTGCAGCTGCCACGATGCCACTTGCCACCAGTTTGGCCATATTTCAGAGCTGCAACATCACTGGAGTGCCCAAAAGCACAAGGTGTGCAATACTCAGAGACATGGCCAAGGTAAGAAAGGCTGAAAGACGACCACCACTGAACAAGACACACAAGCTGAAACGTCAAGACTGGGCCAAGAAATATCTCAAGACTGATTTTCTAAGGTTTTATGGACTGATGAAATGAGAGTGAGTCTTGATGGGCCAGATGGATGGGCCCGTGGCTGGATTGGTAAAGGGCAGAGAGCTCCAGTCCGACTCAGACGCCAGCAAGGTGGAGGTGGAGTACTGGTTTGGGCTGGTATCATCAAAGATGAGCTTGTGGGGCCTTTTCGGGTTGAGGATGGAGTCAAGCTCAACTCCCAGTCCTACTGCCAGTTCCTGGTAGACACCTTCTTCAAGCAGTGGTACAGGAAGAAGTCTTCATCCTTCAAGAAAAACATGATTTTCATGCAGGACAATGCTCCATCACACGCGTCCAAGTACTCCACAGCGTGGCTGGCAAGAAAGGGTATAAAAGAAGGAAATCTAATGACATGGCCTCCTTGTTCACCTGATCTGAACCCCATTGAGAACCTGTGGTCCATCATCAAATGTGAGATTTACAAGGAGGGAAAACAGTACACCTCTCTGAACAGTGTCTGGGAGGCTGTGGTTGCTGCTGCACGCAATGTTGATGGTGAACAGATCAAAACACTGACAGAATCCATGGATGGCAGGCTTTTGAGTGTCCTTGCAAAGAAAGGTGGCTATATTGGTCACTGATTTGTTTTTGTTTTGTTTTTGAATGTCAGACATGTATATTTGTGAATGTTGAGATGTTATATTGGTTTCACTGGTAATAATAAATAATTGAAATGGGTATATATTTGTTTTTTGTTAAGTTGCCTAATAATTATGCACAGTAATAGTCACCTGCACACACAGATATCCCCCTAACATAGCTAAAACTAAAAACAAACTAAAAACTACTTCCAAAAATATTCAGCTTTGATATTAATGAGTTTTTTGGGTTCATTGAGAACATGGTTGTTGTTCAATAATAAAATTAATCCTCAAAAATACAACTTGCCTAATAATTCTGCACTCCCTGTATATCTGACGGACGATGAGTTACTGCAACATTTATGGCACGTAGCGCGCATTGTTGTGGGATTTGCTGATATCGGCTATAAATTTAATTTTAAGAAATCAAGAATTGCCTTCCTCAGCGTCATTTTCCTGGGATATGAGCTGTCGAATGAAGGCAAGAGCTTAGTGCCACACTTTTTGGAGAAATGTGCTCAGTTGCAGCCTCCTAATACGGTTTGGAAACTCCAGTCGTTATTGGGGTTTCTAAATTGTGGCAGAACTTACATTCCTGATTACGCTACACGTATAAAACCATTATACGAGTTGATTCGCCCACATTTTTCATGTAGATTATGGACGAATGAGCATACAAATATTCTTCGAGATTTGCAAACTGATCTCTTAGCAGTAAAACATTTACACACCCGGGACAATAAAACGAATCTGGTTATCAGGGTTATACCTGGTGCCGTGGGATTTACATATGTCACCTTTCACGAGGGTGAGACAGTCCCAATAGCATACAAGTCGCACTTGTACTCGGCTGCAGAACAACGTTTTGCACAAACTGAGAAAATTGTCACTGCTGTACAAATGGCTGTTATTAAAGAAAGACCTCTTGCCCAGGGCCAACGCATCATTGTTGTTTCCCCGATTCCAGCCTTAGAGGCTGTTACAAAAGCGAGTGTTCCTAATTCGAAAGCTTTACACCCGCGATGGATACAATGGGCAACGTCTTTGACAGCCACTGATGTAGATAACATATTTGACCCTAAACTGCAGACTCAAGAATTTCTTCAATATGAAATGGAGTACCCAATTCCCGCTGGTACATTGCCTATTGACCAATATCAGGTGGTCATGTATACCGATGGCTCTGCGCAACCAGCGGTTGGGACTAAACAACAATATTCTGCTGCATGTGCGGTGGTGAGCGGCTATATGGAGGGGGAAGTGTTCTGCCCCCAACATACTTATATGCAGACCTTGGGAGTTTGTACGGCACAGTTGGCTGAGCTGAAAGCTCTATTGTTAGCCTTGGAACAAGCGGATCCAGCGATATTTACATTGCTTGTTTGTGACTCCTATTACTGTGTTCAGTCTTTCAATGAATATTTGCACTACTGGAGGGTGAATGGGTTCAGAGATTCCAAAGGTAACACCATTAAACACAAATTGCTGTGGGGAAAGGTTGCGGATCTGAAGGAAACGCTTCCTAAAGTCCATGTTGTGCATACACTTGGACACCAGCACGTTGGAATACACGTTGCTGGAAATGCTTTGGCTGATGAAGCCGAAAAATCGGCAGTGGCAGTTGCCACTGTGGCCGCAGTAACTCGTTCGAGTTCCAAACCAGACACAGAGATTTTGACTGCTATAAAAGCTACGGCTGATGGCACGCCATTTCCTAAAGGATTCCCTTCTAAATATAGTTACTATATGGGTGGTATGCTAAACGCTGTAGTTAAAATACCAGGCGTTGGTGTACGTGAAATGCCCAATAAAATTGAGAGACCTCGATTAATAACTGCAGCACATGAGGGGGCGGCTTCTGCCCATGCAGGCGTGGCAGCCACAATTTCACTCTTACAGGCCCGTTACTGGTGTCCTGGTCTCTATAAAGAGACAAAGCAGTATGTCCTTTGTTGTGACATCTGTCAACAAATTAAAGTTTCCACGGCTAAACGCCCGCAGCAGACGCCCCTCCTCATATCAAATAAACCTTTACAGTGTGTGTACTTGGACCATTGTGGTCCACTGACACCAAATAGTGCATACAAATATATATTGGTTGCTGTAGATTCGTGCTCCAGATTTGTGTGGGTCTGGCCACAGCGCTCGGCTGACGCTCGAACTGTTATTAAAGATTTGCGCATCTTTGTCTATACATATGCAGTTGCAGCTTTTCATTCGGACCAGGGCCCTGCCTTTGCCTCTAAGGCATTCAGGGACACCATGGCTTCGTTGGGGGTCCAGCTCCAGTTCTCGTCTCCATTTCATCCCAAGGGAAATTCTGTCATGGAGCGTTTAAATCGCCATTTAAAGCAATCCTTAATGGACAGAGTTATAGGTACGGGTCGTGGTTGGCTAGCCCACCTGTATGGAGTACAGAGAGCACTTAATAACTTGCCTAGAAGGTCCCTGGGGGGTCGTACTTCATATGAGTGCCTGTTTGGGACACAAATGTATGTTCCTGATCTAGATGGTCCTGGTTTGGAGACGGTGGATACGCCCTTTGACATAAATGATCGTGTCACTGTTTTGCAGGATTTACAACAATTCCGTGAAGATAACTCTTCTGCAAGTGCTGCCTCCACAGGAATTAAGGATGAACCGGTAACGTCTACTGATTGGATTCCCAAGATTGGGGATCTTGTGCGTGAAAAGGTCGCAGTGAAAAAAGAATTTGGTCCTTCTTATCGGGTGCCTGTCCCTGTGATAGGGATCAGTGGCATAAGAGCTGTGATTTTGCCTCCGTTGCGAGGGGCCAAAGGAGATCGCTTTGTTTCCATTGACAATGTCAAGTTACAACATGTGGCCAATTCTGCACAGCAGACCAAGAGGAACACCCAGTAGTTCCGGAATCCCTCTCACTACTGGGGAAGAAGTTCCGCTGCAGGTGATTTGCACCGACGCTATTTCCTCTCCGAGCTTGGGGAGGGTGGAAGCTGATCTTGCGATTGTTCCACAGACAGCAAATGATTTGGAATCCTTTGATCAAGTTGCTGTACGCTCTACTGATGTTGCTGAAAATGTGGTTTATAGCGTGCCAAGGCGAGAGCCACCATCTGCTTCTTTGTTTACGATTGCACCTTTTGCGAGAACTGCCTCTGGCTGCTTCAATCAATCAATCAATCAATAATTTATAAAGCGCGCTATGTACCCGTCAGGGTTTCGAGGTGCTAGGGGGGGGGGTGCTGCTATCGTTCGAAGAGCCATGTCTTGAGGAGTCTCCTGAAGGTGAGGAGGTCCTGGGTCTGGAGTGAGTTCCAGGTTTTGGCGGCGAGGTAGGAGAAGGATCTGCTGCCAGAGGTCTTGCGCTGGATTCGGGGGACGATGGCGAGGGCAAGGTTGGCAGAGCGTAGTTGACGTGAGGGAACATAGAAGTTGAGTTTGGTGTTCAGGTAGGCGGGTCCGGTGTCGTTTAGAGCCTTGTGTGCGTGGGCGAGGAGTTTAAAGGTGATCCTCTTGTCCACGGGGAGCCAGTGGAGGTCCTTCAGGTGAGGGGAGATGTGACATCGGCGGGGTATGTCGAGGATCAGGCAGGCGGATGCGTTCTGGATGCGTTGGAGTCGTTTGATGTCTTTTGTTGGGATGCCTGTGTAGAGTGCGTTGCCGTAGTCGAGTCTGCTACTGACGAGGGCTTGGGTCACTGTCTTTCTGGTTCCTGTTGGAATCCACTTGAAGATCCTGCGAAGCATTCGGAGGGTGTTAAAACAGGAGGATGAGACTGCGTTGACCTGTTTGGACATGGTGAGGGTGGAGTCGAGGATGAAGCCGAGATTTCGTGCGTGGCTGGCTGGGGTGGGTGGGGGGCCCAGGGCGATGGGCCACCACGAGTCGTTCCAGGCCGAGGGGGTGCGCCCGAGCATGAGGACTTCCGTCTTGTCGGAGTTGAGTTTCAGGCGGCTGTTGTTCATCCACTCGGCGATGGATTTCAGTCCCTCGTGGAGGTTGGCTTTGGCGGTGAGAGGATCTTTGGTCAGGGAGAGGACGAGTTGGGTGTCGTCGGCGTAGGTGAGGATGCTGAGGTTGTGCTGGCGGGCCAGTTGTACGAGGGGGCCATGTAGACGTTGAACAGCGTTGGGCTTAGTGAGGAGCCTTGGGGTACGCCGCAGATGAGGTTGGTGGCATTGGAGCGGAAAGGTGAGAGTCGGACCCTCTGGGTTCTGCCGGAGAGATATAGGATGAGATCCAATTGAGGGCCTTTTCTTGGATGCCGGCTTCGTGTAAGCGGGTTAGTAGGGTGCGGTGGCAGACTGTATCGAAGGCGGCTGATAGGTCTAGGAGGATCAGGGCTGAGGTTTCGCTGTTGTCCATTTGTAGTCTGATGTCATCCGTGGCGGCGAAGAGTGCAGTCTCTGTGCTGTGGTTTCGTCTGAAGCCAGATTGGGAGGGGTCAAGGATGGAGTTGTCTTCTAGGTAGTGGGCGAGCTGTGCGTTGACGATCTTCTCGATGACTTTCGCTGGGAAAGGGAGGAGGGAGATCGGTCGGAAGTTTTTGAGATCGTTGAGGTCAGCCTTAGGTTTCTTGAGGAGGGGTTGGATTTCTGCGTGCTTCCAGCTGTCCGGGAAGGTAGCGGTGTTGAAGGAGAGGTTGATGATCTTTCGTAGTACGGGGGCGATGGTGACATCGGCTTTGTTGAACATGTGATGTGGGCAGGGGTCAGAGGGAGATCCTGAGTGGATGGAGTTCATGGTCTTTAGGGTTTCGGCGTCGTCTACTTGGGTCCAGGTGGTGATGTGGTCGGCGTGGGAGGAGTTGTTGGGGGTGGGGTCTGGCGGAGGTGAGGTGTTGAAGCTGTCGTGGATGGCTGCAATTTTCTGGTAGAAGAAGGTGGAGAGATCGTCGCAGAGTTTCTGGGATGGAGGGATGTCGTTGACAATGGCGTTGGGGTTGGCGAGTTCCTTCACGATGCCGAAGAGTTCCTTGCAGTCGTGAGCGTTGTTGAGGCGTTCTGTGAAGTGGGAGCTCTTCGCGAGTCGGATCCGTTGGTGGTGTTCACGGTTGGCTTCCTTGAGGGTAGCGAGGTTCTCGGGTGTGCGCTCGAGGATCCATTTTTTCTTGAGTTTCTGGCAGGTGCGTTTGGAGGTGGTTAGTTCGTCTGTGAACCAGGCTGTTTTTTTCTTTTCTTGGTTGGCGGTGGGTTTCTTGAGCGGGGCTAGGATGTTGGCGCAGTCGAGGATCCATTGTTGGAGGTTGATGGCGGCGGAGTCTGGGTCGGTGGGGTCGGGTGGTGGGTTTTTGGCGAGGGTGTTGGTAAGTTGATCTTCGGTGATCTACCACTGATGATACTGTGTGGGACTCCTCGTCCTCTTTAACATCAGCCCTGGGTCCACGTAAGCTGCTGTGTTGGCTCAAACATACATATTTTGTTGTTCCTTGGAACTATCTGTGGCTTTTTATGACTGTGATGACTCTTTTCCTGTGGCGGGGGCGTGGCCACGGAGCCGAGCATGGCGCACGCTTGAAGGATCGGCTCCGGAGGGGCCGACTCTGCATCGGTGCCTGGAGGCGTTGAGGCGGGTGCTCCGGTGTGCGGAGCGGTAAGCGGCGGGTGCCGTGGAAGGGGAGATCGCGGAGGTGCGGTCTTACCCCCCCGGAGCGGGTCCCTGAGTGTCCCGGGCTGATCGGGACGGCGAGGAGGCCGCGGCCCGGCCGGCCGGCGGATGAGGCGTTGACGCACTGAGCCAGAGAGCTCCCCGAGCGGGGGAGCAGCGGAGAAGCAGCCGTCACGGGCGGGGCGACCGGGGTGCGGCTGCGGCCCTGAGGGGCGGCCTTGGATGGACTTGCACGCGTCGGCGCGGACCTGGGCCGCGGCCTCGAATAAAGCGGGGCTCGGCGCCCGGTGCTGGCCTCGAGGGCGGTGCCGCCCGGAGGATGGGGTGAGGCCCGGAGCGCCTGCTGGAGGCCCCTGTCAGCATCGGACCGGCCTTCTGCTTGGAGGACGGAGCCTGACGCCCTCCCCTGACTGAGAGTCTACGCAGACCTGTGAGAAACGGAGGTGAGAGGCCCTCCGGAACCACCCGGTAAGGAGTCCACTTCGAGCGTGTCCAACTGGGGAACACATGGCCGGAGCCCTGGGGTCTGCTGCCCGGCAACCACTGGGGGCCCACAACGCGAACTACCGCGCCCCGGGTGCCCTGGGCTGAGCGCTGGCTGTCTTTTGTGGGGCGAGACAACGGGGATTCACCTGACGTCACCTACTGCCATCTTCCTGTGTTGGAGGTCGGGGACCCGTGTTGCCGGGTACGGGGCTCCCTTTGCTGGACCGGACCGAACCGGATCGAAGGTCCTTGCTGAACCAAACACTTATGCATACAGCAACGCAGAACCATAATAGAGTGTCAGCTCCGTTTTAGCCAAAAACTGATCCCCTGCCTATGGAGCAGAAATTGTGCGAAGGGGGGGACTGAGCAAGGCGCACTTGAGAGCATTCGGTTTGCGGGGGACCGTTAGTGGTTCTGGGCCTAAGCGCACTGGGCGCTAGCCTCGCTGAGTCGCCCCTACTTGCCTGGCAAATGCCCCCCAAGGGCAAGCATAAGAGTAAGACCATGGATACCCCGGCACATGCACCACTGGGGGAGAATGAACAGACCACGCAAAGCCAGCCGCAAAACAAAATGCAAGACACTCTTGACAAAATTCTGGGCGCCATTGAGGACACCAAATCCACATTACAGCGCGACATCAATCAGGTGGCGATAGAGGTGGGCCTCCTGAGAGCTGATCATCACAAACTGGCGGATAGAGTAAAAGAAGCGGAGGCAACGCTAGCGGAAGTAGTCCCAAAACACGATGATGTATCAGCGGAGGTGACTTCGTTGGTTGGCAGAGTGGCGAAGCTTGAACAGCGAGCTGAAGAAGCAGAGGGCAGGAACAGAAGGAATAACATACGTGTGGTGGGCCTCCCTGAAGGAGCCGAGGGGCCGAATATGTTGGAGTTTTTGGAGAAATGGCTACGCACAGTTGTCGCACCGGGATGTCTGACCCCCTTCTACTCATTGGAGCGAGCACACCGGGTACCGGCTAGTCCACTGGCTCCTGGCAGGCCACCGAGAACAGTAATAGCTAGGCTCCTGCACTACAGGGACAGAGACATTCTTTTACAGAAAGCCAGGGAAATGGGCCCGTTTAAAATAGCCAATGGTGAAGCGACACTATTTCCTGACTTCACCTTAGAGGTCCAAAACAAGCGTGCTAGCCGTTAAAAGAGCATTGCGTGAAGAGGGGATACAGTATTCGCTGCTCTACCCAGCAAGATTACGAGTGATCGCGGAAGGGAAGACCACGTTCTTCCAGGCTCCAGAGGAGGCATGGGAATGGCTCGAAAGGTCAGGGACACGGTCGACGCGACTGACACCGGAAAGTCGTGGGAAGAACGGGACCCGGCGGGCCCCGAAGGGGAAAAGGCTCAGAGACCGCCAGAGACTAGCACCAACGAGGACACAGAGAGAAACTGGCAGGAGGGAGGCCCTGGAGGCAGCGGCCAAAGTGAGTGGAGAATCGCCGACCCGGGAGATATCTGAAGAAGAATCGGAAGACACGGTAGTGTCTTCGCCCGACGGCTCTGGGGACTCGACTTATGCGCCAAAAGTGACCCCGCAGACCGCTGATGATCTTGCATAGATTGACCCCGCACCGGCGCTGAAAGGCGAGACAAGATAAGAAACGAAATGGCCCCTCCGGACCTGGCCGCCCCCCCGAACCTGACTCTTGCCTGTCAGTCCTGACTGGCGAGTATTGAAGTGATGTGTTTGAATAATTTGCTGTGTTGCAGTACTTATTGGGCAGCCTACAGTTCCGAAGGTGCCCTGGGGATGGGGAGTTGGGGTTTGCAGTTATTAGTTATATCGGCTACACGTGCGAAATGGTACGAACATGTGGAAGGTACATACTTGTGGGGGACTCGATTGGGGCCTGGGGTGTGCCGGCCCTTCATGCAACAGGCTTTTAGAATAGGATGGCGAATTATAATATCATAACTTGGAACGTCAGGGGGATGGGTACTCCTGCTAAGAGACATAGGATCCTTTCCTTTCTGAAAAGGAGAGGGGTGCAAATAGCTATGCTACAGGAAACCCACCTCGCATTCGGAGAGGGAGAGAAGCTAAGGCGGAGGTGGAGGGGGCAGGTGTTCGCCACAGAATATTCAGCTTACGCAAGGGGAGTCTTGATCTGGATTAGGGCGGGGGTCCCCTTCACGATTGATTCCTCCAACATTGACAATGAGGGAAGGTTTGTCATATTGGAAGGGAGATTACAGGGGCTCCAGTTGACCCTGAGTTGCATATACGCCCCCAACCAGGACCAAACAACATTTATGATGACTCTGTCTAGGCACCTTACTCGTCAACACACGGGGGAAGTACTGATAGGTGGAGACTTTAACGCAGTGCTCGACACAGACCTAGATAGATCTACCCCCCCACTGCTGGGAGCAGCATCAACCAAAACAGCTAAAAACTTAGTTGGGTGGCTAGAAGCCTGGGGCCTAGTGGACGCTTGGCGGTTACAACACCCAGTGACTAGGGACTACTCGTTTTATTCGGGTCTCCACCAGGTACATACCAGAATAGATAGGATAGTTTGTACTCCGGGACTGGCTCGTAGAGTGACCCATGCTGAATACCTTGCCCGCACAATTTCAGACCACAACCCTCTATTACTGACGTGGAGAGCATCACAGGACAGACCCCCCATACCGGCATGGAGAATGCTCCCGACAGCGCTTGAAGATCAGGCATATAGGGAGGAATTAAGATGCTACCTAACAGAACTTATAGAAACTAACCAGGGATCCACTTCCTCCAGAGGCATGGAGTGGGAGACACTTAAAGTGGGGACACGGGGTCACTGTCTTGGCCAGTCAGTAGGGATAAAACGCACGCTCGAGAGAGAATTAAATGCGTTGGAGAGAGTCATACACAAGGGGGAGCTGAAACAGGGCGCCGCAGGGCAAGTGGACGAAGAATACGATCGTGCACGTAGAGAGTGCTCCCAGGCTGAAGAGCGACTTAGATGTCATAATATGCAAAGACACTTGGCATCCATACAGTCAGAGGAGGGAAGGTCTGGTAGACTATTGGCATGGTTGGTGCGCCCGAATAGAGATAGTGACCCTATTGCAAGCGTATTAGACAGGGGAGGTACACGTAGACTCAGCCCAGAATCCATAAATGACGCATTTAGAGATTACTACACACACCTATATAGGAGGCCCGCTGACATGGAAAGGTGGACCATTGACAACTTTCTAGCTACGATTCCACTGCCAGTATTGAGTCCAGAGGGCAGGGTCGGCTTGGGGGGCCCAGTGACTGCGGAAGAGACGGTTGAGGCAATTACACAATTGGCCCCTGGGAAGACCCCGGGAACAGATGGTCTTCCTATGGACTTTTATAAAAAATATAAAACCTTACTGGTCCCCAGACTGTTAGAAATGTATAGGGAATCGGCAAAGAACAGAGAACTCCCACGCACATTGCGCGAGGCATTGGTAGTGCCACTTCCTAAAACAAACAGCAAAGAAGCATCGGTGACAGACTACCGCCCGCTATCAATGCTAAATAGCGACTTTAAGATCCTCAGTAAGATCCTTGCCAATCGCCTGTTGCCCCTTATGCCCACCCTGATACATCCTGATCAGAACGGTTTCATACCCGGTCGCAGCACCTCCCTAAACCTTAGGCGTATTTTCTCTATCATACATATGCCTAGTGAATCAAAGCCGCCAACCGGGACCCTGCTAGCAGTGGACTTTGAAAAGGCCTTTGACTCAATTAGGTGGGACTACCTGAGGGCGACAATGCTGAAGATGGGCCTGGGGGAGGGCTGGGTTGAATGGGTGGACCTGCTATACTCATCCCCGCTGGCAAGGGTCAAGACAGGTAGGACAGTTTCTGGAGCCTACCCAGTACATCGAGGAACCAGACAGGGGTGTCCCCTGTCCCCATTGTTGTTCGCCCTAGCGATGGAGCCCCTGGCGGCCTGGGTACGAGGGGAGGGAGCTGATAGAGGGATTCAGTGGGGGCCTATTGACCATATTATATCGCTATATGCAGATGACATCCTGATCTATCTTAGAGACGGGGCGAGTGGCCTCCCCTGGGCCCTGTCCGCCCTGGAGGAATTTGGGGTAGTGTCGGGATTGCGACTTAATCGTAATAAAACATATGTGTTCCCCCTGGTGCCCGGATATAGTTGCCCAGCAACATGCCCAATAGATCTGAAATGGGCCCCACAGACATTTAAATATCTGGGGATCCAGATTTATCATGACGTGGGAGACTTAAGAGAGGGCAATCTTGGTAGCGCGCTCCGATCCCTGAGACCCTCGGTAGAATTTTGGCGCTCTTTGAAGCTGTCGGTGATGGCCAGGGTGGCGCTGTCCAAGATGATCATGCTCCCCCGACTCCTCTACTAGTTTGCCAACTTACCAATACTAATACCCCGAGCATGGTTCCGCGACCTGAATGCAATACTCAGAGAACTAATATGGGACAATGGGCGCAGACGAACTACACTTGCAACTATTTGCAGACCACCCAATGCGGGTGGCCTGGGAGCCCCCGACTTTGAAGCATACTATCTAGCATCCCAACTACAGTGGATATCCGGCTGGCTAGTGGGCCAGGGCCAACTTGATCTATACACAGCCCAAGGACCAATAGATTCGGCATGGATTGCGACATGCATGACAAACAGGAAGATAACCCCCCCTGGGAACAATATAATGATAAAAGTGGCGCTGGCATGCTGGAAAAGATGCATGAAGAGAGTGGGAGTAGGCCCCCCATACTCCCCAGCTCTACCACTAGCGGTGCTTGCCATAGAACCCAAGGGGAAAGGGCCGGGAAACACCGGACTTGGCCCCTGGTTGTCAACTGGAATAGAAGTAGTGGGAGGACTCTTCGAGGAGGGGGTGCTGAGGGGATTCGTTGAATTAATGGAAAAAGGGGTTCCCGGTGGGCAGTTCCTGCTTTATGGGAGATTAATACATACTCTTAAGACTCACTGGGGCACAGTGAACGCGGAGCCTACAATACACGAGGTTCTGCACTCGCTGTTGACATTAGGAGAGGAATCACATCTGATCACTAAAATATATTGGGCCCAAGCAGGGGCAGCCTTGGATCCATTACGGTCGCTGAGAGGAAAATGGGAGGGAACAATAGGGCGGGAATTAACTGACTCCGAATGGAGGAGGACACTGGCCTACCCTCAGAAAATATCACGTAATACACGGTTAAGATATATCCAGTATAATTATTTGCATAGAACCTACCTCACGCCTCACAGATTGTTCCGTATATACGGAGGGGCTTTGGGGAGTTGTCCGAGATGTGGAGGAGGGGGGCAGACTTTGACCACATGGTTTGGAATTGTCCTGTGATCCAGACGGGCTGGAGGGAAATATTGCCTACCCTGTCTGAATTGTTTGAAATTGACTTGAGACCCACCCCTGAACTGTGCCTGCTGGGTCTCAGACCAGCGGCACTATGCGGAAAAGTGGAATGGCGCTTTTTGGACCTTTCCTTGGCCCTTTATAAGCGGCTAATCTCGAGGGGCTGGAAGGCTGCGGCTCACCCTCAATTATCTGACTGGAAAAGGGATATATCAACATGGTCCAGAGCTGAACTGCAGGTCCTAAAGGCGGAAGAAGCCAGAAATATTCGCCAGGTTCCTATAGCCCCGGGGTGGGAGAATATAATGACGAACTGGGAGAATATAAATAGGAGAATGGTAAACTCAGTAGGAGAAACCAGTGCAACTCAAATCACATTGAGGACGGAACCAAATGGTGGAAACATATAGATAGGCACCCAAAATCAGACCCAAACCACACATGCATAAAGAATAAAGGTGGGTGGATAGTTGAATCCCTGACCCCTGAACCACTGACATAACCAGTGGGCGAGGTGAGCGACCCGCCACCTTCGCCGAATGCCGGTGCGCCCCGGACCCCCGTCCTCCCTCATTCAAAAACGAGTACATTACAGTGCCTCCAAACTAGCAACCACGAAAGCCAATCGCACGAAGTCGTAAAGGTTGACCGTTTATGGTCCTTTGTTCTCCTTTCTTTCTCCCCTTCTTCCTTTCCCTACGCCCAACTAAATTAATCCGATTGTCAGCAGAGACTATACACCGAGCACCTCGGGTTCCCCCTCCCCTCACCTTTATCTCCCCTCCATCACCCCTACCCTCCCACACCTAGCCCCAAACACCACTCTCCCAAGTTATAAAGAAGAAAGGGGTCAGGTTTGATGTTGGATTGTTTAATACACAGCACAGCGAATTGCAGTAACGAAAGGTAACTTAATAGAGTAAATGTACATAATCTACTGAATAAAAATCATTAAGTCTAATGATAATAAAACAATGAGAAAAAAGTAGAATACAACAATGTACGCAAAACTGCATGTAATATGTACAAGCATGAAACTGTGTAAAAACAAAATGTTAATAAAAATATATTTAAAAAAAAAAAATGACTCTTTTCCTGTGGCTGGGGTTTGTGGTTACCTTTTTTCTGGTGATACATGGTCATTTTCTTCCTGAACGATCTGACATTAAGCACGTGGAGACAGTGTTGAAAACACATTTTGCGTCACATATGGTTCGAAGAGACTTGTCCTTTGTGAACATTTCTGCTGTACCGATTCCGGATGGGATTGTGTGGGATAGAGTGATGTTTGATATATATGGTCCCACTGAGATGATTCAGATACCGTATGTTCTCAAATTGTCAATGAATGATATCGTTATACCAGGCATTGTTTCTGATGATTGGGATGTGAAGACAGTTGATTCTATGTTGACAGAATTGCAGTTTTATACTGTCTATGAAAATGAAGATGCTTACCAGTTTAGAGATAATTATGGTGACATGTTTTGTTACAATTATTATGGACACCACTTTATTCATAAAGCCAGTAGCCCTAAATCAATATTTGAGTATATGCAATGGGAACATTGCCCGACTCCTCCACAGGGGAGTTCTAAAACGTATTCTGACAAATATGCGTATTTTTCTGGGCATCATCAACAAAGTGCTAAGTCGTATTATTTTAGAGTTACTCTGCATGCTAATAAGCAAATGTTATTGACTGATACTAAATTACTGAATTCATATTTGTTTGTGTCCAAACTATCTGTTGAGGGGTATGAATACTGGTCCAAAACTGTTGATTTGAAAAGTGTTTGGGGAACATAAAATTGGCAAATGCGGGGTAGGGATACATTGTTTAGGGCATGTATTATTCCTGTCCAGATGATTTTCTTAAATGACACTGCACAACAGACTAGCTGTTTGGGTTTAGCAACGATTAGGGAATTGAATTTGCCTGGCATACCTGTCCCTTCCAAAATGAAAAATTGTCAGCAATATATTAATGCCACGTTTAGTGAGCTTACAGACTGGGTCCAGAATGGTACACTTAACACTTCATTGACACGTCCAGGTGGGTGGTTATTGTGGCCCATAGAGACTAATAGGTGTCATCAACGTTTTGTCACCTCTTCGGGGGGATACAGGACTAGTAGGGCAGACCCTCGCTACATATCACCAGAACATGCTGACATAATTACTACATACAGCGTGGGGAAGCTTTGTCAGCAATGGTTGAAGTCATCCACGCTGGATGCAGTTAAGACACATCTCACGTTACTGTCTAATGATACTGACTTGCAAGATTTTTTGTCAGGACCAAGAGTACCACGGAAGAAACGTTTTTTGTATGAAGTATATAATGAGATTTGGAAGCTTTCCCAACAAGAGGCAGCGGCCCGGTTGAGGCAAATTGATCAGGAAAATTTGATTCAAGCTTTGTCTGTTGTGGATAATGGGATGCATACCCTATCAGACTGTGTATACACAATTGACAACGTTGTTTCCTCTGCTATAGACATTATTAAATCGGATATGTCTTCTTTATATCATGGGCAGAGTCAAACACGGTCCATCATGCAGTTGGGTTGGACTCTACAGACATTGAAGGCAGGTCGCGTTCCGTGGCAGCACATTCGTGCCAGGGAGATATTAATTTCCTTTAATTTGACACGTCAACAACAACTAATGGCTAAGAAGGAAGCGACGTATGTTATGTTAAATATTGAAAAGTTGGAGAAATTGCCTTTTACTGTGGCTGAGATTCTGTCAGCAGAGTGGTTGATTCACAGGGTTATTAATTTGCCTATCTCCACTCTGCAATTTACTTCTTGTTTAAAACACATTCCGGTGGGTAGATATGAATGGTTGGGAGACAGTTACATACATGAGGTGTGGGAGCTTCCCTTTCTATACAGATGTCTTAATGGTATGAGGGAGGTTTTTCTTAGCAGTAGTGAATGCAAAACTTCTGTCAGCCATTCAATGGTTTGTAAACAGCTGTCTTTGCACGGGGCGTGCAATGCCTCGATTGCTAACTTAGCTTGTTATCTTAAGGGAGTTCCAGTCCCGGTAATTAAAAACACTTTCCAGGTGCTTTCAAACGGCAGCTACGTCCTTCTTAACGGTGAATCCTGTTGTGGCATGCGTGCCGGAATAGTTTACGTGGTCGTTGTCACCAAGGCCGTTATGTGCTGCGGGAATGTGTTGTTTCCCCCCACTCGAATTAAGGAGGTAGCGGACATCTGGCCTCATATTGCTACTTCCAAGGTGAATTTCGACAAGTTGAGTCGACTGAAAGCTCTATTGTTTCAAAAGCATGTGGCCCTTACATCTGCTAGTGAGACCTACGCACTTCAGGTGGCAAGGTCATCAGCGGAAATACAGTCCCTTTTAAATACTAACTTTCCGAGCCACTTTGGTGAACTCGTGGGACGTATATTTAATGCGTCCAGCACTGCTGGAATTGCACATTTTTTCAAAGCCGTTGGTGTTGCTCATACCTTCTCTTCCATATTCGGTTTAATACCTTCGGCTATTCACTCTATTTTCGGAAGCATTTTTGGGGGATTTCCGATTACTTTGGCTTTATTGGCTGGTGTTTTGCTGCTGTTCTTCCGCAATGGCTGTCCCACCGCGACGAGATCCCATATTGGCGCTCCCGTCAGCACAGCTGTGTCGTGAACGCATAATACAGCATTTTGGAGCAACACTCCTGGGACAATTGGAGTGTGACTGGTCTCTGTCATTCCGACCGGTTTTGGATTGTGTGCAACCCATGTTTCGGTGCCTTTGGTGCTCGTTTGAACATGCACTGGCTCTCTGTCTCTCACTGCAGCGCCCCCCAGTGGTCGATACTGATCTGTTGATGTTCCCGATTAGGGCTCATTCCCAGACTTGTGCACTGCGGTTGCGTTTGCGTCGTGAGGCTGTTTGAGATTCCCTTCCTGGAGGAAGATGGTATTGTCTCATTCATAGGCCCTGCACGGGGTACCACCCTGGATGGTTTTGGGGCTTTGGAACACACCTGCTCCATGATGGTTTTTGGCGCGGATTTTCCGATATTGACATCTGTCGAAGTGGAGGATCTCCTGCTTTCAGTGGCTTCTGTCTAAGAATTGGATTTTTTTTATTGAAATTGACATTGTATCAAATTTGGCCTTAATGTCACATGCTTTCCAATATAAATTAGTTTTCTGCTTTGCTGTCCTCTGGACTTGTCGAAATATATTCGATGTTTTTTTTTTGTATCGGGCATATTTTTATATTATTAGAACCATTTTTCAAATAACCAGTTCTACAGTCTTGTTTTATTTTTTATATCACACTGTTTAGCCTACTTCAGCACTTGAGTCCTCAATAACACATTCTTGTTCACTCTGTGCTTTAGTCAGTCTGGTACATTGCCGATAGACGTGGTAGGAGTTTAGTCTTTGGCATTCTTGCATAGGGATATTTTGTGATCACACTGACATGTTAGTTATAAAAACACTTCCTTGTCCCAATACACGCAAGAGGGAGATTCCGACCAGGGAACCACAACTAGACGCTGACTGCCTTGTTACAGATGCTGAACCAGATCACAGGCCTTTGCTCGGGTATGAGGGGTTATGGCTTCCCAGGGAATCTGAAAGGCAAGTTAGAAGCTTAACATGCTGTGCTCGAAATAGAACTAGCTGAGAGAGAGTAGAAATTATTAACACCATGATAGCGTTATTCTTATGTTTCACTCTCCTCGTGACTATTTCAATCCTACTGTGTTGTATGGTTCTGGTTATTGCGGCTCACGCCTTAATATCTAAAATGCAGTCGTTTTATTAAAACAATCTATAAAACTCAAACTGCCTTAGTCATTTGTATATGAGATCGTACTGTAAATGAGAGATCTGGTTTGGATCTGAGTGACCACGACTTCCCTGAGAAGTTCTAAGATGTCATGCGCTCGGCTGCCAAATCAACCCTTCCCCTTGGGAGAGATGAGGCACTGTTAGTTAGCCGGAGCAAAACCGGATTTAGGGTGACAGAGGTCCTTCCAAGTGGGTCAGACTCAGTCCCCCCACACCGTGAATGATCCTGCTACCTAGAAATACAGTAGTCTCATTTAGGATAATGAGAGCCGACGCGACAGCTGTAACTACACATTATACATATTGGAAAGGCTAGATTTGTTTTTAAAAAGTTAAGTAGTTAATGACAATTCAAATTAATAAAAAAAAAATCTTACCTAAAAATTAGGTTACTGTTTATTAGTTAAAAACATGAATTGTTTATTTTAAAATAAATGAATTTAGGCAATATTATTTCTAAATATTATAATAAAATATGTACTCATATAATTATATTAGATTTAATGTTCTGTTTCATATACTTAAAAATAAATTTATATATATATATACGTTTGTGTGTGTATTTATATGAGTTTGTGGCAACAGTATAAAGTACTCCCAATCTTAAATTAGTTTGAATGCACATACAGCCCATTTGCATATATGTAAATGTGTGTGTGTGTGTGTATTTGTATATAATAGTTTTCACAAATGGGCTATATTTTACAATGTACATATGAATTTAATGGTGTGTGTTGGAAAACTAGGTGCTGTATTTTGAACAATCAAATCAATCAAAAAATTTATTAAGCGCGCTACTCACCCGATAGGGTCGCAAGGCGCTGTAGGGGTGGGGGAAGGATGCTGTTACTGCTCAAAAAGCCATGTCTTGAGGCGCTTTCTGAACGTCAGGAGGTCCTAGGTCTTGCTAAGGTTGGTGGGGAGGGAGTTTCAGGTCTTGGCGGCGAGGTAGGAGAAGGTTCTGCCTCCGGAGGTGGTGCGTTGGATGCGGGGGACTGTGGCAAGGTCAAGGTCTGCAGAGCGGAGGAGTCGAGTGGGTGCGTGAAAGTTCACTCGTTCGTTGAGGTAGGCTGGTCCAGTGTTGTGGAGGGATTTGTGAGCGTGGATGAGGACTTTGAAGATGATCCTTTTGCTGATGGGCAGCCAGCAAAGGGATCTGAGGTGAGCGGAGATGTGTTTGTGGCGTGGGAGGATGAGACGTGCGGCTGTGTTCTGGATTCGCTGGAGTTTCTACTGAAGTTTGGCTGTGGTACAAGTGTAGAGGGCGTTTCCGTAGTCTAATCTGCTGCTGATGAGTGCATGGGTGACGGCTTTTCTGGTTTCTGTGGGAATCCATTTGAAGGTCTTCTGTAGCAGGCAAAGCATGTTGAAACAGGAGGATGAAACGGTGTTGATTTGCTGGGCCATGGAGAGAGATGAGTCTAAGATGATGCCGAGGTTGCGTGCGTTGGTGGAGGATGTTGGGGGTGGTCCTAGGGTGGTGGGCCACCAGGAGTCGGCCCATACTGTCTTGTTGGGGCCGAAGATGATGATTTCTGTTTTGTTGGAGTTGAGTTTGAGGTGGCTTGCTGTCATCCATTTGGCAGTGTTGAGGAGTCCGGAGTGGAGGTTTGTCTTGGCGGTGCAAGGGTTCCTGGTGAGGGAGATGATGAGCTGGGTGTCGTCTGCGTATGAGATGATGGTGATTCCGTGGGGGCGGAGGATGTTGGCGAGCGGTGCCATGTAAATGTTGAAGAGGGCTGAGGGAGGACCCTTGGGGGACCCCGCAGTTGATCTTGGTTGCTGGGGACTGGAAGGGAGATAGGCGACATTCTGGGTTCTTTTGGTGAGGAAGGAGGTGAGCCAGTCCAGGGCCTTGTGTCTGATTCCCGCGTCGAAAAGGCGCACGCTGAGGATTTGGTGGCAAACAGTGTCGAAGGCTGCGGAGAGGTCCAGGAGGATGAGTGCAACGGTCTCGCCCTTGTCAACTCTGGTTCTGATGTCGTCAGTGCAGGTGATGAGGATGTTCTCAGTGCTTTGGTTCTTGCGAAATCCAGACTGGGAGGCGTTGAGTGAGTTGTTTTCCTCAGGAAGTGAGACAGTCGGGTGTTCACTATCTTCTCAGCGACCTTGGCGGGGAAGGGGAGAAGGGAAATGGGGTGGTAGTTTGTGAGGTCTTCTGGGTCTGCTTTGGTTTTTTTTAGGAGTGCTGTGACTTCGGCGTGCTTCCAGGTGTCTGGGAAGGTTGCGGCATCGAAAGAGCTGTTGATTACGGCGCTGAGCTGGGGAGCGATGATTGGACTGGCCTCCTTGAAGATGTGGTGGGGGCAGGGGTCTGTGGGGGAGCCTGAGTGGATGGAGTTCATGTTTTTTTTGGTTTCTTTGTCGTCGGTAGGGGTCCAGGTGTGAAGTTGGTTGGTGTGAGGGGGTGTGGTGTTGTTGGTCATGTCGGTGGTGGTGTGTGGTGGGTGCGGATGGTGTGAAACTGTTGTGTATGTCTAAGATTTTGAGGTGAAAGTAGTTGGAGAGGGAGTTGCAAAGGTTTTGTGTGTGAGAGGGGTCGATGGTGCAGGATTTGGGTTTGGTGAGCTCTTTGATGATGGTAAAGAGTTCCTTGCTATTATGTGAGTTACTATCTATGCGTTCTATGTAGTAAGCCCTTTTGGTGGTCCGGATGAGTTGGTGGTGTTTGCATATGGTAGTTTTGAGGGTGGAGAAGTCGTTCATGGAGGGCTCTTGGCGCCATGCTTTCTCATTTTTGCGCATTCACGCTTGGAGTTCAGTGGTGAACCAGGGGGCGGTCTTGATGTTGCGGGTGTTGTTGTTACTTTTCAGTGGGGTGAGGGAGTCTGCGCAGGTTGTTAACCATTGTGTGAGGTTGTAAGCAGCGATGTTGGGGTCGTTGGTGAAGTGGGGTGGAGCTTGTGTGAGCTTGGCGTTCAGGTGTTCTATGGGGATCTTGTCCCACATTCGGTAGGTTGTGGTGTGTTGTCGGTAGCGGGTGGGGGGTTTCGTGAAGGAGACGTGAACGCAGTGGTGGTCGGTCCAGTGGAGTTCGGTGGTGTGTGTGAATGTGATGTGGTTGCTGTAGGTGAAAATTGCATCTAGCGTGTGTCCTGCTGAGTGAGTGGGTGAGGTGACCAGTTGTTTGAGTCCTAGGTTCGTGAGGTTGTCTAGCAGGGTTGTGGAGTTGTGGTCGTGGGTGTTTTCCAGGTGAAAGTTGAGGTCACCAAGGAGGGTATAGTCTGTGGAGGTGAGGGCGTGGGAGCTGATAGTATCAGCAATGGCGTCACAGAAAGGGGGGCGGGGTCCTGGTGGTCTGCAAATTAGGGTTTCTCTGAGGTTGGCGTTGGCGTTTATGTGAATTAAGAAGTGTAGATGTTCTGCGCTGTCTAGGGTGTCGTGGTGATCTTGATGGTGCTTTTGTGTATGATGGTGATGCCTCCTCCTGGTTTGTTTATGCGCTCTCTACGAGAGATTTTGTAGGCTTGTGGGATGGCTATGGATATTGCTATGTCGGGTTCTGATGAGGGGTTCATCCAAGTTTCCGGGAGGAAGCTGATGTCAGGGGAGTGTGTTGTGATCAAGTCCCAGAGCTCGATGGCGTGCTTGTGGATGGAGTGGGTGTTTAGGTGTATGCAGTTAAGGTGGTTGCGGGGGCTTCTGTTGTTGTGGTGCGTGTTAGTGTTGTTGTGGAGTGTGTTAGTGTTGTTGTAGAGCGTGTTAGTGTTGGTGTTTGTGGGGTTGCAGGCGAAGCAGCATGCTTGACGTGAAAAGTCCGTGTGTGTGCTTGGGGTTGGCTTGGGTGCAGGCGGGGTACTGGGTTGAGGGCATGGAGTTTGGTGGAGGAGTAATGCTGCCTCGGGGGGTTGGGGAAGCGAGGGCCAGGGGGACCGGCGCTGAGCGTGGACCGGCGCAGACGGGCCTGCCTCTGGCACGCCAGCGGCGGCCGCCATTAAGAGGAGGAGGTGGGAGGGTGGAGCAGCTGGGAGGTGGGAGGGAAGGGCCAGTGGGGGCAGGAGGGAGGCGGGGACGCTGGGGATGCAGCGGCAGGGAACAGGAGAACACAGCAATTGGTCAAAAATCGGGCAAAAAACGAAGTGGAATACAGAAAGTGCACAGGGCCAGAAAAACACAATGCAGAAAACGAAAAAAAGATTTTAAAAAACGAAATATAGGAAATGTAACAGGTAGTATGCAACATATGTTACAACCCACTAGAAGTCAGTGGCGTACGATTGGGGGTATTTTTTGATGTAGGAGCTGAAACATTTAATTATTATTAATATTCTACTAGATGGTTCAGTTGTTGATCCATAGATGTTGTTTGAAGGATTGCCTGTTCCTATTAGATGAATTCCTAAGAGATCTGTAGTATCACTAAAGTACTGCAAGGGCCAAGATTTGCGTGAAAGAATAAGGTGGTCACATATGTTCCCAGGGTGTTAATAGGGACTATGACTTCCAGATAGACCCTCAACATGATGTTTAGGAATACTACATCTGCTGAGTGCCAGTGGGGTAGCATTTTTGTTGGGGTCAAGACTACGGTTGAAACGTGTCATATTTTTGTTTCTGTAGTGTAATAAATGAACGTTGCTTGCATAAACATCCTGGAGTGGTTCCTTCATAGCTCTGATTATCAGAACGGGAATGATTTCTCCAAGAGGCTTGGCATTGGCGTTAAGTGTCGCAGTTGAGTGCCGCAGAACAAGGAAACTGCTTTGTGGAAAGAATAAATATATATATATATATACACATATATTTAGTTATAGATTTATAAATATATATAAATAAATATATAGTTATATGTATATACATATATATAGCTATATACACGCACTGAGAAAAACAAAGCTTAAAGAGATGTTGTAGTTCGGTATGGAAAAGAGACCTTATAGTAAATAGAAAGAAATACTACAGAAATTCGTTATAGTTAGGTGACAAAGTCACACATAACATAACGTTTTAAACCCCCCCAAAATACTAAAATTTGACAGTTAAGCAAAGTTGAGGAGTTGGGTTTAAAATGTTACGTTATGTGTCACTTTGCCATCTATATCCCTTAACCTCACTTTTTTAGTGAATTTCTGTGTTGCTTTCTGACATAAGGATGCTACTCCACTACCCAACTATAATGTAACATTAATCCTTGTTTTTTCATTGACACTCAGACTTTTTAAATGTAGGTTAAACATTTATTTTTTTAACCAAACTATAATGTCACTTTCACCTTTACTTTTTTCTATTAGTTTTCAGTGTTATATTTTAAGTGGTCAACGTAATGACTGTTTTTATTCTTAGGTATTTTTTTTTTTTTAATCACCCTGGTACTCCCACAGGACCTATAGAATCACTCGAAGGGTCCTGCTAGAGAGACACGTATTGTTTTACTTCCTGTTACATATATTGTGGGACCCGTACCAACTTAAAAAAGCTATGTTTGGTTTGAAGGAGTGATCTTATTTTAAATTTTGGGATAGGATCTCCTCATAGGCACAATTAAGTAAGATGTCTTGTGGCTTTTTTTGTTCAATTTCTGTGTTTTTAGGTGTGAAAATACCTGAAATGGTACTGCGGTACCTGTGTAACAAAGCAAAGACGTCTGATTGTTTATAATGGGCATTTTGCTACATTGTCATTTAAAGCAAGTTCCCTCACTTTATCCTCATTAGGGATTAGCACTTAGGTATGTCCAAGTTCTGTGCTGTGCCCTGAACCTCTTCTTGGAGAGCTGTATTTTTTTGATTTAACCAGAAAATAGAAAATGATGGCATCTGAATGGGACAACAGACCTGATGACCTGATTGAAGACGATGAGGGGCTCACCAGAACCACAACAGGGTCCATTGTTTGGCATTTTTTATTCTTCTTGGGGAGAAAAGGGTTTCTGTAAGGATTGCAACATACGGCGTGTGACAGAAGGAATTTGGCAGGGATACTGGAAAAACTACTCCTTTGGCAATTCAGGCACGAAGAAATACCTAAAAGGTTGACATAACAGTCAATTTGCTCATGTGAAGTCGTGACAAAGAAGAGGCTTCCTCATCAGGCGCCGAACCCTCTGTACAACCTGGAGACACTATACCATCACAAGTCTTCGAAACAGAGGGATGTGAATCCTCTCTGTGCCAACATTGCAATGTACTGCACCAAGTGCTCGAGAATTGTTGCAGACAAGTGCCTATTTTTGGTATAAGTTGGTCTCTGCAGAAAATACGTTTTTTTGACAGTTCAGATGCACCTTTTTCCTTTTTCATGTTGAATCTCCCATAAATTACACATCTAAAAAAAAAGGTTGGCTTTCGAACCACCTTTTCTTGGTTAAAAGATAGAAAAAATATGTTTTTTCATGCATGTTTGTATACTTTTAAACACCACTTTAGTAGGGTATAATGGTTATTGAAAGGCAGTCCTAAGAAGCCCAACCTATAGGCAACGGGTTATAACAATGGACTAGCACTTTAATGACTATAATAGAGTGCTTCAGAGGGCTATAAAGGTATTAGAATATTCTGTTCCACAAGGAAAGAATATTATTATATAGCCTTATTGCTACTGTAGCAAGTTATACCAACCGTTAAAGACCTGCAACAGTGTTAATGTGTGGTCCAAAGGCACACGTGTGTAACACAAAGAGAGAAGGCCTTTAATAGTATAGCCCTGTATGGAAATTAATCCCACTTTCATTAATGCTTTGTCCTGGGTTTGTGTTACTTTTTTTATTGCAAACCTAATGCAAAATGTTATAGTGGGATTTATTGTCCAGTGCAAATCACGATTAGCATTGGATTGTATCCGAACGTAACACTCGGGCCCAGATTTAAACATTTTGCAGTAGGTCTGTTTTACAAATGTGACGTAAACCTGCACAAAATGCTTTGTGTGGATTTACTTTCCAGTGGAAAACACGTTTTGTAGTGGAACGTTGCCTGGAAATCCATTACTTTGCATCAAGGGGACACTCCAGGAGTCGTACATGGTCATTTGCACACAACCATGCAAGGTTTTTGAAGCAAAACCCTATCTACTAACAATGGTAAACAGGATTTTGCACCAAAAATTAACATCTCTTTGAAGCAGGCGCTACGTACAAATGATTTTTTCCCCTAATTTTCCCTCTTTCCTTGGTTGCTGCATTGTACAGAATCCATCCGAAGTAATAAAGCTTTTAAAGGTAACCTAAGTATACTGTTTTGTGCTGCACGGGTGCTCTTCCAGCACAAACCTATGCTAGACATGTCACAGACATCTTTGCACTATGGTGGAAAGTAGTGTGCAAGGCACTAAGCACACGGATTTTGCGCCGGCACTAGAGAGAGAGAGCTTGATTCTACTGTGACACAGTAGATACGCTCTTTGTCTCTTAACAGAGGACATTAATTTTGGTTGCTAGGCTGCGTAGTATTACCGTTTTGTATATCTGAGCCAAACTTGTGGTATACATTGCTTTGTGTCAAGGGAGCTTTCCATGACTTCTTTGCCATTAGTGTATACCCAAAGGCAACTTATGTTTACTTGATACAGTGGTCACTTTCTGCGTTTAAACTCTGTGGTCATCTGTTGGGTGCAAAGGAGTGTAACAAGAGAAAGGAACTTTAATTAGCACTTACTGCGAAGTATAAGATACTACAACGTTCAGCTCCATAAGCACATAGTGCCCTAAATAAAAACATAAGGGGTAATTTAGAGACTAGCAGATAGGGTACTCTATTGCAAGCGCAGGAGAGTACCTTCTGTGCCAACCCCTTGGAGTGGCCACCTGGGTTATATTTCTGGGAAATTGTAGCATTCTGTTAATAAAGCTCTCATGAGTGCTCTCAACAGAATTCGTTCTGAATCAAGCTAATAAAATAGGATCTCTGAACAAAATATATATATGACGTGCATTACGGTAACACAGTAAAGTATTCTGTTGCTGTGACAAACATTATATAATTAATCACGAAATTAAAAGCTAGAGTATCGGGTTAGTTTATAACCTTTTCTGCCTCATTATTGACAAGATCTTCTTCTTATATACATTTCCATTTCTAAATGATTTAAAAGTGACAAACAGTACTCAACTATCATCTTCTACTTTATGGTGATTGATTTCACCACCAGCAGGGCCACTGAAATTGAGATTGTGCAGCTGTGATATTTTAAGACTTAATTATGAATTTCCTGTATTTGAACATATATTTGAACATAATCCATCATATGCTGGAAATTATGCACATTTTTACAACAAACAATTGTTTGCAGCTGAAAATGATCAAAAGTTAATGAGAAAGCAGCAACACACAATGACACTCCCTAGACAGTCATTCCCAAAGGTTAACTGATCCCGTTCCTTTTGCTTATTGGTGTCTTTTGATGTAACTTGGTACTAGTAAAATGAAATGTTTGTGCAGACACTTTGAACATGTCTACAAATGACAAAATAAAAGGTAATACTGTCACAGATTAGACCATGATATACTATATAATCCTTTTCTTGCTAAATAATTTAATCACGTATGCTGCATACCTTGATTCTCGTCTACTACATTATCATAGTGGCCCTACATAGTGCTAACATAGACAAATTGTAAGGGTTATGAAAATGTTTAAAAACTATCGTGCTATTTAATATATATATATATATATATATATATATATATATATATATATATATATATATATATTAGGTAGTACAAATTGTGAAATGTTAACATTAAAACCACTTAAAAATATATGTTTTGTTCTCAGACTGCTATTTCACTGTGTGGACTGTTTCACATTTTGTGAGTATCCATAAGTGTTTAGCACTTCAAACCCTTCCAAGAAATGTTTGACATCATTGACCTAGGAGGTCAAAATCTTTTGGATTGGGGAAAAATAAATTAAACCTGTGCAAGCCAGTTTGTGAACTAGAAACAGCAGATTCTGGAGGGCAATACCTTGGGAACATCATTTTCTCAGCAACTTTAACTCAGTTGGTAATTGGTGAAAGTAGAATATACCCCTAAACAATTGGCAGATTTCAGAGCTGAGGCCCCAGGAGAAATTTTCAGAAACGGCAGGAGATGCAGTGAGCATGCCAACACCAAGCAGGTGCTTCAAAAGATCACTCCAGCTCCTGCAGTGCGGGACAGCCAAATTTTGGAGCAGAGGCCCTGGGGGAACTGTAAGAAGCACCAGGAGCCGTGGTGAGCAACCAAGGGCCAGACGGACCCTTGGAAACACAGTGGCACCTTCCACAATGCGGAAATGCCAGATTTCGGAACCTAGTCCCTTGGGGAACTTTGGGAAGCGGCAGGAGCAGTGGTTAGCATACTAGCGCCAGGCAGGCACTTGAAAAAACTGCACCAGCACCTGAAGTGCAGGAAAGTCAGATTTCGGAGCTGAGGCACTGGAGGAACTTTGAGAAGTTGCAAGAGCCTCTGTGAGTATACCAGCACTGGGTACTTGAAAAGTTCATGCCAGCTCCTGCAGCGCGAGAAAGCCAGATTTCTAAGCTGAGACCCCAGGAGAACAGTAGTCAACCACACTGGCAAGAGCCGCGGTGAGTATTCCAGTCAGTGCCAGATGAACGCTTGAAAAGACCACGCCAGCTCCCGCAGCATGGGATGTGCACAGGGCATGGCTGGGCATGTGCCAGGGCCAAGATTGCGCTAAGACCAGGCCCATCTTGTCCGTCATTGGCCGGAAGAGGCCAGGATGGGCCCCCCCTTGACCCAAGGTTCCAAGGCCATTTGTCTTATTGTGGCTCTGCCGCTCCTACCGGGAAGGTAAAGTGTTGCCACGCTGCATTGTTGATCCTTGTGCTGCCTCATGGAGTTTAACTTTATTTCTCAGTTGCCCTTGTTTTGAGAAGGACTTGGAGAATTGGTTGTGCTGCCTCCTTTTGTTTCATAGAGGCTTGCTACTTTTAACTTGTTCAAGGCGGTTGGCTGTCTGACAGGCAGGACATTTATACCGCCAGTGTGGTTGATGCAAGTGACGTCGCTTTTCCGAAATAACTTATAAAAAGACCCTATCCCAGCATTCGACCTATTGGGTGACCAATGATTGAACTATTGCGGGTTTTTTCGCCATGCACAGGCTGCTTGCCTAGAGTACAGGATAATGATCTGATTGTTACTGTTTGAGAACTTTCATTGTCACTGTAATCTGTTTCTTAACTTTGTTATTGTGGAAACATATTTTAGGTGTATATTTAGGGGTATATTTTTGTGGCATATTTAGTACTGAGTTTATTTCTGTCTATTTCTCCCTCCCCTTACGGGCCCAGTGGTTTCCCCAGGCAGTGGGGGCAAAAGAAAGTTGTTGTAACCACCAGGGTTTTTCTTTTTTTAGGGTGTTGGTGGATTTGTCCGTAAGTAAGTCTTCCCTACGTTCCCACCATGGGTAAACGGAAAGCCACTGATGCTGTTTCCATCCTTGGATGAAATGGAAGCTGTCACCACCTGGATATGAGAGAGCTGCCTCAAGCTCAACTCAGACAAGACCAAGCTCATCATCTTCGGAAACTCCACTTCAGCCTGGGACGACTCCTGGTGGCCCACATTGCTCAGCAACCCGCCTTCTCCGACTGACCATGCCCGCAACCTAGGAATCATCCTTGATTCTTCCCTATTAATGACCCGACAAGTCAACGCAGTCACCTCTTCCTGCTGGCACACCCTCCGCCAACTACGCAAAATCTTCAAATTGATCCCGGTCGACTGCTGCAAGACAGTCACCCACGCCTTAGTCACAAGCAAGTTCGACTACGGCTTCACACTCTACACCGGCACCACAACAAAAAACATCAGGAAACTGCAACTCATCCAAAACGCCACCGCAAGACTCGTCCTGAACCTCTCCTGCCAGGAACATATCTCCCAACACCTGAGGACCCTTTATTGACTTCCAGTGGGGAAGCGAATCATCTTCAAACTACTCACCCACACCTACAAGGTCATTCACAACATCGTACCAGCCTACCTGAATCATCACATCACCTTCCATAATCCCGCCAGACCCCTTCGCTCAACCCAGCAGGAACTAGCCACTATCTGACGCATATGTAAAACCACTGCTGGAGGAAGATCTTTCATCTACCTTGCAGCTAAGAGCTGGAACAAACTGCCCATGCACCTCAGACAAAGCCCGTCACTCACCATCTTCAGGAAGACCTCAAGACTTGGTTCTTCAGATAAGGCCCAGACCCTCCCCCCAGCACCTTGAGACCCTGAAAAACTGATTGATTGATCTTTAATAAACCTAATAAGTGTGCCAGGAATGTAGGGGATCAAGCACCTTCAGCCAAATCAACGATTTGATTGGGGAGGTTGGAACGGTAATTAATTCTTCTTCACCCCACTTGATGCAGGGTCCGCTGAAGCCCACAAAAACTATAATATGTGATATCTTTAGCAAGAAATCTAATAGAGCTGGGGCTAGTACGGGCAAAGCTGCTGCAAGCCACAGGTGGGGGAATCATCTGAGTCTCTCCCGGTGTAACCTCCCCTTCTACTTGAAACTGCATTGGTTTGTTCTGACAGGTTCACTGGATTGCTGGGAACTGTGGAGACAGTACCAGTAGCGCTAATTGTATAGGTGAGAAGAGGCTAGGTTTATTACTCGGTCTCGTGACGCAACAGATTATCTGTATGAGACTTTTAGCCTTGCACAATGAAGTAGCCAGTCTATAAGGGGTGGTTAAATCCCTGGAATTGAAATTGGAAAAGTCACCCAGCTGTTAACACAGACCATCGGATTACAGGGGAATATGGTTAGTTCTATCCTCCCTCTGCCTCCCATCCATCTACCCTTCAACTTCTGGCATCCCTTGGTTAAATGTGATGGGGAAGTCTTTAGACATTCGCAGGTTATCACTATTGACCCAGAGCCTCTTCACCAATCTTCTAGACCCCAGGGTAGACATTGGGTGGGGGTATCCGCAGGGAAGGTTCTTAGAAGCGGTCTCAATACCCCTAATCCTCATATATGATGCATTCTAGTAGATTTACAACCCCTGCATCACATGAGCCATCATACAGGGGCGGTACGGGGTTTCCTACCATTTTGGAATGCCCGTGGAGTTACCCTTGGAGGGCGCTCCTGTCAGTTTAGTCCCTGTGAGGGTCATTACAGCTTTAATCTGAACAACGTTCCAAGCTGGGGAAAGGTTGCTTTGAGACCGTGGAATCATTACACAACAAAGTTTTACACTGGTTAGGAGGCAGATATAAGTGCAACTTGGTTGTAATGCAGGACATTTTGAGTGCCTGCCTTAGTTGCCATGAGGAAGGATCGTTCAATACTATTGAGGTTGTGGTGGCCTAAGGGGAGATTTTTGATGGCCTACTGGCATTAGAAGAACGAGACATACATATCACTAGCACAGGAATTAAGCTTGCCTTTTGCAGTAGCACTAAGCAAGGTGGCGGTTCTAGAGCGGGCAAGGGTAATTATAGGAGTGTTTGGTCTCTCAGTGGTGTTGATTGACTGCAGCCCATACCTGCTCCATACCAGGCTTTCTTATGTCTGTCCCAAACGAAGTTGGTGCTGTAGCCCAAGCTCCCCAGATAGAGACAGAGGCAGATGTAGTTTCTCGGTGTGGCAATCATTTGAAGGGTTCGGTGACTGAGCAACCAGAAACTACTGGATTGATGCATATCCTCTCTTGGAATCTTGCTGGATTACTTAGCAAGTTGGCTGACCAGTACTGAAGCAATTATGTTGATTCTTTTCATCTTTGCCTCTTCCAGGAGAATTGGGCCTTAGAGCCATTGCATATGTAGGGGTTTGTCACCTACTCAGTGGATGCGCTACCCTCTATGTCTAGACATCCCTCTGGGAACCTTTTAATTTGAGTTAAAATCTTGTTGAATTGGACCATTGAGGAGCTGACCACGGAATCTCCTTATGTTTTGGTGTTGTTTATTAAGGTTTCGAACTGGTCCATAATCAATATCTACAACATCTATTACCTTAGTGTAGCCTATAATAGTGCTTCACCAAATTTACTATTCTTGATAACCACTCGTAGTCCCTGTTTTATAAGCCTAAGCTCATTCTAACAAGTGACTTCAATACCACCTTTGGGCCATTGGATTTATTACGTTAGTCACTGAACCTGAAGATGAAGCTTTGGCTAATCTGGAAATTAGCTCCCCACCTTAAAAACTTGTTCTGTTGAGGCCGTACAATTAGCTCTGTGAACTATTACTCAAGGAGAGATGGCATGTAACAGCAGAACAGTATCTGACATGGGTCATGGCCATGGGTCATGGTATTACTTTTTGTAGAGGCTCTTAGAAGAGTAGGATTGACAATGTAATGCTGTCTCTCACCTTATGGAAATGGGAGGACTTTCGCATAACTGAAAGAGTCGAGAGTGATCACAGCCATCTGCATCTAACGCTTAAGGTGGGGTTGTTTGATTCCACTACTCAGTATAGAGCCTTTGTGGATGTTACTGGTGGGATTTCTAGGGGGATACTAAAGTGGTCCAGAGTTCGCTCTTGTCCAGCACGGCTTGCCATAATCTATGATTTCTTTGCCTTAACCTTATCATCATATGTGGCCGCTGATATGTATACTTTCCCCATTTCTCCAATTAATGAACAGTTGTTCAATTCTTTAAGCTGGTTGTTTCAGGATGGGGTGGTTCTGCCAATTCAAAAACAGCTGCCACTGAATCGGTCTTCTGGTTTACCAAGGACTGAAGAGAGGTTAAAGCTCGATTGATAACAGCCACAAGATCTTTAAATACTTTATTGATTTGAGAGAGTAGACCGCACTATAAAGAGGTGCTTGCAGCCCACAAAAAGAGCTGGGAGGATCAGAACTGGCAGGACCTGTTAGAGGCTTCCAGCAGGTATGGGTCCAACATTTTGCCAAGCTATATTCTTCACCACCGATCAGCTGCCCAGGAGAATTGTGGGGTGTTTGCCGGTTGATAGCAATTCCTGTCAGTTGCTTTGGACTTTTTTTCCTTGGCCGACACTAGGGAAGGGATAGCATCTCTTAAACCTGGGAAAGCCCTAGGTTTATATCCTGTCCCTGGCGATCTGTATCACTCATAGATTGAAATCTGTACCCCGTGCATAAAGACCCTGTCGAATGCGATCATGGAAGGAGCTCCTCTTACCAAGTTTTGGAGGGATGCTGTAATTGCACCAATTTTTAAGAAGGGAGCTAGATCTGACCCTAATAACTATAGGCCCATTAGTTGAATTAATATCCTCCAAAAGGTATTTTGCCATCCGGTTTTAGCTAAACTGCAAGAGTGGGTTCTTGATGAAGACATTTTATCTTCCTTTTAGACCAGGTTAGATTTAAGGTTGGAACAGTTGACCAAATCTTTAGAATCATGTTGCTTTTATGTGAATACATAAAAATCCAGAAGAATCATCTTTATGTTGCCTTCATAGACCTTAGAGCTGCATTTGATCTGGTTCCTGAATCTTGTGTCTGGGACTCTCTTAGGTTGATGGGGGTGCCCTTCCTCTTGGTTGGGATTTGAGAGAGGCTTATTGAGAATAACTATGCTGAAGTATGGTGGGGCAAGGATGGGGCGTCAACTGAGAGGCTAGGTGTTACGTGAGTGGTTCAGCAGGGAAGCGTCCTCACACCGACACTCTTTTCAATGTACATAAACAATGTATTTAACCACCTAAATGATTGTACCCATGATGCCCCCAAACTCAGAGGAGCCTCTATCCCCAGGTTGTTGTTTGCGGATGATGCTTTCCTCTCAAGAACCCCAGTCGGAATCCAATGTTCAGAAAACAAAATTCATAACTTTACAATTCCATAGATCGTCCCTCGAGCACCTGTCACTTTAGGTCATGCTACTTGAAGGGGTAAACTACTTTGATTACTGGGAGTTAGAATTAGCAGGTCTCTGATGTGGTCCGCCCATATTTAGAAGAGCAAAGCCACGATTGTTTACAAAACAGCTGCCATTGAAAGGATATACAGGCCTTTTTCCCAGGGGGCTGCCTCTCCAGCTATAGAAGTATACAGGGCTGCAGCTCAGTCGGCTGCTTTATACGGGCTGAGGTTTGGGGCATAGTTTCTTTAGATTCTCTTATTGATAGAAAAAATTATATTATAAGCTCATTATTTTCTGTACCCCAGTCATTCCTGTATACTTTGATCTGGCTTTAAACCGGATTGATGGTCTGGCAGTACTGAGATTTTTGGTCTCTTGGATGAGGATCTGGTCTATGCCAGAATTGGAAACCTATAGGCAGGGTCTCAGTTTCAGAAACTATTCTGGGGATTTATAAAGCAGAATGTTTACAGGTTTTGGGTGATAGCCTTACTGGTAGGTTTTTGATTAAGAAGTTTGAAACATATCTTGATGACGTTAACCCATACTGGGCCAGAACACTCTTTATCAAGTTCAGGGTTGTTATCCCGGCACTGAACAGTTGTACATGCAGATGAAATGGGGTGAGCTCTGGCAAAAAATTATGTACTGTTTGGATCGGGTGGAAATCATTGAAGATGTTTTAATTAGCTGCTCACTATACAAATGTGCCAGAAGCAAGTGGCTGAAACCCTGTTGCCAGAATCCTGAGTTCCAGCATTATTCCCCTGCTTTCCATATTCTTAGCTCTGACACAAGCAAGCTAACGTGTTTTTGCTTGAGCAGATTTTTATTAGCAGTGGGAGTGATAAGGAAACATCTGGGCCTCTCGCTTTAGCAGATGTGTGCCTGACCAAAATTGACTCAGTCAGTTCTCTTAAGAAATGCGATAATGTCTACCACATTTCCCTTTGCTTCGCTCACTTGGCCCTCCTCTATGTTCAACTTACGCCACTAAATAATTCTGCAGTTTCTACAGTGACTTAGGGTTTTTTCTAAATCAGCTTTATGTGAAACTGACTTCTCTGGATCATCAAGTTTTTTTCACCCCATTTTGACACAGTGTTAAAAGTAGGTTTTGAAGCTCCACCCTGTCTATTGAAGCAGGCTCAATAATCTTCTCCTCTAAGTTTAGTCTTTCTATATTAAACTGTACAGACTCATCCAAAGTTGGCATGAGGCACTCTATCTGTTTGCAAGTCTTGAGGAGTTCTCCATTCCATTTGAAGGTGATGTTTTTTATGTGGGAAGAGAACAGCTAATGTACGAATCTGGAGAGCAGTTTTAGTTTTTCTGTTTGTTTATAAAACATTTTATTGCCATATATAGAACTGAAAACAAACACCAAACAATGGTTCACAAATAAGTAAGCCACACTGTATACCACAAGGCATATCACTTGGCATGCGGCTTGGCCTCCAGGACCCACCATCTAGACATCAGGCTTTCCAACATCTCCTTTACCCAACTCTGACCTAGACTGCAGGGAGTTTCAAAAGTATGTATTTCAGTGTCCAGTGAGCAGGGCATCAACAGCAAAGCTCAATATGAATCCCCTGCTATTAACCTCAGTCTCCCCGACTCTTGCTGTGTTTTTTTGCACAACTTCTAGCAGCATATATGGACCACTCCATACTGTGATCTAGTCCAGTCTTCCATCCCTTCTACAATGGGGCCTCAACATAGGCTTTGGCAATGCCTTGCTTGGCTACAAACAAGCCAAGCCACAGAAGAGCCCCCTTAAACCTATTGCTGTCTATATTGTCTGTGACATTTAATAACATGAATATAAGGTTTCTGGGGGAGATCCCAACCCAACACTTCCTATAAGCATGCAAGTAGTCCCAAAGTTCCAGACTGAATATAAGAAATTTCCCTGTTGTGTGCAACAGCACAGGCAAACCTGTGAGTCAGTCATCCCCAGTTTCCATATTGTGTCCATAGAGAAATATGCCCATTGTAGGTAACCTAGCTGTATGGAGTGATATTGGGCTGCAGTAGCTGACACTGTTGGGGATCCCAGAGATTCCTGCTAAACATCCTCCTTTAGAGGACCTAAATTTTGAGTGTGTGCATTCCATAGGTGACTAAAGGAGTCTGGGTGTTAACCACAAAGGATTTGTATATGAGGGACAGTTTGTGGTCTTTCACCTCCTTGAGGAATGTCTTGGCTTCTAGCAGACTATGATTGTGAATCTCATCAAAATCTGAAATGTGGGAAGTAAGGATGTGTCTGATGTGTTGATAACAGAAGCGATGACCATGGTGGAGGTCAGATTCCTCCTGCATATGTAATAACAATTTAAGAGTAGTCCCAGTCACGAAGTTCCCCAATTTTGAAATCCCTAGGAGATCCCATTCTCTAAAACCCTCCAACCCCGACACTTGAATAAGCCTTGTCCCATTCCACAGAGGGGCCTATCTTGTTACGGTATCACACAAAATTTCAAATACCATGAGTGTGGCCAGAGGGAGGGTCTGTGGAGGCTATCCTCCTTACAGCAGATCAAGGATCTGCATCCCTAACATTGCCCGGCCCTCTGGTTAATAGGCTGAATTGTTTACCTCCCAAACCACCACTTGGTAGGAACACTAAGTGAGAGACCCTATAATAGGACCTAACATCTGAAGTTGCTATGCCACCCTCAAAAGTGGACTCAAAATATTTATTCAGGTTAATCATTGGGGGCAACAATTCTGTATCGATCCATGTAAGAGTGCAGTGAGGTGAGTGAAAAAAATGTTTGGGATTGTGTAAGGGAAGTTTTGAAATGAATAAAGCAGGAAAGCAGGCTTGGTAGCACTACCATTTCAAAGAATGCCGATTTTGACCCAGCCCCTTCAATGCCCCACCCAATCCCCCTCTCACTCCTATCCTTCCATCCCACCCCAACCAGTGCTCCGATTAAGGAGAGAGGGAGCATGGACCCAAGCCCAAAATCCTTAATCATTGTGTCTAACCGGGGCTGTACATTATGATTCAAGTCCCAGTGTTTGTCTTCTGTGATGTATACCCCCAAATGTTTAAACTCCCCCTCCACCCCACACCAACAGAGGGCCAATATCTTGCCTGCCCAGAGTGTACCGGGAAGATGAGACCCAATTGGATATGTGGACGATTTTGCTTTGATAATTTTCAGTCCAGAAGAACTCCAAAATATCCTGAGGATCTGAATGACCTGCATCCCAGACCACTGCGACTCAACCAGAAAAATAAGAATGTCATCCACCTAGTGTCCTACCTTATCTGATATCTCCACTGCTCATTCGAATCCCTTCACTTGAGCATCAGTGCTCACCCATTCAGCCAAAGGCTCAATGGCCAGAGTGACAAGTGGGCTTCAAAGGCATCTCTGCTAAGTTCCACGCTAAACAGGGAAGGCCTTAGACACCGGTATCCCTAGCCTGACCCCTGTAGTTAGGGACCAGTATAGTAATTAGACTTGACTGATACTGCGGGGAACAAAATTAATTGTAGACAAAGGAGTGAATAATTAGTCCCACACAACAATATCAAAGCTCCCATGAAAGTCAACCAAAAGCAATGCCTGGGGACCGAACAAATTATTAGAGGCAAGGGCATTCTGTACAGGCTGAATGTTGCACCTGGTGACCCGTTTGGGCATGAAACCCGATTGATCGGAGTGGGCAAGTGAAGTCACCACTACCAGTAATCGATTTGCCAAGGCCTTGGCCTGTGTAATGAGCGAGTGGTTGGGCCCGCCTTGGTGATTGCAACTATGTCTGTCTCTCATATGCATGTCAAGCAGAGATATACTGCCTTCAAGTGCCTCCCAAAATATGTCCAAAAGAAGTGCTCCCAGACGCGATCATACTCTCCTACAGAACTCTGCTGGTAACTCTTTCAGGCCCTGGGTCTTGCCAGGTTACAGTTGAATCAGGGCCTCTTCTAGTTCCTTCACAGTAATGTCCTCTTCAAGAAGTGCTTAGAATGATCCTATTCTTATGTGTTTCAGTGTGCTGCATACTTCACATCTGCAGTTTGTCTCATGTTCCTAGTTCTTTTTTTTTTTTATGTGTTTTTATTATTTTCACTGATACACAACAGGACCATAGCAGCAAGGTTGACAGTAATACAAGATCACCAATCATCACTTTTGTCATCCCCTGTTTTACTGGTAAGCCATGCCCTTTAAACCGTCCTGCATCAAAAGGCACATATATGCAAGTCATGTCCACATTTCTTGGAGTCATCAGGGAACTCCTTCGTACCTTTGCCTGCCAACAGTGCTAACCACTTTATCTCTCCTGTGCAACAGACCTTAGAAATTCTGCTGGCCACGGCTCCAAGGTCTCCATATCTTCTTCTACCCTGTCATCTGCCCTGGTTAGTCGAATGTGCCCTTCCTCCGCCAGGCCCCATTCTACTGTATCACTACTCCACCGGGAGAGGGGGCTCGCTGCCACAGCCATTCCATTGCCACTTGGCAAAGCCCAATGGCAGCTGCAAAAACTTCCAGCGCATCGTCCCCCTGCAAGCCTTCTCAACCATACCCAATAGAGGCTGTCCAGGAGCCTCTTCTATCATGATGCCAGTCGCCACCCGGGTGGAAGACTTGCAATTGTACACAAGTCCTCACTTCATGTCAAGGCCGTCCCAGAAGAAAAATGCACCACTAAGTAACACCTTCACTTCCTGGTCCACTTCAACCACAACTTCTCCATCTGCGGCACCCTGGTGTACAGGCCACCCAGATCCCGCACAGCATTCATAGATGATGTTGTAGACATCGCTACCCCTCCCAGGCCCTGGCGTCAGACGAGTACCTCCTCCTCGGCTACCTGAATTTCCACTTCGAGGACCGCACGGACCAAAACACCACCGCTCTACTTGACAGCCTTGCCACCTTCAGCCTCAGACACCTGGTCCCTGCACCCACACACATCGCAGGACACACACTGGACCCCAGCTTCACCTCAAGCAACCGGATCACCATCAAGACCATCTCCACCCCAGACTTGACCGACCACTGTTTCATACACTTCACAATCACAGCACCCAACAGCCGCACTCCCAGGACCCACCACAGGAAATGGAACAAAATTACCAAAGAGCAACTCACCACTTACCAAATCCCTCCCTCCTCCCTCCGATGACGCCAACACAGCGGTGTGCAATCTCAACACACAGATCCCTGAATGCACCGACACTCTAGCCCCCCCTTCAGCTGACATCGGCCAAACATGTACCTAAGAAAGCCAGCTGGCTCACCACTGAACCTCAAGAATCAAACCGTACCCGTAGACATTTAGAGAAAAAATGAAGGAACAGCCAAACCAGCAAAGACCTTGCCTCCTTCAGAGCCGCAACTGGTGCCCACCACCGAAACATCAAGAACGCAAGGAAGGACGCACTCTGGGATCGCATCAACTCCTCCACACACAACTCTAAGGAACTCTTCTCAGTCATCCAGTTCACAAATCCCCCTCCGAAGCCGCCAGCATCCCCCCATCACAGGACCTCTGCGACAAACTCACCACCTTTTTCCGCAAGATCCAGGACATCTACAACAGCTTCCTCCTGGGAGATCCTGGCACTGGAACTTGCAACCGACCCACCCTGCCCCAAAACCCACCAAGACCATTCACAGCTGGCCCACGCTCACCACGGAGGAAACAATCAGCATCATGAACAGCACCTACTCTGGAGCCCCCACGGACCCCTTCCCACACCACATATACATCAGAGCCAGCACGCCCGTCGCCCCTGAGCTCCGAAACACAATAAATTGCTCCATCAACACTGGCACCTTCCCCGAAGACTGGAAACATGCCGAAATACACCCTATCCTGAAGAAACCTTCCGCTGACCCATCAGAACTAAAGAATTTCCAGCCCAGCTTGCTGCTACCCTACCCTGCCACAGTACTGCAGAAAGCAGTCAAAACTACCTAATTTCATCAAGGCCAACAACTCCCTGAACAGCTCCCAGTCCGGTTTTCCGCAGCAACCACATCACGGAGACAGCCATCCTGGCAGCCCCCTATGACATCCGATTACTCCTAAACTGCGACCATACTGCAGCGCTCATACTCCTCGACCTCTCAGCAGCCTTTGACACTGTCTCCCACAGCACTCCAGTCACCAGACTCCACCACATAGGAATCCACGGAAGAGCCCTGGAATGGATCCACTCCTTCCTTTCCAGGAGGACTCAGAGGGCCAGACTCTGGCCCTACACATCCAGACCCACAGGAGTCAACTGCGGAGTCCCCCAAGGATCCTCAATGAGTCCCACACTGTTCTCCGTATAGATGGCCCCTCTCGCAGCCATCGTCAGAAGCCATGGTATGAACATCGTGTCATATGCCGATGAGACACAACTCATCATTTCCATCACCGAAGACCCGGACACGGCCAAAAGGAACTTCCACTCAGGAATGGAATCCGTTTCCACCTGGATGAGAGAAAGCTGCCTCAAGCTCAACTCCGACAAGACTGAGCTCATCATCTTCAGAAACGCCACCTCAGCTTGGGACGACTCCTGGTGGCCCACATCCTCAGCGCCTTCCCCTACACCGACTTAGCATGCCCGCAACCTAGGCATCATTCTCGTCTCCTGCCTATCCATGACCCGCCAGGGAAACTCAGTTGCTTCCTCCTGCTGGCACACACACTGCAAACTTCAGAAGATCTTCAGATGGATCACAGCAGACTGCCGCAGGACAGTCACCCACACCTTAGTCACAAGCAAGCCCGACTACGGCAACACCGTCTACGCTGGCACCTCGATTAGAAACATAAAAAAACTACAACTCATCCAGAACGCTGCCACCTACTCATCCTGGCCTCCCACACCGAGAACATATCTCCCAACACCTGAGGGCCCTCCACTGGCTCCCGGTTGAGAAACTAATCACTTTCAAGCTACTCACCCACACGAACAAGGCCATACACAATACAGGACCAGCCTATCTGAACCACTGGCTCTCCTTCCACACCCTGCAAGATCCCTCTGCTCTGCCTAGCTGGCCCTGGCCACCATCCCTCGCATTTGTACAACCACTGGTGGAGGACGATCCTTCACCTACACCGCAGCAACAACAACTGTGTTTTCTATTGTCAGTGGGCTTGTTTTAACTACTATTTATTTTTGTGCCTAATGAGATAGGTCCTTTTATTTAGCAATTTTTTTACGTCCAATAAGGCCTTGCAATACCCCTGCACCTCAGACAAAGCCCGTCGCTCACCATTTTCATGAAGAACCTGAAGACGTGGCTCTTCAGATGAGGCTCCTCCCCTTCCCCACCCCCCCACCCCCAGTGCCTTGAGACCCTCGCTTTGCAAAAACTGATTGATTGATTGACCTTGCCCAGTCTGCCTCTCACCTTTGCCCAGTACACATGTACTGTAGGATACAGCCAGGCCTTATGCAAAAAGGAGGTTCCTGCTGTCCCGCACCTGTGGCAGACCGCCAACCTACCCACATACATTCTCCTCAACTTAATTGGTGTCAGGTAGGCGCGATGTACATAACTGAAGTGAACCAATTTAAACCTGGCATTGCAGGACACCCACCTAGTAAGCGCACATGTCTCAGCCCATTCTTTTTCTTTGAAGGGATCCTACAACCTATCAACCCAGGCCTGCCTATCTGCAAAACTCCCTCTAGCCCTGTCCCTCTTGAGCGCCCTATGAAACACAGACATCAACTCTTAGAGTCACCCACTGTCAGCAGCATTTGCATTTACCAGGCTATTAGAACTTTCCACGAAATGATGATAGAATATTCTAAATTCAAAAGGGAGAAACAGAAAGACATGCATTGTACGGCTGGTTGCCCATAAGGGGTTGCCTCTCTGCAAAGAGTTCAGCACAGAGCGAAGGCCATGCATAGGTTTGTATCTGAGGAAAATACAAATACTTTTGCAAAATAAAGCAAACAATGGCACTCTACAGTTATAAAGATAGCTGCAGCACTAAAAAGTAGAGAAACTCACTTGAGGCAATAGAAAGGGAAGGAGGAACAGAACAGAAGAGAAAGTAATGAAAAGCACTTAAAACCAAATTTCTAGATGAAGATCTTAGCATGTATTACACAGTGAAAGCATGGACCTACATTGGGCACCATCTATGTATATATTTATAGTTGAAACACTTTGGGCCTGATTTAGAGTTCTGCGGCTGGGTTACTAATTAATATGGTGGATGAGATGTCAATCACATTTGTGAGGGATTAACCTGTCCACTAAACTGTAATTCAGGCCTTATGTCGTTTCATACCTATGAAAGCCATAGAACATGCTATAGCCTAACTAATAATATAAGAAAATCACAGTCTATCACTGTGCATTGTTCTGACTGCAGATATGTTTCACAATTTTGTGTATAGTGCCAAGAAATGTAAGCACTATACAGTGCCTTCTAGTCAAGGGTCTGCGTGGCAATGTCATATAACAGTTCGATCTGCACTTGGAGCTCATTTTGTTCGCTGGCATGTCTAGCTGTAGATACACGTGCTTTGCATAAGTCCGCTGTCTAGTGTTGGATCCGGAGTGTTGCAAGTTGTTTTTGTTCAAAGAATCTTTTTGAGTCACAAGATCGAGTGACTCCTCCTCTCGGTGATACTGTGCATCAGCATCGAGTTCTTTGTTAGAATTTCTCTCCCTTGTCGGGTTTGGACATGTGTTCCTCTTGCTCTGGTATTTCTACGGCTCGGTCTAATCTGAAGTGTTCTCTTCTGTCTTTCTTTCAGCGAGGGTATTGTAATTTGACTGAGTTTTCTGTATATTTTGCGTTCGGTCCGAATTTTCGCAACAGGAGCTGGCTTACTGCCCTTCAGGGCTTCTGCGCCTGTCTCGGTCCTAATCTTCCATGTGGTGTCAGACTGTGCAGGTCTAATGGAATTTACTCCATTTCCCTTTTGCCCTTGATGCCACTCGAAATTCCCCCACACAGACCAACATCTGGTGTGCAATTTGTGTCTCCCCGGACCACAACGAACAAGCCTGGGACATCTGCTGTTTCTTTCGATCCAAGAAGTCGCTCTGGGACCAAAGAGCTCGTAGGTTGGAGATGGCATCCAAAACACCAGATGACACTCCAGATATCTTCGGTGAAGAACATGCACAGGAGGAACTGGAACAGAAGGAGGCCTTCTCCATTGAAGATTCAGAGTCTGACATCCAGTCCGACATCGAGAGCCAGACAGTCACCTCTGCGCAACCCACGAGCAGAACAGCCCCTACTCCCCATATAAAGACTTTTAAAAAGGCGGATCCGAGGTTTCCTGGGATGTTGCCGAGCTGAAGGTTGCTGCTGAAGACGTCTTGGCTGTTTTCGGTGCTGAGACGGAGGGCGGGGGCATTAGAGGGTGATTTTTGGATCCGACCTTGACCGGAAGGCAGTGGCGGACCGGAGACCTGCTTCTGGGGTCTCCGTCTCGCTAAATGTCTGAGAATGTCATGATGCTTCTGAATGGAGATTTCTTTCAGCTGCCTCTCTGAAATGGCAATAGCAAATGGTATCCAACAACAGTGTGTTCTATTGTCAGTGGGCTTGTTTTAACTACTATTCACTTTTGAACCCAGTGAAATAGGTACTTTCATTTACATTTTTTTAGGTCCAATAAGGCCTTGCAATACTCCTGCAAGACCCAAAGAGCCAATGAACGAGCGGCGCATGCCTCCAGTGGGGCCTCAACTTCATTTTCCAGGTCCTAAGGTTTAGTCCTAGGTTTGTTTACTAATTTTCTACCTCAGATTATTTCTGACTTTTCCCAAACCCCAGGAGATAGATCTGACCTACCTGTGTCCTTCTTCAGATGAGGAACGTTCCCCAAACCTTTCAGATGTTGAATGGACTGTTTGGATTTACTTACAGCGCACCTTGCAGTTTAATGAAGCTGACTTGATCCCTTTGTTACATTTGGTGCCAGTCGTCAGGACCCTAACCCATTTGTCCCAGATCGTTGTTGGGTTATATCTGTAAGGCTTCTTCACCTCTGTCTGGCTGTTTCACTAGGGAATGGCAGCTTCTTTGGTGAGTGCCCTTTGTGTTTCTGTTGTTGATGTGTACAGAGCTGCTACTTGAACTAGGCCAGGTACCTTTATCCGGCACGTCAAAGTCCAAGTTATTTAGAAGCTTCTGCTGCTGCTGCTGTTTTCAGTTCTGACGAAAAGACAACACTTCCAAACGTTGTGCCTTCAACCCATCACAGTCACGAAGTACCTACAGACGATTGAGCATGCAATGTAGCGCTTCTCACATAGTTAATGAATGATGTAAAGGAAAAGGAGGGTACAAAAAAAGGACCATGCAGTGATGTTGAAAATCCAGCTCAGTCTGCATTAGCGCGCTGTGCCCCCACAATGCCACAGCGGCATGTAGAAGTGGTTCCCAGTGCAGGTTGCTGGCAGAGCCTTGAGTCGGTGTCCAGCAGAGCCAGCATAGTTTGGGAGCAACAGAGCAGGAGGCAAAGAGGAATGGAGGAAAGAAATGATGTTATGAGCAATATGAACCTCACGAGCTACTTAATTAATGGCCGTTAGGAAGGATGGCGAGCAGTGGGTTTGACAAATCAGTCAGTGTCGTAGCGAGGAATCCCCCAGCGCCTTGTTTGGTACTGAAAAATATTCATTATCAAAGTGTAGTTGATGCATCATGCTTTGGGGCCGGTGCCACTGTACCTAATGCACTATTAATAGCTACGACCCTAAAATTATCTTTTCACAGGGGCTTCATGAGCAACACAAAGTGAGAAGCGTCGTGTCCTTTCTATTCCTTTGATTTGTGTGAACTTGAAGGCCCGTGCTAGTAGGCTAGTGCCGTGTGTTGACTATGAACTCGGCAATAAATTGCTAACGTTCATCATTAATTAATCCCCTTAGCCCTTCCCAGATTCACAAGGGTGTCTGTATTTTAAACGAGCCCGCCTTTACCTTGGGCGTGCTGTTATTATTATTTAATAGTTCTGCAATGAGAACGTTTCAGTCAGTACTTAAGTTCCCACAGCACACACTATTTTGCATCATAGTAAATCCAATAGTTGGACTAACGAAAACTTTCATATTCGCTTCTATTAAAAACAAGCTTTGGCAAAGCCAACAGGTCTGGCGTAGGCAGGTTCAGGGTGTTTTCTATGAATCCATATGTTTAGAAATGAAACAGTACTTAAATATATTAGTACTGACATACACCATACTGTTATATATAACCCTTATCAGTAACTATCTCAAACACTTATTTATTGGTGAGCTTCGAACAATGGTGCAGGATAAACGCATTGACAAAACGTCAAAGCCTACATTTGAAAACGGTGCACAACACAAGCATTGGCAAAGCCAATAAGTCTCGCCTATACAAGAGCTATTGGCTTTGCACTGTGTTTTGCCAGGTTGTACTCGAGTGTGACTTGAAAGTTAGTGGTGTGGAGTGGGGGAGTAGAGTACCGTAGAGTGGATTTGTTGGAGTGAAGTAGAGTGGAGTAGGGGGAGTAGAGTGTCGTAGAGTTGAGTAGAGTTCATTGTTTCCGTGGCAGAGTGTAGTGGGGTAGACTAGGCTGGAGTGTGTTGAAGTGGATTGAGGTAGTAGGTGGATTGAATTGGGGTAGTGTTGGGTGGATTGGATTGGACCGGAGTGAGGTGGATTGAAATGGGGTGAGGTGGATTGGAGTGGGGCGGATTAGATTGGTTTGGGGTAGGTGTTTTGGATTGAAGTGATTGGGGTGGGGTGGATTGGAGTGGGGTTGCCTGCATTGCTGTGAGGTGAATTGGGTTGAGTGGGGTGGATTGGAGTGGTGTGGACTGAAATGGGATGAATTGGAGTGGATTGTGGTGGCTTAGAGTGGGGTGGGTTGGGTTGGGTTGGAGAGGGCTGGAGTGAAGTGGAATGTATTGAGGTGGGGTGTATTGGGGTGGGTGTATGGATTGGAGTGGGGTGGGTGGGATGGGGTGAATTGGATTAAGGTGTGGTTGGCTGATCTGAGATAGGGTGGGTGAACTGGATTGGGTTAGAATGTGGTGGGCTGGGGTGGGGCGGATTGGAGTGAGGTGGATTGAAATGGGGCGAGGTGGATTGCATTGGGGTGGGTTTGAGTGGGGTGGACTAGATTTGATTGGGTTGGGTGGTTTAGATTGGAGTGATAGGGGTGGATTGTATTCACTGGAATAGAATGGGGTGAATTGGAATGGAGTGGGGTGGTCTGGATTGTAGCGGGGTGGATTGGATTAGAATGGTGTGGATTGGACTGAGGTGGACTGAACTGGGGCGGGGTGGATTAGGTTGGGATAGAGTGTGGTGGATTGGATTGGGTGGGGTGGATTGGATTGGGTTATGGTTGGCTACAGTGGGATGGATTGGAGTTGGGTGGACTGGATTGGAGTGGGGTAGTTTGCAGTGGGGTGGATTGGAGTGGGTGGAGTGAGGTAGGGTGGATTGGGGTGGGTGGATGGATTAGATTGGAGTGGACTGAAATGGGATAGGGTGGACTGGGCTGGGCTGGATTGGTTTGGAGTGGAATAGGCTGGATGGATTGGACTGGAGTGCTGTGGAGTGAAATGGGTGGGGTGGGGTGCGGTGGATTGGACTGGGGTAGATTGGCGTGGAGTGGACTAAAATGGGGTGAGCTGGAGGGGTGGATTGGAGTGGAGTAGGGTGGGGTGGATTGGATAGAGGTGGATTGAATTGAGGTGAGGTGGATTGACGTGGGGTTAATTGGATTGGAGTGGGGTGGATCAGATTAGGGTGGAACAGATGGGGTGGATTGGATTGGAGTGGGGTGAATTAGGGTGTAGTGGATTGCAGTGAGGTGAATTGGATTGAGAGCTGTGGACTGGCTATAGTGGGAATGGATTAGGGCGGGTGGGTTGTATTGAGTGTGGTGGATTGGATTGGGTGGATTGGATTGGGATGTAGGTGGACAGAAGTGGGGTGAATTGGAGTGGATTGTGGTGGATTGGAGTGGAGTCGGGTGGATTTGAATTGGTGTGAGGTGTATTAATAGGAGAGGGTCGGACTGGATTGGAGTGAGGTAGTTTAAGGTGGTTCAGAGTGAGGTGGATTAAAGTGGATTGTATTGGAGTCAAATGGATTGGGTGGGGGTGGATTGGGTAGCAGTGGACTTGATTGGAATGGGGTGGGTTGGAGTGGGTGGATTGATGTGGGGTGCGTTGTATTGGGGTAAAGTGGGTTGCATTGGAGTAAATTGGGTTGGATTGGAATGAGGGGATGGAGTGGGTGGGTTGGATTGAAGTGAGGTGGATTGGATTGGATTGGAATGAGGTGGACTGGGATAGATTGTACTGGAGTGGGTTGGGTGGATTAATGTGGCGTGTATTAAGGTGGGGTGGAATGGATTGGGGTGAGGTGTATTGGATTGAAGTGAGGTAGATGGGACTGGTGTGAGGTGGACTGGATTGGAGTGGGGTAGATTGTGGTGGGTGGATTGGATTGGAGTGGGGTGGATTGGATTGGGGTGAGGTGGATTGGATTGGACTGGGGCAGATTGTTTTAGATTAGAGTTGGTTGTTTCGAATTTCTATGGGACAGGGAGAGAGGGGTAGGCTAGATGGGGGGATATTTTTTTGAATTAAAGTGGGGCAGATTAAAATGGACTGGAGTGGGGTAGGTTGTTTTGGATTGGAGTGGGACAGATTGTTTTGGACTGGAGTGGGACAGATTGTTTTGGATTGGAGTGGGACAGATTATTTTGGATTGGAGTGGGACAGATTATTTTGGATTGGGACAGATTGTTTTGGATTGGAGTGGGACAGATTGTTTTGGATTGGAGTGGGGCAGATTGTTTTGGATTGGAGTGGGGCAGATTGTTTTGGATTGGAGTGGGGCAGATTGTTTTGGATTGGAGTGGGGCAGATTGTTTTGGATTGGAGTGGGGCAGATTGTTTTGGATTGGAGTGGGGCAGATTGTTTTGGATTGGAGTGGGGCAGATTGTTTTGGATTGGAGTGGGGCAGATTGTTTTGGTTTGGAGTGGGGCAGATTGTTTTGGTTTGGAGTGGGGCAGATTGTTTTGGTTTGGAGTGGGGCAGATTGTTTTGGTTTGGAGTGGGGCAGATTGTTTTGGTTTGGAGTGGGGCAGATTGTATTAGGTTTGATTGGATTGGGTGTGGATTGTTTTGAGGTGAGGTGGATTGTATTGGAGAGGGGCATATTGTTTTGGATTGGAGAGGCGCATATTGTTTTGGATTGGAGTGGGGAAGACTGGAAAGGGTGGATTTTAGTGGTGTAGATTGTTTTGATTAGAGTTGGGCGTATTTTAGTGTGAAAGTTTGTTTTGGATTACAGTGGGGAAGATAAGAGTGGGGCAGATTGTTTAGGATTAATGTGGGGTAGATTGGAGTGAGGCGGATTGCAGATGGGAAGATTGTTTTGGATTGCAGATGGGAAGATTGTTTTGGATTGCAGTGGGGCAGATTGTTTTGGATTGGGGCAGAGTGTTTTGTATTGCAGTGGGCAGATTGTTTTTGATTGAAGTGGGGCAGGTTGGAGTGGGGTAGATGAGAGTGGGGCATATTGTGTTGGATTGGCATGGGGCAGATTTGAATGGGGGCAGATTTGAATGGGGGCGATTGTTTTTTATTGGAGCGGAGGAACTGGAGTGGGGCAGATTAGTTTGGGATGGATTGGGAGGATCGGAGTGGGGTGGGTTGGAGTGGGGTGAGTTGGAGTGTATTGGATTGGGGTGGGTTTGAGTGTATTGGATTGGGGTGAGTGGTTTGGATTGGAGTGGGGTGGATTAGTGTACGGTGATTTGGGGTGGGTTGTAGTGGGGTGGACTGTAGTGGGGTGGATTGGGGTATACTGCACAGTTATGTGTTAAAGCATTATTTCAGAAATTACACATAATTAACAAGTAATGTTGCCTTGCAATATTTAAAACAAGATAATAGTCATCTTTTAAGAACATAGCCCACAAGCAAAAAACAAAAGAGAACATGAGTGCAAAGTGAGAAAAGGCCACTTGGCAAACTAAAACAAAGCTATTAAAAATAAAACTTTGCAATTTTGTTTGTCCTCTGGGCACGTTTTGCCGGTCACAAGCCTTCTGTTTGCAGGTCACTAGAAGTTAAGAAGAAAAATATAGTACCTCAATCACTTCAGGAGCAGCGGACGGGCACTAATTAAGTTGAATCAATCAGTGCTTGGTCCCTGCTCCACACATATAAATGTAAATGATGCTTGACCTTGAGAGACGAATGGCAACGCTGTAAAGAAGAGTGCCACACAAGCTAACAAATGGTAATCAACCGGCTGGCCCAAGCCCTTTACTGTACGCAGCAGAGACTTGCCAGTGAGATGCATGTATTAGCGCATGCACTCCGGGCTCGACCATGAAAAAGGTTCCTCATGGCTGAATAGTGGATTTCCTGTTCTGAATAAGAAAACCATTGTAATAATTAGGTGTAAGCAGGACCACTGAAATTATACAACACAGAAGAGCCAATAAGGGGGAAGGCTTCACTTAGTTATGTATCAACATTAAACAAGTTAGGCAGAAAAATGCATCACATTAATTGGCAGTATTTATTCAGTATTTTGAAAGTATCCAGACGATGATGGATTATGTTGCAGTTATTGTTATTGCATTTAATTAACGCTTAGTACCCTTGACGTTCAGGTGTGTAAAACCACAAAAATGCGGGAAACACAGTGTCTACAGAATCTCATAATCTCTCTCTCCCTTTGTATAGGTTCGTGGGAGGTAAATTTAAACAAGAACAGCACCGCTTGTTAACTCATTCTGTGTTGTTGGAAATTTGTGCTCACTATAAGATGCTGCTTTGGGCAATCTTTGCTTATGTCAATCTCTTGCACAAATTTTACAGCACTGCCAGAGAACATGGCTCCATTTTCTTATTGAACTAATGACTAATTCGGTTGAAAATATTGAAATGAAACTAATAAGCAGGGTGGATTTTGAAGTGTGGCCCGCATAGATTGCAAACATACATACACTAAAATTCGGTGCCAATTGTATAATTCACAATGTAAAACAATCATAGGCAAAGCCAAAAGGCCTTACCTTTCTGACCTTTTGGCTTTGCCAATGGTTTTAGCTATCCTGCACATCATCCATGGTGTTAAAAAAAAAATCGATTTTGAAGCAGCTCTCTGTATCATTTCGTAGGCACGTGCATCCTACATGTGCACGCCTACAGAGTGACGGAGGCACTTTTTTAACATTTAGTTACCGATTCAGGTTGAATGGTAGCTTAAAAGAAAATAAAACGTTCAAAGTGTGTGTTTTTACTTTTTTTTTTTTTTTTACCAGTTTGGAATGGGAGAGGAAGTAACGCAGAATGAGGGAACTGGGAAGGAACACAGGGAGGGGCAAAAGGTGAAGACATTCAGGGAAATGTGGGGGTGGGGTGGTGAAGCGACAGAGGGAAGGTAAGGCAACACTCAGTAGCATAACATAAGCCCCAGCAGCCCCTGTGGTGCAGGGTTTCCCCTGAGCTCTGGGAGCCCTCTCAGCAAAAGTGGTAGGTGGTGGGGCAGGGTGGGGGAGCCTCGATTAACTTTGCAAGGGGTGGGACCCTCAAGCTTCGTCACACCACTGGCAACAATGGAGGGGGTCGAAAGCAACAGGGTATGTTGGCTGGAAGCAAAAGGAAAACAGTGGCTGCGGAAAGCAACACTGAGGACAAGGGTGAGGGAAGCAATTGGGAGAAACACACTGGCAAGCGCAAGAGGGAGGAGACAGGGAGAATCAGTATGGCGACATGGGGTGCAGGGGTAGAGGTATAAATGAAGGAGACAGCTCGAAACCACTAACGCTCTAATGGAGTGCTTCACACAAGAAAACATGTAGTGCTTGAAAAGCAAGCAATGGAAGCAGCGAGGCCAGCCAATCAAGGACGTTGTAAAGAGGCAATGCAAATATTTATATGTATTTGTATTATTCTAAAAACTGTTACAACAATATCATTCATTAGTTAATTTATTGTTGCTCCATTTTTAAGTTGAGCTGGTGAGAAATTATTTTGAGTAAAATATTAGTTTGAAAAAAAATACAACTAGATCGCACAACGAATAGTCCAACTAGGAACATAGTGACTGGAAGAACCCCATACATTACCCTTGTGTTAGGCAGCAGTACTGATTCTGGATCTGAAAGTAAGGCTAAAAAGGATCATTTGTGTTCGTATCTTTGTGGCTGTTAGAAAAAAATCTCTGCCCTGCTCTAATATAGCTATCAATAGCAATGCTATTGCAGTGACACCTAGCAGTACTTCTGCTGGATATTGCATACTGCAGGCTGAAGTGAAGGGCTGGTAGCAGAATGTGAGGAGTTGGCTAGTTCTTAATAAAAATAAAATCAACAATTTACAGAAATTAATAAGATGTTCCAATGTTACAGTCACAATGTCAGAATGTAGCAAAAATTGATTAACTTACTTGGGTATCTGGCAAACATTTATATACCTTTCTGTGCTGCTGAAAGAAATCTGTTAACATTAATATGATAAACTGATTATTGTTCTTTTTTAGGTCTGGCTTGACAGTACATCTGTCACCAGACACAATTTCATCTACCTAAAAAAGATCTATTTGATAGAGAATAGAGACATCTAGCCGCAGATTCTTTATCTTTGAATTTCCCAGACGCCAGACTGGATCCAGAAGATTTTTGTGTGAGCAGTACCCCTGCACGCTATTAGGTGATGTTGGTCGGCTCCACACGGTGATGCCCACGCCGGAAGTGACATCCCCTCTATATACGCCACCTCAGCACGCTGACGTCAGTTATTTTCTTCCAATGCCAGTAAGCACTGATCCGGAGAAGAGCTACCCCTCTGTAGTTTTTTAACAGGCTTTTTTCAATGATTTGTCAAATGCTTCTTTTGAGGTTTACCTCCTGGTGTGTCAAGGATGTCTTCGAGGAAGACAGTTTTTAAACTGTGTGGCCCCTGTCACTGCACCTTGTTAGTTACAGACCCTCATTTGTTCTGTTTGTGATGTCTCGAGTGTGATAACAACTCCAAGTCATGATCAGACTGCCGGGGCATGACACCAAAGGCTTTGAGCGAGCGGTCCCCAAAGCTGCTAGTGGCCCGTTAGGCGCTGCCGCCTCACCTGACTCCTAGGAGGTCTCAGTCCCAATCGAGAGGAGCCCCAAGTCCTCTCCGTCCCACTCTAAGTCCATTGGACATTCAGGTAAGAAGCACAAGAAGTCAAAGTGTGCTTTTACTTCTCTTTGACCTTCAGCCCAACATGATGAGGTAGGAACATCAACGTTCGAGTCACAGTTCTACGGAGCCGTCTCCAGGTTCGACTTTGCACCTCCCTGCTTTTCCAAGAGCCAGAGTGACCCCCGCTCAACTTAAGGAGTTTCACAAGGCCATGCGCCACGTATTTTACCGGGCTAACAACTCCAGAGCGCCTTTGGGCCCGCAGGTTTAGAGGGGGCCCCATCTGTTTCCGTGCCAGCAGCTTCAGCCTCGGCTCCAATGGCCCTCTGTGGATCCGATCATGGATCTGGACTGGCACCAGTTGTGCCAACTTGACCTTCCCCCAACGTGATGCTCCCAGCGCCATAGGCGCTCACCGGCTGTGCAAGCCCCATTTGGATCCCCGAATCCGAATCCTCACATCCCCGGTCTGCCTTTCGTCCCTTTTGTGGATATGGAAGGGGCATTCTACCGCAACAACCCCAATGCCAGCCACCATCCTGCACAAGCACCCCAAGCTACGCGTTGATGCAAGTGTCGTGCATAACAGCCCCATGGGTCAGGTACCCACAGGGCTGCCACAACACCAATCTCCCCGGTAGCTGCAGCTTCCAAGCCCTCCTCATCTTGTCCTACAAGATCATGGGCATCCAGTTGGTGGAAGCTCCGCCATCATCTTCACTGGCATTCCATAAGATCGGACATGTGGGTCTTACAGATTATTCAGAGGGGCTTCTACCCTTTGAACCTTTCCCTCCCCTGGACCTCAAACACACGATCGGCTCATGGAGGACCATCTGTCTTTGCTCCACGAGGAAGTTACGTCTGTCGTGGCTAAGATAGCCATTGAGAAGGTTCCAATATTAGAAGTAGGCAGTGGTTGCTAATCCCACTACTTTCTGATACACAAAAAGAACAAGGATCTTCATCCTATCCTAGACCTCCGAACCCTCAATCTCTATCTCAAATAGGTGGAATTCAAGATGTTCACATTGGCTCAGGTCCTGTCTGCCCTAAACCAAGGAGACTGGATGGTAGTGTTGGACTTGCAATATGTATGTTTTCATATTCCCGTCCTGCCTGCCCACAGACATTACCTGCAGTTCACAGTTGGCCAAGAGCACTTAAAGTTCACTGTGCTCTCCTTTGGCCTTTCCAGCATCCCTTGGGTGTCCAGGACTGACTGGACCCAAGTAATCCTTGTGGCTCCGGACTGGGCATGGAGAGTCTGGTATCCCAAGCTTCGGTACTTCAGTATCAATCCTCTGATCAGGCTGCCCCTTCGGGAGGATCTTCTGTCGAAGCAGCAGGGGAGGGTCCTCCACCCAAACCTGTCAACCCTTCGCCTTCTTGTGTGGAGATTGAGAGGCGCAAGTCAATAGCTTTTGACCTTCCTCCTGAAGTCTATAAAGTTACCTTGGCAGCCAGGCGGCCCTCCACCCCAACGATATACGCCTGCCATAGGCAAACATTTATAAAACATTTAAAGAAATGTCTATCTAACCTCTTCTGCCTCTCTCTCTCTGATGTTCTTCTCTTTATTCTCACACTTCTCCAGCAGGGCTGTGCTGTGGGCACTCTTACGGGTTACCTTTCTGGACTGCCTGCCTTTTTGCGGCTGCCTGACCAACCCTATTTATTTAAGTCCCCTATTGTAAATAGATTCATGAAAAGGACTTGTGCATATGTTTCCCCCTTCACCCTTCATTATGCCTCAGTGTGACCTTAATTTGGCTCTCACTTTCTTGATGTGTACTCTTTTTGACCCTCTTCATAATTGTCCTCTCCGGCTACTCACCATCAAGAAAGCCTTTCTAGTGGCAATAACACCTGCCTGGAGGGTGAGTGAGCTGCAGGCTTTGTCATACAAACCTCCAATCCTATATGTTTTCCCATACAAGCTGGTGTTTCACACTAGGGCCTCTTTCCTCCCCAAAGTGGTGACATCATTTCATGTGGGCCAATCGGTCACATTGCCCACTTTCTACCCTGCTCCACATCTCCCCAAAGAAGGGGAGAGACGCTGCCATCTGCACCCCAAAATAGCATTGTTGTTCTATCTTGACCGCACAAAAGAGTCGGGCAGTGCAGAAACAGACCATTTTGTGCTGGGTTGTTATCTGCATAAATATTTGCTGTGCATTGGCCAAAAAGCAGCCTCTTGAGGGTTTACAGGCTTATTCTACCCGTTGTAAAGCTGCGATCACTGCTTTAGCACGTAGAGTCCCAGTCCTGGATATATGCCAGACAGCTACGTGGGCATCCCTGCATACGTTTATCAAACACCACTGCTTGGACAGTCAGGTATGGGCATTTTGCGCCTTCGGTCCTGCAGGACTGCGTGCGGCGCCCCTGGCTAGTTTTGATGGTGCACCAGGGAGCTGCGGCTCCCAGTTTGGGAACCAAAAGAGCGCTGACGAGTGTTATTTTGAATAGAGTTGTATATTTATGACTCTATGCTGAATGGTCGCCTTGTGGAAAGCTTACACTCAGTACAGTAGACTTCAGATGGTTATGATTACAAGCCAATAATAAAGGCTATCGACCTGATTGTTTATTATGAAAAGTTACAATAAAGGCAGTAGACCCGGTATATTGATTCCGAACAGCATATGTTAAAGTCAATAGGCATTTAACAGTGAATTGTTATTACATTGAATTAAAGCCTACAGATCGTTTTTGCTTTTTTTACATCAAATTTCACAAATTACTGTAGTCGTCAAAGATTTTAATGTTGGTTACCCCTCTGACAAACCATGGGAATGGAAGATTTGCACTGTCGGAGTCTTCATTAAGCCCTGTTAGGAGAGATAGCAGTTAGCTTTTCCAACTGTAATTTTGTACAAATTTGTAATTTTATGACTGTATGTCCAATAGTTGCATTGTGGGAATATTACATTCAACACAGTCGTCCTGAGTTAGTTATGGTGGCAAACCACTCATAACAGCTATAGACTTTACTGGTCTGCAGGGCAATGCCATGCCAGGCACCATAGGCCTGGCATGTATGCTATGAAAAGTTATTACAAAGGAAGTAAGCCTGGATTATTTGTTGTGAAAAGCATATGGTAAAGCTAGTAGGCCTCTAACAGTGGTTTGTTATCACATTATTTTACAGGCCGTAGAAAAGTAGTTACAAGTAATCTCCTAGAATATTGTAGTAGGCAAGGGTTTTAGTGTTGGTCTTCCAGTTTGACAAACCTTGTGAGTAGAATTTGACTGTGATGATTCTTGTTGTGCCCGAGGGGCTGTATATTGTTTGCCAGCTGTAATTTTATACATATGAGTAATATTATAAATGTATGCCTGATTATTGCCATCTTATGCGCTCTTCAGTAGGCCTGTGCTGTATAAAGTGTCAAGCCATTGGCAAAGGCTAGATGCCTTATCAGTTCACTGAGAAACTTTGTCAGATTCCTTAGGTGTAATCTGTTTATAATGAAAAGTTCTGACAAAGCAGGTAGGCCTTATTTAGAGTGAAAAACCTGTGATAAAGGAAATATATTATTTTTTATAAATAATCTGTTTATTCAAGTTCACAACAACACAAAAATAAAGCATTTGCAATACGGCTCATGACTATGTAGTCATCTGGTAAGCCCCATATCCTTATATCCACCGTGTCTTGGTTTAAAAAGTTTCTCTGGCGATTTACAACCGGCAATAGGCTTCTTATTGTGAATTGTTATTATACTATGCTAAATTCCTTAGGCGAGGGTTTTATACATGGAATCTTGCAGACTACCGTAATAGTTAAGGGTTTGGATGTTGGTGACCCTCCTGAGCAGATCATGGGGCTGCGGGTGACAATACAAATATATGCCTTATTGCTTATAATGAAAAATTACAATAAAGGCTGTAGGCCTGACATATTGAGTGTGAAAAACATATGCTAAAATCAATAGCCGTTCAATGGTATATTTTACCACTTCCTTTAAACCACAAGACCATTATAGAATGCTGTTGCTCATAAAGGATCACTGTTTTGTAAGATTGCTAAAATGCTGGTTTTAAATGTGATGGTCATGCTCAAACTTTAAAACAGGTGTAGCAGATGGGCAATACCTCTGCAAAAAGGACACCTGCTTCTGTGGTTAGTTTCTTAATTGCAAGCATTTGCCCATACTGTTTAGATAGCAGCATGTTTTGTTTTTTACTATTTGTATTCTTTTATTTTTTCTTACATATGTTGTTCAGTTTGTGTTTGAGTTATAAAAGTTGTGTCCGTGGGTGAAGGCAAAGATGAGTCAGTGGAAGAATGAAAGAATGCATGAGTGCAAAGATCAATCAATCAATCATGATATTTATAGAGCGCGCTACTCACCTGTGAGGGTCTCAAGGCGCGGGGGGGTCACTGCTGCTCAAAGAGCCAGGTCTTGAGATGCTTCCGGAAGGCGAGGTGATCCTGGGTAGTCCTGAGGTGGGTAGGGAGGGAATTCCACGTCTTGGCTGCCAGGTAGGAGAAGGATTTCCCTCCAGCGTTGGTTCGGAGGATGCGAGGGACGGTGGCAAGAGCGAGGCTGGTAGAGCGAAGATGACGGGTGGGCGTGTAGAAGGTGAGGCGACTGTTGAGGTATTCGCGGCCCTTGTTGTGTACGGCTTTGTGTGCGTGGGTGAGGAGCCTGAAGGTGATCCTTTTGTTGACGGGTAGCCAGTGCAGGTGTTTCAGGTGGGTGGAGATGTGGCTGTGGCGGGGTACATTGAGGATGAGGCGTGCAGAGGCGTTTTGTATGCGCTGCAGACGTTTCTGAAGTTTTGCGGTGGTTCCTGCGTATAGGGTGTTTCCGTAGCCCAGGTGACTTGTGACGGGGGCGTGGGTTACAGTTTTTCTGGTGTCGGTGGGGATCCAGCGGAATATCTTACGGAGCATGCGAAGTGTGTGGAAGCAAGAGGACGAGACAGAGTTGATTTGCTTGGTCATGGTGAGAAGGGGGTCCAGGATGAATCCAAGGTTGCGTGCGTGGTCTGAAGGGGTTGGTGCGGTGCCCAGGGCCGTGGGCCACCAGGAGTCCTCCCAGGCGGACGGGGAGTTTCCGAGGACTTCCGTCTTGTCTGAGTTCAGTTTCAGGCGGCTGAGCTTCATCCATTCTGCAACGTCTTTCATTCCATCATGCAGGTTGGCTTTGGCGGTGGCTGGGTCTTTGGTGGGGGAGAGTATCAGCTAGGTGTCGTCGGCGTAGGAGATGATGTTGATGTTGTGTTTGCGAGCGATGTCGGCGAGGGGGCTCATGTAGACATTGAAGAGAGTTGGGCTGAGTGAGGAGCCTTGTGGGATGCCGCAGATGATCTCGGTGGGTTACGAGCGGAAGGGCGGGAGGTAGACTCTTTGGGAACGGTCCAAGAGAAAAGAGATGATCCAGTCCAGGGCCTGTCCTTGGATGCCGGTGGAGCGGAGGCGTGTTATTAGGGTGCGGTGGCAGGCGGTGTCGAAGGCAGCCGAGAGGTCGAGGAGGATGAGGGCGGTTGTTTCTCCGTTGTCTAGTAGTGTTCGGATGTCGTCGGTGACTGCGATGAGGGCGGTTTCCGTGCTGTGGTTGGCCCTGAAGCCGGACTGGGAGGGGTCGAGCAGGTTGTTGACTTCGAGGAAGTTGGCCAGTTGCTTGTTGACGGCCTTCTCGATGACCTTGGCCGGGAAGGTGAGGAGCGAGATGGGGCGGAAGTTCTTCAGGTCGTTGGGGTCCGCCGTAGGTTTCTTTAGGAGAGCGTTGACTTCCACGTGTTTCCAGCTCTCGGGGAAGGTGGCAGATGCAAACGAGCTGTTGATGATGCTCTGGAGATAGGGGGCGATGCTGGCGTCGGCTTTGTTGAAGATGTAATGTGGGCAAGGGTCCGAGGGGGCGCCGGAGTGGATGGTGTTCATGGTTGTTCGAGTCTCTTCGGTGCTGATGGGTGTCCAGGTGTTGAGGGTGATGGTTGGAGCTACGAGTGGGTCGGTGGGATCTGTGGTCCGAAGCTGTCGTGCAGGTAGGTGATCTTCCGATGGAAGAAGGTAGCGAGGGAGTTGCAGAGTTCTTGAGAGGGCGTGATGGAGTTGGAGCTGGCGTTGGGATTGGAGAGCTCTTTGACGATGTTGAAGAGTTCTTTGCTGTTGTGAGTGTTCTTGTCCAGTCTTTCTTTGAAGGATGCTCTTTTGGTGGAGCGGATCAGCTGGTGATGTTCGCGGGTGGCAGCTTTGAGGGCTGACATATTTTCTGCGGTGTGTTCTTTGCACCAGGTTTTCTCGAGTGTACAGCAGGTTTACTTGGATTCTTTGAGGGCGTCTGAGAACCAAGGAGGTTTCCTGATGTTGGTCTGTCTTGGGAGACGTCTGGGGGGGCGAGGTTGTCAGCGCAGATGGTGATCCATTGTGTGAGTTTGAGGGCTCCGTTGTTGGCGTCTGGGTGATGGCATGTCGGTTATGGTTGAGAGTGGAGATTAGCTGTTCTGTGGAGATTTTGTTCCAGGGTCTGCGGGGGATAGGTTGTGTGAGAAGGTGTTGGGTCTTGCGTCTGAAGGTGAAGTGGACACATCTGTGGTCGGTCCAGTGAATCTCGGAGGAGTGGCTGAAGGATATGTGGTTGCTGGCGGAGAAGATGGGGTAGAGCGTGTGTCCGGCGATGTGGGTGGGGGTGTTCACCAGTTGCTTGAGTCTGAGGTTGGCGAGGTTGTTGAGTAGGGTGGTGGTGTTGGGGTCGTTGTTCTTCTCCAGGTGGAAGTTCAGGTCTCCGAGGAGGATGTAGTCAGGTGAGGCTAGGGCGTGCGGGGAGATTAAATCTGTGATGGATTCGCTGAATGGGGCGCGTGGGCCGGGGGGCCTGTAGATGAGGGTTCCTCTGAGGGTGGTCCTGGGGTCGGTGTGGATCTGGAAGTGCATGTGTTCTGCGGCGAGGAGGGTGTCTTCGGTGAGGTAGTGACGTTGATGGAGCTCTTGTGGATGATGGCGATTCCTCCTCTGATTTGGTTGGTGCGGTCTTTCCTGGTGATCTTGTATCCGTCAGGGATGGCTAGGGAGATGTCGGGGGCCGATGAGGCGTTCATCCAGGTCTCAGTGATGAAGGCAACGTCTGGTGTGGTAGAGTCCAGGAGGTCCCATAGTTCAATGGCGTGCTTGTGGACGGAGCGTGCGTTGATGAGGATGCACTTGAGGTGGTTGTTGGAGCGTGGGCTGGTGGACGGGTTGCAGTCGCGGTGGAAGGAAAGCTTGCATATGTGACAGGCGAAGGGTCCATGGGTGCGTTTCGGACTGACTTGGTAGCAGGTGGTACTTCGTCCGGGGTTGAGTGCGTGGAGGGAGGCGGCGTCGTAGCTGAGCTGGGGGTTTTGGGACCGCTGGGGACCAGGGGTTCTGGCGCTGGGCGCGATCCAGGCGCGGACGGGCTTGCCTTTGGCGCGCCAGCGGCACGGCCGCTGCGCGTCTGCCATAAGAGGGGAGGGGGGAGGAGGGGTCATCTGGGGGGCGGGAGGGAGGACGACGAATGGGAGCGGGGGCGGGGCCGCACGGGTGGCAGCGGCAGGAAAACGGGAAGCGGGGAGGCGGGAAAAGTGCAAGAGTGAAAAGTGGAAGCGAAAGGTGCAAAAGAGAAAAGTGAAAGAGGGAGGAACAGAACAAAAACACTGGCGAAAAGGCGCGGATGGCACGACAGAATAGAGAAATCAGAGGAGGAGAAAGGTCACTGGAAGAGAGAAAAGGACGAGATACACAAGAGGAGGAGAAAGGTCACTGGAAGAGAGAAAAGGACGAGATACACGAGAGGAGGAGAAAGATCACTGGAAGAGAGAAAAGGACGAGATACACAAGAGGAGGAGTAAGGTCACTGGAAGAGAGAAAAGGACGAGATACACGAGAGGAGGAGAAAGATCACTGGAAGAGAGAAAAGGACAAGATACACAAGAGGAGGAGTAAGGTCACTGGAAGAGAGAAAAGGACGAGATACACGAGAGGAGGAGAAAGATCACTGGAAGAGAGAAAAGGACGAGATACACAAGAGGAGAGAAGCTCAATGGAAGTGAGAAAAGGACGAAATACACAGGAGGAGAGAGCGCGAGGCAGAGTGTAAAGGGAGAAAGACACAGAAAGTCACAGGAGGGGAGCCAAGTGGCGAGGAGAGAGAGAGAAGGGAAGGACAGGAGAAGCGCAAAGGAGCACCTACGACTTACCAGAGGTGGCAGGGGCCTGGGCAGGTGGAGTTGCAGCGGCGGGGAAGCGACCTACCCGAGGGTCAAGGGTCGCTGTCTCTGCTGCGCAGCGGCCGCCATAAGAGGGGAGGGGGGGGAGGAGGGGTCAGCTGGGGGGCGGGAGGCAGGAGGGAGGACGACGAATGGGAGCAGGTGGGGCGGGGCCACACGGGTGGCAGCGGCGGGAAGCGGGGAGGCGGGAAAAGTGCAAGAGTGAAAAGTGGAAGTGAAAGGTGCAAAAGAGAAAAGTGAAAGAGGGAGGAACAGAACAAAAACACTGGAGAAAAGGCGCGGATGGCGCGACAGAATAGAGAAATCAGAGGAGGAGAAAGGTCACTGGAAAAGAGAAAAGGACGAGATACACAAGAGGAGGAGAAAGGTCACTGGAAGAGAGAAAAGGACGAGATACACGAGAGGTGGAGAAAGGTACCTGGAAGAGAGAAAAGGACGAGATACACGAGATCTGTGGCAGAATTCATATATGATGACTTATTGAGTGCTTAAACCCATCAGTGACACAAGAGGCACTTTCATTCATAAGCCATACCAACTGGCATTTCCAATGCTTGTTAAAGTTAAGTTATGGAGATTTTTTTTTTTTAAGAATGCAACAAATGGAAAAAAAATGGAACTGCGGGAATCGGACCAGGAACGTCATGACTGAAAACATACTCCCCATGCGTAAGCTATGTGCCTCGTGGTTGAAGAGGATAAGATCCATCTTGTTCTTCCTACTGAGCAATCTTTCCTGTTTTGTATGGGGAGATGAATAAAAAGATTGCTACATTGAAAGTAGCAGTGCCTCCATGTGACATGGCATATTTCAAACTAAAGCGACGGCTGGGAAGCAGTCTAGGAGGCTCCCAGTCCTTCGCAAACGTACAAAATGTTAAAAATTACATTCTTAGAAAAGGAAAGATTTGTTTTAATACATTCTCCTCCCAGCCGAAAAACAGAAAGGTACTATTTTTGGCGGATTTATATATTTTAAAGTGCCTATTTGTGGCGGATGTGTACATTGTGCACTTAATAAATTGCTCTCAGTCACATAGAGGGGGAGCCAGTGACTGAAGTGGGCTGTCCTGTTATACTATGCTGCAAGCTGTAATGGACGGAACAAAGTATGACTGACAATTCAATGACCCAATGAATGAAGACCCGCTGACAAAAAGCCCCTACGTGTATGTATGTAGTCAAATATTTTTTTTCTTCTAAAAACTATAGAAACAAGGTCAAAGGCCAAGCTTTTAAAAAAGAGGTTGCATTGTATCTGTAGCAGTGGACTGCTGACAGAAGTTGCAATAAATGTCAAGAATTTTTGAATTCTGCTTAACCCAAAACGCTGAGAATGACGTTCATCGTCTGAGGTACATTGTGACGCATTTCAATTTTTTGCAGGTATGAGAGATTTGAGAAGGCATTTCTGCTTGCTGTTGACATCGGCGCCTGTGACCTGTTTATGGTAAGTCACTTCCTGTTGAAGATGTTGTTGTCACTGTGATTTCGAGCTCAGCTGAGCTAGTTGTCGGCTTTTGTGCGCATTAAAAAGGATCAGTGTCACTTGCAGTTCTAGACACATGTTGGGGAAGGCATTCTTCTCCTTCGCTTGAATCTTGCCATTGCAAAAAGTGGTCAATAGCCATCGCGCGTCCGTTGACTCGTTGACATTTTCCATACCCTGGTCCAAAGAACGCAGCATATTTTCATGGCGTTACATTTGACGCTCTTGCCCTTTTCATCTGGTGTGTTTAGATGGGGCACACGGCATCTTTCTCTCTAATAAGCTTAAATGCCTCTAATCTATTCTTTTAAGAAGTACAGCTGCAGAATCAGAATACAGGGCAGGCCACGTCCCGTGCACCCTCAATGCCCCCAGTGGTCTTTTAGGTTTCTGTGAAGAGTGACAAATTATGAACGCTTCCACAGGTACTTTTAAAACAACAAAGCTGTAACGCGGGCCCGAGGGGGTTTTACATTTCATTCCCTCGCCGCACCTCCCATTTAATTAGCTACTGAAGATAAATTAACTAGCTGTTAAAAGGTTCTGTGTGCAGGCCCGGCGTGACACAGCCCTCGCGCCACCATGCAATGAGGTCAGACAGATGGACAAAGACTAGAAGGCTTTTCTGATTGCTCAGCAGGGGCGCAGACCCCTGCAGCTGATTTCACTGTTTTCAGAGAAACAATAGGAAAAAAAACTGTTGACAAGAAATTCGCAAGCTCTCAGTTGCCCGACTTTTGCACAGTGGAGACATCCGTTTGAATTATGCAAACGTTAATATTAGTTATGCTATTAAGCGGCTTCCCCAGCTAGTTTGATCCTAATATTCAAATTATAAATTAAACTAGAGGAGCAAATCCCTCCTTTATTTCACTTCTGAAAATCTCTTGCCAAATGTTCAAAAGGCCCCATAAACCTTGTGTGTTTTTTCCAAACTCTAATCATGTGGAGTGGTTGGTCTAATTGCCAGTACATGTATACTATGACAAATATTTCAGAGTGTCCCTTCAAAGAACATGATAAAAGCCTAATCTCCTTCACGCTTGTGCTAATGCAGATTCCTGACAACTTGAGCACTCCTCCCCAGAGTCGGGAATCTGGGGGGGAGGGGAGGGGTTGTCGAAAGTAGCGAAAGTGTTGCAAGTTCTTACAATTAAATAATATGATGTCGTTGTATCAGGGACCCATAAAAACACACATTCACCATTGTTCGGTTAACAGTGTTTACATTACAGCTCTGAGAACAGGTGTGCATTATTTCAAGTATGATTTTCATTTGCACATTGATGAGAGGTAATTTAAAAAAGAAATTGGGGATGAGACAGAACTAGCCCTGCTGGGAGGCGACCTCCATTCTAGTTGCAGGTCAGCTAGAACCGCAGACGTCAACAGAGGGGAGATTGGTGTAGTTCTCCTGACTCTATTTTGGAGGCCCTGGGGGAGCCGCCCATGCCCCAGCACTAGCTGGAGAGTTGGCCTTCCCTGGGGCAGTCAGCATCGCACAGGCCAGTATAAGTCCTCCAAAGCCTGTGACCAGTGCTTAATTTGTAAATAAAAACATACCGGTGCCCAAAGCTGCTGCAAATAAATGTGCGAGCACCGAATACTGAGGCAGCTAAATCCTGAAGCCATCTTGGGCCTCTTTAATCAATTTATAGCTGCTTCCTGCCCCTTCAGCTCACTCTTGCAGCTTTCTGCTTTCTCCCTTTGTGAGACGTTTTCGTTTTTCTCTTCCTCCGTCTTTCCTATATGTGTCTTTTGCTTGCAGTAACAGCCTTAAGACAGAAAAATAAGTGCTGGCCCTAAAAAATTAGTGCTGGTGCCTGCACCAGAAAGCACTGGCTCAAATTAAGCACTGCCTGTGCAGGCATAGAGTATGAAGAACTTTAGATGCTAATTCAGAGGAGGCTCTGCCTGACCTGGAGACTGGTAGAGTGTGCTAAAGCTGGTGGATTACTCCTGTCGCCTATGAATGTGGCTGTGACTGAAAAGCGCAAAGAGGGGAGCTGTCCCTTCCTTTATCTAGCCTGGTCAGGAGCATTGGCTTTGTTGCTCTGTGAAATGAATGCGCAGTCTACCTACACCTTTTTTTTAGGAGGTTATGTTTTAAGCAGGGCCAGCTTTAGGGCGGTGCGAGTGGTGTTGACCTCGGGGGTGGGGGAAGTGCTGTGTTTTGCAATAACCTATGAAACTTGAGATTTAAAAGCATCTGCTGTAAAAGTTCCTTTTGCGTCAAGCCTTCAGGAAACAATTAAAATGACAAGATACTTCTTGTGATAAATGTTCCTGCAAGGGAGAGAGGTGGGAGTTTTGTCTAGTGGCAGTTTTGACTCGCCATAAAGTAGCGTAATGGGTTAATATGCCTGCTGCAAAGAACAGACTGTATTTTATGTGGATAACTGAGTGCATTAGTAAAGCCATCCTTTACAAGCGCTTTCAAACAAATGAAATGTATTTGAAAGGGGGCTATGGAGAGATGACACATTCGTCGGGTGGTAGTGAGTGAATCTGAGGATGTAGTCATGGGTGGGGGTGCCAAAATACTGTTGCACAGGGCGCCACCAGTTCTAAAGCCAGCACTGGTTTTAGGGCATGCATTCCTGGATTCCCTTGATATACTGGAAACTGTCGGGGAGCAGAACCAACATGCACCCTGAGGAGATAGATGTTTTTTCTACAAGAGGTCTGCCAAGGGATGGCAGTGTACTTTTGAAGTTGGAGAGAGAAGAAATGTATTGAGGGAAAGGTGACATTGATGAAGGGTAAACTGGAGCCAATGGAGGGCTGACTGAAGGGTATTGAGCGGTCGATAAGTTCATCCTACAGGAATATAGTAGTTATTGAAACAGAGGTAATTGAGCTCTGAACAAATAGTTTTCAGAGTTTCATGTATATGCAGTTGATTGTGTGGCATAACTGGAGACAAAGATTGAATCCATAACGGAACCATGCGTGGCTGGCTAATCTACTGGGGTTTTCCTCAATCCAACAAGGAGATACTTTAAACAAAATGGTCCAAGACATGCTATATTGTGACATCTTGCCAAGAGAGGCAGAACCTGTCTCTGTGCAAAGTGTGTACTGGATTCCCACCCAGGGTCCAGCAGGTACCTCTGTGAAGGATGGGACTGCAATAGAAGTGACTTTGAAGGCAGAGGGAAAGGAGTTACTGAGAGATGTATTGATCTTCAAGATAATTCTCTTTGAGCATGCAGGAAATCTGATAGAGACTTCTAGCCGCAGATTCCTTATCTTAGAATATCCCCAGTCATCAGACTGGATCCAGAAGATTTTCAAGCAGTACCCCTGTGTGCAAGTAGGTGGCGTTGTTTGTCTGCGTCATCAACACTGGAAGTGACGTGCGCAATACCTTATAGATGCAGCGCTACCTCGGCGTGCTGACGTCAGTTCTTTCCTTTCCACACCACATAGTGCTGATCTGGTCTGGGCTACTCCTCAGTTGTTTTTTGACTGGTCTGTTTCAACTTTTTGTAGAACCTTTTTGAGATTTTCATCCCCTGGTTTGAGGATGTCACCAAAGAAACAGACTGGTTTCAAACCATGTTAGCCTGTCATAGGCAGATGTCGGTGACAGGTACTCATTTGGTATGTTTGTGGTGTCTGGAACTGAGACACAACTCCAAGGCTTTTGAGGACTTCCGCACCATGCACCCCAAGGTGCTGAGGGAGTGATCCCTCAAGCTCCACGCCACCCTACATCGATCGACTCCTCAACACTCAAGGTCCTGTTTGCGAGCCCCACCTGACATTCATCATCGCATTCAGAGTCATTGGGGGAGGCGGGTAGATCCCACAAGCACTAGAAGTCGAAAAAATCTGAATTCCTTTTAATTTCACAGCATCCATCAAAGTCATCTTACGAGAGAACATCAGCGCTCCAGGCCCTGCAAGTCTGCTGCACCTGATTCTGGGTCTGCTCTGCGCTCCCTGATTTTCCCAGAGTGACCCCCGCCCAACTAAAATAATTTTATGCGGCCATGCACCTGAGTGTTAAGGGCCCCGGCTCCTCTGAAGTGCCTTTGGGCCCCATAGGTGCAGGACAGGCCCCCTACTGAGACCATGCCGGTGGGGTCACCCTAGTACTATTTGGGTTCTAGGAATCCTTTGCTGGATCTGGAGTGAAGCTGCCAGCAAGACTGAGATCTTCCTCTGCCCCTGCTCCAGTGCTGACGCCGCCAGCGCCCATAGGCGTCCTCATCATTATTCCTGACTCCAACACAGAGCAGAGTGAGCATCTGACGCTATTCCCAGAGCGGAGCCAGTGCCTTACTTGATGGATAGGCCTGGTGAGGGAAACATTTGGGAAGGTCTGTGGATCCTAATGAAGATGAACCAGTTGAGGAACAGGACAACTGGAATGAGGAACTGGATGATGACAATGAGTTGGACACCTCACCTGACACCGGCCTGGTTTCCACTTCCTAATGGTACTGAGGAGGGAGCCTACTTTGCTATGGGGATGTGCAGTGTGTCTGAGGTCCTGGATCTTAACCTACCCTCAGTGACAGTCAAGACTAATGTCTTGATGGAGGTGCTTAAGCTGGTATTCACGCCCACTGAACCCTTACTCCCATTTAATGAAGCCCTTATGAATGTCCTACTTGGGGCCTAGCCCAAGCCTTGCGCAGAGGCTTCTGTGAATAGGACTACTGCCCGCCGTCATCTCCCCGCTCCTGAGGATCCAGGTTTTCTTACCCATTGCTTTACTTTAGAGAGCTTGGTGGTGCAAGCCTCCTCATCCCATATCGATCCTGGTGTGTTCCTTACCATTTCACGGGTAAGGAAACCAAAAGGCTGGACACCTTCAGTAAGAGAATGTTCTCTTCCACCAGCCTGGCACTGCCATTGGTTAACACTGCATGCCTATTGGGCGGTTATTCCAATACACTATGGGATTTGGTTGTGCAAATGTTGCCCATGCCTCTCGCTGGCTGTTGCCTTTGGGAGGGATGCACCTAAGTTCGCTATCCGATGTGGGCTTGGCATGACCAACTCACTTGGTGGAGCAATTTCATCGTTAGTGGTCTTGCAGCACTACGCCTGGCTGAGAGCTTCTGGCTTTTCAAGGGATGGCCAGGCTTCCCTCATGGATATGCCCTTTGATGAGTTTAGCTTTTTTGCAAATATAGTCAGTGCTGGAGTGCTTCAAGGATAGCAGGGCTACTGATAGGTCCTTGAGCTTGTCTTTGGCCCCTTGGCAACCCCAATCTATCTTCTGCCCCTTTCGTGGTCACAAATGGATTCTCTAACCTTATCCCTACTCTCCCAGCCACCGTGGACTGCAGGCTTCCCAGCCTTTTCATAGCTGAGGGCACGTTTACCGTTGATCACATGGGACAGGCAGCCAGTGATCTAGTCAGCATCTCCACCAGCTGCTGACTCCAAACCTCTTTAGTCTATCCTCAGACCATCTTAGACATCTAGTGGGAAGCAGGATACGCCATCACCTGCCCCACTGGCGGTCAGTAACATCCAACTGTTGAATGCTTCAGATAGGCCAAAGGGGTTACTCCCTCCCTCCTCTGTCGGACAACCCATGCCACCCACTTATGGTCAGCTGGCGGAGGACATTTCTCCTTGCTCGGTCAAGAAGTGGTAGCTCTCTTGGACAAGGGAGCCCTAGAGAGGGTGCTTGCATCAAAAGTAGGTTGTGGTTTTTTTTCCAGCTACTTTCTGGTGCCAAACAAGGGTGGAGGATTTGGTCCTATACTGGATCTGCACCTTCTCAACCTCTTATTAAAAAAGGAGAAGTTCAAAACGCTTATGCTTGTCCAGGTTTTGTCAGCTGTGGACCCTGAAGACTGGCTGGCAGCTTTGGACTTGCAGGTCGCATATTTCCACCTCCCTGTTCTACTGCCTCACAGATGCTATCTGCAGTTCACAGTGTGCCAAGAGCACTTTCAGTTTTCTGTACTACCTTTCAGCCTTACTAGCGCCCCTTAGCTGTTCACCAAGGTGATGGCAGCTCATCTGAGGAGGCTGGATATTTCAGTCTTCCCCTACTTTGATGCTTGGCTTTTGCAGGTGGGCTTGCCCTAGGCAATTGTCACCTACCTTCATACTATGGTGAACCTCTTGCACTCACTGGGGGTCACTGTCTACATGCCATTGGTATGACACCCTCTCAGAAGCTCCCTTTCATTGTTACTGTTCTCGACACAGCGTAGGCTTAGACTTATTCTCCTGAGCAGAGAGTCTAGGATATTCAGGCTGTGATTCTGATGTTTCAGCCTCTATCCTGGATTTTGGTAAGACTGATTCTGAGGCTGTAGGGTCTCCTGTACCTGCTGATGACACATGCCAACTAGTATATCCAGGTTCTGCAGTGGGACCTGAAGGCGTAGTGGTGCAGCCTCAGGGGAGTCTCTTTGACATGGTCCATATCTCAGAGGGAACTGCCAAATACCTGCAGTGGTGGCTTCCGAAACATGATTGGGCCAGTGGCAGACCACTCTCCCTTCCCCAACCTAATCTGGCAGTATTGACATATGTGTCACTCATAGGCTGGGGCTGCTACCTTCGATAGGTCGAGCTCAGAAGACACTGGTCTCCTATGGAATCCTGTTGGACCTTTGGGCGATTTGCTTGGCATTAAAAGCCTTTCTTTCTTTGATGAAGAAAAGGCTGGTTCAGGTGCTCACAGTGAACATCACCGCCAAACAGTACTGCAACAAACAGAAAAGAGGAGGGTTGTGGACCCTGTGTCAAGAGGCCCTGCGCCTCTAGACATGATTGGAACTACAGGGCACTTCCTAGGCGGTTCAACACCTGGCAGGCTGTCTGAAAACCTGAAAAGATGAACTCAGCCAAAGATGCCTAGCGGATCACAAGTGGCAGCTCCATCTGGAGGTGATGCAAGGTCTCTTTCAGCAGTTAGGAGAGCCTTGGTTAAATTTGTTTGCCACCGCTGAGAATGCACAATGCCAGTAGTTTTGCTTGTTGGAGTTTCCAAGGTGGCACTCTCACGGAGACTCATTTTGTCTTGAGTGGAAGCCTGTCCTCCTGCCCACCAATACCACTCCTCTCCAGAGTTCTTAAAAAGATGAGGGGTAACTGGGCCTTAGTCATTCTTATGGCTCTGGATTGGGCACGGAGAGTCTGGTATCTCCATCCAGTCAGGCAACCTGTTTGCAAGGAGCTTCAGTTGCAGCAATAGGGCAGGCTTCTGCACCTGAACTTGGGCGCCCTCCACCTGCATGTGTGGAGATACAGCTGCAACAGTTGACAGCTTTCTACCTTCCACTCAAAATCTGTGATGTTATTGTGGCATCCAGGTGTCCCTCAGCCAACTCAGTATACGCCTACCATCGAGGCAAATTTGTGTCATGGTGTGCTTCCACAACATTGAACCCCTTTCTGCACCTTTATCCAAGGTTATTTTGTTTGCCCTATCTTTGGCTCATTAGGACTCAGCTGTTGGCACCATCAGAGAGTATCTTTCTGCAATCTCTGCATTCCTGTGGTTGCAGGACCAACGTTATATTTTGAAAATCCCCTGTTGTAGCCAGGATCCTTAAAGGTCTGCAGCATATTTCCCCGAATGTCATTTATCATGCCTCAGTGGGACCGCAACCTTGTTCTCACTTTCCTGATGTGTACGCCATTTGAACCCTTGCACAATTGCCCTCTTCTGCTGCTGACCATTAAAAGTGCCTTTTTAGTCACAATTACATAAGTTGGGAGTGTCAGTAAGTTGCAGACCCCCTCTGTGCACTGTCCCTACTCCTTTTACTCTGAGAAACTGGTCCGCCGGACACATGCCTACTTCCTACCGAAAGTTGTCCTTCCCTTCCATGTAGGCCAGAACATTACATTACCTACCTTCTTTGCTCCACCTCGCACCCTTCAAAGAGGAGGAAGAGACACCATTGTCTGGACTCAAAAACAGCATTGTTGTTCTACATTTGTCTCACAAAAGAGTTTTGGGAGATTGATCAACTCTTTGTGGGCTATGTTGGAGTTAAAAAAGGGAAGGCTGTGCCGAAGCTGACCTTCTTGCGATGGATCGGTGTGCGCATTAAGATCTGCTATGCATTGGCCAAGAAACATTCCTGAGGGCTTCTGGGCTCACTTTACCAGGGCCAAGGCTGCGACCACTGGGTTAGTGTGCAGCGTTCCTCTCCTGGACATCTGGCAGACTGCGATGTGGGCACACGTTCACAAAACATTACTGCCTGGACAGTCAGTTCTATTGTGATGGGTTCAGTCCTGCATGACTTTATGATCTAAACGGGCTCTCAGATCCATCTCTCGGGAGCTATTGCTTGGGTATCTATTCTAAGGTAAGGAATCTGCGACTAGAAGTCTCTAGCAGATGAACAAGTTACCTTTGGTAAAGCTATATCTGGTAGAGTCTCTATCTAGCTGAAGTTTCCTTACCTACCTTCCCATACTCCTTGTTCTGCGAACCAGTTAAGGTGTAAGGGACATAATTTCTAGGTCCTTAGTCTTTCCACACCAGTGGTCAGGTCTCATCATGGCTCCATGGTCCTGGCGTGGAAAGTCACGAAAGTAACTGGCATGAGCGCACCAAGGTGGCGCCTACATAGGTTCGTGCACATCACTTCCGATGCGGATGCTGCTGTTGTGGAGCTGAACAACACAAACTGTCGGCACACCAGGGCACTGCTTCAAAATCTTCCGGACCCAGTCTGATGCCTGGGGATATTCTAAGGCAAGGAATCTGCGGCTACATAGTCTCTACCAGATGAGGCATTAGTGAAGGTATATAACTTGTTCTTCATGTCGGGGGATGAATGGGGTGTTGAATGTTTGTTCTGGGGATAGATCCGTGGTGTTTATCCTTGCTTGTGTGGAATGGAATTCAGACTTCACTAAGTCACTATGAATGCAACATGGTTATGTGTGCTTTGTCTTCTTCCCCTGTTACAGCCTTGTAGGTTGGTGTGGATGGGTCAGGTTATTTAAATGTTATGTGTGTGTAAGTGATTGGGTTGTAACTTAAAATGTTAGAGTAATGACATTTAAATATGAATGTTTCTCTCTTATTTGTGTTCCCTGAGTGACATAATTTAACTTTTATGTGTTCGTCAGTATCCAGAAGCCTGTATCCAACAAGTTTTGCTCTCAATAACAAGTTATTTTTTCATGAGAAAAGCAATTTGGTAGCTGGGCTAGGCTGTGTATCCAGGTGACCTGGCTTTGGATTCTGGCATACCAATGGGCATCTAAGTTATCTGAGTTGCCAAAATAATTGTATCCTCCGTGTTTCAACATTCCTGCTGTGGCCCTAAGTTGAACCACCTTTTTTTCTCACAGTGTGCCCGATTTCAGAAACAAATATTCAGTTTAATTCACTTTCAATGTTTTCTCTCACTCTTTCTGTTTAGTGTTTGCATTTTATTCCATTCAACCAGTAGCTGCCTACAAATGTATCGCTTTATAAAAAAGCATGCTGTTACTGAGACCTCCATTTTATCTGTAACACCCCGCTTTTGCCGGAATCGTGTGGCCCTTCTCCTGGCAGATGTTGAATTTTCATTAATGCCATGACTGATATATATCCTCCCCCTCCCCCATTTGTGGCAGCTCTGCTTGTCAGAGGATTTAGAAAGAAGCGGCAAGTGAAGGAGCCGGTGGAGGCAGGGGCACAGCTTCGCCCCTATGATTGGTGGGGTGTGAGCTGCAGATTTTCCAAAAGATAATGTTGAAATATATTATATAACAAGCAGGACGCATGAGAGCGGCAGAAGGGACACTGGAAAGGTAGAGGAGTGTGGATTGGCAGGAACACTAATTGAGAGAAAATGTAATATTTTGTAAAATAACTAACATTTTTTAGGACTTTCAAAACAGAGAGAGGGAGGGTGTGTGTGTATTTGTCTTTGTGTATGTAAATATTCATGTGAAGTCGGACAGACACCTCACCATACCCGACTGAAAGCCCCTGCAACCAGCTATTTATCAGAAAAAAAGATTTATTAGGGGGGTGTAAAACTCCAAACACCCCCTGAAGTTACGCCCCTAGGTGGAGGAGCCCCTCCCCCCCCCCAGGACTCACTGTGGAGTAGGGAGCAGGGAATATGTCTTAACAGCATTCACTCCTATGGACCTAAACTTTATTCAGAATTCTTAAAATATATTTTACTGTGATTTATACATCAAGAAAAGACCGAAATAACACGTAGAAAAATACCTAGAAAACGCCTAGAAGGTAAAAAAATAATAACTATAAAGTAGATCTTGAGTGAAAAATAAGAAGACAGTATTTCTATGATTTCACTTTCCACTTTGACATTGATACAGGAACCCAACCCCAGGACAAACTAGCACTAAACAACCCTGTGACATTGTGAGGCGTTATAGATCATACATCACATCTTTAAAAATGAATGGATGCACTTCCATAAGTTAGCAGTCACTGCACATTTATAAACCTATTTATTCAACGTCATCTCTACCTTTTCAAAGGGCAAGGAAGTAGTGCTTAACAAGCTCTGAAAAACAACAATCAATGCACAATTTAGATTGTGCACCCCAGTATCTCCACCAAGCCCTCACAAAGCAAAGCCAGTGGACCAATATATTCCCAGAATAGAGTGGCAACACTGTGGCAGTAGGAGACTCCAAGATATTCTAATGATACTTGCCCCTCTCCTAGATGATGTGGGTGAACTTTGTGCACTTTGATTAAGTAGATTGTGGCTCTGTAGGGCTACAACCCTGGATTGGTTGTTATCTTAGGAAATGAAAGTATGCGTAGGGTAATCAACACTGTTGGGACATTGGGTTGGACTTGAAATGTTTTTTCTAGCTTAGCTTTCCTTTTTGGTCTGCTCCTCTAACATGGACTCCCCGGCTATTTAGTATTTAAGAGATTGCACATTTTCCTCCTGGACTATACCTGAACATGTAGAAGATGAGCTTTCCTGAAGTTCTCTTGAGCCTCTCTTCCCACTTATCTCAGATGCAGTAGAACAGTAGAGAAAAATCAAGCATTAACACCTATACATAGAACACGTCACCTGAGGAATTCCCATGTGAATGAGTGGGTTAAGTTGTGCTGTAGGTCACTCTGAATTATTAAGTGTGAATGAGAAGAGAAAATTAAATTCTGTAGAAGGTGAAAAAGGTAGGGAATTTGAGAATCATTCACTTATTTTCATGGATTTTTTGTAACACATTTTATCTTTTCTCCCAAATAATATCATGGACACATTATATGTTTGAGTTATCTGCATTGCAATAATACATATTTACGTAACAGAATATATAGCTCTCTTGAATTGACTGTGTAATGAGGCAGTCCATCTCATTTTCCTAGAGTTCGGCCATGGTCCTTCAGGACCCTTGAGTGCCTAAGAGGTTCCCAATGTCTCTCTATAGTTTTAAAACCATTCAATCTTTGTCCATTTATTTGAACATCCTTTGCCTTCGTAGATATGTTTTTCTGTGCTAATGCACCAGTCCACGTCCTCTTTCCACCTGGGCAGATCTGGGGAAAGTACCAGCCCCACATTTGATGGCAGTATTTCTCTTGGCTCTCATTAGGCGCAGAATATTTTAGAAGAGAAAAGTGGGAGATTTCTGGAAAAAGATCGGGAGAATGTATTTCTTCCTTAGACTTCTATTGGGGCCTGAATCGGGTTACTGGTATATATGGAATTTTCAAGTCTGCTGCTACAGGATCATATAGTATATACGCAAAAGTATGTTTTTTTTCCTTACCTCTCAAGAGCACGGAGAGAGCACTGTGGCAGGCTGAGAGAGAATGATGCAAGTTTTGTGCACTGGCCTGCAGGAGCAGGTTACTGGCAGTGCATACTTCAAGTTACACAAGACCAAGCCCTGTCAGCTGAAACCCGCAGAGGAATTGGGTTTTTACATGCAGGAATTGGGAGGTGGATAGACTAACCTTGAAATCGGTAGTCTCCCACCTGAAACGGGAGAGTTGGCATGTATGTTTCTAATGTGTTGTCAGGCCTCGGTCTTCCGCGTATGTTGAGCATGGCCATTTTGTGTGTGTCATCTATATGGTCCACAGTGACATATCTCAGGTAGACCCTTACCCCCTCTCAGTAGGGTCCTATCTCAGGGCGTAGCCATAGAATATGCCAAAAGGTAGCCTTTTGACCCCAGCCAGTGGCTCTGTGGTCTGAGCGTATTTTCCCTCTTTTCATTAGTGTCCCCTCCTGTATAATGGAATGTGTGTAATATACGCAGTTGTACTAATCTAATTCCAGCACGTATTGAGATTTCTCTGGGGGGCTTTCAGTGTTACCTCCTACTCTTCCTCTTTCATTTCCTCAATATATTTTCCTCAATCAGATCTAAAAAAAAACAACAAAAAAAAAAACAGGAAATTGGGGGAGTGGTAAATGATTTTTCTGGTACATCAGGGAAATGGTGTTTTTGAGAGGAGGCTCCATGAGGAGGCGTTCTTTTAAAGGGGAGACTCTTTCAATCATGCCCTTCTCAAAGTGACGTAACCGAGCATGCCCCAGCTGTAGGTATCTAAAGCCCTTTGCTCTGCCATCTGATAGTCCTCTTGAAGGGAGTTCTAAGGGACCGGCTTCCATCTTTCCATAAGTCACCTAATTTACAGATTCCATTATGGCCCTCACCTAAAAAAAAACAAAAAAAAAGGTGAGTCTCCCCACCTCTGAGTGTTCTGCTGTCTCATAAAGGGTTTTCGTTAGTCAACACCCTTGCCTATCTTAGGTACTTAGATGTCTCCTGTCATGCCTTTAATACTACCTGCGAATGCATGGGCAGAACCGTCAGTGGTGTAGCTCTGTATGGCGCTCCCAGATAGCACCTGTTTAACATGGCTCTCTGATCTCCTCATTAGAATTATTCTTACCGTGGTGCAAAGGCCCATTCATTGACTACCACTAACTGTAAAGCCCAATCATATATCTGAATGTTTGTGAGTGTGAAATCTCCTTCGTATACTCCTCTTCTAAATTTAGTGAGATGAAATTGTGTGCAAAATAACAATGGATTGGGATGTGGCCCAAGTAATTACCGGTGTCTGGGAGAGTTCAAACATTCCATCCATCATTTTTTTGTATACTTTCCTTCTTTCCATAGCACATGTCTAGTTTTTGCCTCTGATTTCCTGAAAATTTTGTTAGGTATGCTGAATGGCATATTTTGAAGAATGTAGAAGAATTTAGCTAGGGTCACCATTTTAAAGATTGTGACGCAGCCAAGTAGTGACAGTGGCATAGTTCTCCAAGTTTAATACCTTTGTTGAACTTACCTAGGAGGATGTGTCAATTCTGGCAAGAAAGGTTTCAGCATCACTAAAAGTGTAGATACCTGAGTATGTCAAGCCCACAACTGCTTTTGTTTTCCCTGTATTAACAATTCTAGGGCCACCCTGTCAACACATAAAGGAGGGATTTCTCCCAGTTTATTATGTATCTAGAATAGTTACCAAAGATTGAGAACATCTGTAATAGTCTGTCGGCTGTGTAAAGTATAAAAGGGTGTCATCAGCTTTTGTTCCACCCCTCCTCCCAGCACAGGCCTGACACCAACATATTCCCTCAAATCAAGCAAGCCAGCAGCTCCAGTGCTTTTGCAAAAATCATGGGAAAGGATGGACATCCCTGTCTTGTGCCCATTTCCAGAAGATTTAGTTCTGGCCAGGTGTTGTTTACTTTTAACCTTGACATCAGTTGCTGATACAATAGTTCAATCAGTCCCTATATTATGGGCCATTTCCTATTCTTTCCAGCACTCCAAGTAAATATAGCCACTCTAGTGTATCAAATGCCTTGGTGGCATCCAAAGACAGCACCACTGTTGGCTCATCTATCCCTTTCATACTCCCCATGCATCCACAGCGCCACCTCAGATTAAGCCTGGATCCCACTGTTGGAAATAAATCCCAACTGGTCTGGGTGCACCAGGTCCACTATCATTTAACTCAGTCTTGAGGGCAATACTTTAGTCAGTATCATATTTTCTGCATTGAGCGGGGCACATTTATTGGGTTGTTTACGTTACTTGAATATGTTAACAGTAGTATCCAATTGCTGGTCATAGGGGAGTATTCTTAATTATTTCGCTACTAGGAATATTTGGCACATACGTGGGGAGAGGATGCTAGTTATACTTTTGTATATAATGCTCTAATGACCTGGCTATTTTGTATTGGTCTGGCTCCTCTTCCTGAGAGAGGGTCTTTAAAAATTGATACATATCACAGGATGTTTTGTTAGTGGATTTATATAAATTACTGTAATATTTTGCAAACTGCATTGCACTTGGTCACTTCCCTCTAATTTGAAGCTTCAGAGGAAAATTGAGTTCCTGTACCCAGCTCCTATTACGTTTTCTTCCCCATCCAAGCCAGAAGTTGCCCTGCTTTCTTCCCCACCTCGTACAGCCTCTGTTGAGAGGCAAGGAATGCAGGTCGGGTGTCGTCCTCAACAAGGTCACGGTACTGTTGTTGCTCCATGCATGGCTGATGGCCAAGTTGGTAGTTCCTGGATAATTGGAATTCTGATTCCAACCTAAGAATTTTGTTCTTGAGTTTGTCCATCTGCCTCATGGACATTTTTGCTCTACAAAAACGTTCCACAAATTTATGCTTAAAGAGAGACACAATTGCCAGTTTATTGAGATGGTTGCATGAGGTAATACATGTGCAACCAGGAGATCTTTTCCAGATTATACAGTGTATGTTGGAAAGTAGAAAATCCAAGAAAATCGAGAACCCACTTTAAAGATATCGAGGTTATTATAGTGTCTCAGTTCATATTCAAGAAATGATGCATCGGATTCGCAGGTTCAGTTTTGGTGCATTTATTAATTTAGTGCATTTAAGTTTTCTTGGGGGATACAAGAAGAGACAGCCAACATGTGTTTCACCCCCTTGTGGTGGGTTCACCTGGGGCTTTTTCAAGGCTGCAGGTAACAAACAGAAATCAACTTAGGGTAATAATACTATAGAGATTGATAGATTGAAATGTAAGTGAGAAAGCTAAAAAGGTGGCACCCATTAATTCAAAGTGGTGAATCTACGAAAAGAAAAAGGATATTAGATGGTGATCATATCCAAGTGGTATTCCCGTAGCCTAGCCCAAAGTGGTGAAAAGGATTAGAAATAAATATTTGTGACAGTTGATATCCAAGATTCATGCTCATTAAGGTTGTGGCCGTAGTCAAAACAAAAGTTAGAATTACAATGAGCACTAATAGTAAAGTTGGTGCTGGCACTGAAAGATTAAAGTGACTATCACATTGGTGTTTTATGTGATGATGAGGATTAGTTAGTAATATCTGCAAGTAATTATAGTAGAAAGGCATCATACCATTGCGTTGTTCATCAAAGAGAGTACATTTTTAAATCAAATAGTCCAAATAGAAAAAGGAGTATCACAAATACACATTGGTCTGATTGTTGGTTGAGTATACATATATATAGACAATGAATAAGACAGAACCCACTAGCCGGTGAGATTATATTTGCTTATTCTCAAACATTACTATAAGAATGTACAGTTTTATCCAGACTAACAAGAAAGAAAACATATGAATATATTGAGATAAGTTAAATCCTGTAGTGGGAACTCAGAAGAAGGCTGATATTATCAGGTCAAGTATAACAGCTAGATGAGGCATTCATTTTCCTGTAATTTACAAGGCAGTCAAGAGAAAGTATGTTGTACATCAAAAGGCAGAAGAGTGCATAATAGGCGAGGTCTTGAAGCACACCCCCTGTCTGATTAAAATTAGAACATTGTGTGTGGTATACCAGATAGCATATAAAAAGATGAAATGTTAGAAAGTAGGTCTGTAGTTGGCAGAGTTATGCACCCTGTCTAATTAGGTACCATAGTCCTAATCAGGGTAAGTCAGTTAAACACCATAAATTAACCTGTGCCCACCCTCTGGTAGATTGGCACAAAACAGGCAGGCTTAACTTAGGAGACAATGTGTAAAGTATTTGTGCAATACTTAAAACAGTAAAGCAGTCGAAACACCACACAAAACGATACCACACCTGGTTAGAAAAATTGATTTTAATTTAATGAACGAAGCAAGACCAAAACAACAAAAAGCCGAGATATGAATTTTTGAAGAATATCTGCAGATATAGGGGGTTATTCTAACTTTGGAGGAGGTGTTAATCCGTCCCAAAAGTGACGGAAAAGTGACGGATTTACCACCAGCCGTATTACGAGTCCATTATATCCTATGGAACTCGTAATACGGCTGGTGGTATATCCGTCACTTTACCGTCACTTTTGGGACGGATTAACACTCCTCCAAAGTTAGAACAACCCCCATAGTTATTAGAAGCTTAACGCAACAACCGGTGCTATCTGGTAAGGCTAGACCTGATAAAATCTGAAAAGTCAAGCTGACTGTGATGGAGCACAGGTCGGATACATCCTTGTCCCGCTGCACAAGTACCCTGAGATGGAGAATGCATTGACGTTGAAGACCTGATTAGGTGAACAAAGGAGGTGCAATGTGCAGGCGATGCACTGGTTCCGATCTGCGCAGTTGGGATGCATCGTCAGAGAATCCTTTGGTGATGAAAGTGATACTTCTTCGTCAAGCAGCACAGCCGGCGATGCGAAGTGCTCAAGCAACGATGTAGCAACGTTAAAGGAGATGCGTCAGTTCCGACTGGTTTGTGTGGATTTTGCTAGTTCAGTACAGGGAGCCCCACTTCCAAGGGCCCATGACTGGATTGACAACACTTGACAGGGAGGACTCGCAGTTGGCAGTGCCCAGGTGCTGGTGTAGAGTTGCTGGAAATCTTTGATGTCCTGGAGACTTCAGAACAGTAGACAAGCAGACAAGCCTTTGTAGTCACTTTGGGTTCAAGTAGTGTAGGTCCAGTCCTTCTCACCAAGGCAAAGAGCTGCGGGTAGGTCAGCACAGCAGAAAAGCAGTTCCTCCAGAGCAGCAACCCTGCATTCCTTGTAGCAGCACAACAGCCTTCCTTCCTGGCAGAGTGTCCACACGTCCAGAAGTGTACTGATTTGTTACGGTCATATGTCCAGTTCTTATACCCAGTTGTGCCTTTCAAGTGTGGGTGACTTCAAAGAGGGCTCTTTGAAGTGCACAGCGGTCATCCCTTGCTGCCCTGGTGTCAGACTTACCAAGGGGGATTGGCAGTCCTTTGTGTGGGAGCCGGGCACTGTCTATTCAGGTGTAAGTGTCAGCTGCTTTCTCACATCTGCCCAGGATGATTTATCAACATGCAGATGGCCACTTAGTCACACCTACCCTTCCTTTGTGTGAGGCTGTGTAGAGGGAATGCAGGAAACCAGCTGTCACCCCATCCCAGATGTGCATTGGAGACAATCTGCAGGAACTGCTGGCTAAGAGCAAGAAAATACCCACTTGCTAAAACTGCATTTTCAGAATTGTAATAGTAAATCCAACTTTACAGTTGAAGAGGATTTATCATTGAAATTCCATAGGTACTAAGCATGACAGGTCCACTCCTTCTTGATCAGGAATTACACTTTATTAAATGTAATAAGGAGTCCTCCAATATTAAGCCTTTCACAGTAGTGAAAAACAAATTTGGGAGATTTTCTCTACCAAGACATGTAAAATGTGAAAGTATATGTCCTGCCTTTCAATTACATAGCACCCTGCCCTGTGGCCTACCTTAGAAGTAACTTATATGTAATAATAAAAAGAGCGTTTAAGGCTTGGCAAGGGGTTTTAAATACCAAGTCGACATGGCAATCAACCTGCACACACAGGCTCTGCCATGGCAGGCCTGAGACATGTTTAAAGGGATACTTAAGTGGGTGACACTCTCAGTGCTGCAGGCCCGTTAGTAGCATTTCATTAACAGGCCCTCTGCATATAAAATGCACATTAGTAGGGAATTACAAGTAAATTAAATATGCCAAATGTGGGTATACCAATGTTAGCAACACAAAAGGATGATGGACAGAGTGCTGGAACCTTTCAACCACTCACCCCCAGTCACAGATCTGGGTTTAATCCATCATTTGTTTGCTCACCATGCCACCCCAGTTTGGACCCAGGAATATGCAAATCAGTCTTGACCCTGTTCCCATGGGAACAGTCCAGCCTGAACTGCTAGGCCAGGTCCTCCCGGAAACAAGCATCTTGGGACCGGTTTCAGGGTGTCACCCTTCATTAGCCAGGCTAGCTTGAATCCAGTGGCACAGTGAGCAAGGGAGCCGTCTGGGCATACCCTTCCCAGTTAGGGCAACTTTAGCAACACAAAAGAATGATGGATGGAGTACTGAAACTTTTCAGCCGCTCAACCCCAGTCACAGATCTGGTTTTAATCCATTGTTACCATGTTTTAGGGGGGTGGACACATGCATGCTAGCAGTGGCAACATGCCCAGAGTCCTAAGAACAACAAAAGCAGATCAGCAAAAATGAGGCAAAGCAAGCTCAAGGTTTGTGTGAGACCACCCTAAGGCTGACAGGTCTAACAGTGTATATTACCTAACCTATATAACTTCAGATGTTTTCCAAGCTGGAAGTAAACCCATAGAACCAAGTGAGACAGCGAAGCGAAATTTGAGGTAAGAACTATCTATGTCATTAAAGTGATGTGAGTTAGGCGGATTGAGAGAGAGAGGTCTGTAAATTAGGACTCCCTGATAATATTACTGTTTGAGTCAAGGAAGGGAGTATGGTATTGTCGAAGGTTGATTAGCTTGGTTGGAGCCAGACACAAAGCCCTAGTTCCAGCCCTGGAATATTGATGGTTGGCAATTCTAAGTAGATATCCTGTGAGTTTGAGACATTCATCATCTCAGACTTAATGATATACATTCAGGAAACATGATCACACGTTCCCATTTATGTAATTGATATGTCTCTCATTTGAGTATTGAATTAAATCCAGCATGTAGGGTTGTGTGCTAAGTAGATTATCTGATAGAGACTTCTAGCTGCAGATGTCTTACCTTTGAACTCTCCCCAGACGTCAGACTGGATCCGGAAGATGTTTGCGAGCTGTACCCCTGTGTACCAGTAGATGGTGGTGTTATGAATACCAGCATGACCTTTCTATGGACTGGGCTGAGGAATTGGTGTTGATTGACTCCACATCCGTCATCGGAGTCATTTGCACCTGAAATTACATTGCTGTTCCTATATAGGAGCCACACAGGTGCGCCAACATCAGTTCTTTTCTTTCCTCGCCAGACAGTGCTGATCCGAAGAGAGCTACTCCTCAGTCGCTTTCTGACTGGCCTTTTTTGACTTTTTGTTGAATTCCTTTTTCAGATCACTTCTGGTGTGTACAGGGATGTCGCCTAGGAAGATGGGTTTCAAGCCCTCGATTCCAGTCATTGGGCGATGTCGGTGATGGATCCGTACCTTGTGTGTTTGTGGTGTCATGTCTTCGGAGTCGTGCTCCGAGTGCCAGTCTATGCATCCGAAGGCTTTGAGGTAGAAGTCCCTAAAGCTGATGATGGCTTGGCATGCAACTCCATGCAGGTCGAGGTCTCGGTAGAGAGGACGGTCCCGAGACAGTTTCAGAGCCTGAAGTCATCTTCGTCCCACTCAAAGTCCTCTGGGCAATTGGGTAATTCGAGACACAAGAAATAAAGTAAGAAGTCGAAGGGCTCTTCGACTAGTACTCATCCGTCAGCTGATGCAACAACTGTGCATTGTCATTCTAGGCCTCGTTCATTGTTACCTGTGCCTGGGCTGACTCTGCGCCTCCCTGAATTTCTGGGACCCAGAGCGCCCCCTGTCCAACTGAAAGAATTTTATGAGGCTATGGACCTAATTTTTGGGTAGTCCAACCCTGCTGGAGCACCTTCGGGCCCCGTGGGGTCAGCGAGGCTCAGGTTCCGTGCCAGCAGCTTCGGCCTTGGTGCCGATGGGCTCTTCAAGACCCAGTCCTAGATCCGGACCAGCAATGGTCATGCCACCTCGGCCTTCCCGGATGTCGATGATCTCAGCAGCGGCATCCACATTGTCATCCCCGACTTCAACACAGAACCAGATGCGTGTCAACGGACGCTGACTTAAATGCCTGCTGGAGCTTTACCTCCTCATTTGGATCTTGAAGCATATTCTACTGGGCTAGGCCTCGGGAAGAATGGACCCTTTACAATACCAGCCATACGAAGAAATGGACTGGCGTGAGGACTTGGTAGACTGGTCACATCTCCAGATACTGGTATGCTTTCTCATGCTATCATGACTGTGGATGAGGCAGCCTCTTATGTTATGGTGGTGAGGAGGATGGCAGAGGTCCTGGACCTTCAGCTGTCCTCGGGGGCCGTAAAGACTAATCTCTTGACAGACGGTGCTGCAACCGGGAGCTTCTACCTACAAACTCCTGCTCCTGTTCAATGATTCCCTTGAAGACGTTCTTCTGGGTACCTGGTCCAAACTCAGCACAGGGGCTGTTGTGAATAGGACAATTGCCCGCCACCATCTCTCTGCACCTGGCGACCCAAGTTTACTGACGCAACACCCCACCCCTGAGAGCTTGGTAGTCGAAGCCACAACTTCCCAAGGTGCATTCCCTACCGCTCTCCCGATAGGTAAGAGGTTGGATTGATTTGGGAAGATGAGGTTTTCTTCCGCCAGTCTTGCATTGCGGTCTGTGGACACCCTATGCCTTGTGGAACATTTATTCCCATGTGCTCTGGGAAACAGTGGTGCAAATGCTGCCACAGGTCCTGTGGCGGCCAGGGCTGTACTCTCTCAGGTTTTTGCTGAAAGGAACAACAACGATGTTCATGATCGGTTGCGGACTGGACATGACTGGCTCGCTAGGTAGAGCAGTTTCTATGACAGTGGCCCTGAGGCACTGTGCCTAGTTGAGGACGTCTGGCTTTTCAGGGGATGTCCAAGCTTGCCTGATAGGCATGCTCTTTGATGGCACCCATCTTTGGAGACAAGACAGATTTGGTGCACAAGTACTTTATGGATTCTCATGCTATGGCCAAGGTCCTTGGGCCTCGAGGCGGCCCCTCACAGCGAAAGCTGGACTCCACATCAACATGCTGGAGCTCCGTGTGATCCGTCTGACATTGAAAACCTTTCTTTTCTTTATCAAGGGTAAAACAGTTCACAGATAACTCCACTGCCATGTGGTATTGCAACAAGCAGGGCAGACTGGGGTTGTGGATCCTTTGTCAGGAGGCTCTGTGCCTCTAGACATGGCTAGAACAGCAGGGCATATCCCTGGTGGATTCAAAATCTGGTGGGCGCTCTGTAGGAAGTTGGCTCTGTATATTCTATCTCAAAGTGAGAGATAGTGTGCACAGAGTCCAAGGGTTCCCCTTAGAGGTTGATAGTGGCAAAATTAGATAATTCTAATGCTCTATTTTGTGGTAGTGTGGTCGAGCAGTAGGCTCATCAGAGGGTAGTGTTAAGCATTTGTTGTACACACACAGGCAATAAATGGGGAACACACACTCAAAGACTTAACTCCAGGCCAATAGGTTTTATACAGAAAAATATATTTTCTTAATTTATTTTAGAACCAAAGATTCAAGATTTGAGGTAAGTACATAAAATGCAAGGTACTTCACACAGGTAAGTAGGGAACTTTGATTTAAAACAGTAGTACACACAGTTTAGGTTAAAATGGCAATAAGATATTTTAAAAGTTGACACTGTAAAAATCAACAGTTCCTGGGGAGGTAAGTTTTGTTAAGTTTCTCAGGTAAGTAAAGCACTTACACAGTCAGTTTCCTGGGCATAGGCAGCTCACCGTTGGGGGATCAAGGCAACCCCAAAGTCACCGCACCAGCAACACAGGGCCGGTCAGGTACAGAGGCCAAAGGAAGGCCCAAAACACATAGGCGCCTATGGAGAACAGGGGTGCTCCAGTTCTGGTCTGCTGGCAGGTAAGTACCTGAGTCCTCGGGGAGCAGACCAGGGTTTTTTTTGTAGAGCACTGGGGGGGTGGGGACACAAACAGGCATACAAAACACACCCTCAGCGGAACAGAGGCGGCTGGGTGCAGTGTGCAAAGTAGGCGTCAGGTTTGCTGTAGGAAGCAATAGAGGGACCTGGGGGTCACTTATGTGATGCAGGCAGGGCACTGGGGGGGCTTCTCAGGCCAGCCACCGACAGGGCTAGGAAGAGGGCCGCCTGCTGGTCACTCCTGCACTGGAGGTTGGTTCCTCTCACTCCTGGGGGCTGCGGGTGCAGTGCTTGGTCCAGGCGTCGGGTTCCTTGTTGCCAGGCAGTCGCGGTCAGGGGAAGCCTCTGGATCCTCTCTGCAGGCGTCGCTGTGAGGGTGCAGGGGGGTCGACTTAGGTTACTCACTTCGCCGCAGTCGCCTGGGAGTCCTCTCTGCATTATTTGTTCTCTGGAGCTCGAGCCGGGGGCGTCAGGTGCAGAGTGAGAAGTCTCACGCTTCCGGCGGGAAGGGAGAGTTCTTTCAAAGTTGCTAAAATGTTGCAGGTTGTGAACAGTGCCGCTGTTCTCGGGAGATTCTGGGTCCTTCGGGTTCAGGGTAGTCCTCTGAGTCCTCAGAGTTCGCTGGTCCCTGTCGGGTGCGTCGCTGTGCAGGTTCTTTGAGTCTGGAGACAGGCTGGTAGGGCTGGGGCCAAATCAGTTGTCGTCTCTGCAGGGCTTTCAGGTCAGCAGTCCTTCTTCTTTGTGTAGGTTGCAGTAATCTGATTTCCTGGATTCAGGGTTGCCCCTAAATACTAATTTAAAAGTGTGTTTAGGTCTGGGGGGCAGTAGCCAATGGCTACTGTCCTTGAGGGTGGCTACACCCTCTTTGTGCCTCCTCCCTGAGGGGAGGGGGGCACATCCCTAATCCTATTGGGGGAATCCTCCAATCTCAAGATGGAGGATTTCTAAGTGCAGGGGTCACCTCAGCACCCAGAGTTTTTCCACTCTGGCATTCAGAGCGCGTAAGGAAATGCCTTCCTTGGCATGGTTACCCTCTGACTTTTTGCCTTTTGTTCATGCCAGTCATTATTGAAAGTGTGCTGGGACCCTGCTAACCAGGCCCCAGCACCAATGTTCTTTCCCTAAACTGTACCTTTGTTCCCACAATTGGCCCAGCCCTGGCACACAGATAAGTCCTGATCTGTGTGCCAGATACACACAGATCTGTGAAGACTTGGGAGTACTTTTCCAATGCTTAAATGATGGGGGAGGGATAAATACTATATCTGATAGAGACTTCTAGTTGCAGATTCCTTACCTTAGAATTTCCCCGCAGGCGTCAGACTGGATCCAGAGATTTTTCTTCGAGCAATACCCTTGCGCATCGGTAGGTGGCGTCAGTCGACTTAGTTGGCGTCGTAGTCGCCATGATGACATCGGGAGTAGTACATAGACGCCGCCCTCGTGCAGTGACGTCAGTTCTTTTCTTTCCGCGCCATGTGCTGATCCGGAGAAGGGCTACCATGGTTATTTTATGCCCGTATGCGGCGATTTTGTCAATTTTGTTTGTGAAAATTTGGTGCGTCGAGAATGTCCCTGAAGACTGATTTCAAGCCGTGTGAGGACTGTCATCGTGCGATGTCGGTGACGGATCCTCATCAGGTTTGTTTGTGGTGTCTCGAGCACGATCACGTCCCAAAGTCGTGCTCTAAGTGCCAGGTCATGCGCCCTAAGGCTTTGAGGGAGTGGTCCCTAAAGCTCCTGGCTGCTCAGCACTTGACTCCGCGTAGGTCCCGGTCTCGCTCGAGAGGAAGGTCTCGAGATCGGTCGTGGAGTCATCACCACTCGTCTTCTTCCAAATCCTCAGGTCACGGTAAGAAGAAGAAGAAGTCGAAGAAGTCCCATCGCTCTCCGACTTCGCCCCGTTGTTCAGCCGATGCAACGCCAGGGGAGCGTCCACGCACAAGGCCTCCGTCCTCGGAGCCTGTGTCTGGATCGGCTCCACGCTTCCCCGAGTTTCCCGGAGCGACCCCCACTCAGCTTAAAGAGTTTTAAGAGGCCATGTGCCTCATCTTTGGGCGGTCCGACCATGAAACGGTGCCTTCGGGCCCAAGGGGTTCAGCTGAGGGGCCTTCGGGTTCTGCTCCAGCGGCTTCGGCTCTGGCCACCGAGGTCACCTCTGGATCCGGGCACGGATTCGCACCAGAGCCGGTCGCACCCTTAAGAACTTCCCCGGCGGCGGGTCGTTTGTCAACGCTCCCGACGTCAACCAAATTCTTATCCCGACGACTCAGAGTCAGAGCGGCATTGGCTGACACCGCCTTCGATGTGGCCTATTCGCCCCAGATCGGATTCTGACCCTTTTTCCTACGGGTACGAATGTGGGGAGGGATTGGAGGGGTCCCTTGACCCTTCTGAATACCAGCATGACCTTTCTATGGACTGGGCTGAGGAATTGGGCGAAGCCAGTGGTCTGGATACTTCTCCTGTTGTTTCCTACCGTGGAGGGAGCAACTTATGGTATGGTGGTCAGTGGGGCAGCTGAGGTCCTTGGTCTCGAGCTTTCCACTGTTGAGGTCAGGTCTAATCGGATGGAGGTGCTTCAGCCTGGGGCTTCTACTTCAGAACCCCTTTTGCCGTTTAATGAAGCCCTCACCAATGTCCTTTTGGGTACCTGGTCCAAACCCAACACAGGGGCTCCTGTGAATAGGACTATCGCACGCTGCCATTGGCCCGCTCTGAATGACCCTAAATTCCTGTCCCCACACCTGACGCCTGAGAGTCTTGTCATCCAGGCTTCCTCTTCTTCAGGCTCATTCCCTTCCGCACCCCTGGATAGGGAATCCAAAAGGCTGGAACAGTTTGGCAAGAAGTTGTTTTCTTCCTCCAGTCTTGCGCTGCGGTCTGTGAACACTGCATGCCTTTTGGGCCGCTATACCCACTCTTTGTGGGATACAGTTGCGCAGGTCCTGCCGCAGATACCGGAGTAGGCCCGTGCTATCGTCTCCCAAGCTGTGAACGATGGGAGAGATGCGGCAAAGTTCACAACCCATTGTGGGCTGGACATGACCAACTCTCTGGGCAGATCGGTTGCTACGACGGTGGCCTTACAACGCCACGCCTGTTTTTTCTGGGGATGTCCAACAGTCATTCCTGGACATGCCCTTTCATGGCTCACGTCTCTTCGGAGACAAAGCGGACTCGGCCTTGAAGAGATTCAAGGATTCTCGGGCTACTGCTCAGTCCCTCGGTCTTTCCTTTGTCCCTCACCCCCCACAGTCTGCTTTTTTCCCCTTTTGTGGCCACGAAAGGGGCTCCCTGTCTCATCCTCCACCCAGCCACTGTGCTGCGCATGCTGTTCAGCCTCTGCGTGGCCTGGAATGCAGAATCCCACGTGGCCGTGGGACAGAGAACCAGAGGTCTGCCCAGTCCACCTCTGCCCCCGCTGCAGCCTCCAAACCCTCCTTGTCCGTCCCCTTACTCCCGTCCAGTTGGTGGCAGGATTCACCAGCACCTGCCCCACTGGGAAAACATCACCACGGACAGGTGGGTTTTACAGATAGCTCAAAAGGGCTACTCCCTCCCTTTCGAATCTGTTCCACCATCCATGCCACCATTGTTCAGTCACCTTCCAGAGGATCATTTGGCGCTTCTCCGCCAGGAAGTCGCAGCTCTCTTGGCCAAGTGAGCTATGGAAAAGGTCCCCGTGCCAGAAGTAGGTCGTGGTTGTTAGTCCTGCTACTTTCTGATACCAAAAAAGGGCAAGGGCGTACGTCCTACCCTAGACCTTCGGGACCTAAACTACTTCCTCAAGAAGGAGAAATTCAAAATGCTCACCCTTGCTCAGGTTCTGTCTGCCTTGGACCCAGGAAAGTCGATGTAGCGTTGGACTTGCAGGATGCTTACTTCCACATCCCCATCCTGCATGCCCACAGACGTTACCTAAGATTCGTGGTAGGTCACAAGCACTTTCAGTTTACCGTGCTCCCCTTCGGCCTTATCAGCGCCCCTCGGGTGTTCACGAAAGTGATGGCGGTGGTTGCAGCTCATCTGCGCAGGTTAGGGGTCTCAGTCTTCCCCTACCTCGATGACTGTTGAAGGCGGACTTGCCCCAGAAAGTCATCTCCCACCTGCAGACTACGGCGAACCTCCTGCATGTCCATCGACCCTCCACTCAGACTGCTTGTTTGGGCGGATCTTCTGTCGCAGCAACAGGGGACGGTTTTTCATCTGAACCTGTCCAACCTCCGCCTTCATGCGTGGAGCTTGAGCGGCGACAGTTGATGGCTTTTGCCATTCCACCCGAAGACTGTGATGTTATCTTGGTAGCCAGGGATCCATCAACCAAAACTGTATACGCCCGTCGTTGGAATACATTTGTGGCATGGTGTACCAACAAATCTGTTGATCCCCTTTATGCCCCTCTGTCTGAGGTTCTTCTGTTCATTCTTTCTTTGGCCCAGCAGGGCTCTGCTTTGGGCACCCTTAGAGGGTATTTATCTGTCATTTCGGTCTTTCTTAGGCTACCTGATCAGCCCTTACTCTTTAAATCTCCTATTGTGAATAGATTCCTAAAGGGACTCACCCATTTATTTCCTCCCACTCCATTTATCAAGCCTCAGTGGGACCTCAATCTTGTACTTTCTTATTTGATGTTTACTCCCTTTGAGCCAATGCATAATTGTCCCTTGCGGCTCCTCACCTTCAAAACTGTCCTTCTTGTTGGAATCACCTCTGCTCGCAGGGTGAATGAGCTTCAGGCCCTTTCCTCAGAGCCTCCATACTTGTCTGTGCACCCTGACAAAGTAGTGTTGTACACTAAGGCTTCTTTTCTTCCTAAGGTGGTTACACCCTTTCATGTAGGCCAGTCCATCACTCCGTCTACTTTCTACGCACTCCCACATCCTTCCCATGAGGAGGAGAGACTCCACCGTCTGGACCCAAAAAGAGCATTGGCGTTCTACCTCAATTGTACTAAAGATTTCCGGGTAGAAGATCAACTCTTTGTTGGTTTTGTGGGTGCGAAAAAAGGGAAGGTAGTGCAAAAGTGTACCATTTCTCGATGGGTGCTTCTTTGCATCAAAATGTGTTACGCTCTGGCCAAGAAGCAACCTCCTGAGGACTTGCATGCTCATTCCACCAGAGCAACTGCTGCTTCTACTGCATTAGCACGCAGAGTTCCTGTCCTGGATATCTGCCAGGTAGCTACGTGGGCGTCCCTGCACACGTTTGCTAAGCACTACCGTCTGGACAGTCAGGTCCGTCTGGACGGCTACTTTGGTCATTCGGTCCTGCAGGACTTCCTAGTATGATCTTGGTTCGCAGCCCACCACCGATGATGGCATTGCTTGGGTATCTATTCTAAGGTAAGGAATCTGCAACTAGAAGTCTCTATCAGATGTACAAGTTACTTACCTTCGGTAACAACATATCTGATAGAGACATATTCTAGTTGCAGATTCCTTACCGCCCACCCATCCTCCCCACTTGCAAATTGATTTCTAAGGACAGGGATTCCCCCTTTCAGGTCCTTAGCTCTGGCGCACCAACCTCAGTGTTCTTAGCGGCTCTGCGCTTTGGTGTGGAAAGTAGTTAAAAGAAACTGATGTCACTGCACAAGGGTGGCGTCTATGTACTACTATCAACGTCATCACGGCGACTACGACGCCAGTGGAGTCGACCAACGTCACCTACCAACGCGCAAGGGTATTGCTCGAAGAAAAATCTCCGGATCCAGTCTGACGCATGGGGGAAATTCTAAGGTAAGGAATCTGCAAATAGAATATGTCTCTACCAGATATGTCGTTACCGAAGGTAAGTAACTTATACGTCAGGTCTGTGGCTGTTGTGTGAGAATATTCCTGGAGAGATGCTATGGTCTTGACTACTCTGACATGGACCATTAAATGCCTTAATTCTCTGGCTAAGTGACACAAACACTGGAAATACCTCCTTGGCCAGAGACATGATAGAGTAGCATTACAGGAAACACATCTCAAGAGTGGTGAAGACCTTAGGCTTTGACCTAAAGCATACCCCATGATCTACAGATCATCTGCCACTGCTAAGCATAATGGAACGGCTCTCCTCTTACATTCCTCTTTAAAATTCTAACTGGTGGGATGCACATCTGATAAAGAGGGGGAAATAATGTTAGTTAAGGGAACTATTGTCACTTGGATGTGTACCATAGCAGCGATATATGCTTCCAATTCCAACCAGGCCACATTTTTACATTCCCTCCTATTCCTCCTAGGAGGATTTGTGGAAGCGGAAATTATCCTGCTGGGAGAGTTTACCCTCACATGGGATTCAGAATTAGATAGCTCCCACGCCGAGAGATCACAAGCAAGGAGTTTTCATAAAGCCTTGAAACAAACCATCCAGCAGGTGGACTTGATTGATACCTAAAGAACCACACACCCTATGGCTTGAGACTATACATTTTTCTCACATACCCACTACACGTACTCTTAACTTGACTATACCTTCATAAGTCAATTCTTTGAACACTCTATTGTGGGGACCTACTTTCATCCTATCACACTCTTTGATCATGGTCCCGTAGGAGAATGGGCTACTCCAACACCTAAATTTGGCAGATGGTTCTTTCCTGGACCTCTCACTAAAGATAGTCTCTTTAGCGACAACTTCAAGGAAAACGTTAAGGATTTTTTTCCAACTGAATAACCCTCAAGATACTAACCCTTCCACCACATGGGATGCCCTTAAGGCAGTACTCAGGGGGAAATGTGTCTTGTTAATGACCACCCTAACAAAACAGAAATCACAGGATAGAGTGGCGCTTGAGGCTGAACTCCAGTTGGTAGAGTGGGGACATTGCCTTGTGCGTCCAAAGCAAAGTCACAGTGCTAAGAGGGAAACTGCGCACAATCTAAACAAATAGAGCGCATAAGCACTATTGCACCTCAAAAAAAAAAAAAAAAAAACTTATGATCAGGGGAATAAGGTCAGATCTCACCTGGTGCAGCAACTTAAGGTCAAACATGAAAAAGAATACATTGGTCAAATTAAGTTGATGACCGGTGAGGCAGCTGCAACGGAAGAGAGTAAAGCACAGGTGTTTTGCAGTCTCTTTTCCTCTGAACCAACGTAACTAGACAGCCTCGCTGGCGTAAAATTGCCCCAAGTGACAGCCAAGTAGAACGAAGGTCTGGGAGGCCCCAACAGAGAGAGTGAAGTTCAAGCAGCCATTGACACTCCAAAGCCCCACAAATCACCACAGCCTGATGAGTTCATAGCCCACTTTTATAAGAACTTTAAACCCCGACCTGGTACCTCACCCGATTACCCTATTTAATTAAAAGCAGATGCATGCTGAGTCACGCACACCAAGGGTGAGGCTGTAATATCAGTCACCCCAAAACCCGGGAAGGACCCTCATTTATGTGCTTCCTATAGGCCCAGTGCATTGCTGAACTTGGACGCCATACTCAATCAATCAATCAGTCAATCAAAAACTTTTATAGAGCGCGCTACTCACCCGTTAGGGTCTCAAGGCGCTGGGGGAAGGAAGGGAGGGAGGGAGGGGCAATGTTCGAATAGCCATTTTTCTGAAGAGCAGGAAGTCCTGGGTCTTGCGGAGGTTGGTGGGGAGGGTATTCCAGGCCTTGGGGGGAAGGTAGGAGAAGGATCTGCCTCCTATGGTGGTACGTTTGATGCGGGGACTGTGGCGAGTGCGAAGTCGGCAGATTGGAGGTGGCGGATGGGAGTGTGAAAGTTCACTCTTTGATTGAGGTAGGCTGGGCCGTCGTTGTGGAGGGATCTGTTCGCGTGGATGAGGATTTTGAAGGTGATCCTCTTGTCGATGGGGAGCCAGTGAAGGATCTGAGGTGTGGTGAGATGTGTTGATGGCGAGGGGAGATCCAGGATGAGGCGTGTGGCTGTGTTCTGGATTCTCTGGAGTTTGCGTTTGAGTTTGAGTGTGATGCCGGCGTAGAGGGCGTTACCGTAGTCTAGCCTGCTGCTGATGAGTGCGTGGGTGATGGTCTTTCTGGTCTCTATGGGAATCCATTTGAAGGTTTTTTCAGCATGCAGAGTGTGTTGAAACAGGAGGAGGTGACGGCGTTGATTTGCTGGGTCATGGAGAGGGAGGGGTCCAGGATGATGCTGAGGTTGCGTGCGTGGTTTGCAGGGGTAGGGGCGGGGCCTAGGGCGGTGGGCCACCAGGAGTAGTCCCATATGGTTTTGTTGGAATTGAGCTTGAGGGGGTTGTCAGTCATCCAGGTGGCGGTGTTGAGGAGTGCAGCGTGGATGTTGGTTTTGGCGGTAGTAGGGTTGCGGGTGAGGGAGATGATGAGTTGGGTGTCATCTGTGTAGGAGAGGATGGTGATTCCGTGTGGTCGGAGGATGTTGGCAGGCGGGGTCATGTAAATGTTGAGAGGGTGGGGCTGAGGGAGGATCCCTGGGGGACACCACAGATGATTTTGGTGGCAGTGGATTGGAAAGGAGGGAGGCAGACTTTTTGGGTTCTATCGGTGAGGAAGGAGGTGAGCCAGGCTAGGGCTTTGTGTCGAATCCCTGCATTGTGGAGGCGTGTGCGGAGTGTGTGATGGCAGACTGTGTCAAAGGCCGCAGAGAGGTCTAGGAGGATGAGTGCGATGGTCTCACCCTTATCGACTCTGGTTCTGATGTCGTCAGTGCATGCGATGAGGGCGGTTTCCGTGCTGTGGTTCTTGCGGAAACCGGACTGGGAGGGGTCAAGTGTGTTGTTTTCCTCCAGGAAGTGGGATAGGTGTGTGTTTAATAGTTTTTCCGTGACCTTGGAGGAGAAAGGGAGGAGAGAGATGGGGCGGTAGTTGGAGAGGTCGTCCAGGTCAGCTTTGGGCTTTTTTAGGAGTGCGGTGATTTCTGCATGCTTCCAGGGGTCTGGGAAGGTGGCGGTGTCGAATGAGGTGTTGATTATGTCGCGAAGCTTGGGGGCGATGGTTGGGCTGGCTTTGTTGTAGATGCGGTGGGGGCAGGGGTCGGAGGGGGATCCAGAGTGGATGGAGTTCATAGTTGTTTCAGTTTCTTCGTCGTGGTTGGGGCCCAGGTGGTAAGTAGGTTGGGGAGGGTGTGAGGGGGGTCTGTGTTGGGGGGGTGGGGGTGTGTGTGTGGTGTGAAACTATTGTGTATGTCTAGGATTTTGCGGTGGAAGTGGCTTGAGAGGGAGTCGCAGAGGAGTTGTGTGTGCGTGGAGTCTATGTTGCTGGCTTTGGGTTTGGAGAGCTCTTTGATGATGGTAAAGAGTTCTTTGCTGTTGTGGGAGTTGCTGTCTCTGCGTTCCTTGTAGTATGCTCTTTTGGTGGTGCGTATGAGTTGGCGGTGAATGCGGATGGTGGTTTTGAGGGTGGAGAAGTTAGTGGCTGAGTGTTCCTGTTGCCAGGCTTTCTCAGCTTTGCAGCATTTGCGTTTGGAGTGTTGGAGTTCAGTGGTGAACGGGTGGTGATGTTTTTTCTGAGGGGTGCGAGTGTGTCTGCGCAGGTGGTGATCCAATTTGTGAGGTTGTGGGCAGCAGTGATGGGGTCGTTCGTGTGGGCGGGGGGGGTTCTGTGCCATTTGGGAGTTCAGGTGTTTTGTGGGGATATTGTCCCATAAGCGGTAAGGTGTGGTGTGTCGTTGGTGGTGTGTGGGGGGTTTGGAGAAGGAGAAATGGACGCAGTGGTGGTCGTTCCAGTGGAGTTCGGTGGTGTGGGTGTAGGTTATATGTTGGCTCAAAGTGAAGATTGCGTCTAGCGGGTGGGTGCTGTGACCAGTTGTTTGAGTCCGAGGTTGTTGAAGTTGTCTAGGAGAGAAGAGGAGTTGTGGTCTTGGGGTTCTCCAGGTAAAAGTTAAAATCACCAAGGAGGATGTAGTCTGTGGAGATGAGTGCGTGAGGGCTGATGGTGTCGGCGATGGTGTCGCAGAAGGGGGTGCGTGGCCCTGGGGGTCTGTATATGAGTGTCCGTTTGAGGGTGGTATTATTGTTTAAGTGGATTAGGAAGTGCATGTGTTCTGCGCTGTCGAGGGTGTCATGTGTGTTGGTGGTGACCTTAATGGTGTCTTTGTGCAGGATGGCGATGCCACCTCCTGGTTTGTTTAGGCGGTCTTTGCGTTGGAGTTTGTATCCGTCAGGGGTGGCTGTGGCTATGTCGGGCTCAGATGAGTGGTTAGTCCAGGTTTCTGTGAGGAAGACGATGTCCGGTGAGTGTGATGTGATGAGGTCCCAGAGTTCTATGGCGTGCTTGTGTAGGGATCGGGTGTTGAGGAGTAGGTAGTTGAGATGGTTGTGGGGGGTGTTGTTGTTGTGTTGTGCAATGGTGTGGTTGCTTGTGGTGTTGTTGTGGGTTGTGGGGGTGTTGTAGTGGAGTGTGTTGGGGTTGTGTTTTTTTTTGTGGTGGGGCCTGTTGGGGTGTGTGGGGGTTGTGCGTGAGTCTGTTGTGTTGAGGTTGTGGTGTTTGGTGTGGGGGGTGCCGGAGGTGGTGTGGGGCATGTGGGTGTCGGAGGTGTGAGAGGTGGAGCAGGAAAAACGGCAGGCATAACAGGTGAAGGTCCATGTGTGTGTGGGGGGTTGGTTTGGGTGCATGCGGGGCGTGGTCCTGGGTTGAGGGAGTGTTTGAGGAGTAGTGTTGTCTGGGATGGTCTTGGCTGGGGGGACCATGGGGACTGGCGCTGGGCTCGGACGGGGGCAGACGGGCTTGCCTCTGGCGCGCCATTAAGATGGTGGGGTGGGAGGGTGGAGCAGCTGGGAGGAGGGAGAGGGCCAATGGGTGTGTGCGGGGGCGGCGCCACAGGGGAGGCAGCGGCAGGGGAGACAGAGACCAGTCTGAGCCGGTGGAGTGAAAACAGGCAGGAGAGCTCAGAACAGGGGGGGGGGGTCAGGGGGGCAGAAAAGCGCAGTGCAGAGGATAACAGGAGGATTAAAGAAGGCAGAAGAAAAAAAACAGCATAAACAGCAATACAAAGTACATAAATGGCAAATATGGAATACAAAATTGCAGAAACACAAAAGGAACACTTACACGGAACCGTAGAAGCCGGGATGAGGCGCAGGCAGGTGCCTGCGGGTGGAGGAGGGCCTCAAACTGCTGTCCAGGCGGCAGTCGGGAGGTTCAGGGGCACGGGGGCAGGCTGGTGGAGCCATGTGGACTCCTGGCCATACTCTATACTAAGATATAAGTCACTAGACTGGAAGACATCATGCCAGACCTGATTCATCCGGACAGTCCGGCTTTAATAAAGAGCGACAGACACCTGACAGTCTATGAAGGGTGGTCCGACAGTTCTTTCTACACTTAATGCCAATAAAGCCTTTGACCGGGTGGATTGGTCATTCCTTTTCCATACCCTTTGCAGCTTTGGCATTGTTGAACACTTCTTAGCGTTGGTCCAGGCCAGTTACGCCATTCTGCTGTTACGAGTACTTGTAGATGGAGTGGGGTCTGACCTCTTTAGTCTGATATGCGGTATGTGAGAATGACGTCCCTTATCCTTCTCTCATTTGCCCTCAGTATCAACCTTAGCAGTCAAGGTACAAACCACAAAAGCCATCCAAGGCCTCACAGTCGGATCTGTCAAACATAATATTTCGATGTTTGCAGATGATGCACTGCTCTCCCTTACAACCCCTCAGACATCTCTCACAGCCTTACAATGTAAACTTAAAACATATGAGGCAGTGGCAAGATTCCGCTTTAAGGTATGTCAATACTCCCCTCTCAATTTCACTATGCCCATCCCCAAGATGGAGGCACTGGCTCACTCCACTCCTTTTCAGTGGGCTTCAATAATATTTTTCCTGTCATGGAAACACGATCACCCCTAGAGCGGCGGATCTTAATCAAGCCTGTTATCCTCTACTCTTACTACAACTTAAGGCAGACCTTAAGAGGTGGGCACTAATGTACATAACCTGGCTTGGTCGTATCAATGTGACAAAAATGACTGTCTTACCAAAATGTCATTACCTTTTCCAAGGGCACCCCATTAACATAGACTGCAGCTTTTTTCCTGCTCTTCATTCATGGATCACTTAATTTATCTGGCAAGATTGCAGAGCTTGTCTTCCCCATAAATTATGAAGAGTTGCGAAAGATGCTGGTGGGCTGGCCCACCCCAACTTCCAAATATCCCAGTTGAGAGTGATTCACAAGTGGTGGCTGGCGGAAGCTGTGGAGAGATATCCCCTGATTCAATCACTCTATGGCGATGAAGGAAGTGTAATACAAAGTGCTCTTTGACTGATATCTGTACCCTACTAACCTTAAGAAAATCTAAACACGTCTGATCTCTGTTGGAGGTGATGTAGGTTACTTAGAGACTTTGAACATATTTGGTGGGACTACCCAGTCATTCTCTCTTTTTCGTATGAAAATAGCACAGATTAAGGGCGTATCTGCTCCCAGCTACACCAGCTTTTACCCTTTTAGGATTGAGAGATGAGATCCTTTAACATCAAACTTCTGGAGACCGGTTGATTCTGTGGGTCTTCCTTGGAGCTGCTAAGACAGCCTTAGCTGCATACTGGAAGAAGACTGAAGCGCCCATGATGTTCCATTGGCATGCGCAGCTTTGACAACCCATTACTATGGAAAGGCTGGCTGACATTCTTTTAGATAACCAGAAAAACCTTGAGTATACATGGGGCCAAATAATGCAGTTCCTCTCAACAGGCCTCCAGCTTTTCACATGTCATACACGTACATGAGCGATACACTTCTTTCAGATTTGGAAGGAGATGGAGCCAGCGACTGTCCATGCCCTATTCAATACTTTATTCTACTTCTAGTTAGCTTTCTTCGATACACACTGCACCCTGCCTCAGCGTAACCACTCATGTTTTCCTGTTTGGGTTTTTCTTTTAGGGGAGAGCAACGTTTCTACTCTATTCTGTTGTGAGGTTGATATCTCTTTATATGTAGGAGACCATCCAGTGACTGAGACTGTGTGTTGCACTAGCACGCATGATGTGTGTGTGTGTGTGTGTATATATATATATATATATGTGTGTGTGTGTGTGCATGTATATATATATATATATATATATATATATATATATATATAATGTGTGTGTATATGTATATATATACATATATATATATATATATATATATATATATATATAAATATAGTGTCGGTCGCCACTAGGTAGTTATAGTTAGGACCATGTTTCTATAGAAAAAGCATTCTTTGACTTGCCTATATCTTTGGCACCGTTTGATGGATCTTCACGAACGTTTACAAAAAAAAGTGTCCAGGTGATTCTTGTTGCGCATGGAAAGTTTTGGGGTGATCCATCAAGCGGAGGCTGAGAAAAAGGGGGGGATCAAAAAAGTTGGGTTTACCTTGTTAATTCCCTTAGGACCTTTAGAGATGACTGCAGCCCGAACCACTGGATGGAATTACAACAAATTTGGCAGAAAGCTAGCTTTCGGTACGCAGATTGTGCTTTCGCTTATTTGGTGTAAGTCTGTTCAGCAGTTTTGGAGATGTTAAAGGGAAAATATATTTGTTTATCAGTGACTGCAATGACTTCACGAATAATGACAAGCTTGTGCAGAGAAATGCACAGCTCTAATTGGCTGCCAACAATTCAAACCAGTGTTGGCAGCCATCTTGGAACTCAGCTTCAGAGCCACTGACACCCTCATGCACCCACTCACAGACCCGCGCAGACACTGATGCACCCACTCACAGACTTGTGCAGACACTGGCGCACTCACTAAGACACTGATGCACGCACTGTCTCACCCAGACAGGGACTATCACATCCACTCTCACCCCCGGACAGCGACGCTCACATCCACTCTCACCCCCAGGTACACCCTTTCACATCTATTCTCACGCCCAGAGAGACAGGCTGCGGCCAACTCCTGCTGCGCATGGGAAAAGGGCCAGATACAGCGTAGGGATGAGTGGTTAGGGAGGTTGGCCAAAAGGTCTGGCTGCAGGCCAGGGCTTGCAGGCAACCCCTACCTCTCACGGAAGAAGGCCGTACATGGTGCAAGGTTGGGTGCTTATAGGGGGCCAACCGCCACTGCGCACGGCGAAAGGATTTGAATTTTGGATTAACGCATAGTTTTGAAAATTACTATATGTTTAAAAAAAAAAAAAAAGAGAGAAATTCACTGGAAAATAAAAACCAAAGCTTACAGGGACGTTATAGTTAGGCGAGTTATAGTTACCTTAGAGCACGAGTTGTAGATACTTGAGATAACTCTAACTACAGCAGGTGAATTTCTATAGTTTTGTTTGTTTAAAATGTGATCCTAACTATAAAACCCCTAAACTTCACAAACTCTTAAACTTCTAAAGTTATAGTTATAACTTTCAACCCAGTGCTTGGTAGAATGGTGAGTTATAGTTAGTGTTGTCTGGTTAGCGAGCTGAAAAGAGTGTTTAACAAGGTCCACTACTTGTAATAATTTGAACGTGGTGGATACATTGTAAATTAAAGTTATTATATCTTTCTTATTTTGAAAGTTTGTGTAATTTAAACTTGGCCTGTATAGGGGAAATAGGTTTTTTAACTATAGCTAAACTTTAAGCTTTGTTTTTTCATTGAATTTCATTTTTGAAAAAAAATGTTGAATAAAAATGGATTTCAAATTCTGGAGCCCAGTGCAAGTGGAGAGTTGTTATGTGAAGTGTCGTACAGTACAGTGGAGGAGAGTGTTGTAAAGTCTATTGCATAGACTGGAGTAATGTAGATTGGAATCGAGCAGACTTAAGTACAGTAACATATTGTACAGTGTAATAAAGTGTTATATAGTGTTGTGGAATAGTGACTCGTATAGTTAAGTCAGGTATTGTAAATTGGAGCAGTGAGCTGTACAGTGGAATGGTATGTTGAACAGTAAAGTAGGGTGTGATACACTAATATAGTGGAGTAGGGTGTTTTACAATGGGGTACAGTGAAGTAGAGTGTCACAGAGTAGAGTATTTTCAAGTGGAGTGTCATAGAATACAGAGGAGGAGAGTGTTATAAAGTGGAGTGCAGTGCCATATAGTAGAGTGGTATATTGTAAAGAAAAGTTGAGTGGCGTATCGTTGAATGTCATATAGTGTAGTACAGTGGCTTAGAGTGGATAGGCATAGTGTGAAGTACAGTGTCAAATAGTGTTGGTGAGGGGAGTTGCATACAGTGGAGTAGAGTGTTGGATAGTGGAGCTGCGCAGAGCGGAGTATACTATAGTGGTATATAGTGGTATAAAGTGGAGTGGAGTACACCGGAGTGGGGTAGTGTATAATGGAGTAGTGTCATAGATTGGAGTGGCGTGTCGTAGACTATAGTGGCATGGAATCCAGTAGAGTGGCCTAGCATACAGTGGAGTAAAGTCTCATAACTTCTTGGAGTACTGTTTTGTACAGTAGAGTGTAGTGGGGTGTCATACAGTATTTAGAAATGATGTGGACTACAGTAGAGCAGAGTGACATACCGTCTAGTGGATTTTTGTAGTGTAGAGTGGTGTACAGTGGTGTATACTTCAGTGCAGTGTTTCAGAGTGTGGTACAGTGGATTGGCATACAATGTTATAGAGTACAATGGCATTGAGTGGCGAGGAGTAGAGAGGAATACTGTGTCAGAGTAGAGTGGAGTAAAGTGGTGTGCAGTGGCATACAAAGATTTGGGTTCAGTGTTGTATGATAGACTAGAGTATTGTGGAGTGTTGTACAGTGGCATATAGCATAGTACAGTGCTGTACAGTAAAGTGAAAGGGTAAACACTGGAGTAAAGTGTCAGAGTGGAATACAGTGTAGTAGGGTGTTGTAGATTGGAGTTGCATAGAGTACATTAGTGTGCGTAACAGTGGAGCTGCATAGGCATTGTATGGTAGCGTAGAGTGAGGTACAGTCTCATATAGTTGAGTGGAGTGGTGTAACATAGTGTGGAGTAAAGTACAATAGTGTGTGTTGGTGTGCCATACAATGGCATGGAGTGGAATGCACTGGCATAGCATAGGTAGTTAGCTGTTGGAATTGGAGTTGGGTCTTGTAGAGTAGAGCAATATATCATATAGAAGAATGTTATATAGTAGAATAGATTGTTGTACATTGGAGTGTACAGGCATAGCGTTGAGTATAGAATTGGACAGTGGAATATACGGGGATAGAATGGAGTGGAATGTTGTATAGTGCCATGATGTGTGGTAGACTTTTATAGAGTGGAGTAGTGTACAGTGGTGTGGCATACAGTGGAATAACGTGCAGTGGAGTATTGTAGAGTGGAGAGGCATACAATGTAACAGAGTAGAGTAGAGTGAAGTGTAATACAGTAGAATGGCATAGCATAGAATTGTGTATAGTGGAGTAACATCCATTGGAGTAGCGTACACCGGTGTGACGCAGACTGGAGTGGCGTACAGTGGTGTTGTGTGCAGTGTAACATTGTAGAGTGGAGTGTCATACATTGGAGAGGTGTAGAGTGGAGTGGTGTAGAGTGGAATAGCGTATAGTGGAGAGGCTACAGTGGCATGGATTATGATGTGTGTGAAATTTAGTGAGTATGGTGTGCAGAGTGACACAAAACAGGGAATTGCACTGCCTTTGGTTCTCCAGATTTGCCAATCAATGCAGGACCACACATGGTGGGCTTGCATTCCTTTGTAAATCTGACTTAAGTATTGCAATGCCCATGCAACACCATGAGTGACGCAAGGGTACTGCTATCCAATAATACAGCTAGGCCTTTTTTATGTTATGGGCGATGGTATATATAATAACTTTGCTGTATACTGTGATACATGGCGATGACAAGCCAAAAAACTATTAGGTAATGGATTTTCTTTGAGAATGAAGAGGCAGCCATACTGTTTTTACTTCACTATAGCTGTGTTCAATGGTAGGGCCTTAGATATAGGTAAGTACTAAGGACTCTCCCTATTACCACCTTATTAAAGTGGTAATAGGTATGGAAATGTATTTATATTTTTTCATGTATTTTTAAATAAGTTTATGACCATGTACTGTGGTAGTTTCACACAATTTTGTTAAATTGCACAAAAATACTGTGGTGACAGATGACACTAAGTTTCAATGCCTTACAATTTAAAAAATACTTACTCTACTTAACTGCAGTACCTGCTGCACCACAATGTGTAATCCTGCTAAATTTCATATAAATCCATTCAGCCGTTTTCCCTCTACATCAAGTACAATAGTCTATAGAACATGCATTGGTTTAAATACATGTTTTGGACCACTTTTTATCTTTGTATCCCACGTAACTATTTACCACAAAAATTTACATCTCAAAATGTAGAAAATGCCATAGGTCTGGAAATTTCTGTGGTGATTTGTCAAACGGGTGGACAGTTATCAGGGAAGTAATATCCAAAGAATACCTATTTTTGGGAATACTAACTACAGAGTGGCAATCAGATTTAATGTGATTTCTTTCTTTTTATCTGTTGTATTTGTTTATTTGTTTACATAATCATGTGACCATAAATGTGTCTTTTAGTTGTTCATGTAGTAATTTTGAAACTTTACATATACAGTGTAGTTTAATTTTGGGCTTTGGTGCTACTGTTAGTAGGATTGTGCTACATATGATACCCAAAGTGAATGAAAACCATTCATTGTTGATATAAAAATTAAGGTTATAATTTTTTTCCTAATGGCCAGTTATCAAGTTCTCCAAATAGTAGTTTATGTAGCTCACTGCTAGGGCAATTTTTTAATTTGTTGCACAGGAGGGTATAAAGAAAGATGGTTTTTGTATGGCTTTTTGGGCCACTTCTGTTTTGTTTGCCAGAGAGCATGCAAAGAAACCCTCTGTAGATTAAGATGTATTTTATTTGTTATGTATTGGTTTTACGTTTCCATTAGCATGTGGCCATAAATGGATCTTTCTATTGTTCATGTAGTAAATCTGAAACTTTACATATGCAGTGTAGTTTATTTATAGTTTTTTTGCTACATTTAGTAGTATTGTGCTACAAGATATCACTAAGTTGAAAAACCACATACCTTAACATTTTCTTACTCTGCTTACCTGCAGTACCCCACAGAATCATCTGTGTCCCCTGTTGTGTAATACTGCCAAATTTAATAAAAATTCAGCTCATGGTTTTGGCGCTGTGTGAAATACAAATGTCTATGAAAAATGCATTACATTTGAAGCCTGTTTTCAGACCACCCTTTTTTCCTTGCATCTCATTGACCAAACAGCATAAAACGTTCCGTCCGTCCCATAATGAAACAGAAGTATCAGGTCTGCAAGGATTCATGCACATTTCTCAAAAGGATGCAAAGTTATAAAGGGACAAAAATCTGAAAAATCCCTCTCTCTGGTCACCCTAACTATAACTACAGAGTGGCTGCTGCTACTCTAATATATATTACAGAGTGGCGGTTGCCACTCTGCAGTTATAGCTAAGATCTAGTTACCAATGTCACAGAACTGGCTGAACGGGGATTACACCAAATTTGGCAGTAAACTAGATCTTGGTTCAGAAAGTGTGCTTTTTGTGGTTTGGTTAAATCTGTTTAGTAGTGTTTGAGAAATTAAGGTCCAAAACATCAGACATCTGGAATGCTGAGTTCACGTAAGGTTCGCAAGAGTCCCATGATCACGCATCTTTAAATAATATGGCAATCTGATTGGCTGAGAGGGCTTTTTTTCCCATTGGCTGTCTTTCTTTTGGTGGAGCGAAAAGCTTTTGCAGACTCCCGTGGTAGCTCATGATCTGTTTGGCTGCAACATGACAAGAAATGTTGTGGCCTCCATTTGAGCACACAAGGACTCTGTCCCCTTGTCCTGAAAAATAAATAAATAAATAAATAAATTAAAAAAAAATATATATATATATATATATATATATATATATATATGTAGGGGCATGTTATGGGTACCCTGCCCCCATAGAGCATCTAGATGTACAAGAAGGCCTGTGTGGTCTGGAATTGGGTGCATGTAGGAGTTGGTTTTACCAGTGCTTAATTTTTTTAACAAACAGTGCTGATGACCAAAGCTCTCCTTAGGAGCTGGGGGCCAGGCAATTATCAGTGGAGAATACTAATGCTAGTTATCTTTTATACACTACCAGACAGTCCTTGCCACAATTTTCTCGCTTTTGCAGGTTCCTGCTTTCTACCTTTGTGGTAGTTTTGCTGACTTTTCCCTTTTTCCATCATTCCGATATGTATGTTTCTCACTCTCTTGCACTTGGTAAATATCTGATCTGAGGAAATAAGAGCCTGTCCCCAAAAATAAATGCTGATGCCCCCCACTGGCAACCACTGGCTCAAATTAAGCACTAGATGTTAAGTATGGTAAGGAAATATTACCTGAGAAAGGCCTAGTCCAGTCAGTCCACTCCCCTCAGGCCTCAACATAACCATACCCCCCCTCCAACAGTGCAACAAATGGACAATGCAATCCATTCAACAACTCCCCCCTACCCCCCCAAAACACCTTCCCCGGTCCAAGCTGTACTGCCCCGGTCCAAGCCGTACTGCATGCAGAAATAGTGATCATACTGCCATGACGCTCCAACAATAACAGCTCAAACATTAATCAAAGCAAGCACCATTTGAGGCCGGGAACCATCTACCCACCTGTTCTGTCCCACAGGTGCTATGCAAGATTTCTCCAATCCACTGCTTACTTATACTCTGCTCCGCGGTGGGGGGATCCAGCTGGAGAGGAAGGTTCCAGGACCTTCGTGCTATCCACCAAATTATTTCATGCCTGTACCATTTCTGTGGATATTGCGCAACCCCCGCCCCTTTGCCTCTCTCAACAATGCACAACTTGCATAGCCGCCCACCAGACAATTTCACTATGCCACTTGTCCATACTGGGTTTGTTGCGTAAGTTATGACTTTGGTGTAATTCTACAAGGAGCCCCCTCCTACCAATGGGTGATACCAGTGAACTTAGTTCAATACACCAGCGCTGAGTGTAAAGGACAAGTCATTGTAGCCCCACAAGACACTATTCAATGTGTAATTGACTTAGAAGTATTGATTTTGGGCTACTAACAAGCCAATATAGGGATCAGAGGCATCGTGGAAACAGCAGCAACCTCATTCCATTATTCACAGTACCACACACACACCATATTAAGAAGAATTAAATGCTTTTATGTTACAATTATTTATTACTACAGAAGGAATCTGCTTTTAGCACATCTAAAACAACTACACTGAATATTATAAAAATAACTAGGAGACATGTTACAAGTAGCGAGAATAAAATGAACATTATGTATCATTGACTTATTGAGAAATCAACATTTGACCCAGACGAATGTCACCTTAGTTGTATCTGTGACTGATCAAAGAGCTGGACAATATCATGTTCATTAGAAAAGATAATGTCCGGCTACAATGGTGTTATCCCACAGACATGACAATGATTCTGCAAAAACAGGTAACATGATGATGTACATGAGCTAAGATGCAGTCGGGGCCTAGCAAAGACAGAGACAGACCTTTAGAACTTTACGTCAGGCCCCCTGGTGGCTTTCCAATGCAGCTCTTTCTGGTGTTTAGCGAGGATTGTTAAACTTGTTAGTAACCTTAAATTTGGCTGGGTGCTGGGTCAACCCAGCAAACACGTGTTCTAAGAGCAAGAAACATTACAATGTGTAACATCATTAACAAACTCAAACACTTCTACCCAAAACCTGCGAAAGGGAGAGAGAAGCCCATACCATGTGAAACATCCCTGCCTCATTTTACCCCACATCTGGGACATGCTGGCCTGGCAGAGTGGTCAAATTTGTTGACCTTACACAGCATAAGTTAGGCTCTGTGAAGGAATTAGAAGTTAATTAGCTTATATCGGCCATTCCTTGAGATCTTTGATACCTGCTCTAAACTATTTGACCAGTCTGCATCGGGAATCAGGTCGTCCAGATCAGCCGCCCACTTTTCTCGTGTCCCAGTGAGGGGCGAAATGATGTTAGCCTGGGAAGCCTTACATAAGCTGGTTAATGCCTTATGAGGTGGTGCAAATGAGATGGCTGCCCTGAGGTCTAGGTGACTTCACCAGCCCGGTTCCCTAGTGTTTTTAATCATTGCCACAACTGCCCCATACAATGTTCTGTGACATCATTGATAACGTTACTGATGACAACTTGTAGGAAGCTGGCTCTGTATATACTATATAAAAATGAGATATGGTGTGCACAGAGTCCAGGGATTCCCCCGAGGCTTGGCAGAGACTGAAATAGATAATACTAATGTTCTATTTGTGGTTGTGTGGCCGAGCAGTTAGTCTTATCAAAGGGTAGTGTTAAGCATTTGTTAGACACAAGCAATAGAAGAAACATACACTCAATGACTTAACTCCGGACCGATAGGATTTTGTATAGAAAATTATGTTTTGTTCATTTAATTCTAGAACCACAATATTCAGTTTGCAGGTAAGCACATAAAATGAAAGGTACTTTGCATATATATGTTCAGGACTTTGAATAGATTCAACATTGTATACAGTTTTTCTTAGAATGTCAAAAAACTATTTTCAAAGTGGACACTGCATTTTTCATCAGTTCCCGGGGGAAGAAAAGATAGTACAGTTTTGCAGGTAAGTATTCAACTTACGGTTCTTATCTCTACGGAGTTTAGGTAGTCTGTCGTTGGGGGTTCAAGGTAACCCCAAACACCCACCACCAGTAACACGGGGCGGGTTGGATGCGGAGGTCAAAGAGGAACCAAATTAACGTGCGCTCCTAATGAGGTAGGGGGTACTCAGAATCCTGTCAGCCAGCAGGTAGGTATCCGCGACTTGGACGGCAGACCAGGGGGGTTCAAGAGAGCAATGGAGGGGCCCCAAATAGGCACCAAACACTCACCCTCAGTGGCACTAGGGTGGCCAGGTGCAGGGTGCAAACCGGGCGTCAGGTTGTCGTCTTCCTTCTTCTCTGCTGGTGTTTTCAGCTTAGCAGTCCTTCTTGTAGGTGGCCAGGAATCTGGTGAGTTCGGTTCAGGGAAGCCCTTAAACACAAGATTTAAGGGCATTACAGGGATCGGAGGGCAGTAGCCAATGACTACTGACCCTAAGGATGGCTACACCCTCCTTGCGTCCACTCCCTTTGGGGAGGCGGGCACATTCCTATCCCTATTGGTCCCTGTCCTCCAAACCAAGATGGAGGATTCTGCATGGATGGGTTCACTTCAGCTCTGGACACCTTAGGGGTTGTCCCAGCTGAAGTGGTTACGCCTCCTTGTTTTTCTTAAGTTTCCTGCCGAACTAGCCTCCAAAAGTGGGGGCTTTTCCGGGTGGGTGGGCATCTCCACTAGCTGGAGTGCCCTGGGGCACTGTAACACGAGGCCCTAGCCTTTGAGGCTCACCGCCAGGTGTTATAGTTCCTATAGTTCCTGCAGGAGGGAGGTGTGAAGCACCTCCACCCAGAGCAGGCTTTGTTTCAGGCCTCAGAGAGCACAAAGGCCCTCACCCCATGGGGTCAGAAACTTGTCTGCTAGTGGCAGGCTGGCACAGACCAGTCAGTCCTACACTAGAGGATTGGGTAAAATACAGGGTGCATCTCTAGGATGCCCTCTGTGTGCATTTTTTAAATAAATCCCACACTGGCGTCAGTGGGGGTTTATTGTGCGGAGAAGTTTGATACTAAACTTCCTAGTATTCAATACACCCATTATGAAACCATGGATTTCTTTTTGACAAACTCTCAGACCATATACTTAATATGGCCACACTGCACTTACAGTGTCTAAGAATGGACTTAGACACTGTAGGGGTGTACTGCTCCTGCAAATATGCCCTCACCTGTGTTATAGTGCAGCCTTCCTTAGGGCCGTAAGGCCTGCTAGAGGGGTTACTTACCTATGCCACGGGCAGAAGTTTGTTGGCATGGCACTCTGAGGGGGGTCAACTTTGCCTTTTTCTCCCCACCAACACATACAATCTGCAATGGCAGTGCGCATGTGTCAGGTGAGGGGTCCCTTAGGGAGGCAGACGACATGCTGCAGCCTTTAGGGATCCCCCTGGCCACAGGGCCCTTGGTACCACTGGCACCTTTTACACGAGACGTATGTGTGTGCCAGAGGTGTGCCAATTGTGGAAACCATGGTACATTTTTAGGGAAAGAACACTGGTGCTGGGGCCTGGTTAGCAGGATCCCAGCACATTCTCAGTCAAGTCAGCATCAATATCAAGCAAAAAGTAGGGGGGTAACTGCAACAAGTGCCAGTTTCCTACACAACTGAAATTACATCATTGATGACAGCACTGTGTATGGCGGGGGTGTGAGTTATAGTTACTTGAAATAACTATAACTGTTGAATTTTCATGTTTTTTTAGGTTGAAACTCTGACATTTTCACCTAATTATAACGTCACTTTAACCTTTTTTTAGTGAAGATAGCTAGCTAGATACATATATGTACATATATATATATATATATATATATATATATATATATATATGTGTGTGTGTGTGTGTGTGTGTGTGTGTGTATTGTTACCACTAAAAAATGTATGATAAAGAACCATGTTTGAATTCAGTGCATTCCAAAGGTCAGTGCTTTGCATTACAATTGCAGTATAGGCATGTGTCGTAAGTGCATGCATGGAACCAACTGATATTTACAAAACATGATACCGCAGTATGCTTGCAATAGAACTTTTGAATAAAAAATAACCAGCACATATAGTATTATTGCAGGTACTTCATAGAAAGGAGGTGTACTTAAAAAAACAATATATAGAAATCCTTTCTAGTTTTAATGCTAATCACAGGGGATTTTATTGGCACAAAGAAAAGTCATTATTGGGTATGAAGTACTATAAACTGAAGACATTGTTTAAACATAGTAGGATGACTGAAAATATGAGAATTCAATAATGAGTTGAAAGAAAAATGTACTAGCCCTCCAGCCCTGGTACTGAAGTGCACTTTTTTTTCAGACGTAATCAGGGAAAATACCATCACAATTCAAGAGAGCCATTGGCTGAAGTGCGCTAACACTTTGCTCCATAATGTTTGCCGGGATGGGCAGAAACAAATTGTAAATGATAGATGAAAAGAATAATGGATGAAGAGGGCTGTCTTAAACCCTACCCTCTATATATCTGTTTTTTTAGATATGTTTTTTTGTTGTTGATTAAATGAGACTGTCAATATATCTAATTCTGTCTCCTGACCAGATTAACAAAAATGATCTTGATTTGTCTAATCCTGTGGCAGACCTCTGGCTGGGTATATTTATTTTGTATGTTAATCCTGGTGTAATAAAACACTGATGCTATATAATATATATAATATAGTTATATTTGTCTTAATTTGCCCTATATTCCACCAGTGTGCCAAGGGTTCCACTGCTTGAAACCAATAGGGATGCTGTTTTTTCACTTATGTACTGAGATGGGGTTTCGAGCCCAGTGTGTCTTTCACTTTTGGTTCTAAATGTCTGGTGCATGCAGGATGTGAACTCTGCAGACAGTGGCACGAGGGAGTTTGATTGGTGTGGTATATCTGTAAAATGCTAATGAATGATCCCTAAAAGGAGCAGTGAAGGGGCACAAATCACAAGTGAAGGAGGCAGACAAATGGTTGCTTGCTTTCAGTATTCTGTTAGAATGGAGATATCACACGGAGGTGTCATTATTCTTGTTCCTTTCTGGGTTTGAATCAGGTTACAGAAAACATGACCTTTCTGTTTTAGTGAAGCAAAATAAATTATTTTTGTTTGGGATTTTTGGTAAAGAAAGACACTCTAGGGTCTCAGTTGTTCCACATGGATCATGAATCAAGGCTACACATGCGCAACATGTAGGTAAGACCTTTCTCTCCTGGGCTGCGATGCCTGCTGCAGTGGCCACAAGTCTGTCCACCTTCCTCTGATAGAGGTTAGGCATTTTGTCTGTCATTGTCTAGCAACTGTTGCAAAAACTAACTCTCACCAGGGGAATTGTATTGTTTCATTAAGATAGAGCAATACAGTGGCCCAAAGCAGAATTGACATGATGTGATTTCTGCCCAGTCCTCTAAATGTCCAGTGCCGTAAATTTGAAAACAAAGACATTCAATAAGCACCATTTAACAAAAGGACTAAGGTGCACAGTCCATTTTAATAGGGTTTCAAAGTAGTCTTGCAAACAGTAGCATCTTTAAGAAGCATCCTAACACTTGGTACAAAATAATATGTCAGACAATGGTATTACTTTCATTTGGGTGTATAACAAGAGTTACGTATATAATAATTGCTAGTGTTATATTAGTTTCTCTCTTCTTTTGCAGTGCCATAGACTGTGACAAGGCTTGACTACTAGGTTACCATTTAATTGATAACACTCTGAAATTTTCAATAATCCCCTGGTTAGACCTGGCGTCCTTGGCGTGGTTTTCCCCCTAACTGGTTGTCTTCACCCTCCTGTTTTCTGACGGCAATTTATCTAGCTGTAGGACTCTGCACACTTTACCACTGGCTTATACCTAGTTGGCATATTCAGTTTACTTGTAAGTCCCTCGTAAAGAGACTCTATGTGTGACTAGGACCTGTAAAGTGAATGCTACTAGTAGGCGTGCAGCACTGTTCGTACCACTCAGTTAAGTAGCATTTTGAACATCTCAGACCTGCCATTGCAGCCTGTGTATAGTGTTTTAAACTGGCCATTCGACCAAGTAAAACAAGCCTTTTGCCAGGCCCAAACTTTCATTTCTAATACATATAACTCACCCCTAGGGTAGGCCCTGCACAGCACAGACGGCAGGGTGCGGTATATTTAAAACGTTATACGTGTACTCTTAAGCTCTACATGTCCTGGTAGTTAGAAACTCTTAAATTCATTTTTTCATATCTGCAAGGCCTACCCGTCCCATACGCTAACATTGGAGTTACCTTATTACATCTAATAAGTGGTCGTTTCCAAATGGGACTAGGTCACCAGTTCATGTTTGGTATCTTTGAAATTGTAATGAAAAAATCCTCTCTCATGGTGAAGTTGGTTTTTCAATTACAATTTTGAATTTTCCACTTTTAGAAAGTTGCCATTTTCCTGCCTTAATCATTTAGTGTGTGCAGCTTGTCAATGAGTCACACGACTGGGTGTAGCTGACAGTTAGGCTTTATGTATTCCTCCTAGACAGCCACACATGATGGAGAGCAAAAGTGTGTATGGACGGGCCATCTCTAGCAGTATGGGAGGGTGGAGCAGAGCACAGCCCTACTTACACTTCAATAGGCTGTCTCCTGGCTACACACAAAGGGTTGCATACCCACCGTAAATAGTCTGGGGCCAGGACAGGAAAGGCAGGATGCTTGTGGAATTCAAACGGAAACCACTAGAAGGTTCTCTGACGTCAAATGAAGACCTTTGTATGAAAACACTGGATCCTAGACACCAACTATTCAGTACACTTGTGGACCTGTGGATTCTCTGCCAGGAAGGAGGACTACTGTGCTGTTGAAAGAACTACCACACTGCTTGACCACTCTAGTAAAGAACCGCTTCCCTGCTGTGCTGTTCCGCTGCCCTCTTTTCTGGATGAGAAGGACTGGACCTGCCTGTTGAACCCAGGACCCCAAAGTGACTCCAAGGGTTAGCTGCTGGCCTCCTGACCTGAGCCACAGGGACAGAATGGTCCATCAACCTTGAACGCAGCACCTGGACCCTGCCATCTGTGAGTCCTACCCTGCCAAGTGGTGCCACCCCAATCCTGAACCCTTGCAATTGGGCCTGAAAGTGCTTTGCCCACCCTTCTGTGGCTCCAGCAGAACCAATTTATCGCCTCTGCTGCGTGGCGCAACCCTGAGGAGAACTGGTGCATCGTCTATGCTGCGAGGATTCCCCCAGTGCAAGACTCTGCATCGACCTTGCAGCCCACATTGGAACCACCGCTGTGCAAAGCTTCTACGATGCAAGTCGTCACATCACAAATCTCTCATCGACAGCAGGCTTGACAACAACACAGGTTCTTGCATCATAGCCTTGCAACTCTTCAGAAAGGACCCATTGCCTCAACTTAGTGACGCATCCTCAGCACCAGACTTGACATCGCAAGGCCTTGTCAGTGGGATCCTCAACGGCCTGCGATCCATTACGGTCGGTGTGAACTTGTGACTTTGTCTCAGTCTGGCGAAACCAAATATCATCAGTTGGCACTTTGTGCTTTTTGGTGCTGTATTTCTTGAAAGTTTTAAAATGGCAAATCTCCAGTTCTACTGATGAGGATTTTTGGCCTTGTGGTTTTGATTTATTAATTAAAATGTATTAATCTAAAAACCGATTTTTCTAAATTAGGGTGGGATTTTCCTTGTGTTTTTTTCACTTTATTACTGTTTGAAGTGCTGAATACTTTACACATTGCCTCAAGTTAAGCGTGACTGTTCTGTGTCAAGCTACCAAAGAGTTGAGCACAGGTTAATTTGGGGTTTACCTGTGCCTAACCCTGACAAGGATTGTGGTTGCTGCTTGAGTAGGGGTTCACCTTCCTCAACCAGTAACCCAATTTCTTACATTGGTGATCAGTGGTGGGGATTATGACTTGTGTTTGTGCAGCCATACTACCATTTTGTGTTACAACACAAATCCCAGGCAAATAACCTGAGTCCAATTTGAGTTTTAAATTCTCCCTGGTTTGGCCTTCTTGCTTTTTCCAAATCTACCCTTACTCTCTATGACTGTTTGTGCCTGAGGCTTCACATGCAAAGATGGAATTTGAGTTCCTCATGTGAAGAGCTACACAGTGGCTGAGCTCAAGACATTTTGTAAGGAGAGGGGCCTGCCATAAGGAGTACAAAGAAGGCAGAGCTCCAAAAGGTTCTGAGGGCTTGGTTGTAGGCTCACCAGTTGCCAGTCACAACCAGGGACCAGGATGGGAAAGCTGATGTGGAAGCGCTAGAGCAGGGGTTGGATTCCAGCCCTGAGATGCAGCAGTTAGCTGAGGGGGTGACTTGACCCCCAAATGGGAGCTCCTTGCCAGAGCAGAGAGCAGTGTGTCTTCTCGAGGCTTGTCCCGAGATGAGCTGGGAGACAGGGATCCAGAGAGGGAGTTTAGGCTGCAAATGTCCCAGTTGAGTATGGAGGAGAAAAAAATGGCCATAGAGGAAAAAAAGCTAGCCATGGAGGAAAGACTTGTTTTGGGGTGGTTGGCTCATGCGAGCAGCCTTAAGGACGTGGACATCAAGCCAGGCAGGCAGGGTCCAGCAGTGATGGGCGCAGGGAACCCATAATGCCCTCCTAAAGGTATGGTGCTTGACTATGTTGTGGAGGATGACAATAACAAGTGGTTTGAAGCTTATTAGGTGGCTTTATAGATGCATAGGATCCCTGAGGAGGATATGGGGTATAGCCTCTGAAAGCACAAGAGGGATTCCCTACTGGCACTAGCGAAGGGGGACAGGATGAGCTAATCCCCCGTGAAGGAAACACTTGTAAGGAGATATGGCGTTAATCCTGAAAAATACAGGCAGATGTTTATGGACAGCCAGAAGCTGCTCCAGCAGTCCTGGGTGGATTGTATGGGTTCCTTTTGAAAGGCAGTAGATGGCTGGGTGAAGGGCAGTGGAGTAAAAGATGACCATGGGCTGCACAATTTCATTGCAAGAGAGTGCATGTTCAGTATTTGCTTTGCAAATCTGATAGAGACTTCTAGTTGCAGATTCCTTACCTTAGAATTTTTCCACAGGCATCAGACTGAATCCGGCTAATTTTTCTTCGAGCAATACTTCAGGTTTTTTGGGGAGTTTTTTGGTGTGTCGAGGATGTCCCCAAAGACCGGTTTCCAACTGCGCGAGGACTGTCACCGCATGATGTCGGTGAAGGATCCGCATCGGGTCTGTTTGTGCTGCCTGGAGTGCGACCACAACCCGAAGTCGTGTTCGGAGTGCCAGGCCATGCATTGAAGGCCTTGAGGGAGTGGTCCCTCAAGCTTATGGCGGCGTGGCACTCAACCCCATGTAGGTCATGGTCTCGCTCGAGGGGAAGGTCTTGAGACTGCTCACCGAGCCACCACCATTCTTCTTCCTTGAAGTCTTCGTGTCAGGGTAAGAAGAAGAAGAAGTCAAAGAAATCCCGTCACCCTTCAACTTCTCCCTGTCGCTCGGCTGATGCGACGCAGGAGGGGTGTCGATACTCGAGGCCTCCATCTTCGGAGCCTGCTTCTGGGTCTTCTCCGCCCTTCGCTGAGTTTCCGGGAGCCGGAGTGACCCCTGCGCAATTGAAATAGTTTTATGAGGCCATGCGCCTCGTTTTTGGGCAGGCCAACTCCGATACGGCGCCTTCGGGCCCAAGGGGTTTGGTCAGGGGGCCTTCGGGTTCTGCGCCAGCAGCTTTGGCTCCGCCCACCGAGGTCCGCCCCAGATCTGCTCTCGGATCCGCACTGATGCTGGTCAGACCATTGAGACCTTCCCCGGCTCTGGTTCGATTGTTGGCGCTCCCGAGGTTGGTGGTGCCCACCATCGACGTCGACCCAGTCCTCATCCCCGACCAGTCGGAACGGCATCAGCTGACGCGCCTCTGTCTTCGATAAGTCCTATTCACCCCAGGTCGGATTCTGACCCCTTCTCTTATGGGTCCGAATTCGGGGAAGGATTGGAGGGGCCCCTGGACTCTTATGAATACCAGGATAACCAAAATCTGGACTGGGCACAGGAATTGGGCGAAGCCAGTGACCTGGACACTTCTCCAGATGCTGGCGTGCTGATTCTTCCTACCTTGTCTACGGCGGAGGGAGCAACTTATTCTATGGTGGTCAGTAGGGCAGCTGAGGTCCTTGGCCTTGACCTGCCTACTGTTCAGGTCAGGTTAAATCTCCTGATGGAGGTGCTTCAGCCAGGGGCTTCACATCTGAGCCCCTTTTACCATTCAGTGAAGCCCTCCCGATGTTCTCTTGGGTACTAGGTCCAGACCCAACAGAGGGGCTCCTGTCAACAGGACTATCGTACGCCATCAGCCCCCCCCCCTAAACAACCCTAAAATTCCTGTCCCAACACCCTAGGACTGAGAGTCTTGTCATCCAGAAATCTTCTTCCTCGGGCGCATTCCCTTCCGCAGACCCGGATAGGGAATTAAGAAGGCTGGAACAATTTGGGAAGAAGATGTTTTCTTCCTCCAGTCTCACGCTGCGGTCCGTGAACACCACATGCCTTTTGGGCCACCCACTCTCTGTGGGATACGGTTGCGCAGGTTCTGCCGCAGATACCGGAGGAGGCCCATGCTATCGTCTCCCAAGCTGTCATCGGTGGGGGAGATGCGGCAAAATTCACGATCAGATGTGGGCTGGACACGACTGACTCTCTAGGTAGATCAGTTGCGACGACGGTGGCCTTCAGGCGCCACGCCTGGTTGTGTACATCTGGTTTTTCAGGGGATGCAAACTCTTATGGACATGCCCTTTGATTGCTCCCATCTCTTTGGAGACAAGGCGGACTTGGCTTTGGAGAGGTTCGAGGACTCTCGGGCTACAGCTCGGTCCCTCGACCTTTCCACTGTCCCTCCCCCCAACAGTCCACCTTTCGCTCATTTCGTGGCAACGGAAGGGGCTCCCTGTTGCGTCCCCATCCCAGCCACAGTGCCACCTGTGGTGTTTAGCCACTGTGTGGCTGGGGACGCGGAATCCCACGTGGGCGTGGGACAGGGAACCAGAGGTCTGTCAAGTCCACCCATGCTCCCGCTGCAGCCTCCAAACCCTCCTAGTCTGTCCCCTCACGCCAGTCCAGTTGGTGGCAGGATTCGCCATCACCTGCCCCACTGGGAATCCATCACTACGGACAGGTGAATTTTGCAGATCGTTCGAAGGGGCTACTCCCTCCCTTTCGAATCTGCCCCACCAGCCATGCCTCCAGCATTCAGCCATCTTCCAGAGGATCATTTGGCACTTCTCCGCCAGGAAGTTGTGACTCGCTTGGCCAAGGAAGCCATAGAGAAGGTCCCTGCACCAGAAGTAGGTCCTAGTTTTTACTCCCGCTACTTTCTGGTGCCCAAAAAGGACAAGGGCTTGCGTCCTATCCTAGACCTTTGGGACCTCAATTACTTCCTCAAGAAGGAGAAATTCAAAATAATTAACCTGGCTCAGGTCCTGTCTGCCTTGGACGCAGGAGACTGGATGGTAACGTTGGACTTACAGAACGCTTATTTCCACATTCCTATCCTGCCTGCCCTCAGATGTTACCTACGATTTGTGGTAGGTCACAAGCACTTTCAATTTACTGTGCTCCCCTTTGCCCTTACCAGCGCCCCTCGGGTGTTCACAGAAGTGATGGCGGTGGTTGCAGCTCATCTGCGCAGGTTAGGGGTTTCAGTCTTCCCCCTACCTTGACTAGCTGTTGAAGGCGGACTCGCCCCAAAAAGTCGTCTCCCACCTTCAGACTACGGCGAACCTCCTGCACACGCTGAAGTTCACTATAAACGTGCTGAAGTCACACCTGACTTCCCCTCAGATGCTTCCTTTCATCAGAGCTGTTCTGGACACTGCAGTTTTGGGCTTATCCTCCCAAAAAGCGAGTCCAAGATATTTAGGCTATGATTCTGATCTTTCAGCCTCAGTCTTGGGCTTCCTGGCCTTCTGCATCCTGTTGGTGACACATGCCAGATGACATATGCGGGCTCTGCAGTGGTACTTGAAGTTCCAGTGCGTGCAGCATCAGGGAAATCTCTCCGCCATGGTCCAGATCTCAGAGGGGACCTGCATTGGGTCCACGGCATATCCCTCTCCCTTCCCCAGCCAGATCCATCCATAGTGACATGCGCGTCACTTCTGGGATGGGGCGGCCACATGGGAGAGGCGGGGATCAGAGACTTCTGGTTTCCAGCGGAGTCTGGGCTCCATATCAATCTTCTGGAGGTCCGGGCGATCAGGCTTGCATTGAAAGCATTTCTTCCCTCTCTCAAAGGTAAAGTAGTGCAGGTGTTCACAGGCAACACTACCACCATGTGGTACTGCAACAAACAGGGCAGAGTGTGTCCTGGATCATTTCTCAGGAGGCACTACGCCTCTGGACATGGCTGGAACATCAGGGCATTACCCTGGTTGTTCAACATCTGGCAGGCTTTCTGAACGCCAGAGCGGACAAACTCAGTCGTCAATGCATAGCCAGTCACAAATGGTGTCTCTTTCCGGAAGGGGTAGAAAGGTCTCTTTCAGCAGTGGGGAGAGCCTTGGTTAGATCTGTTCGCCTCCGCAGATAATGCACAATGTCAGGTGTTTTGAACATTGGAGTTTCCAAGGCGGCACTCGCTCGGGGACGCTTTTCGTCCCAAGTGGAATTCCGGCCTTCTTTCTGCCTATACCACTTCTGCCCAGAGTTCTCAAGAAGATTAGGAATGACTGGGCCCAAGTTATCTTGGTGGCTCCGGACTGGGCACGGAGTGTATGGTATCCATAGCTATTGAGCTTGGCCATCGATCCTCCACTCAGACTGCCTCTTCGGGAGGATCTTATGTCACAGCTGCAGGGGTCGGTTCTCCACCCAAAAGTGTACAATCTCCAACTTCACATGTGGAAATTGAGCGGTGGCAGTTGACGGCTTTTGACCTTCCACCCGAAGTCTGTGACTTTATCTTGGCAGCCAGGTGCCCCTCCACCAAAACGGTAAACGCCTGTCTGCATAAATTTGTGGCATGGTGTACCAACAAATCTGTGGATCCCCTCTCTGCTCCTCTTTCTGAGGTTCTTTTGTTCATCCTTTCTTTAGCCCAGCAGGGCTCTGCTTTGGGTACCCGTAAAGGGTATTTATCAGCTATTTCGGCCTTTCTTAGGTTACCTGATCAGCCCTCCCTCTTTAAGTCTCCTGTTGTCAATCGATTCCTTAAATATCTCGCCTATTTAATTCCTCCCACTCCATTTATTATTCATCACTGGGACCTTAACATTGTCCTTACTTTCTTAATATGTACTCCATTCGAGCCAGTGCACAATTGCCCTTTACAACTCCTCACTTTCAAGACTGTTTTCCTTGTTGCCATCACTTCTGCTTTGCAGAGTGAGTGAGCTTCAACCCCTTTCTTCAAAGCCCCCATACTTGTCTGTGCAGCCTGACAATGTGGTGTTGCACACTTAGGCTTCCTTCCTTCCCAAGGCTGTTATGCCGTTTCATGTAGGCCACTCTATCACCTTGCCTACTTTTTATGCTCCTCCCACATCCTGCTCATGTGGCGAAGAAACTCCACCGTCTGGACCCAAAAAGAACGTTGCCGTTCTATCTAAATTGTACTAAAGATTTCCAGGTGGACGATCAACTCTTTGTTGGATACGTGGGTGAAAAGAAAGGGAAGACGTTGCAAAAACATACCATCGCTCGATGGGTACTTCTTTGCATCAAGATGTGCTACGCTTTGGCCAAGAAGCAACACCGTGAGGGCTTTCCACCAGAGTAACTGCTACTTCTACCGCGTTGGCGTGCGGAGTTCCTGTCCGGGATATCTGTGAGGCAGCTACGTGGGCATCCCTGCACATGTTTGCTAAACATTACTGCCTGAACAGTCAGGTCCGTCGGGACGGCTACTTTGGTCATTTGGTCCTGCAGGACTTCCTAGTATGATCTTGGTTCGCAGCCCACCTCCGAGGATGGCATTGCTTGGGTATGTATTCTACGGTAAGGAATCTGCAACTAGACTGTTTTCCTTGTTGCCATCACTTCTGCTTGCAGAGTGAGTGTGCTTCAACCCCTTTCTTCAAAGCCCCCATACTTGTCTTTGTAGCCTGACAATGTGGTGTTGCATACTAAGGCTTCCTTCCTTCCCAAGGCTGTTATGCCGTTTCATGTAGGCCAATCCCTCACCTTGCCTACTTTTTATGCTCTCTCCACATCCTGCTCATGTGGAGCAGAAACTCCACCGTCTGGACCCAAAAAGTGCGTTGACGTTCTTTCTAAATTGTACTAAAGATTTCCGGGTGGACGATCAACTCTTTGTTGGATACGTGGGTGAAAAGAAAGGGAAGACGGTGCAAAAACATACTATCACTCGATGGGTACTTCTTTGCATCAAGATGTGCTACGCTTTGGCCAAGAAGCAACACCGTGAGGGCTGGCGCGCTCATTCCACCAGAGTAACTGCTACTTCTACTGCGTTGGCGTGCAGAGTTCCTGTCCGGGATATCTGCGAGGCAGCTACGTGGGCATCCCTGCACATGTTTGCTAAACATTACTGCCTGAACAGTCAGGTCCGTCGGGACGGCTACTTTGGTCCTGCAGGACTTCCTAGTATGATCTTGGTTCGCAGCCCACCTCCAAGGATGGCATTGCTTGGGTATGTATTCTACGGTAAGGAATCTGCAACTAGAAGTCTCTATCAGATGTACAAATGACTTACCTTTGGTAACGATACATATGGCAGAGACGTTCTAGTAGCTCCCCGCTTGCGAACTGATTTCTAGGGACAGGGATTTCCCATTCAGGACCTTAGCTCTGGCGCACCAATCTCAGTGTTCATAGCGGCTCTGCGCATTGTTGTGGAAAGTCGTTAAAAGAAACTGGCATCACTGCGCTGAGGCGGCGTCTGTGTACTACTCCCAACGTCACCACGGCGACTACGACGCCAGCGACACCCACAGAGGTGACCGGCGACACTTACCGAAGCGCAAGGGTATTGATTGGAAGAAAAAATCTCTAGATCCAGTCTAACGCCTGGGGGAAAGTTCTAAGGTAAGGAATCTGCAACTAGAACATGTCTCTACCAGATATATAGTTGCCAAATGTAAGTAACTTGTACATCTGTGCCAACACCTTATTGATGGTAAGCTCATAGACCATAGGAAACTTGCTATGGAGGCGGACCGCTGGCTGAGCCCCAGGGTCCACAAGTAGGTATCTGGGGAGTTGGGAGGGTAGAGATGGTAAACACCACATGGCTTGGCATGGTCCCCACTAGAGTAAGGAGGGGGAGACAAACATAAAAACAAGGAGTTCTCTAAAGGTCCTCAAACTATGTCTAAGGGTCAGGACTCCCACTCCACACCTGAACAGAAACAAATGGTTTGCTGATAATAAGTCCTCAGGGAAGGTACCCCTAAGTGCTATGAGTGTACACAGGTTGGGCACTTCAAGGAGGATGCCCAGTGTCCCAAGCTGGCATTGCCCGGCACTGGTGGGCAGACATTAGAACTGGTTAGTGTTGCTCTTGGAGAGTAGATAGCTTCAGGTAGCACGGAAGGATAGCCCACATCTTACCCAAGATTCCCTTGGTGACGAAGAGATGGTGCAAAGAGCTCACATCCCTAGTAACACTAGCAAATACAGGCAGTAGGTCACCATCAATGGGCAGAGGGTGGAGGCTCTTAGAGACCTTGGAGCCCTAATGATAACTGTCAGATGTCACCTGGTGACCTCTGAGCAGGTGGTCCCTAATGCATTCCACCCTGTTATTGTTGTTGACAACCATGAGAATCACTATCCAGTGGCTCTGATTCCCTTTGAGTGGGTTTGGGGGGTCTCAGATTCCTTGAGGGCAGCTGTGAGTCCTTTAATGCTTGTGAATTGTCTGCTTGGAAATGACCTAAAACCTACAATCAGGAAGGAGGTGGAGCTCAGGTCGCCCCTGGAGATGTTAGGGTTCCCTGAAAGTTTATGCCTGACCACACGGTCCATGGTCGCCTGGAAGGGTAGTCAGGAGGACCTGGAGCCTGGAAAAATGGCCCAGGTGCCTGTCATAAATAGTAAGGGCAGGAGGTGCAGGAAACATGCTCCTGAAACTCCAATGAGCCTGAGGGTGACGCCTTAGAACTTACAGGGGACGGCAATGCCACACTACCTTAGTTGACCAACTGGCAGACAAAAAGAGGTCCCATCAGGAAGTAGCAGATGAAGTACCCTACTCTGCAGGACCTATGGTGGCAGGCTGAGACCCAGGTAGGTGGCGACACCTTTGGTGATCACCTAATGTATAGGGAGAATAGTCTCCTGTATAGCGAGCCTAATGTTCCTGAGCCTGGTGCAACCCATGTGTTGGTGATTCCCAGTGCTACAGGGACTTCCTGCTGGATCTGGCTCATGATGTTCCCCTAGCACGTCATCTACGTCCAGGACAAGATCCTTGAAAGTCTTGCCAACCACTTTTATTGACCCTGGATGACAATGTTCTCAGATGCATGTGACAAGTTGCAAGAAAGGAGGAAAGTGCAAGGCTCCCCTGCAGTCCTTCCCTGTTGTTAGCACTCCCTTTGAAATGGGTGGGGATTGACATTGTTGGGCATCTGGACTGCAAAACAGCCTTTAGCAGTAAGTTTATCCGGGTGTTGGTGGCTCATGCCACCCAGTACCTGGAGGCTTTTCTCCTGAGGTCAGTGATTGCACCTGCCGTGGGCATGTCACTGATGGGGATCTTTACCCATGTGGAGTTCCCCGAGGAGGTCGTGTCTGAGCGAGGGACCATCGTCCTGTCCACTTACATGAAGTGCACGTAGAAGGAGTGTGGGGTAACCTCCTTCCACTTGATCTTTACACCCTACCATCCCTAAATTAATGGCCTGGTTGAAAGGTTCAACAAAACCCTAAAAGGCATGATCATGGGGCTGTTGGAGCTCTTGAGACAGAAGTGGGACATCCTCCTGCCATTCCTGTTCTTTGCATGCAGCGACGTACCACAGAAGGGGATTGAATTCAGCCCCTTTGAAGTTCAGACAGGGCATCTTGTGGGAGGATCTCTCAGCCTGGTGAAGGAAGGAAGGGCGTAAACTCCCAACAAAACCTCTCAGGATGTGGTCAGCTACATGCTGGCACTCCGTACCCAGATGAAGCACTTCTCGAAGAAGGCCACAGAGAATCTAGAAGCCAGCCAGGAGGTCATGAAAGGGTGGTATGACCAGAAGGCCACTCTGTGCAGGTTTTAGCCTGGCCAAAAAGTGTGGATGATAGTGACTGTGGAGCCCAGGGTCCTACAAGACTGATGGACTGCGCCCTGTGAGGTCAAGGCACACAAGAGTGAGGTTACCTAAGTGGTGGACCTCAAGACTCCTAGAACCCTTTGAGGGTTTCCACATCATTTGCCTCAAACCCAAATTTGAGAGTTCCAAGGTAACCATACTCCTGATCACGATGATAGAGTGAAAGAGGAGAGTGAACCTTTCCCTGACCGCCTTTATTCCAAGAAGCAGGATGGGTCATCAGACGGTGTCAGCCTTACTCTGACCCTAGAGCAACAGAGGGACTGCTGCCAGTTTCTGGGGCAGAGTGCTTTCTTTTCTCTGTTACCCCAGGACTCACTAGATGGTTATATTGATACTGGGGACGGTATGCCTGCAAAGAATAAAATCTACAGGCTATTTGATAAGATGAGAGCCAGCATAAAGGAGGAAGTCACCAGAATACTGGAGCTAGGGGGCCGTTGAGCCCTCAAATAGCCCTTGGTCCAGCCTAGTGGTGTTGGTCCCCCAGGCTGCCGCTCTAGGTGCCACCCCAGAACCCAGGTCCTGTTGGAATTACCATGGGCTGAATGCCGTCACCAAGACTAATGCACACCCCATACCCGAGCTGGTGAGCTCATAGATCGGTTGGGAGCTGCTAAGTTCGTCAGGATGTTTGATTTAGTGTCTGTATGCTGGCAGATTGCCATGACCGAGGGGGCCAAAGGATTGGTCTGCGTTCTCTATCCCAGAAGGACATTTTCAGTTCCAGGTAATGTTCTTTGAGTTGAAGAACTCCCCTGCCACCTTCCAGGGGTTGGTAAATCAGGACCTGGCTGGATTGTAGAGCTTCAGTGCCACCTATCTAAATTACACTGCTGTCTTCACTTCTTGCTCAGACACCTACTTGTGCCACCTCTGAGGTCTGCTTTAGGCTCTGCAAATAGCAGGCCTGACTATCAAGGCCAGTAATTGCCAGATAGGGCAGGGTTCAGTTGTTTACTTGGGACACCTAGTGAGAAGAGGCTAAGTGCAGCACCTGCAGGCTTGGGAAACCCCCCTTGACCGAGACAGAAGTGACGGCCTTCCTAGGCCTCACCGGATATTTTAGGAGATTCTTCAAGAGGTATTGCACTTTTGTGGCTCCCTTGATAGAGCTGACTTCTAAGAAGCAGTCCAGACAGCTGATGTGGACGGAGGCTTGCCAGAATGCTTTTGATACCCTGGAGAAGCCATGTGCACCACACCTGTGTTCAGGGCCCCTGATTTCTCTAGAGAATTCATTGTGTAGACAGACGCCTCAATGCATGGCATAGTGGTCATGCTCTCACAGCTGAACGAAGAGGGCATGGATCAACCTGTAGGCTTTATCAGTAGGACGTTACTTTCCAGGGAACAGGGGTGGAGTGCAATAGAAAGGGAAGCCTTTGCAGTGGTCTGGGTAGTGCAGAAGGTGAGACCACACTGTTTGGTGCTCACTTCTGGGTTCTGACAGACCGGATTCTCCTCAGATGGCTAATACAGATGAGGGGTGAGAATCCCAAACTGTTGAGGTGGTCCGTCTCCCTACAGGGAATGGACTTTACGGTGCAACACAGACTTGGAACAGACCACACCAATGCTGATGGCCTCTCTAGATTTTCCTGCCTTAGAGATGATAACTGCCAAGGGGTTGGGTAGTTCTCTGCATTTTCAGCTGCGAGGACATGTGTTAGATCTGCAACCCTTGACTTGTTTTTTTCCATCACTTTTTATCTTCAATCCTCCTCTGTTGCTGGCTTTAGGGGTCTGTGCACTTTACCACTTCTAACCAGTACTAAAGAGCTTGTTCACTCTCCTTAAAACATGGCAGAATTGGCATATTCAATTTACTTGTAAGTCCCTAGTAAAGTGGCACTACCTGTGGCTAGGGCCTGTAAATTTAATGCTACTAGTGGGCCTGCAGCACTGATTAGTCCACCTACTTAAGTAGAACTTTAAACATGCCTCACGTTTGCCACTATAACCTGTGTGTGCAGTTTTAAACTGTCAGTTCAACCGTGCAAAACAACCCATTTGCCAGGCCTAATTCTTCCTTTTTAATGAATGTAAGTCACTCGTAGGGTAGGCCTTGGACAGCTCAGATGGCAGGGTGCTATGTAGATAAAAAGTTGGACTTGTACTTTTAAGTTTTACATTTTTTACATTTACAGTTTTACAGTCCTGGTAATGAAGTGAATAACTCTTAAGTTTGTTTTCACTACTGCAAGGCCTACTCCTCCCATAGGCTAGCATTTGTGTTACCTTATTACATCTAATAAATGATAATTTCCAAATGGGAGCAGGTAAGCAGTTCATGTTTGGTGTCTTTGGAATTGTAATGAAAATTCCTATCTCAAGGTGAAGTCGGATTTTAAATTACCATTTTGAAAATGCCACGTTTAGAAAGTTGGCTTTTTTCTGCCTTAGACATTTAGTGCCTGCAGCCTGTCTCTGGGTCAAATGACTGGGTATAGCTGCCAGGTGGTGTTTATGTAATCCTCTTAGAAAAGCCACACACCATATAGAGCTTAGGTGTACCATCACTGTCAGGATCGGAGGGCAGAGCTGGGCACAGCCCTACTTACACTTGAGTAGGCTGTGTCCTATCTCCACACCAAGGGCTGCATATCCCCTGTAGTTAGTTGGGAGCCAGGACAGGGAAGGCAGGATGCCTTTAGAATTCAAACAGAAACTTCTAGAACCTTCTCCCTCTTCAAAGGAAGGCCCAGGTATAAATATTGGACCCCAGACACCTACTCTTCAGTACACTTCTGGACCTGTGGGTACTGAGCCAGGAAGAAGGACTGCTGTGTTGACCTCCTGCCCTCTGGCCTGGTTAATAAGGACTGGACCTGCATCTGTTGAACCCAGGTCCCCAGAGTAACAACAAGGGCTAGTTGGCTGGCCTTCTGACTAGAGCCTCGCAGACAGAAGTCTCCAACAACCTTAAGCCCAGCACCTGGACTCTGCGTGCTTTTGCCAGCCCATCTGTGGGTTCTGCAGAACATGCGCATCTCCTCTGCTTTGCGGCACAACCTTGAGCAGATCTGGTGCATCATCTCTGCTGTGTGGCTCAGCAAGGACTCCAAGTCGACTTCACAGCCCACATAGGAACCGCCTCTGTGCAAAGCTTCTTTGACGAAGGTCCTCACATAACCGATCTCTTATCGACGGCAGCCTCAATGACAACGTAGGTTCTCACATCACAAGCCCACAGCTCTTCAGGGCCGACATGTCCCCCCCCCTTTGAAAGGCTGTATAAATACTTTAAACATTGGTTCTAAGTAAGCCTGACTGCTCTGTGCTAATCCACCAGAGTGTTGAGCACAGGTTAATTTGGGGTTTGCTTATGCCTTCCCCTGACAAGGATTATGGTTGCTGCTTGAGTAGGGTTTTACTATGCTGTGGGCTAGCAGGGAGTTGAACTGTCTGAAAACAGGGCAGGGATCACCCTTGAATATTGAAATTGAACCAGAGGACCCGAATGGTTTCTGCCCAGTAACTAATCTCCAGGTTCCTAGCGAAATTTCTAGAAAAGCTACATCTCAACTCAACTAAAGCAATACATTGAGAATCATAACCCACTAGACAACTTTCAGTTTGGCTTCAGCGCACAGAAATAACTATTCTACAAGTAATGTAGGAACCTCTGTGCAGCCTTGACAAGTCTCTCCTGCCTACTCATACTCCTCAAAGTAACTGCAGAGTTCAGCATGATCAATCATAACGTTCTATTAAACATTCTCAAGAGAGAGTGAGGATAAAAGGAACAGTCCTAATCTAGTTTCCTCATTGAAAAACAACCTAAAAAAGTTACACAAGACAGGACCCTGTGAAATCTGACATTTTCAAAGTGGCCTGCATGCACACAAAGCCTTGCATTGTGGTCTCTCAAAAACATGATGACTCAAAAATGTGCTCCATCTGTTGGTAGCCACTCTCTGCATAGAGCTAGATCCTTACTTCTAGAACTGTCTAGGTTCAAGAAAAAAAGAACCTTCCCCCAGAATTTGGAGTCAATCCTTTCTGGAGATAAACAGAAACCCCTCAGTTGAGGATTTCAAAAATAACTTAATGATCTGAATAAACCTACTTAATTAACTACTTTTGGTCTTTATAACTATTTAGATACATATTTGCTTCCATCTGGTTGTAATTGATTTATCAATCAAACATTATTTATAAAGCTTGGCTTATCACCATTGGGGGTATACGGGTGCTGAGGTGCTGAAGGTCTTTAGGTCTTTAGTTGAAGAGCCAGGTCTTGAGTACCTTTCTGAAGTCAGTCAGTGAGGGTTCTTTTAGTAGGTGGAAGGGGAGGTAGTTCCAGGACTTGGCGAGGTAGGAGAAGGAACGACCTCCGCTGTGGCTTCTATGGATTCAGAGAACATGAGTGAAGGCAAGGGAGGCAGAGCATAGGTGTCTGGCAGGCTGGTGAAAGTTCAGGCGGTGGTTAATGTAGGCTGGACCCTGATCGTGGAGGCATTTGTAGGCGTGGATCAGCATCTTGAACTAGCATCTCTTCTGGATGGGGACCCAGTGGAAGTTCCTGAGGTTGGGGGAGATGTTGTTCCATTTGGGGAGGCTGAGGATGAGTCTGGCAGCTGCATTCTGTATGGTTTGAAGTCTCTTGTGGTACTGGGGTAGAGTGCGTTTCCATAGTCCAGGTGGCTGGTGGTGAGGGCTTGTGTGACTGTTTTCCTGTTGTTGATGGGGATCCATCTAAAGATCTTTGAAGAATGCAGAGGATGTGGAAGCAGGTGGAGGAGATTGTGTTAACCTGGTGTTCAATAGTGAGTTTGCTGTCCAGGATGATGCTGAGGTTGCAAGCATGGTCCGTGGGGGCGGGTGTAGGTCTGAGTTGAGGGGGCCACCAGGTGTTGTCCTACGGTGAAATGTTCTTGTCCGTGTTGAACTTTTGCCAGTGGGTCCTCATCTAGCTGGCATCGCTCATAATGATGTTTTGGAAGTTTGTTCTGATTGTGGTGGGGTCTTCTGTGAGTGAGAGGATGAGTTGGGTTTGGTCTGCCTAGTAGATGATTTTGAGTGCATAGGATCGAATGATGTCTGCCAGTGGTGTCATGTAGATGTTGAACATGGTGGGGCTGACAACGCTCTTTGGAGGATGCCACAGATGATGCTGTTGAGTTTGAAGGTGAAGGACGGCAGGCAGACTCTCTGGGTGGGTCCTATGAGGAATGATGCGATCCATTTGAGGACATCTCCCTGGACGCCGATGTGGTGGAGTCTTCTGATGAGGGTGTAGTGGGACACAGTGCTGAACGCCACCGAGAGGTCGAAGAGGATCAGGGCTGCTGTTTCACCTCAGTCAAGAAGGGTTCTGATATGATCGGTTGCAGCGAACAGGGCAGTCTAGGTGCTGTGGTTGGTGCAGAAGCCAGCTTGGGAGGCATCGATGAGGTTATTTTCTTGTAGTTGTTCGGTGAGCTGGTGGTTAATGGCATTCTGAAGGACTTTGGCAGGGAACGGGACCAGAGAGATGGGTTGGTAATTTTTTAGTTCGCTGGGGTCGGCGGAGGATTTCTTCTGAAGCAGTCTGACCTGTGTGTGTTTCCATACGTCAGGGAAGGAGGCTGTGGTGATAAATACGTTGAGGATGGTGCTGAGTGCACTGCTGATTTCTTTGTGTCCGAGGTTGAAGGCATGATGGGGCAGGGGTCTGTCAGGACATCTCTCTTAGCTTCTTTGGGGCATTGGTGGTATTTTCTGAGGGCTGATTTGAAAGCAGCGAGGTCTGTGGGATTCCTGTTGGACAGCCATCATTTTCTAGTTTTTTACTTTTGTGTTTGATGGGCCGAAGTTCTGGTGGATACCAGCTGACGTGTTTGGTGGATCTGCTGGGGTTCACCCTCTTCATTGGGGCTCCTTTGTCAGCGCAGTTAGAGATCCTGGTGGAGAAGTTCTGGACGGCCTGCTCCAGGCTGCTTGAGGTGTCGGGCCAAGTGATGCTGAGGGTGGCCGTCCACTGGGTCTCCAACATTGTTCCATCTGTGGTGTTGGGAGCTCAGGACTTGGTGGTGGCACCCGGGAAATCCGTGATGGTGAAGTGCACAATGCCGTGATCGGTCCAGGTGAGCTCAGTGACCTGGATGAACTTGACTCAGTCGCTGGCTGTGAAGATGGGGTCCAATGTGTCTCCTGCGTAGTGTGTGGGGCAAGTGACCAGCTGGGTGAGGTGGATGTGGCTCATGCTTGTCGAGGTGGAAGTTGAGGTCGCCCAGGAATATATAGTGCTTAGATGGCTAGAGGGGTGATGAATTTGGAGATGGTGTTGCAGAAGCCGGGATGGGGACCAGGGTGTCAGTAGGCAAGGGTTCCTCTAATGGTTGTCTTGGTCTTGGTGTTGGTTTGTAGTTTGACGTTGAAGTGTTCTATGAAATGTGTGGTGTTGTTTTCAGTGGTAGTGCATTGGAGGGTTTCTTTGTGGATGATGGTGATGTCTCCTCCGTGTTTTTTGGTGCGGTCTTGGTGTATCATCTTATAGCTGTTAAGTGTTGCGGTGGCAATGTTGCGGGTTGAAAAGGGGTTGAACCAGGTCTCGGTAATGAAGATCACGTCGGGTGGGTGGTAGTAGTGGTGATGATATCCCAGATTTCTGTGGTGTGTTTGCAAAGGGAACCAAGTGCTGAGCAGAATGCACTGGAGCTGTTCTTGGGTGGCTGAGTTCCTGTGTAAGCGTGAGGTCCAGCGTTGCATTTGAAATGACGGCAATGACAGGAGAAGGGTCCTTCTGTTAATCGTGGAGAGGAGATGCAGCATTTTTCGCTGTGATGTGCAGGTGCCAGGGCGGGTGTTCAGCGGTGGTGTATCGGTGGGTGGTTGGAGGGCCAGGTTTCCTGGCGCTGGGCACGGTCCAGATGCAGATAAGTGCGGATGGGCTTGCCTTTAGCGTGCTGGCGGTGCGCCAGTGCTGTGGCCAAGCTGCAGCCCCCATTAGGTAGGTCCTGTGGAAGGGAGCGGCACTGGGTGGCGGGACTGACCAAAACGACAAGAAGCAGGTACTGCAGTGAACAAGAAATATGGGGGAAATATGCAGATGGCTAATCTGGTACAGAAAAAGGAAATGGCCAAGCTGACATAATACAAAAACAAGTGCAACAGCAGAGTAAAGTGACCAACTAAACTAGACAAGAAATTAGGGCTATACTGCCACAAAAAAACGCAGTAACAAGTGGGACAACCAGTAAGACAGTGATCTGAGGAGGGACACAAATCAGCAACAGCAGGGGGAGACCTGTTAGAGGACCAAGGGGGAAATGGCACAAGGACCTGCTCCTTTATGGTATACTTGTTAAGAATTCCTCTTGAACATTTATTGTTCTAATGTTGCTAGTAATTATCGTAAAATGCTTTGACCCTCTTTGGTCAAGTATGCACTATAAAAACGTGTAAATATATAAAAGGAGTAACATGTTTGTGAATGGTCAATTCCAGAAATCGGTAGATTACGAAGACTGTCATCCACAATTTAAATGCTGTATCAAAAACATTGACCAAAGTTTTAGACAAAGTGATGTTTCCAAGCATCAGAAGTAGTGCACTTTGCTGCAAAAACACAAACTTGTATTTTTGATGGGATTGTGTATTGGGGCATATGGGAGAGGTGCCAGAAGCAAATAAAAAGAGATTTACAAAGCATCTTGCAGAGCATGAGAACATCAGGGGCCCCCGGTCCAAATGGCATCCACACACAAATCTTCAAAGAGGGCAAAGAGCTTTGGTCCCCGGTTCTTTCGGCACTCTATTGTTCTTGCTCTTGCCTAGAATCAGAGGAAATACCCACAGGCTGGAGAGGCTCCATACTGCATCCGATTTATTAAAAGGGGGATCGGCACGACCAAGCCAACTACCATATAATTGCCCTAGTAGATATTGAAGCAAAAGTTTTTGCCTTAGTTCTCCTGGATGAATTTCAAAACTGATTAGAGGACACTGGGGTAGTACCCCTCTGCCAAACTGGCTTCAGGGCAAAATCTACGGCCGTAGATAATGTAGTGGCTCTCTCTTTTCTGGTACACGAGGCAACCACTAAAATGACCCCTCCACTATTTGCTTGCTTGTAAACTATTCTGCAGCATTTGATGCGGTGGATCGGAACCTGCTATGGAGAAAGCTCCAATATTGGGGAGTTCCAAGCAAGTTATTAAGGGCAATAATTCTACTTTACACATCAACCTGGTAAGAGTAAAGCTGTCGAGTTCTGCTATTAGCAAGCAGATCCCTACCACTGAGTTAAAACAAGGGTGTGTGCTGGCGCCCCTTCTATTCAGCCTTTACACAGCAGACATGTCACAGGCATTAAAATAAGCAAACCTGATCCCACCACAAATTGGGAACCTCAGACTTACTCTCCTGCAATATGCAGATGACATCGTCTTGTTGGACCATTAAAAAGTTTGCCTACAAAAAGCGCTTACTGCTCTGCATAGCTTATAGTATTGCAAACAAAATGACGGCGAATCCCTCCAAAACTAAAGTAATAATTTTTGGTGGGCCATTAGGCACTCCCACTGGAAAAAGGGGCCACTCCTCATCAGCAGCACAGATACCTACAGCTACCTGGGCATCTGGTTATCGGCAAAGGGAAAGCCCAAAGTTCACCTTCACCATCTAAAGGCAAAAGTCGACTTCATTATAACTATAATAATATGCCAGCTAAACAACTTCATGGAAAGCCAGAATGCCAAACTAATTCTCCAAGTTCTTAATGGTTATTTTCTTCCAGTATTAAATTACGGGCACGAGGCCTATCCAGGCCAGCTCACCATGCTGACAGAAAAGCTCCAAGTGAAAATCTCCATAAAAGAGTGTTCAAGCTTCCACAATATTTAAGGGGCAACCTGATAGGGTTAGAATTTTGCCTGGAAGGTCATAATTGGGCACATATGGGAGGTTTTCTTGAAGTGCTACCACAAAATAATCATGGCACCATTTAATACTCTGAAATCAGCTGTTGGCCACACTTTTGAAATAAAGACAAATCCCTCGTTACAATACTTAAAAAGAAAAATATAGAGAGGGGACCCTCCTGTAAACAGAATACCGGGGGGAATAGGGTACTGTAAAACAGTAAGTATATAGAACAATCCCCACCGGGCAAGCTAATCCAATCACACCTCACTCACACCAACGATAAATCTCTGTTAATCAGCTAAAAATTCCAACAAATCAAAATTAAATATTTAATAGAATTCCAAGCAAATTCTCAAATCGTACAATGACAAAACAAACATATAAATATTAAAACATCAAAATTGTAAAATTGACATTGAGTGCAATCACATAAAGGGGAAACAGACAAAAGACATATACAATCGTCTATAAAATAGCACTGTCCCAATATTGATAGGAGTCGACCTATCGATAGTTATCAATATTCTTTATTCGATAGAGTCCTCCTTCTTTGGATCCAGTAAAAGTAAAGCGTTGACGAGTTTCGGATGGCTTCCAAACTTTTCTCACCACCTTCTTCAGGACTGAATTTTATGCTCCCCAAAGTATTTCATTCAAACCTCAAAAAGGGCCAGTACACAACATCCACATTAATCTATATAGAGATACTTTCCTTAACATCTTTATGGGTTGTGTTTCATGGAGTCCAGATGTATACAAATAATTTATGGCAGAACCAAATATTATGAACTGGTTCAGACCTTAATTCTTCGAGTCAGCTTTCTTCTTAATATTCATATTTTAGCGCTTAACTCTTTATTGTAGAAAAAATACTTAACTACAGCACTAGCTAGCCTACAAAGCTATCAAGCAGAATTGATAAAACTGGCACGGTCACAAATATTCATCAAGGCGGTCTTGAAAAGGCAGATAAGAGCACTTACCTGTGCATGTGACCTGGAAAAATTGAGCAATACTCCAGTGCAATGAGCAGTGGCGGCATCCTATAAAAATGATACACAGTATCTGGCACCTCAGCCCTATCTAGCTTGCAAAATAAGGAAGGCCTGTGTGACACAGATCACTTTTGCTAGACTGCTCGGCCTAAAAATAAAGGAACTGAATCCAAAATGGCGCTCCCTCACCAACTCATAAACTGTTTCAGGCTCTGCGGCTATAAAACAGAGACATTCATCCATCTACTATGCGGCTGCCCAGTACTGTTGAACGCACGACGTACTTTACTAAGACCTCTCTTCCTTCGCCATGGCATAAGAACTCCCTACCCTAACCCCAGCTTGTCTGGGGGCAGAAAACAGTAGTGTGAAGCCCTTTGTGAGAGCGCCAAGGCAGAGTCTTCGTGATATCGAGTGTGGTAGGTGACAACTCCATCCCCTTGCCCCTTGTCAAGTCAAGTCAGAGGTGGCCCATCCTTTCAACACTTATTCCCTCTTGTCTCACTGTCTGGGAGTAATACACAAAGACTAACTGCCAGCTACACCTAGTCATGTAACACAAGCTGCAGGCATCAAATTGTTAGGACAAGAAAAATGCCAACTTTCTAAGAGCAACATTTTCACAATTTTGACTTTAAATCCCACTTCACCATTAAAGGGGGTTTTGAATTACAAGTCGTTAGAGACCAGACGACTTTCCTTCCTGCTTCCAATTGAATGCTATCACTTATTAAAATGTAACAAGGTAACCAATGTTATCCTGTGGGAGAGGCAGGCTCTGCAGTAGTGAAAAACAAATTTGAGTTTTTCACTACCATTGTGCATGTAAAAGTTAAAAGTACATGTCCAGCTTTGTAAATGCACTGCACCCTGCCTTATCGGTGTTTAGGGCCTAACTTTGGGAAGGTTTAGGCCTGTCAAAAGATGTATTTTGCCAGGAGGAAATAGCAGTTTATACTGAACACACATGCTGCAATGGCAGGCCTTGGACATGTTGAAAAGACTAGTTAAGTAGGTGGCACAATCAGTGCAGTAGGTCCACTGGTAGCATTTAATTTACAGGCCCTATTTATATGTAGGACCACTTTATGAGGGACTTACAAGTAAACTTAATGTGCCAAATGGATGTAAGCCAATGTTACCATGTTTAAAGGACTTTAGCACTGGTTAACGGTGGTAAAGAGCACAGGGTCCTAAAAACCAACAACAATGGTTTCAGAAAACAGGAGGGTGAGCACAGAAAGTTTGTGGACGACCCTTCAGAGAGGGCCAAGTCCAACAGCATTCAGTTACACAATGCTGACACTTTTATTCTGTGTGGGGTGGCTTGATGGCTGTAAAATACTTTATAATTGATCCTCCACTGCACCAAGATCAAATTAGTGAATATATCTTGATATTTTTTTTAAGACTGTTTGAGTTCAGCTCATAAATGGTTAATAGTTCAATGTCAAATATTTAATGCACTTCTCCAGTGTTCAGCTCCCCAAATTTCTTCTGTTTCTCCTTCACCTTCCCCAAAATTGGACTGATGTATTTCATAAGAATCCCTTAGATGATGACTTAGTACGTTTCAGTGTCCTTGCGGGAACCTGAAATTAGGTATATTGCAGATCCATTTAACTGTGCTATTTTTCTTTAAAAGAGAGGACAACTGGCATTGCTAGCAGAGGTCGCATTGCGTTTTGAGAGGGAGCAGTACATGTTTGGGTGTATTACCCCTTTACTACTCTTTGGCCTATAGAAACTGTAAAACGTTTGCCATTGGGGATGCAGTAAGATCCAGTGACATACGTCCAGATGTTGCCAAATATAGCTTTTATTTCTCCTCGGAAGATACTGCTGGTCTGTTTATTGTAGCTTTTCTCATTGTGGTGTGTGCAGACCTTTTAGCAACATAACCTTGATAATACTTAAGTATCAGACCTGGAAATAAATCCCAGCAAGCTAGCATGTGTTGTTTATTCGCATGCTTACATCCTCAAATGTGCTGCAGAAATGCTTATTACATCTCTTTCACTCTCGCTAGTAGGAGTGCAAGGTGAGAATATACCTTTCTTTACAGTGAGCGTGGGGCTATGTGAGTGCAGGGTGATGAGTGTGTCAGGTTATGGATGAGAAGAGTGCCTGAGTGCAGGCTAAGCCTTATGCCTGTGTGAGTGTGGGGTGAGAGGAATGCCCATTTGAGTTCATGGTGAGCAGTGCGCCTGTGTGAGTGCTTGGAGAGTCGTTTGTATGTGTGGGTGTAGTACAGTCGCGGCTCGCTTCCCTAATGAGGAGGGGGTGCGGGAGTACACAGGAGCGGGTCTTAAAAGTAATTAAAAAAATATATAAAAACCTTACCTGCTCCTCGCGCGCCACTCCTCTCCTCTGTCTCCTACCTCAGGCACAGGCTCCCAGCCTGCCCTGTGGCCAATCCTGATGCTGCTCAGAGCAGCGTCAGGATTGGCTGGGAGCGCCTGGCTGGGCGCTCCCAGGCAGACTGGGAGCCTGTGCAGGCTCTCTCCAGCCCAGCAACCATTGCTGGGCTGGAGAGAGCCTACAGCGCATGTGTGTTTGGCCGGCCCGAGGTGGCCGGCTAAACACACATGCGCTCTAAGGGGAGTGCACAGTGCACTGCCCTCGGTGCTCATCACCCCCTGGCCCCGCCCCTTCCACCACGAAGGGATAATAAACATATTTTATTATCCCTTCTTGGTGAAAGGTTTGCAGCTTCTGCTGCTGCGGGGGGCGACGCTCCTCCGCCCATATGGAGGAGCCGCCCCTGGTTAGTATGCAGCACTTTAAAGCTTGACCTATTAGCACTGCCAATTCTTGTTTACTTTTGAGTCATCCTTGTGTGTTGGGGGCTTACATGTCTTCAAGTTAAAATAGTAGTTTTACATGCACCAATAGGAATGTTTCCCGTGAAATAGTGATCTAATTAAAACAATATACTATGATTAAGATTTTTTTAATTTAAAATGTTATTACAAGGAGATGGCTGCCACATTTAGGTGGTGACATGTTGCTTTTCTTATTACCATTGTGCACATGCTTGCAATACATTTTAAAAATAAATTTCAACTGGCCAAGGGCAGACGTATTGGCTTTGAAAATGTTGGTTTGTTGCTACTTGTACATCTGTACCAAATGCCAAATGCTCTGTATGGCACATATATTTGAAAAGTGATCTTTTCTATCTGTATATTTTTAGATTTTTGATCATGTGGTATGTATTGATCAAACTTTGAAGGGCTCTTGCTTGTATCCCTAATGGCTTCTGCTACCTTCTGAACAATTCCTCATAGTGGAAGCTCTGTGATATGTATGTGATGTTAGGGTGACCACCTCTGTACAGACAATTACGAACACTACTTTCAGTCCTGGACTTTTGGCTGATAGACTAATGCATTCTTGATGATATATACTAATGCATTCTTGGTGCTCTAGTCTTGTTTTACTTCCATTGAACTATCTAGACTAACACACCTGAACTGACCAATGGTTTGAACATGAAAGGTTCAGGACAGGAGATAATATACTTATTGGCCCTAGAGTAAGATGGTCACTAGAGTAACATGGTCGTCCAAATGTGACTTGCTTCAAAGTCTAGCCTGGTTCATTGGTATACCAATCAGTAATATTCTTCTTTAGCAGCAGAAACAGGATGTTGTCCAACTTCCTCCTCAGCAAGAGCGGTTTTCAATCACACCTATTATCATACAAAATGTGTCCTCTGTCTTCCCTCTTCCTCTGTGTAAATTTGTAGTGTCCAAGCGCTACAAAGATTTTTCAGAAGCTGGGTCATCGAAAAAAAATATATATTCCAGGTAAAGATATATGAATTTCTCTTCTGAAAAAAAGCGATTGATCGCAGCCACTAAGATGAGGTGTTCAGAAGATGAAACGCCTGCATTAGGAAAGAATGAAACTGGGCAAATTAAAATGTAAAGGCACTTTTCTCATTGCGGACTGCGGCCTGTGATCTGGGCAATAAAAGACTCTCTTTCCTTTCAAATTATCCTTTGTTATTTGTTAAAGATTCATTTTAGATTAATCTTTTATTTTGCCTTATTTCCAAAGGACATCCATTACCTTGCGCTAGATAAGGGTGAATTGGCACTGGCTGAAGTGGCAAAGAAAAAGGCAAACGAAACAGACGCTGAATCAATATCTGCCGGAGCTGGTAAGAATTAATGCAGTTAAAAAAGGACCTTTCCATTTTGATCAATACTTGTTTTGTATCGGCGCCGTGTCATGGAGATAGAGGGTTATTGGTTAATTTGAATCACTCTCGTACATAAAAGGAGGCAGAGAGAAGGGGACCTAACACCACGCAGTCCCCTTCAGACTCTGCCTGGGATGGCAGCCAATGGTGTTGCATCTGTTTCCAAGCTGAAAAAAATAAAAATACTTTAAGCATTTAAAATATTTTTTATTTTTAAAAGCTATTTTATTGATTTTGCATAAAAAGCTAAACATCATTATTCAGGTGGTGGAATAAGCGGCGCAAAGATCGATGTACAAGCAGCAGCACACCATAGCAGTAGGTATTACAAGTAAATCAGCATGGGGACAACAGATGTTTGTTAGCAAACACGTCTCATATATCCCATTTTTCACTGCATTTCACTGCGGGCTCATCGTCTTCCTCATTGTCTATCAGTACAGCCGTCATCACTCACCAATCACGCCGGTCCACCGTAGGTTTGTCCGTTCTAACCCTAGACTCAGGAATGTCTTTTGCGAGGGACCATTCTCGCATTTCTTTCCATAGTTCAGGGGGTAGGACAGAGGGTTCAGGTGCTTCCTCTTGGCTGACGACGAAGTTGAGGGCACACATTTAAATCTGATGACCCTCTCCTTGGTCTGGGGTGTAGTCCCAGCATACAGTGTATTAGGCTGGGACTAACTATGGCACCATCAGTTTTCCTCGGGCTATGTTACATATCTCCAAAATTGCATTATAGCTGGACACGACTGTATTATGTGTATAAGATCGGTTCCTTGATGTTGACATCTCAGGCAGTAGTATGACATGAATTGGTATAAAATATCGATGGTGGTATGTAATGGATCAAACTATGTCACACGAAATCTAGCATTGCTTGTCAGTGTTGTATTTTAGGCTAATATTTTGCTAACTATTTGTGTTTTTAATGTGGGCTTTAACAATGTGCATGTCTGCAAAAATATGTAAAACAAGTTTGAAAGTGATCGAGGGCTGACATAAAACCTGGTCAAAGTCTTGTTTGCCAAAAAGGGTCTTCATGATGTCCATGGTTTATGTTAGACTTGGCATCCTTGGCGTGGTCTCCCCCAACTTTTTGGCTCTGTTTCCCAGGTTGTTGATGTGTGCTGGACTGTTTTTGCTGTTTTTGTTACTCTGGGCACTTTACCACTGCTATCCTGTGCTAAAGTGCAAGTGCTCCAATGTAAAATGTATGTGTAATTGGCTTTCCGTGATTGACATATTCGATTTACTGGTAAGTCCATATTATAGTGCACTAGAGGTGCCCAGGGCCTGTAAATCAAATGCTACTACTGGGCCTGCAGCACTGGTTGTGCCACCCACATTAGTAGCCCTGTAAACATGGCTCAGACCTGTCACTGCAGTGTCTGTGTGTGCAGTTTTCAACTGCCAATTCGACTTGGCAAGGGTACCCACTTGCCAGGCCTAAACCTTCCCCTTTTCTTACATGTAAGACACCCCTATGTTGGGCCCTAGGTAGCCCCATGGGCAGGGTACAGTGTATGTTTAAGGTAGGACATATACTAATGTGTTTTATATGTCCTGACAGTGAAATAATGCCAAATCTGGTTGTCACTGTGCCTTGCCTATCCCTCTCATAGGTCAACATGGGGGCTGCCTTTAAATATTATTAAAGCACAGGTTCGCTTTAGAAGTAGATGGACAAATGGAGTTTGGGGTCTCTGAACTCACAATTTAAAAGTACATCTTTTAGTGAAGTTGGTTTTGAGATTGTGTGTTTGAAAATACCACTTTTAGAAAGTAGGCATTTTCTTGCTTAAACCATTCTGTGACTCTGCCTCTTTGTGGATTCCCTGTCTGAGTTAGTTTGAAAGTGGGATGCTTGCACCTCTCTCCAGACAGTGACACAAAGGGATCTGGGGTGTAGCCTGCATATCTTGATGAGCTATGAGGAAGGTGGGGAGGAGTGGTCACTTACACCTGAAAGGGCTGTGCCTGCTCTCACACAGTGCAGTTTCCAACCCCCTGGTGTGTGTGTCTGGGGCCTGGCTTGGTCAAGGCAAATCTCACAAAGTAGGCCCACTTCAGAGGCAGAAAGGGGGTATAAGAAGAGCATCCAAACCCTTGAAAATTAGATCACTTCTGGAATCAAGAGGAACCTCTGTCAAGGAGAAGAGCTGAGGAGAAGTGCCGCCCTGCCTGTGGCTGTGCTTTGTGGAGCTATCCTGCAGTTGCTGCTTCTGCCTGTGAAAGGGGACAAAGACTGGACTTTGTTGTGCATTCCTGCTTGTGAAGAATCTCCAAGGGCTTGTCCTGAGCTTGCCTCCTGTTGAAGTCTCAGGGCCATCAAAGCCTTCCCCTGCCAGCACCTGGACTCTCTGCTGAGACTCCTGCCCTGCGTAAGTGGTGCTCTATCCAGTTCCAGGGCCCTTGAAAGGTGAAGCTGGCAGACCAAGACTTAAAATCCACGCACAGACCGCCGTGCAGGGAAATCTTTGATGCACCTTCCGTGACGTGGCTGAGAAATGACGCACCGTTGGCTTTGCGACAGAAATCAACGCTCCACCTGCATCGCAGCTGGAAGATCGATGCAACGTGACTGGAGAAACGACGCGCAACACCCTCTACCGGAGGCTGATAACGATGCACACCACACGCAGCACGGTTTTGTGATACCATGCAACCTGATTTTCAACGCAACATCGCTGGATGCAGAAAAACAACACAAAGCCTGGCCGGGCCTGAGGTGCCTTTTCGGATTGACGTATAGCTCTCTTGTGAGACAGGAAAAACGTCGCACACCGACCCGACCGGAGGAGGAACGACGCACGGTCTCGCTTGAGAGTGGGAAATCGACACATCTCCGGCCTTTTGCGACGCACACTAGTCTGTGCAATGTGATTTTTACGCTACCCAGGTACTTTTGTACGCTAACAAGTTCTCACGGTATTCTAAAGGATTTACGACTCTTATTCTTTCAAAATTCATAACTTGACTTGTGTATGTTTGATTTTTGTCGTTTTGGTCTTGTTTTGTTTAGAGAATTATTACCTCTTTTTCTAAACCTGTGTTGTCATTTTGTAGTGTTTTCACAGAGTTAATATGTGTGTTGGTACAAATATTCTACACATTGCTTCTGAAGTTAAGCCTGCCTGCTCATGCGAATCTACCAAGGGGTTGAGCGGGGGTTAACTGAGGGCGATTCTCATTTACCCTGACTGAAAGAGGGTCCTTGCTTGGACAGTGGGTAACCTGACTGCCAACCAAAGACCCCATTTCTAACAGTTTACAAATAAATGTATTTGGTTTTCCCTTATTTAATCAGTCACATCTTTTTACCAAAATGTACTGCTTCTTTTTCTCCCACCCACCTAGCATCATTCAAATGCAGTCAAAGCTGACTCTAGCAGTGAGGGTGCCTGTGGCTGATCCCTTGTAGAGGCAGGGCACCACGTTTTCTTCAGCTACAGCTTCTCTGTTTTACCTATAGTACGCACAGTTAGCAAGTACTCACCCACTGCGAAGGAGGTGGGCTTTTGATTGCTGCAGTGAGTAAACGTCCTTAATGTGTTTAGACATATCTTGAATTTTATTGTACTGTAACATTTATATAGCTGCTCACCCCCCAGATGCGTCTACGAAGCACTTGAATTTGCATCGGGATCCAGATGCCCTTTTGCAATGCATTGTTGATGGGGTGTTGGAATTCGTTTGGCCTGCACACGAGGTACTGGGTAAGGAACACAAGGTTCAAAGTTGTTCTTTAACCATGGTGCCACAAGCGTTACTGTGCAAAAAGTGTGAGGGTGTTGAACAGACTGTAAGAATCGATGCAGATGCTCACACATACCGATTGAGATTTGGTTAGTTTCCTACGTTTGAGACAGTCATAACGTATATAACATGAGCATAGTTGGAGTCTGCCACGGAGAACGTTACATAGATTACATCCCAGAAGTGACAGTGGCCTCGCCCAGACACACTTTAGCAGGCAGGGTACATACACCACGAGGAATCCCATCAGAAGCAGAGACATAACCGCTGAAACCAGTGTTAAGCAAGCATAAAGGTAGTCATGTTGAGAGATATAGGACAAAACAAAGATCACTATGTAGCACTAACATACTCAGAGAAGGGGATGTGGTTCTGCGTGTGTTTATAGAAAAAATGGTGTAACATATCCATACAGCAACATGCGTAAGGCAGGGATACTGCCAGTGCTAGATGAGTAACAGTATGCCAAATGGGTGAAATACTAGTTGCAGCAGTTAAGAAAGTTGGTGATATGAGCAGGTCCGATTTCGTTTTTTAAGGACATGGGCTGTTCCCACGTTTATACCTCTTGAGTGAGGTAAGTAGCAAAGCAATCAAGAGTAACACCTTGAGCAGGGGTTAAGTAAACTTTAAAGGCTCATATATCTTCTACTCTTGAGCAGCGGTTAGTTCCTAAAGCCCCTCTCATATGATCAAAAGTGGCCAAGCGCCATTTTGGTGTGCCCTGGTCTGAGCATAGACAATTGCACATCCAAGGGTGAGTCCTGAAGCCATTAGTTGGTTATGAACCTGGCAGAACTAAAGGGAAACGGCCCACTATCTATTACCCTCCTGTTCTCACCCTCATTGAACTCTGCTTGTTTCTCAAGATCCCAGAGATCCTTGTTCTTTGCAGTTTAACTGCTGCAGCATCTTCCTGCACTTCTAACATTTCTCCTGGGCATTTTCCACTTTGATTGTTAGTATGGACTAACATTTCAGGGTAAGAAGAAACTAAGGGCCTGATTTAGGTCTTGGCGGAGGGGAATACCCTGTCACAAATGTGACGCATTTCCTGTCTGTCTTATTACGATCTCATGATATCCTAAGTAGATCGTAATAAGAGGAACAGGATATCAGTCATGTTTGTGACGGAGTATTCTCTCCATCAAGATATATATCGGGCCCTATGTGGTGAATGGAGACTTAACCTGCTTATTTTTTTTGGCTAGGAATTCAGCATGATATGGAATTGGAGGGGCTAATTATTTTTCATTCTAGCCCAACTCTTTTTATATTCTGGGGTTTTGCAGGGAAAATGTACTTTAATTCGTATCTTTTCTAACTGCCCCCCTCCACACTACATCTCTATAGCTTCTGCTTCACCAGATTGCCATGACTACATGGTACAAAGCTTGCAGTAGAACCACTCTAGTAACTTGGAGATCACAGCCTCCATCTTGCAAAGTGACAAGGAGTCGGTCTCCATTTCTCTTCAGAATTATACCCAGTACATAGAAGTTGCAGGTCTTGTTTGGTCAGAAGTGACAAGGTTGCACAACCAGGATAACTGCTGCACATATGAAGGGATCAAGTGAAGTGCCCTGATTAATAGTTTCTTTCCTTGCAACTGAGTACTCCAGCCCCTGTACCTCCTTTTTAATATCTTCAGCACTTTCCGAATCCTGGGAAAGGAGAAGTTACATTAATACCAGCAGTGCACTTTTAGTGTATAGTTTTCGTTAGTTTTGGGGTTATCTGGACTTGAACTCAACGAATGCAGTGGTGAGCTTCTGGGTGCGACGTCTTGTGTTTGCTGGCAAATCCCATATTGCCCCAAGTGAAGAGGATGAAGGTCAGTAAATACTGATGGATGCTGACTTGTCAGTTAGAGGTGTAGTTACCTCTTACTTGCTGCATCTTTTTCATGGTTAGAGCAGTAACAAAGTGGCAGTTCTTTTAAAATGCCTACGAAATCACTTGAAATGTTACATTGCAGTGCAGTGAATGATCAGTGATAAACTGAGACTGGCTATTTTTCTGGAAGATTAGCATATCTTTCTATACTTCAGTGCAAAGGTGGGCCTGTTAAAAGATGCAGGACAAAACAAAGGCCACTATGCAGCACCACCGTTGTCAAAGAAACAGATGAATTGGGATCAAGATCAAGGTTTTTATTCTAAGGATATTGCATGCCAGGAAACAGTTTTTTTTTTCCTTATGTGTCACAGCCTACAGACCCACATCTGCACAACTCCACCTTAGGAAACATTTAATTGGCAAAGTTTATTCCAGTAGAATGAAAGAATTTGCAGTACCTGTCATTCAGTTGATTTAGCAAACGCGTACATTCTGCCGTTAAGGTAGAATTTGTGTGTCCGGGGTGGGTCGGGTCAAAAATAGATGGTCCCCTCCATCTGTGTGAAAAACAAAAAAAATTAAAACAAGTGATGGGTTGCATGCTTGAATGCCAACCATTGTAATTACCCAGCACCGTGTTGCAGTTCATTGTTTATTGCCCACATGCTACCTCAGAAAATGACCAGCCAAATACATACACAGCCAGACTTCGAACTAAAAGCATCCTTGGCAAAAATGTTTGAACCACTTTATTCTCTTCCTTTCTGTTCTTTGTCTCTCAAAACCGGCCTTCAATGGCTCCAGCCACTTGGGGAAATTCCTAATGGATTAAATGTCTAGTCGGACTCTCTGTGCAAATCATGAGTGGGTGATAAATTCCACCCCACCGGCGGAGTTGATAGATTTTTGGGCACTCTGTGTTACACTATTAACGAGGAGTTCCGGCCCAATTCCACCAACCGCCATGTGGCAGTGTTTTTTTTTCTTGCGCACAACTCACCAATGGTAAGTTGGCGAGCGAGAATTGTCATCCCCTAACACTATTTTCGGGTGTTGGGGGCTGTTATATCGCGTAGCGGGGTGGCTCGCTCCCGTCTTACGCTTTCCGTGACCCCTATTCGTACAGTATGCAGGCCCGGTGAAATTATAGTAAAAGAGCACCCACACGTAGGTAGTCCCATCGGCTACCGGACTGCTTCTGGCGCCACGCCAATCCGGGCTTTTATTCACTCTCACCCCCAGTCCGGGGCTCAACCATACATCCCCAGGGAGCAGGGGTAACCTTCGCTGTACCGCGTCACATGACCCGCAAATCCAGCGAATACCCCTTCCCACTTGGTACCTCCTGGAGGTCCCAAACATAACATTCCTCCTCAAATATAACAAAACAAAATTATGGACTAAAACTACAACATGCCCACATTGATATAACGTTGGCCAGGCCAAACACAATCTGATTACCCATGCAAAACGACATCCCCAACCACAAACCTGTGTGATACATTTCTCCAACATGCGGCTGTATGATCTCTAACAAAAACCCTGCCTACTCACACACATAGTCTTTTAGTCTCTCAGGGAGTGTCAGGTGTGACCGCAGATTGTACCTGCCCAGGCCGCTTCTTTGGGTTACCTCCGAGTTACTGCCTTCCGTTGGTGCTTCTGCAAGTACGTCTTCCTGGTTCGGGACAGGGGACCCTGGCGTTGTGGTTTTTCGGGCGGCCAGGCACTCCTCCATCTGCGATGTGCCCCTCTCCAAACAGTGTTTGGCAGTGACCCCGGCTCTCCCAAACTCGCCCTCTGCTTCCTCATGATCACTGTCATTTCCACTCTCTTTGTGATCCACTGGATCTCCATGATATCTTTTAAAACATGAGACGTTCCTCGTGACCACTTCCTCACCTTTCGTAACAGTCACTAGGGTTCCCTTCACTCGGGTGACTGCCCACATTCCGGACTCGAAACGAGTTTTGAACTTGCTCCCTGGACGTCGGTTCTTCATTAACACCACATCCCCTATGTTCAGACTTCTTGGACGAGCTCTCCTTCTCCTTGACATCCGCTCATTATATGCATGTCTTTGTCTCAGCCTTGTCTCCACTTGTTTTTTTCTGATTTTTTCCAGTCCCGGCTTCTCTGCCATTGTTTCCGCTTGGGGAATGGTATCCCTCACTTCTCTTTGCATGCAAATATGGCTCGGAGATACCCCTGTTGTACTGTGTGGCGTCAGGCGATATTCCCTCAAAAATTCAAAAATAGCACAGTCTATATTCCTTCCTCTCACTACCGCAATCCTTAGGACCTTGTTGAGAGTCCTCATAAATCTTTCCACCTCCCCATTGGCTTGAGGCCATCGCGGTGTGATTTTTCTGTGTTGAATTGCATGAGATGCCAAATATGCTGCAAAGTCATGGCTGGAGAACGGGGGACCATTGTCGGTTCTCAGTTCTTGTATGATCCCGTGCGTAGCCATTATCTTTTCCAAACATGGTATTACCTTGTCAGTGACGGTAGATTCCAGCAACTCTACTTCAGGGTATTTTGAAAAGTCATCAATGACTACTAGCATGTGTCTCCCATCCGGCAAATTTCCCAGATCTGCACTGGCTCTCTGCCAGGGTGTTGATGGAATCGATTCTGTAATGATGGGGGGTGGTGGATCCGCCGGCCCTACTAACTGACATACATGGCAACTTTGTATGGTCCTCTCCACCCATACGTCTAAATCTGGGAACCACACCTTACTTCTTAGTCTGGCCTTTGTTTTCACCATGCCCTGGTGGGCAGCATGGGCCAGATCCACAGTTCTCTGCCTTAGGCTGCCAGGAATGACAAGTCTACTTCCTCGCAATAGGCAGTTTTCAGACGATACCGCCAACTCCTGCCGGACTCTGAATAGCGCTTGGAGTGTGTTATTCGCTTCTTCAGTCCTCAAAGCCAAATTTTGCTTCATCAAATGCCACTTCCCATTACTGACGCAAGACATTGTTAGCTGCAGAACCTCATCTTCCTGTGTCGCGTCCTGTATTTCCTTCAACGACATTGGCAGCGGCCGAGATCTCTCCACTATCATCCTAACATACTCCTCAGTGTTCTCCGTTTCCTCTTCTTCCGATCCAGTGATCGATCTTGCATGTCGGGACAGATAGTCTGCAGGGTTCTGGGCTCCTGGTCGATATACCACCGAGAATTGATAACCCTGTAGCTGAAGGATCCACTTTTCAATCCTCGGTGGAGGCTGTGAAACTGTTTGATTGAATAATGGTATCAGTGGCTTGTGATCAGTGTATACCACAAATGGGTGACCATAGATGTACAGATGGTAGTGTCTACAGGCCCAGTTAACTGCCAGCGCCTCTTTCTCTATGTGTGAGTACCGTTGTTCTGTGGTCGTCAGTGCTCGGCTGGCATATGCTACTGGTGCCCATGCACCCTCTTTACCTCTCTGGGACAGTACTGCTCCCAGACCCGTCGGGCTGGCATCCACTGACAGCTCTGTTTCTTTTGCTGGATCGAGAAAAAAACAACGTTGTCTCTGCCGATAGTGCCTGCTTCGTGTCTTGAAATGCCATTTTGTGTGTTGCATTCCACTCCCAAGGGGTATGAGCCTTTGTTAATTCCCGTAGTGGTGCAGTGAGGGAGGTCAGGTTCGAGATGAATCTCCCGCAGTAGGTTACCATCCCCAAAAAACTACGAACTCCTGTGACTGATGAAGGGGGAGGTGCTGATTTTATGTCCGCCACTTTTTCTGGATCTGGTCGAACTCCTTTTTCGGAGAAGTGATATCCGAAAAAGGCGATATCCCGTCTCAGAAATTCACACTTTTCACGATGCAGTGTCAAACCATTTGATCGCAATCTTTGGAATACCGCTCTCAGCCTCTGCAGGTGTGTTTCCACCGTGGGTGCATGTACCAAAATGTCGTCACTCACATTGATGACTCCTTCGAGGCCAGCCAACACACCTCTTATAGTATCCTGGAATACTTCTGCCGCACTGGCAATCCCAAAACTCAGGCGTCTGTATCTTCTGAGTCCCACGTGAGTTGAGAAAGTAGTGATGGCTCTCGACTCTGGAGCCAACATGATCTGGTGATATCCAGCCCTTAAGTCCATTTTTGAAAACCATTTGGACCCACTGAGCTCTGCCACTATGTCATCCACAGGTGACGTTCCCTCCGGATGGCCACGTTTGGAAGGCGCATATCTACACATATGCGTACCTCCCCTGGTTGCTTGGGTTTTCTAGTGACCACAATAGGGGATACCCATGGGGTTGGTCCTTCCACCTTTTCGATGATATCCGCTTCTTCCAGTTTCTTCAGTTCTGCCTCAACCTGAGGGCGGAGATGAAAAGCTATGCGTCGGTGTTTTAGCGCAACTTGTTCTATGGACTTGTCAATGTGTAATTTTATTTGACGGTCTTTCAGACATCCAATCCCTTGAAATAATTCAGCATACTCTTCTTGTAAACTCTCCAACTCCCCTATATGTATGCTGAACGCGAAAATCACCAGTTTCAGTGCTTCCGCGGTGCGGCAGCTGAGTAGCATCCCCGTTCCTATCTTTGTGACATACACTTTGGCCTGTACGGTTACATCCTCGTGATTGATATCTGTCACGAAAACTCCTGCCATTGGGAGAGGTCTTGTGGACCCAAAAGCAAACACTTTTACTGTTGTTTGCCGTAGAACAGGACGATGCCGCATTTGGTCAAACGTTGACTGTGCCAGTATGTTAATTGAAGCTCCCGTGTCAATGAGAGCTGTCACTTGGTGTCCCGCTACTTGTACTTTGCATTTCGGAATTTTTTTCCGACTTTGGCACCCTGGTTCAGCTGTGTGAATTATGTATACTGTCCCTTCTGGCTCATCATCATCCATGTCCGGACTTAGGTCACGTGGTTGTATTGCCTTTATTCCCTGACTTGTCTTTTGTCTGTCATCTTTTGCTCTCGTGTTTGACCGACAGACCTTTGCAAAATGATTCAGTTTTTGGCAGTTCGCGCACTGCTTTCCCAACGCTGGGCATTTGCCTTGGTGTGGAAATGTTCCTCCGCACATGTAACATGCTCGGTTTGTGCCTGTCGGTCTTGTCTTGTCCTTTCTTTTTGTCGTGGTGCTTGAGGCAATAACATTTATTGGTTCTGTCTTTATGGTCTGTGCAAGCGCCGATTCCATGTGCGCTGCTCTTACCCTCGACAACTCCTTCGACCTGCCCATCGTTAGCATGTTGGCCATTGTCATGCCTGGGGTCTGAAGTATGTGTTCTCTCAGTTTCGTTGAGTGACATCCTTGTATGAACTGCGCTCTTATTTCATCCTCCGGGTCAGGTAAGGTGCATGTGCTTGCCAGTTCCTTTAACCTTGCATAGTACGTGTCTACCGACTCGTCTGCGTGCTGTCTAACTTGTCGTAAAAGAAAACTTTCATAGTCAGGGTTTGCCATAGGTTCAAAATAAGCTGTTATCGCCCTTTTTAGGGTTCGGTACGTGAATGGTGGTCCTTCTTCCGTCACTGTCTTGCTAATCTTGTGTAGCATCGCTCCGCCCATATGAAGAAGCATCGGTCTTTGCCTATCTGGGTCTAGTGCAACAGCTGCAAAATAGTTCTCTAGACGCTCCACCCAGGATTTCCATTTGGCGGTTTGCGCTGATGGAGGCCCTTCCATAACAAAAGGCTCTATGACTGGAAAAGTGGCCATTTTTTCTTTATTCCTTTATCTGCCCCTTATTGGTATTGTTCCTCCCTTTGTTGTGGCTTGTGCTTGTTTCCCTCTCCTTTATTTTTTTTTTTATTTTTTTTTGTGTGTGTGGCCCCCCTCCTGCCGTACCGGTGCTCGCTCTCCCCTGCTGATTGACAGCTCTTCCCTCACCTTCTTTTCTTCCTGCCGGCCTGTCTCTGGACCCCGACCGGGGGCGGGAGAATGCGTGCTCCCCGTGCGCGCGTCTTCCTGAGCCACACGCGTCGCTCCGTTGAGAACCAAAAACACAGAGATCCCGCGCCGAGCCTCCGCCTCCTCCGCGGACCCCCCGACTCGCGTTGTCGTGGTGTGCCGGTTGCCGCTTGAAGATGCTGCCGTGCAGGGGCCAGCTTGCCGCTCTGCACTCGACGTGAGTTTCGTTTCTTTTTCTGTCCGTGCCTTCATCGCCAATTTGTTATATCGCGTAGCGGGGTGGATCGCTCCCGTCTTACGCTTTCCGTGACCCCTATTCGTACAGTATGCAGGCCCGGTGAAATTATAGTAAAAGAGCACCCACACGTAGGTAGTCCCATCGGCTACCGGACTGCTTCTGGCGCCACGCCAATCCGGGCTTTTATTCACTCTCGCCCCCAGTCCGGGGCTCAACCATACATCCCCAGGGAGCAGGGGTAACCTTCGCTGTACCGCGTCACATGACCCGCAAATCCAGCGAATACCCCTTCCCACTTGGTACCTCCTGGAGGTCCCAAACATAACAGGGGCCTCCCGGCGAGATTTTCTCACCGTGAACGGTCCCGGGTGGTCGCGACCGTTTGCAGTGAGAAAACTATCACTTAAATAGAAAACCTACTGAAGCATCAGCAAAATCAACTCGAGCAGCAGCATCTTCTGCTGTGTGGTGCCGTTTGCACTGATTTTTCAGTGTAGAATGAGCTTCTAGCGTTAAAAATCAGCCCAATGTGTCAATTTTCACCCTTTCACAGAACTCAGCAGAGTCTTGCAGAGTTTTCATGTAACTCCGTGAAATTCCATGAAGTGAAAGTCTGCGAGTTCCACCCACCCTTAGTGCAAATCAGCATTGGTCCTTCTCCAGTAGGACTTGTCCAGTCGAACTGCCAGGTCTGGTACCCTCCAAATGAGAACCCAAACAACCTCAGACTAGTTCGACCTATGTAGGTTTCTTTACTGAGGTGCAGCTTAAGGCCTATGGCACAGTGAGAATGAGACCACGTCTGAGCATATCCATAGTGCTCAAGGCATCTTTCTGCAAAAAACACACGCTGATGAACTACATTCCAGTCCATTGTTTCTGTGTTCATTATGAAGCGGCAAGCCTGAACTGCAAATGTTGAACTGAAATATGGTCCAGATTAATCCCCAATGGCTGAGATTAATTCAAGCATGCCACCCACCACTTTGTTTTCCTCCACCTGCGTGCCCACATTTACCTTAGTTAGAAATGTGACTGCGTGTAAGGTCTGTGTTGTGTTGTTCTGTTCTGTTGTTGTCTGCTATTCACAATAATGTTTTTTTATTTGAAAAATATGAATTTCTTACGTAAAACCTGGAAGTGGGCTTTTACAAAATAAGTTATTGTAAGCAGCACTTCGATTCTTAGTCACACTGATAAACCGCATGACACAGACCTTAATCAGCAACGAACCAACCCTGTGGGGTCTGATGCAGCCGGGGGCGGGAGGGCATGCTCCCTGGCACATTGACAGGCCCGCGCATGCTCCCTTGCTTTCATTGGAGACATCAAGTCTCACTGGGCGAGGTGCTTTTTTCTCTATTAGTGCCTCGAGGACTCTTCACTGTCAACCAGTCTGCGACTGAAAAAAAACCAAAACACGATTGAATGCCCACAGTAGTGTTTCTCAAGCAAGGGAGGGTGCCATGTTACTTGTGCCGCCACTGTTGCCGAGTCACAAACTTTCTTTAAAGAAATATAGCTCCTTCCTGCTCCCATAAAACGTCCCCAGCTTATTACGATTGTTTGCTGTATTTGTCTTCTGCCGTCCTTAATTTATGACTCACTACTTTAGTAATCCCCTTTGTCTGTGTTTTAGGGAGAGGATTTTCCACGCTGTTCTTTTTCTTACGTGTCTAACACAGTTTACCAAACTGCTCAGATCCTGTTAATTTCGACTTTATTCGTTCTGCTGCTGATTCAGCAGTCTTTCCCCCTGAAAACCTATCCAGGGTTTTACAGATGGTGTTAGTTCTAATTTAAAATATACTGGTGGTCTAGAAGCAGACCACAGTAGATTAATGTATGACTTGTCAGTCCCCCAGGGTCGGGGCGCTTTTAAGAGCGCCCTTGAACATCATTTAGGGGGCACCAGATGTAACAGCTATACTACCTTTTACTTGCCCTCTGCAACCCCTCTTGCGGCCCTTGCAACCCCTGGCAAGCATGCTAGTGTATTGTGAAGGATTTTTTAATCAAGACGGCACATCGTGACAAACTGATGACAAAAGGGTATCTTAGATTTTGTTCACATTGAAAGCGAATGTGGGACAAATGCAGTTCACCAGTTGTGTTCCATTTTAGTTTGTCAGCGAGAGTGGCAATGGTTTCCTTAATGGTTTAAACGTAACAAAACCGGCACATCTTAGCAAAGCCTGCACATCTTAGCAGGGTCCAACTTGCAGGATTGAGTTCGTGAGGTTCTCTGTTCCTGCTTGTATTTAAGTTAACAAAAGGAAAGTTGGAATCATGAGCTCCAAAGAAGACATGATGGTCAAGTTGGCATAATTGTAGGAATTCTAATTTGATTAACGTGGATGTGGTGGAGTTACAATTTTATACTATATAATGATCATTCAGCAACAAGCTAGTAAGTGTATTATTTGTCTGCGGCTTTACTTGCCCTAATTAGCAGTGGCTTATCTTACAATACTGGGTTGGCTTCTGTAGAGTTTACATACATAGGATCCATAAAGCATCATAACAATCAACGCGATATACTCAAATTAAAAATTGGTAAGAGACTAGATTTATAACGAAATGTGCAAAAATAATGTATGCAGTACATTTTACATTGTCATATAGAACCCACATTATATATAAATTCATAGAACACATCTGGTTCATAGAAATCGCTTCTTAAAACCTGACTGAAAGGTACTCTCACTCAGGCAAACTTAATAACTCTTGGTGAGGGGAGTGAGACTTTGGATCTTGTACATTCTATTTTTACCATCTGCAAATTCTACACATTTATTATTTAAAGATTCCCCTTCTTCCAGTTATTTCCCAGTTATGAATTATAATGTCACTGCATCATCAATCGTATTGTTTATGCCTTCATTTCCTGTGAAATATGATTACTCCAGTTGTAATTTCTACCACTCTTGACATTTTTTAATTTGATTTTAATACTATGTTGTTTATAGTGTGCAGCGGCCTATCAACACAGTGCTGCCCTGCTTGCTGCAGATGTGCAGCAGCTTCCAGTACTGCCGTAGGTGGGCCTTTTTGTCTTAACATTCTCAGAGTAGGTATTTGTTTATATTGTTGTTTATTTCTAATTTTTAAGTGCTATTTTACGAAAGGCAAAAATATATGCTGACAGATATTACAACCACAAGAAGTTAACCCTCCTCAAAAACTTTAGGTCGCAGGAGGGGAAAGCTAAGCAATGAAAACACAACAAAGAGGTGTAATATCTTTGCATAAAACAATGATATGCTCTGTAACAAAATACTAAGATTTTATTTATTAAATCCACAATACGAGCTCCGATTTCTTCAAATATTGAAACGTTTAGTCATTTATATGTACTATCAAATAATGATTACAATTTCATTGTTTGAATAGCAACCTGAACTCCCTAACTATATACACTCAGACTCGAACATTGATTCATCCCTCCAATTAAATATCACAGTTGTTGGAAAAAACAAATTCGATTCTCTAAACAGTGTCCATTGTTCTTGACTTGATTATATTGTGGTCTGTATCCACTAAACCTAAAATCAAAAAGTTATTATGGATCGTGTAGGATGTCCTCCAAAGTCGTCCTGTACATTTATTTCCTAGCTGTAGATACCCAAGTTTGACTGGAACAAGTAATTACCCTGGCACAATTGCTGTTGCTGATCAGTGGAACAATCCTGTTGGGTTGTATCGAAATGGCATAATTAGTTGAGGGCTCACTTGGATTTCTGAAAGGGTACATCGAATTGCACCAAAATACAGTTGGCTTTGAAGCCTAAAGTATTTCCGAGATTAAACCACCCGTCTCCTTGTCAGCATCTAAACAAGCATCCAGCCGATTTCATTGCAGATTTGGATCTGCAGTTGGCATTTGGATGAATCCTTGTGGTAGTCTGAAAGAAACCTGCCTGCATGGAAGAAGCACTGATTTGATGCTTTTGCATAGGTGAGGCAATGTCATTTATTGTCGTGGCATCAGGGACAAATGTCACATGAAGTCACTTTTGTGAAGCCATGAGCGTCAAAGATAACACAAATCTCTTCCTTTGGTATCATTGAACGGATATGGCTGTGTGATGTCACTTCTGCTACCCCTAGTATTTTGGAGAATCGATGTCCATGAAAGCAGCCCTGTCTACTGTGTGTGTTTAGAACTTCCACAAGTCGCACAATGCCAGCCATCATGGATCACTTGTTCTTTCACTTGCACCAAGTCTTGCTTGAGGCAAGAAAAAAATGTCGCCATGGTAACGTGTTGTCTTGACGGATCCTTTTGGGGACTAAAGATAAGGTACCATTGTGTTGATTCGTGTCCCATCACAGAAACCACTAATTTCTGTACAAATGTGCTTTTGGGGTTGTTCACATAACTGTGTGATTGTCTCTGATAACGTTCACGTTGGGTATCGTTAGTAAAATTTAGAGATGCACATATGTCTTGTGCCAACATAAGTGGGAGTTGATATTTTTGTGAATCTGACTGTTTACATTTATTTTATATATTTGTTTTATGTCCTTTGCTGTCCTTATGCTGTTGCCTTGTTTTTAATTTATGAAAGTGTTGAGACCTATGTTTTAAAAGAAATACATTCCATTACAATTTACTTTATTTCCGTCTTCGAGAGCATTGCTAACACTCTGCTTATACTGTGTATATACGTTCACTGCACATTATTACAAAGAGCATAGGCCTCAGTCCAACAAATGTTTTGACAACTTATAAACTAAGCTCACCATGTATGTTTCCAAAAAGGTACATTGAGTGAAATGGGACAACTTGATTCACGAAATCCTACCTGCCACTTGTAGGGAACAACAAGATTAATAACCGACAGCCGATTTGTAAAGGATATCACGCGCAGGGACATTTCAGAATGATTGAATGTTAATTAACTCACACGATCTAAGTGCACCAACAGTTGGTGACCCCAATCATTTCCACAAATTTGCACTTTGTCAGATTTAATAAATGTGTACTTGATTATGTTTTAATCGTATGATTAATGTGCTAACTTCTGAGGAGCAAAATTGAATTTTCTGACTTGACAGTTCATAAATCGTATGAGAAATGAAATGAGCCTTGTTGTTACTCGGTATTTATATATGTTACAAGGTGAGAAAATATGCTTTTAGGTACAAGAGGTATAATCTATTACTAGAAATTGAAATATCCCTTACTTTTGTGAGGCCTTCATTTAGAGTCGGGCGTATTATATTCTCTGAAGGGGTCGGTATTGCCCAACCTTGGCGAGTCGTCCTAATGCAAAAACGATGACAGTGTGCGCTCTGGTGGGTAGGAGGGGCAAATACCGCCCCAACTTTAAAGGACTATCACCAACCACTTTCTGGTGGTAATTTCTGTAACGTAATTTGGGATTATCGCATTGTTGAGAATCGGCGGGAAAATTACTGCACATATCAACTATTTCTACATTACCCAAAGTGAGTGTGAGAGAAAAATAAAAACGTGATACTTGAACTCAGAGGAGGCATAGAAAGAAATTGCTCCTGCACACACATCCCACCCTTCATAAGTACACTCCTTCACGGGTGGAGAAATAGTATGCGAGCCTTACCAGTGTAAGGTAGCAGGGACGGACTGGCCTATAGCAGTGGTCTAAGAAAGACTGCTGCAGCCCCAGCAGTGCGGGCGGCCTCTGCACACCACCCTGCCCTGAGAGCTCATGGGTGAGGCCGAGGGGACCCCCTCCCTGTTTTTGGTGGGGGGCCCCCTCCAGTTTCATTACGCCACTGGCCTATAGGGCAACTAGACAGTGCTTGACGGGTCAGTGTGTGATCCGTTTTTTTGGTAGTTTGAGGGCCAATTTTATGGTCTGCTGGGCCAGTTTTTTAATGTTGATTTCCCTAACACCAAAACAAAAATTGCCAGCAGCAAGCCCAAATCCATACCGTCTTCCATACCTTATCAAACACTTGTAAAGCATGTCTTTACGAGGTCAAAGGTGCCCCAATTTTCAAATATGGGCACCTTTTTTTAACTTTCTAAATCATTAACAGGGCCACTTTTATTTTAGTGCCTGCGCCTATTTTCTATCCCAGTGTGACCCTATAGCAGTGCCTTCTATGTTTACTGTTGCCCCCTTAAACACCAGCTTTTGTTATGTGAGCACACTGATGCATATTAAACCCTCCATTAGTCACTGAAACCATTTTGCATCCAGAAATTTGGGGTCCTAATGCATCCCCACAAATATTCCACAGCCCATTTGTCCTTCTGCCAGCTTAAGCAGCAGATATTGTCACACAAGCTAATTCTTGCATAATGATTGTTAATATTTCCGTCAAAACACTTTAGCAACTCTAAAGTAAGTTTCCTGTTGATGTTGTATGCTTTAAGTGTTTGCCAGAGAATATAGACAAATACAGTTTCAATCATTATATTTATTTTGTGCCTGTATTGCATGAACATGATCCTGTAGGATGGTGCTAAATCAATTTATGTAGAGGAGGTACAAAATCAGTAATGCTGCATATCAGAGGTTTTACCGGGGGAATGCGGTTTAACAGATCATTGGTTGTGTCTTGGGGAGGATAGTAGCACATTCTTGAAGAGACAGAGTGGCAATATTTTTTGCTCATTGAGTGTCTTAGAGATGCTTCTTCAGTTTACTTTTCAACAGAGAAGGGAAGCAGTCATATGTACCTTAGTAGGTATGGAGAGCCAGATCTTAGAAGCATCGTCATTTTGTGGTTGAACTTTTTTTTTTTTAACTTTGAAAGCTTGAGATAAAGAGGACTTCCCTTTTGTTTCCATCAGATGCGTTGAGTTTGTAATTACAGAAAGACACTAGAGGTAGCCAGTTTGATTGTATAAGCACAGGCTTGATATGGTCAGATTTCTTTGTTCTAGACATTAGTTGTGCACCAGGATGAATGACTGCTTTTAGTGGTGCAAGATATAACTTGTGAAGGCCACTAATAATATATCTGTGACTAGTTTAAGCAGATCATCTTCTGGGTCAGCCAGTGTGGTGACTTAGTAGAACTTTCAGTATTTTATAGATTACAGAGATTCGAAGCTCAAAACACCAAATGTTCAATGATGATATACGGTTTAGGGTCGTTTTCATGAGTGCCTGTTTTCAACCAGACCCAGAGGCTGTATAGATGGATCTGCTCCTTCAAGACTGGTACACAACACATGGGGATGCTATTTGTTTCTGCCTTTCTTCATAATTTCTAAGGTCAAACTTAGATTACCAGGCAGATTTGATAATGATGTACATGATGTTGACAGAGAAAGTGTTTTCTTTATAGTTCTGGAAATCTCTACCATTTCATTAAGGCATCTTCTTCAGAGACGAGCCTTCCTTAGACATTCACAAAGTCTTCATCCACAACTTTTTACTCAGTGATCCCCCTCTGCCTTGGCCTGGTGGATTTCTAGGTATTCTGGTGTGCCCAGGCCTTTTCACCAGAACCTGTGCTCCTTGTCTGAGAATCATGGGCATTAGTGATTACTAATTTCTAAAAATCAGTTAGGTCTCCTTGTTCTCAACTGATGCATGGAAAGGGAAGTACATTAACGTTTGCACTTCTAGTGTTTCTACTAATTGTTTATTATAACAGTCTTCTGCTTGGTGTGCCTGCAGACTATTCAGACACGGAAGGTTCCCTGATATGTGAGCACATTACGGTGTGACACATTTTGTTGGGCATTTGTTTTGATAGATCGTTGGCTACCAGATACTTTCAACTCTGGGACATAGCTTTAATGCCGAACCTCCCACATAAAGTGACCTGCACTTGAAGAATGTAATAGTCAAGCTGAAGATGATGATTTTCTAGATGCCTGACACAGTTTGAAAGAGTAACTGAGAAAATATTTTTTTTTCGCAGTGTTCTCTTGTATCTAGTTATGTACACCTTTGCAGTGCCTGCTAGTTGCTTTGTTAATTAGTCCAGAATGTTTCATTCTGTTTTTTGAGTGTGGGTTCCCTGTCTCAGATTTCCACGATTACCCTTGTGATCCTCTTTGATTTTTGTCTTTGATGTGGCTTCCAGGAAGGTGGCTTTAGTTTTAAACATTACAAGGTTTAGTCCCTTTGTTTCTTTGAACGTAATTGCTGATCATCTTAGTTGTCCTTCGAATTCTAGCTGGCGTTTTGTTTGTAGTGCCTTTTCTTCTGCAGGTGCAGGTGTATGATTCCTAAAAGGTCAATGAGGCTTCCTCATAAATAAATGGATTAGTTAAGCGTAGAAAAATTCCACATGACAAGTGTAACTCATCAGGTCTGCCTCATTTATGTCCTGAGTATACACATTGCACATTTCAAGTTCTGGCCATGCTCCAAGAATCATAGCATCATGTGCTAAATGTAATTAACTATCTCATAGTTTCTACGACTCCAGCGTTTCGTAGAGAGTACTTTGTCACCCTTGAGTATTCAAGTATAGATGCCCACCCAGGTGCATGGGCCTCCATACTCTTCTGTTTCTCAGTGGTGTACTTCCTCTTCATTGTCTAGATCAAGTTCGGCCACTTTCTACCATCTCCTTCTTTCAGAAATCATTTTCCTTTATTTATACACCAACTAAGCTGTATGCTCTTAGCAAATATAGATAAAGCTATGAGAAGCTCTCATTGTTGGTGCCTCTAATGTTCTTAGGAACCTGGAGGAGAGTAGAATGGGGGGAACAGCGAGTATTGCACACCTATCTCTTTGCAGCAAGCACCTTAATTAGTCCGCCATGTAGCAGTGTAATGTTGACGATATTGTTTTAATTGTAGTTTAAAGTTTATACATAACTGTAACAAAGGGAGTTATACTCTCTAGACTGCGTTGCTTACATGTACACCAGTAATAAGTGAGTTGTTTAGAAGTTGGTAAATGTGGATCGTCTGCCAGAAAATGTCTACCAGCAACTTTCCTCCCCTACCATTAGTTAGAGGTGGGGGAATCCCTGGACTTTCTTCAGTGAAGGCTCCGGTGGCTTCGTTGGCAAAAACCCTTGACTTGGTCATCGGTCAATCATTGAACATTTGTATAACAGTGATTGTCACCCTGCCCTATTTTGGTGATGGTGACGATCACTGAATTCTCTGTTGCGGACTGCCATGGATGGCATGGCGGACCCAATTAGAGAAAAGAAAAAATGGCCTCAACATGGGATCTTGCGTGTAGAATCATTGTTATTTGTTTTTCTCAAACAAGCCCTACTTTGGGAATTTAAGGAAAGCACAAAATAATGCTGAGCGGGGCCAAAATCACACATTGCGTCTATATGATTTTTGCTGTGCATCCTCTTTACCAGCAGATTCACAAAAGTCATAGCGCAGAGATATCCACCAGGCAAGCAGCAGTGTCTAAATATGGCAAGCAGTCATCACCAAGGGAGTGAAGGCTGGGCTTCTGCTCGCCCGATGGGCTGCCTGGCCACCTGCCAAAGCAGAAAGTTTTTTTTTTTTTTTTTAACAAAAAACAGCATAACCCTCAAGATCTGCAGGCAGAGTGTAGAGCAAATTAAATACTGTCACGTTTGAAGCATCTTCAATCATCCTAGGTTTTTTTTCACATCCAAAAGACATCCATTGTTGACTGAGAGGTGACCTAAAAACAAGCTAACTTCTTAAACTAAAACCTCACTTTTAAATAGATAAATAATCCTCTTGTAGCCAAAATGTCTAAAATTGCAATATTCTCAAAGACTAATAGTTTGTTAATGTATAAGCTGTGCACTTCACCACGATTTTGCGTTGCTCAGTGACATAATTTGGTGTGTTTGCTGTATTGCTTTGTATTTTTAATAGCCTCATGCTTCACTCTGTCTTAAACATTTATGGCTTATGCGTGGTCGGCCATTGGAAGGTAAGCATGCAGCACCTCTAACCCGTGATGAGTATTGATAGTGGTACCAGGCTGCAGATGCTGCGGTGCCTATTGTGTCTATCAGGTACCTTGCATAGCAAACTGCTTCATCATTGGTTCAACAGCTTGGTGCTTCTGCGAAGCAGGTCAAAGGCAGCAAGGCTGCTTGTTCATGGTGCCTGTGTTGTGCACCTATTTCATTCACAGCATCAGCAGGTTTCATGGGAAGGTGTATACATTCCAAATCCGAGTTACTTGCTACCTATTTCACTCTTACTTTCCGCCGTCAAAAGTTATTAATTCTGTTTTACCATATTGTTTGATTGACACCCCTGACAGTGATACGAGCTATTTTATGTCACTCTGTTTACATATGATAAAAAGTAAAAGGATATCACAGTTACTTTCAATTTCCAATATGGTCATGTTAATTGGGTTTTTACTTTAATCAATAGTGATTATTTAAGAATACCTTTTCCTTAAAAACATTGTCAAGGTAATTGCCATGTTTTCATTGGTGCTGTTCACAGCAAATGTTGTCTCATTCTGGAAAAAGAACGGTATGTTGTCCCTCAGATCTTAACAAGTTAAATTATCATCACATGGTGAAGCCTTGTAAAATCACCCAGTGTTTTTATATTCTGGTTTTGAGAACCTTATCTCCCAAAGATATGAAAAGGACCATTTTCAATCTTTTAAAACGGTGCTTAACCTAATAAGTAGAAAATGTAATAAAGTTTGTATGGGGCTTGTTTCGACTAGGGCCTTGCAGCTTTAAGTGCTGTTCCTTAAGTTGTTTCCCTCTCTAGTGTCTCAAAACATTCTCAAAAACGTCCTTATGGAGGCACTCTATGTACTTGATTTGTCGCACTATTGTAGTCAAATACTCGTTAATACATAGAAAATTCAAAACACGCATAGTTCTATATAATTTCCTCAGTTTATTTTTCGATTCGTGTCTAAATTCTAATCAATATTAGATTAGCGTTTTTACTTTTGTTTAGGCCTCCAATTAAAAAAAATCATTGCACAATTTAATAACAAATTTCTAGCCAGTAGTTGTTTCTCCAATTAATACCGCTTCTTTAGGGTGGCAGAGGAAATTAAAGTATATTACGCAAAAACTGTGCAGCAAAAAATACATTAAACATTTACTTGATCAGACATGTCACAGAAGTAACCAAGTTCCAACTCGGGACACACTAACAGGTAAATCTGTCCATATAATTATCTTAATAATTCTCAGAGCCAAATTCTCTCATACTTATTTCTTAATTATTTTGATTTTATTTTACTGCCAAACTTTAAAAAAAAGGTAGATCCAGAGAGTGAAAATATGCTGTCATCGATCTAATGCAGTTTCATAGATATGACTATATGAATGCTACTGATTACTTACCCTTCTTCTCTAATGGTTGCAATCGCTGTTCTGTTCACGTGGAACATAAAAATTAATATATTAGGTTATTGCAAATTTCTGTAATTATGTGTAACAATTATTTAACACCAATAGCTAAAGCTTACAAACGGCAAATTGTATATGGTAAATGAACTTAAGACATACTCTTTGAAAACCAACGTTATTTGTCAGCAGTGGAGTGGCGTCCAGGGCGATCACGCTCTAGTGGAGGTACCAGCCACTGAGACTCCAGCTGCAAAAGTTCTGTCCCCTCCTTTCAGGATAGGGGGCAAGATGGCCACTGCCCTCCTCAGTGCCGCTTGGATCCTGCTGAAACGGTTGAGTGCTAGTCTGAGTTGAGGACCATAAAGTGTTGTGCCTTTCAACGCTTGGGCCCCGATATAATTACTGCAGGCTAGCGGACGTGCAGCGAAACAGGAGTAGCCATGGGAGCGCAGGTGATTGGCTGGCTTGCATTACGTGAATTGCCTGGAGGGGCTGGGCAGCTTGACGGAGCCCAGATGGTAGACTGTGACCCCCTGCTACTTGCAGCAATGGAGGCGCAGTCCAGGTGACACTCTCCTTCACAGAGTTTGGTAGTGGCTGGGATTGAAGGCTGTGGGGTTCAGGCAGAGTGAGAGGCTGCAGAGCAGATAGGGCAGTAGTGGGCCCCTTAGCAGGCTGCAGCTGTGCTTGACCTGCTTGCCCCAATCCCATCCATGTCTGAGTAATAGCAATCAGCACTGAGTGAGGACTGAGGGGAGAGGCTAAAAAGGAATCAAGGAGAGGGACCGACAAATGAAAGATCCCAGGTGCAAGATGAGGGAATAGCACAACGTGCTGCTAGAGCAGAGGAAGTAGCCTAGATCTGCTGTACACAGTTTGGCATCCCCTGTCTTTGACTTACCTTACATCTGCAATTTCCTGTGCACATCTAGGCCTCTGTGAGAGGGTGCTTTAATGGATGATGGTTCATGATTGAGCAGCAAAATCCAAGATGTAAAACATACTGGAACAGTACTCCTTCTGTAGTAGCTCTGCCCTATACAAAAAGTCAGGAGCAGGTCTGGGACCAACGCTGAAGTGAGGACCAAAGCCTGCACTCAGAGATGTTTTAATGGCAGTAAGAGACATTAGAACTGCGTAGGAGCAGAATATAGGCATGGTGGCTTCGGACCTCATGTTCTTTAGGGTAGGCTTCAATAAAATGTTTGAATGAGTTAATGTTGTAGAGAAAATCAAGGACAAGAATGCTGATGAGGTGATCAGCAGCTTACAGTTAAAGTTGAAGACATGGAATGGTGCTCAAGGCACAGCAATATGCACATAGTAGGGGAGCCTGAACAGGCAGACAAGGGGTGCATGGAAATGATTGTAGATCATATGTTCCTAGAAGTATTGAAGAAACTATTCTCAAAGGATGGACCACACAGAGCTACAGTGTTGCCATTCAGGCCTTGGGCACCTCCAAGGACCATCATATCCTGTATATTCTGATACCTCTACAGAGAAGCAATACTTCAGGCAAAAATGAGATGTGAACAACTGAAAGTAGAGGTGACCAGGATTATGACGTTTCCAGACTTCAACGGGGCATTCCAGCAGTGGGGCAACCCATTTGAGGAGGTAAAGTGTGAGTCCTGGAAAGGGGATGTTCAATACATGATGGCCATCCCTGCATGCTTGTGAGTAATATCAGAAGGTAAGACACTTCACTTCTGTCACTAACAGAGGTATGTGAGTGGCTTGATGGTTGGTCTGTGATCCGGAGGAAGAAAGAAGACCCAGAGAGATGCTTGGCAAATAAATAAATAAATAAATAAGAGGAACACTCCTTCGGTAATGACCCTCCATCACTCAACTAGGGGTGGGGTCATATTGCCCCTGGAATGGAGGAAGTTGAGAAAGAGCTTGTTTTACATCGGAACTTGCAGCAATGTAGAAGACTCATGCAGATACAAACAGTGACTCTGAATGCCCGGGTCAATGCTTCACTACTTTAACTATAGTGAGAATGGAACATCATTGACCTGAGCGTGGGAAGGGAAGCTGCAGGGTTAAACATTAAATGATGATTTTTCTGTGTGATCTGGAGTGTGGTTAACAAAGGGTAATGGTTTAAATCTGTCACATAATCGATATGTAATGCAGATTGGATAGAGAGGGCCTTGCCCTGGCGTTGATCTTCCCTCTGATATCAATGAAAGATTACAAACTGAATGCAGATATTGCTGGGGCAAATTGTAGGGCTATAAGACGTTTCAGTTGGGTAAGAGGTTAAGATTGGGGGTCAGGCTCTCTGTGAATTGGGGTGGCAGTCAGTTGAAAGCTTATGCTGCAAGGTAGAATGGTAGGGAGTTTTGGGAAAGAGAGGGATTTTTTGGAGTTACCCTAAATCTTTGTATACTGTTAAAGCAACAATACTACATTCTGTTCCAACATTGAAGGAAACAATGTTGGGGGTACATATGGAGGGGACAGCTTCGGAGTATGCTGGAAAAAGAAGGGTTACTTCAGAACAGAGTAGGCTTAGGCCCATCTCCTGGACTGTCCATGGGCGGAGAAAAAAATTAAGAGGGAGGTAATCCTGTTGAAATGGCACGTTCCATTTCGTGTAGGAGACATATCTTCTGCTACAAGTTGCCAGATCCTGGGAAGGACAAGATATGTTGTTCCCTGGCTCACTTGGACTTGATGTCCAAAACCAGAGGGGCAACAATACTGATAACAAAAACATCAACCCCCTTTTTGATTGAGCAGACCTTGCAAAAAAACCATGATTGCTATGCATCTGTGAAAGGAGAGTCGCTCATTTTATGTTCTCTGCATTTCACACCAAGACTCCAGTCAACTGTATTGCGCTGAACAGGGCCCTTATTGATGCAGATACCAGAGAGACTCCTGACGATGGTGGTTGATTTAATTTTGGTCATTCAGAGAACGTGGACAGAACTGATGGGAGGCGGGGCATGGGAGGCAGGGCGGAAATACTAATGCTTTCCACAGTTCACCACAGACTTGGGCCTGTTGGATATCTGATGAGTGCATAACCCTAGGGACAGAAAATAGCCTTTACTTTCCTGGGATGATGATGATTTCTTCAGACTAGATTACCTTATTGTGAGTGATATACTTATATAGGATCTCTGATGTGGGATTCTTACGTAGAGAGATTTTGGACTACTCCACTTATAGTCACCATTACCCAAAGTGGGGGCCCCAGCCTCTACTTACTGGGAGCTGGATGCTTGGGTCCTACAGGACAAAACAGTGATGGACAAGCTACGAGCAACCACTGGACATTATTTTGTACAAAATGTAGGTTTCCGCTGGGCCACATATTACTGTATGAAAGGCTTAAAAGGCAGTGATCTGGAGTCAGATAGTTTTCTGTGTTTGAGTATTTAAGAGTTTGCAGTTGTCTGAAGCCACAGAGGTCCTAGAGCTTGAAATAGAATACTTGTGAACAAATGGCCCAGCAATGAGCCAGTGCCTTGCTCTTAAGCACGTGGATTGTCAGACATTAACCAGACACAATGCTTACCCTTGCTTTTTTCCACCCAGAGAAAGCTCTATGAAGTTCGAATTAAGGCTGGCAAATTGCTGGTATGATTAACGAAGAGAGATGAAGATGGTAGATGGACAGGAGACCATGATGTGAGGGAATGCGGGTATTGCCTCAAGTTTTGCAGACTACTACCTTCCACCCTTACATGACTTACAGGTGTACATGCTTGACTCTGACCTAGAAGCGTTCCTGTTGGACTTGCTCGTACCCAGACTCTCAGCAGAGAATAGCAATTTGCTGGAGTCCGGGATCACTGGTAAAGACACTTTAGATTCCATAACTTGACTGCAGACTAGGAAGATCATAGGGCCCAATGGCCTCCCAGTCGAGCTCTACAAGAGACAGGCTAGCAAACCAACTGCACACCTCATTGCAATGTGCAAAGTTGCTAAGGTAGAGGGCTGCTTTCCATATAATCTGCATATGTCCACAGTGGTTGTCAACCATAAAAGTGGGAATTCCAAAAACCAGCACTCAGTGTGTATGCTTATTTCTCTTTTAAACGTGGAGACTACAATATTAACAATAGTATTAGACATCCATTTGGGCCAGGTCATAGATGCCTGGCCAGTCGGGTTCCTTGTCCTGTTGAATTATGAGACTAAACCTTAGGTGCCTATGTGGTTGAATGGCATACACAGAGATGGCTGCGGAGCCTGTAGTAGTCTTGTCGTTAGACGGGTCCAAAGCCTTCTACTCTCTCAAATAGTCTTACATATTTGTTGTCTTTGTGAAAATATGATTTGGGCCTAAGTAAGTGACATGGCTTAAATTATTATACAGGGATCCTTTGGTCAGTGTTAGGATGAATGCTGTTGTGTCCAAACCATTTCAGCTCTCATGGGGCACAAAACATCTCCTACGGCCTTGCCCAAGCATTAGAGCCTCTGGAATGCTGGGTCAGGAACAACGGTGCCAAGGTCCTGGCCTGAGATGAGATGGGACAGTTGCACATCATAAGGACGATGTTCTTTATATTTGACAAACCATGTGTGACCATAGTAGGCAGTTGCTGGTAAATTAATCTGGAAGTTGTACTTGGACACTTTAAAAAACTAGTGCTTCGGCCGCTTTTCGTGGTTTAATGAAATTCAAAACGGACTTTGGTGTTTCATCGTTAAAAACTTGTGTTGACAGCATATAGTATGATGGTCCATCCCCAAATGGTGTATGGTCCCGAATTATTGTGCCTAGGAACAAAAAATTATTGGGGACAACAGAAAGCTGCTGTCTTAAAAAAACCTTTAGGGCTCCCAAAAATTGCAATGGTTTAAGCTATTAGGATGGAAGCCCACTCAAAAACTTGAGATTGTACTATAAAAATCCAAAGTATTTGCTTTTGGTACAAACCGTTAGACATCCCCCCACCCCAGTTTTAAAAGTTGCAAGTCATTACGTAAAATAAGTTATGGCTAGTGAACTAAGGTGGGCAGGGGCAAAATTAGGGGAACGTTTTAGCCAGATCACAAACAATTTATAATATTAAGAATTCACTACTCTAATCCAGGAAGGAATTAAGTGCTAGGGGCCTTTCAGAGTCAAGGGCCGAGGATTTTGGCTATTTGTCCCTGAAAACATCAGTGGTATAGCTGAGAGACTCTTGGAAGAATATAACTACTTTTCCGTACTTAATGGAGTTACCCAATCCCATAATACGTAATGTACTATTGAATCTGCGACTAGGGCTAAACCTGCTTTATTTCTGCGAGGTTGATACCAATAAGCTTTTGGAAAAAGACGGAAAGTGTAGCTATGGCCTCAGGGTTCAAAGTTCTTCTGTACACATCTTGTGTGGTTGTTTAAATTTTTTTGGTACTAAGGCGTACGTTTTTTAAACCCTTTATTAATCAAATATGGGATCATGGTACGAAGAGAAGCGATAAGGTTTTTATTTGACTTGAAATTTTTAGAGGTTACATGTGATGTTGGTATATTTTTAAGGATTGTAACTTCACGGAAAGTTTTTCATTGAGTTTAATAGATTATGTATTTTTTGTATGATTGTAATAATTTTATATTTCATTTTGTGTAAAAAAAGACCAAGGTCTAAATATACCTATTTCGTACTGCCACTACTTGGGCATCAGCTATAAGAGTATCTATCTTATACACAACCCGAAAACGTTTTTCAACGATCATTTCCATGGGGTGCACAATAAATTCTGTGAGGATGAAAGACACTCGAAGAGAGGACTGGGCACGGTCTGAAAGTGGTGGATATCAAGCTAGGTATCTGATTTGACCAAATTAAGGTCCTATCCATAATCGTCTACACTAAAACACAAATGTTCAAGTTTGGCAGAGCAGTCGCTTATGTGTGCCTAAGTGGCTGTGGTCAAATGGGTACTTGCTTCATATATTGTGAAGCTGTCCCTTTTGAAGTCCTTTTGGGATAAAGTCAGGCATTGCTTTGCACAAGTCACTATGTTCCCTTGTAGATGAGTGCAAGACTACTTCTCCTTGGGATTTGGAGTGAAGAGATCCTGCTCAAATAAGTGAAATTGATCTGCGGTCTGGGCCTGGTGGTTGTGACATCTCCTGGTGCAGTGGCTCCCAACCTGTGGTCTGAGGACCCTGGGGGCCCACTAAGCCTCCTCATGGGGGCTATGACTGCCTAGAAAATTAAAGAATATTAATAGATTAATAAAGTGTATATAAATAAAGTGGCTAAATGTACAATTGAAAATGTTCAAACATGCTGTAAATATCAGGAAATTTGAAAATAGAGGCCAAAAATGTAATCAATATCCTCAGATGTATTCATGGGGGGGGGGGGGAGTACAGTTGCATCAAACAGAATGTAATGTGGACGATGTGTGGCTTCAATTGATTTTAGTAAAGCTCTAACCTTCCCACTTAAATTAATTTTTTTACTTTTTTATTTATGTTTGTTTGCAAATTAAATAAAATGTGTTATCATTTGTGCATGTGTTTGAATATTTGTTTCTATATTTTTTATGGTTTTGTTTTGCGTTTCAAATCTTCAACAATTTTTAGGCCGAGCCAGGGTCCCCGGCTTCCAGTAATGACTCAGTGAGGGTCACCGGATTCAAATAATGATTCAGTGGCGATCCCTGGTTTTCAGTAATGATAAACTGGGGTCCACAGAAGTAAAAAGGTAGGAAACCACTGGCCTGGTGTATATAGATGCTGAAAAATACACCTACCATGGTAGAGGATGCCCAAAGAGATACAGTAAAGTGTTGGTCCTTGAGTGGGGGGGTCCTAAAGAGGTATGATGTGAAACTTGCATGAAGGCTGGAAGGACCTGAGGGTAAGTGTGTGCTGTCTCATCTTTCTTTGCCTCACTGTTGATATTGAGGTTGGTAGAACCAGATGCCCCTGATCAACCCTGGACATGTGCTGAAAGACATTGTTCATGTGCGCCTTCCTAATAGGTAACATTGACTGTTTGACTTGTTGCTTATGGAAATCAATAAAATATTTAGTTAGGCTCTGCATGAGTTGTCAGCGACTCTAAAAATGATATCTGTGGCACGTATATAGGCTCCACCAAGGTGTGCTGACGTCAGTTATTTTCTTTCCACGCCAGCCAGCGCAGATCCAGAGAAGAGCTACCCCGTCACTCACTTTTATCAACATTTTGTTGGCTCCTTTTGTGGCTTTCCTCCTGGTGTGGCAGGGATGTCATCCAGGAAGGCCGGCTTCAAGCCCTGCGGTGCCTGTCATCGACCAATGTCTGACACTGACCCATACCTTGTTTACCTTTGGTGCCTTGAATGCCACGACAACCCCAGGTCATGCTCTAACTGTCACACCATCAACAGGAAAGCTTTGACAGAGATATTCTCAAGCTCCTTGTGGCTCGGCGCGTAACACTGCCTTGTTTGAGGTTTTGGGAGCGGTCGCAGACTCAGAGATCCTCGTCACACTCCAAGTCATAGAACTACTGGTTAAGTCCTGTCACAAGAAGAAGAAATCAAAGGGATCTTCAACTTTTCCACATCCGTCAGCCGACGAGATGGGGAGCATCCGCATTCGAGGCCTGGCTCCATGGTAGAGCTTGAGCCTGGGATGACTCTGCACCTCCCTAACTTTCCAGGTGCCGGGCCGACCCGCGCCCAACTAAAGGAATTCAAGAGGCCATGTGCCTCTTATCTGGGCAGGCCGACTCCTCTGGTGGGCATTCAGGCCCATATCTGGTTGAGCGCCAGCAGCTCTGGATCCATTTGCTTGATCTGGACCGCACCGGCCATACCACCTTGACCTTCCCTGGCATTGATCCTGATGCTGACAATCCTGGCACCCATTGGCGGCTTCAACCCCATTCTGATTCCCGACTCCAACATCGAGCCAGAGGTGCGTCGATCAACACCGTTCCCAATACCGTCTGGAGCCATGCCTTCCAGGTTGGAGCCTGAGTCCTGTTCATATTGGCTGGGACTCGGATGGAATGGGAGGAGTTACTGGGCCCTGAAGAATACCAGCATTATGGTATGTGTTCTTCCCCTAATGTGGCTACGGAGGGGGGTGCGTCATTCGCTGTGGTGTCACGTAGGGCAGCTGAGGTCCTTGACCTTCAGTTGCATTTGGTGGCAGTCAAAACTAACATCTTGATTGAGTCGCTGCAACTGGGAGTGTACCTCAAAAGCGGTACTCGCATTTAACGAGGCCATCACTGACGTTATTCTGGGGATGTGGTCCAAACCCAGCAAAGGAGCTCTTGTGAATAGGATGATTGCCAGTCACCACCAACCCGCTCCAGGGGACCCAAACTTCCTCACCCAACACCCTACCACAGAGGGCCTGGTGGGCCAAGCCTCTATGTCCCATGTAAATCTTGGTGCATTCCCTACCGCACCCACGGACAGGGAATCCAAGAGGCTGGACACTTTGGGGAAGAAGATGTTTTTTTCCACCAGCCTGGCATTGTGGTCCATTAACACTGCATGCCTTTTGGGCTGCTATTCCAACAGTCTGTGGGACACAGTTGCTCCGGTGCTGCCAATGGTCCAGGAGGAAGCCTGGGCTGTGCTCTCTCAGGGTGTCTCCGAAGGGAGAGATGCAGTGAAGTTCACCATACATTGTGGACTTGACACAACCGACTCACTGGGCAGAGCGGTTTCATTGATGGTGGCCTTAAGGCATGTTGCCTGGTTGAGGATGACTTGCTTTTCAGGGGATGTCCATTCATCCGTGAAGTACATGCCCTTTGATGGCTTCAGTTTGTTCGGAGACAAGGCAGATTTGGCTCTGGAGTGCTTTAAGCATAGTCAGGCTGCGGCCAGGTTCTTGGACCTTTCTATGGTCCTATGTAACCCACAATCTGCCTTTCACTCCTTTCGTGGCTATGGAAGAAGCTTCCAGCTGCAACAATATCCTCCTAGCTTCCATTGCTGTGCATGCCCAATAGCCCGTGCGTGGCCAAGAGCGCAGTACCCACAGACCTCATGGGTCAGACAACCAGCGATCAAGTCAGTCCACCACCCCTCCTGGCAGCCTTCTAACTCTCCTAATCTGCCCTCATACTATCATAGGCAGCCAGTTGGTGGCAGGATTCGGCATCACATGCCCCACTGGCAGTCCATAACATTGGGCAAGTGAGTTTTGCGGCCATCTTAGGGCAGGCTGACGGAAGATCATCTATCCATTCTCCCCAGGAAGTCACGGTTCTCTACGCCAAGGAAGCCATAGAGAGGGTGCTGACACCCAAAATGGGTCATGGTTGCTATTCCTGCTACTTTCTGGTTCCAAAAAAGGACAGAGGCCTTTGTCCTATCTTAGATCTATAGCCCTCAACTACTTCCTCAAGAAGGAGAAGTTCAAAATGCTCACATTAGTTCAGGGCCTGTCTCCCCTGGAACCAGGGGACTGGATGGTAGCTTTGGACTTGCAGGACACATATCCACATTCCTGTCCTGCCTGCTCAAAGGCATTACCTGCAGTTTATGGTAGGCCAAGACTATATTCAGTTTGCCGTGTTCCCTTTTGGGCCTTACCAGTGGCCCTCTGGGTTCACCAAACTGATGGCAGTGGTTGCTGCACATCTGTTGAGATGAGGGGTATCAGTCTTCCCCTTTCTTGGCAACTGGCTGTTAAAGGCTAGCTTGCCCCAGCCTGTGGTCTCCCACCTTCAAACCATGGTGCGCCGCCTGCATTCACTAGGGTTCACTATCAACATGGCGAAATCACACCTGACTCCCACTCAGATGCTCCTGTTCATCGTAGCTCTTCTAAACACAGTGCAGTTTTGGGCATATCTTCCTAGTCCAAGATATTCAGGCTTTGATACAAATGCTTCAGCCTCTATCCTGGTTTTCGGTGAGACAGACTCAAGGCTGTTGAGACTCATGGTCTCCTGCATCCTGCTGGAAACGTGCACTTTGGCACATGCAGGCTCTGCAGTGGGACCTGAGGTTCCAATGGGCACAGCTTCAGGGGAATCTCTCCGACATGGTCCAGATCTTGGAGGGAACGGCAAAAGATCTGCAGTGGTCGTTAATGAACCACAATTAGGTCAGAGGCAGACCCTTTTCCCTTACCCAACCAGATCTCACAGTAATGACAAATGTGTCACTTCCAGAATGGGGTGGCCATCTGGGAGAGGTGGAGATTAGAGACTCTGGTCTCCAGAAGAATCCAGACTCCACATCAATCTGTTGGAGCTCTATGTAATCAGACTGGCATTGAAATCCTTTCTACCCACCATCAAGGGAAGGCTAGTGCATGTGTTCACGGACAACACCACCACCATGCGATAATGCAACAAACAGGGCAGAGTGGGTTGTGGACCCTTTGTCAAGAGGCTGGAACTTTAGGGCATATCCCTGGTGGTTCAACACCTGGCAGTTCTCTGAATGCCAGGCGTTTAAACTCAGCCAAAGATGTCAAGCTGATCCCGAATGGCATCTCCATCTGAAGGTGGTGCAAAATCTCTTCCATCAGCCGGAAGAGCTTTGGTTAGATCTGTTCGCCTTTGAAGAGAAGACGCAATATCAGCGCTCCCTGGAGTATCCAAAGCGGCACTCACTCAAAGATGCTTTTCGTGTTGAGTGAACGCAGTCATTCTCTACGCCTTTCTACCCATACCATTCCTGCCCAGAGTTCTAAATAAGTTCAAGGATGGCCAGGCGCAAGTCATCCTTGTGACTCCGGACTGGGCAGGGAGAGTCTGGTATCCTGTGCTACACAATCCTCCGACCAGGCTGTCCGTTTGGGCAGCAGCAGGGAAGGGTCCTCCACCTGAACTTCTCCAGTCTCCACCTTCTTTCTTTGAAATAAGTGGCAGCAGTTGGCATTTTTCAACCTTCCTCCTGAGGTGTGTGATGCCATCCTGGCAGCGAGGTGTCCCTCCACTAAGATGGTACACGCCTATTGTTGGAAAACATTTGTGGCATGGTGAGCAGAAAAACAAGTTGATCTTTCTGCTCCCTTTCTCAGGTTTTTCCTTTTCATGCTTTCTCTTGCCCTGCAGGGCTCTGTTCTGGGCACTCTCATGTGTTACCTTTCTCCTATTTCTGCTTGCCCGTAGTTGCTTGACCAGCCATCCTTCCTAAAATCCCCTATTTTAAATAGGTTTCTGAAAGGTCTTGTTCATCTCTTTCCTCCTTCGCCATTTATCATGCCTCAGTGGGACCTTAGGACCTGATTCTGATTTCGGCAGACTGGTTACTCCGTCACAACGGTGATGGATATCCTGTCCGCTGAAATATAAATCCAATTCTTTCCCATCGGATTTATATTTAATAGGACGGGATATCCATCACCGTTGTGGTGGAGTAATCCATCTGCCGAAATCTAAATCATGCTCTTAATCTTGTTTTTACATGTTTGATTTGTGCTCCCTTCGAACCTCTCCATAATTGCCCCCTCAGGCTCCTTACAATTAAAACAGCCTTCCTTGTGGCAATCACATCTGCCCGAAGAGTGAGTGAGCTTCAGGCCTTGCCATCCAAGATTCCTGACCTCACTGTTTATCCTGACAAACTGATGCTTCACACAGAAGCATCCTTTCTTCCAAAAGCGGTCACTCCACTTCACGTAGGCCCCTTCCTTACTCCTAACATCCCTCTAAAGAAGAGGAGCAACTCCGCCGCCTTGACGCAAAAAGAGCATTGTTGTTCTACCTTGATTGAACAACAGAGTTCCAGGTGATTCAGAAACTCTTTGTGGGGTATGTTGAAGCGAAGTAAGGAAGGGCAATGCAGAAGAGGACCATCTCCAGATGGTTCGTGCTCTGCATTAAAAGTCTGCTACTCACTGGCCAAAAAGCACCCCTATGAGGGCTTGCAAGCTCATTCCACTGGAGCTAAAGCTGTCACCACTGGGTTAGCATGTGGAGTTCCAGTCCTGGATATGTGCCTGGACAGTCAGCTCCGTAGGGATGGGCACTGTGCCCGGTCAGTGCTCTCAGACTTCCTCGTCTGAAATTGTTCTACAGACCCACTTCTGGGGATAGTATTCCTTGGGTATCTACTATAAGGTAAGGAATCTACGACTGGAAGTCTCTATCAGATGAACAAGCTACTTACCTTTGGTAACACCTTGTGTGGTAGGGACTATAACTAGTCTCTGACTCCTTACTGACCCACTCATCCTCCCGCTCTGCAAACAGATTTCTATAGACAGGGCTGTTTCCCTTTCAGGGCCCTAGTCCTCCACACCAGTGGTCTGTGTTTTTCATGGCTTTGCTCTTCTGGTGTGGAAAGTTGTGAAAAGAAACTGACGTCAGGTCGTCTGGGTGGATCCTATATAGTTGCCCCAGATGTCATTTCCAGTGCAGCTGATGCGGACAGTGCACGTGGAGCCAAACTACAACCTCCTACCGGTGCGCAGGAGTACTGCTCACAAAAAATCTTCCGGATCCAGTGTGAGGCCTGGGGAAATCCTAATGCAAGGAATTTGCGGCTGAATATAGTCTCTACCAGATAAGGCATTGCCGAAGGTAAGTAGATTGTTCAGTCAGCATATAAAATTCCTCGGAGATGTTCTTAGCCTCATTTGGCAGACACCTTTATTTAGCAATCCATCTATGACTTTTGGTCGTTCCTAAATATCCAGTTCAGATTAAAAGAAATGTAATTGTGCTTTCTCTTTTAAGCAAAATTTATTTCTTCCTGATTCATTGAGTATTTCATGAACGTTTGGTCCTGAGAAAGTTAAATGTAATTTCATTTCCTTTTTGAAAAAAAGTCTACCTACTTTAATTCATTAATGACTGAATGTCCTTGCCACTTAAGGGCACATATTTCAGAGCATTTAAGTATTTTTTTTGTTCATTTTAGCTGCATATTGTTTCCATATTGTTAAAATACATATGAATGTGTAAATGTTTTTACTGATATTAAATGTTAAAGTCTCATGAACGTTTTCAGCCTTTTGACAATTCATTTTTATAACATACTTTAACGTATTGTTGGAAAATCATACTCAACAACACTTTTACCTTGAATATGTTATGTTCTGTTACTTTATGTCATGTTCAGTGTTCCTTCTAATTATTCTTTCTCGTGCGGCAATAGAATGTTGTGTGCGCACTTTTCTTGGATATGTGTGCAACTGAGTGATATTTTTGACTGATATGTGCAAACAAGTGAATCAGCAACTACTTGAAGGTAGATGCAGAGGTATGCCCCCCCCCCCTTCCATCCACTTTTTTAATTTAAAAAGAAATTGGCTAAATTGTGCACTTTCTTAACAAGGGTGGCTGAAAATATCTGGGTTTAGATACTGTTGAGGTGGATAATTCACAAACTTTTAATCAGTGCTTTAATAGTGAACACAGCAGTCAGAAAATGACTCCTATGACACACAATGTGATGTACCAGTCAGCAGCATTCTTTGTTTCTCACATGTAAAAAACTACGCACCACTCAGACAAAATGTTGTTTTGTTCAACTGGAGAAACCATCTCAATCTGAAGAAATGCCAAAAGAATATATTGTCCGTCATGGCACAGAATCATATAATAAAATTTATTGTACAACTTCTATGCCCCACCAGAGATAATGCATGGAAAAACAATGCGGTTGCGTAGTTTTTTGCAGAAGACAAATACATGTTAACTAGGGGTGGCCGGACAACCCACAGTTCGGGTTCCGTAAAGATTGTGGCACCGAAACTGCTTTGGTCTCTGCCCCTGACTTCATCAGACGGCTGGTAGACGAGGGTCAAGGTGTGACTTTGGTTCTTCTTGACCTGTCCGCTGCTTTTGATACCATCTCCCCCTCGTTATTAATTAAATGCCTCAACAACATAGGTATTACAGATCAGGCGTTGTCCTTGCTGTCCTCCTCAATTTCTGACAGTATTCAGAAAGACCTGCTAAACCAGTTCCAGTCAAGTATTTTCATTACCTTGTGGGGTGCCACAAGGCTCCTCCTTGAGCCTGACACTTTTTAATCTATAAGTGTTCCTCCCTTGCAGCGATCATTCAGGCATTTGGGCTGAATACAATATCATGCAGATGATGCCCGAATTATTGAATCAATCCCTAGAAATCTGGGTGAAACAGCACATAATTTCTCCCAAGTCATGTAATCTGTGGCTGCTTGGATGGAGTGTAATTTCCTTAAGCTCAATGGAGGAAAAAACAAAGGTGCTGCTTTTTGGAATGCAAAACTCAGTCGTGGATGGCAGTTGGTGGTCATACCCCCTAGGACCTCCTGCAGCTCCCTTTGAGAAGGCCAAAAACCTTGGGGTTACCCTAGACACTGAACTCTCCTTGCGCTGTTAGGTGAATTGCATGGTAGCAGCTTCCTTTTGGCTTATGAGAGGCTAGGTAAAATATTTCCATTTTCCATACCGCCACTGAAATAGGTTGCAGTAGCCTTAGTCATATCTAGAGTAGACTACTGTAACTCCCTTTAATTGGAGTCTACCACGGGCACCATAGCTAAGCTACAGAGTGCAGAATGCATTGGCCAGAGCCATGCTGGATATTCCAAAGCGCCAGTAAGCCTCTGCTGGGTTGGGTATTGCATTTGCTCCCTGTCACGAAACACATTAAGTTCAAGGCCCTCTGCATTGTGCAAAAGGCGCTTTCACCATTATAGTCCTGTTGGAAATCAAGAACATGTTCCGTCAATCTGATAGAGACTTCTAGTTGCAGATTCCTTACCTTATAATTTTCCCCCAGGCGTCAGACTGGATCCGGAGATTTTTCTTCGAGCAATACCCTTGCACATCGTTAGGTGGCGTCGGTCGACTCCGCAGGCATCGTGGTCACTGTGATTACATCGGGAGTAGTACATAGATGCCGCCCTCGCGCTGTGATGTCAGTTCTTTTCTTTCCGTGCCACATGCTGATCCAGAGAGAGCTACCCTGGTTATTTTTTTGGTCGAATTCGACCCTTTTGTCGAAGTTTTTGTGTACGACTTTGGTGCATCGAGATGTCCCCGAAGACCGGGTTCAAGCCTTGTGAGGACTGCCATCGGACGATGTCGGTGATGGATCCTCATCGTGTTTGTCTGTGATGCCTCGAGCGTGACCACTACCCGAAGTCGTGCTCCGAGTGTCGGGCCATTCACCCAAAAGCTTTGAGGGAGCGGTCCCTAAAGCTAATGGCGGCCCGGCACTCGACCACATGTAGGTCCCGGTCTCGCTCGAGAGGAAGGTCTCGAGATTGGTCACAGAGTCATCACCACTCGTCTTCTTCGAAGAAGTCGAAGAAGTCCCATTGCTCTCTGACTTCCCCCTGTCGCTCGGCCGACGTGATGCAGGACGAGCGTCCACGCACTAGGCCTCCATCCTAGGAGCCTGCGTCTGGGTGGACTCCGCGCTTCCCCGAATTTCCCGGCGTCCAACTGAAGGAGTTTTACGAGGCCATGCGCCTCACCTTTGGGCGGGCTGACCCCGATATGGCGGCTTCGGCTGAGGGGCCTTCGGGTTCCGCGCCAGCGGCTTTGGTCCCGGCCACCGAGGTCACCTCCGGATCCGTGCGCGGATCCGTTCCGACGCCGGTCGCACCTTTGAGAACGTCTCCGGCGCCAGGTTGATTATCGACGCTCCCGACGTCAGTAGTGCCCACTATCGCCGTCGACCCAATTCTTATTCCCGACGACTCGGAGTCGGAGCGGCATTGGCCAACACCGCCATCAGCTTCGGTGGGGCCTATTCGCCCGAGGTCAGATTCGTACCCTTTTTCCTATGGGTACGAATACGGGGAGGAATTGGAGGGGTCCCTGGACCCTTATGAATATCAGGATGAACCTGCTATGGACAGGGCACAGGATTTGGGCGAAGCCAGTGGTCTGGATACTTCTCCTGACGCTGGCATGCTGTCTCCTCCTACTGTGGCTACGGCGGAGGGAGCTACTTACAGTATGGTGGTCAGTAGGGCAGCTGAGGTCCTAGGCCTTGAGCTACCTACTGTAGAAGTCCGGTCTAATCTCCTGACGGAGGTGCTTCAGCCTGGGGCTTCTACTTCAGAACCCCTTTCACCATTCAATGAGGCCCTCACCGATGTCCTTTTGTGTACATGGTCCAAACCCAACACAGGGGCTCCTGTGAACAGGACTATCGCTCGCCGCCATCGGCCCACACCAAATGACCCAAAATTCCTGCCCCATCACCCCACGCCTGAGAGTCTTGTTATCCAGGCTTCCTCTTCTTCAGGCGTGTTCCCTTCTGCACCCCCGGATAGGGAATCCAGATTGGTTACAACGACAGTGGCCTTACAGCGTCATGCCTGGTTAAACATTTCTGGCTTCTTGGGGGATGTCCACGTAGGGTAAACTACTAAGAGAGCTACTCGAATAAACATGAAGATATAATAGTCTTCAAGAATAAAACGCTATAGTTTTTGATAGTTGCAACACTATATAATAGAACCTGTTAATAGCAAATGATACTAGGCTGCTGAACAATGATAAATGATCACACACAAAGTAATTCTATTATAAATTCATAAATTTTTTTATTACGCAATTATGCAACCATAAAAATACATAGATATCAAAATATAGAAAAAACAATCAAGGAATGGGACAACAAAATACCTAGCTCAGACACACCACATTAAAACTTGAAAAAATCGGAAATAGTGAGATATTTTCTAAATACAGGTGAAAATCTGTACAAAATGAGCTAGTTCTAATAACACCAGAAGACAAAAAAGATTCTGAATGATAAAGATATACAAATATTGAATCTTTGAATACAGAGATAATCTTATAAAGAAGAAAACAATAATATCGTGGCTCTGTCGGAGAGGTACCGTGGGGACCGGAGGCCTACGCACGTTTCGGTGTTTTTGAGTATTATAGGTCACCTTCATCAGGGCCGTTCCCAATGGTACTGTTCAATAGTAATCTAGTCTTAGCAGTCAAATCTTCTGGTAAATTTGATTTTAGGTTCTGGATATGCTTTGATAGTGTAGTCAAGGTGTTTGGGGAGTCTCTTCTATCAGTTTGGGTGATACAAGCGTCTTTATAACTGTTTCAATTTCACTAAAAGGCACAATGGTGCCAGATGTTGTGAAGAAAGACGAACTAGCTGAGGTAGGCTGGTTCTACCTATTCGAGTAGAAACCATTTAAAGATTTTTATCAGTCCTCAAGATGAAGGAGATACCAAGAACGGGTCCAAGATATGTGGGTATAATAGACGGAGCAGGATACCGGTACGCTTCCCGTTTGCTGACTAGAGTCTTGAGGGATGTCCAACAGTAACTCATGGACATGCCCTTTGATGGCACCCGTCTCTTCGGAGACAAAGCGGACTCGGCCTTGGAGAGATTCAAGGATTCCCAGGCTACGGCTTGGTCCATTGGTCTTTCCCTCCGCCACTCGCCCACCACAGTCCGCTTTTCGATCCTTTTGTGGACACGGCAGGGGCGCCCTGTTGTATCCTCTACCCAGCCACCGTGCCACGCACGCTGGCCAGCCTATACATGACGAAGGATGCGGAATCCCACATGGCTGTGGGACAGGGAACCAGAGGTCTGTCCAGTCCACCTCTGCCCCCGCTGCAGTCTCCAAACCCTCCTACTCCATCCCCTCACTCCCACCCATCATCTTCCGGAGGATCATTTCATTTGGTGCTTCTCCGCCAGGAAGTCGTGGCTCTCTTGGCCAAGGGAGCTATAGAAAGGGTCTCTGTGCCAGAAGTAGGTCGTGGTTGTTATTCCTGCTACTTTCTGATACCAAAGAAGGACAAGGGCTTACGTCCTATCCTAGACCTTCGGGACCTGAACTACTTCCTCAAGAAGGAGAAATTCATAATGCTCCCCCTGGCTCAGGTTCTGTCTGCCTTAGGCCCAGGAGACTGGATGGTAGCGTTGGACTTGCAGGATGCTTATTTCCACATCCCCATCCTGCATCCCCACAGACGTTACCTACGATTCCTGGTAGGTCAGGAGCACTTTCAGTTTACTGTGCTCCCTTTCTGCCTTACCAGCGCCCCTCGGGTGTTCACAGAAGTGATGGCGGTGGTTGCTGCTCAGATGTGCAGGTTAGGGTCTCAGTCTTCCCCTACCTTGACGACTGGCTGTTGAAGGCGTCTTCGCCCCAGACAGTCGTCTCCCACCTTCAGACTACGGCGAACCTCCTGCACAAGCTGGGGTTCACTATAAACGTGCCGAAGTCACACCTGACTCCCTCTCAGATGCTCCCTTTCATTGGAGCTGTTCTGGATACAGGTCAGTTTCGGGCTTATCCTCCCGACAAGCGAGTCCAAGACATTCAGGCTATGATTCCGATCTTTCAGCCTCGGTCTTGGGTTTTGGTGAGACTGACTCTGAGGCTGCTGGGCCTCATGGCCTCCTGCATCCTGCTAGTAACACATGCCAGATGGCATATGCAGGCTCTGCAGTGAGACCTGAAGTTCCAGTGGGTGCAGCATCAGGGAAATCTCTCCGACATGGTACAGATCTCGGAGGGGGACTGCGAAAGACCTGCAGTGGTGGCTTTTGAATCCAAATTGGGTCAACAGCAGATCCCTTTCCCTTCCCCAACAAGATCTCTCTATAGTGACAGATACGTCACTTCTGGGTTGGGGTAGCCACATGGGAGAGGCGGAGATCAGAGGCCTCTGGACTGCTGCGGAGTCGGGGCTCCACATAAATATGCTGGAGCTCCGGGCGATCAGGCTTGCGTTGAAACCATTCCTTCCCCCTCTCAAAGGGAAAGTGGTGCAGGTGTTCACGGACAATACTATTGCCATGTGGTACTCCAACAAACATGGCGGGATAGGGTCCCGGACCCTTTGTCAGGAGGCACTACGCCTCTGGACATGGCTTGAACATCAGGGCATTACTCTGATGGTTCAACATCTGGCGGACTCTCTCAACGCCAGAGCAGATGAACTCAGCCGCCGACACACAGTCGATCACGAATGGCGTCTCCATCCGGTGGTGGCGCAAGGTCTCTTTCTCAAGTGGGGAGAGCCTTGGTTAGATCTGTTCACCTCCGCAGAGAACGCGCAGTGTCAGCTGTTTTGCGCGTTGGAGTTTCCAAGGCGGCACTCGCTCGGAAACGCTTTTCGTCTCGAGTGGAGCTCGGGCCTCCTTTACGCCTTCCCGCCTATCCCTCTTCTGCCTAGAGTTCTCAAGAAAATCAAGTACGACCGGGCCCAAGTTATCCTGGTGGCTCCGGACTGGGCTTGAAAAGTGTGGTATCCAGAGCTATTGAGCATGTCCATCGATCCTCACCTCAGACTGCCTCTTTGGGCGGATCTTCTGTTGCAGCAACAGGGGACGGTTCTCCACCGAACCTGTCCAACCTCCACCTTCATGCATAGAGATTGAGTGGCAACAGTTGACGGCATTTGCCCTTCCACCCGAAGTCTGCGATGTTATCTTGGCAGGCAGGCGTCCATCGACTAAAACTGTATACACCTGTCGTTGGAATAAATTTATGGCATAGTGTACCAACAAATCTGTTGATCCCCTTTCTACCCCTCTGTCAGAGGTTATTTTGTTCATTCTTTCTTTAGCCCAGCAGGGCTCTGCTTTGGGCACCCTTAAAAGGTATTTGTCTGCGATTTCCACCTTTCTTAGGCTACCTGATCAGCCCTCACTCTTTAAATCTCCTATTGTGAATAGGTTCTTAAAAGGGCTCACCCACTTATTTCCTCCCACTCCATTTATCATGCCTCAGTGCGATCTTAATCTTGTACTTACTTATTTGATGTGTACCCCCTTTGAGCCAATGCATAATTTTCCCTTGTGGCTCCTCACATTCAAAACTGTCTTTCTGGTCACCATCACCTCTGCTCGCAGGGTGAGTGAACTTCAGGCCCTTTCTTCAAAACCTCCATACTTGTCTGTACCCCCTGACAAAGTGGTGTTACACACTAGAGCTTCCTTCCTTCCTAACGTGGTTACACCATTTCATGTAGGCCTGTCCATCACTTTGCCTACCTTCTACGCACCCCCACATCCTTCCCATGAGAAGGAGAGACTCCACCGTCTCAACCCAAAAAGAACGTTGGCGTTCTACCTCAATCGTACTAAAGATTTCTGGGTGGACGATCAACTCTTTGTTGGCTATGTAGGTGCGAAGAAAGGGAAGGTGGTGCAAAAGTGTACCATCTCTCGATGGGTGCTTCTTGGCATCAAAATGTGCTACGCTTTGGCTAAAAAGCAACCTCCAGAAGGCTTGCGTGCTCATTCCACCAGAGCAACTGCTGCTTCCACTGCGTTAGCACGCGGAGTTCCTATCCTGGACATCTGTCAGGCGGCTACGTGGGCGTCCCATGCACACGTTTGAATTACTGCCTGGATAGTGAGGTCCGTCGAGACGGCTACTTTTGGTCGTTCGGTCCTGCAGGACTTTCTAGTATAATCTTGGTTCGAAGCCCACCACTGATGATGGCATTGCTTGGGTATCTATTCCAAGGTAAGGAATCTGCAACTAGAAGTTTCTATCAGATGCACAAATTACTTACCTTCGGTAACGAAATATCGAAATATCTGGTAGAGACATATTCTAGTTGCAGATTCCTTACCGCCCACCCATCCTCTCCGTTTGCGAACTGTTTTCTTGGGACAGGGATTTCCCCCTTCAGGTTCTTAGCTCTGGCGCACCAATCTCAGGCCCTCATTACAACCCTGGCGCTCAGTGTTAAAGTGGCGGTAATACCGCCAACAGGCCGGCGGTAAAAAAAAATGGGATCACGGCCATGGCGGAAACTGCCAACACAGACAGCCACTTTAACACTCCGACTGCCACGGCGGTAGCAACAAACACTGCTGCAGTAACCGCCAACAGCCAGGCGGAAAACAATGTACCACCCACACTATTACAAGGCACCAATCTGCCAGCTCTTCTGGGGCGGTACGAACGCCATCAAAAGCACGGCGGAAACAGTACACAGAAGGGAAACCACTCACCTCTCGACACTCCACGAAGAACCAGGACGCCATGGAGCCCGAATTGCAGATCCTACCCATGTTGCTGTATCTATGAATACACCACGAAGTGGAAAGAAGGCGACGACGACGGTGAGTACTGTACCTAGCACACAAAGGAGGGGAGGAGGGAAAAGAGAGTGACACACACACGCGACACACAACACCCCCACCCACAACACCCCCACCCACAACAACATACACACACATATCCAGTAACATCACAGATACACCCCGTCACCCTCTGGAAGAACGCAAGGACCAAACGAAATGAATTTAACTAGTGTAATATTGGAACAATCAGATAGATCAAGAGAACAGCAAATAATCAGTATACACAAATATTTACAGCAAATACACAAGTTCGTACACTGTCCCATGAAATGTCCATGGACCAGTGGTCCCAAAAAGTATGGGCAAAGCCCACAGATGCCACCTGCCTCAAAATGGAGAGAACACTGCAGGGGCATCTGGTGGAAAAAAAACAGGCACCTCAGGGGGAAGGGGAAGTTGGGCACCTCATCCGGATGATGGTACAATGCCACTGTTCTTCGAGGGGGCTCCATGCCCACTGCCTGGTCCTGGGGAGTGCAAAGCCACAGTCTCACAAGTCTCTCAATTGGGTGGTTTGCCCACTGCTTGGTCCTGGGGAGTGCAAAGCCACAGTCTCTCAAATGGATACCTTTCTCTACTGGTTCTGGAGGAGGCTTTGTGCCCAGAGTGCTTCATTCTGCCAAGGACTGGGTGAGTGGATGCCTTTCTCCACTGGTTCTGGAGGGGGCTTTGTGCCCAGAGTGCTTCATCCTGCCAAGGACTGGGTGAGTGGATGCCTTTCTCCACTGGTTCTGGAGGGAGCTTTGTGCCCAGTGATGCTGCACCTGGGGTGTGGCAGTTGACTTAGTCTCAACTGGGTGTCTTAGCTACGCCATGTACCTGGAACAGGTAGCATGATACTCCATGGAGACAGAGCCACGCGCCATCCTGCGGCGACTTAGGCTGACAATTGCTGGTTCATGTCCGTGCTGGAGGTGGTGTCTCAAGTGGCGTGTCCAGGGTCCAGGACGTCACATGCAGACTCTGACGACTGGGAATGGGGCTGACTTCCGACAGAGTGGCATCGGCTGTGCACGTGGCGGTACTGATGGTGGTGCAGGTGGAGGTGTCGGCAGCGGAGATGTGACTGTCCCCTGCTGGAAGCCGGCCCCTTTTTGACCTTTGCAGGTGGTGGAATAGGGTGGTCCTTCTTTTCGGTCTGTGGCACACTGGCAGCTCTGACAGGTGCCCCTTTAGACTGTACTGGAGTAGCAGGGACCACAGCGGATGCAGATTTGGTGGCTGAGGTGCTGGGCTAGGATCTAGACATCCTGGCCCTAGGGGAAGGACGGGGGGAGGTGTAGGGAAGAGGTTAATGTTAGCTAGGAAAAGTTTTTGACACACTGGGACAGGAAGATGGAGGGAGTGTGGGAGTGGAGAAAGAGGTAGTGGTTGTAGGAGTTGTACGTCTGCTGAGTTTGAGTGAAGGTGCATGGGTTGGAGGCTGTTGTGAGGTTGATGGCTGTTGAGTGGGTGTGTGCCTGCATTTGTGTACTTTTGGAGGAGGGCTTACAGACACACTGGGAGAGGAGACGGGGGAAGTGTGAATGGTAGTGGAGGTGGTGATTGAACGTGATCAGTGTGTAGTGATGGGCGTGCTGGTGATGGAGGCAGTACCCGTTGTTGGGGTGGGCACAGAGGTGTCCGCCACCGCCAGCGTGCTTCCATCTGAGAAAGAGTCGCTGTCGCTGTTATCCCTTCTGTCCCCGTCGTGGAGCTCCCCTCGCCCTCCGTCCGACTGGTGCCTTCACGCTCCGTGGATTCTCCCTCCAGGGCCATGTGGGATGCAGCTCCCTCGGTCTCCGGTGCCTCTGCTCCTCCACCTGGTGATGCTAATGCACACAAGGACAGGGTGATAAAACAAGAAGGGGGGGGGAGACAGGAAACACACATGGTCAATGCCAGCAACACCCCTACCGTTGGCGGACACAACACACAGGGAGCAACCCTATGCACTAGGCCATGCACTAGCAGTTAGTAGGAAATTCACCAGGACATGGGGTACAATGCCTAACACCATTTGCTGCACACCTGGAACCCACAGGAGCCCGCCCAGTTGTAGATGCCTGCTAAAAATATTGGGGTTGGAGTGCCTCAGAGCCTGAACAACAAGGGACCTACCCTACCAAGTTCGCCCTGGCCTAGGGGAACCCACAGCCACCATCCCCCACCCAGACACTTTGTAAAGCGCGCAGAGTCAGCTTAATGACACTGTACTCACCCCCTTGTGGCTGCTGTGATGGCCTCAAGCTCCCATCTAACTCCGGATATGCCACCGCCAGGATCCGGAACATCAGGGGGGTCATGGTACGACGGGCACCCCTTCCATGTTGGTAGGCCAGCCCCAGCTGGGCCTCCACTGTCTTCTTGCTCCAGCAGCGCAGGTCCTCCCATCTCTTGCGGCAGTGGGTGCTCCATCTAGGATAGACCCCCAGGGTCCGCACTTCCTTGGCGATGGCACGCCTAATACCCTTCTTCTGGTGGGCGCTGACCTAGAGGAAAGGTACAGGAGGAACGGAAATTACTCACCCGTCCGGACCGTCATAGTAATTGCCCACCAGTTCCCACCCATGCCCTGATGCACATACACACCATCCTCACATGCAGTCCTCAGCCCCCCCCCTACATGTATCTTCCATCCACACCACTGCAAACAGGCATTGCCCACGCATCATGCTCACAGTGTACAGACCTGTTTGTCTGGAGGACCGTAGAGTAGCGTGTACTGGGGGAGGACCCCATCCACCAGTTTGTCCAATTCCTCTGTGGTGAAGGCAGGGGCCCTTTCCCAAGACACTCGAACCATTGTCGCTTCCAGACTCAGGTCACAGCAGCACTTGCAGTGTAGGTCCTCTCCTATTGAAGGTCAGGTATCAAGTGAATGAACATCTAGAAACTGGCGGTTATGTCCGCGGCGGTGCGTACCATCACCGACGGTGTACGTCATTGGCTCCTGGAACCCATAGGGCCCAATGATAACCAATGCTGAATTGCGCGGCGGTCTTCGACCGCCTACAGCAACGCTGCACAACGCCAGCGCAGTTACCTCATTTCTCCTTGTCCCTCTTTGCAAGTCAGGCAGCCGCCATTTCATGGGGGCTCTTGGCATGGCACATAACTGTGTCACAGCACAATTTGGCAGATATACGGACAAACTACGCCACACACAGATTTACCCACATTACTGCAAACACACTTGTGCAACCTATGTGGTACATGACCCTCTGCTCCTCCATAGGGCACATCCGCTGGGGCAGATGATGAGATGGCCTCATCCTCTGGTGTACAGACCCCTGGTGGATCTGTCGACAATGGAAGACAGACACATTATTATCACCTACAGACATGATTGTGCCACAATCCAAGACCTGTGTGCCCAATTGGAGCCAGACCTGATGTCAGCTATCCGCCATCCCACAGGAATCCGCCCCTCTAGTGCAGGTCCTGTCAGTGCTCCATTTCCTAGCAAGTGGGTCCTTTCAAACTACAGTGGCCATGGCATCAGGGATGTCTCAGCCAATGTTTTCTAACGTGTTGACCAGAGTGTTGTCTGTCCTACTGAAATACATGCGCAGCTACATCATGTTTCCCCAGGTGGAGGATTTGCCCACAGTGAAAGCTGACTTTTATGCCCTGGGACATATCCCATCATCATTGGTGCCATTAATGCTACACATGTGGCATTTTCCCCCCTGCAGAAAGAAACAAGTGTACAGAAATCAAAAAAGCTACCATTCGATGAATGTGTGGATGGTGTGTTTGGCGGACCAGTACATGTCTCATGTGAATTCCAAGTATCCTGGCTCTGTGCATGACGCCTACATTTTGAGGAATAGCAGTATCCCTTATGTGATGGGCCAACTCCAGAGGCACCCTGTGTGGCTAATAGGTGAGCCCAAGGTCCCCACACAGTGAGAGTAGGTGTCTGGGTATGGGGTAGTCCCTAAGGGTCAGTGTGTCGAACAGTTATCCCTCGACATTTACAGGTGACTCTGGTTACCCCAACCTCTCATGGCTACTGACCCCAGTGAGGAATGCCAGGACAAGGGCAGAGGTTTGCTACAATGAGGCACATGGGCGAACTAGGCGTATTATTGAGAGGACGTTCGGCCTCCTGAAGGCCAGATTCCAGTGTCTCCATCTAACAGGTGGCTCCCTATACTACTCACCGAAGAAGGTGTGACAGATAATCGTGGCATGCTGCTTGTTGCACAACCTGGCATTGTGACACCAGGTGCCTTTTCTGCAGGAGGATGGGCCTGATGATGGTCTTGTGGCAGCGGTGGAGCCTGTGGACAGTGAGGAAGAGGAGGGAGAGGAAGAAGATATTGACAACCAAACAAACATCATCATGCAGTACTTCCAGTGACACACAGGTAAGAGACTGTAACTGCTCCTCACATTTCTGACTACTGTAGGACATTGTATAAGTCAGCTGTAGGAAATTGGCTCTGTATATACTATTTCAAAGTAAGAAATAGTGTGCACAGAGTCCAAGGGTTCCCCTTAGAGGTAAGATAGTGGCAAAATTAGATAATTCTAATGCTCTATTTTGTGGTAGTGTGGTCGATCAGTAGGCTTATCAGAGGGTAGTGTTAAGCATTTGTTGTACACACACAGGCAATAAATGACGAAACCACACTCAAAGACTTACTCCAGGCCAATAGGTTTTTATATTGAAAAATATATTTTCTTAGTTTATTTTAAGAACCACAGGTTCAAGATTTACAGTAAACACTTTAAATGTAAGGTACTTCACATAGATACTTTAGGAACTTTGGATAAAAGCAATATCACATACAGTCTTTGTAAAAATGGCAATAAGCTATTTTCAAAGTGGACACAGTGCAAAAAGCAACAGTTCCTGGGGGAGGTAAGTAAAGGTTAGATTAGGAGGTAAGTAAAACACTTACTAGTCTCAGTCCTGGGGCATAGGCAGCCCACCGTTACCACACCAGCAGTTTAAGGCCGGTGAGGTGCAGAGGTCAAAGAGGTGCCCAAGTCACATAGGCGCCTATGGAGAACAGGGATGCTCTAGTTCCAGTCTGCCAGCAGGTAAGTACCTGTGTCCTTGGGGGGCAGACCAGGGGTGTCTTGTAGAGCACTGGGGGGGACACAAGTAGGCACACAAAACACACCCTCAGTGGCACAGGGGCGGCCGGGTGTTGTGTGCAAAGCAGGCGTCGGGTTTCAGGTAGGAACCAATGGAGGGACCCGGGGGTCACTCTAGCGGTGCAGGCACGCACAGGGGGGGCTTCTCGGGACAACCACCACCTGGGCAAGGCAGATGGTCGCCTGGGGGTCACTCCTGCGTCGAAGTTCCGTTCCTTCAGGTCCTGGGGGCTGCGGGTGCAGTGTTGGTTCCAGACGTCGGGTCCCTTGTTACAGGCAGTCGCGGTCAGGGGGAGCCGCTGGATTCTCTCTGCAGGCGTCGCTGTGGGGGCACAGGGGGTCGTCTCTGGTTACTCACGGGCTCGCAGTCGCCGGGGAGTCCTCCCTGAGGTTTTTGTGCTCTGGATCTCGAGCCGGGGGTGTCGGGTGCAGAGTGTGAAGTCTCACGCTTCCGGCGGGAAACGTGCAGTCTTTGAAAGTTGCTTCTTTGTTGCAGAGAAGTAGCTGGTTTTGAACAGGGCCGCTGTTCACTGGTGTTTCTTGGTCCTTTAGTCCAGGGCAGTCCTCTGAGGCTTCAGAGGTCGCTGGTCCCTGTCGGATGCGTCGCTGGAGCAGGTTTTCGAAGTTGGAGACAGGCCGGTAGGGCTGGGGCCAAAGCAGTTGTCGTCTTCCTCCTTCTCTGCAGGCTTGTAGGTCAGCAGTCCTTCTTGTTTCTTCAGGTTGCAGGAATCTGATTTCCTGGGATCTGGGGAGCCCCTGAATACTAAATTTAGGGGTGTGTTTAGGTCTGGGAGGGCAGTAGCCAATGGCTACTGTCCTGGAGGGTGGCTACACCTTCTTTGTGCCTCCTCCCTGTGGGGAGGTGGGCACATCCCTAATCCTATTGGGGGAATCCTCCAAACTCAAGATGGAGGATTTCTCAAGGCAGGGGTCACCTCAGCCCAGGACACTTTAGGAGCTGTCCTGACTGGTGGGTACTCCTCCTTGTTTTTCTCATTATCTCCTCCAGCCTGCCACCAAAAGTGGGGGCAGTGGCCGGAAGGGTGGGCATCTCCACTAGCTGGGATGCCCTGGGGCGCTGTAACAAAAGGGGTGAGCCTTTGAGGCTCAACGCCAGGTGTTACAGTTCCTGCAGGGGGAGGTGAGAAGGTCCTCCACCCAGTACAGGCTTTGTTCCTGGCCACAGATTGACAAAGCCACTCTCCCCATGTGGCCAGCAGCATGTCTGGTGTGTGACAGGCTGGCAGAAACTGGTCAGCCTACACTAGAAGTCGGGTAGGTATTCAGGGGGCATCTCTAAGATGCCCTCTGGGTGTATGTTACAATAAATTGCACCCTGGCATCAGTGTGCATTTATTGTGCTGAGAGGTTTGATACCAAACTTCCCAGTTTTCAGAGTAGCCATTATGGAACTGTGGAGTTCGTATTTGACAAACTCCCAGACCATATACTCTTATGGCTACCCTGCACTTACAATGTCTAAGGTTTTGCTTAGACACTGTAGGGGCATAGTGCTCATGCACATATGCCCTCACCTGTGGTATAGTGCACCCTGCCTTAGGGCTGTAAGGCCTGCTAGAGGGGTGACTTATCTATGCCATAGGCAGTGTGAGGTTGGCATGGCACTCTGAGGGGAGTGCCATGTCGACTTAGTCATTTTCTCCCCACCAGCACACACAAGCTGTGAAGCAGTGTGCATGTGCTGAGTGAGGGGTTCCCAGGGTGGCATAAGACAAGCTGCAGCCCTTAGAGTCCTTCCCTGGCATCAGGGCCCTTGGTAGCAGGGGTACCCATTACAAGGGACTTACCTGAGTACCAGGGTTGTGCCACTTGTGGAGACAAAGGTACAGTTTAGGGAAAGAACACTGGTGCTGGGGCCTGGTTAGCAGGGTCCCAGCACACTTTCAAATCATAACTTAGCATCAGCAAAGGCAAAGAGTTAGGGGATAACCATGCCAAGGAGGCATTTCCTTACATCAGCCTCTTCACCTCTGTCTATGGACACTGACAGTTCACTTTGGCTTTCAATTTTTCTGGGTACCTCATTCTGCCTTCTACTATATGTACTGCTGCCCAACAACTGTCCTACATTGGTATGAGCAAATGAACATTTACATTGATATGTGTTGGTGATGTTGTAACAATACATTTGTGAAAGATAAGACTGACTCCAGATTGGGTGTTTATTTAGGGGCTAATGTGTATAGAGGTATGTGGAAGGGGCTGGGGTGATGGTGGAGGAAGGTCCATAGTAGAGTCCAGTCTCTTGGTATCACAGCTGCATTGTCCAATGGGGCATAGGAAGGGGAGTAATGGCAGTTCAAGGTGGACAGGGTGACATAGTGGGACAGAAGGGTGACAATCAAGAGGGTCCTATTTCCTGGCAGGGGTCTTGGCAATGTTCTCTGTATTCTGCCTGGATCGCAGGTACCGTTTGCGGGGTGGTTCTCCTTCTGCAGGGGGTTGGGTGCTGGTGGGCTGTTGTTCCTGTAGCGGGCCTCCTGTCCACTAGCGCGGCGGAGGTGGAGGTCTGTTCTTTGATTTGGCTAGTGTCAGGTGCCCTTTGTTGTGCCACTGCCTCCCTCATGGTCTTGCCTATGTCAGCCAGCACCCCTGCTATGGTGACCAGGATGGTGTATATGTTGGTGAGGTCCTCCCTGATCCCCATGTAGTGTCCCTCCTGCAGCCTCTGGGTCTCCTAAAAATTGGCCAGTAACGTGCCCATGGTCTCCTGGGAATGGTGGTATGCTCCCATGATGTTAGATAGTGCCTTGTGGAGAGTGGGTTCCCTGGGCCTGTCCTCCCCCTGTCGCACAGCAGTCCTCCCAGCTTCCCTGTTGTCATGTGCCTCCGTCCCCTGAACCGTGTGCCCACTGACCCCAGGTCCCTGATCGTCCTGTGTTAGTGGGCTTGCCTGGGGTCCCTGTAGTGGTGGACACACTGCTGACTGATGTGTCCTGGGGACAGTGGCATGGGCCTGCTGGGTGGGTGCTGTGGTGGTGTTTTCTGAGGGGGGAGGTACTGTGGTGGCTTGGGACTGTGGCAGGGGAACCGAATGTCCAGAGGTCCCAGATGAGCCAGGCTGGTCATGTTGATCCAGGTGTGCAGAGATGCTTTCGTCACTGTGGGCCTCTTCTGTGGGGGGACTGGATATGGCTTGCACCACCTGTCCGGTGACATTTGGTAGGGGTCCTGTTGGGGTGTAAATGCATTGTTATTTTATCTGTGTGTGCCATCTTGTGCAATGGGTGTGTTTTTCTCTATTACTGTGTTTGCACTATCTCCTTGGCCCTTGTGTGAGTGGTGATTATGTGCCCTGGGTCTCTCTATTGGACATGCTTTGGTGATGGGTATCCATGCACGTCTGTGATGGGTGTCCATGCATTGTTATTGCATGCAGGGTTTGGTTGTGGGAGTGGTGGGGCGTGATGGTGGGGTGTGTGGGAGATGGTGGATTCACGGGGGTGAGGTTGAGGGTGGGAGTATGTGTTTGTATGCAGGTAGGGTGGGGGGGATGTAATAGTAAAGATGAGTTACCAGAGTCCAATCCTCCTGCTATTCCTGCGAGGCCCTCGGGATGCATTATTGCCAAAACTTGCTCCTCCCATGTTGTTAGTTGTGGGGGAGAAGGTGGGAGAGGTCCACCGCCAGTCCTCTGTACGGCTACCTGGTGTCTGGATACCACGGAATGCACCTTCCCCCGTAGGTCGTTCCACCTCTTCCTGATGTCATCCCGTGTTCTTGGATGCTGTCCCACTGCGTTGACCCTGTCGACAATTCTCCGCCATAGCTCCATCTTCCTTGCAATGGATGTCTGCTGCACCTGTGATCCGAATAGCTGTGGCTCTACCCGGATGATTTCCTCCACCATGACCCTGAGCTCCTCCTCAGAAAACCTGGGGTGTCTTTGAGGTGCCATGATGTGGTGTGATTGATGTGTAAGGTGATGGTTGATGTGATGTGTGGGGTGATGTGTTGGGGTGTGTGGTGTGATGTGACGGGGTGTGTGGTGTGATGTGACTGGGTGTGTGGTGTGATGTGACTGGATTGTGTTGTGTGCCTCTGGATTGTGGTGTGGTCTTTGCTTTTCTCTCTTTCTCCTTTTTCAAATGTTTTCGGTGTAAGGGGTTGTGGGTAATGTTGGTGGGTGTTTTATAGTGGTGTAGGTGTGTGGGTGTGGTGTGTGCATGTGTGTCAGGTGTGTGTATTTTGAATTATCCGATGTGGTGTATTTTGTAAGTGTGTGTATTTTGAGCGCAGTGGTGTGTACCACCAATGGATTGCCATGGCTGAATGTCCGCCACGTTGATTTGTGGGTCGTGATACTGTAGGCGTATTCCTGTTGGCGTAACGGAGTGGGTTTTGCTATCGCCAGTTTATCACTGACCTTTGGTGTGGCGGACTTGTGTGGGTGTCTGTATAGTGGCGGAATTCTCAGTGTGGGTCATAATACCCGTTGCGGATTTCCGCCGCGGACACAGTATGTTGGCGGGTGTCGGTATGGAGGTCAGTGCGATTTACCGCCAGGGTTGTAATGAGGGCCTCAGTGTTCTTAGCGGCTCTACACTCTGGCATGGAAAGTCGTTAAAAGAAACTGACGTCACTGCGTGAGGGCGGAGTCTATGTACTACACCCAACTTCATCACGGCGACCACGATGCCTACGACACCTGCAGAGTCGACTGACGCCACCTACCGAGGCGCAAGGTTATTGCTCGAAGAAAAATCTCCGGATCCAGTCTGACGCCTAGGGGAAAATTCTAAGGTAAGGCATCTGCAACTAGAATATGTCTCCACCAGATATTTCGTTACAGAAGGTAAGTAACTTGTACTTATACTCCAGGCAGAAACCTCTGTTCATGTGATCGTATTTTAGTCTCCCAGCCTAGAGTTTGGAAGAGGAGATGGGGAGACAAAGCCTTTTCAGTTGCAGTAGCCATACATTGCAATGTGCTCCCCCAATCACTGACTGTGAGTGCTGAATATTTTTCCTTTAGAGAGGCACTTAAGACCTGCCTCTGCACCTTATAGTTGGTGTTGGCTTAGTTGGTTGGATGGCTTTCTGACTCTATGCTGCGGATGGTTGGCCCTTACTATATGGCCTTGACGGCCTCTGGTAAATGCGGCGCTTTATACATTTAAATCAAATCAAACTGTGTACATGAAAATACCTAAATAAATAAAAATGTCTGTGTGATTTCTCTTTGCCTAGATATGAGCAGGCTAATTTCTGAGCTTGTCCTGTAGGATACCTGGCCATAGGCTATGTTGATCAGAATGCACTGTTCACCAGTTACTCAGCCATATGATAGGTGCCATTTTCTTCGAGCAATACCCTTTGGTAGGTGGCGTTGGTCGACTCGCAGGCGTCGTTGGCATCGTAGTCGTTATGATGATGTCGGAAGTAGTACATAGACGCCGCCTCAGCGCAGTGATGTAAGTTCTTTTCTTTCCGTGCCATGCGCTGATCCAGAGAGGTCTCTTTTTGACCGACTTGAACCCTTTTGTTGAGTTATTTGTTGCGCAAGGATGTCCCCGAAGACCGGTTTCAAACCGTGCGAGGACTGTCACCGCATGATGTCAATGACAGATTTGCATCTGGTCTTTTTGTGGTGCCTGGAGTGCGACCACGACCAGAAGTCGTGCTCCGAGTGCCGGGCCATGCACCCAAAGGCCTTGAGGGAGCGGTCCCTAAAGCTTATGTCAGCCCAGTGCTCGACTTTGCGTAAGTCTCGGTCTTGCGCGAGGGGAAGGTCTTCTAGACCGCACACAGAGCCACCACCATTCTTCCTCGAAGTCTTCGGGACAAGGTAAGAAGAAGAAGAAGTTGAAGAGGTCCCGTCACCCTTCAACTTCACCCCGTCACTCGGCTGATGCGATGCGGAAGGAGCGTCGGCGCTCGAGGCCTCCATCTTCACAGCCTGCTTCTGGGTCCGCTCCACGCATCCCCGAGTTTCCGGGAGCCGGAGTGACCCCTGCCCAATTAAGAGTTTTTTGAGCCCACGCGCCTTGTTTTTGGGCAGGTCCCTTAGGGCCCGCGGGGTTTGGTTGGGGGGCCTTTGGGTTCCACACCGGCGGCTTCGGCTCTGGCCACCATTGTCCCCTCCGGATCTGCACTGGTGCCGGTCGTACCATTGAGACCTTCCCCGCCGCCGGTTTGATTGTCGACACTCCCGATCCTCTTCCCCGGCGACTCAGAGTCGGACTGGCATCAGCCACCGCCGCCTCTGTCCTCGATGGGGCCTTTTCACCGCATGTCAGATTCTGACCCATTTTCTTATGGTTACAAATTCGGGGAAGGATTGGAGTGGTCCCTGGACCCTTATGAATATCAGGATGACTCTAATTTGGACTGGGCACAGGAGTCGGGCGAGGCCAGTGGCCTGGATACTTCTTCAGCCCTGGCATGCTGTTTCCTCCTACCGTGGAAGCGGCGGAGGGAGCGACTTATTTTATGGTGGTCAGTAGGGCGGCTGAGGTCCTCGGCCTTGAGCTGCCTACTGTTCAGGTCAGGTCAAATCTCCTGATGGAGGTGCTTCAGCCAGGGGCTTCCACATCTGAGAATCTTCTGCCATTCAATGAATCCCTCACTGATGTCCTATTGGGTACTTGGTCCAGACCCAACACAGGGGCTCCTGTGAACAGGACTATCACACGCCACCATTGGCCCACCCCGAACAGCCCTAAATTCCTGTCCCAACACCCCATGCCTGAGAGCCTTTTCATCCAGGCATCCTCTTCCTTGGGCACATTCCCTTCTGCACCCCCGGATAGGGAATCAAAAAGCCTGGAACAATTTGGGAAGAAGATGTTTTCTTCCTCCAGTCTCACGCTGTGGTCCGTGAACACTGCATGCCTTTTGGGCCGCTATACCCACTCTCTGTGGGATACGGTTGCGCAAAATCTGCCGCAGATACCGGAGGAGGCCCGTTCTGTCGTCTCCCAAGCTGTCACCGATGGGAGAGATGCGGCAAAGTTCACGATCAGATGTGGACTGGACACGTCCGACTCCCTAGGTAGATCGGTTGCGACGACAGTGGCCTTGAGGCGCCATGCCTGGTTACGTACACCTGGTTTTTCGGGGGATGTCCAACAGACTCTTATGGACATGTCCTTTGATGGCTCCAGTCTCTTTGGAGACAAGGTGGACTCAGCTATGGAGAGGTTCAAGGACTCCCGGGCTACGGCTATGGCTCGGTCCCTCGGCCTTTCCACTGCCCTTCACCCCTAACAGTCTACCTTTTGCCACTTGCATGGCCACGGAAGGGGCTCTCTTTCACATCCCTATCCCAGCCACAGTGCCACCCATGCTGTTCAGCCACTGCGTGGCCGGGGACATGAAATCTCATGTGGGCGTGAGATAGGGAACCAGAGTTCTGCCCAGTCCATCCCTGCCCCCGCTGCAGCCTCCAAACCAGCCTAGTCCATCCCCTCACTCCGGTCCAGCTGGCGTCAGGATTCGCCATCACCTGCCCCACTAGGAATCCATCACTACTGACAGGTGGGTTTTGCAGATTGTTCAAAGGGGCTACTCCCTCTCTTTCGAAACTGCCCCACCAGCCATGCCTCCAGCAGTCAGCCTTATTTCTGAGGATCATTTGGCACATCTCCACCAGGAAGTTGTGGCTCCCTTTGCCAAGTGAGCCATAGAGAAGGTCCCTGTTACAGAAGTAGGTCGTGGTTGTTATTCCCGCTACTTTCTGGTGCCCAAGAAAGACAAGGGCTTACGTCCTATCCTGGACCTTCGGTACCTCAATCTCTTCCTCAAGAAGGAGAAATTCAAAATGCTCACCCTTGCTCAGGTCCTGTTTGCCTTGGACCCAGGAGACTGGATGGTAGCGTTGGACTTGCAGGGCGCTTATTTCCACATTCCCATCCTGCCTTCCCACAGACGTTACCTACAATTCATGATAGGTTACGAGCACTTTCAATTTACTGTGCTCCCCTTTGGCCTTACTAGCGCCCTTTGGTGTTCACAAAAGTGATGGCGGTGATTGCAGCTTATCTGCGCAGGTTGGGGGTTTCAGTCTTCCCGTACCTCGATGACTGACTTTTGAAGGCGGACTCACCCCAGAAAGTCGTCTCCCACCTTCAGACTACGGTAAACCTCCTGCACATGCTGGGGTTCACTATAAACATCAGTGCAGTTTCAGGCTTATCCACCCAAAAAGTGAGTCCAAGATATTCAGGCTATGATTCCGATCTTTCACCCTCTGTCCTGGGATTCGGTGAGACTGACTGTAAGGAAATGCCTCCTTGGCATGGTTACCCCCTGACTTTTTGCCTTTGCTGATGCCAAGTTATGATTTGAAAGTGTGCTGAGGCCTGCTAACCAGGCCCCAGCACCAGTGTTCTTTCCCTAAACTGTACCTTTGTCTCCACAATTGGCACAACCCTGGCACCCAGGTAAGTCCTTTGTAACTGATACCCCTGGTACCAAGGGCCATGATGCCAGGGAAGGTCTCTAAGGGCTGCAGCATGTCTTATGCCACCCTGGGGACCCCTCACTCAGCACATACACACTGCTTGCCAGCTTGTGTGTGATGGTGGGGAGAAAATGACTAAGTCGACGTGGCACTCCCCTCAGAGTGCCATGCCAACCTCACTGCCTATGGCATAGATAAGTCACCCCTCTAGCAGGCCTTACATCCCTAAGGCAGGGTGCACTATACCATAGGTGAGGACATAGGTGCATGAGCACTATGCCACTACAGTGTCTAAGCAAGACCTTAGACATTGTAAGCGCAGTGTAGCCGTGAGAGTATATGGTCTGGGAGTCTGTCAGACATGAACTCCACAGCATCATAATGGCTACACAGAAAACTGTGAAGTTTGGTATCAAACTTCTCAGCACAATAAATGCACACTGATGCCAGTGTGCACTTTATTGTAAAAATACTCCCAGAGGGCATCTTAGAGATGCCCCCTGAAAACATACCCGACTCCAGTGTGGGCTGACTAGTTTTTGCCAGCCTGCCACACACCAGACATGTTGCTGGCCACATGGGGAGAGTGCCTTTGTCACTCTGTGGCCAGGAACAAAGCCTGTACTGGGTGGAGGTGCTTCTCACCTCCCCCTGTAGGAACTGTAACAGCTGGCGGTGAGCCTCAAAGGCTCACCCCCTTTGTTACAGCGCCACAGGGCATCCCAGCTAGTGGAGATGCCCACCCCTCCGGCCACTGCTCCCACTTTTGGCAGCAAGGCTGGAGGAGATGATGAGAAAAACAAGGATGAGTCACTCCCCAGTCAGGACAGCCCCTAAGGTGTCCTGAGCTGAGGTGACTCTTACTTTTAGAAATCCTCCATCTTGCGGATTCCCCCAATAGGATTAGGGATGTGCCCCCTCCCCACAGGGAGGAGGCCCAAAGAGAGTGTAGCAACCCTCAGGGTTAGTAGCCATTGGCTACTGCCCTCCCAGACCTAAACACACCCCTAAATTGAGCATTTAGGGGCTCCCAGAACCGAGGAAGATAGATTCCTGCAACCTAAAGAAGAAGAAGGACTGCTGACCTGAAGCCCTGCAGTGAAGACGGAGACGACAACTGATTTGGCCCCAGGCCCACCGGCCTGTCTCCCTACTTCGAAGAAAACTGCAACAGTAACGCATCCCACAGGGTCCAGCGACCTCTGAAGCCTCAGAGGACTACCCTGCATCTAAAGGACCAAGAAGCTCCTGAGAACAGCGGCCCTGTTCAAGAAACTGCAACTCTTTGCAACAAAGAATTAACTTTTAAAGACCACACGTTTCCCGCCGGAAGCGTGAGACTTTCCACTCTGCACCGACGCCCCCGGCTCGACCTGCGGAAAACTAACACTACGGGGAGGACTCCCCAGCGACTGCGAGCCCGTGAGTATCCAGAGTTGACCCCCCTGAACTCCCACAGCGACGCCTGCAGAGGAAATCCAGAGGCTCCCCCTGACAGCGACTGCCTGCTTCAAGGAACCAGACGCCTGGAAATCACACTGCACCTGCAGCCCCCCGGACCTGAAGGAACCGAACTCCAGTGCAGGAATGACCCCCAGGCGACCCTCTGCCTAGCCCAGGTGGTGGCTACCCCGAGGAGCCTCCCCTGTGCCTGCCTGCATCGTTGAAGAGACCCCCGGGTCTCCCCATTGATTCCTTTTGAAAACCCAACACCTGTTTGCACTCTGCACCCGGCCGCCCCTGTGCCGCTGAGGGTGTACTTTCTGTGCCTGCTTGTGTCCCCCCCGGTGGCCTACAAAACCCCCCTGGTCTGCCCTCCGAAGTCACGGGTACTTACCTGCTGGCAGACTGGAACCGGGGCACCCCTATTTCCATTGAAGCCTATGTGTTTTGGGCACCACTTTGACCTCTGCACCTGACCGGCCCTGAGCTGCTGGTGTGGTAACTTTGGGGTTGCCTTGAACCCCCAACGGTGAGCTACCTTGGGCCCAACTTTGAACCCTGTAAGTGTGTTATTTACTTGTGAACTTAACAATTACTTACCTCCCCCAGGAACTGTTGATTTTTGCACCGGGTCCACTTTTAAAATAGCTTATTGCCATTTTTGCCAAAACTGTACCTGCTATTGTGATAATTCAAAGTTTCTAGAATACCTGAGGGAAATACCTTTCATTTAAAGTATTGTTTGTAAATCTTGAACCTGTGGTTCTTAAAATAAACCAAGAAAATATATTTTTCTATGTAAAAACCTATTGGCCTGGAATTGTCTTTGAGTGTCTGTTCCTCAGTTATTGCCTGTGTGTGTACAACAAATGTTTAACACTACCCTCTGATAAGCCTACTGCTCGACCACACTACCACAAAATAGAGCATTAGAATTATCTCTTTTTGCCACTATCTTACCTCTAAGGGGAACCCTTAGACTCTGTGCATGCTATTTCTTACTTTGAAATAGTACATACTGAGCCAACTTCCTACACTGACTCTGACGCTGCTGGGCCTCATGGCCTCCTGCATCCTGTTGGTGACACATGCCAGATGGCATATGCGGGCTCTGCAGTGGGACTTGAAATCTCTCCGACATGGTCCACATCTCGGAGGGGACTTGCGAAAGACCTGCAGTGGTGGCATTTGAATCTGCATTGAGTCCACAGCAGATCCCTCTCCCTTCCCCAGCCAGTTCTATCCATGGTGACAGATGTGTCACTTCTGGGGTGGGGCGGCAATGTGGGAGAGGCAGAGATCAGAGGCCTCTGGTCGAGTCTGGGCTCCACATCAATCTTCTGGAGCTCCGGGCGATCAGACTTGTATTTATAGCCTTTCTTTCCTCTCTCAAAGGGAAAATAGTGCAAGTGTTCACGGACAACACTACCCCCCATGTGGTACTGCAACAAACAGGGTGGAGTAGGGTCCTGGTCCCTTTGTTTGAAGGCACTGCGCCTCTGGACATGGCTGGAACATCAGGATATTATCCTGGTGGTTCAACATCTGGTGGTCTATCTGAACGCCAGAGCAGACTAACTCAGCCGTCGATGCATAGCCGATCATGAATGGTATCTCCATCCGGAGATGGCGCAGGGTATCTTTCTGCAGTGGGGAGAGCCTTGGTTAGATCTGTTCGCCTCTGCAGAGAATGCACAATGTCAGCTGTATTGCACGTTGGAGTTTCCAAGGCACACTCACTCGTAGACACTTTCCGTTTAGAGTGGAACTCCAGCCTCCTTTCCGCCTATACAACTTTTGCCCAGAGTTCTCAAGAAGATCAAGAATGACCGGGCCCAAGTTATCTTGGTGGCTCCGGACTGGGCAGGAGAGTATGGTATCCCGAGCTATTGAGCATGGCCACGGATCCTCCACTCAGACTGCCTCCTCGGGAGGATCTTCTGTCGCAGCAACAGGGGACGGTTCTCCCCCCGAACCTGTCCAGTCTCCCCCTTCATACGTGGAGATTAAGCTGCGGCAGTTGATGGCTTTTGACCTTCCACCCAAAGTCTGTGACGTAATCTTGGCAGCCAGACATCCCCACCAAAACGGTATATGCCTGTTGTTGGCATAAATTTGTGGGATGGTGTTTCAACAAATCTGTTGACCCCCCTCTCTGCTGCTCTTTCTGAAGTACTTTTGTTCATTCTTTCTTTAGCCCAGCAGGGCTCTGCTTTGGGCACCCTTAAAGGTTATTTATTGGCTATTTCTGCCTTTCTTATGTTGCCTGTTCAGCCTTCATGCTTTAAGTTTCCTATTGTCAGTCAATTCCTTAAGGGTCTCACCCATTTGTTTCCTCCCACTCCGTTTATCATGCCTCAGTGGGACCTCAGTATTGTGTTTACTTTCTTAATGTGAACTCCGTTTGAGCCAATGCACAATTGTCCATTATGGCTCTGTACTTTGAAGACTGTTTTTCTTATTGCCATCACTTCTGCTCACAGATTACTGGACCATAAAACGGTTGCAGTGAGTCGCCATAATGCAGGACGTCTGCACATCAGTTAGTGCAGCGGTCTTGAACATGTGGTCACCGGACTCCCAGGGATCTGTAACACATTCCCCGGGGGTCCGCAGGCATGGGCGGGCAGGAAGACACTTTTCCAGCTGGGACCTTTCAGAAACACATGCATGTTTTTATATTATTGACTTTATGCGTGCAGCAGTTTTTAAAGCACACATATTTCCTTGTGCATCCAGCAGCTTTCCGGCAAAAATAAAAGCGTCAATATAACTCTGGTGATTAATGTTCCTGCTGGAAAGAAATGGGAGTTTTGTCTAGTTGCATTTTTGACTCATCTAAGGCAGCACAGATGGTTAAAATGCCTGCTGCAAAGAACAGTATTTTATGTGCATAGCACAGTGAGGCACTGCTTTTGTGACAGATTCTTTGACATTGTGCAGTTCATAGGTTACAATTGTAATGCAGCACTGTGAGGTATAAACTGCCATCAAAGAGATGCATGCAAACTGCATGGCACAAATCAGATAGTTACGTTCTCTCCTGCCCCCCCCCCCATCTTTCATTATTCCTTATGCTGCTAAAAAAGGTTTACTTGCGTAGAAATACATTCTTATTATTAAAGTGAACCCTAACCACTGTGTTTTTTTCTGAATCCTGAGTTTGTGCTTCTCCGGAGCAAGCACTCTTAGAAAATGTGTACCACTGTGGATGACGTGAATCCTACACCTTGTAGTCCCCTATAAAGTGCTCTGACTCAGTAAACTCTTATGAGAGGTGCTATAAAACAAATGAATTAAATGTGACAGAGAGGTTGTGGCGAGAAGAGAGACCCTTATGGTTTTACTTCCTTTCCCCACAAAACATTTATGTGAAAAAGCTTTCTCAGATCTTATGTACCTAAAAATAAAAAAATAAAAATTGCTTGGGAAATGTAGAATCTGACCTGAGGATTCAGGTTTCCTAAATAAAATCAAACTTTGAAAAGTTACTCATTGAGACGCAGGGCCAGCCTTCCCAGTAAGATTTTATGATTTTTGCATATTTTTTTAATATATAATAATTATATCTTTACTAATTTGAGTATTTGTTTTAGTGGACTAGTTTGTGTAATTTTGTGAATTACTGTTTTAATGTTTGAATTTTAAATCGTACAAATTGCTTGGGGGTCCTCGGCTTCCAAGAGTTATTCAGTGGGGGTCCTCAGGAGTCAAAAGTTTGGGAACCACTGAGTGAGTGGATAGGGTTATGCCTTCCAACAGTCTCCGGGCCACAGGATTGCTACTTATCAGTTACTCTGCCACATTATGCCTGCAATGAGTTACTAGGTGAAAGGATTCCTTTCTGTCACTTAACTCTGCCTCCCTTCCCTCCTCTTTGTTTGCTCCTCCACAGTCAGTAACACTCACTGCCTCGCTCTCTTTGACACATATCCACATGTATGCCTGCTTCCTCACTACCTCATTTGTTCTCTGCACTACTCACTTTATGTATACCCAAACTTCTCTGCTGCACTTATACTCTTGCTGAAACTCCCACTTGTTTTTTCCGAATCTTTTGCAATCTGTAATTTGTTATGTTATGTTATAATGATTTGTAGACTGCCTAATCACCCTCGAAAGGGTATTCCAGAGCATGGCCTGAATCGATTAGGAAAGCACAAGGGGAAACAACAAATGAAAAACAATAAGCGAAAAGTGACAGGGGATTAGTCCGAAAACAGCCACGTTTTGGGAAGCTTTGTGAACATGAGATTAGATATGAGACCCAGTTTCAGAGGAAGGGCTTTCCAATGAGTGGCACCAAAGTGGGTAAAGGAGGGAACACCCATTCTCAGGGGCAGCTCCTCCGTTAGGGCGGCGGGGCGTCAACCACCCTTGCCAGCAGCAGCAGCTGCAAAAGCTTTTAAAGGGGTGGGGCCTCGGGGTGACGAGCAGTGAGGGGGAGTGTACAGCACTCCCCCTCAGAGCACGTGTGTTTGGACTGACCTTTCGGGCCAGCAAAACACTCATGCGCAGTAGGCTCTCTCCAGCCCATCAAGAGCCTGCACAGGCTCCCAGTCTGCCTGAGAGCTCCCTGGCTGGGCCCTATGGGCCGACAGCATGTGGTGCTCTGTGATCATGGCAGTGAACTAGAAAACAGGGGGCCTGTGAACTGGTGCTCAGTGAAGAGCTTTCATGGTGGAAGATATAGCTGATATGCTGGTAGATTGCAGATCATATGGGCAGCCAGGTTCTTAACAGTTTGCAGGCTCGAGTTAGTATATTATTCCCACATACAAAACATTCCCAGGTATTAAGGTTCTATTTACGACGGCTTTCTGGTATCCACTGGGATAGTAATTACACCCTGTCACTGGATTTGGAATCATAATACACTCCCGTGGTAGTGACGCAGATTGGGCTACTTAGTAGTAGCTGTAGGAGGAGCACACTAGGCTTCCGACTATTGCACCTGTCCGCCATTTTCCAGCCCATCACCCCTGACTGATACTGTGAAAAAAATCTGAAACTGCAGCACCTTACTGCCACGATATGACAACATTGCATGACCATTGCTTGTGTAAAATGAACTGTTGGTTCGCTATGGATGTTTTCGGCCCTGTGTGTTCATGTCCGTTTGTTTACGCATGTCTGCATGCGAGTATGTATGTGGGTTTATTTATGAGCATTCGCGGCTTTCCTGGCCCGGAGCGGGAGCGACAAATTGAGCTGCAAGACCTGCATTTTGTGTGTATGTAAGAACATACATGACGGCGTGTTGCTCTTCAGGTTGTAGAGGAAGTATGCTCCTTCATGACACTGTAGACTGCTGGCCTAAATATCGGCAAACGATGCCGCGAGGACTGACGCTCCATTACGTTCAAGGCGTCTAACAATTCTCTGCAGCTCACTTTGACATTATTTCGTGATAGATACCCAATGAAGAACGCATCGAGTAAATGTCAGAAAGTTTCTCAAAGCCAACTTTCAGCTCATCAGACCAGAGCCCAGAAAGATGAATTTATTTTAACCGTCAAATCAATAGCTTCCTCCCAAAAGGGTTTCATGTTGTGACAAGAACAGATAAATGCTACCTAGTTCAAAGGCAAGCTGTGAAGTCCTATCCTCTTACTTAGTCAGAAAATTAAATTAAAAACCTTGGTCGAGCTAATGTTTTGGCAACACTGCTAACAGTGGTACCCTAATCAAAACACTGGAAATGCGATAATTCCGCCGCGCGGGGGAAAACGCTGTAGGGCTTTTCTGTTTTATTATTTTGCTAACGCGCCAGCCTGCTGATTGAAAAGAAAACATTTGACCATTTTGTATTTAAAAACACACGTAATTGCCTCAGACACACGCGCTTACGACCTCATCTTTTAGGATAAATAAGTCGTGAAATGTTATATTAGGTGTGTGTCGGGAGTGTTCGGCTGAAAAATGATGTGGGAGTTGCTCTTGACTTAGACAGCAGTGGACAACGTTACAACGCAGGCATTTGCAGCGCATTTGCTTTTACCAAGCAGGTAAGTATAAATAAGGTAAGTGAATATATATATATATATATATATATATATATATATATATATATATATATATATTCATATTCAACTGACGATGGCTAGTAGGTAGGTATAGTTAGGACCAACTTCCCATAGACAAAGCGTTTTTTGTTTTGCTAATACCTTTGGTGCAGTTTGATGAATCTTCACAAAATTGTCAAAAGTAGCTTGCCTCTTTAGCTGCTGTGTGGAAAGTTTTGGTGCGGTTCATCAACCGGGTGTGAGAAAAATGGGGGGCCTGAAACACTTTTTTCCCATGCAGTGTCAATGGGGATGTTTACATTTTTGGACATGGCTACAGCCCAAACCGCTAAACAGAAGTACACCAAATTTGGCAGAAAGGTAGCCCTTAGTCTAGAAAGAGCCCCTTTTGTAATTTGGTGTAAATCTGTTCATTAGTTTCTAAATTATTGAATTACAAAAATAGATATCTAGATACTCAGCCAACTCCTGCGGTGGTTGTGTTAAAGTATGGTTATTATATATTACATTAAATAAAAAATAAAAAACATAGACATTCACTGGAAAAAAAGAAAGGTTACAGGGACAGTATAGTTAGGTTGACTTTTCACCAATACAAAACCATAGAAATTCAGTAGTTATACTTATCTGAAGAAACTATAACGGTTGCTGTTAAGTAACTTCAAACCATTAGTCATAGTTTCTCAACATAAGTATAACTTATCAGTCTGTCTATAACTGCTGAATTTCAGTGGTTTTGTGTGGGCAAAACGTCAGCCTGATTATAATGTCACTGTAACCTTTGTTTTTTTCAGTGAATAAATGTGTATATATATATATATATATATGTTCACTCCAAAGTCGTCCGATTGTTCAGAGCGTGCACTCAGCTGCCGGTGCCAGTGACGAAGACGACCATCCTTGGTTTATATGAGAATCATATGCGTGAGGTGAATTTTTTTGATTTTTATTTATATATGTGTGTATATATATATATATTTACATATATATATGTTACCTAGTGGCGGTTACCCCAGGTAGTTATAGTTAGGACTTTTTATCCCATAGACTGAGTGTTTTTTGTTTTGACAACAACTTTGGCGCTGCTTGACGAATCTTCCCAAAATTTTCTAAAATTATTCTTTGGTCAGTTTAGCTGCTGTCTTGAAAGTTGAAAGTTTCGAGTGATCTGTCAAGCGAGGGGCGAGAAAAAGGTGGCCCACAAAACACGTTTTTCCACATTTAAAGTCAGTGGTATTTTTTAGATTTTTTTTAAACATGACTAAAGCCCAATTACACCAAATTTGGCAAAAAGCTAGCTCTTGATCTAGATAGTGTACTTTTTGTGATTTGGTGTAAATACGTTCAGTAGTTTCTGAGATATTAAAGTTAAAAAAATATAGATACCTGGGGACATGGATCCCCCTGTCCCTGTACTGATATCTGATTGGCTGCCAACACTTCAAGTAGGAAGTGTTGGCAGCCATTTTGGGGCCCAGCTTCAGCCGAGTCCCAGAATTTTATTTATTTTTTTTAAACAAAAAGGGGCCAGGGTAGAGACACCCTGACCCCTGAGGTCTGGTGCTGGGAGTCGCAGTGGGATCCTTCCAGGGCTTAAAAGCATTTTTTTTTTTTAACCGTCAGAAAAATCTATGGATCTGCTGTTTTTTTCGATGTTTAAATAAAAAAATAAAAAAACTAGTGGTTTTCCGCTCTTTTTATGAAGCCCCCGGATGGGCCAAGTCCCAGGGGCATGCAAAAAATAAGGAGGGGAGGCGCATGCGGCTCCCCCTTCTGGGCTTGCTAAAGCCCCAGGGACTGCCACCACCCGAGGCTAAACTAATAAGGTATGTGGGGGCCACGCAGCCCCTCCGCAGACCCGGGAACCACCACCTCCCCGGGGCCAATGTAATATGATATGGGAGTGGACAGCTCATCACCCCGCAGTCCCTGGGATCACCACCTCCCTGGGGCAAAAAACCCTGCAGCTCAAGGGACCGCCACTTCCCCAGAGAGAAGATTTCATTTTGTGCGGGGGCTGCGTGCCTCTCCCTCTCCCGCAGTCCCAAGGGCGAAGATAGCTATGAATGCGAGGGGGCACAACCCCTCCCCGCCCCACTCCCACAGCCGGGGACCACCCCCTCCAGGGAAAAGATTTAGTTTTGTACGGGGGGCGCACAGCCCCAGGACCACCACCTCCCCGTAATGAAAATTACTTTGTTAAAAAAACATAGAAATTCACTGAAAAAAACAAAGGTTACAGGGACGTTATAGTTAGGCTCACATTTCACACGTTCAAAACCAGTGAAATTCAGCAGTTATAGTTACCTCAGCTTACTATAACTTGCACCCCCGCAATGCACTGCTTATGGCACAAATTACATCACTCATTACATGGTCAGTGACATCACTGATGATATCTTCAACAAAAAAGCCGACACCCAGTCATACCCCCATACAAACAATTGTACATCCACACACACAACTACTCACATACTCATTCATACACCCATAAGACTACTGATACACACACTCACTCACAGCCACTAACACATCGACTCACTTACCCATACATTACTAAGTCAACTATTCATACACATACACACCCACTCACACACCCATATAGCCACTCATGCACCAATTCATACACCTGTACAACCACTCACAAAAGCAAATAACATACCCACACAGCCACTAATATACTCACTCACTCACTCCCCCATACAAGCAGTCACACACCCACACACTCAGCTATCTAGTCACAGACACAGCCACTCACTCCCCGATAGACACTTACACACAAAGTAACTCACTTGTACAACAGCTACAACACCCAGTCACTCACCCATACAATCACTGACACATCCAGTCATTCACCCATGCAGGCACTAACACATCAACTCACTTACTGATAGAGCTACTCACAGATCTACTTACTCTCCCATAGTCATTGATACAGCCTGTCACTTATATATACAGTCACTTGTACACCCTCTCAGTCACCCACCTAGTCACTTACCCACTTATGGTCACTAACACACCAACTCACTCATCCTTGCAGCAACTCATACACCCACCCACTCACCACTGCAGACATTGACACACCCAGTGTCTAACCGATACAGCTACTCACACATCCACTCACTCTCCCATAAAGTCACTGACACATCCACATACTTATTCATAAACCCACTGATATATCCACTCACTCACCGTACATTCACTGAATCACCCCCTCACACCCTGATACAGTCACAAACACCCCGTAACTCACCCAGACAAGCACACATGCACCCACTCTCCTTTACAGCCACTCCCACTCCCACATAGAAACAGCCACTTACACTCACTGGATGATGTCATCAGTGATGTAATTGGTGATGTCATCAGTGATGTCACTGACCATGTCATGAGTGATGTAATATGTAAGGTGATAAGCAGTGCCTTATGGGGGTGCAAGTTATAGTTAGCTGAGGTAGCTATAACTACTGAATTTCACTGGTTTTGTATGTGTGAAATGAGCCTAACTATAACATTGCAAAATTAGTTTTATTTGTATTGGGAAAATCCCTGCTATATTAATTACTTTCCCACCCTATGCCCGTACCCACACCAAAAAGCTAAAATCCCCTTACCATCCTGTACCCCTACTCACTCCTAAACCCTAAAATACCTTGACCACGCTGTACCCTTACCCACCCCTAACTGTAAAAACAACCTTACCACCCAGTTCCCTTACTCACCCTAAACTCTAAAATCCCCTTACCACCCAATTCCCTTACCCATCCCAGCCCTAAAATCACCGTTACCACCCTATACACACCCCATAACCCTAAACGTACCCTTATAACCCATAACCTGCTCTATCTCTAAACCCTAAAAATATCCTTACCACGCAATACCCTTACCCTAAACCCTAAAAATACCCTTACAACCCAACATCCTTACCCACTCCTAAACTCTAAAAACAACCTTACAACCTAATACCTTTACCCACCACAAACCCTAAAAATAACCTTACAACCCAATACCCTTACCCTGCCCTAAACCCTTATAATACCCTTACCATCTCATATCCCTACCCACCACTAAACCCTTGATTGAATGTGTATATATATATATATATATATATATATATACACACATACATATATGTATATATATATATATACACACACATACACATATACTTACCTTAGGCTTACCATGCGTGGTAATTGCCGCATTGTAAAGGCTTTTTCCCCATCCAGTTTGAGTTGAATTTCATGTCCAAAATACCCCCCCCCCCCCCCCCCCCCCCATGTGGAGCTTTGAGAACTAAATTGAAACGAGTGTGTATTTAGTTTTAGGAATTAGAAAAACTGCTCTATTACAGATTTTGCTTTAGCAGTCAAAACACACAATGCTGAAAATAGCAGACTGAGCACTGTCAGCCATGATTGTGGCTTGGTGTTTGATTGTGCAGCACTTGTTTGCATCATTGGCCTTAGTGGAATGCTGAGTAATCGAACTTTTAGAAACTGTGTGAGTGTGTAGAGTGTGTGTGTGTGTGTGTGTGTGTGTGTGTGTGTGTAGTAAGGTAAAATCACATTCATGACACCTTATAACTATTAAGAGAGTTGATCTCTGTGTAATGTGATTTACAGTCTATGATGCGGAAAAGAGTATTTCTATTTTGACAGTTTCTCTGTACTGTGCTAATAACCTCATTTGACCTTTCACCTTTAGCAATAAATGTGTGACCGTGCAATTATTAGTAAAATTATAGAGAAAATTGGGTCATTGGGCTTCGTTTATTTTCAGTGCCATTACATAAATAGTCATTGGTTCTGACGAAAACTTTGGGCGAAACATATTCCCTGCATGAGGCGTCTGCACTATTCTCAAATAATTTCTGATCACTTACATATTCCCCGTGAGTGCCCTTGTTCGTTCGACCCTGGGAATTTTGGATGGAGATAACGAATTGGCCTTTGAGACAAAAGTTATTTAATGCAGTGCACCCGTGTGTGCTCTACCATCAAATCTAACTCATTTATAAACTGTGTTTTTTCCAGTGAAGATAATTGTTTTTCATTAAGTACTTTATTTGAACCACAGCAGCAGCAGATGTCCTCCAGCCAGGCACGGGATGGGTTAGAGACAGGGTCTGACATGATGGATACTTACTTTAGAGTTTGGCTTTGCTAGGGAATTCTTGTTTTTTCAATGTCTAAAGCTTGTCAGTCGGAAGCAACTCACGAGGCGACACAAAATGCTTGTCGAGTACAGCACATAAAATGGCTGCTGTGAGCTCACTTCTCTACTCAGGCTCATGAGTCGCACAGAGAAAATTGAGCACAGCCCTGGAATTAGCTTTTTGGGGGATTGCCTCTCCCCCGTGACTGTGGGAAATGTTTTTGATTAGCACGAAACTCTCGATTCAGCGTCGTTTCACGAGTTTTAATGCTGACAAAAAACGTTTCTGATGGATACAACTACCTAGTCAGGCCAATCACAGGTCTTAAAATTTGGAAATGTGATTGACAGGACTGGCTTGCAAGTTTAAAAGTCAGATATGCTGTAGTCCTAACACTTTAAAGCGGTCCCCGCATCTTTTTTTTTTTATAATATCTCAAAAAACTGCTAAATGGAATTACATCAATCCAAAAATACACTTCCCGAGTAAAATCCTACTTTTATGCCAATTGTGGTGTAAATCAGTTTAGCTGTTCAGGCTGTAGATGAGAGTAAAATTTCCTGTGAGTGCTAAAATGGGAAATCACTATTTTTTGTCACTACCTTTTAGTTTTTTCATGTGGACAGATCTTCACGAAACATGACATGCCAAAAGTAAACTGACTGATTTTTCTCAATTGACAGAGTCAAAAGTCATAGGCAGTTTAAACAATGGCATTTTATGGAAATTGTGACTTAAGCATAACTACACAGTGGCTATCACCACTCCCTATATGTGTGTGTGTATGTGAGAGTGAATGTGTTGGTGCTTTCATTGCATAAAATGCAATAGCATTAAAACTCAATATAGGAAATGGACTCCAAAAATATGGGAAATATTTCACAGCAGATTCCTGTAAAAGTAAGAAAATATTTCAGAGCTCCCCCTAAAATATGGGTTTCAGGATTGTAAGAACCGTAAACAACTACACAGCACTATACCATTGTTCATTGTTTATTCACTATTTTATTAAAGAAGGGTAGACAAAAACTGACCCCTTTAAATCCACTCAATGGCCATCGTTAGCTGTGGCATGTAGAGAACTTCTTTAACGATCGCTTCCTTCTAGAGACTGCATTTTCAATAAAGCAAAGTGTGTTTTTTTCCTAAAATTGAACTTTCCTAGCCATGACAAGTGGTTTTCTCTCCTTTTTACTAAAGAAAAAGACTGTAGCCAAGTATTTCACTTACTATTTTCAATAAACATTTCCCTGGCTGAGAAAAAACCCTTTCCAAGCTAACTGACCTAAAATATATCTGTCTCTTACAACTCAGTTGCTCTGTGTATCAGATGTTTAACAAATAAAGTTCGTCTGTAAATAAACCTTTGTTAAGTAAATGGAAGAAACTGACATTGCTCGATTTTTGCTGCTTGAATGTAGAAAAATAAGTGGAAGAAACTGATTTTGCCTTGAGGACTGTCATTTTTTTTTGCATTTGAAAAGCAGAGGGAACTGTATGTACTATGGTGCCTGTTTTGTAAACACATCGCTAACCGTTTGAAATCACTATGCTGATTATTTAATTTTTTTAATTTTGTTGCTCGGGTGCAAATTTTTAATTTGAAAATTGCTGCCTGTTATGATGTCTATTCTCAAGTAGCAACACAGGTGCATAATATGTTTCCTCGGTTTTTGCAGAAATATTTCTGTAGTACTGGAGCAACCTCGTTCTTTGGGGTCATACTCAGATATCTAGTGTCTGAGGTACAGATTTCTTGATGTGGCGAATGCGCATTCTACGGAAATAGCCAAGAAGCATACCTGAATGCAGAAATCTTTAAGTTCAAGCCTAGGAGCACGAATCCTTCTTGGATGTATGGTCTAACTCTAATTTGCTGCAGCATTCACACACCCGAACTGTCAATCTGTCCTCATTGTAAGACAGGTCAGGTGTTTGTGAGTGAGCCTTGTTTTTGGAATAAAAAACAGTACGTTATTTTTCCGAGAAAACCTTTCTAAAGCTCACAGTAAGATATTTATGCTTTTTAAAAATGTAGATATTCTAGAATTTAACAGTTCTGCTGCTGGAAGAGATTTCGGGGCCTGAACAAACAGCTATTGGTATGTTTTAGGAGCTGGCGGTGTTTGCCTTTTCATAGACAAACCACCCTTCCAATTACACTTACAGTTCCCCTTTCTCAAACATAACAAGCTAGACAGACTTACTGGCACGTTGCTACTGTGCTGCAAACTCAGTAGCAACATTCCTGGACATTTTCAACATAACTTAGAACCGGTTAAATAAACTAAGATAAATATATGATAAATCGATGCACACAACTTTGAATCACTTTTTTACCTGGCAAACAATACTGCATAGGTCAAGCTGTGGCTACCCAACCACCCAACTCAATGAAAAAGGGCAAAGACCTTCTGCACTCTTATCCCTGCAGATTCCACACAGCCACGATCAAACTCACTGTACTTTCACATTAGCATGAGCTATTACTGAACTAACCTCTTAAGAAATCTCCATTAACCATACACAGCTCTAAAAAGTCACAATCAGGAAAAAACTCAGTACCATAAGAAAAAGATGCCCAGATGAAGTTAGTACTAGGATGCAATTATAATTTTTCCAAGGCACTAAAAAAATGCTGATATCATAATGTATGGTTTTATCGGCTGTGAAGCTATGCAGCTACAAAAACCTACTTTTTGACTGCTCTCTTCATTATGTTTCTTTGCTTGGACAGTAAAGACCCCATTCACAAACAAAAACGTAAAAATACTGGAAAAGATTTGGATCTCCGTCTAAGCATACTTGTATGTTTTTTGGAATTCACAAACATTACCCGAAGTATGCCTAAAAGTCCTGCCGTGTTTTACCTACAGGAGAACTGCACACACGGGAAATGGCATCCTCCTGTGCAAAATGCACATGTTTTTCCTTTGCAGGGAAAACATGTTATTCTGTGGAGAAAGTCCTTTTCCTACACTTACGGCAAATCATGGTGTGATCCGTCCCCCTTTTCATCTGCATCCCTAAACTTTCAAGGCTAGCCATTCCTGGGAGTGCCTACTTCCCAGCTCGAGTGGCATTTACTACTGCTGATTTCTCCACTATCCTGGTGAAGAAATCCTAGAGAAATCACCAATAGTAAATGCATTTATGTAGAATACATTTGTAGATTCCTGGCAGTCGTAAAAAAGAAACTTACCTTGGTGACCGAAAGTAACTGCGTGAATAGGGTCTCGGAGTCTTCAAATGGGCGAAAATGCCTAGGACTGCTTGATAAATACCTCATTGCTTACTGTTGTGATTTCTGTGTTTTTTTGTGTGCACGAGGGTTGCAATGAAGAAGAGTGAAAAGTGTGTGGGCGATAAATCCGAAATTCCCTCCTGTGAGGTAACATCAGAAAACCTGTAGCGCGGTGAGATTGACAGAATCATGAATGAGGCCCAAAAAACTGTTTTCGTTGCAAGAAAGCCTTTTTAAAGTGGAGTGTACAGACATCTCTACTCCACCCCTCAAACAGCCTGCCAAGGTCTGGGGTCAGAGCCTTCGGGAGGGCGGGGCCTAGGATTAGTTCCTCATAGGCGCTTTCATGTCGTCCCATGCCTCCTGCCTGCAAGCCCTGCCAGGTATTGTATTTCTCCGTGCCCATGGCACGCTGCCAACCGTCGTCACTCAAGGCAGAGGTGTTTTACTTAAAAAAAAAAAAAAAAGTAGTTATTTAGTGTTCATTTCAGTATGTGCAAAATCAGACTGAGGCGACCCGAAGCAGTACTGAGGATGCCCAGGGCGCCTCCTGCAGCGCTGCCGAAGCTGATGCCCCTTTGCCAGAGGCGGATGTCGCAGAACGAACAGCGAAAGACTTCCATTGACACAAACCCAGCCGGTTTGCGCTGAACTTGGCATTTGTATCAAATGACTTTGCCGTGAACTTTGAGCGTGACGCATTTCAGAAACAAAAAAAAACCTCAAACTGTCTCCCTTTAAAGGGGGTACATTGTTTTACTTTCCACACGCGCATTCCAGATACGCCAGTGGCAAATCGCCGTTGGCATAACGCTCCGTTTGTGTTTCTTCTTCAGGCAGGTTTGCCAAGTAATTCCAGGGCACGGTGATTCCACTCAAGATGAACCAGTCTGTTCGTGGAGCGACGCAGCCTCGGTGCCACAAAAAGAATGTTCAGTCGTGCGTCTATTAGACCTTCCATGGGGGGCGGACACATAAACTGCGCGTTGACATTATGTGAATCTGCAGCATCCGTGCCCCTTCTCCATTCACGGCAATACAGCGACTCGGTGGGTTCGGACAAAAATGTAGGCTCTTGGCAAGGGGTGCTTCAAGGTTCGAAATGTTGTGAACTTTGAAGGACATCAGATTTTCCACCTTTGGAGCGTCTACAACGCCCTAAATGCTGTTATTAAATCACATTGGCATCAATCCTAATCCGGGTGTTGCTAAATAACACAGTTCACAACTCAGCGTCTGAGGTGCAATTTTTATCACCACGTGGCAGTTCTTACTGCTGTCAAGTAACATAGTTCTTTCTAGCCCTGTACCATCAGCATTGTAAGCATTCCCTTTCTTTGTGGCATTCTGCCGGTCTTGCAACAACGCCCTTTGGAAAGTGGGACATGTACATGTGTAGACTTGTGCTTTAAGTACACTTTCAATTTTTTAGCAATTCGCAAAGAATTCCAAGTGTTGCAAATGACAACGGGAAGTAAGATGCACATATCCATTTGTACACACCCACATATGTCCTGGTTCACTTTTCCACATGCAGAAATGTTTCTTCACCTTTCTTACAGCCAAACGGCCTTAATGACGTACTTATCCACTCATTGCTGATTTCTTCCACCTTCATCCAGGTGTTCCAACAAAAAGATATTGCAGAGTTATATTGCAGGATTATGCCACGTTGGTGCTTCTGCGTGCAGTACATTTATCCATTTTTTGCCGGCATGCTTTATTGCTTTTCGTGTAATTTTAAAGCCCAGCTTTTGAAAGCAGGTTTACTAGTGATGATGGAAAATCTACATCCTATTCAATTTCGGGTGATGTGGAGTCATCTTCCTCATAGTTCTTTACTAGAGGTGCACAGCTTTGTCCGGTCAATCTTTTTTTTCAGTGGGGAAAGGCTCCTAGTATTGACCCTCGTTTTATTACAGTCCATGCAAATGTAGCTTTTTCTCTCCCCACATAAAAATTGTTAGATATCTGCTGAATAACAGCAATATTATTCTTTAACACAAAATCGATCCAATCAAGGCCATCTTCGTTGTACCAAATTTTAGTTATTGAGCGGTTCAGGTCCCCCAGCGTGTCAGTAAATTCCAGGACTGAATTTATTTTTTATTTTTGTGTTTGCATTGATCATTAGCCAGTTGTAGGAAGTTGGCTCTGTATATATTATCTCAAAGTAAGAGATAGAGTGCACAGAGTCCAAGGGTTCCCTTTAGAGGTAAGACAGTGGCAAAATTAGATCATTTTAATGCTCTATTTTGTGGTAGTGTGGTCGAGCAGTAGGCTTATCAGAGGGTAGTGTTAAGCATTTGTTGTACACACACAGGCAATAAATGAGGAACACACACTCAAAGACTTAACTCCAGGCCTATAGTTTTTATAGAGAAAAATATATTTTCTTAGTTTATTTTAGAACCACAAGTTTCAAGATTTGAAGTAAATACATAAAATGCAAGGTACTCCACACAGGTAAGTTAGGAACTTTGAATTAGAGCAGTAACATACACAGTTTTAGTTAAAATGGCAATAAGCTATTTTAAAAGTGGACACTGCAAAAATCAACAGTTCCTCGGAGGAGGTAAGTAATGGTTAGTTTTTGAGGTAAGTAAGGCACTTACAAGTTCAAGTTCCTGGGCATAGGCAGCCCACCGTTGTGGGTTCAAGGCAACCCCAAAGTCACCGCACCAGCAACACAGGGCCGGTCAGGTGCAGAGGTCAAAGTAGGGCCCAAAACACGTAGGCACCTATGAAGAACAGGAGTGCTCCGGTTCCAGACTGCCAACAGGTAAGTACCTGCATCTTCGGAGGGCAGACCAGGGGGATTTTGTAGAGCACTGGGGGGGGGACACAAGTAGGCACTCAAAACACACCTTCAGCAGCACAGGAGCGGCCGGGTGCAGTGTGCAAAGCAGGCGTCTGGTTTGTAATAGTAATCAATGGAGGGACCTGGGGGTCAATCTAGCGGTGCAGGCAGGGCACAGGGGGTGTTCTCGGGCCAGCCACCGACTGGGCTAGGCAGAGGGTCGCCTGGTGGTCACTCCTGCACTGGAGTTCGGTTCCTTCTGGTCCTGGGGGCTGCGGTGCAGTGCTTGGTCCAGGCGTCGGGTTCCTTGTTTCAGGCAGTCGTGGTCAGGGGGAGCCTCTGGATTCTCTCTGCATGCGTCACTGTGGGAGTCCAGGGGGGTTGTCTCGGGTTACTCACGAGGTCGCAGTGGCCTGGGAGTCCTCCCTGTAGTGTTGGTTCTCTGGAGCTGGAGCCGGGGGTGTCGGGTGCAGAGGGTGAAGTCTCACGCTTCCGGCAGGAAGAGTGAGTTCTTTACAAGTTGCTTCTTTGTGGCAAAATTGTTGCTGTGGGTGAACAGTGCCGCTGTTCACAGGAGTTTCTTGGTCCTTTGGTTCAGGGCAGTCCTCTGTGGCTTCAGAGGTCGCTGGTCCCTGTTGGATGCGTCGCTGTGCAGGTTCTTTGAGTCTGGAGACAGGCCGGTAGGGCTGGGGCCAAAGCAGTTGTCGTCTCCGTCGCCTCTGCAGAGCTTTCAAGTTAGCAGTCCTTCTTCTTGTAGGTTGCAGGAATCTGATTTCCTGGGTTCTGGGGTGCCCCTAAATACTGAATTTGTGTGTTTAGGTCAGGAGGGCAGTAGCCAATGGCTACTGTCCTGGAGGGTGGCTACATCCTCTTTGTGGCTCCTCCCTGAGGGGAGGGGGGCACATCCCTAATCCTATTGGGGGAATCCTCCAATCTCAAGATGGGGGATTTCTAAAGGCAGGGGTCACCTCAGCTCAGGACACCTTATGGGCTGTCCTGACTGGTGGGTGACTCCTCCTTGGTTTTCTCATTATCTCCTCCAGCCTTGCTGCCAAAAGTAGGGGCAGTGGCCGGAGGGGCGGGCATCTCCACTAGCTGGGATTCCCTGGGGTGCTGTAACAAAGGGGGTGAGCCTTTGAGGCTCACCGCCAGGTGTTACAGTTCCTACAGGGGGAGGTGAGAAGCACCTCCACCAAGTACAGGCTTTGTTCCTGGCCACAGAGTGACAAAGGCACTCACCCCATGTGGCCAGCAACTCGTCTGGTTGTGACAGGCTGGCAGAAACTGGTCAGCCTAGCACTAAGAGTCGGGCTGGTATTCAGGGGGCATCTCTAAGAGGCCCTCTGGGTGCATTTTACAATACATTCCACACTGGCATCAGTGTGCATTTATTGTGCTGAGAAGTTTGATACCAAACTTCCAAGATTTCATTGTAGCCATTATGGAACTGTGGAGTTCGTATTTGACAAACTCCCAGACCACATACTCTTCATGGCTACCCTACACTTACAATGTCTAAGGTTTTGCTTAGACACTGTAGGGGCATAGAGCTCATGCACATATGCCCTCACCTGTGGTATAGTGCACTCTGCCTTAGGGCTGTAAGGCCTTCTAGAGGGGTGACTTAACTATGCCACAGGCAGTGTGAGGTGGGCATGCCACTCTGAGAGGAGTGCCATGCTGACTTAGTCATTTTCTCCTCACCAGCACACACAGGCTGTGAGGCAGTGTGCATGTGCTGAGTGAGGGGTCCCAGGGTGGCATAATACATAATGCAGCCCTTAGAGACCTTCCCTGGCATCAGGGCCCTTGGTACCAGGGGTACCATTTACAAGGGACTTATCTGGGTGCCAGGGCTGTGCCAATTGTGGGAACAAAGGTACAGTTTAGGGAAAGAACACTGGTGCTGGGGCCTAGTTAGCAGGGTCCCAGCACACTTTCAATCATAACTGGCATCAACAAAAGGCAAAAAGTTAGGGGGTAACCATGCCAACGAGGCATTTCCTTACACCAGTGAAAATCAATATATTGCAATACAAACAATATAAAACATCAGTAAAAAGCATTGCTAAAAAAACGAAACAATCATGAGCACCATTTCTTCGTATCAGTTAATGGCCTACTTTAAGGGTAGTACAGAAAGCAGATTAAAAAGGAAAAAAATGCAACGAAGCCACAACAGCGAAAGTAATCTGTAGAAAGTGATAGTTACAGAGTAGTGCTGACTTCCGAATTTCTTTGAAGCCCATGTAAAAAGATGCAGTGTTATTTCGCAAATAATGCATTTGTAGAAAAACATAAGCTTAGAGGCATCATTGCATGGCAGAAGCCCATATTTCCTAAGCATTGGCATCAACGATTTTCTTATATGTGTGAAAAATGGGAAAAACTCAAAAGGTATGGTGGTCTCTCAAGGCAAATACCATCACAATCTCAGCGAACCTATGCATTTGTAGCACTGCTCCATTCTATTGTATGGTCTGTTTGGTGGTAAGTGTTCACATTCTTAACTGGGCGTGCATGAATCACAGCTCATGCATTGAAGCAGTACACAGATGATCCTTTACTCCTTTGCAGCATTCTTTGGAAGGCACATCTCAAGATGTAAACCAAGTGGTCCATCTTGAAATATGAGGCAACTTCTCTTTTATCGAAGTAATCATAGTGGTAAAACTCAGGATCAGCACATAACCTTGTGCTTTCTATATTCTTAAAAATTGCAGACATATCAATCTTTTACCTGTTACCCTCCCTAAATACACCCTACCGATGTATCATCAACTCACAAGAACTTCTGAATCTATACTGAAGTTTGTGTAGGCATTACAAAGTAGGGCACCAAGAAAGTTCAAGAAAAAAACATGGTTCTCATACTTTGCCTGTTCCACATGGTAGGGCTCAGACTTTACACAATCTTTTCTGCACTGGCTCAGGCAATGATAACTGTGATAAGGGGACAACTGTATTCCCCAATATGGTGAAGAAACTAACATGAAGAACTTCATAGTGCCAATGGCCTAGATTCTTCCCCAGATACTTGGCCTTAAGCCCCCATGTCCCCAAACCCTCTTTGTCATTCCATGGAGGAAAGTTCCTGTTTCTTTATTGTTATGCAAAGGGCAGCAGATATTCTAGATTTAGTACTACCACCATGGAAGTAAAGACTTATTTATTGACAGTAGTACTGTTAAATGGTCATGCTCCCCCTGAGCCGCTGATACTATTTAATGAGGCTCATATAGCACTCTTTTGGGCACTTAGTCAAAACCTTGTTCAGGTCCACCTGTTGCTTGTCTCCATCACCCTGCACCGGGCAACCAAGCCTTTTTCATTCAACAGTCAACACAAGAGAGCACCCAGAGTGTATTATGTAGGTGGGTGCAAAGGCAAAGAAGGAGGCACACTGAAAGTATACCAAAAAAAGGTGGTACACTGTCAGTGCATGTTGTGATAGCACCCCTCTCAAGGGAGGAAATTGTGTCCTGTGGATTCCCCAGATGTCCCCTTGCAACTGGGTGCACTTACTCACTGCACCTTCCAGCAAAGATATCTCTAATCTAAGGGTTGCTGTATTCAAAGTGACTCAAGAAGCGGCTTTGAGGTAGCCACTCTGTATTTCACTTAAATTTGCTGCCCCCAGGGCAGCTCCACTTTGTGGCTGCTCAGGCGGCAGCACATAAACCGTAATAGGGCACACTTTCCCTGTTTGCGCATAGTACACCTATTTAAAAGTGTGCTGTGGCGGGAACAGGAAAAGTGAGCGTTATGTGTAATAGGGCCGAGGTTGTGATCTTTACACTCCAGGGTGAAAAAACTTTGCCTCAGTCCCTCAGTGGATCATGATAGGCAGTTGCATTCAGGTGGCACATGGCATCATCCTGCAGTGGGGATAGCCCAATCTTTTCGCCACCGGAGAGAAAGCACAATGTCAGTACTTTTGTGTGTTGGAGTTTGCAAACCAGCTTTCTCTCAGACTCCTGTCCGGAGTGGAGTTCAGGACTCGTGCATGCCTTCCCACCACCTCTTGCCTCAATGTTTGATGAAGATCAGGAATGATCTGGCCCAGGTTATTCTAATGTCACCGGAATGAGTCAGGAAAGTGTGGTACCCAGAATGCTTTACATGAATATCTGTCTTCTTATCAAGCTGCCATTTCAGAAGGCTCTGCTGCAGCAGCAGAGCAAGTGTTGCACCTGGGCCTGCACAATCTGCATCTCCATGCTTGGAGATTGAACCGCAGCTGTTGACCTGTTTTAACCTGCTACCTGAGCTCGTTGATTTAATCTTGGCAGCCAGGTATCCCTACACAAAATCAGCATACGTTAGTCGCTGGGATAAATTCAGGGATTGATGCGCCACCCGACAAATTGAGCCATTACAGACAAAGTTGCCTGAAGTTTTGTTGTTTGTTCTATCCCTAGCCCAGCAAGGATTTCTTTGGGGCAATGTTTAAATGCTACTTATTAGCTGTTTCTGCTTCTTTTACGGTTGGCGGATCAGCCTTTGTTATTTAAATCACCTGTTGTTATAAGATTTTTGAAAGGTTTGCAATATTTGCTTTCGCCAAAATCCTTTGTGATGGTTCAGTGAGATTTAGACTTCATACTCTATTTTCTGATGTGCACTTCTTCTGAGCCACTGCACAGTTGTCTTTGAGTCTTGTGATAGTGAAGGCAGTAATTCTCATCACCATAACATCAGCTAGACGTGTGAGCAAGCTGCAGGCTTTCTATCAAGCCACCTTATTCTACCTTCTTCCTAGGTACATATTGGACTCCAGTTTCCTTTTGTTCCAAAAGTGGTCACTCCTTTTCATATCAGGTAAACATTCGCCCTTCTCATATTCATTTCATCCCTCTAAGGAGGAAGATAGACTCCATCGTTTGGACCCTAAGAAGGCTCAAAGCTTTTATATCAATTTACCAAGGCATGTCAAGTGGACAATCAGCTCTTTGTAGGGTTTTCTGGAGCAAAGAATAACAAGGCAGCACAAAAACAGACCATCCCTCGTTGGATTGTTCTCTGCATAAAGATCGCCACTGGTGAAGAACCAGCCCCACAAGGCTTGTGGGCTCATTCCATCAGGGGCAAAGCTGCTGCCACTGTGTTAACATGCAAAGTGCAAATTCTGGACATGTCATGTGGGTACATGGTCGTTGATACACATGTTCACAAAGGACTAATGCCTCAACAGTCAGGTCTTTTGAGAGGGGCTTTTTGCCCGCTTGGTCCTGCTGGACATTTTGGTATGAGTCAGTTCACAGACCCGCCACCTTGAGAGGTACTGCTATAGCATCTGTTCGTAAGGTGACTCATCTGTTGTTAGAAGTATCCATCAGAAAAACAAGTTACTTACCTTCGGTAACAATCTTTCTGGTGAATACTTTTAACATGCAATTTCTCACTGAACCTCATGCGTCCCTGTTGTATGAACTGAATTTATTTTTGGAATATATTTTTATTAACAGTTAACAATTCGCTGTTTTGCAGTACATACATACATTTATATATTGTTGGGTACCTTTTGTTCATTTCTTACCTTTAACTTATAAATTGAAATATATCTGTCAGTTTATTGAGTGCAGCATATATGCTATGTCTTGCTTTCTATTCGTTTTGGTCCGTCTCATATATGTGTTACTCTTAGTTCTATCTTGCTAGTAATCATGTCCTTAGGGGTTCTGTTCATTGTTGTTTTGTGGTACCCTTACGGATTGTGTGTCAGTGCTACAGCCTTAATCCTATTTTTAACTATGTACAATCTTGGAGGCTGTCGTGGGTGGTGTGTAAGTTGCTTGGGGGGGTCTCACATTGATGGTTCTAAAACTATTACTGTTACTGTTACTACTATGGAGGATGACTGTCCGTTTTTGGTCGCTCTCCTATTATTCTTTTGTGTTTGCTGTCAGCCAGTTTTCTTCCTGTCATCTTGTTTTTTGTCTGATATTTGTTGGTGGTATGTTCGTTTGGCTGCTTGCTTTCTCGGGGTCTCTTGCTCTACTTCTCGTGTTAGGGCCATTGGGGTCTGCTAGCTTCGCATCCTAGTACTCACTCAGGGTCCTATTTCTGTATGTTCTGCACTGGGGGGCATTGGCCCTTTCCTTATGTCCTCCCATCTTATCACTAAGTTTTCCTATTCTGGGGCTATAGGAGTCTGTCTGATGCCTTTTGCTTCCTCTGCTTTCAGGATCTGTAACTCGGCTCTGGACCATTTCGTGACATCGTTTTCCCATTCAGCTAGCGAGGGGGGTTGGAGGCCTTCCAGCCTCTTGTAATCAGCCTTTTGTAAAGGGCCAGTGCTAAGTCTAGAAAACGTTTCTCAACCTTACCCTGTATCATATCTGTTTTTAGGCCCAGTAAACATATATCGGGGGCTAACAGCAGTTCCGTGCCATATAGTCTTGTCATGACCGCTGTCATTGCTGTCCAGCCCACCTGTAACACTGAGCATTTCCACAACATATGGTCGAAGTCTGCCTCTCTGTCATTGCACCTGGGGCAACTCCTCGGGGTTCCCCCGTATATACGGGATAGCCAGTGGGGAGTGAGGTATGTTCTATGTAGATAGTTGTATTGGATGTATTGTAAGCGAGTGTTGCATGATATCCCCCGAGGGTATGCCAAGGCCTTGTTCCATTCTGTCTCGGTTAAGTCGTGACCTATCGATTTTCCCATCTCTCTTTCAGAGAGCGCAGGGGATCGAGTGCACAATCTACCTGTGCTCGATATAATTTAGCAATCAGGTGGGGTTCTTCGCCTGATGTCAGAAGGGGGTGCAATACTCCGTGGGTCGTGGGTTCTGCATTGATCGTGTCCCAGTGACTTTTCAGAGTATGTACAAGACTCCAGAAAAAAAGGAATTGACCCCGGGGCACCCCCTTCCCCATTAAGTCATCGAAGTTTCTCAACACCCCTTCCTTGAACCACCCACCGTCTCTATTCCTGCTCTGGTCCATGGTCCCAACCCCAGACTTCCCGAGCTTGTCTTCCTTGGGTCTACAACTAAGACCGATAGCGGTAACGCCGCAGAATAGGGAGGGCCCGTTCCCGTCCTTTTTGTACATCTCTTCCAGCATGTCATCGCGACTTTAGTCATTAGGTTGTCTCCAATGGGGGCAATCCGCCTCTCAATCATACGTGCTATTATTCAAGTTATGTCCAGTATTCCGTGGGGAGTGAGCAGATCCATCTGTCCTTTGCCCGCCGCCCAACCGGACATCCATTGCAGTTGAGACGCTAGGTAGTATGCCTCAAAGTCGGGCACACCCAGACCACCCACCCGTGATGGTCTACATATAGTTGATAGTGCTATTCGCCTGCGGCCCTCGTCCCATATTAGTTCTCGGAGCAAAGCGTTTAGTTCTCGGAACCACTGCGATGGGATCCATAACGGTAGATTAGTGAAGTAGTAAAGGAGGCGGGGGAGCATGACCATTTTGGATAATGCCTCTCTGGCCATTGTTGTTAGTTTTAGTGATCGCCAGAACCCAACCGATGGTGCAGGGAGCGGAGCGACTTATCTAGGTTGCCATCCCGAAGGTCATCTAACTCATGGAATATTTGGATGCCCAGATATTTAAAGGTCCGTGGGGCCCAGTTCACGTCTTTCGGACATGTCCTGGGGGGAATGCAGTCTGGCAGTCTGGGAAACACAAATGTTTTGCCTCGGTTGAGGCGGAGTCCCGACAGCTCTCCGAAATCCTCCAGGATCTCCAGAGCCCAAGGGAGACCGCTGGTTCCATCTCTTAGGTACACCAGAATGTCGTCAGCTTATAGGGAAATAGTGTGTTCGCAGTCCTCCCCTAATCCCATTTTTAGCATCACAGCTCTGATGTAGTCCCATCTAAGCGAGTCAAAGGCTTTCTCGAAGTCAACTGTCAATAAGACTCCCTCAGGAGGTTTCTCTTTCCTAGGCATGTATAAGATAGCTGACATTCGCCTTCAATTTAGTGAGGTACTGCGGCCAGGTATAAAACCGTTCTGGTCTGTATGGACCAATGTGGGCATAAGGGGGAGCAATCTGCTAGCCAAGACTTTGCTGAGAATCTTAAAATCGCTGTTCAGCATTGATAAAGGACGAAAGTCAGCCACTGATGCCTCCCTGTTTTTTGTCTTGGGTAGTGGCACCACCAATGCCTCCCGTAGGGTGGACGGTAGCTCCGCCCGGCGGAGAGCCTCCGCGTACACCTCCGCCAACTGGGGCACCAGTAGTGTCTTATAATTTTTATAAAAGTCCATTGGGAGGCCATCCGTACCAGGTGTTTTCCTGGGTGCCAACCGTGCTATGGCCTCGCTTATCTCCTCCCTTGTTACAGGACCTCCCAGGCTCTCTCTTTCTGCTATGCTCAGGGCTGGGAGAGAAATCTGCCTCAGATGATTCTCAAAGGTCCCCGTCTCCAGGACATCAGGTTTCCTGTACAGGTGCATATAATACTCCTTAAATGCATCGTTAATTGGGCCTGGGCTGCGTCTGCTTATTCCTTCTTTGTCTTGTACACTCGTTATGGGTTCTCCTCCCCCATCTGGGCGCACCAACCACGCCAGGAGCTTCCCCGATCTGCCCTCCTCTGATTGTACTGATGCTAGGTATTTTTGCATGCTGTGGCATCTAAGCTGTTCTACAATCCGGGAATGCTCTTTACGAGCTTGACTATACTCCTCATTCTCCTGATCTTCCAGGTCCTGTCTCAGCTCCCCTGTGTGTATTTTCCTCTCTAAGGCGGACAGTTCTATTTCAAGTGTGCGTTTCACCCCCACTGATTGACCCAGGCAGAAGCCCCTCGTCACCACCTTGAGTGTTTCCCATTCTGTGGCCCTAGATGGGGTGGATCCATTATTGATCTTAATATGTTCTACCAGGTGGCTCCGGAGGGTGTCTCTGTATGTCTGGTCCTCCAGCACTCCGGGGGACAGTCTCCAAGACGGTATTGGGGGCCTGTCCTCCGAGACTCTTAATGTCAACAGCAAGGGGTTATGGTCTGACAGTGTGCGGGCAAGATACTCGGAGTGAGTCATATAGCGCGCAAGGCCTGCCGTGCATGTCATTCTGTCGATTCTAGTGTGCAGTCGGTGGAGGCCTGAATAATACGAGTAGTCTCTGTCTTGTGGGTGGTGCTCCCTCCAGATATCCACTAGTCCCCAGGCGTCCAGCCATTCACAGAGTTTTTTGGCTATCTTAGTAGACACAGCGCCCTGTAGTGGAGGGACTGATCTGTCCATGCTGTTGTCTAGTATTGCGTTAAAGTCCCCTCCCACCAGTAGCTCTCCTGTACACTGACGGGTAAGATGGCTCGACAGGTTTGTTAGGAAGGGGACCTGGTCCTGGTTGGGGGCGTAAATGCAGCTCATGACAATTGGAATACCATGGAGTCTCCCCTCGATTATCACGAATCTGCCCTCCCGGTCTATGTTGGATGAATCTACTTTTAGAGGGACCCCAGCTCTGACCCATATCAGTACCCCTCTCGCATAAGCTGAGTACTCCGTGGCAAACACCTGTCCTCTCCATCTGCGCCTCAGCTTCTCCACCTCCCCCGACACTAAATGAGTCTCCTGCAGCATCGCCACTTGCACACCTCTCCTCTTTAAGTAAGTGAGGATTTTATGCCTCTTGGCCGGAGTGCCCATCCCCCTAACATTCCATGTTAAGAGATTGTAGTCAGCCATTTTAATATAGTAGTCTGTTGACCGCGCCCTTGGTTCACCCAGGCTTCTGGAATACTCATTCCCATGATCAGACCTATGTGATCGCTATACCATACCACCCACTCAGCCATGATAACCTGAAACCACACACCCCAACTCCCCAACCCCAGGGCGCCTGCAAACCTGCAGGTAGCCCAGAAAAACGTGCAACAGTGCAAATTGTTCAACCATGTAGCTACAGTTCTCGCCAGCCTATTTGGACTAGCGAGGTACTGATTCGGGGGGTGGCCAGGTCTGGAGGGGCCTCTCATTCCCTTGCCGTGCCCTAGCATCAGGGCCTCTCGCGTCGTATTTATCCAAGTTCGTCAGCAGTCTGCGGTGTTACCTTGGGAGCTCGTACTGTGTCGTTCAGGCCCCCATCCGAGGACAACACTGTCTCTTCTGAGTCTTCTTCTGAGCCCCCCGAGGGGGAAGCCCCATTCCCGACCCGGGCCGCCGCCTCCAAGGCCGACCTTTTGCCTTTTTCTTTTAGCGTTTGTGTTGGCGCCAGTCTCGGGCCACTCCTGGGCCCTCGCGCCCTCGGGGCCCGGCGAGTCCGACCTCCAGTCGCGCCCCCATCAGCTGGTCGTCTAGCCCGTGGGCCCCGTTTCTCAAGCCACTCCCAAACCTCCTCCGGTTTCTGAAGGAAAATGGTTTTCCCCTCCAGTATCACTCTCAATCTGGCCGGATACAATAACGAATATTGGATCCCCTCGTCTCTGAGGGCCCTTTTGACTGCCAAAAAGGAGGTTCGTTTGTTCTGAACATCCAAAGTATAGTCCGGGAATAGCGTTATCTCTCCGTTCTCTACTCTAAATGGGCCCTTCTCTCTAGCCTTCTGTATAAGAGTATCTCTGTCTTTGTAATGTAGCAATTTGGCAATCACTACACGAGGCGGCCTGCCAGGGGCGAGAGGTCTTGAAGGCATCCGGTGTGCTCGTTCCAGCGTGAAGAAGGGCGACAGGCAACCGTTGTACTAAACCACTTCTCCAGATAGTTCACCATATTGGTTCCTTCGGTCCCCTCGGGAAGGCCCACCACGCGGACATTGTTCCTCCTGTTCCTTCCTTCCGCGTCCTCCGCTCTCTGTTCTAGTCGTGCTACCCTGGATGCCAGGGAGGTCACCTCGGCTGCTAGGTCTTCCTGTTTTGGCCCGATGACTGCTATTGTGGATTCCGTTTCCTTGACCCTGTCCGCCAGTTTATGGTGGTCTGCTCTCAACAGGCCCACCTCGACCGCTACTTGGTTGATGTCTCGTTGTAGTGTGGTCTTTGTGTCTTCAATCGCCCCTAGTATTCTGTCCAGTGTTTCCTGCACGTTGGGGTGCGAGTGGGGTTGATCTTCCATTTCCGTGTGCCCTGGAGGGGATCCAGGATCCATGTTTTTCTTCTTGTGTTTAGCCTTGGGGGGCATCGGCTGGGAGGGCGGGGGGCCGCACCCACAGCACGCAAGCCTGATTCTATGAGCAGGCTCTCTCTGCACTGAAGTACGGTACCCTGGGAGTCGTATGCCTGGACCTGGTCTCAGATGGGCGCCAACCAGGTTCCTCCTGTGTCTCATGTTATCCTCGGTTTACTTCTTTGATGCCTCGGCCGCTATTTCCTCCGGCATTCACCGCAGGGCGAAGCATTCCCCCAGGCCCCGACGCCGGTCCGCAGTTCGTCAGGAGACCGCCTTTGTTGCCACTCTGCTTGGGATGTGTGGGTCGCCCAATTCTCTTCACTCCCCAAGGGGGAGTCGCCCTCTAGTTCCGACGCCGTCTGTTTTGGCGCTTTAATGCCGCTTCTCCGAGCACGGCCCTGGTGTCCCGTGTTCCAATCAGGTCTCAATCGGCCCTCCGACACATTCACTAGGTCATCGTTTCAACCTCGACCTGAGCAATGTGATCACTGTATGGTCTTGTTCTGCCCATTTCATCCCTATGGGTCGGCCGGTCTCTCCCTCGATCTGCTGCTGAGAGGTCCTCAACCTTGCCCCACGGTAAAGGGGAGCCCAGCCAATCTGTTGTGAGCACGACTGCGCCAGCACAGGCCCACTCCTCTTCACTCCTGGTCCTGCTTGGCCCCCTGCCCCCGGAGGGAGGGAGCGGAGTCGATCAGGGCGATCCCAGCTACCGCCTCGTGCGCTCCCAAGCCGCTGCGCTTCCATGGGGGCGCAGGCCGCCCGCCGCCCCCGCTCACCTCAGGGGGGTCCTTCCTTCTGCCCCGATCGCGGATGTTCGGCGAACAGAGCCGCTCCGGCCCCGTTTCAGACTGGGCGGCCGCTGGTACCGGTCCCGGCCCACGCCTGAGTCCCGATCTCTGGCCGGGCGGCAGGCCCCCAGGGGTCAGCGGCACTCCCCTTCGATCTGTTACTGAGGGGTCTTCTTTATTCCGCAGCACGGGGAAGCGCGCGCTCGCACCAGCCGGGGCCCCCAGTCGATCCGTGAGTGCTGCACTCGGCTCTTTATGGGCGCGTTCGCAGGTCGGGCCCTGATCAGTCCAGGCCCGCTCCCCCTCATTCCTGTTCGGCCCCCAGCCTCCGGATATTCTGTTCTATTGGGTGCAGTCGCTCGCGGCGATCTTGGCTGCCGCCGGACTCACCCCAAAGCTGCCACGTCTCCACCAGGGCCCGGGCCGCACTGCCCCCGCCTACTCCAAGGAGATCAGATCCACCGCTCCGATTACGAGCGTTCAGTGAGCAGGGCCATTTCAGCTCCGTTTCAGTGCCAGGCAGCCTCCAGCTCCGGTCCAGGTCCGCGCCCGAGTCCCGGGCTCTGGCCAAGCGGCGGGCCGCGTCCTCAGGAATCCACCGGCTTGCTCCGTGTCAGCGTGGCGGGGCCCAAACAGTACTCTGTGGCACCCCAGTGGGCTCCTTCAGGCCCCCGCCGTTTTTCCAGCCCCGATTGCACTCGGGTCGGTTCGATATAATCGGATAATTGCAGGCCCCTCAGGTGCTAGGGGATTATGCGTGCGCCATCTTCGGCACCTTGGCCACGTCCCCCAACTGAATTTTTTTCATCTCTAAAGCAGAAAGCAACTAACACCAGTGCACATGGGTTTCATTTATGTGTAGTTCCACTTGTCACTTCCAGATCGGAACAACACTGGTGTGGAGCCACAATAATCCACCTACCGGTGTGTAGTAGTAGTGCTTTTAAAGTTTCTGGGTCCAGTCTTGTGCCTGGGGCAGGTCCACAAGGTGGGCAACCTGTGATTAGACACAGTATTCACCAGAAATATCCTTACTCCAGGTAAGTAACTTGTTATTCATGTCCCAAGGGAAACAATGGCATATCTGGTCCTAGTTTATATTTTTATTTATTTGCTACATAAGCCAAGCCCCGTGGTTGCCCTTTGACACCTACTTTGGCTGGTAAACCAGTAAAGTTGTGTCCTGGTGACTAATCCCCAAATTTCCTCATAAATATTATGACTGCACTTGCTGAATGCAACAGTTCGTCAGCATACTTTGTTACTTGGTCAAACTAAAGTCAGTTTTTTTAAATGATCATCGATCTGCCTAATTTCCATCCTTTAGCCATTAATTAGAAAAACAGTAAATACAAAAAAGCCTTTCACTTATAAGTATGAGCCTTGTTGATTACTTAGTCTAGATTTGAATCATCCGCAATGCTTTGCAACTTTGGGCTATCAGAATAAGCCCATAGCACTATATTTTCACCAATGACCAACACATTCAGTCTCTTTGGAGATACTCATCAGTGTCATGCAAGGTTTCTAAAGGGTATGGGCTAAAACATAACCCTGCCTTATACCTAATACTGTTTAGATTTCTTTTGTCTTTTACTCCAACCTCCAAACTGAATATTAGCTGTTTCGTCTTCACTCAGTGATTTTATGTGAAGGCTTGTTGTATGCCAACTTATATGGTACAGTTTGCTACAGCAGCTTTCTGCCTACCGGATCACAAACAGACTTGAAGTCAGTAAATTTTATATATGGACAGGCTTTCATTTGGGTACTGTGATAATCTCAGAGATGATGAAGTCTAAGGTACATAATTATAATGTGCATCTCTTTATAAATACCTGCATCCATGTTATTAAGTATATGGTTGCCGTTTATCTAATCCTGGATGCAGTTAAACAAAACCATTCAAAAGACCAACATCTCCATTTAAGGGGGAGATCAAGTATCTTTCTACTTTCCCTCTTATGGACATGCACAGTGATTTCATTTTTTTTTTTTTTACTAAGCAGAGATTAGTTTAGATTTAATTACACTGTTCACTATCCTTAGGTGTAATGCAGGCCAAATATCTGCATTATAAATATGTGTCTAACTGATCACTAGGGTGAGATAACTGTACTGGTGGGCTTTCAGGCTACCGATGTATAACATACTCTACAGTTACCTCACAGCTGCTGCTGAATTGTTTGATCTTCAGGCTGTTTTGAAACTCTAGGAACCTTGCGTTCTTCGCAAAGGCTGGACAAATTCTGCCTCAATGCGGTCCCTCTATGGTTTTGTTGAGCTGAATAACTATCAGCCACTCACTCACCCCCCTCTTCATGTAGAAAAAAGCAATTTTCTTCAGGATGGTCTCTTCACTTTTAAGTAGTAGACAAATCCATACTCATCCTTCATAGTGATACCCTTCATCGTTGACAACAATGTCTTCCTCTCCCACATCAACCCACCCAACTCCAAAATACCAAGCTTGGCTTCACATCATATAGCTGTAAATTTTCTTGCCTTTCCTCATTCCAGACCTGAAATCCCTGCGATTTCACTTCTAGTCCCAACTCACCTTCAAAACACGCATAGCAAATAAGGCCTAAATGCTATGGTCTAAACTTAGCCTGCTATGCAGAATTACATCCTACCTATCATAAACAAACATAACCACGACCCAGGCTGTGCCTGTTGGTCTGTGTAGTTGTAATATTGGAAACATGCGTGTTGCCACACTTTTTAAGATTTTCTTTCTAAGACTCCCTCTCCCAGGTTTCATTAAGTGTAGTTTTCAGACTGACAGCCCTCCTTTGGTTTAACATATATACCTCCTTTTCCTTCAATATTTATTTCTGCTTTTTCCAAACTATTATGTTAACGTCAGCTTTTTCAGACCAAAAAATATTTTGCTTATTTTTTGGAAGAAAAATATTGTTTAAAAAAAAAAAAAACATTGACAAAAGCAAAAAATGGTATCCAACCCCAGACCAATTGGCTTGTCTTGCTGTGAGCTATTAGTTTTTACTCGGCCGCCGGTCTATTATTGTAACACCTCCCACTGCTATTTGTTTTACAGTAGTAGTAGGGAAAAATCCATTGCTGTCAAAACAGGTCTTTCATCATTTTAAAATGTTTTAATGACGTCAGTGAATGATTAGAGGCCAGCGCTAACATCAGCAATAGTCGATAAACTTAAAATTATACCTTGTGTTTTATTGGTTAATTACAGTGCTCACCATATTGTATTTATTTTAAAAGTTGTAAGTATTTTTCTGTTCCAAGAAGAGTTGAAACTCATTTCAAAACAGGAAACACACGTTCTCCACTCAGACAAAGATTCTGACTTGTTTAAAACTACTTTGTATTATCAGAAGTGGGGACCACCCTGGAAAAAGTATGTTCAAGTGGCATACAAGAGACAGAGAACTCGTGCACTCCTGAGGCAATACTCACGGGGACATGCATGCTTTCTGCCAGTATGAAGTCCGATATCGTCTCTTTTTTGGAGTAATCAGCACACCCTCCACTGTTGGAAATATTGTGCAGTGTTGACAGGCGTTGAGATTTGCCAACCAAGCAGATCGTTACTATTTACTCAGCGTGTGTTGGCAGAAATGGCCTTTTAGATGAACAGGACCAGAACATGTAATACTTTGGACACTATAGTAACTGCTGCAAACACAGCTTTGTCTTCACAGACTGTGGATGCAGTTCATTGCAAATGGATACTTTGGTGATGCCAACCTGGCAAGTTAGCTGTAAGTGATGACTGTGAGGCTGATGTAGAGTGCATCCAGATATAACGCAAATGATACTAACTTAATCAGTTCCTTCCTTTTAAGTAGAATATTGCAAAGACCGTGACTGTGGAGGCGGTTCACTTCATGCCACAGATGGCTCACCTGCAACTTCCACTATTGGATTGCTGGCCTTCACCATTCGTCACACTTGTCATGTTTGAATGTTGACAGCTGCTTCAATGCAAGAGCCAAAAATAGGCCTGTGATCCATATGAATTGCAATGCGTAAATTCATAACTTGGACCGTAAGCAGTTTCTCTTTAGGAAGCTAGGGGAGCATCTTAGCCAACACACCTGGTTGAAGAATGTAAGATCCTTCCAGTATCATTGTTGTTTTGGGGAGAGGCAGAAAGTGACTTTAAATCGAGTTCAGGTCTGTGCCGAGACGAACTGTGTATCAACACATTTGTGATGGGTCCTGACAGATTTATGAAAACTGTGTTCCCTTTTGGTTTTCAGTCTGTCATTAAATTGTGTAGGCATTCAGTTTTCTTTTCAATTTTACAAGAAGATCACGTCCATCCCAGACTTTAATTCTTAGTCTCGTTGTACAATAGCCCACATCTTTGGAAAATGTAGATGGGGAATATCACAATATGAAACCCAAGAAAGCTGTGGAGCAACATTAAAAAATATTTTCTTTTAAAGAAAAAGCAGAAAATTAATTGCAAAATGTCTGGAACAAATCGTAGGAACCCGCAGTGCTCAGAAAATATTGGTAAAGGCTATATACCCGATTAACAGATCTTTTTATTGGAGCAGTTGTGTCTTAATCTTGTCTTGGGTGTAATGTACATCTGAATTTCTAGACCGAATTCGCAAAGCGTTTTCTATGAGAATCAGTAGTTGAATCTTACTCCGGGCTTGGGTGAGATTTACTTGTGAATTTCCAGATCTGATTGACGAAGAGTTTTTCATGAGTATGTAAGTCTTCCTCTAGCCTCTGGTATGATTTACTCATGAATTTTCAGACCTTATTCAAAATGCATTTTTTGTCAATAGCGGACTATTGATCCAGGCGTAAGTGTAATTGTCAGACATATTTACAAAGCATTTCCTATGAATGATTTTTTTAAAGTTTCTTTATTAAATTTTCGTGGTATACATGGCAAAACCACAGCACCATGCACAACACACAAATTTTCCCAGGTGAAGGATCCACTGTGGAACAGACAGGACAATGCATGGCGGGCATACAGCACCCCTCTCCACAATCCCCATGCAAAGGCAGCAGCATCCCCATATAAGCTACGGGCTTCCTTCCAGGGGAACTCCTGGATCCCTTGTAAAATTATTAGTGGCAGGTGGAGTCAAGATGCATTCACTGGCCAGAGAACGTCTCCCTCTGGGAGCCCCACTACATCCTCCACCCCGTTAACAAAGCTATTCAGCAGCCCCGCCCATGTCAGTAAGTCCTCTTGTGCCTTGCCATCATGTCTAGACAGTTTAATGTGCTTCTCTTCTGCAAGGGACAATCCTTAATATCTTTGTATCACAAGGGAACTTGAGGACTTCTGCTACTTAACTGGCAGATCGCAACCCTTCTGCAAGCTAGTACCAGCATCAGGTTTAAGCATTTATATTGCATCTTCATGCCCTTGTGCTTAGGGACCACCGCAGTGGCCCAGGGCCCAAGGGATGCTTATAACCCCTGTCAATGTAGCAAAGACAGACTCCCAGTAACGCTGCACTGGGGGCAATCCCAGGCCAGGTGTAGGAATCGGGACCCTCTCCGTCTGGCACCTGGGATACATAGGACTCCTGCTTCCATAAACCTTACTAAGGATTATTGGGATAAGATATATACAGAGTTAAAAACGGAATTGCTTGAGCCAGAGTCTTGCATTATTCGAGACTGCTCACGCACCCTATCCCATACCTTGTCTGTGGGCTGGACCCTTATGTCAATCATCCAGTCGGATTTTCCACTTGACTTTCCGCGGGGAGCATTACTCTTTAAGGCTCTGTACATATGCATTATTGTGTGCCGCAAGGTGCCCAGTTGAAGGATAGCCTCTAGTGTCCTGGAGGGGGAAAGAGACTGTGGGACGCTAGTACAAATTTCCGGAACGGTCCTTGCCAGCTTTTCGTATTGGAGGAACTGACCAGGGTCCACATCAAACATGTCTTGTTCTTCAGGGAACAAGAGAAAGGTGTCACCTGGGTACACATCGTCCAGGGTCTCACAGCTCCCGTGTTCCACTTAGGCCGCTTGATGTGCTGCCATTGACCTCGAAGAAGCGTGTGCAGTGGCCACTTCTCAAGGTATTTTTCACATTTGACCTACACGGCTGTTATGTTTGAACTTTAAAGCTCACCTGTAACCATTCCCCTTCCATATAGGGTACACCCATATTTACAAGACTAGACAAAAATGCTTTCACAAAGCCTCGCATTGACCAGCCAAGCTAGGGTTTAGTTGTAAGTAAATAAGCAATGGTAACATACCCACACATAAAAGGAATATCTCTCATCAACGTTTGAAATAACTTGCACTCCATTTTGAGTTTTCTTGATTTCAGATCTATATATCTGCCAATGCTATGGAGTAAAGTTAATAACTTATTTTGGTCCACTGGTGTGGCACCAATGTTTACGAATAATTGATCAATCCATCTACCACAACCTTTGCACTTTTTCACAATTTTCTTTAACGTTTTATTGTCCAATAAGCTCTCCATGGCCCGAGGAGAACCTTAAATCAAGTGGATCGAAACCAACGGCGGTTTCTCCTGAGGGTGGGGTAGTATCGCTCCCCCCCCTGCTGTGAGCTGCACGTGAAAAAATAAAATGGCAATAAAATAATTTCATTGCCATTTCGTTTTTTACCGTTGTGTACGTCGCAGTGTCCTTGAGCCAAGAGATATGCTGGGCGTGTCCTCTGCTGCTGATTGGCAGCATGGATGGCTGGAGCAGTGGCTGGCCAGACGCTCCAAACTGCACATGCCAGTATGGCCAGCTGTCTTGCGACGTTCAGCCTGTTATGTGCACTTTGAAGCTCTTTATCCCATGCTGCCTTAGGCAGCCGGGTGGAAAGCAAGCACAGGCCTCTAGGGTCTGAACAAGCATCCGGCCAGCCTGTGCCATCCAATGCTGGTGCTTCTTTTATGCTGATTTATAGCATGAGAGCAGCATCTGGATTTGCTAGGGGAGCTCCACAGCAGTCTGCAGTTTCGGAACACCGAGGAAGACCCGTAGCAGTGGGCAAGTACCATTTATTTTAATTTTATTTACTTTAAATGTTAGTATAGTATATATCGGGCTTTTGGAGAAAAGGGTTATTTTATTATGGGCTATTGGAGGGAGGGGATGTTTTATTATGAGTTTTTGAAGGGGGTTGTTTTATTCTGTTGTTTGGAAGCGGTGGGGGCACTTTGCTTGCCCTGCCATTTTCAATGATTACCAGCCGCCCCTTGTCAAAATGCGTTGAAATGTGGAATTAGGGTATTGATTTAAAAAAAACTCTGAGTGAACTCCCATTAGCATGAGCCTCTCCTTGCCAAAGGACTTATTACGACCCATAGCTTGCTCAAAAATTGAGTATGGACATTAGGCATTTCAATTTGGACATTTGACGGTACCATCATGTTCTAATGTATTGTGCTGAAAAGTGTTAAGATTATTTCACTGCATCTGAATTTTAATTCAGCACATAGTGGTGTAGGTATAGCACAAATTAGTTCTGTGGTTGATGGTGTTTGCTGAAAATGTTGAATTATGCTCTGTCATTAATAGCTCATGTCGTGTATGATATACACATGATTTTGATATAAATTCAGTCAATTGAATTCATGTGATCAGGTAAATTAAGTGTCTTGATCTTTCCAGTAAGTAATCATTCTTACTCATTCAGGCAAGGTACTTTATTTCATTGCTCTTGTTAATTGTGGTCCAACCTTAATGGATTAGAAGGATCAAGCCCCTTGGTTATATTTCTTCAGTTTCCAAGATCAGTAGTGCTGATCACTGAACTTTAGGTACAAAAGTCTCCCCACTCCTAGCAAAAATAACTTTAGCAATAGAAGTAACCTAGGTACCCTTTGGTAACATGTGAAGGAGCGATGAAGAGACTCCTTCCAACACCAAGAGAGAACTCCGAGGTCAAAGGAGAAGAAACACTTGCACCGGCTGTCTTAACTAAGGGAGAAAAAGAAAAGAGGAAAAAGTAAAACTTGTAGTCTATTCTTTTTCAGTCTGTGAGCGTGGAGGCCAGGACAGTGTGCATAGTATTGTTCACAAAGGCTGACCCCAACTCAGCAATTCTTGCCCCCACCACTTCCCCCTCCCCCCCAAACTCCCTCCCACCGAGAGTCACTGGAGAATGCATTATCAAATATAAAGACATCCACAGGACATGCTCAGGGGCCTGAAGACTACGTTACAACCTGTCACTACTCCACCCCTGTCTGGGTGCCGTCGATGAAGAGCCCTCCAGTGACTGCCCCTGCATTCAGAGGGCACTATCCTTGCCCACTACCAGCCTCCCTGATTTCCTCTTGCTCCGTTGCCTCGTCCTGCAACCTAGTCAAGATCCATTGAGAAGGAACCTGGATCTTGCTGCCTCCAATGCCACACACGCCTGGGGGCGCAGTCCTGCTGCAGTCCCCATCTCCAGCGAGTCCCATGCCTGCCTGGGAGTTGTGAAGAAGTGCGCCCTGTCTGCATATTGTGCACAGAGTTTGGCAGGAAACAAGAGCATGTATTGCAGGCCCAGCGGTGAAAGCTTTTGTTATACAGGCTCAAATGTGTGCTATTGGGGCTGTACTCTTCGGGTGTAGTCTGGTAAAATTTGAATCACAGTACCTTAATGGCAGATATCAGAGAGTTCAACTGTCCTTGTAGTTGAGTATTTTTGTGATGATGGCTCGTGGAGGTAGTGATGGTGGCGTGAGTGCCCTATGCGTCCTCTCAACAATGAAAGAGGTAGAAAGTCCTGAAGGGGTGGGGTATCCCTGATCCATTGCTCCAGGAAAAGTTCTGGATGGTAGCCCTCCACCCGCTCTTGCAGACCAACAAAGCGCCAGTTGCTGCTCCTTGCCCGGCCTTCAGCATCCTCCACCCAGGCATCAAGTTGGTTCGCCAAAGTTGACAGAGTTGACCGAAGTTTATAGGTCAATTCCTGCTGCATTTTCTGAACTGCTTTCTCTGTTTTTGTGGCATGCTTGCTTACCTTGCAAAGGTCGGATGGAAGGACCTCAATGGAGATTGCGTCCACTTTTGCCTCAATCGTTTCACTCGACTTTTCAGTGGCCGCTACAGTTTGTGCCCCAGAGGTGACGTCTGGGTGAGCTGACTGCGCAGACCTTGCTGGGTTTCGGCAAACTGGTCCATCTTAGTTTGGTGCCCAGCCCACATCACCTTATCTTTCACCATGATTCTACTTCGCACCGCTATCCACTCTGAGCAGAAAGGAGATGTAGGGCCAGTGGAGCATTACCCCGAGCCTCAATGCTGCAAGACCCCCAGGTGGGAATACGTGATGGAGAAGAAGAAAAAAGATCCACTTAACCACAGGTTGAGAACACTGCAGGCAGACGTCCAGGCTACACAGTAGGGAACCTCGGCATGGATTTGCACTCTGGAGGGGGTGAAGGAATCACCACGGGTCAATGCAGACTTCCCTTCGCCGACTGACCAGGGACCCACAGTTAGTCAGCCCATAGGGCTCAGCCACTGTCTGAGGATAAACGTCGGGAGTACCTTGCCCCACAGGGGTTCCACAGATTTGGTCTTCGGGGTGGCCCGAATCAGAAGGGGGGGGGGTGGAAGAGCCCAGCGATCACCTGCTGCTGCTCCACTGTTCTCTGTGTAGCTCTTAATTCCCTTAGTTGCTCTCTCAGGATGAGCGCTATCCCGTTTATCTTCTGCAGGGATCCTTCTGGCAGGGACACCCACCCTCCAGGGCCCCCCACTGGCAAAGGAAGGGGAAGGCAGTTGTCCTTGCCATCTATTTGCTCTCCTGGTGGCAAGGCCTTGCGCTGTTCTCCCTGTGTAGTCAGTCTCAGGGCATCCATGACCCCTTCCTCTCAGGGCCCCTGGGCTGGGCTGGTTCCTCCCCGCAGAGTACTCTTCTCAACAATCGAGCCCCTGGGCTCCTAACAACATAGAGGAAAGCAGGAGCCACGAGGTCACAGTCACACATGGAGCAAGGCGACTCCCATGTCTCAAGAGCTCCAGGCAGGGCCTACTCCACCTCACAGGGCAGGCCTTTCCACTGCCCCACCCTGGCCCCCGTGGAACCTCTCATCTATGGGGGAGGGAGGGAGGCAGCAGCGCCCCTCTCTGCAATAGGGCCATCCTTACCCACACCTATCTGAGAACTGGGGAGGTAGCTGGCACTCCGCAAGGCCCTGAGCCTGGTCGACTTCACCCCTACCGAGAGCACTCCAGCGTGGAGCAATTCCCCACTCTCCCTCCAAGGCCCCTCTCACCGTCAAGAAGGAGAGGAGGCAGCTGCGCACCACAGATAACCAGTCCCAACCCTCTCGGGTCTCTAGGCCCATGCAAGCAGCCTACACCTCTGGAGCTCTCCTAAATCTGCCCTTACATTTTTTAGTTTTGCACTTGATTTTGATTGGGGATTTTCGGGTACAAAATGATGATAGCTCATGCCTACTGACACAGCTTCTCATAATTTAAAGGGAAGGGACCTAGTGAAGATGCATTTTTAAATGTCACTTTGTGGACTGAAGTATATGTATGTGGCTACGTTCATCTATAGTTCATCCAAATATCAAACCTTAAAATATTTAGTCTGTCCTATAAAAATGATGTATTGCTCATGCTAATGTGCATAGTTGCAGAAACATTAGACTCAGATTAGACTCATAGCACCAGAGGCAGAATTGGGAGAACAACACAAGGCACTCTAATTAAATCACCCCAACCCCTGCTGTTGCCTTTAATAGCCACAAGTGATAAGTGTTGTATTTAAAGACACATTTATCTCTTTTCATGTGATTTTCATAAAAAAAAGTTTTCAGCAACAATTAATTGCAAGTAAAGTACCTGTTCATTCTAGTAGTGCCTGCCTTTACATACAATTGCAAACATTTATCTAGAAAATCACTGAGTCAGTCAGGTATTTAACACACACATCCTGCTCCATACTTATTCCCCATAAATTCAGTTCTTGCAATGCTTTTGCACTTTTGGTGGCACTTGGAATTAGGCGACATTGAGGCACCAGGTTGTGAGGCAGAGTTTACTACATTATGAGATAAGAAAGGGCAAATAATGCAACATAATGTGGCATGTTCTTTGGCAGTGCCATTTTGCTTCATTTAAGCACACATACTGTGCAGCAAAACGTTTCACATCATTCATACCCATTGAACACATAAGTACAACCATTAGTAACTGGTTGATGAGTGGTTAATCTTTGTAAACAGTCTGCCATAGAACAGCACCATATGGGGGACTTTTTATATAACATTTGATCCATTGGAGCTGTTTTTTTATCACGATAGTATGTAGCCGGTGTAGATTATGTGGCAAGTGCAGCAGTTAGGTCTTATAGGGTACTGGGTCTCAGACCCGGTAGTTATTAAAAGGGCAAATTGAAACAGGCCACTATTGGTCCCTATATTCAGGTCTTTCATTTTAATGGCAAAAACCACTGATCGATTTCTGAACAATGAATGTGGAAAACGTCAAGATATTCTTCCAAGTGATTTAGTTCCTGTTTATATTTTTTCACGTGTTACTTAATCTTGCATTCCATAAGAGTGTTAGCTATTTCTAAAATGTTGGTTTGGGGTATTTCTTTCGTGTAGAATATTACTTTTGTGTAGTCCATACTTTGAACTGAATCGCCACCTTCCAGGTGTTTATAACAGGCCACCATTGAGAGCTCTGGAATTGAGGCAGAAAGCTTGCAAGTTTCACACAGTGCCTAACAGTGGGTCAATAGATGCTCGAAGTACCTAGCCATCCAATCCTTGTCTTTTCTGCAGAGCGCACAACGCAGTGGTCCTGTATTTCTGTTGCGATTGTGATTCTGTGCAAATGTGTGGAAAGGAAGTGCACAGTTGTCAAAATATTGACAAGGCGAACGTTTAAAAAAAAAAAGAAAATGCAGTGTTGACAGGTGAGTGTGTATCTTGTGTGTTTGGGGGAGGCAAAGTGAAGGAGGTGCGAGAAAGTGCATGAAACGCGGGTCCTGAAGAGGAAAGAGATGCAATGCAAGAAAGGCAGATGGACAAGATGTGGCGTGAAAAAGGGCATAGATAGGGTGATTAAAAAAACTCGTAAGACCATTTCCCCTTCCACAGGCATTAGTAATGTTAAATTTACAGTCACAAAATTTCAGACTTAAAACATTTTCAATATTAATTGTTTAAAACAAAATCATTGCTATTTATTTATCTTAAACAGCTAACAACCACTGGCAAATCCAGGAGTCCTGGCTGGTTTTAAGTGTATATCAATAGTTGTGTTATATGGCTGGATTCAATAACTGAAAACTCTGAGAAGAATCATAATACCGGTTGGGTGGCATACTAAGGGAATCACAGAAACTTAGTTTACATGTTTAAGTCACACCCTTAATTACACAGGCCATGCTAAAATTTTATGAACCCTCCACTTTTGTCATCCCACTTAAAGCCCTACAAGCAGTAAATCCAGAATTATGTTTAAAACGTTGTTGACTCAGAATCGCATTATTCTGATGGTCCCATCTATCAGAGGCAGGGGCAACTCCTCCATAAGGGCAGAGGAGCATTGTCACCCCGTCCCTCCCCCACCAGCAGCAGCAGCTGCAAACCTTTTCCCAAAAAATGATCATAAACTGTGTTCATGATTGTTTTTGGGGGAAAGGGGTGGGGCCACGGGGGTGACGAGCAATGAGGGGAAGTGCACAGCACTCCCCCTCAGAGCGCATGTGTGTTTGGCCGGCCGTCTTGGGCCGGCCAAACACGCATGAGCAGTGGCTGGGCTGGAGAGAGCCTGCACAGGCTCCCAGTCTGCCTGGGAGCGCCCTGGCTTGGTGCTCCCAGCCAGTTCTAACACTGCTCTAAGCAGCGTCAGGATTAGCGCAGGGCAGGCTGGAAGCCTGTGCCTGCCTGCAGTGAGATGGGAGGAGGCAGAGGCACGGCACGGGAGTTGAGGTAAGTGTTTTTTAAAAATTATTATTTATTTTATTTAATTCTTCTACCCCAGTGCGCGCAGCACCTCCCCTTTTTAATTAGCGTGAGCCTCGACTGATTAGAGGAGTAAATGTACACACAGGTTGACAATTTCACATACCATAATAGTGTCATTGAATAGTACAGTTTTCTTTTCAATTTTCATTTGAAATGTATTTGTCTTTTTCTTAGCTGAAGTAGGCTCACAGCGGTCTCAAGTCTTTTTGGGAGCACCTATTTATACACAGGTTTCCTCTCGAGTCTCCTTTGCATCCTTTATAAACGAATATTATCGGCACTAATTAGTACCTGGACTTCAGTCATGAATGGAATGTTATTTAGTGATGGGTATGCCCCGACATGAATGTGTCACAGGAACCCAGATATACCTCATAGATTAATACAAGCATTTATTCGATCTCTCTCTATGTTGTTTGTACCAGTTGATACCCTAAGTGTTACTGATATGTACAGGCATGGATCCTGCGATCCGTGTGCTTTGGGACTAGAACACCACCTCACTGATGAGGCATAAGGAGACTGAAAGTGGTCTGGAGCGGCTTCTGTCCCTTTCTGGAGGGGACATGCCCTGGCAGTTGTTTCTGCAGGACTGTTCCTACTGGTGTAGGATCAAGGCTGACTTCCAAATGGCTACTGTAAGGAAATGCCTCCTTGGCATGGTTACCCCCTAACTTTTTGCCTTTGCTAATGCTAAGTTTTGATTGAAAGTGTGCTGGGACCCTGCTATCCAAGCCCTAGCACCAGGGTTCTTTCCCTAAACTACACCTTTGTCTCCACAATTTGACCAACCCTGGCACTCAGATAAGTCCCTTGTAACTGGTACCCCTGGTACCAAGTGCCCTGATGCCAGGGAAGGTCTCTAAGGGCTGCAGCATATCTTATGCCACCCTGGGGACCCCTCACTCAGCACATGCACACTGCCTCACAGCTTGTGTGTGCTGATGGGGAGAAAATGACTAAGTCGACATGGCACTCCCCTCAGTGTGCCATGCCAACCTCACACTGCCTGTGGCATAGGTAAGTCACCCCTCTAGCAGGCCTTACAGCCCTAAGGCAGGGTGCACTATACCACAGGTGAGAGCATATGTGCATGAGCACTATGCCCCTACAGTTTCTAAGCAAAACCTTAGACATTAAAAGTGCAGGGTCGCCATAAGAGTATATTGTCTGGGAGCTTGTCAAACACGAACTCCACAGTTCAATAATGGCTACGCTGAAAACTGGGAAGCTTGGTATCAAACGTCTCAGCACAATAAATGCACACTGATGCCAGGGTGCAATTTATTGTAACATACACCCAGAGGGCATCTTAGAGCTGCCCCCTGAATACCAATCCGACTTCTAGTGTAGGCTGACCAGTTTCTGCCAGCCTGCCACACACCAGACATGTTGCTGGCCACATGGGGAGAGTGCCTTTGTCACTCTGTGGCCAGGAACAAAGCCTGTACTGGGTGGAGGTGCTTCTCACCTCCCCCTGCAGGAACTGTAACACCTGGCGGTGCAGAGGCTCATGTCTTTTGTTCAGCGCCCCAGGGCATCCCAGCTAGGGGAGATGCCCGCCCCTCCTGCCACTGCCCCCACTTTTGGCGTCAAAGCTGGAGGAGATAATGAGAAAAACAAGGAGGAGTCACCCACCAGTCAGGACAGCCCCTAAGGCGTCCTGAGCTGAGGTGACCCCTGCCTTTAGAAATCCTCCATCTTGAGTTTGGAGGATTCCCCCAATAGGATTAGGAATGTGCCACCCTCCCCCAAGGGAGGAGGCACAAAGAGGGTGTAGCCACTGGCTACTGCCCTCCCAGACCTAAACATACCCCTAAATTCAGTATTTAGGGGCACCCCAGATCCCAGAAAATAAGATTCCTGCAACCTGAAGAAACAAGAAGGACTGCTGACCTACAAGCCTGCAGAGAAGGAGGAAGACGACAAGGGCTTTGGCCCCAGCCCTACCGCCTGTCTCCAACTTCGAAAACCTGCAACCAGCAACGCATCCGACAGGGACCAGCGATCTCTGAAGACTCAGAGGACTGCCCTGGACTAAAGCACCAATAAACTCCCGTGAACAGCGGCCCTGTTCAAAACCAGCTACTTCTTTGCAACAAAGAAGTAACTTCCAAAGACTGCACGTTTCCCGCCGGAAGTGTGAGACTTCACACTCTGCACCCGACGCCCCCGGCTCGAGATTCAGAGAACCAACACCTCAGGGAGGACTCCCCAGCGACTGCGAGCCCGTGAGTAACCAGAGACAACCCCCCCTGAGCCCACACAACGATGCCTGCAGAGAGAATCCAGAGGCTCCCCCTGACCACGACTGCCTGTAACAAGGGACCCGACGCCTGGAACCAACACTGCACCCACAGCCCCCAGGACCTGAAGGAACCGAACTTCAATGCAGGAGTGACCCCCAGGCGACCCTCTGCCTAGCCCAGGTGGTGGCTGTCCCGAGAAGCCCCCCTGTGCCTGCCTGCACCACTAGAGTGACCCCTGGGTCCCTCCATTGTTTTCTATCTAAAACCCGATGCCTGCTTTGCACACTGCACCTGGCCGCCCCTGTGCCGCTGAGGGTGTGTTTTGTGTGCCTACTTGTGTCCCCCCGTTCTCTACAAACCCTCCCTGGTCTGTCCCTGCCCCCTGAGGACACGGGTACTTACCTGCTGGCAGACTGGAACCAGAGCACCCCTGTTCTCCATAGGGGCCTATGTGTTTTGGGCACCTCTTTGACCTCTGCACCTGACCGGCCCTGAGCTGCTGGTGTGGTAACTTTGGGGTTGCCTTGAACCCCCAACGGTGGCCTGCCTATGCCCCAGGACTGAGACTTGTAAGTGTTTTACGTACCTCCTAATCTAACCTTTACTTACCTCCCCCAGGAACTGTTGATTTTTGCAGTGTGTCCACTTTGAAAATAGCTTATTGCCATTTTTTACAAAGACTGTATATGATAATGCTTTTATTCAAAGTTCCTAAAGTATCTAAGTGAAGTACCTTGCATTTAAAGTGTTTACTGCAAATCTTGAACCTGCGGTTCTGAAAATAAACTAAGAAAATATATTTTTCTATATAAAAACCTATTGGCCTGGAGTAAGTCTTTGAGTGTGTGTTCCTCATTTATTGCCCGTGTGTGTACAACAAATGCTTAACACTACCCTCTGATAAGCCTACTGCCTGACCACACTACCACAAAATAGAGCATTAGAATTATCTAATTTTGCCACTATCTTACCTCGAAGGGGAACCCTTGGACTCTGTGCACACTATTTCTTACTTTGAAATAGTATACACAGAGCCAACTTCCTACAGCTATTCTCTGACTAGAGTGGCACATGGGGGAAAATGATGGACTGGGATGCGACCCCCTAGCAATCCCCGTTGGCAGTGGTTAATTCAAACATTCTTTTCATCACTTTGTTGTTTGTTGCATGTAATTTAGGGTGTCATTCACCAGAGGTTTTTCAATGTTTGGGATCCACAAATTTACAAGAAATGTGGTTTGGAGCATAGGTATGGTTGTACAATCTATTTGGACACTTAAAGGACAGAGTAAGACAGAATTAACAAAAAAGCACAGTGCATTGCAATACGTATTACCAAGTTGTTAGAGACAATTTTGTTTGTGGCAGTATTTTCCAACTAATACACATTATTCATATTATTCAGGTCTGTTTGTTAGTTCTAGACGAGGCATTGATCATCTGTTCTGCAACTATAGTAGAAGACTCCTGGGATTAGTCTCTTTTATATCCCTTTTCACTTTTCCACTCCCCTCACCCCACCCTGTTTCTTCATAAATCATAGCATATGTTTTGAGAGCATATTGTTCATTATATCCTAATACATATGTAAACTGCTATGATCCAGGTTGCATTTTTGTCCTTTTTGTTAATCTCAGTTGCTAATTTGTATTTCCATGTTGTAATCTTGACGCTCAACTACAGGAGCCTATTACTTTGGATCCTGCATCCAAGACATATTCCCATCGATGCAGCACCTTTTAGGGAAAATTGCTCCATATCAAGGGGAATTTTGTGCATGGCAGAAGCTTGCTTCTGTCAAGGCTTTTGATAATTTTTCGCTGGATACTCTTATATAGAGTGAATGAAATTAGGCTTTATTGTCCCGAGCAGATAGTTTTCCTGCTATATTTACCCGTGTACACTCCTGTAAGGGATGAGGTCCATTCAACTGCTGGTACAGAGGAATCTGGTGATGGTCTGCAGTGGCCACTTCACTTGGTCACCATCATCCATATTTGGACCCATGACAGAAGAATTACTGCTGTGAAATTAGAGGTCTCTTGAGATTGCCATTCTGCCTGTCAGTAATCCTAGTGGTATTACATACCTTTAGCAGTGCAACAACAGCCAGGTAGGAAACGTTTAGCCAGTGGAATTTATATTTCAATGCTTTTAGCAACAAGCCCAATACTGCTGTAAACAATATGCAATAATGAACATTTGTGCAGATACATTTTAATTTTCGTGCTCAGCATTGGACTTCTGCAACATCTGAACGTAACGAAACTTCACACTTCGAAGACAGTTTATCGGTTTTACCGATTAAAGAATACCTCGGAGCTGAAGCTGTTTTGGGTTGAAAATTCCATTGTTTTCGGCAAGTTTGCTTTCTGTAGTGATGGTTGATTGTGGTAATTTAGTGACTGCCAGCAGTAGTGTTCCCCATACTTAAGCGTTTCTCACCAGTTGACAGTATTTTCTCATTTTGGAATCAATAGGATTTAAATCTAGTAAAACCATCATGGGTTTAAGTCCCAAAAAAGTACATTGACATCTGTGCACTTACTCCTGCGCGCAGGTGTAAATGTATGCCTTCTGGGGATTCACAAACATTCCCATTAGTAAGCCAGGCCTTCTATGCCAGTCACAGCTTTCCAGCCGTACTACTGGCAGTGTTATGTCCCATCTGCTGTTTGCCTGGTGCACAGGTAGCAAGACACCTCCCTGCGCGGGGGAAAGGCAGTCTATGGTGCAAATGCACACGTTTTCTTTATTTTTTTTCAACAAGGTAAACCCTCTTTACACCTGAGAAATGCCTTCGCCTATAGCCCTAGGACGTGCGCGGGTGATCCGGCTCCATTCCCATCCTGGGAGGGGAGTTTATTTTATGTAGTCCTTTGCTGGAGTACATCTTCAGTTATTTTTCGGGTGGGAAGGGGGTTAGAGGGACGTTTGTGAGTGGCGAAACAACTCTGGGGTTTGTGGTCATTCACAGGCACTCGTGGCAGACCACCTCTTGCTTCCACCCTTGTGTGGGTCCTACTGCTGCATTGTTGTATGGGCGCTTGTGGCATGCGATTATACAGTATTAAAACTATTTACGCCTGCCTGGAGTTCTTATGTAGATACGCGACTGGCAGGAGAGGGGATCTTTTCAGCGGGAAACATAGATTACTAAACTACACGTACATCGCTCTGTAGATCGGCCCAGTGCTTAATTTGTAAATAAAAAGGTGCCGGTGCCCAAAGCCCTCCTCTTAAACACGTGGCTACTGCAATTAAATGTGAGAGCACAGAATACTGAGGCGGCATAATCCTGAAGCCTTCTCGGGCCTCTTCAATCCCTATAAAGTCACCCCTGTCCCTTCAGCTCACTCTAGCAGCTTTCTGCTTTCTCCCTTTGTGACGCTTTTTAACTTCCTCCGTCTGTCCCATATGTGTCTTTTGCTCGCAGCAAATGCTTGAGGCAAAAGAATAAGCCCCGGCCCTCAAAAATAACTGCCGGTGCTCAGCACCGGAAAACAACAAGCACACATTAAGCACTGGATCGGCCCACTATGGCTACAAGAGTATAAAGTAAATGCAAGATTTGTTGGATTCAAAGGCCACCAGATCTACCTGAGCCTGATTTAGTTTAAGGCTCTTCTACCATTTTATAGGTTTGAAATGCTTTTAATGTGTCAGTATCGTGGCTTATTGGCCCTCATCTGAACTAAGGGAGAGGTAAATACCTCCTGTGTATACAGCTGTATGGAACGATCTGCATCAGTCATTACGTCGAGTAAGTAGCTTTTGTTCTCATTTGGAGCACAAAATATATCACTCATGAGAACTTGAGGAGTGCCGCTTTCACGGCAATTCACCAGTTACCTCCCCTCCAGTAATGTGGACGTTCTTATAATACGGAGTCTAGCGGCTTTGTTTGTGCCGCGGTCCCCATCACATGCGCCATTTTTACAGTTGGTCCCAGTATTTGTAGATCGGAGCCACTGGACTGTAGCATTCTCGTTTACTAGGACGGCTCTTGCAACAGTCACCTTGAAGGTTTCACTGGCTCACAATAAATCCAAGCTCTTGCCCCTTTCCAGCTAATCGTAGACCAGGAGATACGCCATGATGTCCGCCCGGGGCACCCATAGGACAATACCAGGGCCCGACAGTTTTTGAATAAGTCCGCAGGGTGGGGAAGGGGGCTCCGTGTACATTGCGGAGGGCCCCCTCAAGTTTCATGACCCAGTGGCAGTAGCATACTAGTATCCGCAAACATAGTGCGTAAAAGATTATGCTGTGGCTGGGTTTTTACTCGCCTCGTCCCTAGCTCACACCCAAGTGCTGCAAAGGTTATTATCGCGCTCACACCTGATGTTTATATGGTGCGAGTCCGGCAGCAAAGGCCCCGGGACCAAAACGCCGCGTCCCCTTTGTTCTCGCACTAAATCTGCACTCTTCTAATCAGGGAGCACAAGATTATCTCCGAAATCTTTTGAGGGGATTATGTGCGAAACTCCTCTGAAACACGGACAGAGACCTGACCTGGGAGGGCCTGGCGCTTGAAGCATTTCCTCCTGCAATCGGAGCCGATTCGGCGTCCCATTAACAGCTGCTGTGGTGGTTGGAACAGATGTGTGGCTATGGCCAGAACACTTACATCGTGCACTATACACACGTTGCCATCTCTAGGCCCTACGATAACTACGCCAACAGAAAGTCAGTAGGAAGAGATACATTTTAATCTTTGATTTGAAAGTGATGACGGCGATTTCCAGTAGCAGAGCTGAGAGGGGAATTCCGAAGTCTAGCGCCAAGTATAGGAGCAGCAGCTTTCCTCAACTGAAGTTGTTGGATAACGTTTACCAAGGCCAGGTGCGTAGCAGTGCTAGAGTGAATGTAGGTGTGACACGCACACAGTTCACAAGGCCTGTCCTTGAGTCAGTCATCTCAAATGCCCTGCCTCACCATTCAGAATGTCCGGCCTTCATGGGAGCCAGGGGTTGTATTTCATTTGTGTGAGACCTGGTTCCTCTGTCCCAGGGTTGAAGTCGTTCACCAGCGGTGTACTACCGCAGCAGTACTATTAGACCTCAGATTGAATTAAGAAGCACTGCTCTTGATTTCTATTCGTAACACGGAAGAGCAGTCCAAGGCTTGCCCAAGGAGATGATGAGGGTCCGATCACAGTAACGCAATAATCCTACCCTTCAGTCAGAGCTTTACTTCGTACAAAGAAACATTTGACAAAATTCGATACATCAACCGAGGTTGAACATGGAAAACTAGATCTCTGTAGCTCCCGCCTAGCAAGAGATTTGACTCCAAACGCTGTTACAGCACTTGCACAGAAAGGGTTATATTTTCTGTTAACATTGGAGTCTGTTGCCAATTTTAGTCCTTGAGAGTATTTGCTACCACTTCCTGACTTTGAGAGCACGAGTGCAAGATTTACAGGTTGTTAACTATTTGCTTCAGCTGAAATGTGTGTTCAACAGCATGCTTACAAGCATGGGCTCTCAGAGTGTGCACCATTCCTTGCCCGAGGGGGGCAGTCCAAACAGTAGCTGGTTCCTAAAGTCTCTTAAAGACACTTCGTCATGGTAATTAATTTTGCTGTTCTTCAAAGGCTGACATAACCCCTTTGTTTGCACAGCCGCATTTTGTATTTTGTTTTGCCAAACAAAGAGCTGAATGAAGTTGCCATGCCACAAAACCTCAGGGGCCCAAAGAAATGCCCGCAAACCAACAAAAATGAACAGAGTCTAGGCCACAGAACTCCACAAGCTCACAGGCTATGGACAATAGGGGACTATAGATAGTTCTAATGCCATACACTAGAATCCCTGTGAAGAGCTCAAGATGTGGAAAAGAGCCTACAGCCAAAGAGCCAGTGAAAAATGTATAGCGCCAAAGGTACTCAAAGGTCCAGAGCAACAAATTCAGGCATCCTGTCCAACCAAGACAAAACTGAAGACAACAAAGCTAGATTTCAGATGCAAATATCTCCAGAACTACATGATGGATTACAATGCGCTAAAAGGCTCCATACTCTGGGTAGCTTTACTAAATTAAGTTTCTGAATAATATGGCTACAGGATCTAGTCAAAGCTCCAGCAGGCAAGTGTGGGAGAAGGCACCATCCCATGTGTCACAGATGGACTCAGTTGAAGGGGGCTCACCTCAGGTGATGCAGATAGATGCAGTTAAGCAATGTCCTTTAGCAGCGTTATGAAGGAACCTTGTGCTCTGTAGTTGTTGTAGTCATTCACTGGCCCCACAGGTCTACTGGTTACAGCTGAGCTCTGGCAATCCTGGCTAGCAAGGACCTCTCCTCAGAAGGTGCAATACAATGGCTTTTTCCCACATTCTACAGTCTTCCTCTCACAGGTCAAATACAGCACCTCTTCCTGAGTTCTTGGGTCCAAGCGTATTCTAGGCTTGGAAGTGTTACATCCCCTTGCAGAGTCAAGATCACAAGTCAAGCCTCATGTGCATATCCACTGTGGAAAAATCCTGGAGCATGCTGTTGATCTAAGCAGCCAGAATGTATGCTGAGAACTGTCTACTCGGCTTTCCTGCAACATTCAAATCCTGGAGGGTTTTGCCAATCAGAAGTAGCATAAATGCTGTATGATCCCTTCATGCCTGGCCCAAGGACAACATGAGCCTCTTCTGGGTTGGTTCCAATTAACCCAGGTGAAATGTTATTTGGATACCAGAGAGCAGATCACACCTCACAGAGAAATAGATAAGACAGACAGAGGGAACAGGCACTGGAAGTCTTCTGGCAGAGGCCCAAAGGCTGAAAGCCTGGTGCTCCCACCCACTGTCGTACCGTGCTATTTTGCTAGGGACGTAAGAGGGAAAAGTAATGTAAAATAGAAGATTCTCAGATCAGCGGAGACTTGGACAGGTAACATAAAGTATCCAATATTTTAGGTTGCCACAGCTACGGTACCCGCAATTAATTCCACTCTTCACTCTATCAAACACATTCCAGCCTCTCACATTTAGCACTTAGAAATACAGCATGTACACGCACTTCCATAGATGTCCCACACCTATGAAAGTAAAAGATCACACTTACAGTGGGGCTGGCATATCCCTTACAAGGAGTAGGTCGGTAGGCTTCTCCTGGCAGCTTTAGGGGAAAAGGACTGCTGCGTCACTGGATAAAATATTGCCCCACTACCAGTCCTACATATCCTGGGTAAAGAGGGCAGTGCCATTCTCTCGAATAGGGGCACTTTGGGTGCCCTTTTAACTTCAGAGCACAACCTAGGGTCTCAATTGCATTAAACACAGACAACCCTGAGTGAGGCCTCCTGAATTGTGAGTTCACTGGGGGGGGGGGGGGTGCAGAACAAAAAATACAGCAGGACTGTTCAGGCTAGTTAATCGTGAATGACAACCTGGCGCTGCAGATTCATGTTAAGGGACCTTCTGTCCCTGCAGTCCTTATTTGTTTCTCTCACCGCCTACATTGATCCTTTTAACGTTGAAATCTCTTCAACAAGCATACATTTGCTGATAAAAAAAATAAATATGAATTTATTTTTCCCTTTCACTGAAAGTGTGACCCTCTAGAGAGCCCGCTCCGTGTTTAAAATTAATTGCCAGGCCTGAGACCCTGACAGACTGTGCCCACTCAGACTCCTGAACAGACATACTGGCAGCCAGCATTCGATGGAAAACGAGAGTCTGATTTTTCTAATCTGAAAATGAGGGGAGGAAGAGCACCATTAATTGTGCGGGCTCTCAGGGGGAAGAGTTGATTCTGTTGTATTTTCGTTAACTACTACATCATGTTCATGTATCTCTCCTAATGGGGTTATCCATCGAAAGTCCCACCTTTTTCATTCGCAAGCAAATACATTCACAGTTAAGCCCATACATATGCGGTAGAATCACTCCCAACAAATTGTAAGTTAAGGCTAAAGAGAATGGAGAACACTGCCTTTGTGTCTGGTGTATGGTCTTGCCAAGCTAAATATAAGGTACTGAAAACAGCTGATAGAAGAGTCGTAACAATGAAAAGTTCTGTCTGTTTGTGCCAATGTCTTCAGCCAGCCACTCTTTTCTGACGACTTTCAGGAGAGGTAATCAGACATGTCTTTTTCCCCTAGTATGTGAATAGCCACCTTCCTGCGCCTGATTCGTCCCAACTTCACACTGCCCTATATCATCTCTCCTTGCCAGAATTCAATGGAATGCCCACTTTTGCCATATGTTAAAACCAATTAGGCAACATCAAATGAAGAATGTGTTCACATTCTTAGAAGTGGCCACCATGAAAAGCCCCTGGACGTATTTGGCGTTATTTGTTTTGCTCTACTTTATATTTTTTGTAGTGCCACACGTGCATCTGATTACAAGATGACAGGATACGGATCGTATACCTGACTGGTCACTACGAAGGGGCTTCTGTATACCTCCCCAGCCCCCCAAACCTAAGGGCAGCCTGGAATTAACTGTTAGTTATTTTGAAGAAACATAAAGAAGACAGAATGTTAGATTCTCATTTGACACCGATTCACTAAGGCAGTAGTTCCCAACCGCCTCAGGGGGTCCGCGACCGCTCAGAAAATTAATAGTAATAACAGATTAAGTCCCCAGCTTTCAGTAATGACTCAGTGGGGCCCCCCAGTTTCTAATATTTATTCAGTGGAGGACCCCGGGTTCCAGTAATGATAAAGTGGGGGTCCACAGAACTCAAAAGGTTGGGAACCACAGCACTAAGGCATTGGACACCTTCGCATATAAGTTCAAAATTATGGCAGTGAGTCACAAAACGAAAATTTGCACTTGCCATTTTATGTATTTCTATTTAAAATTACAACCAGTGTGGCTTAGTTTTAAATAAGAGTGTAGGAAGCTGACCCTCTATATAGTGCACTAAAAGGAAGTACACCATGCAGAGTCCAGTCGATCCCCAATTGGTTTGCAGAGGCAAAAGTAGATAGGACCAATGCTCTATTTTGTGGTAGTGTGGGCAAGCAGTTAGGCTTATCAGAGGGAGGTGCTGAGCTTTTGTTGTACTCACAGTGACAATAAATGAGATATACACAGAAAGAATAAATCTGAAACCAATTTAGAAAAATATTTATTCTTTCTATATATACTTTAGTTTATACCCAAGAACTTCATTATAAGGTAAGTACATTTTCAAGTATAAATACATTTTAATCTAAAAAATCAACACAGTGCAATTTCAGAGTGCTTCGATGTTAACCTATGAGAGAAAAACACAGTCAGCAAACAAGCACTTATTAATGACCCACAGGACTAATCTTGTAGACTTAAGGCAAGTACTGGGCAAGGGTCAGGACCACAACAACCAGTTACTCCAGGCAGCACTGACACGGCCAGGTGCAGAGGTGCAATACGTGCCAGGTTCCCAATATATTTCAACAGGGATTAGTCTCCGTGAATTTAAGCTGCAGGCCCAACTGGGGGCATCCGACTGGTAGGTCAGAAACGTGGGGTGATCGGGGATGTAGGTGCACCTTTGGTCCTCTTCACCAGGGCCAATGGATGCAGAGGTGTCCTTTGGCGTCAGGTTGACTTTTCCTGGAGCACTTGAGGTTGGGCGGTTCTGTGGTCTGAGGCTGAAGGCACAGTCGGGGGTCCAGGAGGGATAAAACCACAGTGGACTCGAGCTCAGGGGAGCTGGGGGATGTCATTGACATTATTGACTTCAACTCAGGCTGGCAGTGACGGATGCAGTGGTTGCTTTAGGTGTTGGTTTCTCTCAGTGTAGTAGCTGCAGGAGAGGCGGGCCTTCGTACAGAGGCTGGAGATGACTTCAGGAAGTCTAGGAGGGGTGAAACCACAATGGACTCGGACTCTGGACAGCTAGGGGACCTTGTTGGCACCAAAGGTCCACTCCCACTCGGGTCGGTGACAGCAGGTGTAGTGTAGTGTAGTGTTGGCGTCGGTTCTTTGCAGTTCCGGAGGCTGCAGAGTACTCTCTTTTGAGTTTGTTGGAGAGCAAGCCAGCTGACCCTGGGACTCTTGAGTCTTTTTTGAAGGAAAGCAGTCCTTCTGGGTTTCTGGAGGTTCAGCTGCAGGACAAGGCATTTTTTTGTTGCAGAGTTCGTCGAGGAGTGCAGACAGGCCGGTGGGGTTGGTACCAGGTCAGCTGCTTCTTCTCCTTTTCTGTAGGTGCATATCTTCCTTGACCTTTTCTTCATAGGTCATCAAAATCTGAGTTCTAGGGTTCAGGAGTGCCACCTAAGTACTCCATTTAGGGGTATTACAGGGAGTGCCAGATGGCAGCCATTGGGTTGCCCACCTATAGGGTGACTAAACCCTTTCTGTGACGACTTCTGCTGGGAAGTGGGCATAGCCCTAGTGGCCTAATTCCTTCCAAATAAAGATGGAGGAATTACAAAAGTGGTGTACACTTCAGCTCATCCACCTTAGGGGTGGGACTGGCATGTAGTGGGCACCCCTACTAATCTGCCTAATTTTCCTGCCTGTTCTGCTGCCAAAAGTTGGGTCAGGGCAAGGGGGTCAGTCTTTTTCGCCATCTGGATAGACATGGTTCACATTACAAAGGTGGCTAGGTGTTTGGCCTTTAAAGCTTCTCGCCCTGAAATGTCCATCCTGCTTGGGTGAGATGCTGACACCCTTGCCCAGTGCAGGCTTTCATCTCTGGCCCTCAAGATTGCTGGCTGTCACATTGGGGGGACAGAAATGTGTCTAAGGTGGCTGAACTGGTCAGGACCAGTCAGTCAGCACACTAGTAGGTGGTAGGTTTTCAGGGGGCACCTCTAAGTTGCCCTCTGTGTGCATTTATTAATAAATACCTCACTGAAATCAGTGAGGGCTTAATATTATGAGATGTTTGATACCACACACCTTAGAGTGACTTATACCTGGCACATGCAGTGGTAGGGGACCTGGCACACGGATGTGTGACAGGTTGTGTTTTCAATTTCACCAGCACACGCAGTCTGCAATGGCAGCGTTGTGTGGGTTTGGTGAGGGGTCACTGGGTGTGACACAACTGGTGCTGCAGCCCTTAGCGACCTTCCTTAGTATGCTAGGCCCTAGGTACCGGGGGTACCATATACTAGCGACTTACAGAGGGTGCTAGAGAGTGTGCCAATTGTGGAGAACAACTGTGTAGTTTTGGGAAAGAGCTCTGGCACTGGGGACCTTGGTAGCAGGGACCCAGTGCATTTGCAGTCAAAAATCACATTAGATAGCAGGCAGAAAGTGGGGGCTAGCCATGCCAAAAAGGGTTTTTCCTACAATCAGTAAATCTTTTCACATGGCCAGGTAGGGGGATACCTGGGAAAAATTGTGACACCCAGACGCTCTCAAGTCTGTGGGTAGTCACAAACGGTTTCAGGTAGTTAACACCTTAAACCAATCATAAATCTATTCTTGTTAATTTTAGGGAATAATTCATTTCCAGAGTGGGGAAGGGGAGGGAACACCCCAAGGGGTTAAGTTGGGTGTAATAAGAGAAGTTTATCCATAGCAAAAATATTTTTCCCTTCGAGGATCAATTGTTCAGTGTGAATCGCCCCTTGGGTTTCAGTTAACTTGCCTCATTATGCATACATGCCAACCCTGCTGATTCTGGCGAGACGCTACAGATCTAAAGGCTAGTCTCCTGCCTCTTGATTCCTGCATGGAAAAACCAGATTCCTCTGCGGGCTTCAGCCGACAGGGCCTGGTCTTGTGTAACTTTGAGTATGCACTGCCAGTAAACTGCTCCTGCAGGCCAGTGAACAGCATGTTTGTCATGCTCTCTCTGCCTGCCACAGCGCTGTCTCCGTGCTCCTGACAGGTAGGGAAAAAAACAGTACGTTTGCTTATATGATCCTGCAGCAGCAGACTTGCAAATCACAGGCATTGACAGCAATCCGATTCAGGCCCAATAGAAGTCAATGGGGAGAAATACATTCTCCCGATTTTGTTCTAGAAATCTCCCACTTTTCTCTTCTAAAATGTTGACATGTATGCTTTATGAACTGCATACACGCGCTCTCGTGACGCTGCTAGATCGGTGACTTCATAGGAGTACTCTTGGAATGCTTAGTGAATTCCAAGAAAGGCCGGATTGGGTTCCATGGTAAGAATAAGCCTAACCGACGTGAGCACGGCCGTGTCAAGTTTAAGACGTCAGAACGTTTTCACGTAGCATTTCTCGTGCACTTGTTTGCATAGCAGTTCTTTTTATTTTAGTTAAAAGGATGTCTGTGACAGAACCGCATGACGGCCTGTGGAGATTGAAAAAAGCTCTAGTCTAAAGACGAGCATAATGTACTCTCTTGATTGAGGCATGTTCCCTTTTACAGCGTTCCTGGCAGTTGCAGATGAATGCTTGTGTTTTTTGAGTGGATTTAACCTAACTGCACTTTATGTCACAATGTCAGTTTTGATCTATCCCTTCCTCCTGCTAGTCAGCCTTGCCTAAAGCCAGAACACTAAACCCCTAATAATTATCCACATCAAAGGCCAACTGGTTTGTTTAGCTGCAGAGGTCTGACACTGCGTGCATATTCACTTAAAAGAGAGATCATTTTCGGCCAGATTACAATAATTCTGAAGCTCTTTCAATATTTATTTTGCTTTCGCAAGTAAGACATAGCTTTACTTGCTAGAGAATGTGACTTATAACTACAGATAATTGTCCTGCCTGCGGTCAAGCTATAGTGAAAAAGCTAAATGGACAATCATCTTCACTGGACATGAAACTCACCATAATGTGCTGCGCAAAGAGAATGTGGTATGTTCGTGATCAGGATAAACGTCCCATAGCCCAACTTAGTATTTATCACAAATTTAGGAGCAGATATACTAAGCCTTTGCTAATATGCAGTTGTACACATAGTCAAAAGACAAGCCTGATGTACTAAAACTTTTGTTTGCAAAGGTAGAACAACTATTCACAATATTTGCAGTGTCACTCCGCAATTAAGTTTCGCTGTGCAAAATACCTAAATTGGACACAGATAGAGAACTTCACAGATGATAGGGCACAGAGTTTAACGAAAAGTTGCAATTTGGATATTTAGGCCTTTTTTTTTTTTTTTTTTACAAATTCCAAGGTATGGTGCAAATCGTGAAAACCAGGAACAAGGCCTACAACTCATGTCATACTCATTGCGTTGAAATCAGTTTATTTGGGGTATAGGTTCAGGACCATGTCAGGACTTTAGTAACGAAAGTGCTGCAACTCGTATTATGCTCCAATGTGTTTGAAAATAGAGGTAAAATATCATTGTAATTTTGAATGTCGCTTTCAAAAGTAGAAAATATACCTAATAGTACACATGGCAAGAACAAGCGTGTGCACTGACATTTCAAATTGTTTTACAAATGCTCATTATTATCTTCCAAATGTAAAAATGTGCACGTACTAAACCATGCCGGTTTGATTGCTTTTTTAATATGAGTAGAGTCCGTATTCAAACACACATAAAATGTATTTTAACATTTAAAGAGTAATTTTAACAACGTTATCTACTTATAAGAGATTGATGAGATTCCAAGGTATAGGTGCCCTGCCATTAATGTACTGGCTATTGTATGGGATGTGTAGAGAAGAGACGAGCTACAAAACAATGGGGGTGCAAAGAGTTGGGGCATGGGGCACTCTGGGTGGGGGATATTTGGGTATGAGCATGGCAAAAGATGGGGTTCAACAAAGACCTTTTCAGTAGGACAACATGGCTTCTTGGCTGAGCAGAAGAAGCATATACCAGCGAATTTGGTAATACAGAGGGATGAGGTTGCAGAATAAGGGTGGAAAGGAGGTGTGAACGGTGGGGAGAAGGGGAGAGGTTGACATAGGTAGACCTGCGAAGTTGGGGAAAGATGATTGCCTGTTTAGGTGTGTTTGGCAGTGTAGTAAATATACTGTGGTGAGGTGTTGCTCTTTACGAAAGTTTGACCATGGAGGAGGCCTGGCAAATTGTGACAAGAATGGAGTTTCACACTCTAGGGCATAACCGAAAAAGGCTTGGTGTCTTATCATCTTTTCAAAAATGTTCATTACCAGTCTGACCACGCTGCTACTGTGCACCTTATATTTCTCACCAAAGATCTTGAGCTTTGTCACCAGGTATAAGGGTGTGATGGTGTTCACTGTTTGCAGACAAGGCACCAGACCTCCTTCAATGTGAGGTGGGCGAGCAGCTAGAGCTAGCATAGCTTTTTTGATCGCTGGTGTGATTTGTCATACCTTCTAGGTCCTCTCAAGCAGCAGGCTGCATATGTATTGTGCACTTCAGATCATCGTAGTGTCAGTTGGGTCTCAAGAGCTATGGCCAGAAGTACAGTGTCTTCATTGAGGTGAGATAGTTCCAGTGCCTGGAAGGACTGTCTAAAGTCAACATCTGGTAGGAAGGACTTCAGTCAGTGGCGCAGGGTGAGCTGGTGCAAAGTGCTTTTCGTCTTGTACGTGAAAGAATCTAGGAGCTGAGGTTGGTGCATAAATAAAGGCCCAAATATTTGGCGCTGTCTTCAAGTCCTTGAGTCAAACCATTCAGATTTTATCCTTAAGGAATTGATATTTTACCTCTTGTGAGTTCCTTCTTTGTGAGGTTCAGCCTGCGTGCACTATTGAAACCAAGGAACACCAAGGCCCTGGATACATGTTTTTATATTATAATATATTGTATGTAGGCAACGTCGTAGTAGTATATATAACTCTATACAATCATACTCAGTCTTGAGTAGCTGACTTACAATGATAGCTGTCAAGTGACATGTGTTAGATATAACATCTTCAGCCACAATTAACTTTTCAAACAACTGTGATCTGCATCCTGGGATTTGAAGTTTCACATTTGTCATCATAAAATTGGTGTCTATAAGATGCAGTTTATCAAGGATATGCAGATGGCAAATAAACCAAGACTAGAGGAAATGATCGGGTATGATTACTTGTAAGCTGTGTTTGTTACAGATTTCCCACCTTACTCATTTTTCTAATTCTATTTTCAATATTACAACGTTAGTCTCACAGGAACAGTAGTTACATGTCCTCCATGTACCCCTCCAATGGTTAACATAAAAAGGCCCAATCCATTGCTGTGCCTCATTTGTAAAATGGACAGAGGTGGCATGTGTAAGGACAAAATAACTGCATCTGTCCTCCTTTTTATTAGATCTGGTTTGACATCACAGCTGTCACCAGACCTTATGCGATCAGCAGTAAAAGAATTCAGGCAGGGGCTCTGATTTCTCCCACATGTTGATTTCCTTGAGTACAGCAGTTGATTAGGCAGAAGGTGTGTGCTTCCACTGAAAGAGTATTTATGCTTAGTACATCAAGAGTGAGTTGGATAAGGTGACGAGCTAATGATCAAGTCTATTGGCCTGATGTTTGTATTTTGAAAAGATTTTTACAAAGGGCAGTAGGCCTGACCATATTTATTCTGAAAAGCATTCACTGAATCGAATAGGCCATTTAGGGTACATTGTTAGCTCAGTGTGTTGGAGTCTTTAGAGAGGTATTTTGTTACAGTATTTCTCAGAATACCATAGTAATCAAGGGTTTTTGGTGCTGATCACCCACTGCGAGGAAAGTGGTTTATTATACAGTGTGGTTGTGCGACCTCACTTGTCATAAATTAACAAACCCATCATGGACCCAGTCGGGGTCATTTGCAAAACCTTAGCTCGACCCTGGCTAGTTGTGGCTTCGAGCAATAAGGCTTTGTCAAAGGAGCAGAGCCTTTAGAAGTACCAAAACAGGTGAACAGGAAAGAATCACAACACAAAGAAAACCCAACACCAATTCATAACCACTCTTATTTCTGTGAAGTTATAGACACCAAAACAAATAAAATCTACTGGAGGGTTATGGAGATATAAATTAATAAGCAAATATGAAATCACTGCTTTTCATTCAAATCACGAACAAACATTGGCAAGCACCACAGTCAGTGGTTACTTTTGAAAACCTCTGAAAATGTCTGTAAAATTGTGTTCAACTACTCTGGTCCACTTTGGGAACCAACTTCGGCAGGAGGCAAGTCACATGAGCCAAGTCACAGGATCCAGTGAGGACTGGTGGAACAGTTGCCTTGCAGTCAAACCAGTCTCTCATCCAGTACCAGGTTATCTGAGTAAGCTGCCATAAACATCAGTGGACTGGTCCTGATGCAAGGGATACAGGATGCTGATCCAGTGATGCGGGTCTTCCTGGGGCCACCCCTCGGTCCATGAACAGTCAGGTGACTTTGACCACGATTTCTCTCGAAGTCCGGTTTTAGTCCAGCCAAAAACAAGTTGCTACTGGTCTCCAGTTATAGTGAAACCAGTGGTTTTCTTTAACTGAGGCTAGTGTCCATCTGCACTCCACTGACACTCCAGACTCCAGCAGACTCGGATGCAGTGTTTAGGAGTCGAGCTTCAGTCTCCCAGGCAGTGCTTCATCAGTCAGCGGCGGTCAAGCTATTGTGGCTACTAATTTGAAGTCAGGCTTCTTCAGCTCAGGAAGTCAGCCAACTGACTCTTGGAATCACTTCTGTCTGGGGCTCGGCGACCACTTTTCCTTAAGGAGGGCACTGCAGTCCTCTCTTTGCGAGCTCAAGGATCAGCAGATGTAGTCCTTATGCAGTTCTCTCTCCTGTGCAGCCGTGATCTGAGGGCTGGGTAACAGGGGTACTACTTTTATGTCCAGGACATTTCCTCGGGGGTGCAGTGACTACTAGTCAATGGGCTAGCAGGTTCCCTCCCATCTGATGATGACCTCTGACATGGTGTGGCATCTAGCTATCCCAGAGTGCAATATTCTGCAGACTCCAAAGATGACAGAACCTCTCTCTTGGTGTGTGAAGCTTGGTAGCCCACCCTAGAGGTTTGATTCCAGAGGGCTATATACACATGTGAAAACCAGTTTGGCAACTTTCTCTCTCCCTCTGTCCCTGATGCCAATCTGTTTACTAGAACAAAAGGGCAACCTCTTGTGTGTGTGCACCATTTGTTCTTTAAAGGCGGCTTTTCCTTTGAAGCTTGCCTTGTGAAATCACACCACGTTTGGCCTTTCAGCCAAGGAGAGGTAACACCTCTTCCAATGGCTGGCCCTTTGTGTTCCTACTTAAGAAACAATCACACCCCCCCTGCAGGGAAGAAGACTGTCTCTTAGACAAGTAGCTATAAACAGTCACTGGGAAACTTGGGCAACAGAGTCACAACTTTCTAAAGTTACCACTTATTTTACAATTACATTAAATTCGAGTTGGGCGTCAAGCTGGGTTCAGTGTAATGATTCTTTTGATATCTTGAAGCACCAATTGTAGTAGTCCTATTCATAAGTTAAGATAGCTGAGTTGTCAGCGTGTAACTATGTACTCGCCAATGGAAGTACTAGCCTTTCTACAGCAAAAACTAAAATTTGGGGTTTTTACTGTTAAGACATATAAAAACACCCGTTCTATGTTTTAAAATACAGCACCCTGCCTTAGGGCTCAATAGGCCTACATTATGGGTGACATATATATTATAAGGAAGGTCTGAACTTTGTCATTAGTTTAAATTGCAAAAATGAGATAGCAGTTTGAAAGCTGCGCCAGCCAGCAATGGCAGGCTCCTAGTCTTACTTTAGTTTGTCACACTCGTAGTGGCACAATAAGTGCTGAAGTCCATGAGGGACCATTTAACTTAGAGGGCCTGCCTACCCCTAGTACCATAGATGAGGAACTTATAAGTAAGTTAACTTATGCCAGTTGTGGGTGAACCAATCAGACATATACCTTTAAAGAGTCAGAGCGCGGACACTGAGGTCTGGTTTGCAGGCTTCAGTGCACCCTTGGAGTTGAAAAACTAGCAGCATCAGTCTAAAATTTTGGGAGTGATTATGCAAAAAGAGGCATTTCTTTACACCCACCGTGACAATCTTGGCACTGTCTGAATTCTTGTTGGGAGGGGTTTATATAGTTTTGCCAACTGCATTTATTGCACAGATTTGTAATTTTATGACTGTATGCATGATGGTTTCATGGTTGGAAAGACTGTGTTCAGTCCAGTAGGTCTGAGTTGATTATGGCGACAAGCTAGTTATAAAGGCTATAGGCCTGCGTAGAGCTATGGGAAATGTTCCCATAGGTTTAATTTATTTATTGTGAAAAGCTGAAACAAAAGCAATATGCTTATTATTTATTGTGAAAAGCAAATGTTAACAGCCAGTTAGCCTTTAATGGTGGATTGGTTTTACACTGTTTTAAAATCCTGTAGACTGTTATTTTGTTACATGGAATTCAACAGATTGCACAGTAGGAAATAGTTTTGGTATTAGTGACCCATTTGATAAACCCCAGCTGTAGTAGATTTGTAGTGTGAGAATCCTTGGTTGGCGCCCTCACGAGGCCCGGCTGGGGGTAATGTAGAAGTGTGGGTAGGGAGACTTTAAATCTGTACATATTTCTGATTTTATTTCTGTTCACCAGAAATTTGCTTTGTCAAAAACGTATACTCAGTAAAACAGTTCGGAGGTTATTATGGTGGCAAGCCAATGATCCCGGCCATTGGCTTGATCTGTCATTATGAAAAGGTATGACCATGGCAGCAGGTCTTACATATTTATTGTGAAGCTGGTCTTACGTATTTATTGTGAAAAGCCTATGTCAAAGCCAATAGGCATTGAAGGATGAATTGCTATTACACCATGGTAAATCCTGCCCAGGGGTAGTTTGTTTTGTGAATTCTCACAGATCACCATAGTAGACAACAATTTTGGTGTTGGCTCCCTCATGTGACAACCCCTTGGGCTAGAAGATATGAACTGTGAAAATCCATGTAAACAATCTTAGGAGGGGGTTGTATATTTTTTGACAACTGTAATATTTAACATTTTTGAAATGTTATGACTCCACACCTGGTGGTTGCTTTGTAAGAAAGCTTATGCTCAATATAATGTAGGACTAAGTTGGTTATGGTGACAAGCCAGCGATAAAGGCTATAAGCCTGATGTGTTCACTGGGAAAAGCTATATCGGATGCCACAATTTTGATATGTTTATTATGAAAAGTTATGACAAAGGCAGTAGGCCTCACTTATTTGTTGTCTACTGCATATGGCAAAGTCAAAAGGCCTTTAGGAATGGATTTGTATTACACTGTATTCAGGTTTGTAGACATTTATTCTGTTATGTCGTACCTGACAGATTAACATAGTATTTCAGAGCTTTAGCATAGGTTACACCCTAAAGCAAGTCCTTGAGATAGGGCATCTATAATGTGGTAATTCTTGCTCAACCGTGTCAGGAGGGCCTGAAAGCTTTAGTTGTTTACCAGACTCTTGTAATAAACCAATTCATATAAAATACAAATACAAACATGGATGGGCTTTGAATGAGCCATCTTCTTTAATTGGTCTATTTGACAGTCATTTACATTCAGCTTCTGCCAATTACAGCATATGTCGTGCTAATAGATCAGCCCTCTACAGTCAGTGAGTGATGGCATTTTGTTTGATCATGTGTGAACAGCCCCCTGAAAATGAGTGCCCTTCAGTGTCAAGGCTATTGGGCCACTACTTTAGTTTTTCATCTTTACTTTTATAAGTTCCATGTCATTTCTTTCTTCTATTTTTATTTTGTTTGCTTTTAGAGCATCTTGTAGCTCCCCAGCCAATGCTATCAGGCCTCTCTCTTACTGCTGTTTTCATTTGCAGTTCACTGAGTACTGCACAACCACTACTTTTAAAACTGGTGACATATTGGAATAGAAAGAAAAAAGGGAGCACACTGCCTCACACTCAAGCAAAAAGTTAGCCCCAATGCATCATGGTAAATGCAGTCACTTCGTTTTGTGCTGAAAAAGTAATCAAAAGTCTTTCACCTAAGTAGGTGCAGCAAGTGCTGTGTATCTCTGGACACGTGTTTCTAGGTTTAGCCCGTCATCAGCAGAGAGCAGCCAAGTCTGTGGGGTTGCTTGAAATGCCGCCAAAAGTCTTCTCGGGTTTATGTACCACTCACTGGCGCACAGGTGCCTCTCCAGAGCTCGTCAGCTCGTTAGCTCAAGGGAGCAGTCATTGGACAAAAAGAAAAAAGGGAGCACACTGCCTCACACTCAAGCAAAAAGTTAGCCCCAATGCATCATGGTAAATGCAGTCACTTCGTTTTGTGCTGAAAAAGTAATCAAAAGTCTTTCACCTAAGTAGGTGCAGCAAGTGCTGTGTATCTCTGGACACGTGTTTCTAGGTTTAGCCCGTCATCAGCAGAGAGCAGCCAAGTCTGTGGGGTTGCTTGAAATGCCGCCAAAAGTCTTCTCGGGTTTATGTACCACTCACTGGCGCACAGGTGCCTCTCCAGAGCTCGTCAGCTCGTTAGCTCAAGGGAGCAGTCATTGGACAAAAAGAAAAAAGGGAGCACACTGCCTCACACTCAAGCAAAAAGTTAGCCCCAATGCATCATGGTAAATGCAGTCACTTCGTTTTGTGCTGAAAAAGTAATCAAAAGTCTTTCACCTAAGTAGGTGCAGCAAGTGCTGTGTATCTCTGGACACGTGTTTCTAGGTTTAGCCCGTCATCAGCAGAGAGCAGCCAAGTCTGTGGGGTTGCTTGAAATGCCGCCAAAAGTCTTCTCGGGTTTATGTACCACTCACTGGCGCACAGGTGCCTCTCCAGAGCTCGTCAGCTCGTTAGCTCAAGGGAGCAGTCATTGGACAAAAAGAAAAAAGGGAGCACACTGCCTCACACTCAAGCAAAAAGTTAGCCCCAATGCATCATGGTAAATGCAGTCACTTCGTTTTGTGCTGAAAAAGTAATCAAAAGTCTTTCACCTAAGTAGGTGCAGCAAGTGCTGTGTATCTCTGGACACGTGTTTCTAGGTTTAGCCCGTCATCAGCAGAGAGCAGCCAAGTCTGTGGGGTTGCTTGAAATGCCGCCAAAAGTCTTCTCGGGTTTATGTACCACTCACTGGCGCACAGGTGCCTCTCCAGAGCTCGTCAGCTCGTTAGCTCAAGGGAGCAGTCATTGGACAAAAAGAAAAAAGGGAGCACACTGCCTCACACTCAAGCAAAAAGTTAGCCCCAATGCATCATGGTAAATGCAGTCACTTCGTTTTGTGCTGAAAAAGTAATCAAAAGTCTTTCACCTAAGTAGGTGCAGCAAGTGCTGTGTATCTCTGGACACGTGTTTCTAGGTTTAGCCCGTCATCAGCAGAGAGCAGCCAAGTCTGTGGGGTTGCTTGAAATGCCGCCAAAAGTCTTCTCGGGTTTATGTACCACTCACTGGCGCACAGGTGCCTCTCCAGAGCTCGTCAGCTCGTTAGCTCAAGGGAGCAGTCATTGGACAAAAAGAAAAAAGGGAGCACACTGCCTCACACTCAAGCAAAAAGTTAGCCCCAATGCATCATGGTAAATGCAGTCACTTCGTTTTGTGCTGAAAAAGTAATCAAAAGTCTTTCACCTAAGTAGGTGCAGCAAGTGCTGTGTATCTCTGGACACGTGTTTCTAGGTTTAGCCCGTCATCAGCAGAGAGCATATTGGAATAGTGTTGTCCACAGTGTATTGCTGTCATAATATTCCAAGATGGCCGCCAATTTCAGAAACACCGCTAGCCAATTTGGGTCACTACAACAATGAGAAAGTCCTACATGGCCACTCAGCTGGCTGTATGAGTGGCCATATTAGCATTGTTGTACTGCTCTTCGATTGCAACTTCTAAACACAGCAGCCATAATTTTGAATAGAGCCACCTTGCCAAGAATATTGAGTGAGGTTGGACCTCTTACTTAGACCTTTGTGTGTCCAGGCCAGCGATGACGTAAGGTTAAGACTCCATGTAATCCCCGATTCCAGATCCACATGTATTCCCATGTATTGAAAGCTGTCAGCAGATGGGAGGAGGATATTGCAATTCAGCTGTCTCACTGTTCTCTGTGAATGAGACCAGCAGTGACTTCAACCAGTTGACCTTTAGGCCTAAGACCTCACCGTGAAGTTGTAACATACGGATCAGTTGAGGAGCTTTGTCTTGGGATTGACACATAAATAGGAGTACGTCCTCTGCATAGACTTCAATCCATTGTTCCTGGTCATTGTACCACCGGAATCTCCACATCTAAGCATTGCTTATAGACTCTCGCTGCCAGGAGTTCTATCGCCAGGACGAAGAGAAGCAGTGAAGAAGCATCCCTGCCTGGTCCTTATGCCAATCAGGAATGGACGCGGGAGGGTGCCACTCGCTTTCACCTGAGCATGAGAGTCAACTTATGATACTTTCACAAAGGACACAAAATGAGGTCCAAATCCCATACAGGTCAGTTCTGTAAATTAGAAGGGCAAATCAAGGGAGTGGAATGCTTTTTTCAACGTCAGTGAGCATGAGAGCAGTGGGGTCCCTGAGCCTGTGCTACAATGAGAGATAAAACAGCAGTAGTCTGTGTGGACAGGGGAGGTGACTACCTGCAGAAGCTTACTGGCCAAGACTCTAATGTAAACCTTGATCTTAGCATTTATGAGGGAGATTGGATAGTATGAAGGGCATTGGTCTGGCAGGTATCGTCTTTTATGAATGACCATGATGGTGGGCAGATTAAGCTAAAGGGGAACCAGCCATTCTCTCTGGGACTGGCACAATAAGTAGGTGATGGAGGATTGACTTGAATGTTTTATAATATACAAGCAGGAACCCATCCTGCCGATGTGTATCCCCTAATTATATATTGCAAATTGCCTTTTTAACCTCTAGAGTAATGAATTGATCTATGTCACTTCTGTCTAATGCCCCCAGGGTCTCTAGAGCTAAATTGTCACTGAGAAGGTTGATACAGTCACTTGATGACCTGTCCTGTCGGTCATATAGATCTCAATAGTAGAAAGCAGAGCTAATATGTATCGCTGTATCTGATAGAGACTTCTAGCTGCAGATTCCTTACCTTAGAATATCCCCAGGCGTCAAACTGGATCCGGAAGAATTTCAAGGAGTACCTCTGCGCAACAGTAGATGACATCCTTCGGTTCTGCGTCTATGTCGTCCGCACCGGAAGTGATGTGTGTGGTGCCTATATAGGCACCCCGTCAGTGCGCCGACATCAGTTCTTTCCTTTCAACACCAGATAGCTCTAGTACGGTATGAGCTACCACTAAGTCACTTTTTAACTGGCTTTCTCAACATTTTTGGGCATTTTCTCATGATGTGGGGTCATGTCACCCAAGAAACCGGTTGGTTTCAAACCATGTGGGGCCTGTCACAAGCAAATGTCGGTGACAGAACTCCACATGATGTATTTGTGGTGCTTGGACTGGGATCATGTCTCCAAGACCTGCGAGGACTGCTGTGCCATGCATCCCAAGGCGCTGAGGGAGTGCTCCCTCAAGCTCCTTGCTGCCTGACATTAGCTGACTCTGCAACGGTTAAGGTCCAATTCACATGGAAAGTCCTGGGACCATTCGCAGAGCCCTTCCTGATGGTCGTCATTGTACTCCAAGTTGTCTGGGAATGTGGGTAAGTCCCACAAGCACAAGAAGTCAAAAGGGTTGAAGTCTTCCGATGAGACGCGGGAGTGTCAGCACTCCAGGGGTGCTGACTCCGGCGCAGACTAGATCCATGCCTCCCAGAGTGGAGCCAGTGCCTTATTTATTTGATAGGCCTAGAGAGGGAGACAAATGGGTGGGGTCAATGGACCCATATGGTTACCAGCTCCCAGAGGAGGAACAGGACAGCTGGTACAAGGAACTGGTGGAGACTAGACACCTCACCCGACACTGGCCTGGTCTCTCTTCCTCCCATGGCTAGAGAGAAGGGAGCCTCTTCTGCAGTGGTGGTGCGTAGGGTGGCTGAAGTTGTGGACCTTCAGTTGCCCACAGTGGCAGTCAAGATGAACATGTTGACAGAGCCTGGTCTCTGCTTCAGCCTTAGCTAGGGAGGAGGTCGCCTCTTCTGCACAATGGTGCGTAGTGTGGCTGAGGTTGTGGAGCTTCAGTTCCCCACAATGGCAGTCAAAATTAATGTGTTGTCAGAAGTGCTTCAGTCAGAAGTTTCCCTTTCTGAACCCCTAATCTCCTTCAGTAAAGCCCTTACAGATTTCCTACTCTGGGCCTGGTCCAAGCCCTGCACAGAGGCTCCTGTGCATAGATTGATTGCCTACCACTACTGCCCACTCCTGGGGACCTCAATTTCCTTACCCAGCACCCCATCCCAGAGAGCCTGATGGTCCAAGTCTCCACGTCCATAATTAATCCCAGTGCGATCCCTACCACTCCAGTGGATAGGGAATCCAAGAAGAGGATAACTTTGGCAAGAGATTGTTCTCTTCCGTCTGCCTATCACCGTGGTCAGTGAACATTGCATGCTTCTTGGGATGTAATTACCATGCAATTTGGGACTCACGTGTTGCGCAAGTGCTGTCTATTTTCTTGGAGAAGGCCCAAGCCATACTCACCAAAGCTATTGCTGATGGGCGAGACTCAGCAAAGTTTACCACAAGGTGTGGGCTCGACACAACTGACTCACTGGGCAGAACAATTTCGGCTGTGGCCTTGCAGCGCCATGCGTAGCTGAGAACTACTGGCTTTTCAGGGGCTGTCTAGCCTTCCCTCATGGACATGTCCTTTGATGGATCTCGCCTCTTTGGAGAGAAGTCAGATTCAGCCCTTGAGCACTATAAGGACACCATAAGGACAGCAGAGCTACTTACAACTGTGGCCCACACCAAACCCAATCTGACTTCTGCGGCCACAGAAGAGGTCTCCAGCCTCACCCAGACCCTCCCAGCCTTTTCATGGCTGAGGGACTGGGTCCTAGTGTGAGACAGGCAGCCAGCTGTGAAGTCAGTCCACCACCACCCCAGTAGCCGCTACCTCCAAGTTTGCACTTCGACTATCATGGGCCTCAGTGGGCAGCAGGAAACGCCATCATCTGCCCCACTGGTGGTAAGTATCATCAGACCACCTGGTCATCCAAATCGTCCAAAAGGGCTGCTCCCTCCCTTTTGTGACTACCCTGCCACCTATGGCACCCACTTATAATCTGCTGACAGAGGACCATTTCTCTGTGCTCCGTCAAGAAGTGCAGGCTCTCTTGTCCAAAGGAGCCATAGAGAAGGTGCCTATGTCAGGAGTAGGTCATGGTTGTTATTCATGCTACTTTCTGGTGCCAAAGAAGGATCAAGGACTTCATCCTATCCTAGACCTGCTGCTTTTCAACCTCTTCTTGAAAAAGGAGAAGTTCAAAAAGCACACCCTTGCCCAAGTTCTGTCTACCCTACAGCCAGGATAGCATTGGACTTGCTGTACGTATATTTCCACATTCCTGACCTGCCTGACCACAAGCGTTACATGCAGTTCAAGAGCACTTACAGTTTAGGCTCCATTTCAGCCTTACCAGGGCCCTGGGTGTTCATAAATGTTTTAGCGATTGTTGCAAATCATCTTGGGTTGGGTTGGGTGTTCCAGTCTTCTCTTACCTCAACAATTGGCTGTTGAAAGCGGTCTTACCTCAGGCATTTAAAACCCACTTTTGGACTACAGTCAACCTCCTGCACTTGCTGGGGTTCACTATCACAATGCAGAAGTCACAACTGACTCCCTCTCAGATCCTCCCTTTCTTTGGATCTATTCTGGACACAGTGCACTTTTGGGCTTATCTTCCAGAGTGGCGAGTCCAGGATATCCAAGCTAGGATAATGATGCGTCAGCCTCTATCCTGTACTTTGGTGAGCCTGACTGAGGCTATTGGGCCTCAGAACCTCCTGTAACCTACTAGTTACTCATGCCTGTTAGTATATGTGAGCTCTGCAGTGGGACCTGAAGTCCCTGTGGGCACAGCATCACAGGAATCATTCTGACATAGATCAGGTCTCGGAGAGGACTGCAAAACATCTGCACTGGTGGCTACGGCACCGCAGTTGGGTCAGTGTCAGAGCCCTCTCCCTTCACCAACTGGAGCTGACTGTAGTGACAGACATGTCTCTGCTGGACTGGGGTAGCCATCTGGATGCGATGGAGATCAGAGTACTCTGGTCTCTAGTGCAGGCCATGCTCCACACTAACCTGTTGGAGCTCCAGGATGTTTGCTTGGCATTGAAAGCCTTTATTCCTTCCGGCAAGGAAAGACTGGTGCAGATGTTCACAGACAACACCATTGTCATGTAGTACTGCAACATAAAGGACGGGGTAAGGTCGTGAACACTTTGGCAAGAGACCCTGCCTCTCTGGACATGGGTGAAATATCAGGGCATTTCCATGGTGGTTCAACACCTGGCGGGCTCTCTGAACACTGACGTGGACAAACTCTGCAAAAGATGCCTAACGGATCATGAATGGCATCTCCATTCGGAAGTGGTGCAAGGTCTCCTCAGCAGTGGGAAGACCCTTGGTTAGATCTGTATGCCACCGCTGACAACATGCAGTGTCAGCAGTTTAGAGTGCTGGAGTCTCCAAGGCGATTCTTGCCTGGAGACCTGTTTTGTCTTGAGTGGAGCTCTGGCCTACTGTACGCCTTTCTGCCTATACCACTCCTGTCCAAAATTCACAAGAAGATCAGAAACGACCGGGCCAAGTCATTCTTGTGGCTGTGGATTGGGCACGGAAAGTCTGGTATCCTGAGCTGCTGAGCATGACCATCCTTTGAGAGGATCTTCTGTTGCAGCAACACGGGAGGGTTCTGCACCCGAACCTGCTTACCCTCCACCTTCATGCATAGAGATTTAGTGGCAACAGTTGATAGCTTTTGATCTTCCTCCTGAAGCCTGTAATGTTATTTTGTCAGCCTGCATCCCTCAACCAAGACTGTATACACCTGCCGTTTGCACAAATTTCTGTCATGGTGTACTTTGCCCTGTGTTGCTCCCCTTTCTGCACATTTATCTATGGTTCTATTATTTGCATTGTCTTTGGCCCTGCGGGTCTCTGCTTTGGGCACATTTAAGGGTTATCTTTCTGCTATCTTGGCATTCTTATGGTTGCCAGAACAAACTTCTCTCTCTAAGCCACCTGTTGTGGCTAGAGACCTTAAATGTTTCCCCTACACCATTCATCATGTCTCAGTGGGACCTCAAGCTGGTCCTCAACTTTCTTATGTGGACATTATTAGAGCCTCTACACAATTACCCTCTTAGGCTCTTGACATTAAAAACGTCCTTTTCAGTAGCCATAACATCGGCCGGGGGGACCAGCGAATTGCATGCACTCTGCACACCCTTCTTACACCACCTTCTACCTGGCCAAGCTGGTTCTCTGGACACATGCCTCCTTCCTTCCAAATGTTGTAACTCCCTTCCATGTGAGATAGAACATCACTCTGCCTACCTTCTTTCCTCCAATGAGGAGGAGAGACTCCACTATCTGGACCCAAGAAGAGCATTGTATTTCTAGATTGACTGCACTAAAGAATTTCAGGTAGATGATCAACTCTTCGTGGACTACTTAGGAGAGAAAAAGGGGAAGGCAGTACAGAAAAGGACCATCTTGTGATGGATTGTTCTCTGCATTAATATCTGCTACACACTGGCCAAGAAGCAACCCACTGGTGGCTTGTAAGCTCACTCTACTGGATCCAGAGCTGCGGCCACTGCAATAGTGTGTGTGGTTCTGGTCCTGGATATCTGTGAGGCAACAACGTGGGTCTCACTGCACACGTTCATCAAACACTATTGCTGGGACAGTCAGGTCTGTCGTGAAGGGCACTTCGCCCCTCCAGGAAGGTATTGCTTGGGTATCTATTCTAAGGTGTAAGGAATCTGCGGCTAGAAGTCTCTATCAGATGAACGAGTTACTTACTTTTGGTGACGCTCTATCTGGTAAAGACTCTATCTTTTTTTAACTCGTGTTTATTGGCATTTATGTAGTAAAGAACATTTAAAAGCCAGGACAGAGCATGGTGTAGGTACCACAGTTAAAACATGGCATGTCAACACAAATGAGCATCATAAAGAATAGAGGTCAAATAAACAAATCGGACAGGGTTGCCTCCCTAGGTGGTACAAAAAGAAAAATGTACAAGTGGTTCCCGGTGGGAGTAAGATACATCACAAAGACCCAGAACAGATGCAGCATACAGCTTGTCTCTCTCTAGCCCCCACCTCCAGAGCCCCCCCAGTGCAGGATCCAACCCCCCAGACAACATAGTGCCTGTTACGATATGACAATCTGAATGGTGACTCAATTTCTGTCTGACTATGATAGAGGAGTGAGATAAAAGGGGAGCCACAGTAGCCAACGCATAAACAAGATAATGAAAATAAAATAAACCAAACCATCTCAGGGTGTGCGCGCAGGCCAGTTTAATAGTAGGAAGTACCAGAAGGAAAAAGAGAAAGAAATTGAGGGCAGGGTGGGTGGACAGTCACTGGTTGGTCAATGGGGGATCCCGAGAAGTAGGACCAATAATAACCAGGGGATTCTTGGGAGGTACAGGGATTGAGAGGTATGGCAAGACATGGGGGATAGTTGCCGAAGAGGTCCACAACATTCAAAGGGGGTGGAACGGTGGGCCTTTCCTAATGTACACTCCCCTCTTCATCACTGCCTTCTGAGGTGTCCTCCCCATGTTTTCTGGTCGGTTTAACCTTTCTGGAAGTCCCTCCTCTGTCTCCCCCTCTGGGTGCTCACAGGCCTCCAATATTTCCATCCACAATTCTGCTATCAGATGTCTCCAGATACTTTGAGCCTCTTCCCTAATCAGATCTCTTTCCTCTGCTCTGGCCCACAATGTGATATCCTTCACCCAGGTCTTCATGACAGGCCCCCATGTGTATTTCCAGGCCCTTGCTATCCTTCTCCTAGCCAGCAACAGAGCCAAGCCTAGGAACCTACATTCTGTGATCGGGGCCTAGGAAACAAACCCAATAAACAGACCTCTAGGGTGCGAGCACTGGTACGACCCAGTGCACGAGTTAGGGCTTGACTCACCATGCCCCAGAATAGCTGCAGCTTGTGGCAATCCCAAGTCATGTGGCTGAAGTCTACATCCAAGTGGGAACATCTAGGGCAACTTCACGGTTCTCTGCCATAGATTACCTGGATTCTGTGGAGCGTCATATATGACATAGTTGTATATAGTTCCAGTCTTGTATAGGCTTGGATATGCCATTACTCAATGCCATTCCTAATCCGTAAGGTCACATCTCAGTAACCCTCCCCACCTTCTGCGTTTCCGAACCATCTCTTTCAGTGCACTATAAAACCATGTTGCGCGGTGCCCATGGACACCAACAGCTGCAATAATGCATGCGTCACTGGCTTCTCGCGACCTCCGGCCCACAAGTCTCTGAAGGTACACACTAATGTTTCATACATCAGAAACTGGCCTGGGGGCAGGATATAGTGGGTCATTAATTCCTCTAGTGGGAGCAAAGTGCCTAACTGATAACAGTCGCAATCTATCTCCAGTCCAGCATTGGTTCAGGCCGACAACTGTAAGGTCATGAAAAGGGGGAGGGGATCACCATGTGGAAGACCCACTAGTGGCAGTGATGGGGCATAGAGTGTGTCCCTGCAGTCTTTAGCACACTGCGTCTCCAACATTTTAAGGCCACGGTTAATAATACACCTGGGTTGGGAAGTACCACCCCTGGATTGAGCAGTTTGGCCAGCAGCGCCTCCTGACACTGTACCGACCCAACCGGGCCCAACTCCTACCTGTTGAGTGACTCACAGGAGTTGCGCTGTTAGAAAGTAGAGCTCGTCCGGGTCATCCAGGTTCTCCTCGTGAGGTGGACATCTGAGGACCTCTAGTGAAACTCTGTTGGGTTCCCCATTCCATATCAGCTCTTTAAGCAGGGCGTCTAGCTGATGGAACCAGGAGGTCTGCACCCCGACTGGGAGATTAATAAAGAAATAGAGCAATCTCTTAAGCATAACCATTGTGGCAGTATAGAGGTTCCAAAACATTATTATGTTGTTCTCGGGCCTCCCGGTGTCTAGGCAGTGCAGCCGTACCGGTGCCCAAGTTCTTTTCTAATTTGTGAAGTGTATCATCAAGGGATCGTAGTTCCCAGTCCAGCTCTCTTCTGACCCCAAGCAAAAGTGACCCAAACAATAACCACGAATGACCACATTGAATGCTTCCCACTTGAACAGGCCACAGGACGTAAAACCTTAATTGATGTCGAAGTACCCAGCGACCGCCTCCCCTAGAGAGTCTCTAAAGCAGGCATCCTCCAGGGATGCCATATTGAGGCGCCAAGTAGGGATGCCTGGATGGAGCTTTACTGGTCGAAAGCCCAGCATCAGCTAATTAGCAGACTAATTAATCTAGTATGTAGTTGGTAAATATGGGAATAATAGGAGTAGTCCTGTGTTACCCCATGTTGGGTTTTCCAAGCATCAGACAGTTATCACTGATCAAGCCAGTCCTTGAGGCCCTATGTCATACTATGCGCTGGTGCTCTGGGCAAGATGTGGGGGCGGGGGTGGAGAACGGTCCAACTGAACATAAGCCACACAATTACAGTCCACAACCAGCAGTACATCGTCTGTTGCTATGCTGGGGAAGCTGAAAGAGACTGCAAGAATGTCTTCTGGTGCTGGTTCAGAGCATATACACTCTCAAAAGTGATATCTCTCCCCAGCAGTTTGTCCTTAACCAGAACATAGCATCCCTCTTTTCCAATACAGGTCAGTGCGCCCTGAGTGTAGACAGACTAGGCGGTAGCGCATAACTGGCTCCGCCACCTATGCCGAAGGTGATCTACCTCTTCCCCTGGTAAGATGTGTCTCTTGAAGCATAGCCACTTGCACCCCCAGTCACCAAGTATCTGTGTATGTTATGTTGCTTGGATGCCTAACCCATCCCCTGGATATTCCACATCTGAAAGGTTAGTACTTGTCGTGGACCAGACATCTAATCAGTCAGTGTTGTTGTCCCTTGTATTCATCCCAGGATACCCCCATGTCCAGACCATCCTGGGCAACATGCAGCACAACCCTTGAAATAAACAGTAAAATCCCCAACTATAAACTCCCCTTTTAAAGAGCAGCCCACCAACGGCTGGCCACCCATACTCAGAAAGTAAATTCATTATCTACAGAACGCCTTCCCCAGTCTCCTGGCTGGGGTCACTTAATGAGGGACAGGAAAAAATGTACAGACTCATCCAGTTTTATGCCAGCCCCAGTCCTACTTTCCAAACAAGGACATGGCTAATCCACATCTGCATTCTTGGGTGTCATCTTTCAGGGGTCCCCACAGCAAGCAACTTGTATTCACGAAGGCAGGCTTCCCGATCTGTGAACCTCCATAAACCCCCAGGCAGCCAGATAGTGGGTTCCTGCGCCCAGGCATAGACACCAGAGTATCAAAGTCCCAGCACCACTACCATTCATATCAGATCATCCTGAGACTGAGGAGTCACCACCGGCGGATCAGCTCCATCTGCCAGCACATACTCTGATTTCGAGACCTCTGATCAGCGGCCGAAAGGGTACCTGTCTCTGAGTCACACGCATGCAGCACATCGCAATCCCTACCGCAGCCTGGAGCCTGGAAACCCACCCCCTCTTGGAAGTCTGCTGTGGACGGGGACGCAGAATACTCTATCATACCTGAATATAGCCAGTACATGGCAATGTGACCTTAGGAGATTCGTTTCTTTAACAAACAATGCAGCCATAGAGTGGCGTTTAACAAATCTAAGGACTGCACCTCTGTGTGATCATTGAGACCAATAATGTTCCCTGACTTCACTACGAAAGTGGTCACTTGGGCCATAGTGACAGGGAGGGCTCAAAACTAGGTGTGACATATGCCTCACGGGAGCCACCATGAAGGGCTTTCGAAGCGTTGTGTATCTTGTGAGCTGGGATCACTGTGCACAAGAATGACATAACAAACTTGCAAGTGGTCTGCATACCCACAATTCTCCCCCACTGGTTGGTTGCCAGGTTTATCTCGAGCCATTCAGTTTGTCCCCTTTGAAAGGGTTGGGGACAAGCTGAATGGCTTGAGATAAACTTCTTAACCAACCAGTGGATTCTCTCGGTACTGATTGGGTTTGTATTGATTTGGTTTATAGAGAAAGTGGAAGGAGAGTGAACCCACTTAAAACACTTCCATTTGCCTCTATTGGTACTGTAAAATGCTGCAGGTGGGCCTTTACAATGGTGCGAGTGCCTACATCTTTGCATTTTGCTGCAGTTTGGATGATTTCCATTGCAACTGGCATAGGCTTCTCCTTCCACAAGGGAGGGAGGTATGCATTTCAGCTCTTTCTTTTCCCAGTCCCAGGCTGTCTCAGGGGAATCGAAGAATTTCTGGCTGGGATCATAAGTGTGTATGCGAGGTTCCTTGTCTTCAGCTTCTGCTTGACTGCATCAAAGGATTTCATCTTTTTCTGTACTAGATGGTGTAATTGGGACAGGTGAGGCTATGGGTGGATTGAAATGTTAGGTTCTCTATCCCTCTTCCACTTTTGAGGATCACGTCTGCCTTTGTAGTTGAAGACTTTAGCAATGATGGGCCGGGGGAGCGTCTGATGGGGTGGGGGCACTGTATTAGCACCCTGTGGGCATTTTCTAGGACAAAGCAGAGCGACGGCTTGTCTGATTAGAGCCTCAAGTTAAATCCGTTTCCAGTAACTGTTCAGGGGACAATCACTTCACAGACGTTTTTTGCGTTCTTTTCTCTACATCTTCAGCACGTTTGTCTAACACCACAAATGTCCTGTCATGGTGAGGTGGGATACAATGGACTTTAGTTCTGTAACTGTACGTTCCAATTCAGTAGTGCAGCCTTCTGTTTCAGAAACCCTATCTAATATGTTGTACAAGTCTTGCTGTATTAGTAGGGAATCTGTGCCTGCCTCTCTCATCATAGTTTTAAGAGCTGCACGGGGTGATGGATTGATGATTCAGGGGGTGCTGGCTCGAGGGTAGTGCTATGGCTGACCTGGGCATTTATAAAATGTGTCTATTTTGATTTGCGCTTGGGAGAAAATGGGGCAATCTCTCACTGTGACTATAGTACTGATGAAAGGAGCCATGCCGAGGTGCAAGTGTGGCAGCTCACTATGGGCCTGATTACAACTTTGGAGGACGGTGTTAAACCATCCCAAAAGTGGCGGATATACCACCTACCGTATTACGAGTCCATTATATCCTATGGAACTCGTAATACGGTAGGTGGTATATCCGTCACTTTTGGGACGGTTTAACACCGTCCTCCAAAGTTGTAATCAGGCCCTATATATTTCATGGCCTACGGTGTATGAGTTCAGATGTTGGCATGCGCCACAGAAAATCTCTGACGTGGGATTCACTTCAAGGCCTGAGGGCAGCAAGACGTGTACAGAGAGCCGCAAATGCGCTGTCAAGTTGGCTCGTCCTGCAGTAGCAATTCACCAGCATGGAAGGCTCAGGGTGGTGGCATGATGGGAGGGAGGTTAATCCAGGCGGCCACTGATCTAATTGTAGCAAATAATTGCAGAATAGAAGTAAGTTCTTTTTAACATACGCCTCCCCACTATTTTTTCATAGAGGATATTGTGCACTGAGGAGAGCGAATAGAAAGCCATATCCTCTTTCATTACCTTTTAGATTGAGGCATACAGGAATGATTTCCTGAGCAGATGAGACATACTGCAGAATTAGAGCAGGCATATTCTTTACCCCACTTATGAGTGCTACAACAGTGACTAGACATTCCAACCACATTTTCTGTAGGGAAATGTCTCTTTTTGCATGATCACCCCCAAACGTTTGGATGATGCTTATCAGTGCTCGGACCCTTAAATGTTCGATTGGCATATATTCAATTGGCATACGTTAGTCTACCTAAAAGCCCCTAGCATATGTTTCTCAGGTTACCCAGGGCCTGTAAGTTATAGTGTCCCTCATGGACTGCAGTGCCTTTGTGTCACCATGAGTGTGCCAAAGTTAAATTTGTCTCCCAGCCTCCTACTGCAGACCATTAGAGCAGTTAGAACCTGCCAATTCACACTTTGCCACTTAAACTAATGACAAAGTTTAGACTTCCATTTTTAATATATATAAATCATCTGTGAGTTAATGCCACTCAAGTCCTAAGGCAGGGTGTTGTATATTAAAAAGCAGGACATGTATTTGTAATTGTTATAACAATAAAAAAACCAAATTGTTGTTTTCACTGTGGAAAGGCTACTAGCCCCCATTGGCAAGTACACAGTTACACCCTGACAACTCGTTTGGCTGGACTACACCTAGACTTTGAGGGACCTCGACCCCTGTTGCCACTGTGTTTCTGGATTGAACGGTGCTTCCAGGATGATCCCCATCGACCAGATCAGCATCAGGATAACACCATTGATATTTATGAGGCTTTGCCTATAGAGTCTAGAGATGGACTGGAGACTGCTTTGACGGCAAGGTGACTATCCTGCAAAGTATTACTGGCCCCTGTGACTTGCTGCCTACCAAAGTGGACTGCAGTACCTGAACATAACCGTATAACGAATTTACCAAAGTAACCAATATCTGCGGTAGCTGCCAATGCCTGTTGGCCTTTTGACTGAATAGCAGGGATTTATGATTTGGTAAAAAAATTATATCTCTGGAACACTCCAGTGGATTTTGTTCATTTTGGAGCCTAAAATGAATAAAAATAGATCTAGTTTTATAAATTGGTGTTGGTATTCCTTTGTGTCACTTTTATTTTTTGTTCATTTGTTTTGGTACTTCTAAATGCTTTACACTTGTTCCTGATTATGCATCAGTCGTAGGTACTTTGTCTGGTCTGAAATACATGAGAGCACTTCAGCCTGGGTCGGCCTGAAATCCTTGATAGTCCTTACGAGATTGTGAAAGTCGATACGGCGTGGACCACACATACTTTTATGGTCAGCTCACAAAATAATATAAGAGTCTTTAGAATTAACTAAACTTTCTGTAAGATCCCAATCAATATTGAAAACAATGTCCTTCAGAGAATCAGATCAAATTTTGTTAACCTGGTTCGGGCTTAACATGTTTCACCTTCTGCTTGTGGTCCCAAGAGGCTGGTGCAAGGACTATAATCTAAAACCCTGTAGCCGTGACTTTATCTCCAAACAGGACACCATGCACTTTATAATGTTTTGTCCATTTTATAAGCAACTGAGGAAGGACTTTATTATTCTTGTGCTGTCAGAGAAACAATTCAACTAGGTAAAACCTGCTGTGTATATTTCAATTACTCCCTTTCCAATATACTTGATTTAATGTTGCATGTTTTTTAGCTGGTGCAGTTAAAATAAGAAATGTGTTGGATTGTTAATGATGAATTTTATAAGGTATTGTTCTCAATTAGGGCATGATGTACTTTATAATGTTTTGTACCTTTATAAACAATAGCGGAAAGGGTTTTATTGTTCCCTTCTTGCAGAGAATCATATTATTAAGTTAATAACTGTTATGAAATATTCACAGTTACTCCCTGATCGTTTTTGTTGTCCTCATGTTGTATGCTTTTTAGTTTCATCAGTTAAAATAAGAAAATTGTTGGATTTTAATTGATGAATTGTATATTTCATTGTTGTCTTCTATGATTTTTATAGGAAAAAATGAATAAAGAAAGAAATACCTCATCCAGTTAAATAACTGTCAAAATGTTTGTCCATTGATTAGATTCGAGAAACAAAGTTAAAGCCCCTGTTTCCTTTTGTTGTAAAATCCAACAATGGGAGGGATAGTCCTGATGAGAGCCTTGTGAAAGTGTTTAGGTTGAAATGTTGACACAACATCTCTGGTTGAAATGTGATTATGTCATATATTGGGCTTACTCCAAAATGTGTAGGGTTCCCTTTTGTCCAACTGGATATACACCTTTTGATGTTACTGTGATTTTAAGGCATTTCTGTAGGTATGTTCGCCATGAAGAGTACTGTGCCATCTGCACTTTATTTGTATCAATACAATGAGCAAATATAAAAAATAATGGTCTATATTGCTTTTGTTTTTTGTTTTCACACTGAGTGTGATGATTGTAGAAAAATAGAAGCATTTCTATGATGATGACGCTATCCTTGCATTTTAACCTATAAATGAATACCACAGGACACTTGTTCATGGTTCATCACTAAACAGCAACCCCAGCGACTCTTCCATCCGCAGTCCAAGAGGCAGTAGTTTATAATATACCAAAAACTCACTAGACCACAGGTCACTTAGACCAATATTGATGATAAATATGGATGTCAAAATGTTTCCGATCCCTGCAAAATGATAGCGTTTGGTGGTTGGGGGAGTGGGAAAACTGGGCTGGTTGCAGAAGCCCCCTAACTTGTTGGCCTCGTTTTTTCGCTCATACTGGAGTTTTTCTGACTCTGATGGTGCCCTGGGCACTGTTAAACAGTCCCAGGGCCTGTGCTCTGATTAAAATATTATATGTAAATTAGGCTAATTATAATTGGCTGTACCAACCCACCTATAAGTCCCTAGCATATGGTAGGGCATGTAGGTTTAGGGACCCCAGCATAGGCATTACACCCATAGGTGCAGTGCTGTGGTGCCTGGTGTCATTTTAAAAACAGGCTTGGCTGGCTCCTTTTAAGTTAAAGTTAACTCCAGATTCAACTTTGGAATTAAAAGTACTTCCAAAATCCTAAGCTACCTTATTTTTACATATGTTACCCCTAAGGTATGCCCTGGCTGTCCCCAGGGTTGGGTGCAGTGTAACAATAAGCAGTGAATTTATAAAAGACGTTTTATAAGCCCTGATGAGGGGAAAAATAGCCAAATTTTGTTCTTCCCCATTGTAGTGAATGGGCTCCATATGCTAACATGGAGAGACATTATTTTTTTAAATAATAAAGTCTTATTTACCGTAGGCAGGAGCTAAATATAACACGTTTAGTATAAAATTAAAAGTTATAATAAATCCAACAACTTGCCACGGTTGAATTTAAAATAACTTGCACATAGAAAGAGTTTTAGAACACTTTCCAAAAGTTAACAGTTTCAGCCCTGCAGTGCCGTTCTCTGATTGGTCAGCTTCTGGCAGTAAGACTGCCTTGATGAGGTGTGAAGTGGCCTGGGCTGAAACAAAGGAAGCTTCTGGTGGCATGAGATCTGTCTCAATAGATGGTAGAACAGGATAAGGGGAGAGCAGCCAAACTAGACTTCAAAAGAGGGAAGGACATTACGGACAGACCTAGATAACCAGGTGCCCCCAATTAGATTAAGGAAGGGGTGTGTTGAGAGAAACTTGGACACACCAGTGGGTGGGCTCAGCCAGATCTAAACTCTAAGATTGATTTTTTGCCATCTTGGATTTTGGATGAATGTTGCTCCCTGGGATTCATTTTTACCACACTTCCCAGGAAGTGGTCACTCGAGGGTGGTGGCTTGCACATGATTGGACAGAAGCACCCTGCTGCTTTCCACCCCAGGAGCAAGGATAACATTGATAGAGATGCCCCCCCCCCACCTCAGATCTGTACTGGAACAAGACAAGAAGAAGAAGGACTGCCCTGCTGGACCCCTGGCCTGCACCTGGACCCCTGGCCTGCACCTGGACCCTGCACTCAGAAGGACTGCACCAGCTGTACACTTGGGCTTCAACAAGAAAAGGTCTTTGCCTTACTTTTATAACTCCAAAAAGGGACTCCTTGTAAGCTGCAGGTAGAAAGGAACTGACCAGAGTCCCCTGCACCAGGTCTTGCAAGAAGAACCCAGCTGACCACTGACCAGTAGTGTCAACCCGGCCTGACTTGTAGGTTCTCCCCGCTGAAAAGCTCAGGAGCCCCAGACTTCCAGGATTTCACGGGGGACTTAGGGAGAGGCAGTCCGACGATGTTGCATCAAAATCAGCTTGCTTTGGAGGGTCTTCCGCAGGTCCGAAGGTAAAAGTTTGACTTAGGCTTCCCACGCAGTGTATCCGAGGAGGGCTTAATCGAGGTCGGCTCCAATGCTCAACTTAGTGCACGGAGGAGACATTTCTCAGTGCTGCAGCAGTGCAACCAGTACATCAATGATAATATCACTGCAACATTTGCAATAAAAGTATTGATGAGAAAACTGTGCAGGGTGGGGGTGCGAGTTATAATTACCTTAGGACACAAGTTATAGTATCTTGGGATAACTATAACTGCTGAATTTCTTGGTTTTGTGTGTGTAAAATCTGAACTGAACTATAACTTCCCTGTAACCTTTGTTGTTTTAGAAATAAACCTATATTTATTTATATGTGTGTATGTGTGCATATATGCATATATTATTATATATATACATATATATATACATCTGTTATAGTGAGGGGAACTTTAATTTTTCCTATAAATAGCAAGTTTTAAATACACAAACATTAGGAATTATATATTTATAGTTATAACTTTCAATTACAATGTATTCACCACCTTCAGAATATTATAAGTAGTGCACCTCCAAACACACTCTTTTCTGCTTGCTGATCAGGTTGCCAAACTGTCTGATGTTCTATTATTTGATCTATCTTTCACCCGGTAAGGCCTTTCTCTGGGCCCATTTATTCTATCTTCTCGGCCTTCTTATGGTTTATCAGGCCTCTTTATTTTTAAACACTAGTTGTGATGCGCCTTTTTTGAAAGGGCTGCTTATATGTTCACTTGGTGGTGCTACCTGAAGTTCATGGTGGGAGGGTAGCATTTTTAGTTCACTGTGGTCCCCTTGGGTGTTCATGAAAATGGTGACTGTGGTAGCAGTGCCTCTTTGGAGGTCAGGGGGGGCAGTCTTTCACTCAATTGCTGCTGAAGGTGGGGTTGCCTCAGATATCTGTCAACAATCTCTAGACTATGACTATCCTTCTATCCCTATCATCTTTAGGGTTCACTAGCAACGTGTGAAGTCACACCTGACTCCTGCCCAGATGCTCTCTTTCATATGAGCCATTTTGGACACAGTTCGATTTTGCCTTTTCCTGGTGAAAGAATGTCCGTGATATTCTGGCTATGATCGTGCGTGGTGGGGTTGTGAACCCCGTGCCAGGGGGCCTGTACTGGTACACCAGGAAATATTCCTGGTTATTCAGCACCTGGCAGTATCTTTGACCACCAAAGCAGACAAACTCAGCTGTTGATGCCTTGCAGTCATGAACGGTGGTTATACCTGAAGGCAGCTCAAGGCCTCTTCCTTGACTGAGAAAAACATTTGGCTTGATCTGGTAACCACTGCCAAGAAGCTGCAATGTCAGCAGCTCTGCGTGTTGGAGTTTCTGAAGTGGCTCTCGCATTCCGCTTAAAGTGGGACTTGTGACTCCAGTATGACCTGCAGAGCTGCATTGTGTCACCTGTTGACGTCTTTGAGGTACTGCTTGAAAATGTCCAGATCCAGTTTGATACCTGGGGGAGTATTCAAAGGTGAGTAATCTGTGGTTAGATAGTCTGTCTACCAGAAAGAGCACTATAGACCAAATGTAACAGTTGTTCTATGGCACCAACACTGTTTTGCAGATTTTTGTTTCTCTAATTAGGTTTCCTCTAATCTCTCCTCTCTTGGTGTCCACCTCAGTCCCCACTGCCTCAGTGCCCTTCTTTGACCTCACCTGCTTCAGGTTCTGTACTTCCCTTTATGTTGCCCACTATATCGTTTCACTCCCCTCCATCAACAATAGCCCCTGCTTTTCTTAAAATTTCTTAGCCCCAGCTAATTTTTCTCAAACATTTTTCCAGTCCACTCCCTCTTTGCAGAACCACACGTCAGTTTGGCCGCTGGGAATCTAGCCAAGATCATGGGATGCAATGAGGGCCGTCTGCACCACCACAAACATTCCCCGGCGTACCAGTCTAAGCCTCCCGGCACTGGGTCTCTGAAACTGTCTCCTCCCTCACTAGACTTCCAAAGCATCCTTTATGCTGATGACACTTGGGACATACTTTTTTTTTTAAAGAACTCTTTGTATTTAAATTGTGCTTATCATACAGCATACATAGCAAAAGATTGCATAGTTGTTGAATTACGATTGCAGAGAAAGTGTCAACGGTTAATTTGAGAATGACACTTTTACAGCCTACCATGATATTTAAAACAACCATCATTATCCATTATGCAGGAGCAATTCATGTTTCCCTCCTCCCACTCCAATATCATCTCTCATCAGTAGCCTCTATATTCTCGCCAGGCCCACCCACACTTCTTCCCACTACTTGGGGCAGCCTCTACCTTGATAAATTACCTACTCCGCCCTCTGACACTAATCTAAATCTGACTCCCATTCTGCCATTTCTGCAGAGGTCATCCTGCCCCGTGCCCTTGCTATATCCCGGTTGGCTACTCCCGCAGCCAGCTTCACCCACATCTTGTACTCAGGACACATTCAAGTCACCATTTTGGATCCTTCAGTGGGAAAAGGTGTTGTTGCCTTTGTTTCCGTTAGATGTACAGTGACCTATCAATTAGATTACTTGCGTGCAACCATAAATCACACTTGAGTCCTTCACCCATCAATAACAACCCCCAGCACCCAAGTCTCATCATCCGAACTGCTGAATGGTTGGCAGTAATCCAGTACATTTTTCATATGGAAACTGAAAACCTTCATTTAATTCCGGAATGGCACTGTACATGGTTTACATGACACTCTCTGCAGGACCAGAACCTGAGAGTTTGCTGCCACAGTGGACGCTGCCCACCTTGTTTCTGGTTATTTTTTTTCGTTTTCATGTTTTTTATCATGACACTGAAGCACTGGGAAATGTGAAGGTTTCTTTTTCATACTTACTGAGCCTTATTTTCAGATATTGCATTTGCTGAGAGGTCACATATCCGCTGGAGCTCACACCGTTTGCTGGTGATGTGCCTCTCCAAGGCACAGTTTACAGCGGTCAGTGTCATTAGTGCTTATTTGTCTCCTGCTGTCTCTGCACTCCTCGAGCACACAATGCAGCCGCAGGGGCCGTGCGGCATAGGAGGATACAAATTGATGATCTGTGCAAGATGTGAAAACGCAACGAGTTCCTTTGTTCCCACGGCTTCTGCAAACTGTTGCATCAGGGACTCCTGCTGGTTATTCCCGGGCCAGGGGCCTGCGCCGAGGATCCTTTGATGCTTCCGGAGCCACAGAGGACGCAATTCAAACTCTTCTCATATAGGAAAGCTGAAATTGGATATCCCTTTCCTACTAATGAGTAATTGTATGTATATAGCGCTTACTACCCCTGACGAGGCGTCGAAGGTATGACCACGCGCCAGTGCCAACGGTGAGCAGTTATTTAGCTGAAAGCAAAGTTACGAATTATACCACACATTTTTTGAACAAGTAAAACATTTAAGAATGCAAAGCAGCAGAGCTCTTAATCCAGTAACTCAATGAAAGGCCAGTGAGGCAACCGAAAGGAAGCAGATAGACCTAGCAATAGAAAAATAATGTCAGTCATTCAGGAAACCATCCACCATTCCCGTGCACTGTCCTCCCCAGGGAAGATTCTTCTGAACCTTCAGAGCCCAAAGGTTGATGTGGTCATGACCCGTCAGCCCAGACCCAGAGAGGCATCAGTAGAAGCAAAGCCTGGACCTTCTAATATCAAATAAGATAGGCAAACCATAGATAGGACAGTGATGGGCACTTTGTTGTCCGCTGATAATCTTGGGAGAATATTACAAGCTACCATTCAAGGGAAAACTAATGTCAGAGGACAGTCGCCTCCTACTGTCGCAGCTGCAAAACCTTTAAAAGAAAATGATAATAAACGTAGTTTATTGTCGTTTTGTTTTAAAGGGGCGGGCCATGGGGCTGACGAGCAGTGGGGAGGGAGTGCTGAGCACTCCCCCTCAGAGCACGTGTGTGTTTGGCAGGCCTTCTCAGGCTGGCCAAACACACATGCGCAGTAGACTCTCTCCAGCTCCAGCCCATTGGCAGGCTGGAGACAGTCTGCACAGACTCCCAGTCTGCCTCGGAGCGCCGTGGCTAGGCGCTCCCAGCCAGCATCAGGATTGACCGCATGGAGTCTGGGAGCCTGTACCTGCAGCGAGGAGACAGAGGAGCGGAGCGGCGGTAAGGTAAGTTTTTTTTTTGTATTGTTTTAAATTTTATTTTAATTTCCCCCCTACTCCCTCCCCCGTGCGCCACCCTGCACCTTCTGCTTGCCGCGAGCCGCTCCTGATACATACATGAGCCCAGAGAACTATATCAGAAAAGGAGTACTACTGGAAGTCAGGAAAAACTTGGTAGCTAAAGACTTGGTGGCCTCAGACAGATTTCCAGTTAGGTTTAGGGTAGTCTATCAAGGTGAATAAATGTGTTCCCACAAGTTGATGTGTTAAGACTTTGCATAGGCATGGATATGAGGAGAGATGAACATTTAAATATTCTCCCAAGATAATCAGCCGACTTCAGAGTGAACTTACTGTCCACTTTGCGGCTGGTCTATCTCATTTGACAGTGAAAGGTCTATGCACTGCACTTTTTTCACTAACTGTTTTTCCAGACCCTCTAAGCCATTATGAGGTACACTGTTTAAAAAATATATAAATGTATTTAAAAAAAATAATATATATATATATATATATATATATATCACTTACATCCCACAAGCATCTTTGTTCCCATATTGCGGCACCTTGCCAGGTGTAGGGGCCCGAATTATAATTCACAAAAGGCTCTGTCAATGAAGAGACGATCACATGCACTCCCGACATGCAACTAAATCCAGTAACTTTATTGAAGCAACACACTGAATGTGTTTCGACACCCACGAGTGATGGTAAACACTAAAGCCAGATATTAAATAAGGTTTGTAAGTGATAAAACATAAAAATACTGCAGAAGTATTGCAAACATAGGTGCCATCATTGAAATGTCTACAATGAGAACAAATGCAATCTTGCATGAAACTGCAGAAATTACAGTGGTCATTGCAGGGTTTCACAGTACATTCACTGAATAAAATCTAATCACTCTTATCACAATAGTCCCACTAGTTTTGCCAGGATCAAGCATAAAAAAGTCAAGCAATATCACTGCGGCTGTTCATAATATACATGTTTTATATCCTGGTGGCAAACTGGACATAGCCCTTATTGGAAATAAACAAGGGGCTTCCCATGTGGGCCAAAAAGTTTAGAAAAATATAGAAAAAAATTATAGAAAAAAAATATTATATATAGAAGATCTAAGGAAACCATATAGTGCCCAAGTGGGCTAACAACAGAGAGTTATGCACTGAATAGTAAGCCACAATAACTTCTCCTTAGGGTATCCTAATGGTGATGGACAAAGAAACCAAACATGAATAGTGCCTAAGTGGTTGATCAGTATATGTTATGATCCTACATTTACAGCCAGTAATATCTGCTCATTATCACATAACCCTGTTATCTCTAAATGTAAATCATTTCAAATTCAAGGAATAGAAAGAAAAGAAAAAGTGAAAGAAAAGGAAAACAAAATCAAGCCAAAGTGGGCTAATTTACAATTCAATGTCATTAAATTTCTTGAATGAATTTCAGGCAACAATGCCATATAAATCAAAGTTGCATGCTTAGCTTAAGTAGTCATGTAACATCTCTGCGGTGATCCCCAATACCACCGGTGTAGAAAATAAAATGGAGTAAACATCAATGGTAACAAAATCAGAAGGTTACAAACTAGGAAACCATACAGTTACTGCTTGGCCTAAATGTATGGCTATTTCCTCATCCTTTTTCAATCCTTAGGGATGAAGAGTGTTGAACCTGATATTTTATTTGGATTTCAACCTCCGTAGTGACAACACTTTGTCCGACCATGGAAGTTGGTGGGGCCTGATCAAACACAAAGAATTGCAGAAGGCTACTGTCACTGGAATGGAATTATCTAAAGTGCCTTGCCACCGGATATTGTTTATCCTGGGGGGGGGGTGATTGCTCTCATATGTTCCAATACTCACTTTTTTGCTCTGTGAATTGTACTTCCAATGTAATATAAATTGCAGGGACATCTCAAAGTACATATAAATATATACTCGATTGGAATAGCGTTTTTTGCTAATAACTTTAGTGCCATTTGACAAATCTTCACTAAAGTGTCCAAAACAAAAGTTCATCAAGCTCAACTTCTACCTGGAAAGCTTCTGGGTTTCCATGGAGTATTTGTACAGCCAAAACGGCTGAACAGAGTTGCACCAAAGTTTGACAGAAAGCTAGATTTTCACCCATAAAGAGTGATGTAAATACATGCAGTAGTTTTGGAGAAATTAAGGTTGAATGTTTATAGCTATATGGACATGGGGGCTCAAGGGAGTCCAGGGGTCACACAACTTCAAGAAATGAAGTTTCCCATTGGCGAAGATGTCCTTTTTCTTATCGACTCTCTTGCTCGTGTGCAAGCGTTTTCGCACTCACACTCTGATTGGCTGGCCACAATTTTACTAGAAATGCTGCAGCCTCCATTACAGGGCTCCTGTTTTTAGACAAAAAAAGGTGGTTATGGTTAAAGTGATGTACTTGATATGTTAAAAATATCTTACTTTACACTGAGAAACTTAAAAAAATTCACTGAACCCCGCCTCACCTCCAGGACACCCTCCAGCAACCTGTGGCCAACGCCCTGACTGCTCATAGCCTTTGACCAGGTGCAACAGGGGTTGGCCGCAGGGCCTGCACCTACCGGTCAGTCCTCTCCAACCCCCACAGGTGGCCAACCGCCTGCTGAGCCCAGCCTTTAGGGGATACTGCAGGAGGTTTAGCTGCAGATCCTGGCTTCTGGCCAGAATGTGCCGATACCCCCACAGGTGGAGCCCCACCCACACACTCTGCTCATGGCCAACCATTTGGCCAACGTTTTGCACAGCAGGAGGTTGCCCTCAACTCCACCGAGCCACAAAGCCCCCCTAGCACAACCTTTGGGCATGCACAGGGGATTTTGAGTACCTGTGTCCAATCCCCCTAGGCAGACTGCCAAACTCTGGCTAAGGCCTATGCCTTGCCCCCTTCTGGCACCCTCATCAACGGGCACCTAGCCCTAGACTCCGCACAGCCTTCAGCACTGTGGAACGGTGAGTTGCCTCGGTGCCCAGCCCAACGTAAGTGGCACAGTGGTAGCTGCAGGGTCTGGTCTCTGACCAGGCCTTTCTATTTTTTAAAGTTTTTTTTTTGGTACAAAATCCTGTACCATGGTACCACAGGGAGTAGGTGTACTATGTTGGGTACTGTTGTGTCAGGCACTGGTACCACACCTTCAACCCCAAATAATATTTTTTTTGTTTGATTTAAGTCTTCCAACACCTAACATGGCCCTGTGGTCAGGGTGCCTATACTGTTCCTTTATGGGCTTTTTCAGTTTATTTTTCCCCCAAGTCCTCTAACGACGCCTGCCCATTTTGTTCATAGTTGTGATCAACCAATCATATAACCTGGGACTGTGGTACTGAAATGGCTCACAGGAGAAAAAGGTCCCTCAGCGAATCAGAAGGCCCTATTTTCTATCTTCTGCAGGAGTCCCATGGTACCAACCATCTATATATATTCTGAACATCGGTGCCTTCATGCCCAACCAAAACTGGTGCGATTCCATTCAGCTGTTTTTTTCTGTGTTAGTAAGCACATTTTTTATGGGAATTAACTTAGGAAACTGCATTTTGGGATCCCACTTTTTCTTGTTCCCCTCTTGACAGATCAGTGTCAATCTTTCCATGTAGAAGCCAAAGTGGATAGACTGTTTTTAAAAGTTTCATCAAATGGTGCCAAGATTATTAGAGAAACAAAAACATTTTATGCAAAGGGGTTCAGAGGCATAGGGAGTAAAATGCATCTTGTTTAAATTGTTATTTGTTGTATAGTAATGAGAAATCTTATACAGACTTAAAGCCGCAGATAAATTATCTTAGAATATTCCCAAGGCATCAGATGGGATCTGGATTTTTTTATCTGAGCAGTCCCCTTTCCGTGCTGGAAGGTGGTGCTGATAGGCTCCGTGTTGGTGTTGTAAGCATCGTCCGTGATGGAAGTGATATGCGTAGTCCCTAAGTAGGCGCCACCCCAGTGTGCTGATCTCAGTTCCTTCCTTTCTGTGCCATCAGTGAGGATCTGCATCGAGCTCCCTCCGTCATTTTTTGACTAGAGTTTTTCAAACATGTTGTCGACATTTCGACCAGTGTGCCTTTTTACTAATATTTTGGGACGATGTCTCAGAAAACACCTGTGGGCTTTAAGCCTTGTGGTTCCTGTGACACCCCCCCACTTAGTGTGCCTTTGGTGTCTGGAGCCACATCACGACTCCAGGGTCTGTACGGAGTGCGAGACTATGCATCCGAAGGCTATCTGGAAGCGAGCCATGAAGCACCTAGCTGCTCAACACACGGCTCATGCCGCTTTGTGTCTCGGTCACAAGGCAGGTCTTGGGACCGCTCTTGGAGTTTTTTGCCCAGTCATTCTTGATCTCAGACTGTGTTGGGGAAGTCTTGTGTAAAAATGTTCTCTTAACGCTGGTCCAAGTCACCAGGTGAGGTGCGGGAATGACACAAGTAGTCAAGGCCCCTTTCTCAAATTGTACCCGTAGTTTGAGTCTGGGTCTGCTCCTTGCCTCCTCAAGTTTCCAGGAGCTGGCACGACCCCTGCTCAACTTAAAGAATTTTATGAGGCCATGCACATCAGTTTTGGCCCGAGGGGTCTGAAAGGGTCCAACTGTTTTTCCGCATGCTCGTTTTCCCTTGGTGCCAGCTGGGCCCTCTGGATTTGGTTCTGGATCTGTAAAGACCCCATCCCTGGTTTGTTCCATTGGCACCGTTCCATGCTCTGCCGATGCCCATTGGCGGTCCTGATACCATTGTGATTCCTGACTGCAATCCAGAGTAGATTGGCGCCTCACAACTCTGGCACTAACCGGATCTAGATTTTCTGAATTGGGGATAGAGCCTTATTTTCTTGAAAGGCCCCATGACTATTATGATTGGAAGGGATCTGATGATCCCTATTGCTACCTTGACCCCTTCAAAGAAACCACTGATGAAGATAACTGTTACGGACAACTGGCTGATGCTGGTGGTCTGGATACCTCCTTATGCACTAGTCTTCTCTCCCCTCCTGCTTTAGCTACGGAGGAAGGGACCTACTTTGCAATGGTGGTGCTGAGGGTGGCTGAGGTCCTGGACTCCATGCTACACTAGTTGTAGCTCGAGGCCAGCACCTTGACAAAGGTCAGAGGGACTGTGAAAGAGAGTATTAAATAAGGGTGTTTGCATGCGTACTGGCAATACTGGTGGGACAGCACCACGGGCTTCAGTGGAAAGGTGGAACGGCCATCTTATAATGATGCTGTTTGCAATATAAAGGACAAGGGCCAAATAGACAGGTTTGAAGAAGAAAAATAAGAGCAGCAAGGCATATTAGAAGGTAATCCAAAAAGTACAGCTGACATGTATTAAGTAACATCCATATCAACTGAAATATGCACCAGTGAAAAAAGTCGTAAGGTACATTTTAAAGTAATTTGAAATTATTTTAGACACCACACATAATACAATAGTGAAATAATGCGATCTCATAAAATGACAAATATACCACATGAGAAAATGCAAATTGTATAACAGACTCCACAAAAGTATAAATATGGCAGCCATATTGAAATGGTTTCCAATCCATAAACAATATGTTTGTAGGAACAACCACAACAACAAATGAAGGTATAATGGAGTTCGAGTATCAAGGGCCCATTTTGTGCCCCAAAACAGAATTGTTAATAAGAAATGAACACATTCCTTTCTTCTAGAGGACATAGGGGGTTATTACAACTTTGGAGGAGGTGTTAATCTGTCCCAAAAGTGACGGTAAAGTGACGGATATACCACCAGCCGTATTACGAGTCCATTATATCCTATGGAACTCGTAATACGGCTGGTTGTATATCCGTCACTTTTGGGACGGATTAACACCTCCTCCAAAGTTGTAAGAACCCCCCTAGTGCCTCCATCAATGGAATCAACATAGGAGAATTGGCATAAAGATGAACAAATCATTAACAATACAGTAGGAGAATAAAACAAATCTGATAAAGTTCCAAGGGAACAAATTATATTGCAACAGAAAATCCTAAATCAAATCAATTACAGTATAGCGGCCACACCAAGGTGGAGTCCACTCCATAACCACATACTGTACAGAACGTCGTCAAAGGGAGACATAGTGAAAACACATTATTCAAAACTTGAGTAAAATTAGAAGGAGGGCCACCATTTGCCCCAATACAACAAACCTGGAGAAATTGAGAGACACACAATGTCCACATGAAAGTCGTAGCACTTCCATGGGAGGGATCAACAGAAGAATGAAATTAAATGTCAATCAAAAGAAATGTATTATACAAGGGCGGTTCAGTCCTTCATCCTGATGAGACCGGAATCTAGGCTGTTTCTGCGCAGTATCCATTTAAGTTCTTCCTTATTGAGAATGGATGTAATACCAGCACCTTTTGGGGACGGCTTAACCACAGTGATTACCTGCCATTTAAGATCATCGTCAGTATGGCCCCTGACAATGAAGTGGTCCACCACGGGTGCATAAGCAACTTTACAGCATAGTCGACCTCTGTACTGGCAGATGGGAATGTGAACCTTCTGTGTTGTCTGGCCAATATATATTTTATTACATGGACACTGAATTGCATAAGCAACATTAGCAGTATTGCAATTTGAGAACTGGTGCAAAGTGATTTTGATACTATCATGAACAAATTCTTTAGTCTCAATCGTGAATTGGCATACAATACAATTATCACATTTAAAGTGTCCACAGGTCACTAAGTGTTTGGTTAGTTTTTGTAAATTGAAGACCTGCCCTGACCAAATGGTCTTTATATTCTTGCCCTTATGAAATGCAAACAGGGGGCGTTCAAGATTAAGGTCATCAGCATTCAAAACTGACCAGTGTTTGAGAATAAATGTTTTCAATTGGTTAGAAACTGGAGACAAAGTGGTAACACATACCAGGCTGTCATTGTTTTCTCTTTTCTTGTGAGTTAGGAGTACCTCTTTGGAACAATAACATTCATGCCATCTTTCATAGACTGTTTGACTAACTTGCGTGAGTAACCCCTGGAAGATAATCTACTGGCCAAAGTATTAGCCTCCTAAAAGAATCTTGTTTTAAAAAGCAATTCCTGAAAATACGGAAGAACGGAGAGAATTGTAAAGAGTCCCATAATGCTCTCGGGTGATGGCTAGTGTAAGGGAGGAGAGTATTTCTTTCTATGGGTTTGCGGTACACTGATGTGAATAACTCGCCCTCCTGAGCTCCTATGAGGAGGTCCAGAAAAACAATTTCAAATTTGTTGTGTGAAAATGTAAATCTGAGATCATTACTTCTGGTATTTAGCCATTGACAAAATTCCATAAGAGTATTTTCAGAGCCATACCAAATCATGAAAATGTTGTCAATATATTGTTTCCAAACAATGATACTGCTTTGAAATGGGTTATGATGTGAAAGAATGGTATTAACTTCCAGGTCATCCATGAAGATAATGGCAATGTTTGGGGGCAAAAGCGGCCCCTATTTATCTACCTTGGACCTGTTGGAAAAAGTGTCCATCAAAATACAAAAACTCACGAGGGAGACACATTTCAAAAGGTTGTATGATGAAGGAAGTCGGGATCAAGTGAGGACATATCCAGCAATCAAGAGTTTTCTGGATGACATGGATACCCTCCCTCTACGGGATATTCGTGTGTAGGGACTTGACATCCAAAGTACAAAGAATACTCCTATCAGGGTTGAACGGAAGGTGTTCTACCTGATTATTCATATCCATGGTATTTTAAAAATAATGTGTTTTAGGTACAAAATCTTTAATAAAGAAATCCACATAGTGGCCAAGTGGTTCAAGGATAGAACCTCAACCCGAAACATTTGGGTGTCCTGATGGGGCTTCGGTGTTATTATGTATTTTGAGTAGAGTGTAAATCACAGGTGTTCTAGGGGATTGAGTGTTGAAACATAGAAAATAATTTTGAGCCAGAAAGTTCTCATTCTTTGCTGTCTCAGTGAGAGCAAGAATTAAATTTTGAATTTCATGTTGGGGTCAATCTAATCTCAAGTAGTGGTCAGTATTGGCAAGCCATCTGACAATCTCAGCTTTGTACAAGTCAATATCTTGGACCACGATACCACCACTCTTGTCAGCTGATATTATAACAAGTGATTAATTGAGTTTCAGTTTGTTTAATGCATGTTTTTCTTGTATGGAGAGATTATAACGAATAAAGCTATGTTTGTGTTAAAGCCTGGAAATTTCATTGGGAATCAGTTTCTCTAAAGTATGGATCTCGAGGTAAACAACTATGAGGTGGTGAAAATATGGAGAGCGGACGAAAATTCGTATTGGCCACATGAGGCATGCCAGGGTTTACCCCAAATAAAGCATGAAGGCGAATTTTCCTGAAAAACGCAACATCTCAGTTTGGAGGTTAAGAAATTAGGGTGAGTTGTGGGGACAAAGGAGAGACCTTTACTTAATAGTGACATTTTTGCTGATGAAAGTTGGTGAGTGGATAGATAAAAAATAGGTACGGTAGGGAAGTTACCCTTTTAGGAAGCCAGTGTTTTCTTGTCCTAACCATTTGGTGCCTGCAGCCTACATCCTGGGTTGCATGACTATGTGTAGCTGGTAGTTGTTTTTTGTGCCTTGCTCCCAGAAAGTAGGACAAAGGAGCTTGGCAGAATGGGCCATCTCTGACTTGATGAGGGGAGGAGCTATCACCTACCACCCTTGCCCATCACAAAAGGCTCTGCCTGAGCACACTCACAAAAGGTTTGATACTCGTCTTTTATGATCGCAGAGAAGCTGGTGCCAGGGCAGGGAGGCAGGACATTCCAAACACCAGTGGGGGGTTGAAACCTCCAGAACCTTCGCCTACTTCAGAGTGGGCACCAGGTATAGAAAATGGACCCTGGGATGGAACTCTTCAGTGCACCTTCGGACCTGTGGAAGACTCCGAAAGTCTACTGTGCTGCTCTGCTAGAAGGACAGATACTCTTGTCCTGCTTCCTGAGTGAAAGGACTGGAGCTGCATCTTGGACCCAGGACCATCATAGTGACTTCAAGAGCTACATGTCTGGCTTCCCGATCAGAGCTTCAGGGAGGGAAAAGGCTCCAACCACCTTGAATCCAGCAACAGTACTCTATCTGCTATGAGTCCTACAGCTCAGGTAGTGCCACTCCAGTCCTTGGCCCAGTGAAGTAGGCCTGAATGTCAACTGCGGCCTGTGGTTGAAACCAACACAGCGTGACCCAACTCCTTGCAGCCCCACTTCGGAATCCCCTCAGCATGACACATCCCGGAAGCTGGACCTCGCATCTCTGTCCACAGTCTTCTGAGAACCGACCCTGTGTGATGCATCCTCATTGCTGCCTTTGCATCACAGGCTTCTCATCGACGACATCCTCGACAATGATGCAGGACTCCACATCATATCACTGTTGCTTCTTCGGAACCCGCAGGGCATCTTCAACGCAGGACTTCACATCAAAAGCACCTTGTAGACCGCATCCTCAACAGTGACGCGGGACTCACATCACAGCCTTGCAACTCCTCAGAACCGCAGCTGAGTAATGCTTCCTTGACAGGAGATCTCGCAGCGCTCCTCCAACCAGGTTTAAGGTACTTTTGTTCAGCTGGCCTATCTTGGTCCTTCTGTCTGGTATGCGCTCCATCAAGGTCAGACTGAAGTAGTGACTTTGTCCTTGTCCGGCGTGACCAGAAAACCACAGTTGGAGCTTTGTGGTTCTAGGAACTAATTTTACCTAACACTTTTAAGTTGCATAGCTCCGGTTTGTACTGACTGGAATTTTGTCATTTTGGTCTAAAATTGTTTATTGACTTGTAATCTATTTTTCTTAATTTGTGTGTGAGTATTCTTGTGTTCTCTTCTCACTTTATTATTGTTTGAAGTGCTGCATAAGTACTTCACACATTGCCTCTCAGTTAGGCCTGACTGCTTTTGTGCCAAGCTACCAGAGAGTTGAGTACAGGTTAATTTGGAGTTTGCTTGTGTCTCACCCTGACAGAGATTTAGGTTGCTGCTTGGGTAGGGTCTCACCCCCCTCAAACACTAAGCCAATTTCCAATGGATTCTGATATTTGAGCCCCTGTCCTTAATTTCAGAGAGACTGACTCTGAGGCTACAGGGCCTCGTTGGCTTTTGCATCCTACTCGTAAATCAAGCCCAGTCACATATGCAGTGCAGTGGGACATGAAGCTTCAATAGGCTCAGCATCAGTGAAATCTTTTCAATCTGGTCCAGACATCGGAGGGAACTGTGAAAAATCTTTAGTGATGGCTGACGAACCAAGATTGGGTCATTGGCAGACCCCTCTCTCTTCTCCACCCAGAACTCACAGTGGTAACAAATGTATCACTTCTGGGTTTGGGCTCCCATCTGCGAGAGGCGGAGGTTAGAGGACTCTGGTCTCCGACAGAGTCTCAGCTCCACATCAGCATGTTGGAGTTGAGAGTGATACGCTAAGCATTGAAAGCCTTCCTCCCATCCATCAAGGGGAGGCTGTTTCAGGTGTTGAGACAACACCACCGCCATTTGGTAATGCAACAAACAGGGTGGAGTGAGGCCCAGGAGGCTCTACACCTCTGGGTATGGCTGGAATATCGGGACATTTTTCTGGTTGTGCAACACCTGCCTGGAACCCTAAACGCCAGGGTAGACGAACTCAGAAGGCAATGCTTTGTGGGTCACAAGTGGTGTCTTCACGCAGAAGTGGTCCGAGGCCTCTTCAGTGATTGGGGAGAACCTGGGTTAGATCTCTTTGCCACCACTGATAATGCACAGTGTCAGCATTTCTACCCGTTGGTATTTCCAAACCGACTGTCTGAGATGCATTTATTCTCAAGTGGCCCTAGGGACTCGTGCTCTTTCCTGCCAATACAAAACCTGCACTGAGTTTTGAAGAAGATTAGGACCGAATTGGCCAAAGGCATCTTAGTGACTCCGGATTGGGCATGGAGAGTATGATATCCAGAACTCCTGAGCAAGAGTAACAGTTCTCCAATCAGGCCGCCTCCTATGGGGAATCGCCTCTTGCAGGAACAGGGCAGGGTTCTACACTCAAATCTTTGCACACTCAACCTGCATGCGTGGAGATTGAGTGGCGACAGCTGAAAGTATTTGATCTACCTCACAAAATATGTGACGTCATCTTGCTAGATGGGTGTCCTCCAGCATAGGCTGTATAAGCCTGCCAATGGGACAAATGTGTGGCTTGGTGTACTGCCAAATTGATTGATCCTCTGTCTGCACCCTTTTCTGAAGTCCTCATCTTTGCATTGTCCCTTGCTCAGCAAGGTCTTGATGTGGGCAGAGTTAAAGGATACTTCTCGGCCATCTCAGCATTCTTGTGATTGCCGGATCATCCCACCCTGTTCAAGTCTCCTGTGACAGTTCCTCAAAGGCCTTCAACATTTATTTCCCCCTATTCTGATTGTTATGTCAGAGTGAGTCCTAAATTTAGGCATCACCTTTTTTAGGTGTTCACCTTTTGAGCCCATGCACAGCTGTTCTCCTAGACTTCTTACCATCTAAACAGCTCTTGGTGGCCATAACATTGGCCAGGAGGGTTAGCGAACTATAGGTGCTCTTGGTTAACTCTCCGTACACTACATTTTAACCAGACAAACTGGTCCTTCGTACCCGTGCTTCCTTTCTGCCTAAAGTGGTAACACCCTTCCATCTTGGTCAGAACATCACGTTGCCAACCTTCTTTGCTCACCTTATCCTTCCAAGCAAGAGAAAAGACTTTACCATCTGGATCTAAAAAGAGTGTTACTGTTCTACATGGATGGGATGATCAACTATTTTTTGAGTTTGCTGGAGTTAAAAAAGGGAAAGCAGTGCAGAAAAGAAACATTTGCAGTTGGATTGTACTCTGCATCAAGATTTGTGACGCATTGCTCAAGAAACAACCCAGTGAAGGCTTGCAGGCTCATTGTACCGAAGCCAAGGTTGTGACCATGGCATTAGCTCGCCGAGTCCCAGTTCTGGGTGTCAGGCAGACACGTGGGCATCACTGCACGTTTGCCAAACACTACTGCCTAGACAGTCAGGTCCAGCGTGATGAACATTTCAGCCATTCAGTCCTCCAGGACTTTTTAATTTAACCAATTCGCAGACCCTCCCTCTAGGAGATATTGCTTAGTTATGCATTCTATGATAAGGAATCTACAGCTAGAAGTCTCTGTTAGTTTAAGAAGTTACTTAGCTATGGTGTAGCCGGTTATCTGATAACGCGGCTCAGGACGCAGCAGAATCAGTAACTGTGTTCCGCTCCTGCGGCAGTGACGATGGCCCACGCGGTTGCTGGGGCAACGCGGACGCTGGAAACCAATCAGGGAACCCGGATGTCCATGTTCCCGAAAGAACTACAAAGGAAGACGGACTCTACGCGCACGGCGCGAAGGAAGGAAAAGACGCCGACACCGAGGTACGGGGAGGAGAAGATGCAGAAAAGGAGAGCGGGACCGGGAACAGTGTGGTTCCCCTGAAGATAAACGACCAACCTTGGGAGAACACAAGAGCTGCAGAGCGCGATCTCCGCCACGTCCCAGGAGGGACGTGGCTTACAAAGGTACGGTCCTTCCTAAAGGACAGTTTTTCTACAAAAAGGGAGAGTGGCAGCAGGAGGGGAGAGGGAGGGTACAGAGCGGGGAGAGGGGAGGAAAGAACCTGGAGGGGACAGAGAGGAGAGGAGCCTGATTTAAGTGAAAAGGAACTTAACCTCAAGGCACACCTAGCTTAGTCACCCAGAAGAGCTTTTTAGACAGAACCCTATTCTACAAGAGCACTAAGAGGTGATTATTCACACATCCGCTATTTGCACAACTCTACACACGTCCCTGGGAACACTCTCTCTCTCTGTCTCTCTCTCTCCCTCTTATCTACTCTTAATACGACTGGTATAGCCATACAACCCCGACTTACCTGCGTTTCCATTCCTCTTTTCCGGTGCGACTGGGAGTCTGAGAGGAGCTTCTTCGCCGGTCAAGAGGGAACCTGGGAAAGAGAGAGTCCATGAGGAGGAACACACCACCCCTATAATTTGGAACAAAGCAAAACTCTTTAACACAGTTCAATAAATCATTGATTTCTCAACCACCCAAGCAACCGAGTCCTTATTATCACCTGACCTACTGCTACAATGGTGTCAGAAGTGGGATGTTGAAAGGTGACAAAAGGACAACTTAAACAGGAGACAATGGGGGAAAAACCCACTCTGGAGGACATGATACAGCAGCTAGCTGAAGGACAAAGACAATTACAGCTAGTATGGGAGGCCCATCAGAGGGAGGCGAAGGAGGACCGAGAGGCACTACAGACTGTGCTAAAGAGCCAAGCCACCATCATGGCCAATAATCAATTAGTGCATGAGACGGCCCTCCAAAAACTCACGGACACCATAGCAGCTAGTAAGGTCCACCCCAATGTACCTAGCTCCGTGCTTCAGAAATACCAGGAAGGTGAGGACCCCGACGCTTTCTTTACTAACTTTGAAAGAGTGGCATCCTCGGCCCAATGGCCGGAAGACCGTTGGGGACAATATATCGCACCCTTATTGACAGGTATCCTCCAAACAGCCTATCAGGCCGCCAACCCGGATGGTACCACCTCTTTCAAAGACATTAAAAGAAGCATATTGGAGAGAGTAGGCCATGATTCTGAGTATTACCGTCTACGATTCCGGAAGATCAGATGGGGGCAGGCAGAGGACCTTCGGACATTTTATTTTAAAGTCAAAGACCTGGGATTGAAATGGCTGGGACCTATAGGGACAGAGAGGGAGGATATTATAAAGGCAGTAATATTAGAACAGTATTTGGAATCTCTTCCCTCTTCCACTAGGAGTTGGATAAGGCAGCACCCGAACGTCAATACCGATATGACCGTGGACTTAGCTTGTGCCTACCATCGGTCAGTGGACTTCAAGAGCCTCAGCTCTAAGATATCGCCAAAACCAACCGTGGTACCTTTTAGGAACTTTTCTCGAAAACCCCTAGAAGAAGCAGGATATTCCAGAATCAGAGAAACCCCGCCTATGCAGCAACCACGGTGTTATAGCTGTGGGGAATGGGGCCATATAGCGCGATTGTGCCCTCGGAAAGGGGAAAAACCTGAACCCATGGAGATCGGGGTTACTAGAGGAAGAGTCTTGTGTACCGGTGGGGGTAATCCCAAATACAAACAAGCAATTAAAGTGAACGGAAAGGCTCTCCGGGCTCTTATAGATTCGGGATCTAGCCAATCAGTAGTAAGGGCAGAGGTGCTGCACCCATCAGAACAGAACACCAACCAATGGGTATCGATCTGTTGTATACACGGGGACAAAAATAACTACCCCCTATCCCTCGTCAACATAGAGTGGGAAGAGAACCAGGATTTACTACCAGTAGGGATTATGGACCGCTTAGTAGAGGACTGTATACTGGGAACGGACTATATATGGTTCCCTGAACTATTAAACAAGGTAAAAACGCAAACTAAGTCCGAGGCCTGGTGGGCAGAAGCCCCATTTCCTGATAGTCATATCGAAAACAAACCATGTCGTACAAGACTCACTAGACGGCAAAAGAGACAAATAAAACAACAATATCAGACCTCTGAAAAGGAAAGGAACATAGGGAAAGTAGTGGCCAACCTTACAGTCCCTCCTCCGTCATTCAGAGTCAGTCAACAAGAAGACTCAACTTTATGTCATGCGTGGAGAACAGCGAAATCTGAATCTACTAATGAGGTGGGTCCCTACTTCCTTGTCCAAAAAAATCTCCTGTATAGGGTCGCACAATATAATAACATAGAAAAACGACAACTAGTAGTACCGGAACCTTATCGCTTACAGGTACTTTTTTTGGCACACAACCAACCGGGAGGGGGACACTATGGTAGGGACAAGACCGAAGAATATCTGTTGAGGAGATTTTATTGGCCCGGAGTTTATGCCCAACCCAGACAATACTGTGCCCAGTGTCCACGGTGCCAACTGATAGACCCGGGACCCCAAAGGAAAGCGCCACTTCAACCCCTTCCTATCATTGAGGTCCCCTTCTCCCAGATCGGTATGGACTTGGTAGGTCCTCTTTTACCCTCCACAAAGGGACACACATATATTTTATTGTTAGTTGTAGGAAGTTGGCTCTGTATGTGCTATTTCAAAGTAAGGAATAGCATGCACAGAGTCCAAGGGTTCCCCTTAGAGGTAAGATAGTGGCCAAAAGAGATAATACCAATGCTCTATTTTGTGGTAGTGTGGTCGAGCAGTAGGCTTATCCAAGGAGTAGTGTTAAGCATTTGTTGTACATACACATAGACAATAAATGAGGTACACACACTCAGAGACAAATCCAGCCAATAGGTTTTTATCTAGAAAAATATCTTTTCTTAGTTTATTTTAAGAACCACAGGTTCAAATTCTACATGTAATATCTCATTCGAAAGGTATTGCAGGTAAGTACTTTAGGAACTTCAAATCATCAAAATTGCATGTATACTTTTCAAGTTATTCACAAATAGCTGTTTTAAAAGTGGACACTTAGTGCAATTTTCACAGTTCCTAGGGGAGGTAAGTATTTGTTAGGTTAACCAGGTAAGTAAGACACTTACAGGGCTTAGTTCTTGGTCCAAGGTAGCCCACCGTTGGGGGTTCAGAGCAACCCCAAAGTCACCACACCAGCAGCTCAGGGCCGATCAGGTGCAGAGTTCAAAGTGGTGCCCAAAACACATAGGCTAGAATGGAGAGAAAGGGGTGCCCCGGTTCCGGTCTGCTTGCAAGTAAGTACCCGCGTCTTCGGAGGGCAGACCAGGGGGGTTTTGTAGGGCACCGGGGGGGACACAAGCCCACACAGAGATTTCACCCTCAGCGGCGCGGGGGCGGCCGGGTGCAGTGTAGAAACAAGCGTCGGGTTCGCAATGTTAGTCTATGAGAGATCTCGGGATCTCTTCAGCGCTGCAGGCAGGCAAGGGGGGGATCCCTCGGGGAAACCTCCACTTGGGCAAGGGAGAGGGACTCCTGGGGGTCACTTCTCCAGTGAAAGTCCGGTCCTTCAGGTCCTGGGGGCTGCGGGTGCAGGGTCTCTCCCAGGCGTCGGGACTTTAGGTTCAAAGAGTCGCGGTCAGGGGAAGCCTCGGGATTCCCTCTGCAGGCGGCGCTGTGGGGGCTCAGGGGGGACAGGTTTTGGTACTCACAGTATCAGAGTAGTCCTGGGGTCCCTCCTGAGGTGTTGGATCGCCACCAGCCGAGTCGGGGTCGCCGGGTGCAGTGTTGCAAGTCTCACGCTTCTTGCGGGGAGCTTGCAGGGTTCTTTAAAGCTGCTGGAAACAAAGTTGCAGCTTTTCTTGGAGCAGGTCCGCTGTCCTCGGGAGTTTCTTGTCTTTTCGAAGCAGGGGCAGTCCTCAGAGGATGTTGAGGTCGCTGGTCCCTTTGGAAGGCGTCGCTGGAGCAGGATCTTTGGAAGGCAGGAGACAGGCCGGTGAGTTTCTGGAGCCAAGGCAGTTGTCGTCTTCTGGTCTTCCGCTGCAGGGGTTTTCAGCTGGGCAGTCCTTCTTCTTGTAGTTGCAGGAATCTAATTTTCTAGGGTTCAAGGTAGCCCTTAAATACTAAATTTAAGGGCGTTTTTAGGTCTGGGGGGTTAGTAGCCAATGGCTACTAGCCCTGAGGGTGGGTACACCCTCTTTGTGCCTCCTCCCAAGGGGAGGGGGTCACAATCCTAACCCTATTGGGGGAATCCTCCATCTGCAAGATGGAGGATTTCTAAAAGTTAGAGTCACTTCAGCTCAGGACACCTTAGGGGCTGTCCTGACTGGCCAGTGACTCCTCCTTGTTTTTCTCATTATTTTCTCCGGCCTTGCCGCCAAAAGTGGGGCCTGGCCGGAGGGGGCGGGCAACTCCACTAGCTGGAGTGTCCTGCTGGGTTGGCACAAAGGAGGTGAGCCTTTGAGGCTCACCGCCAGGTGTGACAATTCCTGCCTGGGGGAGGTGTTAGCATCTCCACCCAGTGCAGGCTTTGTTACTGGCCTCAGAGTGACAAAGGCACTCTCCCCATGGGGCCAGCAACATGTCTCGGTTTGTGGCAGGCTGCTAAAACTAGTCAGCCTACACAGATAGTCGGTTAAGTTTCAGGGGGCACCTCTAAGGTGCCCTCTGTGGTGTATTTTACAATAAAATGTACACTGGCATCAGTGTGCATTTATTGTGCTGAGAAGTTTGATACCAAACTTCCCAGTTTTCAGTGTAGCCATTATGGTGCTGTGGAGTTCGTGTAAAACAGACTCCCAGACCATATACTCTTATGGCTACCCTGCACTTACAATGTCTAAGGTTTTGCTTAGACACTGTAGGGGCACAGTGCTCATGCACTGGTACCCTCACCTATGGTATAGTGCACCCTGCCTTAGGGCTGTAAGGCCTGCTAGAGGGGTGTCTTACCTATACTGCATAGGCAGTGAGAGGCTGGCATGGCACCCTGAGGGGAGTGCCATGTCGACTTACTCATTTTGTTCTCACCAGCACACACAGGCTTGTAAGCAGCGTGTCTGTGCTGAGTGAGGGGTCTCTAGGGTGGCATAATACATGCTACAGCCCTTAGAGACCTTCCCTGGCATCAGGGCCCTTGGTACCAGAGGTACCAGTTACAAGGGACTTATCTGGATGCCAGGGTGTGCCAATTGTGGAAACAATGGTACATTTTAGGTGAAAGAACACTGGTGCTGGGGCCTGGTTAGCAGGGTCCCAGCACACTTCTCAGTCAAGTCAGCATCAGTATCAGGCAAAAAGTGGGGGGTAACTGCAACAGGGAGCCATTTCTTTACACAAGCCCCCCCCAGCCCACAGGCCAGGAGACTCAGCCAACGCTGGAAGAGTCTTCCTAGTCTGTCAGGCGAGGAAGAGTAGAGGAAATGGCTGGTTTGTTGCAGGGCCTACTCTGCCTTACATCCTCCTGTTCAGGTCATTCCCTCTGGGGAACTGACCCACTTCCACAGTGATAGGACCTAGTCTGAACTGCCTCTTGTCTGTGCTTTTTATGTCTTCACCCATTCTCTCTATTTTGGGGTCAGAGGTATCCACCTCTGCTAATCTTATCTTAGCCAGGGTCACCCCTAGCTTACCCAAAGAGGTTACCCAGAGCTGGAGTAACCCCACCATGACCAACAGGGTCAGGGGGCCTAACTTGTTATTTGGCATGGGGTCAGACCACCAGGCCAAGGATAGTGCAGCCATAAAGGCTAACACCCAGCAGAGGCCACTGACAGCTGTCAGTGCCCAGAACCACACCTTTAGCTCTTCACCTACAAGGGAAGGGGCTAAGTTACAGGCTTCTTTGGGTTCAGGGTGCCTGTCTGCTGTATTAGAGTGGGGGGTCACCACATCTTGTAGTAAACACCCTTCTTCCACTCTTTCTTCTGTTAGCTGAGGAGCCACCCACTCAGGCTTAACAGTTGCCTGACTAGCCAGGACTTCTTGTGGGTCAGGTTGGACTTTATCAGAGCCATTTTTGGAGTTCTCCCCTACTGGAGCAGAATCTCCTTGGCTTGCTGGAACCTTGGCTAAAGGTTGTCCACCTTTCCTACTCTGTTTCCTTTTCTTTTTCTTCTGGGGCCTACTTGCATTTACTGCAGAGGCAGGACTTCCAGAATCCTTGGGAGAGGACTGGCACTGGACCAGTTCCTCTCTTGGGCTCTGACTAACCTCTGGGTAGTCATTTCCAAGGAGACAATCAAGGGGGAGGTCTGTACTGACTACTACCCTTCTCCAGCTAAGAGTGCCACCCACTTCTATGGGTACTAAAGCCACAGGCCTCTTAGTGACCCTGTCTAGGCTAACTCTTACCCTGGCAGTCTCACCTGGGATGTACTGGTTTGAGAGCACCAGCCTGTCATGCACAATAGTGTGACTGGCACAAGTGTCTCTCAGGGCAGTGGTTGGGATTCCATTCACCAGTAGGTGGTGGAAGTGTCTACTTCCCTCTGGAATCTCCAACTCACCTGTTGGGCCCTGTTTCCAGTTGAAGGCTATGAAGACCTCCTCATCTGAGGAGTCATCTCCCATGGCTACACTGGTTACCCCTGGAATCTTGTTCTGGGGTTTGTTTTTGGGACAAGAAGTGTCCTTGGTGTGGTGCCCAGACTGTTTACAGTTGTGGCACCATGCCTTAGTGGCATCCCAGTTCTTACCCTGGTACCCACCTTTGTTTTGGGTTGTGTCTTGGGGCCCACCCACCTGTTCTGGTTTTTGGGGGCCTACAGAGGACTCTTTTTCTTTGTTTCTAGTGTCACCCACTTTCTCCTGGGGAGTTTTTGTAACCCCTTTCTTTTGGTCACCCCCAGTGGAAGTTTTGGTTACCCTAGTCTTGACCCAGTGGTCTGCCTTCTTTCCCAATTCTTGGGGAGAAATTGGACCTAGGTCTACCAGATACTGATGCAACTTTTCATTGAAGCAGTTACTTAAAATGTGTTCTTTCATAAACAAATTATAAAGCCCAACATAGTCACACACTTCATTTCCAGTTAACCAACCATCTAGTGTTTTTACTGAGTAGTCTACAAAATCAACCCAGGTCTGGCTCGAGGATTTTTGAGCCCCCCTGAATCTAATTCTATACTCCTCAGTGGAGAATCCAAAGCCCTCAATCAGGGTACCCTTCATGAGGTCATAAGATTCTGCATCTTTTCCAGAGAGTGTGAGGAGTCTATCCCTACACTTTCCAGTGAACATTTCCCAAAGGAGAGCACCCCAGTGAGATCTGTTCACTTTTCTGGTTACACAAGCCCTCTCAAAAGCTGTGAACCATTTGGTGATGTCATCACCAGCTTCATATTTTGTTACAATCCCTTTGGGGATTTTTAGGATGTCAGGAGAATCTCTGACCCTATTTAAGTTGCTGCCACCATTGATGGGACCTAGGCCCATCTCTTTTCTTTCCCTTTCTATGGCTAGGAGCTGTTTTTCCAAAGCCAATCTTTTGACCATCCTGGCTAACAGGGGGTCATCTTCACTGAGAGCATCCTCAGTGATTTCAGAAATGCTGGACCCTCCTGTGAGGGAAGCAACATTTCTGACTATCATTTTTGGAGACAGGGCTTGAGAGGCCCTGGTCTCCCTATTTAGGACTGGAAGGGGGGAATTGCCCTCCAAGTCACTAATTTCTTCCTCTGTGAAGTCATCCTCAGAGGGGTTGGCTTTTTCAAACTCTGCCAACAGCTCCTGGAGCTGAATTTTGGTAGGTCTGGAGCCAATGGTTATTTTTTTGATATTACAGAGAGACCTTAGCTCCCTCATCTTAAGATGGAGGTAAGGTGTGGTGTCGAGTTCCACCACATTCATCTCTGTATCAGACATTATTTTGCTAAGAGTTGGAAGACTTTTTAAAGAATCTAAAACTGTTTCTAGAATCTAATTTCAAACTTTTAACAAACTTTTAAACTCTAAAAGACAATGCTAAACAGGGACTTAACACACAAGGCCCTAGCAGGACTTTTAAGAATTTAGAAAAATTTCAAATTGCAAAAATGAATTTCTAATGACAATTTTGGAATTTGTCGTGTGATCAGGTATTGGCTGAGTAGTCCAGCAAATGCAAAGTCTTGTACCCCACCGCTGATCCACCAATGTAGGAAGTTGGCTCTGTATGTGCTATTTCAAAGTAAGGAATAGCATGCACAGAGTCCAAGGGTTCCCCTTAGAGGTAAGATAGTGGCCAAAAGAGATAATACCAATGCTCTATTTTGTGGTAGTGTGGTCGAGCAGTAGGCTTATCCAAGGAGTAGTGTTAAGCATTTGTTGTACATACACATAGACAATAAATGAGGTACACACACTCAGAGACAAATCCAGCCAATAGGTTTTTATCTAGAAAAATATATTTTCTTAGTTTATTTTAAGAACCACAGGTTCAAATTCTACATGTAATATCTCATTCGAAAGGTATTGCAGGTAAGTACTTTGGGAACTTCAAATCATCAAAATTGCATGTATACTTTTCAAGTTATTCACAAATAGCTGTTTTAAAAGTGGACACAGTGCAATTTTCACAGTTCCTAGGGGAGGTAAGTATTTGTTAGGTTAACCAGGTAAGTAAGACACTTACAGGGCTTAGTTCTTGGTCCAAGGTAGCCCACCGTTGGGGGTTCAGAGCAACCCCAAAGTCACCACACCAGCAGCTCAGGGCCGGTCAGGTGCAGAGTTCAAAGTGGTGCCCAAAACACATAGGCTAGAATGGAGAGAAGGGGGTGCCCCGGTTCCGGTCTGCTTGCAAGTAAGTACCCGCGTCTTCGGAGGGCAGACCAGGGGGGTTTTGTAGGGCACCGGGGGGGACACAAGCCCACACAGAGATTTCACCCTCAGCGGCGCGGGGGCGGCCGGGTGCAGTGTAGAAACAAGCGTCGGGTTCGCAATGTTAGTCTATGAGAGATCTCGGGATCTCTTCAGCGCTGCAGGCAGGCAAGGGGGGGATCCCTCGGGGAAACCTCCACTTGGGCAAGGGAGAGGGACTCCTGGGGGTCACTTCTCCAGTGAAAGTCCGGTCCTTCAGGTCCTGGGGGCTGCGGGTGCAGGGTCTCTCCCAGGCGTCGGGACTTTAGGTTCAAAGAGTCGCGGTCAGGGGAAGCCTCGGGATTCCCTCTGCAGGCGGCGCTGTGGGGGCTCAGGGGGGACAGGTTTTGGTACTCACAGTATCAGAGTAGTCCTGGGGTCCCTCCTGAGGTGTTGGATCGCCACCAGCCGAGTCGGGGTCGCCGGGTGCAGTGTTGCAAGTCTCACGCTTCTTGCGGGGAGCTTGCAGGGTTCTTTAAAGCTGCTGGAAACAAAGTTGCAGCTTTTCTTGGAGCAGGTCCGCTGTCCTCGGGAGTTTCTTGTCTTTTCGAAGCAGGGGCAGTCCTCAGAGGATGTCGAGGTCGCTGGTCCCTTTGGAAGGCGTCGCTGGAGCAGGATCTTTGGAAGGCAGGAGACAGGCCGGTGAGTTTCTGGAGCCAAGGCAGTTGTCGTCTTCTGGTCTTCCGCTGCAGGGGTTTTCAGCTGGGCAGTCCTTCTTCTTGTAGTTGCAGGAATCTAATTTTCTAGGGTTCAAGGTAGCCCTTAAATACTAAATTTAAGGGCGTTTTTAGGTCTGGGGGGTTAGTAGCCAATGGCTACTAGCCCTGAGGGTGGGTACACCCTCTTTGTGCCTCCTCCCAAGGGGAGGGGGTCACAATCCTAACCCTATTGGGGGAATCCTCCATCTGCAAGATGGAGGATTTCTAAAAGTTAGAGTCACTTCAGCTCAGGACACCTTAGGGGCTGTCCTGACTGGCCAGTGACTCCTCCTTGTTTTTCTCATTATTTTCTCCGGCCTTGCCGCCAAAAGTGGGGCCTGGCCGGAGGGGGCGGGCAACTCCACTAGCTGGAGTGTCCTGCTGGGTTGGCACAAAGGAGGTGAGCCTTTGAGGCTCACCGCCAGGTGTGACAATTCCTGCCTGGGGGAGGTGTTAGCATCTCCACCCAGTGCAGGCTTTGTTACTGGCCTCAGAGTGACAAAGGCACTCTCCCCATGGGGCCAGCAACATGTCTCGGTTTGTGGCAGGCTGCTAAAACTAGTCAGCCTACACAGATAGTCGGTTAAGTTTCAGGGGGCACCTCTAAGGTGCCCTCTGTGGTGTATTTTACAATAAAATGTACACTGGCATCAGTGTGCATTTATTGTGCTGAGAAGTTTGATACCAAACTTCCCAGTTTTCAGTGTAGCCATTATGGTGCTGTGGAGTTCGTGTAAAACAGACTCCCAGACCATATACTCTTATGGCTACCCTGCACTTACAATGTCTAAGGTTTTGCTTAGACACTGTAGGGGCACAGTGCTCATGCACTGGTACCCTCACCTATGGTATAGTGCACCCTGCCTTAGGGCTGTAAGGCCTGCTAGAGGGGTGTCTTACCTATACTGCATAGGCAGTGAGAGGCTGGCATGGCACCCTGAGGGGAGTGCCATGTCGACTTACTCATTTTGTTCTCACCAGCACACACAGGCTTGTAAGCAGCGTGTCTGTGCTGAGTGAGGGGTCTCTAGGGTGGCATAATACATGCTACAGCCCTTAGAGACCTTCCCTGGCATCAGGGCCCTTGGTACCAGAGGTACCAGTTACAAGGGACTTATCTGGATGCCAGGGTGTGCCAATTGTGGAAACAATGGTACATTTTAGGTGAAAGAACACTGGTGCTGGGGCCTGGTTAGCAGGGTCCCAGCACACTTCTCAGTCAAGTCAGCATCAGTATCAGGCAAAAAGTGGGGGGTAACTGCAACAGGGAGCCATTTCTTTACATTAGTAGACTATGCTACAAGATATCCGGAGGCTATACCCCTTTCTAGTATGACGTCTAAAACAGTAGCCCAAGCTATGATCACTTTCTTTTCTAGGGTCGGGTTTCCCCAGGAAATCCTGACTGATCAGGGGATACCTTTTATGTCTTCATTAATGAATAATATCTGTAAGATTCTTGGGATCAAGCAAATAAAGACCTCGGTTTATCACCCACAAACGGATGGGTTGGTTGAGCGATATAACCATACTATAAAAACACTGCTACGGAAAACAGTCTCTGAATCTGGACGTGATTGGGATCAAAAGCTCCCTTTAGTCCTATATGCCATCAGAACACATGAACAGGCGTCAACCGGACACAGTCCCTTTGAGCTGGTCTTCGGGAGACAACCCCGTAGTCTGTTAGACATTGCAGCGGAATTATGGGAAGAAGACAGCGAAGAGGAAAAAACCCTGTTAGAATACATACGTAAACTGAAAACACACCTACAGTCCGTATGGGAAGATGTACGTAAACAGCTAGAAAAGTCCCAAAGTAACCAAAAGCGGTATTATGATCGAGGAACAAAAACCCGGTATTTCCAACCGAATGATAAGGTTCTGATATTAAGCCCTTGCTCCGATAATAAACTCTTAGCTAGGTGGCAGGGTCCGTATACCGTCTTAAAAGTCATAACCCCGGTGACGTGCCTGATAGAATTGTCCCAACACCCCAAAAGAACCCAGATATATCATGTTAACCTATTAAAAAAATGGGAAGAACCTACAACAGCACCAAACCAATCAGCTACAGATTTCTTAGTAACCCCTGAAGAACCACTAGACATAGATTATATCCTACAAACACTGAAGAAATAGTAAAGACGCCCGATATAAATACCGATCTCACAAGGGGTCAAAAGACCCAACTAGAAAACTTGTTAAAAGATCATAAACAGTTCTTCTCAGGAATTCCTGGAAGAACCAATCTAATCCAACATCGTATCAGAACACCTGAGGGAAAAATAATAAGATTACGACCCTACTGTATTCCCGAAGCCTGCCGACACATAATTGAAGAAGAAGTACAAACCATGCTGAAGCTGGAAGTGATAGAACCATCAACGAGCCCTTGGTGCTCCCCAGTTGTCTTAGTGCCAAAACCTGACGGTTCAATACGATTCTGTATCGACTTCCGCCGGTTGAATGAAATTTCACTATTTGACACATATCCCATACCCAGGGTTGATGACTTACTGGAAAAGTTGGGAAAAGCCCGTTATATGTCCACCCTAGATTTAACAAAGGGATACTGGCAAATACCACTAGCGCCAGATGATAAAGAAAAAACGGCTTTCTCAACGCAATCAGGGCCCTACCATTTTACGGTACTCCCTTTCGGTCTGCACGGGGCTCCAGCCACATTCCAAAGACTGATGGACCACCTTTTGAGACCTTTCCAAACTTTCGCTGCAGCGTATTTAGACGATATTGTGGTATTCAGTAACACCTGGAATGAGCATCTCTCACACCTCCATGAAATATTCCACACTCTGTATAAGGCCGGTCTCACAGCCAACCCAAAGAAATGCAATCTGGGATATGACCACATTGCATACCTGGGATATTTCATAGGGAAAGGCCAACTACGCCCCCAGAAAAGCAAGGTAGAGGCCATTCAACATGTTCCGATACCCACTACAAAAAGGGAACTTCGCTCCTTCCTGGGGTTAATTGGGTATTACCGTCGCTTTATACCTCAATATTCTACCTTAGCCGCCCCCCTCACTGATCTTCTCAAGAAAAACTTCCCGTCAAAACTACCATCCCTATCTGATAAACAAATATCTAGTTTACACCACTTGAAGGCATGCCTCACTACAGAACCAGTATTACGATGTCCCGACTTCTCCAAGGTTTTTCATCTCCATACTGATGCTTCGGATGTGGGGTTAGGGGCTGTGCTTTCACAACCAGACGAGGAGGGACAGGGTCACCCTATTGTTTACATTAGTAGAAAATTGCTTCCTAGAGAATGTAATTATCCTATTATTGAACGAGAGTGTTTGGCTATCAAATGGGCTGTGGACAATCTAAGATATTATTTACTGGGCCGCCCTTTCGTGCTGTTTACAGACCATGCTCCTTTGACTTGGTTAGCCTCCAATAAGGATTCCAACTCCCGAATACTTCAGTGGTTTATGGAACTTCAGCCCTTCTCTTTTCAGATCCGTCATATTCCGGGTACTCTCCAAGGGCCTGCGGACTATCTGTCACGCTTTCCGGATCCTTCGGCACTATATCAGTCCCGATCTTGGGATGGGGTGTGTAGCCGGTTATCTGATAACGCGGCTCAGGACGCAGCAGAATCAGTAACTGTGTTCCGCTCCTGCGGCAGTGACGATGGCCCACGCGGTTGCTGGGGCAACGCGGATGCCGGAAACCAATCAGGGAACCCGGATGTCCGTGTTCCCGAAAGAACTACAAAGGAAGACGGACTCTACGCGCGTGGCGCGAAGGAAGGAAAAGACGCCGACACCGAGGAACGGGGAGGAGAAGACGCGGAAAAGGAGAGCGGGCCCGGGAACAGTGTGGTTCCCCTGAAGATAGACGACCAACCTTGGGAGAACACAAGAGCTGCAGAGCGCGATCTCCGCCGCGTCCCAGGAGGGACGTGGCTCACAAAGGTACGGTCCTTCCTAAAGGACAGTTTTTCTACAAAAAGGGAGAGTGGCAGCAGGAGGGGAGAGGGAGGGGACAGTGCGGGGAGAGGGGAGGAAAGAACCTGGAGGGGACAGAGAGGAGAGGAGCCTGATTTAAGTGAAAAGGAACTTAACCTCAAGGCACACCTAGCTTAGTCACCCATAAGAGTTTTTTTTAGACAGAACCCTATTCTACAAGAGCACTAAGAGGTGATTATTCACACATCCGCTATTTGCACAACTCTACACACGTCCCTGGAACACACTCACTCTCTCTCTCTCTCTCTCTCTCCCTCTCCTTTTCTCTCTCTCTTTCTCTTTCTCTCTCTCTCTCTCTCCCTCTTATCTACTCTTAATATGACTGGTATACCAATACAACCCCGACTTACCTGCATTTCCATTCCTCTTTTCCGGTGCTACTGGGAGTCTGAGAGGAGCTTCTTCGCCGGTCAAGAAGGAACCTGGGAAAGAGAGAGTCCATGAGGAGGAACACACCACCCCTATAATTTGGAACAAAGCAAAGCTCTTTAACACAGTTCAATAAATCATTGATTTCTCAACTACCCAAGCAACCGAGTCCTTATTATCACCTGACCCACTGCTACATATGGTAATGCCTTATCTGGTAGAGACTGTCTAGCTGCAAATTCCTCACCAACCCTTTCATCGCCTCTGCTCCGAGAACTGTGAGTTCCTTCAGATCTCACTTGTCCCTCTAGTTACATTACATCAGTATGGCTCTGTGCTTCTGGCACGGAAAGTAGTCATAAAACTGACTTGTTGGGTTGGTGCCTGTATAGGCACTGCACCTCACTTCTGGTAAGAATGATGCCTATGGCACCAACAAGGAGCCGCCACCTACCGGCACACAAAGAGGACTGCTCCAAAAAAAAATCCTGATCCAGTCTGACACCAAGGGAATATCCTAAAGTAAAGAATCTGCGGCTTGGTAGAATGTCTTCCAGATAAGGCGTTACCAAAGGTAAGTAACTTGTTCATCAACAACTAACTTTCTGTCCTCTTTAATTAAAATACTTGGGGTAAACCCTGCCGACGTTAATCCTTCTTGCTACCCACGTGTGCTGTCAGGTCTGCACATGGCCCTGCTTGCTGCCTTTGTCTGGTAATTTACAGAGAGTAGCCATTAGAGTGTAAATTAGGTTCTTACAGTATGTTTTAACAACTCATTTGTCGCTGATGCCGATCTCGTGAATAATACACGTGGTCCTGGTGGGTTCTTTAATCGTTTTGTAAAAGAAAAAGAAAAAAACATACAAAGGCTTGTAACTTCCTTATATTCATAATTGATAGATTTTTTTTTCTGAGCTGGTTATAAGAGCACAGCCATGCATAAATAGAACTCGGAGAATACATGACTTGTGATTAAACAGCCCTCTTTTTTCCAAGGAATAAAACCTCTCAACAGGAGTACGTCATGCTAATTAATCTGGGTTTTTCAAATGTTGATACGGTTCTGAAGTCTTGAAAGGCCTCCGGGCACAAGTGCCACAGAATGTGATGTTAGTTATTGGTATGTCTGTGCAACAAAGCACTCGAGAGGATGACTGACAGACCAGAAGTGTGTAACCGAGAAAACCTGTGCTCGTGTTTGCTTCAGTGATTTTAAGAGCCACTCCCTCTGCGCAGATTGTAAACTGTCAGTCAGCGCCCTGTAGTCATCTTTAGAACAAGTCAGGTTATAATAGGCCAGCTCCTTTTATGTCCTAATTGCCCGGAGGGTAGTTGAGAAAATGCATCTGTGTTTTGTCTCCTAATATACGGTTTATCCAGCGCAGGCAGCGCTACAGGCCCGCAATGAATAAACGTGACTGGGTCATGATTCATTCATAATAACAGCTTCAATGTGAAAAAAAAACCAGGGGAAAAAAGAAACGAAGGAAAAAGAAAAAACACAAACGCATTCCGCCCTCTAATTATGAATGAACTCTGTGTAGTGGAAGAGAAAAAAATGCTTATCTGTCATTTCAGTGTCACTGGTGTTGGAAAGAAAATAACAGTTTGTGTTTCTTCGTCTGAATTATTTCGCAGATGAATAGCGCCTGTGATTTGAAGTTCTACTCAGAGCGAAGAAAAATAATGGGACATATGTTTAATGTGCGATTCACTTCATAAGCCCAGTTAAAGTATAACAACCATTCTCCGCCTCCTATTTCAAAAGAAACCTGCTGCTGTGTTTTTATTCATATGAATGCAATTAATCACAAGCAAACAATATTGTTTCATTTAGGCGTTTCAGTCTTTTGTATGCATTAAAAAAGCTTATTAGCACCAAAAGCAAGCTGCGAATTAATTGCATATGCATTTTAAGAGATTTGCACGTACACAATTTTCTCGGCTGTTTTTGCCACTTTAGCAATACACACTATATTACAGAATAATCATAGTATCATGCTTTTTTAAGGTGTTATCCGCTCTTCGGTTTCTTCCATTTTCCTTCACAAGTTCTAAATGTATTTTCTACTTCCTCTGTCCGTTGTAAATATACTCGGAACTTCTCAGCTAATTGCAGAGGCGAGTGAAGGAAAAGTCGGAGGCGGGCGCGCTGATTTCATTTGCTGCAAGGTTAAATGTGAGAGGTTTCTTCTACTTTGTGCCCATGGATTATCAAATTAAATTCCCGGCATTCCTCGCATTTCTAGCCACGATGCATTCGTGGTAATTGCTCGGGAAGGCCTGCTTGGATTTTTCGTCTCTGAAGGGCAGGTCCTCAGAGGAAGCCTTCGGGGGCGCAGGTGGCTGCCGCTGTCTGCCTTGGATTTCTGCACGTGAGGTCCGGGCTTCCTCCTCCAGCCTAATCCATTCATCCCCGAGACCCGTCCTCCAGAATGACAGGCCTGAGAGTTTACACACTTCTAGGTTTCAGGGGTTGGCTTTGAATTTACAAGAGGCCGTTTCAGATGTCAGTCTGTTTTATCGCACGGTACGTACTAAAATGTGAGTCCCGACCCATTAACTTACTGCCAGCCTCAATATGACAGCGCAGGAGTAGTGGTGAGTCTCTCACAGCACCTGTGATATGAATTGCTTTGCAGCAAATCAAAAGAAGCCTGTGACATGGTATTATTTCTTCCCCATGTAACCTCTACCCATATCATGGGTGTTTTACTCATTACGTTTATACAACTGCTATTGCCTGCCTACTATTTTAACTAGGAAGTTGGTTTTGACAAGACTTAATTATTCACTTTGATATCCAAGACGTAGGAAACAGGCCTTCTTTGCAGCCCATCTCACCACACACGCACGTTTTGCGCCCTTTAGAACTGCTGGATGCTGTTTTTCAACTCTGACAGTGCACCGAGTCCTACTAACCAGACCTCAGTGCCAGTGCTCTTTTCCTAGAACAAAGTATGTCTGATTGTTTCACAATTGGCAAAATACTTTAGCACCCCTGTAAGTCCCTAGTAAAGGGTACCCTTGTTACCTAGGGCATGGATACTAAAAAGGGTCCCTAAGCTTTGCAGCTTATTTTATCCCACCCTAAAAGACCCCCCACACAAATTGCACACAGCCTGCCATTGCAGATTGCGTGTCAGGGTGCAAGCCCTGAGTGAAAACACAACATGGCACACGCATTCTGTGCCATGCCAAAGTCACTGCATGTAAGTCACCTCTACAGCAGGCTTTAAGAGCCCTGAGGCAGGGTGCAGTATAATACACGTGAGGGCACATTTACATGAACAGATATGCCCCTGTGATGTGTAGTTTTTTTAAAACTCTTTTTATGAGAGGTAACAGGTGCTTAGTACAGATTATTAGTCATTATCAATACGTGGACTCCAATTTGCATCTAGAGGAGAAAAAGTACAAAGTATCAATGTGGCATATCAGCAATATGGTGTTCTCTATTCATCAAAATATTGATCATGCATCAAACAATGTCCAAGTTAATGACCATTGCTCAGTCTTAATCCGTGTCCTTGCCCCATTCCGTGTGAAGGTTCATAAGTCTCTATAATTATTCCATTGGGACCGAATTTTATCATATTTGTGGGGAAGCCCATGCCCTTATATACCTCCTGTTCAGCTAGCTGGCACCAGTCTATGTTTCGAGTTTTGGATAGTTGGGGGCCCACTTGCTCCCCAATGTCTTGGCTATGTCTCTTTTGGCCACACCTGCTGTCAGTTTAAACCATCTTTGTTGGTGTCGGGGCCAAATATACTCCACCATTACATGTAGGATGAGCCATCTAGCAGCACCGTTAGACCCGTTACTTGGGTCATCAAATTTACCACTTGTGACCAGAAGCGATGAATTATTGGGCATCTCCAGAGAGTGTGAAAGAAGGTCCCCCATTAGGCCACATCCTCTGTTACAAAGATTAGGGTCACTACGGCCCATGCGATGTAGGAGGGATTTGGAGTAGGATCACCTATGTAAAAGTCTAAGCTGTATCAGGCGTACCCTGGCTCAGATTGCTGCCTCTTGAGGACTCTGCAGGGCTTCCTGCCAGTCACCATCTTCTATGAGGCCTATATTTCCTTCCCAAACCTGCCAGAGAGAGCATCAGGGAACCAGGGTATTATTCATTATCTTTTTATAGATCATGGATGCTGCCTTCCCTGAGAGAGGTTCTAGTAACAAACTGTCCTCCAAGGGGGAGGATTCTGGAAGTGATTCACCCTTCCATATATGTCGCCTGAGTCCATGCCCTAACTGGAGATATTTGTTTCTCTGAGTCTTCCATTGAGAACTAATTTTCAGCTCTTCAAAGGACAGTATGTGATGTGTAGTTCTATTCCTAGATATTGGAAGTGACCAGGCAGCCATTTTAGTCCATGTTCTGGACACTGGTCATCACCCAGCTACATGATGGCTGCACAGAAAGTAATAGTGTTTAGTGTCAAACACCTTGTCTTAATAATTCAGTACTGATGCCAGTATTGGATTTATTATGCCATTCACCCAGAGGGCACCTTAGAGGTATCCCTGAAATCTACTAGTCCTCTAGTGTGCTGGCTGACAGGTATCGACCAGCCTGCCACTATATATGAGTTTCTGATCCCATGGAGGTGAGAGCCTCTGCTCTCAGAGGTCAGAAACAATGCCTGCTCTGGCAGGAGGTGTTATCACTTCTGCCAACAGGATGGCTAGTAAATCTGCATACCAAAGCCAGGGACTTCAAAGTCCTTGCCGAATTTGATATGAGACCCTAGCATTCCCCAGACCTGGGAGAGGCAACCTGAGGCCGATTTGGCACCAATACAGGCAGGAAAATTAGCTATGCTAGGATGCGTGTCACACTTACAGGCTAAGCACACGACTAAGGTGGGCAGCCTGAAGTGTACTTGAAAAAGAGAATTCCACCATCTTGTGTGTGGTGGATTTAGGAATTTAAGGACCGAGTGATGCCCACTCCCCACAGGAAGTGGTCATACAGCGGGTGTAGTGACCCCAAGGTTAAGTAGCCCATTGGCTACTATCCTTCACTCCCCTTAACACCCTTCAATTGAGTATTTAGGAGACCCCCTTACACCAGGGCAACAGATGAAGTCAAGACTTTGACTACTGGAAACAGAGGAAGCAAGGAGATGGACCAAAGAGAGCGAGAACTGAAGACCTGCACCAAATATTGACCCAAACCCTGCTAGGCTGCTTGCACTTCGAAAATTTCTGGACCAACTGTGCCAAGAGTTGAACACCTCCCCAAAGCTTTGGAGGACTGCCCTTGGAGCAGAGGAGCTGCTTCCCTGCATCTGCAGGCACCGCTTGCAAAGTCCAATATCCTGGCACGTTGGCCGTCAGGCTCGCCGAAGAAACAACAAGCCAGTAGTTTGTTTGGTGCTCAGGAGGTCAGCCCCGCCACTTCACCAAAGTCCTGAGACACTGACCCCACCGGAGTCATCCTGCACATATACTTCCGGTACTGGACACCTTGCAGCAAACAAGTCTTGTTGATGGTCCAATTTGGACTCCATCAGCACCAAAGCAGACCTACTACTGAGAGATGTCAGGATCCATAAGGCTAGTCAGGAGAATGCCCCCACTGCCCTCTTTCTCCTGAGGCTTCAACTGCTGCGACCCGACGCCTCAAAGCACCACTACACCTGAGCCCCACAGACCGAGTTTGCGGGAGGAGATGGCGCCCACGGAGTCCTGACCCCACCCTTGAGTTTGGCTAGACTGGTCCCTCAGTTGCAGCCTGCAGCCTCTTTCTGCATAAACCAAGAACCATGAGGATCTCCAGCAGCGCGAAACAATGCCTCAAAGCGATGAGTCCCACAGCCCTAGTTCAAGTGGACTGACGTTGTCCCTGCATACCCAAGACCCCCAAGATCTCAGTTCCCTTGTGGGTTCAGCCGGACTAATCACCTAGTCCCCACTTGCAGCCTCCTTTCCCCTGGACCGTTTCCATTGAAGTGAATGGGACACCCAGCACTGTAACACACCTCTGCGCCCGGACGTCCCAGTGCTTCACTAAGTGACTTGTTGGTGTTGCGTCAGACCTTGCCCCATGCTCACCTTAACTAACAAAGACTGGCCCTGTAAGTCGTTACTAAGTGTTCAATTGCAGTATGTGTTATTTCCACATAGGATAACATTACCTTTTAAAGCCCACAGTATAAGTGTATTTTTCTGTGATTTGAAAATGTACAACTTGGTAGTACTTAACGGTTTACAGTGATCTTGGTGTCTAAATTAGTATAAAAATCAGTGTTTTTTAAAATAAATTGGTGTCTGATTTCTTTATTGTATGTCTCGTTTACTGACTGTGTGCACAACAAATGCTTTACACTATCCTCGGATAATCGTAAACTGCTCGCCCACACTACCACAAAAGAGAGCTTTTAGGGTTATTACTTTAACCCCTGGCAGCCAATAAGGGTCACCGCGGACTATCTGCATGGTGTCCCCATATTTTGGTACACTACATAGATATCCAGCTTCTTACACAAGAAAAGAAGGTTTGTAATTTAAGCTGGAGGGCTGGTTGAGCCCTAGCATCAAGAAGGAGCTATGGGGATTGTCAGCATAAAGAATACAAAACCATAGACTATACAACATCATTTATGCTATTAAGGCTTTACTAAATAGACAGACAGTGCTCCAGGGTCTGCTAGTTATTATACACGGACAAGTAAAAGGCTTGTATAATATCAAAGACTTATTCTTTTCATGAAGGGATCCCATCAGTCACCTAAAGCATTGTTGGTCTCAATTATTTTCCGATAGCCTGGTAATCGTTTTACTAGCTTCATAGATCTGATAGAGACTTATAGCTGTGGATTCCTTATCTTATAATAATCTCAGGCACCAGACTGGATCCGTAACTTTTTTTGCAATCCCTCTCATGTGCTGGTAAGTGACATTGTTCGGCTCTGTGTGGTATCATTGGCATTGTCTGCATCGGAAGATATATGTGCAGTGCCTGTTTAGGCACCACCCTAGGGCGCTGACTTCAGCTCCTTCTTTTCCTTGCCGTCAGTGTGCATCTGCACTGGGCTCTCCTTAGTCTCTTTTTGACTGACTTCAGCTGTTTTGCCCATCACCTGTGTGCCCTTTTTCGAGAAGTCACTGAAAAAAAAAAAACACCACGTTCAAACCTTCTGGCACCTGTCATCGACAGATGTCGGTGACAGACCCTCATTTGTTATTTCTTTGGTGCCTTGAGAAAGACCACAACTCTGATTTGTGTGTGGAGTGCAGGATGACGAGTCCTAAGGCGATCCGCAAGCAAGCCATGAAGCTTTAGGCTGCTTGTCACGTGACTTTGCACCACTCCAGATCCAGTTCGCGTGGGAAGTCTTGAGATCACTCCCAGGGCCGAACTTATAGTAATTCCTATCTCCAATACAGAGCCGGACTGGCGTCACCCGGCCCACACGACCTGAATTGGAAACTGAGGATCCCTATTCCTACACTGACCCGTTAGCAGAGTCCATGGCCAATGACAACTGGTATGATGACCTGCCTGATGCCAATTGTCTGGATACCTCACCAGACACTGGCATCCTCTCTCCTCCCACAGTGACTACAGAGGAAGGGGCCTCTTTTGCGATGTGTGTCTGGAGGGCAGCTGAGGTCCTGGACTTAACAGCTGCCACGGTTCAAGTCAAAATAAATGTTTTGACAGTGGTGATACAACAGGTATCCTGAGCAGCACCCTTACTACCACTCTACAAAACCCTGACTGATGTCCTGCTCAGGGTCAAGCCCTGCACGGGCAGTCTAGTGCACAGGACTATCTCCTGCCGCCATCGCCCCACGACCGAGGACCTTGGCTTTCTCACCAAGCATCCCACTGTTAGAACCTGGTGGTCCAGGTGTCAGCGTCCCAAATCAATCCCGGTGCATTCCCTACCACACCACCGAATAGGGAATCCAAAAGGCTCGATACCTTCAGATAGTGGATTATTTGGCTTCCTTCATTCTGGCACTGCAGTCCGTTAACACTGCATGCTTATTGGGGCATTATTCCCATACTGTGTGGGATATGGTTGTGCAAGTGCCGCCTGTGGCCCCAAATGATGCCCAGGTCATACTTTCCCAAGCTATTGCTGACGGACGAGACAGCCAACTTCACAATCAGATGCGGGTTGGATATGAGCGACTCACTGGGCAGATTCATTGCTTCTTTGGTGGTACTTAGACGTCACGCCTGGTTGGCAGCTCTGGGGATGTCCAGCCTCGCTAATTGATATGCCCTTCGATGAAACCTGCCTCGTTAGATTCAAGTGCTACTGCTAGGCTGTTGAGGCTCTCTGTGTCCCCACAACAGCTGCATATCACCTTACGCCTCTATCAGCCACATCCTTTCCGTCCTAGTCATTATGGCAAGCAGACTCAGTTGTTTCATGGCTGCAGATGGTGCTCCCTTAAACCTTGTGGGGCCCAAAGCCAATGTTCAGTACACCTCTGACATCCGCACAGTCAAAGCCCCTTTAGCTTGCCCTCAGTCCAGCAAGGGCATCCGGTTGGCAGCAGAATCCGATACCATCTGCACCAATAGAGGGAAATTACAACAGACAAATGGGTGATCCAGAATGTCCAACGGAGGTATGCCCTTGTTCCACCAAAATCCCACTGCTTCTCCTTCTGTCCACACGTCAGCTGACAGAAGCCCTCTTTGCACTCTTGCAACAGGAAATACTGGCCCTTCTGGCCAAAGGAATTATCTAGAAGATGCCAGCATCAGAAGTAGGTCGTGGGTTGTTATTCTTGCTACCTTCTGGTGCCAAAGAAGGATTGATTCATTTTCCTTATCTTAAATCTGTGCCCTCTCAATTACTTTTTGAAATAGGAAAAAATCAAGATGCTCTCCCTGCTTCAGGTCTTATTCTACTCTTGACCTTGGAGACTGGATGGTAGCGGTAATGAAAGCAGAGATGTCCACAACCTCTTTTAGATTTTAAACATTGGGATTTTATTTTGAAAATTGAATCTTGCTCCAACAACTTAAAATAGAATACAAGATATCCTATCTCTCTTCTTCCTTCTTTGCTCTCCCTCTTAGGTTCATTGATTTAGGGACCGTCCAGCCGGGTGTCTCATTTCAGAAATGTTGCCAGCAGTGAGTATACAGCCTCAATGCCTCGAGAGAACACACAAAACCCGTATTCCTCTTATAATCACCTTCACCAACACCCAGGTGTGAAATAAGTGTAGAATAGACCGGTCAATCGTGCCAGTATTGTGCCTTCCTTGGAATTCTCCCCAACAGGGAAACCCTTTGTACCCTCAGTTCTCGTGCCTCTTATTTCCCCTACCCACCACAATACAGAAACAATACACTCTGCACTTGCCTGCAGGCACAACTCTGTGGGACAGCAGTGGCACTCTGGACGAGGTCGCCTTTGTTCTCCTGCTTTTTAGGCCCACTCTCCGGCTCTTCCACCAGCTGCTGTCATGTACCGCCAGGCTAACAACTTTTTCCTTTTCCAACCATCTCCTGATCCTTATGTTCTTCCTGGTCCCCCACTGTTGTTGACTGCTTGGTCTCCTGCTAATTCTCTTTGGGTTTCCTCCTCCAGGACGTCCTACTTTCAGAGCTTGTCTCGGTTGGCGTCTGACCCCTGCGGCCTAGGGACGTGTTCCTTATCTGATGCCACCTTGTTGCTAATAGGTGTAGACAATAGGACGGCTAGAACATTGTTGCTGTGCTCAGTGGGGAGTTCCCTGTCAGCCATGTTGGAAGTACTGAGGCTGTCATCCTACTTGTTAAATTAGCATTGGACTTGCGGGATGTCAATTTCAGCATTCCCGTTCTGCCTTCCCTCAGACTCTATCTGTGGTTCATGGTGGACCAGGAGCATTATCACTTCACTTTGCTCCCCTTTAGCCTTACCAGTGCCCCTTGGACGTTCACTAAGGTAATGGCGGTGGTTGCAGCACATCTGCGGAGGTTAAGGGTTCCAGTCTTCCTCTACCGCAATGATTTGCTGTTGAAGGCGGGCTTGCCACAGGCAGTCGTCTCCCACCTCGAATGGCGTCTTCATCCAGAGGTGATATAAGGCCTCTCCCAAGATTGGGAAGAACATTGGTTAGATGTCCACCACCCAGAACGCACAATGTCAGCACTTCTGCATGCTTGTGTTTCCAAGGCGGCTCTCACACAGAGACATAGTTCATCCTGAGTGGGGCTTAGGACTCCTATATACCCTTCCACCGATACCACTCCTGTCCAGAGTTCTCAATAAGATCAGGAACACCCAGGCCCAAATCATCTTAGTGGCTCTGGGCTGTGCATGGAGAGTATGCTATCCCAATCTCCTGAACATGAGCATCTGTCCTTTAGTTAGACTGCCCATTCGTAAGGATCTTCTGTCACAGCAACAGGGCAGAGTACTGCACCTGGACTGTTTGCTCTCCATCTTCATGCATGTAGATTAAGCAGTGACAGTTCAGGGTGTTTGAGCTCCCTCTCGAAGTACGAGATGTCATTCTGACAGCCAGGCGTCGTTATAACAAAACTATTGAAACCTGCAGATGAAACAAGTTTGTGGCTTGGTGTACATCCAAATCTAGTGATCCTCTGTCTGCACTCTTGTCTGAAGTCCTCTGTTTGTTCTATCACCAGCCCACCAATGCTTTGCTGTGGGCACAGTTAAAGGATATTGGTCCACCATTTCCACCTTTCTGCGGTTGCCGGACCAGCCTTTCCTGTTGAAGTCACCTGTTGTCACTAGATTCCTTAAAGGTTTGCAGTATGTTTCTTTCCACTCCCTACATTATGCCCCAATTGGACTTGGATTTAGTTCTCACCTTCTTAATATGTTTGCCTTTTGAGCTGATGCATAGCTTCCCTCTACAGCTCCTAACTCTGAAAAGAGTCTTGCGTGTGGCAATAACATCTGCCAGGTGAGTTGGAGAATTGTAGGTGCTTTCAGTCAACACTCCCTATACTTCTTTGTTCCCATACAAGCTGGTTCTTTGAACTAGAGCATCGTTTTTGCCCACAGGAGTCGCACCTTTTCAGGTCAGGAAAAACATCATGCTACCTACCTTTTCCCACCCCTCCTTTTCTTTCTAGAGACCACCGCCTGGATCCAGAACACGCCTTATTAATCTATATTGATCACACCAAAAAATTCTGGGTAGACAACCAACTCTTTGTTGGATTTGCAGGGGCAAAAAAGGAAGGCAATTCAGAAGAGAACCATCTCTCTATGGTTCATCCTTTATGTGAAGATCTTCTATGCAGTAGCCAAGAAACAGCCTCCTGAGGGCTTGTGAGCTCACTCTACTAAAGCTGTGAGCTCTGCGTTTCGCTAGGGCAGTGTCAGTACTGTACATCTGTCAGGCAGCTACGTGGACAAAGTTGCACAGTCAGGTCCGGCGAGGTGGGCATTTTGCCTGTTTGGTCCTCCAGAACTCCTTTTAAACAATACACAGACCCACCTCAAGGAAATGATTGCTTTGGCATCTATTTTTAAGGTAAGGAATCTGCAGCTAGGAGTCAAAGTTTCTATCAGATGAACAAGTTACTTACTTTCGTTAACGCTTTATCTGGTAGAAACTCTATCTAGCCACAGATTCCTTACTGACTCTCCCATCCTCCCCGTTCTGTGAACTTTCTTCTCACATTCAGAGAGCCTTTTGGACATCACAGGCACAGTAGTAATTCCTCCTAAGCCTAACTTTGTGCTTCTGGTCCAGAAAAATAGTCAAGAACTAAGGTTAGCGCGATGGGGTGGTTCCCATATAGGCACGCTACATGTCACTTCTGGCGCGGATGACGCCAACTATGCCACATGGAGACAAATGCCTCTGCCTACTGTTGTGCAAGGATGATTGCTCAAACATTTCCAGATCCAGTCGGACGCCTGGGAATGTTCTAAGGTAAGGAATCTATGGCTAGATAGTCTCTACCAGATAAAACATTACCAAAGGTACTTAACTTGTTTTTTATGACTCTCCAGTCAGGTGATTTTAGACTTGACATTCTTAGATATTATAATGTGAAGCTACAGACATTGTTGCTATCATGCCTGCTAAAAATACACAAAAGGAGAGCACTGGAAGTGTTGCTAACCCACACCACCTCCCAAAAGAAATCTATATAATCACTAAAGGTGTGGGGTAGTAGGAACTGAGGGTAGGACTGGGTCGGTCTTCCCTCAGTGAACGGTATTAGTTAAGTCGCTTTAGATCCTGAAGCGGGGAAATCATGGTTGGAAAATGTCCAAGCAAGGGGGTGCTATGTTGTCCTACAGGGGGAGGGGGGAGTTCCCTTACGGACTAGGTGGTCTCACACACATAATAGTGTCTTGCTTCATCATTTGACCACCTAGCCCCACCCAAGTAAGATGATACTACTTGGGCGGACTCAACCTCTTGGTTAAAAGAACCAGAGGGAGTGCTGAAATTAAACTGACTGGATAATTACAGAGATCCAGAAAAGTTGAAAAATAAAATTACCAAACATGTCACCAGTTGCTACTGCTAGTTTTAATGGGGGTGCATGCTGGTAAGACTAAGAACAGGGGGGGAGAGGCTCATTAGAGGATAATGTCTCTTGGAGTCTAAAAAGAAATACGTATGACCAACATGTTTCTGCCCTCACAAAGTGCTGGTAGGTCAGGGGCATTCGTCAGGGTCGGAGCACACGCAGTAAGTGAGGTACTCAAGTGAATAATGTATGGCCTACCTGAACAAGTGGTTCACGGTGGGGTAGATCTATAATAGCTAAAAAATAAACCACAAATTATTAAGAGTGAAAAAGTGGCAAACCACTGCACACAACACGGCAATAGGTGATAGTGTATGAAAAAATCGCTCACACACACATGCAAACGTGACTTACCCCGGAGGTGGGGGCGATTTGCCTCTGGTCTGGCTAGTGCCGGGGGGGGGTTTCCCTTGTAGTCACACTCTGAGGAGATTAAGGGTTTAACGTAGGGGGAAAGAAAAAAAAACAGAAAAAAGAAATAGAACGAAGACACACAGAGCACCAAGGAAAACAGGAGGGGATGGGAGTGGGACAGAAAAGCAAAAGAGCAGGGGAACAAAGGTAGGGACAAGAGAAAGAGAAAACTCAGAAAAAGGCAGGAGAGTAAAAAAATGGAGAAACAATAGAAAAATAGGAGAGAGCTAGGGGGGAAAAAAAGGGGGGGGGGGAAAGAGAAGGGAAAGCAAAAGGGAAGAGGAGAGGAACTGAGGGGGGCAAAAGAGAAGAAAGCCAAGCTTGAGAGAGGTAAAGAAAGAAAGAAAAAGGGACCAAGCTTGAGAAAAGAAAAGGAAGAAGACATAAAATGAAAAAGGGTGGGGAGAGGGAGAGAAGAGGAGAAGGAAGAGCCAAAAAGGTGAAAGCCAGGCCAAGGGGGAACTGAAAGCTACAAGAGAGAGGGATAGCAGGTCACAGGGAGAAAAAGATCCAAGGGGCCAGGAAGGCCCAGACTTACCACTCCAAAGGGAATACCATGGGGGGTACCTACATGCCGGAGCCAGGCCGCTCTGGTACTGACTGGAGGGCTGGCCTGGTACTTATGGTGGACAACAGCCAATCGGTACGAGGCTGGGGGCGGGGGCCGAACCCCATCAGAAACGTGAATCAGGTGTGCCTGGCGTACCCACTCGTAGGAGGTTTTTCGGCCACGCCCATATCCCGGCCGCGCCCTCTGAGGGGGTTGCGCCGGATCGGGGACCAAGCGAGGCCCTAATAGGCCCGGTTAGGCGCGACCATCCAAGGGACCCATGGGGAATGGAGTCCTGCGGGGTGGGCCGTGCCTAGAAGTTGTTTGGTTGTGGAAGGTGCTTCCTCCACGGTGCAGCTGGCGCGCGTGGGGGAGCGTCCTGCAATGACACGTCGCGGCTAGCGCGGCGCGTCACTAAAGACCACAGGACTCTGGGAAATGGAGTCCTGTGGAAAGCGCCCGGTCATCCGAAGAGGATGACCAAGGGGGGATGATACATAAAGAGGGAGGTGGTGGAGGGGGGGGGGCGGGGGAAAAGAACAAGGAAAAAAGAGAGAAGAAAAAAGAGAAAGAAAAAAAGAAAAAAAGAAGAAAGAAAAGACGCGGACAGAATGGTGAAAGGGGAAGAGAACGGGGAATAGAACGGACGAAAGGAGGAAAAGGGAAGAGACAAGGAAAACGCGAGGAATGAGCAAAGGGGGGGAAGGGGGGATAGTAAACGAAAGGGGGGGATGATGAGGGGAAGGGGGTGCAGCCAGGGGGGGCTAAATAGTTTATAGGAAAAAAGATTTTAGAAAGGGAAAAGATGCTGGGGGAAAAAAAGGAAAAGAAAAATGGGGAAGGGGGTATTGGGCCACGAGGGGTTGAGGGAAAGATAGGGACAAAGGATATATATATAGACGCAAGGATAGAAAAAAGAAAAGAAAGGAGAGGGGTGGGGGGGAAACAGGTGGGCAAACAGTAAGAAAGGGGGAAGAGGGAAGAAAACTGGAGAGATGAGGGAGACATACTAAAGGAGACTGCAGTGATGTGTGCAAAATAGGGAAGAAGGGGAACAGAAAAGGTGTAAGAAGGGGGGGGAGAGAATGAAGAAGGGGAATGCAACAATAACTTTTCTATCGGGAGTTAGGGAAACTTCTCAGGTAAGCAGGATTGCTGCGCTGAGCCAAGGACATAAAGGATGCTAGGTCGTGATTCCCATCGTAGGGCATTTCAGGGCACATGGAATAAGGGATCATCAAGGAAGATATCTGATGCAGGTTATGTGCTAGGTGGGGATTGTACGGGGTCTCTCATTGAAGGGAGGAAACCATATTGGTGTCTGGTCGTCAGCCTAAGGCCGACCACTGGATGTTGTCATTCAATCCTATAGTATCCGTTCGCAGCCTCCATATCCATCTCTGTTCGTATAGTAGGAGTTTCTGTTTGGCATTGGTTGTTGTAGGTTTTAATTGGTCCAATACCACCCACTGCATGTGATCGGGATGGTGATTACTGGAGATGTAGTGCTCTGTAAGTCCTGTGGCATCTCTTTTGCAACGGATGGTGCTCCTATGCTCGCAGATGCGTGTGCCCACTCTTCTTGTCGTCATCCCAATGTATCTCTTATCACAGGGGCATGTGATCATGTACACCACATTTTTGCTGTTGCAGTTCGTTACTTGTCTGAGTTCCCAGGGTGTTTGTAATCCCGAGTCTAGTGTGAGTTTTTTTTTGGTAAAGGCGCAAACGCTACAGCTACCTCATGGGAAGTGTCCTTTGGGGGGAGGAAGGTCCCAGAGGGTCTTTTGTCTACTTGTGGCGGGGTTTACCCGTGGGCGGGTATGTACGATCATATCCCGGATGCTTTTTGCCTTTCTGTAGGCATTCATGGGGATCTGAAAGGGAAGACCCCCAGAGGTGAGGATTTTCCAGTCTTCGTTTATTATTTTTTTGATCATATTGGACGCTGGGTTGAAAGTGGTCACACAGATCAATGGGTCTCCCTTATTGGTTCTGCTACTAGAATGCAGGAGTGTCTCCCTAGGGCTCACGCGGGCACGTTTGTCGGCTCTCCTCAATAGGTGATCCGGGTATCCTCTTGCTCGAAGTTTGTCGGTGAGTTGTTGTGCATGTTTTTTGTAGTCTGTTAGTTCGGTACAATTCCGCCGCAGACGGAGAAACTGGCCCACTGGGAGGTTTTCCCTGAGGGAGCGTGGATGGAAGCTCTGAAACTGAAGGAGAGTGTTTCGGTCAGTGGGTTTGTAATATACTTCTGTTACAAGGGAGCCATTCCTTTCAGTTATTAGTAGGTCAAGAAAGGAGACTGCCGGGTCACCCAGCGTGGCTGTGAATCTCAAAAAGGGATTCAAGGTGTTTAACCAAGTGATAAAGGTGGTTGCTTCTTCCCTTGTGCCTCTCCAGATGATCAGGATATCATTGATGTATCTTTTCCATAACCTGATATGGTTGACATATGGGTTCTCTTCAGTGAGGACCATTTCTTTCTCGAAGTGGTCCACGTACAGGCATGCCAGGCTCGGTGCAAAGGTACTCCCCATCGAGGTACCCTGGATCTGTAGGAAGAAGTTTTTATCGAACTCAAAGAAATTTCTGGTAAGAGCCAGATGGGCTAGGTCCAGGATAAATTCTGGAGGGGTGATGTAGTTCCAGACACCCCTGTTTAATAGGTCATTGACCACTTCTAAGGTTGCCTCCTGTGGAATATTGGTATATAGTGATTCCACATCCACATCCCCGCCCCCAGCCTCGTACCGATTGGCTGTTGTCCACCATAAGTACCAGGCCAGCCCTCCAGTCAGTACCAGAGCGGCCTGGCTCCGGAATGTAGGTACCCCCCATGGTATTCCCGTTGGAGTGGTAAGTCTGGGCCTCCCTGGCCCCTTGGATCTCTTTCTCCCTGTGACCTGCTATCCCTCTCTCTTGTAGCTTTCAGTTCCCCCTTGGCCTGGCTTTCACCTTTTTGGCTCCTCCTTCTCCTCTTCTCTCCCCACCTTTTTTCATTTTATGTCTTCTTCCTTTTCTTTTTTCAAGCTTGGGCCCTTTTTCTTTCTTTCTTTCTTTACCTCTCTCAAGCTTGGCTTTCTTCTCTTTTGTCCCCCTCTGCTCCTCCCCTCTTCCCTTTTCCTTTCCCTTCTCTCTACCCTAACCCCCTTTTTTTTCACCCCAGCTCTCTCCTATTTTTCTATTGTTTCTCCATTTCTTTACTCTCCTGCCTTTTTCTGAGTTTTCTCTTTCTCTTGTCCCTACCTTTGTTCCCCTGCTCTTTTGCTTTTCTGTCCCACTCCCATCGCCTCCTGTTTTCCTTGGTGCTCTGTGTGTCTTCGTTCTATTTCTTTTTTCTGTTTTTTTTTCTTTCCCCCTACGTTAAACCCTTAATCTCCTCAGAGTGTGACTACAAGGGAAACCCCCCCCCCCGGCACTAACCAGACCAGAGGCAAATCGCCCCCACCTCCGGGGTAAGTCACGTTTGCATGCGTGTGTGAGCGATTTTTTCATACACTATCACCTATTGCCGTGTTGTGTGCAGTGGTTTGCCACTTTTTCACTCTTAATAATTTGTGGTTTATTTTTTAGCTATTATAGACCTACCCCACCGTGAACCACTTGTTCAGGTAGGCCATACATTATTCACTTGAGCACCTCACTTACTGCGTGTGCTCCGACCCTGACGAATGCCCCTGACCTACCAGCACTTTGTGAGGGCAGAAACATGTTGGTCATACGTATTTCTTTTTAGACTCCAAGAGACAATATCCTCTAATGAGCCTCTCCCCCCTGTTCTTAGTCTTACCAGCATGCACCCCCATTAAAACTAGCAGTAGCAACTGGTGACGTGTTTGGTAATTTTATTTTTCACCCTTTCTGGATCTCTGTAATTATCCAGTCAGTTTAATTTCAACACTCCCTCTGGTTCTTTTAACCATGAGGTTGAGTCCGCCCAAGTAGTATCATCTTACTTGGGTGGGGCTAGGTGGTCAAATGATGAAGCAAGCCACTAATATGTGTGTGAGACCACCTAATCCGTAAGGGAACTCCACCCTCCCCTGTAGGACAACATAGCACCCCCTTGCTTGGACATTTTCCAACCATGATTTCCCCGCTTCAGGATCTAAAGCGACTTAACTAATACCGTTCACTGAGGGAAGACTGACCCAGTCCTACCCTCAGTTCCTACTACTCCACACCTTTAGTGATTATATAGCTATCATGCCTGCGCCATTTCAGAATCCGGATTGTCCTGTTGAGAGGATCAAATATGTATATGTGAGGAAGTTGCCCTCATTGCCACAACTCTGTCTAAAATCATAAAAATCTCGTCATTCTACCAAGTTGGAACTCTAATGACTGTGGTAGAATCCCAGTGGTAAACTACTTATCTACAAATGTCATCCTGTAAGCTATCACAAATATTCAAGGTGCACTGGAAACAAAAATTAACTAGATTAGCCAGATGATAACAGGCATAGTCCTATTGCAACAAGATCAAAGTGATGTGATTAATGGGGTCGTGGAGACGGAGGGCCAGATACCTAAACAAGAAGATGGTGTGAAAAGCCTGCACAATATAGTACAACCCCGCACAATATGGCAAATAGCTTCAACATCCTGCTCTCTTAAAGAGTGGAAGATGTGGAGGTTCATGCACGTCAGAGCAATTTTCAGATTGTTAGTATACCGGACTGAGCTGAGGGTGGATACGTTGATAAATCCCTAGAAGACTGGATGTGCACACTAGCCCCAACCGACAACCTCTCCTCCTGCTTTAGTATTAAAAGGGCTCACAGATTACTGTCACAACAACTTCCACAAAGGCACCCCTTTGGTCCCACTTACCAAACATTCATTAAATACAGGAATACCATCCTGCAAATGGCAAGAAGAGACAAATTAAGTTCAAATCACCACACTTCATGTTCTACCTGAAGTATACCAAAGTGGTAGAAAAGCAGTGTGTATTGCATAAGGAAGATAAAGAGAAATTAAGAGCAATACAACTGATATACATGCTCCTCTTTCGAGCCCTGCGCCAAACCCCCTTTCTTTAATTTTATTTTGTTGAACCATGGATCTGTGGATTTGTCACAATTTTCCAAGGGCTGTACAGGGCTCGCGGGGATCATTGTTCCACTGACCATCATTCACCCCCAACCCCCCGATATTTTTTTCAATTTGACCCGGGGTGGTCCCTCTAGGTTCACCCAAAAGGCCCAAGGGGTCAGGGTATGACTATTCTGTCCATTTATATCTTTCTTTTATTTTGTTGGTCTCGGGAACCAGTCCTCGAGTCCTAAAATGGCAAACAAAACCTTTCCTTCAGGTTAGTCACAATGTGCGCATGAGTTTGCGAATCTGTGGCATGAAATATACATACATTCTGAGGCTTTATTTCTCAAAAAACTACTGAATGGATAATCACAAACTTGCAAAAATCACATTTTGTGGATCAAAATCTAGCTTTCGGACAAATTTGGTGAAATTCTGCTCAAACTTTTTTAGCAGTCTCGCTTTTCAGTTTTCCTGTGGAAAATTGCCTGGGGTGGGGAGGATGGGGGGAAGTGCCTGGGGACCCCCATTTTTCTCAGCACCTGTTTGACGGATCACCGTGAAACTTTCCAGAAGAAGCTGAAGTAGGCTAGTCTTTTTTGCAGAAATTTCATGAAGATTCATCAAACAGCAACAAAGTTATTAGCAAAAACCAAAAAATCAATTTCCCATGGATACGTGGTCTTAACTATAACTACCCAGTGGCCCTGCTCTGGTGTCCCATTGGTCCCAACCCAGAACCACTTCAGTCTCTGCCTCCATCCTTGTGGGACCCTTCAGCACCGCAGCCTCCCCTCTTGGAGTTACTGGCACCAACCTACCAAAAGTTCAAGATTCCTGGCTGAGATCTGGAGGAATTTCTTAATGCATGTATTCCATCTTTGCCAGAGGTTTATCACCATATGGCCTCATGATGCTCATGACCTTTGCTCTGATGCCGTTTGGCTCCATTCCACCTGGACTGGCACTGGCTCGGCCTTCCTTTGATCTGGCTCTTTGGTTCACCAGGCCACATCCACCTACTACACAGCCAGCCCTGCTTCCACCGCCGCCACCATCTCAAAGGCCTTGAACAGTCTTTGAGGCTGAGAATCGGCCAGTTTTGGGACAAGAAACAGTGTTGAGTAGAAGCCCAATCCCCTCTGATCTTCAGGAACTCTGATTATTGCCTGCTTCTGCAGGAGAATTTGCCTTCTGTTTACTAGACTGTCGTATTTTAACAGGTCTTTAGGAGAAGATGTAACCCTGATGCGAGGGTTCAGTGGATGATTGTTGAATGTGATCTGATAACCATGATCCACTATTGAAAGGACCCATTAGTCTGTAATTTTCTTTCTCCCATGTCGTAGAAAAAACTAGAGCCATCCTCCGATTACCATATAATCATTTGACTGCTGGTGTCATGGGTGCAGGAGGTTGTGGGTCAGGACTTGTTATAGAAGGCAGCCTGCCCGCTACCACAGGCCTGTCCTCGAAAGGGACGTTTGTCCAAGACTTATAAAACAACTCTTTTGCACCCAAAAGGCTTCTTGTCCGCAATTTTGTTGAAAGGCTTCAGAATTTATTTTCCTCTGCCACATCTTCCACCATGTCATTTAATTCAGGACCAAACAATTTTGGACATAAAAATGGCAATGTATAAATAAAAGACATCCGATTAGCCCCCAACTTCCGTGGTCTTAACCATAGAGTTATGGCTTCGGCAACAGACGTTCTAGCTGCAGAAGTGGACGCCCACAATCTATCAAACATAGTATTTGACAAGAACTGAGTAACAAGTTCCATATTGGCTAAAAGAGCAGTAGGATCTTCTTTAGATTGGAGACATAAAAAAAGCATGACTGCCTTTTAGAAGCGACTGAGTAGCATATGCGGCATAGGTGTTTGCCTGGATTCCTTAAAGGGATGGTGCATATGCCAGTATTAAGAAGGTGTCCACCTTTTTTTCCCAATGGGATCGCAATAAAGTGCACCCTCCGAATCCAAAGAGGATGAAGATGACACAGAAGCCAAAATAGTGCTAATTTTTGGATTTTGTGGCAAATGTCCTTTAACCCCTCCAGCACAAAATGGTTGCTGGGAAAACAGGGTATAGCCACCTTTTCAACGTCCTTCCATTCATTAAGCATTAATGACTTGATTACATCATTCAGAGGTAAAGTATACATGTTCACTGTATTATGTTGTGCCAGGAATTCTTCCTCCTGCAGAAATGGAGTGGCAAAACCCAGTAAGTCTCTGATATGAGTCAAGTCCTGTCCGCGTTGATCTGGCTGAATACATCTGCCTCTAGAATCATCCTAGTCCTCAGATTCATCATCTACTCTCAGCCTTTTAGCAGTAAGCTCCTTCTCGTTCATAGCCATATCCACAGCCTCTTTAATGAGGGATTGCAGATCCCCTCAGGAAATATTCAGCATTTCCTCAGACTCCCCTTGGACAGTGAGCTGAAGATTCTTTTGTTTGCCAACCGCTTTGCCACCTCGCCATGCAGGAAAACAACGTGCTTGATGCGTGTGTATTTCCTGTTTTAAAATGTTACCAGGCAACCAGATCACATCTCGCAAGATCTGACTGCCCAGTAACACTTGCAGTCTTCCCTTGCCCGGCACGCGCGCGCGCACCAGCAAGGTTCCAGAATGCTGAGACAACTGGCTCCTGAGTGGCCTGACCAAAGACACGGTACGTCTCCCTGCCACAACTCAGCACATAGGCAGAAAGTACGCCTGAGGCCAGCTGCAAACAACGGGGACCACCCACTTAGCTAATGTGCTCCTCAAACACAACACACTGATACGAATCTATCCGAAAACAAAAGTTCTGCAATAGGCTACCAAATTGTCAATATCCAAGAATGGTATGTACATAAATATCAAAGAGATGTCAAGTGAATGTGCTAACAACGCTGCTGCTCCATCAGGACTGGAATAAACACGGGGGGTGAATTATTTATATAAAAATAATATTAAAAATAGAAGAAAGACTTTTCATTGCATACTAAACTGTCAGGGTAAGAGACAACCCTCATGTTTAAGGACTGGGACAAGGAGGGGGTAATGGGTTCATAATCCAGGTGTGCTGAGAAGCGAACACACACTCGCATACACAATAGAATAGCAAATATAATCATTAAGTAACATCAAATGCTGTTGGGGAACAATGGGTGCAATGTAGATAAAGATGAACTGCTGTAATCAGACATGGACAACAATCACAAAGCATAAAATGGTCTAATATAAAAACCTCAACTGTTTTACTAAAGAGCCAAAAAGAAATCTCCTAAAGAAGTATTGAAATGAGCATAGAGGTAGCCTCGACTCCAGGTTGGATAAGTATCACATTAGAACCTACACCCTTCTATAGAAGCCCAGGACAGCTCTAGTTCTGCATTGTCACAAGGCAGAAAGTTGATGAGGTCCATGCTTTGACCAACCCCATAAGGTGAGCATTGCTGGCCCTCATAGCTGGGTAGGGGAAACAGCCATTACAATGAAGCCCGAACCCTGCATGCCTTTATGACAAAGGCTTAACCAGGGATGCCATTACCACGCATGCCTCTACAATGAATATGCCTTTACCACGCATGCCGTTACAACAAATTTCATTGTAAAGGCATATTCGTTGTAAATGTTTTACAGGTATGTATTATGTGTAATCAATTTGGCTCCTTGTGTGCTATGCATGCTCCTTCGATACCAGCATACATTCCCCTATCACTGGCCGGCAATTGACATTTCTGTCATCAGCAGTGGCCAGTGTAAGGTCCTCATCTTAGTGTTTATGTAGATTCATATACCGTGCCCCTCCTGCACGCCCCTGCCTGAAACAATTTCCCACCATTCGCATGCCAGAGCTGCACAATTCTCATGAACCTTTCTCTTGTGAGAACATTATGCATCTGAGTCTGTAAGTCGTATGAAGGTACTGCAGGGGTGGTGCGTTTGTATGGTTGTGTGCCAGGTCGCATAAGGAGGCTGTAAAGACCTTTGCAAGTATAGAGAGAATGTTATTCTGCACATAAGTGAAGTGAAGATGTGTGCCAAGCAGTGCCTCTCCTGGTGAGATGTGATGTCATGGTGCTTGAACGAAGCTGAGTGCTGCTCTTGAAAGCAGCATACGCGGGTATCACATCAGGTCTCTTAATTCACAATGATGGCTCCCTAATCTTTCATTTAATTTGCAAATTGCTTGAGGTAGTAAACAACTCGCATCTAGACACGCGCAATTCAGTGGCCCACTTAGCATACACTAGGGCTCAGTGATTGGTGGAAAGCCTTCAGATGTCTTTACCATTCGAGCCTCCACTCTGCTGCCGAGCAGTTAAGTAATGTGAAAGCATTTCGGCAGGCTGCTACAGAAGCCAATTACCTGCTCCTCCAGCCGGAGGTTAAATGCTATAATAGCAGCTGCCAGCCAGTATTGAGGCCTGGAGATGAGGGGAGGCGGAGGGCTGTCATACATGTAGATTGGCCATTAACCTTACTTTGTAGTGCTAGAGTCGAATATTTCGTGTAATGAATTCCAGCCCTCCTCTTCTATTCTAGGCATGCCTTATCATGGACACCTTTGCAAAGTAAGGCATTTATGTCAAACCACTTGTCTCACAAGAATAAATGCATTTCATGCTATTTAAGCGATTGCTTCTATTCCAGTCACGTCATCACCGCTTTGATAAGACCGAACCTTAATTGGAAAATGTTACGGTTTTAAAGTTTAATATAGATTTCCTTCTCGGGTTAGTGTCACCACTGCTAGACAAATGTTATGTTGTACAGTCGGTGTGTTTTTTTTTCTACATGATTGCAATGCTTTTTACAAAGATTACTCTGTAAATACTGCACACTGGAGGTAGCAAATCAGAAATGCATCCGCAGTTAAATTACGTCATATACATATCAAATGATTCTTAGCTGACTTCATTTATATTCTAATCTTTGTTTAGTTTTTTTTAATATCGTGATTTTTCTTTCACGAACATTCTTTACACTTCATTTTTGGGAACTGATCTCCCTTGACAGTTACAATGCATGGACCATCGCGCGCGGCTTGTTGATACATATGTTGATCTGGTAGACAAAGTATGCCTTGAAGGACGTTTTAATAGAGCCCAGTCCGGCCCGCCCCTCCAAAAAGTTAAGGCAGTTGTAGACTGTAAAGTTATATTTATCCAAGGCCTCAATCTGCCATGCTGAGAATCATTAAACACAAAACACCTTTCAACTCTCCCAGGGAAAGGCTGTAACACATTTGTATGTCAGGATGTCCCATGCAGACAAATATTGTGCTCTGCGTATCATTTACATAAATATTGATTGGTAACTCCAATGTTTTTTTTTTGTAACCATCTTTGTTGAGTTTTATTGCATCACAATAGTTTATAAACAGTTGTGCTAACAATGAGCACGTATCAGGGCAGCATGATCCCACCATAATCAATCACTGCACATATGTTTAACTACACCGGGTCTATCGAGAGTTATTGGTTCATTAAATTAACAACCAGAACATAAGCCATGACAACTGCAACCTTACACAGGAGAGCCCCTCCTATTCTAAAGCCCACCAGCCCCACATGCCCACCCCTGTTTTTCAGAAATCTCTGCTCACGAGAAGCACAATCCCATTTCCTGCCACCCCTGTACACTATATCTCCCACCTCCAGGGCGATTGAATGCAAGAAGGATGGAGAAAAGTGGCACCCTGCAGCGTGGCACCCTTTATCACCTGGATAAGTGCCTCTCTCCTGCATAGGTAACTCCTCCTGGGGCGCCTGTAAGTCCCCCAACAAGCTTTTCCAGTCTGCTGCAATGGGTGTCTTGTAGTGTCATGCATCCTCTGGACGCAGCGCCATCGTCTCATCCCTGCCCCACTTGAGTGTTGCCTTTCACCAGCCTACGAATTACCCAAATCTCCAGGTCTATGAAGCAATTTGCAGCTCTCCGTCCTTTCCTGCTCCTAAACAGTCCCAAGACGCTGCTCTCCATTGTTTTGATGTCGCCCCTACCTGTTATGTCAGCTAGTGTGTTTGTTACCTTGTGTCACAAATCCACAGCCACGGGACTGTTCCAGAGAATATATGCCATGTCAGCCTCAGACTCTTGACACCGTGGACAGTTTGAGGGAGATCCAAATATTTTGTGAAGCCTTGATCGGGTGAGATAAGCCATGTGCAGAATGTTGTGTTGGATATATTGAAATTTAGCATTTCAGGAAACTTTACGTGGGTGAAGGAGCACCCGGTCCCATTCCTTCTGAGTCAAGTCATGACCTATGTCCCTCCCCTCGCCCAGCACCTACAGTGCCAATAAGGGGTCTTGTAGAGTGTGTGACAGGGCTCGTGCAAGCCACATTATCATGTGGAGGCCTTCTCCTGTTATATGCAAGCTGTGCACTAGTGGGTGTTGATCAGGCTAGGTGATTTGCCACAGGTAGCCCAGCTCACTCACCAACCAGCTGTGAGCTAGGAAGTGGCCCACCTGGAGATCATTGTCAGTCTGCAGTTGCTCAAAGGGGATAAGCACTCCATCCCGGAACAAATCGTCCAAATTCCCCACACCAGCTGCCTCCAATGCCACTAGCCCCCCTCTCCTGATCAAATCCCTAAACTGTTGAATCGATCCAAGTCAAATCCCAGGTGTGTATTAGGGCATAGTGGGCCTAAGGCACAGGCTCCTGTGGAAGCCGTCATGGGCCACATGCAGCAGGCTGTTTCCCCCCTCCCCCCAATCCCCACCTCCCCCAGGGGATCGCCCCACATGGTAGCAAGGCTTCCCACACCAGCCGCTGTGCTCAGTCCTCAAAAGGTGCACCCAGTTCCTCCACAAGCCCTCCTACCAGCCAACGAGCAGCCCACTGCAACTGTGCGGCTTGATAATAATGTTGGAACTTAGGGGTCTCGAGGCCTCCTCCCTCCACTGGCAGCTGCATCTTATACAGTGCTTTTGTGCACCTACCCTTATTCCAAAGGAAGTTCCCCAACATGGCATGCACGGTGTGGCAGGCACACTGAGGTATTCTCACCGGAAGATTATGAAAATAGCACAAGAGGTGGAAACGTAACACCATTTTCAACAGTATCACCCTGCCTTGCACTGAAAGCATGAGCGTGCACCAGAACACCAGTTGGGGGCAGAGGGAGGCAATGGCTCTCATTAGGTTGGCATCTATAAGATCATGGGAGTCATGGTATATGTTGATACCCAAGTACCTGAAGGTGTGCTGCTCCCAGTGGAGTGGATGTGTGTCCACTACAGATTACTGTGGCGGGCACTCCAGGTGTATTGGGAATAGGCAAGTCTTTGACCAGTTCACTCACAACCCCAGTGCTACCAGGAACTCTGACAGGATGTTTGTTATCACATATGTCACAGATATATATCAGAGCATCATCTGCGTATAGGGATTCAACTTACATCAACCCCTCCAACAGTATGCCCCATGCGTGGCCCTGCCGTTTAAGTCTCTGTGCCAGCTGCTCCATCGCCAGAGTGAAAAGGAGAGCGCAGAGAGAGAGGGCAGCCCCTGGTGCCTACCCCTACTCACTGGAAAAGGGTCAAAACACACTGTCCGATTTTCACCCAGGCCATGGGTTGCAAGTAGAAGACCTTGCTGAATCTCTGCAACCTGCTGCCTATTCCCATAGACGTTAATGTTGAGAACATGTATCCACAATAGACCATGTTTAAAGCTTTACTGGAGCGCACACGTAGGTCTTCTTTCTGCCTTGGGTTCAGAAACCCCATGCACCCTAATGACACGCCACAACTTGTCCCACCTGCACTAGAGGTCTACCAGATCTTTGGACTTAGTGAGGAGTGTGGTAAACAGATTCATTCAACATAAATCAATAACACAAGGAACATAAACATTTTAAACTCCATGACAAATTTAACCACAGAATCAAAACTCCAAACTGAATAAAGATTCCAAGCTTTATTACAACCACAAAGTCAGTGTAACGTAGATGGTGCACAAAACTAGGTTATAAACCTACATGAAAACCATAGGCTGACCAAAACGTTTAAAGAGATAAAGCCTACATAACATCAATACTGATAAACACTCCAAGAGGATAACACAAATTAACAGTACTATAGTATACACATCGAAATCAGATTTCAAAGCAGATGATGATGTCATTAGTAAATCATCAAAATTCAATTAATAACAATCAGTTTTCGGAGCTGGGCCATCCCTATCCCTGATACGAATTTGGGCTTGCATGTGTGTGGACGGACTAACACATGCAGGTAAAAGAAAAGAAGAGAAAAATATTATTTTGAAAATCATCTAGCTAGGGTAACTGACTATAAATATACACTTGTGTAATCACCTAAGCTGAAAAGGAAACAACAAACCGCATTACAGATTATACCTCTCCTCATGAGACAGCAGACAGGAAAGATTTGTCAGTTCAGTGCGCTGACAGCTTTTCAGCATCAGTAGAACACGAGCAGCACATAGGGCAGGTCAGCAGTTCCGAATTTATTAGGCATTTTAGAACTGAACAGCATAAGCAAATTAAGTAATAGGAAGGATGACTTTTAATTCTTCAGAAGATATCTAAGGATTAGAGGGAGTCAGGAGAAGAGAGAGCAACACCACATCAGGAGAAGAGAGAGCAACACCACTTAAAGGGTTATCAGCAAAGCATAGCTGACTAAAAGTTTCAAAACTCACCAACTAAAAATGTCCACAAGTTTCTGATTGGTCCTCCATGTGGGCTAATCTTGCGCAAATTAACCAATATCCAATGGAAGATCATTGACGGCATCAAGTTTGCAACTATCCTGGATTTCCTCAAGGGGTCTGCAAAGTCATCTTGCTGAATTCATACAGTTCAGCCAAAATGTAACACTTGTTCATCTATTGTAACTTTGTCATTCTTTCCCACAGTGCCCATCTAACAGTTCTCATGTGAATTTATCAATACTTCCTGTCTTGTACGACAGCTAGAACCAAAACTATACATTTGTTATTAGTTCAAATATGTTCTCTGTCTTTAATACAGTAGGACATTCACCAACACATCAGCAAACCAGGAATTAATTCAGGTCAAAGGGAAAATAATTAATTAGTACTTTTCCTCTATTGCTGCAAAAATGAAACTTCAGGCCTAGTCTAGATAATGAAACCTAAATACATATTAATGCAATTAATACAAATAAATCCTATTGGACACCTTGCAATTTGAATCAAATATGCAAAGCAAATTATTTAATTGCAATCATTATTAAGACATTAGAAACAGTTTAAACGTGCATTTGTTTCTCTGCACACATGTAACTCACTTTAATAAAATAATTTAAATCAATATGTGTAGGATTAATTCATGTTCGTTTAATACTCATAATATACTTCATCTCTACCTTTTCCCTAAAAATGATACTTTTAATATTAATTCATGTCAGTAATTGACTTGAATATAAATGCACAACATCTTTCAAGGCACAACACAATGTCAAATAGAAATGGAGGTCACAATGTCTGCCAATATTCAGACATGCACATTATTACGTTTCATGTTAACTTCTCTGTTAGGCTTTTAAATGAAGGCTTATAATTTGCCATATGCTAACCTCTGTGCCACTAAGTATTAGTAAAATTTGATCTTTATCAGCTTTCTCTAAGTCCAGCACCCAAGCCACGTAAGGCCATTGGGCAGGAGCCAGCTCCAGCACTTTATGGAGCTTTTGTATATTAAGGGTGGTGGACCGGCCCGGTATAAAACCATCTTGGTCTGGGTGGATCAGGTGGGGAAGATACTCCAGCAGCTGCACTGCAACAATCTTGCTTAGTATTTTGAAATCTGTCCTGAGCGTGGAAAGAGAATGGTACAAAGCCATCTCCATGGGGTCCCTACCTGGTTTTGGGAGTGAGAACAGTAATGCCTTGTGAAGCATTGGCAGAAGCTGTCCCTCAGCCAGAGCAGTCCTTTATAACTCTAACAACTTGGGGATCAAGAACCTTCATACTCCTTATAAAATTCGAAGGACAATCCATTGTGGCCGTCCTCCTAATAGCTTCCTGGATCTCTTGCTCCCTGATGGAGGCATTTCATTTCTCTCTACCCAGTGACTCAATAACTCCCAGTGACGCAATGTGATCTTTCTGAGGAATGCCCGGATATGGGTTTGATGGTCCACTAGGAGGGTTCACAAAGGAAATGATAATGGGCAGTATGTCCATTTGGCTGGTGGCTAGATGTGTCGGGGACACTCCTATCATGGTAATGGGGGCTGTCGGTACAGCACTTTTCAGTAGACATGCCAACAGCCGGCCCAATTTGTCACCTTCAGCGTGCATTTTAACCTGATACACTCTGTCGTCCAGGCATCTCAGATGTTCAAGCAGACGAGCATGACTCTCCTTCACTGCCGCTAGCACCAGATCCCTAGCAGAATCAGCCCACACTGCCACCTCAGGGGCCCCCAGAGAAGCCTCCACACGAACCTGGTCCCGGTGTACTCAAGACCTCACACCCACTACTGTGTGTATGAAATGGTCCTGGAGTACCGCCTTCATTGCATCTCCGTCCATTAATCTAGAGGTAACAATGGCCCAATTCTCCGTTAGATTGTTGGATAGAGCAGTACTCGTCATGTCCCTAAAAACCTGATCGTCCAGCATGGTTGGCTGCAAGTGTCACGAAGGGACTGGGGGGCACATCACCCCCCACGTCAGGTGTACTTGAAGTGGGTTCTGGTCCGACAGTGTCCTCCCCTGATACTCTGTGCTCACAACTAGCAGCTGAGTGGCGTGATGGCAAAAGATGCGATCCAGGTGCATGTGTAGATCATGCAGTGGCAAATAATCAAATTATTCCCTGGCATCTGGGTTCAGGATGTGCCAACTATTTAGCAGGACCAAATGTGTGAGCAATTGGGACAGCAAGCAGCGGCAGCACCACAGGAGAAGTCAGCAGAGGAGGATGTGAGCGATCTAACTGTGGGTGTAAGACGTAATTAAAGTCCCTGCCAATGATCCAAGGTATGTGTGCCCATCTCATCAGGGTGACGGAGAGTCATACCAGGAAGCACTGCTGTGCCACATTGGGTGCATATATGCTCCCCATCAAGAGGGGTTGACCATCCATTTGCCCCTCTACTAGGACAAAACGTGTGCCACACATCGGAGGGCCTAACTCGTATAAGGTCCCCTCTAGCAAAGCCAGAATATGTGGTGGTGTAACGTTTACTGTGCCAGGATTTTAGTAGGTGTGCATCTCCCCATTTAGATATGTAGGTTTCCTGAAGAAATGCAATCTGGGCATCTAGTCTCTTCATGTATTGCTGTACTGCATGTCTTTTATGTGCTGTCCCAATGCCCAGATGTTCTGTGTTGTGATACGCAACCTAGTCATAGTGAGTCTCTGCAGGTGGAAGGGCTGCACAGATACACTGCTCTGGGTCCCTAATAGGCTGAAGTCACGCTGCATGAATAAGAAAAAAACAGAACTCCCAACCCAGGGCAGCAGAACAACCTCCAACTGCCCAAACAAGCAGCAAACTTATCCATTGGTGGGGATCTCCGAGTTGTGTATCAGTATAAAGAACATACCTCAAAGAGAGTATTGGGGGGGAGGGTTTGCCCAACCTACCATGGCCCACTGACACATAGCCAAAGAACATCAGGCTAAAAACTAGAGAGCAGGAAAGGAGGTGGGGCCTTCACCCCATCCTGTCGTAATTATAGAGTCAGCACCAAGTGCCATCTCGGAGAGTATCACCGGACCCAGTGTTCAGTCAAATACTGCCTAGTGGGTAGCCAGGCATGAGGAGGGCTGGGCAGCCGGGCACATCCTCTATCAACAGGAAGGCAGACAGGCGCATGTACCCACATACCTATGGGGTCTGTGGGAGACCCAAACCCCTCCCTGCCTTTGGTGAGTTCAAACCATATTGTCTGCTGTTTGTGGCATGACCTCCGGTAGGTTCACCGATGCAATGCTCCCACGTCATCTAGAGACTGGGATGACAGGGAGCGCCTCTCCGCCCAAAGATTGGTAGATGTTGCCAGTGCCTGCATCTGTTCCTCTCGGACCTGGGTCATGGTAGTGGCAACATTGACTTGCACATCTCCACCCCGCGATTCCGGTGCCTTCGACCCCGCCGAGCTGTGTCCATCGGTGTTCATGTTGTCGGCGTATTCAGAGCTGAGGATTCATACCACTGACGCTCCACCCAATCCCAGGTATCGGCCGGCTCAATGAAGAAATAGCTAGATCTGTTCACTATGACTTTTAACTTGGTGACAATAGCAACAAGTAAGTCAGCCTACTGACCCTGGTATCTTCTTCACTCCCAGGAACGAGGGTGTAGTCCGGGAATAGAAATACACATACATTCTCGTGCACAACAGACCTGTGGTGCACACTGTAAGTAGGATGACTTCCTTAGCTCTGTAGTTCATCAGTCCTGCCACAACTGGCCAATGGGGTGCCCCCGGTGGTGCCCGCTTCACTCAATGGAACTCAGTGGACTTGTTCCACCAGATAATGAGATGACAGTTCCGCAGGTGCCACCATGAGCACCAATCATGTTTCAAGGAAAGCCACAGGGTTCGAGCCCGCAGCGCCCTCAGGAAAGCCAGCGGTATGGAGATTGTTGCACCATGACTGTCCCTCAGAATTTTCCACCTTGCTCTCAAGTTTGTGGACTTTAGCTATGAGGCTCTTGACCCACACTTCTAGATCGGATACCGTGGGTAGCAGAGTGTCCAGCAAGTTCTTAGGCTGCATGACTCTGGTCGTAAATTTCCTATGGTCATCCCATAACCCGCCTAATTCCACCTCCACCTTGTCCTGTAAATCTTGTCTTGTCTTGGTGATGGCGGCACGGATTTTGTCCAACTTAGCGTTCGCTAGCACTGCTGGCGGTCCCTGCTGTCATGCCTATAGGTCAACTGGATTGTTGGCCTGGAGCCCCCCAACCCCTGTCGCTCAATACCACGCCCAGATCCATTGTCCTTCACTCAGCAGCCTCACCAGGTCCACAGGGGTACAGGGCTAGCAAAACGTGTGGACGAAATTACAGTAATGTCACTGGCATCCTGTTTCTTTGGACCCCCGTGTCCCATGGTCCCTATTCTGGGACTGTACACCAGGGTGGCATGTGCAGCCAGGCCGCCGAAGATCTTACTGCTAGCAATTCCCAGATGGGGCCTTCACCGATGTGAGAAACACTGTCCAGCAGAGATGGTTGTGGCTATGTTGTGTTGTCATCCTTCAGTTTCTTGAGTCCATGAAGATAATGACACCAGTGTCATGGGGGACCAGCAATTGTCTCAGCATGTTCCTAATCGCAGGGCCAGGCTGGAACCATGAGATGTACCTGATGAGTATGTATGTAGCCTCCGTGAGTGTCTTTTGCTGTGCTCCTTTTGAGTCTAACCAGCTGTAGCACTCTGCCATGCCCCCTCCTCCAAAACCCTCCTCTTCCTCATGCTTTGTCACAGCCTAATGCGGGGAGCATGAGCAGTTCGACTGCTTGCACCCCCAGGAATTCGAGGATGACAGGCCCCAGTGAGCCAGGGTCCGCAGCAATCAGACCAGGTGACAAATGGGAGGAAGTCAAAGGGGTCCCAAACCAAGGCCGCCCGCTCAGCCATTTCCCCGCAGAGCCGGCAGCCACACTAGCGGCTGTAAATGTCTTGTGCCCAGTGATTGCTCCCCACAGGTCTCCATCCTTACCAGGACACATACATAGGGCAGAGGCACTCAGTTCTTGGTGGGAAATGCATGTGCTTCATGTGTCTACCCAGCCGTTGACCTAATGGTGAAGTGCCCCCGCCAGCCTCAGTAGTTCTCTCCTGCTGCTGCGTTGCCCCCTCTGCGGGCCTTCTTTGGTCATGTTCTACATGCCACAGGCCTCACAGTCGCTCAAGTGTGGCGGAGGCTGCCAATCAAATCCCTGACCGGAGGGTGACAGGGCGGAGGGGAAGGCTCTCATGAAACACCGTCAACAAGATGGAGGGGCCGTGGCTGATGGCCAGCTTGGGCCACTGCTGCAAGCACAGCAGCCGCCTTGGGCCTACTTTTGCTGTTCAGCGGCCAACTCACAGGTCGCACGGCCAAGGGTGAGTGCAGGGTACTGTGCTGTCTCCTGATGTCAGGGGCGCAGCTGATGTGCTACATGTGCGACAACCGCAGCCCGTCCTGGGCCTATTCCTCATTTTCTGATGGCCCACTCATGGGCATCGCAGCACAGAATATTGGGTGCTAGCAGCCTACAAAGTAGCTTAGTAGATGACGCTTGTCCCCCTCTGCATAATCCTCCTCAGCAACGGCAAGGATGCCCGCAAATAATGCTAGATCATGGGTCACCCCGTCAGAGTAATACTAGGTCCCGTCTGCCATCTTGCCACGGCTAGCCATGCCCCCGTTATTAACTCCAGTTTGACAGTATTTTCGTAATCAATATCTATAACACAATATTTATGTCTACTTATTTATCAGGTGAAAAGTTAAATCTGTATCAAAGACACTCTCCAGATTTTGGACTGTGTTCACCTGCTTGGGTATCGACCCAAGGTATAGGATGCTCCAAAGCCATTGTCGGGATTAAAGGGGGTGGCGCTCCCGGTTCGTCATCTTCACAGAGTTTGTCATGTTTGTGACTACAGAAGGCTCCCTCTGACCTTCCCTCCGTGGAGCCCTTTTCAAAACCTCCTAGGAACTGGACTGCATCAGATGTCAGATGGAGACATGCTCACACCTGAGAGCTGCTCATGAGCTGCTTGTGAGATGCTACGGAGCTCCTGTGTAGTGCTGAAATGGACGCTGCGAGCTGTTGCTAGGCCTGTGGCGAGGGCCGTGGGCGAGGAGTAGGATCACTGCTGGCACTCTTTCCTTGCCTGGCTGCTTTCTGCAGGTACTTTCCCCACCACTTGCCTCCCGCCACTTCCCCTGTCCCACGGGTGAAGGCCATGCACAGTGCAAGGTTTGATGCTTATAGGGGGTTGGCCTTAGGGCCTGGCCAGAGGTGGTTCCAGAAAGCCCATAATGGGAGAGAAAAAAACACACAAAAAACTGCTCAGTCTGAAGGTTGCAAACCTTCACACTGAACTTTGGGGGTTTGAGTCCAGCTGGACTCATTTCACTCTTTTTTTAATAAAAATATTATTATAGTTTTTTTAATAATAATAAATACATGTTTTATTTTCAATCTAAAACAAATATCTCATTCTAAGTATTTGAGATATTAAAGCGTAAAAAAACCTCTTTCCCTCTCACTTTCTTTCTCTCTTTCTGTCTCTCTTTCAGCCTGCTGTAGCCATCTAGTGCCACTGTCCTCTTTCCCTTGTCCTCCGCTTGCGTGGGTGGTGCGCAAAACATGTAAAGCCCGGAATCTGTGGAGCCAGTTGTGGTGTCAGTTGTGGCAGTTACTACCACCCGGGCCTCCAACACCTGGCATTTTATCTGTGGCTCCTGGGGGTACCTGCTCCACTCCTACACAACTCTGTGCAATTAACAGTTCTGCACATCCAGACAACTGGTTTTAAATAACGGACAGTAGATATTAAGGTGAGCGAGGTGGCAAGGCGGAGAGGTGTCGAGACTGTTGCGTGGGTGTCGAATTAGTCTCACACCCTCTGGTTGAGCCAGTGTGGTGCGGAGGCGGCCAGGCTAGGTCATTGGTGCAGCTTGCGGCACTCTTACGCTCTCATGCATGGTACGCATGGCACTGATATACACATCTCACAGATTTTTCTTTTGCAATCTGGTATCAGTGGCATTAGCATCAGCAGTGAGAGAGATGGTGGGACTTCGGGTCTGTGCACGCTTATGCCCCCTTCAAAGGGCCAGATTCCATTCAAGATAAATCTGTACCCCAAGTTCTCGCCAGATCTAAGGATGAGTGAGGCGGCCCACAAGTGACCAATTCGATACCAGTCTGTTCCTGCTTGTCTTAGGCGGTGTCAGAACAGCCTTTGGGGCGCAATCACTCAATAACAACTTTAACACTTAATCAACAGTTATTAACCCTACCAGTGACTGCGGGTCTGCAGCTGTGAGTGCTTGTGCCGCCCTCTAAGATGCTGATCCCACCAAATTATACCTTGCATCTACTTTTCTGCAAGAGCACAGGAGGGGCGTAGTGGCGCATAAGTGATCGGACCGGATTGCACCGGATCGCCTGTATTAAATCATTGTCTTCTTGGGCTCATCACACCAGCTCTATTCCGTAACAGAGGTTATACAATTTGAAGAGATTTAGAAAGATCTAAAGGAAAAAAGGAAAGAAGGAGAGAAGGACCCCCAAGGAATTCCGAGGTGAAAAATTGAACAGTGCTTGTGCCCACCCTTGCTGCTGGTCTACATGACGGTACAAGACAGCACATGATGGCTTAACGGGTGAGGCAACGCTTCTTGTGGGGTATTGATGAGAGTGCGACGAGAGCACAGGAGCCTCCCGGAGATTTTTCAGGTCGAAGCAACTACTCTCTCTTTCTCAAGGCAACTCAGTAAACCTTTGCTAAGGGAGTTAATCTCTAGCTCTAATTGTGCGTAAATGCAGAGTGGAGTGGAGCGGGGAGCGGAAATTGAGTCCATAGCAAGCAGTGAATCAAAAAGAATTCAAAATAAATAAAGCAATTGAACAAAAGAACTGCAAGGGAAATAAGAGGAAAATCAAACTCATAAATATACGAAACAAGGGGGGAAATCAAGGGGGGTTAAAGAAGTCAGTCACCATCTGCCCAGATACTGTAGATACTACGGTTACTGAGGATACTATGAAGGAGCCGAAGGAGTCAGATGCATTGGCCACAACCCTTCTTATGGAATCTGAGGACAGAAGCAAAGAGATAAAAGGTCATCAGCAAGTGTCACTAAACCCACGATCAAAGGCCCAAGTACTTTCAATCTCTAAGAGTTTGAGTTCTGTCAACACTATTACAAACTACTTTAGTTGTAGCAGCAGTAGCACCAAAACGTTAGTGATCAGCAGTTGGGAGGCCTGGAAGGTTCAGGGAGCCAAGGAGTACCCAGGCTTGGTGACTCTTTCGCTGGACTCACCTATGAGGAGCTGCTCATACCCTCTTCATCACCTATAGAGTTGAAAGACTGTAATGATGGCTTGAACGTTGTACCTAGAGAACCAGTATCTTTAGCCAATTAATTTTCTAATGAGCCAACCTGGAATCAGGCATTACGGGCATCGCTCCTCTTCAGTGGCATCCCCAATCTCCATTATTCCTTGGGATTGGAAAGGAGCAGATGTGAGCCCCTAAATTCCAACTTGGATTCTATTTTAAGGGTGCGGGATGAAAAGTTCTCTGCCGCGCTGAACCCAGGCCTAGCTAGAACTGTTGATCCAGCTGTTGTCCTGGATAAAACAGACAATAAATTGGAGTGTCCATTAACAGCCCAGCTATCACAGTCACAATCATCTTCTATTTTGTTAGAGGGAAAGGGTCATCCGATACTGGATATACAGGATCTGGACTCACTTAGCTTAGGGCTATCTTCACTAGATAATTTTAACATCAACAGGACCGATCACCATCTGAATAGTATAACGTCAGAAGATCTAAACTTTCTGGATAATAGCCAACAAATATATGTAAATGGTGAGTGTGGGAACCAAGCTAAGGGCCAACAGATGAACCAGGACGACTACTCCTTGGATCAGCCTCTACTCAATATCCTGAAGTATAGGTTCCCAACCTGTAGTCCGTGGACCCCCCAGGAGTCTGTGAAACATTCCTGGGGATACGCAGGTCTGGGACGACAGGAAGGCACTTTCCTAGCCGGGGCCTCTCGATAGAAGCATGTGCATGTTTTTAATTGTGTAGCAGGTGTAAAAGCCCTCAAAGTTCCAGCAGCTTTCTGGTGAAAATAAAAGCGTCAAGGTAATTCTGGTGATTAATGTACCTTCTGGAGCGAGATGGGAGTTTTGTTTAGTGACTGTTTTGACTCATCTAAGGTAGCACAGATCGGTAATATGCCTGCTGCAAAGAACAGTATTTTATGTGCATAGCACAGTGGGTTACTTCTTTTGTAGCAGAGATTCTTTTGTTACTGTGCAGTTCATAAATTACAATCGTAATCTAGCACAGTGAGCTATAAATTGCCATCAAAGAGCTGCATGCAAAGTGCATGGCACAAATTAAAAAGTTTGTTTTTCCCAGTCTTTCATTATCCTTATGCTGCTAAAAAAATGTTTGCTTGGGTAGAAAATATATTCTTATTATTAAAGTCAACGCTAACCACTGTGTTATGTTCTGAATCCTGCGTTTGTGCTTCTCCAGACCAAGCACTGTAAAGTGCCCTGACACCCTACACTGGTATGAAAGGAGCTATAAAACACATGAATTACATGTGACAAAGAGGCTATGAGAGGCCTTTATGGTTTTACTTCCTTTCCCCATCACATATTTATGTAAAAAAGCTTTCTCAGATCTTATGCACCTAAAAAATAAAAACAGAAATTCGCTTGGGAGGTTTAGAATCTGACATGAGGATTGAACTTTCCTAAATAAAACCAAAAATCGAAAAGTTAGTCACAAAGATGCTGCGCCAACCTTACCATTAAAATCTTTTGATTTTTGAATTTTTTTCAATATAAAATAATTATATTATTAGCAGTTCGAGTATTTGTTTGGTGTGTACTTGTATGTGTATTTTTTGCGAATTACTGTTTTAATGTTTGAAATTTAAATTGTACAAATTGCTTGCTGGTCCCCAGCTTCCAGTAATGATTCAGTGGGGGTCCTCAGGAGTCAAAAGGTTGGTTATGTGTACAACAATGGACTCAATTGTGAATGCGCTTACGTTGCACTCCTCAAAACTTGATAGTCAATTAGAACTCACCATGCAATTTACAGCTTCCATAGTAACAATCGCTTACCGGATAGACCTAGTGGAGAGTGCTGTAAAGGAGAATCTAGGGTTGCAATCCACTCAGGAGCTTGAAGAAAGCCAAAACTGTGCATCTTTACTTGAGAGATTGCTGGAAGGCCCAAAAGTCATAAATGATATTATTGATGATTGTAGGTCTAATCACAAAAATCTGTCCAGAGCTGAGCCTACCACTAGAGAGCCAGCCCCAGCAACTCATTGATTAGTCCAGAGTTGCCAGCTGCAGAGCAGATGGCTGCACCCCAGACTGAACTTCAACCCAGAACAGGGGACACAACTGTAAAGTTAGGCACGTCAAGCACATTCGGAAGGTACAGAGAAAGAGGAACAACTTGAAAATAAAAATCTAAGCTATTGGAAAAAAACTACTAGTAAAAGGAGTGCTGCGAATAGACTTACGTATTCATCATTGCAGTCAAAGGATGTAGTGCAATCTCAAATCCATAACCCAACCCACCACGGATCTAGAGACTCAAAAGCAGTGTGTTGGTCAAAGCATCTCTGAAGGTTGTCAAGTAAAAGATGACTGAATGATCCGTGTTTTTTTTAAAAACCAAAATCCGACCTTGTTGTGTGGTAAAACATGTACCCTTCATTCTCATACAAAACAAGTACCAACGGGGTATAGGTTATGTTGTCCACTAGATTCTGAAAGTGCGACGGGGGAGAGGTGACAACAAATGAGGCAGGAGAAGAGCTGCCTCACATTGTGAGTGATTCACAAGCACAGATACCTAACCAACGGTCAAGTGGTAATATGGGCAATCATGGTGAAAATATTAACAATGTAGAACTTCCTGCTACAGCTCATTTTCCATGTGCTGTCCTACACAGTACCATCCCTAGGCACCGAGAGCCTCAGGTCATCAATGATTGGCCAGCCTCAGACATTATTAAGGCACATTTAAACATTTCAACTGATTATACCTCGAAATATACAGAACCAAGCATAAGAAGGGCTATTTATGGGTGTTCGGGTTTAGGACCTTCACTCTTTGCAAAATTGTTACCTGAACAAGTACTAGTTATTGATAAGTGGCCTTAGGAGTGATTCCATTTATGGGTCCTTTGATAATGATTATACAGCATCGCAGTCATCCACACTGGTGCAAGGGGCGAGTTTGCACGGGACCTTAGACAATCCCAATGGCAGCGAAAAGGTCAACATGAGGGAGCTAAGGAGATCTGTAGACAAAAAGAGGAACAGGCAGCAAGAATTATATTTACCCCAGAATATATTTCGAGAGGGAGTCAAGATATCCTCAACAAATGTAACATTCTGCGTCTTATAAATTCCTTGCTGGCTATGCAACAAGTTAAATCAAATGATCTATTGTCAGTTAGATTTATTCAGCTGAATAGATCGAGCAACAGAAAATCCCTTGAAACAGTTTGGGCCTCTACAAGGATAACAAACGAGATTCAAAATCACATCAGTCTAATGAAGACTTGGGGTATCACCATGGATCACGCAGAAAAGGAATCGTATTCCCTTATATTCTTAAATCATGCCAGCACTAAAAACATAGAAAATAAACGTGATTGTAATTACAACCCAGGTTCAGTGCTACAAGAAGCAATAGGCTCCCATCAGCAGCTCCCTAAAAGGTCTAACTTGGTAAATTTGAAATGCTGCATGCTAAATAATACATTGCAGAATAAACTATGTTCAGTTCCCCAGACATAAACTGATAACCACTGATCTGGAAGCTAAATTAAAAACATGCCTATAATTTTTATGTTGGAACATAGAAGGTATAAATTCTAATTTAGAGGATAAGGACTGGTTAACTTTTCTAAAGCAACAGGTTACCTGCTGTTTCCAGGAAACATGGTCCGTTGATGTGCCTGACCTAGACGGTTATTATACATATACCTGCAACTAAATAGCAAAAAGAGCAGTAGGGTGGTCTGACTACTTGGATAAGAATGGCATAGTTTGAAAATACTGAAACAAGTCACATCATATTAAGCAAAAACATTCAAATCATCATTGTAAGAAGTAAGGCATGGTTACTCCTGATCATGAATGAATACTTTCCACCAGGAGGCTGCGCAGATATCCTCCCCTTCAAAGAGCACCTTCTCAGGAACACATGTGAAGTACAGCTGAAAACATCAACTGAAACTGCGCCAGTGGAATCTCCTCAGTTCTATAGGAACCGTGTGTTGATATGCGGCAATTTTAACACCAAGCTGCATCCCATTATGTGGCATTAATCTGTAATTGAAGAAGATAGCACCTGGAATATTCCATCACCTCCCCCAGAGGGTTCCCATAGCACAAAGAAAGGTGAACTGATTCTTGAGGCCCTTATTGAAGGTGGAATGCGTACATTGAAATGGAGAACCAAATCAGATACATTTCTAAAATCTACATTTTAGTCAATGGCAGGCAAAGTGTAAAAGATAATATAGCTATAAACATTGAAGTGAGGCATTCCATCATCGATATGAAAGTGCTTGATAAGATCAAGAGTGATCATGATCCTCTTCCTTTGGAGTTAGTGCATCCATTATTAAGCTCTTTGGGGCCAACTCCTACTAAAAACACAAGCTGCCTCAAAATTGTTTATATAAACTTATAGGAAAGACATTGTAATGCTTGAAGAACAGTGCAACACACACTTTTACAGCCTGTCACAAATGGATGGCACTATACAATATGATCTTACATTCACATGTGACCGAGTTGCTACAGCAACTAAGATTGCAAAAGTTTGAAGAGCTGCTTGTACAATTCTCCATGGAAAGGAATAATAGTTGTAGCATAACCTCCAATAATCCATCATCTGAGGATCAAGGTTGTTTTGATGAGGAATATCTTAAATTTAAAAAAAAACCTGTCTTTGGCCCTAAAGAGTCTTCATTTGAGTAAACAGAATGAACAACTATTCCTTGACTGCAGAAAGCAATATAAAGGCTTGTTAAGACATAAAAAGAAGTCTTATCCGCATAAGCTTTGGAAAAACCCTTTGGATGCAATATCTTCACTGAATGCAAGGGGAATTTTGGGAAATTATTAGAAGGGGCTGCAAAGGTCCCCCTAAAAATCAGGAGCTGAACATTAATCCACAACTTTGGATAGACCATTTCACTACCTTGTACCAGAGAGTTGGTGATACTTTGTTGGGTCCTAATAATCTATCCGTAAAACTCCAGATGATGCATGAGGGTAATACAACTCAACCAAGACAACCAAACAAACCAAACATGGAAGGAACATACACTCTATTTATAAAAAGAATTAGTATGATGCTCCTAACAGACACATTCAAAGCAGCGTCCTGGCAATAGCAGCTCTTTCAGTTCTTGATAATATCTGGGCGATGAAACAACTACAGGAGTTCAGCGAAAAGGAGGTTATGTAAGCTATCCTGGCACAAAAACCGCATAAGTCAGCAGGCCTGGATAAAATTCCCACAGATGTTTATCGTAATCACTTAGCCTTATGGTTGCCAATCTTAACTCGCTCTTATAATAACATCTTCTCCCTAGAGGAAATTCCTTTATCCTGGAGAAAGTCGGTTATTGTGCTGCTACATATAAAAGTTTCTCTGGACCTTGTGTCCAACTATCGGCTGATCTCATTGCTTGATGGTCTGGGCAACTATTTGGTAAACTGGTGTTATCACGTTTTGGAGCAGTGGATCGAAGAAAGAGACTTCAGAAAGGTTTTGGGAAGGGCAAGAGTACTATTGAGCAAGTTTTTAGGTTGAACCTAAACCGCTCAAAATACGTATATTTAAAAAAGTCTCTGCTCTACCTGGTATATGTTAATCTTCAAACAGCTTTTGACAATGTATATTGTCCCACACTGTGGCAAAGCTTGCAGGATATGAGAGTACCAGGAAATTTTCTGAGACTGTTAATTACATTGCACTCTGGCAATAATACCAGGGTTACATATAGCACCAGAGGTGAATATACAACAGAAATACCGATCCAGCAAGGTGTCAAGCAAGGATGTGTACTTGCACCAACCTTTTCAATTTCTATATAAACTATGTTGTCAAAACTTTGAAGGATCTTAACCTTGACGTGCCTACACTATGCAATGAAAGTACACCAATATTGCTTTTTGCCGACGACGCAGTGCTGCTGGCTAGCACAAGATATCAATGCACTGTCTGTTGAAAGGGTTTGAGTCTTTTTGTGCCACCAGAAGACTATTAACGTCGGGAAAACAAAGTACATGATTCTTAATCATAATGGAAGCTGCAAGCTACTTTCAAGGTTTGTAATAAACCCTTGGTTCAGGTATGCACATTTGATTACCTATGCATCCGTGTGGATGGAAAGCTTTAGTGGCTACCACAGCTATTTAAAAGTAATACGTCCCTGGCCCAGCAAGCTGGAGCAGTGCTAAGGTTCGCAAAATCCTGTGGTAATCATTCTGTGAGGTCAGCATTACTGGCTTATAAAATGAAGGTGAGAGCAGCATGCACATACAGCGCTGAGATCTGGGGGTATAGGAATACCACAGCATTACAAACCACGCAAAACAATTTCATAAGATGGCTGCTGCATCTGGGCTGCACAACGCCAGTGGATGCAGTGAGAATAGAGTTGCACATAGCAAAAATAACTGATTGCTTTGCTTTAGCGCCAATAAAATACTGGTTCTGTATCTAGTCCAAGAAGGAACACGCACCATATAAAGCATCTCTAATAGACATCATGAAGGCTCAAGACCACCACAAGATCCCTTGGTTTATCCACCTGTCTAATGTCCTAGTTGATATTGGCTTAGAAGAATTTTGGCTTCACCCAGAAAGCATCATGCAGACCAGTTTAGCTGTTGTCAAAAAGGCATACTGGGACTACAAAAATGTGATGGTCTATAATCAACAAGTCCCCCTATTAAAACACTATTTGTCATATAACCAAGAGCACGATCCTGTCATCTTTATTGACTACATTTATCCTGTGTAAAAAAAGATGCCTTTATCTTCAATACCATCTTGGAGTACTACCAGTGGCCACAGTAACTAAGTGGTCAAGATCTTCTGTGGAAGGGGCTGATTGTTGTCTGTGTGCTTTGGGTAGTCCTAAAACACTACTTCGTTTTCTCTTGTTGTGTAATTTGACACTCTGTCCCCGTAAATATTATTTACGTCCACTTTTTAAAAAGTATAAGATCATAAAGTGTAAAGAGGCAGAAGTGGTGCGCATGCTTTCTGACAGGAGATGTTGTGATGGCTGTTTCATCATATATATCTTTTGATCTGTGGTGGATGCCGACAGGTTCATGGTTAGCGAGTGGCAGAATTTTTCCTTTTCTTGACATTCAGGCCCTTTAGTTTTCTGGAATATATTTTAGTTGCACTCCTACTTTCTGGCGTATTGCCAATATTTCTGCACTTTAGACCAGTGTACTGTAGATTTTAGGTCGTTTATATTTTCATTCTGCTTGAGGTGTGAATTTTTTTGTTTATTATCAGAACTTTCGTAATATAGATATTGAACTGGTTTGCTTTGAGTTTGTTATGCTAAAATATACATTTTGTTATATTCATTCAATTAATCGCATATTTTTATTGTTTGATTATATTAATTCATTGTTTACGATGTTTTAAATTGTATATTTCACTAATTGTTATGGCTGGTTCGGCTGGGACAATAAAAAACTTTGACTTTTAATTGTCATGTGTTAGCGGACATCAAGTCTGCTACAGCTGTTAGCCATGCTTGAAATTTTGAAGCCTTCACCGAAAAGTCTTCTTGACACACGTATTTTTCACAGCTCCTACGCGCCAGATAAGCCCTGTTGAATGCAAGAATCGATGTATATGGCAAAGCCTAGTGGTCACTGGTCACAAGGAATGGCATAAGCCCATGCCCAGCGAGGAGCACTCTGCTGTCAGTACCTGTTGGGCACAAGAATATCGTTGTCAGATCTTGACCTCAACCTTTTGACCTCCTAGCTTGTGTTCCAACTCAAGCAGGTAAACACCATCTGATAATAGGATGCAGTGTGTTTCATTCAGGTTTAACTTGTACTCACCTGACAAACAAGTCCACATAAATATTGTGTCCTAGATAGTATTTACAAAAATATTGCCCCATTAGAGGTAATTATAGATAATCTACACCCAATAGAACGATATTTTTGTAAACAATATATGGGAAAGGGTATTTGTCTGCATAGGTAAGAGGGTATTTTTGTGATAAATAAGCAGGTCTCCACCTGTCTCTCGTCCTGAGAATGTTATGGCAAATTCTGCCATTTCTCAAGATAGATGGCAAACGTCTTGTTGTTCAAATGATAACCTAAACCAGATTAGATTTTGAAAATTACCTTATCATGGGCTTGCCCAAAGCAATAGGCTTTAGGCTGCCCATGATATAGCTGCTTGAATGCCAAAAACTGCATCAATATCTTTTAATCTGCTAAGGTATATTGACTCCCAGTAGCCAGAAAAATCTCATTTAGAGTCACGCTTATGATTCACTTAGCCACCAAAGGGACTGGGCCAACATTTCTGCAGAAGGAATTCTCTTACCCACCTACACAGAGGCTCATGTTCCAGACACTTCGGGCCAAGTGTGTGCTCCTTCTCTTCAACGGTGGCAGCTTTGTGGTACTCCGTCCAATCAAATTTATATCTAAATTAAGACGGCAATGATTTCACAAAGAATGTAAAAGCCACCTGTTCAAAATGTAAAGTCTTCAGTGTTAATTTGTGAATCCTCGTACAAAGGCACCATTGGTGGCGCAGCACATTTAAAGGAAGGGACTTCATTCCTAGAGCACCCCAAAGCACAGGTTGTGCAAAGCTGTTTCCATCCTGAAGTGCACATGTAATCTACTTGGACCACCTCTAGCTTAGTAAATGGTAAGTTTCCTCTTCCTATTGAGATAAAAAACACTTTAGATGGGCTTATGAGTTGCGTATGGTTTGGGCATGCACAGATGACCAGCTTTCAGATTGCAAATTCAGTGACTCACTTAAAACATACAGGCAGCGCTTCAGAACCCCATTCCTAACGCACGTTCTGTAAGTTCGTTATTATTAATTCAAAATGAAATATGCATTCCTGGTAAAAATGTCCACTTCATAAGCTATGTGGAACACATGACACTGTCTAGTGAACAATCAGTGCAGTGATTGTACATTAACACAAACAAGTGCAGTCACTGCAAGAAATTTACAGTTACATCAGCCAAGTGCATTTGAACCTACAAATGTTCAATTAAACCAAAGAAAATAACTTTAGAACTGGGAATGTACATTTCCAGAAACAAATGCTCATTCCAGCTGTGGCCACACAACACCACATTTATATGATTCAATTTAACATATACTAAATGAACCTGCAAAAAGACAGAAGCTTTATTTAGTGTGGAAAACAATGTTTTATATACCTCGCGCTTTACTTAACAGACATGAAAAGAATAACCCCTCAGGGGTGAAAACTGCTTATTATGTTCCACATAGCACTGCAAGATCACTATCATTCACCTAAAGCAAAGTTTTCAGTAGGAGTTAATGGTACTGTAGGTGCTGACTACACTACTTGTAAATGATATCTCTAGTTTACATGGGTTGCAGCATACGCATCATAACTTCAATTTGTATTAAAACCTCTATTATTTCATTAAACAAATGTAGTATCATCTATGTGCCGCTTTTTACAGCATATTTTGCCACAATGTAGAACTATGAATTACAGTAATTCACATTAGAAGACTCAGTCATATTCATTTTATCAGAAGAAAAAAATTCTCAGAAGGATGAACTGCCGAGCGGACCTTCCTGAGAATCAAACCAGCATCCAACAGGTTACATATAGATTCCTCCAGAAAGCACAGTGCTAGAACACATACCTTTCTATGTACCTCTTGAAGATCATGTAAGTAAAATAGCATGTTCCATAGAATATTCTTTCTGAGTGATCCATAGAATATTCTTTCAGAACGCAACACTTTTTTTGTTGACTTTGTTTTCTCAGACTTAGCCTTCCATTCTTTCGAAATGAGTAAATAATGTACCATAAATTGGTTAAAAGTAACTTCTGTTTTTTTACACCACTTATAAAAGGCATACCGTGTGGTGCTTAGTTCCATTTAAAAACAGCTACTGTTATTTAACCTATTTTTCTTATTGGGCCACGAGTTCGGATGGGCCTAACATCAGGAAGAACAGAAAATAAAAACAGGACTATGAAATTTGAACGTACATTTTAATTTATTTTTCTAGGGAAGGCAAAATCATTTTTGATTCTCTCTGTCTAGTCTCTGTTTTTGTCTTTAAAGCCCCATGTGATGGGAGTTCGCAGTCTCTTTTTATACTCGGGAGTGTCACCGGGTACCCCCCAGTGGGGTAACAAAGGTCCCCCGAGATCCAAGGGCCCCCATCAGAACGATGCCCTGACCTGAGAGCTCCTTAGTGAGTTCGGAGGGGGCCGTCCATCTACTTTGCAGGGGGGGGGGGAGCTCAAGTTTCGTTACGCAACTGGTACCCCCCAGCTGTTCGTTTGGGCACAATACCAGTAGTTTTCACCCCTATCCATTTCACCCAACCCCAGAGTTTTACAGCAGCCTGAGTATTTTGTGGCGGTTTTAAAGGTTGTGATGAGGCAGCGAGCGGAGCCATAACCCCCATATAAATCGTTAAAAAAAGCGTCGCTTTCCACTTGTGACTGAGCCTTAGGTGACCAGAGGCATCTTTAGTAGGGGGCTCGCCATCCCCTCCCATTAACAAGATCGTGTGGATAATCTTACAGACAACTGTTCGTAAAAGCAACTATGCTTCCCACAGTATCGTAAAATTCGTGTTGTGATTTTGAGTTTTTAAGCACATGAATGCTCGCAAAACATGGCCTACGACATAAAAACGGACTTATCAACTACCTGCACGCTTCTTTACACAATTATATTCCTTGGCCAGGCGAAATCTGATTTCCAGTATTTTAACTGTCTAAGACTTCTGAATTTTTATAAGTCATAAACGTCTGGAAACTGGTATGGATGCAAAGAGTCTTGGGCATTCTTCTCCTGAGACCAGAGACACCAGGAGCAGACGGCATACGTTTGCTTTTCTCCCAAGGTCGGGGTACCCTTTTGCGATTGTTCACTTCTCTGGCCCACCAGCCAGAATTTGTAGTGTTGCTAAATATTTAATATTGCCGCATTCTTCTTTTCTTTCCACTGCCAATAGTTTTGCCAGAGATATTGAGCAGAGGTCAGGAGGCAGCACGGTGGCTGCAAGAAGGGAGCATAGAAAAAGGCAGCAGGTTTAAGTAAAAAGGCAAGCTGGTCGTTTGGTTGTGATTTTGAGACCTTCTTTATCTGTAGATGGATTTGCCCTTTATCTCCACACTGCAGACCTCTTGACTTGATTAATAGCGAAAACGCATGTTCCACCTGCCGCATGCAATTTTACTACATACCTTCAACACAGGACCTGGGAACTAAAGGCTCCATTCAGAAAGACAAATTGAATTCTGCTGCTGAACCACACCGGGAGGCTCGCGGGTCTGGCGCGGGAGTGATCGCGTATTGATGGAAAATACGAGGAGCAGGAATTGACCTTGCTGAAAAAGAAAGCTGTGTCGATGAAAGAAGTGGCTGTGAGGGCCTGCTTGATCCCTCAAGCATCAGCCCCCTCCTTCCGGACACGCAAGAGTTTCCTTCTGTCACTTGCGTGTGCCTGGAGCAGTTGTTGCTGTGCCCGCCGCTGCCGGGTCGACGACACGGCCATCTTGCGAATAGTCTTGGGGTATTAAGTGAGCCACTTCGATAAAAGCAGTTTTTATGGCTGAAGTCTTGAGTCTTTAGAAGACACCTCTGATTATACTGGGCGCGGCCTAATGCAACCTTGCTTCAAATCACAGGCAACTACATCGAGCATTAAACTCAGCGAGGTGCAGGCTCGTTCACCTTTTCTTTTCATATGCCTCACTAACTCATAGACGCTGTCCATGTAAACGTCACTGGTCACCTTATAAGAAGATTCTTTTTACATATAGTCAAGCATACTTTTATGAACACACAAAAAACGGTGTTTACACTTGAGCTGGGTGCCAAACAGCACACTAAAGGTTCAGAGGAAGGTGACTTCATGCACCAGGCTCTCCACCATCTAAAACACCCGTACCTGTAACAAAAAAACATGCCATACATGGCACCAGACGTGTACCCACAAAAAGATAGCTACAATAAGGAACACATCTCCTTCCCCCATACGTCGGACAGACGATGTACTTCAAAAAAGACAGAAGAAATAGATACAGTAGCAGAATTCCATAGGGATGTATCAGATTTACACCCTTTGCATTTCCTGGCACTCTGCAATCAATCCACTGTGGCTCTGTCCGACTTCGTCCCCCAATGACCCCAGTGACTAGTACTTGATCCAACCATCCCAGACCTTATAAAATGTTTGGAGGCAACCCCTGGTAGCATACATAACTTTTTCTGCCACCATGTAAATATCCACGCCCCATCTCCATTCATGTACCGTCAGGGTTTTTTATTCCCCTCCCAATACTGAGCTATAGCTGTCTTTGCCACTACCAGGCCTAGGCCACAGAACAGTAGTTTGGCCCATGGAAGGTCCACAGCGTTAGGGATCCCAAAAAGAATAAACTTTGATTCAAGCAGGACAGACTGCTCCAGGACATTACTAAGTTCTTAAATAATCTCCACCCAACGCTCATGTATTAATTGGCACCCCCGGAGTGTGTGAAGAAAAGACTCATCCTTACCCTTGCACCTTAGGCAGTTCAGGGACATCACCCTTTCCATACTGTGCAGTCTTCGTCTGTCGTAATAGACTCTTTGGAGAATCATAAATTGAATCAGTTGTGGCTGTGACTTTATCGCAAACTCTCTTAGGTGCATCAGGACTGCCTCCCTATCCATGTCCTCCATATCCCCCACATCACACTCCTACGTCTCTCGCAGCCTACCTAGGGTGTCAGGCATGTTGTTACTCAACACCTTGTTGGTAAGGGAAGTTGTAAATTTTCCCAATTCTTCTGTTAGCAGCTGCCCTTCTAGTAGTGCATATTCCGGAATGCCCTCCCCAGGTAGCCCCACAGCCCGACATGCATGCTGTATGTGTACATATATCAGGAAGGGTTAGAGTGCATTCCATATTCGTGTTGCAACGGAGGAAATGGCATAAGATTCCCATTTTCCAGCAAGTCCGCCACCTTAGAGACACTTTTACGGTCCCAGGGTCCAACCCCTGTAACTTCCTCATCTTTGTGAGCCAGGTCCCCGCCCACAAGGGCGTTTCTCATGTGACTCTACGGTACCAGTCTGTACATTTTGGGGCCTTGCCTCAGGCTGCTATTGCCACTTGAGTGGCCTGGAATAAGTGTTGTGACCACTCCCCTCCCCCACAGGGGTAATGTATGTCCAACCGTGTCCGTCACTTCGCCCATTTAATTCTAAAGGTAGAATTGTCATAGGGGGCAAATATACAATCATTAATATTAATGAAATGGGCTGCCCAGTAATAAGCTTCTAAATCCGGGACAGCTATTCATGGGTGTCCCCCATTCCACAACAGGGAATGCTTATCCCCCTCTAGCCTAGTTAATACCTCCTGTGGGACCTGGTAATAAGTGTTCTGTAGAACGTATAACAGCTTAGGAAGCGAGATTGTTTTAAAAATGACTGGTCGCCCCAACAGGATAAGGGGCAGTCCTGTCCACCTTTCCGTGTCATCCCAAAAGGGACTCTCCCCAGGTTCCTGAGGAGGCAGAGCTCCCTTTCTGGTATCACAAAGATCCTCTGCTGTACTCTGCTAATGCCAGCTTGCATTGGAGCAGGGACACATCCATTTGTCCCCGAGGAAGATACACCACCGGCTTGTCCCAATTATTCCTGTAACCTGAGTGACCCCATACTCCTCAAATAATTTGAAGATCAGCGGGAGAGTCCTGATCGGATCGGTAATATAGAGCAGGATGTCATCCTTATGGAGTGACATTTTTTCTTCGTTATCCTCTATCTCAGATATTTTGAATCCACATACCACTGGTGAGAGCAAATACGAGGGGAGACAGGGGGAACCCCTGCCTGGTCCCTCTACCAATGATGAAGTCCTAAGTAACCTTCCCATCTACCTTTACTACTGCAACAGGAGCCTGGTAGAGCACCGCCACCCATTTCCAATAATTGGGACCAAACCCCGTCTCCCCATTTCCTACCTTCTAACCCCCCAGCTCTCGCGCCTATTGCTCCCTTATCGATTTTAAGACATATAGTGTGTGGTTTAGTCATTTGTTTTTTAAGTGAGTGACACAGCCTTTCTGGACACGACTTTTGTTCAATAGCCTATCCTCTAGCGGGAAGCACTCCAGAAGCTCTGACCCCCTTGGCAGCACCGCTCTGAGAGTGTGAAGAAATTTCATATATCTGTCTCGGTGGGTGTTAGTTGATATTCCTATTGAAGGTCGGGCAAGAGGGCAACATCACCCTGGGTCCAATCGTCATCCACCTTGGAAATTCCTATGAGGTCCCATTTGTCAAATGCTAACTGCTTCTGCAGCGATCCCAGAATTTCAGCATCCCAGAGCGGAGTCACCTGCGTAACCATATTTTTCCACCCCAGGAATACGGTAAATGATTGTCAAGGTTTCACCACTGTCCGTGTGGGGTCTGGCCAGTCTCTCAGTCTACTCAGTTCATATAGGGCATTTGGGTATCCCAGTGATCGTAATACAAACCTGTCCATATGAGACACTGGCTCCATCTGTGGGAGGAAAGCTCGGTTATTAATTGTGCCAGCTGTGCTGCCCAGTAGTATTTCTGAACATTTGACGATGCAATGGCCCATCGTGCCAATCTGTTGTCTGATGTGCCATGTCCTTAAATGTTTTAACATCTGAGAGATACTGAGTGAGATTTTTTTTTGCAGTAGCTCTGGAAAACTGCTTCTTGCACTGGATGCAAGTCACTATTTTTGCTAAGAGTTTTTTTCTCCTGCATTTTATCCGGAAACTTCCGGGGCGATTGACTTTGAGGAAGAGTGTGTGTCTTCCTGGTCCTCCTTATCTTCCTCCAAGTGCTGCACCAGGTCCTGCCTTCCAGATGCCACTGTTTTTGGCAAATACCCCCCAAAATATTAAAGTTAAAAAAAAAAAGTAGAAGACAGACAGGGTGTGAGTAGTAGGAAGTGTCACTCTCTAATAAGAGCAAGGTGGGAGAACTTCCTGCCTTTGCATAAAACAGCCAAACAAATCGTGCATTGCTGTCTGTCAGAGGTGCTGTGGTACTGTTTTCAAGTACCATAACATCTAAAATGCAGAAATTCCACTGAGATCTTCTAGAGACTTTTCTTATTTGGGTCTGTGAGGAAACATCTAGGCTCAAAGTTTAAATAAACTTACACCTTCATAATGAATAGAACGTTTTTTGTTTTAAATTTCCGGTCCTGCTAGACACGGATCAGGAAGAAATACCTACACAGCACTGCCGTGGGACTCTCATTGGTTCTGTGTGAGTATCGCAGTACTCAATGGGTGGTCAAAGATACAAATGGAAGCCATTTCATTTGCTATTTAGGAGACAGTACTAAAAAAGAAAGCCCTCATCCTTTAAAAGCAAAGATTTTGTCTACCATTATAACTGGGTTGGTGTTGAACAGTACCAGTTTGCAGGAAATGCAATCCAACGCCGTCATTGCCCAGAATAAAACTGGAGACCAACAGACAACAACCACATCATCCACAAGGCCTATGCAAGAAACACCATCTGAAGTTTATAACAACAGTGTTCTTCAAAGCACTTTAGCTACACCTCAAGATGCAAGTCCAGCAAAGAAATCACCGCCGTGGCAGTTTTTTGAGCTCACAGCTGGCGAAAAAAATGCACACGTGCACTTTAATGTGCACTTTGAAGGCTGAGCAGTATTCAATGTGAACTTCTGGAATATAAAAGCACCTGAGTGCTGGGCACCCAGACAGTATAGCAGAAGAGGCGAGCAATAGAAAGAAAACTAACTGCTGCAGAGGAACTTCTGGAACGAGAACAGCAAGAAAATTATTGCAACATGCAGCATTTTGGGTTATACTGCAAGCACCACCATAAAGCCGTGGCCTGGATTAAAGGTAATAAAAAATATGTAAAAGGGCTACAGAACACCATCAGCAAACAGAACACAAAGACGTGTGTAAAAATAAATGAAGTAATTAAAAACGTTTTAAAAGTTTAATACAATATCAAAAAAAGTTTACAACTACAATAGTGGAAAATGTGAAAAACAAAATTAAAATAACATCAAAACATTTACAAAAGCAGTAGTTGAAAACTGAAATAAATATGAAAAAAACAACAAAATGTGAAAAACAACACAAAAACACCAAAAATACTACCTACCCTCTTCTGCATATGAGGCTGGATGCCTTTGAGCGGTCTGGTGCCAGAGGAGTACCCCAGTACTCACACCCAAGGGCATGTGGCAGGAGGTTTGCTGCAAGGCCTGTTCACCGTGCCATGCACTGCTGGAAATCACTTCCCTCACCACTGCAAACCACTGAAGGCCATGTGCCAAGGTTGTTTGCTGCCCATAGGGTTCGGCTTAGGGACTGGATGCAGGCCAGGGTCTGTGGGCAACCCCCTATCATGCACATCCTGTGAGAAAAGGCCTCTTTTTGACATGGTTGGCCCCCACTTTTTGCTTTGAGAATGATGTAGCCTAGAAGTTGTTAGTACCCAGGGCAACTGCTAACCAGGTTCCCTAGGCCAGAGCTCTTTCCCTAAACTGTTGTGATACATTGGCCCAATTGGAGACACATTTAGCTGCCACAATAAGCCCGTCGTAAATGGTACATAGGTGCCCAGGACAGGAGGTTCTAAGGGTAGGCCCCTGAGGGCACAACATTGATTGTGCCCCCCTTGCAATAGCTTTGCACCAGCTCCAGAGACCTTTTCCCACTGCTCCCGTCAGAACCAGGAGCCACCTGAACTTCTCCAGCTGGCACAGTGTGCCCACCGACAACCTCAACCAACCTGTAAAAGAAGAACTTCAGAAACCTACTGTGTGATTTTATATGTATTTTTAAATGTTACCCTCCATTGATTCATATGGTGTTTAATTACGCACAAAAGACAATTTTTATTAAACTTCAAAGATTCATATCTCAAAAAGTACTTAACCAATTTTGATGATCTTAGTCTTTAAATTTATATAAAATTCTGAAGTATTTGTATAAGTTGGTCTTGAGATATTCCTTTGAGTGTGTGAGTTGCAAGATTGAGGCTCTGAGAACAACAAATGCTTTGCACTTCTCCAAGATTGAACTAACTGCTCGACCAAGCTACCTTAAATGTTAGAGCATTGGGTGATCTAGTTTTTACCGCTGTAAACCAACGTGTGGTTGCCCGGACCTCCTGCACAATGTGTTGAGTTTTGCACACTACATAGAGGGCCAACCTCCTACATTTGGCGGACCAGCGGTGGGATAAAGACTTTGCACTTGCTGATACCACTCTGTCAACTTTGTGAGGACACGGTTAACTCTCCAAATTGCCTTTAGTTAATTATTTTTGTATTTTCAATCAACAAAATATTTTTTTGCAAATGTTTAAATAATTAAGTGTCCTGGTTAGATCCCTACAAGTTTAGCAACATGGTTTTAAAAGTACTTACTTTAGTTGACCTATCCAAAAAGGGGATTCTAAATTCTTAAAAAGGTCCCAACTTTAGCAAAATAAAAATGTCAGATGCAGAGACCAAGAACCAGGAGCTCAACCTGGAACCTTATGTGGCATACAGCTATGACCACTTAAGGAGACTCTGCAGACTGTACCAAATTTGTACTGGAAAAAGCTCCAGTGCAGAGAAACTTAGGTTTCTGGTGGCCCAGCTCAGATGAAGAAGATGATGATGCATCTGTGGGGGTGGGGGAGGGGTGAAGAAGACCCTGTGGATAATGGAGGTGAGGGTAGCTCATCTAGCAGGAGCAATTGTGCAGCCACAGAAGCAGACCTGGATATTGCCAGGCTGACCAAGAGACTGGCCTTAGAGAGCCAGCTTTTGGAAATAGAAAAGCAAAGAACAGAGTTGGGCCTATGACCCTTAACTGATGGCAGCATACAAGTATTGAGGGAGACACCCTTCAACATCAAACTCCCAAAAGGCGTTGTCCTTCCAGTCACTGAAGGGGATGATATAGTCAAATGGTTTTCTGTCTTTGAAAGAGCCTGTATTGGGTGGGAAATTGAGAAAAAGCATTGGGCCACACTCTTGTGGGAGTTATTCTCAGGAAAGTGCAGGGATAGGCTCCTGACACTGAACGAGGCAGATTATACATCCTATGACCTCATGAAGGGCACCCTGATTGAGGGCTTTAGGGTTACAATTGAAGAGTACTTAATAAAGTTCAGGGAGGCTCGAAAAACCCAGAGCCAAACGTGGGTAGACTTTATGGACGATTCAGTAAAAATGCTGGGTGGTTCATTAGCTGTAACAAGATACAGGAGTATGATGGGCTGTATAATCTATTCATGAAAGAGCATCTGTTAAGTAATTGTTTCAGTGATGGGCTACATCAACACCTGGTAGACCTGGGTCTATTTTCCCCTCAAGAATTGGGGAGGAAGGCAGACCAAGGGTAATCAAAGCTACCACTGGTGGGGAAGACCAAAAGAAAGAGGCCAAAAAGCTCCCCCAAGGAAAAGATGTGAGCTAAGGGAAAAATAACAAAGAGTCTTCCCAAGGCCTGCAAAAAACCTGCACAGGCGAGTGGGCCCAGAATCTCCTCACAGTGTAGGGGTGGGTACAAAGGAAAGCACTTTGATCCCATCAAGGTTTGGTGCAATGACTGCAAACCCAAAGGGCACCAAACCGGAGACTCTTGCTGTAAAAAGAAAAAGAATGCCTCTAGTTAAGCTGCAGTAAATGCAGTTGCCATTCTCCAGATGGGATCAGAGGTGTGGCCTGACCATGTCAGTGACCGCACAGAGGCAACATTAGTCACTGAGGGTGGGGTAGAATTATCTTGTGTTGTTGGGCCAAGTAATATGCAAAAATACAGACAACACCCTTTGATTAATGGGGAGAAAGTAGAAGCATTGAGGGAGACAGGGGCTATTGTTACCATGGTAACCCAGCATTTGGTCCACTCAAATCAATTCCTGTTAGGGAAGTCCTATCCTGTCACCAATGCTGACAATGAGATAAAGTTCCATCCCATGGCTATGGTAACCTTTAATTGGGGTTGGGGTAGTAGGGCAAAAGGAAGTGGTTGTGTCCTCATCCATCCCAGTAGATTTCCTGTTTGGAAATTACCTGGAGCCTTCCCCCTGGGCCGAAGTAGAACTGAAGACCCATGCAACAATGCTAGAGATCCCGAATGGGCATGTGTCAAGACAAGAGCACAAAGCAAACTTCAGAGAGAAAAGGGAGAGCTGAATCCTGAAATGGTGGACCAGTCTCCCAAGCAAAAAAGCAAGATGAGTGGGGAACCAGCTTCGAAACAGATCCCAGATCAGGATTCCTCATCTCTGGAACAGCATTAATCCTTCTTGGAGGGAACTGAGCCTAAAGAGCTTGGGTCTTACCACCAAGATCTCTTGGGGCAAGAGGGACCCTCCTGGGAAGATCTGTGCCAGGTGCAGAGGACCTCCCCCACTCTTGAAGGCATGAGGCAGCAAGCTGCACAGGAAGAGTCAGGAAGTGTCAGTGGTACCCACAAGGGTTATTAGGAGGAGGGGCTCCTGTACACTGAGGCCAGAGGCCTCAAACCTGGTGCAACCTCAGCAGTTAAGAGAATTTCTCCTCACTCTAGTCTGTGACATTCCCCTAGCTGGCTATCTTGGCCAACATAAAACTTAGAGTAGATTAGTTAACCACTTATATTGGCGAGGAATGTCCCAAAAAGTGAAGGACGTTTGACAACCCGGCACTACCTGCCAAGCCAGTGACAAAGCAGGTGGATACTTAAAGGTCCCCTTAATGCCACTCCCTGTGGTTAGGATTCCCTTTGAAAGTGTGGGGGTTGACACTGCTTTCTCCCCGACCCTCAAACAGCATCAGGACACAGATACATTCTGGTGATAGTGGATCATGCCACTAGATATCCTGATGCCTTACTCCTTAGGACCATTACTGCTCCTGCAGTTGAAAAGTCCTCCTGGGTATCTTCACGAGGGTAGGGTTCCCTAAGGAGGTAGTATCAGACAGAGGTTCATCCTTCATGTTTGCATACTTAAAACACATGTGAAAGGAATGTGGGGTGAACTATAAATTCACCACCCCATACCATCCTCAGACAAATGGTCTGGTTGAAAGATTTAACTAGACCCTAAAAGGCACGATTCAAGGGCTCCCTGAAAAACTCAGAAGGATATGGGATGTTCTGCTTCCTTGCCTTCTGTTTGTCCACAGGGAAGTGCCACAAAAGAGAGTAGGTTTCTCTCCAGTTAAAATTTTGTTTGGGCACCCTGTTAGTAGCCCACTAAAACCTGTTAGAGAAGGCTCGGAGAACACTCTCAAAGAGCCCAAGCAAGATATTGTGGACTATGTGCTTAATACAAGGAGAAAGCCAGCAAAAATCTTCAGGCCATTCAGGAGCTGCAAAAGCTCTGGTATGACCAGAAAGCTGCTACGGTTGAGTTCCAACCAGGGCAGAAAGTTTGGGTTTTGGAGCCTTTTGCTCCAAGGGCCCTCCAGAACAAATGGTCTGTGCCCTATCCCATACTTGAAAGAAAAGGGGAGGTCACTTATCTAGTTGACCTAGACAGTTGCAAAAAAACCAAAAGAATTATACATGTCAACCAACCTAAAACCCTACTATGCTAGAGATGATGTGACCATGCTCATGGTTATAGATGAGGGACAGGAAGATGAGAGTGAGCCTCTCCCTGATCTCCTCTCCAGAAACCCACAAGATGGTTCTGTGGATGGAGTAGTCTTGTCAGGAACCCTCCCAAAACAGCACCAAACTGATTGAAGGAAAGTCCTCAACCAGAATGCTGAGTTATTCTCACTGATCCCTGGAAAGACAAACTGATGTACCCTTGGTGTGGACACTGGTGACAACTTGCCTGTCAAGAATAAGATTTACAGACAGATCAGATGGCAGAAGTTAAGACGTTAAGAAGATGCTGGATTTGTGTGTCATTGAACCCTCAGAGAGCCCCTGGGCTAGCCCCGCAGTTTTAGTCCCCAATCCTCACTCGTAAGGAGAGAAAAAGGAAATGAGGTTTTGTGTGGACTGCAGGGGCCTCAAGTCTGTCACAGAAACTGATGCTGTCCCAATTCCAAGAGCTGAGGAGCTCATAGATATGCTAGGGGCAGCCAAATATCTGAGTACCTTTGAATCTGATAGAGACTTCTAGTTGCAGATTCCTTACCTTAGAATTTCCCCCAGGCGGCAGACTGGATCCGGAGATTTTTCTTCGAGCAATACCATTGCGCGTCGGTAGATGGTGTCGGTTGAGTCCGTTGGCGTCATAGTCACTGAGATGACATCAGGACTAGTACATAGACGGCGCATCAGCGCAGTGACATCAGTTCTTTTCTTTCCGTGCCACACGCTTATCCGGAGAGAGCTACCCTGGTCTCTTTTTGAAGGACTTCGACAATTTTGTAGAGTTTTCTGTGAGTTTTTTGGTGTGTCAAGGATGTCCCCGAAGACCGGTTTCAAGCCATGCGAGGACTGTCACCCCATGATGTCGGTGACAGATCCGCATTGGGTTTTTTGTGGTGCCTAGGGTGCAACCACGACTCGAAGTTGTGCTCCGAGTGCCGGGCCATGCACCTAAAGGCCTTGAGGAACCGTTTTCTCAAGCTCATGACAGCCCTGCGCCTCCGCGTAGGTTCCGGTGTCGCTCGAGAGGAAGGTCTCAAGACCGTTTGCAGAGCCAACACCATTCATCTTCATCCAAATCTTCGAGCACAGGTAAGAAAAAAGTTGTTGAAGCGGTCCCGTCGCCCTTCGACTTTGCCCTGTAGCTTGGCTGATGCGACACGGGAGGAACGTCGATGCTCGAAGCCTCCGTCCTCGGAGCCTGCTTCTGGGTCCACTTCACGCTTCCCCGAATTTCCGGGAGCCAGAGCGACCCCCCTCCCCAACTCAAAGAGTTCAATGAGGCCATGCGCCTCATTTTTTAATGGACCAACCCCTATATGGCGCCTTCGAGCCCAAGGGGTTCGGTTGGGGGGCCTTCGGGTTCCGTGCCGGCGGCTTTGGCTCCAGCCACTGAGGTCCCCTGCAGATCTGCGTGTGTATCCGCATAGACGCCAGTCGTACCACTGAGCCCTTCCCTGGCGCTGGTTCGATTGTTGACGCTCACGACATCAGTAGTGCCCACTATCGACGTCGACCCGATCCTTATCTCCGATGACGGATTCGGAGCGGTGTTGGCCGCCACCTCTGTCCTCGATGGGGCCTACTCATCCCAGGTCAGATTTGGACCCGTTTTCCCATGGGTACGAATTCAGGGAAGGATTGGAGGGGTCCCTGGACCTTTATGAATACCTGGATGGCCCATCTTTGGACTGGGCACATGAATTGGAGGAGGCCAGTGGACTGGACACTTCTCCAGAAGCTGGCATGCTCTCTCCTCCTACAGTGGCTATGGTGGAGGGAGCGACTTATGCTATAATCGTCAGAAGGGTGGCTGAGGTCCTTGGCCTTGAGCTACCTACTGTAGAGGTCAGGCCCAATCACCTGACGGAGGTGCTTCAACCAGGGGCTTCCACATCTGAGCCCCCTTTACCTTTCAATGAAGACTTCACCGATGTCCATTTGGGTACTCAGCCCATACCCAACACAGGGGCTCCTGTGAATAGGACTATCACAAACTGCCATCTGCCCGCCCAGAACGACCCTAAATTTCTGTCCTAACACCTGACGCCTGAGAGTCTTGTTGTGAGGAAATGCCTCCTTGGCATGGTTACCTCCTAACTTGTTGCCTTTGCTGATGCTTAGTTATGATTTTAAAGTGTGCTGGGACCGTGCTAACCAGGCCCCAGCACCAGTGTTATTTCCCTAAACTGTACTTTTGTCTCCCCAATTGGCACAACCCTGGCACTCAGGTAAGTCCCTTGTAACTGGTACCCCTGGTACCAAGGGCCCTGATGCCAGGGAAGGTCTCTAAGGGCTGCCGCATGTCTTATGCTGCCCTAGAGACCCCTCACTCTGCACCTGCACACTGCCTGACAGCTTGTGTGTGCTGGTGGGGAGAAAATGACTAAGTCGACATGGCACTCCCCTCAGAGTGCCATGACAACCTCACACTGCCTGTGGCATAGGTAAGTCACCCCTCTAGCAGGCCTTACAGCCCTAAGGCAGGGTGCACTATACCACAGGTGAGGGCATATGTGCATGAACACTATGCCCCTACAGTGTCTAAGCAAAACCTTAGAAATTGTAAGTGCAGGGTAGCCATAAGAGTATATGGTCTGGGAGTTTGTCAAACACGAGCTCCACAGTTCCATAATGGCTACACTGAAAACTGGGAAGTTTGGTATCAAACTTCTCAGCACAATAAATGCACACTGATGCCAGTGTGCAATTTATTGTAAAATACACCCAGAGGGCATCTTAGAGATGCCCCCTGAATACCTACCCGACTTCTAGTGTAGGCTGACCAGTTCCTGCCAGCCTGCCACACACCAGACGTGTTGCTGGCCACATGGGGAGAGTGCCTTTGTCACTCTTTGGCCAGAAACAAAGCCTGCACTGGGTGGAGGTGCTTCTCACCTCCCCCTGCAGGAACTGTAACACCTGGCGGTGAGCCTCAAAGGCTCACCCCTTTTTGTTACAGCGCCCCAGGGCATCCCATCTAGTGGAGATGCCCGCCCCTCGGGCCACTGCCCCCACTTTTGGCGGCAAGGCTGGAGGAGATAATGAGAAAAACAAGGAGAAGTCACCCAGCAGTCAGGACAGCCCCTAAGGTGTCCTGAGCTGAGGTGACCCCTGCCTTGAGAAATCCTCCATCTTGAGTTTGGAGGATTCCCCCAATAGGATTAGGGATGTGCCCCCCTCCCCACAGGGAGGAGGCACAAAGAGGGTGTAGCCACCCTCCAGGACAGTAGCCATTGGCTACTGCCCTCCCAGGCCTAAACACACCCCTAAATCTAGTATTTAGGGGCACCCCAGAACCTAGGAAACTAGATTCCTGCAACCTGAAGAAAGAAGAACTGCTGACCTACAAGCCTGCAGAGAAGGAGGAAGACGACAACTGATTTGGCCCCAGCCCTACCGGCCTGTCTCCAACTTCGAAAACCTGCTCCAGTGACGCATCCGACAGGGACCAGCGACCTCTGAAGTCTCAGAGGACTGCCCTGACCCCCAGGACCAAGAAACTTCCGTGAGCAGCAGCCCTGCTCAACCATCTGCAACAAACTTGCAACTTTTCAACAACTTTAAAGACTTCACGTTTCCCGCCGGAAGCGTGAGACTTCACACTCTGCTCCCGACGCCCCCGGCTCGACCTGCAGAAAACCAACACCTCAGGGAGGACTCCCCGGCGACTGCGAGCCCGTGAGTAACCAGAGACGACCCCCCTGAGCCCCCACAACGACGCCTGCAGAGTGAATCCAGAGGCTCCCCCTGACCGCGACTGCCTATAACAAGGGACCCGACGCCTGGAACCAACACTACACCCGCAGCCCCCAGGACCTGAAGGAACCGAACTCCAGTGCAAGAGCGACCCCCAGGCGACCCTCTGCCTAGCCCAGGTGGTGGCTGCCCCAAGGAGGCCCCCCTGTGCCTGCCTACATCGTTGAAGTGACCCCCAGGTCCCTCCATTGTTTTCAATCTAAAACCTGACGCCTGTTTGCACCCTGCACCCGGCCGCCCCTGTGCCGCTGAGGGTGTACTTTCTGTGCCTTCTTCTGCCCCCCCGTGCTCTACAAAACCCCCCAGGTCTGCCCCCCGAGGACGCAAGTACTTACCTGCTAGCAGACTGGAACTGGAGCACCCCTGTTCTCCACAGGCGCCTATGTGTTTTGGGCACCTCTTTGACCTCTGCACCTGACCGGCCCTGAGCTGCTGGTGTGGTAACTTTGGGGTTGCCTTGAACCCCCAATAGTGGGCTGCCTTTGCCCCAAACTTGAGACTTGTAAGTATCTTACTTACCTTCAAAACTAACCTTTACTTACCTCCCCCAGGAACTGTTGATTTTTGCACTGTCTCTACTTTGAAAATAGCTTATTGCTGTTTTTACAAAGACTGTATGTGATATTGCTTTTATTCAAAGTTCCTAAAGTATCTAAGTGAAGTACCTTACATTTAAAGTATTAACTGTAAATCTTGAACCTGTGGTTCTTAAAATAAACTAAGAAAATATATTTTTCAATATAAAAACCTATTGGCCTGGAGTAAGTCTTTGAGTGTGTGTTCCTCATTTATTGCCTGTGTGTTTACAACAAATGCTTAACACTACCCTCTGATACGCCTACTGCTCGACCACACTACCACAAAATAGAGCATTAGAATTATCTACTTTTGCCACTATCTTACCTCTAAGGGGAACCCTTGGACTCTGTGCACACTATTTCTTACTTTGAAATAGTATATACAGAGCCAACTTCCTACACTTGTCATCCAGGCTTCCTCTTCCTCAGGCGCATTCCCTTTTGCACCCCCGGATAGGGAATCAAAAAGGCTGGAACAATTTTGGAAGAAGATGGATTCTTGCTTCTGTCTCACGCTGCGGCCCGTGAACACCGCATGCCTTTTGGGCCATTATACCCACTCTTTGTGGGATACAGTTGCGCAAGTTGTGCTGCAGATACCGGAGGAGGCCCGTGCTATCGTCTCCCAAGCTGTCAACAATGGGAGAGATGCAGCAAAGTTCACGATCCGATGTGGGCTGGACATGACCGACACTCAGGGCAGATCGGTTGCTACAATGGTGGCCTTGAGATGTCACGCCTGGTTGCGTACTTCTGTTTTTTCGGGTGATGTACAACAGTCTCTCATGGACATGCCCTTTGATGGCTCCCATCTCTTTGGATACAAAGCGGACTCGGCCTTGGAGAGATTCAAGGATTCCCAGGCTACGACTCTGTCCCTTGGTCTTTCTGCTGCCCCTCGCCCCCAACAGTCCACTTTTTGTCCCTTTCATATCCACAGAAAGGGCTCCCTGTCGCGTCCCCCATCCCACCACCGTTCCACCCATGTTGTTCAGCAGCTGCGTGGCTGGGAATGTGGAATCCCGCGTGACACAGGGAACCAGAGGTCTGCCCAGTCCACCCCTACCTCACTGCAGCCTCCAAACCCTCCTGGTCCGTCCCCTCACTCCGATCCCGTTGGCGGCAGGATTTGCCCTCACCTGCCCCACGGGGAATCCATCACTACGGACAGGTGGGCTTTGCAGTAGTTCAAAAGAGCTATTACCTCCATTTTGAATCTGCCCCACCAGCCATGCCTCCATCACTCAGCCAACTTCGGAGGATCATTTGGCACTTCCCTGCCAGGAAATCACAGCTCTCTTGGCCAATGGAGCTATAGAGAAGGCCCCTATGCTAAAAGTAGGTTGTGGTTGTTATTCCTGCTACTTTCTGGTGCCGAAGAAGGACAAGGGCTTACGTCCTATCCTAGACCTTCAGGACCTGAGCTACTTCCTTGAGAAGGAGAAATTCAAAATGCTCGCCCTGGCTCAGGTTCTGTCTGCCTTAGACACAGGAGACTGGATGGTAGCATTGGACTTGCAGGACGCTTATTTCCACATCCCCATCCCGCCTGCCCACAGATGTTACCTACGATTCGTGGTAGGCCACGAGCACTTTCAGTTTACCATGCTTCCCTCGGGTGTTCATGAAAGTGATGGCGGTGGTTGCAGCTCATCTGCGCAGGTTAGGGGTCTCAGTCTTTCCCTACCTCGACGACTGGCTGTTGAAGGCGGACTCACCCCAGAAAGTCATCTCCCACCTTCAGACTATGGCAAGCCTCCTGCACACGCTGGGGTTCACTATCAACATGCCAAAATCACACCTGACTCCCTCTCAGATGCTCCCTTTCATCAGAGCTGTTCCGGACACAGTGCAGTTTCGGGCTTATCCTCCTGAAAAACGAGTCCAAGATATTCAGGCTATGGTTCCGATCTTTCAGCGTCTGTCTTGGGTCTTCGGTGAGACTGACTCTGAGGCTACTGGGCCTCATGGCCTCCTGCATCCTGCTAGTGACACATGCCAGATGGCATATGCGGGCTCTGCAGTGGGACTTGAAGTTCCAGTGGGCGCAGCATCAGGGAAATCTGTCCGACATGGTCCAGATCTCTGAGGGAACTGCAAAATGACCTGCAGTGGTGGCTTTCGAATCTGCATTGGGTCCACTGCATATCCCTCTCCCTTCCTCAGCCAGATCTATACATAGTGACAGATGCGTCACTTCTGGGTTGGGGCGGCCACATGGGAGAGGTGGAGATCAGAGGCCTCTGGTCTCCGGCGGAGTCTGGGCCCAATATCAGTCTTCTGGAGTTCCTGGTGATCCGGCATGCGTTGAAAGCATTTCTTCCCTCCGTCAAATGGAAGGTAGTGCAGGTGTTCACAGACAATACTAGTGCCATGTGGCACTGCAACAAACATGGTGGAGTAGGGTCCTGGACCCTTTGTCAGGAGGCACTATGCCTCTGGACATGGCTGGAACATCAGGGCATTACCCTGGTGGTTCAACATCTGGCAGGTTCTCCCAACGCCAGAGCGGATTAACTCAGCCGTCGATGCACAGCCGATCATGAATGGCGTCTCCATCCGGAGGTGGTGCAAGGTCACCTTCAGCAGTGGGGAGAGACTTTGTTAGATCTGTTAATCTCCGCAGAGAACTCGCAATGTCCGCTGTTTTGCACGTTGGAGTTTCCAAGGCGGTACTCGCTCGGAGACACTTTTCGTCTCGAGTGGAACTCCCGCCTCCTAAGCCTTTCCCCCTATACCACTTCTGCCCAGAGTTCTTAAGATGATCAGGAACGACCGTGCCCAGGTCATCTTGGTGGCTCCGGACTGGGCACGGAGGGTATGGTATCCATAGCTATTGGGTATGGCCATTGATCCTCCACTCAGACTATCTCTTATGGCGGATCTTCTGTTGCAGCAGCAGGGGACGGTTCTCTACCCAAACCTGTCCAATCTCCGCCTTCATACGTGGAGATTGAGCAGCGACAGTTGACGACTTTTGATCTTCCACCCAAAGTTTGTGATGTCATCTTGGCAGCCAGGCGTCCCTCCACCAAAACGGTATATGCCTGTCGTTGGCATAAATGTGTGGCATGTTCCTCCAATAAATCTGTTGATCCCCTCTCTGCCCTTCTATCTGAGGTTCTTTTGTTCATTCTTTGTTTGGCCCAGCAGGGCTCTGCTTTGGGCACCCTTAAAGGGTATTTATCTGCCACTTCAGCCTTTCTTAGGTTACTTGATTAGCCCTCACTCTTTAAATCTCCTATTGTGAGTAGATTCCTAAAAGGTCTTAACCATTCATTTCCTCCCACTCCATTTATCATGCCTCAGTGGGACCTCAATCTTGTCCTTACTTATTTAATGTGTACTCCCTTTGAGCCGATACACAATTGCCCCTTGCGGCTCCTCACTTTCAAGACTCTTTCTTGTTGCCAATCCCTCTGCTTGCAGGGTGAGTGAGCTTCAGACCCTTTCGTCCAAACCTCCATTCTTGTCTGTGCACCCTGACAAAGTGGTGTTGCGCACTAAGGCTTCCTTCCTTCCCAAGGTTGTTACGTCTTTTCATGTAGGCCAGTCCATCACCCTGCCTACCTTTCACGCACCCCCACATCCTTCCCATGAAGAGGAGAGACTCCACCATCTGGACCCAAAAAGAGCATTGGCGTTCTATCTTAATAGTACTAAAGATTTCCAGTCGGACGATCAACTCTGTCAGGTATGTGGGTGCGAAGAAAGGGAAAGCAGTGCAAAAACGTACCATCTCTCGATGGGTACTTCTTTTCATCAAGATGTGCTATGCTTTGGCCAAGAAGCAAACCCCTGAGGGCTTGCACACTCATTCCACCAGAGCGACTGCTGCTTCCACTACATTAGCACACAGAGTTCCTGTCCTGGATATCTGCCAGTCAGCTACGTGGGCATCCCTGCACACGTTTGCTAAACACTACTGCATGGAAAGTCAGCCCTGTCGAGACAGATACTTTGGTCGTTCGGTCTTGCAGGACTTTCTAGTGTGATCTTGGTTCGCAGCCCACCTCAGAGGATAGCATTGGTTGGGTATCTATTCTAAGGTAAGAAATCTGCAACTAGAAGTCTCTATCAGATGTACAAGTTGCTTACCTTCGGTAACATAATGTCTGATAGAGACATATTCTAGTTGCAGATTCCTTACCGACCCACCCATCCTCCCCACTTGCGACCTGATTTCTAGGGACAGGGATTCCCCCTTCAGGCTCTTAGCTCTGGCGCACCAATCTCAGTGTTCTTAGCGGCTCTGCGCTTTGGCGTGGAAAGTCGTTAAAAGAAACTGGCGTCACTGTGCTGAGGCGGCATCTATGTATTACTCCTGTTGTCATTACGGCAACTACGACGCCTGCGGAGTCGACTGACGCCACCTACCGATGTGCAAGGGCTTTACTCGAAGAAAAATCTCAGGATCCAGTCTGACACCTGGGGGAAATTCTAAGGTCAGAAATCTGCAGCTAGAATATGTCTTTACCAGATATTTTGTTACCGAAGGTATGTAACTTGTACTTTAACCTCTGGGTACTGGCAGATTAGCCTGACCCTAGGAGCAAAAGAGAGGTCAGCATTTTCTATTCTTAGTGGGCATTATCAGTTCACTGTTGTGCCCTTTGGATTAAAGAATGCACCTGCCACCTTCCAGAGGTTGGTGAACCAAGTCCTCACTGGACTGGAAACTTTTAGTGCAGTTTATCTGGATGACATAGCTGTCTATATTTCCACCTGGCAGGATCACCTGCTCTACCCAGGGAAGGTCCTTGAGGCTGTGCAGAAGGCAAGCCTTACTATCAAGGCCAGTAAGTGCCAGATAGGGCAGGGAAACGTTGTTTACTTGGGCCACCTGGTTGAGGAGGCAAAGTGCAACCCCTCTATACCAAGATCCAGACCATCCTGTCTTGGGAAGCTTCCACAAGCTAGACACAGTTCAGTGTATTCCTTGGCTTAACTGGGTATTGTAGGAGAATTGTGAAGGATTATGGCACCATAGTTGCCCCCTTACAGAACTAACCTCCAAGAAAATGCTGAAAAACGTTAACTGAACAGTGAGTTGTCAAAGGGCTTTGGACACTCTGAAGAATGCTATGTGCTCTGACCCCGTCCTACAAGCACAAGACTATTCCAGGCAATTCATATTCCAAACAGATGCTTCTGAAATAGGGATAGGAGCGGTCCTTTGCCAGAAAAATGATGATGGACATGACCAGCAGTTGCTTTTATAAGAAAGAAACTACTCCCTAGGGCAGCAGTTCCTAACATTATGACTTCAGTGGATCCCTCCTTTATCATTATTGGAACTTGGGGGCCCCACTGAATCCTTATTGGAAAGCGGGGACCCCTCACAGAGTCATTACTGAAAGCTGGGGACCTAATCTGGTAATATTATTTTAATTTTCTAAGGAGCTGCAGACTGCCTGTGGAGGCTTTGGGACCCCAAGAGCTCCCCAGACCACAGGTTGGGAACCTCTGCTGTAGGGAACACAATTGGAGTGCCATAGAGAGGGAAACCTTTACTGGGTTTGGGCCATGAAGATGCTGAGATCATACCTGTTTGACTCCCACTTCATAGTTCAGACTGACCACAGGCCTCTCAGATGGCTAAAACAAATGAATGGTGAAAACCACAAACTGCTTAGGTGGGCCATTTACCTACAGGGAATGGACTTTCAAGTGGAACACAGGCCTGGCACTGCCCATACCAATACAGATGGCCTCTCCAGGTTCTTCCACTTAGATGATGAAGACGGAAAAGGGTGGAGGGTAGTGTGAGAAAAGGCCTCTTTTATACATGGTTAGCCCCCACTTTTTGCATGATGTATGAGGTAGCCTAGAAGTTCTTAGTGCCGAAGGCCCCTGCTAACCAGGTTCCCTGGGCCAAAGCTCTTTGCCTAAACCGTTGTGATGAATTGGCACAATTGGAGACACCTTTAGCTGCCACCATAAGCACCTAGTAATTGGTACTTAGGTGCTCAGGGCAGGAGGTACTAAGGGTAGGGCCCTAATGGCAGCAGCACTGATTGTGCCACCCTCTAGAGCCCTGCATCCAGGTGCACCCAACACTACCATTGCAGGCTGCGTGCCCTGATGCAAACCTAAAAAGAAAACTCGACATGGCACACTGCATGTGAGCCCTGCCCATTACACACTGTATGCAATATAGGTAAGCCACCCGTCTGGCAGGCCTTCCAGTTCTAAGGCAGGGTGCACTATACTGTATGTGAGTGCATAGTTGCATGAGCAATAGGCCCCAACTGTGTCCTTGCCAAACCTGGTAAATAGTGAGTGAATAGAGAAGTCATTTCAAAATGCATGTGCTGGACACTGGTCAGTATGAGTTTCACAGCAACATGATGGCCACTTTGAACCCTGGTTTTGTTTGGTATCAAACAACTCAGAATGATAAATCCACACTGGTACCAGTGCTAGATTTATTATAAAATGTACCCTGTATTCCCCTTTAGAGGTGCACCCTGCAAAAGCTAACTACTCTGGCATGGTTGCTGACTGGTTCTATCCAGCCTGCCACTGCCAGACATCCAATCTACAACATGGGGGTGAGGTTACCTTCCATCTGGGTTGCAGAACAAAGCCCTTCCTGGGTGGAGGTGCCAGTACCCCTTCCCTCAGGGATATGCACTGTCATGGCTGTGAGCTTCAAAGGGCTTACCGCCTTTGAAACTCGACCGCAGTCCTGCTGCTAGCAGCGGATGGCTACCCTCTTTGCAAGCCCCCACTTTTGGCGGGAGCAACAGCGTGAAATTCAAACAAAAGGTAGGAGGAGTGGCTCCACCTGGCATGCACCACCCCTAAAGTGTTGTCTGTGAGGTGGACCTTCCATTAAATTTTCCTCCATCTTGGATGGAGGGAAGATAGCCAATCAGGTATAGGGAAGTGACCCCCTCCCCACATGAAGTGTTCACTTATTGGGTGTAGCCACCCTAAGGTAGGTGATCCATTGGTCACTACCAGGTTCCTCCTAAAATACCCACTAAATACATGATTAGTGTACATCCCTAGGCCAGGAGATAAGTTTTGATGGACAAAAGAAGACCTCCACCAAGAAGATCCGAAGCACAAAGACTGTGGAGCTGGCGCACCAACGAAAAGGTGCCAAATCCTGCCTGCTGCTCCCCCGGCCCGACAGTCGCCGGTGAGGAACTGCTGAACAGCTGGCCAACTCTACAAAAACCCCAGAGGACCTCCAGGCTTTGCCATTTGCCAGAGAAGTAGAGGCAGTGAGGGTCACTTCACTGACCAGCCACTAACTCCCAAACCGGATGCCACAGCTGGACCAAACAGCACCCTGACGACCCCGGGGACAAATCCTGTCAGGGTGCCAAATTTGGTGGCACCGCGCCCTATAGCAGCCAAACTGTACCAATACCCTGGGTATTGGTCGGCCGACGTCAGACACCAAAATAAACAGTCCATCCGGAGCTGCAAAAGTACCAAGAGAAAGCCCCAGTCGAGGGACTTAAGGAACACCCCGGACGTCCTGCCAAAGGGCCCCCGTTGTCCTGAGAATGACCCTTGACCCAACTTACCTCCTGCTCCTTGAGGGCATCCTTGCACACATCTCCTGACTCACCGATTCGTGCTGCACCCGGCTGCCCTGTACTGAATAACCTGCAGCCCCCTAAGAATCCCTCACTCTTTGCAAACTTCAGACTCCAAAGTGACCCCCAGGATTCACCTTTAAACTTACTTGTGCAGTGCTTTACCAGGTGGTCCTTCGCAGTGGCCCTGCACCAGCTCCAGAGACCTTCTCCTGCTGCCCCGCCGGAATCAGGAGCCGCCCGAACTTCCCCAGCTGGCACAGTGTGCCCACCAAAAACCTCGACCAACCTGCAAAAGAAGAACTTATTGAACCTATTGTGTGATTTTATGTCTTTTTAAAGGTTACCCTCCATTGATTCATATGGTTTGTAATTATGCACAAAAAGACAGTTTTTATTAAACTTCAAAAATGAATACCTTGAAAAGTACGTAACCAATTTTGATGATCCTGGTCTTAAAATTTATATACAAATCTGAAGTATTTGTATAAATTGGTCTTCAGATATTCCTTTGAGTGTGTGAGTCGCAAGATTGGTGAGGGTAGTACAACAAATACTTCGCATTTTTCCAAGATTGGCCTAACTGCTCGACCAAGCTATCTTAAAAAGTAGAGCATTGGATGATCTTGTTTTTACCCCTGTAAGCCAAAGTGTGGTTGCCTGGACCCCCTGCACAGTGTGCCTAGATTTGCACACTACATAGAGAGCCTGCCTCCCACACATCCAATAGCTGTGCTCAGTGGGGGAGTTGGGTTAATATGATAATAAAAACAGAAATTCACTAAGCAAGGGTAATGTGATATTATAGTTAGACATTGTAATAAGATCTTACTTTCTGATAAAAAAAAACACTTGAAATTTGCATAGAAAACAAGGTTAAAATAACTTTAGAGTTAGGTATGGTATTAGGAACTTACCTTAAGTAAAAAAAAAATAACATCAGAAATTCACTGAAAATAACAAAGGTTAAAGTAACAGTATAGTTAGGGATGGTGATAAGATTTTAGCTTACGTAAAAAACAAAAACCCTAGAAACTGACTGAGAAAAAAAGGTTAAAGTGAGACTGTAGCTGAAATAAGATAAAAAGCAGAAAACATGCTAAATTTCATCAGTTACAATTTACTGAGGTAACTATAACTTACAGCCCAGCCATGCTCTGCTTATGCTTTCACATTTTACTCATGACATTTTAAATCAGTCATTACATGTTAAATGACATAATTAATGACATCACTGCTGTGTGAAAGTGACCACGCAAAAAGGTCACTTTCACACAGCTTCTCCGCGGATGGAAACTGAGGCGCAACTTAGCCATTCCCTTGGCAGTTCTCATCATCTAAGTGGAAGAATTTTGAAAGACCATCTCCACTGGTGTGGTCAGTTCCAGGTCTATGTTACACTGTAAGTTCTGTGCCATGTAGAGAAATTGACCAGTCTCAACAGTTAACAGTTTTGGATTTTCCTTCTCATCTGCATGAGCCACCTAAGAGGTTTGTGGTGAGTGTGGACTATGAAGTGAGACCTGAAGAGGTAGAGTTGGAACTTCTTCAGTGACCAGACCAAAACAGTGGCCGCTTTCGCAATAGCTCCCCAACGCTGCTCTCTCGGGAGTAGTTGCCTGTTTACATATGACAGGTTAATCCTGACCCTCTTCATTTTGGCTGTGATGGCACTGCCCCAATAATGTGTTCTAAAGCATCTGTTTACATGTCAAACTCTTTGCTGAAGTCAGGCGCTTTAAGTACAGGTGCAGTGCACAGCATCTCCTTCATTGTGTCAGAGGTCTTTCAGACACACTGCTGTCCATATGACCGGTTTGTCTGCTTCTTAAATGTCAGTTCTGCCAGGGGGTCACAATTGTGCCAAATTCCTTGACAAACTTAACATAGTGTCCTGTCACACCTAGGAAAGCTGTGACAGGAGTGTGGCTCCCAAGCCAAAATCCTATTGGCTGGGGAGACTGTACGTGTCCCCTGCCAACTTGGTAGCTCAGGCACACTACATACCGCTGTCCTATCTGGCACTTCCTGGCCTTCATAATTATTCCTGTTTGGTGTAGGCCCACAACCATTTCCCTGAGGTGAGTCAGGTGTTCATGTCAGGTGAAACTGAAGACAGCAAAATCATCCAAAAGAGTAACACTGAAGTTCTCCAACCCAGACAGCACCCAGTTGGCCCACCTCTGAAAGGTGGCAGTAGAATCCTTCAACTGCAAGAGCACCACCTCGAATTAGAAGTGTCCATCAGGAGTTCAGAATGCTGGTATCTCCTTGACTCCCTCAGTAAGGGCAATCTGCTAGTACCCGGCAGTCAAAAAGAACAAGTGATGGACAGAATGCTGAACAATGTCAAACATTCACCCCAGTACAGAGATCTGGGCCTAAATCCATCGTTTTTTTGCTGCCCATGCCCTTCCAGTTTGGACCCAGCCATATGCAAATCAGTCTTGACCCTGTTCCCCATGGGAACAGTCCAGCCCGAACTGCCAGGCCAGGTCTTCCCTGGACTGGAAACAAGCATCCTGGGACCGGTTTCGGGGTTTCACCCCTCATCAGCAAGGCTAGCTTGAATCCAGTGGCATGGGAAGCACGGGACCCACGTCTGGGCATACCCTTCCCACTTGGGGCTACAAATGCAAAAAGAACAAGTGATGGACAGAATGCTGAACAATGTCAAACATTCACCACCAGTACCGAGCTCTGGGCCTAAATCCATCGGTTTTTTGCTGCCCATGCCCTTCCAGTTTGGACCCAGCCATGTGCAAATCAGTCTTGACCCTGTTCCCCATGGGAACAGTCCAGCCCGAACTGCCAGGCCAGGCCTTCCCTGGACTGGAAACAAGCATCCTGGGACCGGTACTAGGTACTAAGGTACGTGGCTGCCCTAATGGTCAGTAGGCTCCATCAGCTCTGGGATTGGGGGGTGTATCAGTCTTGGTGAGTCCTGTGTAGTCCACACAGTGTCTCAATTCTGGGTCATCCCCCTTGGAAGGGTGACCTTCAGTATCAGAATGACGGGCTGGACCAATGACTACTGAAGGGTCAATCACCCCATAGGGAGAATACTTTGGACACTTTAACCTTGATGCAGGCCCTTACTTTATCTGAAGGGCTGTAAGTTTTGTTTTTGAAAGGTAAGCTGTAACATTATCAATATCATGGACACACCACTGGGGAGATCCAGGTGTCAGAGAAAACAATTCGGCAAACTGGCCCAACAACTGGCAACAGTCTCTCTGGTGCTGCACTGTTGGTGTAGGGGAGAGCACTGCTACTTCCACTGAACAATCCTTAGGTTTGGGAGGCAGGAGATCTGGGAGAGGTTCATTTTCTTCTTCTCTATCAGTCATGATCAACACAATCATATCCATTCTGTCAAAGTGCCTTTTCAGGTGGTTGACATGGATCACTCTGTGAGGGCATCCGAGGGGGGCAAAGTTCACCAGGTAGGTAACCTTCAGCATTGTGTAGGGCAAGTCCACTGTCCTAGAGGATCCTGGGAGATACTGGCTCCACAGCTCGCACTTTCTGGCCAGGGTGATGGCCCACCTATTTCAACTTCTGATTATACCCCTGTTTGATCAGCTCTTGACTAGTCCGCAAATTCCTATTAGCCTTCTTTATGTACTTAGACATTCTTTATCTTGGGCCAAGCACATGGCCTAAAATATCCTGTTTGGCTTTCTTGATAGGATTCTCCCAAATTTTCTGAACCAGGCTTAAAGGACCTTTGACAGGGTGTCCATTCTCTTCTGCGGTGTCTCCCTGTAGACAAATGAAAGACTTGGCAACAAGAAATCCCACTACTGTCAGTTTCTCTATAACTATGGCTTTCAAGTCTGGTTGAATCCCCCCACAAGCCCATAGGTTTAGAGGTAAGGAGGAGGAGTGGGGTTGTACATCACCCCACACTTATCCCTTATAACCCATGTAGCCTTCATGTATGTTGACATGAAAGTTTTCCCTGGTCTAAGATTACGTCTTTGAGAAACCCTACACTGATTTTGACGGATGGGTTACTCTGTCCAAAACGTGACGGATATACCGTCTGTCATATTATGATTCCTATAGGATATAGTGGGATCGTAATACCCCGGACGGGATATCTGTCATGTTTGTGATGAAGTAACCCCATCCACCAAATTCTAAATCAGGCTCTGAGTCCTGTAATGGCTGCCACCATGTATTCTTCAGCCACTCAGAATCTGCCCATCTGCCTTGAATGGGCCAATCAAAACAAATCTGGACACAAGCAGTCTAGAAATCTTTACTTTTTACCACCATTTAACCCCTTCATGCCCACCCTGATCTACTTTTTAAACATAGACTAAAGTTCTAAAATGTTGCTAAAAGTGATGTAATTCCATTTAGCTGTTTTTTTTTCTGTATTTGAGAGCAAACTTTTCTATGGAATCAATGTGGGAAATAACACTTCGGGGGAAATCCTCCTTTTCTTGGTCCCTTGACAGATCAGTGTGAAACTGTCCATGAAAGAGAAAAAGTCCATGAACTTTGTTTTTGGAAAAGTTCAAGTAGGGTTGTCAAAAGGAACCAATGTTACTAAAGAGACAGAACATACCCTTTCTATGGATTTGTATGAAAACTCTGAGCTAACTATAACAACACAGTGGCAACCCCCATTGTGTAGTTAAAACAAAATTATATATGTATATATGTTTATGGTTAATCCTTTGTTATATTTAGGAAAACGTTCTTTATTCTTTCTATACAACAAAACTTAAATTACACAAACATTAGACATTCTTCAGTTATAGTTCTACATTAAATTTATAATCTTGAGTGGAGTAGATTAGAGTGGCATACAGTGTAACAGCGTATAATAAAGTGGCATACAGTATAGTAGTGTACAGTGGAGTGAAGCAGCATACACTGGAGTGTTATGCAGTGAAGTTGTGTATAGTTAAATAGTGTAGAGTGTATTGACCTATAGAGTAGTAGCGTACAGAGAAGTGGCATAGACTTGAGTGTTGTAGTATTGAGCAGCATACAGTGTAATAGCGTGGAGTGGTGTATAGTGCAGTGATGTAGAGTGGCGTGTGTTAGAGTGCAGTGGCATACATGGAATAGCATACAGTGGATTGCTGTAGTGTGGACTTGCATAGAGTGGAGTGAGGTACAGTGTAGTGGCATACATTGGAATAATGTAGAGTGGAGTGGCATTCACTGGAGTAGCGTGGAGTGGGGTAGAGTGGAGTAGCAGAGACTGGAGAGGTGTAGAGTGTAATAGTGTAGAGTTGAGTGGCATACAGTGGAGCGATGTAGAGTAAAGTAGTGTAGCCACACTAAATTAACTATAACTTGCGCCTTATGTACACTACTTATACCATTTTAAATTATCCCACTTATACCTTCTAAAATAATAGTATTTACAAGAACACTTATGACATTGCCAGCCAGATCTTTTGTGAGAACACAGTGCATGGTAGAGTGGGGAGGTACAGGTAATGTAGTATGGCTACCAAGATGAATACACCATTATTGAGGTGCGTGAATTATATTAATTTGAAGGTGTTGTGTAAATGATAAATTAAAGACATAGGTAGAAGTTAGAAATGTAATGTTTTGTGTAGTTTAAGTTTGGTTTGAGCTCAAAATAAAGTGATATTAATTTAAAGCTGGTGCGTAAATTATAAATGTAAGGTATAAATAATGCTAAAGAATTTGTAATGTTTGTATATTTTAAATTTTGGTTTGTATAGAAAGAATATATAAACTTTTTCTAACTCCAACAAAGGGTTAGACTTTGTTTTTTATTACATTTCAGTGTTTTGTTTTTAAATAAAAAAAATTTTCAAATCGTAGAGTGTACTGTTGTCAAGTGTAGTGTCATTAAGTGGAGTGTGGTACAGTAGAGTGGAGGAGTGTGCTGTACAGTGCCTGTCACAGAGTATACTGCCATAAATTGAGGTAGAGTAGAATGTGGTACAGTGAAGTGGCTCACAGTGGAATGGTGTACAGTTGAGTGATGTACAGTAGATTTGAGTGTTGTACAGTGGAGTAAAGTGGAGTGGCATATCGTAAAGTGGAGTAAATTATTATATAACGTAATAGCATATTGTATAGTACAGTGGCGTGGAGTGTACTAGAGTGGGCGGGCATAGTGTAGCATTGAGTAAATCATAAATTGTAGTGGCATCTTGTAAAGTACAGTGGTATGGTGTGTCATAGAGTGTTGGAAAGTGTTGTAGAATGGAGAAGAGTGTTGTACACTGGGGATGTAGGAGCATAAGTTGGAGTAGAGGGTTGTACAGTGTAGTGAAGGGACATAGAGTGGAGTAGAGTAAAGTGTTCTATAGTGGCACAGAGTGTAGCAGAGTCTTGTAAAGTGGAGTTGCATAGGGTGGAGTACAATGTGGTAGAGTGGGGGTGGTGAAGAGTGGAGTATTGTACAGTGCCATACAGTGGGGTAAAGTGTCATGATTCAGAGTAAAGTGTAGTGGAGTGGTGTAGCATAGATTGGGGTAGCATGTTATAGAATACAGTGACATGAAGTTGACTGGAGTGGCGTAGCATACAGTGTATAGTAAAATGTTGTAGAGTGCTGTCTGGTGCATTGGAATGGGCAGCCATGTTGCAGAGTGTTGGAAAGTGTTGTGCTGTAGACTGTCACGGAGTGGATTAAAGTGTTGTACAGTGGAGTGGCGTAGAGTGCGGTACAGTATGGTAGAATGGAATGGGATAGACTGTTGTACAGTTGAGTGACATAGAGTAGCGTACAGTGAAGTGACAAGGAGTGCAGTAGTGAAGTACAGTAGAGTAGTGTCGCTTAATATACTAACTGCAGTGGAGCAGCTTAGATAGAGTAGCGTAGAGTGTCATAAAGTGCTGTAGAATAAAGTAGAATGATGTACAGTGGCATTGAGAGGAGTAGATTGTTCTACAGTGTAGGTCTATACAGTGGAGTATGGTGTAGAGGAGCAGACTGTTGAGTGGAGTATTGTGTTTTTGAGTGGAGCATAGTGGATTTGGGTAGAGTGGAATGGTGTAGTGTATAGTGGAGTGGTCTACAGTGCAATAGCGAACAGTGGTTGAGGCGTAGAATGAAGTGGCATAGAGTGGAGTGGGACTACATACAGTGGAATAGTGTAGAGTACAGTGTCGTAGAGTGGAGTGGCATAGAGTGGAGTGATGTACGGTGGAGTGACAGAGTGGGATACAGTGAAGTGACATACAGTTGAATAATGTAAAGTTTAGTGACATACAGAGGAGTTGTGTAGAGTGGACCTGCATAAAGTGGAGTGGCCTAGAGTGGAGTGGCATATAGTGAAATAGCGTACAGGGGAGTGGAAATTAGTGGGATAGTGTACAGTATAGTAGCATACAGTGGAGTAGAGTTGAATGGCGTACACTGGAGTGCCGTGGAGTGCCATAGATTGGTATAGTGCACAGGGGAGTGGAGTACAGTGGAGTGCCATAGAATCTAATAGCATAGAATGTATTTGTGTACAGTGGAACAGCATATATGGAGTGGCGTATAATGGAGTAGGGTACAGTGGAGTGGAATAGAGTACAGTGAAGTGTTGTGAAGAGGAGTACAGTGGAGTGGCTGAGTGTAGTGCAATACAGTTTAATAGTGTGCAGTGGAGTAGAGTAGTGTACAGTGGAGCAGCATACAGTGGAGTTTAGGTACAGTGTAGTGGCATACAGTACAATTGAGCAGTTTGGCGTAGAGTGGTATACTGTGGAGTGGCAAGAGTGGAGTTGCATGTAGTGGAGGAGAGTGGAGTGGCACACAGTGGCATACAGTGGTGTAGCGTATGTTAGAGTGGTGTTGAGTAGCACAGAGTGTCATGCAGTAGAGTTACGTACAGTGAAATAGTGTAGAATGGATTGGCGTACAAGGTAGTGGCATAGACTGGAATGCTGTACAGTTGAGCAGCATACAGAGAGTGGTGTGCAATACAGAGGCTTAAAGTGAAGTGTGTTATAGTGGAGTGCTTTACAATGGAATAGCGTTGAGTGGTGTGGCGCACAGTGGGAATGACAGAGTAGAATGAGGTACAGTGTAGTGGTGTACAGTGGAATAGGAGAGAGTGTAGTGGCGTACACTAGAGTGGCATAGACTGGAGTGTTGTACAGTGGAATAGTGTACGGTGTAGAGGTGTAGAGTCAAGTAGTGTACAGTGGAGTGGTGTAGAGTGGAATATCAAGTGCTACTGGTGTACAGTATGATGACACCATGTAGTGGAATAGTGTAGAGTGGAGTGCTGTACAGTGAAATAGCATAGTGTGTGGGAACGTACAGTGGATTTCATAGAATGGATTGATGTACAGTGTAATAGCGTATCCTGGATTGTGATAGGGTGGAGTGGCATGCTGTGAAATAGCGTATAGTGCAGTGTTGTACACTGACGTGGCGTACAGTGGAGTTGCTTCCCGTGGAGTAAGACAGAGTGGAGTTGCATGTAGTGGAGAAGCGTATAAGAAAGATGCATACAGTGGAGTGGTGTACACTGGAGGGTCATGAAATGGAGCGGCATAGAGTGTAATAATATACAGTTTAGTGGAATAGAGTGGAGTGGGGTAGGGTGGAATGACGTACAGTGGATTAGCGTAAAGTGGAGGCTGATAATTGAAATAGATGTAGCTTGAAGGGATATAGATGTAATGTAGCAGAAAAATACATTATTTGTTGTAAATGGTTATTTTTGGTAGTATATGTGAATGTTGTAGATAGTGTAATATTTATATGTTTTAACAGGGGTAAGTTAACAGGATATTGCGGTACATGCACTTGACAGAGCACTATGTGATTGGCTAATGTCTTTGTTTACCAAATGTACAGTGCAGCCATGTTGTTTTCAGCACAGTTTGCCTGTGTTCTGCATTTCCAAGTGACTGGGTTAGGGCCTTGGATATAGGTAAGTAGTAGGTTTTGTTGTTGTTTCCTACCTATTACCACGTTAATATAGTGTTACTAGGTGGAGAAATGTATTTATAATTTACTATATATTTGTACAGCAGTTTAGGGAGAACTGCACGTTTTTTTAAAAGAAATGTAAGTAGGGCCATAATTTGTAGGTACTACTGAGGTATTTTGTAGACTTTTTTTTGTGAAGATTATGATATGTTAACAATAGAAATTACACTGTAGTACACTATATTTGTAGGGTTCTACAGTTTATTAATAATCTTTAAACATGTTTAATATGTTTAAGTATACCTAAAAACAGCATAGCTGCCTTTAACAATTGTAAAGGCAGTCATTAGACAATCAAATAATGCCTTGTCATCGCTATGTACCATGGTACTTCAGCGAAACACCCAAGTTTTCATGAACATACCACAACTGATATCAGTAAGTTCTAATCCCTTATAATTTAAAAATACTCACTTTATGTAAATGTAGTAATCTAAAGGATCATCTGTAATACCATAATGTCTAATTCTGCCATATTTCATGTACAGTCCGTTCAGCCATTTTTGTGTTATGCGGGATGCAAATCTGTGGAAAATGCATTGGTGGCAAAACTAGTTTTGGGACCCCACTTCTATCTTTGAACCCCCTTGACCAGTCACCCCAAAACTTTCCATCCTCCGACATTGTAGAAAAAGCTGTAGGTCTGGAATGTTTTGCGGCGATTCCTCAGATGTGGGCAAAGTTATCAGCGACCAAAATTCTGTGGAATTCCATACCTGGGAATCTTAAAGATAAAATATAAATATATATATATATATATATATATATATATATATATATATATATATATTTTTTTTTTTTTTACTGAAAAAACAAAGGTTACAGTGATGTTATAGTTAGGCTAACATTTTATTCACACAAAACGAGTGAAATTCAGCGGTTATAATTACCCGAGCTAACTATAACTTACGCCCCCACAATGCACTGCTTATCATCTCACATATTACATCACTCATGACATGGTCAGTGACATCTCAAATTACATCACTGATGACATAATCTGGTGAGTGTGAGTATTTTCTAAAAGTTTGAGTCTTAAGCATATATACCAAGGTAATACAAAAGTTATAACAGTATACTTTCTGTACTACTAATGAGTGGTACTATAGCTAACATATATGAGGTGAGTGGCTGTGTGTGAGTGGGTGTCTAAATGACTGTATGGGTGTGGGAGTGGATATGTGAGTGCCTGTATGGGTGTATTAGAAGGTATTGCAGTAGCTGTGTAGGTGTGTGAGTGACTATATTAGTGAGTGAATGTGTGTGTCAGTGATGTGTGGGTGAGTGAGTGGCTATGTGGGTGGATGAGTCGGTATGTAAGTGACTGTGTGGTTGGGTGTCTTAATGGCTGTATGAGTGAATGACTGGCTGTGTGAGTGCTTGTATGGATGTGTGAATGGGCATGTAAGTGGGTGTGTGAGTGAGTGGCTGTGTTGGGAGGCTGTATGTGTGAGTGTGTGGATGTGTAAATGGCTGTATAGGTGAATAAGTGAGTGTGTAAGTAGTTGTATGGGTGAGTGTGTGGGTCTGTGAGTGGCTGTATGGGTAAGTGACTGACTGTATGAGTAGCAGTGTGGGTGAGTGAGGGGTTGTGTGAGTGCCTGTGTGAGTGAGTGTGTGAGTAGCTTGATAGATGAGTGAGTGGTTGTGAGTGTACTTGTATGGGTCTGTGAGCTGTCTGGGTTATTTGAGTGGGTTTTTCGAGCGGTTATATAGGAGTGTGAGTGCTTCTGTGGATTATGTCATCAGTGATGTCATTTGAGATGTAATCCGTGATGTCACTGACTATGTCGTGAGTGATATAATATTTGAAGTCATAACCAGTGCATTGCAGGGGCGTAAGTTATAATTAGCTTAGGTAACTATAACTGCTTAATTTCACTGGTTTTGTATGAGTAAAATGTGAACCTAACTATAACGTCCCTGTAACCTTTGATTATTTTCAGTACATTTCTAAGGCTTTTTTAATGTTGTTTCCTAACTATAATATCCCCGTAAGCTTTTGTGTTTTAAGTGAACTTCTAAGGTTTTTTAAATTGTATTTCCTAACCTTAACCTCTAACTTTGACAGTGAGTGTGTGAGTAAGTGCATGGGTGTCTCAGAGTGGGTCTGAGTCGGTCTGTGAGTCGCTGCATGAGTGTCTGAGTGGGTGTGTGAGTGGGTGGATGAATGTGTGACTGGGTCTGTAAGTGGGCGCATGAATGTCTGAGTGGGTGCATGAGTGCCGGAGTGGGTCTTTGCGTGGGTGCGTGAGTCTAAGTGCATCTGTGAGTGGGTGCATAAGTCTCCGAGTGCATCTGTGAGTGACGGCATGACTTTCCAAGTGTGTGAGTGAGTGTGTAAGTCTCTGAATGGGTCTATAACTGGGTGTGTGAGCCTAAGTGTGTCTGTGAGTGAGTGCATGAGCCTCTGAGTGGGTGAATGAATTTCTGAGAGGGTCTGTGAGTGGGTGCGTGAATCCATGAGTGGATCTGTGAATGGGTGTGTGAGTGTCTGTGTGGATGCGTCAGTACCTATGTGAGTGTTCTCGGCCACATAGGAACCTCATCTGCCCTTTTATCCAACAAAAGTCCCAGAGGGATGTGGCTCGTGCAGGAATGTGCCTGTCTACAGAACCCTACAGGGTGTTGGTGGAAGTGGGGAGGAGGGAAGACAAATTGGGAGAAAAGAACGAGCAGGCTTGAAGTAAAGAGGGAAAGGATTCCTGCACACCTGGGCTCTTCTCTAAAGCACTATTATGCCATGAGAGTGTATTATTTTCACGCGCACAACAAGGTGCTTACGCTATAATCGTTCCTTATTTCCTTTCCCACACTGGATTTTTCCCTCTCACTATTTGTCCATTCACCCCCACCCCTTTTATAAATACCGATAAGAGAAGAGAAAGGAGTCCACTTACCTTTAAATCCTGGTTCTATTTGTCCCCGCATGGTCCTGCCGACGTTGGAGGTGACCCAGGAAGATATATACTTAAAAGAAGAGAAGAAAAACGAAGGGACATCAGAATCAACAGAGAAATCCAAGTCTAAACATGACAAGAGAAAAAGACTGTAAAAAGAGATAAAGAAAGAAAATGGATTAAGACACCTTACCTGTACATACAGAACTTCAATAAAATTCACCCAGTATAAGATCTGGTTGTATCTATTCGCGTGCCTTCCAAAAATACCCCAAAAGGAACCTACCACGTGTGTCTTGGCAATATCATGGTTCCTAATGCATCTTTATCCAGAAATATTGGATAAAATGAATGCTCCTATAGAGAGGCCAACGAGACTACAAAGTTGTAAATCTCCACCAGACCAGACCAGGGTCCTTCTTGTTATCTATATGATTTAAGTGCTTTTAATTTTGTGGAGTTGTCCTCATATTCCTAGAATTTGGTGGGAAATGCAATGGGTGGGCCCTTTGGTAATCTGTCCATCATCCTGGCAAAAGGGGAAGACCTTTGCATACTTAGATGGACAGGATGAAGCCAAGAGGCCGGAGCTTCCAGGTGATTTGCACATTTGCATACTCGTAGCAATTTAAAGGGAGAACCATGGAATCTACACTCTCCATGAAAGGACAAGAAAGAACCCTCTCATCACTATCACATACAGATTGTGCTTCAATAGATCAACGATGCATTCACCTCCACGAAAAGCTTTCAGATTGTTTATCAATGTGGAATCGCAGAGTAAACACACCCGCTTTGCCTTCGCCAAACCCAGGAGTTCGGATCATTTGTCCTTTGCAATAGTGGAGCTTCAACAGGGACACCTGCTCTGTTTATGTTTGTAAGGGCTTCCTAGTAAGTTGTAATTTCTGTGAAATTCGAATTAGGGACCCCCATCCCCCGGGGCCCAGCCTTCACTGAATAAAGATGGGGGCTCCCCATACCCAGGCTGATCTTAGCCACCTGGACCCCCGCCCCTGGGGCTCGGCCTTCATTAAATTGACTGGGCTGTGTAGCCCCCCTCCCTGGGTCGATCTTGGCCCCGGGGAACCCATCACTTGGGGCTTGGCCGTGTCTCCTGAGTGTCAGCAGCATTGGGGACCTCAGGTGGAGCCTGAATGCCCCTGCAGGAGCTGACATTGCTCTCATATGCACGTTACTGCTAAACATGCAACTCCCTGTGTGTGAGAGTAATCCTTTTGTCTGTTCATTTAATTTATAGTCCCAGGGAGGTGGTGGATCAGGGGTGGGGGATAAGGGATCCACGGGGCTTCCTCTGTTAATTTAATTTACAGCCCTAGGGAGGTGGTGGTCCCCGGGGTGGTCCACGCAGACCTCTGACATAATTTTATTATAAGCCCAGGGGAGGTGGTGGTCCTCAGGGCATAAAAATGCCCTTAGAAGGGGGGCATGTGCACCCCCTCCTTTATTTATTTGTGACAAATATTCTTTAAAAAAAATACTTTTTTTCCCAGCTGGGGTCCCTCTGGGACCCCAGGAACAAGGCTTAGGGGTCAGTGTATTCCTAACCTGCCCCCTTTTCTTTTTTTTCACATTTTTTGTGGGACTCGGCTGTGAGAGCCCAATGAAAATCCATAAACTGCCTTCGCCAATTCCAGGGAAAGGCACACACCACACTCCAGTCGCTCAAGACAACATAGTTGGTGAAACCCATTGAGTGCGCATGCCTTCCTCTGTAACTGACGGATGCAGTTTATGTGTATATATATATATATATATATATATATATATATATATATATATATATATATATATGCATGTATGTAATCCAAAGGTTACAAGGACGTTATAGTTAATAATTATCATTTAAAAAGCCTTAGAAATTCCCTGAAAAAAACAAAGGTTACAGGGATGATATATTTAGGTTCTGAATTTACATGCCAAAAACCATAGAAATTCAGCTGTTAGATTTATTTCAAGTAACTATAACTCGTGCCCTCACCATGTACAGTTTTCTCATCAATAATTTTACTACAAAGATTACAGTGATATTATCAATGATGTCATAGAAGATGTCATGAGTGATGTAATATCTGGGGTAACCAGCAGTGCATGGCGAGGACGCATCTTATAGTAACGTGAGGGCACGCGTAATAGTTAATTGAAATAACTCTAATAGTTGAATTTCTATAGTTTTGTGTGTGTAAATTCAGAACATAATAATAATGTTTGTGTAACCTTTGTTTTTTTCGGTGGATTTCTAAGGCTTTTTATATGCTAATTCTTAACTATAACATCCCTGTAACCTTTGTTTTTTTTTTCGGTGAATTTCTAAGGTGTTTTAAATGCTTATTCCTAACTATAATGTCCGTGAGTCTCTGAGTGAGTGTGTAAGCCTATGAGTGGGTTTGTGAGTGTCTGAGAAGGTCTGGGAGTGGGTGCATGAGTTTCTAAATGGGCCTATGAGTCGGTGTGTCAGACTGTGAGTGGGTCTATAAGTGACTGTCTGAGCCTCTGAGTGGGTGTAAGAGAGGGTCTGTGAGTGAGTGTATTAGTGTCTGAGTGAGTGTATGAATGTTTTTTTTTTTCCACCAATATTTGCGAATGTGTCATGACGTTATGCATGGCGTCTGAGCTGAGTGTTGCGATGCATTCGTGATTATCGCACGTGGGAAAAAAACATTTTTCGACGTGTTGTTATGCATAAGGTATCCCACAAACACCCCTACATGTCACCTATGGGGTTAGAGTTCTTCTACCCTGACCCCTATAACCACTTTTGATGTTTAGTTTTATCCTTGGCGACCGTGTCCCGTTACTTAAAATGTCAGCCTCAACTTTCTGCGCAGGCTGCGACCAGCTAATCACCGCATTCCTGTTGGTGCGCACATTTGTAATTCATTGTGAAATAGTTGTGAAGTATTTGTATACCTAGATGTACAAATTTGGTTTTCCTTTAATATCTCAAAAACTACTGAATGGATTTACACCAAATAACAAAAAGGGCGCTTTCTGGACCAAGAGCTTACCTTTCTGCCAAATTTGGTGGTGGTAGGTCCAGCGGTTCAGGCTGTAGTTGTGTCTAAAATCTCTTTGGGAATTAACCTGGGAAACACTTTTTTGACACCCTTTTTCTCCACCCCCACTTGACGGAGCCCCCCAAAACTTTCCATGCACAATAAGACCCAACGTGCCATTTTGTTTTTCATTTCATCAAGCGGCCCCAAAGATATAGCCAAGTTTTAAACAAACAAAAAATAAAAACACTTTCCCTAATGAAACTATGTCCTAACTATAACTACCTACTGGCAACCGCCAATAGGTAATATATATTTTTCATACATTTCCTCTTTATTTACTTCTCTCCCAGTAATTATCTCCCATGCTGACTCTTCCTCTTCAGGTCCATTCCTCGATCTCTCTATTGTTTTCTCTATTTTGTTTCTTACCCATATTTATGTTCGGTCCCTTGCTGTTCCTCATTTCTCCTGCATTATTCTTATCAGTGTGCCTCTAATACTAATACATATTTGTCCCGTCTTCGACTTTCTCACTGCGTCCTTCGTCCACTTAGTTGAGGCGAGTGTTAGGGTGTGAGAGCCCGATAAAAAATCAATAAATCTTCCTCATTTCTACTGTATTATCCTTATCAGTGTGTCTCTCATGCTACCATTAGATAAGATTACTATCACTCGGACTTCTGTCCATCTGTTCAGCCACAGGGATGCCTGTCCTGCTGGATTGGACTACGAGCAGGAGACTTGTGAGGGATGAGATGTCCGGGCATCAGAAATCCGTGGAATAGCTGCCTCTACTTCTGCCCCAGATGCTTGTCAATTTAACATGCAAGCCTGGCTGGTGACTCTGTTTTTTCTGGGAATTTGATGCCCTACGCGTTGAAGACAATGGTGGTCTTTGTGCTTGTGGTCACCTTATTTACCTTTGAAGATGTCCTCATCTTCTTAGTGGGTTTGTGTAATGCGTTTGTGTAAACCTCCTTAGTGCATGTCAGAAATGTTGTTCGGTGAGTTAACGCTCACCTTAGACACCTGCGGTAATTTGCAGGTCTTGAATTCAAATCCTCCCAAGGCCAACTTAGCCCTTGATCCCTCAGAGTTCGGAAGACTGACTGTCATTAAATTTGGTATTAGTAATGCCTGTTATTTACAGAGCTTAAAAAAGGCAGAAGTGCAATATTAAGTGCAATAAAAAAATTAAAAAACATGTAATTGGCAAAGGTAATTGGTACTCCCGCTGCCCTCAGTAGGGATATGAGCACCATGTTTAGCTGGGTGCTAAAGTACATACGTTATGATTGTTATTTCGCTGTTGTTTTGTGCATTAGAATGACTAAGGGAGTAGTTTGTATAGCACAAAAATGTTTACTTATTATTACGTCTATAAAGAAAAAACGCCAACTACATTTGAAGTGTCACCATTATTTGTGGTTGTACATAGCACATAAAAGACCTGGGGAGCATAAGAGCCCTTTGTGTAGTGACATCAGAACAAATACCCTTCTGTTGATAAATGAACAAGGCAAAGAAATTCAGCAAAGCGAGCAAGGTTCCTAACATATAGAACCACATCGAGGCAAAAAGGAAACTAAAGTTGACATAACCATCAAAAAGTCACTAAAAATGTGTAAGTCCATAAACAAGATAGAAATAGGTCAGGTGAACCATGTCAACCAACCATCCTATATTAGGCAAGGTTTCCGAGATATAGACCTAACCTAGAACAAGACAATCCTCACAACACATTATAAGTCATCCTTTGAACGTCCTAGCGAAGTTAAATATAAATCAAGATAAAAATGAAAACAATATGTGTAAAAAAGAACGACCTGCGAAAGATAAAGTTCTTTTAAAGCTGTTGCCATCATAAGTCATAAAGGGTACCTGTACAATACGTACAATTAGACGTTCTTTGAAAATTAGCACGAGGATCAGAAGGAGAAGTTATACCAGTGAGGTACTTAGAGATAAGGAGAAGGGATCAGTGTTGAGTTAAGCCTCTCCAAATAGTCAGGTGCCCAAGAAAAATTTGTTCCTACCTAACTCTTTTTAAGACTTTTCCATAGAACTTATGTCCCATGATTTAGATTAGTCAGTGAAGGATAGTGTAGAAAAGTACCATCTTGCCTGGCATGTTACCCCCATTTCACTGTATGTATGTTTGTTTTTGCTTATGTGTCACTGGGATCCTGACAGGCAGGACCCCAGTGCTCATAATGTATGCCCTGTATGTGTTCCCTGTGTGGTGCCTAACTGTATCACTGAGGCTCTGCTAACCAGAACCTCAGTGTTTATGCTCTCTCTTTGCTTTAAAATTGTCACTGCAGGCTAGTGACTAATTGTGCTAATTCTCATTGGCACACTGGAACACCCTTATAATTCCCTTGTATATGGCACCTAGGTACCCAGGGTATTGGGGTTCCAGGAGATCCCTATGGGCTGCAGCATTTCTTTTGCCACCCATAGGGAGCTCAGACAATTCTTACACAGGACTGCCACTGCAGCCTGAGTGAAACAACGTCCATGTTATTTCACAGCCATTTTCACTGCACATAAGTAACTTATAAGTCACCTATATGTCTAACCCTTGCTTGGTGATGGTTAGGTGCCAAGTTACTTAGTGTGTGGGCACCCTGGCACTAGCCAAGGTGCCCCCACATTCTTCAGGACAAATTGCCCGGACTTCGTGAGTGCGGGGACACGATTACACGTGTGCACTACATATAGGTCAATACCTATATGTAGCGTCACAATGGTAACTCCGAACATGGCCATGTAACATGTCTAGGATCATGGAATTGTCACCCCAATACCATTCTGGTATTGGGGGAGAATTCCATGCATCCCCGGGTCTCTAGCACAGAACCAGGGTACTGCCAAACTGCCTTTCCGGGGTCTCCACTGCAGCTGCTGCTGCTGCCAACCCCTCAGACAGGTTTCTGCCTCCCTGGGGCCTGGGCAGCCTGGTCCCAGGAAAACAGAACAAAGGATTTCCTCTGAGAGAGGGTGTTTCACCCTCTCCCTTTGGAAATAGGTGTGAAGGGCTGGGGAGGAGTAGCCTCCCCCAGCCTCTGGAAATGCTTTGATGGGCACAGATGGTGCCCATCTCTGCATAAGCCAGTCTACACCGGTTCAGGGATCCCCCAGCCCTGCTTTGGCAGGAAACTGGACAAAGGAAAGGAGAGTGACCACTCCCCTGACCAGCACCTCCCAGAGGAGGTGCCCAGAGCTCCTCCAGTGTGTTCCAGACCTCTGCCATCTTGGATTCAGAGGTGTTGGGGCACAATAGACAGCTCTGAGTGGCCAGTGCCAGCAGGTGACGTCAGAGACCCCTCCTGATAGGTGCTTACCTCTCTCAGTAGCCAAGCCTCCTTTCTCAGTAGCCAAACCTCCTTTTTGGGCTATTTAGGGTCTTTCCTCAGGGCTATTCCTCAGATAACGAATGCAAGAGCTCACCAGAGTTCCTCTGCACTTCCCTCTTCGACTTCTGCCAAGGATCGACCGCGGACTGCTCCAGGACGCCTGCAAAACCGCAACAAAGTAGCAAGACGACAACATTGTAGCGCCTCATCCTGCCGGCTTTCTCGACTGTTTCCTGGTGGTGCATGCTCTGAGGGCTGTCTGCCTTCACCCTGTACTGGAAGCCAAGAAGAAATCTCCTGTGGGTCGACGGAATCTTCCCCCTTCCAACTCCGGCACAAAACTTCTGCATCACCGGTCCTCTGGGTCCCCTCTCATCCTGACGAGCGTGGTCCCTGGAACACAGGAGCTGGGTCCAAGAGTCTCCCACAGTCCAGTGGCCCTTCTGTCCAAATTTGGTGGAGGTAAGTCCTTGCCTCCCCACGCCAGACAGCAAACCTGTGTACTGCGTGATTTGCAGCTGCTCCGGCTTCTGTGCACTTTTCCAAGACTTCCTTTATGCACAGCCTAGCCTGGGTCCCCAGCACTCCGTCCTGCATTGCCCAACTCGCTGAGTTGGACTCCGACGTCGTGGGACCCTCCTTTGTGACTCTGAATCGACCGCTGTCCTCAGGTCTTCTAAGTGCCTGTTCTGGTACTTCTGCAGGTGCTGCCTGCTTCTGTGGGGGCTCTCTGAGTTGCTGAGCGCCCCCTCTGTCTCCTCCTCCAAGGGGCGACATCCTGGTCCATCCTGTGCCCCAGCAGCACCCAAAATCCTCAACTGCGACTCTTGCAGCTAGCAAGGCTTGTTTACTGTATTTCTGCGTGGAAACACTCCTGCATCCTCCAGCACGCCGTGGGACATCTTCTGACCAAAGGAGAAGTTCCTGGCACCTTCCGTTGTTGCAGAATCTTCGGCTTCTTCCACCCGGAGGCAGCCCTTTTGCACCTTCATCCGGGGTTTAGTGGGCTCCTGCCCCCCCAGACACTTGAATGACTCTTGGACTTGGTCCCCTTCTTTTACTGTTCCTCAGGTCCAGGAATCCGTCTTTAGTGCCTTGGTAGCAGTTGTGGTTCTTGCAGAATCCCTTATCTCGACTATACTGTCTTTCTGGGATAGAAGGGTAACTTTACTCATACTTTTCAGGGTCTTGGGGTGGGGTATTTTGGACACCCTTACTGTTTTCTCACAGTCCCAGCGACCCTCTACAACCTCCCATAGGCCTGGGGCCCATTCATAATTCGCATTCCACTTTTGGAGTATATGGTTTGTTTTCCCCCTAGGCCTATGTCTACCTATTGCATCCTATTGTGATTCTACATTGTTTGCACTACTTTTCTTACTGTTACTTACCTGTTTTGGGTTTGTGTACATATAATTTGTGTATATTACTTACCTCCTAAGTGAGTGTATCCTCTGAGATACTTTTGGCATATTGTCACTAAATTAAAGTACCTTTATTGTTAGTAACTCTGAGTGTTGTGTTTTCTTATGATATTGTGCTTTATGATATAAGTGGTATAGTAGGAGCTTTGCATGTCTCCTAGTTCAGCCTAAGCTGCTTTGCCATAGCTACCTCTAACCGCCTAAGCTGCTAGAAACACCTGTATTCTACTAATAAGGGATAACTGGACCTGGCACAAGGTGTAAGTACCACAAGGTACCCACTATAAGCCAGGCCAGCCTCCTACAGATAGAAAATGCCAGAGGCGGCTTCTCTGCTATGGTGGAGGAGCATCACACACCCCGTCCTCTGAGCCCCCCACATCCCTGTGGTGCTGGCCGGCCAGGCACACGTGCACAAGGGCTCTCTCCAACCTGGCATTGTGCTGCCGGGTTGGATAGAGCAAACACAGGCTTCCAGTCTGTGTTGGAGCACCCAGCCAGTACACTCCAGCCAATCATAACGCTGCTCTGAGCAGCGTCATGATTGGTGCAGGGCAGGTGGGAGCCTGTGCCTGGAGTGTGGCGGTGGTGCGACAGCGACCTTAAGGTAAATTTATTTTTTATATATATAATTTTTTTTATTTGTGTTTTGCTCCCCCCCCCCCCCCGCCCTACTTCTTTGCCCAATAGCCAGCTGCGACTGGCAAATTCGTCTTTCCTACAAACTATTTTCATTGTTTTCCTGTGGACAAATGAAGCATTTTGATCTGTTCATTGAGTTATATTGGCTATCCCTTTCCCCAGTTCTCTGACGAGGTGTTTTTGCAGTATGCAGTGCTTTAGAAAAACCATAAATAAATACATAAAGCACTAGCGGCTCTAATAATTAATGTTAATTGGGCACAAATTGGGTCACTTATAACACTGCGGGGGCTATCTGCAAAGGTCCATCATAAAGTGTGTGGGTGTATGTTTGCAAAAAATATTTAAATCTGTGTGTTCGAATATATCTACGTAAATATATAGAGGGTCATTACGATGCCAGGGTCACGGTCTGACTGCCACATTACGACTGTGGTGGTTGCGCCAGGGTCAGACCGTCTGCACTGCCAGTTTGCCTTAACAGGACAGAGCGGCAGTGCTGGTGGACCTAATCCACCAGGACAGCGCTGCAAGCAGCACCGCCCTGGGGATTACAACCCCCCTCTCTCCACCAGCTTTTACATGGCTGTAAAGTCTGGCAAAGACAGAGGACAGGGAGCCTCGGAGGGGGAGGGGTGCCTGCACTGCCCATGCACTTGGCACGGGCAGTGCAATGCCCCCATGGCCAGCCCTATCACGCTGTTCACTGTCTGTATTGCAGACAGTGAACAGCGCAATAGGTGCTGCTGCACCCTGCGCACTACAACATCGCCGCCGACTCAATCATGAGACGGCATCAACGTTGTAGGCTGTTCCCTGCTGGGCTAGCGGGCACCACTGACCCAGCGGGGAACTCGTAATGAGGCCTGCGGAAAGGTGGCTGCACCTGCAGCAACCTGACCGAGGGAGTTTGGCGGATGGCCTTTTCAGTCCGCCAAACTCATAATGACCCCCATGGACTCAAATATGCAAGGTCAGACTTTAACATTTAAAACAAAGCAAACGTCTGGGGGCAAGGTTCAGTGCCTGTGTTTTATTTCTCTGTCACCTCCTGTGGTGGGGCGCAAAGAGGGACCAGAAAAAGCCAGTACAAATAGAGCTAGGGCACAGGCTCCATCTGCCCTCCCCCTTACCCGCCCTCTATATTTCCCTTTACCCCCAAGACGCCAGTGAAATAAAGGTGGCTATCTTAACCTTGTCTTGTCAGGGAAACATAAAGCCCTTTTTTTTCTCTCATGGATGTACATCGGTTTCATTTATCTTTGTTTAGGAACCTAACAACATTCTGGTTGCTATTCTTTTCCTACCTGCTGTGCTCAAGTCCGCCGGGAGCGTTGTGCAGCAGTACTCATCACCCCTCGGTGGAATGCAAAGTCACAGAGGGCAGTGTCTTGCAGTGTTAAACGATCCATCTCGAAAAATACAGATTTTATACTTTTGAGTCAATATTGTCTAAAGGTGTTGTCTGATTATACTGTGGCGCCTGAAGAAACCTAAAATCATGGACGCCTCCTTTTGGCCTGATGTGCAGTTATTTGCAGGCTCCTCCATAATTTGAAGTTCTATGCATCAACATCTCTCACAAGCTGTCGCTGTGAACATTATGGTAAGGTCGCCTTAAAACTAAAGTGTCATTGACATATGTTCAGACTGCCTTGCAGGAACCCGGTTAACATAACTATCTGCAAAAACATACCGCATCCACCCTGTCAGTTTTCTTGCAATCACATATTATCAAGGCCTGGGAATGATTTGAAGGCCATCGTGCTACTTGAAATAGAAAGGGAACGTACACTATTAGGAGGACCTAGTGTGCCATTTTCATTTGCTTTGTCTAGACCAAACAAGCACTGAAAAATCAAGTAGATCTGGTCGTGGTAGGCAGGTGCAGTAGTTACATTTGTTTAATTTTTTTTTATTGCAGGCGTATTCCACGAAAATAAAAGAGAACATAGAACCATTTAAATGTAACACACAAAAGAGAACTGTTCGCGCAGAAGTGTTTTTGTATGTGTATCACAGAGACTTGGGTACTCGCGTTATAAGGACTGAAGGGCCCTGGTGGGTAGCATGCTTCATTATCGGGCCTCTGTTGTCACCGCTCAGAGATCCGGGTTCCGAGCTGCTACTCACAAGGTTGGGAAGCTACAGAAGTTTTTAAGATTTATTAAGATTTATCATTTATTTGTGGATTCGATGGTGGGTGACTAGAGTCGGCTTAGGAAAGAGGTCCAAACGGCAAAGGGAAGTGACAAGAGAAGGGGTGATGGTTAAAGGTATCTATGAACTGAAAGTGTTTTATTTGGTCGTTATGGGTAAGTTTAAAGGAGTGTTCAGCACACTAGCGAAAGTCAACAGGTTTCTACCTTTTTAGCACCGTCCGCTTAACTAATTCAAGTAGATAAGGTGAAAAAATGTTTTAACTCGTTAGTAAGAAAAATGCGTCCTGGCAAATCGCCTTAAATCACTTCTGATTGTTGTTCTGAGTGGGTGTAAGAGATTAGAGACAGTTAAATGATTTAGTACATAAATAAAAGGAATCCCCCAAAACATTAGTGATTATGCTTGTGCTACACGCCTATATGGTGAAAGTGAAACAAAAAGTGAGGCTCACTGCACGCAAAGTAGGTAATTCATCTTCCCTTAATAAAGCGTATCCTATTGCCTCATCTCAGTGGTGGGAATAGCACAATGTGATATTCAATGTCAGTAGATAAATATATATTAGTATTGTCGCAAACTGCTTCAAACATGCATATCTGTTAAGTATAAGACTCTACACTTAAAGCAGGTGGCATAATACAAAATGATGTAATCTTATAGGCAGGACCTCTGGAATTTTGTGGCAGGACAGATACGGAATTATGTGGCAGGGTTGAGAGCATTATGCGGCAGGAAAAGCCCAGTTATGTTAGATAATGCAGCACATTTTGTAATAGTAGTACTCCATTATGTTGTCATTTATAAACTCGGAAACACAGTCTGGGCATTAGATTCACCTTATTAGTGCCAGATTAACACCCAAATATAGCAATAACTAACAAGGACCTTCCACTTAGCTACAACACGTGTTGCTGCGTTTTTAGTAGATTTGGAACCGTTTGAGCAAGAAATAATTTTGTTGTTGTTGAAATCTGCAGATTGTGCAGCAGATGATAGACTATGTGGCAAATGCGGTAAATAATTATGCGAAAATTGCCACAGTGGCACAATCGCATAATTCTAGTGGCCCTGCCTATGTGGACAGCATCTCTGCAGTGGGAAACAAGCAATGATGGAGAGGGTATCTTGAAATACAGACTTAAAGTCTCCATAGGAGGAACATTTATAACAGTTGCATAGTGGAAAAACATTGTATGGGTTTACTGAGTCTCATATTGTTCTACTGGTCTTGTATACGTGTTAAAGGTAACAGTAAATGTACATTGTCATATTTACCGTAATATTCAAAGAAAGTGTTAACTGCTACCCTTCTAATAATCTTTACCTGCAACTATTGAGTGCAAGTATCAGTGTCCAGCTAGGGTAATATGATATTGTGCCCTTCTTGATTTGCCATAGCAGGCGGCCAATTGAAATGTAAGGTAGGGATGTAGGAGAGACCTTTCCATTATTGATTTCCACGTATGGCTAAGCGTTCACCCAAGCACCCGAAGAGACGCTGGTCCAGATGCTGGAGAAACGTTAGCCATTGGAGAGTCTCTAAGCAGATGACATCAACCTGTGCATGCGTCAAGTACCACGGAATCATGGTAATTATAGTTTATAGCTTTCTAATAGACTAGAGGACCTGTGAAGGGAGTTAGGCTCCTTATTGAGCCATTATCCGGAAGACTTTATCATTATTGATTACCGCACCTGGATGCGCGTCCTTCCAAGCAGCTGATCAGCCGGAAGTGTGATTGTGAGAAACTTGGCGCATCTCCCAGTGGGTCCACTCACAGCATTAGAGTGTTCTATTTCAGATAGTGATGGCCATAGTAGTGTTAGCGCGCCTAGTCCTTTGTAAGCAAACTTACAAGGGGACGCGTATAGGCCGATGAACCTTTTGAATCGCATGGAATATCCTAGTCACGCAGTGATCTTTGAACCAATAATCAACATCAATAATCAAGAAAACATTTATAGGAAAACACCTTAAAAACCATGTTCTCATGAATAACCACAACTTGGTAAAGGGTTAACAATTTGTATTTCCCTATTGATTACAACTCTAAAGCAGCTGTTAGATAAATCTTTATTCAAAACCACTTCTTTATTAATCCGTTAGTAGAAAACATCATCACTTGAAAGGAACATATAGAGTAATGCAAATTCGTAAGCTAAGAAATACCAGCATTGATAGCAAAGTTCAGCAAGTTATTCCATCAGTCAATCGTCACTGTCAGCGTCTCCCTTAACAGCCTATCTAACCAAGATTAGCATCAGCATGTGGGACCTCATGCGAAAACCTTTTAGAGAAAACATTAATTTGGAAAAATCTATCTAACTAAGAATATCTATAATCAGCGCAGTTGGGTTGGTACCTAGAAGAAAAGGCATCAAATTATCAGTCACATTTTCATAGCTACCTATCCAGGATGTGTCAGCAACAAGTCAGTCTTCGTCTTCAGGTCATCAATTAGTCCGCTATGGATCAGGCTCACTGAGTATGAGCCCAATAACAGCACCTTGGACAATGTTTCCTGACGTCATCAATTCTCTCCCCGCAACTCTGATTTTAGCCCCTTGTCATGACTTTTTATTAGGGTCCCCCAGTCCATCCCCCTAATTGCTAATTGGTCAGTCAGTCAGCAGATATGACTTTAACCTATAGTTTTTGTTTACAAAATCTACTAATTTTAATATGAGTCTGTTCACAAGATGCAGATTGGTTCACCATGAGATGTTCTCATCATCCAGCTCTTCAGGTATCTAAATTGTTGCATGTTCCTCTTCAGTCAGTGGCTCCATTGTTCAAGTCCTGGGAAAGTACATTTAGCCTACTCTACACATAATTGTATCAAATTGTCTTCATCACTCCTGTCCGCCTGTACAATGCAGAAAATTCTAACTAAGTAACTTCAACATCGTCCGGGTCATGGCCAGTGCGTGCCTCCAGTTCTTTGCAAAGCGCTCAGTGATATCAGCTTCTCACATGTGTGAGGCCCAGGAAAACTAGGCCTTTAGTTTGGCTAACTTAGCACTACAACTTAATGCAAAAATAGGTTATACATCTCATTATGACATATTATTACATTTTTCTTATATCTTTTCATTATATTGCACATTTTCAGTCAAATTAGTACACATGGTGATCGCACCCCGAGGGCACATTTTCAAACCTGCACATTATTTTCTCTTATGATTAATTTCTCCACGCTTTTCTCATTAGCATATCTGCTTCAACAGTAGTTTATCAATGGTTTATTGTTTATCATATTCCTTTGGACCACTGGGTCTTGTGTTACCGAGATGGCTGATGGGGTAAAAACCCTTACAACCAATCAGATTGCTGTATTTTTTTAAATCTGAAGTCTTGCGGGACCAACCATCTAGATAGCTCTATTTTTTAACCTTAAGATTTCAAAAACGGCTGAACAGACTTACACCAAATCACAAATGCATGCTTTTGTTCAGCCTGCCATGCGTTTAATTGTATTTTGTGAAGATTAACAAGAAGATATCCCCACCCAGCGAAACACTCAAACCGCAGGCAGCTACACTGTTACAACATCACAATGCCACTTGAACTGTATATATAAAAAAAGCTATGAAAAAAGACAGGAAGTATCTCTGATTCTAACTAGGCACCCCAAATACAGGCAAAATAAATAGCTGTTGTTCAAACATAATATAAAAATAAAAAACACACTTTGTGCCAGCTTTGCAACAGCAGAGAAAGGAACTATTTATAAATAAAGTTGAACAAAGAGCACAAGCCTTGTGCAGTCACTTGATGTGAAAAGCGCTCGCGGTTAAAGTGAGCTGACCCACTGTCCCTTGCTGTATGCTCTGTTGCATGGAAGCAAAATGTGAATGATAAAACAGCTCGTCTAAGTATGCATAGTATGTGTGCTTTTTTGTTTTTTAGGAAAATAATAGTCTGGCGAGGCAGATAAAAAGGTCTTGAAGGCAGACCTAAAAAAAAGAAACGAGGCCCACAGATATATAGAATGCTATGACTCCTTCATTGTGATTGGTCCATTCATCCTCATAATAACTCCTTCCCCTGGAGTTTCCGATCCCTAGGACACCAATAATTCCGGAAAGTGTAGTTACCAGGTGATTACAAGTGGGAACCTAGGCACCTATTAATTAATTGTAGCCTGTGTTATGTACAATAGTTAACGAATATGATAAAAAAATTATATTATGGAATTTATCTTGTGCGATAATTATCATGTATTACGAGTTTTGGCCCTAATTTGGGGCATAACATGCTGGTGTTTGTGCTTAACTCACCAAAATGTGAATGCCCCTCTATTTACAGTACGATTTTCTGTCAGTAATTATCAACAGGTCCAACCTGCCAAAATTTATCTGGGGAATGCGTGTTATAGTTGCCCCCAGTCTGTACTGGGTACAATAAAAACAGCAAAAATCAGTATTCTGATGGGTGCAGTACACTCATTTGTGATGGCCCTAGCATTACTTAGAATTGAGGATTTACTGAGAGAATCAGGAATTCCAGAATTTCCTTGGAAATTCATCATTTCGCCCCAGAGTTTCACTGATAAATTTTGTCTGCTCTTTTTAACACTGAGGTTGCCTGGTCTAAATCGATTCCAACAAAAAGTTGTTATCTGCAATGTGACTGATCGCCCTTTTGAAAAGAATCTCACTCCATGGCCAACATCCTGCTCCAACATTGATTTCACCTTAAATACCTGGCTTGCATTTTGAGTTCTAACTAAAACATGAAAACAGCCTTCAGTAGTGAAAAAAAATAAAAACAGTTTACTTTCTGTATATAACATACCTATGAGATAAATAATTTAATGTATGATGATCAGTGTACTTTTTAGGTTTATAATAATCCCTTGTGCATAACAGTGCAAGCACTGAGTAGGAGGCGGAATGAAATACCTAGTAGACCATAGCATTACGTTATAGAGAATTACTCCTCTGGGCATAGCCAGTGCCCGCTCTGTATATTTTTAAAATCATTGGTACCATAGGTTTGCACATAGCTGCACTGTCAAGCCCATCTTAAAAATTCTTTGGGTGATACAAAACACACCCACATTGTCCTTGTGGATCTTAAATTTCCAACAGGACTGGTAACTGCTGTTATCAGAATTAAGAAGACTCGCCTAAAAAATACTAAGGCCTCGCCACATCACAAGTTGTGGGATTTGGCAGACCTCAAACCTCACAACGCTGCTTGGCCCGCCGGTGTGATCGCACTGCTGCGGCTGGCGGTGAGCACCTCCAACCCAGAGGCAGGCCTCAGCCTGCCTGCCAGATTACAAGGCTGCAGACCACCAGGATTTCCGTGGCGGTCACCCCACCACGAAAACCCTGGCTTTAATGCACCCGGCGACAGAAATCCCTATACCTGTTGCCGGCACACGCACCCCCACACACTTATAAATAGCCCCCCCCCTTCATGCACACATGCATTCACATACATACCCCTCGACATATGCATACACTCATACAGACACCCCGACGCACTCGCATACATACACCCCCATTCACTCGCATACATGCAGACACTCCCCCATTCACATGCACACACACACAAACATTCACATTCAATCACATACATGCACACATTCACCACCCCTTCCCCGTACTCTCACACACACAAGCAGACACACACACAGACACCCCTTCTGCACCGCATACACGCACCCACAAACAGCCCACAACCATACACATCCATTTACACACCCGCACTCACATATGCACCCCCCTCATCTGCACACTTGCACACAGACACCCACACTCACTCGCTCACAAACACGCACTCATACACCCCCATTCGCGGACATACATGCACACGCCACACACATGCACCCAACACTCCTGCGCCCCCGTCCCCCCACCTGCTTTCGGACAATAACTTATTTTCTCCTTTGAGGAGGTCATCCAGGAGGGGATGGATCCTGGTGGTCTTGCATCTCCAGCACCCCCACGCCAGCAAGACTCCACCAAGCTGTATTACGACTTGTAATACGGCGGGCGGGTCTTGCTGGTGTGGTGGGGATGGCGACACAACCGCCTCTTCGGAGTTGGACTTCTGCCCATAAATGGACGTAAGTCCTCCAATGACTCCTAATATGGCGGTCAGCAGACAGCCAGCACTGGCGGTCTCTTGGCAGCAGCTGCTTCAGCAGTCTTTCAAAAAGACCGCCAAAGTCAAATTGAGGGCCAAAATGATGGAGCTGTAATGACGAGGAAGGAGCTCTTCTCTTGTTCCCCATTTAGTGTATATGGTGATGGTGGATTGCCTTTCATATTCTTTGACAACTAGTCTTCCAGAGCAGATATACCCTTGAATATTGTTGCTTCTGTACCGTGCTGCATTTGTAGTTGTGCTTCTTTAGCATGCCTTCAGTTATGCTGCATTTATTGTGACCTCAGTTTGTCTTTCTAGTAAGTGTATAGATTTGTTGGGAGGAGTGTTTGAGTCCTTGCACTCTGTTTGCACGCCTTTTGTTCTCACGAGATGGGACTCTTTTTCTATTTACTTTTGCTATTGAACCTGACAAACTGCAATAGTGTTTCTACAGCAGCTAATCCAGTTAATTGAACTCAGCGAACCTCCAAGTCATGTGGCCTCAAATGATACTCTCCCAGTGACTTTCTTTCGTAAATTGGTTTCCCTCACATTATTCCCATGTATAGTGCAGTTGGCTGCTGCCATAGTGAATTTCTTTCACATTATTGGAATGGAGAATGGACAAAACACTTAAAATGGAGGCCTAGTAGTAACATTCATGCCGCTGTGGCAGGCGACGCCGGCTTTAAATCCCTGTCTTGCATGTAGTTGAAAACTCCTTTTCTGGGTAACTTTTCAATGTTCAGTTGGTGAGCCAGTGGGTGACATTTTTTATTTTTAAAACATTTAGACTCGATTTATCAAACATTTTAATTTGAAAAACCATATGGTTTGCCCTCATGTTACAATTTGTGGTCTAAACATCTATGTCAGTTGGCTTATTGTCATTCTTATTTTAGGACTTTTAATGGCCGGTTTAACTGACGTTCTCTGTGCCACTTTAAACAAACCTCAGCAGTGTTTGCAGTAGTTATGTTATGTGACACATATTTACATAGCGCATTCTTTCACTGGGATAGCCTCGCAGCTCTCTGCTCTGACATTTTCTTGCAATGCTCTTCTAGATTCAGACAGAGACCGGAGAAGGGACGTCAGTCGCGTATTTGTGATTCTGTTATTGTTAGTATTATTAGTGATCGTAGAACTCGAGCATGTATTTAACAATCTTTTTTTGCGGTGAACAGAACACCGTTGGATTGTATTTCCATTACACCTCTTCCAGTAGCATTTCGTATGCAGCCTCTACCTCCCCTCTGTCATTCGTAGCCCCATATGTGCTTCACCTAGCTTGTGGTGCTTGTGGTGCCCTTCCGGCTCCTGCCCTGTTCAGAATCGTTGAAGGGTTCTTCGGTGAATTCCTGTCTATAACAGCACATGCTGGTTAATTCATTTTCTGATAGAGGCTTCTAACGGCAGATTCCTTAACTTGTGAGATGCAGGTCCAGGTGCCAGACAGGGTCTGGAGAATTTTTTATAATTCCCTCACACATTGGTAGGTGGTGGTGTGAGGCTCTGTGTCCGATACGTCACATACCAGATATGACATTGGGACCACCACCTAAGCATGCTGATGTTAGTACCTGTCTTTCTGCCCCTTCTGACGCTGATCCGGTGATCCATGGAATCGTGCCAGCTTGACAGAATTATTTTCTCTCGAAAAGATATATTTTCACGGTGTGCATGGGATATGGTCCCACCTAAAACTACACGGTTGAAACTGTGCAGGGACTGTCAACACCAGATATCGGTGACTGACTCTCATGATCTCTGTCTCTGGTGACTCGGTCCCAAGCACGATTCGGCGTTGTATGACTTCTGTGCAAAGATATACCAAAAAGGCATCCGCGACCAAATACCCAGACTTGACATTGTGGAACTCTGAAACAAGTCTAAGAAAGCTCGGTCCCAGTCAAACTAAAGAGTGCAGATGCGCTTTTGCTCCCGAGGCCGATCTCGCGTCCAATCAGCATTAATGCCAAAAAGGTCAGGCAACTGGCAACAGACAGGTACCCAGACAACATAAGCCTACCTCCAGGATCCGAATTTCCTATTGCAAAATCCTGCCCCAGGAAGCCTGGTGGTGTAAGCGGCCACAACCAGGATGAATCCAAATGCTTTTCTGGCCACCATGCCTGATGGGGAATCCAAACACATGGAAACATATGCTAAACTCGTGTTTTTGTCTACTAGCTTCGCCCTTTGGTCCATCAACACCAGTTGCCTCCGGGGTAGGTACTCACATGCATTTTGGAATAAAGTTGTGGACATCTTGCCAGCTATCGCAGAGACTATTCGGCTAACCCTACAAGCTCTCATGTGAGACAGAATGGACACAGCTAAGTACTCCATATTCTCATTCCAGGACACTCCCAACTGCCTGGGTAGAGCAGTCAGGAATAGCATGGTGCTTAGGTGCCAGGCTTGGATTTGTTCCACTGGCTTTTCCAACAATATCTGACAAACCTTAATATATATGCTCTTTGGCTGTATAGTCTTTGGATCGAAGGTGACTCAACTCTGGACAAATTTAAGGCGAGCAGGGCTACTGCCCACTCTCTAGACCTAGCTCTGCCCGTTCAGTAATTCTCCCAGCAACTTTATCTCTTTTGAGGCTTCAGTAGGGGATGCCAGCAGAGAGAGCTCCAGAACATGCTCTTGCATCAACAGTCCTCTAATTTCTTTTGAGTACAGGCAACGATTCAAGTCGATAGCGTCCAGACTCCCAGGAGCAGCAATCTACCCAGTCTCCCCCCTCCTGTGGCTGTCGCTAAACTAATGTAAGTCACTTTCAGCAGTGCACAAATGCCCTGTTAAAGGCTGCATCACCTTCTACCTCGCAGAGTGGAGGAACTCCCATCCAACCAACATGTGCTCTGGATTGTTGGAATGCGATTGCTCTCTACCCTTCCTCTCACCCCCACTGTATATGTCACCTGCACTTCAAAGTGCTCCCTGAGGACTACTTGCCCATATTCAATGAAGAAGTTCAAGCTATCTTGGTCAAGACAACCATGGAGAGGATGCCGACATCAGAGCTCGGGACTGGCTGCTATTCCTGTTATTTCCTGGTGCTGACAAAGGATAGAAGCCTTTGCCCCATCCTCGATCTTAGCTCTCTGTACTTTATCCTTCAAAAGGACCAGCTCCAGATGCTCACCCTGGCTCAAGGTGTGTCTATCCTCGACCCAGGAGACTGGATGGTGCAGTTGGATCTGCAGGGTACCTATTTCCACATCCTTGCTATACATTCCCACAGAGGTCATCAGCTGTTTTAGGTATTTCACAAGCACTTTCAATTTGCCATGCTCCATTTTGGCCTTACCAGTGCACCATGGGCATTCCTAAAGTTATGGTGGAGGTCCTAGCACACCTGTGGAGGTTAAAATTACCAGTCTTCCCATACACGGGAGGCTGCCTACTGAAAGCAAACTTGCTACAAACAGTTGTAAACCATCTCCATGGGACACACAACTTGCTGACATTTTTGTTTTTTTCCATCAGAGTGCCAAAGTCACACCTGACTCTTTCGCAATGGCTACCCTTCATTAAAGCTACCCTGGACACAGTGCTCTTTCAGCCTTTGCCCTGCCTCAACAAATCTAGAACATTTGGGCTATGGTACTGATCTATGTGATAGAGACTTCTAGTTGCAGATTCCTTTCCTTAGAATTTCCCCCCAGCGGTCAGACTGGATCCAGAGATTGTTTTCTTCAAGCAATACCCTTGCGAGTCGGTAGGTGGCGTCTGTCGACTCTGCGGGCGTCGTTGGCATCGTAGTCGCATGGTGACTTCAGGAGTAGTACATAGACGCTGCCACAGTGCAGCGACGTCAGTTGTTTTCTTTCTGGGTCACGCACTGATCTGGAGAGAGCTACCCTTGGTCGCTTTTTGACCAACTTCGACACTTTTGTCAATTTGTTGGTGAGTTTTTTGGTGTGTCAAGGGATGTCCCCAAAGACCGGCTTCAAACCGTGCAGGGACTGTCACCGCATGATGTCTGTGACGGACCCGCATCAGGTCCGTTTGTGGTGCCTGGAGCGTGACCACGACCCGAAGTCATGCTCCGAGTGTCCAGGTTTTGCTCAAGGGAAAGGTCACGAGACCGGTTGGTTAGCCACCACCATTCTTCTTCTTCTGAGTCTTTGGGTGAAGGCAAGAAGAAGAAGTCGAAGAGATCCTGTCATCCTTTGACTTCACCCCGTCACTCGGCTGATGCGACACAGGAGGAGCATCGACGCTCCCGACGTCGGTGGTGCCCACCATCGACGTAGACCTGATCCTCGTCCCCAGCGACTCTGAGTCTGAAAGGCGTCAGCCGACGCCGCTTCCTTCTTCGATGGGGCCTACTCACCCCAGGTAGGATTGTGACCCTTTTTCTTATGGGTATGATTTTGGGGAAGGATTGGAGAGGTCCCTGGACCCTTATGAATACCAGGATGCGCTTAACTGGGCACAGGAGTTGGGCGAGGCCAGTGGTCTGGATACCTCTCCAGTCGCTGGCATGCTGTCTCCTCCTAGAATGGCTATGGCAGAGGGAGCAACATATTCCATGGTGGTCAGTAGGGCGGCTGAGGTCCCGGGCCTTGAGCTGCCTAAGGTTCAGGTCCGATCTAATCTCCTGTGCTTCAACCAGGACTTCCACATCTGAGCCTCTTCTTCTATTCAATGAAGCCCTCACCGATGTCTTTTTGGGTACTTGGCCCAGACCCAACACAAGAGTCCTGTGAACCGGACTATTGCACTCCGCCATCGGCCTGACCTGACCATCCTTAAATTCCTTTCTCAACACCCCACGCCTGAGAGCCTTGTCATCCAGGCATCCTCATCCTCGGGCACATTCCCTTCCGCACCCCCGGATAGGGAATCAAACAGGCTGGAACCATTTGGGAAGAAGATGTTTTCTTCCTCCAGTCTCGCGCTGCGATCTGTGAACACCGCATGCCTTTTGGGCCGCTATACCCATTCTCTGTGGGATACGGTCACACAAGTTCCACCGTAGATACTGGAGGAGGCCTGTGCTATCATCTCCTAAGCTGTCACCGATGGGAGAGACGCGGCAAAGTTCACTATAAGACGTGGGCTGCACACAACCAACTCTCTAGGTAGATCGTTGGCGACAACGTTGGCCTTGAGGCGTCAAGCCTGGTTATGTACATCTATTTTTTCAGGGGATGTCCAACAGACTTTTATGTACATGCCATTTGATTGCTCCCATCTCTTTGGAGACAAGGCGGACTCAGCTTTGGAGATGTTCAAGGACTCCCGGGCTATGGCTCGGTCCCTCGGCCTTTCCTCTGCCCCTCACCCCCAACAAGTCCACCTTTTGCCCCTTTCATGGCCATAGAAGAGGCTCCCTGTCACCTCCCTATCCCAGCCACTGTGTCACCCATGCTGTTCAGCCGCTGCGTGGCCTGGGACGCGGAATCCCACGTGGGCGGGGAACAGGGAACCAGAGGTCTGCCCAGTCCACCCCTGCCCCTGCTGCAGCCTCCAAACCCTCCTAGTCTGTCCCCTCACTCCGGTCCACTTGGCTGCAGGATTGGCCATCACCTGCCCCACTGCGAATCAATCACTACGGACACGTGGGTTTTGCAGATAGTTCGAAGGGGCTACTCCCCTTCCAATCTGTCCCAACAGCCCTGCCTTCATCAGTCAGCCATCTTCCGGAGCATCATAATTTGGCTATTCTCCACCAGGAAGTTGCGGCTGTCTTGGCCAAGGGAGCCATAGAGAGGGCCTCTGTGCCAGAAGTAGGTTGTGCTTGTTATTCCCGCTACTTTCTGGTGCCCAAAGAAGACGAGGGCTTACGTTCTATCCTAAACCTTCGGGACCTCAATCTCTTCCTCAAGAAGGAGAAATAAAAAATGCTCACCTTGGCTCCAGTCCTGTCTGCCTTGGACCCAGGAGACTGGATGGTAGCGTTGGACTTGCAGGACGCTTATTTCCAGAGTCCCATCCTTGCTGCCCACAGATGTCACCTACGATTCATGGTAGGTCACGAGCACTTTAAATTTACCGTGCTCCCCTTCGGCCTTACCAGCGCCCCTCTGGTCTGGTGTTCACAAAAGTGAGGGCGGTGGTTGCAGCCCATCAGCGCAAGTTGGGGATTTCGGTCTTCCTCTACCTCAACGACTGGCTGTTGAAGGCGGACTCGCCCCAGAAAGTCATCTCCCACCTTCAGACTACAGCGAACCTCCTGCAAAAGCTGGGGTTCACTATAAATGTGCCAAAGTCACACCTGACTCCCTCTCAGATGCTTCCTTTCATCAGAGCTGTTCTGGACACAGTGCAGTTTCAGGCCTATCCTCCCAAAAAGCAAGTCCAAGATATTAAGGCCATGATTCTGATCTTTCAGCCTCTGTCTTGGGTTTCGGTGAGACTGACTCCGAGGCTGCTGGGCCTCATGGCCTCCTGCATCCTGCTAGTGATACATGCCAGATGGCATATGCGGGCTCTGCAGTGAGACTTGAGGTTCCAGTGGGCACATCATCAGGGAAATCTCTCCTACATGGTCCAGATCTCGGAGAGGACTGCGAAAGACATGCAGTGATGGCTTTTAAATCTGCATCGGGTCAACGGCAGATCCCTCTTCCTTCCCAGCCAGATCAATCCATAGTGACAGATGCGTCACTTCTGAGATGGGGCCACCACATGGGAGAGGTGGAGATTAGAGGCCTCTGGTCTCCGGCGGAATCTGGTCTCCATATCAATCTTCTGGAGCTCTGGGCGAAAAGGCTTGCAATGAAAGCATTCCTTCCCTCCCTCAAAGGGAAAATAGTGCAGGTGTTCACGGACAACACTACCGCCATGTGGTACTGCAACAAACATGGCGGAGTAGGGTCCTGGACCCTTTGTCAGGAGGCACTACGCCTCTGGACATGGCTGGCACATCAGGGCATTACCCTGGTGGTTCAACATCTGGCAGGCTCTCTGAATGCCAGAGCAAACAAAGCAGCCGTTGATGCATAGCCAATCACGAATGGCTTCTGCATCCAGGGATGGTGCAAGGTCTCTTTCAGCAGTGGGGGGAGCCTTGGTTAGATCTGTTAGCCTCCACACAGAATGCGCAATGTCAGCTGTTTTGCACGTTGGAATTTTCAAGGCGGCATTAGCTCAAAGACGCTTTTAGTCTCTAGTGGAACTCCAGCCTTCTTTACGCCTTTCTGCCTATACCACTCGTGCCCAGAGTTCTCAAGAAGATCAGGAACGACCAGGCCCAAGTTATCTTGGTGGCTATGGACTGGGCACTGAGAGTATGGTATCCAGATCTATTGAGAATGGCCACCGATCCTCCACTCAGACTGCCTCTTCGGGAGGCTCTTCTGTCGCAGTAGCAGGGGATGGTTCTCCACCCGAACCTGTCCAGTCTCCACCTTCGTGAGTGGAGTTTGAGCGACAGCAGTTGATGGCTTTTGACCTTACACCCAAAGTCTGTGATGTTATCTTAGCAGCCAGGCATTCCTCCAAAAAAACGATATACGCCTGTCATTGGCATACATTTGTGGCATGGTGTACCAACAAATCTGTTGACCCCCCCGCTCCTCTTTCTGAGGTTCTTTTGTTCATTCATTCTTTAGCCCAGCAGGGCTGTGCTTTGGACACCCTTAAAGGTTATTTATCGGCTATTTTGGCCTTTCTTAGGTTGCCTGATCAGCCTTCACTCTTTAAGTCTCCTATTGTCAGTCGATTCCTTAAGGGTCTCACCCATTTGTTTCCTCCCACTCCATTTATAATGCTCCAGTGGGACCTCAGTCTTGTTCTTACGTTCTTACGTGTACTGATGCACAACTATCCATTACGGCTCCTCACTTTCAAGACTGTTTTTCTTGTTGCCATCACTTCTGCTCGCAGAGTGAGTGAGCTTCAGACTCTTTCTTCAAAGTCCCCATACTTGTCTGTGCACCCTGACAAAGTAGTGTTGCACACTAAGGCTTCCTTCCTTCCTTTTATGTAGCCCAGTCCATCACCTTGCCTACTTTTTACGTACCTCCACAGCCTTCTCATGAGGAGGCGAGACTCCACTGTCTGGACCCAAAAAGCATGTTGGCATTCTATCTCAAAAGTACTAGAGATTGCTGGGTGGACGATCAACTCTTTTCTCAATATGTGGGTACAAAGAAAGGGAAGGCGGTGCAAAAACATACCATCTCTCGATGGGTACGTCTTTGCATCAAGATGTGCTATGCTTTGGCCAAGAAGCAACACCCTGAGGGCTTGCGTGCTCATTCCACCAGGGTGACTGCTGCGTCCACTGCGTTACCACGTGGAGTTCCTGTCCTGGTTATCTGCCAGGCAGCTACACGGGAATCCTTGTACACGTTTACTAAACATTACTGCCTGGTCAGTCAGGTCCGTCGGGATGGCTACTTTGGTCGTTCGGTCCTGCAGGACTTTTATAGTATGATCTTAGTTCGCAGCCCACCTCCGAGGATGGCATTGCTTGGTCGTCTGTTCTAAGGTAAGGAATCTTCAAATAGAAGTCTCTATCAGATGTAGAAGTTACTCAACTTCGGTAACCGTATATCTGGTAGAGACATATTCTAATTGCAGATTCCTTACCGACCCACTCATCCTCCAGCTTGCAAACTGATTTTTATGGACAGGGCTTCCTCATTCAGGGCCTTTGCTCTGGCGCACCAATCTCAGTGTTTTTCGCGACTCTGCACTTTGCTGTGGAAAGTCGTGAAAAGCAACTGACGTCACTACGCTGAGGTGTCATCTGTGTACTACTCCCAAAGTCATTACGGTGACTACAACGCCAATGACGCCCGCAGTTTCAACCGACGCCACCCACCGACAGGCAAAGGTATTGCTTGAAGAAAAAATCTTCGCATCCAGTCTGACGCCGGGGGGACAGTTCTAAAGTAAGCAATCTGCAACTAGAATGTGTCTCTACCACATATATCGTTACGAAAGGTAAGTAATTGTACTTTAATCCTTGACTTGTGTCTCAGAGAGAGAGGGGCCTTGAGTTTTTTTGGCCTTTTGACATTCTGGTTCTGGACCTTGTCAGTTGGCACATGTGGATCCTGCAGTGGGGTGTCCAAAGTCTAAAAGGCTAAGAACCAAGGGAACTCATCCATGTGTTGTAGGAGGCAGGGAGACACCTACAGAGGTGGCTACTCGACCAGAATCGGACTGGTGGCAGACCCCTTTCCCTTTCCCTCCCAGAGTTAACGTTATGATGGATGAATTTTTGCTGGGTTGAGATGGTCATCTATCAGAGGACTCTGGTCTCCGGCAGAGGCTTGCCTTCATGACTTAAGAGTGATTCACTTGGCATTGAAGACATTCCTCCCAACTATCAAGGGGGAACGGGTACAGATTCTCATGGACAACATAACTGCCCTTTGGTATTGTACAAACAAGGCTGAGTGGGGTTCTGGCTTCTGTGCCAGTTGGCTCTACCTCTCTGGAACTGGCTGAATGCTTAGGGCATCTCCATGATTGCCCAGCACCTGGACGATCTTTAAACGCCAGTACAGACAAACTCGGATGATGTTGTCTAGATGATCACAATTGACAGTTGAACTCCGAGATGGCACAGGGCATTTGCCAACAGTAGGGTGAGTCCTGGCTAGATATATTCACCACTACAAAGAACACACAATGTGGAGGGGGAGTTGCCACTATGGCCACTAAAATGGCTGACATCCTGTGAGGTTCCGGCAGGGCCAGCCCAAATAGCGTGTAAATCGCTGCCATCCTCACCTCACTTTAGTGGTGAACAGTGCGCTGGGGTGATATTGGGGCCCCAGAACCCCTGAACGCGGCATGCCTGGGTGCCTGGTGATGTGAGGTCCAGGTGGCTGGTCGGCCTGAGACACGTGTCCCCATGAGGAGATCCGGTGCTGCGGCTTCGGCAGCGGAATCTAACCAACATGGGGGGTGTCTCTTGGTACGGGCCTACGTTCCTTGCAGCCGTAGGGCCCCGACCCACCGAGAATGTCCTGCTGCCGGCAGAGCTAAGCACATGCCGGTGCCCCTTTTACTTCTGGCACGCCGCGCTGGCCTGCACGTCTTACGGCCTTGTCGGCCGGGACCTTGCTGATCCGGGCCTGGGGGCAGCTGACGCGACTGGAGCGGTGGCCATGGCAGAGGGACTCGTTGCTCGTGGTCGAGTGGTGCCCCCCCTGCAGTCCTTCTGAAGGTGTTCTGGGGCCAGTGGTGGGATGAAGCAGGATCCTGCGGTGCCTAGTGCCCCGGCTCTGAAGACATCACTCCTGCCCATGCGGATGGTGGCCTTGCCAGTTTGGCCCCCTGGTGGATGAAGCCCGGGGGTGGCTACCACGGACTGTTAGCCGATGGTCGCAGCAGTCTGCGCGTTAGGCGAGCCACTGGAGGCTGGACATTGGGGCCCTTCTCTGAGGCTGGGAGTCCCTTTCCTGCCCTGCGCTGGGACACAAGGTGAGCAGGCAGGCTGCAACTCTTTTTAGAACTGTCCCCCACAGGGACACGGGGGTGCCTTGGTGACGGCCCGGCCTTCTGGATCAGCCTGGACCCACTGCCCAGGGCCTTTTTCTTTGCTGGGCGGCGTCCATGTCCCCTCTGGCTGGTGGCATCTTTGAGGCCCTCCTGGTCACATATTCCCTGTATTGACTGTGGTTCTCTGACCCCCGGCCCTGGTTGTCTGGGGGCTGGTGACATGGGTATACCAGGGGCATCATGATCTCTTCTGCGTCACTGACCAACCACTACCATAACCCTGCTTCCGGTGCCCTGTTGCATCAACCCTAGACCCACCGGCCAATGCCTATACGCTTAGCGCAGCATTTTGGCGCTGCCTGTCAGTGGGCAGTGCCCTGGCCTCTGACATCACTTTGTAAACCAGCATCTGCAGGTAGTGGGACTTGGGACCGTGGCCAGCACCCTGTCTTCGTGGCTGCGCTCTTGGACATTGGCATTGGTGGCCGAGGAGTTCCTCCCGATTACAGGAGCACTCCACGGCTTGGTGGCATGCTTGTCATGGGTAAAACGGATCCTTAACAGCGCAGACTCAACTTTGATGAAACCAGATCTGCTGGGTGGGTGGCCCCCATCCAGAGGTGGAGGACCCCGCCAGCCAGAACATCCTTGCAGACTCATCCTAGGATATGGCTGCCATTATGGTGGAGCTCAAGGTGATGTTCCGTGCGATGGAGGAGAGATTCAACATCATTGCCAGCCGCATTGACAAACTAGGTGAGTGTCTGGACACAGCGGAGGAGTGGATCTTCAGTCTTGAGGACTGCAGTGCCACCATGCAGAAACAAATGGAGAAGGTGGACACAGTTTTAAACAAGCTGTGATGAAGTGTGAGGACCTGGAGGCCTGCTCTCGCAGGAATAATATCTGCATTGCTGGAGTTGCAGAGACCACCAATAAGGGCAGAGCAGATGCCTTTGTTGAGTGCCTCCTAACTGAATTTTTGGACCATGCTGGTTTCTCCATCCCTTTCGCTGTGGAACGAGCTCACCATTCATTAGACCTGAGGCCACCTGAGGGCTCCCCCCACGTTTGCTCATATCCCGTCTCCTTAATTATAAGGACAGGGACACAGTACTTCGGATGGCTCGTGAGAAGGGACTGCTCCGACACCAGGGGGCCTCCATTTCAATCTATCCAGATTTCACTCCAATAGTTCAGGAGGCCTGTCGGAAGTACTCTGATGTTAAAAACACTCTAAAAAAGAAGGAGCTGTGATATGCCATGTGCTACCCGGCTCACCATCTGGTGGAATACAAAGGGAATATTCAGCTTTTAGGTACCTCTTCGGATGCGGCAGCCTACTGCAAAAAACTGTTTAAACTCCTCCCGCCTGTTCTGCCATGCCAGAGCATGCTGCCTCTGATTCCAGGCACCGCTCGCCCTTGCCGGCCTCACCATGACTTTGATCCTGCCTTTGCCACGGCATGGGGTCTCTGTCCATGAAATGCTTATTTGACCCCCTTTCTGGAGGTCCCACTGACTTTGAATAATCTGCTATGTCACCCCTAAAAACAATGTGCTTGCGGTTGATTTACTGTTACTACAAATGCTGGTTCTTATCTTTAGGGCCACTGCCTGCAGTGTTTTCGCCATGCCCCACTGGCGATTGCCACGGTTGTAATTTTGGGATTGTTGTATGTTTTGTTTTGGTTTATTGGGATTCGCTGGATGTTGTGAAGTCTGGTGTGGGAGAGGGGTTGGGAACATGCATTTTGTGTCTTTTGTTCATGTATGTTATAATGTTTGCTTACTACAATGCACCATACATTCCTCCCGCTGCCTTCCATAGTCCATTCATGCCACGCCATTTTCTGCCTTCATGTCCATTGTTCATTCTTTACCATGGCCTATGACGTCATTTTCATGTCCTGGAATATACGTGAGATCGACAATCCACGGAAGGGGAAACAGATGTTAGCTTACTTGACTAGACAGAACATGGGGGTAGCCTTCCTACAGGAATGCACCTGCCCCACAGTAGTGACCCTCTTTCGCTCAGACTTGAGGCACCCACCATTATTTCTCATATTACAGTCCACACACCAGGGGCCCTTGCTTTCTAATACGCAGACGTATTCCCTTTCTGTTTCAATCATGCCATTCTGACCCTGATGGCCGATATGTCCTCGTGCGGGGCTTCCTGGTAGATCAACATGTGGTACTTTTAAATGTTTATACCCCTAACGTGGATGACCCTGTTTTTTTCTAGAGATTGACTGCACGGTTGGAACGCTTTGAAACAACTCATTTGATAATTGAGGGCGATTTCAATATGCCATATAGCTTGCAGCTCGACTCCACTACTGCCCAACCCAGCGATAAACCCCCAAACTAGAGCCATTCTTCAGAGTCTCATTAATACCCATGCATTGCGCGATACCTGATGATCAAAACACCCCAACACCTCAGGCTTTACATTTTATTCGGCTCCCTACTGGGTGTGAACTAGGTTGAACTATTGTTTCTTTTGCTCAACACTTGTTTATGGGTCACACGTATAGATGTCCTCCCCCAGACTCTGCTGGATCGTAGTCCTGTTCTTTTGCAGCTGCAGAATCCTTCCGGTTGTAATGCAGAGCGGTTTCATGGGGGAGCCCTTCGAGACCCGGTGTTTCGGGGGGAAATCCTTAAAGCGGTGACTGAGTATTGTGCGCTTAATACTGGTTCGGTTGCCACACAGGCAACTTTGTGGGATGTCTTCAAGGCTTATATTCGCGTTGTGTGCATTTCCAACACATCAGCATTTTACGGGAAATTAGAGCCCAGCTCCAGCGTATTGAGTCCAGCTTGTGAGACATTGATGATGCCGCACTCAGGACAGGGGACCCTCAACTGCACCATCGCTCTGTATTACTCAACATGTTCGAGACTTCAAGGATAGAGAGCTGACTTATCTGGGTAAAAAATGCCCAGGCTCATAGGTACAAGGGGGGGGGGAACGTCCTGGCCACGCAAGTCTCCCATTTCCTAATCATCTCCAGTGCTGTCGTAGTTTGGACTCTTGCTCTGAGCAAAACTGCTGGTCTCAGGATGACAGTACTTTCGTTCGTAGGTGACTAAGTCTCTTCCTACAACTATTTGTAACTGTTGTCCAAACCTTACCGGCTTACTAGCAGTACCTCACCGAAAACACAATAGTAAAAGGTGATTTGTAGCAGTCGCTTACGCATGGACTCAAAATACAATATCTCAGGGTTGTCGTGGTTAAACGGAAATTACCCTTTTCTCACAGATTTATAATGTCTCATACAAACAAAGGCAATAACACAGATGCAGTAAAGTTATAATAGTTTTTATTTAACATAACTGCAATTTGTGATAAGTTGCATGAACTGCAATGATTAGGATAATGAATATACCAAGCAACAGTATAGTAAAGAGGAGAGTCATTGTTATAAAGACCCCCACCATTATGCAATATAAGATAAAATATATGTATATGTAAAAGATGGAATAAGCTCTAATACCCTAAGGAGAGTAGGTCTAACCTTCTACCTAAAAAGGAAGAGCTGGGTTCGTTAAACCTAATCTGCCAAAACCGTGTCCATGAGAGGAGCCCCCAACCCTCGTTACCTTGGAATGAGGTCTCTATCTCAGACTCCGCAGGGACACGAAGACTGGATCAGTGTCAAGATGACTGCAGCATCGGTATCAGCGATGGTGGCGATGCCCTCTGGTCGGAATCCCTCTGATTATCTGTCTAAAAGTGTGTTGTATTTATACAGATCTACAAGGTCCCCTGTCATAAGTGTTATTCATAACAATAGATAACAGGCATGCTTGGGACGGCAATTAATATCAACAATCCCTTGAAAGTATAGAGAGGGAAAATCCCTAAGTGTGAATGCCTACTGTATGTTTGTCTTTCGTGCTTGATCTTGACGCCTTGGCGCAGTGACACTGATAATAGAACCCATAACAAGTGGCCTAACTATAAACAAGGCCGCCATTTTAAAGGAAATAAATAATTAAATGGACTAAGCCAGAGCAAGCCAAGTAGGTTAAAAGTCACTGGGTGACGGGGGCACGAGTTTACAAGCCTACGGCTAAGCTAACTCCTGTTAACCCGTTAAAACAAACTAGGATTCACTACACCCTCCCCATTGCCGTAACAGGTATGATGAAGGTAAAGAAAACCCAATCGCTAAAAAGCTGCTACTGAACTAAAAAGCCAAAAAACTTAACGAAAAAAATAAATGCTATGTTATAAAATTTGTTTCTTAAAAAACATTCCAGAGACTTTAATATCAACCATGACAAGTACAGCAAACTTTTAGTATAATTGCTTATTTTATTAGAATCAGGAACTGGCAAGCTAATTCATCAAATTATGTGCTATATGCAGGATCTTGAAGAATGTCATCGAAGTCACCATTCAAGGATCTCAAAAATGAGTCCACATCGTCTGAAGTGAAATTGAGAGCTGGGCGGACAAACGGATCCACAGAGCAGAAGTGAGCCATATTCATTGGTGCATCGACACTCGCTGCAGCGTCCTCATCCATGTTAGTTTGTATAACAGAAGGCTCATAGGTTGCCTCGCGGAGCAACCTCAGTCTCAAGGGGCATGACCGTGTATGAACCCTCATCGGGGACATCAGCAGTTCGTGGTCCACAGGAGATGTCGGTGCAACAGCAAGACAGACCATAGGCAGATGTTCAAAGAGACACCATATGCAGCGGAACACCGGTTGTACACACCATAGTAGAGGCCGGAATGACAATGACCAGTCAAACTCTAGTTCCACCAGCAAAGGTGTACCGAAGATCCAAACCATGCGTTCACGACACAGGGGGGTTGACGGGAGCGGCTCCATTGCTCTGTGTCGCTGGAAAGAAACAACCACCGCGAATCAGAAAATATAGCAGTAGTAGTCCGCCAATTAAAGCCAAAATAATTGGAAAGCCACCAAACACACTGGAAAAGAGTGAATGGATGGCAGATGGGATGACTCCGAAGACAGTCTGGAAGATGGACACGAAACCAGACCCGACAGCCTTAAAGAAATGAACAATCCCAGTGGTGCTTGAAGCATTGAATATTCTCGATACCAACTCTCCAAAGTGTAAGGGGAAATCGGTATTTAAAAGGGATTGTATCTCGGCTGATGATCTCGCAACCTGGAGAGCATACGTCTCCTTTGCGAATGTCAAGGCGACCTGTTTTTGAAACAATAGCGCCTTCAGTCTACTCAACTTGTCATAGTTCACATTAATAGTATCAATGTGGGGCCACATTTCAGATACTTGTATCTCTCGTGTGGGGGGAAACAAAACATGGCCACAACACGTAACGACCTTCGTGACTGAGATTGCGTAGGCAATTCCAGGTCGCAAGCCGCAACAGCTGTCATCGCTCAGAAGAACATAACTCCCATTAGAAAGAACATGAAACACTGAACGAATCAAGGGGACGGGAGTACCCTTCAGAAAACAGGCCAAATTTGCGACCCCCGCATTGCAAAGACCGTGAAGAGACACCTGTTTGCATATCATGGAATGACGAACATTAGTCTCACATTCACTTCCGCTAAGAAAGACCTCTTGTTCGCCGTTCAGACATCGATACTCAAAGGGCAACTCCCACTCTTCCTTAATAAAGCTATCTCCTAGCCGTTCATATCGTCCCACTGCAAGATGTTTCAGGCAGCTCGAGAAACGAAACGTTGAAAACGGTAAATTAATAATGCCGTGTAAGAGCCAGATAGTTGAAGGACTCTCTGCTACCGTGAAGGGCAACTTATCTAATTTTTCTACTTGAAGCAAGGTGAAACGAGCCTCTCTTTTAGCCATTGTCACTTGTTCCCCGGAAAAATTAAAAGCAGCGAATAGTTCACTCCCATTAAGGTATTTCCATGGAATGTGGCCACTTTTCAGCGTCTGCAATGCCCAACTCAGCTGCATGATGGAACGCAGCTGTGTTTGCCCATGATATAACCGAGACACATCAGTCTGAGTGATATCAATAGCAGATGACACTATATTCGACAGGGAATAAATCCTGTTGGAAAGTGTGTTCATGCCATTGTCGACAACAGCTAATGTATTTTCCAAATTCTCTTTATCAAGTTGCCGTAAACGTGCAGCAGCCTCAATTTGAGAAAGTTTCAAAATTTCATTATACATGGCATATAAAAACCGTTTCGAGCGTTGCTTTCTAGGACCTAATAGGAAATCTTGTAGGTCTATACTGTCAGAAAGAGTATTCAGGTGTTGTTTCACCGCTGTTAAGGTGTTCGTTTGTACCCATTGTTGGCACAGCTTGCCCACACTGTAAGTTGTAATTATACCAGCATGCTGACCTGACAAAAAGCGAGGGTCTGGTCTATGAATGGAAAAACCCCCTGAAGAGTTCAAAAAACGCCTTTGACACTCATCAGTATCGGTGGACCATACCAACCATCTCCCGGGACTGGAAAGTGAAGAATTATATTCACCACCCTTAACCAATGCATCTAGCCTATCCTCAGAAACATTTAGAAAGTGTTGCCAATCTTTAAATTTTGTCGGTGTAGGGATACTGGGCGTGTTTAGATCCTTTATTTTAGCTAATCCCAGACATGATGTCTGCTCAACAGTGTCATTTAAAAAAATCATTTGCACAGGAATTAAGCAAGCTCGAAACAAAGCCTCCCTACCCTATATCTGCCAATCTTGCGTCCCCCATACACTCTTCAAATCGATAGTGTTTTTCCAATATTCATAACCCTCAATTGAAAGTTGGGAAACAAAGGGATCTGAATAAATCAGTTTGGTATCTGTTAGCAACAGTTTTCTAATGTGTGTCTCAGGTAATTTAAAATAATATGATTCAGCTTTCGTTGTATCATGCCCAGAAAAGTATGTGAATTTGTCACTGTAATACTGTGGACTCCCCACCCGTGGTGTTGAACAATGTTTCCATTGTGTGTAGTTAAAAAGAGGCCTATATCTAGTTGCACGGTGCAGGTAGTGATGTCCCCAATTATGATAGCAGAACATTTCACCATAATTCATTGTAAAATCATATACATCATCACTTCCAAATGCGGAGTAGTCCTTCATTTCAGTTAGCATGGAATCCACTGTTTGGACATCCCAATCATCAGAGACAACATTAGGTGTAATAACATCAGACATAGAAATTTTGAACACGTATGGTATTTGAACTATCTCTGTAGGCCCGTATATATCGAACAGAACTTTGTCCCAAACAATCCCATCAGAAATTGGAATAGCTGTAATATTGACAGGGGACAAATCACGTCGGACCTTATGTGATGAATGATGCGGTGTTAAAATTACATCAACAGGCTCCACTGAGGAGCGATCAGCAATATAGTGACCATTAATTAGTAAAAAGAAAACAGTCACAAAACCAATCCAATAAAACAATGCAATAAATGTCAAACAGAACCAGAGATAGTTCCATGGATATGTCAAATAGTTCTTTTTAAGCCATTGATAGAACATGCTACCTCTGGAAAGTTTGTCAGTCTCAGTTGAGGATGAATCTGAAGAAAAATCATCAATGTCCACAAAATAGCCAGAGGAAGTCTCCGCAAACACAGGACTCATCGAATTCCCATCCACTGTTCTAGGAGGTTCATGATAGATGACGTTACCAGTCGTGGAAGTGTTCGTGTAAAATACAGCCAAATCCTGTAGCGGTGTGTTCTCCGAAGTTGTTACAGGAACCAACAAAAGTTCATTTTCTGCCCTCCCCATGGTCGAGGAAGTGTCTGGGACAGCAGCTGACATAGTTGTATAGTCAGTAGTAGCGATGGTCATCCTACTATGTAGAGGGATGTCCTGTTGGGTAGTGAGAGGGGATCGGGAACTACCCAAGGGACCTCCTGGTCTACTGTGAAGAATCGGCCACATGGTGTAATTTGATGTCATCAATGGAGATGAATCTGTTTGATTTGGAACCAGACAATGGCGGAAGGATGACAGTCCTGGTGCCTTGTATCCCCAAGACCGGTACAGGTGCTCTGTATGCGGGACCAAACTCTTTTCTCACAGCGATCTTCTCACAAACCAGATCCCCAACGTTAGGAATCCAGCCAGTCGAAGTTTTCGCCAAATCCCTTATTCCCAAGGTGGCAGCGCTTGCAGATGATTTATCATCACGGAATTGTTGAAGCTCCTGTAAAACAGCGAGACGTTCTTTTATGTCAAATGGTGTTTCTGCTGCCACCATACCAGGGGCATCAAGATCGGGAACATACATAGTTGTCCCAAAGAGAACCTCATATGGAGACTTGCCTCTCAAGGACCGTCTTGGCAGATTATTCAGTGCTCTCTGGACCCCATACAGGTGATGTAACCAACTACGGTCTGAACCTAATACTCGAGCTGTTAAGGACTGCTTTAGATCACGATTCCGCCTCTCCACGACCGAATTTCCCTCGGGATGGTATGGTGAGGAGTAATGGAGTTCAACACCCATCGTCCTCATGGTGTCCCTGAAAGCCTTAGAGGCAAATGCAGGGCCCTGGTCCGAATGGAATGCTGCAACCGCATATGTACCGATAAAGATCAGCAAATCTTTTATAACAGTCCGGGCGTCAGCCGACTGCTGTGGCCATACCCACAGGAATCTAGAACAGGAATCTACAGCCACTAAAATGTATTTGTATGCACCATCAGGTTGCAAAGGACCACAATGGTCCAGGTACACACAATGGAGTGGTTTGTCTGACACTAAGAGAGATGTCTGCGGAGGGCGTCTGATATTCGAGCCCTTAATCTGCTGACAAATGTCACAGGAAAGGACATACTGTTTAGTCCGTCTGCATAGACCAGGCCACCAGTACCGTTGTTGTAGAATGGTGATAGTGGCCTGTATACCAGCATGTGCAGAAGCGACACCCTCATGTGCAGCTGTAATCAATTCCAATCTCTGATCTTCATTTGGGATCACTCGATCACCAACATCTGGAATTGTTGCAAAAGCAACATTCTGTGCACTGATATGATATGTATAGTTCGTAGGGTATCCTTTCGGAAGGGGCTTGCCTGCAGCCGAGGCTTTAACGGCAAGCAGTATTTCATTATCCAACCTCGTCCGAGAACAAGTCACTGCAGCCAAAGAAGCCGTAGCTACTGAAGCTTTGGCTGCTTCGTCAGCCAATGTATTACCGGCAACATGTATTCCTACACGTTGGTGCCCCAAGGTATGAACTACATGGACACATGGCAGCTTATCCTTAAGATCAGCCACCCTTCCCCACAATATTTTGTGTTTAATGGTGTTCCCTTTAGAATCTCTAAACCCGTTCAGTATCCAATGATTGAGGTATTCATTGTATGACTGGACGCAGTAATACGAATCACAGACGATCAAAGTCTGCGTTCCTGGCTCTGAATGTTCGAGCGCTAGAAGAAGAGCCTTAAGCTCGGCCAACTGGTCTGTGCAGTCCCCTAAGGTCTGAGTGTACGTGTTATGAGGATGAAAAACTCCGTCTTCCATTACCCCGCACACGGCTGCGCAAGCTGCCGAGTATTGATGTTTAGTACCCACAGCCGGTTGTGCCGATCCGTCAGTGTAAATGATGGTATCATAACTGTCTATTGGCAATATGTGTAAGGGAGCGGGGTACTCCTGTTCATACTGGAGAAATTCTTGTGTCTGAAGTCTGGGGTCAAACACATAATCAACATCAGTGGCGGTCAGAGACGTTGCCCATTGAATCCAGCGTGGATGCAATGCGTTAGGAACGCTCGCTTTAGTGACAGCCTCTAAGGCCGGAACCGGGGAGACAACAACAATGCGTTTTCCCTGGGCAAGCGGTCTCTCCTTTATGACGGCAATCTGTACCGCCGTCAGAATTTTTTCAGTAGGAGCAAAACGTTTTTCTGCATTGGAGTACAAATGTGATTTGTATGCTATTGGCACCGTGTCACCCTCATTAAAAGTGACATAGGTAAATCCTAGGGCACCAGCTATTATTCTGATGACCAAATTTGTTTTATTGTCCCGTGTATAAGTGTCTAGCTTCTAGCATGTCTCGTTGTATGTCCCTTAGGATGTGTGTGTGTTCAATTGTCCATCGCCTGCCAGAATAATTGGGCTGAATTAAGTCATATAGTGGTTTTACGCGTTCAGCATAATCTGGAATATATGTTCTGCCAAAATTAAAGAAACCCAGTAATGACTGCAATTTCTTAAGCGTGTTTGGAGGCTGTAGCTGAGCACACTTCTCTAGGAAGTGCGGGGCCAGGCTCTTCCCCTCGTTTGATAGTTCATATCCTAGGAACAATACACTAAGAAATGCTATCTTGCTTTTCTTAAAATTAAATTTGTATCCGAAGGTGGCAAATCCCAAAATTATCCGATCGACCCTGGCAAGATGAATGTCAAGGGTGTCATCAGTGAGATTGATATCATCCACATAAGATAATGCCTCGGAATCAAGCTCCTGTAAGATTGATGTGACACGGGCCGAAAACAGTCCTGGGCTGTTTTTATAGCCTTGGGGTAAACGACAAAAGCGTTTCTGAGAACCATAGGAAAATGCACTTAGGTCTCTACTTTCATGTGCTAAATTCTGGCAGAAAAAACCATTAGATATATCCAATGTAGTTTTGTATTTTTTACGCACTATATTATTAATTAGCGCTGTGCTGTGTGAATTTTGTATAGCATAAGTGCGTGCATGACTATTCAAGTGCCTATAATCAACCACTATTCTATATGAATGATCAGGTTTCGCAACGGGAAATAACGGATTATTCATTTCCGATGTACAGGGCTCAATTACTCCCTGGTATTCAAGTTGTGACAGTATCTCTGTCACTGGAGCTTTTGCTTCATGTTTAACAGGGTATTGTGGCTGTGGGTGTGGTGTAGATCGAACGGGAATAATCTGGCATGGAGAGTCCTTGTCCCATCCTACATGATTGCGGTATAATGCAGGTGCCTGCGCTAAAGCCCATTCAGCAGCTAATGCTCGTTTGTCTGTCTCCGGAACAAGATCGGAGAAAGAAGGCAAAATGACATCTTCCCCATGTGGGAGCATGCGGACATGTTCAGGTGGCCAGTCTCTCTCGGCCAACAGGATATCACTAGTAAGTTCATCCCAGAATATTACACTAATAATGCATTCCACGTCTCCCTCTATCTGAATTGTTAAATCAAAAACCCGATCGGGTGGAAGTACGCGGCCATCCGCCGTTTCAACTGCGATGTAATCGCTAGTTGCTGTCGCATCCAGATGATCTTTCAGATTCTGGCGACATATCGTGACCTCTGCCGCGCTGTCCAACAGAGTCACTGCCCACTTCTTGTTCCTCAACAGTGTTCTCAATATTACTGGCATTTTTAATGGTCAGGGCAGCCACTTTTTTCTTTTTAAATTGGGGCTTTTGTTGAGGAGTCTTCTTCTTTTTTAACAATAGACTGTGGCGAGTCTTTCTTTTCTTTCACGTATTCCGGACGTCGATCTTGACGGCCCCCTCTCTCGCTACATCTATCCGGTGCGTCCTGAAAGGAACGAGAAGGACGTGAATCAGTATATCTGTCTGGAGTTCTAATGTTATCCCTATTTCTGAGATTATATCTCCTTTCGGAGTACTCCGGATGAGGAGAATCAGCTCTTTTGTTTCTCCTATCCTTGAAATCTTTTTGTTTGTCCCAGCGCTTCTTAGAGCCCTCCTGTGCCTGCTTCGTACCTTCCTTATGGGTGGTACTTGGTATGTCCAATTTTTTAGGTTTGGCTCCCAGCCCATCCCGTCCTATACTAGTATAGGTATCAGAGATTATTTTTGGTAGCTGTCTCTCTTGTTCCTGGTATGGAGTTTCCCGGAGACGCTGGCGTATCGCCAGTGCTACTGCTTCCCCTTTTATATTACTCAATATTATCGAGGAGACGGCGTCAAAATTACGCATCAATTTCATCCCCAGATCTAGGGCTGGTGCAGCCCCATGCTCATTTTGTATTTGTTTCAATACTTCCGGCAAATTGGCCAGTGTAGGGGTACAATGCGTGGTAGTATAAACGGCAGCGAAGACTGTACCCCAAGTGGCACATTCATCAACCGAGGGAACCATCCCGAATGGCAAGCACATAGTGAGCAATCTATGTTTCTCCTGTGGCCCCGTATGGGGGAACACAGCTTCCAGCTGATTTGTTTTCTGAGCAATCCAGAACGGTATTTTTTCTCGATCCGAGGGCACTTTACCCATAATGGTATGCACCGTTTGTCGATTAATCCCAGTAGCCAATTGATATCCACCAGCTACTGGCGGTGCTTGACGCGCTGGTGTAGTGTTCAATGTTCGCATTACGAACTGGACTAATCGTCTATATAATGCCACTAATTCATTATATAATATCCTTAAATCTACAAGCGGCATAGTCTGAATGCCTGGATGAGGTGTATATGTGTCAAACATGGGCCACGTCGGCCCTTCATTACTTAAAGGACCTAGCCTCACCCGCCGCAGTATATGTGGTAGGGCGCCTTCAAACCAGTTTTGATGCTCCTGATATGTGAGCGATATTTCATGATACTGGTATGCTTCATACCTTACTGGTACGTCCGCAATGTCATAAGTGTGAAACGTGTGCGTCCGTTGGTCAGCCTCAGGAAAGGCAACCCAACAATAAAATGTTTCCGTTTGGTATGCTTCTGTTGCTTCTATAATCAAAGTAACTTCCCCGCCCTCTTCTGTAAGGCCATGCGCTAATAAATGTTGTGTAAGTGCATGTCTAGCATTTGCAGGAATGTCTATGGTATTAGCCATAGTTGTTTAGAGAAACGGAACACCAAAATAGGGGAAGTTTTTCCTTTTGTGAGTTCGAGCTCGAACAACCTACAGCCTAAGCAGGTGTTACCTGTTTGGCTGAGGAGGATTCTCCCAAAGACCACGGACGTCTCCGTATAATGGTACTGAGGGTACCTGTTGTCTGTGAGACAGTGATAGTCAGGGTATCCGTAAATTAGTGCCTAAACACCATCATTGGTGGCGCCATGTCGTAGTTTGGACTCTTGCTCTGAGCAAGACTGCTGGTCTCAGGATGACAGTACTTTCGTTCGTAGGTGACTAAGTCTCTTCCTACAACTATTTGTAACTGTTGTCCAAACCTTACCGGCTTACTAGCAGTACCTCACCGAAAACACAATAGTAAAAGGTGATTTGTAGCAGTCGCTTACGCATGGACTCAAAATACAATATCTCAGGGTTGTCGTGGTTAAACGGAAATTACCCTTTTCTCACAGATTTATAATGTCTCATACAAACAAAGGCAATAACACAGATGCAGTAAAGTTATAATAGTTTTTATTCAACATAACTGCAATTTGTGATAAGTTGCATGAACTGCAATGATTAGGATAATGAATATACCAAGCAACAGTATAGTAAAGAGGAGAGTCATTGTTATAAAGACCCCCACCATTATGCAATATAAGATAAAATATATGTATATGTAAAAGATGGAATAAGCCCTAATACCCTAAGGAGAGTAGGTCTAACCTTCTACCTAAAAAGGAAGAGCTGGGTTCGTTAAACCTAATCTGCCAAAACCGTGTCCATGAGAGGAGCCCCCAACCCTCGTTACCTTGGAATGAGGTCTCTATCTCAGACTCCGCAGGGACACGAAGACTGGATCAGTGTCAAGATGACTGCAGCATCGGTATCAGCGATGGTGGCGATGCCCTCTGGTCGGAATCCCTCTGATTATCTGTCTAAAAGTGTGTTGTATTTATACAGATCTACAAGGTCCCCTGTCATAAGTGTTATTCATAACAATAGATAACAGGCATGCTTGGGACGGCAATTAATATCAACAATCCCTTGAAAGTATAGAGAGGGAAAATCCCTAAGTGTGAATGCCTACTGTATGTTTGTCTTTCGTGCTTGATCTTGACGCCTTGGCGCAGTGACACTGATAATAGAACCCATAACAAGTGGCCTAACTATAAACAAGGCCGCCATTTTAAAGGAAATAAATAATTAAATGGACTAAGCCAGAGCAAGCTAAGTAGGTTAAAAGTCACTGGGTGACGGGGGCACGAGTTTACAAGCCTACGGCTAAGCTAACTCCTGTTAACCCGTTAAAACAAACTAGGATTCACTACAGTGCTACATTACTGAGCCGCGGGTGGCAGATGGCAAACAAATTCTGGGAAGTGAGGGTGTACAGATGGATTTTTTGCAATTCTTCAAAGATTTGTACTCCCTCGGGTGCCGGATGACGGATTTGCGATTGGCGCATACCTTGATGAAGTGGCCATGTTGTGGCTCACAGAAGGTCAGCGTGAGTTCCTCAAGGAACCTTTTATAAAGCTTTCAAAGCCCAGCTGGCCTTCAATTATTACTGCTTTACCATGAATCTCTGGACACTGGGACACCCCCTCCCACACTGCGAGAAGCTGTCATCACTCTTCTGCCGAAGCCCGGCAGAGGCCCCCGATAACGTAATTCCTACCGCTCCCTCTCCTTGTTGAATCTTGATAACAAAATATTAGCCAAAATGCTCGCTACTAGGCTGCCCCTCTCGGAGCAGATCATCGCACCTGCCCAATCTGTGTGTCTTGCACCGATCAACTTCCCTTAACCTTTGCACCATCTTCACAATATTACATTGGATATCATCTGCTGTCCCCACAGCGGTAGCCCATATGGATGATGAAAAAGCTTTTGACTCCCTGGAGTGGCCCTTCCTTAGGACGTTATTGGGCCAACTTGGCATCCCTCCACAATTCATCTTCTTCATCATGTTATTAAATGGCAACACCGTGGCTTGTGTACAAGTCAATGGATCGCTTACAGATAGTTTTTTGATTCTGTGGGGCACCAGACAGGGCTGCCCCTTATCCCCTATCCTTTTTATTATAGCAATGGACCCTTTGGTCCGCCACCTACAAAACTTCCATTCCCACAGCGGGCTCCAGCTTACACATGGCCCCCTCCTCCTTTCTTTACACACAGACGACATCCTACTTTTTATTCGACATCCCATGGCCAACCTTGCCTCACTTTTCCTGGAAATTGCCCGCTATGGCAAACTTTCGGGACTTTAGATTAACTTGTCCAAATCTGAATTATTTCCCTAGACAGAAGCCACACAACCAGTACCTGCGAAATTCCTATTCTGGTGGGTCACAGACAATTCCAAATAGTTAGGCATCCACCTACATAGGGACAGAGACCAAATATTACAACTTAATCATTGTCTGGCCATGGACCAGCTGGAGACACAGGTGTCGCGATGGATAACACTTCCTTTGTCTTTGGCAAGACGGGTGGCCATTATAAAAAAAAGTAGTCCTTCTGTGTTCTCTTTATCTTTTTTAAAACATCCCTATGCCCTTACCCCTGCACACTGCAAGGTCATCTGCTGCGTCTAATATGGGCAGGAGGGTAGGCTGCTGGGTCAATGGGACACCCTGGTGCTTCATTTGGAGCGTTGTGAGATTGGGGTCCCAGATTTCCACCTTTACTATTTGATAGCCCAGTGTCAGCACTCCTTCCGTTGGTATCATCCAGATGCTAGTGTTCCATACCTCAGACCTGAGAAGGAATCGCCTGGATACCCTCTCACATGCCAAATTTTCCAAAGGATATTCCACTAAACCCTCATGAGATACAAACGGTATCCATGACGTATTTGGCATGGCACAAGCTGTGAAAGACTCTGGGTGGCAGACCCCTCCTCTCTTCCGCTATCCCACTTCAGAAGAAGCCCTGGCTCCCCCTCACATGTGAGGTACTGGTGCAATGCAGGCTCCATCGCTATAACCGCTCCACAATGGGGGACCTCTTTCCAGATGGCCAGGCTTTTCAACCTCCTGGGGATCAGCAGGTGCAGAATGATGCCCATATGGACCTCTTCATCTTCAAGAGATTGCATATTACTATTCGTTCCCTGCTGCCCACATATCTGTTAGCTCTGGAGGACTTCCTTCCATTGACGCATGTAATTTTGGATGTGGAGGGGAACCGATTAGTTTCCAGACTGTACCAATTATGTCTCGCTATGAGGCCTGACACCACGACCTGGGTGCAGGAGGCATGGGAGGAGAATGGATTCCCCATAACTGATAAAATTTGGTCATATTGCTGTTCACAAATACGAGGGATATCAATCAACCACCGACATAAGTTGCTCATTTTAAATTTCGCCATTGTTGCTATCTATCCCCTGCGGCCATAGGGAGGTTTGATCCAGACAGGACGGATCATTGTCCCAAATGAAATCTACTGGGTGCTGACTTTGCACATTCCTCCTGGACATGCCCGGTTCTTTCCAACTATTGGAAGGCTGTTTATACGCTTATCTCTGCTATATTCCTTATAAGTCTACAGCCTAGCCCCCTCCACTTCGCGACCCACTGATATACTACAACCCTTCCAGGATTATATTACTATTCATAACCAGGTCTCGTCAGACTAGAGTATGCCCCCTATACCCCCCTTACATAATCTCATCTACTGTAGATTCCACTTTAACCACAACTAATGGCATGACTGTATATTGTTAATTTTTGCCTCTCATTTTGTCAATGTGATGATGTGACATGGTGGCTCTAGGAATTTCGTGAACAGCGAAAAAATGTACTTTTATCAATCAATGACTGTTTGTTGTATGTTACTCCCTAAAAAATCAATAAAAATAAAGTTTTTAAAAATGTGCCTTTCCACCCCCACCTCATTTTCTCACAGTGCTTAATAAGATAAAGAAAGAACGGGCTCAAGTTGTCCTAGTTCTCCCGGACGAGGCAAGAGGAGTGTGGTGCCCCAAACGTCTCATCATGAGCATGTCCTGCACTTTGGCTGCCCCTTTTGAAGGACCTTACATCACAGAGTTGGGTCGGGTTCTGAACCCAGACCTGCACAACATACACCTCCATATGCAGAGATTGAACAGCAACGTTTGATGTTTTTTGTTGTCACTTCCAAAACGGTTGGTGTCATTCTAGCATCTGTGCAAGGAAGAGAAGCACCTCCATTGCCTTGATGCTAACAGAGCCCTCAGTTTTCACATCGTTTGGACAAGAAACCATTGAATAGATGATCAACTTTTTGTGGGCTTCTTTCAGTCCAACCAGGGGAAAGCAGTTAAAAAAAGAACCATCTCCCAAACGATTGTATTATGCATATAAATCCGCTATAGGCTAGCCAAGAAGCAGCCACCTGAAAGCTTATACACTCATTCCACCAGACCAGAGGAGGCTACCACTGCACTGGACTGCAGTGTGCCAGTCTTGGATGTCTGTCAGTTTGCTATGTGGATGTCCCTCCATACATTCACAAAGCTCTATTACCTGGACAGCCAGGTACGGCTTGTAGGGTACTTCGCCTGATCTGTTCTGCTGGATTTCCTGGTCTGAGTCATTCCACAGACTCTCCACATTGAGAGGTACTGCTTTAGTATTGTAAGAAAATGCCTATTTTTCAATGGTCACCCCTAGCGTTTTGTAGTGATGCTGCTGGTTTTCGGACTCTGAGAGGGCACCGAAGTCTGCTAATCAGGCCTCAGGGCTTGTACCTTAAAGTATGTGTGTGATTGGCTTATACCTAATTGGTATAAGCTAACTTACTTGTAAGTGCCTAATATATCCTCCCCAGGGAGCACAGGACCTGTAGGGGAGAGGGTCACCTTAAGGTCCACAGAACTGATTCTGCCACTATGGGTGTGCCAAAAGTAAAACATGGCATCTAGTCTGCCACCGCAGGCTGGTAGGGCAGATAGTAAACTGCTACCTCACTTAAGATAATGACAAAGCCAAGTCCCCCTTCTTTAATATACGTATGTCATCCCTATGTGAGGCATAGCAATCCCTAAGGCTCGTGGAACATGTGTTTTACATGTTCCAACAGTAAAAATGCACAATTGTTTTTACTGTGGAAAAGGCTACTAGCCCCATTGGCGAACACAGAGTTACAGTATGTCACAGCAGCCCTTATAACTTCTGACTGGAATTACTAACGTTGATACTGTTAGGTATAAAACAACTTGTTACATTTAGTCCAACTTGATGCTCAATTCGAAATTAATGTAACTTGTAGTGTGGAACTTTTACAAAGATGTCACTTCGGTGCCCTGAGTCCCATATGCCCGCCCACGGTTGTACATGGGGTCTGTCCCTAAAACATATTTCTTCTCTCCTGGGGAGACTTGTAAACAACTCTCAGGAAAGAAGACAATAACAGCCTGAGTGGGAAGAGGAGTCACCTCTCCCTGGCCGGGAGCCACATAGGTGTTGGCCCGAAAGGCAAACTTTAAAGGAAAATCTGCATTTGAAGGGCAAATGATGAACACTTGGGACAGGAGCTGGTCTGTTTTTTAGGTAGAGAGGCTGTCACTTGAGCAGGAGAGGGGAAACCAGCTGCCAAGCTGGTTTTCCAGGGGAGTGTTGCTCCCTTAGTAGGCACACTTCTGGGTTGTTGTAGGGAGCTCTGTACACCAAGAGAAGGATTTGGCAATGTTGGAAATGGGCAGAATGGAGAATTCTGGGTTAGCCAGATGCCACACTTAGCACTAAGTGGTCACCAGGAAGGAGGGAGCCTAGTATCTCATTGGCTAATGACCAAGTCCACCCTGAGGGCATTTTCTGGGCATAAAAAGGACACACCTGGCACCCAGAACTCAGATCTTGATGGCCTGGAGAAGAGGACTGAAGGAGGACTTCCCTGCTGCACCAAGGACTCGGCAAAAAGAGGATGTACTGATGTTGTCTGAACCTGGTGGCTAGCAAAGGAGAAGAGACTGTTCTTGCTCTGACCTGTTCATGGAGACACCGTCTCCGGATCCCAGCTGATGTATGAGACTCCAGATGTCAACTTGTTGACCCCCTGTTCGAAGCATAGGGCCAAAAGAGCTGATGAAGACTGCTGGGGCAAGTTGGTAGACTATATGTTTGCCTTGCCTTTGTGCAGCACCAGAGACCAGGACCAGGCACTCAAAGTTGCATCCAAGTGTCATCCAGAAGGCAATTTATCGTCCACAGAAGGATTCTGCTGTGACCACAATACTGGGCAACTGCTAGCCCATTGGTGACTGAATGACTGCCAGAACCGAGAGGCCTTTGAGTTACATCTACCACTGTGGCCAAGACCACCTCACCAAGCTCTTGCTCCAAGAAGTAGCTGCAGAAAGACCCCTGTCGACCGCATTGTATCCACAGCATCCTTGATCATCTTCAGCATCCTGATCCCTTCCATCAGGACCACTTTCATAGAAACCTATAGCAAGAGGATAAAAGTGCCTGCGACTGACTGAAGACTTCTCGTTCCTCCAAGGCAACTATTCTTAAGGACCATGCTGGTCCCCCTGACTGGCTCCCTGTGGGACCTGGTCACCCAAAGTAACTGAAAGCAACCACACTGAACTTACCCAAGTTTTTCCTGAAAAGGCTTATGTCACATTCATTGAATTTGCTCGTGCTTGTTTTTGTTAAAGTAACAAGCGTGTCTTTACTGTAAACTTGTAAATACTGTATCTCTAGAAGTCTCCGGTGGATCTTTTCCATTTTTGGTGTCTGAAAATACATAAAAATACAGTCTATTTATATAAATTGGTGTCAGATTTATTGAGTCTCATGTAATTCTTCAGTTGTTTTGGTGCTGTTTAAATGCCGAACACTTGTTCCTTTGTGTAAGTCTGAACGCTCAGAGCCACAGTTTCACGGGGGAACTAAGGGTTTCATAAACAAAACCTACTGGTCCTATAGGGGTTGGGTAGTGTATTACACTGTGAGGTCGCACAACCACATCATATAATACACTGCATTTCCACACAGGTGTCTAGCCACGTGGTGAGGTATCTGTGGTTAGAGTTGTGTATCAAAATAACAAGTTACTTACCTTCAGTCAGGCCTTTTGTTGTCTCTATCTACCACAGATTTCTCCCTGACCCTCCCACCTTTCTTTTCTGTGGAATGGGCTCATACAGTCCACTTATGAGATTCCAATCTTGAAATCTGCACACTGGTATATTCTGAGTTCTGCGTGCTCTGCTTTTGATGGCAGAGATAATAAAAAAAAAATGACATAAGTACACAGAGGGTATAGAAGCCCTGATGTTACATCTCTGGGGAGGGCGGGTGGATCCAATGTTGAGCTGCATGACAGCATCTTTGGAAATTGCCATTGAAATTTCTCCGGATCCAGTCTGGCTCACCGAGTTGATCACTTGGTGAGGAATCTGCAATTAGATAGAGTCTCTACCAGAAAAGGCATAACTGATGGTAAGTAACTTGTTCTTTAGGTCTGGCTTGACATTGCAGCTCTCTGATAACCTTTTGTTACAATTATTTAAAATAAATAGTTTGCCATTGGCTGAGCTCCTAGGAGTAATTATCTCTCCAATCCTGCTATTGACTGTTTGGTGTGTCATTTGGCCTCGTATTGAGTGCTTGCTTTTCAATGCACGAGGGACTGTTTTACAGCAGATAAGTACACATAATCATCACAAATCACATTCTTTATCATAGACACGTTGTATACAAATGTTTTTTTGTTCACTACCGCAGTTGTTTTTTAATGTTTTATTCAGGCTCAGAATGGGAGGGCAGAGATATCGACTTTGCCAATGCTTGTTTTTACATGTATTCCTTGGGATGAAGAGTTATGCAGGATATTGTCTTGCCACGGAACCTTTTTTAACAGGGCAGTCTGTAATCTTGTATAGGATCACTATTTGTCGTCGTCAATTAAGACTAGCCATGCTTAATATTAAACAGAGATACTGAGAAAACGTGTGCTAGGCATAGTTTTCGACTGTCATCATGTGCACTGCCCAGGAACGAGATCTACGGAAAAATCTGACCAAGATGGCTGTTGGTCTTGACTTTCCTTATGTTCTGTCTGTTTTGTCCAGCCTAGTTGAAATGGAAATTGGGAGCCTATTTAGAACCACGAATTAGAGCTATACCATAAAGAGTGTGTGCGCACCCATGCAAAAAACATGTTTTTACACCTCTGCTTGCACACCTACAGTCAATTTTATTTTTATTTTTTTACAGCTTACCCTCCTGCCATCTGTCATGATTAGTGCAGATATCATGTTACAGTTTTAATCAATTAATGCATATTTAATGAAGTTGTGCTTACCTGAGAATGTGGAAAAGGTTTTTGCCAAAGTCCCATTTGTGAACAAATTTATAAAATATTTGACAATTAAATAAAAATGTAGTTTGCGCTAATCACAACACAAGACGTGCACAAATTGTGATTAAACATACTATGCATAGAGACGAACCTGTACTTGTAGGACTAGAGGTGTGCAAACAAGTTTGACACAAGTGCACATTGGCTTGTTACAAAAACTTAGCATAGGTGATAACAGTTCCCAAAAATGAAGCAATCTTACTTGAATTAATCCAGTCCATTTAGAAATCTTCAACAATGTTATTATGTGCCCAAACATCTTTTCCTAAGAAGAAGCATGGATTTGGGTAAACTTTTTTAGAAGGACTGGCCTGCATCTCCTGAACTCAGAGCCCAAAGTGACTCCAAGGTCTAGTTGTCTGTCGTCCTGATCTGAAGCCTCAGGGATATATTAGGCTGTCAACAACCTTCCACCTACACCTGGACTCTGCCATCTGTGAGTCTACCCTGCCAAGTAGTGCCACCCCAGTCCTGGACCCTTGGAAATGGGATTAAGGTGCTCTGCTAGCCTCTGTGGATCCAACAGAACTGGTGCTTCTCCTCTGCTGCATGGCAGAATTGACGCGCCGCTGGTTCTGCATACAGTGGACCTGTTGCAAAGACCCCCATTGCCAACGCAGCCCATCTGAACCACCTCTGTGCAATGCATCCTCAGCACAGGCCCTTGCATTGCTTGTCGACAGCAGCCTCAACCACAACCCTGGACTCGTCGACAGCAGCCTCAACCACAACCCTTTACTTGGATCCTCACAACTCTTCGCAAACCAGTATTTAAGGTACTCTGTTAGCAGGCCTAACTGGGTCCCTGTAGACGGCCTGTGCTCCATCACAGTTGGCCTAAATGTGTGACTTTGTCCTGATCCGACGCAACCACATATCCACAGTTGGCACTTTGTGATTATTGGTGCTATTTTCACTAAAATCTTTAAAATTACAAATCACTATTTCTACCAATTGGATTTTGTTGTTTCGGTCTTGTTTTAATTATTAAAGAAAATGCAGTTCTATTTTTCTAACTTAGTGTGGGATCCTTTTTGTGTAGTGTTTTCACTTTATTTCTGTTTGAAGTGTTGCACAAATGCTTTACACATTGCCTCTGAGTTAAGCCTGACTGCTCTGTGCCAAGCTACCAGAGGGTTGCGCACAAGTTAATTTGGGGTTGGCTTGTGCCTCATCCAGACAAGGATTGTGGTTGGTGCTTGACTAGAGCTCACAACCCCATCAACCAGTAACCCAGTTTCTTACAATGACCTACCTAACCTACGGGTGAAAACCAGATGCTTGTGATCATTGCTTGTTCTTTGCTACGTAAACTGTTGAAAGCATTTGGTCCTGCCACTTTTCCCAGGGCGTAAGCTTCTCCTGGGTTGCCTCGCCACTGCTTCATACCCACCATTGTATGTCTTTTGCATAAAAGGACAAATCTAATCCTTTCAAACCAAACTGATTAAGGCCCATCATTCTTTTTAAAAGGATAGTCACAGTACATTTCCAACCCCAGCGTGAAACTATGTTATATCACATTATTGAGGGTGCACATTGAGCAGCGCAGATCACTGTTATGGTGGAATACTATTTCCAAGACATCACTTTTGGTTACTGAACTATTTAGATAACCACGTGGTCTTTATTTGGAAATATCAGAAATATCAGACTGTCTTCAGTGGGTCTATTATTTGATAAAGGAGAATTTCACAAATGCACAAGGTGGATATACATTTTTTTTGTCATACACCTAGCCTAGGAATACTTACTTAGGAGCAGAATTCAATCATATGCTACCTTGTTTTGGAACTATTCCCAATGAACCTGAGTACATCTTAACCACCACAGGATTGAATAGAAGGTAATATGGTTGGGTACACTGGAGAGTAGATCAATTTTATTTTATTATTTCTTTTATTGTGTTTTTGTATAAAACACTGCTCTATCCAAACAAGGGTGTTCGTGCTCTTTATCTAATATCAGCAGTAAGGGAATTCTCCTTACAAAGCAATTAAAATTGAATTTAACCTAAGAGAAACAATAAAAAGGAAGAAGCTGTTAATGGAATAGAGAGTAAGGATGAGGTCTTTGAAATTGTTGAGAATGTCTTACAGCCTCATTAGGATCAGAGGGAGAAAGAACAATTGGAACAAATTGTTTAATGAAAGAGTGTACTTACGCTCAAACACACAGTGAACAATGCTGCAAAAAAAGATTGGTAGGCCTACCAAAAATCCAATATGAAAATTCAGCTCTTACCACCACCGAGATGTTTTTAATTAATATGCTGAGTCAAATCAATGAATCCTGTGGACATTTATTACAGAACACTTGAAAAATGACAGCCGACATGTGTTTCGCCCCTAAAGGTGTATGTACCTGGTGCTTTCTCAAGGCTGCAAGAAAACAAACAATAAATCAGCAAGACAACTTTAAAAACTACCCAATCTCACCATCACCCAAGGTGCACGGAAAAATTAAGTTATTCAGAAATTCTTTATCTTTGTAGGCTATACTAGCCTCAAGAGAAAGAACCAAATATAGAAGTGAAACAGAGAAAAGTAGAAAAACGAAAAATATCTATATCAGTGAAGAATATCACTTTATGTACTGTTAGTTTTGGCCTACCTGTTTGCGTCTTATGCCCTGCCAGTTACCAACCACAAACACTCACCTTAGTTGGGGACAGCAGAATTAATCTGAACTCTTGTACTTCACGAGAAGTTTGCATCAAGATAAGTCACAGAGATGGAATTCTAACAGTGTTGTTGTCAACTGAAGAGCAAAGCCAAGACTCCGAACTTTGGTGCATCCAGATGCAGAACTGTGATGCTGTACTATCACTGATACCGGCTAGGAGATGATGCTACCCCTTTAGTGTAGACACCCTGTATTGAAGACTATTCGCTCTCAGAATTTGAATCACTAATTGTTCACTGTGCACTTGCATCAATCTTCTTGCCCTCCTTCCTTCTCATCTGCCGACCACCCCAACATAATCCAGATTTCACTAATGCTCTTTTTGATGCAGAATAGCGCTTATCATAGATGACCCAAACATGTATTGTAGAGGATCTCTGCAAATCCAGTGGATTCACTCAGCGTTTCAGACTTCTGAGTTTGCTAAGATCAGCGCCATTGAGTTGGGTAACAATAAACCCTATTTATTCAAGGGCAGGATGCCTCAAGGAGCAAGCATGCCCTTAATGGATCAATGTGTTGTGTGATTTGGCAAACTGGTATTACATCACATGTCAAACACCGTCATTAACCTTGAATCACTGGACTACATTATACCTAGGGACGAGACTCAGTTTTGTTAGGCTGTACGTCTGATTCCATGAATGCATCAAAAGGTCTAACTTCAGTCACCAGAAACAACCTGACAGCCTGAAACCATCATCACGTCATACACTTTAAAGTTAACTTCTTCAAACCAACATCCACACCAGCAGGTAATATTACATGCATGAATACTAGACCATTGAAGAAACCTGACTTAAAAACACAGCAGACAAAACTAACTTCTGTCCAAGACCTGAATGCTTCTATGTACATACAGCAAATCCTACCTATTTCTGACAATGCCTTCAATGCACTGATGCCAGAGAAAACAACATACTCTCAGCTTTATCACCGAAAAGCAGGACAATTCAATCCAGGCCTAAAACTCTGAATAAGGGAAAACAAAAGCACAAGCGGTAAATGAGGGTAAACATGTAACCATAAACTTTGGCTCCAAATACTATACAGAATACATTAACATTTCTCAAGAAGCCTAAAAGATACAACGTCTCCCATCACGTTGCAGAGTCATGATGCCGTATTAAAAATTTCCTTAAAATACTCACTGAAATCTATAACCCAACATGCGCTTTATATTGTGTGGAATACACACAGCAACACTAACTGCTTAGCAGATGCCTTCATCATAAAAGTCTATTAAACGCCCCCCCAGCACATGTTCTCTTAAAGGCAGTCAGCAAGAGCCACAAACAACAAACCCTCTACGATCAGCTTGGCAAAAGAATGCAAACAATCCTGAAGTTTACTTTCTCCTAACAACGGACAATACATGCCGCTGCTTTCAAACCTCTGCAAACCATTTTAACTTCAAAATACAGCCTATACAGGGCTCCCTCAAGTCACTTCTGATGAAAAAAACAGCGATGTGATAAAAACTATATCGGGTTCTTCTGCAAACCAATGACTTCCAAAAATATATAAACTATTCTTCATGAAGCCTTTGCTACACTTCGGGCCACAGCAATAATTACCTTTTGTACAGAAGAGTTCCAGGGTGATCTGAAAACATCTGACATTAAACCCATACTTAAAAATCAAATACTAGAACACACAAGCTAAAGACCAGTATCTAATTACCCATTCCTTGGTAAGCTCATTAAAAACGTAGCATTCAGATTGCTACTTTTATCCGCAGATTTCTCACATTTAGAATATCCCCAGGTACCAGTCTAGATCCAGAGAATTTTTCAGCATTTCTCCCGCATGCTGATTGGTTGTGCCATGTGGCTTCGCAGTGACCCTCTAATGTCTATTAAGTAACAGAGGGGAGCTATCTGGAGTTTTGCCTGGTTTCCGATAACTCAAAAATGTAACTCAGTGTGCCATGGATACTGCCTTCCGTGAAAATGACAGAATTCAAAACGTACAGTGACTGCAGGAAGCAGATGTAGGTCTCAAACCTACACAACACGTGTCTTTAGTGCTTGGGCTCTGCTCATGACTCAAATTTGGCCTTCTGCACCTGTTTCTGCATCCGGGTGTGGAGACAAAATTCTGTGTTACTGAACACAAAAAGAGGTTGTGGTCGAAACATAAGTCCCACTCCTAATCTTTTTGAAAACCTCATCCCATATAAAGCCCCGTTTCTGCTCAAAGTCTTTCAGTAAGTCAAAGGCATACCATAAGCGCAAAAAAGTGAGGCAGGATTCCACCCCATAGCACCATTTGAAATCAAACGAAAAGACATGAAGTAGTCAATCAAAAGATCATACCCCACAAACATCTTCTGACTCTGGTCCAGTCCCACAACTGGTCTCGGCACACCCTGAATTTCGAATCTGCATCAAATTCAGCCCTCCTTGAGGAGGGGGGAAGCGGGGTATGATGCAACTCTGTCAGATGCTTCCAGCTCCCTTTGGTGCTTCTACCTGTACCACAGAATCACAATGGGCTGTAGTTGTACCTTTTCTAGTGAGCCCTACATCTGCACCAGTTGACCCTGTGGGACCCTTTCCCAGGCCTGTGCCAGACTCACAATCTGCCCCTTTGTCCTTTTGAGCCAGTACTCATACCGACTCCATTGGAGCCAACCTTGCACGTGACTCCATCCCCAAGTCATCATGTGCCCTCTTCCAGGCCAGTATTGCCCTACAAAATTACAAAAGCCAAGTGATCTTGATTTTCTCAAAAGGCATCCTTTGCCAGAGAGTCTAGTTGTGTGGGTATGAGTCGACAAGTCACTCCTAATGCCTTTCTGACCAATCCTCCAGACAGAGAGATGTAATGTATTGATGACTTTGACAAGAGATTGTTCTATTTAAATAGTTTAGCCTTGCCATCTTTAAATGCAGTACACCCCCTGGGAAGGTACACCCATGCTTTATGGACCATGTTCAGAGAACTATTACCAGCCGTCCCAGAAGATGGCAGAGCCTCACTGGCTCAAATGATGCATGATTGCAAAGATCTGGTATAGTATGCCATGTTTGCTGGCTTGAACACCAAGACTGTGTTGGCAGAGCTACTGGCATCTGTGTTGTGCTTAGAAGTCGTGTCTGGATGATATTCGGGTTTTTAGGAGATGTCCAAGCACCCTTTATGGACAAGCCCTTTGATAGAGTCAGAAAATGTGGCGAGCAGGCTGATTCTGCACTCAATTGATTTAAGGACAGTTGAGACATAGCACAATCCCTAGGACTCTTGTCTCCTGTCATGCACTTCCACCAACGATAAAGAAAAATTAGGGGTTTCCAGAGAACTATATTTTAGATAGCATCAGCCTCCAAAAAATGAAGCAGCAACTGACCTAGTCCTTTCATGGCAGCGGCTGTGATGGCAGCCGAGGTAATTCACATCAGCAGGTCATCTCTCCTCTAACCTTTCTTCTTCTGCTGCAGCAGCTGCCAAGTCTCTTTAACTTGCTCTCATAGACCCACACTCAACTGAAGGGAGGCAGGATATGACATTTCCTCACCTGCAGATAGGTCTTTCAAATCATTCAGAGAGGCTGCTCTCTACTTTTCATTTCCTCCCTGCCCTTTTTTATATCCTTCATATCAGAATGACTCTCAGTGGATGATTCCAGGATCTTCCTGGAAGAAGTCTACCTTCTACTGGCCAAATATCCCATCAAGTAGGTGCTGAATTTGGAGAGAGGAGATGGATGCTATTTGCACTATTGCCTTGTGCTGTAGATGGAGAGTGACCTCAGGCCTATTTTGTTCCTCCATTTTCTGGATGCTCTTGTGAAGAAAGACAAATTCAAAATGCTCACCCTGTCTCAGATTCTGTTCGGGACCTAGGAGACTGGATGGTGTTCTTAGCTTTGAAGGTTACATATTTTTATATTTCCTTCCTGCAGTAACACCAGTGATGTTTGCAGTTCAGAGCACTTCATATTTCCCAAGCTCCTCTTCAGCCCCTTGGGTGTTCACAAAAGTGATGATGGTGGTCGCTGGCCATCATCGAAGGTTAGAGGTAAACATGCTCTCTGTCCTCAATGAATCGCTGCTCAAAGGGGGCTTGCTGCAGTCAGTTGTGGGCCACTGCCTGATGATGGCTGAGCTTGTTTTCCACCACTGAGCCAAAGTCCTAATTGAGCCCTGCATACATGAGTTGCTTTATTGTGCAGACCTAGGCACTGTGGCATTCAAGCACTTTCTAGAGCCACAGTTAGTCAAGGACATTCAGGATATGACCCTGATGTTTCAGGCTCAATCCTGGGTGTCGGCGAGGATGGCTCTGAGGATTCTTGGATACCTTGCCTTGTACATCGTCCTGAACGCCAGATGGGATATGCAGGCCCTGCACTAGAGCTTTGGGTTTCAGTGGGCCCAGTATCATGACTGCTGCAACCACATCCATATCTCCCAGGAGGGGGGGGGCTCAGGATCTTTGTATTGGCAGACTCCTGCCCCACTCCACACTGCCTTCCTAACCTAGACTTGGCGATTGGTACAGATGCATCACTTCTGGATTGGAAAGGTCACCTGGGGGAGGTGGAGATCAGAGACCTCTGCTCTCCAGTGTTTCATAGCAATCTTCCTGAGCAGCCTTGCAGCCCTAAAAGCGTTCATGAAGTCCATCCAGGTCAGGCTGGTATATGTCTTCATGGATAGCAAGACTGCTATGTAGTGCTGCACAGGAAGGGCAGAGTGGATTTTGGGTCCTATTCCAGGAGGCCTTGCATTTCTGGAGGTGGCTATACCAGCTGAACATTTTTCTGGAAGCCAACTGTAAAAAAGTGGGTTATTAGTTGCGGAGGATATGAGTTCTTCGCAAATAATAACACCCCAGCATTCCTTTTTCTAGGAATAAAGTACCCCATTGTAGCACTTGACTCTCTCAGGATGGCGAAGTAGAGCAGTCCAAGACTTTCTCAGGGTAGGGGGTGTGGGCTGCTATTCCAGCTCACTGGTATGCAACAAACAGCACTCAATAAATCAATGTCCAAACAGTGCTTGTTCTTATAAAAAGAAAACGTATGTCATTACATCCACAATACTACACATTAATTTACAAATAATGTACCTTTAGGTAGATGGGAGTAGCTTTGGTGACCCCTTCAAACCAGTTTTCACCCCCAGCAAGCCCTGAACCCATAATCACAATCCCCCAGCACCTTATGCTAGATACAACATCACAATATAAGGGGGTGTCTTTACCAATAAAGCAGGTGCACTGGCTTTGTCAGGGTGTCACCACGTTAGTTAAAACACCAACCATGATATCATCCACTAATGCAAGACCATTCAAACTAATGGAGATAGTGCCAACATGCAGTGCCATTGATTGCAATATCAAACCTTGTATGGTCAATCATCGGCATTATCAATAAAGCATTGAATAGAATAATATGTTTGAGAATCTTATTATTGCCTTTGCACCACTGTCAGTGCAGCCATAAGACGCACCAACAGTGATCCCCGCACTCCAAAGGTCATGTACAAAAGTGAAGCTTTCTGCAGTACTTGAAATCATGAAAAGCCTCTCCCGAGGTCATGAATTTTGATCACATGGAAGTCTTTGGATCACTTTTGGGAAATTTTCTGGTGGGGCCGCTGCACTTTCTGCACACACCCCTCTCCTCCAAACACTCTGCATATCCAATGGTGGTGGCTGGTATATATATATATATATAGTGCACGTTCTTTGCAGCAGGCACATTAACCCTGTGCGCTACTTTATGAAGACTAACTAAAAGCTTCCACTAGACAAAAGTATATTCTCTTGGCTCCCATGGCACTTACAGCATGAACGCGATCAGCTGTATCGTTTTTACATTATATGCACTCTGACCTGCTTAGTACACATTCATTGCAGCAGGCATATTAAGCTTGTGTGCTACCTTATGATAACTCCAAGCTTCCACTAGATAAAAGTAAGTTCTCTCTCCAGAAAGAACATTAATCGCCAGAGTTATTTTGAGACTTTTACACAATATGCACCCGATCTGCTTAGTACACGTTCTTTGCAGCACACACATTCATTCTGGGGCTTGTGCTTTTAGTTTTAGTTTTATAATGAGATACAAGCTGGAAACTAGCCTTTGGAGTAGTATTCATAGAGTTTTCTAGCTCCTTAGTTCGATGCGTGATTCACTCATTTAGTTTGTTTCAGCTTTGCATTCTGGGGCTTGTAGTTTTATTTTTCTGACGTGATACAAGCCGTAAACACAAAGCAGAAACCTGACTACATGAACTACACACATTTGAGTCTGTAAAACTTGAGCTTTGTGTATGTGTATTTATAAAACTAACCTTGAGGAGAGCTTACAGTTGATTATGCTGTCCAGTGGTCAATATTTTATAACCATTATTTCAGTTTAAGACTGACTGAGGATCACTAATATCATGTGAGGTGGCTCTCCTAAAGCATGTGAAAAATCATGGGGATTTTATTTGACTCCCCAGACTGCAGTAATAGGACAGTGATCCAGTATGCATGCATTCTTGAAGTACAATTATTTATTAATTGCCTGCTAGTTAAAAAAAAACAATTCCAGTAGGCCTACTAGCCGTTTAGTTATATGCAGGGCCACTGGAATTGTGGCAGAAAGGACCGAAATATGTGGCAGGGATGACCAGTTAATGTGGCAGAAAAGTCCTGTTATGCATTTACAATGCCAATAGCTCCAACTCAAGTAAATGCGAGAACTAACGCATTCCAAATGCTTGTTTAAACTGTTGTTCTGCAGCTGTATGCTGGTCGCCGATGGAGCAAGCCATTAGTTACACAATAGATGGCACTAAGGTGCCATCAGTCCTTGATATGTGCCTTATCGGCATCAGGTAGGGATGGCTCTGCAATGTAACTCTGTTAGGACTTGTTGTGGACAGAAAAAAAGATAATAATGAAAATGGTTAGTTACAGGAAAGATGGAGTCTAGTTTCGAGGAAACCCGAGGAAGAGACAGTGGGTGTTTTCAGGCAGCCAAGAGCTGTTCCCACCATACAAGGTCTGTGACATTGCAACTCAGGTCACTAAAAGGAACAGAATACACGTGGCACATGATCAATTCTCACATCCCTACGCAATGGTTTTCAGTACACATGCAGTGGCTGCGCTGTTTGCACTATTGTCACCCTATTCCTTACTGTTGCCTCAAATGACTCTCTTGAAGGCGAGACTTCAAATGCTGGTTGTCTACATCAGTCTGTGCTAGAAAGGATTTCTTCGCAATTTGCCATCCACACTCCTCTAACTCGTAATCTTCATGTTCTACTCATTCTTTTTTCCCTTCTGGGGTGCTGACAGGCTCTTCCTTTAAACCACTTGGTTTGAATTGTATTTGCAGACATTTCTAAAATCCATGGACACCTCCAGGCGTTTAAACAATGGGTATTACTTTTTCTCTTCTTCACCTCTAGATTGAGGCACTGTAGGTTCGTTAGGATCAGATGAGGATTAGATGAGGGTACAAAGCGGCTGGTATGATTACACTGTGTACACATAGAGGTAAGAGAGTGAAGTGTAATCACATTTATTATTGAATCTTCTGAAAAAAATATTTTCTCGATGATGGCAAAGATGAATCTGCAGAGATAGATATATGATGGATTCATCTGCACATTAGCCTAAGCATTCATTATAACCAATTGATTAAACAACACATGTCACCATGTCAAATCATTTTTGATCATTTGTTGAACTGGTTCAAGGCTTTCATTCCAACCCAAATAATATACATATGCATATCTTAGGTTAACACAATTAGCCACCCTAAGGTTACAGGTGAACGTTAATACTAATAATGTGCAGAGAAATTGTTTCATTTTTGAAGTACATGCTTTGATTTTAGACAAAAGGAGGTTTCAGGAGACAAAGCTGCGCATGAAGGCAGATGTAATCAAGAGCCTATCAAGAATCTGCTGGAACTGGCTTTCTCAAAGTGTTTTTAAGTGTTTACTATACTATTGGTATTTCTGTTTCTAGTGATCAATCACAATAATTTGTGCCAAAGAAGAAGTGATCTGTTATTGCAAAACAAGTTGGCCTGAGAATGAGGATTCACCAATTAACATACAGAGAGAATCTTGATTTCATTAAGGACAATGGAGGCTAACATTATGCAATAAACCTTTATTGGTGGTCCAACATGCAGCCCTTTAAAGAATATTAATACATCATAAAGACAACATTCCACTACATAACATTTAACAACATATAACTCCAGTCACTAACCATCTTCCTTTTTAAACTGCGACAAAACACACAATGTTATTTTGGCTTGATTGGACAAATTTCTTAAAGCAGATTATCTGAAAGGAAAAGGAAAAGTGATACCATCAAAATAATCTATTATTGAATTTACCTTAAATGAAAGAACTATAGAGTTAGTGTAGCATTAAACCATACTAAATATGCATATCAAATATAGAAAATGTGATGAGAATACATGGGAGTGGTGGGCGGGATAATTTTAGCCTCCCTTGTCATTAATGAAATCAAGATTCTCTCTGTATGTTAATTGGAGAATTGTCATTTCATTCCAGGACCGGAGGCTGCTATTATGCGTGTTTAAAGCTTTCCAGTGCTCCACCACTCACATGTTCCACCGGTTTAAGATAAAAAGTTGCAAAAGCACTCACACTTTACCAATCTGCTGCTTCCATAATGTCAGCAAGTGTGCCACCTACCCAGAACACTTTACTGGCCATAGCACCCCTAGGGGAGTGAGCCGCAAATTTAGTCAAATCTATTCCTGCTTCAGGCATAACAGTCCTCACCCCTCGTGAAATAGCAGCTGTTGAAACGGCTCTGTAAGGTTTAACATAAGAAATTAACAATTGATTCTCACCATCTGGTCTGAATTCCAACATTATATGTTCATAAACTCTTATACAACTCACAATTTCCTGCATTCATCAAAATATGGGTAAAATATTATTTCAGACATTGTTTTGGTCCTTTTCCAAATCTCAAAATTGACCTCATCCGGGGTATAAATCCTATTGGAAATCTCAAGTGCCTTTGCATCTGATACTTTTCTGAAAGATATTAGAGAGAGTAAACTTGCCAGCTTTTATGAAATCTGTTTCCTAGAAAGATAAACGAAGGTTAAAGTGATGTTATACTTAGGTGAAAATGTTACTTACAACGTAACATTTAAAAAAAATGTAAAACACATGTTCACCAGTGATAGTTAACTGAAGTAACTGTAACTTGCATGAAATAGCTATAACTTGTTCCTCCGCCATGCACAGTGTTCTCATAAATGACGTATTTTCAGATGTTATCAGTGCTGTCATTAACGTCATAGGTGATGTAATATGTGAGAATATAAGCAGTGTGCAGATGTGTATGTTCAGCTATTTTCTCTGAATACTATCGAAAATTGCATGGGGTAAACTCATTTTGGGAGTGTGTGTGTATATATATATATGTATGAATGATACTTAACAGGTAACTGTGTAATGTGGTACGAGTTTGCTATTGAGGATTTCTGGTTACCCTGAGATGACAATATAGACCGTCATATATGGTATCTATTATGTAATCTATATTACACGTTTATTTGGTATAGTTAACTTGAAAAAGTTGTTGTCTTCAAAGTGTGTTTATCAATGGGCACTAGGTGTAGTCAGAATATTTAGGTTTTGTTTCCCTTTCATGAATACGTTGTTGACAAAACACTGGTGCGAGACAGTGTCTGTGAGGTTTGCTGGCTACAAGGTTTACATCATAATTCTGGAATAACTGCATTGGCACATAATTTTCCATAACATTTGCATATTTCACAAAAGCATTGTTTCTAGCTAAAATGGATGAAACTTTTATTTCCTGAGAATGATCAACATAATTTGTGTTTTTTCTGCATAATTTAAATAACCATCCCGCTTAATTTAGTCCTCTGTGCCACATAATCCTAATAGTTCTGGCAGTGGAAATGTTCTGCAAAGTAGTTTGGGTACTCTCATGTTGATTATGAAATCATTGTGAAATATGACTTTTGCACTACTGCATTTTGTTCATTAAAAGCACCCAGTTCTGCCACCCACAATTATAATGGTCTCTGGCCCAGAATTATTGGGTATGTGAACTTCGGCTATCTGCTGAAGGGGCTGTGACTCTTGCAGGAGCGCAGGAGAGCAGACCGAGCTTGTGTGTCAGAAATTGGGTTATCTAATAGACACCTAGCTGCAGTTTCCTTACCTTAGAAAATTTCCCAGGTGTCAGACTGGATCCTGAAACATTTGTTGAACAGTACTATTGCACATTGGTAAGTGGCGTTGTTAGGCTCTGCTTGGCCCCATCAGCATTGGAAGTGATGTGCGCGGTGTCTATATAGGCACCACCCCAGTGCGCTGACATCAGTTATTTTCTTTATTCGCCAGTCAGCCCTGATCCAGAGAAGGGCTATCCCCAGTCGCTTTTTGACTGACTTTTTTCTACTTTTTGATGAAGATTTTTTTAAGACTCTATCTACTAGTGTGCAGGATGCCCACCCTCCTTCGCGTGGATCTTCTGTTGCAGCAGGGCAGGGTTCTACACCTGAACCTGCGCACCCTCCTCCTTCAGACGTGGAGATTGAGTGGACAGCTGACAGCTTTTGAACTTCCACCTGAAGTCTGTGATGCTATTCTGGTAGTTTTGAAAGTAACTGACATCAGTGCATCAAGGTGGCGCCTGTTTAGGTACTGTGCGTGGATGATGCAGACGCAGGGTTAAATGACGCCACCTACCGGCATGCAAAGGCACTGCTGAAATCTTCCTGATCCAGTATGATGCCTGGAAATATTCTAAGGTAAGGAATCTGCTGCTAGATAGTCTCTACCAGATAAGACGTTACTGAAGGTAAGTGACTTGTTCTTAAGGTGGGTTTCTTTGAAAGTAATGCAACAAATTTAGAATTTGACCTTTGCCTCAGAGGGAAGCCAGTGTGTCTCCCTCCTGGAGGAGACCCGCCTTACTGTCGGTCGGTGAATTAGTTATAGTGGAACGAGGTATGGCTGTGGTACTCAATCAGGGTTGCGTTATTGAACCCTGTAAGTGAGATGATCACAGAATGGACTGCTGAATTTAGCTGGGTGACGGCTATAAGCGCTTGCACGCTTGAAAAGCGCTAAAAATTCATAGGTGAGTGAAGTTGTAGATTAGCAGATTGGGCAATTCTGCTGATGTAGGGGATGCAGGAAACTATATTGCCAAGTGTGAAACTCGTTGACTTACTCAGGAGGAATTTACTGCATCAGAATTACAGATGTTGTTTTTATATGCACCCAAATCAGTAATTCCAGGGACAAAATTAATGCACATGAAGTCCGATGCACTCGAATGTGGCTGCTGATGTCTTCTATTGGGCTAATTTGGTCAGACACGTATTTTCTTGTGAACCTCGCTCGCAAATTTTAGTTATGAGGAAATTTATGTTATTTTTTTACATGAGCAATAAATGGGAAAGAGGGTTTAGAAATAGTCTCAAGACTATTTTCATGAATCATCGTGTGGTTAAAATGAAACAAACTAGCGTGTTGCTATGTTAGAGTTCCCATGATTCGATTTTTTTTTTAATGAAATAGAAGTTTCAGTCTACTCGTTGAAATGGTGTATATTTGCTTCAGTGGCCAGGCTGCGTTTTAGAGTTGTTTTGGTTATGAATCACTCACACTGTGAAGGGTGGCCGCAAACCCTTTGAAGCTGGTTCACACTGGCACTCATTAGGATGCCCGGGAGCCAGGATGAGGTTGGTGAGGCAATCCAGATGGTCACTTCAGGGGTTATAAAGCAGAAGAGGTAAACATGCTTTAATTATGAAACATGGCATGATGTGAATGTATGACCAATGGATTTGTTGCGTGCCTATTTGGCAGCATCCACCCAAGTGAAGGTGTGATATTGAATCCCCGAAGCTCGAGTTATTATATTAATTGGTACATGCAAGGACTTGTGAATTTAATAGTCCAGTGGCAAGGAAACGGTATGTCATTTTTACTTTCAAGCCTGCAAAGCCTTTGCGATTCCCTTGCCAGTTTTTAATACGAGGATTGCATTTACGGCGCAGTAATCAAGAGAATTACGCGATTCAGAAAAGTCCTTAGAAAACAGACTTCTCTGTTCCCATTTCCACACGCACTCCGGTCGTTACACTGCTGTGAAGCATGTCTTTTGATCTCCCAACCAAGATACTGTTTTTCTTTAGTTTTGCATGTTCAACAGTTAACAGAATCAACTCTCACGTTTCTGCTTCACGAAGTCTTAAAAAACTTTGGCCCTTTTATATCAACATATTTCGCCTTCACCGTAGAATGGGTAAAATCTCTTGCTAATTCTACTCCTTTGTTTTAGAGCCTCGTTTACGCACAGCAGGTGCCCTCGGAACATGCCGTCAGGGCTTATGTTAAGCCGTGGTGTATGGTATTTTACTATATGGCACCTATGCCTTCTATAGGTTAAGCTCTTCTACAACCGACCTTACACCACCGTATAGCGTCACATAAAGCGCTCATTTTCTTATTTGAATTCCCTAGCCAGGCTGCCGAGAGAAAAGTAGTTTAGCATTAAACATCTGATGGAAGAAGGTGCGTAGCGCCCGTTGATAGAAGTTGTCTAGGTGGGACACTCCATGTCATAAACGTCTCTTAACACCAAAGCTCCTGCATAAAACCTATGTTTTTGCTAGGAGGAATGATCAGGTAATAATGTATGAGGCGCTTAGGACCTTGACAGAAACGTACTTCGTGCAACTATTCCTCGGGTGAACCAGGCCCATCAATTGCTACCCTCAATGGATCATTATCAGGATGAGGAACTTGACTTACTTTAAATGTGGTCTACTGAGGGAGGATGATCCTTGCTTTTGAAATTTCATCTCTCCATCAGGCCTCTGGTTTGTAATATTGGTAAAGTATTGGTTTCTTCAGGATATCATTGTGGGGAATGTCTGTAAACAGTACAGCTTAACCGTAAGGCTCCGCTCACCTGATTCCTGCATTGGGTTTAGTTACGGACACAGTGGAATGGTTTTAGGAGAGGGGAAGATTTGGAGCTCAAGAGAAATACCTTTTAGAACCTCCGAAAAATTACTAACTGCAGCCTGTACCAAATACAGCTCTGCTGATCTGTAAGAAAGAAGTCAACAAAACGTGGAACAGATGGTTTAAAACTACTTTGAGATATGCAAGGAAGGTATGTAAGAGAATCGACATGTAGTAGAGGGAATCTGGTAACAGTAAATGCAGGTTATTTGTAGAAAAGCTGTGGAAAAGGTATCTTCCCTGTCAAAAAGATGTATTTCAATAATTTAGATAAAACACCACTTTCAAATGGTTCTTGTATTGTGCATACTTGTTTTGCTAACATGAAACCATTATGACCTTGCAGAAGTTGTCAGGAACAAGCTAAACAAGTCCTATGACCAATGTATTGTCGCTATGCCTACTGTTCAGTCTGCATCTGTGATATTATTGTTCAGGAAACCTTGTCAATATTAGGGAGTGATAAATGGTCTTAGTTGCTATTGGATCACTGCCCTGGAGTCATTATTACAGACAGGGGCGGCTGATATGCAATGGCAAAGGAGCGTCGCCCCACTGGCAAAGAAGTGGGGTGGGGGAATGGAGTGCACTGAGTGCGCATGTGTGTTTCGACGGCCTAAGACAGTCGGCCAAACACACATGCGTACTTAGGTTTCTCCAGCCCTGTTGTGTACACTGCCGGGCTGGAGAAACTGCACACAGGCCCCAGGCTTGTGTCTGAGCGGCAGTCACTGCACTGCACTGCTAGCCTTAGTATGAAAGCAGCGCCAGGATTGCTGGGGAGCCTGTTATGGTGTAGGAAAAGAGGATGAGCGGGGTGGCAGGAGACGGCGGCGGCGAGTGGTAAGTCTTTTTTAAAACATTTTTTACGTTTATTCCTCCCCCCCCCTTTTATATTTGTGGTAGCCACCACTGCTTACAGCACACATTATCCTTTTAGTGCCTCCCTGAAAAGAGGAAATCCTAAATCTTTGAGTAAAGGTGTCATCAATGATTAAAAATCTGTATTTCATAATTGTTACCTGATTAGGGACAAATGAATATTCTTTTTTGTAGGCGTTTGTGAATTAACTGCTTTCACTTGTAATTACTGTACACATAGCATGCATTATTGTTCTCAATGAAATTCAGTCATTTGGCACATATCGTGTCTTGCCAATATCCATTATTTATCCATTATTTTATTTTCCTTTCAGTTTTATACATAATATGTGCCCTACTCTTAATCACCATATTGCATTAGTTTAAAAACATAATTACTGGGCCTTGTTAGCTTTTAAAAGCATTTGAATAAGTAGTAGGAAGTTAGTTTATAGCGACAGCACTCATGATTCTCTGTTGCCTCAGTCAAGGAGCCACAGTTCTTTGCTTGGTTTCTAAGTTTTGCTGCCACCTCTCAAATTGAGAAATCTTAGAAATGATTGTATGTGTGGTGTATATTTTGTATAAAATGGTAAGGAAAATAAAATAATAGATACATAACACATTGTGATCAGTCTTCATGTCTGCCACACTGCTGGATTTCTTTGAAAATAATCTGATCAAGAGGTAGATTAGGATGTGATTAATTTGTGCTATCCTTTATTCTGGATTGCCTGCTATAGTTTTGTTTGAAGTCTTCATCTGATAGAGACTTCTAGCAGCAGAGTCCTTACCTTAAAATTCACCCAAGTGTCAGACTGAATCTGGAAGATATTTTGTGAACGGTGCCCCTGCACACAGGTTGGTGGCATCAATCGGCTCCACATGCTTCATTGATGTTATCCGCACAGGTAGTGAAGACTGTGGCACCTATAAAGGCAGCAGCTATGTGTGCCAATATCAGTTCTTTTCTTTCCATGCCAGCCAGCATTGATCTGGAGAACAGATACGCCATCAGTCACTTTTTGACAGAACTTTTTTTGACGTTTTGTAGAGTCTTTTTTGGGTGTTCCTGGTGTGGCAGGGATCTCCTCAAAGAAGGCCGGCTTCAAGCCCTGCTGCGCCTGTCCGTGACGGATCCGCACTTTGTATGCTTTTCGTGCCGTGAGCGTGACCTCCGGTTGAACTATCCCTCAAGCTCCTGGTGGCTCAGCATGCTACGCAGCAATGTTTGTGGTCCAGGTTGAGAAGAAGGTCCCGGGAACCGTCACTGAGTCTGAGACCCTCGTCGTCAGCCACTCGGGTAAGTCCTGTCACAAGAAGAAGAAGTTGAAGAGATCTTTGACTTCACCTTGTCTGTCAGCCGATGAGATGAGGGAGCATTGTGCATCAAGGCCAGGCTCTGCGGTAGAGCTCTGCCAGCTCCGCCCCGCCCCTCCCCAACTCTCCTGAAGTAGGAGCGTCCCCACCTAACTGAAGGAATTCTATTAGGCCATGTGCCTCATTTTTGGGCGGGGCGCCCCCTGCGATGTACATTTGGGCCTGAGGGACTGGCTGGGGCCCCTTCCGGTTCTGTGCCAGAGGATTCGTCCCTGGTTCCGGTCGGACCCCGAGGATCTTTTTACTAGAACTGGACTGGCACTGGTCATACCACCTCAACCTTCCCTGATGCTGGTCCTAATGCCAACGCTAATGGCGACCACCGGCGGTGCCGCCCCTATTCTGATTCCCGTGACATGGAGCCATAGGGACTTTGATCTGCGCCGTTTGACAGCACCATCTGGAACCATGCCTTCCAGGTCAGAACCTGAGTACTATTTTTATGGGTTAGGACTCGGGGATGAATCAGATGATTTGCTAGACCCTGAACAATACCAGCCCTATGAAGAGGAACTGGGTGAAGCCAGTGGACTGGATACTTCTCCGGATACTGATATGCTTTCTCCCCCTACCGTGGCTATGGAGGAGGAAGCGTAAATCGCCATAGTCGTGCAAAAGGCGTCCGTGGTCCTCGACCTTAGGTCGCCCGTGGTGGTAGTCACAACTTAAGTCTTACACATAAAGCAGTGATATGGGAGAAAGAAGCTGTCTCTAACATTCACTCAGCTTCCTTTGTCCAAACACTAAAAACCAAAAGAAGTAAACCCTCATACAGTATTATTCCATGCCCTCTGAAATCTTTCTCAACAGACCCTCAACCCCTTATTCTACCCTCAGCGGTGAATGTTACCACCGTCTTGACAGAGGTGCTGCAACCAGGAGTCTCCCCCTCAGAACCGCTACTCCTGTTCAATGAAGTCCTCACAGATGTCTTTCTATGGACAAGGTCTAAACCCACCACAGCGGCTCATGTGAATACGATTATTGCCCGTCATCACTGCCCCTCCTAGGGGACTTAAACGTCCTCACCCAACACCGGACCTCAGAGAGCTTGTGGTCTAAGCCTCTACATCAGATGCATTCCCTACCACACCCCTGGGCAGGGAATCCAGGATGCTGGAAACTTTGGGGTTACAATATGTATTCTTCCACCAGCCTGGTGTGCGCTCAGTGAACACTGCATGCCTTTTGGGTCGGTAATCTCACACACTCTATGGGTCACCGTGGCGTAGGTGCTGCCAGTGGTCCTGGATGAGGCCCAGGCCATGCTCTGTCAGACTGTTGTCAATGGGAGAGATGCAGTGAAATTCACTATCCGTTGTGGACTCAACACTACCAACTCACTGGGCAGAGCAGTTTCTTCAATGGTGGCCTTGAGGCACCTCGCCTGGTTGAGGATGACTGACTTTTCGGGGGATGTCCAATAATCTCTGACAGATATGCCCTTTGATGACTCCCCGCCACCCCCTTCGGAGACGAGAAGGAATTGGTGCTAGAGCGCTTTAAGGACAGTTGGACTATGTCCAGGTCCTTAGGCCTTTCTGTGGCCCCATGTCACCCACAATCATACCTTTCGTTCCTTTTGTGGCTACGGAAGGTGCTTCCAGCTGTGCCAATACCCTCCAAGGAGCCGCACACGCTCCCAGGCCTCTTCATGGCTGAGGGCACGGTATCCACAGACCTCGTCGGTTGGGGAGCCAGTGGTCGGGACAGCACACCACCACCCTTGCAGCCGCAGCCTCCAAACTCTCCTAATATGCCCTCATGCCATCATTGACATCCAGTTGGTAGCAGGATTTTCCATCACATGCCCAACTGGCAGCCCATAACATCAGACAGGTGGGTTTTGCAGATCATCCAAAGGGCCTTCGTGACCTCCCCAACCCCCCCCATACCACCAACTTATGACATTCTGACGGAGGATCACCATTCACTTCTCTGCAGAGAAGCTGTCTTGGCCAAGGGAGCCAGAGAGGGTACTGACGCCAGAAGTGTGTTGGGTTGCTCCTCCTGCTACTTTCTTGTGCGAAAAAAGGATGTAGGCCTTCAATCTGTCCTAGACCTATGGCCCCTCAACTACTTCTTCAAGAAGGAGAAGTTCAGAATGCTCATGTTAGCTCAAGTCCTGTCTTCCCTGGACCCAGGAGACTGGATGGTAGTGTTGGTTTTGCAGGACAAATAGTTCCACATTCCCCACCTGCCTGCCCACAGGTGTTACCTGCAGTTCACATTCAGCCACAAGCACTTTCAGGTAGCCATGCTCGCTTTTGGCCCTACCAGCGCACCTCGGGTGTTCACCAAGGTGATAGCGATGGTTGCAACTCACCTATGGAGATCAGGAGTGCCAGTCTTCCCCTATTTCAATGACTGGTGGTTGAAGGCGGGCTCGCCCCAGGCTGTCGTCTTCCACCTTCAGACTATGGCTGACCTCCTGCACTCAATGGCGTTCACTATCAACATACCAAAGTCACACCTGACTGCCTCTCAGACGCTCCCTTTCTTTGGAGCTGTTCTGGACACAGTGCAGTTTTGGGCACATCCTCCTGAACGGTGAGTCCAGGATATTCAGGCTATGATACTGATGTTTCAGTTTCTATCCTGGGTTTCGTGAGTCGGACCCTGAGGCTGTTGGGCCTCATGGCCTCCTGCATCCTGCTGCTGACGCATGTCTGCTGGCATATTCAGGCTCTGCAGTGGGACCTGAAGTCCAGTGGGCACAGCATTATGGGATTCTCTCTGACATGGTTCAGATCTCTGAGAGAACTGCAAAAGATCTGTAATGGTGGCTAATGAACCAAAATTCGGTCAGAGGCAGACCCCTCTACCTCCCCAACTACATCTCACAGTGGTGACAGATGCGTCACTCCTTGGATGGGGCGGCCATCAGGAAGAGGTGGAGATCAGAGGACTCTGGTCTCGGACAGAATCAGGACTCCACATCAGCCTGCTGGAGCTCCAAGTGATCGGACTGGCACTGAGAGCCTTTCTACCCTCCATCAAGGGAAGGATAGTTTAGATGTTCATGGACAATACCATTGCCATGTGGTACTACAAAAACCAGGGCGGGATCGGGTTGTGGACACTTTGTCAAGAGTCCCTGCATCTCTGGAAATGGGTGGAACATCAGGCCATATCCCTTATGGTTCGACACCTAACAGTTTGTCCGAATGCCACGGCAAATAAACTCAGCTGGAGATGCCTATAAGATCATGAATGTCATCTCCATCTGGAGGTAGAGCAAGGTATCTTTCAGCAGTGGGGAGAGCCTTGGTTAGTTATGTTCGCCTCCACCTCGAATGGCCAATGTCAGCAGTTTTGCATGCTGAAGTTTCCAAGGCAGTTGTCACTTGGAGATGCTTTTCATCTCGAGTGGAGCGCAGGCCTACTGTACCCCTTTCCGCACATACCACTCCTGCCAAGGGTTCACAAGAAGATCAAGAACGACTGGGCCTAGTCATCCTTGTGGCTCCAGACTGCACACAGAGAGTCTGGTATCCTTAGGTACTGACCATTGCATCTGGTTGCCCATTCGGGAGGATCTTCGGTCACAGCTGGGAGGGGGGGATGAGGGGTTCTCCACCCAAAGTTGTCCAGTTTCTTCCTTCTTGAGTGGAGATTGAGCTATGACAGTTGACAGCTTCCAAACTTGCTCCTGAACTCTGTGATGTCATCTTAACAGCCAAGCATCCCCCCACCAAAATGATGTATGCCTGCCGTTGGAGAAAATTAATGGCATGGTGTTGATCCCCCTTTCTGCTCAGCTTTCTGAGTTTCTCCTTTTTTTTCTTCCTCTGGCCCAGCAGGGCTCTGCTCTGGGCACTCTCAAGAGCTACTTCTCTGCTGTTTGTTCTTTCCTGCAGTTGTCTGACCAGCCATCTCTCTTCAAGTCCTATATTGTAGATAGGTTTCTCATATCTTTCCCCCTTCACCATTTATCGTATCTCATCGGGACTTAATTTTGTCCTTATATTCTTGATGTGTGCTCCCTTTGAGCCTCTCCAGAATTGTCCCTTCAGGCTCCTTACAATCAAAACAGCCTTCCTTGTGGTGATTACATCTGCCCAGAGGGTGAGTGAGCTCCAGGCCTTGTCATTCAAGATTCCCTACCTCCCCATCTTCTCTGACACATTAGTGCTTCAGACAAATGCCTCCTTTCTTCCAAAAGTTGTCACTTCATTTCACATAGGCCAATCCTTCACCTTGCCTACTTTTTATGCTCCTCCACATCCCTCTAAAGAAAAGGAGCGACACCACTGTCTGGACCCAAAAAGAGTATTATTGTTCTACCTTGAGCAAACAAAAGAGTCTCAGATGGACGACCAACTCTTCATGAGGTATGTTCGAACAAAGAAAGGATGGGCCATGCAGAAGAGGACCATCTCCAGATGGGACGTACTCGTCATTAATATCTGCTACGCATTAGCCAAAGAGCAACCTCATGAGGGCTTGTGAGCCTTTTCCACCAGAGTTAAAGCTGCAACCACTGTGTTAGCATGTAGAGTTCCAGTCCTTTCTATCTGCCAAGCAGCAATGGGGGTGGCTTTGCACACGTCTTACAAAGCACTACTGCCAGGACAGTCAGGTCTGTAAGGAAAGGCACTTTCTTGTTTGGCCCTGCAGGACTTGCTTATCTGAAATTGGTCTGTCGACTCACTTCTGGGGATGGTATTGCTTGGGCATCTATTTGAAGGTAAGGGATCTGTGGCTAGAAGTCTCTGTGAGGTGAACAAGTTATTTACCTTTGGTAATGCCTTATCTGGTAGAGACTACATCTAGCTGCAGATTCCTTACCGACCCACCCATCTGACCCACTCTGCGAACGTATTTCTAAGGACAGGGCTACTTCCCTTTCAGGGCCCTTGTTTTCCACATCAGTGGTCAATGTTCTTCATGGCTCCGCGCATCAGGTATGGAAAGAAAGTGACGTCAGCGTGCCTCGATGGCACCTATATGGATGCTACGGACATCATTTCCAGCGCAGATGATGCAGGCGATGCACACAGAGCCAAACGACGCCACCTACCGGCGTTCATGGGTACGACTCATGAAAAACTTCCAGATCCAGCCTGACGCCTGGAGAAACTATAAGATAATGAATCTGCGGCTACTCTCTACCATATAAGGCATTACCAAAGATAAGTAACTTGTTCATTAAGTTTGTTCTGAATGAAAAGACCCACCAGTTAAGAGTTGTAACATTACTTACTATCTTTTATAACATAGGAAATTTGAGAGCTCAATTGAAGACAAACCGGTGGCTCAGGAACAGTAATGACTGGTATAGACCTTCTGAGCCAACAGTACTTGTCATTCTGTTTGTCTCATTTTAACTTAGAATATTCGACCCTCAGTGGGTTACATGTTCTAATAGCATAATAACCCTTCTGATAACCCTTCTGCCAAGGGCTGTGCCAGTTGTTAAAAGCACTCCCTCTTGTGATAGGCTCAAGCCATTGGCGAGGACACATGGTCTGTAACAACTAGTATAGGCCTCTGTAGCAGGCTATAATGATATAATAAAAAGTCAACCTGTCTTGTGGAGTATCTCAGAGCTTGACATTGCACATCTCACACTTTTCTTTGATATATACAAGCAGCTGCTTAATGAAGTCTTCAGATGGCATCAACTAGCGTTGTGGATGTTTGCCAATTATACTCATCTAGCAGTGCAACTTCAAGATCCATAATTGCTCAATGCTTGTTTTCGCTTGAATTTATAAAAGCAAATTTGCTATGAAGTTAAAAAAAGTTGAAGTATTGGTTATGGAAGGTGAGACTCATAACCCTCACCCCTGTTTACTTAAGGAGTCCCTGACATTTGTCAGGGACACTTGGAGAGCAGCCATAAAAACTGTAGCCTACAAAGAGATGGGATGAGATTTGAAAGTAAACTACTCTTCTTTAAACTGGTAATAGAGGCAGGTCAAAGCATCCAGTAACCAAAGAGGCTGGTCTGGAACATCACTTGTTTCTGCCCACTGGCCACAAAATGTAACTTGTCTGAGAAAATTCGTAAGATTAGTAGTCTGTGCCATTAGACAGCTTTTAAAGGTAGTGTTATGTGTGCATTATGTGAGCCTTAGCTTAATACAGAGAAGCGTAATCTAACTGCACTATCAGTTGCTCTGGTTATCTATGCTTGAGCAGTTTCAGTTTAAGGCTCTAATGCTGGTCCACAGAGCTTATTGAGGCAGGATTTCTAGCTATGTGCATCACTTCCGCACTCTTGGATTTTTCAGTCAGCATTGCATAATGAGCCTAAACCCAGGAGATATTACAGGTAAAGATGGTGAGTAGGATATTATTATTTCAAGTGGCACGAATTTAGTAAAACCTTCTTTCAGCTTTTAGAGCAGTGGAGGAACATCTCGCTAGATAAATCTAGATGGAGCCTCTTTAAAAATGTCTTTAATCCACATTTCTGGCTGGTCTCCTCCATGACTCCCTTGCTGAGGTAGAATCATTTTACATTTGTTCAATATAGTAACTTATTCCTGCAGCTTCTGTGACCGTAAGCACCCTCCTCTTTTCAAATCAATCACGACAACATAACAGATCAAATAGGGAATGCATTTTCCAGATAGCTTGCGGTGATAATTGCCCACTTGGCCATTATTTTAGTTTGTCCATTGTAAGGAAATGCCTCCTCGGCATGGTTACCCCCTAACCTTTTGCCTTTGCTGATGCTAAGTTTTGATTTGAAAATGTGCTGGGACCCTGCTTACCAGGCCCCAGCACCAGTGTTCTTTCCCTAAACTGTACCTTTGTCTCCACAATTGGCACAATCCTAGCACTCAGGTAAGTCCCTTGTAACTGGTACCCCTGGTACCAATGGCCCTGATGCCAGGGAAGGTCTCTAAGGGCTGCAGCATGTCTTACGCCACCCTGGGGACCCCTCACTCAGTACACCCACACTGCCTCACAGCTTGTGTGTGCTGGTGGGGAGAAAATTACTAAGTCGACATAGCACTCCCCTGAGAGTGCCATGCCAACCTCACACTGCCTGTGGCATAGGTAAGTCACCCCTCTAGCAGGCCTTACAGCCCTAAGGTAGGGTCACTATACCACAGGTGAGGGCATATGAGCACTATGCCCCTACAGTGTCTAAGCAAAACCTTAGATATTGTAAGTGCAGGGTAGCCATAAGAGTATATGGTTTGGGAGTTTGTCAAACACAAACTCCACAGTTCCATAATGGCTACACTGAAAACTGGGAAGTTTGGTATCAGACTTCTCAGCACAATAAATGCACACTAATGCCAGTGTGCAATTTATTGTAACATACACCCAGAGGGCATCTTAGAGATGCCCCTGAATACCAATTCAACTTCTAGTGTAGGCTGACCAGTTTCTGCCAGCCTGCCACACACCAGACATGTTGCTGGCCACATGGGGAGAGTGCCTTTGTCACTCTGTGGCCAGGAACAAAGCCTGTACTGGGTGGAGGTGCTTCACACCTCCCCCCTGCAGGAACTGTAACACCTGGCGGTGATCCTCAAAGGCTCACCCCTTTTGTTACCCCCAGGGCATCCCAGCTAGTGGAGATACCCGCCCCTCCAGCCACTGCCCCCACTTTTGGCGGCAAGGCTAGAGGAGATGATGAGAAAAACAAGGAGGAGTCACCCACCAGTCAGGACAGCCCGTATGGTGTCCTGAGCTGAGGTGACCCCTGCCTTTAGAAATCCTCCATCTTAGTTTTGGAGGGTTCCCCCAATAGGATTAGGGACGTTCTCTCCTCCCCACAGGGAGGAGGCACAAAGAGGGTGTAGCCACCCTCTAGGACAGTAGCCATTAGCTACTGCCCTCCCAGATCTAAACACACCCCTAAATTCAGCATTTAGGGGCGCCCCAGAACCTAGGAAACTAGATTCCTGCAACCTGAAGAAACAAGAAGGACTGCTGACCTACAAGCCTGCAGAGAAGGAGTACGACGACAACTGCTTTGACCCCAGCCTCACCGGCCTGTTTCCAACTTTGAAAACCTGCTCCAGCGACGCATCTGACAGGGACCAGTGACCTCTGAAGCCTCAGAGGACTGCCCTGGACTAAAGGACCAAGAAACTCCTGTGAACAGCGGCCCTGTTCAAAACCAGCTACTTCTTTGCAACAAAGAAGCAACTTTCAAAGACTGCACGTTTCCTGCTGGAAGCGTGAGACTTCACACTCTGCACCCAACGCCCCCTGCTCGAGATCCAGAGAACAGACACCACAGGGAGGACTCCCCGGTGATTGCGAGCCCGTGAGTAACCAGAGACGACCCCCCTGAGCCCCCGCAGCGACGCCTGCAGAGAGAATCCTGAGGCTCCCCCTGACCGCGACTGCCTGCAACAAGGGACCTGAAGCCTGGAATAAACACTGCACCCGCAGCCCCCAGGAGCTGAAGGAACCGAACTTCAACGCAGGAGGGACCCCCAGGCGACCCTCTGCCTTGCCCAGGTGGTGACTGTCCTGAGAAGCCCGCCTGTGCCTGCCTGCACTGCTAGAGTGACCCTCGGGTCCCTCCATTGTTTTCTACCTGAAACCCGACGCCTGCTTTGCACACTGCACCGGGCCGCCCCTGTGCCTCTGAGGGTGTGTTTTGTGTGCCTACTTGTGTCCCCCCTCAGTGCTCTACAAAACCCCTCTGGTCTGCCCCCAAGGACGCAGGTACTTACCTGCTGGCAGACTGGAACCGGAGCACCCCTGTTCTCCATAGGCATCTATGTGTTTTGGGCACCTCTTTGACCTTTTCACCTGACCAGCCCTGAGCTGCTGGCGTGGTAACTTTGGGGTTGCCTTGAACCCCCAATGGTGGGCTGCCTATGCCCCAGAACTGAGACTTGTAGGTGTTTTACTTACCTCCTAATCTAACCTTTACTTACCTCCCCCAGGAACTGTTGATTTTTGCAATGTGTCCACTTTGAAAATAGCTTATTGCCATTTTTACAAAGACTGTATATGATATTGCTTTTATTCAAAGTTCCTAAAGTATCTAAGTGAAGTATTTTACATTTAAAGTGTTTACTGTAAATCTTGAACCTGTGGTTCTTAAAATAAACTAAGGAAATATATTTTTCTATATAAAAACCTATTGGCCTGGAGTAAGTCTTCGAATGTGTGTTCCTCATATATTGCCTGTGTGTGTACAACAAATGCTTAACACTACCCTCTGATAAGCCTACTGCTCGACCACACTACCACAAAATAGAGCATTAGAATTATCTTCTTTTGCCACTATCTTACCTCTAAGGGGAACCCTTGGACTCTGTGCACACTATTTCTTACTTTGAAATAGTATATACATAGCTAACTTCCTACAGCCATCAAATGATAGTCAAAATTAGATCTAGGTTCCTGCCTGGCTGTAGGGCTTAGAGTAATAATTTAATTGAGGAGGCTGGTGATAAATTGAGCAGTCCTGCATTTGGAAGGGATTCTACAGTTGTCACATGAAGCAATGGCCCGCTAAAGGCTGAGATCCTCCCTGGGCCCTAATTTGACTGTAAGGACTGTATGATGTGCTTTCTAAAAAGTTAGTGAGTGATGTACTGAATCAAAACAATGAACAGAAGCCCACTTAAATGGCATAAAAGGCAAAAAATAAAACAAATCTATAGAGGAAGAAGATGGTACGTACCTCAGAGACTAATGATGGCAGCATTTGTTGTATATTTAAAAAATGACTGCCCTAAGTGATGTGAAATTGCCAATTACAGAGACCGAAGAAGAGTTTCAGGGGTTGATTCTGGGAGGGATCAAATAAAAGAAAAAATGATTTCATTACACTGCTTGCAAAGAAATTAATTTGTCCCCTGCGCCTTAGGAGACAAACAAATGGCACTGGTTTTATTGTGGAGAATTTAATAAAGTCAGGGTCAGAGGTCTGAAAGGAGGATGTTCGGTCTCAGATACTAGCTACTTAATACAGCTTTATACACATTGCCAAGGGCTATACTGGTAGTTAAAAGCCCTGAACCCAAGAACAGATCAGCCCTAAAACGAGGGAGAGGGCCTTTAACAACCCCGCAGTCCAAGGCAGAAGGCTGTAATGCTAGTAGACCATTCCACCCACCTGAGGTTCTATGCTCTAAATTAAAAAGACAGAAATAGAAAGACAAATATTGAAATATTGGACCAGAAGGTCTGTGCCAGCTATTCCATTTCTCCTAACCGTTCCATTGAGCTCTTAACATCCCAATGTTATAATATAGCCTTACATCCCAGTTCCAAGTGTTAGACGTGTTGTACAAAATAAAGCCCTGTAACCTAGTACGTCTCAGGCGTATAGTTAAGGTGAAACTCTATAACAACCAATTAGTATAAAGGCAGAAGGGCTGTAAGATTATTAGAATATTCCTTCCAATGTGGGTAGAATGTTCTAAATATAACAGGGAGAAATATAAGCAGAGACATTTGATTGTTGGAGCAAAAGTCCTACACCAGCCATTATTGACCCCACAGCCACTCCATTGTCTGCAGTGGAACTCCCAACATTCCAATGTTCTACTTATTTGTGACTTCATGGAGACATTCTTACCATTACGAACAGAATTGAAGTAATTAAAGTGTAGATAGATGGTCATGCTGGGTCAAGGCAGTCTTTACTGAGACAACTGGCTGTCCGTTTATTAAAGTAGTCAATAACGAGTGCACGGAGACATTTAGCAGAACTCCTTAAATTAAATCATTAGACTATATCAAGACTTTTCAGTTGCAGGTAAAAAATGCAATATATTTAGTCAAATGGAAAAAGTAGCTCTCAAGCTTCATTTTCAGTCTGTTGGCAGTGGTAAAAGTATCTTGCACAGTACAGAGGGAAAAAGATATACCTAATATTGCTTGGTAATAAAAGAAATAGTTGTGTTTTGGTGAAAAAAACAGTAAAATGCTTAATTGGTTACATATTAAAAAAAAAAAAAGAAGATAATGAGATTTAGTCACGATTATTTGTTGGTGGTTCTACATTAATATTAGTGATTGTAATGAATTTTAAGATATTTTCAACATGTCAAAAATACTATCTATTCCTATTGTTTGATGCACTTTATTTGAGAGAAAATCATGAAAGATATGAACAGTGCTAAAGATAGATGAAGTGGAGTTACATTTTCTATACTTCCTTTAAAAAAAAAAAAGTGGTTTTTTTTTCTAACACAAATACAAAAAAAATAAAAAATAAAAATATATACAATGAGTCACAACTTCGGTGTAGGAATATGCACTGGAAGCTGATCAAATAATAAACAGTATACACAGCATAGTAAGTAATAAGTGGAGTCATAGCTGCCGAAATGAGGTACATATGCCAACAGTATATGAATTCTGAGTAATAAACATGAAGTATACAAGAAGATAAAGTGAGCCAAACTAGGGCACTGATGAGTTGTGTTAGCCGTCGTGAGCAGATCTGAGTTGTTAGTACTAACAAGCAAGAACGAGAAATACAAAAACCTCTCCTCTGCACATGAGGCACACTATGTCGCATATACCTAACAGCCATACAATCAGCACGAAATGTAAAGGGTCTGTAGCCAATGGTGGAGGATTCCAAGCCCCGTTGTGAGGGACTCCCCTGTCTGTTGTGAGAGTGCCAAAGGGTGTGAAGTGTAGCTGGTTGATGGAGGGGACGCAGGAGATAAGGTATGTTAGGATGTCGTAGCCTCTGGACTGTGGGGTTTTCTTCCACTGGTAGCAGGTAGTCACATAAGAGCTACCAAATGTCCTTTGATCTAGAGGTGGTGAGGGTTGTAGGGATGCGTACAGCTCAATGGTAGCGACACAGTATGTTAAGCTCTGGAGCCAGTTCTTGACCGTGGATGGGCATTTGCTACCCTAGTAAATAGAGGCATCACATTTGGCCAAAGAGGAGAGCCATTGCAGAGTAGCATCTAATGCTTTTGAGGCAGTCCTCTGTGTTGCCGAACAGTGCCATGAGCGGGTCAGGGTTGGTGTCCGTCATCTGGGCCAAAGTGCAAAACACCTCTCTCCAGTAAGAGGCTATGTGTCTACAAATCCATGCCATATGTATAATGTCTGCACCTGCTATATGACATATAGGGCAGTCAGATGGTCTATTTTGATCAAACCTGTGCTGGTCCTTCGGACTGGCATAGACACGCCTCAGGAATTTAAAATGGATACATTTATGAAAATGGTTAGACAATCCTACTTGGGTTTGTGCACAGCATGCGTGCCACATAATATTCATCAGGGGGCACCCTAGATCTCCCTCCCAATATTCCTTAAGTTTTACATTGTGCGTAGGGAGTAATGCCGTGATACAGTTTTGACATCAGTCGGCTACCACCACTCTCACCTATTACTAGGGTGAGGGGAGAAAACTTGTTTGGTGCCCATGGGTAAAATGGAACAGTATCATGCAACGCTCCATGCATACAGAGCATAATAAAACAGTCCATGAGAGTAGCATTAGTGAAGCAGGTGTCAGTGGAGTTTGTAATGGCTTGGCCATCTGGGAAAAAGTCCCTGAAGGTGCGACTGTTATATTTCATTAAGGTATGTTTCACCAGGGTGTCTTGCGTAATCGGGAGCTAGTGATTATCGTATAACACTAGTGATGGTGAATATAGCATTGAGCCCCCCCAGTTTACGTTGAAGTTTCCTCTACGCCCAACATGTGGTGGATAGAGGTTGTATATCCTTAGGATCAAGAGGGATTCTCTGGGGAAGATAGATGCCAGGAGGATCAGGGTGGCTAAGTCATTTTTGGGTTTGGGATAGGGAATTCTTGCGTCCATGTGGAACCAGTGGTACGAGTACTGGCATTGTGCCGCTAAGCAGCATATGTGTGGATTTAGTATGCTGAATCTGCTGAATCTGCCACTCTCATACGGAAGCACTAGTGTGTCCCAGCCGATGCAAGGTTGCTTACCGGCCCAGATGAGCTTCAGATGCAGGCTGTGCAGTGTGGTGAATAATGCGTTAGTCAGGGGATAGGAATATTAACAAAAGTTAAAGAAACCTGGGGAGGACCACCATTTCTATTATGGATATACACCTGGCTGTGGACAGGTTGTGGCTTATAGCCAAAGTCATAGCCTGTTGCAAAACCCTGAGAAAACCAAACCTTCCTTTGAAAGTGAATTAGCCACCTTGATGATGTCTGGGCATGTGCCCATGTTAAATAGTTGTAATACAGTGACATAAATATATTCTAAGTGACTAGGATGTTTATAACTGGTGAATGTTTACTTTCTGCATTTTAGGTTTTTGTAAGTTGTATGTCTTTACAACGTATGCCATTACTATGTATGTAATGCAATGCTTTCACCTTTACATCATGGTGCATTACATCATGGATCTTTGCCACACAGACACACATTTTATATATTTCTATAGAATTATGTGTGCGCACACACAGGTGTTTTATGTGTATATATATGTATATATAAGCACTTGAGAACAGCATATCCTTCCTGCACCAAAGCGCCAGCGGTGCTGATCATATGACGCTCGCCACCGCGTCTGTTATTCCATACTCTCTTCCCACAATACGGAAGGACGGCACTCCACGGGCATTGAAAGCAAAGTAGTTTATTTACACACAGGAACGCGTTTCAGCGTCACCACCTTTAACAACCTGGTGATCGCCATCTTGGCTTCTCTTATATATCATGTGATCGCGTAAAAAATCGCAAAGTACAAATTCTTCTTAACTAAATTCCAAAACATTATATAAAAAATCATGATGAATCATAATAAATGCTACTAACTATAATGCATGTCTGTCCACGTAACATGTTCTCCTAAAATACGAAACTTTTCGTTTAAACCGTCCTGAACTGAACATAACAATGACTATGGACATAGAATAGAATTAGTCTGCTGCCTCAATAGAATAACAGACGTGATCATTTTATACAAAGGTACTTCGATCATATTAATCAATAGGTGAAACATGTTGAATCAATGTTTTCTGCTTACTTGGGCATATATTACAACACAAAACTTGTCATTATCGATCATATATAATACGCATTATCATGCTGTATTATCATGAAATACAAAACAGTCCATCTCTCTGATTAGGTAGTTATAGTTAGTACCAGGTTTCGTTCGGAAAAACATTTTTTTGATTGATGATAAACAAGTTTTTATTAGTTAATTAAAACCATAAACTTTTCCTTCCACATAAAAATTTAACAGAGCAATTATAGTGTAATAAAGCAATTACAGATCTTAAGTTTAGAATGAAATGGTATATAAGATTTGCTTCCACATAAAAATTTAAAAAAGATCTTACTTAGTGCTATAAGGCATTAATAATAATAGGGCGACAAAACAATCTTTGTGTAGATAAGGCAAATACAGCGAAAAAAGAAAAAAAAGTCCTGTGTTTAAAATGAAATGATATATAAAATTTCCTTCCACCTAGAAATTTTAAAAGAGAGCAGTAATAGACCAATGAAACGTTAGTAAACATAAGACAAGGTGGGAAGAGACCTTCTATCGATTTTATTTACCCCTACTTAAGTCTGATTGTTAGTACCAGACTTTATTGCAGCACATGCTAAGCAACCCAAATGAACTACCTAGAAGCCTTCCCTTCTTTAAGATGGTCAGAGTAGGTTATAGGGATTTTGTTATCATTTCCGACCTCTATATGACTTGGTTATCTCGAGAGGCTGTGATTTTGAGTGAGAAAATCTCCAAAAATTGAACCAGCCTAATGTTCAATATTGTATTTTGAGGGTTAAAAGCTGCAATTAATGCATGTCTGCAGGATCTAACTCTTAAATCGTTTAGTTCTTTTTTCAGTAAGAGTCTCCTTTCAACCGCCAAAGCTGGACAAATGCAGACCACATGCACCAAGTTTTCATCTGCTAGATGACAAAGGCGGCACTCCTGGGAGCCTACTTGCCGCTCCTTCTTCCAGTTTGGCATGAGGTCTAATGTTGGGACTTCGCCCAGCCTAAGTCTGAGAAAGGATTGCTTTATTTTCCGTGAGTAGGAGCCAGCCATCAGTAGTGATTCTTTAAACGTTTTGTAGGAGTTAAGGATCAACCAACTATGCTCCCTTTTGGTCAATGAGACTCTATCTTCTAGCCAGCTCTGTAATTTACTTGCTTTACTCACGGCTTTATTAAAAACGGGGATTGGTAGAGACCGGTCCCATACCTCATCTAATTTTAAAAGACTCTTACTTTTTTCTAGATACTTTATGTAGTTGCAGTTCCCTTTTTCTAGGATAATTTCTTGCCAGACTAGATTGGCTAAAGACCCTATAAGAGCGCGGCTCAATTTGTAGCAGCATTTAATATATGCCGCGGGTCGGGCTAACGACTGTTTGACCAGCATGAATTCCAGTCTGACCTGGGCTGACGAAGCACGCCCAGGGAGCCGAAAAACGCGCTTATAGGTCTTTATCAGAAGCTTATCCAGTAGACCTACTTCCATCCCCCTCATTATTTCGGTCCCATAGGTGATAGTTGGAAGTAGTTTCGTTCTTATTATAGCTGTTAATGGGTTCAGAGCATGACCACAGATTGAATTTGCTAGGTTACAAAAAGCGTAAGTAAGGGCCTGCGTCTTGTTTTTTATTGCTTCTTTTTGTGGCGTGAAATTACCTCTAGCGTCCACCACAAATCCTAGGTATCTATATGATGTTACTTCCTCTAGGCTTTTCCCATTCATATGCCATTTACATTGGCTGGTTGGCCTGCGGTTTAAGGTAATCATTTTAGATTTTTTATGATTGATTTCTAAATCATTAGATCCAGAATATTCTTCTAATGCCTTTAACAAATTCTGCATGCCTATTCTGGTGCTACTGATTAATAGTAGATCATCTGCATATAGCAGATTGGATACTTGTTGACCGCCCAATGAGGGAGAGTGGGATGAATGACCATTTAACTTGGTGGGGAGATCTGCTATGTACAGGTTGAAGAGTGTTAGGGCCAATACACAGTCCTGCTTCACACCCACTGTTGTTTTGACTGCCCTGGATAGGTGAGAGCCTTCCCCCAATTTAACCTTCACCCAAGTATCAGAATATATCATTTTGATGGCATTTAAAATAGGATGTGGCAGCCCCCACAGTAATAGTTTGGCCCACAATTTGCCGCAGGAGACACAGTCAAAAGCAGCTTTAAAGTCAACAAAACATAAATAGGTTGGAGTCCCCTTTGCTTTTGCTCTGTTCATGATCAGACCTAGCCCCATAAGATTTGTTAATGTTCTTTGGTGCTAGGAAGCTGGTTTGATTAAAGGGCAGAATATTGTTATCTGTAATCCAGGCTTCTAGATGTTTTAGCAGACAGCAGGAAAAGTACTTGAGGTCAACGTCTAAAAGAGCAATTAGTCCGTAGTTGTTTGGGGAGAGCGCGCTCCCACCCTTATATATGGGGTGGATTATTGAGCCTTTCCAGGATGCCGGGACGCTGCATGTTGTGAGCACATCATTGAACATTGCAGCTAGGAAATTGGCCCATCTTTCTGTTTCTTGTTTGAATAATGCTTGCGGTAAGCCATTAGGGCCGGTGGCGCAGTCCGTTCGTGACTTTCCAATAATTTTTAAGAGTTCTGGTGCCGTAATTTTCAAAGCTTCATGGACGTTGGGTTCCCAGCCAATCATATGCCCCTGAATTTGAGGGCCTTCTTCGTTGGTCAATTCTTTTAGATGGGACTTTAAATGGGATACCTATACTTCCTCTGTAATGTTTGCATTATTGCCTGCTTTTGCACCATTGTCTATTGTATTGATGATTTTCCAAAATCTTTTGGAATTAGATGTTTTGGTCGCAAAATGTAGTTTGGCCCACAGGACCTCCTGTTGGCCTTTTTTAATGGTCCATAGATCCCTTTTATACAATTTCCTTTGCTCTCTCAGAGTGGTCAATATTGATACATTATCTGGGCATTTACGCAGTGATCTTAACAGTTTACCTACGGCTGCTTTCCTTTTGCGCACTGGCAGCGGTAAACGTGAACTTTGGAGGTGATTCACTTGTGCTCCCTTTCTCGTGTTACTTAAAGAATCTTTTTTTATGAGGTCGAGGGCAAAATTCTCCCAGACTGTTGTCAACTTTTCCCCACTTGTGGTCAATGATTCTAACTTTCGTAGGGCCTCTTCTGCCTGACTTTCAATGGTATCAGAGGACCATTTGAGTCGCTTTAGATTTTCGGTGTCCAATGCCCCGTTTAGGGCTACCACTTTATCCGGTTTTTGTAGTGATGCACAGATTCCAAATACCTGTGGCTTATGATCACTCTCCGTGCGGTCCATGATGATAAAAGAGTTTACTAACTTATATGAGGCCGGGGACACCAAAGTGTAGTCTAAATAGGAGACCGATTTCCCGGAGAATCTTATCCAAGCCGGTGGAATATCGGGGCACTTCCGTCCGTTTAGCACGAAGAGGCCTACTGATTCACAAGTGCGTATAAAATTCTCCCCTATTTTGTCTTTCCTGAGTTTTTTTGGGAGGGTTTGGATGGGCATTCTTGCCACTGTTTGAATGTGGTCTTCACTGGGGTTGTGGAATAAGCCGAGATTGAAATCACCCGACATTAGCCAGAATGCTGATTTTACTGTGCTTTTTATCCTTAATAGCTGAGTTAACACTTTGTTTGCTTCCATTTTTTTTATTTTTGGGATTGATGTATATGTTAGCCAGAATCAATGGTTCCTGTGTGTTTTTCCCCCAATCGTCCAGCCGAAGTATTTGAGCGGGTTGGTCTTCCTCCTTATGCTCACAGATTTTTACCAAAAGGCACGTACTGACGTAGATGGCTAGGTCTCCCTTCGGCCTACCGGGCCTATTTGTTTTCATTGCTGGGCTAAGATATTCCATGAATCTGATTATCGGTATTGATTCCATTGCCCAGGTTTCCTGTAGGAATAAAATGTCGAAGGAACTGAAGAAATTTATTACTGCAGAATCCTCCAGTTTTGCCCGTAGGCCACCGACGTTCCAGGAGCAAATGGATAGTGTGCCGTGTGCAGGTTGATCCTTACTTATTCAATTGGTGCCCATCGGTCTTAGAGATAAATTCATCGCTGCCCATTCCCTTTCCGGATATATTTGTTGACCCAAGACCACTCTTTCCCTCCCTTCTTCTCTCCATACTTGGACTGTCAGCGGGTGATTAGGTGGACTTTTCTCACTGGGCTTTTCTTCAATGGGCCTGCTGGCCTGATGTACTCCTTTCAAAACCGGCCATGTGCCTTTGGGATTTCCCAGGAATTGTGAGGCTAGTAACGGAGTTGGAAAGCGCTCTCCTTTGTAGATGGTCACCTCAATGCGCCAGGCTTTCAATAGGTCCTTTCTTTTCAAGATCCGCTTTGGGTTATCTGGTGCCAAGAAGATGGTGAGTGTTGGATCCGTGTGTTGGTTGCCTCTTGCTTGAATAAATGTTATTGCTGCGAGGTCCTCCGAGGCTACAAACTGGAGATCCGGTAAGGCTTTTATGATTCTTAAGATAGAAGAGCGATTAAGAATGTCTGTGGAGGACCTAGAGGTGAATTCGGGAATCCAGAGTAACTGGAGAATTGACTCCTGGGTATTCGTGTCTGTTATAAGTGACTCATTTTGCTCTATGTGCCGGTTTTGCTCCTTATACCCATCTTCCCACTGACCCGTGGCAGTCTTGTGTCCCTTGCTGCCCACATTAACCTGAGTTAGTTGGGGGGGCAGCGCAGGCGCGATGGGTTTTGGTTTTGTACTCTGCTGGCCCCTTGTGGGGCTTGGTCTTAAGTTCGTTGATATCCCAATTGCTGCGGGTGGCCTCAGAGGGGACTTTGTTGACTGGGTATTGTCTTGTGAGGCGGGGACTGTTATCACATCTACTATTCTGTTAGAGCATGTATTTATGTGGGTAGTAATGTTTCTATTACACCCTCCATTTGACGTAATGTTTCTATTACACCCTCCATTATAGTAAAAAAAAATTGACTTGACTATATCTTTGGCGTCGTTTGACGAATCTTTACAATTTTTTTTTTTTTAAAGTGTGCAAGTGATTCTTGTTGCGCATGGAAAGTTTGGGGGTTATCTGTCAAGTGGGGCCTGGGAAAAGGGGATGGGGGGGTTTCCCATGTTTATTCCCAAAGGAGTTTAGAACACGACTACAACCCGAATGCTGGCCGGAATTACACCAAATTTGACAGAAAGCTAGACTTTGCTCCACATATTGTTCATTTTGTAACTTGGTGTAAATCCATTCAGCAGTTTAGGGGAAATTAAAGGGAATCCAAATGTATATAGCTGGGCAGAGCCTAATCACAGATCTCATGGTGAGATCTGATTGGCTGTCAGCACTTTAAACAGAAAGTGCTGGCAGCCATATTGGGACCAATATACGTGATAGCACCCCACTGAAATGCATTGTAGTGAATCGCAGGTTTTGGGGGTCACAAAAAGGAGAACATTTAGAGGGTGATAACAAATTTTAGTTAAAATATAAATATTTTGTTAATGGTACCATAACAATTTTAGGAATTGTGATGTGTTCTAAGGTGATTTCACGTTGCTGGGAATTCATTAATCTGTTTTCTCATGATTTTCCCATAGAAGTGATGGAATGTGCTCCAGAAGCTAAAATGAGAGCAGATTTTCTGTAAATTCACACTATTGTACTCAACAGTATGAGAATGAAATCTGACATTCTTAGTAAAACATATACTTCCAACAGGAGCAGGCTATCAGTTGATTCCCTTGTGTTCTACTGCAGCCACGCAGAGTGTTCTGAAGAACGAGAGTGCCAACAGTCTTACTTATGACAAAATTGTGGCATGCCTGAAGCCATCTTGATTGAGTCAAACATTTAATTTAGAAAGGAACAAAAGGAGGGGTTCATTTTGTCATATAAATTGTGGTTAGTGCTGTAGGGGAAACTGCCTTTACAACAAAGGTTGAAACCTGCATGCCATTACCACACAGGTTTAACCATAGATGCGATTACCATGCATGCCTTTGCAACGACTATGCCTTTACCACGCATTTTGTTGTAAAGGAATGAATGGTAAAGGCATATTCACTGTAAAGGTTTTACTGGTAAGTATTACTTAGTGGCGGTCTCCCCCAGGTATTTATAGTTAAGACCTAGTTTCTGTAGAAAAAAGCTGTTTTTGATTTGCCTATATCTTTGATGGTGGTGAACGTATTGTCACAAAGTTTTCCCAAAAACTTTTACGCTCACTTCAGTTGCTGTCCAGAAAGTTTTGGGGTTGTCAAGCGGGGGCAAAGAAAAAGGGGGTTCCCAAAACCAATCTGTAGGGTTTTTGAACAGCAGTAGTGCCGAGACCACTGGACGTAATTACACCAAATTTGGGAGAAAGGTAGCTCTTTGTCCAGAAAGAGGCCTTTTTGTTATTTGGTGTCAATACATTCAGTAGTTTTAGAGAAATTAATGAACATCCAAATGTATATATATAGTGACGCAAAGGATTAGCAACCCCTTCCGATCTTGTGCTGAGATCTGATTGGCTGGCAACACTTGAACAAGGAAGTGTTGGCAGCCATGTTGGGACTGTGGGGCTCAGCTTCAGCCGAGTCCCAGAAAAAAGTGTAAAGAAAAAAACCAAAAGGGCCCATGGTAGAGTTACCCTGACAGCTTAGCTCTGGTGCTAGGGACCCCCTCCCCCTGGCAGTAAAAAAGCATTTCTTTAGATTTGCAGCAGATCTGGCAAAAATTAAAAATTAATAAATAAAGTGCGGGCTTCGGCGCTTTGTCATTCTCAAGCCCCCGGCTGAGCCAGGTCCTCAGTGCATTGTTAAGTTCAGTGCAGGGGGGCCGTGGGAACTGCCACCTCCCTGGGGCTATAATTAAATTCAGTGCAGGGATGTGCGGCCGCAGCCCCGGGGACCACCACCTCCCTGGGCCATAATGTAATTCAATGCAGGGGGCCACGTGCCCCCTGCAGTCCTGGGGACCACCACCTCCCCGGGGCTATAATGTAATTCAGTGCCGGGGCAGCATTACACACCTCCCCCCACAGCGTTGGGGACCACCACCTCCTCGGGGCTAAAATTATGAACAAGGCAGGCCGCGAGTTATAGTTACCATGCATGCCTTTGCAACGACTATGCCTTTACCACGCATTTTGTTGTAAAGGAATGAATGGTAAAGGCATATTCACTGTAAAGGTTTTACTGGTAAGTATTACTTAGTGGCGGTCGCCCCCAGGTATTTATAGTTAAGACCTAGTTTCTGTAGAAAAAAGCTGTTTTTGATTTGCCTATATCTTTGATGGTGGTGAACGTATTGTCACAAACTTTTCCCAGAGTACTCGTAAGTTTATCATTTTTTATTTCTAACTTTAAATCTAAAAATTCAATTTATTTTCTATGTATCTGTGATGTTAACCTTAGATTCATCTGATTTATATTTAATGTTTTAACAAACTCTAATGCCTGATCTTCATTGCCACTCCATATAGCAAACATATCATCAATAAAACGTACCCATAACATTACATGTTCTTCAAAAGCCTGCATTTCATAAACTATTTGTTCCTCCCACCAACCAAGGAAAAGCCCTGCATAACTAGGGACAAAACAAGTCCCCATAGCAATCCCTTGTAGTTCTTTATATACCTGATTGTTGAATATAAAAAAAGTTGTTGGTTAGACAACACTTCATCATATATAATAGCATTTCAGTGTGTTGTAAATACGATAATGATCTTGCCCTAAGAAAATGCTTGCACGCCTCAATACCTAATTTATGTGGGATACACGTGTATAAACTCTCAACATCCAATGTCATAAGTAAAAAGTGTTCATCCCAAGGCATTTCGTGAATCTTTTTTAAAAAGTCACCAGTGTCTTTTATATATGATGGTAATGCCTCAACAAATTGTCTTAAAAAGAAATCAATATATTTAGATGTATTTTCCAACATACTACCCTTAGAAGAGACAATTGGTCTCCCGGGTGGAGTAATAGGGTCCTTATGTAATTTAGGTAGCAAATATAACACTGGCAATTTGGGATGGGTACATTTTAAAAATAAATACTCTTCCTTAGCAATAATCTGATCATATAACCATTTATTTAGTTTGTCTCCATATTTCTTATTGGCCACAAAGTACAGATTTTTACATGTCACCTCATATTTTCTTTTATCGCTCAACTGTCTTAGACCTTCTTCCAAATATTTCGGCACAGGCCATATTGCAACATTCTCGCCCTTGTCAGAAGGTTTAATGACTATATCTTTATTCTTCTCCAAATCCTGAATACCCTGCAACTGATCTTTATTAAGATTATAATAACCCGGGCTAGTAGTCTTCCTTTTATTTAATCTTTTGAAATCACCAATGACACATTTTTCAAAAATATCAATTGTTGCTGGTGTTACTTGGGGGCAGAAGATAGATCTAGGTTTAAAGACATTAATAGCTGCACAATCTAAGTTTGTCTGAAAACCTTCCCTTTCCAAACAGGCTTTAGGATCACTGACTCAGCCCTCCTTACCCACCATCTGACCCATCACTTGAAGTGTGTCAATGTCCGCAATTTGTAACGAGGATAGAGTTGTCTGTTTGTATTTAGGTTGTTGCTGCATAGGTGCTTTAGTGGCAAACCAGTACTTGAGCTTCAATTTCCTTATAAAATAGAATAAGTCTATTCTACTACGCGTGTAGTCAAAAAATGTTGTGGGACAAAAAGATAGACCAAAAGATAGTACTTTTCTTGTGTCTTAGATAAAACAGTATTCGATAAATGTACCACTGTTCCCCTCAGGGGTTCACGGCTGTTTGGCCCCTCGTACGAATTCCCCACACACTCTTGATGTCTCTTTGACGTACTCCACTCCATGTCTTGTTTCTCCTCTGCCTCCTTTTCCACGAGCTCTGAAGCCTGTTGCGCCTCTTCCGCATTGGCCCTTCGCTCTTCCCTGTGTTAGCAGGTTGAAGTCCTTTAAAATGTGGGATTTTACTCCCTCTGGTTCTGATACATTAGAGACATCACTTTCACTATTCTCACTCTCAGTTGTATCTGCCAGAGTCTCCTCATTTGCACTTGCCGCTGCTCCACTTGCTAACCTTTTACTTGTACCTGGTTGTTGATGTTCCTTATTATCAACGCTATTCCTTAAATATTCAAATTTACGTGCAAAGGTCAAAATCTGAACTCTTTCGTAGTCACCTTCATCACGTTGGAATTTCCGTTCCGCACTCATGACATCTTTCAGCATGCCATTGATAATGTTACTGTAACATTTGCAGTAAAATTATTGATGAGATAACTGTGCATGGCGGAGGCGTGAGTTATAGTTACCTTGGGGCATGAGTTATAGTTACTTGAAATAGCTCTAACTATAATAGCTGAATTTTTATGATTTGGTACTAACTATAATCTCCCTGCAACCTTAGTTTTTTTTTTAAGTGGAACATATATATATATATATATATATATATATATATATATATATATATATATATTGCTGCAATGAAACATGAAGATTACAAAGTGGTATCCCAAAATGTCTTCCAGGGCTGGCACCTTCTATGGTATAGGTTTGTTTTCAAGTTTTTTTGTAATTTTTATTTATAGTTTACTTATGTAGTATCGGCATAACCCAAGAGGGTTTCACAGTGCTGTACAACATATAAGATTTTATTTACATCGAGATGCGAGAATACCATTTGCCGAACAATAAGTAATATGCATTTTGTTTCTGGTGTACTACAAGAGTACAGAACAACGTGTATAAAATAGATTGGTGATATACATTTGCACAAAGATTGTAAAGTGGTTTGATACATATTAGTAATGTACGTGACAGTACCCCCTAGAGCGTACCTCTCTACGCAACTAGTAGAGTTTGAACATAACCATTTGAAATATGATTATTTATGATATCTTCAGTGTCGGTACTGTAGGTTATGAATACAGTAGATAAATGACAAAAAGGTTTACTCATAAACAATGTTATACAAGTAATTTGCATTTCATATCTGAGTAGTCAAAAACATGAGTCGAGGCTGTGAGTGGATTTTTTGTGATAAAGAACCGCAACATGTTTATAGATTAAAAGCAGAGTGCAGAAACAGAATTTTGAAGAGAAACCCTGCTGGGACGTATAGAGCGTCTTGACTAAGTACTGAAGAAATTGATAAAAGGTTCACAGGAGTTCGGAGGAATCACTCTAAATAAAAACACACCAACGTCTGTTTTCATTTCAAGTGATCAAGTATTTGTTAATGAACCGATTTTGAGAGGTTTCTTGAAGACATTGAAGATGGAGACATTTCCAGTATTGTTAGGGAGAGCATGAGACATGTAATTCATGAGCTCTTTATACTTCTATGATGTCTACATCCATCTGAGTCAGAAGTATATTTTGGGTGCACTGCCACCTTTTTCCCATTGCACACCATTAACTGGGCTCTCCCTGGCAGACTAAGATATTGCCTCTGGTTAAAAAAAATGTGTTCTTCGCAGCGCAGGTGCCTGCATTGTGAACAATAAATTAGTGAAAGGAGAACCAGATGGTTGAGGCTGTCAGTCTCCCTTTCACTGCAGGTGGTGATTTTTGCCTCTCTTTGAAGGGGGAGCATTGATTCCCCTGCAGGTAGTCTTTTTCCAGCTAGCTATTGTGTGTTTTACGTATTGGGAAGCACATGTTCAATAGTTTGTCCTATAGAAAAGGCACTTCACCAGATTAGAAACAGAGCCGGGTACAGTAACAGTATAACTATCTTACGTGATAACTCTATCAGAGTGATTATGATTTTGCGAAAAGATGAATTCAAGTTAATGCGCTTTGTCTGAACTTTTGCATCTGCCACTTTTATTTGACTCCTATGATGTATACTGTTTTACAATGAAATGTCAAAATATTTTTTTAAGAGCCAATTATTATTTTGTTAAAGTCTCTCTTCAGTGTAACATCTCCACAGATGTAAATATAGGGCTGTCAGAAGAAATCTTCACTGTTAGCCTTGTCTATCCTTTGAGTTACCATACAATGAAAATTGTAGGGTTATCCCTTCCTCTCTGCACCCTAAATCCTACCAGTGTAAGGTTGTGATCTCTTAGATTAATTATCAGGATTTTCACCCACATGAGGACAGGAGCAGGCAACAGTCAAGGCCCCGAGGTTCCTATGCAGGAAAAAGGCAGGACGGATTCCATTGATGAATTTGTGACTACAGGGACCATCCTCCCCCGGAGCCTTATGGATCTAGGTACTATTGACCAAATGTATTAATGGAAAAGAAATTCCTGAAATATGGTCTATACTAGCGTGCATGCTTTTCAGACTGTGAGATTGTCGCACCATTAATACAGTAAAAAAGTGGTGAGACTAACCACAGTTGAGTAGGGATTAGATTTTCATTCGTCCTGAAGAAAGCCAATTTCCCTTAGGGGCATTTTGAGAGACTGAAACATTTCCACCCCATCTTGATGTTTGGGCCATTATACCCAGCTCCATCAATTTATTTCAGTTTTTTACCTTGCCAAGGGACCTCGGACTAAAAACACAAACGAAGGATCCTGCAGGCAATTTTAACTAGACTAATCCCTGTTTAGGAAGAGCTCCGCTTACTAAGTGCATTGAGCCCGCCCACTCACACTAGGTGCAATGGATAATGGTCTGATGATGAATCATGGGTGATACCATTGGGTGAGTAGCCTAATAAAAAATCTAAGAGATTTTAGGGTCTCACAATCCACTGCTGGTAGGATTTAATGTACAGAGAGAAAGAGATAACCCACCAATTTTCCAAACTTTGGGAGGCTGAGGGTACCCAGATTTCATGGCTTCACACTCCTCATTATTATGATATGTAGCTCCTTTGATATATGCAGTTACAATGTCTGTGTTCATAAGGAGAGTATTTATTGTGGGTGTGTTTTGGGATGACATCATATTTGAAGCTGAAATTTTCTGGTATCATCAGCCTGACAAATAGTTGCCTGTGATGTCACACTGGAATGTTCTTTGAGGCAAACTGTGGTATTTTGGTGGGGGACTGAAGATGGAGCAGGAGGCAGCAGGCTCCTGAAGGCCTGGTGGGAATCCTGAGGGGAGACACATCTAGGAAGGCCCCAAAGAAGCACTCACTTAAAGCCCTTCCTGGTACTCATAAGGTCTGCCCAGGCTCCCATATTCATGACCTAAGTGGCTACAATTTCCATTTTTGTAGCAGAGGACTGGATGAGAAACATACTTTATGAATAAATAATTCCAAAGCTTCAGGGCTGTTTTGGGTGCTGTGGTGTAATTTGTTCTTAGACCATCTGGCGGCTAGGATAGATTGTGCAGAGGAAACAAGGGAGTATTTGTGTGACCACTGGGTATTTGATTTTCTGATCAATGCGTAAGGTTTCCCTATGAACCTTTTTAAATAAATGTAGGTACTATAAGAGCTCTGCTAAATGTGTAGTGCCTCTAGGTACGTTGGAAAATTCTGCCAATATATACTGGTACATGTGAAAGGTTTCTTCTTAAATCTATACATCCTATAAAAAATTACTTATCCCTTTGGTGCCATGTAGTGTGCCAACATATTATGGCAGCAATCTCATTATGTAAGAGCTCTTAGAATAGCCTCTCAGATTATGCCAGGGCTACTACTATAGTAGGGCTTGAATACTTGCAATTTCAATCCCTACTATAGTAATTTCCTTATTTTGCCACCTTTCCGCTGATCTACATACTGTGCTTGGAGGAAACAGTAAACAATAGTTCCAGGGTTGGAATGCCTTTTAGTCTGGAAACTTACTAACTTGCATTTTTTAAGGATTTTCACCAGCTCTTCTCTGATCTTTTCCCTTCATGAGAAAGGCCAGAAATGTACTCCTGACAATGGCAGAAGTAGAAGTTCTTCCAGGGTTGGGAAAAAAGTGGGTGGAGGGAAAGTGAACTTGTAAACACTCAATAGATTTTCACCTGAGCAAATCTACACATGAATATTTGCTTGTGCTAAAATACAGTTCACAAATATTTTCTAGGAGTACGATTTCCTGGTCTTGTAAGTTCTTGTGAATTCATGAGAGCCACTAATTCAAAGACATATACCATGCGTGCACTTTTGTGACTTTATTTAAGAATTGGGTCCCTAATTAGGTCTGGCATTAACAAAGACATTTTGTTTTTATTTAACTTCTATTTCTGTCTCTATCTATCAGCTGGCTTTACTGCGAGTGATTGCGTTCTGCTCTTCCATAAGGAGGATATTGGCACACAAAGTAGTTTTGTTCAGTGCCAGGAACTACTGTGGCAATCAGTGGCATAACAAACCCGGAGTGGGCCCTCCTGTAGATAATATAGCGGTTCTAGCCCCCATCCCCTGAACTCCCTCCTCCCCCAGACTCACTCAGGGCAGTTGCTGTGCTGAGGAGGCGCCTGGGGGACTTTGTGTGCAATGTGTGCTTTTTGAGACCAAAAACGTTTTCTTTCTCCCAGTGTTTGTTACAACAGTGAGGACCTGGCAGCTCCCACAACAATAAAGTGTTACACAAGCCATGTCAAAACAAGGCACACATTGACTAAATCAAAAGACTCCCAAAATAAAAGTCAGATTGGTTGGCTTTGCCAGTGTTTGTTTAATTTCATGCTTCCCATTATCTTGTTGAAAATAGTGACACTGATTTTCCATTAGGAATATTTTTTGGAAATACTAGCATGCATCAACATAGTTTACTAAATGACTAAATGAAGCTTCAAAGAAATAGCACCTAAAATTTCATTATAGCAAAACGTTTTTTTCTGAACATTTTATTTTGAAAGCAAGGAATCATCACTCTTGCTTACAGCTTCTGCAGACATTTGCATCTAATCAAAGATCATTCTGGGAACATTATACTTAGCCTCATAGTGTTAAACTGTTCAAATATGTGTACACTTTTTTAATTTTTTTACTGGAACCACTCAGTAATGCAGTGTGACCCTAAAACGTTTCTTCACAGCGTTCACCCTAATAATAATAATAATAATAATAATAATAATAATAATAATAATAATAATAATAGTAAAGCATTTAATTAATGAACCATAAATGCAAGTTCGAACAGCATTAACATGTGGACACACATATTACCTCTGTGGACAGTTCCCTTCTCTGTAAACTGGCAGCCAAAGGGTTTGTGCTGCAGGGGGTTGGGCCTACTTGTCCCAAGGAAAAAAAAAAACAAGAAAACGTGTTGCCCTTGACCCCAAACATTCTGTCCCGAGCATCAGAGCGATAGGAGTTCCACATTCCTGATCTCTAGTGTTAGTCCATGATGCTTATGGAGAGTATGTCTTAGTTGTATTTACATTTGAGTTGACAGGAATGCACAGATGTACTTTGTTCTGTGATAGAAAGTCCAATCTGCCTTAATTGACACAGGAAGGTTATCTTTGCACAGACAGTTCTATTGCTGAAACTATCTTTGGATCTATTAAGTTGTTCTGATAGTCCTCCACATGAAATGTTGATGTGCACATTTAACAAAGTCAAAACCAGCTCAGCACCAAGTAGTCTAACAATTTAGTTCTAAAAGCCAATGTCATATGTTCTTGTTAAATCTACAAAAAAAAGTGACATGATTCCTTAGTGCTGCGTGCACCAGTGTGACGTTGCAGGTTATGCTCACGCACATGTTTACATTTGTATTTTTTCATGTTATACATTAAATAGTCACGAGCGGGACACACTTGTGTCTTTCATATGATGGCCTTACTGGAAATAAATTAGCCAATGGCCTCACAAAGTGGGTGTATATTTGAAAGGGCTGGGGAGGTAATATATATTGGTTGGATACACGGGGTTGACACAGTTTCTTGTCTTACGGATGTATGAGTATGCTGTCATATGTTGTCATGTAATAAATGCCTCACTTAAGGACAGAGCCTTTATTCGCAGGAGTCTTCTGTGTGTGTGAGTAAGATACACTTATTACACTAGTGACGAACAGGTAAAAATTTCACCCAAAAAAATACTTCCTTGTTTGCTCTGCAGAGCAGCTGTGATTAGATAATCTTTAGAGTCGTGAGTGGATATTTCTCAGACTCTGAAACTTCTGATTGGCCGTTACGGTTGGAGGAAGGAACTTTGTTATTTGTATCTGTACACCCTACCAATTGGAATGGGAAGTCACTGGATTTTATCGTGCATTCTCATTAGTGGACTGAGCTACTGAGAGGCAATATTTCATGTGGTATGTTGCCAGCTTCTACCAGTTCACCAGTACCAGTGAATTATCATAGCTCTAGGGGAACATTTGGGGAGCGTTTCCTTTTATTTCCTAGTTGATTTGAATATAATCTATTACTGAGTTCCTGCCTGACGCTCCAGCGCAATATACTACAGTGATCCGCACACCTCTGAAGTATTGAATCAATTAACCAATCAATCAATCAGGGGATTTGTAAAGCGCACTACTTACCCGTGAGGGTTTCAAGGTGCTGAGGAAGGGAGGGGGAGGAGGAGGGCGGGAGGTGCTGCTACTGCTCGAACTGCCAGGTCTTGAGAAGTTTCCTGAAGGTAAGGATGTCTTTGGTCTGGCGCAGGTGGGTACGAAGAGTGTTCCACGTTTTGGCAGCGAGGTGTGACAATGATTTACTGCCGGTTGTAGGTCTGCGGACTCGTGGGACAGTTGCGAGGGCGAGGTCAGCGGAGTGGAGATGTCAGGGTGTAGATGGAGAGTTGTTTGTTGAGATATTCTGGTCCAGTGTTGTGCAGTGCTTTGTGAGCGTGGGTGAGGAGTTTGAAGGTGATTCTCTTGTTGACTGGGAGCCAGTGCTGGTCTTTCAGGTGGTCTGTGATGTGGCAGTGGCGGGGGATGTCCAGGATGAGGCTTGCGGAGGCATTCTGGATGCATTGCAGCCTCTTCTGGAGTTTGGCCGTCGTTCCTGCGTAGAGGGCATTGCCTTAGTCACAGTTTGCTGCTTACCAGGGCTTGGGTGACTGTTCTTCTGGTTTCGGTGGCTATCCATTTGTAGATCTTTCGGAGCATGCAGAGGGTGTTGAAGCAGGAGGAGGAGATGGCGTTGACTTGCTGGGTCATGGATAGTGAGGGGTCCAAGATGAATCCTAGGTTTCGTGCGTGGTCGGTGGGAGTTGGAGCGATTCCGAGAGTGGCAGGCCACCAGGAGGTGTGTTCATTACTCATTGGATTTACAAGCGCGTGCCACAATGGTGATGTTCACACCTGCTGAGTATTGACAGCGGTGACTACTTTAAGTATTTTTATCAGTCACAATATACAGCACACCCTTGTTTGTTGTTATTGATTATTGCCTAACAAGTATTGCTCATATGTTTTAAGAACCTTACAAATTGCTTAAAGAGTACTAACATTGTGCAAACAATTTACATAGCATTATGTATGGGATTGTGCCACCTCTGTCTTTTCTTACTACACCCGGGGAATCACCTATGGAAAGAGAAACACGTGAGACAGTGTTTTTATCCTATGTAGAGGTTCTGGAGGGGGAGGAGTGTGAACCAGAAAGAAAACTAGCCCTTTTAAAACATTGCCTAGGTGGGATAGGCTTGAAAGAATTTAAGAATTTACAAAGTTTGGTCAATCCTGGTGATATGAATGTTTACTAATATGCTTTCAACCAGTTGTCTATACAAAATGGTAAGAAAACCAATGTGGTGATGGAATGGTTCACCTTCTACTCTAGAAAACAACACTCTGATGAATCTATAGAAGATTATGTATCTACACTCAGATCTCTGGCTGTGACTTTCGATTTCGACAATATTACGTATGAGCACGTTGTAAGAAATCAAATGTTGATGAGACCTAATAATCTGAAGATACAGGAAAGGTTATAGATCATGAGTGACATGTCTTTCAATACTACAATTGAAATTGCAAAAGCTATTTAGCATTCTCAAAAATGTGTTCAAGAAATAAAGAGCAATAAAAAGAATGAGGTAAGTAGTGTATCAAAGGATGGATATAAGTTAAAGAAAATTCAGACACAAAGAAATTAGATAAAGCAAAAAATGGATATAACGTTGAAATGGCAAAAAAGCTGAAAGAAAATAATCAATAGTTTTGTACTAAGGGGTGGTAGTGGACATCTGGACAATTCAAAATGTTGTCCTACAATAGAAAAAAATAGTTCCAACTGTAACAAGGGGCATTTTGGTAGGGTGTGCAGGTCAGTTCCCAGGACTGTGAACGTGGTACAAAATTATGATGACTATGACAGTAGTTATGATAATTATGAACATAATATCAATACTGTGTTGAACATTAATGGAGGAAAAAGTCTAGCTAAATTTCCGTCACATGAAATTTCTATGGAATGTCTGGGTGTATGTTTGTTCGTAGATTCATGTGCATGGTACATAATCATATCACATGATTTAATTAAGGAGAAATGGCCTAATCAAATGTTATTGGCTGCAGATGTGCCACCGGGTAGATACACAGGCCATAAGATTGACCTATTTGGCTATTTTTGGGCTCATCTAGAGTTTGATGGACGCCACACTTAAGGGAAAATGTATGTGGCTAGAAGTGGGCAGTTGTTAGTGAGTTGGCCACACCAGGAAGAAATAGGAATTAGTCTGGACCCAAGGGCAGATGCTCCTGTGTACACTATTGGATATCCCCTTAACGTCAGTAATGTGCCTAACACTAATAATGGTGACATCAGCAAGTTTGTTCAAGAATTAAAGTCACAATTTCCTAATGTTTTCCGTGACAAGTTGGGGGAATAGCAAGGATTTAAGCATTGCATCAGATTGAGTGACAATGCTATTCTATCATGCCATAGGATGAGGAAGGAACAAACTTAAAGATATGTTGCGTGATATGTGTGAAAAAAGTCAATGAACCTGTAGAATCATCACCATGTGTGTCTCGAGCAGTGATTTCAGTTAAATCTTCTGGGTAACGGAGACTCTGTGTTGATTTGCGCAGTCTTAATAATGCTATTTTGGTGGATGCCCATCCTCTTCCCAAACTACATGAAATGATGACCATTCTAGCTGGGGCACAAGTGTTCTCTAGTTTGGACCTAGCGAATTTCTACCACCAAGTGTGTTTGGATGAAGAATCAAAAACCTTACAGCTTTCATCACTCTAGGGGGATTGTTTAGGCTTTGTCGAATGCTGTTTGGCCTTGCTAGTGCAGTGTCTGTTTTCAAAGGTTAATGAAAGAAACGCTTGAAGGTTTAAAGGCGGGTATAGCCTTTCAAGATAATATACTGGTGTTTGACAAAAATGCAGAAGAGCATGATAATAATTTAAGGTGTGTTTTTAGTGGCTTTGGCATCAAAGGGTCTAACTTTACGTTCAGAAAAAGATAAATTTAACAAATGTGAGGTTATGTACCTGGGGCATTGTATTAGTGGTAATGGTATCAAACCCAAAAGCAACCATGTAGAAAACATTACTAATGCGCCTGTTCCCACCAACAAGGAGCAGTTAGTAGCATTCTTTGGGCTAACTGAATTCTACACAAAATATATTCTGAACTATGCGTTCAAAGTGGATCCTTTCAGACCTTATTTTAAAAAATGCAGAATTTGAATGAACTAATAGTATGACTGCAGCATTCAAAGTTTTGAAGGGACTAATTGTGAACGCACAATGTCTTAATGCTTCATCATAGGGAAACAATGCGTGATCAGGGTCGATGCCAGCAATTGTGGACTGGGTGGTGTGTTAATGCAGAGAGCTAAAGCTTTATTTACTGAACGCAGTCAATTGAGTTTCCTAGAGGACCATGGAGGAAGTTCGGTCTAGATATTATTGTCCTGTTTGCTGTGTTACTAAGACAGGAGGCTTTTGGTATTTTGTTAGTTGGCTATTACACAAAATGGCCTGAGATTAAAATGGTAAAGGATGTTACTTCGGCAAATGTAGTAGAGTTTTTAGATTCTTTTTTTCGTAGAGAAGACATTCCCCAGGAAGTGGTAACGGATAACAGACCCCAGTTTATTAGTAAATATATGGAGTATTATTTGGAGAAGTGCAGAGTGTGCAAAAGAAATTTGCTGTGTCCCATCCCAAAGCGAATGGTCAGGTTGAGATGTTCAACCATGTGGTCAAAGAAACAAGTTGTCTGTGAAAAGAGGTTTGAATTGGAAAAATGGGTAGCAATCTATGTTGTTGGCATACAGAACTTCACTCAACTCTGTGACTGGTGTAAGCCTTTTTTTATTATTGCACGGGCGAAAACCGACTACAAGGTTAGTTCCCTGGTAGTTGAAGAATAAAGTAAAAAGAAACATTGAGACTGCCGAGGTGAATTTTAAAGATATCCGAAGCCGAGTTAAGGTTAAAATGAAACAGGAACTTAAAAAAAAGAGGTGGGGTTGTAAGTAAGCAGGTTGTGAAAGTTGGTGATATGGTTTGCCTTAAAAAGGGGAGGATGGACGGTAAAGGATTTGCTAGCTGGTCGGATCTCACACAAGTTATTGATGTTTTCAGGAATGCAGTATAAGTAGGTGAAGTGCCTGGAACCTTAACAGGGTATCGCTTTTCAAAGGTAAGGAACTCAGTTCTGACAAACATGGAAGCAATGTTATTTTTTATGTGGCTGAGTTGGAGTGTGTCAGGAACATAGGAATGAATGAGGTAGTCAATGCCAGAGCACAAAATGCTGTCAAATTTGCTCCCAGGAACTTGAGGTCATGTCGTCCACCTATGAAGTTCCAGGATTTTATTTTGACACAAAAAAAGGTGGATGATGTGTTGCGTGTTCAAGTGTGACGTGTTGCAGTTTATGCTCACACTTGTGTGAATGTGTTTACATTTGTATTTTGTCATGTTGTAAATGAAATCGTCACGAGAGGAACATCCTTGTGTAACACTCGTGCCTATTTCATATGATGCCTTACTGGAAATGAACAAACTCATAGCCTCGCGAAGTGGGTGTATATTTGAAAGGGCAGGGGAGAATATATATAGGTTGGAGAAGCGGAGGTTGACAGAGTTGTTTGTCTTCCTGATGTACGAGTATGCTGTCATATGTTGTCATGCAATAAACACCTCACTTAAGGACGAAGCCTTTACTTGCCTGGAGTCTTCTTCTGTGTATGTCTCTACAATGTACATATTACATTTAGCAATGCTTAATTTGTAAATAAAAAGGTGCCGGTGCTCAAAGCTCTCCTCTGAAACACACGGTTGCTGCAGTTAAATGTGCGAACACGGAATACCAAGGCAGAGCAACCCTGAAGACATCTCGGGCCTCTTTCATCTATTTACTGACACCCTGCCCCTCCAGCTCGCTCTCGCAGCTTTCTGCTTTCTAACTTTGTGACTTTTTTTGCTTTTCTCTTCCTCTATCTTTCCCATATGTGCCTTTTGCTACAAGAGCTCACAGTGAATGCTTGAGGCAGAAGAATGAGTCCCGGTCTGCAAAAATAAGTGCCAGTGCTCAGCACCGGAAACAACAAGCACAAATTAAGCATTGACAACTTGAAAATGATTAAAGATAAATGGTATTTATTAGCTGGTTTAAAACTTCATATTCAACAATAAAATGTTAGGCGCCCAAAAGCAGAGCAGGTTCTTACTTATTTCTGTGGTTTCCAATTATACAGTTTAGCTGGATTATATCTGTCATACCTACAGACTAAAATTAACGAAAAACTGGAAACATTTAAGAATATGAATCGAGTTAAGTGATTTGCATACACTCAGTATTGAGATGTTCTATGCATATGTAATCTGTCACATCAACCCAAAAACTGATTGCTGCCCTCAACTTTGATGTTCTAGCTAGATCTCTTTTCATGTAATGCCATTTCATATAGTGCCTAGTACCTGTCGCGGTTGGTGACTCTGCAGTGTGGCGGGGCAGAAGCGGGTTGAAGCAGAACAAAAATAATCTATCTATCTATCTATAGATATATATATATATATATATATATATATATGTGTGTATATATATATATATATATATATATATATATATATATATATATTTCTTCAAAACAATTATACTTATCTAGTCGACGCGCTGCTGACGCCACACTCCAGGCACTGCCTCCCAGCCTGCTCTGTGCCAATCATGCTGCTGCTCAGAGCAGCATTATGATTGGCTGGCGCGCCCTGGCTCGGTGCTCCAGCGCAGGCTGGGAGCCTGTACCGGCTCTCTCCAATTTAGCTAGACAGTGCCGGATTAGAGAGAGCCCTTGTGCGTATGTGTGTTTGGCCGGCCCGAGATGGGCGGCCAAACATACATGCGAACTAAGGGGGGGTGCTCTGTGCACTCCCATCACTGCTCGTCACCCCCATGGCCCTGCCCCTTTAGAAATAAAACAACAGTACACAGGGTTTATTGTCGTTTTGTTTCTAAAGGTTTCCCGCTCCTGCTTCTGCTGGTGGTGGGGCGATACTCCTCCACCCTAAGGGAGGAGCCGCCTCTGCCTAGACCCCCCTGCACATTGTTCTGGGGATCCAGGAGGTAAAAGGTGCTTCAGAAGGAAAAATATTTTTTGTTATTGGGTGTTAATAATATGATCTTCCATAATGTCTGTGTTTTAATGGGAGATGAAAATCAAGTTTCTAATGGATCCTTCTATCTCCAGATTCATCTCTGTTTGACTATACCCAGCATCAGTCTGGATTAGGAAACTTTTTGATAGCCCTCCTACGCCAATACGGGGCACCAGCTCCATCTCGACACGGCATGCAGTCTCTTGTGACATCAACACGATGAGAAGTTCTTCAGCTGTCAGGAGAAGTAACGTTATTCAACAATTTCCTCGTTCTCTTACCTTAATAGATACACTTTTCTTCAGAATGTTGCTTCCGAAACGATTCGGGTTCAAGCTGTGTCAAAACTGAGACAGTCAGATTGCCATCATGGATCCTCATTCTATCTGTTTGTGGTGCATTGGATCTCACCACAACATTGACTCCTGTCAAAAAATGCATCCCAAGATGCTTTAAAGAAAGAGAAGCTAAGATATTCATGGCTAAAGTGCGGGATGAATGTCTGGGAAGGCGAAAATCTCATCGAGGATCAAAGTCTCCATCTCCTCACGCTTCCAAGTCATCAAAGAGAAAATACATAAAAAGAGAAGAGGCGTGTTTAAAAGTCGTTTGCGCCAGTGCCTCCAATTGGTCCAACTCTGGTTCCAGCCACTCTTCCACCTGTGGCACCGATTCCGAGGCCCCAGTATGGACACCTGTTTCCGACATCTGGGATGGATCCATCTCTGCTTCCGAATGCCATATATAGCATCTTCAACAAGGCTATGATCCCCGCGTGTGCGCCGAGTGGCCTCAAGGGACAGATGGCATTGGGGGGAGAGTTTCCAGCTCCCAGCCGGCCAGTGGCCTACAAGCTCTTCCTGTCGTCGACTCCATCTCTGTTACTTGTTCCAGCTCCTTTCACTTCGGCATCGGGACGCAGCAGATCTCTGTGCCGCAGTCAACTCCATTGGTGCCACAAAAGATGCCACTGGCGACACAGATGACGCCACCGGACCCACTGCCAACCCAGTCTGATTTCTAAACTGATACAATTATTATACTTTAGTCCTATTATTTTATGCGTGGTAAGTTTGTCTATGGTGTCGTTTTAAAAAAATAAAATATACATTTACATGAATTCAAAGGATGTTATTGGAAATCAACTCTGGTACTCCTTGAATCGACTTTAGAAGGATGGAAGAACGCGTTAGTCCTGCTGGGTTTCGATCATTTGGCCTGTAGGTCTCAATGAAAGCACCAAACCAGCTGATCACTTTAACCTACTGAGCAGCTTTTTAAGCATGTGGATGATAATGGGATTCTCGCTGTATGAAAAATATCTGTATATGCACGAGTTTTGTACTATAACAAAAATATAACAAAACCAGATAATGCAATTAAAAAATACTGCTGCAGTTCTGCAGATACATAGGTATTCAATTATTTATTTTTAAAAAGAGAAATGTTTGATTATGGTTAAAAAGACAGCCTCTTTGGGAGAGTCTCACAAGCTTTATATTAAATGAGTACAGTTTATTGCTCTATAACTCCAAATGCTGTTTCCGTCATCCTTGCAGCATGTATACCAGCCCAGCTAGAAACAGTGAACTGTAATCATCAGACCAGTTAGTCATCCAGTCTGCCTACTCTGCTTTTTTAATACTTGTTCAGATCATTTATTTGTCAGTGTAATGGGAACTTCTCATGGGAAATGTGCATGTAATGAGATTGTGTGAGCACCCTACAAGAGCTGTGAAGATGCATGCGTCTTATGTCGTGGGCCAGATAAGCTCACGTTGTGCCTTCATTTTCCGTAGAGCTCCTGGCCCCCCTGCACCGAGAGGATGGCGAAGCCTTTGTTGACTTGTCCCTGACTCCTCGAGGGGAGGAGGCACGTCCGGAAAGCCGGCCTCCCTCTGGTTCAAGCAGCCACCGTGCCTTGCTGACGGCAGCAGGCAACATTTCTATTAGCAGGTGAGATATGCTGGGTGGCTCCGGCATTTCATGTTGCAGAGAAGGGGTGGTAATGGTGCTTGTGAATGCAATATCCGGTGCTACAGGCCGTTGGTTCGAAATGCCTTTGTCAGAATTTATGGCAAAGAATGGGTAATATTTCCAGTTGACTGAATGCAAAGATACAGCGTGGTGTTCGAAAGCAATTGACTGGTTAAGCACATTTTCTACAGACTTCCATACAATCTGGGATCCTAAGAGTTTTCATTACCAGGCGGCTTCTTTTGGCTTTCTATTAAGATAACTGAAATGGGTTTTGAAGGAATTTTAACTCTAAAAGAGATTCTTTTGTGCGGAAATATTCATACGTGGCATCTATTCTTTAACAGTGTGAGTGCTTAAATGGCACGGTATACGAAAATACATACGTTGACTATCAAAGGTGTCAAATAGAATATATTTCTCATTTTATATTAGCGTCGTTCACAGTTCAGGTGCTTTCGATGGAAACATTTCGGCACATAAATGGCCTCGTCTTGAAAGGGTTTGATGATGCAGGTTTCTTTTCAATTGGCAGGCAGTGAGGCCTGACGGGGCGCATGCGTAGTCAGAAGTTTACAGACTTGTCAGGATGCCCTTCAGCTTTTCTAAAGCGAAATACTAGACATCCAGAGACAGTGATGCGAAGGCATCGTCACTTTTGTTAACTTTCTCATTTTAAAAGTGATTTCGAGCTCTGATGGGAAAATAGATGAAAAGCACGTTGGAAAAAACGACATGAGCATCTTCATCACGGGTGGTCATTTTTTCGGTCATCTGTTGTGTTGTAGTTCGGATATTAAAACTTGTTGCTAACTAGGATAATGAGGGAAGGAAATTGTCCTTTTATTGTAGGAGTTTTACACTTTTTCTGAAAATACGTGAAGTGGCAACCAAGAGAAATGCTAGAAATGAAAAACCACTTTGTTGGATTTTTTTTTTTTTTTTTTAAAGTTTTGACTTACTCTGTGCCTTGTGGAGCATTAATGACGTTTCTGGGTGGGCTATAAGGGACATGAGTGTACAGCGTGCAATTCAGAGGAGGACGAACAAGTTAAAAGGGAGAGCCAAACCAAGTGCCTGGATTGGCTTCAAGAGCCAGTGCGCGAGCCGAGTCCTGAATATAGTTGGCATCTAAATCATGAAACGAACATCATGTAAAAATAAGAGAAAGTCTCTTCAAAATTAAAAGAAGCATAATTTTTTTAAACACTAAGGCATTTCCCTAGTACATCGCATTATATCACAGCGTTGAGAGGTATTAAAAGTGATATATTTTAAACATTAATTTAGAAACATTCCTGCCTTCCCTACTCCCGCACTGATGACATCACTAGCTCCTGGATTAGGGAATGAACTTTCAGATGGGCGTGCCAATAAGACTCTTCAGACTGCTGTCAAAATGATTGGAGAAAAATCCTTATCATAACATCCCACTACACGCATTTTTACAGCACTTCGTAAAGTCTACACCATCACCCCATCTGCAAAACGAACATGGCCTATCGCTGGACAGCCCCGCAACTACTACAGGAGTGCTGGAGGTGGAGGGGGACTTGGTGATTGATGTAAAGGGAGGGGCAAAAGCAGCGGCAGCCGCTCTATAACTAGAGATGAGGGAGGGGACAAAAGGAGTGGGGGGGGAGGAGAGTAAGGGGGACAGAGACAAGGTGGAAATACAAATAAAACACTCTTAGCTTTACTCTGTCCCTGCCGCCTTGCTCGTCGCTCCTTTAGTGGTGTCTCATCATCCACGGCTGGGACACTAGCACAGGCTCACCAGCAATCCTGGTGCTGCTTTAATGCGGACTGCCGCTCAAACACAGCCCTAGGTTCTGTGCAGTCTCTCCAGGCCAGCTTTGAACACAGCCAGGCTGGAGAAACCTAAGTGCGCATGCGTCCTTGGCCACCTGAGCCGGCCAGCCGGCCAAACACACATGTGCAGGTCCTTGCTCAGCAGGACAGTCCACCTTTGGTCATTTTCTCCAGTCCATGCGAGGTCTGAATTCTGGGACCCAAGGATCTATCTTTCATGCCCAGAAATGCCCTTACGGGAGGTCACCATCACTATCCGTTGAGGTTCTTCCACCTGATGACAAACTCCTGTGAAGTGTGGCATCTAGCTATCCCAGTGTGCTCTATTCAGCTCACTTTCAAGATGTCTGGACCATTCTGTTGGTGTGCAGACCCTCCTAGAAGTGTGGCTACCTGGGGGCTGCATACCTATGGAAAAAAAAACATTTGACCTGTGTATTCCTCACTCTGTCCCTGACACCAACCTGTCTACCAAAATAAGAGTAGCCCCTCATGGGGGTTTACCATTTGGCCTTTAAAGTCAGCGTCCCCTTTGACGCTCGCCTTTTGAGCTAACACCCTGTGTAGTTTCCTGCTGGGACAACCCCTCCAGTGGCAACCCTCTATTGTCACCTGTCCTGGGAGTCTGTTCCACGTCTACAAAGGGAGGCAGATGGCTGTCACATGGCTAGCATCTGCAAATGGCCACTGGTAAACTTGAGCACAAGAGTGTCAAGTTTCTAAAAGTTACATGTTGCAAAAAGTTACATTAAATTCGACTTTGGGTATCAAATCAGGCTTAATGTAACAAGTTGTTTGACACCTTGAAGTATCAACTTTAGTAGTCCCTTTCAGAAGTTTAACCAGCTGAGTTGTCAGTATGTAAACCTGTACTCGCCAATGGGGCTTCTAGCCTCTCTCACAGTAAAAACGACAATTACAAATTTTTACAGTTAAAACATGTAAAGCACATGTTCTACTTTTTAATATGCTGCACCCTGCTTTAGGACTCCATAGGCCTGCTGTAGGAGTGACCTATATAAATTAAAAAAGAGAGGTTTGGGCTTTGCCATTGCTTTAAATGGCAAACTCAAGTTAGCAGCTTTAAACTGCTCTATGGTTGGGGGACATGTTTTCCTTTGTCATACTCAAGGTGCCACAGGAAGTGCTGAAGGCCCCAAGAGACATCTTAACTTACAGTCCCTGGGTACATTTAGTACCATATACACAGGACTTATAACTAAGTTAAGGTAAGCCAATTGGGTATGAGCCAAACAACTTATACATTAGAGGGTCATAGCACTAGCACTGAGTTCTGCTTAGCAGACCTCAATGCACCCTCATAGTTGAAAAACGAGCAACATAAGTCTAAAACTTTGGGGAAGATCATGCAAAAAGAGGCATTTCCTTATAAGTGTCATCTGTTTTCATTGATATTGTTGGATGGAAAAATCCTGTCTTCATCGAAAGAGATGCACACGTTTTTAACTATAATAATCCTTCCATGCATTGAGATAACTTAAATGTGCCATTTGCTAGTAATAGTCAGACAGTGTGTAGTAAGGTGTGTGCAGCAGGTGTGTAGTTAAGTGTGCTTATTTGGGATCGTGTACTCTGTAGTAGAGTTTTTGTATTCAGGAGTGTGTAGTGATCTGTATGAAGGTGTAAGTGTGTATCAGATTGTAGTGTGTTCATGTAATGTTTATTCTGTGTATGTAAGAATGTGTGTTTGTGTGTTCTTTAGTGTTTAATCCTGTGTGAAGTAATCTATACTTATGTAAACATAATAAACATGAAGTGGACATTCCATTAGCCTTTCATTTAGTTTTATATAATTGGTCACACAGACAAAATTTGAGCAATACACTTTACTCATTCCAGAAGACTAAGGGCCAGCTGTATCAAGATTCCAGGTTGCGATTTTCAAATTGCGAATTTTAAGAAATCACAATTTTAGAAATGCAAAATGCGATGTATCAAATTTGAAAATCACAAATAGCGATTTCTTAAAATTCGCAAATGCTATTTGCAAGATGCAAATACTGAATTGCAAAAAAAATTGCGATTCGGTAACTGAAAATCGCAAATAGCGAAAACGGCAAACTGGAACAGCCTGATGACATCACAAGCAGGAAGTGAGTCAGCCCATGCTGTTTCCAGATGCCACACCCATAGGAGCAGTGAGAGAGACACAGCCCAGCATCATGGAGTCAGCATTGTGAGGAAGCCAGGATCAAACTGCAACATGGCCAATGCTGGCAATGGGAAGGACAAGGGAGACAGGAAGAGGAAGCTGAAATTCAGTGAGAAAGAATTGGAGGTGCTCATTGAGGAGGTTGTTGGGAACCATGATAGACTCTTTGGCAAGACCTCGCTCCAAGTACCTAAGAGTGAGAAGCGGAAACTCTTTTCTGACTTACAGGCAAAAATATGCGCAGTGGGTGTTGCGCACTGCTCTGTGGAGGAGATACGCAAGCAATGGTATGACTTGCGGTCCCGTGCCAAGGAGAGGGTGACCAGCAGGCTTAGGGAGGCAAAGAGCACCGGAGGCGGACCATCCACCCACACACCGTTGACCCCTATGGAAGACCTGGTGGAGTCCACATTGCTGCCAGAAGCTGTCAGTGGTGTAACTGACATTGACACCTCAGGGACACCCAGCACCAGCAAAGGTAAGGCCAGTAATTATGTGTATCCCCACATGTGCATGTCCACATGCCCCTTAGGAAATAGAACATAGCTTGATGCACAATGAAAAGTAGTCCATGTCACATCTTACATACAACACAACAGTGCCTTATGGGAGTGGTAGTACACAACCCAAGGTGAATACACAACATAAATAGCAAGATAGTGGTCAGCCACATAGAGAAACATCACAAACGGCTCAGGGTGACACAATTTAATTGTACATTTAAAGCAACACTGTGGAAATCTGTGACAAATGCTAGAACTGACATGCTGCAGATGACTCGGTCCCTGCTGCTGCAGGATCTCAAAAAGTAGCGGAAGCAGAAACACAGCCACAGTCAGACTCAAATACCAGTGAGTCCTACAGTATTGTTCCGACTAGACGCAGGGCAAGGGTGTTACCACTGTCAGAGTATAACCTGGACTCAGATGAGATGCCAGAAAACGAACCCACACCACCACCAGAGGCGAGTCCCACAGGAAGACAGCAGTCTCTGCGCCAGCGTCAGTCAACTCCCCTCAGGAGGTGCCAAGATGCAGGCAGACAGGGCACAGAAGAAGGAGTGGGCCCATCAATCTTTGGAGGCCTGGAAGCTTCAATGCTGAAGGTGCAGCGCCTGCAATGTAAACATTTGAAGACAGTTTGTGTCTCACAATAGCAATATGGGGTTACAAAACAAGCACTTGGAGACCCTGATTGAGGGACAGCAAAGAGTTGCTGAAAACACCAAGGAGTTGACACAGGCCATTGGGGAACTATGCACTGAGATACGGAAGGAGCGTGTCAGCCAGTGCAGGCGCCATCACCAATATTTGGCGAAGTTTGATAGCTTCTGTAGATCAGTCAATCGACTTCCAAGTTCAAGAGCCCAGATATCACGGCGTGCCGTTGCCACATAGGTGGAGATGGCACATTGCAGTCGGGACATTGCACAGGAACTAGTGCAAACTACCAACGTAGTAGATGCCATGCAAACAGCACGCAGTGCCACAACCAGCGAACTGGGTGTTGGTGACAGTGAGGAGTCCTCTAGCCTCAGCAGTCCGACAGTCTCTGTGATTGATCCGAAACGTCGCAGTGCCAGGCACAGTACTACAGGTGAACCTGCTACTAGAGGTGCCAGCGAGGGCACTGAGCACTCAAGTGGAGTGCGTGGACATAAGAAGTGATGTTGAGGGCTACAGGGGACCACCTCAACATGTAGAAATAAAGTCATGCTATGATGCTAATAGTGTGACACTGTTAATAGATCAAGTGTGCCTATTGTGAATAGCTATGTTCTAATGACACATTGTTTACCTGAAGTCAAGGTAATAAAGATGCTAACTACTGAAATACATATTATTGAAGTGGATTTGTCATTACTTACATCAAAAGTCGCGTGATGTCAGCACGTCTTTGCCTGCCTTCTGCTGCACTGGTCCTGTTGGCTGGTAGAAGGGGTGGTAAGGAATCATCATCCTCATCTGAGTCTGGCTCCGTGATTTCCACTGGTATGCCCCTGGTGGTTGCTATGTTGTTCAGGATAGCACATTTGGCCACAATTTTGCATGTTGTCTCAGGGCTGTACTGTAGTGTACCTCCACTCATATGGATCCACCTGAAATGGCTGTTCAGCAACCCAAAAAGTGCGCTCCACAACATTGCAGGTAGCCCTATATGCAGCATTGTACTTCTCTCCGCTGGAGTGGCAGGGCTCAGGTAGGGCATTAGCATATAGGTGTGCACTGCATAGGCATTGTCTCCTGAATTCGCAGAGAGTAAAATGATTACATTTGCTGTCTGACGTCATGCTTACATCAATGCATTATTGTGAACTATCAAATTACCTAGTAGCTATCCTTCCCCAAACTCCCCACCTAGCAGTCTTTTGTGTATCCCGCTGTGGCGAAAGATGTAGGAGTCATGTGTGCTCCCTGGGTATCTGGCCACGAGATCGGTAATGGGGTAGGAGGCATTGCATATCACCTGTATGTTCATAGAATGATGGTTTTTACGGTTGCGATACACATACTCGGTGGCCATTGGTGGACAGATTGCTACATTTGTCCCATTAATGGCACCTAGCACATGTGGGAACTGTGCTATCTGGTAAAAATTAACTTTGATTTGTTGTAATGCCTGTGGGGTGTTGGGGAATCTTATGTACAGTTGTATTCAGCTCAGCATGGCATTGAGAAATGCATTGAAAAATCTAGAGCGGGCACTCTGTGATACCCCTCCAGCTGCTGCTATTGACCCCTTGATAACTCCCTGAGGCTAGTAGGTGCATGGAGCATAATACCTGCCAATGTGTAGGTTTGCTATTGGTCCTGTGTGTTGTGCGCTGCAGCATGGGTTGTAGCTCAGCTATCAGGTCAAGTATCATGGCTGAGCTTAACCTGTACTTATCATACATTTCCTCCTCAGTCTGGTCAAAAAGGGTTCCTGTCTCCTCTACTCTCTCCTCAAACCTGCCAAGATCCTCATTCTCCTTGCCATGATGTAGATTGCAGCCATTGTGGAAGAGGGCTGAGGCATTCTGGGCCTTTTTATATAGGTTGCACCTGGTTATCACCTGGTTTCAATTTGTGGTAAATTGCGTGTGCAAACGGCTATTCTGATGGATACAACTACCTGTGGATTCCTCACCTTATGAATTCGATCCTTGCGCCAGCATCCGACGGAAAGTCTTCTTCCTAGCTGTCTACGTCGACGAGGACGTCATAATGGCACGGCTCTGCGTGACTCCGTCTGACGTCAACGTGCCAATAAGAGGTCCCCGTCGGCGTACTAACGTCAGTTTTTCCTTTTTCTGTGCATTCGACTCCAACGGTTTTTTCTTCCTGGCCCGTTGGTAACTGTAGCGATCTCTTGAAGTTACAATGTCGCCTCCGAAGAAGTCCGGGTTAAAGCCGTGTAGGGAATGCGGGGGTCGGATGTCAGTGACCGACCCCCATTCGGATTGTATTTGGTGTTTAAGCTCCGAACATGATGTGGAAGGATGTTCTTCGTGCCAGAGCATGAATCCGAAAGCTCTGTAGGAACGCGAAGCGAAGCTCTTCTTGGCCAAGGCAAAGAAGAAGGAACACAAGAAGGTTTCTTCCCATGCTTCTCCCAAAAAACATAAGAAGTGGTGTCATCATGACTCTCGGTGCCGTCATGACTCTCGGCGCCGTTCGGAGCAGAGCCGATCGAGGAGTCGTTCGAGGTTGAGATCTCGTTCGTCACGGCGCCAGAAGACGTGGGAGATGAGTCCTACGGTCACGCCTCAGCCGGAGAGTCTGGGGTTGTCACCGGCGCCTTCAGTCTATGAGGTCACTCAAGGTAGTCCTCGCTTCTCACCGGCGCCGAGGGATCCTGATGTTCCCCAGACGTCTATACAGCAATACCCGGCGTTCCCGACTCCAGGGACGGATCCGGCCGCATTTTTGAATGCGATGTATGCTGTTTTTCAATCCATGGCCCCTGCTGGTGCACCGGCGGGTCCCACTGGGCCATTGGCATTAAATTTGGGCTCGCCGGTGTCGTACAGGGCTGCTCCATTCATGCCCTTCTGCCCTACAGAGCCTGGTGGTCTGGCGCCGGGGGTTTCCCCTGGCAGGAGTCCTTCGCCTAGGACCGTGGATCCGTCGGCTTCTCATCCGACTCCGTCTCCGCGCCATCCGGCGTCATTGGTGGCCTCATCCAGACCGGCTCCATCTCCTTCTGTACATTGGGCGTCGAGGAGGTCATCTGCCGACTTCGGGCCAGCGCCGGCTCCGGCACCGGTTGAATCTGGGAGCCTTCCGGAACCGGTTCAAGGTCTGAGATCATCGGCGTCGATGGAGTCCTTGTCGACGCCGGCTCTGGAGACACATTTAAGATCTCGAAGGAAGGCGTTGAGGCTTCTGGAGGAAGAGGAATACAGAAGGCTTGAGGAAGGTGAGATAGAGCCTTCTGAAGATTTCCAGGGACTTGCCACTGCAAGTGGTTTGGATACTTCCCCGGAGTGGGACATTGCTTCTCCGGGGAAGTTTACTGAGGAGGCCGCCTCTTTCCATGCTGTGGTGAGGAAGGCAGCTGATTATCTGGATTTGCCTTTGTCCACAGCAGAAGTTAAGACTAACCTACTCACAGAGGTTCTTCATCCTTCTTCCTCCAGTGCTGACCCTTTGTTGCCTTTTAATGAGGCTTTGACTGAGCCTATTATGGACCTATGGAAAAAGCCGGTGACATCTCCTGCGGTGAACAGGGCAGTGGCGAGAAGGCATAGAAGTGCCCCAGGAGATCCAGTTTTTCTATCTCGTCACCCGACTCCGGAGAGTTTGGTGGTTCAGGCATCATGTTCTGCAAAGTCTGCCCCCGGTACATTCCCTGGTGTTCCGACAGACAGAGAATCCAAGAGGATGGCGCAATCCTCGAAGAAAATGTTCTCCTCCTGCAGCATGGCCCTGAAAGCTACCAATTCCACCTGTGTGCTAGGCAGATACATTCATGCCCTAATGGACTCTGCTAAGGAGATGGCGAAAGATCTGCCACAGGAAGTGAAAAAATCTTTTGGGGCCCTGTTCTTGGATGCGCAGGCTGCTGCACAGCAGATTATTCAATTTGGCTTGGATACTACGGATTCTATTGCCAGGGCCATGGGAACATCGGTGGCTACGAGAAGGCATGCCTGGCTAAGGTCTTCGGGCTTCTCGTCAGATGTACAATCCACTTTAATGTACCTTCCATTTGATGTTTGGGGACAAGGCAGACTCTGCCCTTGAACGGTTTAAGGACTGTCGGGCTACAGCTAAGTCCCTGGGTTTGCAGATCCCTTCTGCTACATTGTACAGGCCTTTTCGTAGGTTTCGAGGGTTTGCTAGAGGTTCTGCCTTTCGTAGGTCTCAATCTTATGCCCAACAACCTGCCAACCTGCCCTATCGTGCCTTCAGAGGGTGAGGTAGGGGTAGGGCTAGAGGTCCAGCCCAGCAGCTCTTTTCTTCTTCATCCTCCTCTGGTGGACAACAGCAGAAGCAGCCCTAGTTTTCCCCACTTTATCAGTCACACTTCTCCTGTAGGGGGAAGATTGAGTCTTTTTCTGCAGCAATGGAGGTCAATTACAACAGACTCTTGGGTGCGAGGAATTGTGGAAAAGGGCTATGCTCTCTCCTTTCAGGAGTTTCCTCCTCCCTTCCCTCCCCGTCTCTCCTTTTGTTCAGAAGAACATCTTCTGTTGTTGCAACAGGAGGTTGCAGTCATGTTGGCAAAGGGCACTATAGAGTTGGTACCATTGCAGGAAAGGGGTCAGGGGTGTTATTCAAGATATTTCCTGATTCCCAAAGTGGACGGTCGTCTAAGGCCGATCCTAGACTTGAGGATTTTGAATTTGTTCCTGAAGCAGGAAAAATTCAAAATGCTGACCCTAGCGCAGGTGCTATTGGCGTTGAACGAAGGAGACTGGATGGTGTCTGTCGACTTGCAGGACGCGTACTTTCATGTTCCCATAATCAAGTCGCACAGGAAGTATCTCCGTTTTGTGGTCGGATCGCAACATTACCAGTTTGCGGTTCTCCCGTTTGGTCTTACTTTAGCACCCCGGGTCTTCACAAAGGTGATGGCAGTTGTTGCAGCACATCTCAGAAAGAGGGAGGTAGCGGTTTTTCCCTACCTGGACGATTGGTTGATCAAAGCCAAGTCTCCAGAGATTGTGTTGTCTCATCTGCGAATGACAACGCAGTTGTTGTTCAATCTGGGTTTTTCGGTGAACGTACCCAAATCTCACCTGGAGCCCTCTCAACGCCTCCTGTTCATAGGGGCAGTATTGGACACAACAAGGTTTCGGGCCTACCCCCCACCTCAGCGGGTACAGGACATTCAGGCGCTGATTCCTTTGTTTCAAAGAGGAGCGGCAGTTCCAGTCCTCAAAGTCTTACGCCTGCTAGGTCTGTTTGCTTCTTGCATTCTGTTGGTCACTCATGCTCGCTGGCATATGAGGGCTCTTCAGTGGTGTCTCCGCAGACAGTGGTTCCAGCACAAGGGGGATCTCAGGGATTCAATAAAGATCTCCAGGGACGCTGTAGCGGATCTTCATTGGTGGACAGTGGACGGCAACCTTTCCCAAGGAAAACCGTTTTCACTGCCACCTCTGGTGGCCACAGTGATATCGGATGCTTCCACTCTAGGGTGGGGAGCTCATCTGGGGGTCCTGGAGATCAAGGGTCGTTGGTCTCCAGCGGAACAGATGTTGCATATCAATCTGTTGGAATTGCGGGCTGTACGTTTGGCACTCAAGGCCTTCCTCCCTTCCCTTCGCGGTCAATCAGTTCAGATCCTGACGGACAACACTACTGTGATGTGGTATATAAACAAGCAGGGAGGAGTGGGGTTGTATCTTCTTTGCCGAGAAGCCCTACGACTCTGGTCCTGGGCTCAGGACCATCAGATTTGCTTGATGGCAAACAATTTGGCCGGAGTGTTGAATGTACGTGCGGACGTTCTCAGTCGTCACTTCTCATTAGATCACAAGTGGCGTCTCCCTCCGGATCTAGTCCTCCACATCTTCGAGATGTGGGGTACTCCTCAGGTGGATTTATTTGCCACTCGGGAGAACGTGCATTGCCCGTTGTTCGGCAGCCTCCAGTATCCGATGCAAGGGGCTTTGGGGGACGCGTTTCAGATGTCCTGGAACGGCCAGTTGCTTTACGCGTTTCCCCCCATACCCTTGATTCCTCGGGTTTTGAGGAAGGTTCGTCAAGACCGGGCCCAAGTCATATTGGTAGCACCGGACTGGCCGAGAAGGGTATGGTATACAGACCTACTTCAACTCTCTCAGTGCCCTCCGCTCCGTCTCCCGCTCAGGACAGATCTCCTCTCTCAATCGCAGGGGCAGGTTCTACAACCCCACCTCCAGAGCCTGCACCTTCATGCCTGGAGATTGAACGGGGCAACCTGAGTTCTTTTTCTCTCCCACCGGATGTAGTGGATGTTATTCTATCGTCCAGACGACACTCCACTAAGTCTATTTATGCCGGAAGGTGGGCAAAATTTGTGTTGTGGTGTGGAGAGAACCAAAAATATCCATTAAAAGCCCACCTTTCAGATGTACTTTTGTTTGCTCTTAGTTTGGCGAAGAAAGGCTGTGCTATAGCTACAGTTAAGGGTTATTCTGCAGCTCTGTCGGCGTTTCTTTGCCTTCCGGATCAGCCGTCTTTATTCAAGTCTCCCATTGTACATAGGTTCCTTAAGGGTTTGGTAAATAGCTTTCCTCCTACTACTTTTCACATGCCTCAGTGGGACTTAAATCTTGTTTTAACATTCTTAATGGGTTCGCCTTTCGAGCCCATGCATTCTTGTCCATTAAGATATTTTGCCTTCAAGACTGTTTTTTTGATCGCAATTACTTCTGCTAGGAGGATTGGAGAGCTTCAGGCACCCTCCGTTAAGCCCCCTTTCACTATGTTTTTCCCTGATAAAGTGGTTCTAAAAACCAGGGCTGCTTTTCTGCCGAAAGTTGTCACCCCTTTTCATTTGGGGCAGAATATCACTCTTCCTGCTTTTTACCCTCCTCCCCACCTGTCTAAAGAAGAAGAGAGACTCCATAGGTTGGACCCTAGGAGGGCCCTGAGTTTTTATCTCGAAAGAACTAAAGACTTTTGTTTGGATGAGCAACTGTTTGTTGGATATGCTGGTCAGCAAAAGGGCAGAGCTGTACAGAAAAGGACACTCTCCAGGTGGGTCATCTTGTGTATCAAGATCTGTTACTCTTTGGCAAAAAAGGTCCCTCCTGAAGGTATCAGGGCCCACTCTACTAGGGCTAAATCCGCATCCTCAGCTTTGGCGAGGGGAGTTCCATTGATAGATATATGTAAAGCGGCAACTTGGGCGTCCCTCCATACTTTCGTGAAACATTACTGCTTAGACTCTGAGATGAGGAGGGACGGTCACTTTGCTCGCTCGGTATTGCAAGATTTCTTAGTGTAATCAGGTGGGCACCCACCACTGAGTGCGGTACTGCTTGGGACTCTATTCATAAGGTGAGGAATCCACAGGTAGTTGTACACATCAGAAGAACAAGTTACTTACCTTCGGTAACGCTTTTTCTGGTGGATACACTTGACTACCTGTGGATTCCTCACGGTCCCTCCCGCCTCCCCGTTGCCTGCCTGGTTACACTCTTATCTTGCAGTATTTAGATTAAATATTTATTATTATATTTTTATATTTATATATATGAAAGCGCATATATATGTATATTTATATGTATATAGTGATATTTCTCTATTTATTTTGTATATTTATGTATTTCAGCTCTCAATAAGAATGGATTGTTTAAATGGTCAAGGTTTTTGTGTGTGTATATCTTTCTATATTATTTATCAATTTTCATGGTGGGTTTACTCCTATTTGCTTCAAGGGCACGAAAAAAGTGAGGTGAAACTGACGTTAGTACGCCGACGGGGACCTCTTATTGGCACGTTGACGTCAGACGGAGTCACGCGGAGCCGTGCCATTATGACGTCCTCGTCGACGTAGACAGCTAGGAAGAAGACTTTCCGTCGGATGCTGGCGCAAGGATCGAATTCATAAGGTGAGGAATCCACAGGTAGTCAGTGTATCCACCAGAAAAAGCGTTACCGAAGGTAAGTAACTTGTTCTTCTGCGAATAATCGCAAATTGCGATTTTTTTGTTACATCTCATTGCGAATCTGTTTTTGCGTGTCGCAATCTGCATCTCGCAAATAGCGGCACTATTTAGGAGATCGCTATCTGCGATTCTCTATTCTGTATCACAATTAGCGTTTCGCATAAAGCGATTCGGTAAATCATATCACTATTTGCGAAACGCTGTTTGCGACACGCTAATTCGTGTCTCATTCGCAAAAAATCGCTATTTTTTCGATTTCTTATTTTCCCACTGCAAATGCCTTTCATTAATCGTAAAATGCATGTTTGCATTCACAGACGGACATTCACACCATTTGCGAATGCAAAAATGCTTGATAAATCTGGCCCTATGTAACTTGAACAAAGAACGTATTTAACTTTTTTTAAATTTCAATTATTGTTTTTTGTGTGTAACATTTTCAATTAATTTTCCACATCTATAAAAATAAATGTGCAGTGTAGTTAGTTCTGGGTTGCTTTTAAAATATGGACTAAATATTTGTAGCTTTTTTCTGAATGATCGGTTTTATTTGTTTTTGCAAAGTACTTACCATTTATTTTAGAACTTCTTGTATGTATAGTAATGCCATTTTAGTTGTGTTTATGTTTGCAGACTTCACTCAAGTTTATGAGCATTATTATAATAAATATGTATGAAATGTTTATGGAGATGGAGCGCAGTTATGCCTACATTATAGGATATGTTCGCTCAGCACCATCCTACTGTAATTATGTTACATTTAAGAGGGAATGATCTTTGCCATTTCCAGGTTCACATCTTTGTTTCGTAATGAAGGAAGATCTTGGCTCCTTACATCTTATTCATCCTAATACATACTTCATTTCCCCCTGCATTGCCCAGTGCCAAAGGTGTCTCTTTGTGGTGGGGTGCAAACCAAAGACTAGAATGTGCACATCGCAATATAAGTATCTCTGTGACTTCATATTTTGGAAATTACCAATTTGGCAGTACTAAACATTCCAGTATAAGATATACTAAACCATATTGGAAATAATATTAATCTTACTGGCTTGTTTAATTCTTGCCTTGTGTGTAAGCTCCAAAATGCAGTGACATATGCGTTTTAGTTAATGCCACTGACTTGCATCCACTACCATCTTTCCAGGATACCCAAGACTTTTCTAAGATTCTTGATACTTTTTCTTGTACATACTCCTGCAGTAAATTTAATTTTCTTATTTTTTAAAAAGATGTTTTAATGTTTGCAGTAATTACAGCTATGGTTGTGGACAAAGTAATATTTGCAAACATTGCCACATTTAAAAACTAAGAATAATAACAACCAGATGTTTAAACCATTTTCGCGGTCCAGGATAAGACATTTGAAAGAAAAGTGTTAAAGAAAAGCTCAGAGCATATGACTATACAGAATAATGTGTTTGAAACATTATAAAGAAAACCACCAAATTTCTGTTGTACGCAATCATTGCCATGTTCTTGCATGACAGCTTGCCATTCCTCCCTTCTTTGCCCACCAAATAATAGTAATCCCTGATGCAGTTATCATAACAAATCATTCAAGAGTGACAGATAACTCTTGTGTCCACTTGCTTCAGGTGGGGTGCGGGAGTGAGGGGAGGGGGGATTTTCCAGACTAGATCTGGAAAATCTTGAGCAGTAAATCTGCATGCTGGTAGGTGGCATCGATCAACTCTGTTTTAGCATCACCCATGTCGGAATTGACATTGTGGTCACCATGAAGCCCTAACATCAGTTCCTATCTTTCTGTGCCAACAGTGCATATCTGGAGAGCTACCTTGGTTACTTTTTTTTACCACTTTTTTCAACGTTATGTTGACCCTTTTTGAGCATTTATTCCTGGTGTGCTTAAGGCCATGTCCCCCCAAAATCTACGGGTTTTAAAGAATGTGGGGCCAAATGTCAGTATCAGATCCACACTTGGTTTGTCTCTGGTGCTTGGGCTCGGGCCACAACCCCAAATACTTCACAGAGTGCAAGTCCATGCACCCCGCACCCCAATGCACTCCACCTGCAGACCTGGCATCCAACCTTGCTCCACATTTTCCAGAACCACTCCTGCTCCATTGAAGGTATACTACAATGTCATGCATGCTATCTTTGGGCCACCGACTCCCATTGAAATGCATTTGTTCCTGAGAGTTGTCTCGACTAGCTTACTTCCCGTGGAACTGCCCCTGATGCCAGCCAGGCCCTCTTCATCCGCCCGCTGATCTTGACTGACGGCGCCCTGGGTGCCTTCTTCTGCCCCGGCTCCTTTACATCCAGCCCTGTCCAGTATCAAAGCTGGCACCTTTCGATGCCAATGCCGCGCCATTCAGGCCCTACCAAGCCCTGGACTTACCACCCCTAGATAGACACTTTCTTCCTGGTGGGGGTGATGAGGAGGAAGGGTTTGGTCCCCTTGAGGATGATCCTGAGCCAGAAGAAAACTAGTATGAGGAGCTGGGTGATGCCAGTGGCTTGGACACTTCTCCGTGCTCTGGCATTCTTTCCCCTCCGGGCACTTTTTTGGTGAAGGGGCATCCTTCACCCCTGTAATGCACAGGACAGCAGAGGTCTTTGACCTACAGTTGCCAGCAGTGCAGGTCTTGATACAGGGGATTCATCCAGTAGCAGATTCAGCTGAACTGTTGCTCCCCTTCAGTGAAGCCTTCACCAACGTTCTCCCTGGTGCTTGGGCCATCCCTAGTACTGGGGCTCCTATGCACCACATGATTGAACAATGCAATTTTCCTGCCCCAGGAGACCCAGCCTTCCTCTCCCAGCACCCCTCCAATGAGGGCCTGGTTGTGCAGGCTTCAACAATTAAGGTCAACCCACACGTGTTCCCTTCCACTCCACCAGAATGGGAATCTAAGAGGCAGGAAATCTGTGGGAAGCACATTTTTGTTTTCCACCAGCCTAGCCTTGCAGTCGGTAACATGTCATGTCTCTTGTGCCAATACTCCCAAGCATTGCAGGATTCGATTGCGCAGCTGCTTCCCATGCCTTAGTAGACGGTCTGGATGCAGCAAAGTTCACCATCCTGTGTAGGTTGGATACTATGGACTCCCTGGGTGGAGCCATGACCTCTACGATGGCATTGTGTCACCACACCTGGTTGCAGTCTACTAGGTTCTCGGGGATGCCCAATTGTCCCTCAATGGGTCTTGCCTTCTTGCTGACAAAAGTGACACAGTGCTCAAGTGTTTTCAGAAGGTGGGGGTCACTGCTAAGTCTCTCAGGCTTTCTCTAACTGCCCAATCCCAGCAACAGTTCTTTCATCCCTACCACAGCTATGGTCAGGGCACATATGGGCATCCTCCAAATCAACCATAACCGGCAGTCCAGCAGCCTACCCAATCCTTCAGGCTGGGACTTCCTCTCATAACTCCTTTTGCCCTTTAATTAAACCCTTACTGATGTCCTGCTGGGGACCTGGTCTGAACCCAGCAGAGGGGAGCTCCTGTAAATAGGGCAATCACCCCGTGCCATAGACCTGCTACAAATGACCCAGTGTTACTAACGCAACACCCTACCACCAAGAGCTTGGTTAGCCAAGTCTCTACTTCTCAGGGTGGATTATTTTCCGCACCCCCAGATAGGGAATCCAAGAGGCTAGACGAACTTGTGAAGAAGCTGTTTTCTTAGTCCAACTTGGCATTGCAGTCCGTGAACACAGCGTCCCTTTTGGGCCATTAAACCACTACTGTATGGGTCACGGTTGTGCAAGTGCTGCCATAGGTCCCAGAGGAGACCCGAGCCACTCTCTCTCAAGCTGTTGCTGATGAGAGAGATGCAGCGAAGTTCACAATACGATGTGGGCTGGACACGACCGACTCACTGGGCAGAACAGTTATATCAACAGTGGCCTTGAGGCTCCATGCCTGGTTGAGGACGTCTGGCTTTTCGGGGGGATGTCCAATCTACACTTATGGACATGCCGTTTGATTGTACCCGTCTCTTCGAAGGCAAAGCAGGCTCTGTGCTCGAACGCTTCAAGGAATCTCATTCTACCGCCAGATCCTCGTAGCTGTCCCTCACCTCCCTCCGTCTACTTTTCACCCCTTTCGTGTCTACGGAAGGGGCATCCCACCATTTTACTTCCCTTCCAACAGCTGTACTGCACATGCTGCCGAGCCTCTGCAAGTCCTGGGCCGCGGGATCCAACGTCCTAAGGATCACTGAGCCAGTGGTCTGTCCAGCCCATTGCCACCCACCCCCCTGTAGCAGACTCCAAATCTTCCTAGTCTGACGCTTCCCCACCACGGACCAGTCAGATGCAGGATTCGCCATCGGATGCTCCGCAGGCAGTCCATCACATCAGACAGGTGGGTTTTGGAAATAGTCTGAAGGAGCTACTGCCTACCCTCCGTGACTACCCCTACCTCCATACCACCATCCTACAATCGTATGTCGGAGGATCACTTGGCACTTCTCCGCAAGGAGGTTTCGGATCTTTTGGCCAAGGGAGCCATAGAGAGGATCCCTGTGCCAGAAGTAGGTCCTGGCTGCTATTCCTCTGAATTTCTGGTACCTAAAAAAGGACAAGGGCCTCCACCCTATCTTAGACCTTCTGTCCAAAATGCTCGTTCAGGCTCAGGTTTTATCTGTCTTGGACCCAGGAGACTGAATGGTAGCGCTGGACTTGCAGAGCGCCTATTTTCATACCCGCCTTCTGCATGCCCACAGACGTTACTTGCGGTTCACAGTGGGCCATGAGCATTTTCAATTTACCATGCTCCCCTTTGGTCTTGCCAGCGCCCCTCGGGTGTGCACCAAGGTGATGAAGATGGTCACAGCTCATTTGCGCAGGTTAGGGGTTTCAGTCCTCCCCTATGTCAACGATTAACTGTTGAAGGCAGGCTTGCCCCAGGCTCTTGTCTCCCACTTCTTCATAAATCTTTTTATTCAGGTTTTAGATAGTTTCAAGCCAGACCTATTGGACATAATAGGAGACAGTCAAGGACGCAGCCCTGATTACACTCGGCCCCACCCACCCATGTGTATACACACACTCAATAACAGCAAATATAAAATGCATGGATGGCAGGACAATATCATTGCAACAAAGGGTCTCTTGTGACTCCAATCATCAGAACGTGTACTAATGTGAAGTGACAGTCTGTTCATGGTAGTCCCATAATGAATAGCTGTACATTATATAACAATTGATACAAAAAGATGTATTGTTTTGTATAACTTGGAATAGCAGCTGGTAACAACAATTATTATAACAATTGCAACCGGAGCCCATAACTGTAACTTCCTACATGTTTAATCCCCCTGTGTCCCATTACACTCATCCTATTCAGGCACTCTAACGCCCCCACAGTGAGGCACGGGCTGGTCTGGCCCATCCAGATCATAGGAGGGAGAAGGGCCCTGCGAAACATCACAGGGAGGTCATGAGGTGTCTGTCCAGAACTAGGGAACTGCTCAATTCTTCCAATGGGGTTGGGGCTTCGCCTACAGTCTCATCCAACAGCGCCCTAAGCTCAGTCAGCATGGCTTCCCAGCTAGAGGTTCATGGATATTTGTGCAACCCTATGTTATCCTCTCTGCGCAGCACCACCCCTTCTGCCTGCTCCCACACTATGAAGGATCGCGTCCAGGCTATGAGCGATGGGGGTTCTGATGCTTTCCACCTTTTGGTGACAAGGTGCTTAGCTGTCAGAAGACCTAAGTCCAGAAACCTTGAGGTCGCCTTATGCTTCTTGGTTCTGGGGAAGAGACCCAGTATGCATGCTTCCCAGGTTTCTAGTGCCAGATGCGCTGTACAGGTGGAGAGGTGGGGCGCCACGCCCTGCCAGTAAGTATGCAGAGAGGGGCAGGACCACAACATATGTAGGAAATCTGCAGTGACTAGTGCACACCTCGGACAAGCCGCAACAGTGCGGTGGAAGTATCTGTTGATTTTGGCCAGGGTGAGATTAGCCCTATGCAGTATATAAAATGAGATCAAGCGGAAACGCATATTACGTGGGATGTAGTTTGGGCTCACTAGGGCCATCGCCCACTCTTTGTCTGTGAAAGGTCAGACAAGATCACCTTCCCATTTGGCGTGTAGAGCAGAATGCACAGATGCAGTGTCGGCCTGCAATGAGTTAGCTAGCCAGCGCACCAAGCATCTTCAGGAGGGCTACTCGGCCCGTCAGAGCTAGAGTAAATGTCTGCCAGAAAATCATTTGAGCTCAAATAGAGGTGACCGCGTGTTTAAGGTTCCCATCATACAGATCAGTCAGAGAGATATATTCGAACCCCGAGATATTTAAATGTTCTAGGTTGCCAGTGGACCGGAATGCCTGGGTCCAGCGACTCCTGTTTAAAGGGGAACAAGCTTGATTTGCTCCAAGTTACACGTAGGGCGGAAAGAGAGGCAAAACACTGCAGCACCTCAGTGACGTCAGCGGGGACATCAGAGATATTTGTGAGATATAGGAGGAGGTTGTCCTCTTAAAGAGACACGACATGCAGCCCATTGCCCAGCGGAATGCCCCAGGCCTCTCCTCGATGACGGAGCTCCGCTGCCAGAGGCTCAGTCGCCAGCGAGAAAAGTAGGTGGGAGAGGGGACAGCCTTGATGGGCCCCCCTACCAATTGGGATCGATCCAGATACGGCAGAGCCAGTTTTCACTGTGATCAAAGGCTGCATGTATAACAGCTGTACTAGTCGCAAAAAGCTGGGGCCAAAACCATATTGGCGCAGGGCATGAAACAGAAAAGGCCATTCCAGCTAATCAAAGGCATTTTCAAGATCGAGTACAAGACAAACCCGCAGCAGGCTAGGCCTGTGTGGAGTATTTCATGACACGGAAAAAGCGCCGAAGATTCAGCGACATGCTGTGTGCTGGCACACACCCATTTTGGTCTGAGTGAACCAGTTTGGGGACCAAGGACGCTAAGCGGATTGCCATAGTATTAGCCAGTATCTTGTAATTTGTGTTAAGCATATCTAACGGTCTCTAGGAGCTCATTGCTGTTGGTTCTCTGCCAGATTTTGGAAGAGAGATTAGCAAGGCCTGATGCTGAGAAGCAGCTAAGGTGGCCGCAGACAGTGCCTCCTCATACATGCATAGCAGACTAGGGCCAATCATAGGGGATAAGGCTTATAAAATGCAGCTGGGAGGCCATCAGGGCCTGGGGTGTTTCTGGTGGTAAGAGCACGTATGCTTTCCTGCAGCTCAACCAGTGTTAGAGGCTCGTCCAGTTCTTCTCGCTGCTCATCTGTAAGGCAGGGCAGGGAGAGCGGGTAGGGAAATGCATCAAAGTCCGCAAGATCTGCTGACACAGTCAATTGGTATAAGAGTGTACAATGGTGCATGAGTTCATCATGTATTTCCTGCTGGGTGCGCAGCAGGGGGTCTGCTGTAGAGCGCAACTCTAGGATTGGGATGGCAGAGCCTTCTTGCCGTACCAACCAGGCCAATAACCGATCTGACCAGTCTGCCGCAGCATGCGTATGAGCTGAATGTGCAGCATAATTAAGACAACGCAACTGCTCCAGCAGGGACACACGCTCCCTGTGACTTTCTGCAAGTTCGCATTGCCCTGTTTGGTCCTGCAACACGTTTCTTGGTTTAAGAGTGCTTCCTCCAAACGTGCTAAATCCCTTTCAGTCGGTGTGAGCATATTCCACTGCGCTCCAAAACAATGACCCCACATGATGACTTTAAATGCGTTCCACTCCAGGAGTCTGGATGAGGCCGTTTGGTCATTGCTAATGAAATATTCAGTGATGGCCTTACCCAGAGAGTCTCGGAAGGGGCCATCCTCCAGTGCCTCAGGTCTCAAGCGCCAAGTGGGGATGACAAGAGCAGAGTTGTCCCATTCCAGCTGCAAATATGGTCGGAATGGGTACAGCCTAGGAAGTCTGTGTGTAGCACTGTGGGTATTAGACTGTCTGTCTTGTGGGTATTAGATTCTGTCTAGTCTTACATGCAGTCTGTGCAGCACAGAATACTAGGAGTAAACCTGAACCTGGTCATTTCTCTGGCACCAAATGTCAGTCAAGTGCCAGTGTTGGATCCAGTTACGCAGTGAGCGTGCAGAGTATATCGCAGGAGCAGTGGGTAATGGGGGGAAGGAGCAGTCAAGCCCCGGGTCAATAACACTGTTGAAATCCCCTCCCATGAGCCACAGGATATCTCTCCAATGAGATAATATGCCAGATAACTTATGGAAAAAGGGAACGTGTTCTTTGTTTGTTGCATAAATAGACCCTAAAAGGAGTGCACGGCCTTCTAAGCATCCGCATAAAAATAAATAATGGCCTTCAACATCAACTACCTACTCCTCGGCCACAAAGGGAGTGCCCGTTCTAACCCATAAAAGGGCACCCCTAGCATATGAGGAGAAGTGCTTTGCAAATAACTGTCTATGCCAGCGCCACGGCAGCCTAGTGACCTCTGGTGGTGTGTGGTGGGTTTCCTGCAAAAGCCCAATGTGAACGGAGGGCCTTTTGAGGTATGAGTCAATAGAGTATCTGCGTGCTGGTGTATGTATACCTCTCACATTCCACTTGAGAATGTTAGTAGGGGCCATTGGTGGTTAGTGGAGCTGCAGTGTCATATCCACTCTCGAGGCAGCTACAGGAAAGCAAAAAAAAAAAAGGCTCCAGCTAGTAACAAGCCAATGCAGCGAAACACAAACAGGTACTGCTAAAACTTGTAATATGAATAGCATAAGGGCAAAGGGACAACCAGTTTCTGCTCAAACTTCCGAACTTTACAGTTCGGTCCAACTAGAAGCAAGAAAGAAAGTACCTATAGAGGGTTTGTAGAGAGGAGTGCAGTTGTGGAGATACCATTCGTCAACTGCATGTAGGCAGAAAAAACAGGGCACTTGACATGGTATTGTTCACAGCATCACCTATGAGATACATATACCATTTTTGTAAGGAAGGAGGGAAGGCGATAGAATGAAAGGCGGGGAGGCCAGGCAAGGTACTGTAGGGACAAGGGCTGGGATAGCATTTTCAAAATCCTGGTAATTAACAGTTAAAAAAATATATATAGGCATGTTGTTCATGCCAGTAATAGTGAGATACAGCGCAAGTGCATAAGCAGTGCTTAGGAGCATTGCCAACTCAAACTATTTAATCTTCCGTCTGCTGTGCCACGTCCGGAGGGGCCATAGACTCAGCCTCCAAACGATCACCATTCAGGGAGTCGTCCTCACTACCGCCATCTCCAGGACCCCTTTTCAGGTCCGAGACCTGTGTCAACTCTCTTATAGCTGTTGCAGTTTGCAGGACGCACTGTCGGTCGTGTATGATCTGTTCCAGGTCAGGCCTGGCCCGTCGATTTCAACCATTCTCAAGCAGCCTCAGGAGTCTCATAGAAACGTGTTTTCCCCTGGGCCACAATGCATAGCCTTGCAGGAAAAAGAGAGAATACTTTAAGTTAAGATTCTACAGCTGACACTTCAAAGATAAGAAGGAGCTCCTCTGTTTCTGTACGGTTGTGGTATAGTTGGGGAACCACATGACCTTAGGGTTGTAAACTTGGATGTCTGGGAATGCTCCTTGCCTCACACAGTATGAAGTCTCAGTCTGCATAATGAAGCAAGCGGAACAGAAGAGAGCACGGACCCGCCCCCGGAGGTTGCGCCAGCACTCGATGGGCCCACTCTATGGTGAAGAACAGCATAAGCGCTCCGGATGGAACCACTCACTTATCCACCACTCCACATATGAAACAGCATCGCAGCCCTTGACCCCCTCCGGGAGGCCCACCACTCATAGGTTATTTTTCCTGGAACGTCCCTCAGAGTCTTCCATTCTACTTTCCAGGGCAGTTACCCGATCAAGTAGTCTGCACAGGGGTTTCCACTCGTTGAGCCCTAGGAGTAAGTTTGTGTAGGGTGCGTTCCATGGACCTGGTCTTATTGGCCAGTTAGCGATGGTCTGCATGAAGCGAAGTGAGGTCGGTGACTTTGATCTTATGCTCCAAAGATGTTCTGGTTTGATCCAGAGATGCACTAAGGTGCTCTACTGCCACCAGGACAGCGTCTAGTTTATGGCCAGTCGACGCCAGAGAGCCAGAGCTCGGACCCGAGGAGTTGCTGCCTACCTGGGCGCGCAATCGCCCCATAGTGTCAATCCCTGAGGGCAGGATACCCTGAGCAGCGTGTCCAAATAGGGTATTATTTATTATTAGGCAGTAGCGGCTGACCACTCACTTCTCCAACGCCACCCAGTCCTGGTCACGAAACCTCTGCAGTCCACAAAAAGGGAGGGGGAGCTGAGCTTCCCCCTCTTAGAAGCACTCTAATGTGGATAGGCAGCACCTACTCGGCAAGGCTGATGAAGAAGGGCTGCCGGGACCAGCGAGCTTGATGAATCAGGAAGCCGCCTCACCAGCTATTCCATGTCGATAGCAGCAACAGTGAATAACATGTTCCCTGCAGTTACCTCAGTCAATAGTACTCCATTTAATGAGCGGGAGCCAGCAGTCTGCCCCCAAACCCCTCCACTCACCAAGATCAGGACGTGCCTGGATCCCCCGCCGGAGAGTCAGTCCATGTCAGGCCTATCCGGTGCTTACCACCTCCAAGACTGCACCAAAGGGTGAGTAGGGGCACAGGCCAGCCTTTCACCTCACACCCCTTCACTCACCAAAATAAGGGCACTCTGGTATCTCTTGGCAGGGGGGTTCAGTCCGACATAGGGAGGCCCAGTACCATCCCCAGGGGCCAGGCCCTATAGAGGCCCCCATCCAGAGAGGAGTGGCCAATTTACCACCAGTGCGCCTGTACTCTCCCGGCCCCAGCAGCTCCAATTCAGGTGCCCAGCTCCAGGAGCAGGGCGCTCCACCCCAGGGGCACCACATGGGTCTAACTCACTGTGTGCCGATCCTCCCGCCAATCACCGGGTTCCTCTCTTCTTCCAGGTTCTGAGAGAGGGAGGCCCAAGGTCTGTCCCAATGCCAGCGTTCATAGGGGGTCCACCAGGCCCAGCAAGAGCAGGCACGTGAGGGAGATCTCTGGACAGTCTTGCTCCCTCTGCATGCCCCCGTACGAGTCCACACACCGCTGCCCTCTCAGCAACGGCTCCACAAGCACCAACGGCCGCACCCATGGAGAACGCAGCCACCGCCCTCAGCGGGGGAGTGCTACCTCCGTCTCCCCACTCCTCTGATCCTCCTTCCGCCCCCCTTTGGCAGCCGCCACTTCTTGCATGTGCTAGCAGCACACATGTTCAAGGCCCGCGACGCCAGGATCTTCTCCCTCAGCTGCCGTGCTCCACATGGATTCTCAGTAGATTGGCTCGAGTAATCCGCCGATGTAGTGCCTGTTGACAGATAAATGACAGATAAGCTGGGCCTCCTGGCGGAGCTCCCGCAAAGTCCTTCCTCCATCTTGGCTCCTCAAGCCAGGCCCCCCTCATGCAGTTGTCTCCAACCTTCAGATTATCGTGAATCTCCTGCTTTTGCTGGGTTTCAGTATAAGCATGCCAAAGTCACACCTGACTCCCACTCAGACGCTCCCTTTTCATCGGAGCTGTTCTGGACACAGTGCAGTTTCAGGTTTATCCTCCCAAGCAGCAAGTCTGCAGCAGTGGCTAACAAACCGCAATTGGGTGAGAGGCAGATCCCTCTCCCTTCCCCAACCAGATCTGACCATAGTGACAGATACGTCACTCCTTGGATGGGGCGGCCACCTGGGAGAGGCGGAGATCAGAGGCATCTGATCTCCAGCGGAGCCATTCTTTTGGCGCTCCAAGTGATCAGACTGGCATTGAAAGCATTTCTTCCCTCTCTCAAAGGGAAAGTAGTGCAGGTATTCATGGAAAACACCACCACCATGTGGTACGGCAACAAACAGAGCAGGGTGGGATCCTGGTCCTTTTGTCAGGAGGCTCTGTACCTCTGGATATGGCTGGAACATCAGGGCCTTTCCCTGGTGGTTCTACATCTGGTGGGCTCTCTGTACGCTAGAGCAGACAAACTCAGCCGACAATACCTGCTCGATCACAAATGGCATCTCCATCCAGAGGTGGTGCAAGGCCTCTTTCAGCTCTTGGTAGAACCTTGGTTCAATCTACTCGTTTCTTCAGAGAAGGAGCAATGTCAGCAGTTTTGCTCGTTGGAGTTTTCAAGATGGCACTCGTTCTGCAACTCTTTTTGTTGCGAGTCGAGCTCTGGCCTCCTGTATGCCTTTTTGCACATACCTCTTCTGCCCAGAGTTCTCAAGAAGATCAAGAACAACCAGGCCCAAGCAGACCTTGTGCCTCCGGACTGGGCTCAAAGACTCTGGTATCCCGATCTGTTGAGCATGGCCACCGATCCTCCGATCAGATTGCCTTCTTCTGGAGGATCTTTTATCGCAGCAACAGGGGAAGGTTCTCCACCGAACCTGTCCAATCTCTGGCTTCTTGCATGGAAATTTAGCAGTGGCAGTTGACAGCATTTGACCTTCTGCCCAAAGTCTGTAACGTTATCTTGGTGGCCAGGCATCTTTCCACCAAAGCGGTATATGCCTGTGGTTGGAACAAACATGTGGCATGGTGTACAGAGAAGTCTGTTGACCCCCTCTCTGCCTCTCTTTTCGAGGTCCTCTTGTTCATAATAACCTCAGAGGTTATCTATCTGTTATGTCTCCTTATTTGCGATTACCCGATCAGCCCTCATTATTTAAGCCTCTTATTGTTAGGAGGTTCTGGTCTCGCTTAAGGAGGAGGTTGCGGCACCAATCCAGGAGCCCCATGTCAACTTCCTGGCATTTGAGGTCCTGGAGGCATTCAGGTAAGAGGTACAAAAATAAAATGTCCAAGCGGACTTTGACTTCACTGCCCCTGTCGGCCGACGAGGCATTAAGGGAACGTCGACATTCCGAGCGCGGTTCCGCGAAGCCTTTGCCAGGGCGGACTCCACGTCTCCCCCCCTTTCCAGGAGCCGGAGTGACCCCCACTCAATTTAAGGAATTTTATGAGGCTATGCACCTTTTTTTTTTACCTGGCTGCCCCCTCAGTGGGGCTTATGGCCCGTTGGATCAGCATGGGAGCCATTACAATCGACATTGGTGGTTTCGGCCTCTGAGCTGTTGTGGACCCCAGGATCCGATAGTGGATCTGGACCGGCGCTGGGTTCTCACAGTTGACCTCCGGCGCCGAGCCCAATGTCGACGCTCCCTCCACCACCGGCGTCCACTGGTGGTGGTTCCCCATCCTCATTCTGGATGATCCAGAGCCGGAACGACATCGTAGGACGTCGATTTGGACTTTGATGGCGCCGATTAGGCCCAGATCAGTACCTGAGGCTTATTTACAACAGCCAGGAACAGGTGAGGAATGGGAGGGATCTGAGGACCTTTTAGAATACGAATTAGAGCATGAACAGGACTGGTATGAGGATCTAGGGGAAGCTGGTGGACTGGATGATACTCCTGATACTGGCATGCTCTCACCTCCCGCTATGGCTACGGAGGAGGGGGCATCTTATGCCATGGTGGTGCATAGGGCAGCTGAGGTCTTGGACCTAGACTTGCCTACGGTGCCAGTCAGGACTAATGTCCTGATAGAGGTGCAGAGCCGATGTTACCCTTCAATGAAGCCCTCACAGATATCCTTCTGGGAACGTGGTCCAAACCCAGCACAAGGGGCACCTGTAAATAGAGCAATCGGCCGCCTCCATAGACCAGCTCCAAGTGACCCTAGTTTCCTCACCCAACATCCCACCCCGGAGAACTTGGTGGCCCAAGCCTCCACTTCCCGTGGAGCCTTCCTTTCCACTGTACCGGATAGGGAATCCAAGAGGCTGGACCAACTTGGAAAGAAGATATTTTCTTTCTCCAGCCTGGCATTGAGGTTGGTAAACACCTCTTACCTATTGGGCCGTTTTCCCCATACTTTATGGGACACAGTGGCACAAGTGCTGCCCCAGGTCCCCGAGGGCATACGGGAAACTCTCACCGAAGCTGGATGGGAGAGATGCAGTCAAGTTTACCATCGAGTGTGGCTTGGACATGACTGACTTGCTGGGCAGGGTGATTTCTTTGACAGTGGCCCTCCGAAGCCACGCCCTGCTACGTGCCACTGGCTTTTCAGGGATGTCCAGTCGAACTTGATGGGCATGCCTTTCGATGGCTCATGCCTTTTTGGTGAGAAGGAAGACTCTGCGCTTGAGTGGTTCAAGGATTCTCGAGCTAAAGCCAGATCCCTGGGCATCTCAGTGCCGGTTCGCTAGCAGTCTGCCTGTTGCCCCTTTCGAGGCTTTGGGAGGGGTGCAGTACCATGCCAGTCACAGGTTAGCCACCATCCTCCAGCTTCACAGCATCCCGTGCGAGGACGAGGTTTTGGTACCTTCAGACCCAGAGGGTCTAGCCAGAGGTCGGCCACCACCCAGCCCCCCTCTTCCGTAACGCCCAAGCCCTCCTAGTATGGTTCTGCAAGACCATGTCCGCTCAGTTGGAGGGAGGATACAGTTTCATATCCCTCACTTGTGGTCCATAACATCAGACAAATGGGTCTTCCAGATCATACAGAAGGGCTATTCCCTCCCCTTCCAGTCTTTCCCTCCCTCCATTCCTCCAGTAAAAGAACGGCTGACCGAAGATCATTTGATCTTACTCAGCGAGAAAGTTACGGCTCTCTTGGCCAATGTCAGAAGTAGGCAGTGGTTGTTATTCCTGCTACTTTCTGATCCCAAAAAAAGAACAAGGGTCTTCGCCCTACCTTGGATTTAAGGGACGTCAATCTCTTCCTCAAAAAGGAGAAATTCAAGATGCTCACTCTTGCTCCGGTCTTGTCTGCCCTAGACCAAGGAGACTGGATGCTAGCATTGGACTTGCAGGATGAGTATTTTCACACCCCTATCCTGCCGCCCACAGGCATTGCTTGCGGTTCAAGGTGAGCCACGAGCACTTTCAGTTTACAGTGCTCCCCTTCAGTCTCACTAGTGGCCCTCGGGTGTTCATCAAGGTGATGGCGATGGTGGCAGCTTATCTGCGCAGGTTAGGGATTTCAATCTTCCCCTACCTTGATGACTGGTTGTTGAAAGCTCCGACGCCCCAGGCTCTCGTCACCCACCTTCAGACTACGGCGGACCTCCTGCATTTGCTGGGGTTCACTATAAACATGCTGAAGTCACACCTGACTCCCTCTCAGAAGCTCCCTTTCATCAGGGCTGTTCTGGACACAGTGCAGTTTCGGGTTTATCCCCCGAGCAAAGAGTCCAGGATATTCAAGTTATGATACCAGTGTTTCGGCCTATATTCTGGAGTTTGGTGAGACAGACTCTGAGGCTGTTGGGACTCGCAGCTTCCTGCATCCTATTAGTGAAACATGCCAGATGGCATATGAGGGCTCTGGAGTGGGACCTAAAGTTCCAATGGGCACGGCATCAGGGAACTCTCACTGACACAGTTCAGAGCTCAAAGGGAACTGCAAAAGATCTGCAGTGATGGTTAATGAACTGCGATTGGGTCAAAGGCAGTCTCCTTTCCCTTCCCCAACCAAATCTCACAGTAGTGACAGATGCGTCACTCCTGGGATGGGGCGAGAAGGCGGAGATCAGAGGTCTATGGTCTCCGGGGGAAGCGGGTCTCCATAGAAACTTATTGGAGCTCTGAGCGATCCGACTGGCATTGAAGGCATTTCTTCCTGTTGTGAAAGGGAAGATGGTGCAGGTGTTCACGGACAACACTACTGCAATGTGGTACTGCAGCAAGCAGGGCGGTGTGGGGTCGTGGACCCTTTGTCAAGAGGCTTTGTGTCTCTGGACATGGCTGGAACAGCAGGGCATAACCCTGGTGGTTCAACACCTGGCAGGTTCCCTGAACGACAGGGCGGACAAACTCAGTTGGCATGCCTAGCAGATCACAAATGGTATCTCCATCCGGAGGTGGTGCAAGGACTATTTCAGCAGTGGGGAGAGCCTTTGTTAGATCTGTTTGCCTCCGAAAAGAACGCACAATGTCAGCAGTATTGCGCGTTGGAGTTTCCAAGGCGGCTATCGCTAGGCAACGCATTTCATTGCGAGTGGAATTCAGGCCTCCTGTACGCCTTTCTGACCATACCACTTTTGCCCAAAGTTCTCAAGAAGATCAAGAACGACCGGGCCCAAGTCATCATAGTGGCTCTGGATTGGACACGGAGAGTCTGGTATCCAGAGCTTCTAAAAATTAGCATCAATCCTCTAATCAGGTTGCCCCTTTAGGAGGATCTTCTGTCGCAGCAGCAGGGGAAGGTTCTCCACCCGAACCTGTCAAATCTGCGACTCCATGCTTGGAGATTGAGCAGTGGTAGTTGATGGTTTATGACCTCCCTCCCGAAGTCTGTAATGCCATTTTGGTAGCCAGGCGTCCCTCTACCAAGACGGTTTACGCCTGCCATTCGAAGAGTTATGTATTATATTGTACAGAGAGGTATATTGCTCCTCTTTCTTCTTATCTCTCTTATATTCTTCTTTTTCATTCTGACAATTGCCCAACAGGGTCCCACTTTAGGGACTCTTTAAGGGCACTCTTTCTGCCTTAATGGCTTTTTTCGGTTGCCTGATCAACAATCTTTGTTTAAATCTCCTATTGTACAAAGATTGCTAAAAGGGCTTGTACGTGTTTCCATCTACGCCCTTTGTTATGCCCCACTGGGACCTTAATCTGGTGCTCACATTTCTCATGAGGCTCCTTTTGAGCTTTTATATAATTGTCCTGTCCGGCTGCTCACCATCAAGACAGCAATCTTAGTGGCGATCACATCAGCCAAGAGGGTAAGTGTGATGCAGACTTTATCATCAAAACTACTGTATCTCACAGTATATCCTGATAAGGTGGTTCTCAGAACTAGTGCCTCTTTCCTCCCCTAGGTGGTGACCCCTATCCATCATGGTCAGAAAATTACCCTGCCCACCTTCTTTGCTCCACCTCATCCCTCCAAGGAAGAGGAGCAACTCAACCATCTGGACCTAAAAAGAGCATTGTCATCCTACCTTGATTGCACAAAAGAGTTGCGGGTGGATGACCAACTCTTTGTGGGGTACGTTGGTGCAAAGAAGGGTCGGGCAGTTCAGAAACAAACCATTTCGTGCTGGGTCATTCTCTGCTACGCATTGGCTAAGAAGCAGCCTCCGAGGAGTTAAGAGCTCATTCTACAAGAGGAAAAGCTGCTACCACAATGTTAGCTCGAGGCGTACCGGTCCTAGATATCTGTCAGGCGGAAATGTGGGCCTCCTTGCACACATTTGCAAAACACTACTGCCTCGATAGCCAAGTGAGGAAAGATGTGCATTTTGCTCGCTCTGTCCTACAAGACTTTCTTGCATAAGGTATATGTCTGCAGCCCACTGCCAGGAGGTTATGGCTTGGGTATCTAATCCAAGGTGAGGAATCTGCAGCTAGAAGTCTCTATCAGATGAACAAGTTACTTACCTTTGGTAACTAATTATCTGGTAGAGACTCTATCTAGCTGCAGATTCCTTACACCCACCCATTCCTCCCCGCTCTGCGGATATATTACGTAGTTTCAGATTTTTACCTTTTTTTAAGGGCTTGTCATTTCACACAGACAAACAGAGAAAGTTTGTTCTTCCATGTCTCTGCGCTTCTGGCGTGGGAAGTTGTGAAAAACAACTGACGTACGTGCGCTGGGTGGTGCCTATAAAGAAGACCGTGACGTTACAGACGGCGCCAACAACGTGGCGCTGAGCCGAACAACGCACGCGGATCCAAATGACGCCACCCGACGCCGCACACAGGGTACTGCTCAGGAGAAAAATTCAGAATTCAGAGCTGACCCAAGGGAATTCTAAGGTAAGGAATGTGCAGCTAGATAGAGTCTCTACAAGATCATTTGTTACCGAAGGTAAGTAACTTGTTTGACGGCGTGCAGGGGTACAGGGGTACTGCTCAAGACAAATCTTCAGATCCAGACTGATGCCTGGGGGAAATTCTAAGGTAAGGAATCTGCAACTAGAATAGGTCTCTAACAGATAAGTCATTACCAAAGGCAAGTAACTTGTTTATCAGATGTAAACCATGTTTAGAAGAGAGGGCACAAGCAGCTTTGCAGTGGCAAAGTGCACAGTCTCGTAAAGCCAACAAAAAGTTTTTTACCAAAAAGTGAAGGAAGAAAGGCAAAACGCTCAAGAGTGGTCCTGCAGAGGACAAGGCCAGTAGCCACCTTCCGGCTTGCAGAGGTACAGTCTGATGTCTGGGCTATATTTTAAGGAGTCGAATCTGCGGTTATATAGAGTCCCTACTAGAAAAACGGTTATCAGTGAAAAATAACTTATACTTCTGCACCATCTGAAGGCTTAAGAAATTCCCTTATCTAGCTCTGCAGATTCTTCAGACCGACTAAACATCCATACATTATGAGTTCTATATTATTCCCTGGATTGGGTAAAAAAAAGCAAATACCACAAATTCTGTCAGAATATGCATGAGAGATACAAAACACTGTCAGCAGGAGCCAGAAAAAAGAACTGAAGGAAATGTCATCTGCTGAGCAGAACCTTCAACAACAAACATGATGGGTTGGTGGTGGTCCCTAGGCTCGTAAAGGTACAGTCTCTATTTTTAACTCTCATAATGAAAGCCTATGGGCTACACTGTCCTGCTTTTCTTCATCTCTATACCCTAACAAAAAAGGGTTTGTGAAAGAGGCTTAAGCTCTTTTACAAAAACATTGTGGTTAAATTATTCACATATATAATTCTCCTGCCCTCCCCCTTTTTTTAAGTACAAGATAAAGAATTGGGCCTCTGTAGCCTGTTCCTATAGGCTGCATAAGGTTTTTTTTTTCTGTTATTTGACTCTGCAGGCCTTCCCAAATTAAGGTGAACATCTACACTTAAGAAAATATAATATGAAAAAGTGCTCTGGTATCCCCTGCACATAGGCAAGACTATTCCCTGCTTATGACTTAAATGGAGATTCCCCTAAGAGAGAACTTGGATTACACGTAAGAAACAATTCCATCTTTTTAATATTCTTCTGACATGCGCATATACTGTGCTGATTATTAATTGGTAATAAAATTGCTTAACTTCAGTCACCGATTCCTGATCCTTATTGTGTGGCCAAATGGCCTTCTTGAAAATTGTTTTATTATTGTTAGCTCCCACTGCATCTCAGTCAACATTCATCAGATGAGAGATAGTAAATCGCACACATGCACGCTCTCAAAATGAAGGCTGTATATTTGACTATCTGTGCGTCTTTCATATTGCTGTGATCTCGAGACATGTGAATGCTAGAATCGGGAGTGGGAAGTAAAATGGATCCTGTGACTGCAGACAGAGATGCAACAACTGATGTTGGTTGTATCTGATAGAGACTTCTACTTGCAGATTCCTTACCTTAGAATCTAACTAGAATATGTCTCTACCAGATATTTCGTTAACAAAGGTAAGTAACTTGTACTTCAAGTGTTAATGATGAAGCATGTTCCGAGTTCGCGTGGGAAATTACACTGCATTTCCACAAAAAGGCTCTCAAAATGTCTGTCCGACCCACTTCATTTCATGCACAGATGGTGAACAGCAATAGGTGAACTATATGACTTGCAATTTTTGGCACCATCACATGAATTAACACCATTTGTAGTCTATCCGCACATTGTTTGCAAAGTGGCAATAGGTGTGCTTACTCCTGGAGGTGTTGAAATTGGTCTTGACCAACCGAAACATACTGTAGAGAGAAAGGATGATGGTGAACCTTCCTCTTCTTTGATAGTCCTTGAGGCTATCACTGAGGCTATCACTGCTCACATGTTCCTCCAAGCAGGATAGTCTCATTTTCAGCCAACTCTCAGTGTGTTTGTGGTCTGCAATATCTTGTCAAGCCGCACTCTGTTGTGATGCAAAGACTGACGACCAGGGGCATAACGCAGGTCCCTGCAACTCTGGCAACATTTCTAGGCACTCCCACCCAAATCATCGGGGGCCCCCGTCCAGCCAAAGGCCAAGAGAAATCTGCGAGATACGCGAGACTCAGGGGCCCCTTCCTCACATTCTGAGGTGGGCCTCATCATTTTGTATTACGCTACTGTTGATGACGAGACGGAGAATCTTATTTTCAACAGGTGTTTGTCAATAGGTCTTGCCCATAATTTGTGTTACATGTGTAATACTCTTTGGGGTTAAATGTTTGTCATCTTCCTGGGTGTCTTATAAGATTACAACAGTGTGGACAGTTAAAACAAGTAAAGCCCATTTTGTGGGGTTTTGTAATTTTTTGTTGTTCATTTTTTGATAATTATGTAATTACTACTCGATCTTTGATACTTCCTCTTCTTTGAATCCAAATGTAATACCTTCTTTAAACACTGTGTGCAAGCCAACTTTATTAGTCTGTACGTATTATATGGGATACTGTTTTTCTTGCTCTGAACAGAGCATTTCAATTTGTATATCATTTATTTCATTCTTTGTAATGCCTTTATTTGTCAACAATTGTCTTGTTTTTCCTGTGGCTTTTTATACGGCTTTGTTAATCACTTGCTCCAGGTAGCCTTTTTGCGGATATGTTTCTTTCATTTACATTGTTTCTCTTCCATTGTTTATGATCCAACATAATTCTTTGATACACTTTATTTGTGATAATGGTACATTTTCAATGACTGGTCGTGGAGGAAGGTTTGCATCCAAGGTCACCAGCAGGTTTGCTATATAAATGTGTTTGCAACCTATGAGCCTTTCGTCCTTTATTCACACTGAAGATGTTTATCTCTTCTGCACTAAAAATTTCTTTGAGTTATCTTTGACTGTGCACATTACTTACTGCACAGCTTTTAATGTTATTTTCCATATTAGAAAAAAGACAATATATCTTATGTACAAGAGAATATGTTTTTCCTTTCGTCTTTCTGTTTAAGGTGTGTTTCTTCAAATGATATTATAAAATGTTTGTGAAGCCCATAAATGCTCCATGTATCTGTAAACCGTGATTCCCTTATCCAGTGAAATATCTGTGTTACAGTGTAAAATGCAACATTTACATTCGAAATAAGCAATTCTCACCTTCTGTGTATGACCTTAATAAGTGATGTTCAACAGACGAAAGGCCTTCCTTGTGATGTAAAGATGTTGTCAAACCCTGTTTCTGAGGAGCACATAACAGAATGGGGATAGTGGACCCCATCAATGGTGGTTGAAGTTGTTTGCCTATGATGTCCTGAGAACCTTCCTACTATGGCTCTGCAAACTGGGCCAAGTACAACCTTTAATCACATGACACTCAGGATAGCCAGGGCTTTCAGTCAGTCGTTTCATAGATGAAGGTTGGCGAACATGAGCCCATAGCTCTGCTGTTAACCAACAGACACAATAGTACATTATCCAGCCATGTGTTTATATTTTTTATAGAAGAAAATACTTTTGTCTTGCAGAATAATGGAGTACTACACAAGACAAAAAGTCTTAAGTCCCTGCATTACATTTATATGCATACTTAGTACCTTTTTCCTTTTGCAGGCTAAGCCCTGCTTTGCCGGCTCAATGATTGTTACAGCTCTAGAAGTGCAGCAGGCACAGCTCAAATCCCTGCTCTTCGCAGAGGCAGCTTCTGGCTGCAGTAGCCTCAGGAGTGGCCTCTTTATGGAAAAGGAATTGTCAGATGGACTGGCAGGTCCTGTGTAGTGGCACAATGTATTTGTTAGTTTTGGCCGTATGGGCCATGTGCAGATAGGTACCCAAGCATGGCAACTGCAGCCTCCTGCCTGATTTGCCTTCAGTAGTTGCGACCTTTCAGAACAGTCAAGCTCCCGCTTCAGTGGCGATGGGACTCCTCTTGTCATGCAGCAGCACCAGTACTTATACCCACAGTGGGCTGCCAGATGACATGGTGGTACTCCTGCTTACGGTTCACACAAGAATCGCTTGGAGAGACTGGGGGGTCCACTCACAGTATAGGTTGCCCATAGCTTCGTTCTCAGGGGCAGTCAGCTTTTATGGGTTTTCTTCATGCCAGGAAATCTCTGAACTTTTCCTGAACAGTCTCTGCTTTGGCAGGGCCGGGAAGTCTCTTTACCTGTCTCAGCAGGCAGGCGTTTAGGGACTAGGTAGACCCTCAGCCCCGCCAGCAGAAAGTGCAGGTTTCAGGTTATGCCCCTTCACCTCTGTGAGACTGACTGTCAAGTATACAGCATCGCTGGTCACACAGCAATCCTTTGAGAATTCTCCAGAGCACTCCCTTTTTGGTCATGAACAACTTGGAACTGGAGCAAAGTAGGGTGGTTCAATCTCACTTTTATGCACATTTCCCAAACAAGAATGTGAATCTGCTGTATAATGCTTCATAACCAGTTTGGTGTGGTTATTTTTCAAATGTCATTTTCTTGCTGTTTCTAAGTCAAAGCCTTAATGCAAGGTGATATCTCTCATAGTGGGTAGCAAGGGGGCTGGCTCTAAGTAGGAATATTCAAAATAAGGAGCATAGTGGAGTGTGAGATTGCAGCACCCGGCTGTCATTGGCCTTCCTGAAGCAGTAATCAGGAACAGACAGGGTGATGGGCTCTTCCTAGAAACTTCCTCCCCTTGAAGAACAGACACTGTAATTCCACCCCTCACTGCTACTATCTTCTAAATGGCCATACTAGGAAGCACTAATGAGCAGCTGTTAGCTAACAAGGCACTCATTATATTTTTTAAGGTAACACTGTCTTCCTCACTTCAGTGTCTGGAACTCCACATTCCGGCCACAGAAGTGCATGCAATACATTTCCACTGCCCAGGGAACCTATGGAAATCCTCCATCGTGTACACAAAAGATGGGAAGAAAGCTTGCTAACAGTCTAAACTACTCACAGCTGCTCTGGGATTCCAACTTATTATTCAACCACTATGTCAAAGTAGACAGAGGTCTGTCTTATTCAGATCAGTACTGAGTGCTGCTCATGGGAACAGCCTATCCCGAAGTGCCAGTCAAGGCCTCCTCCAGAAGGGAACACAGCAATCCTAGACCAGATTCAGCCTTTTTAGGTTTAGTCAGCAAAGGAGTAACCAGAAAATTAAAATACCCTCCACATTAAACTAAAACGTTTGATGGCACCAAACAAGAGAAGGAAGTGAGTCCAGCCCTCCTTAGAAGAGCCCCCTTGTCTCCTCTGTCCAAGCACCTAACCATTCACCCTTTCACCTGTCCATCCACCCACTGATATCTAGTATTTCAGCTTTACATTCTGTTATCCAGTAATTCTTTCAACCATCATTCAACCTTTTCTTATCCCATCCTTCCATCCACTCTGTCATGCATCCATTCACTCTGCCGTCCATAAGTCTATCCATTCATCCATCCTCTTTGCCATCCATCAAACCACTCTGCTGTTCATCCTTCCACCTATCCAACCTGGCATCCCTTCACTCACAAATCCATCTATCCATTCAACTATCCCCTCTGACATCCATCCACTTTGCCATCCATCTACTCTGCTGTCCATTCATTTATCCATCCATCCACCCAGCCATCCATCCACTCTGCCCTGCATCCATCCACTCTGTGGTCCGTTTTGCCATCCATCCATCCATTCTGCCATCCACCTACCCATCCATCCATTTGTCCATCCACTTTGCCATTGATTCACCCATCTGTTTACCCACGCATCTGTGCGTCTACTCTGCCGTCCTTTTGCCTGTCCGTCCACCTTTCCGTCCATCCCTTTACTCTGCCATCCTTTCACCTGCCCTTCCACCTATCCATTCATTCATCCTTTCACCCACTTATTCTTCCACCCACTCGTCCATACATCCTTTCACCCTGTTGTATTCTTAATACTGTTTATGTTGCTATGGGGATTAGAATTCTGTGGTTGTTATGGGGATTGGGAAAGTGAGTTTATCGAAGGCGGCTGGGAGAGAGGTTGCTGCCTGCTTCGTGTGCTGGCTGTGGGTCTCCTCTGCTGAATAAATCACAGCTTCAGAGTACCTCTGCAGTTCTGGTCTTCATTTCGATATCTACCACTACATTTTGGCGACGAAGGTGTTCTCTGGAGACCCACCGACCCTGCACTCTGCTTCGTATCGGCTCGCTGGCCCTGCGTTCTGTACTCATCGAGCCTACAGGATTTACTTACTCATTGGCTCTTCCTGGAAGGTGAAGTCAGTTTTCTTCTTGCTTTTTTCTGCGGTTCCTGATTTGGACGGAGGCATTTTCTTTTGCTCCTCGCGCGCCTCAGTGGAAGGAGGCATTTTCTTCTGTCTGCTCCTCGTGCGCCTCAGTTGTTTCTCCTGAAGTCACCTGACTGCTGTTCCTCGCGTGCAAGCTGCACCGCCTTTAGAAACATTTCCTTTTGCTTTGGCGGCCATCTTAAGACTTTGGGATGGTTTCCATTCGCTTCATCTTGTTCTGTGTGCGTATCTTCGGTGACACACACACCTTTGACAGTTAATTCTCTGAGGTCTATATTCTTAAAAGGAACCAAGAAATTAATTTGGGGAATTTAGTGATATTTATTTTAAAAAAAGAAAAAAAAAAAAATATATATATATATATATATATATATATATATATATATATATATATATATATATATATTTCTTTTTCTTTCTACAATGGCAACAGCTCAGGTTGGTGTTCAACCTCCTCCTTTTCTTCAAAAACCTGGTAGACTGCCAATTCCTTGGAGAAAGTGGTTACGTATTTTTGAGAATTATTTGGTTGCTATCGACGCTTCCAGGTACAATGCTGCGCGCAGAGCTGCACTCCTTTTCAACCACTTAGGCGAAACTGGTCAAGAAGTTTTCGATAACTTACCAGCCATAATGCACCACTGGGGAATGAATCCTGGGATGCATATATTGAAGCTACAGCACGTATTGCTAAACAGTATTCTGATGAACCTTCAGTAATGTTGGAACGTCATCATTTTTTAAAAAGGAAACAGCTTGTGGATGAAACCATTGAAGATTTCTTGGCAGTCTTAACAATTCTTGCTGCAAAATGTGAATTTGGTTCAAATATAGACATTTACTTGCGTGATCAATTAGTTTTCAATTGTTATAACAAAAAGATACAAGAACGTATTTTAACTTGTAAGAATCCGTCTTTGGGTGAAGTTTTGGACATAGCTAAGAGCATTGAACGCTCTCTCATCTCTTCCAAAATTTTAACAGAAGATGTTAAAGCTTCTGCTCAAGTTTCTGCTGTCCTGCAAGCTGATTGTTTGGAAGTTAATGCTGTATCCAGCAGGAGCAAAGCCAACAAAAGTTTTGATAAAAAGAACTATTCTGGTTATTGTTTTAGATGTGGTTCAAAGACTCATATGGGAAATAGTCCATCTTGTTTAGCTCAAGGAAAAAAGTGTAATTTTTGCAAAAAAGTAGGCCATTTCCAAAGTGTTTGTCGTCTAGCTAAGGCCAAAGCTAAGATATCTCAAATTGATATAGTTGAAGAAGAACTGACTGATTCTTTTAACAATGTGTTGTTAACTATTGATACTGTTGGAGCTTCTCAAAACAAATGTAAAGGTCCCATTTGCTCTGTAACTATAGGCTCTGTTAATTTGAACGTTATGGCTGATTCCGGTTCACCAATTACTATCTTGACTGACGTGACGTTTGACAGATTGTGGTCTGGGAAGCAGCTTCACAGATCTGATGTTAATCCAAAAGCTTTTGGCGAGTTTGACATTGCTATGAAGGGTTTTTTCATGGATATTCTTGATTTCAAGAGCAGATGCATTCATACTAAAATTTATGTTGCTGAACGTGGCAGAGATATTTTGGGCTGGCAAGATCAGGCTAAGTTGGGTATTATTTTAAAACCAGGTCACTCTGTGCCTGTAATTCTTGGTGATGTGTCTGTGCTAAGTGTGACTGAAGGGAAATTACAGCTGGATCTTGATTCAGTTGGAAATCTGTATGAAAACTTTCCTTGGGTCTTTAAGAAAGATATTGGTCTTATCAAGGGATTTGAATATCAAATCAAGTTAAAAAAAAGATGCAGTGCCTGTCAAGCAGAAGCTTAGACTGGTTCCATTTTCGGTTAGACAGGATCTTAAAAGTTTACTTCATGAAATGTGTGAACAGGGTATTAACACTCCAGTTGATTCCTCTGAGTGGATTTCTGCAATTGTTCTTGCTAAAAAAAAAAAGGGTGGAAGTATTCGTTTATGTGTTGATGCTCATCCTTTGCCCAGAATCAATGATTTATTGGCAAATTTGGGTAAGAGTAGGTACTTTTCCACCATTGATTTAAGGTCAGCTTATCACCAAATTCCCTTATACAAAGATTCTCAGCCTTTAACTTCATTTGTGACGCCCTTTGGAACTTTCATGTATTTGCGTTTGCCTTTTGGTTTGGCTTCTGCCGCAAGTGTTTTTCAGAGATTGATGGATGCTTTGTTTTCGGAGGAACAATGTGTTCAGGTCTTTCAGGACGACATTCTCATTCATACTGCAACTAAAGAAAAACATGTTGAGATGTTATTTCGAGTATTTAGGAAGTTGGAGACACATAATATCACTGTCAACAAAGATAAATGCAAGCTCTTTTCAGATAGTGTTGATTTTTTAGGACATAACATTTCTGCTAGAGGTATTGCGCCCAAGTCCTCTTTAATCAAAGCCATAGTTGAGGCCCCTGTTCCTAAGGACAAGGATTCTCACAGATCTTTTTTAGGTTTCAGTGAGTACTACTCCAGATTTGTGTCTGGGTATGCTATGGTGGTACAACCTCTACGGGCGTTGCTGAAGAAGCATGTCAAGTTTGCTTTGACTGATGAGGCCCACAGGGCTTTTGATCATTTGAAACAACTCATTGTGGATGCCCCTGTTATTAAACCTTTTTCTCATGGTGTTAGGAGTATTATCACAGTGGATGCCAGCTCTGTGGGCTCAGGCGCTGTTTTGAGCCAATTTGTAGATGGTGTTGAAAGTACTGTGGCTTTTGCGACACGCATGTTGAGTGAAGCAGAACAAAAATATAGTACTATTGAAAGAGAAGCGCTCGCATGCTCCTGGGCAACTGAGAAGTTTAAAATGTATATTTGGGGTACCAAATTTGATTTGTATACTGATCAGAAGCCTTTAATATACATGCTTGGAGACAGTTGCTCTAACAAGGCGTCCTCCAGGTTGGTTAGACCTATGTCCAGATTACTTGAGTTTAATTTTGATATAAAATATATTCCTGGAGGAAAAAATTTAAGAGCAGATTGTCTTTCTCGTTTGCCAGTTGTGGAGGATGTCACTGAATTGCCTGTTGAAGAAGAATGTGTGATGTCAGTTTCTGATGCAGCTTCTGCGTTCAAAATTTCAGAGGAAGTTTGGAATAAGAGTTCTGACAATGATATTTCTCTAGCCAAAGTTAAGGACTTCCTTGTTTCTGGTTGGCCTCCTGACAGGAGCTTAGACAAAGAATTAAAGTCGTTTGCTCAAGTTGCATCTGAATTATCGGTGGTTAATGGTATTGTCATGAGGCAGAATATGTTTGTGCCACCTTTATCCCTGAGGGATGGCATTATTTCAGTAGGACATCTAGGACATTTGGGCATCTCTGCTACCATCAAGAATATTAAGCAGCATTACTGGTGGCCTGGTTTGGACTCTCAAGTAAGATGTTATGTGGATAAATGCCCTGAGTGTTTGTGTTCCGACAAGCACTGGAAAACCAAAACTAATTCTTTGTATTGTACAGAATGGCCCAAGAATGCTTGGGCGAAAATAGGATTGGATTTTGCTGGTCCATTTAATATGCTGAAGAATGAGAATAAGTACATGATTGTAGCTATTGACTATTTCTCCAAGTGGTTGTATTTTGCCTTTTCTAGCACTGCTGATTCCAATGTGGTCATTAAATTTTGGAAACGTTTGTTTCAAGTTGAAGGTCCTGCTATGGAGGTGGTTACTGACAATGGAACACATTTTGTCTCCAATGAAGTGACAATTATTTTTCTTTATCACTCAGTGAAACACATCAAGGTTCCTCTTTACAGTCCTTCTTCTAATGGATTGGTCGAAAGAGCGAATCGTATTTTGAAGGAGGGAATACAAACTGCCATTTCTAATAACCTCAATGTTGCTGAGTATGTGCAACAGAAAGTTTGGTCCTATAACACCACACCTCATAGTACTACTGGGGTTTCTCCTTTTATTCTTTTAAGGGGAAGAGATCCTGTTACAGATTTAAGACCTACCTGGTTGGATGATGTTGCTGGCCTTTCTGATGATTCTGTTGATCTGCGTCAAGTTTGTATGCGGGTGAGAGGCAAACAAGAGAAGTCTAAGGACTATTTTGACAGAGTGAAGAGTGTAAAAGATTTGGAGGTGGAACTTGGGGATTGGGTATTAGTTAAAAAACCTATGAGGATCAACAAAGATGATTCGAAATTTTCTCAACCGGTTAAGGTTGAGAAAATCTCTAGAAGAGCTGTCTGCTTACAGGGTAAGGGTTGGTGGAACAAGAATGCTGTTGTGAAGATAACTAATGAGCAAGCTGATATCATTAAGAAAAGGTTAGGGGATGTACCTCTCCATGACAACTTCGAATGTGACTTCTGGGATGTTGTGTATGACAAGGAGACTCATAACAGGGATTTTGGGTCCTCACTTCCTGATTGTTCCATTGTTCAACGTAATGTTGTTGACTCCTCTGTTGACAAGAATGTGAACAGGACCTGTAGAGTTAGGAATGCTCCTGTTAGATTCAAAGATTTTGTCAGATATTAGTATTCTCTGTAGAGTTAGGAATGCTTTTGTTGAATTTATTGTTTTGTCAATATTAGTTTTTCCTTGTGTATATTTTTCGTGTTTTCTTTATTTATGTTTTTTTTTCTTTTGTTTTGTTAAAAGGGAGATGGTGTTGTATTCATAATACTGTGTATGTTGCTATGGGGATTAGAATTCTGTGGTTGTTATGGGGATTGGGAAAGTGAGTTTATCGAAGGCGGCTGGGAGAGCGATTGCTGCCTGCTTCGTGTGCCGGCCGTGGGTCTCCTCTGCTGAATAAATCACAGCTTCAGAGTACCTCTGCAGTTCTGGTCTTCATTTCGATATCTACCACTACACACCCTTTGTTCTGTTCAATATTCCTTCCATCTTTTCCTCTCCTAGTAAGTCATACTTTGTTCTTCCTTGCTCTGGCGTACTCTCTATTTACGCTGTATTCCTTTATAATAGTATTTATTGGATTTTGTCTGCTGAGTTGTAGGCAAAAGAGGCCCATAAAGAACCCCACCTCTGCAGAAGCTGCTACAGCGGGGAGTTTAGGACGCCTCTGCTCATCAGAGAGGTATAGCTGGAATCCTGTGGCACCAAGAGCAAGTGGCCCGTGCCTGGGCATACCCTTGTGTTACATCAAACACAGAAAATCATGGGAGGAGTTCATGCAAATAGTTTAAATCACTCCAACTTGTCCCTGTCAGCCCGGTTCTACTCACTCGCTGCACTTTAAACACCCACAGAATGTCAGTGCAAGGTTCTGGGTTTCATATAACACCAGAACTTCACCCAAGAGGAGGCAGTAGGTTTGCCTCTCCTTGACACAGATAAAAAGAAAGGCCTGGTTATAATATTGAGTCACAAGACAAGGTATGGTGCCACCTCTGCTCTGTGTGAAGCACCATGCGCATGGACAGTAGTGCAGTACCCACTATAGCTAGGTATCCTTTGTGCACTCTTACAGGTCAGGTCCTGGACCTCACATTACTAGAGACAGAAATAGGTCTCTACAAAGATGCTATATAAGTGTGACAAAAGGGCCAAACAAAAGGTTCACATACCAGTTTCACATGCAGTCCGGCACTGAGCTCGGGTAAATGCATTTTACAGTGTGGGGGGACTTTCCTGTACCAACAGATACATAAGGTATAATGATTTGAAATATAAAATGCCGAGCCAAATGTAACCTTTTCACGCAATTGTATGAAGGCTGTGGTATATTTTATTTGTTTTTAGATAAAATGGCCACCTGCAGTCATTTCTAAGTGTTCTCTCATTTTGATAAGCATCGCGTCTATTTCTGAGACAACCAGTCCGCTATGTAGATGCATAAAATGTTTATGAACTGTTATCAGTAGGTGAAATACCGAGTCTCGCAGATATTCAACAGTGAGAAACGTTTTAATCCGTTCCGTAATCCAGCCCTTAATATGTAATACATCCAGCACGGCTTTTACGGTCCCCTCATATTTACATTCTGCATTTTAAAGAATACATACATCTTAGTCTTGTGTATGTTCATTCGGTTTTTCCAAATTACGTATAGCGCTCATAAGGACCAAGGCCCTTCCTTTTTTCGGCTATTTCTTTGTTTCAGGTTCATTTTATTAGGGCTCAATTTAAATACCGGTTTTTGAATTCCATTAATGTTTTAGTGTCCGAAATCAGATCTTGATTTGAATACCGTGCATGGTTCTGAACGGATTCCGTCTTTTTTGTGGCAAAGAAACATTTTGTGTGTATTAACATGTGTATGTATAATACACTTTTCATGTTACCTTGAAAATGTGAACAGTGAAATAACACTCGTATCTAGGAGTGAGGTAACCTAACACATCGACTATCAGTTTTTCTGTGATGATCTTAAGCGTGACCACGATCGAAGATTCTCACAGCGCTCCTCATAGGCACTGTTTCATAAATTCAGATTCCTGATAAAAAGAACGATACATAGGCAATTGTTAGGAGTGACTAATTAGTGGATTGTAAATTGGTGTAGGGTAGGTAAGCAGAGGCCAGCTATGTCAACGAAAATAACTAGTATTTACAGTCTTGCTCAAATTAATGCAAAATTTAGAAAAGCAACATGGCAGGAAGAGCTATATAAACTACACGGATAGAAGGACGAAGGGGCCCAAACTGTTCAAAAAGCGTAAGAATCAGTACAAAATAGTTAACAGTGAAATCATGGCGAATGGCAGGTTTCCTCGAGTTATCCAATTTTGAAATATATTTCCCTTGTGGATTGAGGCGCAATTAGAATAGCAGGTTTTTCAGTTCCCTCTTAAATATTTCAAAATATGATATAGGATAGAGTTCCAGACTCTGGGTGCATTACCTAAAGATTACTGATTTAGTGTTTTTGATTTCTTCAGGGCTGGAATTTCGAGAAGAATGGTGTGGTGTCTTCCAAGTTGGTGCTGGCCTCCTGAGGTCTGCAGGTTTTGAGTGAGAAATTTTGGGGTACCTGCACCCTGTGTTTTATGCATGATGCATGGAAGTTTGAAGATGACCATTGCCTCAATGGAAAGCCACTTCAGAGAGATAAGAATGAGTGAGATAACTTTCTTGGGCTGATGGCCAGCCTCACTGATGTAGGTAGTGCTGCTCTGAGGGGTCAGTATGAATTATGGAAGCTTCTGTTAGTCGAAAGTTAACATAACCTAACTTTGAAAGTACATGGGACTGGCATACTTGTTTAAAATCAGAGTTTAAGGGTGATCTGGTTGGTACCTCGGAGAAGTCCTAGTTATAACCAGGTCTGTACTCTCTTGTAAATCGATGTGCTTTTGCAAGTCCAGGATGAAGCTCAGAAATGTAATGCAATCTGCATGAAAGAGCTGCAGTCCAGCAGTGTCTTCTCAACTACACGTACCATTATATTCCACATAAAACCAGCTCCCCTTAGTCGCCTTCTGCTCATTGCTCTTAAACTCCAATAGAGGTTCTCCTCTGATGTTCTTAACCAAAGGTTAATATAACTATTACATAGTGTGTATGTATGTGTAGAACAAACCTTGGTGGGAGGCAATAGAGAACAGATTTATTGTGTGATTTTGTCCCCTGGGATGTGTGTGTGCCTGCAAAAGTAAATGCTTTAATTTGTCTCATTTTTTCAGCCACACTATTTCCTTGGGGTTACCCTCCAGCTAATATATTGGCTTGTGCACTTCAGCAGTATGTACCAGTTTAACTTCAGATTACCCTATGCCAGGCAGCCAGCATAATCTGTCTCCACAGACTTGCCTCTCCTGAGCAGTTCAAGCAGTCTAACTGCATTGAACCAGCTGAGACATTTGGACCAATCAGCTCAGATTCTATGTTCCCCATCATGTGGACACCCTATCCAGTTACGCAGAGCCAAGGCATCTTTATGCATGTGACCCATATCACATTCATACCTCTGGTAACAGATAACTGTGTTCTCGCATGTTCATTCAGATACATTTATACCTGCGGCCAGGGCCGGCTTTAGCGCTGGTGGTGCCATGATTGACAATCATTTTTGGCACCTCTGCCCCCCATGACATCCTTCAAGGATTCCCACACTACTACCCTCCAACAGTGCAAATCATCTCTCTATAGTCCCCACTCATATAGATTTAATTTGTTTGTTTTCTTTTCTCAGAATCTCTTTATTGAAAAGTTTTCAAGTCAGTAGGGTCATAACTCGGCTGAAATGTTAGACAATGTAATGGCATTGGCTTTCAAGTAATGCAGCGCAATCCTATCAGACATTGGAAACTGCATTCACCAAAACCATGTTAAACCAGTAGAAGCATAAGACTGTATACATTCTGACACGCCATTACAAGGCATTCTCTAATGTAACATATCTAGTAAGGTTAATGAACCAGGGGATGTAACCGGGGGTTGGTAAATGGGGCACAGGTCGAGGCCATAAGTGTGTGGGGGTGTCAATGACGTAGCATAGGTGTGCCTTCCAAGAAGAGAGTGAAACATCAAGTGGGGAGGTCAGTCAAAAAGCTGTAGTGATTTGAGCCTGGGCGGGTTGAAACAAGTGAATTCTATGCGAGTAAGGTAGTGTAGTAGGGGTCGCCATATGGATCGGAACTTGATTTCAGTTTGGTGAGATTGTGTGTGAGTTGTTCCATCGCCATTATATGCCATAAGCAAGCAAACCACTGTGCAATAGAGGGGGGAGAGCCGTTTTCTTCCAAGCCAGGGCTATTAGTTGTCTGGCAGCATGGACCATATAACTAATAAGAGCCCACTCGGCGTGAGTCATTGCTTGCAAAGATAATGGTCGAATCCCGAGAATGATTGTGAGGTAGGATGTGGGGAGAAGATACCGCACTGTGGCCCTAATATGACTCAGAACCTATAGATGTTGCTGTGAGGCCACAGGACCACCATACATTACAAAACTCTCCTTTTTTCGATCGTGCATCGCCAGCAGATGGAGGATGTACCACAGTAAATAGCAGAGAGGCGGGCTGGGGTACAATACCATTGGAGCTTGAGCTTATAGGCCGTTTCCTTAAGAGAGATTCTGTAGTACGTCTTAGGTATGTCACACCACAGGTCATCCCATTGTTTGGGCAATATTCCTTCCGCATTATCGGTTTGCCATGTGGTCTGACATAGGTGTGGGCAAGGGGGCATAGAGTGTTGGAGTGTGCAGTATTTGTTGGAGACAAGCCCTTCCTATTCCTCATATGCCATGACCAACTTCTCAAAGGGGGTGTAGGGTTGTGTGGCCTTGGGGTAGACTGATGGAAGTATTGTCACCTGGCTTTCTCATGGATATTATACTCTTCCTTACACTGGTCAAAAGATTTGATGGTGCCCCTGTAAAAAGATAGCATTCTTTACTTGCCATCGGTCCAGCCCTGGAAAGTGCGTGAAGCCATCACATCAAGCCAGGTTGCGAGCTATAGGTGTGTTGGGTGAGGGAAAGGTAGCAAGTCCTTTCCTGATGGCCCGTTTGTCCCAGATATCAAAGCACCATTTTGGTAGGGGTGACAATGTAGGCGCTGCACAGCCTAGCATGCTTGGGCAGCCAGGCAAGGTCCCAGAGGGGTCGACAAACGACTGCCCTTTCCATATGGAACCAGTGCTTCTCGCTGTCTTTCACTACCCATTCCGATATATATCGAAGGTGGGCAGCCCAATAATCTTCAAGGAGGTTAGGGCACACAAGGTCTCCTTTGTCCCTAGGTTGCATCAGTAGAGGGTGATTGACCCACGATCCTTTACCATTTCCATATGAAGGCATGAATATCACATTGTTGGCGCATAATATCGTTCTGAGGGATCAGAGTAGGCAGAGTCTGAAATAGGTAGAGGGCTTGTGGGAACATGTTTAATTTTATGACATTGAAGTGCCCCAGCTATGATATGTGAAGAGGTTTCCATTAATGCCTGACACCGCCTCTAAGGCTGTCAGACTAGCCACTGCTGTCAGGAAAGAGGTAGCCGTAGCAAGACAGTAAGTAGCAGGTTTTTGGCAAATAGGCTACGTTTATGTACCCACCCTCCAAAGGGGATTTCTTCTATTTTGGGCAAGCAGCGAATAGTAATGGTCAGGAGCTCAACTACTAGGGTGAATAAAAGGGGTGACAGCGGGCAGCCCTATCGTGTGCCTCTCTGAATAGCTATGGGTTCAGTGGGTTGACCATTAACACAGAGTGTAGCTATAGGGGTGACGTAGGAGGCCATGATTTTAATGATGATCCCCGGACCCAGTCCCCCCCTTGCTCAGGACTGCCCAGAGGAAAAGCCAATTCAAACCTATTGAACGCCTTCTGTGCGTCAAATGAGAGAAGGCAGGCCGGTATATGATGGCAGTGCGACTTCTCAACAAGGTGTGCTACACCACGCACACTATATGCCCTGTCCCTATGGCGGATAAAGCTAACTTTTATCAGGGTCCGTGAGGCCCGGGAGGTAGCATTCAAGCCTAGTAGTGAGAATCTTGGTAAAGATCTTAGTATCAGTGTTGAGGAGGGTGATGGGGCAATAAGAGGAGCATAACACTGGGTCCTTGCCCAGTTTGGGGGTGAGGAATATTTCTGCGGCCATCATAGGAGGTGTGAGGCCCATGGTGTCGGTGAAGTAGTTGAACAGTTGTTCTATATGAACCTGCAGTTCAGGCAAGTACTTACGGTAGAAGCTAACTTGGAGTCCATCAGGGCCTGGTGTCTTGCAAAGGGGTAGGGCACATTACTTTGCATCTCATCAACCATGATCGGGGTGGTAAGGCGTTCCGAGTGCTTTTGGGGGGAGAGGCTCCAAATCACATGCAGCTAAGTAGTTCTCTATCATGGTAGACAAGACCTCCTCAGTGTCATAGAGGTTCTGATATTCTTCTCCAAACTGCCCATTCCCCATTGTCCCCCTGGAGTTTTGCGATATGTGCCCTAGTATGTGCCTGTCGCAGCCGAAGTGCCAAGAGTGTACCCACCTTGTTCCACCCCCCCCCCACATAGTAGTGCTGATGTAGTGCTAAAAGTGAGTGTTCCACCCTATTTGTCCTGTGGCCTCGGAGTTGACCTCTCAAGTTAGCAAGTTGCCGTTTAGTAAGGCAAAAGGGCGTCATTGTATCCTGCTGCTCTAGCGCCTTAACCTCAGCTGTCAAGTTAACTTCCACTAGGCGTGTCTCCCTTCCCCGTGCAATGGCCACTGACGCGATCACTTCCCTGATAGTGGCCTTGGATCCGTCCCATAATGCGTTTAAGGGGGTTTCAGGTAGCACATTGAGTATAAAATATTAATTAAGTACTTTATGGATCTCCTTCACATCTACTGGCCCGTGGAGTAGTCGAGGGGGTAAGCACCAGTACATGGGGCCCCTCGAGGAGGATAGGATGCCAGACCAGGTTATTTCATGGTGTGCATAGTCAGAAATAGAGAGATCTCAGCTCAGGAGGAAATGTGTAACCAAAACGTAATCAAGCCTGGAATATGATGTATGCACATGAGAATTGAACTAATAGTCCTGTGCATCAGGATGTTTGTAACACCAAGTGTCTTCTAATCCCAGGTCTATTATTTCCTTATTAAGCTGTGCTGACATGACCCCAATGCCTTGCTATGTGGTCGTGTCCAGTCCATCCCTGGTTCCCATACCAGACTGAGATCGCCGCCCACTATAATATCGCCCTCTACCCCCGACAGCTGGTCTCGCATAAGGTGGTGTAGGTAGAAGACTTGTGGTGTTTGGGGCATAGGCATTAAGCTGTTTATTACCGCAAAGTAATTGTAGTGGCAAATAATGGACCTCCCTGTTCCTCACCACCCTGGAGATCGTAATGCCCAGGCCATATTTACCCAAAATACCCACCGCAAGCGTCTTGGTGCCTGCGTATGCCCTGTGGCGTATGGGGTATTTGGGACGGGCCATCCTGTGTTTGCCAGCTCCCGTAAGATGGGGTTCCTGGAGGAAAACGATGGGGTAATGGTGTAGGATGTATCCCCATGCCTGTTTTCGTTTGTTTGGGGAGTTAAGGCCCCTGACGTTCAGGGTGAGAAGTTTAGTGGCCATTATCCTGGACAAGGTCGAGAGCACTTAGGGCCTGATTATAACTTTGGAGGAGGTGTTAATCCGTCCCAAATGTGACGGATATACCACTAGCCGTATTACGAGTTCCATAGGATATAATGGACTCGTAATACGGCTGGTGGTATATCCGTCACATTTGGGACGGATTAACACCTTCCTCCAAAGTTGTAATCAGGCCCTTAGTGCCACAAGACAATATAGTCCCGGCCTGGAGGGGTGAAGAGTGTGATTAGGAGGGAATGTTCAGGTTGCAGGTTCCCCTAGCTGAGCCAATGTCTGGAGTACGTTCTGCGGCCAGTCCCGATAAATAAGATGTTCCTCTGGGTCCAATGGGGAAGTGGGGGTAAGGGGTGGGATATGGCTTTCATGTAAAGAGTAAGAATTGCATAAGAGAGTGTGGACATTGCCGTGGAGGAACACACCAGCTGTATTTGACCTGTGGGGAAAGTAGACAAAACCAACCAAACAGAGCGGGTCAACAGGCCCAACATATACGTCTGCTTCTGCACTGTTGTGCATGGGGTATGTGGCATAGGGGGTCACCCCACAGGCAAGGCCCAAGTTCATCTGTATATGGCTAAGGAGAAACATTCCCCCAGCCCCTCGCCCACCACCCTCGACTAAGGTCATGAGGGTAGACAGGGCCTCAATCCCCGTTGTGGAGAGCCATGTGGGAACAACACATAGAGAGTCACAGCCATTATTGTCAGCCGTCTAAGGATCTCGCTGATGATGTGTCCTTCCCCATGTTGCCCATATGTTATATGAAATTACGTTTTGTCTCTTGGGAGGTCTTCACTTGGCATCTATCCAGTCGGTGGGATTTCACTGTTGTCCAGATTCGTTTCAACCCCTTTCTGGGGGACCTGCTTGCCAGCGATTTTTTTTCTTTTCTCTTGTGGTTCAGTAGCAAGACCCAGTAGTTGTTTCGTCTCCGTCAAAGAACGCAGGGATTACCTTCTGCCCTTCCAGGTGAAGGAGAGCTCGAAGGGGTGTCTCCATTGGTACGGATGTCCAACTCTCTGAGCCTGTCTGTAACCGGCTTCGAGTCCCTTTGGTGTCTTAGCATGACAGGTGAGAGTTCCTGTTATACGTTGATGGTGTGGCCCCTGACCATCAGGGCTGTTTTTTTCCTAGACGCTTCAAGGATATCCTCTTTCTCTGTGAGACCAGGCTTGGAGGCCCCTCAGTGCGCCCTGTCGAGAACAGGCGGGGGCAGCATCCTCTCCTCGGACCGTCTGAAGGAACGCTTTTGTGATCTTCATAATGTTGTCACCCTCCTCTCCTCTGGGTACTCCGTACTCCACTAATATGAATATTGTTGCGGCAGCAACGATTTTCCAAATTCTCCTGTTTGGTTTGGAGTTCAATGCACTGTTCCTCAAGGGCCATCAGCTGCTTTCACATCATCTCCTGATCTTACGACCTGGCATCCACAGTGCGTTCCAGGTCATAGACACGTTATCCTATCTCAAAAAACCTCCTTCTGGATATCTTTGATGCATGTCTTAAGATTGGTCTTGAGTGATCCAGTTTCGATGTATATCTACTGCAAAGAAACGATCCATGTAGTCTTGTGTGATTGGCATGGTAGGCAAGCTTTCCGCTGGTGACGCCGGAGGGGCATTTCGGTTGCTGGTTTCTGGAGGGGAGTGTTTGTTTCACAAAGAGGTGACCGGCGTATCCCTGGAAGACTTGTTTTGGGGCATGGCAGCTAGAAGGACCTTGACCTCACCTTTCACTGAGAGAAAAGGGCTATGATATTGCCCTCTGTGGGGCCACACTCTAATGTTACGCTGTCCAGCAGGCTTCCTATGTGCGAGAGCTCCCAGCAAAGTCAAGTGATGACAGATTGAGGTCTAGGGGAGGGGAAGAGCTTGCGTAGTTCGTCAAGTGGAAGCGTCAGCATAGTCTAGGTTTCAGAGTCCTTGTAGGTAGGACGATAGGGCGGAGGTACACCTATATAGAGAGGGGGGACCAAAAGGATCACCAGGACAAAGCAGAGAGCGAGTTCAGTTCTTGTCAGTACCCACAGTGCAGATAGAGCGCCACCGGGCAGCACCTCTGGACGCTGAGAAACTTTTAGGGAGGCAAGTGGTAGAGAAAAAGTCCATCCAAGCTCCCATGCACCCTCGGGTGCTGAGTATCACTGTTCGGGTGTCAGGTGCCAAATGAAGAGGGGGTGCACCACCACCACAGTGCCCAACGAGTATCAGGGGGTTCCACCAGATGTAGTGGTGATTATTGTTCATCAATCAATCCTGCATTGGAGTGTGGCCGTGTTCACCCCGTTGGAAATTCACATAGTCAGGACAAGGGGGTGGGATAGCCAAGGATTCACCAGCCAGATATGCACCTTGTGGTTCCCCTATCCCCTGATGAAGCCATGCAAGTGGGGGTGTCCTCTCAAGGCCGGTGGGTCCCTTTGCAGTCCCTTTTCGTGCCCAGGCTCAGTACCCCAGCTCTGTGTTTGCATTCGCCACCTCAGGCCGGTGCCCAGCGTGATTGTAACATTAGGCTATGCAGCCGCTGCAATCTCTTACTCGTCCACCGCTTCGATGCGGCATCAATCATCTGAGTCCTGGGAGGGAGGGAAGCGATGTGGTAGTGGGGGCAGGTCAGAAGCCAATCCGCTGCCCTGTAATGCCGTGTTCCACCCACTCCCATGAGGCGCCGTGGCTGGTGGGGTAAAAAAATGATGTAGGCACGAATTGCCACCTGCCAGAAGGGGAGGACAGTCCGGGAGCAGATGGGTCCGCAGGTATCGCTGAGGAAGGACCGCGGCGATCTCAGTCCCAGGAGGGCTCTAGCATTGCTGTGCAAAGCACTTTGCTACATCCAAAATGGTGGCTCCCAATCCAGGCTGCAGGTGGCTCCCACTGAGTGAAAGCCAGGGCCGCTGTGGTGTGCTGAAATCTGCCCCGTGCCAACTCGCAGTTGGGTGTGCCTATGTACCCCTGCTGAGCAAGGGCATTCAGCGTGGCCCCGGTTCTGTGGATGGGGCTGGGAGGGACAGAAAAACACGTCTCGTGCTATATTCAGTCAGGCCACCCCACACCCTTTAATTTGTTTTATAGAGCTGGTTACCTTTTTTATGTATATCTGCATAAACAAACCCCGTTAAGCCACGTTAGGGCTAGCTGATAAGACTGGGGGAAAACATAGCATCCCAACTATACCATGCAGCTCTTTGATGCCAGTTCATAAGTCTCTGTTGTATATTAGGATTGTAACCTACGAACTGCTGTAACAAAAGGATCTCTTTGACAAAAGCAGTAAACCCTCTGAGCTATACTCATAAAACACAGTTCTGTGATCTGCATGGTACGCCTTCTTTGCGTCTGGCACATTAACCCTCGGTGCTACTTTATAATGAGTCCTCATTGCCACTAGATCATGGGTACTCACAAACATTTTCCCAAGGCCCACAAAGTTTGGGTGGGGGTCTTGGAGGTGGCAGTAAGGAGGGTATAGGGAAAGCAAAGCATATACATCCAGTGGCTGAATTGCACAAAGTGAAACCAGAAAACCTGGAATTAATCCCAGCTTCACCACTTTACCAAATTTTGTGATCCTAGGCAAGTGTTTAATTCACATGCCCTCCTTTTTCTCCATTATCACATATAAGAGGACCTCAAAAGTATGTGACTTCAGGATGTGTGCTATACAAAACCTTCCCCTGTGTTTGATTTAATAAACTATAATGTTGTCATGAACAATAGGAATCAGGGCCACCCAAAGCATGCACATAACAACTGACTTGCGTCTTAGTAGACTATTGCCAATGTTGTCAGTGTGTGGGGAAGAATGAATGTTTGTAAATTCATGTTGGAAAACTTTTACTTTAAAAAATACTTCTCAATGATGTACTAAGGCGAGATGGTTCTGCGTGTTATTGAAATACCCTTCTTGAATTTTGAAGAGACCTTAGTATATTTTTACACTTTTGATGCAAAATGGCTTTGAAAATGAAGGTGTTCTTAAAGTTAAGTGGTTCAGAACAACCTCACTTCCTTTCTTAAACTTCAGATGAACTTTAAATAAAGACATTCCTGTTTATTTTATTTTTTTAATGTTAGTGCTGAGTCAATTGAACAGCTTCCCAGTGCCCCTGATGATTGGGCCGCCTTACTTTCAGTATACTGGACTAGATAAAACTCAGTCTCTCCAGCAGGAACATTAATCACCAGAATTATAGTGACATTTCTATTGCTGCCTGAAAACTGCAGGACACACAAGGAACTCTGCAGCAGGTGCATCTAAAACCATATGTTGTTTCTAAAAGCGGGGCCCTCCTGCCCCCGAGGTCACCGTCAGGTGCGGCTGCACCCTTTATACGTCCTTAAAGCTGGCCCTGCCTGCGGTGTACTGTTGAGTCTTGCTCATATATACACACCCTGGCACATTCCCTGCCCCATTGTCTCTAGGGCGCTAGGAATGCTTGAAGATACTGTAACTTGGATTTTCTGTGTACCTCCATTTCACATCCACCTTCTTTCTTGACATAGAGGAATAGAGGAGAGTGCAGAGTGGCATATGCTAGTAGTCAGTGCTTTAAATGGAAAAATAGAAGTCCAGGTACTCTGTACCAGATTACCTGCTTGTTTCTGAGAAGTGCCGGTACTCTCCAATTAAAAGTATTACGTTTTTCTTGAGATATGCCGGTACTCTCCCTCGCAAAATAAAAAAGTGCCGGTACTCAGTACCGGAGAGTACCGGCCCATTTAAAGCACTGCGTAGTGCCAACGGCCCTACCCTCTGACACCAGCACCCTCCACCGTCACCTGGTATCAGGGTTGGGTAACATCGAGTTCAGCTGGTCGTGCTTGGGCAGAATGCTATTACCCAGGCCTTGGATCTTTGCGAAATTCGGACGGAAGATAACCGAGGCGTTTTGCCAAGCAGCCTACCGTACTCTTCCAAACACAATGAGAAGCAGACGTTCTGACGCACCCAAATGTTTTCCCAAAAGCATGCTGAAGGGAAGAGCATCCGTCTATGAGCTGTGCTCAGCAACCCGTGCCAGTGTTCCTCAAGACAACGCTGTATTAGCCCGACATTCTGTTCCAAAATTATTTTTGAAAGTATAAAACAACATTAGCTATGCTCTGTTGAGGAAGCCAAATGTGTAGCTGATGGAAGTTTCAGTGTTTGCAAAACAGGGAGCGCAAACAACATGCTTGGCAAATGCTCCATTAAAAACATTTTATAGTGTAATGAGTTTTGCCATCTCCGAGCCAAAACAAATCTTCTGCTGACAAAGGAACCTGACAACTATGTTACCCTGATCTAGCTTGTGCCATCCCACGTTGACCTCGTTTCCTCAGCTCGAGATGTTTTATGCATCTAAACTTGCCGGTAAAACTGGATCATGTGGCATCTGTGCTGGAGTGCCCTTGCTTTAGGATAAGTGTGGTACACTAAACATTTCCAGTGCACGCGGCCCTTCGGTGTATTATAATGCTGTATTTTGGAACTGGTTAAAGTCGTTTTGTATTTTTTTTTTTATCGCCAGTGAGCTTTCAACGTTTGCAGAATGTAATCACGAGGAGCCCGTTGGAGGCGACATCGTCCTTTTAAGCCTCTGTATGCGTCTGAAATCCTCCCCTCACTGGCCAATCATAAAGATATGCCTGAAGAGGACTGGCAAATGTTGAATGTTTATAAAAAATAATAAAACACTGAGTTGCAGCTGTTCGGCAAAACAGTTCAGAGCGCCGCCCAGAACGGCTGCAGTGTGTTGGGAAGCTGTTGGAGATGGCGTGGGACAGATAATGGCGCGTGACAAGGGCTGCGGCTCCATTTTGTTTCCTGCTAATCTGGTCTCCAATGAAGTGTCATTGTTTCTGGTGCTGAGCCAATAAGGCTTATTGTGACGGAGAACGTGGCATTAGTGTGGCTTTAGCCAGGCTCAGGGAAAGCCGATGAAGAGCATACTGGCTCTCTGGGTTTACAGCTGCGTGTATAGCTTTCACTCTTCTCCCACACTAAAGACTAGGCCTAGGAAGGGATGAGCTCCCGCCTTAATTCGCCCACTCTTCCAGGGACAGAGATATATGTGTCATTACTAGGGCATCGCACCCCTGCTGACCCCTCACAGGGGCGCTTTGGCCAATTAACTTAAGTACATCAAAAGGAACAGCGTGAACAATACCACAATACGAGTACATTCGTGAATAGTTTGTCAAAAGATCTACGATAGCGCTGGAAAAACACTGTACACAGAACCGGAGACTAGATTTGTGTTTTGCTGTACTCATGATTTTAAATCCCAGTTATCAAACAGGTGGAGCTGCTAAGAGCAGAGGAGAATCCCCACACCGTGCAATATGTAAACAAGTGCCTTTGGGTTCACTACAATGCAGCTAGCGGTATAGAGGTAGAGAATAAGACTGATTCAATCACAGCACCAGCACAGAATTTCATTACATATAAGGCAGCCTGTTTTATGATATTTATTTTTTGGACTTTTCCATTTGTATGTATCCATATTTATTTTTGCTGCTTGTATCAGCGTTTATCCATATTTATTATGAGTTTTGTGAGAAAAAAAATGAAACTGAAATTAGTACATTTTCATATTTATTTGACCAAAACTATACTCTCATAATTCAATGCCTCACAGTTTTCTATGATGTTGTAAATTGTATTTATATAGTGCTGAATACCCCAGACGAGGTGTTGAAGCGCTTTTTTGCAAGCAGCATTCTACTCCATAACTCAAGATTAAAGATAAATGTGTAGTACCGTAGTGATTTGTGCTTCCTTCTCCTTGTAGGGTTAATTGTCGCGTCAGACCTAATGCATCTGATGTAGCTATTTTCCCCTGTTTTCAACCTAAAGCGCCACTGATGAACCTGGAGCGGTGTTAATCTCTTAAGGACTTTGTTGCTTCGAAACTGGACTTGATCAACATGTAAATCACATATCAACTAACAGAGTACATAAGACTTCACAATAAAGACTATCACATATCAAATAACAGAGCACACAAGGTTTCACAATAAAGTCTGACCAGTATTATATTAAAAACCTTAAAGATTTACCGAAAAATTAAAAGCATTACAGGAAGCAAATTAAATGACAAAACGTCAGCCAGTAATTTATCATAAAAGCATGAGGCTTAGAATAAAATGTCAAAATGAAATAGCATAACAGTTTATAATTCAGCTCCGTGAATAAGACAGAGCTCAGACTTACAAAGTGTCACATTGTAAGGATCAGGGGAGACTGCAGCCCACACCCTCTGAGTAAGGCTCATTTTATAGGGTGAAACACAATAAGATTCATTCATTCAGAAAGAATACACCGGGGTCTGGAAATCCCATCCAGTCGTGTTACAGAAAGAACAATACAGTTTAAAGTCACATTCATCAGCACTATCCCACAGATCCATATAATGTAGTTCCCATCCCCACTGTAAGAGGATGAAATCAGAAGCGGGGAGGCCCACGATAGCTCACAAGCCACACAAATAAAGCCTGTCATCATGAGATTTCTTTGCACGACCATCTGCAAGACACCTCCCTTAACAGATTTGTCCACATGAATACATAATCATTGGACATGGTCTTCCTTTGATCCAGAGGGTTTGAGACCTCTAAAGTGTGTCTGTGAGTTATACCAGTTTTTTCATATCTCCCAAAACCTAGGCCTCTTTGCTGGGGGACCATTCCGATCTAATCTATTAATTCTAAAAAAACGAAGCTACCCTTTCTCATGAAGTTGGGGGAGCAGGGAGCACCCACTTTAAACAAGTTTCTTGGCGAGCCAGTAATACTAATAAAAAGAGTAAAAGTAAAAGTTTTTGAGACTATGTAAGAGAGAGATTGACAAATAAGCCAAACACCTGGAATAATGTGAAGTTGTAAAGTTTTGACCTGTTAATTCATGAAAGTATGATGTGTTCCCCTATGAGCGGAATGTTTACATTTTGTGTGAAAATCAATATGTTACTAAACAAACTGTACGATTAAGTGGTGGTGTTTTCAAAGACGGTGGTTCATGGGTGAATGCAGAGTCCTGGCACGCTAAGCGAGCATAAAAGGCTGTTGAGCCAATTCCCAGCAGAAGGTAAGGAGGGATCAAAATGGCTCCTGGAAGAAAGAAGGGGAATAACTCTTCCGTGTCCTGCAACAAGGGCATCCAGAGTAGGACTATGCTGGAAAATGTTGCACCAAAAAGGTACTGCCCCCTCCCTTGAGAGAGGGGGTAAAGTTACAGCTCTGTGGGGGAGCTAACGGCTGCATCCCTAACTGGTAGCAACTTACAAATTATCTAATCACCCCTTTGGGTGATTAGTTGCAACCTTGGGGAGAATTTGTGTCCTGCACAACCCTGAAGGAAGAAAGAGACCTGATGTATTATGAAATGGCATATGCAGTTCTACAGTGTCTCAAGAAGCATAGTAGCAGAAAAGACAATCTCCCGCTTCAAAATAGAGACCACCTTGTCACAAATAATAGACTGATGGGTCAGCTTTGTCTCAGTAGGCTTTGGGACGCCATACAACAGGTACAGCTGTGGAAGAGACTGCACTCACCTCCTAAGGTGGACAAGACACTTGTAGCTCAAGCTGGCTAGAAACAAGCCAGCATAGACAGGCACTCAGATTCAAGTTAATCCAGAAAGCGAGAGAACACCTAGGAAAGGCCCAAGAACAGGCTCAAAAGTGTGGACTTAAAATAGCAAATAAGTCACACAGGTGGAATAATGTGAAGTCGTAAAGTTTGACTTGAAACAGATAGTTTGTGCCTGAGCATTGAGTGTTTTAATTTTACTTGGAAATCAACAGATCTGCGGCAATGTTACTTGACAGACTGCCCAGCTAAGTGGTATTGTTATCAGTGAAGGAGGTTCAATGTCAGAGAGGCCGTACTGTGTGGGTTAATACTGCTAGCATGTTTAGAAGGATTCATAGACATTACTTGCCTTTGGTCTAATTTGTGACATATTTTGTTGTTTTACTTTCTTTGATAAAATGGTTTGTTACAAGTAAAAGTTCTCCAGTACTTTGGCTAGGAAAGGGAGATTGGATAAAGGTCAGAAGTAGTTCAGGTCATCAGAATCATCTACTCTCTGTTTTTTTTTGGAAAGGGGTGACTTAGCCAGTTTACAAGATGCTAGGAACTACAAGATGTTAGAGACTACACCATGAATCAGAGAAGAGGTGATCACATTTGTTAGGTACGGTATGAGGTATTCCTGAGATATCCAGTTTGTTGTACAGGTATTCTGGTTACTGAGGATGTAGATCCTTGTATTAACTGCAGCATGCTGTAAATATCTTTCTTGCTTTCATTTGAAGTAGCGTTTGTATAGGTGTGCTTGAATCAGTCTTATATACTCCTTTTTTTAATCTGACTGCAGCACACATAGCCACTTTTAGCAGTGGTCATTGTGTTTGGCAGATCAGTGAGAATAGCATGTCCTGTGTCTAAATGGTATAAGTAGAGTATGTTAATTTTGAGATATGATCCTGCAAATTGATGTAGGCATCCATGATTAAATCCAAAGGATTCTTCTCCAGATATTAGTGTGGGAGTAATTCCCATATGTTTTCCAATTTACATATATTTTTGGATCTTGGGGGGAATAATGTGTTTTTTTTATGGCTTCAACCACAAAGAAACCAGTAAGCCTTCTAGCTCCACCTGTAGAAATTTCAGGCCGGTCATGCCTCCCTGAGATCATTGCTTCTGGTATAGCTGGCTGTTTTCTGAATATTGGCGAATGGCTTTATCCTTTTTTCTGGAATTGGACATCTCAGAGGTTCCATGCAGATATTAAACATGGTGGGTGACATATAAGAACGTTGGGGAACTCCATACAGTAGAGGAAGGACCAGTGCTATCCATAATCCGATGATGTACAAATTTATGTTTACACTGTGAGTTAAGTGAGCTAACTTTACACAATTCTTCTGATTTGATGTGAAGTATATCCATCAACCACATCAGAGCGGCTGAGAAGTCTAGTAATACTAGATGGCAGGTTTCACCTTTGTTCATGATAGGGATAATTTCATGTGATAGCATGAGGATGGCCGCCTGTGTGCTACATTTTTTTAATATTTTTTCATTAACAATAGATGCTGTCTATATTTATTCCATCTTGGTGGAGAATCTTAATTTCTTCTGGTACAAACAAATTAAATTATGGGGGAAACCGAGTCAGGTTTCAGCGATGAAAAGATTATTGTCATCAAGTTGAGACTGATGAACTAAAAACTAAAAGTGATAGGGATCATAAGAGGGTTACAAGTTCCCCATGGCCCACTATTAGCTCCCGCCACCCTGTTAAAGCCCCAAAATGGCAAAATCATTTCCAATCAATTTGTACTCCTCAGTACATAGGGAGACAGCTGAGACTGGCGTCTGAAAAATACTTATAGTACTTGCAAATATAAAAACATTGTGTAATAATATTTCATATAACCACCCAAATACAAACGTTACGAGTCATATTTTGGGATTATTTCATTTAAAAAATCGTATTGTTTTAAGATGCTGTCCATATTATAAATACTTAATCCTGAACAGTTGAGATCTCTCACAAGATTATTCTTCTGCGAGTCTTGTTTTCAGTGATCCCAGGATCACCTTGCTGCTGTTAGAAGCATTTGTATTCTATTTTTTTGTTGTTGCATACTCCAACAATATTTTGGCACATAACATAGGCGCATTGCCACAACCAACACGTTTTGCAGGAATAATCCTCCGCTTCCTCAGGTCTTCTTTACATTCACGATAAGTACAGGAAATAAAGTTACAGAAAGGAAAATAACAATAACATCAAAATATGAAGTAATTCATTACAACTTTAAAGTTAATTTCTGTAGTTCAAATACCACATTATACTCCTGCAGCTCAAACATATCTTCGAGTGTATATCATTTTATTACATATTTAATTAAATGTAGTTTAGCTAAACATTATCGTTCTGAAATAGTAAAGAGTCAGGGTTTATCATTCACCAAATCAACGTGCTGCTATTCAGGTGTATTCTGTTACCCCATAGAACTAGAATTCCTTTTCATTTAACACCATTCTTCCTACTCATGGTAGTCTTTCTTGAAAATATAACTCAATGTAAGGACATTTTACTTCAACTATAGATTTTAGTTCTGTAAAAATTGTTGTTAAAAAAAAAAAAGGACACGTTAGTTTTGTGAAAATACCAACTGATTTGCCATCCTGATTTTTTTGTGTGAGTGCCTTGCTAATCATATGTCGATCTAGAAGACACAAATACATTTTTGGAAAGATATACAGAATACAATTATATATAAATCAAACTGATAGTACACTCGTGAATTTATTCTATCAACTTGAAAAAATAGACGTGTCTGTTTAAATGGAACATAGAAGTCTCCCAGAATATCTTGCATCAGTTATGTGTCCCATGGTCAAGTATTCTGTTTAAAGCTTCGGTTTTCCATAGACCTAAAAAGACCAACCGTCATTGGTGACTCAAGTAGGACGTGTTGTGATACAGACTTTTAACTGCAGTTTCCTCACTTTTTGAATATTCTGTAGGGTTCAGACTAGATGGGAAACTTTTGAGCAGTATCTCACCTCCAGTAGTTGGCACTGTGCGGCTACACACAGACCCCTTTCCACTCCAGAAATGACATGCGGGTCCTTTATACATGCCACTCTCCCACACTGACATCCGTTTCTTTCTTTCCGCCCCACCAGATGTGTATCAGGAGCTAACTCTCCGCTCTCGAGATATACGTTTACCTCAGAGATGTGAAAATCTAGTGTGCAAGGGAGTTGTCACCTCTCAAAACGACAGGCTTTATTCCCTGTAAGGACTGTTACACACAAATGTCTGTAACAGATTGCCTGTGTGTCGAGCCATGACTCTAAGGTCTACTGTGACTGTGCATCGGTGAATCCGAAGGCCGTAAGAAACCATGGGTTTAAATTCTGTGTCACCAAGCACCAGAAGATTCTGTGACAACACCAGTCCAAGTCGAAGATTTGATCACAGTCCAGAAGTCTTTCCAGAGGTTGGTTGTCGTCATGCTCGAAGTCTTCAGGTAGGTCATAGAAAAAACACCAAAAATCCGAGCAGGTCTCAGCCCCTTTCTGCCACTTAAATACTCCGGCGAAGGCTTGAGAGCATCATCATGCCACTCAGTCTCAATCCCTAAGTCACTCAATGTCGAAGTCTATCCCGCAACTTGTCCTGGCAAAACCTGAGATTTGGGGCCATCTACAATACTGAGGTAGATTGAATATCTCCGCAAGGCTATGTGCCACCTTTTAAAATCTTTACCAACTCCCTCTGTGACTTTGGACTCCAAGGAGGCAAGAGGCTCTTCACCCCACAGCCAGTGGGTTCACTCTCTTCACTAGTTGGACCCTCTGAATTCACCCTTGCACTTAATCTGGCTCCTGTTCCGACTCTGCCTCTGGACCCACACTTCTTGGTGGTTCCTGGATCCTCAAATCTGATGCTGACTCCATCAGCGCCAGAGGACGAGGTACATATTGTGCTCTCTGACTCCAAGTCGGTACCGCTGTGGCCTCAACCGAGGCCTTGCCAGGCTTTAATCTAAGAGCCACCTTTCCTGCTGGACCTGCCACCCCCACAAGGAAGGACGCATACGCTGCATTCCTTATTTGGCACAGGTTTGGACAATGATTATGATGCGGGAGATGACAATGGGCAAAAATATCAAAAGGAGCATTATTTGTATGATGACCTTCAAGACGTCCTTCATGAGGACGACTGGCTTTTTGGAGGATGTCCAATCATCTCTGATGGACATGCCCTTTCACAGCTCTCATCTCTTTGGAGGCGGGCTACGGCCAGGTCCTTGGGCCTTTCTATGGCGCACGTCAACTACAGTCCGCTTTTCGCTTGTTTCATGGCTACTGAAGGGACTTCTAGCCATGCCGCGACCCTCCCAGCCATCACAGATGCTCCCCAGCCTGTGCAGGGGCACTGTACCCACTGACCTCGTGGATCATGCAGCCGGTCACACCCAACCCCCCACCTCCCCAAACTAACATCCGCAGCCTCCAAACCTAATCTGTCTGCGTACCATCCTGGGCATCCAGTTGGTGGTAGGATTCATGATCACCTGCCCCACTGGCAGTCTATAACATTAGATAGGTGAGTTATAGAAACTGTCTGAATGGACTACTCCCTCCTTTTTGTTACCTTCCCTCCCTCCATGCCACCGTCTTATGACAGGCTGGCGGAGGATCATGTATCCCTTCTCTGCCAGGAAGTCGTGTCTTTCTTAGCTAAGGGAGCTATAGAGAGGGTGCCTACACCAATAGTAGGTCGTGGGTGCTATTCCCTCTACCTTCTCGTGCAAAAGAAGGATGAAGGCTGTTATCCTGTCCTAGACCTGCTGCCCGTCAACTACTTTCTCAACAAGGAGAAGTTCAAGATGCTAGCTCTCTTTAGCTCAAGTCCTGCCTGCCCTGGACCCAGGAAACTGGATGGAGTTGTTGGACTTGCAGGATGCAAGTCCACAATACATATGTCCACAATCCCATCCTGCCTGCCCCCATGCTGTTCACAGTAGCCTACGAGCACTTTCCATTTACTGTGCTCTCTTTGGCCTTACCTGTGCCCCGTAGGTGAAGGTGATGGCAGTGGTTGCAGCTCTCTGCAGAGATCAAGGGTGCCAGTGTTTCCCTGTCTCGACAACTGGTTGTTGAAGTCTGGCTCACCCCAGACTTCCGTCTCCAACCTCCAGACTACGGCAGACATCCTGCATTCGCCGGGGTGCACTCTCAACATACTTGACTCACTCACAGATGCTCTCTTTCATTGGAGCTGATTTGGACACAGTGCAGTTTCGGGCATAACCTCTGGAACAGCAAGTCCAGGATATTCAGGCTGTGATACTGATGTTTCAGCTTCTATCCTGGATTCCGGTGAAACAGACCATGAAGCTGTTGAGACTCATGGCCTCCTGCATCCTGCTAGTGATGCATGCCTGCTGGCATATGCAGGCTCTGCAATGGGACCTGAAGTTCCAATGGGCACAGCATCAGGTTAATCTCTCTGGCATGCTCCAGATCTCGGAGAAACCTGAAAAAGATCTGCAGTGGTGGTAACAAACTGCGATTGGGTCAGTGGCAGACCCCTCTCTCTTCCCCAACCAGATTTCACAGTAGTGCCAGATGTGTCACTCCTGGGATCGGGTGGCCATCTGGGAGAGGTGAAGATCAGAGGACTCTAGTCTCTGGTGGAATCCGGACTCTACATCAACCTGCTGGAGCTCCGAGCAATTTGATTGGTATTGAAAGCCGTTCTACCCTCTACCAAGGGAAGGCTAGAGCAGGTGTTCATGGACAACACTACTGCCATGTGGTACTGCAACAAACAGGGCAGGGGTGAGGTTGTGGACCCTTTGTCAAGAGGCCTTGCATCTTTCTGGAACATCAGGGCTTGAGAGTTTCCCTTGTGTTTTTTCTGTTTAAAGGCACAAGTTTGTATATTTTTCAGCTGCTAAACTTGGACAGAATGTAGGAATGGTGCTGCAAATTTAACTGGTGCTCATGTAAAATGCTCCAATCTTCCGGTTAAGTTTGCACTATATAAATACATAAGAAATAATCCCCCTCCAGCTTGCAGCCTTTGTCGGGTGCAGACATGCAAAGAAACAGTGAGATGCCAGAGGAAGAAACAAAGTACCTTCACGAGCACGACACGAAGAGACAAAAGAAAAAAGTAGTATGCCGACACTAAGGTATATGACTGATCGTGCAATAATCCATGTAACAGGGTCAGTCTCTAAGGCAGTAACAAAAGAGCCACAAGGAAGGTCAAACCTAAAGCATTTACCTAACAAACCAAAGGAATTTTGAAAGGCAGGCCGAGGAACAAATAAAAGTGATGGGCATGTGATGGTTGTTGTGAAAGCCCACAGAAGTAGATTACAGCATATTGAGAGACAGCGCATGCGCGCTGCCTAGGCTCGACCCTAAAACGAGCTACCTCAATACCTGGAGGTTCCAATGCAGTGATAATTTAGGAGAGCTTTATCCTTGGATCACCTGTTTCTGCTTGAACAGTCATAGGAAAGCCTGGCTTCTAGGTAAGTGGGGCCGTTAGCAGCTACCAAAAGCACATTTCCATAATACAAGTTCATTTCATCTATATGAAAAGAAAAAATAAGGCAAACATGTAATGTATACAACAAAACCACACTCAAGCCATAAGAATGGTTTAATTGAAAAACACTTAAGCACACAACTTACAAGGTTTTTACAAGTCATTGAACATATATGCACCATATTCATTGTACACAAAACAAGACAACAATTGTGCATGGTGTCCCATTGTGAAATCACATAGAAGTGAGCATATTGTGATTATATACAACCAAGCACTTTAAAGTATGTGGTCCAGCTCACACATATAATAAGGCTGGATGACGCCAATTAATTTAAGCTAGTATGGGTAAGTGTGCAGGCGCGTTGTTGACGTTCTCTTCAGGACAAATAAATGGTGGGGACACCTGAGATTACAGTATTGATAATAATGTCAGCAATACTTAATGTTCATATTGCTCAATGACATCAAAAAGTGATTGTAAATTATTAATGTTTTACTTACTCAGATGGCAGAGTTAAACCCTCTACCCCCGGAGTAGTGTCAATGTGTAGACAAAAACAATGTGTGTGGCGCTCAGATGGGTGCGTCAGCATCTATGAAACAGGACATTAGTTCAGGAAGCAGCATGAAAGGGCTGAAAGTGACAGTGTGTTGATTTTCCTATACTCTGTACCTGGACTTAGTCAGCCGACACAAGTGTCTTATAATTTGTGCTTACTTATGTTTTAATCAAATCACTCTTAGGGCTTGAGAGTATTTTTGTTGCATACATTATATGTTTGCCTTTAATTTTTCTTTGCATAATGATGAAATTAGGTGAACCATTGTTCTGTGTATAAGATAAGATTTAAGGCTCCGCATTTGGTACGACTAAAAGATTCAGTTAAATATTTGCATTTTCCAAAAATGTTTTTATATAATTTTTAATTGCTTAATCTTATACACAACATCCAAACCTTAAAATATTGAATTCTTATAAGAGCCTTTTTAGGGCAAATTATGTAATTGGGCAAACAGCTGGCACCCTCTTTAACTTGGTATTTGACAAGGGCCTGTTATGGCACTTCATATCATATACACAGGCCATGCTGGTGCTCTAACAGGTAGCAATTTCTTTACAATGTCTCTTCTGTTCCACAAACCCCTCTTCAACAAAAAATATGTTTCTGATAGAGACTTCTAACTGCGGATTCCTCAACTTGTGAATATTCTCAGGCGTCAGACTGGATCTGGAAACTTTATGTGGAGACATGGTATGCTCGGAATGTGATGAAGGAATGATGACAACGCTTCCTGATATATCTGGCATGCTAACAGTGGATGGAAAAGGAGTGATGTTTAATGTTCTTGATATGCCATCCGCATGCCATCAGGTTAATTTATGTGAAAAATCTAGACATTTTACGTCTTTTGATACACCACTGGGAGCTTTGCGTCAAAAAAGAATGCCTTTTGGATTGGCCTCGGCCCCTGCGGTGTTTCAAAGAATAGTGTAAAATATCTTTGGAGATATAAAGCAAGTACTATGTTTTCAAGATGATATATTGATTGTAGGGAAAATTTAGATTAACATGATTTGTTGTTTGATGAAGTAACAAAGAGGTTGAAGAAATACGAATTAACCATTAAGCAAGAAAAATGTCAAATTAGAATTTCAAGGTGGTTATTGTCTATAATGGACTATAATTTTGGGATAGAATTTGTCAAAGACAGTAAGAATGTTGTAGCAGAATATTTATCAAGGGTGCCAATTACTGTAGAGGAAGTTGTGAATGATGTGATTGCAGAAGAAGAAAGAATGGCTCCAGTACAGATGGCTATAACTGTGGTGGAATGGGATGTTGCTAAGGAAAACAATTTAGTCTTGAAGAAGGTTGAAGAAAGAGTTGTGGGTTGTTGCAAGGAAGAGGATGGAGTTAGCAGCGACATAGGTGATTACTTTAAGGTAAAGGAACAGTTCAGTATAATCAATTATAAATTGATGCGAAGAAATCAATTAGTGCCTCCCAAGGAAGTTCGTAGACATATAATTGACATTGCACATTAAGGACATCTAGGTTGAGGCGTGATGAAGAGAAAGGTGAAGTAATCATATAGGTGGCCTGGAATGGATTGAGAAATAGAAGAGACAGTAAGAAATTGTGTAGCATGTGCAAATAATGGCAAGACTAAAATAATAAGACAACCTCCATTAGCAGTGATGGAATGTCCTGAAAGACCATAAGAAAAGTTGGCCATTGATTGTATAGGTCCAATTTCTAGGTTAGGAGTGAGATATAAATACATAGTAATATTAGTAGGTTATCATACTAAGTGGTTCGTTATAAAGACAAAGGAACTTGTAAATACAACAGGAGTACTTGAATTTCTTGAAGAAGTCTTTATGCAGGCAGAAATACCTAAAATAATTGTATCAGACAATGGAATACAAGACTGGTTATTTAAAGAAGATGGGAATAATTCATTGAAAAGTAGCTCTATTCTGACCACAAGCAAATGGTTTAGTAGAAAGAATAAATTATATTATAATGGAAAATATTCAACTATCTTTAGCAAATCAACTTTTGTGAAGGAAGGAGTTAAGGAAGATACTATGGTCACACAGAGCACCTTCACATTTGGTAACAGGAGTTTCACCCTTTGTATCTTTGAAGGGAAGGGAACCAGGGATAAAAGAGTGTCCTATGTGTTTGAGAGAAAAGACTATAATAAAAGTTGATCCCGAGATAATCAAACAAAATGTTAATGGTATGCAAGAAAGAACTGTGCAGTATTATAACAGAAGGAAGTGTGTCAAAAGGTGTTATGTACAAATTGGGACTTGGGTTGTTCTAAGAAAGGAAGGAATTGTTCGCAAAGGATATATTAAGTATTCTGCTCTGCAAAGAGTGAGGGAAATCAGATGTAATGTAGTTATTTTACAAAATGGAGCAAACTGAAGCATGGTAAATGTATGTAAAGTTAAATAATAAGATAATTATGTCAATTGTATTTTCTATTACTATTCTTAAAGTAATAATAAAAAAGGGAAAGGGAAAGGGAAAACTTATGACAATGCAACATGTATATGAATTATTTGATAAGTTCATAGTGAGTATTTAATGCTGTTAAAATATATGCTTGGTTAGTATATAAGGGGGAGATATGTGGTATCTGAGATGTTCGGAATATTATGAGGGAATGATGACATCAGATGGAATGTTAGGGGAAGAAGCCAAGAGGGTTGAAGAGCAGTGGAGCTCTGCTGAAGATGTTTTATGAAAATCGGAGTCCCATCTTTACACTTTCCCTTGCACACCAGTAGGTGGCGCATTCAGTTTTACAATGGGCCCATCTCGCCCCAGAAATGGTGTGGGTGCCCCTATATTTACCCACCTCTGCGCACTGTCATTAGTTCCTTTCTTGTGCACCTGCCAACATGAACCTGAAGTATCCAAATCCTATCATAACGTACAGACATATTTTTCTCTCACAAACTGTATAGTGTGCAGCATGTCACCCCCTAAAACAACAGGGTTCAAACCTTGTTGTGCATGTAATTTACAAATGTCAGTCACTGACACCCACAAAGACTGTATGTAGGGCTTCAGCACCAATCGTGTGACTTCGGGGTTTAAAAAAGAAGGCCATTCAGGATCGAGAGGCCAAACTTGCTTTTTCCAAACTCAAGCAGTCAAAGACGCAGACTCAGTCGAAGTTGCAAGAGTGGACACACTCTTTTCCCTGGGTCACTCCAATAAACGGTCATGGTCACCGGGCTCAAGAATATACCATAAGAAACCTAAAAACTCCAAGCATGGGTCCCTTTTGTCACTTCACTCCCACCATTCGGAGTTGTGTGACTTTGCAGGCTCCTCAAGGTCATGAAGTTGGTTTCCGTGCCATGAACCAGCACTTCCCATGGTCCAATCCAAAACGGACAGCACCACTACAACAACTCCACAAGCTTTGCTTGGCCATGGGAACATTTTTGGTGCCTCAGTGGATCCCTCTGGAACATCTTTGGAGTCCATGGATCAGAAGTAGATGCCAGTTGGTTTCCCACTGGCTGATCTGTCCCTGCTGCCATCTGCTCCACTCGCTCTCAAACCGATGACGATCCCTCATTCTGATCTGGCTCCACGACCGGCTGCAACATTACCTTCAGTGCCAACTCTCCAGCCTCCGAGGCTTCCTCCAGGTCCAAGGCCACCTACGAGGCTGAGACCAATGCCATCAGGCAATATCACAACGCTGAGCCCAGCATCATCAGTGGCGGGGATGGATTTGATAGTTTTATCATACCCCAAAATGTATCTCTTACCTACACACCACTCTGACCTGGACTATGCGCCATATGCTGATGAAGGTGATGATTAGGGTGAATATTATCATGATGAAGAGGCTCCCGACTAGTTTGTGCGTGAGGAATTATGTCAGCATATTAGTTTTTACCTTTGCAGTTGACAGTATGAGGTTAAGACTTCTGCCGCTCTCTGGATCACTGTCAAGAATAAGGTGTAGTGCTCTGATGCCAAAGCCAGGCTAGGTGAGGACAGGCTAGTGTCTGAGGAAGTAGCCAGATCACTGGCGACTTGTAGGTCTTCAAAACTGTCTCCATCATCATCATAAGTATCACCATCACCCTGATCATCATCTCAGAGGTGGCACATGGCGTCTTCCACAAAGGGGAGAATCCCAGCTCGGTATATTTGCCATGCAGAGAACATGCAATGTCAAAGATTTACCATGTTGACGTTCCCAAAGCAGTCCTCTCTAGAAAATGCCTTTTGCTTACACTGGTCCTTGGGACTCTTGTATGCCTCTTCATCCCTCCCTCCCCTGTCCAGAGTACTGAAAAAGATCAAGAGAAACTGGGCCCACATCATCCTAGTGGCCCTGGACTGAACGCAGAGAGTATGGTACCCGGGACTTCCGACCATTAACATTTACTTCCAATCCGGCTGTCCATTCAGGAGAATCTCCTATCGTAGAAACAGGCCAGGATGCTGCACCCAAGCTTGCACAACCTACACCTTCAGCTTGTAAATTAAGAAGTTGATAGCCTTCAATCTTCATCCCAAAGTGGTTGATGTTATTCTGGCAACCAAGCAGCCATCTACCAAAATTGTATATGTAGGTCGCTGGGAGACGTTGCTTGGTGTTCCTCGCGTCTTGGTCAACCCTTAGAAGCAAGTTTCTGACTTTCTTTTGTTTTGACCTTCACTGGTCCAGCAAGCGATTGCTATGACCACAGTTGAAGGTTATTTATCAGACCTTTCTACATATACAGGATCCACCCTTTCTCTTCAAATCACATGTTGTAATGTGTTTTTAAAGGAGTTGACCCACATGTTTCAGCCAAGACCATTTCTGATGCTGCAGTATTCTGTTTCTCACCTATCTCATGTGCATTTCTTTCAAGGTCATGCACAGTTGTCCTCTTTGCCTGTTACCATCAATATAGTTTTCCTGATCGCCATAACATCGGCCAAGTGGGTGAGTGAATTACAAGTCTTATCAGTTGTACCACTGTACACTTCGTTCTTTCCAGAGAAACTAATCTTCCAGAAAAAGTGACATTCGTGCCCAATGTAGTCACCTTTCTTTCACACAAGGCATTCCGTCACCTTGCAGAATTTCTATATATTGCCTCATACCTCCAAGGAAGAAGACCAGCTCCATTCTTGTCCCAAAAAGAGCCTTTGGATTATATGTTGATTATTGATGGGAATATCAACAGGGTGATCAACTTTTCATCGCCTTCTCTGGAGCTTAAAAAAAAAAAAAAGGAAAAGTGATGTGGAAAAGAACCATCTCCCAGTGGATTGTACTGTGCATCTGAAGTGATGTAACAAAATGTGAGGGGGCCCTCCTGCACAGTATATGGAGGGGTCCCCTCTAAACTCACCCTGGAGCTCTCAGGCCAGGCTACTGTGCAGAGGGGGGCCTCCTGGAGCTCAGACCTCCCCCCGCACCACAGGGGCCTTTTTTACACCACTGTGAATCTGCTATGTGCTGGCCAAAAAGCAATCCCCTAGAGGGTTACAGGCCCATTCTACCTGAGCAAAGGTTGCTTCCTGTGGAAGGGGGAGGTAGCATCCTCTCCTTGTCTTGGACATCTGCCCGGCTGCTGAATGTGTGTCCGTCCTTAAGTTTAGTAAGCATTACTACCTGGATACCCAGGTGCAGCAGGAGGGGCATTTTGCCTGCTCTGTCCTGCAGAATGTACATGGGTTGAGTCATTCCTCAGACCCACTACCAGGTGTAGTGCCTTGGTATCTATTCACAAGGTGATGAATCTGCAGTTAGAAGTCTCTATCAGAAGAACAAGTTACTTACCTTCGGTAATGCCTTTTCTGGTATAGACTTTGATTCCACATTGGCCTCCCTGTTTTCTGTGGCACCTACTGAACGCCTGGGATGTTCACAAGGTGAGGTATCTGCAGTTAGCTGGATTATCTACCAATAAAGAAGTTACCTCTAGTCATCTCTTTTTTTTAAGAAAATGATAATGTGTTTTGGAATGGTGAGACACCTTTTACATTTAATGAAACTCCTACCCCTTACATTGATAATAGTATTGGCTAATTTTCATGGTCAAAGATATACATTTATTTACTGACTGGATCCTTTGTTTTAGGTTGTTTTCACCTGTACAACTTATGGTGTAGAAAATAATTTTAGTTTCAGGATACGTCAGTGACTAAGCTACTGTGCAAAAATAAAATGCAGCAGTCTGGGCAATATATTTTACTTCCTCTCTAATGCTATTTTTCTGCAGTTCTAATATGACTGATCGCACAGCTAATCTGTACATAGATGCTCTTCAGATTCACATGTTACAATCTTTCCTTTCCTTAAAAAAACAAGAAGGTGATCACATTTGTCGATATTATGTTTATGTGGGTTTGAGATATTCATATGCCACAATAAAAATACAAGACATATTTCAGTAGAAGTAAATGAATAAACACCAACTACTCACAGCTTCATCATAAAATGGTCAATTGCCTTTACACCACTCAAAAAGAAAGTATTGAATAAAATCCTTCCTACTTCATATATGTTGATTCCTCTTTTTTGTAGGCAATTAAGCCAAAGGAAGGCATTAGACACAAGCAGGGAACTTGGAATGGATGTTATTGCTGCGTCTCTGGTGGACAAAACGCGATGTTGGAACCTGGGAGGTAAGGCGTGACTTTTCACCATCAGAATTTAGAAGAACGTAGTGGGTAAAGAGGGCCCAAGTTGGCCCAAGTTGGAACCCGAAAGGTGAAGAAAGTCCAAGGTACCAACAGCTGTGTTTTGAAATGCAGGCCTTTAGTCTACAAACTCTGCAAAACGTAATGTAGACTTTACTGGCACTCATAGAAGAATGTTATTATTCGAACAGTCAATCAGAATGTTCTGTTTGCAGGTAAGAACTATAATTTTTGCCCACTCGGTAAGCATTTTTCCAAGTCCTCATCTTGCGTTGGCAAGCCCTGTTTTCTTAATACTGTCAGTGTGCATATCTCCGTCTCTATTCCCTTTTTCTCTTTCTGTTTATTTCTGGAGGATAATTCTACCTACAGATTTCTCAACTCATGAATATCCTCCAGGTGCCAGACTAGATCTGGAAAATTTGCATAAGCCTTCCTGTACCAATCGGGTGGCACCGTTCATCAAACTTGACACTGGCTCCTCCCGGATGTGAAGACACAGAGCCATATATGGTGCCACCTGGCACTCTGGCATCAGCTCTGTATTTCGTGTACCATTTGACATGGATCTGATGAGCTCTCTTCTTAAGTTTTGTTATGTTCTAAAGGCTTCTGTATTGCTCTAGATCCTGTTTCCGGCTGTTCAAACTCCTATTCAGCCTTGCAGTTCTGTTGCCTAAGTGAATCTGAGTTCAGAGCCATTCCATACCCCATTTTTTCAACTGTTTGTCTCCACAGACTTCAGTGGATGGAAGGTGTTTCCTGTGATGTACCTCATAGGCTAGCAAAGTAATTCCAAGTCTCATTCTGGATCCAGCTCCCAAAGTAATTCCAAGGACTCACCCTTTTTGCTGGGGTCGCACTCCTTTGGGCACTTTACATTGATCGAAATGCAAGGCGTTCCTCCTATCTCATGTTGCTCTCAACCTCAGGGCAATTTGTCTATTCATGTTCGTCCCAGACTGCATCTTGAGATCATCTTTGGACTCTGCTCCTGCCAGGTTAGGCAGAGGCCTAGCGCTCTTTCCCTGCTCTGTTCCATTGGCATGCCTGATGTTGCCAGATCTTTTTCTGGCTTGTTCCCACGCAATTGGCAATGTTAATCTAGACTTTGTTTCCTAGGACACCTCCAACTCCTGCTAGTTCACTTACAGCCTCTAAGGATCTTTCGGGCCATTTATATTCCCTTTAGTGGTGGTTTCAACCCTGGGGCCAGTCAGCTTTGGACAGCTGGTCAGATTTGTCCCAGCATTGATGCTCATTTTGCTGCTGAAGGCCTTGCACAGTTTTTTTTCATCATGGCTGGTGTGGTGCACGGCCCCAACCCAGTGTCAGCTATTCCATTGTTCAAGGTCTACAGGCTTTCACAACCAGCCTCCAGTGACTCCATCCCATTGGAGAACTACCCCATAGAATGAAGGGACATACAGACCATGATCTCAATCCCATCGCCACAAAATTTCAGTTTACTTTTCTGGGTTCTTTGTGTGCACCATTATGGCTTTATGAAAAGTATGGGAAGATGTAGATGACATCAAAGAAGCATTTTGCCCCTTCTTTTTTCAGCATCTCATGGAGGTTTCTATCTTACTTCCATAATGCCAGTGGATGGAAGTCTAAGTCTGAGGTTGATCTTGAATGGACCATAAGCTTTCCTTTAGAAGACGATTCCTCTTTTAATGACACTCTATACAAAGCTACAGAGGTCTTGGATTTTACTCGTCCCAGGACAGAACTTCAAACTAATTTATTGATGTAAATCCTCCACTCTTGCCCATCTGTATCAGAGCCATTACTACCCTTCAACAAGATGCTGTTGGAGCCCTATAACTGTATTTGGAATAGGCAGACCTAAGCTGCCTTACTCAGTGGTGAAGTCATTCAGCATTATTGCCTTTCTCTTGGTGATCCTACCTTCTATCCTTTAAGACACAGTCTGACAGTCTTGTGTGGCGAATGTCTGTAGATCAAAGGATTGTCAACAACCCTTCCTCTTCATCTTCATCAGTTCCATTGGATGTGGATTGTAAGTGGATTGATGTGACGGAGAAGAAGGTGTTCTTGTTGGATAGTGTGGCCCTCTGTTCTTGTGATACTGTATGTCTATTTGCCTCATACTCCTATGCTTTTTCGAAAATGGAGCAGAAAGTGTCCTAACTCCTTCCAGACTTAATGAGTGACTGCTTTGCTCAAGTGGTTAGAGATGCATTTGGGGCTGCCAATCTGTTCCTTAGGTTTGACATTTACAGCGTGCACTCTGTGGCCAGATCCGGAGGACTGTCCATGCTAATTTGTTGGACTTATATTTTGATACCGCTTATCTTTTCAGAATAATATCTGAAAAGATCCTAGAGAGGCAGAGATAGGCACATTCCTTTCCTATTTAGTTTGATTATTTTTTTCCTTGAGAAAGCTACAAAAGCTGTGCAGACAGGCTGACATTTTTTGGAGAACTAGGTCATATGGGAGACATACTTAATTGCTATCTAGGCCCACTTGCAGTGGTTCAGTGCGCCTGCAAATATATATGTTGAGAGTTTGAAGGTGGTGTGCCTTTTAGTGTTAATTACAATGTTTTCCCAAATTTTGTTCTTGGGGACTGCATACCATTTCTGACAGGTCAGATCTGCGTGCACTAGCACAACATTCCTAGTTCGGCTTGTTTTTCGTGCTTGTATTAGTAGTTCAGGTCTTGTGCCCTTCTGCACTGGGTTGCTGTTGCTGAGGCGTATGGTTGGATGGATGATTCCTGTTATGAGCTGTATACAGCCTTTGATCACACCCCTGGCATTGTCTTGTTCTCCTACATGTTTTGTCTAGCTAACAAGATGCTGCTCCATGCCAGTCCCTGTTTGATCGGTGACATGCTGTTTGCCCATTCAAAACTTTATCCCCGTTCCTAGCTGTAGGAAAGTACCCTCTTTTTGGCATAGTTACCCCCCACCTTTTGCCTGCTGTCAGTGTGTTTTGACTGTGTTCTAAGGGATCCTGCTAACCAGGACCCCAGTGACCATGCTCTCTCCCTCTAAATTTGGTTGCTTAGGACTTAGCACATCCCAAAATTGGTATACTGGTGTCCCAGTATATGGTACTTAAGTACCCAGGGCATTGGGGCACCGGGGATTCCCCATGGGCTGCAGCATGTATTGTGCCACCAATGGGAGCACATGCAAAATGTGTCTGCAGGCCTGCCATTGCAGCCTGTGTGAAAAGATGCATGCAGCCTTTCACTATAGGTCACTACACCAGGTCACTGTAAGTCACCCCTATGGTAGGCCCACCTAGCCCAGAGGGCAGGGTGCAGGTTCCTGAGTGTGGTGGCACCCCTGCATGAGCACAGGTGCCCCTACGAACTCCAGCTCCATTTCACTGTACTTCGTAAGTGCGAGGAAGCCATTTTACCGAGGTACTGGACTCAGGTCCAGCTACATAATGGTAACTCCGAACCTGGTCATGTTTGGTATCAAACATGTCAGAACCATACCCCAATACTGTTGCCAGTATTGGTTGTATGATTCCATGCACTATGGGGGCTCCTCAGAGGACCCCCATCATTGCTCCTACTAGTCTTCTGGGGTTTTCTGGGCAGCCCGCGCTGCTGCCACCCCTCAGACAGGTTTCTGCCCTCCTTCTGCTTGACCAGCTCAGGCAGAGGAAGGCAGAACAAAGGAATTCCTGTGGAGAAGGGGTTAACACCCTCTCCCTTGGAAATAGGTTTTACATGGCTTGGGAGGGGTAGCCTCCCCAAGCCACCGGTAGGCTTTGAAGGGCACATTTGGTGCCCTCCTTGCATAAACCGGTTTGCGCCAGTCCAGGGACCCCCAGTCGCGGCTCTAGCGCGAAACTGGACAATTGAAAGGGGAATAACCACTCCCCTGTCCATCACCACCCAAGGGGTGGTGCCCAGAGCTCCTCCAGGTATCCACTTGATTCTGCCATCTTGAATCCAAGGGGGCAGAGGCGCCTGGGAGCATCTGAGCGGCCAGGACAGGCAGGTGACGTCGCAGCCCCCTCCTGATAGGTGGTCACCCTGCTTAGGTGACCAATCCTCCCTCCTGGGCTATTTAGGGTCTCCCAGATTCGACGTGCAAGATTCCAGCAGGATTCCCCTGCATTGTTCACTTCATCTTCTGGCCACCTGGACTACAACTGGACCCTCCAGGAAACAGACAATCTGCTATTCCAGGAATGACTCCGCTTTGCAACATTGTTTCTCCGGCTCCTTCCAGCAACTGTAACATTTCCCTGGCTGTGCATCCTCTAAGGGTGACATGTCTTCAGCCTGAACAAGAAGTAAGAATGAATCTTCCTTGGAGCGAAGGAGTCATTCCCCTGCATCTGCAGGCACCAACTGCAATGATGACCAGCTGCGTGGATCCTCTCTTCTCCGGAGCTGCATGGATCCTGCATCACAGGTGGTGGTCATGAGTGGCCCCCTTGTTCCTCTCTACCAGCTGTCCAACTTGAGAGACAGTAAGCCCTTGCCTCTCCTTGCAGGACAGTACCCCTGTGCATGACTCTTGCAGCTACCAAAGCTTGGTTGTTCCTTGTCCAAGGGATCTTCAGGCAACATGTAGCCCGGCCCCTGAGCACTCCTTCCTGCAAAGCACAGTCATCTGCCTGCTGCTCCAGCGACATGGAACTCCTCTTCAGGGTCACCTCGGACTCCCCTCTTTAGGTCGAGTCCCATGGACCTTGCTGGTCCTCCTCAGCCTTGCAAAACCTTCTTCTCCGACTCTTGCATTTGCCAAGGCTTCTTTGTGGTTTTCCAGGACCACTGACTGACTGCATCATGACCGCCGACGTGGGACATCACTTCTGGAACTCCTCTTCTGATCCTGTGCTGCACTGCTGACTTTCTTCATCCACCATCGACCTGGTCCTGCATGCACATAAGGGCGAGTAGTGGCTCCTGCCACAGCCAGACACTCCATCGCAAACTGGACTTGGTCCCCTTCCTTTGCAGGTCCTCTTCTGTCAAGATCTACCTTTGGTTTCTTCCAGTCTTGTGTGGGTCTTGCACAGTCCTTTTCCAAAGTCCTCCTGTTGGTTTCAGGGAAAACCAGGTACTTACCTCTTCTCTCCTGGTCGCTGGGGGTCACTCTGGTACTCATCAATTGGGGTTCCTAGTTCCTCCAGCTCCCCTCTACTCATTCCACTTCCTAGGGTAGGGGACTGCCTTTCACATTCCATTTTTTTAGTATATGGTTTGGCCCTCCCCTAGGGCCCTCACTGTTTGCTATTGCTTTTACCAATGCCTATTGTTTTCTATGCTAATTCCTGATTGCTGTTGTGTATATAATAGTGTGTTTACTTACCTCCAGTTGGTGTATTGGCTATACAGTATTTTAGTTTTTGTTACCATAATAAAGTACCTTTATTTTTGTAACACTGTGTGGTTCTTTCTTGTGTGTGTAAGTGCTGTGTGACTATAGTGGTTTTGCAAAAGTTTTGCATGTCTCCTAGATAAGTCTGTTCTGCTCATCCACAGTTACCTCTAGAGAGCCCTGGCTTCCATTGACACTGCCTACACTTCACTAATAGGGGATACCTGGACCTCGTATAAGGTGATAACACCATAGGTGCTCACCAGGCCAGGCTGGTGTATTTTCCTGCTCTAGCCTCTTAATAAAATCAGGTTTAGAGGCTTTTTGAGGCCTTTGTGACTGCCCTCTGCTAGCAGCCTGAACAACTTCAGTTGAAGGCTGCTGCATTCTCTGGTGGTATGTTAAGCAGGACAGTGAGATGCCTTGGTTCCAGACCAGCAGGTGCTTCTGACGTGGTCTTAGTTTAGTTCCATTGCCTTCTATCTTGGTTGATTTCTTCTCACTTGTCTTCATGTCTTCCACGTCACCTTGGGGAGGTTTGGTGCATTGGGCCTTCAGAACTCGCACCATTCCTGGTCTGAATTAGGTGGATGTTCCTACTGGTGTGTGAGCAGCCATGCATGTTAGCTGGTTCCTCATTCTCATGTTAGTTTCTTCATTTCTGTTTACTATTGCCCTTTGATCAGGGTCTGGAGCTAAGTTCTGGCTAGGTTTGCCTGTTTGGGCACTGAGCAGATGCAAGTTGATAGTTTCAGTTCACATACTTTTTTGTTCTATTGTTTAACATGGACAACATATAGAAAGACATCTTGACAAGAAAAAGAGAGCATAATTCCACGGTCACCGGGGCATAGAGTATATCATATTTGTGGTAACAGAATACAAAAAAACAGTATAACTTCCAATTATATTATAGTTATTTTAGGATACTTCTTGTAGAAGAACCCTGCAGATTTTCCACAATCCAAACTGGCATCTAAGCCCCACCTTCCCACTACCCCCTACCCCAATCTTCACATTTAACACAGTGGTATTTCTCAACCCCCCCACCCAATATAGTACTGAATAGGGAGGGGCTATAGAATCTCGTATCCCACTGTTCATGATAGTTAGTTTATTTGTCATTGTTCCAGTGAGCTTAGATTCTTGGTGCGTTTCCCCACTATACAGTATATTACATTGTCTGTAAGTGCAAACCCTTCAACCTCGGCTATAGAAACAACAGGGCTCCCTACAAGAGGTAGGTTATTACATGGCCCCAGACCATTTCAAAATCTTTTTTCCTTTCTGTTGCGTTGTTAGTTAATTTCTCAATCGGGCCCTAAGAGTGGCTTGCAGTGACCCCTTTTACTGGAAATGCTGAGTACCGCTTGATGAGTTAACACCACAGCAGGAAGCATCGACTGCGAGTGAAATGGTGTCCTTGCTAACTCTTGCAATCACTGTCGTTGTTTCTTATGGTCATAAGGTGTAATGTCTAATAGAAGTGCATGTAATTGTGTAATCATGCCTTTAGATCCTGTTGCGTGTCGCATCCATTTCTCAAATGGAGTGAAATTTCTGGTTGCTGCGTCCCTCAGTCCAGTCAGGAGCTCTTGTCTATGTGTAGTGAAACCTTTCTGTTTCATCAACGTGGAAGCTTTGCTTACACTCATTAAAAGTTGTAATCACTCCATTTTGAAATAAATCTAACATGAGTCAGTCTCCTTCGTGCCAGACTGAGAAAGGGCCTGAGAATAAGCCCATAATGAACGAAGGATAACAAGGAATCGTGGTGTATTTAAATGAATCGATGTTTGTGTTTCATTTTGACTCCTGTGGATGTCTCTCTGTCACTGTCCTTGGTTCATGCTCTGGTTCTTTCACATTTTGTTTGTTCGCTGTGTTGACTGTTTTCCCCCTTCTTAGTGATGTTTGCCATTATTTTGGCATGTAGAGAGTGGTTATTTTAGACCTGTTCCCATGGACTGTGCAGGTGTACAGACTCTTCCTACACGTAGTTATCTGTTGTGTCACCAGCTTCTGCTGGATGGTTTTGTTTATAGTACCTTGCTTATTTCCTTCGTTGTCACATGGGTGTTTCCTTGTGACCCTTCCCGTTCCTTCTACTAGTATACTGTTATTTTGTCCTTTAACTTTGTACTTCTGTTTCCCTTTGTCCTTGGATGGCTATGATGTTGTTGTATGACGAATGTTTACTTCCTTCTATTAGTATAACCAAATGTACGTCTCATGTTCCTTTGTATCTGGACGTCGTGATTTTCTTTAGATGACGTATCCTTGCCTTCTCATTCAGGTGGACTCTGATGTGTAGGATGGCCCATTTCCCATACTGCAGCTTGCTTTTGTTGCCACGGTATTGAAATCAGCCTTATCTGCCAAATTCATTAATTCTGTGTGTTCTGTCCAGACTAAATACTCTATTCTTTGATACCTTTCTCTGTTACAAATATTAACATGTAACCAAAGGTGTGAAGAGGAGCATCCCTTGGGTTTTGCTTCTGCCTTGCTTTGGTGATTTTTCTGTTTAGGATGCCACCAGACTGTCATGATTCATTGTGTCTTTTCTTTCAGAATGCTCGTTCTGTATGCACTTGCCTATGGTTGGGTGGTTTAGCCATATTGCTGTGGGAGTGGGCCCTTTGGCCGTTTCTTTTCTAAGACCCATCTCTATGTGGTACTGCTGTGATAATCAATCCATAAGATGAACACTATGCAGGTAGAAGTATCCATCAGAATACAAAAACTTGCTTTTAAGAACAATTCTCTGGTCTTCTATGCAGGTAGAAGTATCCATCAAAATAAAAAAGTTACTTGCTTTCAAAAACACTATTTCTGGTGGATACTTTTCCTACATATACAGGTAGAAGTATCCATCAGAATAAAAAAAAGTTACTTGCTTTCAAGAACAATCTTTATCGTGGATAATCTTCCCACATGTGCAGGTAGAAGTATCCATCAGAAATAAAAAGTGACTTGCTCTCAAGAACAATATTTCTGGTGCATACTCTTCCTACCTGGAGATTCCCCAGACCCACTCACCTCTCCAGTCTGAAGAATGGTTGCTGTGCTGACAAAACAGTACCAAGTGATTTTGTGTGCTACATTCATTTAAATTAATCAGGCTTGTCTCAGCTTCTAAGGGCATGGGATGAAAAGTACAAATACTGCCGTCAGAGTGCCAGGATGCGCCATGATGCAGCATCTCGCAAATGTAGAGCCATGGTGATAGCGATCAGCACAGGAGAGCTATCGCAAATGTTCGAGATCCAATCTGGCGCCTGGGGGAGATTCTTGATATGAGGAATCTACAGGAAGCTACAGCAGCCACCAGAAAGATTATTAATGAAGGTAAATACCTTTCTGTTGTTATTGTGTGGTGATGAATATTGCTTCCTGCTTTCAACAATGCAAGCCTATAGGATTGAAAAAAGAAAGACATAGACTTCAGTACTCTAAACACTAAAGGACTGTGCTGAGTACAGAGTAACAGCATGTTCCAGGTTATGGGGAAAGGAAATCTGAGGTAGGCTGGAAGAAGCTCCTGGCTATGTGTGGAGAATCTGTATTTCTTGTGTGCAAGTGGATAGACAGGGCTGAGGTGAGTTGCAAGCCCCCTCTCTGATCAGAAGTGCTGCAGGTGAATGGTTGATATAATGGACGTAGCTTTTTGGGGTTGATAGGATGGTGTACACAGAGCTGCCTAATATATGCTGATCCACTGATCCTTTGGCTGTGGACCATGACAGCTGTTTAATACCTTTAGCTACCCTTCCCTTCACCTTGGTCTCACAAAGCGTTAAATGTTGTTATGGCAGGGGAGGCGATGTCAAAGACAACAGCTTTGGTTCTGAGCTTCTAATAGCAACTTCGGTCTTTCGCATCTACAGGTGTCCTTGAGATGCTGTAGTATAGCAGGGGTCTGTGATCAGGTCCCACATCTTGGCTTCTAATGGGCAGTTGCTGTAATAGAGAGATTGACAGCAGCCTCCCGCATTCCTCCCCTCCAACCCGATCATTGTGATGCGCTGATGACATGTGGCCAAATTCAATGGCCATCCTGAATTTGATTGCCCAGTGGTCTCTCCTGATGTGGCAAGGGAATCATCTAAAGAGTTAGAGAATTGAGTGGGAAGTAGAGGGTGGATTCTCTTGATGACACACAAGAGTGAACCAGGGCCATTGAGCAACCAAGATGGCACTATGGAATGAGTGCAAGCAGGAGGAATCAGCCTTGGCTATGTAGGTTGGCCATCCAACAGGGAAAATGTACCTATATATGATAAAGACTTCTAGATACAGGTTTGTTACCTTAGAGTATTATTAAGGCATCAGACTGGATCCGGAAACTTTTGGTGATCAGAATCCCTGTGCGCTGGTAGGTGGCATAGTTCAGGTCCATGTGGCATTGCCCATGCCAAAAGTGACGTATGTGGTGCCTAAATAGGTGCCACCCCAGCGTGCTGAGGTCAGCTCTTTTCTTTCAGCATCAGTCACTGCGGATCCAGAGAAGGGCTATTCTCAGTCACTTATTGACTGACATTTTTTTTTAACCTTTTGTAGAAGACTTTTTGTGACTTTGTCTTCCGGTGTGCAGGATGTCCACCAGAAATTCAGGCTTTAAACCATGTTGCGCCTGTCACCGACAGATATAAGTCATGTCCCAGCATTTGATTTGTCTTTGGTCTCTTGAGTGAGACCATCACGCCAAGAAATGTGAGGACTGCCATGCCGTGCACCCTAAGATGCTGTGAGAGTGGTCCCTCAAGCTCCTTGCTGCCCCTGCGTCGATCAACTGTATGCGTTTCACTTCTCGGTCGCGAGAAAGGTCCCAAGATCGCTTGTGAAGTTGTACCTGCAGATTATCATCCTGTTCTAGGTAGTGGGGAAGTCGAGTAAGTCCCACGAAAAGAAAAAGAAGTCAAAGAGGTCTTTGACTTCATCACACAGGCAGTGTCATGACTTTTTTAGTAAGACGGGAGGGATGTGAGTTTCAGATTTTCCAACAATATAATGTTAAACTATAATATACATCAAGCAGGGAACTTGAGAGGGGCTTAATGGGCAGTGAAAAGGGAGAGGAATGTGAATTGGTAGGGGTACTAAGTGAGAGAAATCACAATATTTTGTAAAATAAACCAACATTTTTGAAGAATTTCAATAGAGAGACAGAGAGAGAGAGTGTGTGTGTGGGTGTGTTGGTGCGTTGGTGTTGTCCTGGTAAACTCTGAGAGACACCTCACCATACCAGACTGAAAACATCTGTACTGTTCACCAGAAAATACATTTATTAGAAGGGTGTAACATTTCAGACACACCACCCACTGAAGCTATACCCCTGCATGTAGGATCGTGGATGAGTCACGGGCCGGCCGGCACTCAAGGCCTACCTCTATGGCATAGCTTGCGTGTGCCATTTCCGTGCATTCTTCTGGAAAACAGAGCAACCCCCGCCAAACGTAAAGAATTTTACGAAGCCGTGAAACTCATCTTTGGGTGGCCCAACTGTTGTGGATCGCTGTCAGGCCACACCAGTATGGGAGGGACCCCTGCTAGTCTTTCGCTAGTAGGTTAACTCTCAGCGCCAGTTGAGCCCCACGGATCCATTGATGGATCTTGAGTGAAGCGGGTCAAGTGACCTCGACCTTCCCCGGAACCTGCTCCAGGGCCAATGCCCTCGACACACACCAGCGCCCAGTGTTGTTGCCAATCCCATCATCATTCCCTACTCCAATACGGAGCTGGAATGGTGTTATTCAATGTCAACTCAAGCGCCGACCAGGGGCAAGACTCCCCATTTTGGAGCCTTTGACAGGCAAGGTTTGGATGATGATTGGAAGGGGTCTGCGGACACGTATGGATATCAAACATTAGAAGATCCTGAGGATAACTAATATGAGGATCTGGCTGATGCCAGTTGACTGAATCCCTTTCCAGCCACTGGCCTGGTCTCTACCCCTACCTTGGCTACTGAGGAGGGTACTCATTTGCAGTGGTGGTGCACAGGGGGGCTGAGGTCATGGACCTTACGCTACCCTCAGTGGCAGTCAAGACAAACATCTTGACGGAGGTGCTTCAGACACGAGTTGCCCCCACTGAACCATTATACACATTCAATGAAGTCTGTACCAATGTCCTACTCGGGGCCTTGACCAAGGCCTGCACAGGCACCCCACCTTAGAGAGCTTGGTAGTCCAGGCCTTCACTTCCAAGAACATCCTCGGCTCACTCCCTGCCACTCTATTGCATAGGTAATCCAGCCTTTTTATGGCCCCTCATCAAAACTAGTCCACCTTCCGCCGCTGAAGGGGCTTTCAACCGTGTCTCTACACAGCCAGCAACCACAGCCAGCACATTTCATGCTCTCTTCCTGCCCAGGACGCAGTTCCCACAGAACACATGGGACAGGTAGCGAGAAGTTTATCATGAATGGTGTCTCGATCTGGAGGTGGTTCAGGGTCTCTTCCAAGAGTGGGGAGATCTCTTGATTAGATCTGTTTGCCTCCACTGAGAATGCACAGTGTCAGCAGTTTTGAGCACAGGAGTTTCCAAGGCAACTCTCGTTCATAGACCTTTTTTGTCTTGAGTGGTGTTTCGGCATACTGAAGGCCTTTCGCCAATACCACTCCTGCCCAGAGTTCTCAAGAAGATCAGAAACGACCGGGCCTAAGTTGTTCTTGTGCTTCTGGATTGAACACAGGGACTGAACTGGTATCCTGAACTGTTGAGCACAGGGGCATAGCTTCGGCGGGGTAAACGTTTTCTGTAGTAAATAGTTGGATACAGGTGCTTCCAATCGGGTATGGTGAGGTGACTTTCGGATTTCACTGGGTTTTTTCATCCACACACAGACTAAAATGTACACACACATTCTTCCTCTCTGTTTTGAAGTTCTTAAAAAATGTTGGTTAACTGCTAACATTACGCAATGCTCTGTCATTCCACTGCCCCTTCAGCCTCCATCATGCCCTGCTTCTCAGATAATCTATTGTACCAGGGTATGCCAGCGTGATTGTTGGGTAATCTGAAGATCACACCCCCCTCAATCTCACTGACCAAACTACGCCTCTGGCTAAGCACAGGTACTAGTCCCCTGATCAGGCAGCCTCTTCTGTAGGATCTTCGGTCACAGAAGTGAGGCAGGGTTCTATACCCAAAACTGAAAACACATCGCCTTCATTCGTGGAGATTGAACGGTGACTGTTGACAACCTTTGACCTTCTGTCCGAAGTCTGCAATGTTATACTGGCAGCCAGGCATCCGTCCAACAAGATGGTATACACCGGTCGTTGGAGCAAGTTTGTGGAATGGAGAATAGATAAACATGTTGACATCCTTCCCAGGAGCTTTTGTTCATTCTTACATTAGCCCAGCAGGTCTCTGCATTGGCATGTTAAAAGCTTAACTTTCTGCCATTTTGGCATTTCTGTAGTTACCAGATCAGCCATCCCTTTTGAAATACTCTATTGTTCATAGGTTATTGAAAGGTTTCCAGCATATGTTCCACAGTGGGACCTCAACCTAGTTCTCATGTTTCTTATGTGTACCCCCTTTTAGCCACTACACAACTGTCCATTCAGGCTTCTCACCATTAAAACAACCTTCCTAGTGGCAATAACATCTGCCTGGAGGATCAGTGAGTTGCAGGCACTGTCAGCACATCCCCCTTTCATTTCTGTCTACCCAGACAAGCTGGTCCTTCGTAGTCGAGCTTCCTTTTTACAGAGGATGGTAACTCCCTTTCACGCAGGCCAATCCATTACTCTGCCTACTTTCTATGCTCTGCCTTAACCCTCTAAAGAAGAGGCGAGATACCGTGACTGGACCGCACAAGAGTTCTGAGTGGACTATTAACTCTTCATGGGGTACATTAGAGCCAAGAGAGGGAAGGCGGTTCAGGAACGGACCATCTACTGATGGATAGTGCTGTGCTTCACAATATGCTACACAGTGGCCAAAAAGCAACCTTCTGACGGTTTGCAAGCTCATTCTGCCAGAGCCAAGGATGCAACCACTGGGTTAGTTTATTGCAATCCTATCCTAGATATTTGTCAGACAGCAATATGGGCTTCCTTAGAGACATTTAAGAAGCACAACTGCCTGGTCATTCAGGCCCGGTTTGACAGTCTCTTTGCGTGTTCGGTCTTACAGGACTTTTTAGTGTAATCCATATTGCAGCTCCACCTCCAGGGAAGTTTTGCTTGGGTAACTGTTCAAAGGGAAGGAATGTACGGCTAGAAGTCTCTATGACATAAACAAGTTACTTACCTTTGGTAACTGTTACAGCTTATCTGGTAGAGAGTCAATCTAGCTGCAAATTCCTTGCTAATCCTCCTCGCTCTGCGAATGGATTTGTAAAGAAATTCCTCTTTTTTAAGGGCCCTAGCTTAGCGCATAGGGGATCAGTGTTCCTCGTGGCTCCACATTACTGGTGTGGCTAATCACAAAAACAAACTGCTGTCAGCACACTGGTGTGGCGCCTATATAGGCACCCCGCATGTCACTTCCAGTCCAGACAACACCACATGGAGCTGAACGATGCCACCTACTGGTGCACAGGGGTTGTGCTCACTAGAAGTATCTTAATCCAGTCTGACACCCAGGGAATATTCTAAGGTAAGGAATCTGTGGATAAATAGTTCAGATGCTGGATCTCCACTGAGTGTGCATCCTACTTCTGGACACAGGGCCTGTGTCAGTGAAAGGCCTACATTGTGCTGCAGTAACACTCCAGGGCAACAGCAAAAAAGCTACAAAACACCTGTGGCAATTTGCAGAATATTCCCGTCTTGTTTGATTTTCCAGTGATGTTGCACAATGGCAGACTATCAAAAATGGAATAAGACTTTATAAACCTGAAGAGGGCACCTCTGTTAAAAGGAAACAGTGAATCCACTGAGGAATTTGCCAAAGAAGCAGACATTACACAGGGTGAGCGGTCCCTATTGGATTCAATCACAGTGTTATACAATGACATATATGAGAAGAGAGTGGCAATTGATAAGAGGTTATCTGGCAAGATGCAGGACTTTGAGACACAGCAGAAAATGCCAATGAACAATCTTAATATGTTGGAGACAGGAGCGGGTTGCAACAGATACTCCTGTTCAGCACTTGCAAGGCTTTAAAAGTGGTATAATAGAGGGGATTGTCAAATTAGATGCAAAGCCTTGGGGCTTTAACTTCTGTAATTTGGTTCCTCTTCTCCCTCGTCATTTTATATCTGACTGAATTATTAGCCGGGAATGAGTGCTTCAGTGATTAATACCAATTAATTGAGTCTTGATGGGAGTGACTCCCGGAGAACCAATCCACGCTACCACATGAATTCAACTTTGCAAGGAAACCCACCTCTCCTCTTCTCTCAGATCATCCCAGAACCAAGGTTTAAAGGGTGTTCTTTCCATTTGTGTAAGTGATTGTGATACACGTGTCTTCTTCCCACAAAATGTTATGTTGTATTGTAAATGGTGCCCCTCTGACCCCAACCCTCCTGCTAATTTAGATCATCGCAGTGTTTTGCAAGCGGTACTTGAGTATACTTGCTTCCAGCAAGAATGCACCTGCTAGAAGGAAGCTGATGATTGTGTATTGCTGTAGAACCAGGCCAGTGTGGCTTGCCTTGTGAGTTGATGTGTATTGTTGTCCTGCAGGTTTGGAATATTATGTGCAGAAGGCGTTTTGAGGTGTCATGAGGGCTTTGGTGAATGCAATGGGAACTGGAATCGGGCACTTTAGCGTTTACTGTATTGTTTACTCAAGATAGATAGGCCACAGTTGAGACAGCCAGATATCCACCATCTCCTACTTAATGAGGTAATTACCCGGGAGACAATACATGGAATGGTAAGCCCAGACACCTATTCTCACAGTCTCAGCCTTGCTCCTCTCCTTTAGAGTAATAAGGGCCAAAGGGACCTGCATAGGATTCTTTTTTTCTTGTAAATGTGGTACTGTACAATCAATTTGGCCTCTCAACTGTTGGTGTATATAAACTCCTTATCCACCATTGTGAGACATACTACCAAATATTGCTGTATTTACCATCTATTATTTTTGGAGGCATAATACAGAAACTGGTGGGTGTTCCTGAGCTCCTGTGTGAAAATCTAATGGTACTCAGCCCACATTCATAGGGATGCAAATCACTACTGTAGAGGGCACACACATTGGATCTTGATCACTGATGTCAAGCAAATTGATTAGTCATCTGGTCCCTAAGAAATTAGCAGAACACCTGAAGTTACGCTCAGTAAATAATCAGTCCAAATAAAAGTAATTCTGAGATTAATCTAAACTAAATGAATGCAAGAAACTTGCACAAACAAGAGTAAAGTATATTGATTTCTGAGAAATAACTCTTAATTTACTGTTATAATACTTTTTGCATTGTGTTGTCACTTGAGTCACACACTTTTATGTTTTCCTTTTGAAAGGAAGCGTGGAAGGAGAGTCAGCAGATGAGGTACGTCTCTTTATCTTAATATGTGGTCCGAGTCCTTTTTGAATGTGTGTCATCTTTATTTTCCACTGGGACAGAGTGAGCTGTGCAATGTCTATTACTCCAAATAGCTATTGGGGATACAGTACCAATGTTACCTTTTAGTGCACTATATCTCTTACTATCTCTGACAGTGGTAGATTTGAATAAGAGAGTTACACATAATTTTCTTGGTAGAACATTCATGCCGCCAATATAATTTTAGACTTGATACAGAGCATCTGAACTTTTTACATGTGCAAATGTGAGCTACATTGTGTGTTGAACAAAGTCCGGTGAGTCCAGAGGACTCCTAGTTCTTCCTAGCAATTTTAGTACTAGGACTACTATTTGAGAGCACAGCATTTTATGAGAAGTGCTGCTCTCTGCATCACACAGCAGGCAAGTACACAAAAGCACAACAACTTCTTCTGATCTGATCTGATTTCCTATCTTCTGCAAACGCATCAATGCAGTTGAGTCCCCACAGGCACCCTGCTTGAGTGTCCCTCCTCACAATCAGGAGTCTATCTTCTTATTCAGCCTGCAGCCACCATTTGACCTGCTTTTTATCTTCACCATGCACTTTTTGTTGTTTAATGTAGTGGAATCCCCAGCCCAGACCTTCAGATTCAGATCCACAGGACTTCCCTTACTAACCTCAAGAAGTGTTCTTGCCTATTTGCTTCTGGCTAAGGAGTCCCTCCTAGTCTGTAGCACTTCAGCACCCAGTCTGTTATCTCGTAGTGCTGTGCTAAATGACAACAACCCCTTATAGTCTTATCCTGAGCAACCAGATGGGACTCCGCTTTATCTGCTGATGGGGTGTGAATTAGTACTTTTGCTAAACTATAGATGTGACATGATACATTGCTTGCAAATGAAATACCGTGTATGTGGTTTGAATGCATTTACTTTGCTGACACAATGACATTGTAATTCCTGATTTATGACTTTTGTCCTTAGGAGATGCTTGTTGCCTTAATTCATAAACGTCTCATAAGGATAGGCCTTTGACTTTATGACAGACTAATAGCTCGTTTACGTTCATGTGGAGTCATTTGTTTACCTTTGCTGTCATTGTACAATATTGTTTGATTTACAGTATTTTTGTTCACAAAGTAAAGACTTGTGAACAATTAGGTTTTCTTAAAGATGCAACGTAGATTTTGACCTTTTGTCAAAACTTTCAGCTATGCAATATAGTGCGATGCATGCCTTTAAAGTTCACCACCTGCTAATCAAACATCCTTTTCTTAACACTCGCCTCTAAGGGTACAGCTTAACTCTGCTAAGGCAGCTGATCATAAAAGCGACCATTTTTAAAGTACGGACATCCAATTGTAATAATAAACTATTATCTTGCTTTCCCTGAGCAGCTTTTTCATAATTCATCCTAGGGATTGGCATCTAAAAGCATAAACAATGTATTGCATGTAATACACTTACGTATACGCATGATAGAAAGCTTATTAATAACAGGACATGTTTCTGCTTCTCCTTAACAATTCTGTGTTAGCACCACCACTACCAATATTACTGATACTACCAAAATGAATTCCACCAATACCACCACCACCTGCACAATTAAGTTCACCACCAGTACTACCATCAGTACCACCACCAATACCACCACTAGTTAGACTACCACTGATAATACCACAGCCCATACTCACACTGGTACCACCAGTACCAACGCCACTAAACTATCAATAACACCACCAAACCATAAACACCACCACTGCCAATACCACCACTACTGTTACCAGTAGCACCACCACCAATACCACATTACTACCACCAATATCATGACTAATCTACCACCACTAGCTTTAATGTACTATTGCATTGAAATACTTTTTTGCATGCCTATGTTTGCACATGCTTTCTTCACAAAAAAACAGAACTTTTGGCTTTGCTAACGCTTATTTTTGAAGGGAGATGCTGTTGTTAGTGACACACTTAAAAAGTAGATTTTAGCAAGATGCTTGTGAAACAGACACTTTGCTGGCACTGCAGGGAAACTAAATGGCAAAGTCCTTTGGTAGACGCATCCCAACACTACAAAGATCCTTGCTAGGATCAGACACACTTTATTCTTCCTGTTTACTGATAAGAACCATCACTGGGCAAAACAACAACAGAGTGATCTTCTAAAACTAAACACAGTGACATCAGACCGCCTTGACTAGGCTGACAAGCCTAGAACCGTATGCAGATGCCACCTACATTCTAATAGGCACGCTCTAGAAGGCACTGGAATTTTTAAAACAAGAATTTGCAATGCAGTGGGTCTTGCGTTTGCTCGAGTTAGAGCTATTAGCGTGGTAAACTCCTATTCAGACTTTTCTTGCCAATTAAACTGAAAATGAAAAGTAAAACAATTTCACATAAGCGAGCAGATGGCCGCCATGAGCGCAAAGCAGACACACAAAAGCAAACAAAAATTTGCTTGCAGAGAAACGTATCGGCAAAAGTGCAATTGTCCATATTACCGGCAAAAGTGCAGTTATCCTTGTAACTGGCAAAAGTGCAATTATCCATGTAACAGGGTCAATGTCATGCAAAGCACTCAACTACTGCCCAGCAAGATCTCGCTGCCTACGAAATAAAGAGGAAAAAGTAGTCCAGAAACTATACGGAAAACATGGACGCTCGTATGTTTTCAGTAGTTGGCAGGTGCGCTTGAGGAGGGCTAAGCACCGGAAAAGACATGACGCATGCATGCCTTTCACTAATGAAATCAAGCAAATTTTAAAAGACAAGCCCACGAACCAACCAAACTGATGGGTGTGGTTACAAGCCCATAGAGAGATTACAACAGGTTTGCGCACTCGACCCTAAAAAGGTTATAGGAATGTTGATTCCTGAACAAATCTAATCAGTGGTCGGTCTAACTTGAAGGCTTGCAGTAATTACATAAACTGGTTGAATATTGCAGTTATACTGCATCTAATCACAAAAATACTTTTAGCAAACTTCTAGTGGCTAATGAAGTGCAAAAAAGCAAGTAGGGCCTCCCAGTGGTGGAGTGTGCAGTATAAACGGAGGCATTTGAGTCATAAAGAAGTTATAAATCTACACCTGTAAGTACTCCTGTGTGCATGTGTAAATTTACGACTTGAGACTATTCATATCAGTGGTGCTTCTGAAGAGGATTTTTTTTTGGGGGGACCGGAATTCCCTAATACGAAATTATATGCGCAGTAATGCTCACGCTGGGGAAACACAGCACCTTTGTGCAGTTTACTTGTTTTTCTTTTCGTTTTTTTTTCGCCTCACAGAAATATTTTTTTCTGTGTGTAAACCTGTTCCCCAATAACCCAATTAAGTTTGGGGGTTGTTCTGTTCCCCTTCCCTCTATGGAAAAGGGATTTACTGCAAGCATTGACTGGTGTAAATATTGAAGATTTTCCAGGATCATAAAGGGATCTGTGAATGCTCAAAAACTGATTTGTTTGTGGCCATTTATAAATTTTCAAGGTGTAGCCAGTGGCTTAATATTAGCCCCGCAACCCCCTCGGTGCCAGGGGTTGGGGGGCAGGGGGCATTGGGCTCCAGGCCCCCCAAGGCACAGTACACTGACCGGGTCTGGGACCAGTTAGTGTTAGTTTGATACGTTTGATTTTTTAGCGGTGGGCCTAGGTGGTGCACTGGGGGGGGGGTAGGACAGGCTCTCCATGTACTTTGCAGAGGGACTCCCTCAAGTTTCATTATGCCCGCACAATTGGAATTACCCACTCCCTGCCCATTTTGTAGAATGTACTGCTGCCTGTTACACTGTGTAGCGTCATCTTTTGCGACTATTTAGAAGTTGTATTTATGATTGTAAAAATACTGTTACATCCAGAAATGTCTTTATGAATCAGATCTACAGTCTGCAGCAGTAGTAGTTACCCCTATTTTTTTACTGTAACCCTAAATAGTGCAGCGATACCACATCTTGATAAAAAACTGATAAAACAAAGCTGACACATGCTGTACAAGTGCTGCTTAGCTTATACTAAAGGACAAAAGGAGGGTGGGCATATACTGCCTGCCTTAGCTTATACCAAAGGACAGAAGGAGGGTGGGTGTACATTGCCTCACTTCCCAGCGCTCAGTTTGCCCCAGTGCCTTATGGTAAATGCAGTGCATGATAACACAGCATTGCCAGCACTCCCAAATTTCACACGTTTCCGTCTACTGAAGAAGGACAACAAACCTGAAACAGGGGTATAGAGATACACAGCACTGGCTGCACCAACGATGGTGAATACTAAAGACACTCAGCTAAAGTTCTTCCATGCACTGCATTTACCACAGTACATCTGGGTTAATTTTGCACAGGCATGCCAAGCAGTGCGCTCCCTCCACATTTTTATACTTAAGGGCCTTTGCGTATGCCTTCTCTGTCTAAGAATAGAGACCAACCACTATACAGTGAAGTCTTCAAAGAGCTTTCTTCGGAATGATATTCCACATGATTTTGCACCCAGTACAGCATATCACTTGAACTAGGGCGCCACGTCAAAGTTCTGCATGACAGCCTGTGCTATGCACTCAGTCTCATGCCAGCTTCTTTCAGACTGTTAGGGTGGAGCACATGCCATTCTTTATTAATGTGTCATTTTGTAACACGTCAGCCTGGGTGGCCATGTGAAAAGGTGCACTCACTAAGTGGTACCTTTGCAGGTGGATGAAACAAGCTTGTGCACCCCTGTACTGGCTCTATAACATCTAGATGCTGTGCAAGTTAGTCACTGTACTCCACACATCCATCAGGTGGACCTCGGCTGATCCAGCACTGCTGGAGCAATAATTGCAGGTCAGTAGTCTGAAAGGTTTGTACTGGTATGTAGATGACTTTACCCATCGTTCACATCCCAGAAGTAGTTTTATTCTCACAAGGCAAAGAGTCAGCAGCTTGTGGATCCATTCGGGGTGTAAATAGCCATAGAATTATGCACCCACCAGATGGCAGACCTGGTTTGTCAAGTCAATGAAGATACGCTGTTTCCACATACGTAATGTTGCGACAAGCGACTGCATTGAAATGCAACTTAGATATTGCAAAATATAATAAACGCACACTTGATTAAATGATCAACTGTGAATAGGGCATGAAATTGATAGTAATAGCCATTGCATAGAGCCTTTAGCTTTTAGCATCGGCCACTAGAATGTTCTACTTGATTCTGTTAATGCTTATACTTTTTGAAAATAACATTAAAAAGCATCACCTGGTTCATTCATTAAATCTGTATTTGTTTTTTGTTTCTTAAAGCCATTTAAATTATATCAACATATTAACATACAAATACCTGTGTGTAACTATGTAATACATTGCATTAAAAAAGCAAAAGAAACAACAGTATCAACAACTCATGATACCAATATTGTCACAATAAGTCGAAGTATAAGAGCGATAAAACGAAAACCTTACTGAAGACCTCACCTGGTCAGCACCTGCTAAGTAAATTGCAATCATAAAGCGGGTGCGGGGGTCCGGTGACCACAGCAAACAAACAGGAGAAGGTATAGCTTGCCTCAGGTTGAATTTCTTTAACAGTGGTGTACCATAATGTTGCATAATTGTTTATAAAAATACACAATGTGATAAAATGCACAGTGTCTTGAAAAGAAATGAAATCAAAAGTACTGAGGGTTGAAGCATGTGACAACTTTTAGGAACACTTAGAAGTCAGTGCACCAAATTCATTCTAAAAGGGGGCAGTAGAAGACGATGGATGCTGTTAGCAACACATATCAAATGAGGTTTCAACGAAGGTAGTATTTTCAGAAGCACATAAGATGTAACCGATGAGTTACTCAATTAAGTCTTTTCTCTGAAGGGCACACCAACGTTTCAAAAGGGCAACTCTGGTCCACTGCAGATTTGCTTTACATTTGATTCTGGCTTAAGAAACAGGTCTGGATGATCATGTTCCAGAAGAGAGGACATAATATAATTGGGTAAATTCATTTAAGACCATTTCCAATCTGAGGCAGTCCATAATAATTTACTTAACTGATTAAGGCCCTCACTACAACCCTGGCGGACGGTGTTAAAGTAGCGTTAATACCGCCAACAGGGCGCAATAAAAAAAATGGGATCATGACCACGGCAGAAACCGCCATCACAGACAGCCACTTTAACACTCCGACCACCACGGCGGTAGCAACAAACACCGCCGCGGTAACCGCCAACAGACAAGCTTAAGACAATGTACCGCACACCTCATTACAACCGGTAGCTTTTCCAGGGCAGTACCAACGCCATCAAAAGCACTGCAGAAACAGTCTTTGGAAGGGAAACCACTCACCGCTTGACACTCAATGAAGAACCAGGACGCCATGGAGCCCAAGCTGCAGGTCCTGCCGATGCTGGTGTATCTGCTCATATAGCAGGAACATCAAAGACGGCGGCGGTGGCGACCAGGGAGAGTATTGCACCTAGTACACAGGGGAGGGGGTGAGGAAAAAGAGAATGACACACACATGCAACACCCCCACCCCCACCCTCACCCTCAACACCATACACACAAACAGATCCAACAACATTACAGATACACCCCGTAACTCCCTGGAAGAACGCAAGGACAAATGTGAGTGAGTCAAACCAGTGATATTTCAGAAATAGGCAGATAAACAATAGAATTTGAAAAAACAGTATTTACAGAAATATACAAAATGTACATAAGTCCGTACATTGTCCTTCACAAATGTTCGTGGGTCACTGGGCCAAAAATCATGGGCCAAGCCCACACTTGACTCCTGCCTCAATACGGAGAGAACACTGCAGGGGCATCAGGTCGAAAACACACAGGCAACTCAGGGGGATGTGGAAGGGGGGGCACCTCAGCCGGAAGATGGTACAACGCCACTGCTCCTCAGGGGGACTCAATGCTCACAGCGATGTCCTGGGGAGTGCAAAGCCACAGTCTCTCAAGTGGGTGGGTTGCCCTCTGCTTGGTCCTGGGGAGTGCAAAGCCACAGTCTCTCAAGTGGGTGGGTTGCCCACTGCTTGGTCCTGGGGAGTGGAAAGCCACAGTCTCTCAAGTGGGTGGGTTTCCCACTGCTTGGTCCTGGGGAGTGCAAAGCCACAGTCTCTCAAGTGGATGGCTTCTCCACTGGTTCTGGAGGGGGCTTTGTGCCCAGAGTGCTTCATCCTGCCAAGGATAGGGTGAGTGGATGCCTTTCTCCAATGGTTCTGAAGGGGGCTTGGTGCCCAGAATGCTTCATCCTGCCAAGGATAGGGTGAGTGGATGACTTTCTCCACTGGTTCTGGAGGGGCCTTGGAGCCCAGAGTTCTTCATCCTCCCCCACTGTTTCTGGATGGGGCTTGGTGCCCAGAGTGCTTCATCCTGCAAAGGATAGGGTGAGTGGGTGCCTTTCTCCACTGGTTCTGGAGGGGGCTTTGTGCCCAGAGTGCTTCCTTCATCCTGCCAAGGATAAGGTGAGTGGATGCCTTTCTCCACTGGTTCTGGAGGGGGCTTGGTGCCCAGAGTGCTTCATCCTGCCAAGGTTAGGGTGAGTGGATGCCATTATCCACTGGTTCTGGAGGGAGCTTGGTGCTCAGTGATGCAGTACTTGGAGTGTGCCAGTACACATTCCCTCACCTGGGTATCTGAGGCATGAGATTAGCAGGGAACATGTAGCATGAAAGTTCATGGAGGCAGGGCTCAACTCCATCCTGCGGCGCCTAAGGCTGCTAAGTGGTGGTAGTGCCAGAGCTGGTGGGGGTGCTGCCAGTGGTGGTGGTAGGCTCCAGCTCATCTCCTGCAGCCTCGGACGGCTGCCCACTGGGGCTGCTGGTGCTGGTAGTGGTGGTACTGTCAGCGGTGCAGGTGGCGGTGCTTGCGGCGGGGATGCTGGCGGTGCTGCCTGTGGTGCAGGTGCCGGTGCTGCCAGTGGTGGAGGAAGGCTCCTGCCCTTCTCCTGCAGCCTCAAACGGCTGCCCACTGGGGATGCTGCTGCTGACAGAAGTGGTTGCAGTGGCGGTGCAGGTGGCGGTGCTTGCGGCGGGGCTGCTGGCGGTGCTGCATGCGGTGCAGGTGGCGGGGCTGGCGCTTCTGCTGGTGGGCACCAGGGCTTCACCTACATCCTCAGTCAGCTGAAGTGCCTTGCCATCAATTTTCTTCCCCTTCCTCACTTTGGCAGATGCTGTTGTGCGCTTGGCTCTGTCAGCTGGAGGTTTGGAGGAGGCCTTGCTGGGGGGGTCGTGCTCCTTGCCCTTGCTGCATGCTAGCCCCTTCTTCACCTGGCAGGTGGCGGAATGGTTTGATCCTTTGCAGGGGTTGGTGGTACACTGGCTTTCCTGACGGGTACCCCCTTTGAGCCTCTGGGAGTTGCAGGTTCCACATTGGACGGTGACTTGGTGGGCGAGGTGCTAGGCTGGGTTCACGGGGAGGACGGGGGGGGGGGGGGTAGTTGGGAGGTCAATGTTTGCCAGGAAATGTTTTTTAGACACACTGGGGCGGGACGATGGAGATGGTTTAGGAGTGGAGGAAGAGGGAGTGGTTGTAGGAGGTGTCTTTCTGCTGAGTTTGGGTGAGGGTGCATGGGCCTGATGCTGTTGTGAGGTGGATGGCTGTTGTGTGGGTGGGTGCTTGCGTTTGTGTACTTTGGGAGGAGGGGTCACAGACACACTGGGAGAGGACACAGGGGACGTGTGCACGGTTGTGGTGGTAGTCACTGCCAGTGAGGGGTATGTTGGGATGGGTGTGCTGGTGATGGAGGTAGTGGATGAGGATGTAGTGCATGTAGGTGTGAGTGGAGACAAAACTGGGAGGGAGGTGGACGAAGAGGAGGAGGGGGACACAGTGGAGGCAGTGGATATTGGTGTGTCTGCATGGGTATGGTGTTTGTGTGAGTGCCTGTGAGATGAAGTGTGGTACTTATGTTTGCCTGAGCCACCTTTGTGTGGTGATTTGGATGAATGCTGGTCTGAAGGTGTGCCTGGGATAGGCTGGGGCTGAGGGGATTGGGTCTGGGTAGAGGAAATTGGAGGGGGGGAGACTAGACACAGGGACAATGGCTGTCATTAGTGCTGATGCCAAAGCCTGAAATGCTCTCTGTTGGGCCGCCACGCCATAGTGAATGCCCTCCAGTTATGCATTTGTTTGTTGCAAATGCCTCTCGACATCCTGGGTGAGCGGACACAGGAAACATGCTGAGGGGCTGCTGGGAGGGCGGTCTGGTGGGGGGGGTGGCTGCTGTACCTGCTGTTGGGGTGGGCACAGAGGTGTCCGCCACCGCCAGGGAGCTCCCATCGGAGGAGGAGTCGCTATCTGTGGTCTCCCCTCCTGCCCCCGTCATGGTGCTCCCCTCGCCCTCCTTCCCACTGGTGCCCTCACCTTTGGTGGATTCGGCCTCCAGGCCCATGTGGGATGCAGCTCCCTCCGTCGCTGGTGCCTCTGCTTCTCCCCTAGATGATGCTAATGCACACAAGGACAGGGTGACAAAAGAAAAAGGGGGGGAGAAGAGACAGTGGATAGACTTGGTCAGTGGCAGCAAAAACACTACAGTTGCTGTACATAACACACAGGGAGCAGCCCTATGCACTAGGCCATGCACTACCAGTTACTAAGACAGTCACCAGCCCATGTAGTTCAATGCCTAACGCCATTAGCTGTACACCTGAAACCCACAGGACCCTGCCCAGGAGTAGATGGCCGCCAACACTATTGGGCTAGGAGTGATTCTGAACCTGCCCAACAAGGGACCTACCCTGTCATGTTCGCTCTGGCCTAGGGGCACCCACAGCCCACATCCCCCACCCAGGTATCTCCTAACATGCGCAAAGTCAGGGTTCAGATCCTGTACTCGCCCCCTCGTGGCTGCTGTGAGGCCTTCAGGCGCTCATCCAACTCCGGATAGGCCACCGCCAGGATGCAGAACATCAGGGGTGTCATGGTGCGACGGGCACCCCTTCCTCGTTGTGAGGCCAGCCCCAGCTGGGCCTCCGCCGTCTTCTTTGCCCAGTGGCACAGGTCCTCCCACCTCTTGCGGCAGTGGGTGCTCCGCCTGTCAAGGACCCCCAGGGTCCGCACCTCCTTGGCAATGGCACGCGAAATACCCTTTTTCTGGTGGGTGCTGACCTGCATGGACAAGACAGCAGAAAAGGGAATTAGTCACCCGTCCGGACCGTCATACACATTGCCCACCAGATCCCTCCCATCCCCTGACGCACATACATTGACCACCTTACATGCTGCTCTCTGGCCAGGACCCCTCTGCCCCCTCTACATGTGGCTTACACACACAGCAGTCCATACATTCATGGCCCACGCATCATGCTCACAGTGTACCCACCTGTTTGTCTGGAGGACCGTAGAGTAACGTGTACTGGGGTAGGACCCCATCCACCAGTTTCTCCAACTCCTCTGCAGTGAAGGCAGGGGCCCTTTCCCCAGACACCTGAGCCATAGTCGCTTCCAGACACAGGTCACAGCAGCACTTGCAGTGTAGGTCCTCCCCTATTGAAGGCCAGGTAGCAAGTGAGTGAATAGATAGAAAATGGCGGTGACGTCCGCGGCGGTGCATACCGTCACTGCCGGCGTACATCGCCATTGGCTCCAGGAATCCATAGGGCCCAATGATAACCAATGCGAATTTGCGCGGTGGTCATCGACCGCCTACCACAACGGCGCACAACGCCAGCGCAATTACCTCATTCCCACTTATCCCTCCTCACAGGTCAGGCAGCCGCCATTTCATGGGGGCACAGGGCATGGCCCCTAACTGCGTCACAGCAGACATTGGCACACCCACGGACTCTCGAGTTCACATAATGTTTCTGTAAAGTAAACAAATCATCATTAGTGCTAAATAAGTGTGAATTTGACCCACTGCTCACCGTTCTCTTCCATAGGCTTCAACCGCTGAGGCAGAATATGAGATGACGGCATCCTCCGGTGTACAGACTCCTGGTGGACCTAGCGACAATGGAGGACAGACACATTTTCATTACCTACAGACTTGATCGTGCCACAATCCAAGAACTGTGTGCCCAATTGGAGGCAGACCTGATGTCTGATATCTGCCAGTCCACAGGTATCCCCACTCTAGTGCAGGTCCTGTCAGTGCTCCATTTCCTGGCAAGTGGTTCCTTCCAGACAACAGTGGCCATGGCATCAGGGATGTCACAACCTATGTTCTCTAATGTGTTGACCAGAGTGTTGTCTGCCCTGCTGAAACACATTCGCAGCTATATCGTGTTCCCCCTGGTGGAGGATTTGGCCACAGTGAAGGCTGACTTTTATGCCCTGGGACATATCCCCAACATCATTGGTGCCATTGACAGGGCACATGTGGCATTTGTCTCCCCCCCCCGAGGACTGAACAAGTTTACAGGAATGGAAAAAGCTATCACTCAATGAATGTGCAGATGGTGTGTTTGGCAGACCAGTACATCTCCCATTTGAATGCCAAATATCCTGGCCCTGTGCATGACGTCTATATCTTGAGGCATAGCAGCATCCCATATGTGATGGGCCAACTCCAGAGGCATCGGGTGTGGCTAATAGGTGAGCTAAAGATCCCCACACAGTATGAGTAGGTGTCTGTGTATGGGGTTGTCCCTAATGGTTAGTGTGTGTCTAACAGTTGTCCCTCGATGTTTTCAGGTGACTCTGGTTACCCCAACCTCTCATGGCTACTGACCCCAGTGAGGAATGCCAGGACAAGGGCAGAGGAACGTTATAATGAGGCACCTGGGCGTACAAGGAGGATTATAGAAAGAACCTTCGGCCTCCTGAAGGCCAGGTTCCGGTGCCTCCATCTGACAGGTGGCTCCCTGTACTACTCACCAAAGAAGGTGTGCCAGATCATCGTTGCATGTTGCACAATCTGGCCTTGAGATGCCAGGTGCCTTTTCTGCAGGAGGATGTGCCTGGAGATGATCTTGCGGCAGCGGTGGAGCCTGTGGACAGTGAGGAAGAGGAGGCAGAGGAAGAAGATGTTGACAACAGAACCAATGTTATTCGGCAGTACTTCCAGTGACACACAGGTATGACACTAACCTCACTTAACATTTCAGTTATCTGTTGGACATTGTACAAGGCAGCCTGTTTCCCTATGTCTGTGGCCACTGACTGTACCCTTTGGCATCTCCATTTTTAGGTCTCTGTGCCCCACTCTGGCTCCTGCTATGTGTACTGCTGCCCACCACAGGTCATCCTAAAGTATTGATCACTGTACTTTTGAGTTGCAATGCTTTGATTATGTTTTACTAATACATGTTTGAATCATTTGACAGACTCAAGATTGGTATTTGTTCCAACTGTGTTTATTTATGTGCTCATAAGTAGCGTGGGTGGTGCAAGCGGCTGGGATGATGGTGGAGGAATGTCCAGGATAGAGTCCAGTCTCTTGGTATCACAGGTGCATTGTCCAATGAGGCAAAGGAAGGGGAGTAATGGCCACGGTGACAGAGTGGGACAGAAGGGTGACAATCAGGAGAGTCCTATTTCCTGGCGGGGTCTTGGCAATGTTCTCTGACTTCTGCCTGGATCGCAGGGACCATTTGTGGGGTGGTTCTCCTTCTGCATGGGGTGGGGTGCTGGTGGCCTGTTGGTCCTGTGGGTGGTGCCTCCTGTCCACTAGCGCCGGTGGACGTGGAAGGCTGTTCCTCGGTGTGGCTAGTGTCAGGGACCCGCTGTTCTGCCACTGCCTCCCTCATGGTCTTGCCCATGTCTGCCAGCACCCCTGCAATGGTGACCAGGATGGTGTATATTTTTGTTACGTCATCTCTGATCCCCAGGTACTGTCCCTCCTGCAGCCGCTGGGTCTCCTTCAACTTGGCCAGTATCTGGCCTATCATCTCCTGGGAATGGTGGTATGCTCCCAGGATTTTGGAGAGTGCCTCGTGGAGAGTGGGTTCCATGGGCCTGTCCTCCCCCTGTCGCACAGCAGTCCTACCACCTTCCCTGTTGTCCTGTGCCTCTGTCCCCTGAACCGTGTGCCCACTGCCACTGATCCCAGGTCCCTGATCGTCCTGTGTTTGTGGGGTTGCCTGGCGTCCCTGTAGTAGTGGACACACTGCTGATTGACGTGTCCTGGGGACAGTGGCATGGGCCCGCTGGGTGGGTGCTGTGCTGGTGTTTCCTGAGGGGGGAGGCTCTGTGGTGGGTTAGGACTGTGGCAGGGGAACCGACTGTCCAGAGGTCCCTGATGGGCCAGGTTGGTCATCCTGATCCAGGTACGCAGAGCTGCTGTTGTCACTGAGGGCCTCTTCTGTGGGGGGACTGGATGTAGTTGGGTACCTCCTCTCCGGTGAAGTTGAGTAGGGGGTCCTGTGGGGATGCAAATGCAGTGTTATTGTATCTGCGTGGCCCATATTGTGCATGGGTGTTTCCCTCTATGATTGTGATTTCCCTGTCAGCTTGGCCTTGTGTGAGTGGTGATTTACAGGGCATGCTGTGGTGATGGGTGTCCATGTAGGTCTGTGAAGGGTGTCCATGCATTGCTGTTGCATGCAGGGCTTGATATTGGGATGGGTGGGGTGTGATGGTGGGGTAAATGTGAGGTGATGGAGTGATGGGAGTGTGGGTAATGGTGGGGGTATGTGATGGCATGCAGGTAGGGTGGGGGATATAATATTAAAGATATGACTTACCAGAGTCCAGTCCTCCTGCTACTCCTGCGAGGCCCTCAGGATGCATGATCGGCAAGACTTGCTCCTCTCATGTTGTTAGTTGTGGGGGAGGGAGTGGGCGTCCACCGCCAGTCCTCTGTACAGCTACCTTGTGTCTTGCAACCACGGAACACACCTTACCCCATAGGTCGTTCCACCTCTTCCTGATGTCATCCCTGGTTCTTGGGTGCTGTCCCACGGCATTGACCCTGTCCACGATCCTCTGCCATAGCTCCATCTTCCTTGCAATAAACGTCTTCTGCACCGGTGATCCGAAAAGCTGTGGCTCTAGACGGATGATTTCCTCCATACCTGGATGATTTCCTCCACCATTACCCTTAGCTCCTCCTCAGAAAACCTGGGGTGTCTTTGGGGTGCCATTAGTGTGGTGCGAGTGATATGTGTGAGGATGTGTGGGGTGATGTGTTGTGGTGTATGCTGTGATGTGCGTGGATGGTGTATGGGTGATGGTGTTCTGTGCCTCTGATTGAGTGGGTGCTCCTGCCTTGTCTCTCAATGTGTGCTATCTTTTTTATCGTTGAAAGGGTTGTGGGTAATGTGGGGGTGTGTTTTATAGTGGTGTGAGTGTGTGGGTGTGGTGGGTGTATGTGTGTCAGGTGTGTGTAGTTTGAATTGTCGAATGTGGTGTAGTTTTGTAAATGTGTGTGTGTATTTTGAGCGCTGGGTTGTGTACCGCCAATGGTTTACCGTGGTTGAATGTCCGCCGCAGTGATTTATGGGTCGTGATACTGTGGGTGTATTCCTGTTGGCGTAACGGTGTGGGTTTGGATATCGCCAGTTTAACACTGACCTTTGGTCTGGCGGATTTGTGTGTGTCTGTCTGTATAGTGGCGGATTTCTCTGTGTGGGTCATAATACCTGTAGCGGAATACCGCCGCGGTCACGGTATGTTGGCGGCCGTCAGCACAGCAGTAGGCCGCATTTATCGCCAAGGTTGTAATGAGGGCCTAAGTGTCTTCTCAGGCTTAACCCAGGCAGAAAGCTAAAGTAAAACTGGACGTAGTTTTGTAAGATTAGCAATCTGCTTCTGTCCGAAATCTTCATGGGAAATGTACGATGAACAGCTACGAGGCAGTGATAAAAAGTGTCTAAACACCTATTTCTCCCCAATGTGCAAATAGGGGCTGTTGTTATAACCCCAAATGTCAGAGCCTATAGTGGAATGGCAACAGATTTAGCCTGATAAATATTTATTATGGCTTGGCTTGGGCTTTTTACCCAACCTCCAAGTGAACCGAAATTGATCTGCAGAATAATTGCCTTTTATCAGTTTGTAAATAAGGCCGTTTATTAGATGAGTCAAAATGTACCAGCAGATAAGAAAATAATTGGTGCTTACTAATAAGGCAACCCCTAATTTAAAAAACTCTGGATTTGTTCGATTTTATGCCCACTGTCATATGGTGTGATTTAAGAAATTGGTGCTGCTTAACTCAAGACTGCCCGAAAATAAAACAAATTAATTAAGTAGTTGTGATTCACAGTCTTTGAGCGGCTAAAGGAGGAGTGTCCAAAGTATGCCCAGATGTATAAGATCTATTTATGTACAATTAATCCAAATGAAAGTCAATTACTTCGTTGTTACTTTGAAAATCTGGTGCGTATTTAGTCCTTCTGGGCATGCATTGGACACTCATGGCCTACAGCAGTGGTTCCCAACCTGTGTTCCAGGGACCCCTGGGGGTCTGCAAAGCCTCCTCAGGGGGTCCGTGACTGCTGAGAATATTAAATGATATTAAAAAATTAGGACCCCAGCTTTCAGTAATGACTCAGTGGGGTGGTCCCCGGAATCCAATAATGAATCAGTGGTGGTCCCTGGGTTCTAGTATTGACAAAGTAGGGGTCCACAGAAATCAAAAGGTTGGGAACCACTGGCCTACAATAAACCACATGTAAGACACTTCACTCTTAACTACTTTTACCATAGTGTATGGCATTGCAATATTCCAGTTTCTTTTTAGTGAATATTCTGAGGAAACCTTTTGGAAATATTTCAGAAGTACTGGAAAGTAGGAGTGTGTGTGCATGTTGGGAGGGGATTGCTGCAGCACCCCATAATAATTATTCTGAAGTACAGACGGTGAAAGAACAATAAAGATGTGTGTACTTTTTGTTTTTTCTTTTTTTATCTTGTCGCAGAGGTCCAGTGTCAGGCAATATTTTGTGACAAATTACTGCCTGTTCTTTCAACATGGAGGTTGATGTTTTCTTTATCTGGCTGCAGAGTGAGAGGATTTTGGAAAGTGAACTATGTGACATCTTACTGGGGTACAGGGAATGTGAAAGAAAAATGATGCCAGATGTCTTTTTTTCCCTAAAAACAAAACAAAAATATATGTAAACGAGCTGCACTAATATTTCAAAGTAACAATTTTGAAAGCACAAATGAAGCATATTCTTTTATAATTCTGAAGTATAATGGAGACAAAGATTTTATTAGGATCAAAACTACACAAGATACTTTACTTGGAGATGAACAAATATTCATTGAAACCTGATTTCCACACGTTGTCCTGTGCAGTTTAGAATTTTATCCAGCGCTTAATTTGTAAACAATAACATGCCGGTGCCCAAAGCCCTCCTCTTAAACATGTGACTGCTGCATTTAAATGTGGGAACACGGAATACTGAGGTACTGTAATCCTGAAGCCATCTCGGGCCTCTTCAATCCATATAAAGCCACTCCCTGCCCCTTCAGCTCACTCTAGCAGCTTTCTAGTTTCTCCCTTTGTGACGCTTTTTCGTTTTTCCTTCCTCCGTCCTTCCCGTATGTGTCTTTTGCTCCCAGCAAAGGTTTGAGGCAGAAGTTTAATCCCCGGCCCTCGAAAATAAGTGCTGGTGCTCAGCGCCAGAAACAACAAGCACAAATTAAGCACTGGTTTTATCATTAAAACCGCATATCTGTGCAAATTTGGTGGTAATTTAGGGCCAGGTGTATCAAAGGGTTTTACCCAATCTGGGTCTATGGGAAAATGCGTTGATACGTATGGCCCTTAGTAACATATTTGCGAAAGTGTGGTCTAAAATGCACCACCAGTTACACACCACACCCATACAACTAGCCGGTTTTACACTGACCCCACCAGTATATTAATGTACCAGCCGTACAAAAATCAGCCAAAATCCTCTGAAGCTGTATTTTTACGTCCTATCTGTACATTCTTCAAACAGGAAAACGACATAGAAATCACTTTTAAATGTGCTCTAAAGCTGCATTAAAGATCTCAGACCAACAATTAAAGGAAACAACGGCAGAAAAGTCATGCCACAAATAGATATAATACAAATATGGCAACCCTGTATATAACTCTCATTCTGAATGAACTTGTCTCATTTGCTACACTTTTGGTGTGATGCGTGTAATTTTCACAATCCCTAGGAATTCACATTTGTAACATTAATGGCAACACTCCCACCCCGAAAATTGTTCCAGCACCACTAGAATATCCGCTTGCTTTTCACGTTCTTATGTGTTCGCTTTTGTCCGTCCACCCACCCATGCAGGGTTGGAGGCGGGGGGCGGTGTTAGGCTAGACTTGTTTGGTCTGTGAACCCTCACCACTAACAGCAATGACATTGTCGTTTCTGGCTAGACATGCCTTCGGAATGAGTACTACTCGCAGTCACGTCTGTAACGTGAAACTAAGTAATGGTAGGTGCCCACCCCCACACCTCAGGCGGTCTAAACATACAGCACTAACCAGTGCTATGTGATTTTCTTTTCTAGCTCCGTGCATTTTTGTGTGCACGCACAGGATACACCTATTTTCCTGTCGCCCTTCCCGTTTGTTCTTTGACAGACAAGAAAAATGAACTTGCGTTGACCCTCAAGGCTAAAATTTAAGTTTCTTGCAACATTATGCAACTCGCGTACTGAACATAGATCATCTAGCGGCTTGAATATTGTGTGCTTTGCAACACTAAGAATGATACGCAGAAAGTTGGTCCATGCCAGCCCACTCGTGCACCCAAGGCACATCGCATTAAAGTGCTCATTTCAGTACCCATCACTGCCCCACTGAGCACACATTAAAGTTTAGATTGTTCAAGCAGTCTTGCCTGAATCACAGCAAACGTCAAGAAGATGAAACCAGGTAACTAGGTTATCCACTTATCAAACTGTCCACACTCACTATCCGTTAAAAAACCAAGTAGCCCTACTAGTTGCAGCCTTTCCCTTTTTTTTTTTTTTTTTTTAACTAGTAAGTAGCGTTTATGCATTTAAGGGCTCTTCTTACCCTCTCCTTGATGGAAAAAATATCGTATCCACTTCACAAGTTTGAAACGTATTGATCTGCTTCAGATGTGGAAAGGTGACCCTGTAAATAACCGCTAGCCAGCAGTACATGGCATTTTTGTGCCCTAAAGTTCATCTTGTAAATGTGTGTTTCCTCTCACTGGTAACTGGTGCGGATTGGAAATCAGTGCTGTAATAAGCTCAGTGTGCTTGTTACTATAATGAAGCACGGATGCATGCCCTGCTCCACATGGACATTCACCGGCACTTTAAAAGACAGGTGTTATATTCAGCAGTTGGTTCTGATTCCAGCAGCCTTTAATAGGTTTTATAGAATCTACGACATAAATTAATTTATTAAACACACAACATTTTTGGCAACTTTCAAAATATAGCGTCAAGTGATGGTAATAACTGGGCACTTTTCAACCTAGAATTGAAATACCCTAACCGAGGCTGCTACCCCCACAAAAAGTTGGGAGTTCAGCTTAATACTAGAGAGGACCCGAATTTCAAATGTAATCTTTATTTCGTTTGTAAGTAGCTTTACTGCCCTTTATGCTCGGACAAACTTGGCAACCAACTCTTTATTTTTTAAAACACTACCTCAATAGAGAAAGCATTGCAAAGCCAGCATGTCGTGGCGGCAAAAGGACAGGCTATTGGCTTTGGCAATGCTTTGTTGTCATAGCATGGCTGGCAATTTTGAAATGTGTTTCCTGCTAAAGAAAATCCATTTCAAGGTGGCCTCTGAAACACATCCAGTGTCCTGATAAATGCACATGCATGCTTTTGAGCTGCATGTGATGTGTCACGTGCTTATGCAGTGGCAATTTTTAATTTACTGTTCTAACATGGTGGACAATGTAAAATGTAAAAAAATAAGTGTGTATGAAGCGCAGGAAAGGATGAAAGTGGTCCAGCAGCAATTTGCAGTCAACAGGCCCTTGTAAAAAAAAATCAAAGTATTTTGACAGAGGGAGTTGGAGAGTGAATAAAGAGTGTGTGTGTGTGTCAAGGTGGCAAAAAAGAGAGAAAAACAAAGCCAGCTGACAGCACTTTTCAGCTCTTAGTCCCTCGTTATGTATATATTGGGAACAATTTGGGGATCAGGATTAGTGCCTGGCGCTATATTCTAAGAACACGGGTACTCCGCCAGTGAATATATATGCAAATATAAAATGTCCACAATCTGGGAAAAAGCTCCAGGATTTGTCTTTACTGTTAACACAGTATCAGTCACAGCCTCAGCCAACATGTGTTTCATGTCACAGTTGCTTCTTCTGAGCTGTTAGATAAAAATTAAATCTTTGGATTCCAGATCCTGTTTACAAAATTAATAATTCAATTTTATGAAAAAAAAATTGTACTTGAATTATAGTTAAGGTGGTTTTGCCTTGAGAACTAATTTTTCTTGGAAGCCAATATTTCGTGCAATTGGTGTATAAAGCTTTTTGGAGAGTATTCTTCGTTTACTCTGACATTTGTAGGACACCATGTTTTATCTTTCTTTTCATATTTATCTTCCTTCTTATATTTATTTGAAGCTTTTGTAATAATTTCATGGTGCAAATAAAACGTAAGATTTATGTTTGTGCGTACAATAAGCCTCACCAAATTGCAATAGCTTCTGAATATAATTTTTGGTAATATGATTTCTGTTATTGTGATTGCCATATTATAGAAGATACTAGCCCCAAAGGTTTGAGCAATATAGATACAGTGGACAACAATTAAGTTGTCTTATAATTGTACTTCTACTGCGAACAATGCGAACATCCAAAGACCAAAAACGATTTTCTCTACTTACCCTTTGAAAACACATCAAAACATAATCCCTGTCAATGCAAATGTCATAATTCTGCAAGTTTACGAAAACATATCTGAAAAAAATGTAATCTTAAATTAACCCACTCAAAAACTTAAATTGCCGTTAGCACACAGTTAACAACAGTCACAAGTCTTAGAAAACACATGACCTCCTCTCTCCAATATTGCTGTTAATGTTAACACAGCAAATCCACTCCCTTATAGTTACCAATACCCATGATAAAACAATCTGAAATGTAATGAACAAATGAATAAATAACTATTCCAAATTTATTAGAGTCCTCTCAAAATTCTTACCAAACTAACTGCCTTTCTAGCATCCTATTCAGCTCACTAATAATTTCAAAGTAAACCACACCTTACTTCACACACCAAACATCATAACGCAAACCAATCCTCATCTGAAGACAGGTATTTATATCCCATCCAAAAACCCACCAAACACCTTCTTGGCCGTCCGACCCTAAACAGACGTTCTACTACTACTTTTGGGTGATAACAATCAAAACTCAAAAACCTAAATTGATGAAAAATACCACCACAAGAATAGCTTTTTCCAATTAGAAGACCCAACATATATGAACAAAATAGAGCTGTTGCATCAGTTACAAATGGTGTATTTATGATAAGATCATTCTCGTATCAAGAATTTGAAAAATACAAACAACATCAAGGAAAGTTAGGAATTAGTCAAAACATTAACCTTTGATTCCATGCCTCATATCTGTCAAGTGCTAAACCCGTTGTGCTGTTTCACAACACAGTCCTTAACTACAAGCCCATCATAAACAATATGGTCCTAAAAATATTTCATGCTAAATGCCTCATTCCTACCTAAATATCGCATTTATTTACAAGATTCTGATTAACTGCAAACATTTTTGTAACTTCAAAGCATTATCTAGCTACAATAAAAGTTGATACCATATATGGAAGAGTATCTAAGTATTGAACTCTTAACCTTCTGCTTGACATCACTTCTTTTTAAACCACCATACTGCTGCATTAGTTCTATCTTCATGACTATCTTTAGATCCATTAAGATTCACAACAGCCTTGCAAGTAAATCTGTCTCCTCTTCATGACCTCCCTCTTGAGATTTCATATACATCTTAAGACTATCGATATATCACCCCATAAAGACATTTATCCTGATCTAAATCTTTAATAAAGTATACACTTCTCAGTCCACATTAAGTCCCAGCTGCACTGTATTTAACTTGTTGATCCAGAAAGTTTCTCTGGCCCTTACTTTACTTTTTAAGTTACCCACTCTCCTATCCAAAACAACATATTCCATATAAATAAATGGAATCTCTTCTACCTGTGTGCGTGCATGCACCTCTTTGAAGTGAACTGCCATGGGATACTTGGCATCTATGGTCTTGATAGCTTTTAAATGCTCTTTCCACTGAACTTTCAGCTTCCTGGTAGTTTATCCTGTGTATTGTTTGCCACGAACACAAATTAACATACACAAAATCAGAGGTATTAAAGTTAATCAACGACAGAATGTGGAATTTACAGGATCCTGCAGTATCCTTGAATATCTTCGTGTTGTCTAATACATATTTACAACATATACAGTGTCCACATTTAAATGAACCACAAGGTAATTCAGGTAACCATGTAGAAGCCCCATACCAATCTCCACATTTTCTTGATATATTGTATCACTCGGGCTCAGTAGTGTTCTTAGGGTTGGTGCTCTTTTATACAGACTTTTAGGTTATTTGAAAGCATCCCCGAATAGCCGACTCCTTCATTAAGACCCCCCCAATATTTAAGCAAACTGTCATGAATCAAGTTACTGCCATCACTAAACTCTGTAATCAAACTGATCTTCTCCATCCTCAAATCAGGTGTCTTAATCTTGTCTTTTATTAACTCGTGTCTGCTTATTTTATTAGCTCTTGTCGTCACCAAATCTACCATTTTGGTCCATAACCTCTTTTAATGACACTACTTCTGATTTCCAAAGACTGTTTCTCATATTCTACAGATAAATTGAAATGTATTTTGGCCCGTAACGTTTCACCGAAGGAATGTTATTAATTTGTTACTTGAGGTGACCTGAACTTGTATGTAAAATTGCATTAGCTTATGTAGGTTTTCTGTACATTCCTGATCTCAATTTATCCCTCAGTACCTATAGTTCCAGATCCAAAAAAATACATATTAGTCTTGCTAAACTCGAAACTCAAAGTAATGTTAAATTGATTTTCATTTAGGTACTGGTGATATGATTTAAGATCTTCAGTGCTGCCTTTCCAAATTAAAAACAAAAATGTCATCTGCATAATGACCTCAATACACCAACTTCTCATTTTCACTCCCTGATCCTGCCCAGGCTTGTTCCCTCTCTTACAGGCCCATAAAAAGGTTTGCATAAGAGGGAGCAGACCTGGAACCCCGTGCTGTGCCCTTTTTTGGTGATTCAGATCATTCTTTTGTGAACACAATAAGCCTTACCATATTGCAATGTCTTCTGATTATAACTTTTGATCGTATGATTTTGGTTATTGTGATAACCACATTTGGGAGAGGTTCACTTATAGAAGCTACTGTCCCCATAGGTATGAGCAACGTAGGGACAGTGGACAACAATTGAGTTGTTGTTATAATTCAAGTCAAATCATTTTGTTTCATAAACTTGAATTATTAATTTTATGAATAGGATCTGGATTAAAAGGATTTCATTTTTATCTAACAGCCCTGAAGAAGCCACTTTGCAATGAAACACAGTGGAATAATGAAACTAGGCCCCCCCCCCTCCCCCCTGCTCAAAACAAGGAAGGGCTCCCTCCGGACTCGCTCAAGCCAGGTGCTGTGCTGAGGGGGCAACCTGGAGAGCTTGGTAGCCCTCCTACACCACAGGGGCTCTGGGGGGGTGGGGGGAGATTTTTTAATCCGCTGAGGAAACACGTGTTGGCTGGTGCTGTGACGGATACTGTGTGAACAATAAAGAATTTCCTGGAGCTTTATTTGGTGAAATTGACTTATCAGATTGTGTATATATATATATATATATATATATATATATAAAATATTACATGAGAAGCAGGATATGGAACATTGAGGAGTAGAAGTGGCAGAATGAAGAGAGAGCACGTGGTATGAAGAGCATGGTAAAAGCATGGAAACGTGCAAGAAAACCCTCCATTGGAGAGCTGAATATAAATTTAATGGAAGACTCCTTCAAGTATGAAGTGGAAGGATACAACTCATTCATTGAGAATACAGCGGGAACAAAATGCTCCAGAACACGAAAAGCATAAAAAAACATAATCAAGTGGATGCATTTGAGAGACACCGCAAAACCACTATTCATGAGCAAGGGCTAATCCAAAGCCCTCTTCAAGTATATATTATGTGTTGGGAGCACTAGGTCTGTCAATGGACAGCTGAGATTGGCTGTAGCCAGGACCTACAAAGAAAAGGTTTTCCAATGTCATGAAAAGTAAAGCCAATTATCCTCTCATTTGCTTGCTGTCTTCAGATAAACTCTTCGGTGTTTGAGAGAAATCAATATGTCTGCCATTTCTCTTTAGGCTGTCAGTTGTCCAGAGTAGATGTGTGTGTGTTTATTTATAGCATTCAATGCAATATGTATATACTCATGTTTATGTATGTTAAAAAACATATTTTAAAGGTGGCATTCACATCTATGTAGTTACATTTAACACAAAATGTCATAGAAAATCCTGTTTCTGCATTGTTAATAACTTTACGCTTGTTCCTGACCAGTCTTTACCAAAGTTTGCTAACTAAAAGTTTTGTTTTGTTTTTATTTGATTTGTTCAACTTCCAAGTTGGAAAACAAAAAATATAGGTTGGTTGTTCCTCAAAACATGTTCTACACTAGTTAAACATGGTACATGTGCTCTAGCATGTTCCTGGTAGGAGGGGAAATTCCTGATTTATTTTTGTTAAACTCTTCTGATGTACAGAAACATTGGCAAGAGTGAAGAAACCAAGATTGACAAAACCAGCAGGTCTGGATGACAATACATGTAAATATAGGCATTCACAAGTTCTGTTTACATGCATTGCTTTCACAAATGTTTTTTATCATAGCAAAGCCTGCCCTATTGGCTTTGCCAGTGCTTGGGGAAAGTAGCAAAGAAGGATTGCTATTTGTATATAATACACAAAGGAGATAAATTGAATGTGACAAAAAGTGCTGTATTTAAGTGTTCTTTTCAGATGTAAAATAGTCACTATTGCTTTCCAATAGAAGCACTTCCTGGAAGGCGTAAAGGTACACTAAATAGCCAATAGCATGAGGTGAGAGAGTATTACTCCTCTGGAAGGAGCTAAAGCCCACTCTAAATATATCTTTTGGTTCAAATCTCTCTATTGATATTTTGAAAACACATGCTCTAACCTACATCCAAATGCCAGTGAAGTGGAATAATGGTGGTGTGTAGAAAAGGGCAGGCAGCAAAAGATCACAATTGGAAGTGTGAGGGGATAGTGGGGTTTGAGGAGGGCTGAGGTTGGAGGGGAGGTCCTGTCTTCTTGGTCAGGGGAGTTACAATATAGTACATAGTTTAGAGATGAACTGGGGGGTCATCCAAGCAGGGCTGATTTGAGTTCGTTCAGTGAGTTTGTTGGGGCTCTTCCCCGTTAGAGCACCCAGAGATCGTGGGGGCATGTAAGTTCTCTGGAGTCCTGAGCGAGGAAGCAAGTGCATGGTCCTCACATTTTGTCAAAGCGTGGCAGCGCATGGTCCAGTTAGGCTGTGAGTTTTTCCATAGCTACTGTATCCCACAACTTATTAAACCAAATTGCTTTCCCCTGTCGGAACGGAGTAGGTAAGGCAGTGGATTTGGAGAGTCTGACTAGCATGCAACTGGGAAAGCGGGGGCTCTCAGTCTCAAAGAATTTGTTGATGTGTTTGAGCACCTCTTCCCAATATCTCTTGAGTTTAGGGCACTTCCAGAGCAGATGTGTAAGTGTACCAAGCTGGCCGCAGAGTCGCCAGCAGGTGCCCATGTTGCTGGTTTTCCACCTGGCAAGTCTGACAGACAGGTAATACCAGAAATGTGTTATCTTTAACGTGCATTATTTCCCTGCTGCATTAATGGAGTAGGTGCAGGCTCCATGAAGGATATCACCCCCCTCTTTGGGTGTAAAGGCACAATCCAGTTCCCTTTCCCAGCGGCTTTGGACATGGGATTTGACAGAATCCATTGGAAAGTTCACAAAGTTATATATCTCGTAGAGCAGCCATTTAGCATCAGGTTTGGTGGACAGACATTTTTCAAACTTTGTGAATGGCCTGTAGGCGGACTGTAGATTGGGAGAGCCAGGGTCTGACTGCTGTGTACTGCCATTGTGCATTGTCAGGGAGGCTATAGTTAGACTGGCATTTAGGATAAATCTGATAGTACCACATAGTAAAAAAGGTCGCCAATGCGTTTACAATTAGCCATTTGCCACATTTGAAATTCCGAGCTATTGCATACCGGGGAGAACCATGGCTTGCCATTAATGTGCGCCAGGGGGAAAGAAGGGTTGCTAAACCCTTTGCCACTGCTACCCTATCTCAGACTGCCATAGTCGCCTGTGTGATGGATGCAATGTAAATCCCAACCAGGCGATGCTTTTGCAGGAGCCAGGGAACCCTCCATATATGGACCCCTGCTATGGATTGATCTGTAAAACACCAGTGCTTTTCAGTCCTTGGCCTATTCCACTTACTGAGTATCTCAGCTGGACTGCCAGGTAGTAGTGGTTAAGATGGGGGATACTCAGGCCTCTCTCTGGCATAGGGAGATATGCTTGATTCGAGCCATACAGGGTCTCTTACCATTTTAGATGTAAGCCTCCAGCATGCAATGGGGTTTGCCCAGTGTTTGGGGTGGGCTATATATAGAATCTTATAGGATCTCAGGTAACAGTGTCATCTTTACCGCTGCTATCCTAGCAACCTAAGAAAGGTCTCCAGCCCTCCAGGACTGTAGGACCCATGCACTGTGGCAAGGAGGTCTGCGTAGTTACGCTCCACAGTCTCCCGCAAGGTGAGGAGTATTATAAGCCTGAGATAGGACATTCTGTTGCTCACCCAGAGAAAAGTAAATTTGCCTTCTAGTTGGGTCCTTTGTGTTTGTGATATGGTTGAGTTGAGTGCCTGCATTTTTTGAATGTTCACTTTGAAGCCCGGTCTGCTCTCTATGTTTATCCTTATTTTCTCTGCAAGTGGTTCCATGTGCATTGAGAAAAGGACGGGGGTAATGGGCAACCCTGACATGTGCCCCTCGTTACTGTGAAGGGCTCAGAAGAGATACCATTAACTTTCACTTTAGCAGAAGGATTTGTTTAGCAACTCCACACCCAAAGCAGGAACTGTGGCTCCAGGCCCACCTCTATCTTGACCTGTCTGAGGAATGAGCAGTGTATGTGATCGAAAGCCTTCTTTGCATTTATAGACAGAAATAGCGCTGGGGTGCATTATTGGTTAGCTTTGTCTATGAGCTGACGTTCGGTATTATTGCTGCATCCTCTTTAGGCGATAAAGCCAGCTTGGTCAGGATTGACCAACCTCTGCATAAGTGGGTTTAAGCATGCCACCAGGATGCTGGTGAAAAGCTTGGTTTCCACGTTGAGAAGTGAAATGGGCAAATAGGGAGAACAGAGTGTAGGGTCCCCCCCAGGCTTGGGAATGACACTGATCACAGCCACCCTCATTGTGGTGGAAAGAGTGCGGTCTCCCTGAATGAGGTATATAAACGCGTAAGAATAGGAAAGAGTTGGGGTCCAAATATTTTGTAGAAACCTAAGGTGAAGCCTTCAGGTCCAGAGGCCTTGCCAACTGCAGTTTTGAGATAGCAGCCAGAACCGCCATTTCTCATATTTCTGCCTCTAGGGAGAGTGCATCCCTCTCTGACTGTTGCAGACTTGCCCACTGTTCATCTGAGCATGCAAAATGTCAACCATGCTGGCGGGTTCACCATCGGTGCCAGTCGGGCCCCAGGATCCTTCAGTGGATCCGGAGCAGAGCTGCCAGTGAGACGAAGACCTTTTTTCTCAATGCTTGCTCCAGTGCTGACACCCCCGGTGCCGCCGACACACTGAGGTGGCGCCTTCCCCATTGCTATACCCACTCTGACACGAAGCCAGCTGGGTGTTGTCCGACGCCGCATCTGTAGCTGACCGAGGACATCCTCCCTGGAGCGAAGCCTGTGCCTTATATAATGGATAAGCGTGGAGAGGGAGATGTTTGGGAGGAGTCTACGGACCCTCTTGGAGAGGAGCTGGTTGAGGAGGACAACTGTTATGAGGAACTGGGTGAGTTCAATATCTTAGACACCTCACCTAACACTGGCCTGGTTTCCCCTCCTACTGGTGCTGTGGATAAGGGATCCTCTTTTGCTATGGTGGTGCACAGGGCAGCTGAGCTCCCGGACCTTAACCTACCCTCAGTTGCAGTCAGAACTAATGTTTTGACAGTGGTGCTTCAGCTGGGAGTTTCCTCTTCGGTACCCTTACTCCTATTTAATGAAGCCCTTACGAACATCCTACTTGGGTCTTGGTCCAAGCCCTGCACAGAGGCTTCTGTGAATTGGACGATAGCCGGCTGCCATTGCTCCGCTCCTGAGGATCCCAGTTTCCTTAGTCAGCACTCCACTCCAGAGACCTTGGTGGTCCAAGCCTCCTCTTCCCACATTCACCCTGGCACATTCCACCGGATAGTGAATCTAAGCAGTTGGACACCCTTGGTAAGAGAATTTTCTCTTCTACCAGCCTGGCACTGTGGTCCGTGAACACGGGCTGCCTATTGGGCAGTTATTCCCGTACTCTATGAGATTCGGTTGCACAAGTGTGGCCTGTGGTCCTGGAGGAGGCCCGGGTAATACTGTCTCTGGGCGGTTGCCAGTGGAAGAGATGCGCAGAGTTCTCCATTAGATGTGGAAGTGACATGACAGACTCACTAGACAGGCAATTTCATCGTTGGTGGCCTTGCTGCGCTACGCCTGGCTAAGAATATCTTTTTATTCAGAAGGATGTCCATTCTTCCCTCATGGGCATGCCCTTTGACGGCTTTTACCCAATTGGAGACAAGGGGGATTCAGCGCTAGCGTGCTTCAATAACAGCAGAGCTACGGCCAAGTCCTTGGCCTTGTCTATGGCCGCTCATTCACCTCAATCCACCCTTTCCTGGCTACGGAAGAGATCTCCATCCATGCCTATACCCTCCCAGCCACCACGGCCAGCAGGCTTCTCAGCCTTTTAGTGGTCGAGGGCATGGGTCTTAGTAACCACGTGGGACAGGCGGCCAGGTCAGTCTACCATCCCCCTGGCAGCCCCTGGCCCGAGCCCCTTTAGTTCATCCTCAAACCATAATGGGCACCCAGTGGGAGGCAGAATACGCCATCACCTCCACCACTGGCAGTCAGTTACATCAGGCCGGTTGGTACTAAAGATAGTCCAAAGGGGCTTACCCATTCCACCCACTTGCAATCGGACGATGGATGACCATCTCTCCTCGCTCAGTCAAGAAGTGTAGGCCAAAGGAGCCATAGAGAGAGTGCCGGCTTCAGGAGTAGGTTGTGCTTGATATTCCTGCTACTTTCTAGTGCCAAAGAAGGACGGAAGACTTCGTCCAGTCCTAGATCTACACCTTCTCATCCTCTTCTTGAAGAAGGAGAAATTCAGAATGCTCATGCACGCCAAAGTTTTGTCTGCCCTGGATCTTGGAGACTGGATGTTAGTGTTTGGCCTGCAGGATGCTTATTTCCACACTCCCTGCTGGCAGCCTGCAGTTCATGGTGGGCCACAAACCTTTTCAGTTCATTGTGCTCCCCTTCTGTCGGGTATTACCCAAGGTGATGGAAGTGGTTGCAGCTTATCTACAGAGGTCAGAGATTTCAGTCTTCCCCTACCTTAAAGACTGATTGTTGAAAGCATGCTTGCCCCAGGCATTTATCTCCCATCTCCAGACTACAGTGAACCTCCTGCAGTCACTGGGGTTACCTGTCAACATGCCAAAGTCACTCCTGGCTCCCTCGCAGATGCTTGCTTTCATTGGAGCTGTTCTGGATATGGTGGAGTTTCAGGCCTATCCTCCAGAGTGTTAAGTCAAAGATATTCAGGCTATGATACAGATGTTTCAGCCTCTCTCGTGGATTTCTATGAGTCTGACTCTGAAGCTGTTTGGCCTGATGGCCTCCTGCATCCTGCTGGTGACACCTGCCTGCTGCCATATGGGGCTCTGCAGTGGGACCTGATTGCCCAGTGGGCACAGCACATGGGGGACCTCTCTGACGTGGTCCAGATCTTGGAGGGAACTGCAAAGTACTTTTAGTGGTGGCTAACAATCCACGATTGGATCAGTGGCAGACCTCTCTCCCTTTCACAACCAGAGTTGACTGTAGTTTACAGATGTCACTTCTCGGCTGGGGTGGCCACCTGCGAGAGTTGGAGATCGGAGTACTCTGGTCTCTGGCAGAATCCAAGCTTCACATAAACCTTTTGGAGCTTCAGGTGATCTGATTGGCATTAAAAGCCTTTCTTCCTTCGATCAAGGGAGGGTTGGTGCAGGTGTTCACTAACAACACCACTGCCATGTGGTACTGCAACAAACAGGGCGGTGTTAAATCGTGGACCCTATGTGAAGAGGCTTTCCGCCTCTGGACACGGATGGGACTTCAGGGTATTTCCCTGGTGGTTCAACACTTGGTGGGCTCTCTGAAACACCATGGTGGACAAACTTGGCTAAAGATGAGTATAGGATTACAAATAGCATCTCCACCCAGAGGTGGCCCAAGGTCTCTTTCAGCAGTGAGGAGAGTCGATTAGATCTGTGCTCCACAGCTGAGAGCACGCAGTGTCAGCAGTTCTGTGCACTGGCATGTCCAAGGCAGCTCAAGCTCCTGTATGCCTTAGAACCAATATCTCTCCTGCCCAGAGTTATCAAGTATATCAGGAATGACTCGGCCCAAGTCATTCTTGTGGCTCTGGATTGGGTACAGGGAGTCTGGTATCCCAAGCTGTTGAGCATGACCATCGATCCTCCAGTCAGGCTGCTTCTTCTGTGGATCTTCTCCTGCAACAACCTGGCAGGGTCCTGAAACTGCGCTTTCTCCACCACCATCTGTGAAGATTGGGCTGCGACAGCTGACAGCTTTTGACCTTCCTCCCAAAGTCTGTGATGTTATTCTGGCAGCCAGGCATCCTGCCACCAAGATGGTATATGCCCGTCAATGGGAAAAGTCTATATCATGGCGTGCCTCTCACAATGTCGACTCGTTAGCTGCACCTCTCTGAAATGTTCTTTTGTTTGCACTGACTTTGGCCCAGCAGGGCTCTGCTTTGGGCACAGTTAAAGGTTATCTGTCTGCCATCTTGCAGTTTTTGCGGTTGCTGGAACAACTGTTTGTCACCGGTATTGGCTATGTTCATTAAAGGCCTTCAACATATGTTTCCATCCAAGCCCTTAATAATGCCTCTGTGGAACCTCAGCCTGGCCTTACCTTTCATGTGTGCACCCCCTTTAAGCCTCTGCACAATTGTCCCGTCAGGCTGTTGATCAATAAACATATCTTTTTAATGGCCTTAACATCGACCAGGAGGGTCAGCAAACCCCAAGCGCTTTCAGCGCACCTTCCTTATACAACCTTTTATCCAGACAAACTGGTCCTCCCGACATGTGCCTCTTTCTTGTCAAAGATTGTCATCCCTTTCCATGAAGACCAGAATATCACCCTGCCTACCCTCTTTGCTCCTCCTCACCCCTCCAAAGAAGAGGAGAGTATCCACCATCTAGACCCAAAAAGAGCATTCTCGTCCTACCTTGATGACATGAAAGAGTTCCGGGTGAACAATCAACTCTGTTTGTTATGTGGGAGCAAAGAAAGGAAAAGCTGTATAGAAAAGAACCATCTCTTGATGGACTGTCCTGTGTATTAAGATCTACTGCACATTGGCCAAGAAGCAGCCCCCTGAGGGTTTGCAGGCTCATTCTACCACAGCCAAAGGTGCGACCACTAGGTTAGCACACAACACTCCTGGACATCTGTCTGGCAGTGACTTGAGCATCCCTGCACACATTCACAAAACATCACTGCCTGGACAGTCAGGTCCATCATGACTAGCACCTTGCCCGTTCAGATTTTTTGGTTTAATTGGATTCACAGACCCACCTCCAAGGAGGTATTGCTTGGGTATTTATTCAAAGACAAGGAATCTGGGGCTAGAAGTTTCTATCAGATGAACAACTTACTTAACTTCTATAACACCTTATCAGGCAGAGACTCTACCTAGCTGCAGATTCCTTATTGACCCTCCCCGCTCTGTGAACCGGTTCAGGTACGAGGGACACCCCTTTCAGGGCCCTAATGTTTTCCACACCAGTTGTAATTTTTTATTGTGAGTCCGCGCTCTTGGCATGGAAAGTCCCGAATGCAACTGATGACAGTGCACTGAGATGACGGCTATATAGTTACCATGCACATCACTTCTGCCATGGCCACCGATGTAACCAAACAGCCCCCACCTATCTACGCAGAGGGGTACTGCCACAAAATCTTCCGGGTCCAGTCTGAAGTCTGGGGATATCCAGATAAGATGTTATCAAATTAATTTGTTAGTCAACGCTTTAGGCACCCATCTTCTCGACGAAGAGTGCCCCACCTCCAAGGACACAGCAGATATTGTAGCCATTGAAGTCTTGCCCTTGCAGTAATCTTGCCTCCTGGGCCACATGATGAATGTCAGCTCTTTATGTGCCCGTCTGGCACGATGAAGAGTGTCCCACCTCCAAGGACAAAGCATGGATTGTTGGCTTTGAAGTCCTTTGCTTTGAGTAGCCCCGCATTCCACTTGGGAGGCCAAATATCAGCGCTTTATGCACCCATCCAGCACTATAAAGAGTGCCCCATCTCCAAGGACACAGCATGGATTGTTGGCTTTGAACTCCTTCCCATTGAGTAGCCTTGCATCCTGCCCTGCTGGCATAATGTCAGCGCTTTATGCATCTGCCCAGCACGATGAAGAGGTCTTCACCTACAAGGACACAGCAGGGATTGTGAGCTTTGAATTAATTGCCCTTTGAGTAGCTTTGCGCCCCGGGCTTGGGGCAGAATGTCTGCACTTTATGCACCCTTCTGTTGCGATCAAAAGTGCCCCACCTCCAAGGACACAGCAGAAATTGTGGGCTTTGAAATCCTGCTGCTTGATTAGCCATGCGCCTGAACGAGTTCCTTCTGAGACTAGGCCACTCAGATGGTTTAATGCTGCATGTTCCATGACCCATACGCAATTAAAATCAGCCCTGCATTTATGTCTGTGATGCCCTCGGAAGATAATGCATGCAAGCTGTATAAACTCATGTTGGAGGCACGTAAGTAGGAGATAAGGCATAAGGCATGGGACAACCTATCAGAGGCAGGAGGAGCAAGGGACTCTAGGAAATTCTGGGAGGTTGTAAACCATCCATTTTTTCCAGATTGGACGTCTCCCAGAGTAAAATCCCTAATCCCAGCTAAATCTCTTGTTCAATCATTATTCTGATATTTTTCAAACTAAAGAAGCTGAGAAACATACTCAAAAATAGAAAGAGGTGGCCCATTGTTTTCTACAAATCTACAAGCTTTTTGCATTTCAATAGGAGTCAAGTAGGTGGCCTTGGCAATTTGAGGGAGTAACTCAGGAAAAGCTCCGGGCACCAATGGTGAACCATTAGACATTTTCAAGGCAAATATTTCCTTATCGGCCCCACTTTCAACTAATCTGTATAGAGCGGCAGTAATAAGACCCCTTCCAGGGTCATGGAGGGTTGCGACCATAGTCCCCATTTTGAAGTAGGGAGACAGAAGCTCTCCAACTTGCTAGCGTCCCATCTCATTAATTGATTCTAGTGCCAAGGTCCTAGGACTAGCTCTCCTGTCCCGCTTAGGAACATGGACAGAGGAAAATAATATTTTATTGAAAGTAGAGTTTGAGTTCCGACCTGGAATTGGTACAGTGGAGCAATGGTTTGACTTTTATCTGTTAGTCAGGAAATATGTTCTGGCAAAAGAAGGATCACTTTACCTGGATTTCATGGACCTTTCCACTGCTTTCGAACTGGCAAACCGCTTTAAATTATGGGATAGAATGGAAATAAATGGAGCATTAAGAAGACCTGTTGATCTTGATAAAACATTGGCACTGGGAATCTTCTGTAAGGGTCTTATTAGAACTCATAGAGGTGTACGACGGGTGTATTCTGTCCCCCTTTTTTGTGCTTTACGTAGATATTAGTAGATTTGTATTGAATAAAGGGAAAGACATCCTGAGAGTCAGGAAGCGTCTATCCCCATTCTGTTGTATGCTGATGGTGCAGTGCATTTTGAGAAAGCGAATGGCCTCCACTGCTTTTTTAATCGTTCTTATTTTTAATGGAGGGTTTGGATTTAAAGTCAGTTTCACTAAGTTGTTTGTTATGGCCTATGGACACGTCAGGATAAAGTCCAAATCGCTGCTGTTGTGGGGAGTCCAGATAATTATTTGGGGATTCTATTTCATATCTCTTTCCTGGGCCCCTTTTTATCTTTGAGAGAAGATACAATTCAGTAGAACTATAGAGGCATTTTTTAAGTTTGCACACAGGTTACACCAAAAGTAAGTGAAGGAATGTGTAGTTATTTATAAAAGTAAGTGTATATCAATAGGGTCTTATGTAGCTGGTGTCAGTGACTTCAGCTATTTGTAGACTCCCCAACATGCTGAAACTTCTTTACTACCAGATAACTGTTAGTGCCTAAAGCACCCCATCCTTTAATTTTCATGAAGAATTAGGCTTAACTTGTTTGGAGGATATATTTGGCCTTGCCCCACTGATCTTATGTTTCAGGAGTTGGGGAAATCAGTAGCGGAACTGGTGAGAGCTTTTCGTAAGGACTACTTGTTGCTTGATAACTTAAATCGTATTTTGTTGTTTTTTTATGTAAAGAAAATGTTTTATTTCTTGGGTGTACCAGAAGTGTTTATAAAGCCTCAGAAAATAACTCTGAACAATAAAGAAAAGGTGAAACAGCTGTATCTGGAACACATGTCTATTTCTGCACCCTATTTCATTTCTATACCAACGATGATTAGGTATTCTGCTATTTTCACATTTCTTGGGCTGGATCATATTCACCTTTTATATTGAACCCTACTTTTACATTTTATTTGACTCCTTTAAGGTTGAGCACAGTGCACTGTATGGTTGCTTGATGACTTAAATCCGACTCCTTGGTATATATAAAGAAAATGTTTTATTACTTGGGTCACCTAAAGCTGTATAAGAAGACTCAGAAATAACTCTTACGAGTAAAGAGAGTGTGAAACAGCTATGTCTGGAACATATTTGTATTTCTGTACATATTTCATTTTTATACCAACGATGATTAGGTATTCTGCTATGTTCACATTTCCTGGGATGGAACCTATTTAACTTGTGCAGTAAACCCTACTTATAAATGTTATTTGACTCATTTAATGTTGAGCACAGTGCAATTTATGAGTACCTTCCATTTAAAGGTAACATTTGCCAGGAAATTGTCCCCTTGTGGTCTCTGACCAAAGCACATGTCACTTTCTGTTGTTTTGCACTCTTATATTTTACACTTTGCTCCACTAATATTTTATCTTGCTCCTATTCCACGTCGAGCTAATAGCAGGCATTATAAGCCCGGGATGGTATTTATACAACAACTAGAGGTGCCCAGCTATTTGCTATGCAACCTTAAATTTATAAAAAGTACTTTTGTGATTAGGAATCATGTCCAGTCATGAGCTCTGAGTTGTGAAAACTACTTTTAGATGAACTTCATATGTCTTTCTCTGTGTAATCTGAGGTTTTCCTTTAGTGTGACTTGTTGGCGTATTTAGAAAAAGCGTTTTAAGAGATGAGTTAATTCGAAAGTATGTATTTTTAATGATGTGTGTATGCCTTTTATTATTTATACCCTATTACTCCGATCCATTATCATTTAGAACTAACTATGTAGAGGTATGATTTGGCTTCATCCGTAATGGCTTTTTTAAGCCGAATAAAGAACATATTGACTGACTGGTATAACGCTAAATGCGGCAGCTAAAGGTTTCTTGTAATTTCAGTTAGAAACAGCTCATCCTGACATATTTTCACTCAGCCTTCTCTTCTTGTACAATGAGGGCCTTTCACAGGACGCATACCTACTTGTCACTTTAGAGGGATGGGCCCAAAGAAGCTTGTTAATGAGTTTTAATAAATAGTTTTTTTGTCACTTTTTACTAGCTTTAGACCTGTTGCTCCTACAAAGACCTGAACATTCCTTTTTCGGGGAATAGGCCCCAGTCAAATGCATTCAGGCAGTACCTCAAGTCACGTTTAGACTGATGCTTCCGTGTTTCTACCCAGAGTCAGTGGCGTAATAACAGCATTTCTCTCAAAGGCTATTACATGTCTTCAAAACATATCGTTTCTCTTCAGTGATAGGTATAACACTAACTTTACATGTGGCCCTCTGGGCTGTTGCTCTCCTAGGTCTCAGATGCCTATGAACCTTGCTGTCTGCCTTCAACATACCCCCAGCACTCCCAGTTACTGTATATTGTCTAAAGTCAGCAGGTTATTGCAGCACACACACATTCTAGTTATGCCGGCTAAGCAGATTATGCAATAATGGGCTTTTAAACCTCTGGTCCCGTTGGATGTTTCACTCAGACTTCAGGGAAGAACTTTGATAATTCAGATGGGAGAATATGTGGCTTAATGGCCAGATTTGCCAATTTGGGAACCAGATTCAAGCGCAGGCGTCCTGTGGTTCTAGGCAAATCACTTATTCTACTTGTGCCTAGGAAATAAAAACATAGATAAATAATCTGGCCTTTTGTAATGTAAACTGGTGCTCATATAGAGTTTTCTAATGTTTTAGGCCAAGTATGTACTACAGAAAACTAAAACAAAAAATAAACACTTTGGAGTACAAAGAAATTCATAATTATCTTTTTCAAACAATTGGAAACGTGTTTTTAACTGTACTTTCAAAAATCCATTAAAATGCTGACGCATTGTTTTAACAATTGGACTTTGGTGTCCTTTTAAAACTGGTCGCGTTGCTCTCACAAGAAAGACCCATTATCTGATTGCTTTGTAGCCACAGTCAGAAAGGGGGTTGGATTTGCAATTTCCTCTCTGTATTTCTGTTTCAAACTACAATTAAAGACACAAATTGGGACCATTATCAAGGATAATTTAATATTGGTTGACACCTCAATGGCTGAAATTAGCCGGAAATGGATTAAAAAAAACAAAGCTTTTCTAAACAGGGAGCACTGGAATGGTTGATTGAACAGGAGTGTTAGGTAAGCTCGAATACAACTACATCACTGGCAAACACCCCAAAAGTTCCATCCTGCTGAAGATATCAGACTCTACCGAGTAAGAGCAATGGGAGAGGGCGGAAACCTGGAGAACTATAGTAAGGTAAAGAGGATAGTGCAAAAACAGAGGCAAAGTAGAGGAAAAAGGGAGTTAGAGTTAGGGATGAGGCAGAGAAATAGATGCGATAGGGAGACATGTAAAGTTAAGAGAGCGAGGTGAGCTTCAACGAAAGATATGGGGAAATCGAAATAGGAAAAACGTAAATTAAAAAAGAGGTGGAGTGATGGATAAGGTGAGGTTGACAGTGCTAGAAATGAGGAGAAGCAAATGTAGAGGGAGGGAGCGTGGTGAGGTAGTGAGACAGTGAAGGTGGAAGGAGAGGTGAGCTAGAGGGAGGTAGATGGGTTGACAGGTAAGGTAGTGAAGTAAGTATAGAGAAGGTGTGAAGTACAGCAAGCAGCAAACTGAGAAGATGTATAGAAAGGCATGTCCGGTAAAGAGAGTAATGGAGCAGCTGACTCGGTAGAGAGAAAATATCAAAGGGTATAAAGAGAAATAAGTTGCGGAGAGAAAAGAGGTGAAATAGAGACAGAGGCAGGGGAGGTGACAGATTCAGAGAGGGTGAGGTAGAATGACTTGTGAAGTAGACTGAGGTAGAGCCAGAGAGGCGATGTAGAGAGCATCACAAAGAGAAGGAGTTAGAGAGGCGAGGTGGAGTGCAGTGGGTGAGCTGAAACAGAGAAGTTGCAGAGACAAATGAAGATGAGAGAGAATATGATGGTAGAGAAAAAGAAATAGAGAAAGAAAGGTAGCATCAGTAAAATAATAAGGGAGAGGTAGAGGGAACAGAGCGAGAAAGATAAAGGAGACTAGAGGTGGATAGGCGAGGTAGTGAACAAGGGGAGGTTAGTTAGGAGGTTAGGCAGAGGGCTAGGGTACTGAGAGATGTGAGGTAGAGAGAGAAAAGCGGCAGTGGTGAGGTGTCCTGTGGTGAGGTAGAGAGAGGGATAAGGGAGACGTGGGTATAAAGTAATGGAGTACCAGGTGAGTGTAAGAGATGTACAGTCGTTGAAAGAAAGAGGTGTAATGGGAACAGGGCAGTCATGAAAGTGAGAGGTGTGAGGTAGAGAGAAAGCCAAACCGAAGAGGGCGGGAAGAGATGGGTACCGAGCGGTAGAGGGAGCTAAGGTCATGATGAAGAGAGCGAGAGGTGGGATATTGAGGGAGGTAGGACTGACATAGGTGAGGTAGGGAAAGTGGGAGTGATGAAGTAAGTACATAGAGATTTAGAGAGCAGGGGAGAGAGCTGTATAGAAAGGAGCCAGCTAGACACCGTGAAAAGCAAAGAGAAAAAAAAAAAGATTTGTTTTTAATTTAGTTACCACAGACTGCCCGGGGCGATCGGGCAGGCGAGACAGGTCCAACTGACAAATAAAAAACAATCTGTTTTTGATGCACGCAGTTATCACTCTACAGGGGGACTAAAAAGCGGAAGCTTTGGACAATTGCCTAGTTTGCTGATACGTTAAACGTTAAAACTTTTCTGCGCCACTCAAGACAAGGGTCATGCTTGAGCAATTCTGCAGCAAATAGCATAACCAACAGTGGAATTTTGGTTTAATTTCACTCACCCTCTCCTCAAGGCTTGCAGCGACATGCAAACAAAAAATAGAAGCTACCAACATCCAAGAAATACCTTTTGGACAGGTGTTTAGGCAAAGGCCTGCACCCAAAGGGGGCTAGATGTTTCGGAACAGAAACCCCGCTAAGGCCCGAGAGAAACTACGCCAGAACCACCAGCATAGGCATGCAAAGGTGCTAATAGGTAGTGGCACCCTCACCCGCCTTTTGTTAGAGGGCAGAGGTTCACAGGGGGAAGTGGGCAGGGGTGCTGCACAAACAGAAAGAGCGTGAACCCCTGTGCCAATAGGAGGCCTTGTAATGATTTGAATTCAGCCCCTGCACCCTTGGAGTTCGTGGGGACATAAAAAGGGTCTGCCCTAGCCGGAACCCCTCTTTTCATCTGGATGGCCAGGCAGCGACAGCGAAGAATCACACCCACCCGCGCCAACCAGAAGACACCCAGGAACTCGCAGGCTAAAGAGAGTATAGTGGCAGAAAGAAGCGTATGGAAGTTGGGGAGGCCACACCTGGCACAGCTAGGTGGCAGGACTATTTATCTTGGGATGCCTTATGGCAGGGTTATAAGTATTGCTATAAATCAATGTTAGTAAACTGCAGCCAGTATTTTCCAAACCACACGAAGACTTCCTGTATCGTTTTATTGTTCAGGAGTATGCCGCATGCAGGGGTTTAAATGTGTGACAGGAGCTGTACCACACTGCATGCGCTTGGCATGGCCATAGGGAGGGAGTGGGTGGAGATGGAGCAGTTTCATCGCTATAAGGTGAGAGGAAGGCTGGTTTGGGATGTGTTGCTCTGGCCTAGTGCAGTGTCATGGACCCAAGTGGTGGCTACCGATGCAGCTGTCAGATCAAAGTTTGCATCTGCTCCTGGTGCAGTTAGCTCTGATGGACCTCTACTGTCTTGGGCTGGTTGCAGGGTGCTGTGGTTCTGAGGGCTCCCCCTGTGATTCTAGGGCCCCTTGTTTAATCAGGGCCTGCAGTAGAGACTGTTTGCACATGGCAAAGACCATAAGCTGAGGTATTCAAGGATGCGTAAGTGGGATGCACAGAGAGAATATTTATAATATTTTCACATATACAGAAGATACACCATGTTAAATATAGATTGTATCTTCTCAAATCATTTTCCCATAAAGGGCCGTTTTTGTTGGAACAGTAGAGTTGCACACAGCCTCCATGGAGAGTCCATGTCTTTGCCCAACATGACGTAGAGAAGTGGTGAGAGATAATAATAGGATACATTTTTAAACAAACTGTACTCCGAACTTCCTATCTGTATGGAGAAAAGTGAAACATTATCTAAGGTCACTTTGTATGTTTACAGAGGCTGGGATATGGAAGTCTCTGCCTAGATGAATGCAGTGATTGAACAATAACATATACACACTTGAAATCAAGGGGACAGACTCATTGAGCCCCTAGGGAAATTGATGTAATGTGCCACTTGCCTTGGAGAATATTTCTAGACTGTTGACCCATTTTGCATATTTAACTACTTTCAATATAGGAATAAAATGTATCTATCTGATAGAGACATCTAGCCACAGATTCCTTTCCAGACATCACACTGGATCCAGAAGATTTTTGCGTGAGCAGTACCCCTGTGCACTGTTAGATCGGCTACATGCGTCATATTCGTTGGAAGTGATGTCACTGTCACCTGTATAGGTGCCACCTCAGCACGCTGACGTTAGTTCTTTTCTTTCCGAACCAGTTAGCACTGATCTGAAGAAGAGCTACCGCTCTGTCTTTTTTTAACAGAATTTTGTTATTGTTTTCTCAAATTCATTTTCAACCTTTTTCTCCTGGTGTGTGGAGGGTGTCTTCGAGGAAGACAGATTTTAAACCATGTGGCGCCTGACACCGCGCCATGTTGGTTACTGACCAACTGTAAGGAAATGCCTCCTTGGCATCGTTACCCCTTTACCCCCTGACTTTTTTCCTTTGCTGATGCCAAGTTATGATTTGAAAGTGTGCTGGGACCCTGCTTACCAGGCCCCAGCACCAGTGTTCTTTCCCTAAACTGTACCTTTGTCTCCACAATTGGCACAACCCTGGTACTCAGGTAAGTCCTTTGTAACTGGTACCCCTGGTACCAAGGGCCCTGTTGCCAGGGAAGGTCTCTAAGGGCTGCAGCATGTCTTATGCCACCCTAGGGACCCCTCACTCAGCACATACACACTGCTTCACAGCTTGTGTGTGCTGGTGGGGAGACAATGACTAAGTCGACATGGCACTCCCCTCAGAGTGCCATGCCAACCTCACTCTGCCTGTGGCATAGGTAAGTCACCCCTCTAGCAGGCCTTACAGCCCTAAGGCAGGGTGCACTATACCACAGGTGAGGGCATATGTGCATGAACACCATGCCCCTACAGTGTCTAAGCAAAACCTTAGACATTGTAAGTGCAGGATAGCCATAAGAGTATATGGCCTGGGAGTCTGTCAAACACGAACTCCACAGCACCATAATGGCTACACTGAAAACTGGGAAGTTTGGTATCAATCTTCTCAGCACAATAAATGCACACTGATGCCAGTGTGCACTTTATGGTAAAATACACCCAGAGGGCATCTTAGAGATGCCCCCCTGAAAACATACCCGACTTCCAGTGTGGGCTGTCTAGTTTCTGCCAGCCTGCCTCACACCAGACATGTTGCTGGCCACATGGGGAGAGTGCCTTTGTCACTCTGTGGCCAGGAACAAAGCCTGTACTGAGTGGAGGTGCTTCTCACCTCCCCCTGCAGGAACTGTAACACCTGGCGGTGAGCCTCAAAGGCTCACCCCCTTTGTTACAGCGCCACAGGGCATCCCAGCTAGTGGAGATGCCCTCCCCTCCGGCAACTGCCCCCACTTTTGGCAGCAAGGCTGGAGGAGATAAGGAGGAGTCACCCCCCAGTCACGACAGCCCCAAAGTGTCCTGAGCTGAGGTGACTCTTACTTTTAGAAATCCTCCATCTTGTAGGAGGAGGATTCCCCCAATAGGATTAGGGATGTGCCCCCCTCCCCACAGGGAGGAGGCACAAAGAGGGTGTAGCCACCCTCAAGGACAGTAGCCATTTGCTACTGCCCTCCCAGACCTAAACACACCCCTAAATTCAGTATTTAGGGGCTCCCAGAACCGAGGAAGATAGATTCCTGCAACCTAAAGAAGAAGAAGGACTGCGGACCTGAAGCTCTGCAGTGAAGACAGTGAAGACAACTGATTTGGCCCCTGCCCCAACGGCCTGTCTCCCTACTTTGAAGAAAACTGCACCAGCGACGCATCCAACAGGGTCCAGTGACCTCTGAAGCCTCAGAGGACTACCCTGCATCTAAAGGACCAAGAAGCTGCCGATAACAGCCTTGTTCAAGAAATTGCAACTTTCTGCAACAAAGAAGCAACTTTAAAGACCCCACGTTTCCCGCCGGAAGCGTGAGACTTTCCACTCTGCACCCGACGCCCCCGGCTCGACCTGCGGAAAACTAACACTACAGGGAGGACTCCCCGGCGACTGCGAGCCCGTGAGTAGCCAGAGTTGACCCCCCTGATCCCCCACTGCGACGCCTGCAGAGGAAATCCAGAGGCTCCCCCTGACCGCGACGGCATGTAAAAATGAACCCGACGCCTGGAACCAGCACTGCACCCGCAGCCCCCAGGACCTGAAGGAACCAAACTCCAGTGCAGGAACGACCCCTAGGCGACCCTCTGCCTAGCTCAGGTGGTGGCTACCCCGAGGAGCCCCCCTGTACCTGCCTGCATCGTTGAAGAGACCCCCGGGTCTCCCCATTGATTACTATCTGAAACCCGACGCCTGTTTGCACTCTGCACCCGGCCGCCCCTGTGCCGCTGAGGGTGTACTTTCTGTGCCTGCTTGTCCCCTCACCCCTGTTCCCCCCACCCCCAGCCCCCGGTGCCCTACAAAACCCCCCTGGTCTGCCCTCCGAGGATGCGGGTACTTACCTGCTGGCAGACTGGAACCGGGGCACCCCTATTTCCATTGAAGCCTATGTGTTTTGGGCACCACTTTGACCTCTACACCTGACCGGCCCTGAGCTGCTGGTGTGGTATCTTTGGGGTTGCTTTAACCCCCAACGTTGGGCTACCTTGGACCCTACTTTGAACCCTGTAAGGGTTTTACTTACCTGTGAACTTAACATTTACTTACCTCCCCCAGGAACTGTTGATTTGTGCACTGTGTCCACTTTTAAAATAGCTTATTGCCATTTTTGTAAAAACTGTACATGCTATTGTGATTATTCAAAGTTCCTAGAATACCGGAGTGAAATACCTTTCATTTAAAGTATTACTTGTAAATCTTGACCCTGTGGTTCTTAAAATAAACTAAGAAAATATATTTTTCTATATAAAAACCTATTGGCCTGGAGTAAGTCTTTGAGTGTGTGTTCCTCATTTATTGCCTGTGTGTGTACAACAAATGCTTAACACTGCCCTCTGATAAGCCTACTGCTCGACCACACTACCACAAAATCGAGCATTAGAATTATCTCTTTTTGCCACTATCTTACCTCTAAGGTGAACCCTTGGACTCTGTGCATGCTATTCCTTACTTTGAAAAAGTACATACAGACCCAACTTCCTACACCAACCATTTGGTCTGTTTGGGGTATCTCAAGCATGACCACGACTCCACTTCTAACTAACGGGGTGTAATAATGAGGGAATAATAGGCGCTCTGGATTCAAGTCAGCCCAATTATCAAAGACCTAAGAGGTGCCCTCACAAGGGAAAACACCCATCCCTTACAGGTTTAATATAAACCCAAACATACAATAGACACAATATGAGGCACCTCACGTGATGTTATGATTGCAGCGATCAAGATTCTATAATAATTCCAATGAGTAGTAATAAAAACCAAAACAAAAACTTCATGTAAATTTTTTCAAAATTCCGCCATGTCCAGTGCTATCCAATGATTTATTTGAATCAAATCTTCACTTCATTCGGCAATTGACCCATGAGAATACATTTCAAACCAACACGTGTTTCGTCATGGGAAATTCATTCATCCCAAACGACTTCTTCAGGGCTAGAAATCACAAACAAATTGCTTAAGTTATCAACCAAAATGCTCAAACGTCAATGAATAAGTGTAATGTAAAAAAGTGTAATGTGAAAAACCCCAAATCAAAAATTTCCAAATCGATAGCCAAGGCACTCAAAATAAGTGAGAGGAAAGATATGTTGTGAATAAACACTCCGAAATCCACTCGAAAGAAAATGATCCACCCTTGAAACTGACCAATAACTAAATCAAATCCTTGATTTTCAACCACTCACACAAAAAAATTAAAATGTTTAATGCCACATTAACACCACTTATTTGTGAATACCATCCTCCGTCACATTATTATATGTTAGCAATAATATGCAAATCAATAACCCAAGATTGATGACGTCTCATGCAAAATCTCGTGCACACAAACCTGTCAGTTAATAGTGCTGTCCCAAAAATTGTATAAGACCAATGACATACTACTCATAGCAGTACCTTATTGTCCACCAAAATCCAAAATAAATGGATAATCCTATCCAACTACAGTTGTTGCCAATACACACAACAACTCACTCGTGGTAATCCAAGTCTAATTGGAAAAGAGAAACCAAATGAAAATACATATTTATTATAAATACACCAATATCAACAAGACATGTCCACCCTCCCGTATGTGGCTGCTAAAATGACACCAACTCAATACCTGTTTATATATAGTCCAGTAGTAAATGCTAATGCAAAAATTTGTTTGATGGTCCAACCCGACTCAATCCACAAACTATAAAAAAGAAACAAAAAAATAGTGTATAAACTCTCAAATCACCAAAATACTTGATTTAGATCATATTTTTACAAGACAACAACGTGAAATCATTGCGAAAGTTCATCATCCTCAACCACTTACCCTAGTTCAAAAATCATCAGGAACGACGTCTTTGTATTAGAACGCCCGATGGCGAGTGCGCTCCTTGCGCACGTGATCCCGGAAGTTAAAAAAGAACTGGAGTTTTTTCTGGGTGATTGGTATTTTGGGATGTATCTATATATCACTTGGATCGTTCATATATTAGACTATATCTATTGGACATTTATAGTAGGTTGCCTGTTTGGTTTGATATCATCATTTTGTTGACTTAAAGTAAGCATCTCAATGATGAGAGTTAACAACTAAAATTCTCAAACACACATTAAAGCTATTTTGATAAAGGGGATTTGATGCATCCATAATATCTCTTCACTTATACTTTGAATGTGTTGTATTTGTTAGTCATTTATTTGACTTTCTTGGTTTGCTTTGTTTCTTTTGATATGACTTTTATAGCAATATTCAAGGTTGTGGTTTAAATAAGTGATGATTATCGATTGAAGTACGTGTCTGGATTTTTATGAATGTGGATGATTATGGTTAATCTTCAAAAAATTAATTTGTTTGCACTAGAGTGGTTGTCTTATCCTGTATATGGAATTTGTTAATATTTGTCATCAGATATCAGGGGTTTTAAATGTCAAGTATGGCGATCGGCATCTGGACTATATTTGAGCTGTATTTTCGGTTGATTCACACAAACTTTTGGTCCTTTTTTCTATATCATGGGGCAATTGTCCTTTTTCACAGTTGTTGGCAGTAATCGAATACGTATTTGTATTTTGATTAATGCGGATGGTTATGGATATTTTTGACAAATTGAGTCAGTAAGTGACTGATGACGCCTTGACTGTGAACAGTAGTCAGCAGGAGTATAGGTACATTGATATTTTGAGAGTGATTTTTTGATTTAGTAGGTCCTGAAGAAGCGTCACTGGATCCTGTGGGACCATCATAGACGCGAAACATGTCGACCGCATACTAATGAGGAGTGGATTATTTCCACCATCCTCTTTTCTTAAATGTTTTGTGTGAGTGTCCGAGCATTACCTCTGTTTCCACTCCCTACATTTTTTTAATCTTGACCATTTCCCAATAGCAAGCAATAAATCATTGAGTGAGGGATTTGAGCCATTTTTATCCTTATCTTTCTCTCTCTTGTGGATCTGCCCTTTTCTCTGATCCATATTAGGTCCCACGGCATCATCGAATATATAAAAAGATCTCCGGCAAAGAGCCCCCCTTCGGGGGGTGCCCGTCAGACATTGCAGCGCCGGTCTGACGAGGAGCTGTCCGATGATGAAGCATGACACCAACTAAGGTGTGTGAGGACCATTGCTCCTGAAATTCAGGACTCCTTTTCTTTTCTCTTATTCAGAACAGTGTACCACTTTATAGTTGGATAGGATTATCCATTTATTTTGGATTTTGGTGGACAATAAGGTACTGCTATGAGTAGTATGTCATTGGTCTTATACAATTTTTGGGACAGCACTATTAACTGACAGGTTTGTGTGCACGAGATTTTGCATGAGACGTCATCAATCTTGGGTTATTGATTTGCATATTATTACTAACATATAATAATGTGACGCAGGATGGTATTCACAAATAAGTGGTGTTAATGTGGAATTAAACATTTTAATTGTTTTGTGTGAGTGGTTGAAAATCAAGGATTTGATTTAGTTATTGGTCAGTTTCAAGGGTGGATCATTTTCTTTCGAGTGGATTTCGGAGTGTTTATTCACAACATATCTTTCCTCTCACTTATTTTGGGTGCCTTGACTATCGATTTGGAAATTTAAAATTTGGGGTTTTTCACATTACACTTTTTTACATTACACTTATTCATTGACGTTTGAGCATTTTGGTTGATAACTTAAGCAATTTGTTTGTGATTTCTAGCCCTGAAGAAGTCATTTGGGATGAATGAATTTCCCATGACGAAACACGTGTTGGCTTGAAATGTATTCCTATGGATCAATTGCCGAATGAAGTGAAGATTTGATACAAATAAATCATTGGATAGCACTGAACATTGCCGAATTTTGTCCAAATTTACATGAAGTTTTTGTTTGGGTTTTTATTACTAGTCATTGGAATTATTATAGAATCATAACATCACATGAGGTGCCTCATATTGTGTCTATATGACCACGACTCCATGTTGTGCTCAGACTGCCTGGCCATGGCACCAGCATTGATGGCGGGGTCCCTGAAGCTGTTAGTGGCACAGCAGGCAACACTGCGCGACTCCTAGGAGGTCTCGGTCCCAATCAAGAGGAAGGTCACAGGACCACTCAAAGAGCCCCAAGTTGCCTTCTTCCCACTCCACATCATCAGGGCATTCGAGGAAGAGGCATAAGAAGCACAAGAAGTCGAAGTGCGCTTCGACTTCTCGTCTGTTGGCCGACGTGACAATGGAACATCGGCAGTCGAGGTGTGGCTTTGCAGAGCTATTGTCAAGTTCGACATTGTGCCTTCCTGCTTTTCTGGGAGCTGGAGTGACTTCGCTCAACTTAAATAGTTTTATGAGGCCATGCGCTGCGTATCTGAGAGGGCTGGCCCCTCTGGAGTGTCTTCCGGCCCAGAAGGGTTGGATGGGGTCCCATTGGGTTCAGTGGCTTCTGCCTCAGCTCCAATGCTTCTGCCTCAGCTCCGATGGGTCCCATGAATCTGCTCATGGATTCAGACCGGCGCCAGTCATGCAACCATGATCTTCCCCAACTTTGGTCTCAATGCCAATGCTGTCAGCGCCACTAGCGCCCACCGGCAGCGCCAGCCCCATTTGGATCCCCGAATCCAACACAAAGCTGGAACGGTGTCAGTTGATGCTGATTCCGGCAGCTGCAGGACCCATGTGTCCTAGGTCAGCGCCTGACCACTATTCTGAAGGTCTAGGCCTTGGGGAAGAATGAGAGGAATCAGTGGACCCTTTAGAATACCAGTTAGAAGGCCAGGAATCCATGGAGTGGTGTGAGGGAACTGGGAGATGCCAGTGGACTGGATACCTCTCTAGATGGGAGGGTGCAACATATACTAAGGTGGTGAAGAGGGAGGCTGAGGTCCTGGACCTTGAAATACCCTTGGTGGCAGTCAAGACGAACATCTTGAGGGAAGTGCTTCAGCCAGGAGCTTCCTCATCCAAACACCTCCTCCCTTTTAATGAAGCACTGACTAATGTCCTGCTGGGAACCGGGTCCAAGCCCAGCACAGGGACTCCTGTGCACAGGACAATTGCCCGCTGCCGTCGCCCCACTGCAAGGGACTCATCTTTCCTCACCCAACACCCCACCCAAGAGGTTGGTTGTCCAACCCTTTACCTCCCACAGCTCTTTTCTTTCCGCTCTCCTGACATGGACTCCAAGAGGCTGGATAGCTTAGGAAAGATGTTTTCTTACCACCAGCCTTGCATTGCGGTCGGTGAACACTGCATGCTAATTGGGCCGCTATTACCACACATTGTGGGACATGGTTACACAGGTGCTGCCACATATCCCGAAGAATGCCTTGGCCACTCTGGCCCAAGCAGTCAATAACTGGGAGAGAGGCAGCCAAGTTGACCATTCATGTTGGGTTAAACACAACTGACTTGCTGGGCAGAGTAGCTTCATCGTTGGTGGTGCTTTGATCCCATGCCTGGCTGAGAATTTCTGGCTTTTCTGAGGATGTACAAGCTAACCTCAAGGACATGCCCTTCAATGGCATCCGTCTCTTCAGAAAAAAGGCAGACTCGGCGCAGGAGCACTTTAAGGAATCCTGGGCTATGACCTAGTCCATGGGCCTCTCAGTTGCCTCATGTCCCCAGTTTGCCTTTCGCCCCTTTCGTGGATACGGAAGGAGCGTTCCGCCACACCAACCCTTTGCCAGCCACTGTCCTGTGCAAGCTCCTCAAGCTACATGTGGGTGTGGGTGCTTTGCATGCCGGACTGAGGGTCACGTAGCCAGAGGTCTGCTACCTCCACCAACCCCCAGCAGCTGCAGCCTCCAAGCTCTCCTAATCTTGCTCTAGAAAATCATGAGCATCCAGTTGGTGGCATAATCATCCATCATCTCCACCATCGGACAGGTGGGTTTTACGGATCGTTTGGGGGCGCTACTCCCTCCTGTTCGAGTCCTCGGTCCCCCTATACCTCCAACATTTCATCAGCTGATGGAGGATCATCTATCCTTGCTCCAAGAGAAAGTCATGGCTCTCTTAGCCAAGGTTCCCATAGAGAGGGTTCCGAAATCAGAAGTAGCCAGTGGTTGCTATTCACGCTACTTTCTGATACCCAAAAAGAACAAAGGTCTTCAGCCTATCCTAGATCTCCAAACCCTCAATCTCTTTCTCAGAAAGGAGAAATCCAAGATGTTCAGATTGGCTCAGGTCTTGTCTGCTCTAGACCAGGGAGACTCCTTGGTAGCTTTGGGCTTGCACTACAGGTATTTCCACATTCCCTTCTTGCCTGCCCACAGACGTTACCTGCAGTTTATATGGTAATCAAAAAGCACTTTCAGTTCACCGTGCTTCCCTTTCGACTTACCATCGTCCCTCGGGTCTTCACCATGGTGATGGCGGGGGTCGCAGCACACTTGTGGAGATTAGGGGTGTCAGTCTTCCCCTATCTTGATGACTGGCTGTTGAAGGCGGGCTTGCGCATGCTGTCATCTCCCACCTACAGACTACGGCAGACCTCCTGCATTTGCTGGGGTTCATTATAAACGTGCTGAAGTCTCACCTCACTACCTGTTAGATGATCCCTTTCATCAGAGCTTTATTGACACAGTGCAGTTTCAGGGTTATCTTCCCGAGCAGCGAGTCTAGGATATTCAGGCTATTAGACCGATGTTTCAGGCTCTGTCCTGTACTTCGGTGAGAATGACTCTGAGGCTGTTGGGCCGCATGGCCTCCTGCATCCTGCTTGTGACACATGCCAGATGGCATATGCAGGCTCTGCAGTGGGACCTGAAGTTCCAGTAGGCACAGCATCAGGGGAATCTCTCCGACATGTCCAGATCTCAGAGGGAACTGCAAAGGACCTGCAGTGGTGGACAATAAACCACAATTGGGTCAGAGGCAGACCCCCCTCCCTTCCCCAACCAGATTCCATAGTGGTGACAGATGCATCACTCCTGGGATGGGGCGGCCATCTGGGAGAGGTGGATATCAGAGGACCCTGGTCTCTGGCGGAATCCAGACTCCACATCAACTTGCTAATGAATTAATTTCAACTTACTGAGACTTATGACCACTAAAACTGAAATTCTAACATTTGGAAGCCCCACTATTTGGAGCCTTGCCTGGTGGCCAGATGAACTTTCAGCTCCTCCTCGTTCAATCTTGTCTGTAAGAAATCTCTGGGTCTTGTTTGATTACAAAACATGAACAATACTTTTCGAGGCATGTCAGGGCAGTGATAGAAAATAAAGGGCACCTAGATTGTTTTCAGGCTGACAACAATAACGGTTTAGGAACTTAATTTTTTGTGTGTAATTGTATTGTACTCGCATTACACTCAGTTAACATCGGACGCCATTGATAACAGCTTCTGGCACACCATCCCTAGAAACTACAGCCGAGAATGGCAATGCCACCAGACTCTCAAAATATGTTCAGAGCTCGAACATGCAAAGAATGTTGCAAAAAACTGTTTACAACTGTAAACTTTAAAATCCAAATTTAACATCAACAAAGCTTGCTTATCACAAACCATTGCATATAGTCTCTTACAATGGCTTAATATTAATTTCAGACAGTCACTGCAATGTCCTGGAAGAGCAAGAAAGGGAACTTGCACTCTCCCGTGCCTCCACCCCCCCCCCAGATAGCTAAACGTTGTAGAACTCTTTTGTTCCTAAATATGTTCCTAGGGCACACTTTTCACATCTTTTGTCTATGCTGCAAACACGCTACCAAACAACCAGTGGGTAAAAACAAGCAAAGGTTTAACAAAGATGTGATGAAAGGGACAACACTTTCAGTGTGCTACCGGCCTCTCAGACATGTTTTCTGAATACGCCAAGCTAATTGTAGAACAAGAGCAGATTGCAATTAGTCCATTAGAGAGAAGTTATTCATTGAGTAGTAAAATAAACTGGAACACATTGGTCACATTAACTTAAACTACCAATACAAAGCTCAGCCGTGCCATGTGTGACATAAACCACTTTCCTTCATTTGAGCAAGAGCTTTCGCTTCAAGTCTTCCCTTTTGTTTTCTTTCCATTCTGCATTAGCCATCGAAAAGGGGCTGCTGTTGCTCTGCAGAGAAGCCCTTTCTAATGTGCTCTCATACAGGCCTCCTGTGCAGCAGTGAAAACAGAATGCGAAGCCTCCCTGGCGCGTACCTTACAGAGAACTGTGCTATGGGTATAAGTGCACTCAGCAAATCTCTTTTTCATTATATTTCATTTAATTTCATTGTGCTTACCTCAGCTTACAAGCTCTATCTGTGCAAGCTGCTTTTCTCCCCAAAAGTGGTCACGCCCTTCCACATAGGGCAGTGTATTACCCTACCTGCTTTCACTGACTCCCTCACCCTTCCAAGGAGGAAGAACAATTCTATTGTCTCGACCCCAGGAGGGCCTTGCGCTTCTATATTGACCACACCAGGTGGACGACCAGCTCTTGTGGGTTTACCTGGAGCAAAAAAGAGCAAATCGATAGTGAAAAGGACCACCTCAAGATGGATTGTCTTATGCATCAAGATTTGTTATGGGCTGTCAAAGAATTAGCCTCTGGAAGGTTACATGCGCATTCCTCCAGAACAAAGGCTGCTACCACTCCACTGGCACATGTTGGGCCGGCCTTAGATATCTGCCAATCATGGTCATCATTCCACGCGTTCATTTCAGACATCATCAAACATCTGTGTTAATCAACGATTCCAGTGTCTTTCTCTGTGAGCTCTTTCTTTTGGGGGACAGTGCCAACATCAGTGAACCCAACGATATTCATAGTAAAAGTACACTGGTCCCTATCTGCTCCTCCTTGCTGATGCTCAAGACTCCTGGATTAAATAGACCATGCAGTCATTGCCTTTATTGTTATGCCTACCTGACTTCAAACAGTGCTCTGCCATTCCAAATAGCATATCTACACCTTCATAAATTCTTTGCTAATCCCCTAAGGATTAAACACACTCACTGCCATAATAGAGTCATGTGCAGATGTGCACTATTTTGATGTCCTCAGTTGTAGTCTCTGAGCCAGTGTACACATCCATACAACAATAATGCCCAACTCATCTGTCAGAAATGGGGTCTCTAGTTGGCAGTGGTTTGCATCCTGTCCAAGTAGGCACCCTCACTCTCGTCAGGGTAAGGGAGTCACACAGCTAAGAAATCTCCTGCTTCACCCCCTTGATAGCTTGGCTCAAGTACTCAGGCTTATCTCAAAAGCAATGTGTAAAGTATTTGTATACACACATAGACAGTAGCAGTGAAACCAGGTCCTGCGGAGGAGTCGGATGTCAAGGATGTTAGGGAAATGGGACTCACTCTGTGGTGGGACTTCGGAGGTGCTGCAGCGGCATCGGGCCTTTGTTGCTGGTTGCAGTCGTTGCACTCAGCACGGACCAAGGCTTCGGTACAGGCAGAGGCACGGAGTTGGAGATCGGTGCCAGTTCCGAAGTCCCTCTGGAGTCGATGAGCTTAGTTTCTTCACTTTCAAGGGCCAGGAACTGGATTTGGCACCACTTGGCAAACCAGGACTTCCAGCAAGAGAGCCCAAGCACTAACAGGTGATGTTTGTGATGGACCTGAGACTTCTTAACAGGAGGCAAGTTCAGTTAAAGCCCTGGAGAACCTTGGGAAGCAGGATGTAGTAAGCAAAGTCCAGTCCTGTCACTCCCAGGACAGAAGCAGCAGGCAGCAGGCCAGCACAACAAAGCAACAGGCAGAGTAGCGGTCCCTCCTACAGCATCCAGCTCTTCTTCCTGGCATGATGTCAACCGTCCTGATGTGTTCTAACTCTGTGATGTCAGAGGTCCAGTTCTTGTACCAATTTCTGTCTTTGAAGTAGGCAAACTTCAAAGTAAAGTTTTTGTAGTGCACAGTACCCTGCCTTTCCCTGCTTTGGCCCCAGACAAACTCCAAGGGGTTGGAGGCTGCTTTGTGTGTGGACAGGCACAGCCCTAGTCAGGTGCACCACTGTAGCTCAGGAAGCCGATCAGCATGGTGATGGGCCATCAAGATATGCATGGCACACCTCACCTCCCTTTGTGTGACTGTCTATAGGGAATGCATAAACTGTCCAACTGTCATCCTGACCCAGACGTGTATTCAGCAGACAGGCAGAGGCACAGAATGGCTAAACAAGAAAATGCCCACTTTCTAAAAGTGGCATTTTCAAACTTACAATTCAAAAAACAACTTCACCAAAAGATGTATTTTTAAATTCTGAGTTCAGATAGCCCAAACTTCCATTCTCTATCTGCTCCCAATGGGAAACTACACTTAAGAGATTACGAGGTAATTCCCATGTTACCGTAGGGGAGAGATAGCTCTTGCTTTAGTGAAAAATGTATTTAGCAGTATTTCACTAGCAGGACACGTAAAGCACACCAGTACATGTCATACCTTTAAAACACCCTGCCCACGGGGGTGCCTTCTGCCTATCTTAGGGGTGACTTAAATGCAGTAAAAGGGAAGGTTTGGGCCTGGCAAGTGGGTGCAATTTCCAGGTCGAAATGGCAGTTTAAAACTGCATACACAGACACTGTAATGGCAGGCCTGAGACGTGTTTGCAGGGCTACTCGTGGGTGCACAGTCAGTGCTGTAGGCCCACTATTAGCCTTTAGTTTACAAGCCCTGGGCACACCTGGTGCACTGTACTAGGGACTTAACAGTAAATCAGATATGCCAATCATGGATAGACCAATCTCCCATACAATTTAGACAGGGGCACTTGCACTTTAGCACTGTTCAGCAGTGGTAAAGTGCCCAGATTCATAAAGCTGAATCGTACTCCCAAGACTCACCAACAGCAAGTCCTCCATTCAGAGGTAAGCGAAGACATGGCAAAGATTGCAACTTCAAGAAGACCTTAATGTTGAGAAACCACTCAGAATATTTTGAAGAAGGTTCCTTACCAAATCCAGAGCAACAAACTGCACCAAAACCATAAACTTGATCTCCACTAGAAGCAAGGCTCTTTCTATGGCCCTCTTTGAGTTTGTAAGTCTTACATTAGGCCCCAACAGAGCACTCCACTGACTAGTGCCCATAGCCAAGTGCAACTTCATTTACATCTGCTTCAACTGCCCTTTTTACAAAATCAAAAAACGCCTAAGCTATCCAATTTTGTCAACATACAATGCCTCAATATAATTGCATTTAATGAGGTCTCAAGACTCTTTGTCTCCTTCAAGATCTCATATGAGTATGACTTTGTCATATTATCAGTAGTGAAACCAATCAATGGGAAACATGCATGCCATTGCTGACCATCATCAGTGCCTCTGTTACCCAAGGTATCATCCCTATAAGAAATTGGGTTATTAGTTGAGGTGCTCACAGACAACTCAACAGCCATGTTGTAACGCAACAAACAGGCCAGGGTGGGTTCTTGGACCTTGTGTCAAGATGCCCTGCATGTCTGCACATGGCTAGAACATCAGGGCATTGCCCTGGTGAATCAACATCTTGAGGGTTGTCTAAGCTCCAGAGCAGACAAACTCAGCAGTTGTTGCCTAGCGGATCACAAGTGGCATCTCTATTCTGAGGTGGTGCAAGGTCTCTTCCAAGACTGGGGAGAACCTGGCTAGATCTGTTTGCCACTGCAGAGAATATGCAATCTCAGCAGTTCTGCACTCTGCAGTTTCCAAGGCGGCTCTCACTCAGAGATGGTTTTATCGTGAAGCTCAGGCCTCCTGTACGTCTTTCCTCCGATACCATTCCTGCCTGGAGTTCTCAAGAAGATCAGAAACAACCAGCCAAAGACATTCTGTTGGCTTTGGAATGGGCACAGTCAGTGTGGCATCCCAAACTGCTGAGTATGAACATCAGTCCTCCGATCAGTCTGTGCCTTCAGGAGGATACTCTGTCACAGCAGCAGGGCAGGGTCTTGCACCCGAACCTGCGCACCATCCACTTTCATGCATAGAGGTTAAATGGTAACAATTGACAGATTTCGACCTTCTTCCTGAAGTCTGTGACATTACTCTGGCTGCTAGACATCCCTCCAACTAGACCGTATATACCTGCTGTTGGGACAAAAATAAAATGTGGCATGGTCTGCATTCAAGAACATCGACCGTCTTGCTGCACCTATGTCCTAGGTTCTATTGTTTGCTCTTTCTGTTGCCCAGCCGGGCTCTGCTCTGGGCACTGTTAAAGTTTACTTATCAGACATTTTGTCCTTCTTGTTGTTGCCGGACCAACCTTCTTTGTTTAAGTCATCTGTTGTAATCCTAGGGGACTTTGACTCCTATTCTCTCCAACACCATTCTTCATGCCCCAATGGGACTTCAATATGGTCTAAACGTTTCTCACATTCATGCCCTTCAAGCCACTGAACAAATGCACACTTTGCGTGCTCCCTTTAAAAACTGCTTTTCTGGTGGCTATAATATCGGCCAGAAGGGTCGGTGAACTGCAAGCACTCTGGGTGCATGCTCCCTACACAACATTATGCCCATATAAACTGGTTCTGAGGACACATGCCTCCTCCTCCGGAAGATTGTGACATCTTTTGATGTAGGCTTAAATATCACCTTGCCTACCTTCTTTGCTCTGCCTCACTCTTTCAATGATGAGGAGAGACTCCACTGACTGGACCGATTAAGAGCGTTGCGGTTCTACCTAAAGACTTTCCGGTCGACTGTCAACTGTTCATTGGGTATGTTGGAGTGAAGAAGGTTCGGGGTGTGCAGAAATAAACCTCCTCATGATGGATAGTGCCCTGGACAAAAATCTTCTACACATTGGGCAAAAACCAACCCCCGTCAAGGCCTCCACGCTCATTCCACAAGAGCCAAGACTGCAACCAATGGTCAGAACCAAACCACCTCATGATGGAAAGTGCTCTCCATAAAAATACGTTGCACACTGGCCTATAAGCAACCCCACTCAAGGGCTCCCCACTCATTCCACTAGAGCAAAGACTGCAAACAATTCCCTAACTCGCGGAGTCCTTGTCCATGACATCTGCCAGGCAGTAATGTGGGCCTCATTGCACATGCTCGGCAAAACATCACTGTCTGTACAGTCAGGTCCATCGTGATGGGCATTTTGCCTGGTCAGTCTTGTGGCGCTTTTTAGTCTAATCTGCTTGCAGACCCCCCTCCGGGGAGGTATTGCTTGGGTACCTATTCTAAGGTAAGGAAACTGTGTCTAGAAGTCTGTAACAGATAAATACATTGTCTGCCCTTGGTAATGCCTTTTTCTGATAGAGAATTTATCCGGAGACAGATTCCTTACCGACCCTCCCATCTTTCCCACTCTGCAAACTAATTTCTACATAAGGTCACCCTTTTGATGCCAGTAGTGATGCATACCAGTTCATCAGCCTTCGTCATAGCTCTGTTCTTTTGGCGTGAAAAAGTTTAAAAAAGAAACTGTCAGTACGCTGGGGTGGCACCGATATGGTGACCGTGAACATCACTTCCGGTGCAGGTGATGATGATGTGAAGCTGAAAGATGCTAACAAACTGTGTGCTGGGGTAGTGCTCAACAATTTCCGGTCTAGGGATAATTTTAAAGTAAGGAATCTGTGGCTAGAAAGAGTCTCTCCTAGATAAGGTATCACCGGAAGTATCTTCTTCTTCTGGTCTTCTTTAAAAGATGAGGAATCTGCAGCTAGAAGTCTCTTATCAGAATAACAAGTTGCTTACCTTTGATAACACTCTATCTAATAGACAATCTACAGAACCGCAGATTCCACTCCCAACAATCCCATTCTCGCTGTTTTATTATTGGACTTTGTCCATTAATTATACCCCAAGTCAAGGAATCGACACACTGGTCACAACCAATTTGCTCTTGGGGCTCTGTGTCTGGGGGCACGGACAGCCATGAAAGCAACTGATGTCATCAGACATAGATGGTGCCTACAGAGCCTCCGCACATAATTGCCAAAGCGGAACGTTGTCAGTGCTCAGCCGCGTGACACCACCTCACAGCAGTTTGAGATATTGCTAAAAGGTTTCCAGACCCAGTGTGACTCCTGGTGAAATATTCAAAAGGTGAGAAATCTGCAGCTAAATAGGGTCTCTACTAGAAAGAGCATTACCAAAGGTAAGTACTTGTTCTTCTGAAAGGTTCAACAAAGAACAGATACAATATATAAACTGAGAAAAGAGTGTGAAAAGATAAGAAAAACGTATGTGCAAGAGACTCAAGACAAATGTAAAACAGTCTGTCACCTTCCGTTACTGTAGGCTAGTGGAAGGCACATTTAGTTTTCACTTGGTGGTAGAATGGCAGACATTGCTATTTTACTGAACATTGGTTCAGTTGCTCAGAAGTGGCATGCAGATGTGGACCTTCTTTGAATCTGAAAACTAGGCTATTCTTTGCTGCTAGCTTAATTAGCCAAAGGGAGGAGGGTGAGGTTGTAGACATTAATATAAAAAGAGTCTGATGATTTCACCAGTATGTTACAATATTATTTGGTAAATCTTGTTGCCTCTGTTTTGTTGATTTTAAAAATAATTCTTTAAAATATAATACGGGTTTTCTACTCTTCTTGAGTGTGCCTTTCCATGATGAAAGAGGGTTTCAGTTATACTAGTTGTCCCTGTGATATCTCATAAGATTGTTACCTAAAACGTATCTCACTCATATGGTGCTCAGTGGGTTGTGAGATGGTTGTAGTCCAAATAACTTTCTTTCTCAGACTGGCACATCGACAAAGTCTTCAGTGCCAGAGGGTTTAGAAAGCTTCTTTTTTGGGCCATATTCCATTACCTGGAATTTTCTTCTTTCCAGAGTCCACTGTTCCGTTTTTCTTTAGTCCCTCCTTTATATGTTGTAGTTTAGTATGCACTTATTTCCTTTTCTTTTTGTGATATTCTTACTCAAACGCATTTGTTTTATTTTACTCATTCTCTGTTGTACTTTACTTTCCAAACTAAGCATTTTCATTGTTGTACACTCTACATTGTGCCCCCTCCCCAACCATGCAGTCAACCCAAATCAGCTGTCTCTTATTTCTGCAATTCTTAATAGTTTTGGTTTCTATGTTATTTCTAGAGTCCACCTTCCTTAACCCCTTGGGTGCCGAGGATGTAACTGTTACATCCTGCATCTAGCCCTTGGAGGGAGCTCTATGCTCCCCCCTTGGGCCTCCCACCCCCTCCCCTGGCCAGGAATGGAAGGGGAAATCGCTTCCCCTTCCACCCCTGGCCACCCTCCAACCCTGGGGGGGGGAGGGGGGGGGGGGATTTATTTTAGGCTATATCTGCCCCCAGGAGCAAAAACCACTTAGGCACCAGGGATTGGTGTTTGTGTGTGTTTTTTATATGGGGGGCAGTTCTTGGGCAAGGGTTGTTCTCTATGGGGGCACATTACTGTTCGCCATTTCTGCCCCCCTTGGGTGCAGATCAACCTGTTTGTGTAAGGCCCTTCTGCCCCCAAGGTGGGGCAGAAAGCCCACCAAACACCAGGGAAGATTTTTTTTTCAAAAAAGAGGGTGGGCGCTTGGCCATACCCTGACCCCAAATAAATGGGGACAAAGTTGTTCTGCCCAACGGTGGGCAGATGGGGCAGTTACCCCCAATCCACTGCCCGGGGGGGCAGAAAGCCTAAAAGATGCCAGGGATTAAAAAATAAATAAAAAAAATAGTGGGGTGGTGGCTACAAATCAGTATGGGCATGGTTATGTCCCCACACCAACTGAAGGGGGTAACAGTCTTTCAGCTCTCCCCGCATACTAAAAGAACTTATCCCAATAGCAAGCAAGAGGACATTTGATTATTTGGGGTTTTTGTTTTACATTTAGGCCATTAGAGCTTGGCTAACTCTCAAAATCGTCCCACTTGGAATGGTGAGGGCTGCACTTTTTGGACTTTTGACGCTGCCATGTAGACAAATCTACGAGACCTAGGCACATCTGAAAACTAAACATCTGGGTGAGTCCAGGGTGGTGTGCTTCATGTGCACCCTGCACCATTGTCTTACCCACAATGCCCTGCAAACCTCCAACTTTGCTTGAAATCGCACATTTTTCCCACATTTTTTGATGGAACCTTCCGGAATCTGCAGGAATCCACAAAATTCCTACCACCCAGCATTGTCGCATCTATACCGATAAAAATTCTGCCCAAATTGTCAGCTTAAAAACTTTTTTTTCTTTCAGACTGCCTTTTTTTGGACCCGCTTTGGTTCCCCCTCAATTTCGACATGTTTTTGGCTCTTCCCTGGCACAGGCACTTGGCCCACCTACATAAGTGAGGTATCATTTTTATCGGGAGACTGAGGGGAATGTTGAGTGGTAGGAAATTTGTGCTTGTGTGGTTACCCGAGCTAAATCTGAGGTTTCCTGAGGATTCTCAGTAAGAAAACACTGGGGGATCCATGCAAGTCACATCTCTCTGGACTCCCTTGGGTGTCTAGTTTCCAGAAATGTCTGGGTTTGGTAGGTTTCCCTAGATGGCTAATGAGCCCAGGACCAAAAACGCAGGTGCGCCCTCCCGCAAAAATAGGTAGTTTTGTATTTGATAATTTTGATGTGTCTATGTAATATTTTGGGGCATTTCCTGACGTGGGCACTTGGCCTACCCACACAAGGGAGGTACCATTATTATCAGGAGATGTGGGGGAATGCTGGATAGAAGGAAGTTTGTGGCTCCCCTCAGATTGCAGAACTTTGCAGCACCTAAATGTGGGGAAAATGTGTTTTTTTGCCACATTTTGAGGTTTGCTAAGGATTCTGGGTAACAGAACCTGGTTAGAGCGCCACAAGTTACCCCATCCAGGGTTGCCCTAGGTGTCTAGTTCTTAGAAAAGTCCAGGTTTGCTAGGTTTTCATGGGTGCCAGGTAAGCTAGAGGCCAAAATCTACAGCTAGGCACTTTGCAAAAAACAGGTCAGTTTTCTTAAGGAAAACGTGATGTGTCCATGTTGTATTTTGGGGCATTAACTGTCGCGGGTAGTAGGCCTACCGACACAAATGAGGTACCATTTATGTTGGGAGACTTGGGGGAATGCTGGGTGGAAGGAAATATGTGGCTCCTCTCAGATGCCAGAACTTTCTATCACCGAAATGTGAGGAAAAAGTGTTTTTTTGCCAAATTTTGAGGTTTGCTAAGGATTCTGGGTAAACCTGGTGAGAGCCCCACAGGGCACCCCCTTCTGAATTCCCCCACGGTGTCTAGTTTTAAAAAATGCACAGGTTTGCTAGGTTTCCCTAGGTGCCGCCTGAGCTAGAGGCCAAAATCTACAGCTAGGCACTTTCCAAAAAACACGTCAGATTTCAATGTAAAAATGTGATGTGTCCATCTTGCGTTTCCTGTGGCGTTAGGCCTACCCACACAAGTGAGGTACCATTTTTATCGTGAGACTTGGGGAACACAGAATAGAAGAACAAGTGTTATTGACCCTTGTCTTTCTCTACATTTGTTCCTTCCAAGTGTACAATAGTTTGTAAAAAAGACGTCTATTTGAGAAATGCTGTATAATTCACATGCTAGTATGGGGATTCCGGAATTCAGAGATGTGCAAATAACCACTGCTTCACAACACCTTATCTTGTGCCCATTTGGAAATCCAAAGGTTTCCTCTATAGATATTTTTCACTCTTTATATTTGACCACATGAATTGCTGTATACCCGTTATACAATGAAAACCCATTGCAAGGTGCAGCTCCTTTATTGGCTCTTGGTACCTAGGATTCTTGATGAACCTACAAGCCTTACATATACCCGCAACCATAAGAGTCCAGTAGATGTAACAGTATATTGCTTTCAAAAACCTGCCATAGTTGGAAAAAGTTACAGAAGAAAACGTGGACAGGAATGGCTCATTTTTTTCACCTCATTTCAATATTGTTTTACTTTAGCTGTTACTTTCTGTAGGAAAACCTTGAAGGACGTACACAAATGACCCCTTTCTCAATTCAGAATTTTGTCTACTTTTCAGAAATGTTTAGCTGTCTGGGATCCACTCCCATTTCTGTCTCTAACTTGAAGGAGGCTGAAAGCACAAAAAATAGTAAAGATGGGTATGTCCCAGTAAAATGCCAAAATTGTGTTGAAAAATGTATTTTTCTGATTCAAGTCTGCCTGTTCCTGAAAGTTCGGAAGATGGTGATTTTAGCACCTCAAACCCTTTGTTGATGCCATTTTCAGGGAAAAAATACAGCCTTTTTCCCATTTTATTTCTTTAAAAAAAGAAATTTTAGCTGTATTTTGGCTAATTTCTTGGCCTCCTCCAGGGAAACCCACAAACCCTGGGTATCTCTAGAACCCCTAGGATGTTGGAAAAAAAGGACGAACATTTAGCATGGGTAGCATATGTGGACAAAAAGTTATGAGGGCCTAAGCGCAAACTCCCCCAAATAGCCAAAAAAAGGCTGGGGCACCTGAGGGGAAAAGGCCTGGCAGCGAAGGGGTTAAATTAAGTTTGTTGGCTTCCAGTTTTTTTCATTTACAAGTTCAAGAACAGATCTTGTATTCAGTGATTTTAAATTGGTTTACAGTTTAGTCCATACGCCCCTAAATCTGTCTTCCATATTTTTTCTTTTCAGTTTCTGTTAGTTAAACCTCGGTTTGCCTTCTACCTACTTCTCAATAGCTTTCAGTGGTGTCCTCAAATATCTGATAGAGACTTCTAGTTGCAGATTCCTTACCTTAGAATTTTCCCACAGGCATCAGACTGGATCCGGAGATTTTTCTTCGAGCAATACCCTTGCGCGTCGGCAGGTGGCGTCGGTCGACTCCACGGGCGTTGTTGGCGTCGTGGTCACGTGATGACATTGGGAGTACTATATAGACACCGCCCTCATGCAGTGACGTCAGTTCTTTTCTTTCCGCATCATGCGCTGATCCGGAGAAGAGCTGCTCTGGCTATTTTATGGCCGAATTCAACTGTTTTGTCAAATTTTTTCTGTGCTACTTTGGTGTGTCGAGGATGTCCCTGAAGACTGGCCATACGAGGACTGTCATTGGATGATATCGGTGACGGATCCTCATCGGGTTTGTCTGTGATGTCTTGAGCGCGACCACGACCTGAAGTCGTGCTCCGAGTGCCGGACCATGCACCCGAAGGCTTTGAAGGAGCGGTCCCTAAAGCTAATGGCAGCACGACACTCGACTCCGAGTAGGTCCTTGTCTCGTTCGAGAGGAAGGTCTTGAGATTGGTCGCGGAGTCATCACCACTCGTCTTCTTCTAAATCCTCGGGTCAAGGTAAGAAGTCGAAGAAGTCCCATTGCCCTCTGACTTCGCCCCGTCGCTTGGCCGACGTGACGTGGGAAGAGCGTCTACGCACTAGGCCTCCGTCCTCGGAGCCTGCCTCTGGGTCGGCTCCGCGCTTCCCCAAATTTCCCAGAGCTGGAGCGACCCCCGCCCAACTTAAAGAGTTTTATGAGGCCAGGCGCCTCATCTTTGGGCGGGCCGACCCCGATACGGCGCCTTCGGGCCCAATGGGTTCGGCTGAGAGGCCTTCAGGTTCCGCACCCGCTGCTTCGGCCCCGGCCACCGAGGTCACCTCCAGATCTGTGCGTGGATCCGCACCGGCGCCAGTCGCACCCTTGAGACCTTCCCTGGCGCGGGGTCGATTGTCAACGCTCCTGATGTCAGTGGTGCCCACTATCAACGTTGACCCGATTCTTATCCCCGACGACTCAGAGTCGGAGCAGCGTAAAATGACGCCGCCTTCGGCTTCGATGGGGCTTATTCACCCCAGGTCAGATTTGGACCCTTTTTCTTATGGATACGAATATGGGGAGGAATTGGAGGGGTCCCTGGACCCTTATGAATACCAGGATGACCCTACTATGGACTGGGCTCAGGAATTGGGTGAAGCCAGTGGTCTGGATACTTCTCCTGACGCTGGCATGCTGCCTCCTCCTACCGTGGCTACGGCAGAGGGAGCATCTTATGGTATGGTGGTCAGTAGGGCAGCTGAGGTCCTTGGTCTCAAGCTTCCCACTGTTGAGGTCAGGTCTAATCTCCTGACGCAGGTAATTCAGCCTGGGGCTTCTACTTCAGAACCCCTTTTGCCTTTTAAGGAAGCCCTCACCAATGTCCTTTTGGGTACATGGTCGAAACCCAACACAGGGGCTCCTGTGAATAGGACTATCGCACGCCGCCATCGCACCGCTCCAAACTACCCTAAATTCCTGTCTCAACACCCCACGCCTGAGGGTCTTGTTATCCAGGCTTCCTCTTCTTCAGGCGCATTCCCGTCTGCACCGCCGGATAGGGAATCCAAAAGACTGGAACAGTTTAGCAAGACGTTGTTCTCCTCCTCCAGTTTCGCGCTGCGGTCTGTGAACACCGCATGCCTTTTGGGCCGCTATACCCACTCTTTGTGGGATATGGTTGCCCAAGTCCTGCTGCAGATACCGGAGGAGGCCCGTGCGATTGTCTCCCAAGCTGTGAACGATGGGAGCGATGCAGCAAAGTTCACAATCCGTTGTGGGCTGGACACGACCGACTCTCTGGACAGATCGGTTGCTATGACAGTGACCTTACGGCCCCACGCCTGGTTACGTACTTCTGGTTTTTCGGGGGATGTCCAGCAGCCACTCTTGGACATGCCCATTGATGGCACCCATCTCTTCGGAGACAAAGCGGACTCGGACTTAAGGAGATTCAAGGATTCCCGGGCTACGGCTCGGTCCCTCGGTCTTTCCTCTGCCCCTCGCCCACCACAGTCTGCTTTTCGCCTCTTTCGGTGCCACGGGAGGGGTTCCCTGTCGCGTCCTCCACTAAGCCACTGTGCCTCGCACACTGGTCACTCTATGCGTGGCCGAGGACGCGGAATCCCACATGGCCGTGGGACAGGGAACCAGAGGTCTGTCCAGCCCACCTTTGCCCCAGCTGCAGCCTCCAAACCCTCCTAGTCCGTCCCCTCACTCCCATCCAGTGGGTGTCAGGATTCGCCATCACCTGCCCCACTGGGAACGTATCACCAAGGACAGGTGAATTTTGCAGATCGTTCGAAAGGGCTACTCCCTCCCTTTCAAATCTGCTCCACCACCCACGCCACCATCCTTCAATCACCTTCCAGAGGATCATTTGGCGCTTCTCCGCCAGGAAGTCGCAGCTCTCTTGGCCAAGGGAGCTATAGAAAAGATCCCTGTGCCAGAAGTAGGTCATGGTTGTTATTCCCGCTACTTTCGGATACCAAAAAAGGACAAGGGCTTACATCCTATCCTAGACCTTCGGGACCTAAACTACTTCCTCAAGAAGGAGAACTTCAAAATGCTCACCCTGGTTCAGGTTCTGTCTGCCTTGGACCCAGGAGACTGGATGATAGCTTTGGACTTGCAGGACGCTTATTTCCACATCCCCATCCTGCCTGCCCAGAGACGTTACCTACAATTTGTGGTAGGTCACGAGCACTTTCAGTTTACCGTGCTCCCCTTCAGCCTTACCAGCGCCCCTCAGGTGTTCACGAAAGTGATGGCGGTGGTTGCAGCTCATCTGCGCAGGTTAGAGGTTTCAGTATTCCCCTACCTCGATGACTGGCTGTTGAAGGCGGGCTCCCCCCAGAAAGTCGTCTCCCACCTTCTGACTATGGCGAACCTCCTGCACACGCTAGGGTTCACGATCAACGTGCCGAAGTCACAGTTGACACCCTCTCAGTCACTCCCTTTTATCGTAGCAGTTCTGGACACAGTGCAGTTTCGGGCTTATCCTCCCGAAAAATGAGTCCAATACATTCAGGCTATGATTCTATTCTTTCGGCCTCGGTCTTGGGTTTCCGTGAGACTGACTCTGAGGCTGCTGTCTCGGAGGGGACTGTGAAAGACCTGCAATGGTGGCTTTCAAATCCAAATTGGATCCACGGCAGATCCCTCTCCCTTCCCCAACCAGATCTCTCTATAGTGACAGATGCGTCACTTCTGGGTTGGGGTGGCCACATGGGAGAGGCGGAGATCAGAGGCCTCTGGTCTCCGGCGGAGTCGGGGCTCCATATAAATTGGCTGGAGCTCCGGGCGATCAGGCTTGCATTGAAAGCATTCCTTCCCTCTCTCAAAGGGAAAGTAGTGAAGGTGTTCACGGACAATACTACTGCCATGTGGTACTCCAACAAACAGGGCGGAGCAGGGTCCTGGACCCTTTGTCAGGAGGCACTACGCCTCTGGACATGGCTGGAACATCAGGGTATTACCCTGATGGTTCAACATCTGGGGGGCTCCCTCAACCCCAGAGCGGACAAACTCAGCCGTCGATGCACAGCCGATCACGAATGGCGTCTCCATCCGGAGGTGGCGCCAGGTCTCTTTCAGCAGTGGGGAGAGCCTTGGTTAGATCTGTTCACCTCCGCAGAGAACCCGCAATGTCAGCTGTTTTGCGCGTTGGAGTTTCCAATGCGGCACTCGCTCGGAGACGCTTTTCGTCTTGAGTGGAACTCCGCCCTCCCTTACGCCTTCCCAAATATCCCTCTTCTGCCCAGAGTTCTCAAGGAAATCAGGAACGACCGGGCCCAAGTTATCTTGGTGGCTCCGGACTTGCCACGGAGAGTATGGTATCCAGAGCTATTGAGGTTGTCCATCGATCCTCCACTCAGACTGCCTCTTCAGGCAGATCATCTGTTGCAGCAACAGGGGACAGTTCTTCACCCGAACCTGTCCAACCTCTGCCTTCATGCGTGGAGATTGAGTGGCGCCAGTTGATGGCTTTTGCCCTTTCATCCGAAGTCTGCAATGTTATCTTGGCAGCCAGGCGTCCATCAACCAAAACTGTATATGCCTGTCGTTGGAATAAATTTGTGGCATGGTGTACCAACCAATCTGTTGATCCCCTTTCCGCCCTTCTGTTCATTCTTTCTTTGACCCAGCAGGGCTCTTCTTTGGGCACCCTAGGCTCCACCCTCACTCTTTAAATCTTCTATTGTGAGTAGATTCCTAAAAGGGCTCACCCATTTATTTCCTCCCACTCCATTTATCATGCCTCAGTGGCACTGTAATCTTGTACTTACTTACTTGAAGTGTACCCCCTTTGAGCCAATGCATAATTGTCCCTTACAGATCCTCACCTTTGAAACTGTCTTTCTGGTCGCTATCACCTCTGCTTGCAGGGTGAGTGAGCTTCAGGCCCTTTCCTCAAAACCTCCATGCACCCTGGAAAAGTCGTGTTGCACACTAGGGCTTCCTTCCTTCCTAAGGTGGTTACACCCTTTCATGTAGGCCAGTCCATCACTCTCCCTACTTTCTACACACACACACACCCACATCCTTCCCGTGAGGAGGAGAGACTCCACCGTCTGGATCCAAAAAGAGCGTTGGCGTTCTACCTCCATTGTACTAAAGATTTCTGGGTGGACGATCAACTCTTCGTTGGGTATGTGGGTGCGAAAAAAGGGATGGCGATGCAGAAGCGTACCATCTCTCGATGGGTGCTTCTTTGCTTCAAAATGTGCTTCTTTGCTTCAAAATGTGCTACGCTTTAGCCAAAAAGCAACCTCCTGAAGACTTGCGTGCTTATTCCACCAGAGCAACTGATGCTTCCACTGCGTTAGCACGCGGAGTTCCTATCCTGGATATCTGCCAGGCAGCTACGTGGGCGTCCCTTCACATGTTTGCCAAGCACTACTGCCTGGACAGTCAGGTCTGTCGGGACGGCTATTTTGGTCGTTCAGTCCTTCAGGACTTCCTAGTATGATATTGGTTCGCAGCCCACCACCTAGAATGGCATTGCTTAGGTATCTTTTCTAAGGCAAGGAACCTGCAACTAGAAGTCTCTATCAGATGTACAAGTTACCTTCGGTAATGAAATATCTGGTAGACACATATTCTAGTTGCAGATTCCTTTCCGCCCATCCATCCTCTGCGCTTGCGAACTGATTTCTAGGGACAGGGATTCCCCCTTTCAGGTCCTTAGCTCTGGCGCACAACTCTCAGTGTTCTTAGCTGCTCTGCGCTTTGGTGTGGAAAGTTGTTAAAAGAAACTGACGTCACTGCGCGAGGGTGGCGTCTATATACTACTCCTGACATCATCACGGCGACCACGACTCCTGCAGAGTCGACCAACACCACTTGCCAACGCACAAGGGTATTGCTCGAAGAAAAATCTCTGGATCCAGTCTGACGCCTGGGGGAAAATTCTAAGGTAAGGAATCTGCAACTAGAATATGGCGCTACTGGATATTTCGTTACCAAAGGTAAGTAACTTGTACATTTGCCTGTTGCCAAACATTATGGCATGCACCTCAAGCTTTACCATGAATGCTTATTTTTGGAGGTGTTGGTCATTTGCCTGCAGTTACGTTTATGTTCATCTTCTCTCTGGACAGCCTTCTTTAGTAAAAATGTTTCCTAGCAGACGTATTTTTTGCACTACTTTTTACTGTTTGATAAATAAAGTGAATTCATATGAGAACCTCTGGAGTGGGAGATCAAACGCTCCACGAGAGTAAAAGTTCAAACTTACTGTTCCTATAAGTGGATCTTCTACCTGCAGAGAAACTCGTATAGACATTACCTCTTTAGAATAGGGAGTTATACAAATCGTCTGGGAGACACTGACAGACAACACGTGCTGCCGGACGGTCAGACTGGCATGATTTCTGGTACGCCTTTGTAATTTAATAAACATTACGTTTATTTCAAGAATGGGTGACTCCCTGACATTTCTCACAGTCCCATAAGGCACTCGTTCAGTTGTGGGTTTTATTCACACGCTTGTCAGCATTACAGCTCCTTTAATATGAAAAGATAGGGATACACCTCTTCTTCAGATGACAGCTGGGTAGAAATATTTTATAACAGGTGACTTTTCTTGCCCAACTATCGTGTTTTTAGACTTCTTTGCACACGCCCTCCCCCTCAGGCATAGCCGAGCTTCCAATTGCAATCAAACTTTTATAACTTTGACTGCACATAGTGAGAAAGCAGTGGTTGGATTTCATATTGGTCTAACTAAAACCAAACATATGAAAAATATTTAAAATATATTTCCTTTTTCAAAAATGTACATCCTTGATCTGCAAATTAAATTGTATTTGAGAATCAAAGCCGGGTCTTTCAGGCTTCCACCAAAGCTTGTCCAAGCAAATGAGTAGTTTTATCAGTGCCCTTAAAACTCCAATCCCAAGTTCAAAGCTATTAAAGCTCATTCGGTAACAGTCATTACGGGCATTAGTCACACACAATGACTTTTAAATTTCAAAATGTACTCTAGTATGATAATTCCTACTGTTCAAGCAAACGCAGCATTTTATGGGATGCACAGATAATTCCAGGAGACCTCAAGAAAATCTGCCACTGTCATAGGTTTCCTTGAGTTCTCAAATATGTAAGATGTACACATGCAGATTTTCCACAAAGTGGAAGAACCTGCATATATAAATGTGATGCAATTGACATTGAGCACATTTGAAATGTTATTTTTGTTTCTTCACAGGGACAGCACTTTACTCATTTAGGAGCTTCTTCCCTGCAGTCCAATTAGTGTTGGCATTTTCCATCCGTAGCCCCATCCTGGAAAAATGCTTATTCCTGCTCTTTACAGAAGTAAATATGCAATTTATTTCCAAGATTAGATAATACCGGCAAGAAGTATAATAATAGCCACTAACCTAAGAGCCCATAGGTGTTTCCTTACTGTATGGATAGACCCATCATAAAACCCCACTACCCACCTTGATCTGAATTTTTGAAGTGCTGAAATAATTGCATTTTTCCCGCAAATGCCATTTATATACATGAATTTCCACCAGCCATAGCGTAATGGCTCAGGAATGTGAATTTTAATTACACTTAAGGAACGTTTAGATACACCAAAAGTAAATTCCTCCTGAATTTCGAGGAGTGAGACGCATAATGAAAAAAGCTTTGTGAATCATACCTAATGTACCTAACTAACCTCATTGCCTTATTTCCTGGTATCAACCCTTGAATTATCTTCATAGATGTTTGCATCAAGGTTTTTATCAAGTATAGTTCATGCTGTTTCAGCGTATTAGTTATCTCCCCCATCCCTCCGGGTATGTGGCGCATGCACTGTAAACTGAAAACACTATGCCATGCTTCAGAACATGACGCACTACACATGATTATTTGACGTGTTAGTGCATTCTGGTCTTCACTGCCCTTGTTGTTCCACTAACATCCGAGTTGACATTTTAATGTGTACACCACAAGGCATTAATAGTATTTGCAAAGCACAATCGGGAAATTTTCTTTCCTGTACCTGAATGCAATACTTGATCTTCCTTAACTACTTTATTACAATTAACACCTTTCAACAAGGGGAAGCTACTTACTTTCAACTCACTATACTCACAGAGAAATTATAAGAAAATAATGGGAGCTCCAAATAAACTTCATTCAACTCTACATCATTCTCAAACTGCTTCCAATTTTTCTAAATCAGTTTCTTGATGTTATTGCTATTTGGAGCCATGGTTGTGGCTCCTTATTCGTATTTTTAGCCTTCTACATATTCTGTTCTGGGCTTTTTCATTTTTCACCTTCTTCACATTAATTTCATAGGTATGCATAATGGTGAATGACTGCTCCGAAGGTTCGTGTCCCAGTATTTCAAATAAATGATGATTATTTTTGAAAATAATAATGAATGATGGCTTTCTTAAATGCTTAAATGCATGGTAAAATTGTGAAGGGTATTGGTCTAAAGGCTTCCAGGTCCTCCAATGTTCCTGTTGAATTAGTTTTCCTTGTAAAATGTGATGTCTTCCCTGCTGCATTAATTTTTGTAGACGTTAACCTATGTAGAAAACGCACTTACACAAACTAACCGAAGAAGACATCTCTTTGACAGGTGGATTCCTTAAATATGTATGCACTTTAGATAGAGTGCAGTTTCTCATATGTTTTTCTCATTTCTTCTTCTTTACGGATTTTCTTCTAATTTTGATTCTTTAGGGCCGCCCCTTTTTAAAGTTTTTTCTGTAAGAGGGTCATTAGTTGAGGTGGGTGGAAGCATTCCTTAAAAAATTAACAGAATCCTTGTCAGACTGAACCACAAAAAAATAAATTAACCTGTGCTTACCCGTCTTTTAGCTAGGCCCACAGCAGTCAGATTTAACTTAGCAGCAATGTGTTAAGTATTTATGCAGCACACAAACAGTAATAAAAACACAACACAAGAAAAATCTAGAACCAATTTAGAAAAATAAAGTAACTTTTATTAAAATGACAACAGTTTCTAAAGTTTTAGTTGAAAATAGTGCCAAAAAGCACAAAGCACCACTCATGGTTATTTGGTCGTACTAGACTGTGGAAAAGTCACACGTTCAGAATGACTGCGTTGGACCTTCTCAGTTCCTGTGCGAACGGTACCGCTTGCATTGGTAGAGTCTAATGGGAAGTGACCGGAAGGAGTACTTTGTTCAGAGGCAACCCGACGCAAGAATGGTGAAGAAGACAATAGGAAGTGAAGCAGGATGACATGCAGACGATGTGCTGGCCTTGAGCTCCGGAAGAGCCAAAGGGCGGCAGCATGCGTTTCCCTCTGGGGAATTACTGGCAGAGTCAGCACAGGCAGCAGAACAATCACAGAGGTGGTCGTGAAGTTGGCTAAGCCAGTGAAAGCAGTAAAGGTGCTGGAGGAGGCAGCAAAGAGCAACCAAAGGGCGGTAAGATGGCAGATGGTGGGGGAGATAACCTTGACTCCAGGAAAAGCTTTAAGGGGCCGTCAGAAGAAGGTAGGCGACCACTCCAGACTACTTCAGGAAGATGATACAGTTTTTAGTGGAAAAGGAGAAGGCCGAGCACCACAAAACAGGCTGTCTGGGGGTTCGGGCAGAGGGGAAGCGCTGATTTATAATAAAATAAGCAAAAGTAAACAAAAACTCATCTCCCCTAAGCCTCGAATCACCTCTTCACTGAGGGTATAATTTAAGTTCTTACCAATGGTAATGAACTATAGCTCCTCCAGTTCAATGGAGCAAAACCCGGAAGATAGACCCCTTGCTCTGTGAAGCTTGGAAGATGATAATGGGGGAAAGGTGAAAGATGTAGAGGGTGGATTGCCCCTCTCCCGACCCAGGTTAAATCTTGAAGAGAGCAACTCTGTGACTTTTCAAAAGGGCAGTAGGGTCTTGACATGTGTGACTAGCCTACCCTAAAGGATCCGACCCTGAGGTATCTTATTTGTCTGGGTCGTCACCAGATTTAGATTCTACAGAAAACTTAGTTCACGCTACCCCTACAGTGAGCACCTCACTGGAGGTCATGTTTTTAACACTTTCAGACAACATTAAGAAAGGGTTTGCGGTCTCCGAGGTGAACCAAGGAGAGATAAGGGTAGCCTGTGCAACCCTGGAAAATAAATTTGAACTTTTGACAATCAGAACTCAAGCTCTGGAGGAGTCAGTTGGTACTATAAAGGAGAAGATAATTCCAGAAGGTATAATCTGAGAGTCTTGAATGTACCAGAGGGAACGGAGGGAGATGACCTTAAAATGTTTGTAGCCTCTCTTATTAAGAATGCAGTCTCTTTGGAGGAAAGTAGGGAAGAAATTGCAAGCCACATTCAGAGGATCCACAGAGACCTGTTCAGGAGGAACCCTAATAGTAAAAAGCCACACAAGATCTTGCTAAAATTCCAAACGTATCTCTTAAAAAAATAAATAAATACCAACGTTGAATAGGCAATGGGAGCTGGGAAGACGATTGGAGGAGTTAAAAAAAAAAACTGGGTGCCTCTGCCCAACTCAGATTTTCGACCCATCTTCGAGTGATGCACAACAATAAGATGTATAATATCAGAGACCAAGTGGCAGCGGATTATATACTGGAGACCATGAAAAATGGGAGTATTGATTTATCATTCATTTGAAGGGCTATTTCACATCCTGATATAATGGTCGGGAGTCCCATAGACGCTCTAAAAGTGGGCCAATATCAGCCTGCAAATAATGGGGAGGGTACCCAAGGGGTGGTGGGGAGGTATGGAGGAGGGTAACAGGAGGGCACTGGGTGGGGAACATATGGGGGGAAAAGCTGAAAAAACCTCATACACCTCAGCTAACCAGTATCTAACTGGATAAGGCTATTGGAAGCCAGGGAGATAGTAATAGGGTAATTCAAATAATGTCTTGGAACGTTAATGGTCTGCGGACTAAAGGGAGAAGTAGCAGGGTCCTGCAGTTTTTAAGGGAATCTACAGCGCACATATTAACTTTACAAGAAACGCATTTAACAAAGGAAGAGAGTATGGATTTGTTTAAAACCCAGAAATGGGTGAAAAGTTTTGCCTGTACAGGGCATAAATTCAATACTAAAGGAGTTGCGATTTTGGTCAAACTGTGGTTATTTTAGTGCTGTTGGAGATAGTGCCTGATAAGTTGGGTAGATGGGTTATAGACAGAGTACAAATAGTGACAGGAGACTGACATTGGTAGTGTTCTATGGGCCAAATTGTAATGATGTAAAGCCTCTTAGAATGTTTTTTTCCCCATCTATTAGAATTTCCTGATCAGATTATAATAGCCAGAGACTTTAACGTGGTCTTGGACAATAAGCTGGACAGGTCAACAAATTGTAGATCGGCAGGTACCCCGAAGCCTTATCAATATCTCAAAGGGATGATGAAAGAATTTGGGCAGTGGGACCTGTGAAGGCAAAGAGCGGGTACGAAACAGGGATTCTCTTACCGTAATAAATAATACGGCCATGCCTCTCGGATTATTTTTTAGTGGACCAAACACTATGTAGTTTAGTTGAGGACATAGCTTATTCAACAGCTCACCTTTCAGACCAGGCAGCTTTGGTGTTAAAAATCAGTCTTCCTCAGGACCTAGGTATGAGGAGATGGACTCTGGACCGTTCTCTGCTTTTGGACGAGGAGGTTATTTCTCAACTCTGAAGAAAGACAGAGGAGTTTTTTTAAGTCAATCTGGGGTCCGCCTCCACGACTACAGTTTGGGATACTTTTAAGGCTGTAATAAGGGGGAAGTGTTTGAGTCTCACCAGCTATAGGAATAAGCAATACAGGAATTAAATAAGCAGAATTGAACAAGAAATACAACAATGCAATAGTCAATTAATGAAGATGGCAGAGACGGAGGACAGGCATGTTTTGGAGACTAAAGTAAACCAGTTGAGGCAGCAGTTGGAGAATGTGTTGCAATCTAGGGTTGCAAAAAGATGAGGGGGCCAGCAGGCCCGCTCATTTTGAATACAGAGAAAGTGCGGGGAAATTGTTAGCTTGGAAGATCAGGAGGTGGCAGGCGTGAAACTGCATTAAGGAAATTGTGCCTGATCAGTGGACGGTTAAGCTCAGCAGTTCAGAGAATATAGAGAATGTCTTTCAGAGGTTCTTTTCCCAGCTATACACAGAGGAGATGGTGGTGGGCGAGGAGGAGGTGGGGGATTGGTTAGGGATGGATGTTCTCCCGAGTCTTACACAGGAGGAGCAGGCCCTTTTGAATAATCCTATTTCTCAGGGGGAGATGAGAGGGGTTTTGAAAGGAAGTAAAAGAGGGAAAGCGGCAGGTCCGGATGGCATCCCTGTTGAGCTCTATATTGCTTTAGGAGAATACATAGTTCCGGCTATGTCACAATTATTTTCTGAACTTTTTGAGGCGTTGAGTGCTGTTGCCTTCGTCTTGGAATGAGGCAATTATCCAGCTCATTTTGAAGGCTGGGAAGAGCCCGACTTGATGTGAGTCTTACAGGCCAACATTACTACTGGATAGTGACTATAAACTATTTGCTAAAATACTGTTGGATAGGCTAAGTGGACTAGTGAATGGTCTGATACACGTAGATCAGAAAGGGTTCATTAGAAATAGATTCTTGCATGAATATACGTTTAATCTGATTGGGCCTATAGATTTGGCCACAACCTATGAAGAGCCTTTAGCTGTGATAGCCCTGGACGCAATGAAGGCCTTCGACAAAGTTAACTGGAGCTACCTAAATAAGATTCTTAGGAGATATAATGCAGGTGAGAAGTTTTGCAAGACCATTAGTCTAATTTATCAGTCTCCCACGGCTAGGGTATTGGTGAATGGGAAATTAACTGCCCCTTTTAAGATAACCAGAGGCACTAGACAGGGTTGCCCTCCTATCCCCGTTGTTTGATCTGTATATAGAACTCTTTGCCAGGATAGAAAGATTAGGCAGAATCCCTCGATTTCCCTCTTTAGTTGTAAGGGCTGGGAGAAAAAAGTGGCCTTATATGCTGATGACCTGTTGGTGTATACTTCTGACTTATCCTGTGCTACTGGGTATGGCGGAGGGGTTTGGGAAGGTCTCGGGTTATCATATTAATGCTGGGAAAACTGAGAATCTGGTTTGGAATCAGAAGAAGGATCATTGGCAGAAGAAAAATAAAATGAGTTATTTAGGCTTAACGATTGCACAAGACATTGAACTGATTCCAGCGGTCAACCTTAAGAAAGCTTTAGAGGAATGTAGTAAGTTAATGCGAGGGTGGGCACACCTTCCTCTCACTATCATTGGAAGATTTAGTCTAATTAAATTGGTGATCTTGCCTAAGCTGAACTTTCTGTATAATTCCATTCCTCTGCAAATGAGTAAAAAAACATCTGGATAAACTCCAACAAGCCATAGACTCGTTCATATGGGCTCAGAAAGATGCCAGGATCTCATGGAAGAAGCTACACAGAAGGAGAGAGAAGGGAGGCGTTGCTCTCCTGGACTTGCAATATTATGCATGGGCATTCCAATTGAAAAATGCTAGAATGCTCCTCACCTCTCCAGACTCCTCAGCGATTGGAGATGTGCTCAAGACTATGGTAGGCACTGTGAAAGGGGCAGGAAAACACTTTCTATATAAATTTGGTGACCCAAAATACTTTTAAGAAGGTGAAACTGAAAATACTACTGGATGCGGTAAAGGTGTGGTACAAGCTTAGGGAAACAGCGAAGATTGACTATTATGGCCAGTGGGCCCCTATTTGGGGCTCCCCAGGTACTCCAGAGTGCCTGTGGGATGTACTGGCGGTGCTGCTTAGGAGGTCAGGCATAGAGTAGTGAGGGGACCTTTTTAGGGATGAATCCCTTCTATCCTGGGGAGAGCTAACGGAGCTAACAGGAGGGAACCTCTCTAGAACAAAGTACATGCAACTGAAAGGCTAGGCACAGGGGATCAGTGCAAGTCTGGGATCAGCAAGCCAGTTGGGGGATAAGTTACTCAGAGACCCCCGCACTGTATGAAGATATCAATCTGGTATTGGGAAATCTCTGACATATCCAATAGCGACTTTAAATTACCAGTTATTTTCTGGGTAGAGAGCATGCCCCCTGAGCAGTTAGAATACAGATGGCAAGTTTCTATGCACACCTTGTTCAGGGTAGTAAAGCCCTCCCCATTGAGGAGAAATCATCTCTTTACACAGAGCATATGCCTTTCCTTATAAACTCTCAAAGATGTTGAAGAGGGAAGTGGTCAAATGCACACAATGCAGGCTGAAGAGAGCATCAGACATACACATGTTCATGGAGTGCTGAGCAGTGTACCGTTTCTGAGAAGAAGTGTGTAAAACTATCTCCAGTATTCTGAAACAAGACATTTTGGTAAGCCTCCCCTTAATAATCTTTAGCTTAATCGAGTAGGGTAAAGTAAGGAGCAGGGATGTGAGGAATGTGCTCTTCTACATGATACTTCTGGCTAGAAGGGAGGTGTGCCGCAAGTGGATGTCAGAGCTGCCCCCCACGCACACTGAGTGGCTTAACGCTCTTTTCAAAACATCTAGAATGGACATGGCGGTGGGAATCTCCAAATAAAAAAGGAAAAACTATGGTCACCGTTAGTTGAGTGGAGGGAATACCAAGGATAAGGGCATTGATTGGGCCAAGGCACCATATAGCAGTCCAATGATTATACACCGTTCTTCTCTCCTCTAGTGATGGGTCCCTGTCCATGAGGTCAAGTGAGAGAGACTCTGTCTCCCCGGCAGTGGTCACCCCTGTACTGGGGTGGGAAACAGGATACAGTATGGAGATGACTTAGAATCTGAGGTGTATGAGGACAAAAAAAAATATTTGCAGGCACCCTGAAACCATGACAGTATTTACAAATCAACACAGTCCTGGTGGTAGCGTCCTCTCCTTTTTCAGAAGAAAGCAAAATTCAGAAGGAAGTGAAGGTGTTAGTCATGTTAATGGCAAGATACAGTGGGAAGGAGAGTACAGAGGATTTTTTGTTTGTTTTTAAGAATAGGGCTCATAATAGGCACAGACAATTAAAATAAAGCTAGAGACAAATCAGGATACTGATTTATGGAACATATAGGGACAGTTGGAAACTATGAAGTCTGATTTTTTTTTCTTTACTTTTTATGAATCTTGGTAAAATGGAGCACCTCCATGTGCTCCAGTACGCGTGCCTCCAGACCACCACCTTTCTATCCTTTGATGCATTATGGCACTCAGTTTTAAAAAAAACGTGTTTTTTCGGAATCCTGAAAGTGTTTTGAAGGTGTTTCATTATAGTATTTCAGAGTGTTCTGACGACCCAAATGCAAAGGCTGACAGCATTTCTGCACTTTATGAAAAGTGGAAACAGTTGGATCAAGTCCATGAAAGCAGTCTTTTACTTTCCTAGCTGAGAGCTGATTCATTTGGGGGCTCTAGAAGCCTCAAAAAGGTAAGCAAAGAAGACTGGATGATTCAACCGAACTGCTGCATTAAATAAGTGTGGGGAAACCTGAAGAACGTACAGAATCAGCACTGGATAAAGAAAGCTCCTGTGTACAGATTTCGACCAGCCCAGCAAATCCCACTACCCCTCACCTAACAGAGGGCTAATGTTGGAGCAGTCTAAGGTGACTACAGCAAGAAGCACAGATGTCACGTATTAGATATGTAAGTACCATATAATAACTCTGAATGTAAGTGTCCAGGAATTTTATCAACTCTTCAAACGTTCTCTTGCAAAGTTGAGCGATTTGCTGGCAGTGCTACAGCCTCCATACGTGAAGAAACAACAAGGGACAAGGATGTTGCTGAATTAGGCATAAAACCCTGCATTTGTGCCTTTCTTATGGCCATTGAGCACAGAGACCTGATGCATTTCTTGTAACTAACATTTCTAGACGGCCCATTACTCTAACTAGTAAGCACTGGCATTCTTTACGAAAGGGAGGCTTCATGGCACTATTAGGCTGATATTGCTGAAGAGGAAAACTCGAGCACATTTGGCAGAAACACCTGGAACTAAGCGGTTGACTGATATCACCCTTATTGCTTCGGTACTCCAAGCTTTCCATAAGTAACACATTAATCAAAGCTGCATTAAGTTAAACACTACCTCAACAATTATGGTCTAACTGTGCTGTTTGGCTGATATTTTACCAGAACATCAAACCAAAGTAAGGTCCCCCCCCCTCCCCCCCCCACACACACACACACAAAAATGCTGGATCATCAGATGCTCATTGTACAACCCACTGCTTATGAGAAACATAAAAGAGCATCTAAACATCATGCCAAACAGGAGAGGAGGTACTAAATGATTCAGCCATTCCTGCAATATCCTCACCAAGCATAGCTAAAAATGATGAGCTGTATTGGGGAAATTTGTTTGAGGGCTTCTTCCATCTGCCAGTTTAAAGTGCGACTATAGCATGATGCAGCGCTCCTTATAACAAACCAAAGCAAAATAGCTATTTAAGCAAAAAAGGAACACCCAATACTCTAAACTGGGTATACTGTACACACCCACACCAGATCCTTTGCTTCCAAATGTTAATGGTTGCGTCACAAGAGAAGCTGCCAGACCCAACACAAACTTCATATACCCACTGAAGAAGCTGTGCTTCCCTGTTAATGTATGTGCCACGGGTGAAGCTGCCACTCCTGCTGTAAACTGGACGTATCCATAGCAGAGTCTGCCCTTAAGGTAATTTGTGCGCCACAGGGAAGTGGCCAGACTTGTGACAAACCGTGTATACCCACATCATTGGCTGTTTTCCACATTAATGGTTCTGTCACGGGAGAAGCTACCACACAAAAGGCACGCTCTGTAAACACACAGCGAAGTCTGTGCTTCCTTATTGTGTGTCACAGAAGAAGCTGTAAATGCTCTGAACCAGGTACTGTGTTTCCAAGTTAATGTTTCTGCCACAGGAGAAGCTGCCACACTAGCAACAAACTTTGCATTCCCACACCAGAGGCTGTGCATCCACACTGCTGTGTGTCACAAGAGAGTCTGCCAGACCTCAGAGTGTTATCTTAAATTTGTAAAAGTAAACCTTTACTTTCTACCATATAATCTTTCAAAGTAATGATTCAGCCCTGTCCTCAACGTGGCAGTGAGGCTTTGTTGCCAGTTGGAAGGACGGCATGTAAAAAAAAGACCTGTTGGCTTTAACAATGTGGAGGCATCACAAAAACGAGCTGGGATGCTGAAGCCCTCTGCCCTCCTGTGTTCCCTGAGGCTTGCTTGCGCCCTCTACACTGCCCGCCTGCCGGCCAGACTGCTCCAGACTCCAAACGTTGCCATGGAGGAAGTTGGTGTGCAGGAGTTGCAAAGAAGCAGCGAGGGAGCAGTTTTAGTGAGTGCTAGGCACCAGTGGACCCCCTCCATAACAAAATCGGCAAGTAGAAGGAGACAGGTACCGGAAGCAGTACTTGGGCCTAAGGCCAGTCTCCACTGCACCACGACAGCGACAAGGATGCGGCTACATGGGAGCCAGCCAGTGGTAAGCAGAGTTATGTGGAGACCATGTGGGAGCCAAAAAATGGTAAGTAATGTGAGGTAGGAGCCATCTGGGAGACAGCCAATGGTAATTCAAGGTAAGTAATGGGTGGGCTCCAAACCCCATGTAGGATTTTTTTTAAAACATAAAAGATGTTGCGAGCACAGCGCAAGCGTTGTGGAGGCAAAACCTAAAAAAGTGGGACAAGTAATTTTAAGTTTTACAGTTTTTAGAAAGTTGATACAAAACAACAATGGTCCAATAGAAAAAAACACTTACTAAATGTGCATTGAGCTCATTATTCCTTCAATTAGGAGAGAGGGTAAAAAATCCTTCCACAACAGGAGAAAAAAGCTTTCTTCAATAATCAAATAAATCATCACACACAAGAAAAACACCTATTAACATTTTGTATATTTTGAAAATGAATATAAATACATTTCAAGTATGAAAAATTACTCCAAAGACATGCTAAAAAAGGGTGTTCCTGTATGGAGATTTAGACTCAAGAAAAGAAAAATAGAATGAAGAAACCCATTAATTATATCCTATTTGTACAAAAGCCCGTTCACATACATTAATTTTTATATTTATAAAATATACAGTCATATCTGTAGCATGCCAATCATATCATTCGTGATTGTCCATTTGGGAGACCAAAATAATGAGTCAGGCTGTAAAAGATGTTGACGTTTCGACGTGGCGAGATGTGGAAATATGGCCAATCTAAGCCTCAAAAGCAGGTCTTCATCAGTACACAATATCTATTTGCAGTACGTATGTTATTATGGTCCAAAATCATACGGGCCAAATATTCTGCATCTGTCACTGTACCATGCACATCAGGAGAGCACAGAAATGTCTAGTTGCATGTGTAAGCGGGAGAAGTAATAATAATCCCTGTCATGTGAATGCGCCACTCGCCACAAGTCCACCAAGCCCTATTCACTCTGCCAGTTTAAGAATGTCTGGGGCAGTCTCCTTGTTAGTGCATCTCTCAGCGGGGGTGTGACTTGTCCATTTCTGCATCTGCCACACAACTGAAGTCGCCCCCTGTTACTATAGTCTGAGTCAAAATTCCCAGTTGCCCTGACAGGTTTGTTATAAAAGAGCCCTGATCCAGATTTGGAGCATAGATATTGGCTATTGTCAAGTCTCTGCCCTCCAGCCTTCAGTTCACTACCATATATCTCTCCTCAGGGTCCATTACATGTGCTATGTACTGTAAAAGAACCCCCGCTCTCACCCAAATGAGGACTCCCTTGGTAAAAGTAGAGAAGTGGTATAATATGCCTGCCCTCACCATCTCCCCTGCAGCGCTGCTCCCTCTTGGACCATCAGATGGGTCTCTTGTAGTAGTGCTATATGTACACCCCATCAATTTAGTTATGAGAATATTTTATACCCCATGGAGATGATATGCATGCCTCTAATATTCCAGGGCAACAGTTTATAATTGGGTTGTGAAGTCATACTATCTATAGATGATGATTTGTACGTATACTGCCATCCCAGCCCCAGCTTGTGTGCCCCGAGGTCCCCAATTAAGACAATTTGCATAATATTTTACTGCAATTGTTGTACCCCCAAACAAGTGAATTCCCAACACTTCAACAAGCATTGACCCCCTCCCATCCCCCCCCAGGACAAATCGAGCCGGGCCCTCTGTTCAAACTGAAACAAACATTGCGGGTTGTCCCACAAAACATACATGGGGAAAGAGCAGGGCAGAAGCTCCAGCTCGGGCCCCCCACCCAGAACCCCAATCAGGATTGTTTATTAAACAAGTGTGTGCATCTGTAGTAAGTGTTCCTTGTAGGCTCTTCCTCTCTTGGGAAGACCAGACGTCGCCTGCCCTATCTTTCAGCTGGCGTTAAGCAACAGTCAGTATTTGCCAGGATCTTATATGATGTCGTCTGAAATTCCAGGTGTGACATGAGGGAGTATTGTGGTTGAGGTGTTCGACCCACTAGAGGCCGATTCTTGTTCAGTCTTCTGCACAGTCGCCTCTTGTCACAAATGGGGATCTAGTCCCTGAGTCACTCATGTGCACCACCGCTTCAACTGCTCTCCTTTTTCCCCTTTGTGATTCCTCACCCGTCTAGGGTCTTCCAGTGGGTGGGCTGGTCCTTCTCCTTCTCCTAGGACACAAAGAATGCCGCTCTCTTCGCACACCACTAGGTCCAGGTTGCGGGTGGTTTTCGATCCAGAACTCCTGAGGGGAAAGAAAAAAAAGACTTCCTTGTCAGTCACCACCCGGATGGTCGCTGGGAACATCATGTTATATGTCACCCCATCTGTCAGAGGTGATTTTTAGCCTCGATAAAAGCAGCTCATCTCTTCTGTACTTTGCGGGAAAAAGCAGGATATACCTGTACTCTAGTACTGTCCACCAGCAGATCCCCCTTATGAAGGGCCTGCTCCAATATGTAATCCCGATCTTTGTAAAATAATAGTTTTATCAGCACCAGTCATGGGGTGGCCTGCTTGGTACTGAGAGCGCCCTTTCAAATGCAAAAAAGAAGGACAAACCTTCTTGAGAAAACTGGGACCTGATACATCTTTTCAAGGAATCAATCATATTGCTCTCCTCCACTCTCTCTGGTAATCCTACTAGTTGGATGTTATTGCTGTGGGATCTACTTTCTGCATCCTCAGCTCCCACTTCCAATGTCTTAACTTTTGTTTCCATGGCTGTCAAGCAATTTGGCAGATCCGCAACTGCTGGGGGCAACTCCGCCACCTCCCTTTCCGTTGTGGTGACTCGCTTTGTCAACTGGCGGTGGTCATCTCTCAACAAACTCAAATCAGCCCCCAGGGAATCTATTATAGTCCATAGTAGCCGTTACGGCTTGAATCACATCTTGCAAGGTTAGTCCTTGCATCTCCCTCCACATCCGGTTCTTCCTCTGCCAGGGGGACAGTATCTTTCTTCTTTTTCGCGGCCTTCCTTATGGCCACCTCTCCCATCCAGCTGCGAAGTGCCCGTAGTTGTACCACACGGCCTTCAGGTGAGCCCACTTCTACACAAGTTCAACTGGGCTGAGTCAATTCTGTCCTCTCTCAACTCCCCCTCATTTCGCAGTCTCTATTAGTTGACTCACACAGCGCGCCCATGTGCGTCTCCTCCCTTTGGCATGCTGTAGAGGATAACTAGCCTGGGTCCATTCACCTCTTCGTTGTCGTTCTACTTCCGTTCTCACTCCCACCGGCACAGCCTCGCCTTCTGCTCGGTCCATGGATTACTTTGCCACACCTCTCCATAATTTCAAGGCAATGGATCTCTGGGGTGCAGTTACTCATCTCCCCAAGTCGCTATTTCAGGGTGCAATTCTCGCCGCAATTAGTGCCCTGTTCAGAGAAGCCAGTCTCTACCTCTGCACAAGGGTCGCTTTCTCCCTCACGATCGCAGCCCTCAGTGGCCACCAGCAAATTCTTCCCCCTGACCCCGGATGCTCTAAACAGCTTCTGTCAGAGCTTTCTGCTATCTCGCCACAACGAGGTCTTCTCAAATGGCCTTCACTCTTGTCGTGATGGCAGTAGCGGTCCTCCCGTAGAACAGAGTCCCTATATCTGACTGCCCTGCTCACCTCTCAGACTGGTGCTTTCCTCGGCTGGGGGGCACTTCTTATGAAATCCTCGTTTCCTCTGGGGGGGTGCGGGGGGATGATCCCACAATTCTCAGTTGCCTCTTTCAGCTGTCCCCCCCCCCGGTGGTCTTCAGAGAGATCGCTCTGCTGGCCCTCAGGCGGGCCCAGCCACTGTTGCAATGCCCACAGCCGCCATCTTGCGCTGCCCGATTGATGCCTCGTCCTCCATTCTGCTGCCATCCGGACCTTAGAATGTGCCGCTCACCTCTTCATCAGGGTCTGCACCACCCCATATAGACTCTGAAATTGGATGCACTCCATAATATTAAATTATTGGGGCCCTTGGCCTGGGGGCTACTCAGGCTGCTACCGTCGCCACCGGCATCAGGCCATACTACTCCCCCGCCAGCCTCTGATATCTTTAGCTTTACTGGATGTAAATCAACTTGTGGTGATGGGCTGAGGAAGATGAAGTCTCCATGTGTCCTTCCATATAAAATCCTGCCCCTGGGAAGCGCCAGTGTGGAAGGGTCCTTTAAGTGAAATATGCAGTTTCTAATGGTTGTATTTAATGGCTGCGGACACCACCTCAGATATGATGTCACAGAGTCGCACAAGGTGCCACCATGACAAACTGACTTTAATTCATTTTTGTCTGCACCCTGGGACGCAGATCTGGAGTTGTTCCTTTTGAACATTTTATATCAAATGGAATTAAAAGTGCAGTGTTCTTGAGATACCTCCACCAAAGTTGTGAGCCTTTAAATTTTACCACACCTGTGGCAAACAGAAGTCACTCTTGGATATGCATGACGTCTGCTTGTGGTGTCTCTTGCCGCTACACAACTCAAAGTCCTTCTACAAATGTCACAGTACCAAGGTCATCAAAGAACACCAAGCAAAACTCTTCGTGGCCCAGACCCAAAATAAACCCTGAGGTAAGCAGGACAGTTCCTCTTCCAGGGGCTGTGGCAAGTCCCGGTTTATCTCCCCAATGGCCAGAATGTTTTTCAGGCAGGCCTCTTCCAAGCAAAAGGACTCTTACAAGGTCATGAGGTGAAGTAAAAGTGAACCTTTCTTCTCTCAGCGTCGATCGCATTCTAGTGGTAGGTTGTACAGTCGGCAGTTCCACTTCCCCACCCAGTGCCAAAGTGACGCCCTCTGAGTCAGTTATAGTGGATGCTGCGCCAGCCCCAGATTCAGGCCTAGCACCGGCACCATAACTGGAGCCCGTGGAGGTGCTTCTCTCAATTTCAGCACCTGGTGCTGTCCCTGCACAAATTGTAGACTGCACCCAGGCTATTTTTGTTTTCTTCAGATTTAACTCCCCTGTGGGACCTCCTAGTTCACCTACAGGTCCTAAGAAGTCTTCTGGAGATCTTCTGACTATGCTACCACCAGTGGCTCCTGCCCTCGTGCTGCTCAAACCAGTTCTGACACTGGTTCGCCAATGGATGTAGCACTATCGTGAGTGGAGGCCTTGCTGGCTTCTGCTCCTTCAGCATCAGTATCAGTGCCACTGTTGCTGACTTCATATTCCTCACATAACAGGATGAATTTTCTAAAGACTAAGGCTCTTTTAGTTGGGTCCAGATGCAGGGCACTGCAGACGCTGGAAATAGTCTTATACCCCTCAACCTTGTGATGAATACTATGGCAAACCTGAAGACATTTTTGGCTCTGACTCGAAACCTGTACAGATGCCTTATATCGTATACCATGGTGACCGCATCACTAGTGAGGAAGAACACTGCCTCCCTTCTATGAGTACTAAGTCTGGTAACTGTTTGGCTCTTCAAAATGCTAGTCGCCTAGGCAACTCTCAAGATGAGTCCCCCAGGACCTCGGCCAAAAGAAATGTCTTCATTTAGCTCTATCATATCTACAGCTGCCGAAGTATTAGAATTGCTGCTGTTGGTAGTGGAGAGCAAGTCTAATCTCTTTACTAACATGCTGTAGGTAGCTTCATTTGAACATTCATGCCCTATTAGTGATGTCATTCAGGACCCCATCCTGGTGGATACGGATAAGCTGGCATCTCTGCCTTCCAGCAGTCATCAGGTAGTGTGCAGTCGTCGTCCTGCTTTGGGAGATAGATAATCTAAGAAAATCGAGGCTAAGCCGAAGAAGACTTTGTCCTCGAGGAGCCTTGCATTGTAATCTATGAATACAACTTGCCTTCTGACCCTTTGCTCTCCTCCTTCGTGAAAGATGGCACAGCTGGTCATCTCAAGCCTTCCAGATCACCTCTTGATCACTTTGCAGAGGTTGTTTGCGAAGGCCAAGACATGGCAAAACAAACTCTTTGCTCTTGTCTTAATACAGTGTCTATCTATGGCTCCTCATCATTATTCGCTGCTGTGCTTGGATGCATTTACTGTCTTTGCAGGCGACAATCGGACATTGCTGTTGAATATGTCATTTTAAGACATTCGTTTTTTTGGAGGAAAGGCTGCCACAGCTCTTGAATGTTTTACACAAGGACAGACAAATGCTCAATCTTTCAACCTAGGCTCCCAAGTATGTCAGTTACATTAGCAGTTCTGTAAATTCAGACACTACTCCTAGACATGCCCTTTTTTAAAGATGCCAGCCCCTATAGACTGTGCAGAAGCCCATCAGGTTCTTTCAGCAGTATAGAGTGCTTAGTTGTTCCAGAGAGTGTAGGGGACTAGGGGACAGCAGAAGCAATCTTCGACCTCTTTTTCTCTGGGAATCCTACCTATCCCACTTCACCTTATCCTTGAAGGATCACGCATAATATGTGGGAGTGAGGGTACATTTCCATCATGAGAACTGGCATTCCATTATGACAGGTTGTTGGGTCCTACAGATTGTCTAGCTATGCTTTCCCTTTCCATGAATTATGCTCCCCCTCCATTCATTCAGTATCATTCGATGCACATTCTCACAGCCTACAATAGGAGGTTGCAACGGGGCTTTGGAGCTAGTGCTGGAAGCCAAGATAGTGGTTATTGAGAACGAGACTGCCTAACAACGCCTGGAACCAGGGGCAAACATATATATCAGGAACCGTGGTCCCAGGTGGAACAAATATTATTATTCAAAGTTGAATCAGTCAAACAATATAATTAATGAACGATAATGAAGTCATAGAATTCATCATTAAATAAAGAAGAACAGCTAGATCCATGTTGGCAATCATATGGTAAAATATATATTCACATGCAGATCAGAAACGCTCTGTTCATATAATCTCACCATAGGAAATGCCAAAAGTAGTGTTGAACAGTGTGTATAAACAAATGACAATGGAATAGTTTTCATTAGTAGAGGACAGAGCCATTCTCCTGGCCCAGAATGCCAACAGTTCATAGAACATTGTGTTCACATAATCATGGTCTTTAACTGCATTTCGACCCCAAACGTCTAGGGGGGCATCATCAGGACTAAAAATTTCAGCTCCAGCCCTCCCTGTATCTCCTCTTGTTTGTAGCAGAGCTGGACACTGTCTTCCTTAATGCTTTACCCCATCCCCAGTGTTTTGGAGGAAGCTCTTCTTTCAGCCCTGACAGTCCTGTGCCTTCTAGGCCTGCGCACCTCCTGTATCTTGCTGTTGCCTCATATTTTGTGGCACCTGCATGGGAGGTATGATGGACATCACGCATGCCTTAACAACGCGGTCTCAACAATGACCGTATCTTTACAACAGATGCCTTTATAACTAATTTTCATTGTAAAAGCTTGTTTGGTTAAGGAACATGCATGATAAATTCTCCCCCGCACTGCCCCCTTACACCTGATACCGTACTCCATCCCGCCCAGGCCCTTATCACTGCCGCTTCCACTACTTACCTGAGCCCTAAAAGTAACTCTGCCCTGTCCTAAAACCTACCCTGCCCTGAAACCTAAAACCTACACCGCCCTGTCCTAAAAACTACTCTACCTCCCGCCCCTGAACCCTAAAACCTACCCCACCCTGTCCTAAGAACTACCCGACACCCACCCTGATCCATAAAATCTGCCCCGCACTGTCCTAAAAACTACCCCTACCCCCGGCCCTGAACCCTAAGACCTACCCTGCCCTGTCATAAGAACTACCTGACCCCCTCCCGTCCTGAACCCTAAAACCTACCCTGTCCTAAAAACTACTCAGACATCCAACCGCCACCCTGAACCCTAAAACCTACCTCCCCATCGCCCTAAAATAGCATGACTCCCTACCCCTGATCTGAACCCTAAAACCTACCCTGCCCTGTCCTAAAACCCACCCCGACCCTGCCCTGTCCTAAAAAGTACAACAGCGTCCCCCTCCAAACCCGGCCACAGCCCCACTTACCTCTCTCTCCTCTGCTCTCTGCTCCTTCCTGTTCCACCCAGACAGCTACACCACTCTCTCTGCCGTCACCATGAATGTGCGTCATAAAGGCATGCGTTGTAATGGCACCGTGGTCAATGCACAGCATTGCATTGACCGGGTGGTAAGTGATGTTTCCCACCTGCATGCCATGCATTAGTGCTTTGAGGCACCTTTTTCATTTCCTGGGTGGCGACTTCAGTCTTGCAATGGTGGTTAGTGGTTTATAACCTCTTACGTTGATGACCCTTATGTCCTCCACAGGCAGTGGCCACAGTTGTTACTGGAAAGATGCCTTCCCGTGGTTGGAGCGGTCATCTGTACACATGGGACATTTGAGGCCACTGGCCTTGGAGCAGAGATGCCCATAATGTTGCTTAAACTCTGCATGATATGCTTGACCCTCAAGGTACTCCTGCTCTTCATTTGCAGCTGGTTGTTTCAGGTCTTGAAAGACAATACAAAAGCAGTGTGATATGCCAAAATACAGGTGGTATGGGCCCATGTTCTCTCTGTCTTGAGGCACTGAGGCTATAGTCCTATCCTCATGGTGTCTAGCTGATCGTGCATCATCTGACAGGATCCCTGCAAGTGGAGGTTGGCAGTCTCATTCAGTTACAGGTTGCCAACCATCACTAGTACTTTTATCCAGAGCTGGTTACATCCATCAACACCCTCTGGTGGTCTCCTCCAGTGCATCTACATCTACAGATCTGCATCAGCACAGAAATTTGCTGACTCTTCTTTCTTTCTGTCGTGTTTTAATATTTAGGCTAGACCTAATTCACACTGATACATATAGTTGGTGCACCGTTATCTGTTTTCACCTCTTAAACTGTCCTCTGTCTACTCTTTACCAACCCTTTTCCACCATTCTTCCCTCTTCCACCCTCTTTTCATTTCTGCTCCTGCCCTAACCCATCTTCACGACTCTTCTCCTATGGTATATCCCTACCTGGTTTTCCCTTCCCTATTCCTCCTTTGTACTTCAGCTCCTTTCAACCCGCCCGGGTTACCTCCCCTCACAACACTAAATCTCCACCCTACTCTCCCTTCCATCTATCACCCTTTCTTACCCCTCTTCCTCCAACTCGTTTGGAGTTTTCTGAAAGACCATGAATCTAATTGATTGTTTTGTGTAAAACCCATCTATACCTTTGGTGACTATGAATTATATAAATAAATAAAGAAAGAAATCAATACAATAAATGAATCTTGTTGCCTCATGAGACCAAGTTCTATACCTTGCAATTTGCAGTGGGATCTACTAGACATATTCCATCTGATGTGGGACTTCATCTTCACTTCACCTTTCTTCCCGTCCATCTGGCTCCTTTTATTCTGAGGAAGCTGTGCCAGGACCATGCAGAGAAGTTCTTAATTGCAAGAGACTGGCAGCGGAGGTTGTGGCACTTGGATCTGCTGCTCCTATCCCAGTGCCCTTTTCTTTTGCTCAGAACAGACCTCCTCCCACATTGGGGAGGGCATATTCTGTATCCAAACCTCTACAGCCTCCACCTTCATCCCTGGACTTTGAGCAGGGCTAATCTGAGTTGCCTTCTGAGGTAGTGGATGTGATTTTGCCAGTTCCTTACTTCTACACCAAATTGGTTTACTTTGGATGTTGGTCCAGTTTTGTATCCTGGCATGCTGATGCAGAAACCGGCCACCTCAAAGCACACGTGTCTGAAGTGTTGAGCTTTGTGCTTTTATTTGCACTAATTAGAATTTGCTATGGGCATGGTTAAGGGCTATTCCTCAGTGCTTTCAATTTTTCTTTGTTTATCAGATCAGCCATCATTGTTCAAATCTCCTCCATTTAAGCATTTTCTGAAGATGTTGCCCCATTTATATCCTCATTCTCCTTTTGCCATGACTCATTCATACCTTAACTTGGTGCTCATGCTCTTGATGAGTTCATGCTTTCAGACTATGCAGTTGACCTCTGCTGCAACTCTCCTTGAGGACTGTGTTGTGCATAGCTTATTACATCAGCTCGGATTCTACTGAACGCCAGGCATTGTTAATCTGTCCATAGCTCACTGCATTTTTAGCCCATCAGATTAATTCTTAGGACCAAGGCCTCTTTCTTTCTGAAAGTTTTAACCCTGTTTCATGTGAGCCAGTGCACCCCTTTGTCAAAGTTTTACTCTCCTCTTCTAAACAAGGAGGAGGAAAGACTACGCAGCCTAGATCCTCGCAGGGCTCTCCATTTTTGCATGAATAGGAACCAGACGTACCAGCTTGCCTATGCTTGGTCAAAGGAAGGCAAGATGATTAAGAAACAGACCATCTCTTGATGGGTTGTGTTGTGCACTAAGATATGCTACGCTTTTGTCAAGATGGAGCCTCCTGAGGGCAGCCTGGCTTATTCCACGGAAGGGCTGCTTCTTGCACTGTCCAGGAGTGTTGTGTTCTGGATGTCTGCTGGGCTAAGTTATGGGCTTTGGTCTTACCTTCAGCAGGCATTATGTCTCTAATTTTGAAGTGCCTAGGGATGGCCATTTTACCAGATCTGTGTTGCAGGGTTTCCAATTTGACCATCACCTCAGACCCTCCTTCTTGGGTCGATCAGAGAAAAAGTTACTTACTTTCGGTAGTCCTCTTTTTTGGTGGATACTCTACCTGTAGATTTCTGACTGATTCTACCTACCTCCCCGTTCACAGTAATGATCATGCAACTGTTCATAATACGTTTCCAAGTTAGTTCTTATACACTGTACCTTTTGGCAAACTTTTCAGCCAAATCTTTGTCTGAAAAAAAAAGATGAGGGACTGACATCAGTGCACTGAGGTGGTGCCTTGAATAACTTCATGACTTAATGTTCGAGATGCTAACCGGAGCAGTGACACCACCCATATGATAGAGAATTTTAGCTGCAGATTCCTTACCTTACAGTATTTCCCAGGTGTCAAACTGGACATTGAAACTTTTGGTGAGCAGTACATCTGCGCTCCGGTAGGTGGTGGTGTTTGACTCTGCGTGGCGTCGTCAGTATCCGTCCTGGAAACTATATGCATGCTGCCTACATAGGTGTCACCCAAGTGAGCTGACGTCCGTTCTCTTCTTTCCGCTCCAGTGCAGAGCCAGAGAAGGGCTACTCCCAGTCACTTTTTGATTGACCTTATTTCGACCTTTTGTCAAAGATTTGTTTAGACTTTGGGGGGGTCAATATGACCCTGGTGGTCCGTGCTAATGTGGCGGTATTACTGCCAACAGGCTGGAGGTACATAGCACCACATTAATATACTACACCGACTGCCATGGCAGTAGCAGCCGCCGGGCCGGAGATAACAATCTCCAGCTTGGCAGCTGCTAATGAACTGCCAGCGGCATTTTGACCCTGCCTACCGAAATGGTTTTCGTGGCATTCGTAGCACCACAAAAACCATGGCGGTAGGCCCTACCAGTGACAAGGAATTCCTTCCCTATCACCAGTAGGAGGCCCACCCCCCAACACTTCCCAGATGCCCCCAACCCTCTCCATCCACGCTCCCCCCTTCCAATCCGCCACCCCCCATACACGCACACTCGCAGACACACACCACACATACACACACACACACACACACTCACTCATACACACACACACTCACTCACACAGGCATAAACACATTCATACATGCATGCATCCATTAATTCTCGCACACATACGTACCACATTCACACTGACACGCAGACACGCATTCACATTTCCATTCATACATGCATTCTCACAGATGCGCACACACACAAACATTACACACACATTTGCATACACGCAAACACTCACAGATTTGTGCACACCCCCCCACACACACAACATCCCCCACCCCCACCCCCTGCCCCTGTCGGACACCCAACTTACCTGCATCCAGAGGGTTTTCCGACAGGGGATGGAACGGGGCTGTGCTACCACCAGCAGCTCCCACCAGCAGAACACCGCCACGCCATATTATTTTTTATAATACGGCTGGCGGCGGTCTACTGGCTTGGCGCTGCTGGTGGTATCAGCGCCACCTAAACACTATCCGCCAGTATGGCCACAGCTGGATTTCCGCACTTCTTGTGGCAGAAATCCGGCTGTGGTCATAATTTGGTGGACGGCTATTAGCCGTGGCAACGGTCTTTTGGCAGCCATCTCCACGGTGGTAGGTGACACTTACCACCAATATCATAATGAGGGCCTTTGTCTTTTAGTGTGCAGTATGGCTACCTGAAAGACAGATTTTAAACCATGCGGTGCCGGTCACCGATAGATGTCCGTGACAGACTCGCATTTGGTTTGTCTCTGGTGTCTTGAGTGAGACCACAACGCCAGGATATATGAGGCTGATGTATTATCCACCATTAGGGAGCGCTTTCTCAAGCTCCTCGCTGTCCAACATCGATTGACTCCATGATGTTCCAGGTCTTGGCCATGAGAAAGGTCTCAATATCATTCGGTTGTCCCCAGCGATCGTGGCCAAGTCGTCATGAAAGGTCAGGGAAGTCCCACAAATAGAAAAAGAAGTTGAAGAGGCTTTGACTTCACCGCACAAATCTTCGGATGAGCCTCGGCGACCAAGCTCTGTCTTGGAGCATGAAGCATATCCGCACCTCCCTGAATTTCCAGTAGCTGGCACAACCCTTGCCCAACATAAAGAGTTTTAGTAGGCCAAGCACCACATTTTTAGGTGGCTGGACCCCTCTAGATCACTATTGGGCACCCACGAGTCCCTATTGGTCTTCCCCCGGTGGATTTGCTCTTGGCGCCAGTTGGTCCCCAAGGATCTGTTGATGGATTCAAAGTGCCTCCCGCTCCAGTGCTGGCACCACCGATGCCCAGCAGTGGCGCCATCCCCATCATCATTCCCAACTACAGTATGAAGCCAGATTTGCGTCATCCATCACTGACCGGTGACAGACTTCCCCATATTAGAGCCAGTGCCTTGTTCATATGACAGGCCTGGATTGGGAGGAGTCTGTGAACCTTTATGGATATCAGACATTGAAAGATCCCAAGGATGACTGATGTAAGGATCCTGTCAGCTGCCAGTGAACTGGACAGCTCCACAGACACTGCCTTAATCTCTCTCCCTACCATGCCTTAGGAGGAGGGTGTCTCAATTGCAGTGGTGGTGCGGAGGGCTACTGAGGTCGTCGACCTTACGCTATGCTCATTGGCAGTTAAGTCAAATGTCTTGAAGAAGGGTTTTCAGCCAGGAAATTGCCCCTTCTGAACCCTTACTCCCATTTAATAAAGTCCTTACGACTGTCCTATGCGGGGCCTAGTCCAAGCCCTGCACAGGGGCTTGTGCATAGGAAAAATGCCTGCCAACATTACCCTGCCCCATGGAACCACAGTTTCCTCACCCAATACCCACCCTGGAGAGCTTGGTGGTCAAGACCTTCACCTCCAAAATCAACCCTTGCGCATTCCCTACCACTCCACCGGATGGGGAATCCAAAAGGCTGCCTTTGGGAAGAGGGTGTGCTATTTTGTTAGCCTAGCACTGCAGTCGGTAAACATCGGGTGCCTCTTGGGTCTATCCTGCCAAACAATCTGGGACTCAGTTGCGCAGCGGGTGACCATGGTCTCAGGGAGGCCTGAGCCATACTCTCTGAAGCAATTGCTGATGGGAGGTATGCAGCCAAGTTCACTATCAGATGTGAACTGGACACGACAGACTCGCTGGGCAGAACAATTGTATCATCATCATTGGCCCTGAGGCACCGCACCTGGTTGAGAACCACTGGCTTTTCTGGTGATGTTCAAGCTTCGCTAATGAACATGCCCTTTGATGGCCATCATTTGTTAGGAGAGAAGGCGGACTCAGGGCTGGAGAAATTTAAGGACAGCAGGGCTGCAGACGGGTCCTTGGGCCTTTTTCATGACCCCATGCCAGTCCTAGTTTTCCTTCCACCCCTTTCCACCAAGGGGATTCCAACTGTGCCTCTACACACCTAGCAACCAGGGCCAACAAATTGCACAGTCTTTTTGTGGCCGAGAATGCAGTTGCCACAGACTACAAGAAACAAGTAGCCAGAAGTCAGACCAGTTCATGCTCCCACCCCTTTCTGGCAGCCAAAGCCGACCATCATAGGCAGCTATTGGGGCTCAGGATACGCCATCACCTGCATCACTGGAGTTCAGTTACATCTGCCCGTTGGGTTTTGCAGCTCATCCAAAGGGGCTACTCTCTCCCCTTTGTGACCACCCCCACATGCCACCTGCGTACAACGAGCTGATGGAGGAATACCCCTCCTTGCCCCATCAGGAAGTGTTCACTCTCTTGGCCAAGGGAGCTATAGAGAAGGCACTGGCATCAAAAGTAGGTCGTGGTTGCTATTCCAACTACTTTCTGGTGCCCAAAAAGGACAGAGAAGTTTGTCCTATTCTAGATCTGAGCCTTCTCAATATCTTCCTGAAAAAGGCAAAATTCAAAGTGCCCACGCTTGCTCAGGTCCTGGCTGGCCTGGGCGCAGGAGACTGGATGGCATCGCTGGATTTGCAGGATGCATATTTTCACTTCCCCCTCCTGCCTGCTCACAGGTGTTACCCACTGATCATGGTCAGACAAGAGCACTTTGTTTGCAGTGCTCCCCCTTTGGCCTTACCAGTGCTCCTCCGGTGTTCACAAAAGTGATGGCGGTGGTCGCAGCTGACTTCAAGAGATTAGGGGTTGCAGTCTTCCTTTACCTCGATAATTCATGGTTGAAAGCGGGCTCCCCCCAGGCAGTCATCTCCCACCTCTAGACTACAGCAAACCTTTTACATTCACTGGGATTCACTATCAGCATGCCAAAGCCACACCTAACTCCACTCTGATGCTCCCTTTCATTGGATCTGTTCTAGACACAGTGTAGTTTCGGGCTTATCTTCCTGAGTGGCAAGTCCAGGTTTTTTAGGATATGCTATCAATGTTTTAGCCTCTAGCCTGGATTTCGGTGAGACTGACTCTGAGGCTGCTGGGCCTTCAGGCCTCCTGCATCCTGCTAGTGACAAGTGTCCATTGGCATATGGGGGCTCTGCAGTAGGACCTGAAGTTCCAGTGAGCGCATAATCTCTCAGGCATGGTCCAGATCTCTGAGGACCCACGAAAAACCTGCATTGATGGCTAACAAACCTTAATTGGGTCAATGACAGACTCCTCTCCCTTCCCCAGTCAGAGGTGACTGTAGTGACAGATGAGTCACTCCTGGGCTGGGGCGGCCATCTGAGAGAGGTGGGGATCAGAGGAATCCGGACTCCACATCAATCTGTTGGAGCTTCAGGTGATCCGATTGGCATTGAGAGCCTTTCTTCCTTCAGTCAGGTGAAGGCTGGTACAGGTGTTCGTAGACAACACCAGGTATTGCAAAAAACAGGACAGGCGGGGTCATGGATCCTCTGTCAAGAAGTTTTGCACCTCTGGACTTGACTGGAACACCGGGGCATATACCTAGTGGTTCAACACTGGGGGCTTTCTGAGTGCCAGAGTAGACTAACTCAGCCGTTGATGCCTAGCTGATCATGAATGATGGCTCCATCCCAAGGTGGGTGCAGGGTATCTTCCAAGACGGGGGAGATTCTTGGTTAGATCTGTTCACCTCTGCCAAGAATGCACGATGTCAGCAGTTTTGTCTACTGGAGTCTCCATGGTGACTCTCGCTCATAGGCACTTTTTGTCTCTAGTGAAGCTCTGCCTCCTGTACGCCTTCCTGACAATACCATTTCTGCTCAAGTTTTCAAGAAGATCAAGAACAACCGAGCCCAAGTCACTCTTGTTGCTCCGGATTGGGCACTGTGAGTCTGGTATACTGAGCTGTTGAGCATGAGCACTGGTCCTCCAATCAGGCTGCCTCTTTGAGAGGATATTCTGTAGAAGCAATAAGGTAGGTTTCTGCACCCGAACCTGAAAAACACTTTGCCTTCATGTGTGGAGATTGAGTAGTGACAGTTGACAACTTTTCACCTACTGTCCGAAGTCTGCAATGTTATGTTGTCAGCCAGGCATTCCTCCACTAAGGCGGTATATTCCTACCATTGGCGCAAGTTCATGGCATGGTTCAAGGATAAACATATTGGCCCTCTATCTGCACCCGTTCTCCAGGATTCTGCTGTAGGCATGTTAAAAAGTTACCTTTCTGCCATTTCAGCAGTTTTGTGGTTGCTAGATTAGCCATCCCTTTTTTAATATCCTATTGTACATAGGTACCTGAATGTTCCCACCAACAACTTTCACTATACTACAGCGGGACCTCACCATAGTTCTCACAAATCTAATGTGTTCCCCCTTTGAGCCTGTACACGTCTAAACAAATGTCCACTAAGGCTTCTTACAGTAAAAATGTCCTTCCTAGGGCCAAAAACGTCTGCCTTCTGGGTCAGTGAGTGACAAGCACTGTCAGTACATCCTCCATACATGAATATCTACCGAGAAAAGCCAGCCCTTTGGACTTATGCATCCTTTTTTACCGAAGGTGGTACCTCCCTTTCATGTAAGTCAGGCCATAACTCTTCCTACCTTTTGCACTCCACCTCCCCCCTCTAACAAAGAGGAGACACTTCATCGATTGGACCCAAAAAGAGTGGTGTTATATCTTGCCTGCACAAAAGAGTTGTGAATGGATGAACAACTCTTCGTGGGGTATGTTGAAGCAAAGAAAGGGAAGGCAGTGCAGGAACAGAACATCTCACAAGGCATAGTGCTAGGCATCAAGATAAGCTGCACATTGGCCAAAAAGGAACCTCCTGAAGGCTTCTGAGTTCATTTTATCAGAGCCAAGGCTGTGACCATTGCGTTAGCACGTGGAGTTCCTGTCGTGGATATCTGTCAGACATCAACATGGGCTTTTATGAAGCACTACTGCTTGGACAGTCAGGTCTAGCATGACAGTCACTTTGCCCATTCGGTCCTATAGGGCTTCTTAGTCTGATCCTTATCACAGCCCCATCTGCAGAGAGGTATTGCTTAGGTATCTATTCTAAGGTATAGAATCTGCAGCTAGAAATCTGTATCAGATGAACAAGTTACTTAATTTCGGTAACGTGTCATCTGGTAGAGATTCTAGACACAGATTCTTTACTAACCCACCCATCATTTGTGAATGGATTTTAAACTACAGGGTTGTCTCCTTTTTCAAGGGCCCTGGCTTAGCCAGAAGTGACTCACAGCTTCTGGTTAAAGTCGCAAAAAAGAAACTGACATCAGTACACCTCATTTTTTGCATGGCCAATGACACCACGTGGAGGCGAACCATGGTGCCTACCAGTGCGCAGGGGTACTGCTCACCAAATGTTTCTGGATCCAGTTTGACACCACAGGAATATTCCAAGGTAAGGAAACTGCATCGAGATAATCTGTACCAGACAAGGCATTACCGAACGCAAGTAACTTGTTCACGAGGGTGGGAGAGCTATTCCACTGTTTCTGAAACCAGGCTGGCACCTGGAGAAAATTCAAGAGTGGGAAATCTGCAGGTAGCTAGAGTATCCACTAGAAAGACTGTTCCTGAAATGTAAGTAATTTATTCTCTTGGCATGTCTTAAGGTTGAATGTCTGCAAGGACTCAATCTTCATGGTCCTGAGATAGGTAAATTGAATGCCAATAAATATGGAAATATTAAAACTTGATATTTACAGCGCGTAGAAACAGCAGAAGTGTGGTCTGAAGTGCTATGTTTAAATTAGTTATTGTTACTAATAGGGCAGGAAGAGCGCGTGGAAAATTGGTCTCAATCCCCATTCTCTTATTGCTCTCATTAATTTCGTGCCTCCAGAATGGTGATGTTCAGAGCTTGGCTTTGTTTCTATCAGTCGCATTTCAAATTTTGAAAAATGAAAAGTGTGTGGAGTTTTTTATGGACTGGAATTAGGTTATTTCATAATCCGAGTGAAAGACAGCTGGCATGTAGCACGGTAATAACCTCGGCGGTGGGCACTGGTTGCTGCGCGCCCGATGCATCTGGTGTTATTATTTTATTTTGGTTAAAAACAGTTTTGTACATGGATGACTGAATTCATATCACCCAGGTACGCTCTAGACGATGCCAGGAATGGCCCTGTTCCAGAGAAGGGAGCAGTTTGGCTGCTGCGTTGTTTTTGCCACCCTAGTGCTGAGGCGGAAGTGAAGGTGGTGACCTCCTATTTTCTTTAGCATTAAGAAGATATCATCGTGCACATTAGGCCCCTACATTGTTTTAGCAGAGAACAGAAACTTGTCGGTGCTTTCCAAATATATGGTTTATCCAAGTCTTCGTGACTTCAGTGCAACACAGAAATACTGCTTACATTTTTCCTCCATTACTTTTAATGAATACAGGACAGTACTTGGAGGCTAATCAATAACACGTTAAATATGCACTTTATAATTGCGTGCAGTTTTAGCGCTGCATGCAGGCAGCTGAACCCGATACATATGCAGAAAAATGCCAGCATCTGTTTGGCGGCACAGTTTGAACTGATGCATAATTTACAAGCCCTGGTCTTGATTAAACTCGCTTTTCAATGTTTTCATCGACAGTGGCTATACCTTGCACCAAATCATATTTGCGTTCACCCTTCTACTATTTCTTGACTTCTGACCTCAGATATTCTTTAACAAAGTATTTCCATCGAAGGAAAAAACAACAAGATATCAGATACCCACAGTTCAGTCGGTGGAATGGTGGCTAAATGAACATGTGCTCAAATATGTCATTTGTTTCTTTGTTTGAGATCAAATTTGCAGCCTCAGCTGAAACAGTAGCTTGTAATTTGGAAATTGATCTCATATTTTCAGTCGCGGGTGAAATGTGCAGTGAAGTCTGGGATAGCTGGACAACGTCGTGCACGACAGGAGGGGAACACACTAGTGCTTTTATATAGCGCTGTACAGAACATGTACGCTTATGGGGTAAACGAAATGTATAAACACCATCAGTTCAGTGACAGAGACCTTGTAAAACATTTGTGTTACGAAGTTGTTTTTTTCGCCGTACTTTCAATCATCTGATTTAACTCTTGTTTTATTTTCATCTTTTGCAGGACGTGCCAGGCAGCGGATCTCTAAAAGTGGTTCACTTTGGTCTGGTCTAAACAATGTGATAATGGTGCAGCACGTGGCTGGCATTCAAGCATTGCTCCTGGTGCGAAAGAAATCAACACATAAACACTATTTTTTGTAATGACTGTCAACTTTATAAACTGCATCGTGAATCCCGTTGCTTTGGCGTCTTAACTGGCATTAAAAAACCTTCTGCAGCAGAATACAACGTTGTAAATTGCCAGGGATGTTTGTGTTTTTTTTATGTACATATACTTGAAAACAGCAGGCGTTCATCTGAAATAAACAAGACGCTGTTTTAGTTCAACTGGAAAATCTGAGTCACCTTTCATATTTTTAATGTTTGATCCTGCTCAGCGAAGCATGCCTCAATGCCTTACATAACAGAGTGCCTCTCGCACTGCGCTTGTCAACAGAAAGGGTGTATTCTTGCCAGGCAGGGTGCTCCTGGCATGTCTGGAGAGGGGCCATCCCCAGCTCTTAACCAGCACACAGAGTTGCCCTCAGCCCTCCACTTTGTGTAATATTTCTCCGTCATGGGCTGTAATGTAGATTTTCCTAGTACATTATGACGGAAAGTCTTAATTTTATTAAAGATACGGAGGCGAGTATTATGCTTCTCTTACTTGCTTTAATTTCAACAGCAGCAGTCAAGAAAACCACAACTCCCAATAGGCTTAGAACAACAAAAGCCAATGGGAGCGAAAAACGTAAAAACAGATGCACCAATCACAATCCTGACAGCTAACATACGTCACACTTGACTGCGACCAGCCCTCTTTCTTGATGCGAGAAGGCTAGGAGTTACGAGAAAATAATGGAAAAATGGCAAAAATTATAGCAATAGCTAAAGTCAGAGAACAAAAGTCCTGGATCAATGCTAGGCAAAACCGTATCGAAGCAGGAATCCGGAGAGGAGAAGAAGGAATGCTTTGGAAAGAAACTGGACATCCAGTCCATGTGATGGCATCCGACCAATAGCTCCGTTGATCAGGTAGAGGCTTGAGCTGGAGTGGAAGTAGCTGCAAGGGAGGGAAGAAACAAGACAAATCAGCAAAAATCTCCTTGTTGAGGCGGGATAATACTCGCCTCCGTATCTTTAATAAAATTAAGACTTTCCGTCATAATGTACTAGGAAAATCTACATTTTATGGCAAGAACGGAGGCTCATATTATGCTATTTTTAAAGCATATTAACCACTATTGAAGTAGCCGTGTGCACTGGTTTACAATAAAATGTCCTAAATACATTATCATTGGACCAATCAGCCGATCTCAGAATGTCCTCTAGCCTGGATCCAACCCAGAAGGCCTTGGAAGCAATAGCACCCCTGACTGAGTGAGCTCCAAATATGGAAGTATCAATACCCGCCAGGGACATAACCCAACGAACCCATCTGGCTAGAGTCGCAGCCGTCACCGGATTATGTGGTTTTTGGAAGGAGATTAGTAGTTGGGAAATCGAGGACTTTCTGAGATTGGCTGTCCGTTCTTCATAACATTTGAGACATTGCCCCACACAGAGCTTAGGTTGATCCGGAAAATATGGATAAAAAACTGTACGTAAATTGGTTTTTGTGTGCTTATTAATGGAAAATAATACCCCTGTGGGGGCAAATTGCCGAGAGGTAACGTCTAATGCTCTAACGTCAGATAAACGCTTAATAGAGACTAAGCAAAGCAACATAGTAAGTTTCGCTGAAAGCATTTTCAAAGACAAATCAGCATTGTCCTGCCAGGAAAGGAACAAATTCAAAACCAAATTGACATCCCATAACTTTGAATATTTAGGTAATGGAGGAACTGAAAATCTTACTCCCTTCAACAGGCAACAGAGTAGGGGGTGTTCTCCTACCGGTTTGCCATTGACATGTTCGTGATGCATGGAAATAGCAGACCTATATAAATTAATTGTTCTATAAGACTTACCTGCGCTAGCTTGTGCCGCCAGAAAATTAATTACATAATTTATATCTGCTGAAAGGGGATTGAGGTCCCTTCCCATACACCAGCTAGACCAAAGGGACCAGGCGGAAGCATATGCCTTCCTGGTACCGGGGGCCCATGCCTTATTGATGAAGTCAGAAGCTTCTTCCGAAATTGGAATGGTAGATGAGGTATGCCTGATACCTTCCAAGCTGATAGGGTGAGCGTATTGCTGAGCACCAAGGGATGGGGATTTCCCAAGGGATCTAGCAGAAGGGATGGAAAAGAGGGTAGTAGAGAGGGACAATCGATCGCCAATTCTAGAAGGGGGGGAAAACAGATATGGGATTGCCAAAAGGGTACTACGAGAACCAGCGTTGCTCTCTGGCGCCTGACTTGGGCCAGGACTCTGGTAATCATAATAAAAGGAGGAAAGGCGTAATTGGTCGGTTGGGACCAGTCCTGAAGGAAAGCATCTGAAGCCAACGCTGAAGGATCCGGATGCCAACTGAAGAAGAGAGGAAGTTGGGCGTTGAGGCGGGAGGCAAACAGGTCTATATGAAAGGGACCCCACTTGTGGAGGATAGATTGAAACGTTGAGGGGTGAAGTTTCCAATCGCTGTAGTCCCTGAGGAAGCGGGAATGCCAGTCCGCTGTCTGGTTGAGGGAGCCGGGAAGATATTCCGCAGTGAGCGAAATCTGGTTGCTCAAACAATATTCCCACAGGCTCTTTGCCAAGTCCGCCAACGGCTTCGATCTGGTTTCTCCCAGATGGTTTATGTATCGGACAGCCGAAACATTGTCCATACGGAGGAGGATGGTACACTGAACCCTGCCTTTTGCCAGACTCTTTATCGCAAAGGAACCTGCAAGCATCTCTAAATAATTGATGTGCAATCTGGACTCCCGTAACGACCATGTACCGCCAGTCGAGATTGGTCCACAGCGGGCGCCCCAGCCCGTCAGGCTTGCATCGGATTCTAACACAAGATCTGGGGCTGATGGAAAGATAGTTCTGCCATTCCAGGCATCTAAATGGTCTATCCACCATTGGAGTTCGAGGCGGGATTCTTGATCCATAAAGACCATGTCTGAATAAGCTAGGCCTTTCCTGAGATGACGGATTTTTAGTCTTTGAAGGGCACGATTATGTAATGGGCCGGGAAATATGGCTTGAATTGAAGATGATAAGAGGCCCACTACCCTGGCTAGAGATCTTAGGGAAATTTGAGTTTTCCGGAGCGTTCTCCGAATTTCTGACTTGATGGAGTTCACTTGTTGAAGAGGAAGATGTAGAGTAGAGGAAGAGGAATCTATTTGAAGCCCAAGAATTGAATTCTTTGGGAAGGAATCATGCTTGATTTCTCTTCGTTCACTAGAAAACCTAGTTGGGAGAGAAGAGAACAAGTTAGCTCTAGGTGAGAAAGAAGCGTCTCGCGATTCTGATGTAAGATAAGAATATCGTCGAGATAAATCAGCAGCCTGATGCCCAAAGATCTGAGATGTGTTGTTACTGGTTTCATCAGCTTTGTGAAGCACCAGGGTGCTGATGACAGACCGAACGGCAGGGAAGAAAACTGGTATGTCAAACTGAGCCACTGAAACTGAAGGTATTTGCGGTGATCTTTGTGAATGGGAACTGAGAGGTATGCATCCTGCAGATCTAATCGGACCATGAAATCGAGCGGGAGGAGAATATCCCTTAAGTGAAGAATTGTCTCCATCTTGAAATGTCGGTAAACGACAAACTGATTGAAATACTTTAGATTTATGACTGGTCTGAATTTTTTGTTTTTCTTCTGAACTAGGAATAACGAACTGAGGAAACCTGAGGGATCTGGAGTTGAGATTTGGATGGCGTTTTTGGAAAGGAGAGACTTTACCTCTTCTGAAATAAGAAGAGACATTTCCGCCGAGAAAATTGGCTGAGGAGGGAAATAAACTTGGAGAGGTTGTGCATAGAATTCTATTTGGTATCCCTGAATAGTATTTAGAACCTATGGATCGGAAGTTAAAGAGCGCCATTTTTGAAGGAAAGAACTGAGTCTGCCCCCAACTGGAGGAGGACCAGAGGAAAGGCTTACCTTGGGTTTTGGTGGATCTGAATCCCCGCTGTCCACGGCCCCTGTAGCCTCTGCCTCTCTGAGGGTAGAACTGGGGCTTGTATGATTGGTATCCGTAATTGGAATACGCGAAAGAGGAGCCTCTGAATCCTTGCGGATGAGAGAAACGGCCGGTAGAGCGGCTCCTGCCTGTACCGTCCCTGGTGAAAACCCGTTGTTTAAAAACTTTTTTGATATTCTGCTGAGCTTTATCAATAGAGGAAAAAGTTGCCACAAACTTTCCTAAATCCTTGATAAACGAGTCCCCGAAGAGACGGCCTTCCGCTTTGACTCCAGGATCCATGGACGCCAAATTAGAAAGTTTGGGATCTAACTTAAGTAGCAATCCCTTACATCTTTCATGCGTGATGGCTGCGTTCGCGTTACCCAACAAACAGAAAGCTCTCTGAGTCCAGAGGGAAAGTTCTGAAGGGTCAATATCCACATTGTCTGTTTTGGCTGATTCTGCCAAATCCAAAATACGAGCCAGAGGCCCCACCAAATCCAGGAGTTTATCCTGGCAGTTCGACCAGGCTTTATCTACCCCTTTACGGGGGTCCTTGCCAAATTTTGAAAAGAACGTCAAAAGTGATTCGTCAATCACTGGAGTGGTAGTGATATTGGAAGAGAGAGAGGGTCTGGGGCATTCAGACCTTAGCTTAGCTCTTGTCTGTTTATCCAGGGGAAGCCTTAACCTGGAAGCTATGTATTGTCCAACGTGATCCGCAGGAGACCACTCAGTAGAGTTAGGATGGTGGAGGTAAGAGGGATCGAACATGGGGTTACCTTCAGAGTCTAAGATAATTTTTGCAGAAAAAGGGGTAGAAATCTCAAGCTTAGTCTTTTTAGGGGAAGAAACCTGTGAGAGCGAGCCCCATACGTCAGAATCATCATCATCCTCATCAATATCCCCGATGTCCTCATCGGTATCAGAAATATGAGTGATTACCACTTGTTTTGGCGCTGGAACAGTATTCTTTACTTTAAACTTACGCTTACCGGAAGCGTTAGCAATATTCCCCTCCTTTGAAGGAGGCCTGGGAGGCATATCATCCTCAGTCCGGGGTGAAGAGACTTCACCAATCAAAGCGCCATCTTTTTGTTTTACCAAATCCTTATTTTTTCTCTTTCTGCTATCCCCCGCAGACTGGGCCAAAAAGGATTGGAAAACCATGTTTTGTACCGAGCTTTCAAAGTTCTTTGTCATTTTACTCATGGAGGCCGACACAGCCTTAGTCACAGCCTCGTTAATAAAGGCTCCAATATCATTACTGGTGGAAAATTCAGAAAAGGGGGTTTGCCCTTCCATATTATAGAGGAAAAACCAGGATAGCAAGGGTTAAATATGAGCAAAGCTGAAGGAGAGGATAGAACATGCCCAAAAGGCGTGGCCCAGCAAGAAACCCGAGAGGAGAGAGAGAACCGGAACTCCCCCGTTCACTCGCGAGGTCCGGCACGAAGAATGGCAAGCCGGCACCAAAAACGGAGGATTATTAGCCTGGAGCGGTAAGAAATAAAGGCCGAACCGCGTTGTGGAGCGGAGGCTCTTCAAGTGAAGAGCGCGTCCGATAGAACGTTGAGGCAGGAACACTGCCTCAGACGCGCTCGAGCGCGTCGTGCCAAACCGGGCTCTGGACCGGAATGAAGCCTCGCGCGCTGCGCGCAGTGAAACACCAAAATTTCAACTACCGATACGAGCACAACTACAAGCCATTCAATACATATAAACCAGAGGTACAGTAAACATGCATTAAAAATAAATATGTAGCAGTGAAAAATAACGTTACTTATCTTGACTGCGAGCAGCAAGAAAGAGGGCTGGTCGCAGTCAAGTCTGACGTATGTTAGCTGTCAGGATTGTGATTGGTGCATCTGTTTTTACGTTTTTCGCTCCCATTGGCTTTTGTTGTTCTAAGCCTATTGGGAGTTGTGGTTTTCTTGACTGCTGCTGTTGAAATTAAAGCAAGTAAGAGAAGCATAATATGAGCCTCCGTTCTTGCCATAAAATTGTATTTCATGGGCCAAGTTATTTAGGACTTATTAAAAGAGTTAGATGTGGTGTCAGATTGAAGAACAGTCGGCCGCATGTTCGAGACAGAAGGCCCGAGGTGTGGATCAGGAGCAGGGTTAAGGGTAGTTGGGCATTGAGGTGGCCATAGTCGCAACATCAAGGGTGGCGATTCACTAAAATGCCAGGGTGAGCAGCAGTAACTTTCCACACACAGCATTAATGATAGGGCTTACACCTTGTTCCACAAGCTCATCCTCTGTCTCCTACTTGCTGCTAAATCGGCAGAGTGGAATCTACAGGACAAGAAAGGGGTTCGAGGACCCGGTTTACTTTATGCCCACGCTGCAGCATTCATGGCATCTGAGATCCTTGGTAGCAAGGACACTGCTAGGCTTAGCCAAGGAATACCAAGGGCAAGGGACTGCTTCCCCTGGCAAGCTCGTAAACGATAACCATGTGTGGCACTAGTGCATTTTAGGAGTAAATGATAATTTTTTCCCTCTTTTTTCTGGTATAAAACCTATCTTGACATTACACTTCTAAACGTTAAGCTCCAATGGGGTTACCCTGTACCCTCGCTGCCTGGGTATCGTTTAGTACATAAGCACAAATGGGTCTGTGGGAGCACATTTAATACACATAACATTTATGTAGTTAATGGATCTGAGGAAATAAATTCCCAAGGGGAAATAAAGAAATGAACGAGAAAAACAAAACAAACTTGGGTCTGTATAACTCAGTGCATCTCATATTTAAATGAATATACTTTGACAAAAGAGATAGGGACCTTGGAAAGAAAATACTTGATAATAAATCACTAATAAATGCTAAGAACGCACTTGACAGGCTTTAGAAAACTGTAACAGTTTTCAGTACTAGTTCGACTCAGTCTAGAAAAGTGGACAAATTAGCTAAGGACATTAGATTTTATGACAAAAAAAGTGACACAGCCTTACTGACAAGACGAGTACTACAAACAGGATATGCTAACAGAGGCAGGATAACCCAGAAGAAATACACCATTTTATGGGATTCATCTGGAGCTTGTGGATCTGATAGTGAACAATCAGGGACAAGTGTGAGAGCAGAGGACCAGGGCCAGGATTACCAAGATCCACAGGCAGATATTTTATTTTTTAGGATACAGTAGACTGATGCCTCACAGGGTGAGAGGGCAGGACCAGGGTTAGAACTGAGGGAGGAGTTATGTCCCGGGGTGGAACTGAGGGAGAGGCTGAGGTCGGAGATCACTGCGTTTTTACCCTCAAAAGAGCCACGGGGAAATACAGACGAGACAACAACATTACAAGTGGTAATATGTGGGTCTCAGGTTGAGAGTGAGAATCCTATTATTAATTTTTCTGAAATCTTATCCACAGTTCTTTCGTTGGTACGAAACACAATTCCCAACTCATTTAATATTAAGATGTAATTACATCAAATTTTCAGGAAAGTGAGGTTAAGGCGTTATTTTAATAAGATCACCATCCAAGATAAGAAAGAAGACACAGAACTTAGGACACCCTCCACATTTACACCCCATTCACATTTCATGTCCTACAAAGTGTTGGCTTTTGGACAAGTTGTTGTCCTTCGTGTCATGCAGCTCCTTAGCAAAATGGAATATGTACCAGCAAAGAGGAGGACACAAGCTTGAATTCAATTAAAAAGTACACCTATTTTGTAATTAGGACTGCTGAAGGGTGGGGTTATTGTGGCACAAAATGTGGAAGATCACAAGAAGGAAATTCTATCACAATTGGGGTCTCAAAAACCTAGGGGAGACCTGACGAGTGAAGTGATGGAACTGATTATACAATTGACTCAACAGATTTTTATGAAGGTTACCTGAGTGAACTGGTTTTTGACTTCTTTAAGAACACCGGCTTATATCCACCATTTACACCCTCCTCAGAATACATATGAAAGTGGAAAAACAACCTAGTAACCAATTGTGTCGGGTGTGGTTCCATTTAAAGCCCCTACGCAAATACATTTACCTATTTTTGAAACCATGAGTCTGTACCACTAGGACATACATCAGGGATACAATGTATGTGATCTGAGTAATAGAGAACCATGCATTTTTGCTATCAAATCAACTTCTCGTCACCACAGACATTAACTCATTATATACTAACATCCCACAAGGGGCTGCTTTAGAAGTAATTAGAAAAGTTCTAGAATGGAGAGAAAAGCCCTCTCAGTTTCCCACTGAATTCTAGTGGAATTACTGAACACAGCTATGACAAAAATGTGTTTCAAGGAGATTATTGGCAAATCTTTTCGTGATTATGAATGCAATCACATCTACTCAGACAGAAACTCTTTTCTGGAAAATATTACCTTATGGAGAAAGTATATAGATGGCTTGGTTGGGTGGCGAGTTGAGCCCTGATAATTTTTCTGAGTGTTGAAACAATTGGTCTACTGATATAAAATTCACCTTATCCCAAAGTAGATAAATCGAATTTTCGGACATCACCAGAAACGTAGAAAATGGGAAACTGTATAGTACTCTATTCCATAAACAACTGAATGGAATACCTTGTTGAGATGCACTAGTCACCACCCAAGGAGCTTGCATGACAATCTTCCCTGTTCCTGATGAGTACAAGAGATTGTTTCTGTAGGATGTAGGTTTCTGTAGGATAGATTATTTTAGTGAGTCTGATGTCTTGATTATAGACTACGTGAGTGAGGTAATGCCAAAGGACTGTTAAGGCATTCCCGCAAAAAGGGCGTGGTTCTTCCCACAAGACACTTTGTTAGAGCCTAAGAACAGAGTAGAAAACCCTGAAGAAGTGATGATATACACAACAAATTGTTTGTACCCGCAGTAATGATATAAGGAGAATTATCAACATGCTTTTGGATCTGGTCTCAGATTAACTGAATATACATGACAAACCATTATTTGCATTTAAGAAAGGTAGAAGCGTAAGCGACCATGTTGTCAGTGCCTTGCCTCCCCTACTGGGTTATCTTATATGTAAGGCAAATGATTAAACTATAGAGACAAAAGAGTTCACACATAATGAGAAGTATACCCTTAGGAACCAGACCAACTGCAATAGCACTGGTGTGATTTATGTGGTAAAATGCACACTTGATTAGGCTTACATCGGTCAGATACGCCAGAAAGTTAAAGCTAGGATTCTGCAGCATCGTAGCAGAATGCAATGCAAAATACAAGGGTCCCCACTTCATCAAGTAGGGCCACCCAGTGGATAGTCTTTGGTGGTTTCTTGTTGAGGAAGTCATTAGTAAACCCAGAGGTGGTGATTTGAATAATGCCTTGAACATGAGAGAATGTAAGTGGATACACTTGCTAGAGCCTGTTAACAAGGGACTCCATGAATTTGAAGACATTACCAAACAGGTGGCTGATTTTATCAAAGGCTGAATTTGATTGTATTCTTCACTGTTATTCTGTGACTTGCGATGTGTGATATTTGACAGCGCCTTCTAGCTGAAGATTCCTTACCTTTGAATTTCCCCAGGCGTCTGACTGGATCCGGAAACTTCGATCAATACCCCTGCGCGCACCATCGGGTGACACAGTTCAGTTCTGTCTGGCATCAGCAGTGCCGTTGGCACCAGATGTGACATCGCGGTCACCTGTATAGACGCCACCCAGGCACGCGGAAGCCAGTTAATTTCTTTCCTCACCAGTTAGTGCAGATTCAGAGAGAGCTACCTCTCTGTTGCTCTTTGACAGGCCTTTTTTCTACGTTTTCTCAAGGTTTTTTCTTGGTGGTATGTCTCGGATGTCATCCAGAAAGGCACGGTTCAGACTGTGTAGGCCCTATCATTGTCCCATGTCGGTTACAGATCCTCACCTCATCTGCCTGTGGTGTCTCGAGCTCAACCATGACTCGAAGTCATGCTCAGACAGCTGGGCCTTGGTGCCGAAAGCTTTGAGGGAGAGGTCCCTAAAGCTGCTTGAGGCCCGGCAGTCGACGATACTGGTATGCGTGACTCCTTCGAGATCTCGATCCCGGTCGAGAAGGAGGTCGCGGGACCACTTCAGGTACCCCAAGTCATCTCCATCACACTCAAGGTCCTCAGGACACTCGGGGAAGAGGCACAAAAAGGACTTTGACTTCATCTTGTCTGTCGGTCAATGCAACAAGCGAGGAACATTGGTTTTCCAGTCACTGTTCTGCGGAGCCGTTGCCCAGCTCGACTCCATGCCTCCCCCAATTTCCGGGAGTCGAAGAGTCACCTGCTCAGGTAAAGTAATTTTATGACACCTTGTGCCGGGTATGTGAGTGGACTGACCCCTCTGGTGCACCTTTGGGCCCTGCAGGGTCAGAGGAGGCCCTATCGGGTTCTCTGCCAGTGGCTTCAGGCTTGGCTCCGATGGGGTCTCATGGATCCAAATCTGGATCTGTACCAGTGGCAGTTGAACCCAGGCAACCTTCTCCGGCGCCATGCTCCCAGTGCCACTGGCACCCACTGGCAGCGCCAACCCCATTCTGATTCCGGACGATCCAGAGCTGGAATGGCATCCACAGGTGCCAGATCATTGCCTGAGCCTTGTTTTTCACAGCCAGGCATGGGAGAAGATTGGGAAGGGACACTGGACCCTTTAGAACACTAGTTAGAAAGATCTTTGGACTGGTATGAGGAGCTAGGAGAGACAAGTGGACTGGACACCTGTCCAGATTCTGGCTTGCTCTCTCCCCCAACAGTGGCTAAGGAGGAGGGAGCTTCCTATGCAATGGTGGTGCATAGAGCAGCAGAGGTCCTTGCCCTAGAACTGCCCTCAGTGACTGTCAGAATAAACATCTTGACTGAAGTTCTTCAGTCTGGGGCTTCCAATTCCAAGCCCTTCCTGCCCTTTCACAAGGCACTTACTGACATTCAGCTGTGAACTTGTTTCAAGCCCAGCACAGGGGCTCCTGTAAATACGACGATTGCCTGCCGCAATCCCCCTGCACCAGGTGACCCTAGTTTCCTCAGTCAACACCCCACTCCTGAGAGCCTGGTAGTCCAGCCCTCAACTTCCCATGGCATATTCCCTTCCGCTCTCCCAGAGAGGGTATCCAAGAGGTTGGACCATCTTCAGAAGATAATTTTTTCTTCCACCAGCCTGGCACTGAGGTCCATGAACACCTCATGCTTATTGGCCTGTTTCTCGCACACCATATGGGATACGGTTGTGCAAGTGCTGCGTCAGGTCACGGAGGAGGCCCGGGCCATACTCTCCCAAGCTGTAAAAGACAGGAGGGCTGCAGCGAAGTTCACCAGTTAGTGTGGCCTGAATATGACTGACTCGCTGGGCCGAGTGGTTGTACCGACAGTGGCTTTATGGCGCCACACCTAGCTGAGAACATCTGGATATGCCCTTCAATGGCACTCGCTTGTTTGGCGAGAAGGCAGACATGGTGTTGAAGTGCTTTAAGTACTCTCAGGCTTTGGCCAAGTCCTTGGGCCTCTTGGCGACCACCAGTCCACCCTCTGCCTTTCATGGATACAGAAGGGGTGTGGCACTGTGCCAGCCCTATGTCAGCCACCATTCTGCACAACCACCCCAGGCTATGCGAGGACATCGGTGCGTGCCTTTACACCTAGAGGGCCTGGAAGCCAGAAGTCACCTGCCACACAGCCCCCTAGCCCTCCTAGTTTGATTCTGCAGGACCATGGTTGCCCAGTTGGAGGGAGAATACAACACCATCGCCTCCACTGGCGGCCTATTACATCGGGCGCAGGGGTACTGCAAATCAATCCGAGGGGCTACGCCCTTCCCTTCCAATCTTTTCCTCCACCAATACCACCAAAACCTGAACGGCTGGCAGAGGATCATTTGACCTTACTCCCGAGAGGAAGTTACAGCCATCTTGGCCAAGAGAGCTGTAGGAAGGGTCCTTGTATCAAAAGTAGGCAGTGGTTGTTATCCCTGCTAGTTTCTGATACCCAAAAAGAACAAGAGTCTTTGCCCTATTCTAGATCTGCGGACTGTAAATCTCCCTCAAAAAGGAGAAATTCAAGATGCTCACATTAGCTCCGGTCTGCCCTAGACGAAGGAGACTGGAGGGTAGAGTTGGAGTTGCAAGATGTGTACTTTCACATCCCTATCTTGTCTTCCCCAGATGTTACCTGCGGTTCAAGGTAGGCCACAAGCACTTTCAGTGTACTGTGCTCCCCTTTGGCCTTACCAGCCGCCTCTTGGGTGTTTACCAAAGTGATGGCGGTGGTCGCAGCTCATATGCACAGTTTCAGTCTTCCCCCTACTCGACGACTGGCTGTTGAAGGCGGGCTCACTCCAGGCTGTCGTCTATCACCTCCAGACTACAACGAGCATTCGCTGGGGTTCACTATAAGCCTGCCAAAGTCACTCTTGACTCCCTCTCAGATGCTCCCTTTCATTGGAGCTGTTCTGGACACAGTTCAGCTTATGTTTATCCTCCTGAGCAGCAAGTCTGGTATATTGAGGTTATGATTTTCGGTTTCGGACTCTCCTGGATTTCGATTAAAATGACTCGGAGGCTGCTGGGCCTCGTGGCCTCATGCACCCTGCTGGTAAATCCTGCCAGATGGCATATGCAGGCTCTGCAGTGGGATCTGAAGTTAAAGTGGGAGCAGCATCAGGGAAATCTCTCAGGCACGGTCCAGACCTCAGAGGGAACTGTGAAAGACCTGCAGTGGTGGGTTACGAGCCGTGATTGGGTTAAAGGCAGACTCTTCTCCCTTTCCCAATTAGATCTCACAGTAGTGACTGACGCCTCACTCCTGGGATGGGGTGGCCGTCTGGGAGAGGTGGAGATCACAGGACTCTGGTCAGCCACGGAATCTGGACTGTTAACTTGCTGGAGCTTCAGTCGATCCAGATAGCACAGAAAGCATTTCTTCCCTCTGTCAAGGGGAAGTTAGTGCAGGTATTCACGGACGCCACCACTGCAATCCGGTACTGCAACAAGCAGGATGGTGTGGGGTTATGGACCCTTTGTGAAGAGTTCCTGCATCTCTGGACATGGTTCGAACAGCAGGGTATTCCTCTGGTGGTTTAACACCTGGCAGGTTCTCTAAACGCCATGGTGGTCAAACTCAGCCATCGATGCGTAGCGGATCATGAGTGGTGTCTCCCTCCGTAGGTGGCGCAAGGACTCTTTCAGCAGAGGGGAGAGCCTTGGTTAGATCTGTTTGCCTCCCTAGAGAACACGCAATGTCAGCAGTATTGCATGTTGGACTTTCCAAGGCGGCACTCGCTCCGTGAAGCTTTGGCACAAGTGGAGTTCAGGCCTCCGGTACGCCTTTCCGCCCATAGTACTTCGGCCCAGAGTTCTTAAGATGGTCAAGAATGACGGGGCCCAAGTAATTCTTGTGGCTCCAGACTGGGCAAAGAGAGTCTGGTATCCTGAGCTACCTTCTGCCCCTTGCATGGCCACACAAGGGATCTTCAGCTGTGTCCATACCCTCCCAGCCACCACAGCCAACAGGCTTCCCAGCCATTTTGAGGTTGAGGACACGGGTCCCACAGACCATGTGAGAAAGGTAGCAAGAGGACAGTCCACCATCCACCTATGAGCAGCACCCTCCAACCCCCTTTTGTTGCGTCTGACCGTTACAGGCACCAAGTGAGGGGCAGGATACACCATCAACTGCACCATTGGCAGTCAGTAATATCGGACTGTTGGGCTTTGTAAATTGTCCAAAGGAGATACTCCCTCTCCTTTGTAACTACCCCTCCACCCATGACACCCACTTACAACAGGCTGACAGAGGCCTATCTGTCCTTGCTCTGACCAGGAAGTAGTGGCTCTCTTGGCCAGGAGAGCCAAAGAGAGGGTACCGACAACACAAGTAGCTATTTCCACTACTTCCTTGTGCCAAAGAAGGATGGAGGCCTTTGTCCAAGTCTAGACCTGCACCTTCTTAATCTCTTCCTGAAAAAGGAAAAGTTCAAGATGCTTGAACAAGTTTTCTCTGCCCTAGACCTGAGAGGCTGGATGGTAGCGTTGTACTTGGAGGATGCATGTTTCCATAACCCCGTCCTATGTGCCCACATACTTTACCTGTGGTTCACAATGGACAAGAGCATTTCCAGTTTGCCATGTTTCCGTTCAGCCTTACCAGCGCTCTTCGAGTTTTCATGAAAGTGATGGTGGTGGTTGCAACTCATCTGAGGTCAGGGGTTCCATCTTTCCCTACCTCGACAACTGGCTGTTGAAGAGAGGCTTGCCCCAGTCAGTCATTTCCCTCCTCCAGTCTATGGCGAACCTTCTGCACTTGCTCGTGTTGACTATCAACATGCCGAAGTCACACCTGACTGCGTCTCACACATTCCCTTTCATCTGAGCTGTTCTGGACACAATGCAGTTTCGGGGCTGTCCCAAGCGGTGAGTCTGGGATATTCAGGCTCTGATACTGATGTTTCAGCCTCTACTCTCGATTTCGGTGAGACGGACTGAGGTTGTTGGGCCTCATGGCCTCCTGCATCCTGCTTGTTACTTGGACCTGAGGTCCTGAGTGGAAGCAGAATCAAGGGAATCTCTCTGACATGTTCAGATATCGGAGGGAACTGCAAACTTTCTGCAGTGGGTGCTGATGAACTACGATTGGGTCAGTGGCATACCTCTTTCCCTGAAAACTATAGACTGGTTGGACACATTACATGATAAAGAGCTACATGTAGATTTATCTAGAGGAGACTATTCTTTAAAAGCTTATACTAAACTGCTTTATGAATATGTTGACACTATGAACGTGAAGGACTGTTATGTCTGTATGCAGTTACCCTCCTCAGTTGCTGAAGAAATCACCCATTACCACATACCTTTAACCTAAGTTGTCACTTGTAGTCTTTTGCTGAGCTTTTTCTATGAACAGGGTTATTTTCAATATTATTTTTTCAAATTATGATTTAGTTCTTTCAAAAGTTCCCTTATTTAAACATTTGAAAAGACATCCCTATCCAAAATCACGGATACAGCTAAAAGATATTTCACACCTACCATGACACTAGATACTGTCTATGCTCATAGATATAATTTAACTTGTAAATTGACAGAAGTGGAGAAGAAATGTTTAATTCTGGCACAAAATAGAAGGAGAGAAGTAGATGGAGCAACAAATCTAATTAGGATGCCTAAGTAGGCTAAGGAAGCGATGGATTATCAAGTAGCAAGAAATCAAGCCACATTAGCTTGAGACTGGCAACATAAAGGAAATGTGTCTGTGCAGACTGACAAGAATGAATATGACATTCTATTTGTGAAAAAGATTGAATGCAATCGCACTTTTGAAGGTAGGTAAAAATGGGAACTTTTTTTTAGATGGAGACAATCTTGTGATTCCTGGGGTTTATTTTATTTGTGGAAAGCATGCTTATTTCAAATTTCTTAAGAAATGGTACGGTACATGCTATTTAGCTGTAGTCTTTCCAAAGAATTATCAAGTGGAACAGTTTGATGATCCTGTGTGGGAACAGAATTCCAATCCCAAGTGAGAAGCCAGTGCTGGTGAAATTGTAGGAGATATTTTTGGTGAAATTATTCTATCTCTAGGTGTGATTTTGAATAACCTGAAGATTAGAAAGTTGTCTAAGGTAGTTGATAAGTTGTCCACTAGACCTGCAGGAGCTTTGTTCTTTGTTGATACTCAATGTTAGCTATCATTTATGGTTTTGCAGAATCGTCTGGCATTAGACATTCTGCCTGCCAAGGAAAGTGGAGTATGTTGCATGTTAAAGATCCGACAATGCTGCTCCCACATCCCTTATAACAGTAAGAACCTGAAAAAATACATTAAGGACATCACTGATCTAAAGGAATATTTGAAAGAGTTACAAGAAACGTGCTAGGGAAGCAATCGGAAATGGGTTTGCTGCAATTTGCAAATGGTTTGGAAACTCAGGAAGTGTAATAGTGGGTTCTGTTTTGAGAACACTTAGGTAACTGCTTTGAGTGTGATATTTTTAGTTCTGATCTTTAAGTTGTATAAAAGAATATGAGCAAGGAAGGAAATGTAAAGGAAGGGAGAAGAGATTTAGTTAGAAGAGAGTCTGTCTAGATATTATGTTCAGATGAAACATCAAGAATAGAATAGACTAGCTGAAAATACATGAAACCTATGAGGATTTGATTTGTCCATCTGATAAGAGTCTTATCTTGATTGTGATGGCTTGAATCGCCCAATGTTGCAAGTAGTTCTGCAAAGATTGCTAAATTCTTTGGGCTATTGTACCTCCAAATTACGCCTCAAAATCAGTCTCAAAATGACTAAGACCATTACATTCTCCAGAAACAAGTCTAAAGCTGCTCCGTGGTATCTAAACAGCTCAAAGCTTGCACAGGCCTGTGAATATAAGTATCTTGGAGTAATTATGGACTCCTGATGCTCTTTTTCCACCCATAAAAATCCAACAAAATCCACGGTGTCTTCTTTCTTGTAAGCTTTTTTTTTGTTTTACCTTACTGAAATATCTCTGGGGTCAATCTATGCTCTTACTACTGCGTGTGCTGAATGCCAAACTCTTGCCAACTCTCAAATGGCTGCAAACCACTGTGTGATGGAGTAGCTAAGACATTAGAGTCACTTCACCTCATGGTCATCAGACAGCTCTTTTGACTGCCACCTAAATGTTCACCTGCCCAGATAAGACTTGAATTTGGCTTAGTAAACCAATGCCTAGCAAGGGATTAAGCTTTCTTGAAAATTTGTTTTAAATTAAGGAACGTCAGAAACACAACCATGGTATATCTGATTCAGAGAGAATTATCAAACACTGACTTGAAATCTCCATTTGCTGCCTGCAGTCACTTCATGCTCAAGAGCTCTGGGAGATGCCCGTTACTTCCTTTGTCATATTAAAAAAAATAATCAACACGTCAGGTGCTTTTCCTCATAGAGAAACAAAGGTATGCAAGGAGATCACATGCATGGGTTGTGATAAATAGCTATTGCCAGCCCGGTACGCAATCCTGTCTGACTAATTGTATTCGAAACATATCAGAATGCATTTCATGAATCAAGGCCTTGGAGGTTTACCCACCATGGATTACCAACCTCAATGGCTGAATATGTCTTCTGATAAATTCTGCAGATGGTGCCATCATGAACAAGAGGCAGTACTAGGGATACACGAGGTAGGCAAGCCGTTATTGAGTACTGCGATGGGCTCAACATTCACCTTAACACCCACACTATTAGATTCCTAGCCTTGATGTTAAAAGGCTGACCGTTTCTACAAAGTAGCCCTCAGTGTCCATAAAGCTTTGATAAAATAAGAATGATGCATCCAAAAGCAAAGGAGCTGTATTTTTTAAAGACCTTCAACATGCACCCTTTGGTATCTTGCAGTTTGACATTCTATTGTGAATGATATATGGGATATCAGTAAAAACACCTTCTTTCCAAAGATAGGTTCCAAAACCAAATCCTTATTGGTACATATGTTAATTGGCACCTCAGCAAGAGTCTTATCTTGATTGTGATGGCTTGATTCTTCCAGTGTTGCTAGTAGGACTGCAAAGATTGCTAAATTCTTTGGGCTATTGTACCTCCAAATTACACCTCAAAATCAGTCTCAAAATGACTAAGGCCATTACATTCTCCAGAAACAAGTCTAAAGCTGCTCCATGGTTTCTAAACAGCTCAAAGCTTGCACAGGCCTGTGAATATAAGTATCCTGCAGTAATTATGGACTCCTGATGCTCTCTTTCCACCCATAAAAATCCAACAAAATCCATGGTGTCTTCTTTCTTGTAAGCTTTTTTTTTTTACCTTACTGAAATATCTTTGGGGTCAATCTAAGCTCTTACTACTGTGTGTGCTGAATGCCAAACCCCTGCTAACTCTCAAATGGCTGCAAACCACTGTGTGATGGAGTAGCTAAGACATTAGAGTCACTTCACCTCATGGTCATCAGACAGCTCTTTTGACTGCCACGTAACTGTTCACCTGCCCAGATAAGACTTGAATTTGGCTTAGTAAACCAATGCCTAGCAAGGGATTGAGCTTTCTTTAAAATTATTTTGAATTAAGGAATGCCAGAAACACAACCATGGACTATCTGATTTGGAGAGAATGATCAAACACTGCCTGGAAATCTCCCTTTACAGCCTGCAGTCACTTCATGCTCTGGAAGATGCCTGTTACTTCTTTTGCCATATTAAAAAAAATAATCAACACTCCAGGTGCTTTTCCTCGTAGAGAAACAAAGGAATGCAAGTAGATCACATGCATGGGTTGTGATAAATAGCTATCGTCAGCCCGGTACGCAATCCTATCTGACTAATTGTATTCAAAACATATCAAAATGCATTTCATGAATCAAGGCCTTGGAGGTTTACTCACTATGGATTACCAACCTCAATCGCTGAATATGTCTTCTGATAAATTCTGCAGATGGTGCCATCATGTACAAGAGGCAATACTAGGGATATGCGAGGTAGGCAAGCTGTTATTGAGTACTACAATGGGCTGAACATTCACCTTAACACCCACACTATTAGATTCCTAGCCTTGTTGTTAAAAGGCTGACCATTTCTACAAAGTAGCCCTCAGTGTCAAAAAACCTTTGATAAAATAAGAATGATGCATCCGAAAGCAAAGGAGCTGTATTTTTTAAAGACCTTGTACATGCACCATTTGGTATCTTGTAGTTTGACATTCTATTGTGAACGATATATGGGATATCAGTAAAATCACCTTCTTTCCAAAGATAGGTTCCAAAACCAAATCCTTATAGGTACATGGGTTAATTGGCACCTCGGCATGTGGCAGCTTTCTATGTCACTCGCTTGTTTCAAGGTTGGGTAAACTTTTCCATGCGTCAGTATCTGGGCCCTACATAAGGAATAAGTTGGTTTTATTTGAACAATGTATTTTACTTACTGCATGTTTCACACCTTTTTATTTTTAAATTCTACTTTACTGTAATCGGCTTTGAAAAGGTTTAATCAACTATGCAATAAAAATATATTTACAGATGTACATGGGCATTTTGGCTTGGTCTGTAAAAAAAGCCTCAGCTCTCAAGCCACACAAGTTAGTGATGCTGTTGAGAGTGTGAAAACATCAAGGACATAATATTGGTTATTACTAAGATGGGTGACCTAGAGCAACTATGTATAGCACTGGAGTATTGGGTATGAACACTGAAGTAAAGGCAGACTCTGGATTTCCATTTACTATAATCACAGTGGAGCTATTTGGTGAAACTTTAATTTTGATGGATACATCCAACTGTAGGCTCCTCACCTGTAGAACATCCCCAGGTGCTCGACTGGATCTGAAAGATTTAACAGTATTTTTCCCGTGTGCTTGTAGGTGGCTCTGTGCTGCTCTCCAACAACTTCTTTAGACCACGCAAATGACATGCTGAGCCAATTATAAGCACCACCCCTGAGTGCTGACATCCATGCTTTTTTTCCACTCCTTCGTATGTATATCTGGAGCTTACTCCCAACTTTTTCCTAATATTTTGACAAACGTTTCACAGAAGTATTTATTCCAGTGTACAAGGGAAATATATCCATTCCTAAACAGCAGGATTTAAGCCTTGTAGGGACTGTTGTAAGCAGACGTGTCACAGAGCTCCTCCGTCTCTGTTGTTTGAGTTTGGCGCACTACTCCAAATCCTTTGAGAGTGTGCCCTCATGAACCCAAAGGCAATCCAGGAACTCAAAGTCAAGTTGTATATTGCAGAACACCAAAAGGAACCTCATAAGTCTCCCTTCCCCTCAAAGTCAAGGGCACAACTTTGCTCCCACACTCGAGGACGTTTCTGTGACAGGTCATCGTCAGGGTCCAAGTTAAAACAGAAGCTCAAAAGACCACCCAAAATTAATCTCAGACACTGCAATCTCATCCTGAGACGTTGAAAGGATGTCAGGGTGCATCACAGTCTCACTCTCAGTCCCCTGCCATAGAGCCAATTCACAACTGGCACCCAAGTTTCCTGTGACTTTGGTGACAGGGCAACACACTGAGGCCATCAGAGAGGTCTTGTTGCATATTTTCAGCACTCTTCCTGCTCCCTCTGACACGCCTTTGGATGCGAAGGATCTGCCAAGGCCTCCAGTCCAGATACCACTGTTGGGTCTGTGATCTGTGCCTCAAGAACCTGCCTCAGATTCTGCTATGATGGCAGAGACGACTTTCAATACATCACTGTTGTACTTGACCCTTTTTGCACGGTCACCCTCAACATTTTTGCTTTTACCCTCTTGTTTTCTCAACCTGTTTTTGTTGGTTTTTAGGACTCTGTGCACTTTACCGATACTAACCAGTGCTAAAGTACTTGTGCTTTCTCCTCAAAGAATGGTAAGATTGGCTTACACCCAGTTGGCACATTTAATCTACTTGTAAGTCCCTAGTAAAAGGTACTATATGTATCCAGGGCCTGTAAATTAAATGCTACTAGTGTGCCTGCAGCACTCACTGTGCCACCCACTTGAGGACCCTTTTAACCATGTCCAAAGCCTGCCATCGCATTCTGTGTGTGCAGTTTTAAACTGCCATTTTGTTCTGGCAAAATGAACCTTTTACCAGATCCAAACCATCTTTTTTTAACCACATGTCACCCTAGAGTAGGCCCTGAACAGCCCAGAGAGCAGAGTGCAGTGTATCTAAAACATTGGATATATACTTTCAAGTTTTACATGTCCAGGTAGTGTAAAACTCTTAAATGTGTTTTTTCACTACTGTAAGGCCTACCTCGCCCATAGAATAACATTGGGTTCACTTATAACATTTAATAAGTGATTACTTTCAATTGGGAGCAGGTCGACAGTTCAGTGTTGGTGTCTAATGAATTGTAATAACATTCCCTCTTTAATTGTAAACTCAGTTTTAAGTCACAGTTCTAAAATGCCAGTTTTAGAAAGTTCCCATTAAATACAATGATTCCGCTCCTCTTTAACATGCCAAGGAGGTACAGCGATTCTACCTCCTCTGCATGTAAAGTGAACATATGGTTTGGAATTAATGCGCCAGGTGACCATACGAATTGTTTCCTGGATTGACGTTATATTACATTTTTAAAAATTGATGGTGGCAATTTCTTTGGATGGAACAAAGAGAAAGTTGTATGTGCTCTCCTTTCCTAAATACGGAGATATGGGGATATGGATTTTTAAATGAAGTGATTGAAGCACCAGTTTGATGAATGCTACCATTTTCTCATGAAAGATTTTAGGTTGCTCCTAATATGTTTTGTGTCCTGATGTAGAACCGCATTTGAGGTGAAAGTTGGCCCTATTACTTCGCCTGGTCGAAATGTCGATGATTTAGATTGAGCCTGGATTGGTTTTGGGATCACCAAGGGGTAATAGTGATTAGGACACTTTACCCCCACGGAATGTAATGCATATTCCGTTTGTTGTAGAATGGTCATTTGACGGGCTCTGATGTACATAATTTGTGTATAGTAAATAAGATTGATTTCTTTTAACTTCTTTCTTTTTCTTTATCACAAGCACTTTTTTCGTCCACATTTTTGGGTGTTTTGGGACAACAAATGTTTACGAAATTTTGTATTCAAAGACAAGAAATAAATTGTATATTTCTACATGAATATTATTTGAGACAATAAATGCTGGTTTGTGCTACATGCATATGTTGCAATTTATATGCTGGTAAAATTATTTTTGGGAAAATTTCCCATTTGGACCATTGTAGTGGTGTATTAAGTTTTAGAAAGTTGGCATTTTCCTCTCCAAGTCATGTTGTGCCTTCAGCCTATGCTTGGGTTACATGACTAGGTTTGTCACGTAGGTTCTCAGTAGGGTAATGAGGCTACTGGATTAGGATGGTAGGATCGCCGAGGTAGTGGGTACTGAGTACAATTCCAAACCTGGTGGCAGCTGTTGGCCTAATCTGGGGTTTTCGGCTAACTAGCAGTGCCCCATCTCTGACCGAGATGATTGTGGCAACTGAGCTCTTGGTAAGATAGACTCCCCAGGGAATCCTGGTACATCAGATTGCATCCCGTTCTCTCAGTTACCAAGATCTCACTCAGGCAAAGACAACAGAGGCAGAATTTATTTCAATAAGCATTTATTAAAATATCTGCGTCTTAGATAAAAGCAGGTGCATAGCAATAACGAGGATAATGAAAAATAATAGGAACAGGCATGTGACTAAAAATGTAAAACACAAGAACAGTCCTACCATGCTGTCTAAACAGGGGTGTGGATCTATAACCCCTTACCTTCGCTAAGTATGAGCACAGCATACTAAGCCTAATCTGCCCTTCGGATTTCCCCTTGGGAGAACATAATCCTTCATACCTGAAGAAGAGGCCTGAGGTCTAGAGAGACACCGTCCTCATCCAGTTCAGGTCTCGGCTGTCTAAGAAAGTAGCTGTAGCGAAGCTTGCAGCAATCAGCATACAGTCGTGGTCATCTGGCTGGAATCTCCCTCTAATGTGTCTGGGACTAAGGGGTGTTTTTTAATAAAACAGCTGACATTCTAAGAAATGGTCTCCATGTATGAGTGTGTTGTTTTCTGTGAATGTAGGAGACACAGCATACCAAGTTTGTTGGCAACCGTATCTGACTGTAGCCTTGGAGAAAGCACATAGTGAGCTACATGTCCTACTGACAACACGATGAATTCCTAGGCGAAAGGACAAGAAGATAGAGAGAAATAAAACAGCGCTGCAAATAAAGCTATTGCTAGAAAAACAAAGCAATGATGTCTAAAATGTAATAGGGTGAAAGTGCACAGTGGCAGGCCTCGTTAGCTAAAACCAAGTGTCTAAAACCTAACTAAAATAGCCATACAACACCCTCCCCTTGCGGGCCAAAGGTGGTTCAAAGCTAATGTGGATAAAAAAAAACTAAACTAAAACATCAACCCAAAGCGTTAATTATGACAAGTTCAGTGAACATAAGCCTTAGGAAGGGATAATTTTAAAAACCACTACGTGACATGTGGAAACAAATTTCAAAAGTCAAAGTCATTTTGGACATTGCCAATCGTATCCAGGACAATGGTAGCCAGGAGGTGACAAAATATCCAAGTCATGTCCAGGGCAGACCACAGAGCACTTGTGTTTCAGAGCCTGAACCTCAGCCGAGGCAGCAGCATTCTGTGTCATACCCACTGTACAGTTAACAGTCACCAAATCCACAAAGGGCAAGCTCATACACTGCTTCCCATAGCAAGCGCACCCTCAACGCGCTTGTCTGATGATGAGCCCTCATCGAGAGCATCAGCAGAGCAGCATCCAATGAAAGTAAACGCTGCGTAGAAAGACAGACTTCCAGTGCACATTCAAAGAGGCACCAGAGGCATCAAACCACGGGCTGCACACAATCCAAAACTGGTCGGAATGACAAAGACCAATCACACCCCAGCTGTTGCAGGAGAGGTGCTCCGAAATACTGCATCATGCATTCACAACACATTGATGGTAGCGCTTTCGGTCCTCCTTGCTGTGAAGGGACGGCCGTTGTGCAGAAAAAGTAGCAACAGCAGAATGCCACCTATTCAAGCCAAAGTGATTGGGAATTCCCTGAAAACACTCAAAAAAAGTGAATGTATGGCCAAAGGTATTAAACCAAAAATAGAGAAGAAGGTGTTAATGAAACCAGAACCAACAGCCTTAAAAAAATGGACGATTCCACTAGTACTAGATGGATTGAATATTCGTCCCACAAGTTCACCAAAGTGTCTCAGAAAGTTGGTATTAAAAAGGGACTGAATTTCCGCCGATGACCCTGCAACTTGAAGCACATAGGTCTCGCGGGCTGATGTAATCTCCACATGGTTTGGGAAAAATAAGGCCTTTAGTCTGCTCAACTTGTCAAAATTATCAGAAGTAGCAATATGGGGCCAGATGTCTGTTACTCCTTTGAATTGTGCGGGGGTAAAAAGGACATTCCAGCAACATGTAACAGTTTTGGAGACGGAAACAACGTAAGGTATTCCGGCTCACATTCCACAACAGCTCTCCCTGTTAAGGACGACATAGCTGCCTTTGGAGAGCACCTGGAACGAGGGTCTAATTAAGGATACCGAGAACCCCTTCAGATAACAAGCTAAATTTGCCACGGAGGCATTACATGCCCTGTGCAAGGACAGCTGTTTACAAACCACCGAATGGCTCACAGAAGTCTCGCATTCGCTGCCGCTAAGAAAGACTTTCATGCCACTGGAACATTTATACGAAAAGGGTAGCTTCCACACCTCGTGTATGTAATTATTTTCCAGCCTTTCATATCTGCCTACCGGAATGTGTTTCAAGCTGGATGTGAATTGATGTGTTGAAATAGGCAGATTAATAACCCCATGTAGTAACCATTCAGCAGAGGGAACCTCAGCCACAGTAAAAGGCAACTTTTCTAATTCCTTTATTCTCAACATGATATATGTTGCTTCCTTCTTATCCATCATTTGTTGCTCTTGCGTTAAATTAAATGTTGAAAAAGCTCCCTTGCGCTCACATGTTGCCAGGGGACGCGACCTGCCTTCAAAGTTTGTGATGCCCAGCCTAACTGCATGATGGATTGTAGCTGACTTTGTCCACGTTGCAGAAATGACACATCACTCTATACTATATCTATTGCAGAGGACACTCTGTTATTTAGGGTGTAAATGCGGTCAGACAAGGTGTTAATTCCGTTATCTTTGATGGCTAATGCTTTCCGTAATTTTCCTGATCTATTTGCCTTAACTGGGTAGCCGCTTCTTGATGGGAAAGTTTCCAAATTTCATTAAATGTTTCATATTCAAGCATTTTCTGCGCTGTCTTCTGGGGCCTAACCGGAAATCCTGTAAATCAGTGTTATTGGACAGGAGACCAAGATGTTGTTTAACAGCATCTAGTCAGGAGACCTTCATTCATTGCTGGCATAGTTTCCCTACTCTATATGTTGTCACAGTACCCGAGTGCTATGAGGATATATAGCAAGGGTCCTGCTTATTAGTTCTAAAACCCCCAGAGGAGTTCACAAAACGTGTATGGCACACATTGGTGTCTACAGGCCACAATAACCACCCGCCAGGTTGTGATAATGACGTGTTATATGTTCCATTTTGTACCCATTCATTAAGCTGGTCTTCAGATTCATTTATATACTTTCGCCATTTGTTAAATTTTGCGGGGCGGGAATACTGGGCGCATTCAATTCTTTAATGTTCATTAAGCCTAAACAGCTTGTTTGTTGTACAGTTTAATTTAAAAATATAATTTGAACAGGAATCATGCAAGCTCTAAATAAAGCTTCCATACCTCTTATTTGCCAATTTCTTGTTCCCCACACACTTTTCAAATCAATTGAATTAACCCAATGTTCATAACCTTCTATGGCCACTCGGGAAACAAAGGAATCAGAATACATTAATTTGCAAATCTTCCATCACTGGCAATTTAAAATAATATGACTTCGCATTCTTGACATTGTGTCCGGAAAACTATGCAAACTTTTCAGTATATGTTTTTGAGCTGCCTATTGGCGGAATCAGGCAGTATTTCCATTGTGCATATTTAAAAAGGTTTTCGGGGTACTAGCTCTGTGAATGATGATGTCCATAATGATTATAATAGGACATATCTCCATAATTTATTTTAAATAGGTACACATCATTTTCAAAAAACGCATAATAATGTATTTCAGACATCATAGTATCAACTGTTTTGACATCCCAATTATCAGAAACTACTTCGGGTGTAATTACATCAATGAAAGTTTATTTGAATGATCTCTGTAGGACCATATATGTTGAATAAGACTTTATCCCATCCACTCCTATCGGGAATTGGCACTTCTGTAATGTTCACTAGGAACAAGTCTCTGCGTATTTTATGTGAAGAAAAATGTAGAGCGATCACAAAGGTATCAGAAGAAAGAAAATAATGACAAACCCAATGCAAAGAAGAAAGGCAACCACAGTCACAGATAACCATAAATAGTTCCAAGGACGAATGAGATAGTTAATTTTTAGCCAATTTATTAGCTTACGTGCTCTTGACAATTCAGTCACGGTTGAGATGGATGGGTCCGAAGAAAAGTCGTCAACATTGACAAAGTAACCATCATCTGTACAAACAAATGCTGGAGGTGTATTTAGAGGAGGAGAAACTGCTGAAGATTCCCTCGGTGGTGTGTAGTATGTTACAACATCCATTTGTGTTGAAGTTGTAGAAGGCTGCTCTATATCAGCAGGACTCACTAAAGTAGTTATTGTCAGTGCAATCAATAAAGCTCGGAGAGGTAGTGGTGTTGCTGTTGTTCTGGTACTACTCAGGAGTCCTCAAGGGCTGCTTGGCAGGATCGGTCACATGGTGTAGCTTGACATTGTCAATGGAGACAAAGCTATTCTCTTTAGAACCAGGCAGCAGTGGTAGTATAACAGTTCTGGTACCGTGTATTCCCAGGACTGGGACCGGTGCACGATAAGAAGGACCAAACTCCTTTTTCATAGCAATCTTTTCACGTACTAGATCCCCTAGCTTGGGAATCCAGCTGGTAGATGTTACTGGTACATCCCTAATTCCAGAGGAGGCAGCACTGGCCGATGCGCTATCATGATGGAATTGTTGTAACTCCTGCAAGACAGTGACATGTTCATTTATGTCAAAAGGCGTATCTGCCGCCTTCATGCCAGAACCATCAACATCTGGAACATACATTTGAGTTCCAAACACGCACTCATATCAAGTACGCCCGCCCAGGGACCTTCTAGTTAGATTATTAAGTGCTCTCTGAACCCCATACAGGTATGTAAGCCAACTATGACCCGTGCCTAATATTCTTGCTGTTAAGGATTGATGTAGATTGCGGTTTTATTGCTCTACAACACTGTTTAATTCAGGATGAAATGGAGACGAGTAATGCAGTTGGACCGCGAATGAAGCTATGGTAGCCCTATAAGCCCTTGGGGCAAAACCAAGGCTATGGTCAGAATGGAAAGCTGCAACAGCATATGTACCGACAAAGACTTGCAAATCTTTAATAACAGTTCGAGCATCAGCTGAGTGTTGTGACCAGACCCATTGAGATCTGGAGCATGAGTCTACAGCGACTAGAATATATTTGTATGCACTCTCTGGTATCAGTGGACCACATTGGTCCAAATACACACATTGTAAAGGTTTGTTGGAAATTAAGAGGGGTGTCTTTGGTGTGCGCTTAACGCTGGAGCCTTTTATTTATTGGCAGATGTCACAGCAAAGGACATACTGCTTGCCCTGTTAAAGACCTGACCACCAATAGCGTGATTGCAATATTGAAATTGTAGCTGCCACACCAGCATGTGCAGATGCAACTCCCTCATGCACTGTTTTTACTAACTCTGGTCTTAAGTCTTTATTGGGAATCACTCGGACCCCCACGCCTGCAATCTTTACTTCTGCGTCAAACATGCCTCTCATCCAGTAGGAATATTTAGTGGGATAGGCTTTGGGCATAGGTTTGCCCTCAGCCGTCGCTCCTATAGCTGCCAATGGTTCATCATCCACTCTTGTTTTAGAGCGTGTTACTGCTGCGACAGGAGCCATTACTACTGCTGACTTTGCTGATTGATCAGCCAAAGTGTTGCATTCAACGTGTGTTCCAACACATTGGTGTCCTAGTGTATGCACAACATGGACATTCAGTAGTTTTTCTTTCAGATCTGCTACCTTCCCCCTGAACCCATTTTGCCGCCAGTAATGCAAGTATTCATTAAAGGACTAGACACAGTAGTACGAATCACAGACAATCAGAGTCATCTGGTCTGGATCTGTATTTTCAAGTGCCATCACCAAAGCCCTAAGCTCTGCAGGTTGTGCTGTACAGTCTCCTAGAGTCTGTGTGTAAGTTTTTTCTGGATGGAACTTTCCATCCTTCATATATCCACTAACAACTGCGCAAGCAGCTGAGTATTGATGTTTGGTGCTTATAGCAGGTTGTGCTGAACCATCGGTGTACAAGATTGTTTTGTATTGTTCAGTAGGCAGTGTATTTGCTGGAACAGGATATTCAAGTTCGTATTGTAGGAAGTCTTGGGTCTGTAACGTGGAATCAAACACATAACCAACATAATCACATAATCAACATGAGTGGCCGTCAGAGATGTTGCATATTGAATCCAACGTGGATGTAATGCTTTAGCATTAGGGACACTTGCTGTGGTGACAGCCTCAAGGCCTGGGACCGGGGATATGACAATAATGCATTTCCCTTGGGCCAGAGGTCTCTCTTTAAGGACCGCCATCTGAACAGCAGGGAGAATGTGTTCAGTGGGAGCAAAGCATTGTTCAGCTGTAGAATATAGGTGTGATTTATGTGAAATTGGGATGGTCTCACCTTCATTGAATGTCACATAGGTGAAACCAATGGCACCAGCAATTACTCTGATGTCCAAATGTTTTTTATTGTCCCTTGTATGTAAATGTTTAGCTTCAAGCATGTCTTTTTGTAGTGCTTTGAGAATGCATGTGTGTTCGACTGTCCAGTGTTTGCTGGTAGTCAGGACGTATTAAGTCATATAATGGTTTAATGCGTTGTGCATAGTCTGTAATATAAAATTCAGAAAGACCAACACTGATTGGAGCTTTTTTATTGTATTTGGTTGTTGTAGTTGTGCACATTTTTCTAAAAATTGGGGCACAAGGGTCTTGCCTTAATTTGACAATTCGTATCCAAGAAACAGGACGCTGAGAATGGCTATTTTTTTTTTTTTTTTAACTTAAATGTGTAGCCAATTTCGGCAAATCCTACAACAACTCGGGCTACCCGTCTTAAATGTTGTATGAGGTCATCATCCATGAGGTAAATATCATCCACATAGGACAACGCCTCAGAGTCTATGTCGTGTAATATTAATGTCATACGAGCTGAGAACAGTCAAGGACTGGTTTTATAGCCTTGTGGGAGTCGGCACATTTTTTTCTGAGAGCCTAAGGCACTCAAACTTGTTAAGTCCCTACTTTCAGGTGCTATGCTTTGGCAGAAAAACCCATTGGATATATCCAGTGTTGTTTTGTATTTTTGTTGCATAATGTTGTTCATTAATGCTGTACTATGTGTGTTTTGTATAGGATATGTTTTTGTGTGACTATTTAAATGCCTATATTCAAAGAGTATTCTATATGAGTGGTCGGGTTTAGTGACTGGAAATAATGGATTGTTCATTGATGAGTCAGAGGGTTGAATGACACCCTGGTACTCTAGTTGTGTGAGGATTTCTCTCACTGGGGCGTTTGCCTCATATTTTTATGGGATACTGAGGTGCTGATTTTATTGGTATTATATGGTAGGGAGCATCTTTGTCCCACCCTACATGTTTGCAATATAGTGCAGGTGCTTGCACCACTGCCCAATCAATTATGTATTTTTCAACGAGCTCTTTCAGAACAATGGGCGAGAAGGATTTTTCAATAATGTCCTCTCCATATGGGAGATCTCGGAGAAATACCGGTGGCCTATCTTTTTTTTTTGGCCAGCAGAATATCATAAATAAAGATGACACAATCCCAAAAGATGGTGTCTATTATGCGTTCGATGTCCCCCTCTAACTGAATGGTTACTTTGTACACTCTGGGGGTCATTCTGACCCTGACGGCCGGTGGCCGCCAGGGCCACCGACCACGGGAGCACCGCCAACAGGCTGGCGGTGCTCCAACGAGCATTCTGACCGCGGCGGTTCAGCCGCGGTCAGAAGCGGAAAGTCAGCGGTCTCCCGCTGACTTTCCGCTGCTCGTTTGAATCCTCCATGGCTGCGGAGCGCGCTCCGCAGCCATGAGGATTCTGACCCCCCCTACCGCCATCCTGTTCATGGCGGGAATGCCGCCATGAACAGGATGGCGGTAGGGGGGGTCGCGGGGCCCCTGGGGGCCCCTGCCGTGCCCATGCCAATGGCATGGGCACGGCAGGGGCCCCCGTAAGAGGGCCCCGCAAAGTATTTCAGTGTCTGCCTTGCCTTGCAGACACTGAAATACGCGACGGGTGCCACTGCACCCGTCGCACCTTCCCACTCCGCCGGCTCGATTACGAGCCGGCATCCTCGTGGGAAGGGAGTTTTTCCCTGGGCTGGCGGGCGGTCTTTTGGAGACCGCCCGCCAGCCCAGGGAAAAACTCATAATACCCTCCGCGGTCTTCTGACCGCGGAGCGGTATAATGGGGGCAGAATCACCCCCTCTGTCTGGTGTGGAGACACTCATGCGCGGAGTCTCTACTTGTAGATAGTCATCAGTTACTTTCACCTCCAGATGCTCTGGAAGATCCCAGCGAACTATTGTGACTTCTGCTGCACTGTCTAGCAGTGCTAGCGCCCACTTCTTGTTCTTTAGTAAAGCCCTCTACTTGAGTGGCATGTCGTATTGCAACTGCTGCCACTTTTTTCTTTTTAAACTATGGTATCTGTTGTGGAAGTTTCTCTTCTTTTTTAACAGAAACTTCCAATGAGAGTTGTGAGTCCTTTCTTGGTTTCACGTACTCGGTCCACTGATCTGACCACCCATCTCTCTGACCGCGTTTTTCCAGTGAGTCCTTAAAGGAACAAGATTGGCATGTATCAGCATACTGATATCTGTCAGGCGTTTTGATATTGTCCCTATTTCTAAGGTTGTATCTATTTTGTGGGGTCTCCAAATGCGGAGATTCTCCCCTTTCTTTTCTAGTTGTTTGTTGTTTTATTAACCCAGTGTTTTTTAGAACCCTCAAGTGTTTGTTTGGCAGCATCCTTATTGGATCTACCTTGTACTTACGGCTTAGTCGGTCTGGCTCCCAAACTATCTCGACCTATACTGGAGTATGCTTCAGCGATAGTTTTTGGCAGCTCACGTTCTTGATCGTGTGCCGGAACGTCACGGAGCCGCATGTGCACTGTCAGTGCAACTGCTTACCCTTTAATGTTACCTAATATGATTGAAGATTCAGTGGCAAAATTATCTATTAATTACATCCCCAAATCTAGGGCAGACTCTGCCCGTATTCATCTTGAATTTGTTTCAACACTTCCGGAAGTTTGGCAAGTGTTGGTGAACCGTGTGCGGTTGCGTAGAGTGCGGCAAATACTGTGCCTTATGTATTGCAGTTTTCAATTGTGGGAACCATCCCGAAAGGCAAGCACATTGTCAAAATTCTATTTTTATCCTGAGGTCCCATATGGGGAAAGACTGCTTCCAGTGGATTTATTTTTTGAGTTAACCAAAATGGAATCTCCTCCCGTTTGGCGGGTACTTTACCCATGATCAAATGTACAGTTGCAGGATTTATACCAAGCGCTGCTGCATGTGCTTGCGTTGAGACTGCTTGTGCTGGGTTTGTGTTTAACATTTGCATAACAAATTGTACTAATAATCTATATGTCATTGTGACTTCTGTATATAAGCGGCAGACCTCAACTACCACCATTGCTGCTGCGTCAGGATGTGGTGTATATGTGGCCAATAAAGGCCAGGTCGGGCCAGCATTATTCAATGGACCTAACCTAACAGGTACATTTGTGTGGGGTAGGGCGCCATCAAGCCAATTGTTATGGTCTTGATAAGATAAAGGTATCTCTAAGGATGCATAAGCTCTGTATTGTGCAGGAGGATTTGCCGATGTATAATTATGAAATGTATTTGTGTTCCCATCCACTGCTGGAAAGGTGACCCTAGAATGAAATCTTTCTGTTCTATAGGCTGCGTGTGGCTCAACAACAAATGTAACTGCTCCCCCATAGGCTGTTAAGCCGATTGCCAATATTTGTGCAGTAAGGGGGCCTCTCATATTTACTGCTATTGCTACCCGTTGAGGGTTCACCATATTTCTGGTTTATGCGTTCAGAGATAAGGATACCAACACGGGATCAATCCTTTTATGGTGCAAGCTTGAACAACCTACATCTCAGGATAGGTCTCACCTACCTAGCTGAGAAGGAGATCCTCAATACCACGGACATCTCCGTATATAGTATTGAGCTGTCTTTAACCTTCAGTGAGACAGAGATACTTAAGAGGATCTGATTTTTCTTGCCTGACCCAACGTTGGTAGCGCCATGTTGCGTAGGTTCTCATTAGGGTAATGAGGCTACTGGATTTGGGCGGTAGGATAGCCTAGGTAGTTGGTGCTGAGTACAATTCCACACCTGGTGACACCTGTTGGCCTAATCCGGGGTTTCCGGCTAATTAGCAGCGCCCTATCTCTGACCGAGATGATTGTGGCAAACAAGCTCATGGTAAGATAGACTCCCCAGGGAATCGTGGTACATCAGATAGCATCCCATTCTCTCAGTTACCAAGATCTCACTCAGGCAAAGACAACAGAGCATATAAAGCATAATCTTCCCTTCGGGTTTCCCCCTGGGAGAACATCATCCTTCATACCTGAAGAAGAGGCCTGAGGTCTAGAGAGATACCGTCCCCATCCAGTTCAAGGCTCGGCTGTCTAAGCAAGTAGCGAAGCTTGCAGCAACCAGCATACAGTCATGGTCATCTGGCTGGAATCTCCCCCTAACGTGTCTGGGACTAAGGGGTGTTTTTTAATAAAACAGCTGACATTCTAAGAAATGGTCCCCACGTATGAGTGTTGTTTTCTGTGAATGCAGGAGATACAGCATACTACGTTTGTCGGCAGCCCAGAGTGACTGCAAGCGCTAGTTCACTGTCCTCCTGAACAAAGGCTCAGTGACAGAACAGGCTCTAACAACCTTGAACCCAGCACCTAGACTCTGCCAGCTGTGAGTCATGTCCTCACAGGTGATGCCATCCCAGTCCTGGACCCTTGAAAGTAAGCTTGAAGTTGCTCTGCTAGTCAATCTGTAGTCCTAGCAGAAGTGACACAGTTTGATGCATCCCTTTGCAAAACTCTGCTTATAAACCGCTGCATGACGCATCCTTCGCATCACAAGTCCCTCATCGAGACAGGCCTCTGCATCACTAGCCCCGCCACTTCTTTGGAACAAGCTGGTGCATAACGCATCTTTGACCCAGGATCTTTGCATCACAAGCCCCTCACCAACAGCATCCTCAATGACAGTGCAGGACCTCACATTGCAGCCTCGCAGCTACTCAGAACTGCTGCTGTGTATTCCATCCATGACGCAGGACTCTGCATCGCTCAATATCCAGGATATAAGGTACTTTGTTCTGCGGGTCTAACTGGGTCCCTGTAGCTGGCCGGCACTCCATGGCAGTCGGCTGAACTTGTGAATTTGTCCTGGTCTAATGTGATCAGATAGCCATAGTTGCAAATTGTGCTTTTTGGCCCTATTTTCACTTAAATCTTTAAAAGTTAATACCTTGGGTTCTATTGATTGGATTGTTGCTGTTCTGGTCTTAAAATATTAATACAGAATTAAGCAATTTTTTGTGTGGGATATTTCTTGTGTTGTGTTTCACTTTATTACTGTTTGAATTGCTACAGAAATCCTTTAAACTTTTCCTCTAAGTTATGCCTGACCGCTCTGTACTAAGCTTCCAGAAACTTGAGGACAGGTTATTTTGGGAATTGCTTCTGACTTCACCCTACTACACCCTAAGGATTGTAGTTTCTGCTTGAGTAGGGTTTCACCCCCCCTCAACAAGTAACCCCATTTCTCACAAATACCAAGATCCACACAGGTCCCTGTAACACCGACACTGCCAAAAGACAACTCTGATCCTGTTGTCCTGCCTGACTCCGAACCAAATCAGTGTTGGTATGAAGGAACTTAGGTTGCTTCTCAAAACTGCGCCAACACACATGGCCTAGGCCTATTCCAATTCAAACAGAATTATTCCTTTATCTCGGAGCCCCACCCAAGCACTCCCAACAGCTTTTTGGTTCAGACTTTGACCAGAGGCATCCCATCTTTGGAGATAATAATGGTAACGAAGGCGAGTATTTCCCTGAGGTTATGTGGATAACAATATATATCTAATGGAAATTTCTAGCTGCAGATTTCTTCCCTTCAAATCTTCACCAGTCAGCAGACTGGATCCAAAAAATTTTGAGCAGTTCCTCTGCACACCTGAAGGCGGAATTGATCAGCTCTGCGGCAGAGTCTGCACAGGAAATGACGTGTGTGGTGCCTATATAGGCATCACACTGAAATCAGTTCTTTTCTTTCTGTTGCTCAGTGCAGATCCAGAGAGAGCTACCTCAATTCTTTTCTTAACTACCTTTTTCGATTTTTTTTTGTCAAAACTCTTTTTGAGCCAGGCTCCCATTATGTATTAGCAATTTTCCTAAAAAAAACCTGTAGGTTTAAACCCTGTAGACTGTGTCACAGGCAGATGTCTGTGACAGACTCCCCCACCTGGTTTGCTTGTTGTGCCTAGACATGGGCCACAACGCCAAGGCTTGCCCATACAGTTGATCAGTGAACCCCAAGGTGATCTGGGTGCATGACACCAGACAGCTGCATTGCTTCAGCTTCTAAGGAAGGTCTGGCCCACTCTTAGAGTTGGTTCTGCCAGTCATCAGTGCCCTCCAAATCACTGTTGGTTAAGTTCCACAAGAAAAAGAAATCTAAGAAGTTGAAGAACTCTATGACTTCACTGCGCCGGTCTAAGTCATCGGATGAGGCACGGGAATGATGCCACAAATCTAGGTTTTGCTCGCACACCTCAGCCAGAGATTCTGAATCAGGGTCCGCTCCACACCTCCCTGTGTTTCCTGTAATGACTCCCGCCCAGCTAAAAGAATTTTGAGGCTAAGCACCTCATATTTGGACCACCTGATCCCTTTGGAGTGCCTTCAGGTTCCAAGGGTTTGGCAGGTGCCTCAACTGGATATCCACCAGCAGGTTCACGCTTGGCACCATTTGTTCCCTTTGTATCCATTCCTTGATTGGGATCGGCAAGTATGCAGCCTTCTCTGTAGTTCATTCCAGTGGTGCTGCAGATGCCCCTCAGCAGTGCTGACCCCATCTCTATACCCGACTCAGATACAGAGTCTGTCCAACGTTGACTCTGACACCGATCAAAACAAGAACATCTAGTTTGGAGACAGCACCTTCTTTTAGTGATTGGCCCTGTGGGGAATATGATTGGGGTAGAGGATCCTTATGTGTAACCGGATTGGAGGAAGAGCCTTTGGCTGAGGATAATCGGTATGAGGAACTGGCTGATGCTAGTGGTCTGGACGCCTCTCCTGACACTGGCTTAGTCTCTCCTGCTAGTGTGGCTAGGGAGGAATGGACTTCGTTTGCCATGGTGGTGAGGAGGGTGGTTGAGGTCCTGGACCTTACGCTGGCCCCCATGGAACTCAAGACTAACATCTTGACAGAGGTGCTCCGAACCAGGGTAACCCCCACTGAACTTCTTTTTCATTAATGAAGCCCTCATTGATGGCAGGAAGGTGCCATCAAAGGGGGTATTGGAGTAGCGTAATTGTGGCTTCACCCTTACACTTTACAGAAGTAACCCCAAAATGTAATCAACATCATATATTTTGTGTGGCTTAACCTTATTAATGTAAAGTGAAGCATCAAACTGTATTATTGAAGGTGCATTCACTGTAGAAATTAGAGTTTCATATACACGTGTGAGGTCTAATGTTAAACTTTAACATGTGGGACTCAGCTGTGCAAGTGCTGCCCATGATCTCAGAGGAGGCCCGAGCCATCCTATCACAGGCTGTTGCCAATGGTGGGGATGTAGCAAAGTTCACAATATGCTGTGGACTGGAAGGGATTTCCTTGTCGATGGCACTTTGTCAACACGCCTGGCTGAGGTCAACTGGGTTTTAGAGGGATGTCAGGCATCCCTTATACAGGGGTCTTCAAACTGGCGGGCAGACCCCCTTAGGGGGGTCTCAAGTGATCCCAAGGGGGGGACCCGGCTTGGGCCAAAAGAAGCATTATGCAGATAGATGTGCTTTGTTTTTAGCAGAAAGAAATTCTTGCATTTTTAAAAAGGTAACATAACTTAACTGCAATGTTTATATAGCCTAGACATGTTTAAACACTGACATCCTAAAAGAGTAATTGTGAAAAATTCTGATTGGGGCCTGATGATTTTTATTTTTTCCTGTGGGTCGGGGGGACACGGCAATAAAAAGTTTGAAAACCACTGTATTATGGACATGCCCTTTGATGGCACTCACCTGTTTGGCGATAAGGCAGATTTAGTACTCAAGCACTTTAAGAACTGCAGGTCCACTTCCTCGTTGTTTGGGCTCTCCTTGGCCCCACTCCAGCCCCATTCTACTTTTTGTCCCTTCAGTGACTACAGTAGACACTACAAGCCGTGTCCTTTGTTGTCTAGCCACCACAACCAGCAGACTCATCAGTCCTTTCTTGGCCGCTGTTCCACAAACCTTGTGGGTCATAAGGCCAAATCTCTGCTCAATTCACTTCTACCCCCCAGCAGCAGAAGCCTCCAATCTCCTTGAATAGGCCGTCGCCCATCATGGGCAACTGGTCAGCGGAAGGATCCAGGACCATCTGCCCCGATGGCAGTCTATCACCTCAGACAAAGGGTGCTCCAAATTGTTCAACTGGGTCATGCCCTTCCATTCAGAGAAACCCAGCCCCCATGCCATCATCTTCTCATTGACTGACGGAGGACCACCTCTCCCGGTTGCGTCAGGAAGTACAGGCTCTTCTGGCCAAAGGAGCTTTTGAGAGGGTGGCAACATCAGAAGTAGGTTGCGGTTGGTATTACTGCTATTTTCTGCCACCGAAGGACAGAGGACTCCACCCTGTACTAGACCTACACTTTCCCAACTACTTCCTGAAAAAGGAGAAATTCAAAATGATCATATTGGCTAGATCCTGTCTTCCCTGGTCCATGGAGAATGGATGGTAGTGCTGGACTTGCAGGATGCATATTTTCATATACCCGTCCTGCCCACCCACAGGCGTTACCTGTGGTTAATGGTGGATCAAGAGTACTTTCAGTTTGCTGTGCTCCCTTTTCACCTTACTAGCACCCCTTGGGTGTTCACGACAATGATGTGGGTGGTGGTAGCCCATTTGTAGAGCTCAGAGGTTTCTGTTATTCCCCTACCTTGATGACTGGCTTTTGAAAGGGGGCTTGCCCCAGGCAGTCGTTTGCTCCCGCCAGACTACAGCATACCTCCTGCATTTAATGAGGCTCACTGTAAACATGTCAAAGTCTTACCTGACTCCCTCTCAGATGCTTCCTTTCATCTGAGCAATTCTGGGCACACTGCAGTTCTGCCCCTACCCTCCGGAACAGCGAGTCCAGGATATTCAGGCTATGATTACAATGTTTAGCCTCTGTCCTAAATTTTGGTGAGACTGACTTGTAGGCTGCTGGGTCTCATGGCCTCCTGCATCCTGCTGATAAAGCCTGCAGCTGGCATATCCGGGCCCTGCAGTGGGACCTGAATTCCCAATTGGCCCAGCATCAGGGGATTCTCTGCAACCTAGTCCAGATATCGAAAGGCACCGCAAAAGACCTGCAGTGATGGCTGATGAACCGCAATTGGGTCAGTGGTAGTCACCTCTATCTCCCCACCCAGACCTCACAGTGGTGGCAAATACATCCCTACTCGATGTGGTGATTGAGTAGCGGCAGTTAACAGTTTTTAATCTTCCCTCCAAAGTAATACTGGTAGTCAGGCATTCATCAACAAAGAGTGTATAAGCACGCCATTGAGACAAGCGTATTGCATGGTGTGTTGAAAAGCATGTTGATTCTCTTTCTGCACCTTTGCCGAGGTTTTCTTGTTTGTTTATCTATAACCCGGCAAGGCTTTGCTTTGGGCACAGTTAAAGGGAATCTTTTGGCCATTTTGACTTTCTTATGGTTGCCGTATCAGCCCTCTCTGTTCAAGTCACCTGTTGAGACTCATTTCCTGAAAGGGCTTTAACACATTTCCCCTAAAACTTTTGTTATTCCTTTATCGAACCTTGACTTGGTTTTCACCTTTTTGATGTGTTTGCCCTTTGAGCCCATGCATAGCTGTCCTCTGCATTTCTTGACTATCAAAAGATTCTTCTTGGTGGCCATCATTTTGCCCAGAAGAGTTAATGATCTAGTGGTGCCCTCTGTACACCCTACATACACCAGCTTCTTCCCAGACAAACTGGTTCTTCACATTTGTGCCTCTTTTCAGCCAAAGGTGGTGATGCCTTTCAACATTTTCTGCTCCACCACATCCCTCTAAGGAGGAAGAGAGACTCCATTGCCTGGATCCAAAAATAGAGTGGTCATTCTGCATCAATCGCACCAGAGAACACTGGGTGGATGTACAACTCTTTGTTCGGTTTGCCGGAGCAAAAAAAGGAAAGGAGGTGCAGATTAAGATGTGCAATGCACTGGCCAAGAAACAACCCTTTGAAAGCTTACATAAAAGCCAAGGCTGCGACCAGTACGTTAGCTTGCAGAGACCCTATCCTAGACATTTGTAAGGCTGCTGTGCGGGTTTCTGTGCACATTTACAAAACACTGCTAATGTGTGGGCTTCTCTGCACATGTGCAAAATACTACTACCGTCAGGTCTGTCGTGATCATCATTTTGCCCATTTGGTCCTCTAGGACTTCTCGGCCAGTTTGCAGACCCACTTCCAGAAAGGTATTTCTTTGGTATGTACTTTAATTAATCTGCGGTTAGAAGTCTCTATCAGATGAACAAGTTACTTACCTTCTGTAATGTCTTTTCTAGTAGAGATGCTGTCTAGCTAGAGATTCCTTACCAACCCTCCCAATCGCCCCACTTGTGCAAATGGGTTCCTTCTAACTAGAAAGCCCCAGTAAGTCCTTAGTATCTACACACTGGTCCATCAGTCTTCTGGCGTGATTATGTGCTTCTGGCATGGAAATGACACAAAAAAGACCCGATGTCGGCACACTGCTTATATAGGTACTTTGAGTGTCATTTTGTATTTTGTGCGCTGATGGCAACATCAACGCAAAGCAGATCGATACGCAGAGGTAATATTTTTCTGATTCAGAAAGTGGAGAAGTGTGGCACAATGGTTAGAGCGTCAGACCCTGATGCAGAGATCTGGCCAGGGACCAGGGTTCAATTCCCGTCGGCGGGTCTTGGGCTCAATTCCCTTGGACCAGATAATTCTCGCCTCAGTGCCTAATATAATTAATGGGTCCCACTCTGTAAGTCTGGGCAATAGCTTGCTTAATCTCCACAACGGCCCTGACAGCGCTTGGATGCCTGGCTTCACCCTGGGGCTGTCCAGGAGTGGGTGCCTCACAGGGAAAAGCTAGGAGGGATTCCACAGCGGTATGCGTACAGCGCCTTGAGAACCTAACAGGTGAGTAGTGCGCTATACAAGTGCGAAGTTTTACGTTTATCTCCCTGGACCAGTGACAGAAAAGAGTGCCTCCTTTGTCCTGGTGATGAAACATGCAGTGTCAGTTTTAGACTTGCAATTGCCAACTATGAAAGTCATAACTAATGTTCTAGAAGAGGTTTTGCAACGTGGTCAAACGTAATTGTAGCCTTTACTCATATTTAGTGAGGACCTGACTGACACTCTTATGGCCCCCTGGTCTAAGTCCTGTTCCTGTCCTCCAGTAAATAGGCAAGTTGCCAGACACTACAAGGCACTGCGAGGCGACCCTTATTTTCTCACACAGCACCCTATGCCAGAGAGTTTAGTGGTTCACGCTTTCATTAGTAGGCTGAAAACTAAGTCTTTCGCAATGATTCCTCCTGACACTTGAAACAACTTGAGACAATTGGGAAGCAGATGTTTTCCTCGGTCAACCTAGCCCTCTGGCCAGTAAGTGGCAACTCCTTGCTGGGGAGGTGTATCGTTTTATGAGACTTGGTTAGTCTTGCTGGCTGCTTGGGTAGAGCAGTTGGCATTAGCATGGTGCTTTAGTGAAATGTTTGGATATGATCGACAGGCTTCTCTGGAGACCTGCATGCCACTTGAATGGGCTTGCCATTTGATGGCTTTCGCCTGTTTGGTGAGAAGGCAGATTCAGTGTTGAAACACTTTAAAGAAAGTCAGGCCACAATGTGTTCTTTAGACCTGTCTACCCTTGCAAGACACTATCCTCACCAATGTTGGCCCTTTTGAGACTACTGAGGAGGATTGACATACTGTCCATGCAAAGGCTCATCACCCCCACACCAGACACTTTCCAGGATCAAGATCAAGCAGGTAGCGTCCAGGCTTAAGGGATAGCATAGTTCCCAGTCCCCACCCCTCCAGCATCCACCTCCAAACACTTCTAGTTTGCCTTCTGTGGCACATGACCGACCTTTGGGAGTTAGGGTCAGATTCTTCCTCCACCGGTGGCAAAATATAACATCCAACAGGTAGGTCATCCAGATTGTCCAACAAGGCTATGCCCTGCCTTTCCTTTTAGACTCCCACCCAATCTATCCTCATCTCTGATGAGAACTTGTCCAATTCGCTCCAAGAAGTGCAGTCTTTTTTGGCCAAGGGGCCATAGTGAGAGTTCCTGCCCAGACAATAGGGACTGGCTGCTATTCCCCTTATTGCCTCATGCCAAATAAGGGCGGAGGCGTTTGTCCCATTTTATGTCTTTGGCTTCTGAATTTCTTCTTGCAGAAGGGCAAACTCAGGATGCTCACACTGACCCATGTTCTGTCTGCCCTTCATCCAGGCGACTAGGTACTGGCTTTGGACCTGCAGAATGCTTGTTTTCATGTACCCATCCTACAGTCACATAGACACTTCTTGGGATTCAAAGTAAGCTAGGAGCATTTTCATTTTGCATTGCTCCCGTTTGCCTCAACAGTGTGAACAAAAGTGATGGCTGTGGTTGTGACACATCTTTGAAGTTTGGAGATCTCAGTTTTCCCGTACCTTGATGTCTGGCTGTTGAATGCTGGCTTCCGCTTTCTGTCATAGACCACCTCCAAATAACAGCAAACCTTTTGACATCGCTGGGGTTCATGGGCAACATGCCAAAGTCTTAGAAAAACAATTATGGCAACAATAACCTTACAATGGCCTCCCCTTCCTGTACTTTTTGTTGTGTACAGTAATGGTGCTCATACAATACTAAACACATCTGTTGCCAAAAACGTATACTGGAATAGGAAAACACCTACATCAACCTCATAAAAAACAACTTGTGGAGCACCCAAATATACGTATTCTTAGCTGTCCAATATGATGGATTCAAAGATCTATACACAAATAACAATGGTGTCTAAAATTACAATGAAATATCCAAGTATAAGCAGAATCAAATGTTAAACAAATAGATAATACACATGGTATGTGGCAAATATGAATAAATCTTATTTAATCAACATAATAATATCCAGTATTTACAAAATTCAGCCAATTGAACAAATTAATCAACAATAGGTCCATCTAAGAACAATCTTGCTTGTATTTGCAGGATTCAGCCCAATTGAACAAATTAATCAACAATAGGTCCATCTGAGAACAATCTTGCTTGCATTTGCAGGATTCAGCCGACACGTGTTTCGTCCTATTGAGGACTTTATCAAGGCTGATAAAGCAACAACATATGTTAAAACAATCTTACAAATATTATAATTACAAATCACCAAACAATATAAAAGTTCAAATCTCTCAGTATATTGACACCATTTGTGACCATACAAGTCCCAAGTTAGTAACTATTGAGAGCGGTGCAAAAAGACAAGCCACATACCATAACAGACACCACATTAAAGCCCTCATTACAACATTGGTGGTAAAAGCCGCTTACCGCCGTGCAGAAGACCGCCAACACACCACCGCGGCCACGGAAAACCGCCACAGCTTTTATGACCCACAGCACGGAATCTGCCAAAATTCAGACACCCACACAAGTCCGCCACACCAAAGGTCAGTGATAAACTGGCGAAAACAAATCCTCCACCGTCACGCCAACAGAAATACGCCCACACTATCACGACACACGAATCCACGCGGCGGTCTTTCAACCATGGTATTCCATTGGCAGGACACACTGCTGCACTCAAAATACACACACATCTCCAAAACACAGCCACATTGGACAATTCCAAATACACACACCTGATACACATACACACACCACTCCCACACATCCAATACAATATAAAACACACACCCACATCACCCACAAATCCCTACGACCAAATTTCACGAACGAAGGCCAGAGAGAGACACCACCAACAACAATACTAGCATCCACAGGCACACAGCACCATCACCCACATAACTTCCACGCACCTCACACTACAAACCACTACATATCAGCACACTTATCACCCCACACACCACCCCACACATCACCTACACCACCCCATGGCACGGTAAAGACACCCCAGGTTCTCGGAGGAGGAGCTCAGGGTCATGGTGGAGGAAATCGTCCGGGTAGAACCACAGCTATTCGGATCACAGGTGCAGCACACCTCCATTGCAAGGAAGATGGAGTTATGGCGAAGAATAGTAGACAGGGTCAACGCAGTGGGACAGCACCCAAAGAAATTGGGAGGACATCAGGAAGAGGTGGAACGATCTATGGGGGAAGGTGCGTTCCGTGGTCTCAAGACGCTACCTTGCGGTTCAGCGGACTGGCAGCAGACCCCCACCTTCTCCCCCACAACTAACAACATGGGAGGAGCAGGTCTTGGCGATTCTGCATCCTGAGGACCTCGCAGGAGTAGGTGGAGGAATGGACTCTGGTAAGTCAAATCTTAACTATTACATCCCCCACCCTACCTGCATGCCAGCACATACCCCCACCCCATCACTCTAACTCCTCACAAATGTCCCAATATCACAACCCACCCATCCCAACACCAAGCCCTGCATGCAACAACAACGCATGGACACCCATCACTAAAGCATGGCCACTGCACATACCCATAAACCCCCCTAAACCATCATCACACAAGGTCCCACACAGGAATGCAAGCACTGGGGTACACGGTCAGACACCCATTGCACACCATGGCACACAAAGATGTAATAAACATCCTTTTATACCCCTGCAGGACCCCTTCCCAATGTCACCGGACAGGATGGTCCACACATGTCCACACCACCAACAGAAGAGGCCCACAGTGATGACAGCAGCTCTGTCCAACTGGATCTAGATGACCAGCCCGGACCATCGGGGACCTCTGGACAGTCGGTTCCCCACACCCAGTCACAGGCCACCACAGAGCTACCCCCCTCTGGAAACACCAGCACAGCCCCCACCCAGCGGGCCCATAGCTCCGTCCCCAGGACACGTCAAACAGCAGTGTGTCCACTACTACAGGGAGCCCAGGCTAACCTACCACCCCAACAACAACAGGGACCTGGGGGCAGTGGTAGTGGGCACACGTTCCAGGGGACGGATGCCCAGGAACACAGGGGAACTGGAAGGGCTGCTGTGCGACAGGGGGTGGACAGGCCCAGGGAACCCACTCTCCACGAGGCCCTCTCCTCCATCATGGGAGCCTACCACCACTCCCAGGAGACGATGGCAACGGTACTGGCCAAGTTTCAGGAGACCCAGCGCCTGCAGGAGGAACAGTATATGGGCTTCAGGGAGGAACTCAGAACCATCAATTCCACCCTGGGCACCATCGTAGGGGTGCTGAAGGAAGTACTCAACACCAGGAGGGACACTGTGGCACAACAAGGGGCCCCTGACACTAGCATGGAAGATGAACTGCCCACCACCCCCGCCGGCACTAGTGGACAGGAGCCAGCGCCACAGGACCACCACACCAGCACCCCACCCCCCGCAGAGGGAGAACCACCTCGCAAACGGTCCCTGAGATCCAGGAACAAGACAGAGAACAATGCCAAGACCCCCGCCAAGAAATGGGACCACCCTGATTGACATCCTACTGTCCCACTTTGTCACCCTGTCCATCCTTAAACTGCCCCAGCTCCACTTCCTATGCCCATTTGGGCAATGCACCTGTGAGACTAATAGACTGGACTCTGCCATGGACATTCCTCCGCCATCACCCCTCACCATTTTACAACCCCCTCCAATATTGAGCACTTAAATAAACACCCTTAAAGCACAACACAATCTGGAGTCAGTCTGTGATTTCGGAATACTGTATTAGCAATAACTGTTGCAAAAAGCTCTTTCATTTGTAATGTCAACATACCTATGTCACACAGCTCTAGTCCATGAGGAATCAAAGCAGATGACACACTGTGGGACCCAGATCTGTGAAATCGTAAGGGAAAGTGACAACTCAGTGACCATCCCCTGATGAAAATGACAGACAGTAGAGAGGCAGTAGTGTTTAAGTACATGTAGTAGGCAGCTCTGTATTCTTACCTGTGTTTCACTGGAAATATTGCTGGATCACTGAGTCCCTGTTGTCCATGTCTTCTTCCTCTGCTTCCTCGTCTTCACTGTCCACAGGCTCCACAGCTGCAACAACACCGCCATCTGGACCATCCTCCTGCAGAGAAGGCACCTGTCGTCGCAAAGCCAAGTTGTGAAGCATACAGCAGGCCACGATGATCTGGCACACCTTCTTTGGTGAGTAGAATAGGGATCCACCTGTCATATGGAGGCACCGGAACCTGGCCATCAGGAGGCCGAAGGTCCACTCGATCACCCTCCTAGTTCGCCCATGCACCTCCTTGTAGCGTTCCTCTGCCCTTGTCCTGGGATTCCTCACTGGGGGCAGTAGCCATGATAGGTTGGGGTAACCAGAGTCACTTGCAAATGGCGAGGGACAACTGTTAGACACACACTAACCTGGAGGGATATCCCCAGACCCACACAACCATTCCCATTGACTAGCTTCCAGCTGCTCACCTAATAGCCACACACGGTGCCTCTGGAGTTGACCCATCACATAAGGGATGCTGCTACTCTGCATGATGTAGGCGTCATGCACAGAGCCAGGGAACATGGCATTCACATGGGAGATGTACTGGTCTGCCAAACATACCATCTGTACATTCATTGAATGATAACTCTTCCGGTTTCTGTACACCTGTTCACTCCTGTGGGGGGGTACCAAAGCTACATGTGTCCCATCAATGGCACCTATGATATTGGGGATATGTCCCAGGGCATAGAAGTCACCTTTCGCTGTAGGCAAATCCTCCACCTAAGGGAAAACGATGTAGCTCCTTGTGTGGTTCAGCAGGGCAGACAACACTCTGGACAACACATTGGAAAACATATGCTGGGACATGCCTGATGCTATGGCCACTGTTGTTTGAAATGACCCACTTGCAAGGAAATGGAGCACTGACAGCACCTGCACTTGAGGGGGGATTCCTGTGGGATGGCGGATAGTTGACATCAGGTCTGGCTCCAACTGGGTACACAGTTCCTGGATTGTGGCACGGTCAAGCCTGTATGTGATGATCACATGTCTTTCCTCCATTGTCGACAGGTCCACCAACGGTCAGTACACCAGAGGATGCCGCCATCTCCTCACATGTCCCAGCGGATGGTGCCTATGAAGGACAACAGCGAGCACAGAGTCAAACAACTCAGAGGTACGTACCCACAGCTTACACAGAACGCCATTCATAATCTAAAAAGTGGCCTGTATGTGTGTTGAGTCTAGGCCTAGGTATGTGTGACGCAGTTGAAAATGTAGCCATGTGGGCCCCTGAAATGGCGGCTGCCTGACCTGTAAAGTGGGACAATGGGATGTGAGGTAACTGCGCTGGCGTTGTACATCGTTGCGGTAGGCGGTCGAAGACCGCGGCGCAATGCTGCATTGGTTAACATTGGACCCTATGGGTCCCAGGAGCCAGTGACGATGTACGCCGGCGGTGGCGGTACGCAACGCCGCGGACGTGACCGCCATTTTCTATCTGTTCAATCACTCGATACCTGATCTTCAACAGGAGAGGACCTACACTGCAAGTGCTGCTGTGACCTCGGTCTGGAAGAGACAATGGCTCGAGTGTCTGGGGAAAGGGCCCCTGCCTTCACATCGGAGGAGTTGAAGAAACTCGTGGATGGGGTCCTCCCCCAGTACACGCTACTCTACGGTCCTCCAAACAAACAGGTAAGTACACTGGGAGCCTGCTGTATGGGCTATGCCTGTGTGGAGAGGGGTGGATGTAAGAAGGAATAGGGGAGAGTGCGGCGTGCATGAAATGACGGTGAGTGCATGTGCCACATGGCAAGGGTGGGGCCAATCACTTTGATGGTGCAGTTGGTAATAACTTTCTCTTCCCCCTGTACAAATCATGTAGGTCAGTGCCCACCAGAAAAAATATATTTGGCGTGCCATCGCCAAGGATGTCCGGACCCTGGGGGTCTACCACAGGCAGAGCATCCACTGCCTGATAGGATGGGAGGACATTCGCCACTGGAACAAGAAGACGGCGGAGGCTCAGCTGGGGATGGCCTCCCAACGTGGGAGGGGTGCCCGTCGCACCATGACCCGCCTGATGTTCAGGATCCTGGCGGTGGCGTACCTGGAGTTGGATGGGTGCTTGAGGGCATCACAGCAGCCACAAGGGGGTGAGTACACTTGCATTCTGCTGATTTTGCACTCAGTGGAGGTGTCTGGTTGAGGGAGGTGGGCTGTGGGTTTCCCTAGGCCAGGGCAGGTTCCGTAGGCAAGGTCCCTCCGTAAGGCAGGCCATGTGGCACCCCACCGAACCTCTATAGAGTGCCAAGTACACCTAGTCATGCCCCGGTGTCATCCATGTGTGCAGATGTCGTCCATAGCCTAGTAGGCCATTTCCCAGGAATTGAACAGTGGAGGCCAAGAGCGTGGCGTAGTGCAGGGGGCTTCTGTGTCTGTCGTGTCCGCCAACAGTAGCGGTAATGTATACACTCAACGTGTCTTTCTTCTGTCGTTTCCCCCCTTTTTGTGGTCTCCCTGTTCTTTTCTGCATTAGCATCATCAGGCGGAGGAGCAGTGGCACCAGAGCACGAGGGGGCTGCATCCCACATGGCTATGGAGCGCCACACTACGGAATCGGACTTCACCAGTGGGACGGAGGGCGAGGGGAGCTCCACGGCGGGGACAGGAGCTGACACCAGTGACACGGACTCGTCGTCTGATGGGAGCTCCCTTGTGGTGGCGGCATCATCTGTGCCACCCCCATCTACAGGTACAGCCGCCACCCCCCCTTCCAGCACCGCCCTCCCAGCAGCCCCACAGCCTTCGCCCCATGCCCGCTCACCCGGGAGGGTGGGCATCACATTCGCCCCAGGCACCTCAGGCCCTGCCCCAGTCACCCCTGCTGCCCTCAGTGAGGAGGCCATTGACCTCCTCAGGTCCCTCACTGTTGGGCAGTCTACCATTTTGAATGCCATTCAGGGTGTAGAAAGGCAGTTACAACAAACAAATGCATTCCTGCAGGGCATTCATTCTGGTCAGGCGACCCTTCAGAGAGCTTTTCAGACTCTGGCCTCAGCACTGATGGCAGCCATTGTCCCTGTGTCTAGCCTCCCCCTCCACCATCCTCCACCCAGACCCAATCCCCTGTACCCCAGCCTATCCCAAGCACACCTACAGACCAGCAAGCACACACGTCAACACACAAGGGAAGCTCAGGCAAACATAAGCACCCTACATCCCACAGGCACTCACGCAAGCATCACACACATGCAGACACACCAACATCCACTGCATCCACTGTGTCCCCCTCCTCCTCGTCTCCCTCCTCCCTCCCAGTCTCATCTACACTCACACCTGCATGCACTACTTCTACAGCCACTACGACCATCACCAGCACACCCACCACCACACCCCGCTCACATGCACTCAACACCCCCACTACCATTCACACGTCCCCTGTGTCCTCTCCCAGTGTGTCTGTGATGCCCCCTCCCAAGATACACAAACGCAGGCACACCCACCCAACAGCCATCCATCTCACGACAGCCTCCAGCGCATGCACCTTCACCCAAAGTCAGCAAACGGACACCTCCTACAACCACAACCTCTTCCTCCACTCCCAAACCCCCTCCAGCTCCCCGTCCCAGTGTCTCCAAAACACTTTTCCTGTCCAACCTTGACCTCTTTCCCACACCTCCCCCACCCCATCCGTCTCCTAAGGCCTGAACTAGCACCTCAGCCACAACAACTCCGGGACCAGTGGTGCCTGTAGTCACCGGAATCTGGAGTGCACCGGCCACCAGGGCAGCCAGTGTGGCACGGAGCCACAGCACAGACAGTCCCCCACCTGTGAAGCATCAGAAGTTGGCCAGTGCCCGGCGGGAGAGGGGGAAGACTCCAGCCACCAAAGCTGCTCCCAAGGGTCCCGGTGGGAGTGTGGAGTCAGCTGCGACACCTTCCAAGGTGGGGAAGGGGCACAAGAAACTCAGCAAGTTTGGGAAGGGCAGCACGGTGGAGAAGACCGCCATCATCCCCGCTGCCCAGGAGGCCACCGCCATCATCCCCGATGCCCAGGAGGCCACCGCCATCATCCCCGGTTCCCAGGAGGGCACCACCAGCACCAGCCCAGCTGCCCAGGAGGCCACCGCCAGCACCAGCCCAGCTGCCCAGGAGGCCACCGCCAGCACAAGCCCCGCTGGGCCATGAAGGACCGGCAGCAAAAGCCCCGCTGGGCCATGAAGGACCGCCAGCAAAAGCTCCGCTGGGCCATGAAGGACAGCCAGCAAAAGCCCCGCTGGGCCATGAAGGACCGCCAGCAGCTGAGTCACTGCAAAGGAGACCGCCGCTCCAAGCACCGATGAACAGGGCACCGCCGCCTCAAGCACCGCTGAACAGGGCACCGCCGTCTCAAGCACCGCTGAACAGGGCACCACTGCCTCGAGCAACTCTGGCCCATGAGCGCCAAGGGCACTGACGCTACTGAGTCCGTCACGGGCAGAATGAAGCACTCTGGGCACCATGCCCCCTCCAAAACCAGTGGAGAGATCCATCCACTACCTCTGTCCTTAGCAGGATGAAGCACTCTGGGCACCATGCCCCCTCCCGAACCAGTGGAGACTGTTATCCACTTGAGAGACTGTGGCTTTGCACTCCCCAGGATGGAACAGTGGGCAACCCACCCACTGTAGAGACTTGAGAGACTGTGGCTTTGCACTCCCCAGGATGGGACAGTGGGCAACCCACCCACTGTAGAGACTTGAGAGACTGTGGCTTTGCACTCCCTAGGATTGAACAGTGGGAAAACCACCCATTTGAGAGACTTGAGAGACTGTGGCTTTGCACTCCCCAGGATTGAACGGTGGGCATGTGGCCCTCTCGTGGATTTGGCGTCGTGCACTCAACCGGCTGAGGTGCCCCCCTTTCCCTCCCCCTGAGGTGCCTGTTTTCTTGCTCTCTGATGCCCCTGCAGTGTTCTCTCCGTCATGGTCGGGATCTTGTGTGGGCCTCGCCCATACCGTGTGGGCCCAGTGTTCCACAGACTTAATTGGAGCACTACCTGGACTACTATGCTTGGTATATATTTTGTACATGGTGTATATATATATTTTTGCCTTCTTGATTTTAATATATTACAATGGTTACACTCATTTTCTATTGCCTTTGCATTCTTCCGGGAGGTTTGGGGGGTGTAACTGTGATGTATCATGCTGTATTAGTGTGTGTGTTGTAGTGGGTGGAGGTGTTGCGTGTGTGTGTCCCTGTTTTTGTTTTTTCCCTCCCCCCTCCCCTATGTCGTAGGTGCAGTACTCACCGTGGTCTTCGATGCCGGCGTTCGTGCTCCTGGTAGAGGAGCAGGAAGACAATCGCAAGGAGAATTTGGAGTTCCGGGTCCATGGTGTCCTCGTTCCTCGTGGGGTGTGTAGAGGTGAGCGTTTTCCCTTCGGAATCCTGTTTCCGCCGTGTTTTTATCCGCGGTGAATCCGCCCCGGAAAAGGTGGCGGATTGGTAGGTTGTGATACTGTGGGCGTTACTTTGTCCTCCGCCTGGCTGTTTGTTTGTACCGCTGTGGCGGTCGGAGTGTTAAAGTGGCTGTCTTTGTTGGCGGTTTCCGCCACGGTCGTAATTGCAAAAGTTTTACCGCCGGCCTGTTGGCGGTCTTATCGCTGCTTTAACACCAACCGCCAGGGTTGTAATAACCACGTAAGTGTCAAATCCAATACCAAACAAACCCTCCAAACAAATACGTAAGTGAAATTTGAGAAGAGTGACAAGAAATAAAGAAAAAAGAGAGAAAGGGATGAAAATTCTAGAAAAAAACATAGATAGTCCGTAGTTTGAAATTGTGATCAAGAGAACGTTTTTATGGAAAAATAAATTTCACACTAAAAGAAATTGAGTTGTTAATTATACCTCCTTATAGATAATAAGATCCATAGTATTCCAAAAAAACAATAAAGGTGAATGAAAAGATACAATAATTTATCATGAGAAGATAAGAGTTTTTTAAAATATAAATCACTGAAAAGTATCCAACTCAATATGTCCACCAACCTGCGTATTTCAAATTTTATATAGAGTTAATGTTCTTCATAATACGTCAATAGTCATAATTATAAAGGGAGATTCATATGTCTTCCGATCCTCAAACATCTCAAGCGAAATACATCTGAAATAGACCAAGTGGGAACCACACATATATAGTTCCAATACTACCATCAGACCACATGAGCCCTCCATGTATCCGTATAAATACCATGAGACCTTATCGTAGGCACTTAGGACCAGATGTAGGTAACGTTTTGCATGGCGTAAACTGCGAAATTCGCAGTTTGCGCCATGCAAAACGCGCATCGCGATGCACATTCCCATTTTGCGAGTCGGTACCGACTGGCAAAATGGGAATGCGACTCGCAAAATAGGAAGAGGTGTTCCCCTTCCTATTTGCGATTCGCACCGCGATGCAGAATTGCTTTGTGACCGTGGAAGCCATATTGGAACAGGAAATCACATAGTATACATATACATAGTTGATCCATTATCATTAAATCTTAAGAAGATCACACAGCCTATTAACCAGTGACTGATAAATAGTAGCCCCACCTATTTCTCGCAAAATACCAAGTTCCCTCAGAATTTATTTGAATAAAAAACCCATATGTGGCAACCATTATTGTACTAAGCTAACCTCCAGTCAAAAATGGGAGTAACACTAGCTATCGATCGAGACGTCGCCATGGATTTTCATTATCTCCAAATATGTTTTGAAGAACAATCCATATACGCAACCATTTTATAGTAAACTTCTTCGATCAGAAAGTGAAATAATCCTTACTGCCGATCGAAAAGTATTTATGAACATTGACTCTCTAATTCGGCGACCATTTTGGAAATGGGTGAAAATCACAGACAACAGTGTTTAATAAAGAAGAAAAGTGAAACCAGAGAGCAGAAACCACGCAGAAGTTATACTGTGCTTATCTATAAATTACATTTGTTAGTTTTAAAATATTATCAATATGAAGACAAATATTTTAAAAGATTTCAATTCAATAAATATTTAACATTCTGCAACATTCTTCTTAACAGCAAAACATGTGACAAATGATCATGGGTTCGCTCTCTAATATGTATAATTATAAAAAATGATGCATTTCATGATCCAAATTCATGCCCAGTTCTATGCTCTTGAGTCTGATTATCCATTTTGCCTCATTTCTTCTAAGTTCAATCTCACGATTGCCACCTATAGGATGTGCCAAAGTTTGGCTAATGCCCATGTATCTAATCTTTGAAACCTCTAACGTAGGATGTTCCTTATTGATATGACGAACTATAGGTGATGATCAATCATTATTCCTTAGAGCACGCATATGTTCTTGGATCCTCTCCTTTAGAGATCTGATGGTGCTTCCTACATAAATTTTACCACATTCGCACACTAATATGTAAACCACATATTTGGTGTTGCAATTAATAAAAGTCTGAATCTTATATGTTCTGCTACCATTGAAGTTGAAAGTATGAGTTCTGTTTAGAGCTATACTGCACATATTACATTTACTGCAGTTGTAAAAACCAATTGGGTCACCTGGTAGCCATGTTTCCAATTTGTCCCTAACTGGTGGCAAGAAACTCTTACAGACTAGATCCCTGATGGTGGTACCCTTTTTGTGGATCATTTTGGGTTTGGAGGGTAGCAATAATTTTAAAGTACCATCAGTATGTAAAACATTCCAATGTTTAGAGAGAATTGTATAAATATCCTGACTATTCTGACGACTATAGGATGTACAAAAGGATTTTGGTCTCTCTGATGCTGATTTTTTACTCTTATTTCGATTTTTTTTTTTTAAAGATGATCTCTGCAATTTGTTAATTTTGTTTCTAGCTGTCCTTGACTCTTGTTTCGAATATCCCCTTTTGATGAATCTATTTTCGACATTATCCAATTCTAATTCACAAAGATCTGGTTTACTGCAGTTCCTTTTTGTCCTGATCATTTCCCCAAATGGAATAGCATTTATTTGGGTATTGGGGTGAGAGCTCTTAGCATGAAGTAATTAATGCATTGCAGGCAGTAGGGTTTTGATATAAGTTTGAATGAACATGATTGTTTTCAATGAATATTTCCAGATCCAAAAATTTTATTCGATCCTTATTATACTCATATGTCATTTTTATATTGAAGTCAATTGTATTGATGTAATTGACGAATTCAAATAGCAATGATTCAATTCCTGTCCAAATCATTAGTATATCATCGATATACCTTCCCCAGAAAAAGATATGTTCAGTTAAATTGGGGGGACCATTTAGCCAAATGTGTGTCTTTTCAAAGAGACCCATATATAAATTGGCAGATGATGGTGAGAATTGTGAACCCATCGCTACTCCTTGGGCCTGCTTGAACCATTCCCCCTCATGAATGAACACATTATTTTCCAATATGAAATATGAAATCAAACATTTCCAATAACATGTCAGTATGTTCCAAATATGAGGCTGATCGAATTGAAAGGAATTGTTGAATTGCTTCCAAACCCTTTTTTTTCTGTATGCATGTATGCAAGGAGCTGACATCCATGGTTACCCAGATCATTTCGGGAGACCATGTGATGTCTTCCAGTTTCATCAAGACATCCCATGTAAATTGCAAATAGGACGGTAGATTTCTTACAATAGGTTGTAGATAGCTATCAATATATTCGGAGAGTGCCTCAGTAGGTGAACCAATACCTGATATCGGTCTACCAGGTGGTGATGTTTTATGTTTGTGTGTCTTAGGTAATATGTATATACAGGGTGCCTTCGGATACATGTTAAGGATGTATCTATATCCGAAATTAGACATTGTTCCAACCATCCATGTAATAGTACATCTAAGTCACGGGCAATCTGGGATAATAGATTGTCCTTCAATTTGGTATATGATGTTTTGTCAGCCAGTTGTCAATTGATTTCATTAATATAGTCCAATCTATTCAGAATGACTATATTGCCCCCCTTATCGGCTTACTTAATAACCAATGTCTGATTGTCACACAGATTTTGCAACACCAATCTTTCTTTATGAGTTATATTATGTGAAATATACGATTTACCATGATAGATCTTTTTTTCCAATGTATTTAAATCATCCACAACCAGTTTATTGAAAATATCTATAGCATTGTCACTCGATAGTACAGGTGTAAAAATAGATTTGGGTTTAAATCCACTATTGAGCGATAGGTTTGATATTTAAATTACTCAGGACCTGTTGTATATTGATTTCATCATTGTCCATAGCATTTAGGGAAAGTATGGTTTGAATGTCCCCTATATCTTTTATTGTATATGAGCTGGGCAGTGTATTTGTCAAGTCCACATATGATCTATTATCTTTCCCAAGCAAATATTTTTTAAGTTTCAATTGTCGTGAAAATTTAAAGAGATCAATCTGTACCCGAGTCATATTACAATGACTAGAAAGACAAAATCCTAATCCTTTGCCTAGTACATTTATTTGTTCTTCAGATAGTACATAATTAGATAAATTGACAACGGAAATACCATCATTACACGCATTGCTGTTGGTTGCATTTCCATCCTGAGGACACATTGCTGTCAATTGTTTGAATGTTTGATTTTGGCAGCTCTGGTTTGTACTCTAGTTGCCTTGTTTTCCCCGACTACCCGTTTTTCTTTTTCCTCTACGTGTTCTCTTTGTTTTGACTGCATTTGTTGAGGAAAATTCCTTCAGTTGCCTAGTCGGTACCTCTTGGCCTCCCGTAAAAAACCTGAGGAAGCGTTTGGATACATATTGGAATCTGTACTAGAGTTATCACTTAGTTCTTCTTTCTCCTGTTCACCGGATGTAATAGAAATTTCTGATTCACTTTCTGATGCATATCTATTATCGCCTATATCTTTATCTATGGACTTCATTGAAATACCATCAAATCTTTTGGCAAAAGTGTAAATTCGTCCAGTTTTATGATCTCTATCGTCCCTCTGTATCTTGGCCAATTGTTTTGGTCTTGATGTATAACTGATGTTTTTCTAGGATGTCTTTCAATATTTTGTCATTTTTTTCCTTTACCTCCGGTAAGTTAAGATTTTGTATCTCTAACTCTAGGTACTGTATTTCCTTCAGTGGATTTTCTCTCTTTTGTTCTGCATGTTGTATCAAAATCAGCATCATTCCTTTTGATGCCTCAAAGAGTAGTTGTTCCCACTCTAACATATGTCTGGGTGATAAATCATCAAATGAGGGGAATATTACTATTCTGAGCCCTCGTGGTACTTTTCTATCTGTAATATATTTTTTCAAGACTGTTGCATCCCACCAACGGGACAATTCTTGTTTACGAAGTTTTTCTAGTCAAATGTATTTTTTCTTCATCCCTTCTGACTGATTATGCCAAAGTCACCTGACTACTTTTCAGATGCTCCTCTTCAATGGGACCATCCTGGATATGATGCAGGTTCAGGCCTTTCCTCCACCAAAACATTCAGGATATGATCCTGATGTTTCAATCTTAGTCCCTGAGAGTGACTCTGAGGCTTCTTGATCTTCTGGCCTTCTGCTTTTTGCTAGTGGACCATGACGGATGGTACATGCAGGCTTTGCAGTGGAATCTAGAGATTCAGTGGCCCTGTTCCAAGGGAACCTATCCGGTTCTATCCAGGTAACAGAGGAGACTACAGATGATCTGTTGTAGTAGCTGTTCATCTGTAGTTAAACCTGCAGCAGACCCACCTCTCCACCCAGAGCTGATGATCATGAGATGGCCATCTGGGAGAATAGGAGATCAGAGAACGATTTTGAGGCATGGTATGGCACCCATAACATGGACCTATTGCAGCCCAACCTGTGAGATGTGTTACTGTTTGTTTTGTCTTTAGACTTGCAGTGGGCACTTTTAAAGCTTACCTGTAGGCAAGTTCAGTATTTTTTGGTTACTGGACCAGCTGTCCTTGTTTAACTCACCTGTTGGCTTGCATTAACTCAAATGTTTGGTCTGCATGTTTCCTCTGAAGCCTTTCATGATTCCTCAGTGGAAACTTAAATCTTATCCTTATTTTTGTTATGTGTACCCCGTTTGAACTTCTACACAAATGTCTCCTGAGTCGAAAACAGTTTTCTTCTCTGTGACCATTTCAACTGCGTGAGTGAGCTTCTAGCTCTTTCAGTTCTGCTGTCCTACGCAACCTTCTTTCAGGACAAGTTGATGCTATGGATTAGACCTGCCTTTCTACGTACGTTTGTGACTCCCTTTCACATCAGCCACCCCATCCCACACCAACGTTCTTTGCTCCACCTCACGCCACAAAAGAGGATCCATTGTTTGGATCTCAAAGAAGTGCTTCGCTTTTACATTTAGTGCACTGAAGGCCATCAGATGGACGATTACCTCTTTGTGGGATTCTTTCAGGCAAGAAAAAGAAGGCAGTGCAGATAGAGATGCTATAGAGGTGGATAGTTCTCTGCATCAAGATCTGTTAAACGCTGCCCAAGAAGCAGCTCCATGAGGGATTAGGGCTCACTCCATTAGAGCCAGGGCTACAACGACTGCTCTGGTATGCAAAGTGCTTGACCTGGAATTTTGTCAGGCTGCTGCTTGGGAATTGGTGCACACTTTCACAAAGCAGAGGTGCCTCAATTACCAGGCCTAACAGGAAGGACATTTTAGACTTTCAGTCCTGCAGGAATCTTTGATGTGTCATTTACCAGACCCACCACTGAGGAAGGTTCCGCTTTGTTATCTATTCTAAAGGTGTGCAATCTGCATTTCAAATTATCTAACAGAAAAAAAAGTTACTTTCATTTGGTATAGATATTCTGTCTCATCGACCAATTCCTCACTATCCTCCCACCTCCCCATTCTGTGGGATGGACTTTTAAAAAACTCTAAAATATTCACAATTTAGGGATCTGAAAACTGGTATGAACAACTTCTCTTTGGGTACCATGTCCGAGTGTGCCAATGATGTCCAGAAGGAAGCTGACGTCCACGCACATGGGTGGCACCAGTATGCGCCTCTAGCCATCACTTTCATGGTGGAGCAGAATTGACAAAGACCTGCATGATGCCACCTACTGGCACACAGGGGCTATGTTGAAAATGCTCATGATCCAGTTTGGCATCTCAGGATAGTCTGAAGGTGAGGAATCTGTAGTTAAGTATCCACCATAACAGTGTTACTGAAGATAAGTAACATGTTCATTATGATTGCAACCTCTATGTATGTTATGTTATGTTAAAATGCTCTTGTAAAGCGCAAACAGCCACCCAACTTATGGGCATCCCAGCGCTGTAGAAAAGCACAGAAACCACCTTTATCTTATAATATTGAGCTGGCCCTGCATAAACATGTGAGCTTTTAATTGCTTTCTAAAGTTATTGTTGGACAGGAGCTTGAGTGGGAGAGAATTTCACAATACTAAGGCCCTGTAGGCAAATGATCACACCCCTCCTCTTATTCTCTTAATTCTGGGAACGTCTAGGAGGGAGAGGTTGTTAGATCTTAACATTCTCTTGGCCACATGAGGGGTGATCAGATGTTGCAGAGGATGTGTACCTGATGAGTATTTCAGTACATGTACAATACACAGGGCTTTAAATTTAATTCTATTCTTAATCAGTTACCAGTGCAATTGAGCTAATGCTGGGCCTGCAGGTTATTTTTTTTTGCACTCCTAATAAAACGCGTGCTGCAGCATTTTAAATGACCTGCAACTTTTTTAAAACATAGGATGGACTGCCATAGAACAGGGAATTACTGTAGTCCCAGCATGACAAGATCAGGCACTGAACCACCAGCCTCCTACAATCCTGAGGTAGTGATCTGAGTGATTGTCTTAGAGATATTCAAGCCCAAAACAGACAGCGGATAACTTCTGGGCGTGAACAGCCATCGATAACTCTTTGTTCAGAGTAACACCTAGGCGTTTTACCTAAGGTATGGAATTAGGTGGGGACCCAAACAGGGGGGCCAAAGGTGTTGGTCCCATATGAGGGGTTGTTTCTGACCACCGACACCTCGGTCTTGCCTCTATTCAGTCTTAAGTGGCTTGCTTCCATCCAGCTAGACACTTTCTCCACACATATGGTCAATTTTATTGAGGCCGACAAAATGTCTAGTGAAAGTGATACGATAATTTGCATGTCATTGGTGCATCAAATCATTGTAAAACAGAAGGAGCAGATGATGTTGAAGAGAGGATGCATATATATGTTAAACAGCGTGGGGCTTAGGGAAGAACCCTCTAGAGCCACCCATTCAGTTTGTATATTTCTGACAAACAAGGTCCATCACTTACTTGAAAGCTCCTATTGGTAACATACGAAGTTAACCATTTAAGGGCTGACCCTACAATGCCAACTGCTTTCAACCTTTCAGTCAGGACAGGATGTGAGACAGTATCAAAGGCATCTATCCAATAGGGTAAGAGCTGCCAAGCCTCCTTGGTCCAGTGTTCTTTTGATGTCCTCAGCAGCCCAAAGAAGGGCGGTCTCAGTGCTGTAACCCTGGCGAAAACCAGTTTTGGTAAGATGCAGCAGGTCGTTAGTCTCCAGGAATTTCGAGATGACTCCAATTAAGAATTTTCTCAAGAATTTTCCCTGTCCCCGGGAGGAAGGAGATGTGTCTAAAATTATCTGGTTTGTCCTGGCCTAAAGAGGGTTTTTTTAATAGAGGAAGAATTCCTGCATGCCTCCATTCATCCGGCACCAGATCCGATTCCAATGAGGTGTTCTAAACGTCATTAAGGCAGAAATTACATCATCATCACCTTGTACCAAGATATTTATTGGCACAGGGTCCAGTGGCGAGGCTGATTTTATTAATCTTGTTGGGTCTGTGATAACTGATCCGCTCACTGCCGGGAATGATGGAAGAACTACTCTAAGATTTTTAGTTCATTCACACTGATCAGTTTCCACCTGCGAGTCTGATGTCCCGGCTGAGGAGTTATAAATCTGTTTGTTTGCCCAAAAATAATTTAACGAACTGCTCGCAATATTCCTTACAGGAAAGAGCGCTTTCCCCTAGTACATTAACACAAAAAATGATTTAACAATTGTATATATCCATTTGGCTGGACAGATGGCTTGTTTGATCTTTGTCACAAAGTTTGCCAACTCAGCTTTCTGGGTGGCATATTGGTACTTTTTAACTACTTTCTTGTGAACTACTTTACATTCTTCATCGTACAAGCATCTCCATTGCCTCTCAAATTGTTTACATTACTTTAGTTCTCCTAATTCAGACGAGAACCACCCTGCCCTAGCTTTATCGCCTCTCGATTTGACTGGTTCAAGGTGGACCAGGACTGATTCCTTTATCCAGTCCTGTGTATCACAAAATCACATGGTTTGTATGCTGAAATTACCTTTCTTTATGTTTGAAAGCCATTCTACAAGTCCGAAACTTTGTTCTGTATTGTAAAACGACTTGTTTTGACTTGTAAAATGATTTTTGAGATCCTTTCCCAATTGCAGATAGGAGGGGCATGAAAGGAGCACCTGTCTGTTATTTCTGCTTCGGAAAGGAATGCATCAATGTTGTACAACCACATAAGTGGTCGCAAAAAATGAATGAGTTACTGACCCAGAAGTTGGGTGGTAACTGATTCACAAATGGGACAGGGTCCCATTAGGATCCCTTCCCATTTGGGAATCATGTTGGCAGCTTCCTTATGAAGTTTTCCAAAATTGATTTATTTATTTATTTACTTATTTAAAAGCTGAACTGGTTCCTTTGGCACAGGCTGTGCTAAAAAAAAGTTTTCTATTTTGGAATGCAATTTTAGGGATGGTGGTCTGCTATCTCTTATAGGCACCGTCCTAGGCAGGTAGTTTTATAACCGCCTGTATTTCGGTATACCAATAGTCACAAAAAGTCAGTACACAAAAGCTGAAGAAGTCTGCACTGGCGAGTTGGTAGCCACATTCGCGTGATCAACTCTGACTGCTGAAGCGCACCCTGGGAGACCAAGGGCCTGATTTAGATTTCAGCAGGTGGGTTACTTGTTCACAACGTTGACAGATATCCCATCTGCCGAAATATAAATCCCATAGGAAATAGAGGAATTATATTTCGGTTGACGGGATATCCATCTCCATTGTGACGGAGTAACTCATCCACTGAAATCTTGGTCAAACCCCAAATCTTGTCAGTCAGAAGTTACACCTGAGTCTGTTAGACCTGTAAGAGTTGTCAAAGTGCAGTGTGATTGACCAAGACGGATACTAGCATCGGTTGAATGGAACCGCTGGTTTCGCTGTAACCGGAGACCAGTAGGCCAATGGCAATTGATTGTTGGCTGGATTTCAACTGGACTTCGAGGCACATCAACCTCTGTAGCCAAAGTCACCCCATCATATTCATGGGCCAAAAGATGGCCACAGGAAGATCCCCATCACCGGATCGGCATCCAAGCATCCTGAATCCCTTACATCTGGACCACTCTATTGATGTCTATGGCAGCATGCCCATAGAGCCTGGAATGGGACTGGGCACTGCTTTGACATCAAGGTAACTGTTCAGTCAAGCCTTATTTGCCCCTGTAACTTGCTCCCTGCCAGAGTTGGTTGCCCAAAGGGGACCAGAGGAGACAAACACAACTTCACAAAAGGTTTCTAAGTAGCCTCTAACTACTGTAAATGCTAATGCTTGATTTGCGACTTGAATGAAAAGCAGGAATTTATTATTTGCTTAAAAATGTATATCTCTGGAATCCTCCGTGTGTATTGTTCATTTTGGTGTCTAAAAATCGTAAAAATGGGCACTATTGTTATAAATTGGTGTTGGATTTTCTTTGTGTTGTGTTTCTTTGTTGTTCAGCTGCTTTGGTACTTCTAAAAGCTTTTCACTTGTTCCTTTGACAAAGCCTGACTATTCAAAGCCACAGCTACCCAGCATTGTACATCTTCTGGATCTTGGGACTCCTCAGGTGGACCTCTTTGCCACTCAGAAGAATGCTGGCCACCTGTAATTCTGTATCCTCTGCAGGGAGCATTGGGAGACGCAGTTCACTTGAAGTTTAACTTTCCACTTCAGTACGTATTCCTTCTGACACTCCTCCACTGAGCCCAAGTAACTCTGCTAGCCTTGGACTGGCCATGAAGGCTGTGGTATGCAAACCTCTCCCTGTACACACACCCCTGTCTCCGTCACAGTGTAGACCTGTAGTGGAAGTGACAGGTTCTGCACCCTGACCTTCATAGCTCCACGTCAATGTCTAGAGATTAACCTGGGTAACTGAAATCATTTTTCTTGCCTCCTGAAGTGATAAATGTTATCTTATGCTCCAGTAGACACTCCACCAAGATGATGGGCACGGGCAGATGTGGGAAATGTGTCAAGTGGTGTGCAGACAACTCAGTTGACCCTCTTCAGGTCTGTCTGTCTGACATCCTATGTTTAACCCTCTTGCTGGCCCAGCAGGAAAGTGCAGTGGCCACTGTTAAGAGTTACTTTTCGGCTTGTAGCCTTCTTCTGTCTACCTGATCATCATCTCTTTTCAAGTCACCCACAGTTATGCGGTTCTTGAAGGGGCTTATGAACAAGATTCCCCCAATTCCTTTGATAATGTCTCAATGGGACCTCAACCTTGCTCTTATGTTTTTAATTTGTTGTCTTTTTGAACCGTCACACAGTTACCCTTTGCAGCTGCTTACTTTCATAATGGTCCATTTCATTGTTATTATGTCAGCTAGGCGTGTACGCAAGTTACAAGCATTGAGTGTAAAGCCTCCAATCACAACATTTTTTTCCTGACAAGATGGTGCTAAGAATCAGGGCTGCCCTCCTGCTGAAAGTGGTTATTCCATTCCACCTATGCATCTATCACCCTTTCAACCTTCTTCCCTCCACAGGCTTTATCTCAAAAGAGTGGTCAGCTTTTATGTGGGCAGGACACATAAATGCAGCTATCTGATAGAGCCTTCTAACTGCAGATTACCTACATTTGAATTTTCTCAGGCATCAGACTGGATCTGGAAACTTTGGCGTGAGGAGTACCCTTGTGCGTTGTCAGGTGGCTCTGTTCAGTTCCACGTGGCATCATCAGTGTCGTTGGCGCTGGAAGTGATGTTGTGGCCACCTATATAGGCCCCACCCAGGCACACAGCTGTCGGTTCTTTTCTTTCTGCATAAGTTAGTGCTGATCCAGGTGAAGAGCTACCTCTCTGTCTGTTTTTTGACAGTTTAAAAAAAAAACTACTTTTGATCAACTATATTTGTAATGTGTCGAAGGATGTCTTTTAGGAAGGCAGGTTTCAGCTGTGTGGCGCCTGTCAGTGTCATGTTGGTTACAGACACTCATTTGGTCTGTTTATCGTGTCTCGAGCACAACCACGACTTAAAGTTGTGCTCGGACTGGCTCCTCGGCTGATGCGACAAGTGAGGAGTCAGCGTTCTAGGCATGGTTCTGCAGAGCTACTGCCAAGTCCAACTTCGCGCCTCCCCTCATTTCCAGGAGCCAGAGTGACCGTCAGATTTCTACGAGGCCATGCACCTCCTGATTGAGCAGGCCGACTCCCCCGGAGCAACTTTGGGCCCTGTGGGATTGGAGAAGGCACCATCAGGTTCTGTGCCAAAGGCTCCGGCCTCTGCTCCGATGGGGGCTCACAGATCCGAATCGGTGCTGGTTGTGCCAATGCGACCTCCTCAGGTGCCGGCCCCATTCTCATTCCAACGACTTGGAACATCGGAACAACATTGATCAGCACCTATTTCGGCACCAGCAGGGCCCATTGGTCCTAGATAATTGGCTGGAGCAGCCAGGCCTGGGGGAAGAGTGGGAGGGGTCACTGGACCCTGTAGAATACCAGTTAGATACCCCAACTTCATTGGACTGGTATGAGGAACTAGGAGATGCCAGTGGACTGGACACCTCCCCAGATACTGGCTTGCTCACTCCCTCTACTGTGGCTATGGAATAGGGAGCATCTTATGCAATGGAGGTGAAGAGAGCAGCAGAGTTCCTTGATCTTGAACTTCCCCTTGTGGTGGTCAAGACTAACATCTTGACGGAAATGCTTCAGCCTGGGGCTTCCTCATCCGAATCCCTGTTGCTTTTTAATGAGGCATTGACTGATGTCCTGCTGGAAACTTGCTCCAAGCCCAGCACAGGGGCTCCTGTGAACAGGACAGTTGCCTGCCACCGCTGGGTATCCACGTTTCCTCACCCAACACCCCACCCATGAGACCTTCATGGTATAAATTTCAGCTTTCCCTGGCACGTTCCCTGCTGCTCCACTGGACATGGAATCCAAGGGGATGGATGGCTTAGGTAAAAAAAAAATCTCCTTTCACCAGCCATGCATTGAGGTTGGTGAACACCATATGCCTGTCGGGCTGTTTTTCCCATACCTTCTGGGATACTGCTGCGCAAGTGCTGCCACAGGTCCCGGAGGAGGCTTGGGCCATCCTCTCCCAAGCAGTGAAAGAACGGAGAGATGCAGCAAAGAGTTCACCATTAGGTGTGGTTTGGGCACAACTGACTGGCTGGGCAGAGCGGTTTCTTCGACAGTGGCCTGGAGGTGTCATGCCTAGTAGAGGTCATCTAGCCTTTAGGTGGATGTCCAGGCCAACTTCATGCACATGTCCTTCAATGGGACTTGTCTCTTCAGGGAGAAAGCAGACTCGGTGCTGGAATTCTTCAAGGACTCTCGGGCTATGGTAAAGTCCTTGGGCCCCTTCGTGGCACCTCGCCCCCGGTCTGCCTTTCACCCATTTCATGGCTATGGAAAGGGCATGCCAGCCTTATGCCAGCCCCATCCTACGCAGGTCCCCCAAGCTGTGCGAGGATGTGGACGTGGTGGATTCTGACCCCATGGGTCTGGTAGCCAGTAGTCGTCCGCCACCAACCCCCTGGCAGCTGCAGTCTGTAAACCTTCCTAGCCTGGTTCTGAAAGACCATGGGTGCCCAGCTGGAGGGAGAATCCAACATCATCTCCTCCACTGGCAGTCCAGTACATCGGATAAATAGGTCTTGCAGATCATTTGGAGGGGCTGCTCCCTCCCTTTCCAACCTTTCCCTCCCCCTACCGCCAACACAAGAACGGCTGGTGGGGGATCATCTGTCTCTTCTCCAAGAGGAAGTTACAGCTCTCCTGTCCAAGAGAGCTATAGAAAGGGTTCAGATATCAGAAGTAGGCACTAATTTTTATTCCTGCTACTCTCTGATTCCCGAAAAGAACAAGGGTCTTCACCCTATTTTAGACCGGCAAACCGCCAGTCTCTTCCTCATAAAGGAGAAACCCTAGGTGCTCACTTTGGCTCCGGTCTTGTCTGCCCTAGACCAAGGGCACTGGCTGGTAGTGTTGGACTTGCAGGATGTGTATTTTCACATCTCTATCCTGCCTGCCCACAGGCGTTACCTGCGGTTCAAGGTAGGCCACGGGCACTTTCAGTTCACTGTGCTCCTCTTTGGCCTTACCCCCCTCTGGTGTTCACCAAGATAATGGCAGTGGGCGCAGCTGATCTGCGCAGGTTAGGGGTTTTATTCTTCCCTTACCTTGACGACTGACTGTTAAAGGCAGGTTCGCCCTAGGCTTTTGTATCCCACCTTCAGACTATGGCAGACCTCCTGCATTCACTGGGGTTCACTATAAACGTGCCAAAGTCACACATGGCTCCTTCGCAGATGCTCCCTTTCATTGGAGCTGTTCTGGACATAGTAAGGTTTCGGGCTTCTCCTCCTGAGCAGTGAGTCCAGGATATTCAGTTATGATACTGATGTTTCATCCTCTATCCTAGATTTTGGGGAGAATGACTCTGAGGCTGCTGAGCCTCATGGCCTCTTGCTGGTGAATCATGCCAGATGGCATATGCAGGCTCTGCAGTGGGACCTGAAGTTCCAGTGGGCGCAGCATCAAGGGAATCTGTCCGATATGGTCCAGATCTCAGAGGGAACTGCAAAAGACCCGCAGAGGTGGCTGACAAGCCGCAGTAGGGTCAAAGGTAAACTCCTCTCCCTTCCACAACCAGACCTGACAGTAGTGATAGATGCATCACTCCTGGGATGGGGAGGCCTTCTGGGAGGGGTGGAATCAGAGAACTCTGGTCTCCAGCGGATCTCAGACTCCATATAAACGTCCTGGAGCTCTAGCGATTTGGCTAACATTGAAAGCATTTCTTCCCTCTGTCAAGGGGAAGTGAGTGCAAATGTTCACGAACAATACCCCTGCCATGTGGTACTGCAACAAGCAGGACATGGTAGGGTCGTGGACACTGTCAGGAGGCTCTGCATTTTTGGGCATGGCTGGAATGGCAGGGCATAACCCTGATGGTTCAACACCCGCCAGATTCTCTAAAGGCCAGGGTGGACAAACCCAGCAGTTGATGCCTAGTGGATCAAGGAGGTGGCTCAAGGACTCTCAAAAGAGGGGAAAGCCTTAGTTAGATCTATTTGTCTCCAAAGAGAATGCAAAATGACAATAGTTTTGCTCATTGGAGTTTGCAAGACGGCTATGGCTCAGAGAAGTTTTTTGTCTCAAGTGGAGTACAGGCCTCCTGTACACCTTTCCGCCCATACCACTTCTGCCCTGAGTTCTGAAGAAGATCAGAAACAACCAGGCTTAAGTTATTCTTGTTGCTCTGGACTGTGCACGGAGAGACTGGTACCCTGAACTTCTGAAAATAAGCATCGGTCCTTCGATCAGGCTGCCCCTTAGGGAAAATCTTCTGTTGTGGCAACAGAGGAGGGTTCTGCACCCAAACCTGTCAACTCTCCACCTCCTTGCGTGGAGATTGAGCAGCAACAGTTGCTAGCTTTTGACCTTCCTCCCGACGTCTGTAACTTTATCTTGGCAGCCAGGCGTTCCTCTACCAAAATGGAAAGCGCCTGCCATTGAAATTTTTTTTTTAAATATTGTACAGAAAAGTGTCTATCGACTCTCTTTCTGCTTCTGTTTCTGATATTCTTCTCTTCATTTTTACCCTGGCCTAGCAGGGCTCTGATCTGGGCACTCTTAAGGATTATATCTCTGCTCTGTCAAACACCCTGAGGGTGCCTGACCAACCCTCTTTTCTTTAAGTCCCCTATTTTAAATTGGTTTCTGAAAAGTCTTATACATATGTTTCCCTCTTTGCCCTTCATTATGCCTCAGTGGGACCTGAACCTGGTTCTCATGTACCTCTGTGTGCTCCTTTCGAGTCACTCCACAATTTTCCCTTCCAGCTGCTTACCATCAAGACAGCCTTCTTAGTGGCAATAATGTAGAAAAGTAGCACCTTTCTGGCATAGTTACCCCCACTTTATGCCTGGTGTCAGTGTGTTTAGACAGTACTACAATGGGATCCTGCTAACCAGGAACCCAGTGTCAGTGCTCTCTCCCCTAAATGTAATTGTAAGGTAACTTTTACTTCCCACATTTGGCATACTGGTGCACCCATGTAAGTCCCTAGTATATCCTACTTAAGTACCCAAGGCATTGGTACACCAGGGGTCCCCCATGGATTGCAGCATATATTGTGGAACCCATAAGAGCCCATGGAAACTGGGACTACAGGCTTCCCATTGCAGCCTATGTGAAATGGTGCATGCACCTTTCACTCCAGGTAGAAGGTTTACCTTATATCAAGGCCACTGCACTCTGACCCCCGTAAGCCACCTCTATGGTATGCCCTTTAGCCTAAGGGCAGGGTACATAGTTCTAAGTATGATGACACCCCTGTATGAGCAGAGGTGCTTCTACAAACCCCAGACTCCATTTCCTTGGCTTTGTAGATGCGGGGAAGCCATCTTAAGGTATGTAGTGGACACTGGTCAACACGAGTGTTGCAACTACATAATGGCTTCCCCCAACATAGGCATGTTTGGTATCAAAAATGTTGGAATCACGCAACCATACTCTGGGGGTTCCCTAGGGGATCCCCCATGCCTGCTTGTACAGCCTTGCAGGGTCTGCATGGTAGCCCATGCTGCTGCTGATCCCAGACACTGTTGTGCCCTGCTGCTGCTGAACCTAACTCAGGCAGTGGAAGGCAGGACAAACAATTTCCTGCAGTAAAGAGGGGTGACCACCTCTTCTTTCGAAATAGGTGTCTCTGGGGTGGGGTGGGGGTGCTTCTGAGTGCCACCTGAATGATTTGAAGGGCACATTTGGTGCCCTCCATGAATAAACTGGTTTGCACCAGTACAGGAACCCCTGGCTCCCGCTCTAGCGCGAAACTACACAAAGGACTGGGGAGTGACAACACCCCTGTCTAGCTCATCCCTTAGGGAGGTGCACAGAGCTCTGCCAGGAAATAAGATGAGCAGAGGCCCCTGGGAGCATCTGACTAGTTATTCCAGCTGCCTGACCTCCCCGACCCCCTCTGATAGGTGGGTCATTGTAGTGAGTGTCCAACCCCCTTCCTGGGTTGCTTGAGGGCTCCCCCAAGGGTGGGATCCAAGATTTGTCTGCAAGACTTCAGGAACCGTCTGCATCTCACCTCTGCAAGACACTTCTGCAACCTGGATATCGGAACGGCTGCTGTTCTTCGCTGGAACCAGAAGCAAGACTGCAACCAGTAGGAAGGCACCTACTACAGCTCTGTTTTCCAGCTCTGCAAAGACTTCTGCAACCGTATGGCTGTGTATCCTCCAGAGTCACTTGGACTCTGCCTGCACTTAGGAAAACAAGAAGGAATCTCCCTTGGAGTGAAGGAGTCACTCCCCTGCATCTGCAGGCACCTCAACGATGATGGCTGGCTTGTGGATCCTGCTGCCCCATGTACTCTCCAGGGCTGTGCAAAAACAGGTGGTGGTTCTGTGGCTCTCCAGAGGTCTAACCTACCTTCCCTGCAACTGGGATGTGTGGTCCCTCACTGGAGCTGCTTGGGTTTAACCCCTGTGCACCATGTCCGCTTGTCATTGCCAAGGCTTGTTGGCTCTTCTGTCTGAAGACCTCAAACCTCCATGAAGCCCCGGCCTCCAGCACTCTCCAGCTCCAAGAACGACATCCTCTCTGCAACTCGTGCGATGTGGGCATCCCCAGTGCTTAATTTGTAAATAAAAACGCGCTGGTGCCAAAAGCCCCCCTTTTTAAACATGCGGCTGCTGCAATTAAATGTGCGAGCACTGAATACTGAGGCAGCGTAATCCTAAAGCCATCTTGGGCCTCTTCAATACATTTAAAGCTGCTCCGTACACCTTCAGCTCATTCTTGCAGCTCTCTGCTTTCTCCCATTGTGACACTTTTCTCTTCCTCCGAGTTTCCCTTAAGTGTCTTTGGCTCGCAGTAAATGCTTGAAGCAGAAAAATAAGCACCGGCCTTCAAAATAAGTGCCGGTGCTCCTCACCGGAAACAACAAGCAGAAATTAAGCACTGGGCATTCCTCTTTGCTGTGCTACTGAGAACTCACTGTGCCTGCTGGCAGAGGGTCCTGCTGGGGTGCTCCAATGATTCCTGCTGGCTCTGTTGTTTGCTGAGGGCTGGCCCTGATCTACCTGTCAAGATTGTTTCACCCGGACCTTGCTGGTCCTCAAAACTCCTGCAAACTCCATACAAATTTTCTTTGCATATGCCAAGATTTGTTCGTGGTCCTGCTGACCCCTATGCAATACGACAATTGGCATGGGACAGCTCATAGGTGACTCCTGAAATCTTCCTCTTTCGCTTGGACTCCACAGCTGTACTTCGCCCAGTGTCTCCCAGGAAACATCACAGAGAAGGATGGGCATTGCCCTCCTGCACTGCCTGAGCATCTCTGGGTGGTCTGGTCTCTGTCCTCTCCCTCTTTAGGTCCTTTTCTTCCATAATCCATTGCTGGGTTCCATTAACCTAGTCCACGGGTCGCAACAGCAGCTGGACAACCGAGATCCCCATTGACTTCAGCGAGAGTTTCCGAGACGACTTCACCCCTATGCGCCTGGGCTCCCTGGTGTAGGTGCTCCACTGTTCTGGGTATCCATGGGCGGGGGCACTATCCAACCTCCATTGTCCTAACAGGTTTCTTCGGGGTCCTGTGGGAAGGGTCCTGTAACGCGAAAACTCCAACTGTTACTTCTCCATGTTGGCCTATGGACACTGACCCGAGATTTCTACTCTGCTCACGGACGCCTAGGGAATTCTGCTTACTTACCTTTGGGGTGTCAGTACTTCTCCAGTCCTAAGGGTCCTTGGGTGGTAGTGTGAGTTGGGTGAGGTTTTCGCATCCCATTTTTCTAGTGTATGGTTTGGTCCCCTCATAGGGGCCCATGTTATTTTATGCCTTTATTTACCTGTTGCACAGTATATTTTTGTATGACCATATCTCCCGTTAGGAGATATACCAAAGTTAGTCAGAGAGTGTGTGTAATAAGAAAGATTACATATTTTTCTAACACTGGGGTGTTTTTTTTCTGTGTGTACTTCACTGACTGTCCTTTGTGGTATTTACAACTGCTTTACACCCTCCTGGATAAGCCTTAGCTGCTCTCCACAGCTACCCTATGAGAGCTCTGGCTATCTAGAACCACCTACACTATCGCTAAGAGTTGCCTGGGCTCAGTACAGCGTGTTTCACCTATAGGTGTACACCATATACTTAGTCAGCCTCCTACAAATAACATCTGCTTGGAGGCTAATTGAGCTGCAGGCTTTATCATCCAAGCCTCCCTATCTTACTGTATTCCCTGACAAGGTAGTGCATCGCACCTGGGCCTCTTTACTTCTGAAAGTGGTGACCCCGTTCCATTTAGGATAGTCAGTGACTCTGCCCACCTTTTATGCTACTCCATATCTCTCTAAAGAAATGGAGCGACTCCACCGTCTGGACCCAAAAGGAACTTTGTCATTCTGCCTTGACCGCATAAAAGAGTCCCGGGTGGACGACCAACACTTTGTGGGGTTTGGAGGAGCTATAAAATGTTGGGCAGTACAGACGCAAACCATTTTGCGCTTGGCTGTTGTCTGTACTAAAATTGCCTTAGCCCTGGCTAAAAAGCAGCCTTTTGAGTGCTTAAGGGCCCATTCCACCAGAGGAAAAGCTGCAACTACAGTGTTACCTCATAGAGTCCCAGTCCTGGACATCTGCCAGGAAGGAACTTGGGTGTCCCTGCACACATTTACCAAACACTACTGCCTGGGCAGTCAGGTCCACAGGGATGGGCATTTCGCCTCTTTGGTCTTGCAGGACTTCTTAGTCTAGATGAATTTGTCTGCATCCAAGCGCCAGGAGGATATGGCTTGGGAAAGGTAAGGACTCTGTAGCTAAAAGTCTCTATCAGATGAACAAATTACTTTCCTTCGGTAATGCATTATCTGGTAAAGACAACATCTAGCTGCAGATTCCTTACAGACCCACCCATGCCTCCCAGCTCTGTGGACAGATATCTAGGGCTAGGGTTGGTGCCCTTTCAGGGAACTAGTTTTGACACGCATTTGTCAGTTCACTTCATGACTCTGTGTGCCTGGATGGTGCCTATATAGGTGACTGCGACGTCACTTCCAGCACCTCCGACACTGCTGCGCGGAACCGAACAAAGCCATCCGACGGCATGCAGGAGTACTGCTCACACAAAAGATTCCAGATCTAGTCTGATGCCTGGGAAATTCAAAGGTAAGAAATCTGCAGCTAGATATTGTCTGTACAATCAATCAATCAGAGATTTGTAGAGTGGAGCTAATTACCCATAGGGTCTCAAGGCCCTGTTAGTGGGCGTGCTGCTCAGTCGACGAGCCAGTTCTTGAGGTCCTTCCTAAACTGCTTCAGTGATGCAATCTGCCTGAACTTCAGAGGTAGTGTGTTTCATGTAAGGGCTGCTAGCTAGGAGAAGAATCCTCCTCCTGCTGTGCTTTACCAGATCTTGGGGACTGCTGCAAGGGTGAGCTGTGAAGAATGGAGCTACCTGTTGGGTACGTAGAAAGCGAGGCAGTGGTTGAGGTATGCCGGACCTATATTGTGCAGCGCTTTGTAGGTGTGAATCAGGAGCTTGTATGTGATGCGCTTGTTGATTGGGAGCCAGTGTAGGTCTCTGAGGTGGGAGGAGACGTGGCTGTGTTAGGGGATGTCCAAGATGAGTCTGGTGCTGCATTCTGGATTCTTTGTAGTCTTGCTTGAAGTTTCTTGGTGATGCAGGCATAGCGTGCATTGTCGTAGTCCAGTTTGCTAGTGACAAGCGAGTGGGTGACTGTCTTCTTTGTGTTGGAGGGAATCTACTTGCAAATCTTCCGCAAGACTCAGAGGGTGTGGAAGCATGAGGAAGAGACCGCGTTGACTTAGCGGGTCATGGATAGAGAGGAGTCCAGGATGATGCCCAGGTTGCATGCAAGGTCTGTGGGGCGGAGGCGTTTCCCAGAGCGGTAGGCCACCAGGAATCGTTCCAGGCAGAAGGGGTGGAGCTGATTACAAGGATCTTTGTATTGTCCGAGTTGAGTTTGAGGCAGCTGGCTTCCATCCAGGTGGTGGCTGCTCTCATCTAGTTGTGGAAATTGATCTTGGCCATTGCAGAGTCCTCGGACCGGGAGAGGATCCGTTGGGTGTCGTCAGCATAGGATACTATGTTTAGTCCGTGTTGGTTGATGAGCTTGGCAAGCAGGGTCATGAAGATATTGAAAAGTGCACTCCGCAGCATGTGTCTTTGGGTTCCGACGTGAATGGCGGTAGTCTGACAATCTGTGTTCTTCCGGTAAGGAAGGACCTGATCCAATCTAGTGCTTTATCTCAGATGCCGGCGTCACGTAGCCTGTCGAGGAGGATGAGTTCATCTGTGCCTCTGCAGTCCAGTATGATGCATATGTCGTCCTTGGCTGATAGGAGTGCGGTTTCGGTGCTGTGGTTGCTTCTGACTCCAGATTGGGATGTGTCTAGGATATGATGTGTCTCAAGGAATTCAATGAGTTGCTGGTTGATGGCCTTCTCCGTTACTTTGGTTGGGAGAGGGAGCAAACAGATGGGTCTGTAGTTCTTCTGCTCCCTTGGTTCAGTGTTGGGTTTCTTGAGTATTGAGTTGATCTCTGCGTGCTTCCGGTCTGAGAGGAAGGTGGCAGTCTTGAAGGATCGGTTGATGGTTTGGCAGAGCTGCGGTGCTATGGTGGAGCTGGCCAAGTTGAAGATGTGATGAGGGCACAGATCCGAGGGTGCTCCTGAGTGGATGGAGCTCATCAGTCTTTGGGTGTCCACTTTGGTGATAGGGGTCCAGGAGTTCAGGATCTGGTGAGGTGCTAGGTCCATGGTGGTGAATGATGGTGGCATGTTTTGATTCCTGAAGCCTTTGTAGATGTTCTGTATTTTTCGGTGAAAGAAGGTGCCAAAGTCGTTGCGGAGGGACAGGGAGGGAGGGATGGATGAGGTGTCTGTTCCGGGGTTCGTGAACTCTTTGACAATGGCAAAGAGCTCTTTGCTATTGTGAGTGCTGGTGTTGAGGCATGTTTGAAAGGCAGACTTTTTGGTAGCTCTTATGTTCTGGTGGTGTGTGGTGACTGCATTCTTGTAGGCCGTGCGTTCTTTGGTTGATTTGCGGATCCTCCATTACCGTTCCAGTCGTCTACAGGAGCACTTGGATTTCTGTAGGTCTGCTGCAAGCCACTTAGGTGTTTTGCTCTGTTGATTTCTTGCTGTTTTCCTTAGTGGGGCTACCTTGTTGGTGCAATCTGATAACCAGAGGTGTAGATTGCGTGTGGCTTCATTAGCGTCCGCTGTGTCTGGTGGGAGGGAGTGGTTGAAAGAGTTGGTAAGCAGTGCTTCTGTAACTTTGCCCCAGTGTCTGCTGAGGGGTTGGGGTGGCGTAGTGGCGTAGTAGCATGCAGTGTTCTTTGTGTAGGTAAAGTGGACGCATTTGTGGTCGGTCCAGTGGTGTTCGGAGGTGTGGTAGATGGTGATGTTGTCCCATGCTGAGACAGCAGGGTCGAGAATGTGTCCGGCTCTGTGGGCGAGCATGTTGAGAAGTTGTTTGAGGCCAAGGGTTGTGAGGTTGTCCAGCAGGTTTGTGGTGTTGGGATCATTGTGGGTATCAAGGTGGAAGATGAGGTCGCCGAGTAGGATATAGTTGAAGGAGGTGAGTGCTTGGGGGGTGGGAATGTCGGCGATGTCTCACCAGAACTGGGGTCGGGGTCAGGGCGGTCTGTAGATTAGGGTGTCATGGAGGGAGGTGTTTGGGTTGGTTTGAATCTGGAAGTGCAGGTGGTCGTGGGTTGACTGAGACTGCGACTCGTTGGTGGTTGTCAGGCAGAGGTTGTTCTTGTAGACTATGGCAATGCCTCCTCCAGGCCGGTTTGGTCTGTCCTTGTGGATGATTTTGTAGTTGTCCAGAAGGGCCGTGACAATGTCTGCGGGGGTGGAGGGGGTGATCCATGTCTCCGTGAAGAAGGCGACGTCCAGGGCTGTTGAGTCGAGGAGGTCCCAGACTTCTACTGCATGCTTGATGAAAGAGCGTGTGTTGAGGAGTATGCACTTGAGGTGGCCGTCCGTGCTTGGGGCAGGATACTGAGGTGGTCCTTGTAGGGTGCTGGAGCAGGTGCAGCATGAAAAAGGTTCATGAGTGTTCCTGGGGTCAGCTAGGTGGCATACTGAGGATCTTCCCGGGTTGAGGGTGTGTGGAGTGCTGACGTTGTACAGGCAGATGGAGTGAGAACCAAGCTCCGTGGCGCTGAGCGCAGTCCAGACACGGACAGGCACAGGTGGGCTTGCCTTTGGCACGCCTTCAGCACGCCAGTGGCTGCATAGCAACCACCATTAAGAAGGGGAGAGAGGCAGGAGGTCCGGTCAGCTGGGAGGCAGGAGGGTGGGAAAAGTGCTTTGACGGGGGGAAAAGGGAAGGGCAGCAGAGGCGTGGGGTATAACGGGGGAAGAGACAAGGGGAGAAAAAATGAATAAACGACAGAGAATAAAGAGTAAACAATAGAAGTCATGGCAGAAGTAAAAGGCAGAAGTAAAGAGACAGAAGATGCTTACTTGCAGATGACCACTCGGCCACCAGGGATGAGGTGCAGGCAGAAGCAACACGTGGAGCTTCAGGGGAGGACAACAGCCGCTTACCAGGAGGTCAGAGAAATTGCCCTCTCACTGTGCAGCGGCCGACATTAAGAAGGGAAAGGTCTATTCAGCTGGGAGGCGGGATGGCAGGAAAAGTGCTTCGCAGAGGGGAGGGGGCAGGTCCGCAGGGGCAGCAGCGACGCAGAGTATAACGTGGGAAAGAGAATAGGGGAGGAAAAAGGAATAACAGAGAATAAAGAGTAAAGGACAGAAGTAAAGGGAAGGAGTAAAAAGAGACAGAAGATACTTGCAGATGGCCACTAGGCCACCAGGGATGAGGTGAAGGTGGGCCTTGAACTGGGAGTCAAGCAGGCTCTCAGTTCAGCAGAGGCCAGCAACAGGTGGAGGTGCACAGGGGAGGATAACAGGTGCTGACCAGGTCAGAGGAGTCTGTATGGGATAATACATTACCTAAGCTAAGTAACTTGTTCTTTATGACCAGCTCTTCATTAGATACGTGGGGAAGATGCAAGGCGGTGCAGAGGAGGGCATTGTCCATGTGCATAATCCTGTATATTGAGATGCACCCTATGCCTTAGCACACAAGGGCCCACCAGAAAGTATATGAGCTCACTGAACCAGAGCAAAGTCTGGAACTTCTGTGCAGGCTAGACGGGTGCTTGTAGCAGACACCTGCAATTTGGCTAACTGCGCTTCCCTCCAAACATTTGCAAAGCATTACTGTTTGGAATATGAAGTGAGGAGGGAAGGCCAGTTCTCAGGCTCCATCCTCCAGGATGTTTTCGTATAGCTAGTCATGCACACAGCTCCTGGTTGGTGACTGGTTGGTGAATCTATTTAGAAGGTGAAGTATTATCAGGCAGAATTATCCATCAGAAGAAATGGTAACTTACCTTCAGTGATGTTCAGGGATGCAGGGATGGGTCAGTCCGAGCCAGCTGGGAAGAGCAGCGGATGGATGAGTTAGAAAGGTAGACTTATTGCCATATAAAATGTTTGGAGGAGTTTCAACAAAATGTATGTCCATGTAGTAATGTCAGTCTTTTTCATTAAACGAGGAGATATGTTAGAAATTAATTGAAAATGGCATGATACATACTGGTAGCATTTCTGAATTGGTAGCCAGTGTAGTCTCCGGAGATAAGGTGTGATGTTCATGCGGCAAGTAAGGTTGAGGATTAGTCTGGCAGCAGTGTTTTGGATGGTTTGCAGCTTGTGTAGCAGATGTGTGGAGATGCTGTAGCCCAGTATACTTGTGATGAGGACCTGGGTCTTTCTGGTGGCAGGAGGGAGTCATTTAACAATTGATGATTTTTCTGAGTATGAGAAGTATGTGTAAGCAGGCAGAGGTGTCAACGTTGATTTGATGTCTTATGGTAAGGTTGGTATCTAGGATGATGCCCAGCTTTCTGGCATGATCAGAGGGTGAGAGGGACCACTGCCCCTCCCCCACCCCACCAAGGTCCTCAACATTATTTCCAAAGGAAAAACTGTGCAACAGGGACATATGACACTGCAATCAGTTACATTCCTTTGAGTGGTGGATAGCTTTTCAATGGTTTTCAACCCTAATTGCAGTCGCAAACCACTGATACATACCATAATGAACTGCAGTTAAAGGCGATGCCCTTTTTGCACCACTTCCTAACTGTGATTCAGTATTCGTTGGTAAACCAATTTTGAAAGTCAGAAGTGCTTTTCTGGCTTGGAAAATGGGTGCAATACTTATCAGAAAGCTATTTTGCAGACACAATCCCTGTGCATTTGCAAATCGTAGGTTTGTGACTACACAATGGCTTGCTACCTCAGACCCCACGTAACTCATTCAAAGTTGTGCTAGTCCCGTTCTTTAAATAGCTTTAGATCCATGAGCATTTTCTATCATTTAAATAGTTCGTATATTGCCTAGATTTCATCACATGTATAAAAAGTGTGGGTATCATGATATATACTCCCAGAAGTTGTCAATATGAGTAATGAATATCTATGAAGAAACAGCTGCGCACTGTGTCTAAAACAATTCCCATCATATGTTTTCAACCCTCCGAATCCCATCTCTGTCTCCATATTCCGGTCTCAACTTGACAAGTTACTGTATTGTGCCATGTGTCGTATCTCATGTTCCAGGAACTCTGTAAAGCAGTCTGCTGTTCTTGTGAGCTAATGGTTTTCTAGATCAAATTCTTAATAAATGGAAATACAAAAGAGCTAGAAATACTTAAAAGTGCATGAAACTATTATTAAATATTATTATTAAACTGTAGACAGGATGCAATTTTAAAATCGAATCTAGGACACCTTCAGTTGTTAAAATACACAAACAAAACATGTATAAGGTAAGAAGAGCCTCAGGGTCGACGTCCTGGATAAAAACCTGATATTGATAAACAAAGCAAAAATATTAAAATTGTAAACTGCTTGTGGGAGCATATAAACTATTTTTTCTAAATTCTAAGTTCTTGAGACAGAAAAGCACTGTAAACACCTTAATTGAGGGTAACAGCAATGCTAATTACAAAATGCCATAAGGTTGATTATGCAGCAGTAATAGTTCATCTATATGTTTTCCTGAGGTTTTCAAATTCGTTTAAATCTGTTTAGTGGACGTTCATTCCATTTATTATGCAGCTTTTGCACCTGAGACTCCAGACACCTGAATCCTTCAGAGAAGCTTCTATCGTTAGGCTTTGTGTCCTTTGTCATTCTCCATTTCAAGGCAGCTTTTGCAAACCCCAACTCCCCCACTTTTCTGGGTTATGCCCGCCTAGATTTCCCTAGAACGTAGAGTTACGGATTTAACCATCCTTCTTCAAAGAAACAGCAAACAACTGGTATGTGGCCCTCCTCTGTGCGAGCTATACACAAATGTAGAAGATGCACTTGGAGAATAATAGCCGCATCTACAAGCTATTCCCATGTGCCAGGCCAGATGTCTAGTCTTCCTCCCAGAAAACTTCCTGGAAACAGATCAGGTATGCAATGACCTCTCTTTCAGAATAGAGGGCGGGGAATCTCAGCAACCCAGTCCACAGGAAGACTGTAACTGTTACTCACAATGTGTGCCCTTAAGCACAGCACTTCAAGCGGCTTCTGCGCAGCTTCACTGATCACTCTTCATATAGTGTTTAAATGCTGACACCAGTTGTTCCTCCAACTAACTTTCCACTAGGTTGCCAAATGTTCAGTGCCATACATTTTTAATTCTGTACACACACAGTTCAGCAGACCATTTCCTCAACATACCCAGTCCATACAAGCAGGTTCAACAGGTCTGGCTCCGGGCACAGCTGAGTAGACCACCTTCTCAATCTGCCGGCCACCGCACTTTCTATTTGTTGCTCATCTAGTAAATTAAACAGCTTGCCTTTAAGTTAAAAAGGTCACACGCCCTCTAACATCTGTTGAGTACAGGCTGTCTGGTAGAAAAGACACTAGTGGGGATACTAGGGCGTTCTTCTTCACTTCAATCTTCAGTTTCTTTTTCTTTATATTTTTCTCTTAGATTTTCAATCTCTCTCCTCTTGGTTTTCCTCTTTTAATCTGGCTCCTCCATATATTTTCTGTAGATTCAGTTTCTTTCTTCTTTCATGCACTAGTTCTTCCTTAAATCGTCGCCAGTGTTGCAATCGATGATTGATACTCATAAGTTGTAAAATAAGTAGGTTTATTAGCTTAGTTGTAGGTTACACAGAAAGCCCCACCAGGAGTAGCATCCTGCCGCTCAGCCCTTCTCACTCCAACTTCCCACTCATCCAAGCACAAACACTGTCAACCATCTAACCATACAATGACCTCACTCACTGGCTGAGCAGCTGGGAACATTAAGGTAGTGGGGACAATGCATAAGATAGCAAGAGGCCACAACACATCTCCCCCCTTATGAAAACAATGAAATGTTCAACAGAACAGAAAAAGGCAAAACACCCCCCATCAACGGCCCTTCAAAATTATGAGTACCACTACATCGAAATAAACAGAACAGGTTAACAAATACTCTCTGCTTAACTTCAGTACTCCAATGGGATGTAAGATTCTAAAACACAGTTAATCGATACATTCCATAAATTCAGAGGCCACAACTGGAGGCACATGATAGGGCATCAGGGGTCTAGCCTTACAACCTTAGTAAAGTTTTCGCACCTTGGCAATTGTTGTCACTAGAACGGTCATGGATTGTTCCCTGCAAGTATCCAATGACATCCCTGAGCCCCTTCACATCAGGTAGGACATGATCTATAGCAAATTCATCCCTACAAATGGTCAACTCCAGGGAAGCCCAAGGACAGCAACCAGTAACTAATGCCCTAAAAGAATAAAGCAGTCCACGCCTCTGGTTTTTGTCCTAAATTTACTGTTTTTTTCTTGACATTGGTGCTCAATTAATTTGACAGGTAAGGCTTCTAGGGGCAGGCCTCCTCTGGGTACCGACTGCACAAACATTTTTTGCTTTTGCCGGCATGAGACTTTACACATAAATGGTAACTTTATTTGTATCACATAAAGAGGTCCTGCAGCACTCCCTAGAAATTAGTAGAATTCGTATGTAGATTTGTTATAAGTCATATAGAAGTTGAAATTAGAATTAGAATCAATATGTACTGTGTACTTAAGCTGAGGTATGGAATGCCAGGGCAATGGAAACAGTCATGCTGATTGTCCTCTGTACTACGAGGTTGTTCAAATAAAGGAAATATTAACAGTTCATATGGTTCCATGGTACTGCACTGCCCTGTGTCTCAAAAATAGTGGCAACAGGGACATTGTGCTTCGTAATGGAGATTAAGAAAAGAAACACTGCTCTTTATTGCTACAAAAGCTCTAGGGCTCATAGCATTTTTCTTTGTGTTTGAAATGCTGCCACTACAATTCACCAGTGAATACATTCAGCCTAAATGTGTCCTTCTGCTTTGTTGTTCTTAGCTGATGCTTCTCTTTATTGTAGAGTGTTCGTGTGTGCCCTAGGGCGTGGATTGTGCTATAAAATACCTTAAACAAATAAATAATCACAAATAGTTGTATTGCCATATGGATAATTATGCCAATTTATATCCACTCAGTAAGACTTTGCAACATTGTACAGTAGCTAATCACCAGTTTGTTTTTGCTGAATTGCAGCCATGTTTCTGTCACTGACAGTGATGGTCTGAATGGGGGATTAATCTGACACCAGACAGTGATCCATAATCCTCGGGTATATCATAATCTATTTACTTTGCATGTTAAGAGGATTTTGGTTTATAAATATAGAGGAAGTGCTGCTGCAAATGTACATTGTAGGAGAGAACTACGTCTTCTCAAATATCCTTTTTTCAAAATAAAATCCCTTTATGGTTTTCTAGGAGTTCCAGCCTGAAAAATTGTAGGATGAGGATTTGGCCATCAGCGAATATACGTGTTTTTCCTTTGATCCCTTGACCCAACAGATGCAAACATCTTTCTCTTTTATTCTGCACTCATTTCTTGTTTGTGTGTGTTGGTTTTTTAAGTCATGGGGGAAATAGATAACCAAAATGCAGTCAATTTTATGGGTCCGGCATTTTTATATTGGTCTACAGATTAAAACATATTTTTGCACTGAAGTAAAAAGCATACATATGGAGAATTTCTGCATAACACATACATATATGTATGGGATTTTCTGTGGCTTTATTTACAATATCAGATCTCTTCTCGCAACTTAGACAGGCCGTTGAAATTACTCCTTGTCATGAATAGCTTGGCAGCAAGATAAGTTATAAGAGGACACCGTGTATAAATAAATATGAATATATTAAGGCAGGTCAGTATTCGCCAAGTCTACAAAAATCTTATTTTCATCGCGTTCGTTATGGAATCCACAAATGTGTAGCCTTTACCATCGACCACATTTATTGTGGCTTCCTAAGCTTAATTATTGCAGGATGAATACATTGATGATGCTTTGGTCAGCTTCTGCTGGCCAGTGTTTAAAAGGGTAAATCGAAGGTACAGTAAGATATGGAGAGCCTTACTGGCAGAAGAATTTAAATGAACACGTTGCAGTTACAGTGGGGGGCTGATTCTCAAAAATGACCACAAATCTGCGCCCAGAGGCTCACTACCTCACGTGGGTGCAGGCAATCGCAAAGCCTTCCAGGCGCACACCTGGAAACCTACAACAGCAGCAGGTATCCAGGCGTATTTCTGGAAATTTGTGAATTGGTGTTTGCGGCAATGCGGAGGCATTTGTAAATGCATAATTGCAAATGTTATACAACTGGACATGGTGAAACACCCAGCAATTTTCTTTCCTTAGGGAAATGTTTTTCCTATGAGGAAACCTCTTTCCCTGCAACCCAACCAAGTCTGATGATCTTCACTTCCCACCTTGAAAGTCCATTACCACTTTGTACCTCTTTTTCGTTGCATTAGTTACATGAGGGTGAATCATGTCTGAGTTACAGACAGCCGTTGAAATGTAACAGGGGTGTTCTGGGGCTACTGACCCAAAATTAAGCAAAATAATTTAAGACTTGAAAAAAACATGGTTTCAAGTTTTTTTCTAAATGCGGAATAGGTGGGTGCAAGCCTAAGAGGAAAAGAAAGTCATAGCTTAGTAGTAATAGAAAAAAAGACAGGGCCTCCAATTGGACTTTTCTAAATCTTCGGTACCTGCAGAAGCATAAAACCTTAAGAACATAGGGTGTGTGATGGCCTTTCAAGACAATCTTTCCTTGACAGAAAACATGATTTATAACCTTAATGCTTTCTAAGCCAGACAAGAAGCTTTAAAAGAACATCTCTGCTGCATCGGCAGCTGGTGTAAAGTGGGGAGGAGATGTTTGACGTTCTCCGAGAAAGACTGAGAATTGCACAGACAGGATCATTTTTTAACTGTCTCTAGTCTATTCATAAGAAAGGCAGGGCGACCCAGATTCATGGAATTAACGTAATTCAGTCATGAAATGACAAGAGCATGACGCTGGTAGATAAAGAAGAACTTTACCGTTAGACCCTAATAAAGCAAATCATTTAGATACTGTCACAGTAAAAGAGACATTGGAGTCAAACAGCACACCCAAGTTTCTGGTGCAAATAGTAGGAACTGGCAAAGGACCTGGTTCCTTGGGCCACCAGTTTGAGCGCCAGTTAGGGCAATTAGAACCAAAGAGCAAAATCTATTTTTTTTAGTTCAGCTTCAAGAAGCTGGTGTTCGTACAGAAATGGCTCAGAGTTTCACCCAAATTATCGAAGATGGAGACTGTGGGAAATTACAATACTTTGGATGCTGTACCCCCATATTTTTGCCCTGTAGAAGTCTATGCTCTAACCAGCACTAAAGTGCTGGTGCTCCCACTTTTTGTAACATGTTTGAATTGGCATTCTCTTAATTGGTATATTTAACTTGCCTATAAATCCCTAGTCTAAGGTACGGAATGTACCCAGGGCCTTGAAGTTACATGCCACTAGTGGATGGCAAAACCTATTGGGCCATCCTCTACAGTGCAAACATGGGCCTACTGTTGTAGCCTGACTGTAGGAGTATGAAAACTGCAATTTGACCTGTCAAAATAAACCCATATGACAGGTAAAAACATCCCTTTTAAATATTAATGTCACCCCATGTAGGTCTTGTAGCCCACAAGACTGGGTGCATGGTATTTATAAGTAGGGTATTATCCATTTATTGCTAGCATGCCCTTAAAGTGACTAGCACCCAGTAAGAAGTTTCACTGTGGCAGGCTTAGCTGTCCTATGTAGAATACAAGAGTACAGATTAAAATACTAACACTTTATCTTTGGGAATGGGACCAGGTAGAAAAATCATTAAACAAGATTTTTTTAATAAGTATTAAAAAATTATAAATTGAATTCAATGGTGAAGTCAGATTTTTTATAAATATTAAGGAAATGTAGCTTTAGGAAAGTTATCTTTTCCCTGCCGGAGGTTCCTAGAGGCTAATTTGCACTGTCTCGCTAACTCGAATTAGCCTTGAATATTTGTGAATTGCCTCCTAGAAGCAAACAATGGGCTGGCCTGAATGGACCTTGACCTCCTACAAATATGCAGGGTGGAACCTGTGGGCATCCTTTTTGACACTACAATGTTAAATCCTGCTTGAAAGGTCTAACAGATTTCTATCTCTGGGTTTGCCTATATAACCTTTGAGGGAACACTTGAATAGGGAGAGAAAAGGATGCCAAGATAATTCCTGTGGATCCACTGTCTGGTTGCTGAAGGACCTCTGCTTATGTTCTACCAGACTTCTGTCTCTGTCGTGCCGCGAGCCTTGGCGCGCGCCGAACATCCGGCTCGGGACATGGCCGCGCTGCGCCCCTGCAATTTACTATCTTTATTGAGGCCCCAAATTGGGCATGGTGCCTCGACACATTAAAGGCACAACGCGCCCCTGCTAGTTTTTGCCTCCCTCCACTCTCCATTTCCCCCACTTACCTTCTGCTTCTTTTTTCTTTCTTCTTTTCTGCCTTCCTCGTTTCTTCCTGAATTTATGCCTTTCTTTCATGTCCATGATCCTTTCTCCTTCCCAGCATGCCTTCCTTCTCCCTGCATGCCTTTGGAACCTTACTTAACATGGTGGCTTTTACTATGCATTTCTTTGCTATGTTCCCAATCCAATATGGTGTCTTTTACTTCCTGCCGGTCACTTCCTGTTCTTTGAGTATATAAGGTGTGTGATTCCTGTTCTCTTTGCGCTGCAACACTTCCTTTGGTTGGAGATCTACACTCCTGTTCTTCTGCGTCAGATATATGATTTCTGAACCTGTTCCAGCTTTTTTTCTTTGTCATTTTTGTCTTTTGTTCAGATTTACTTTTTACTTTTTGTTTTTGTTCAGGAGTTCCTGTTCGATGTTTTTTCCCTTTTTGGGTTTTTTCCCTCGGGGACTCCTTCTGGAGGGCACGGACTGCCGATGGCGTTCCCTCCGTCAGCAGCACCAAGGCTACCAGAAAGGGTCGTCCTTACTCGGTCAAGGCAGAACCTATAGAACCAAGACCTCACTACATTTCCAGTGGGCCATGGACAAAGACAACGAGTAGGTCGTGACAGTCTCTGGGTTAGTTGTGGGTACAGTGGCTGCATCAAACCTGGATTTTAGTATTAGATATGGGAGGACACTAAGATTACCATTTTACAGTCCCCACACACTACCCCAGCCCTTAGAACTCAAGTTTATTATGGCGAAGACTTTTGCCATCTTGCATGTGGCCAAAATGGTTAAGATTGGCCTTGGGAGCTTTTGCCCTCTTGGTTAGGGCATGCTACTGCCAGGCACCCACTTCAGAACAATTCCTGGGCCTGCGGGAGATCAGAAAAGGCCTGGGCCTCCTGTCTATCATCTCAGAGGAGCCCTGAAGGACTGGAATTGGTCCTCTTGTACCCAAGGCAAAGACGTTGACTGCAAGAGTCATATGGGTGACCTCCTGTTCAAGCTACAGGGATACAACAAGCTATTAGAGACCTTATCCTGTAAGTACCCTGCCTACCAGTGGCAACTGGGCCTGGACTGGACCTTGCTGTTGACTTCTGCATAACACCTTGTGAGTCTCTAAGTGCCTCCCCTAAGTGTCTGAATTTGGAAGGGATAGCCATATCCATGGAGGATCTTTTTTTAGGAAGGGGTACTACGAAAGCATGTTAACAACTGGCAGGAAATTCTTCTCCAGCAACTTCTTCTCCAGCAAGAGACCTATTGCAAATTTCCAAGACTTGAGGTGACTAAAAGATTTTTATCTAGAGCTAGAATCCATGAGGGGCAACGGTCAGATGATGAATCCATATTGATAATAGTCATAAAGGAGATCGCCACTTCAACAGTCATCAGAGAGAATTCCCACATGTGTGTTCTAAGTTGAAATGAGCTAGACTGAACAGAAAAAGGAGTGGCAATGGCAAAGACAGTAATTTCAGAACTGAACCATATTTTTATAGATTTTTTCCCTAAAAACATTGCTAAATCTAATATAGACTTCAAGCTGCAGTTTCCTTACTTTAGACTTATTCCCAGGTGTCAGACTGGATCCGGATGGGTTTTCATGAGCAGGTCCCCTGCACGCCAATAGGTGGCGTTGTTCAGGTCATCCATGCCAAAAGTGACTTTGCATTGCCTATATAGGCACCACCCAGGTGGGCTGAGGTCAGTTATTTTCTTTTCGCACCACTCCGCACAGAACTGGAGAAGAGCTACCCCTAGCCATTTTTTGACTAACCTTTTTCAACATTTTGTCAATTCTTTTTGAGGTGTTTTCTTCCTGGTATGGCAAGGATTTCCTCCAGAAAGGCCGGCTTCAGACCCTGCTGTTGGTGACGGGCACACACCTTGTATGCCTCTGGTGCCTAGAGCAGGACTACAACCCGAAAGCCTGCTTGCCGCACCATGAACCCAGGGGCCTTGAAGGAGTGATTTCTCAAGCTCTTGACAAATCGACGTGCGACGCCATGACAATCTAGATCCTGGTCAAAAGTAAGATTCAGGGAGCGGTCAAGGAGCTCAAGATCTTCGTTGCAATTGAAGTAGTTGGGTAAGTCCCACCACCACAAGACAAAAAATATTTTGAGTAGATCTCCAACTTTTCCTTGTCCATTGGCAGACGAGAAGAGAGAGCATCGTGCATCGAGGCCTGACTCCATGGTTGAGCCAACACCTGGGCCGTCTCTGCACTTCCCTGAGTTTCTAGGACCTGGGGCGAACCCAGCCCAGTTGAGAGAATTCTACGAGGCCATGTGCCTCATACTTGTGCAACCTGTTCCTTCTGGTGTGCCTTCTGGCCCTAAGAGTACAGAAGGGGCCTCTTTTGGTTCCACAGTGACACTCCAGCCTCAGCACTAGTAGGGCCCCTAGGATCCATTCCTTTATCCTGACCAACACCGGCCATACCACGTTGACTGGAGGCGACCCTGATGCTCATTCCCAACTCTGACATGGAGCTGGAAGTGTGTCGACCGACACTGCCTATGGTGCTGAGTGGAGCCATACCCTTTAGGCCAGAGTCTCACCCCAGTTCCTATGGGCTACGACTTGAGGAGGATTGGGAGGGGTCACTGGACCCTGAGGAATTCCAGCACTATGAAGACCCTAACATGGAATAATATGAGGACCTGGGTAAAGCCAGAGAACTGGATACTTCTCCGGACACTGTATGCCTTCTTTCCTTTCCATGGCTATGGAGGAGGGAGTGTCCTTTGCAATGGAGAGAGGCCAAGGTCCTGGTCCTCAGCCAACACTTGGTGGCAGTCAAGACTAATATCTTGATGGAGGTGCTGCAAAGGGGAGTCATACCAGCAGACCTGCTACTACCGTTTAACAAAGCCCTCACTGATGTACTACTGGGGACATGGTCCACACCCAGCACAGGAGCTGCTGTAAACAGGACGATTGCCCGCTCTCACCGCCCCACTCCAGGGGACCCAAATTTCCTCACCAAACACCCTACCCCGGAGAGTTTGCCTCTACATCCCATGTAAATCCTGGCACATTCCCTACCACACCCCAGATAGGGAATCCAAGAGGCTGGATACTGGGGACGAATATGCCTGTAAGAAAGTGGCACTTTTTAACATGGTCAACCCCACTTTTTGCTCACTGATACTGATGTTGTTGATTCGTAGTACACTGTGTCCCTGTAGCCAGACCCCAGAGCCAGTGCTCTTTCCCCTAACACAAGACAAATGCTCAATGGTAACCTGTTGGACTTTTGCTTATGCAGGGTCATCCCCAGACTTTTTTGCCTCCTGCCTCCTATGTTTTCCTGACATGTTGCTGTTGGCTTTTCAACTCTGAGCACTTTACCACTGCTAACCAGTGCTAAAGTGCATATGCTCTCCTGTTTAAATTGTATGTAAGTGGTTTATCCATGATTGGCATATTTGATTTACTAGTAAGTCCCTAGTAAGGTGCACTAGAGGTGCCAGGGCCTGTAAATCAAATGCTACTAGTGGGCCTGCAGCACTGGTTGTGCCACCCACATAAGTAGCTCTGTAATCATGTCTCAGACCTGCCACTGCAGTGTCTGTATGTGTATTTTTACACTGTAAATTCGACTTGGCAAGTGTACCCACTTGCCAGGCCTAAACCTTCCCTTTTCTTACATGTAAGGCACCCCTAAGGTAGGCCCTAGGTAGCCCCAAGGGCAGGGTGCAGTGTATGGATAAGGTAGGACATATAGTAATGTGGTTTATATGTCCTGACAGTGAAATACTGCCAATTTCGTTTTCACTGTTGCAAGGTCTGTCTCTCTCATAGGATAATATGGGGGCTACCTTTAAATATGATTAAAGTGTAGATTCCCCTAGAGAGTAGATGGACAGGTGGAGTTTGGGATCCCTGAACTCACAATTTAAAAATACATCTTTTAGTAAAGTTGATTTTAAGATTGTGAGTTTGGAAATGCCACTTTTAGAAAGTGAGCATTTTCTTGCTTAAACCATTCTGTGACTCTGCCTTGTTTGTGGATTCCCTGTCTGGGTCAGTTTGACAGTTGGGTTGTTTTTCACCTCACACCAGACAGTGACACAAAGGGAGCTGGGGTGTGATCTGCATTTCCTGATTAGCCGTCTCTGCTAGGAGGGAGGGGTGGAGTGGTCACTCTCATCTGAAAGGACTGTGCCTGCCTCTGACAATGCTGTCTCCAACCCCCTGGTGTGTGTCTGAGGCCTTGCCTGGGCAAGGCAGGATTTCACAAGAAGGTGTGAGTCCCCTTTGAAGGAAGGTGACTTCAAAGACTAAAATGGGTATAAGAAGGGCACCCAAACTTACAAACTTTAGAAACACTTCTGGAACCAAGGGGAACCTCTGCCTGGAGAAGAGCTGATAGCTGAGGAAAACGTGCTGCCCTGCCTGTGACTGTGCTTTGTGGAGCTTTCCTGCAGTGCTGCTTCTGCCAGAGTAAGAGGGCAAAGACTGGACTTTGTGTGCCTTCCATCTTGAAGAAGAAATCTCCAAGGGCTTGATGTAGAGCTTGTCTCCTGTTATTGAAGTCTCAGGGATAGCAAAGACTTCTTCCTGCCAGCACCTGGAGTCTCTGGAGAGACCCCTACTCTGCTCTGTGGTGCCCTTCCAGTTCCTGGGACCCTGAAAGGAGAGGCTGGCAGCCTAAGGACAAAAATACACGCACCGAGGGCCGTGCGGAGAAAAGATCGACGCGAATCCGATCGCGGCTGAGAAAACGACGCGACGCCGGCTCCGCAGCTGAGAAACGACGCCGCAGGAAACGCGACCGGAGAATCGACGCCCGGAGCAGGAGAAACGACGCGCAGCATCGCTGACGAAGGCTGAGAGATCGCAACCAGCGCCGCGGGACTTTCGGACCGTCGCGTGGCTGGCTTTTTCGACGCGCCTCGCCGTGCCGAGCTGTTTTCGACGCATATAACCGTGCAGGGTTATTTTCGACGCACACCGCCCGTGCGGGGTTATTTTTGCCGCAAACCAGGTACATTTTCACGCTAGCAGCGCTAGTGTGTTGTTACAACTACCTAAAGACTCTTTTTATTTTAAACCTTTAAAAAATCATAACTTGACTTGTGTATGTTGGATTTTTGTCGTTTTGGTCTTGTTTTGTCTAGATAAATATTTCCTATTTTTCTAAACTGGTGTTGTGTCATTTTGTAGTGTTTTCATTAAGTTACTGTGTGTGTTGGTACAAATACTTTACACCCAGCACTCTGAGGTTAAGCCTACTGCTCTGCCAAGCTACCAAGGGGGTAAGCAGGGGTTAGCTGAGGGTGATTCTCTTTTATCCTAACTAGAGTGAGGGTCCTTGCTTGAACAGGGGGTAACCTGACTGTCAACCAAAGACCCCATTTCTAACATAACCCAATTGGCAAGAACTTTAGCACCCCTGTAAGTACCTAGTAAATGGTACCCCTGGCACCCAGGACATGGGTACTAAAAAGGGTCCCCAGGGGCTGCAGCTTGTACTATGCCACCCAAAGGGACACACAAACTGCATGCAGACTTCCATTGCAGGATGCGTGAAATTGTGCAAACATTCCAAACATACAACAGTGCACACCCCCCTGTGTGCAATGCCCACTTACCCTACATGCACTATACGTAAGTCTCCCCTGCAGTAGGTCTTAGAGCCCTAAGGCAGGGTACCTTATATTACATGTGAGACCTCTGTATGAGCAGATGTGTCCCTGTAATGCCTGCCTTGTTCCATTGCTAGACAATGCAAGTGATCAGGAAGCCATTTTGAGAACATGTACTAGGCACTGGTCATTATGAGTTACCCATTTACATGATAACTTCACTGCAATTAGTGGAATTTGGTATCAAACACATCATCTTAATGAATCAGTACTGATGCCAGTACCAGATTTATGAAGACGGGCACCTTAGAGGTGCCCTTTGTATCCCTACTAGTCACTTGGTGTGCCGGCTGACTGGTACAGTTCAGCTTGCCACCACGGATGAGTTTCTGACCCCCTGTAGGTGAGAGACGCACTCTCAGGGGCCAAGAACAATGCCTGCCCGGTGGAAGGGAATCACACCTTCTCCAGCAGGATGACTAGTGAATTTAGCATATCAAGGCCAGAGGCTTCAAAGCCTATGCTGCCATTGATATGCGACCATGTCTTCCCCCAGACTTGGGGAATGCCAACTCCGGCCCTGAGACCCATTTGGCACCAGAGCAGGTAGGGGAAATTAGATATTCAGAAGTGTGTCACACTTACAGGCTAGGCACACCACCAAGGGTGGTCACTTGAAGTGGACAGTCAAGGAAGGGTTTCACCATCTTGGTTCTGGTGAAACTAGGAATTCTGGGTCAGGCTAGTGCCCACTTCTCACAGGAAGTGGTCATAGAGGCGGTGTAGTCACCCCAGAGGTAAGTAGCCCATTGACAACTACCCTACACTCTCATTAATGCCCCTATTTAGGGACCCCTCAACACCAGATTGACAGATTTGCCTACCTGGCAAAAGAAGAAGTACAAAGAAGTGTGGTCACCGTTAAAACTGCGGACTTACACCTGATTTGGCTCCTAACCCTGCTATGCTGCTGGTGCCTCGACAATTGCACCGACTTGACTGTTCCAAAAGCTGTGCATCCTCTCAATCCCTTGGAAGACTGTCAGTGCTTCGTCAACCATCCAGCATCTCCCTTGGGCTGAAAGAGCCATCCCAATGCATCTGCAGGCACTGACGGCATCTGTCCTGTACATCGTTTTGCTGCCCATTGGGCCCAACAAGAGAACATCACGCCAGGAAGAGGTTTAGGTGGTTCCAGGAGGTCAGCACCTTCTCTCCAATATCTCTGCTAAGTTTCGATAATCTAGCCCCTCCAGGAGTCCCACCGGCACCAACACCTGGTGTACCGGAGCACTTGCAGCAAGCAAGGATTGTTGAGTGTCCAGCCCGGCCACCACCCCTGCCAAAACCGACCTTCCCAATGAGGGACTTCAGGACTGATGAGGCCACACCGAGAGTGGCCCTGCTGCTGTGTTTTCTTCCCATCTGCTCGTCAACCCAAGAACCACGAGAGCCTCTAACACAAATGACCAGCCAGACAAACAACTGTGCACCTGAGCCCACAGCCCATGTTCCGCTAACTGACTGCACTCCCTTGCCCTAAAGACTCTCATGACCAGAACCGCGCCCCCCCCGGGTTCTGCCGGACTTGTCCCCAAGACCCCCTTGCAGCATGTGTTCACAGGTACCCATTGCTTTTTACCGGTGTAGTGTTTGAGGCTATCAACCCATTCAGCATCTCTGCACCCAAACACTCTAGGGCAGGTAAACTAAAACCGCTGATCGTTCTGTGGACGTTGGCAGCCTTGCACCTTAAGTTCTAAAGGGCATCCCCGAACTCCAAATATAAGTACCTGTTTGCAGTACGTCTTTTCTGCCATAGGAAAACTTACAGCGTTCAAGGCACATGCCTCAAATCTGTTATTTGTGCATTGTTCCTGTTTTTGTGTAAAATTCATAATTCTGGGGGTGTGGCTTGAGGCGTCAAGATGGCGGTCGCACTCTGAGAGTGCTCCGGACCCATCCGTCATCCGCCTGAGGAAGCCGCCATTCCCTGGTTCTGTTCCGCGTCCTTGGCTGCCCCTGTGGGCTCCCTGGCCAGTGGTGACCCCGGCGAGCTGTGGGGCGCTGCGCGGCAGTGTCCGCGCACTAACAAAAGACTGAGCCGACTTGGCGGCTAAGATGGCGGCGGAGGCCGGAGCTGCCTATCGCGCCCGAGCTGCGGTGCTGATTCCCGGACCGGGTGCGCCAGAAAGGAGAGGCAGTAAGGAGGCCTGCGAGGACTGGTGATGGGTCCCGGCGTTTGAGTCTCCAAGCGGGCCGGGTGATTTAGTGGTGGAGGTGGCTGGGAGATGGAGCCCTGACGGCCGCGGACTGACCCCTTGAACTCCTGGGACCGGCCGGAGCCGGGATCCAGACGAGTGGAGGCGCCGGTCCCCCGGGGCAGTGAAGGAAGTGAGGAGGAACGACCAGGCCCTGCCTGTTGCGGAGCTGGACGGGGGCTGACCGGCCTGACGTGCGGGCGCGAGGGGCCAGCGAGAGGACAGCCGGGCCCTCTGGGCGCCACAGGACAACGGCGGGCAGTAAGAGGCCTTGGGCCCCGCGCCCCGCCGCCACACAGTGCTGGGGAGAAGGTACCTGGACGGCCGTGGACCTGCCCCTTGGACAAGCTGGAATTTGGACCTGGGCGTGAGGAGGCGGCGGCGGCCCCCCGGGGCTGGGGATTGGCCCGAGCCGCGTGAACGGAGGTGCGGCGCCACCCCTGGCGGCAGAGGAGGTGGAGAAGAGCGAGCTGGCCCTGCCTGTCGCGGTGATGGGCGAAGGCTGGCTGGTTTGACGCGCAAGGGCGAGGTGAGAGGAAAGATGACTCGCCGCCCCCCCCTGGGCGGGAGTGCAGCCAGGTCCCCAGGGGGCCGAGAGGAACACCGACGCACCGGAGCAGCGAGAGCGAGGTGTGGCAGCAGACCGGCTGCCAGAGAATTCAAGCCACAGGTAACAATGGGTGTACAGGCCATGCTTCCAAAGACCCCTTTGGAGGAGCAAACACTTGCTGCAGTTTCTGCGGGTGAGGGGCACCTGACCGAGCCGGCCTGAGGAACTTGTCGTGGGCTAGACGAGGCCGGATCAACCGCCCCCTGGACCTGGGGGGGACTGTTTGAGACCCCGACACTTCGCCTGGGGGCGACGTCCTGATGAGCTGGGGGGCAGACCCTGCAGCTGGTGGCCCGCTGTACAGACTCACCGGTTAGCGGTCTCCCTTGTGGTTGCCTGGTTGACATAGGGTTCCCTCCGAGAGATATCCCCTCTGGGAGTCGGTGAATGTAAGGAGCCATGGCGTAGCCGGATCCCAGTTGCACATGCTACGTTGTACAATAGACGCCCAGCCTGACTCCTCAAGGAGTAATGGGAAAGGACTGAGCGACTAAGGAGTCACCGGCTTCCCAACAGAAGATTGATCAATACACCACGCCAGCGTCCTCCCGGAGTGACGGGGACGTCGCCTCTGGAGGCCCCGCCCCAGACGGAGTGAACGCTATCCTTCAGGCAATCCAGTCATCGCAACTGGCCGTGGAGACCAAGATTGGGGAAGTGCAAGAGGATATGGGCCTTATAAGGCAAGATCGCAGAAATGCAGTGGGCCGAATCACTGAAGTGGAGGGCCACGTCTCCCGAACTGAGGATAATCTGACTGATCTCAGGACCAAGGTAGCCCAACTGCAAACCAGAACCGGCGAATTGCACCGTCCCGCCGAAGATGCCGAAAACAGCTCCAGGTGTAACAACCTGCACCTTATTGGATTTCCGGAGGGAGCACAAGATAATAAGGCCCCTGAGTTCCTGAAGCGCTGGATCAGGTCCTGGATGCCGGAGCAAACTCTTTCAACCTGGTTTGCAATTGAGCGTGCGCACTAGGCCCTGGCTCCACGGCCCCCTCCAGGCGGCCACAAAAGGCCAATGATCGCACGTTTCCTAAACTTCAAGGACCGGGACAACATCCTCAAGGAAGCCAGGCGCTCCACCGACCTTCACTGGGATAACCACAAAATTTTAATATTCCCAGACTACACTCGTGAGGTCCAAACTCGACGTCAGTCATACGAACAAGTTAAGCAAAAACTTAGGGCGATGCAACTTTCATGCATGCTCCTCTTTCCCGTACGACTAAAAGTCCTCATGGCCGCAAAAGCGTACTTCTTCGAGTTGCCTGAGGATGCATGGGACTGGCTGACAGAGGAGGGCGTTGGGGCCTGGAGGGGGCCTCCTGGCCTGGCGGGGGCTCCCCGGGGCGCTGTCCCATCTCCCGAACAGGCACGCGCAGAGGCCAAAGGCGCACCAGGTCTCGACGTTGGAGACGGGAGGCCCGACAAACCTATAGACGAGGAAATGGGAACAAGATCCGGCTCCTGGGCGAGTGGAGACCCCCCAGGTGCTCCGGAGGCCCGGGGCCCAGATGTTGGATGGAGACCGCCTAAGCCAGTCCCCTGCACTCGGCTGACAATTGACACACGGTCTAATCCGTGATACGCTGGGGGCGACTGACGCCGCCCGGCGCTATCATGAGTGGACTGGAGCAGGGCCCTACCCACAGCTCAATGTTTTGTTTACCACTCACCACTTATGGTTTCAGCTTCCGTCTATTGATTGTAAATGATCTGATTGAACGTAGGGGGTCCACCACTCCACTCCAATGACAGTCCCTCTGGCTGTGTTGTTTTGGTTGGGTAGTTGGGCGACAGATGCTTCCCGAGTAGAAGTATGGGGTGGGGGTGGTTGGGGGGATGAGAAGTTTATAGTGGTGTTAAGTAATGTTGTTTCAATAAGTTTCCTTTATTGCTTTTGTAATTCATTTCCTTGTTTGAGACGGTCGTCCCTGGGCCCACTGACGGGTACTCGACATTCCAATACACCAACACACTGCACGCGTGCCCCTCACTGACGCAGGTCCTTTCATGGAATGTGAATGGCCTTCTAGATAAGATCAAGAGGTCCGCAGTATTTAGCACCCTTTGCATGTACGCCCCCTCAGTGGTCTTGCTACAGGGGACCCATCTACTTGGCACTAAATGCCCTATGCTGGCGCGAGGAGGATATGACAAGGTTTACCACTCAGGATTCTCAAGGGGCTCCAGTGGGGTGGCTATTCTACTCCACCGCTCGCTGCCCATGGTGGTTACCGCCACGCAGTCCGACCCGCAAGGAAGATTCGTGGTGGTGACCGGGTCACTCCACAGGTTGCTGTTTAACCTTGTGTGTGCCTACCGGGTTTGACAACTTCTTACTTTCACTCCGCCAGGTGCTGGCGAGCCTTCCCCAGGAAGCTACACTAATAGGAGGAAATTTTAACTCCGTCCTGGATCCCAGGCTGGATGTTTCGGGGAGTATATCCACCAGCCGGTCTGGTCGGGCGTCGAGCTTGAGTAGCTGGGCTGAGAGCCTTGGCCTCTGTGAGGTTTGAAGAACCTGGCACCCAGGGATGTGACAATATTCATACACATCAGCAGCCCACCAGACGCATGCTAGAATCGATCTTGTGTTTATGCCTGCGCTAGATATCACTAGTGTCACTCGGGCGGAAATACTACCCCGTGGGGTTTCAGACCACTTGCCCTTCCAAATCCGGCTGGGTGGCACGGACCCTACCCGGCGTCCGATGTGGCGTCTGAATGCGTGGTACCTCCAGGATGACGATTACACCCGCGAGGTCAGAGACCATCTCAACCAGTACTTTGAGCAAAACCTAGGATCGGTGATGTCTCCGGGTATAGTCTGGGCTGCATGCACGGCTACTCTCAGGGGACACGCCAAACATCTTCTTCGCATACGCGAATGTGCCCGCAACTCATGAGTGTTGGAGCTGGAGGCCAGGCATTGCGGCTTGAGTGCCGACACGCGGTCTCTGCATCAGCCTCCAGTTTGAGGCAACTCACCATGGTCAGAGAAGAGATTAGACATTTAGGGGGTCATTCTGACCTCGGCGGTAAAAGGCGCTTACCGCCGGTCAGAAGGCTGCCACAACACCGCCGCGGTCGAGGTAAACCGCCACGGTCATTCTGACCCTCAAGAGGCAAACCGCCAAAAACCCGACATCAACAAAAGTCCGCCACACCAACGGCCAGCGTTAAACTGGCGAAGACCAAACCTCCACCGTCACGCCAACAGAAAAACGCCCATGCCATTACGACCCACGAATCCACGCGGCGGTCTTTCAACCGCCGTATTCCATTGGCGGTAGACACCGCAGCGCTCAAAATACACATACAGCTCCAAAACACAGCCACATTGGACAATTTGAAATACACACACCTGAGACACATACACACAACACTCCCACACACCCAATTAACTATAAAACACACACCCACATCACCCACAAACCCCTACGACCACAAATCAGAGAAGAAGCCCAGAGAGAGACAGCACAGAATAGAGAACACTATCACACAGAGGCACACTACACCATCACCCACACATCAACCACGCACAAAACACCACACACCACTACACTCACCACACTCATCACCGCAAACACCACCCCACACCTCATCCACACCACCCCATGGCACCCCAAAGACACCCCAGGTTCTCAGACGCAGAACTCAGGGTCATGGTGGAGGAAATAGTTCGGGTAGAGCCCCAGCTCTTCAGTACACAGGTGCAGCACACCACCATTGCCAGGAAGATGGAGCTATGGCAAAGAATAGTGGACAGGGTCAACGCTGTGGGACAGCATCCACGAAATCGGGACGACATCAGGAAGCGGTGGAACGACCTACGGGGGAAGGTGCGTTCCATGGTATCCAGGCACAACATCGCGGTGCAGCGGACTGGCGGCAGACCCCCACCTCAACCCCCAGAATTTACAACATGGGAGGAACAGGTCTTGAACATCCTGCATCCTGAGGGCCTCGCAGGAGTATCTGGAGGAATGGACTCTGGTAAGTCTCATCTTCACTACTTCATCCCCCCACCCCACCAGCATGCCAACTCATACCCCCACCCTCCCCCCCACCACCATCACACATCCTCATTGCTAATGTCTCAACATCACAACCCACCCATCCCAACACCAAACCCTGCATGCCACCACAAACCATCGACAGCCATCACCTAAGCATGCCCACTGCACATACCCATCTCCCCCACAAACCGCCGTCACAACAGCCCCGACAAAGGAATGCCAGCCCTGGGGTACACGGGCACCCACCCATTGCACGCTATGGCACACACAGTAGCAATAACCATACTCTTATACCCCTGCAGGACCCGAACGCCACCACACCGCCCAGGAGGGTCCAGAAATGTCCATCTCACCCCCAGAAGAGGCCCCAAGTGATGACAGCAGCTCTGTCTCCTTGGACCCAGATGACCAGCCCGGCCCATCGGGGACCTCGGGACAGTCGGTTCCCCTCAGACAGCCACAGGCTACAGCAGACCTACCCCCCTCTGGGAACACCAGCACAGCACCCACCCAGCGGGCCCATGCCTCTGTCTCCAGGACACGTCAATCAGCGGTGTGTCCACCACTACAGGGCACCCAGGTTAACCCACCACCCCAACAACAACAGGGACCTGGGGGCAGTGGTAGTGGGCACACGGTCCAGGGGACAGAGGCCCAGGGAAACAGGGGAACTGGGAGGGCTGCTGTGCGACAGGGGGGGGACAGGCCCAGGGAACCCACTCTCCACGAGGCCCTCACCTCCATCATGGGAGCATACCACCACTCCCAGGAGACGATGGCAGCGGTCCTAGCCAGGATCCAGGAGATCCAGGTACTGCAGGAGGAACAGTTTATGGGGTTCAACGAAGAACTGAGAAACATTAGTTCCGCAATGGGCACCATCGTTTTGGCTCTCAACCAGATTGTCACCACATTGCGGGACCATGTTGCACCACAAAGGGCCCCTGTCACTAGCATGGACCAGGAACAGGCTACCACCTCCGCCGGCACTAGTGGACAGGAGGCCCGACACAGCAACAACCGGCCACCAGAACCCCACCTCCTGCAGAAGAAGAACCACCCCGCAAGCAGGGCCTGAGATCTAGGAAGAAGACAGAGTAGGATGCCAAGACCCCCGCCAGGAAAGGACTTGTCAGGGATGCTCACTGTCGCCGTTGCTCTTCGCACTCGTGTTAGAACCCTTGGTGAAGTTACTGCAAGAGGACCCCCTGATCGAGGGTTGGTCTTGGCCTGCGGGACCAGAGGATCGTGTGGCACCATACGCGGACGACATACTTATATACTTCTCTAATCCGGTCAAAAGTGCTCCTCGGATTCTGCAAATCCTAGATCTCTTCTCAGAGGCCTCGGCCCTGAGCCGGGGCAAGTCTTTATTGGTTCCCCTGCATCCCTCCACAGAATGTGTTGAGTGGCAACAAAACAGCCCAATTCGACGTAATAGTTTTAAGTACCTAGGTGTGCACATAGCCCTGCTACCAGAACTAGCATGGGAACTAAATGTCGCTCCACTTACTAAACAAATCAAAGATGACCTCCAGCGTTGGCGGACCCTACCCCTCAATCTGCTTGGTAGAATAGCGCTTTACAAAATGATGATTCTTCCCAGGCTCCTCTACTTACTGCAGTACTTCCCACACCCAGTTCCCCAGAAATGGTTCAGGGAGACGGACACAGTGGCGCGTCAGTTTCTATGGCACGGCACCCGTCTCAGACTGGCCCTTATTACTTGCCAAAGAGATGTTTACGACGGAGGGTTGGGAATATCCAATATCTACTACTATCAGCTTGCAATGCACCTGCTCATGATTAATGACTGGCTGGGGGGGAGACTGGACAGACCCCGCACACAGACTGGAGCTCCAAACAATGGGCTACCCTGGGGTCTTTGACGCACTATATGGTTGTCCGGTTCCCCGGGTCACCCCAGATGTGACTAAGGTGGTCTTGGTGGGTTGGAAGCAGCTCCTCTGCCACTCTTGCTGGGGGCCATAGGTGAAGTGGGATTAAGAAGAACAGAGCAAGTCTTCCTGGGAGTGGCCTGTCTGGTGGCCAAGAGAGATATTATGGTAGATTGGAAGGCCGGAGCGGCTCTGGCGCTTGCCAAGTGGAGACGTGGTGTAGACTGGTGGCACAGCGCGAAAAACTTGTATAGGAAGCCAGGGGGTGCCCGAATAAATACAATAAAGTGTGGGGGAAATGGGAGGCTACGTGGTGCACTTAGCATGTCTGGGGCGACCCGGGTCAGTGGATGGTATTACCTCAAGTTACGAGCCGCGGGAGGGTTCTCTCCTCTACTCCTTACCTCCTTCTTCCTCTTTCACTGAGTTGAGTTCATGCTGACTACTAATAATTTTGTGTATCTAATGTCTATGGAGCCCATCGGGGTCAATGTTGTGACCATCTCAAGGTACCAGTTGGTGCCATGTTATCTGTATTTTGATTTTACTGTTTTTCGTAAAACCAATAAAAGCTCTTTATCAAAAAAAAAAAAATCATAATTCTGAAAGTACTTACCTGATATTGATGACCTTGATGTCTAAAAATATATAGAAATCTGTGTTATTTTTATAAATTTGATTGTGTGTATCATTTATTGACTGTGTGCCACAAAATGCTTAACACTGCTTTTTGATAAGCTTAAGCTGCTCGACCATACTACCATAAATAGACTACTTGGGATTTTTAAACTAAGCCCTGGTAGCAAATTAGGGGTCATCCAACCTTTTTGCAAGGTGTGCCCTTAGATTGGCTCAGCGCATAAAAAGCCAACTTCCTACAATGTTTTCTTCCACCAGCCTGGCATTGCAGTCCATGAACACTGGATGCCTTGTGGGCCGCTACTTCCACGCCTTGTGGAATATGGTTGCACAGGTGCTGCCAATAGTCTCGGAGGAGGCCTGTGTCATACTCACTCAGGCTGTCGCTGACAGGAGAGGTGCAGTGAAGTTCACCATACATTGTGGACTTCACACAACCGACTCATGGGGCAGAGCGGTTTTATCAACAGTGGTCTTGACGCATCACCAAAAACAAATGGCAACTCATTAGTTGAAATCAATGCACATTCGAATTATGTAAGAAGAAACTTATGGGTGCTCATACACTGAAACACATCGTTGCCCTGATGTGTAAAACCGAGTTTCTAAGTAAACCCGTTCTAATACTACAAAAACAAACCAGTGGTGCACACCAAGCAAAACAATATCTCTACTTAAGAGATAGTCAAATATCTTGAAGAGACCAATTAACATATCATAATAAATTCCCCTAGAATGCTTGTTTGGTCCTCTCTCTTCCTTAAATGAACTAAACATTCATAAATCTGACCAGAACATACTGTAAACAAATATACAACTAACCAAAAGAAGAATATGTCCATGCGAATATAAGTTTTGATACAAAAAGGAAAAATCTTCTTAAATACATAAACATATACATATATATACAAAACATGAAGAAAATAAATGGATAGCCATCAGCCGACACGTGTTTCGTCCTGACTGGACTTCTTCAAGGCTGAGAAAATCACAACAGACAACAATTAATACACGACAAACATATATATACAATTTTACACAAAAGTTAAAACCTATTTACATTTTATCCTATTGTTTTCCTCCTGTCATTGTGGCTGGGGTACTTGTTGAATAACACAATGTACTATAATTGCCATATAATAATGGCCGCCGTACTTGTATGCCTTGGACTTAATATGTCCATAGACTGGAATTGCCACATCAAAATGGCCGCCATATATACACATAAATAGACGGCAAGTCCTTCCTTGCTGTTTAGTAATTCTATTTTCAGTAATGAACCCTTTTCAAGATGGCCGCCATAGTCCTGTCGGACAGGCGGAAGTCCGTCTTTGCTGTTCATCAGCCTGCTTTGAAATTGAACGCGGCATTTTAAATGCCGGCGCGGGGGTTACAGGCAGGACATAATAGCCAGAGGACTAACGGAGGGCACACGATTCCCTCCGTCATTGCTATATATGATCGCGTTTTGAAGAAAAAACGCGGCATGCATTAATGCCGGCGAAGGGCTCATATTGATTTTCGGGCCCACAGAAGACTTACAGGAGGCACATACTTCCCTCGACGTTTCTTTGCCGAGATTTATCAGCAGACGGGCTTGGAGAGTAAACAAAAAGAATAGAAAGAGGGGTGAATAGGTAAGTTAATAGCACGTTAGTTGGTAATGGTATTTAGTGTAAGTAATGGAAAAATGTAGCCATATTAATGTGTTTGTTTCATTGTTGGAAACCATGGAGACACTGATATAAATTCTGTTAGGTGAATGGACGTAGATAGAAACTAAAGGCTATTTGGTTTTGTAGAAAGGTTACTAGAGATATTTTATTGTCTTTATTCCAGTTGACTCACCAATAGACGAAACTAGCAATGTCCAGTATTTAAATTGATTATGAAGAAGGAAAAGATGTGATTGACTGTGGTTTTGAAACAGGTCAGTAATGGCATTATAATGAGTAACTTCCACATTTTTTAGGAGTATTTTGGACAAAGCAAAAGGAGGTTAATGAAATGGTCTTTCTTTCCCCCCTCTTGTTATAGAGTATGGTAGATGTGATATGAATATAACGGACATAGAAGTGAGCAAAGGTACATAATTATTCTACACCATGGTATAAGGAGGGGTCACTTGAGGCATTGAGCGGTCTAATATTAACTAAATATGAACTCTAGATATGAACTGTTAGAATGCCAACAAAAGAGAAGTCTTTTTACACTTGGGTGTGCATGTGGCATGTTGAACTTTGGATATGGCTTTGATATACCAATTTTGTGAGACGTGGGTAGTATTCTATGCTATATCTTTGGACATTAAATAACACTTTGCCACTAAAACTATGTGGTGGTGGTTCTCTTCTCTTCCTGTGTAGTGTCTGGTTTAGATTCAAATCAATATTATAAATATGATTTGTATAGAATATTTTGGACACCTAACTGACCAAAAGAATACCTTTGTTTGGTGATTTTGGAAAACAATAGGATAAAATGTAAATAGGTTTTAACTTTTGTGTAAAATTGTATATATATGTTTGTCGTGTATTGATTGTTGTCTGTTGTGATTTTCTCAGCCTTGAAGAAGTCCAGTCAGGACGAAACACGTGTCGGCTGATGGCTATCCATTTATTTTCTTCATGTTTTGTATATATATGTATATGTTTATGTATTTAAGAAGATTTTTCCTTTTTGTATCAAAACTTATATTCGCATGGACATATTCTTCTTTTGGTTAGTTGTATATTTGTTTACAGTATGTTCTGGTCAGATTTATGAATGTTTAGTTCATTTAAGGAAGAGAGAGGACCAAACAAGCATTCTAGGGGAATTTATTATGATATGTTAATTGGTCTCTTCAAGATATTTGACTATCTCTTAAGTCTTGACGCATCACGTCTGGTTGAGGACAGCTGGCTTTATAGGAATGTCCAATCATCTCTGATGGACATGCCCTTTGATGGCTCCTGTCTCTTCCGAGACAAGGCGGATTCGGCACAGGAGTACCTTAAGCTTGAAGAACAGTTGTGCTATGGCCAGGACCTTGGGCCTTTTGATGGCCCCTTGTCAACCTCAATCTGCCTTTTGTTCCTTTTGTGGCCACCAAAGGGGTTTCCAGCCATACCTTTACCCTCCCAGCCTCCTTGCTTGCATGTTCCCCAGCCTCTGCGTGGCAGAGGCCGCGATACCCACAGACCTCATGGAACGGGCAGCCAGCATTCAAGTCAATTCACCACCACCTCCTCTCCGCAGCCACAGCTTCCAAACCTTCCTAATCTGCCCTCAGCCTATCATAAGCATCCAGTTGGTGACAGTATATGCCATCACCTGCCCAAGTTAGAGAAAAAGGGGAGACCCTGTCACCCTATCCTGCCTAGGGTCAATCTATAATCTATAATACCAAACAAGGTGGCAGGAAGGGAAAAATCAAATGATAATTTACAAAAATAGTACTTAATTCTATTTCTTTAGGGTTAATTTCTTTCCCATATTTATTTTCAATGAATCTAAAAAAGGAGCTATGGTTATTCAGTGAATCATTAGACACCACAACAAAATATGTACATAAACAATAGACAAGACAATACTTATGCTATTAACAAATGATGTAATTCATAAATTTAACAATAAGAAACCAAAGGAAGGTTATGCCCCACACATTTAATCAGTGGTCACTATCGTGTGACTCCAGTTGTGATCCACTACCAATGCTGTGAATGTGGGCTTTTATTGCACTTAGCTATCAGCCAGTGTGTATTTCTTTTCCACAGAAGTAATACAGTGCAAACCAAGTCTCTTAATTATAGTCCATTGTTTAATAAGCCCACAAACTTGCATGAAAAATTGTCAATGCGTTTCGGCCTTCTGATTTAGGGCCTCATCAGGACTGAAGGAGGGCAATATCATCTCTGTACTTCATATGACTAGGGAAATACTGACAATCATCCTCATAACGGGCCGTCTAGTAATTTTTTAATCAATTAGCTATACGGCACTATCGTGGTGTCGGGAAACACACCCTCAACCCCGACGCAGAAAGCTCGTGTGACCACACATCACGGCAGCTCGAGGCAAGTGGTGCCTTCGTTATTTCTGTTTACGTAGCAACCATCTGTTCTTAGGTACTAGTTTGACGTCCGCGCGTAGTATGTGCTGCAGCATGTATTGTGCCACCCATGGGGCCCATGCAAATTGTGATTACAGACCTGCCATTGCAGCCTGTGCGAAATGATGCATGCACCTTTCACTTCAGAAATGATGTTTGCATTATATCATGGTCACTGCTCTCTGACCCAGTAAGTCACCCCTAAGGTAGGCTCTTCATCCCAGCAGGGTGCATGGTTCTAAGTGTGAGGGCACCCCTGCATGAGCATAGGTGCCCCTACAAACCCCAGACAACATTTCCTGGACTTGGTAAGTGCAGGGAAGCCATTGTAAGGTATGTAGTGGAAACTGGCCAACACGAGTTGGCCAACTACATAAGGTATTCACCGAACATAGGCATGTTTGGTATCAAACATGTTGGAATCATGCAACTACACTGATTCCAGTGCTAGTTGCATGATACCATGTATGCTTGGGGTTCCCTAGTGGATCTCCCATAGTCTGTCTGTACAGCCTTGCAGGGTCTGCATGCCAGCCCGTGCTGTTGCCGACCCCTGACACTGTTCTGCCTTCCTGTTGCTGCACCTAACTTGGGCAGGGGAAGGCAGAACAAAGGATTTCCTGTAGGAGAGAGGTGTGACCACCTGTTCTTTAGAAACAGGTGTCTCTAAGCTGAGGTGGGGGTGCCTCTGAGGAGTGCCATCAGACTGCTTTCAAGGGCACATTTGGTGCCTGACCACCCCCGTCCAGCTCATTTCCTAGGGAGGTGCACAGAGCTCTGCCAGGTGGGCATTTGATTCTGCCATACTGGAAATAAGATGAGAAGAGGTGCCTGGGAGCATCTGGCTAGTAAGTCCAGCTGGGTGATGTCTCTTACGCCCTTCTGATAGGTGGGTCACTGCAGTAAGAGTCAAACACCCTTACTGGGTTGCTTAAGGGCTCCCCTGAGGGTGGAACCCTAGATTTGTCTGCAAGACTTCAAGAACTGTCTGCAAGTCTTCTCTGCAAGACACTTCTGTAACAGGGACACCAGAACCGCTGCTGTTCATCGCTGTAACCAGGAGCAAGACTGTAACCAGCAGGAGGGCTTCTACTGCAACTTTGTTTCCAAGTTCTGCAAGACTTCTGCAACCTCCATGGCCGTGAATCCTCCAGAGTTACAGGGAGTCTGCCTGCACTTAGGAAAACAAGAAATAATCTCCCTTGGAGTGAAGGAGTCACTCCCCTGCATCCACAGGCACCTTAACAACGATGACTGGCTTGTGGATCCTGCTGTCTGAAGAACACTTTGAGGCTCCACAACACAGGTGGTGGTTCTGTGGCTCTCCAGAGGTCTGACCTATCTTCCTTACAACTGGGAAGTGTGTGGTCCCTCTCTGGAGCTGCTTGGCTGGAGCCTCTATGCACTGCATCTGTTTGTTGTTACGAAGGCTTGTTGTGTCTTCAGTTCAAAGACCTCCTTACTCCAAGAAGACCTGGACTCCAGCACTCTCCAGCTTGAAGAACGGCGCCCTCTCTGCAGCTTCTGCAACATTGGCATTCCTCTTTGCTGTGCTGTTGAGGCTTCCCTGTGACTTCCTGTGCCTGCTGCCAGAGTGTCCTGCTGGGGGCTCTAACAATTCTTCCTGGCTCTCCTACTTTCTGAGGGCTGGCCCTGACCTACCTGCCAAGGTTGGATCACCTGGACCTTGCTGGTTCCCATAAATCCTGCAAACTTTGTGCAACACTTCCCTGCATTTGCCAAGGCCTGTTGGTGGTCCTGCTGACCACTGAGCCCTGTGCAATTCAATGACTGTCGTGGGACAACTTGTGGATGACTCCTGGGATTTTTCTGCATTGCCTGGACTCCACAGCTGCACTTCTTCATCCACCGTCCTCAGAAAAGCATCTCCGATAAGGGTGGGCATTGCCCTCATGCACCGTCTGGGCACCTCTTGGTGGTCTGGACTCTGTTCCCTCTTTCCTTAGGTCCTCTTCTTCAGGAATCCAAACCTGGGTTCCACGGATCTCGCCCACGGGTCATGACAGCAACTGGACAACCGAGGTCCCCTTTGACTTCAAGTGGAGGTTCCGACACAAATTCACCCCTATGCACCTGGGCTCCCTGGTGTAGGTACTCCACTGTTCCGGGTATCCACAGGAGGTGGCACTATCCAAACTCCCTTGTCCCAACCGGTTTTCTCAGGGGCCGCTGGGAAGGGTCCTGAAACGTGAAAACTCCAACTGCGACTTCCCATTGTTATCCTTTAGACAATGACTCAGGATTACAACTCTGCACATGGGCGACTGGGGAATCCTACCTAGTTCCATTTGGGGTTTTAGTGCTTCCCCAGTCCTCAGGGTCCTTGGGTGAAGTGATTTTTGCATTCCATTTTTTAGTATATGGTTTGGTTCTCCCATAGGGGCCCATGTTATTTTATGCCTTTGCTTACCTGTTGCTAAGTATATTTTTGTATGCTCATACCTCAAGTTAGGAGATACACAAAAATTTGTTCTAGAACATGTGTTACAATAAATATAACCTATTTTTCTAATATGATGTAGTTCTTTCCTGTGTGAACATCACTGACTGACCTGTGTGTTATTTGCAACCGCTTTACACCCTCCTGGATAAGCCTTAGCTGCCCTTTACAGCTACGCTTATGGAAGCTCTAGTTATCTAGAGCTGCCAACACTATCACTAAGGGTTACCTGGACTCAGTAAAGGGTACCTCACCTATAGGTGTACACGATATACTGAGCCAGCCTCCTACAATCCTTGTGGCCCCGGACTGGGCATGGAAAATCTGGTATCCTGAGCTCTTGGGCATGACCATCGATCCTCTGATCAGGCTGCCCTTTTGGGAAGATCTTCTGTTGCAGGGGAGGGCTCTCCACTCAAACGTGCCCTTCTTGCATGGAGAATGAGCAGGTACAGTTGACAGCTTTCGACCTTCCTCCCAAAGTCTGTGATGATATCTTGCCAGCTAGGTGTCCATCCACCAAGATGATATATTCCTCCCATTAGAAGTAATTTGTGGCATGGGGTGCAGAAAAACAAATCCCCTTTCTGCCACTCTTACTCAAGTCCTTCTTTTCATTGTCTATCCTACGCAGCAGGGCTCTGTTTTGGGCACTCTTCAAGGCTATCTCTCTCTGCTATCTCAGCTGTTTTTGCGGTTGCCTGACCAACCATCCCTCTTCAAGTCCTCTATTGTACATAGATTGCTGAAAGGTCTTGCTTTCACGGCCCTAGTTTTCCACACCAGTGGGCAGTGTGCTTTGCGGCCCAAACTCCTGGCTTAGAAAGTCGCAGAAAAAAACTGACATCAGCGGGCCTGGGTGGCACCTATATAGGCATTGTGAGCTTTACTCCTGGCGCAGACTATGCTACACAGAACCAAACAATGCCACCTAGGGGCGCACAGGGGTACAGCTCACAAAAATATCTTTCGGATCCAGTCTGACGCTTGGAGATAATTCGAAGGTACAGAACCTCCGACTATATATAGGCTGTCATTCCTACCTTGGCGGGAACCGCCAGAAGACCGTACCGCGGTCAAAAGACTGCGGCGGTCATTCTGACTTTCCCGCTGGGCTGGCGGGCGACCGCCAAAAGGCCGCCCGCCCGCCCAGCGGGAAAGCACCAGCAACGAGGAAGCTGGCTCCGAATGGAGCCGGCGGAGTTGCTGGTGTGCGACGGGTGCAGTTGCACCAGTCGCGATTTTCAGTGTCTGCCAAGCAGACACTGAAAATCAATGTGGGGCCCTGTTAGGGGGCCCCTGCAGTGCCCATGCCAGTGGCATGGGCACTGCAGGGGCCCCCAGGGGCCCCATGACACCCGTTCCCGCCAGCCAGGTTCTGGCGGTGAAAACCGCCAGAACCAGGCTGGCGGGAAGGGGGTCGGAATCCCCATGGCGGCGCTGCTTGCAGCGCCGCCGTGGAGGATTCACAGGGGCAGCGGGAAGCCGGCGGGAAACCGCCGGCTTCCCTTTTCTGACCGCGGCTTTACCGCCGCGGTCAGAATAGCCCCAGAAGCACCGCCAGGCTGTTGGTGGTGCTTCCTCCGTCCCCTACCCTGGCGGTCTCGGACCGCCAGGATAGGAATGACCCCCATAGTCTCTACCAAATAAGGCGTTACTGAAGGTAAGTAACTTGCTTATCATTGCATAAGTCTGTGAATGATTAATCATGTTAGAGCAACCTGACTGAGAGGAGAAACATTTAAGAAAAGTAAATACCTATTTAATAGGATTTTCTGTGCCCTCAATCCTAACAACCACAAAAAGCAGCATTATAAGTACATATGAGTTGTTGGTACTTCTTAATGACCTTAGAAAGTGTTTCTTTAGTTACTACATTCTAATCTTTTCTTCACTGACACTCGAAGATATTTAAAGTGAATTTGTGTTGTTTTCATCTACTCCAAATATCAGGGAGCTGAATGCTTCATCTTAATTAATGTGATCATCTGAACCAGAGAAATTTTGTCCAGTGAACCAGAGATCCAGGTGTTAAAAGCTAGTGCCTTTTCTGCTATCGACTGTGTTGAATTGTACGTAGTAGAGCTTGGAGTAGAAATTATCTTCTCTTGGGTAACTTTGTTCCAAGGTCTTATCCTCCAGTCTGGAAGATTTCTGTATAGAGATAGCAGGAGCATTATTTAAATATGGAAGAGTGCTAAGGAGGAAGTAGACCAAGCCAAAGGTAGAGAGGTGTCTACCAAAAAAGTGTTAAGAGGCATAAAAATTGCGTCTGTATTGTGGCCTGCCAGATACGTAGGCTGGGAAACAACTTGTTTTATTCTTAAGACCTAAACCTTTCAATGAACTTTATGGTGTATTTCCTATCTCTGTTATCAAGGTGAAAATGTATTTCCCCATATAATGTAAAGTTTGATGATTTGATAACAAGATGGGAGAGAAACTCATTCAATCTAGACAAAAGTCTGGCTTTAACTCAGGCAGCCTGTAAATCAGCACCCCTGTGAGTGTAAAGGTATGACAAACCTTAATCAAGAATGCTAAGCATTCGGTATTCAGAGTGTGAGGGAGTGTTATCCGGTGCAAATCATAACACTCTTGTAAATAATATCCACCCCCACTACAATTAATAATGTAATCTGATAGAGAACTATAGCTGCTGATTCCTTAGCTTTGAATTATCTCCAGGCATCAGACAGGATCTGGAAAATGTTCAAGCAGTACTCCTGCACGACGGTAGGTGGCATTGTTTGGCTCTGTGTGGCATCATTAGCATCAACCGTGCTGAAAATGACGTGCACAATACTTATATAGGCACCACTTTGGTGTGCTGATTTCAGTTCTTTCCTTTCTGTGCCAGATAGTGCTAATAGGGACTGGTCCACCCCACGTCACTTTTTGACTGGCTTTTTGCAACAATTTGTCGAACCTTTTTGAGATCACTCTTGGTGTGTAGTTATAGGAAACTAGCTGGTTTGAAACCATGTGGGGTCTGTCAAAGGAAGATCTTGGGGACAGATCCCCACTTGGTGTGTTTGTGGTGCTTGGAGCAGTACCATTACTCCAATGCCGGTGAGGACTGCCACACCATGCATCCCATGGCAGTGAGGGAACGTTCCCTCAAGCTCCTCAACGCCCAATGTCAATCGATTCCACGATGCTTGAAGTCCTGTATGTGGAGCCAGTCGTGACAATCACCGTTGCACTCAAAATCATCGGGGAAGTCAGGTAAGTCCCACAAACAAAAGAAGGCCAAGAAATCAAAGAGATCTTCAACATCGTTTCGGCGAAGTCTTCCAACAAAACACATGAGCGTTGGCACTCCAGGCCCTGTGAGTTAGCAGGACCTGCACTCGGGTCCACTCTGCGTTTCCTCAATTTTCCCAGAGCTTTAGTGACCCTCTCCCAGCTGAAAGAGCTTTATGAGGCCTTGCGCCTCATATTTGGGCATCCTGGCCTCTCTGGAGTGAGATATGGAAGGGGCCCCCACTGGATCCACGCTGGCGTGTTTGCCCTCAGCTCTAATCTGGCTCCATGGAGCCCTTACTGGATTTGGAGCAGAGCCGTTGGCGAGACCGAGACCTTCCTTGACACCTGCTCTAGTGGTGATGCAGCTGACACCCCTAGGTGGTGGCACATCCATCATTCTTCTCTAGTCCAACATGGAGCAGCGTTGACCGCCTCTGACTCCGCCACCGACCGTTTCCATGCTTTCCAGAGTGGAGCCAGTGCCTTATTTACTTGATAGGCTTGGAGAGGGAGGTGAATGGGAGGGGTCTATGGACCCCTTATGGTTACCAGTCCTTTGAAGAAGAACAGGACAACTGATATGAGAAACTGGCAGAAGCAAGAAGGTTAGACACGTCACCCGACACTGACCTGGTCTCTCCTTCTACTGTGACTATGGAGGAGGGAGTTTCTTTTGCGATGGTGGTGCGTAGCGCAGCTGAAGTTTTGGACCTTTAGTTTCCCACAGTGGCAGTCAACATTAGTGTCTTGACAGAGTTGCTTAAGCCGGGAGTTTCCCCTTCTGGACCCCTCTCCATTCAATGAAGCCCTGACGGATGTCCTGGTCCAAGCCCTGCACAGTGCTCTTGTGCATCTGATGATTGCCCACCACTGTCGCCCCGCCTCTGGGGATCTCAGTTTCCTCACTCAGCACACTGCTGCGGAGAGCTTGGAGACCCAAGCCTCCATGTCTTGCATTAACCTGGGTGCGTTCCCTGTCATTCAACTGGACAGGGAAGCCAAAAAGCTGAGCTCCTTTGGCAAGGGAATGTTTACTGACTACAGTGCTAGGCTGGCAGAAGGGAACACCATGTGCCTCTTGTGCTGTTATGCCCATACAATTTGGGACTTGGTTGCGTAAGTGCTGCCTATGCTCTCATCCAGGCTATTGTTGACCGGTGAGATGCAGCGAAGTTCGCCATAAAGTGTGGGCTCGACATGACCAACTTGCTGGTCAGAGTGATTTCCTCATCAGTGGCCTAGCGGCGCCATGCTTGGCTGGGAACAACTTTGTTTTTCAGGGGTTTTTCAGTCTCCCTAATGCACATGCTCTTCGTTCACTTTGTTCACTGTTGCATCTTTAAAAAGAAGGCAGATTCAGCTCTGGAGCGCTTTGAGGACAGCAGAGCTACAGCCAGGTCCTTGGAAATGTCTATCGCCACTCATCAACGCCAATCGAAATTCTGCCTCTTTCCTGGCCATAGAACAGGTCTCCAGCCATGCCATTACCGTCCCAGCCACCACTTCCAACAGGCTTCCCAGACAGCAGCTGTCGAGTCAGTCCAGCACTTCCCTGCCAGCCGCTGCCTCCAAGCCTTTATAATATGACCTTCAATCATCATGGGCACCCAGTGGAAGGCAGGATAAGCCATCACTTGCCCCACTGGTGGTAAGTGACATCAGACTTCTGAGTTCTCCAGATCGTCCAAAGGAACTACTTCCTTTCCTTTGTGACTACCCTGCAACCCACATACGATGGACTGACAGAGAACCATGTGTCCTTGCTCCGTCCAGAAGTGTAGGCTGTCTTGGCCAAAGGCATCATAGAGTGGGTTTCTGCACCAGAAGTAGGTCATGGTTGTTATTGCTATTTTCTGGTGCCAAGAATGAAGGAACATCTATCCTAGATGTGCACCTTCTTAACATCTTCTTGAGAAAACAGAAATTCAAAAAGCTCTTGCTCGCCCAAGTCCTGTCTACCCCTAACCCGGGAGACTGAATGGTAGCACTGGACTTGCAGGACACATATTTCCACATCCCCATCCTGCCTGCCCATAGATGTTACTTGCAGTTCATGGGGGGGGGCAAGAGCACTTTCAGTTTGCCATGCCCCCTTTCAGCCTAACCAACGGCCTTCTGGTGTTCACAAATGTGATGGCAGTGGTTGCAGATCATATGTGGGGGTTGGGGATTCCAGTCTTTCCCTACCTCAGTGATTGGCTGTTGAAGGCAGGGTCTCCAAAGGTTGTCTCCCACCATCAGACTATGGCAAGCCTCCTGCAATCACTAGGGTATGCTATCAACATTACAAAGTCACAACTGACTGCCTTTCAGATGCTTCTTTTCATCGGAGCAGTCCTGGACAGAGTGCAGTTTCAGGTCTATATTCCTGAACAGTGAGTCCAGAATATTCAGGCTATGATTCAGATGTTTCAGCCTCTGGATTTGGTGAGACTGATTCTTAGGCTGTTGGGACTTATGGCCTCCTGCATCCTGCTGGTTACTCGTGTCTGTTGGCATAAGCGGGCTGTGCAGTGGGACCTGAAGGACCAGTGGGTACAGCATCAGTGGAATCTCTCCATCATGGTCCATTGGTAGTGGTGTTCACAGTTGGCACCTTGTGGTGAGGTGTGCCCCAATCCTTCTCATGTTTGAATAGTCTTTGGAGTTGGGTGGCAATCTCAAATGCCCTATCTAAGAACTGTTCTCAGGAATCAGAATCTCATGGCTATACAGTGAGCTTGATTTTCAGTAGACAGCCACCAATGCCTGTGGTGGGGGTTGATGCTTTTCCACTATTGATTGATATTCCTAAAACTGACTCCTCAGCCCCCCCACAGCTAGGTCGTTTTTGTTATATGTATTATCCTAGAGATTTTTCATTTGTCCTGTTTTTCATGATAAATACCTGGTCACCTTTCAAGTTTCAAAGTATAAATTAAACATTGCATTGTTGTGCAAATGTAATAGCTACAGGGGCATGGAAATACTACCAGCATATTGAGTTTTAATTATCGTGCTACAGAAATATCATATCCAGAATGTTGATCACTAAAGTATTGTGATGGTAAGTATAGATTTAGGCCCTGATTTGGAGTTTGGCAGCCAGGGTAATCCAATGCAAACATGACGGAGTACCCTGTACGCCAAACTCTTGGTGGACAGTGGGGACTGAAAAGTCCTCTGCATGGCAGCAGATGTGTACGCTTGCCCTAAGTGCCCAACTGTACTGATGTCAGGATCCCCTCTGCTGATTTTTGTGGTTACAGGCAAACATGGATCATGTGCGTATACCATGACATAGGCCTGTCTCACGAATTGCTGTGTTGTTGGTCCAGGTGTCAGCATTCCACATAGTGATCAGTAGATGTGAACAGGTCCTTTTTAAACTGTGTAACTGGTGTGAGGCCTACATGCTCACTTACCTTTTTAAAGTTCCACTGCTGTGTGCTTAACTCACCCCTTGGACTACATCAGTTAGATGCTCATTGCTGTGCAGTACTGGAGTATTGATTCTGCACTGGTTGTATGTGTGCCTGGGAAGGGTACAGTACAGGGATAGAGCAGTACTTTAAGTGCATGCATTTTGAGTGCATGTGCTGGGTGTACGTATACCTGCAAAAGTACAATGCATGAAGAGTGTAGTGTTCTGTATAGCTTGCTTTGTAAATACATGTGATGGAGGTGTGTGTGCTTTCAAGTGGCACGCCATCAAGGCTACAGTACTGAACAGTGCACAGAGAGTGAATATGTATCCTGGATGTATGTGTGCCCCCGGTGGCACAAGTCATGGAAGTAATAGTACAGGACAGTGCGTGTGCATACAATGAGTGCAGGTGTGCCTGTAATGGTATATTCCATTGGAAGCCCAGGCCTGCCTGGTGAAGATATAAGGAGGTAGACAAATACTCCCAGACAGATTTGAGTATTGTTGCATTCCTGTGAGCTGGGTGGGACACACTAGGGAATGGAGAGAGCGACTACCCTGTACACTTCAAAGGGTGCTCTTTGATTCAGTGAGCGATCACAGGAAAGAGGCCAGGATACATCTCAAGAAGGAGATTGGGCTGGTAAGGGGATAATAAAGAGTAGGGATTGAGAGCACGGGAGTAACCTTTCGATGCACATATCACTGTGGCTGAAATCCAGACACTCCGATGGCCTGTGTTGTGGGACTATCAGGTTCTGGGTCTCTCCTGCTGTGAAAGATGGCTTTTCAAGAGGGAGAGTGTAAGGAGAAATATGTTCTTCAAGAGAAGCAGAACCCAACATAAAACTTGAAAAGCACAGACCCCAAATTACATTTGGTGCCTGGAAATGGACTATAGGAATGGGAGGTTGAGACCCCCAAAAATGTCATCTGCCAAGCAGCCAGATGTGTTGTGTAAGGAGGAGAAGCTCTCCAAGACGTCTGCCTGTGACCAGGACTGCTGGCCAAGGCCTACTAGTTTCGCTGCTAGGTTAGAGGACATCACCCAAGGAAACCAAGACCACTTGCTCTGGAGCATTGCCTGCCTGCTTGCCAAGACCAGTGTGCTCTGTGAGGAAGAGGAGAGCGTTGGAGAGATCGAGGTCCAGTGAGGAGATGTATTGATGGACCTCAGTCTGAGGTATGAGAAGATGACTGCTGCACCAAGCAAGTCATTGGCTGTGTGCAGATTCAAGTTGGTGACTACTGTATTCCAGAAGAGGGCCACCGTGAAGATAGCCATGAGTGGAGTGCTGTGCAGGGAAAGTAAAAGCGCAAATGACCTTGTTGTGGAGACCCCATATGCCAGGAGGGGCTGCCGTGCAAGATACTGCCAGACAATGAGGACTGAAGCCTTTGTGGAACCTTAGCAGCAACCCCCTATTCCTGGAGGGGCTGCCATGGAACAGACTATCATGCATTGATGGCGGTGCCTTGGTTCATAGTGTTGCATCAACAGTGTATGTCAGGAGGGGCTTCTGTTATCAAGAGTGCTGTGGAGGATCAGGCTGTCCCCTGAGAACTGTGAAATTGTGTGAACTGTAGGTAACAGCATCAAGAATTGCACTCGAGGCACTCATGTGAACTGAAGACACGTGAGCGCATCACACATTGCTTAGATCCGAACTAGGTGCATCAGAATCCAACACCCTATTGAGGAGTGCAGAACTTATAGTGTAGGAGGAGCACCGGAGCACCTTCAATTGCTGCTAGAGCCAGCTGTGTAAGGTCAAGGGAGAGCCTGCATCTGTCATGTGTTGAGGCACCTTTCACATGCTACTGACTGTCTGGACATGACCGGAGCCCTGCAAGTGCCTGCGGTTGGGGCAAACTCAGAGGGGCACATTTCCTCACTGCTGGAGCAGATAAGACTAGTTATGGGTCTATCGTGACCTGAGGGACTCGCTGCGAAGAGCACTGTAGCGCCAAGACACTTTTGACTATTTTCAAAGAGTTGGAGTGGACTCTTGAGTTAAGGCTTACTAGTGAGCATTTCCTAGATGTGGTCACGAATAACTGGGAAGAAACCCTGACCATGTTACAGAGATCTGTGGGACAGGATTTGCCAGGAAACATTCGAGCCCCTGTAGCAGGGTGATTCAGAAATAAGGTTTTGGAGGCTTAGTTGGTGGTTGAATTTTGGCATTTATTACAGGTACAGATGTGTTCACTGCAACAATAACAATGCTACTCTTGTTTTTTTCTTGCTTAGGGAGCGTCCGGTGTATGTGGCTCAACTGTGACCAGGGATTGATGATTTTCTGTTGTTCTCCTTCTTTACCTTACAATTCTTGCCGATCTTCACAATCATCCTCGGGGAAAGAAGAGATACTGCAGTAAGTTGTTACCTTTTATTGTATGCCCCACCACATATACACTCATGTGGTGTCACTCATCTGGGGAACAGATTGTTAGGATTATGCATGTGGGAAGGGTGGATAAGCTCTGAGATACTGGGGAATGGTATAGTATTCATGCACGAGAACACCATGGTGACTGGAATAGATGCCACATGTCTTCAGCGGAACACTTCCCTCTCCACGATCTGCGTGGCATAGAGAAGAAGGAAAGAAGTGGTCTTAGACACAAGCCAGACCAAAAAAATCAAATGTGAAAGAAAAGGGAAAAGAAAAAAAATCTCTAGCCAGAACAGAAATAAGGACAATTTAACGTGTACCACAAAATAAACCCTCCCTGTAATATTCACTGTTGGCCCAGCTCAATCACCACCAAGGCCACAACTCTCCCTGAGTTGTGGCGGGGTCAACAGGTAGTCAGGAGGTGATGGACACCAACATTCTTCTGTCCAGGTCACGTCCTCCTCTCTCCAATTGGCTTATTCCCGGTCAGCTTCCTCCGTCGGGTTGCATTGCGTCTAGTTGGAAGTCAAGGGGGTTTCACAGCCCGTGTCCGACACACACTCTTGTTGTTCTTGCTTCTCGAAATATCCTATCTTCTTTGTTCATTTTCTCCTTCACGTTCACTCAGCTCCTTCGCCTCTCAAAGCTCTATTTTTGCTCACCCCTTTACTTCCATAGTCTGCCCTCCTTCCAGTCGATTTCTCGGGTACATCCACTGGAATTTGTTGGGTGGGGAGTCACTTCCGTGTCTCCCTTCCTGCAAGCAAAAGTTCTTTGTCACTGTTGTTGTTTCCATAGCCTTGCCCTTCTGACATCTATTTTCCTTCACTTCTTTTTCCAGGAGGTGCATGGATTCAGTGGAGGGGAAGCGATTTGTCTCTGGACCTAGCAACACCAGTTAAGGAGGGTGTTGGGGCGGGAACATCTTCACATACCTTCATCCCTACTTTCTTCCATGGAAGAAACGAACTGCAGGGGTAGTGGGACAGGAAGTCAGTGTTAACTTGTTCTTTTCCTGCTATGTGTAATGTGGTGGATCTGTCAGGTTGTAGGGCTAAGAACCATCTAAGGATGTGTGAGTTATTGCCTATATTGCGGGACATCCATTCCAAAGGGGCATGGTCCGTGTAAAAGATAAACACACAACCCTCTACATAGTATTGTAGGGTCTCTACTGCCCATTTGATGGCACGGGCTTTTATGTATGAGATAGGTCTTTCTACACCATTTCTGTCAGTTTGGGAGAGAAGTACTCCCAAACCTACCCCAGATGCATCTGTTTGAAGGATGAAAGGTTTCCTGAAGTCTGGACTTTGTAAAACCGGTTTCATCATGAGGGCTTGTTTTAGCTGTTGGAATGCCTGTCTGATGGCAGGTGTGGGTTCTTTTAAGGCCTTTTCTGTGGTTTTCCCTTTTCTTTAGGCGATCCGTTAGGGAGATTGCCATCATGGAAAACTTGGGAATGAACCTCCTGTGGTACCCGACTAAACAGAGAAATGCTCTGAGGTCGTGTTTGGTCTTGGGAAAAGACAATTGTTGGATTGCTGCTACTTTTTCAGTCTGTGGTTTGATTATATTCTCCCCCAGGAGGCACCCCAAATAATTGACAGTGGTGGCTGACAGATGGCTCTTCTTGGGATTGACTGTCAGGCCAACTGAGCCTTGTGCATATAATACCTTCTCTAAGTGTTGTAAATGCTCTTCCCAGGTAGAACTGTGGATAATGATTATATCTATGTAGGTGGCTGCATAAGTTTTATGGGGAGCCAGCAAGGTTTTCGTCATTTGTTAGAACGTAGATGGTGCTCCAGGAAGGCCACAAGGAAGAACAGTAAACTGATAGAGCCCAGCAGGGTTGAGTGGTATCTGCCAGTAACCCTTACAAAGGCCTAATGTACTGATGTACCGAGAGGTGCCCAACCGTTCTATCATTTTGTCTACCCTGGGTAGAAGATAAGAATCAAACTTGGAAATGTTGTTCATCTCACAGTAATCTATACATAACCTAATAGAACCATCAGGTTTGGGAACCAACACGATGGGTGAGTTCCACTAACTTACGGATGGCTCTATGACTCTCATCTCTATCATGGTTTGGACTTCCTCTTTTATAGCCCGTCTTCGGGCTTCTGGTATGTGATATGGCTAAAGGCGCACAATCCCACCTGGTATGGTATGAATAGAATCTGTGAGTATGTCAGTCCTTCCTGGGAGGGTGGAAAAGGTAGACAGGTATAAAGATAAATACTCAAGGAGCTCTTTTTTCTTGTCTGGATCAAGTGTCACTGATATACTGTTAGACACTTGGGTTTTTTCACCTTCATAAGCTACATGAAGGACCCGGTTGGTCCCTCCCATTTCTTTTAGCAAGTTAATGTGGTATATTTGACTCTCTTTTTTTTTTCTTTATTCAGTTCTAGTCTATAGGTTACAGGAGTTACCACCTCCAATACCTTATAGGGTCCCTGCCATTGACACAACATTTTATTAGCAGAAGTAGGCACCATCAACAATATATCTCCTACAGAAAACTATCTAAGGGTGGTGTTTATCATATTGCTCTTTCTTAGACCGCTGAACGTCTTCTAGGTTATGTTGCGCTATTTCTCAATTATTTGACCCAAACGAGTCTTCAACTCAGTGATATATTCCAGTAAAGACTTGAAATCATCTTTTTCTTGTTCCTAGGCTTCCCATGCCATGTTTAATAGAGTGCGTGGTTTATGGCCAAAAACGAATTCAAAGGGGGAATAACTCATGCTGCTTTGCTTTTGGCTTCTAATCGCAAACAGGGATGGGGTAACATCTGGTCCCACTTTGATGTTTCCAATTCTAAAAACGTTATCAAGGTGGACTTTAATGTGGCGTTATACTGTTCGACCAGACCATCAGTTTGAGGGTGGTACGCGCCTGTGCGTATCAAATTTGCTTCATAAGATGGGAGGACAAAGGTGTACCCTGGTCGTTTAGGATTTCATGGGGAAAACCTTCTCTGAAGAAGACGTCTATCATGGCTTTCACTATTAGAGTAGTGGTGGGCCGGCGTAGGGTATGGCCTTTGGGTATCTGGTGGCGTAATCAACTATAACCAGTACTTATCGATAGCCGCTTCTAGTAGGAAGTAAAGGACCTATTATGTCCATGCCTATCCGAGAAATGGGACTTCGAAAACCAGCAGGGGTCTGACAGGAGCCTTCTTTGGGAGCCTTATGCTAGTTATCTGACAAATAGGACATTCCTGGCAGTATCTCTTTACTTGGCTATATATACCCGGCCAATAGAAATGTTTAAGATTGCCTTTTCTATCTTTTTGGGTTCAAAATGCACCCCCTAATAGATGGCTATGTGAAAGGTATAATACCTTTTCACAGAAAGAGAAGGGACCAATAGTTGCTGGGGGCCACTCTTGACTGTCTTTCTTGTACAATAGCCCTTTTTGATTAATAAAGTGGGGGCCTACTGCCTGCGGTTCCTCTTAATGTAGGAAGTTGGCTCTGTATGTGCTATTTCAAAGTAAGGAATAGCATGCACAGAGTCCAAGAGTTCCCCTTAGAGGTAAAATAGTGGTAAAAAGAGATAATACTAATGCTCTATTTTGTGGTAGTGTGGTCGAGCAGTAGGCTTATCCAAGGAGTAGTGTTAAGCATTTGTTGTACATACACATAGACAATAAATGAGGTACACACACTCAGAGACAAATCCAGCCAATAGGTTTTGTTATAGAAAAATATATTTTCTTAGTTTATTTTAAGAACCACAGGTTCAAATTTAACATGTAATATCTTGTTTGAAAGGTATTGCAGGTAAGTACATTAGGAACTTTGAATCATTTCAATTGCATGTATACTTTTCAAGTTATTCACAAATAGCTATTTCAAAAGTGGACACACTGCAATTTTCACAGTTCCTGGGGGAGGTAAGTTTTTGTTAGTTTTACCAGGTAAGTAAGACACTTACAGGGTTCAGTTCTCGGTCCAAGGTAGCCCACCGTTGGGGGTTCAGAGCAACCCCAAAGTTACCACACCAGCAGCTCAGGGCCGGTCAGGTGCAGAGTTCAAAGTGGTGCCCAAAACGCATAGGCTATAATGGAGAGAAGGGGGTGCCCCGGTTCCGGTCTGCTTGCAGGTAAGTACCCGCGTCTTCGGAGGGCAGACCAGGGGGGTTTTGTAGGGCACCGGGGGGGACACAAGCCCACACAGAAATTTCACCCTCAGCGGCGCGGGGGCGGCCGGGTGCAGTGTTAGAACAAGCGTCGGGTTCGCAATGTTAGTCAATGAGAGATCAAGGGATCTCTTCAGCGCTGCAGGCAGGCAAGGGGGGGGCTTCCTCGGGGAAACCTCCACTTGGGCAAGGGAGAGGGACTCCTGGGGGTCACTTCTGCAGTGAAAGTCCGGTCCTTCAGGTCCTGGGGGCTGCGGGTGCAGGGTCTTTTCCAGGCGTCGGGACTTAGGTTTCAGAGAGTCGCGGTCAGGGGAAGCCTCGGGATTCCCTCTGCAGGCGGCGCTGTGGGGGCTCCGGGGGGACAGGTTTTGGTACAGTCGTAGAGTAGTCCGGGGATCCTCCCTGAGGTGTTGGTTCTCCACCAGCCGAGTCGGGGTCGCCGGGTGCAGTGTTGCAAGTCTCACGCTTCTTGCGGGGAGATTGCAGGGTTCTTTAAAGCTGCTCCTTTGGGATAAAGTTGCAGTCTTTTTGGAGCAGGTCCGCTGTCCTCGGGAGTTTCTTGTCGTCGTCGAAGCAGGGCAGTCCTCAGAGGATTCAGAGGTCGCTGGTCCCTTTGGAAGACGTCGCTGGAGCAGAGTTCTTTGGAAGGCAGGAGACAGGCCGGTGAGTTTCTGGAGCCAAGGCAGTTGTTGTCTTCTGGTCTTCCTCTGCAGGGGTTTTCAGCTAGGCAGTCCTTCTTCTTGTTGTTGCAGGAATCTAATTTTCTAGGGTTCAGGGTAGCCCTTAAATACTAAATTTAAGGGCGTGTTTAGGTCTGGGGGGTTAGTAGCCAATGGCTACTAGCCCTGAGGGTGGGTACACCCTCTTTGTGCCTCCTCCCAAGGGGAGGGGGTCACAATCCTAACCCTATTGGGGGAATCCTCCATCTGCAAGATGGAGGATTTCTAAAAGTTAGAGTCACCTCAGCTCAGGACACCTAAGGGGCTGTCCTGACTGGCCAGTGACTCCTCCTTGTTGCTTTCTTTGTTCCCTCCAGCCTTGCCGCCAAAAGTGGGGGCCGTGGCCGGAGGGGGCGGGCAACTCCACTAAGCTGGAGTGCCCTGCTGGGCTGTGACAAAGGGGTGAGCCTTTGAGGCTCACCGCCAGGTGTTACAGCTCCTGCCTGGGGGAGGTGTTAGCATCTCCACCCAGTGCAGGCTTTGTTACTGGCCTCAGAGTGACAAAGGCACTCTCCCCATGGGGCCAGCAACATGTCTCTAGTGTGGCAGGCTGCTGGAACTAGTCAGCCTACACAGACAGTCGGTTAAGTTTCAGGGGGCACCTCTAAGGTGCCCTCTGGGGTGTATTTTGCAATAAAATGTACACTGGCATCAGTGTGCATTTATTGTGCTGAGAAGTTTGATACCAAACTTCCCAGTTTTCAGTGTAGCCATTATGGTGCTGTGGAGTTCGTGTTTGACAAACTCCCAGACCATATACTCTTATGGCTACCCTGCACTTACAATGTCTAAGGTTTTGTTTAGACACTGTAGGGGTACCATGCTCATGCACTGGTACCCTCACCTATGGTATAGTGCACCCTGCCTTAGGGCTGTAAGGCCTGCTAGAGGGGTGACTGACCTATACTTGCATAGGCAGTGAGAGGCTGGCATGGCACCCTGAGGGGAGTGCCATGTCGACTTACTCGTTTTGTTCTCACTAGCACACACAAGCTGGCAAGCAGTGTGTCTGTGCTGAGTGAGGGGTCTCCAGGGTGGCATAATACATGCTGCAGCCCTTAGAGACCTTCCTTGGCATCAGGGCCCTTGGTACTAGAAGTACCAGTTACAAGGGACTTATCTGGATGCCAGGGTCTGCCAATTGTGGATACAAAAGTACAGGTTAGGGAAAGAACACTGGTGCTGGGGCCTGGTTAGCAGGCCTCAGCACACTTTCAATTGTAAACATAGCATCAGCAAAGGCAAAAAGTCAGGGGGCAACCATGCCAAGGAGGCATTTCCTTACACAACCCCCCCCCCAAACGAAAGAGGATGAGACTAACCTTTCCCAAGAGAGTCTTCATTTTCTAAGTGGAAGAACCTGGAAAGGCCATCTGCATTGGCATGGGCAGTCCCAGGTCTGTGTTCCACTATAAAGTCCATTCCCTGTAGGGAGATGGACCACCTCAACAGTTTAGGATTTTCACCTTTCATTTGCATCAGCCATTTGAGAGGTCTGTGGTCAGTTTGAACTAGGAAGTGAGTCCCAAAGAGGTATGGTCTCAGCTTCTTCAGGGACCAAACCACAGCAAAGGCCTCCCTCTCAATGGCACTCCAACGCTGCTCCCTGGGGAGTAACCTCCTGCTAATGAAAGCAACAGGCTGGTCAAGGCCATCATCATTTGTTTGGGACAAAACTGCCCCTATCCCATGTTCAGAGGCATCTGTCTGCACAATGAACTGCTTAGAATAATCTGGAGCTTTTAGAACTGGTGCTGAGCACATTGCTTGTTTCAGGGTGTCAAAGGCCTGTTGGCATTCCACAGTCCAGTTCACTTTCTTGGGCATTTTCTTGGAGGTGAGTTCAGTGAGGGCTGTCACAATGGATCCATATCCCTTCACAAATCTCCTGTAATACCCAGTCAAGCCAAGGAATGCCCTGACTTGAGTCTGGGTTTTTGGAGCTACCCAGTCCAGAATAGTCTGGATCTTGGGTTGGAGTGGCTGAACTTGGCCTCCACCTACAAGGTGTCCCAAGTAAACCACAGTTCCCTGCCCTATCTGGCATTTGGATGCCTTGATAGAGAGGCCTGCAGATTGCAGGGCCTTCAAAACCTTCTTCAGGTGGACCAGGTGATCCTGCCAGGTGGAGCTAAAGACAGCAATATCATCAAGATAAGCTGTGCTAAAGGACTCCAAACCAGCAAGGACTTGATTCACCAACCTTTGGAAGGTGGCAGGGGCATTTTTTAAACCAAAGGGCATAACAGTGAACTGATAATGCCCATCAGGTGTGGAGAATGCTGTTTTCTCTTTTGCTCCAGGTGCCATTTTTATTTGCCAGTACCCTGCTGTCAAGTCAAAGGTACTTAAGAATTTGGCAGCACCTAATTTATCTATGAGCTCATCAGCTCTAGGAATTGGATGAGCATCTGTCTTGGTGACAGAATTGAGCCCTCTGTAGTCCACACAAAACCTCATCTCTTTCTTTCCATCTTTGGTGTGAGGTGTGGGGACTAAGACCACTGGGCTAGCCCAGGGGCTGTCAGAGCGCTCAATTACTCCCAATTCCAGCATCTTGTGGACTTCCACCTTGATGCTTTCCTTAACATGGTCAGACTGTCTAAAAATTTTGTTCTTGACAGGCATGCTGTCTCCTGTGTCCACATCATGGGTACACAGGTGTGTCTGACCAGGGGTTAAGGAGAAGAGTTCAGGAAACTGTTGTAGGACTCTCCTACAATCAGCTTGCTGTTGGCCAGAGAGGGTGTCTGAGTAGATCACTCCATCTACTGAGCCATCTTTTGGGTCTGATGACAGAAGATCAGGGAGAGGTTCACTCTCTGCCTGCTGATCCTCATCTGTTACCATCAACAGATTCACATCAGCCCTGTCATGGAAGAGCTTAAGGCGGTTCACATGGATCACCCTCTTGGGGCTCCTGCTTGTGCCCAGGTCCACCAGGTAGGTGACCTGACTCTTCCTTTCTAGCACTGGGTAAGGGCCACTCCATTTGTCCTGGAGTGCCCTGGGAGCCACAGGCTCCAGAACCCAGACTTTCTGTCCTGGTTGGAACTCAACCAGTGCAGCCTTTTGGTCATACCAAAACTTCTGGAGCTGTTGGCTGGCCTCAAGGTTTTTGGTTGCCTTTTCCATGTACTCTGCCATTCTAGAGCGAAGGCCAAGTACATAGTCCACTATGTCTTGTTTAGGCTCATGAAGAGGTCTCTCCCAGCCTTCTTTAACAAGAGCAAGTGGTCCCCTTACAGGGTGGCCAAACAGACGTTCAAAGGGTGAGAATCCTACTCCCTTCTGTGGCACCTCTCTGTAAGCAAAAAGCAGACATGGCAAGAGGACATCCCATCTCCTTTTGAGTTTTTCTGGGAGCCCCATGATCATGCCTTTTAATGTCTTGTTGAATCTCTCAACTAAGCCATTAGTTTGTGGATGGTATGGTGTAGTGAATTTGTAAGTCACTCCACACTCATTCCACATGTGTTTTAGGTACGCTGACATGAAGTTGGTACCTCTGTCAGACACCACCTCCTTAGGGAAACCCACTCTGGTAAAGATACCAATGAGGGCCTTGGCTACTGCAGGGGCAGTAGTCGACCTAAGGGGAATAGCTTCAGGATACCTAGTAGCATGATCCACTACTACTAGGATGTACATATTTCCTGAGGCTGTGGGAGGTTCCAGTGGACCAACTATGTCCACACCCACTCTTTCAAAGGGGACCCCCACCACTGGAAGTGGAATGAGGGGGGCCTTTGGGTGCCCACCTGTCTTACCACTGGATTGACAGGTGGGGCAGGAGAGGCAAAACTCCTTAACCTTCTGGGACATATTGGGCCAGTAGAAGTGGTTGACTAACCTCTCCCACGTCTTGGTTTGTCCCAAATGCCCAGCAAGGGGAATATCATGGGCTAAGGTCAGAATAAACTCTCTGAACGACTGAGGCACTACCACTCTCCTAGTGGCACCAGGTTTGGGGTCTCTGGCCTCAGTGTACAGGAGTCCATCTTCCCAATAGACCCTATGTGTTCCATTTTTCTTGCCCTTGGACTCTTCAGCAGCTTGCTGCCTAAGGCCTTCAAGAGAGGGACAGGTTTCTTGTCCCTTACACAGCTCCTCCCTTGAGGGTCCCCCTGGGCCTAAGAGCTCAACCTGATAAGGTTCAAGCTCCAAAGGCTCAGTTCCCTCAGAGAGCAGAACTTCTTCCTGAGAAGAGAGGTTCTCTTTTTCTGACTGTGTTGCAGTTGGTTTCCCAACTGACTTTCCTTTTCTCTTGGTAGGCTGGGCCATTTTTCCAGACTCCAGCTCTACTTTTTCACCCCGTGCCTTGCATTGTGCTCTTGTTTTCACACACACCAGTTCAGGGATACCCAGCATGGCTGCATGGGTTTTTAGTTCTACCTCAGCCCATGCTGAGGACTCCAGGTCATTTCCAAGCAGACAGTCTACTGGGATGTTTGAGGAGACCACCACCTGTTTCAGGCCATTGACCCCTCCCCATTCTAAAGTTACCATTGCCATGGGATGTGCTTTAGTTTGATTGTCAGCATTGGTGACTGTATAAGTTTTTCCAGTCAGGTATTGGCCAGGGGAAACCAGTTTCTCTGTCACCATGGTGACACTGGCAGCTGTATCCCTCAGGCCTTCTACACTTGTCCCATTAATAAAGAGCTGCTGCCTGTATTTTTGCATGTTAGGAGGCCAGGCAGCTAGTGTGGCTAAATCCACCCCACCCTCAGAGACTAGAGTAGCTTCAGTGTGGACCCTGATTTGCTCTGGGTACACTGTTGATCCCACTTGGAGACTAGCCATTCCAGTGTTACCTGGATTGGAGTTTGGAGTGGAACTTTTCTTGGGACAGGCCTTGTCTCCAGTTTGGTGTCCAGACTGACTACAGTTTCGACACCAGGCCTTTTTGGGATCAAAGTTTTTACCCTTGTACCCAGGATTGTTTTGTGAAGAGGCTCTGGGCCCACCCTCCTGTGCAGGTTTTTGGGGGCCTGTAGAAGACTCTTTACTATTTTTATTTTTGGCTGTCTCACCACCTTTCCCCTGGGGAGGTTTTGTGACCCCTTTCTTTTGGTCACCCCCTGTGGAAGTTTTGGACACCCTAGTCTTGACCCAATGGTCCGCCTTCTTTCCCAATTCTTGGGGAGAAATTGGTCCTAGGTCTACCAGATGCTGATGCAGTTTATCATTGAAACAATTACTTAACAGGTGTTCTTTCACAAATAAATTGTACAGCCCATCATAATTACTTACACCACTGCCTTGAATCCAACCATCTAGTGTTTTTACTGAGTAGTCTACAAAGTCCACCCAGGTCTGGCTCGAGGTTTTTTGAGCCCCCCTGAATCTAATCCTATACTCCTCAGTGGAGAATCCAAAGCCCTCAATCAGGGTACCCTTCATGAGGTCATAAGATTCTGCATCTTTTCCAGAGAGTGTGAGGAGTCTATCCCTACACTTTCCTGTGAACATTTCCCAAAGGAGAGCACCCCAGTGAGATCTGTTCACTTTTCTGGTTACACAAGCCCTCTCAAAAGCTGTGAACCATTTGGTGATGTCATCACCATCTTCATATTTAGTTACAATCCCTTTAGGGATTTTCAACATGTCAGGAGAATCTCTGACCCTATTTATGTTGCTGCCACCATTGATGGGTCCTAGGCCCATCTCTTGTCTTTCCCTCTCTATGGCTAGGATCTGTCTTTCCAAAGCCAATCTTTTGGCCATCCTGGCTAACTGGATGTCCTCTTCACTGGAGTTATCCTCAGTGATTTCAGAGTTGTTGGTCCCTCCTGTGAGGGAACCAGCATCTCTGACTATTATTTGTGGAGTCAGGGCTTGAGTAGCCCTGCTCTCCCTAAGTAGGACTGGAGGGGGGGAATTTCCCTCCAAGTCACTATCTTCATCCTCTGAGTTGCCACCCTCAGAGGGGTTGGCCTTTTCAAACTCTGCCAAAAGCTCCTGGAGCTGTATTTTGGTAGGTTTAGGGCCCATTGTTATTTTCTTTAGTTTACAGAGTGACCTTAGCTCTCTCATCTGTAGATGGAGGTAAGGTGTGGTGTCGAGTTCCACCACAGTCACATCTGTGCTAGACATTTTGCTTCTAAAAGTTGGAATACTTTTTAAGAATCTACAACTAGTTCTAGGTTCTAATTCAAACTTTTACAAACTTTTAAACTCTAAAAGAAATGCTAAACAGGATCTAACACAAGGCCCTAGCAGGACTTTTAAGAATTTAGAAAACTTTTCAAATTGCAAAAATCAATTTCTAATGACAATTTTGGAATTTGTCGTGTGATCAGGTATTGGCTGAGTAGTCCAGCAAATGCAAAGTCTTGTACCCCACCGCTGATCCACCAATGTAGGAAGTTGGCTCTGTATGTGCTATTTCAAAGTAAGGAATAGCATGCACAGAGTCCAAGAGTTCCCCTTAGAGGTAAAATAGTGGTAAAAAGAGATGATACTAATGCTCTATTTTGTGGTAGTGTGGTCGAGCAGTAGGCTTATCCAAGGAGTAGTGTTAAGCATTTGTTGTACATACACATAGACAATAAATGAGGTACACACACTCAGAGACAAATCCAGCCAATAGGTTTTGTTATAGAAAAATATATTTTCTTAGTTTATTTTAAGAACCACAGGTTCAAATTTAACATGTAATATCTTGTTTGAAAGGTATTGCAGGTAAGTACATTAGGAACTTTGAATCATTTCAATTGCATGTATACTTTTCAAGTTATTCACAAATAGCTATTTCAAAAGTGGACACAGTGCAATTTTCACAGTTCCTGGGGGAGGTAAGTTTTTGTTAGTTTTACCAGGTAAGTAAGACACTTACAGGGTTCAGTTCTCGGTCCAAGGTAGCCCACCGTTGGGGGTTCAGAGCAACCCCAAAGTTACCACACCAGCAGCTCAGGGCCGGTCAGGTGCAGAGTTCAAAGTGGTGCCCAAAACGCATAGGCTATAATGGAGAGAAGGGGGTGCCCCGGTTCCGGTCTGCTTGCAGGTAAGTACCCGCGTCTTCGGAGGGCAGACCAGGGGGGTTTTGTAGGGCACCGGGGGGGACACAAGCCCACACAGAAATTTCACCCTCAGCGGCGCGGGGGCGGCCGGGTGCAGTGTTAGAACAAGCGTCGGGTTCGCAATGTTAGTCAATGAGAGATCAAGGGATCTCTTCAGCGCTGCAGGCAGGCAAGGGGGGGGCTTCCTCGGGGAAACCTCCACTTGGGCAAGGGAGAGGGACTCCTGGGGGTCACTTCTGCAGTGAAAGTCCGGTCCTTCAGGTCCTGGGGGCTGCGGGTGCAGGGTCTTTTCCAGGCGTCGGGACTTAGGTTTCAGAGAGTCGCGGTCAGGGGAAGCCTCGGATTCCCTCTGCAGGCGGCGCTGTGGGGGCTCAGGGGGGACAGGTTTTGGTACTCACAGTCGTAGAGTAGTCCGGGGGTCCTCCCTGAGGTGTTGGTTCTCCACCAGCCGAGTCGGGGTCGCCGGGTGCAGTGTTGCAAGTCTCACGCTTCTTGCGGGGAGATTGCAGGGTTCTTTAAAGCTGCTCCTTTGGGATAAAGTTGCAGTCTTTTTGGAGCAGGTCCGCTGTCCTCGGGAGTTTCTTGTCGTCGTCGAAGCAGGGCAGTCCTCAGAGGATTCAGAGGTCGCTGGTCCCTTTGGAAGGCGTCGCTGGAGCAGAGTTCTTTGGAAGGCAGGAGACAGGCCGGTGAGTTTCTGGAGCCAAGGCAGTTGTTGTCTTCTGGTCTTCCTCTGCAGGGGTTTTCAGCTAGGCAGTCCTTCTTCTTGTTGTTGCAGGAATCTAATTTTCTAGGGTTCAGGGTAGCCCTTAAATACTAAATTTAAGGGCGTGTTTAGGTCTGGGGGGTTAGTAGCCAATGGCTACTAGCCCTGAGGGTGGGTACACCCTCTTTGTGCCTCCTCCCAAGGGGAGGGGGTCACAATCCTAACCCTATTGGGGGAATCCTCCATCTGCAAGATGGAGGATTTCTAAAAGTTAGAGTCACCTCAGCTCAGGACACCTTAGGGGCTGTCCTGACTGGACAGTGACTCCTCCTTGTTGCTTTCTTTGTTCCCTCCAGCCTTGCCGCCAAAAGTGGGGGCCGTGGCCGGAGGGGGCGGGCAACTCCACTAAGCTGGAGTGCCCTGCTGGGCTGTGACAAAGGGGTGAGCCTTTGAGGCTCACCGCCAGGTGTTACAGCTCCTGCCTGGGGCAGGTGTTAGCATCTCCACCCAGTGCAGGCTTTGTTACTGGCCTCAGAGTGACAAAGGCACTCTCCCCATGGGGCCAGCAACATGTCTCTAGTGTGGCAGGCTGCTGGAACTAGTCAGCCTACACAGACAGTCGGTTAAGTTTCAGGGGGCACCTCTAAGGTGCCCTCTGGGGTGTATTTTGCAATAAAATGTACACTGGCATCAGTGTGCATTTATTGTGCTGAGAAGTTTGATACCAAACTTCCCAGTTTTCAGTGTAGCCATTATGGTGCTGTGGAGTTCGTGTTTGACAAACTCCCAGACCATATACTCTTATGGCTACCCTGCACTTACAATGTCTAAGGTTTTGTTTAGACACTGTAGGGGTACCATGCTCATGCACTGGTACCCTCACCTATGGTATAGTGCACCCTGCCTTAGGGCTGTAAGGCCTGCTAGAGGGGTGACTGACCTATACTTGCATAGGCAGTGAGAGGCTGGCATGGCACCCTGAGGGGAGTGCCATGTCGACTTACTCGTTTTGTTCTCACTAGCACACACAAGCTGGCAAGCAGTGTGTCTGTGCTGAGTGAGGGGTCTCCAGGGTGGCATAATACATGCTGCAGCCCTTAGAGACCTTCCTTGGCATCAGGGCCCTTGGTACTAGAAGTACCAGTTACAAGGGACTTATCTGGATGCCAGGGTCTGCCAATTGTGGATACAAAAGTACAGGTTAGGGAAAGAACACTGGTGCTGGGGCCTGGTTAGCAGGCCTCAGCACACTTTCAATTGTAAACATAGCATCAGCAAAGGCAAAAAGTCAGGGGGCAACCATGCCAAGGAGGCATTTCCTTACACTCTTCTTCACTGACCCTTTTCCAAGTCTCTTGAAATTGGGGCTCCTCTCTTTGGGCCATCCAGAAGTTTCTGTCAGACTCCCAGATGAAGTCTTTCGTCTGGACAGGAAGGGCTTTGGACACTTTCTGCTTCTCTTTTGGGTGTTGGTTTCGGCTATTAAGGACTTTTTGGAGTGGGCCATTCCTCTTCTGTCTGTGCAAAAGGAGCGATATCTAACCAAGTCTCTTCCCTTTTCTGCGATTCCTTTATCATTTTCTCTAAATCTGGATGGTTGTTTCCTATTATCATGGATTCTGGGAGTCGAGGAACAACCCCTACCTTGAGTGGTACCAACAGCCTGTCTCCTAGGTGGATAGTCACTTCTGCAAGCGGATAAGACTTTTTATCTCCATGGACGTACTGAAGGGTCACTTGAGTCCCTGTTGGGGTCATTCCTTCAGGAATATCCTGAGGTCTTAACACACTCTGATAACAACCTGTATCTAACATGGGGGGATGCAGCTACCATTGACCCTCATGAAACAGCGATAAGGTGGTTTCTTCGCTAAAGTGACATAATAAGATGCCTTGACCACCCCTATTTCCATGGGTTTGTCATTCTGGGGACAATAGTGGGCAATATGACCCTGCTTCCGACAGTGAAAGCATGTCAGATTATGGACATTGATTCTGGGACCAGGGTTCAAAAGTAGGGGTAAGGATTCAGTCTTCTTGGGGTTCAATGGCCTGGGGTTCTTGGAAGGAGGGACATTCGTTCCCTTCCAGCCCAGTTCATCCCTCCCCTTATGTGCCTCCTGTGCCCTACTAAAGGCCCTGACTATTTCAACCGCTGATTCTAGAGTAACTTTGCTGTGTTGGCGAACCCAATGTTGTAAAGGGGGTGTAAGGAGTTTAGATACTGCTCTAAATAGATTTTCCCCATAATATCTTCCTTGGTTGAGGTTTCCGGGTGAAGCCATTGATGCCCCAAATGCTTGATGCAATAAAAAAGGACCCTCGGGGTTTCTTGGGACCCTTCTCTGATTTGCCGCAGTCGTACACGGTAAGTCTCATTATCTACCTCAAGTCGTTCTAAGATACTCTTCCTGATATCTTCGTAGGGCATAATCCCTCAAGGGTTAACCTCCTGATAGGCCGTTTGTAGCTCCCCAATGAGCACTGGAACTAAATACTGTCCCCACCTATCCCTCTGCCATGCTGCCGTCTGAGCCATGCACTCAAAATTGTTGAAGAAAAAGTCTGGGTCTTCTCCCTTGGTGTATTTCTGCAGGACTACAGATAGTGAGAGAGTATGTCCACACTTTTGGCACAGAAGATCCGCTAGTTGTCCGATGGAGGTTTCTTGGGCTTGAGCGACTATTTCCAACTTTTCGGCTTGCCCTGATATTCCTTTCTTCCTAGTCTCTTGGGCCCCAGGTGCGGCCTCTGGAAACCGCTTCATTATCTGTTCCAGTTTCTGTTGTCCCTCTGCCATCTTGGTGACCAACGCCTCCATTTCCTCAGATCGAACTCCGACACCACTTGTCGAAGGTAGGGTCGGAAAGAAGACTTAGGAAGGGTAGGTCGTGGTTCAATTTTGGCGTTTATTACAAGTACAGATGTGTTCACTGCAATAATAACAATGCTACTCTTGTTTGTTTTTTGTCTTAGGGAGCGTCCTGTGTATGACTTTCTCTTGTTCTCCTTCCTTCTCTTAGAATTCTTGTCGATCTCCCGCCATCATCCTCTGGGAAAGAAGAGACACTACATTAAGTTGTTATCTTTTATAGTAAGCCCCACCATGGGTACACCCATGTGGTGTCACTCATCTGGGGGACAGAGTGTTAGGATTATGCCCATGGCACGGGTGGATAAGCTCTCCGACACTGGGGAATGGTAGAGTATTCATGCACGAGAACACCATTGTGACTGGAGTAGATGCTGCATGTCTTCAGCAGAACACTGCTCTCCAAGATCTGCATGGTGTAGAGAAGAAGGAAAGAAGTGATCTCAGACACAAGCCAGAGAAAAAAATAAAAATGCGGAAGAAAAGGGAAAAGAAAAAAAAGCTCACACCAGAACAAAAACAAGGAAAACTGAAAGTATAGCACAAAATAAATCCTGTCCATAATATTCATTGCCTGCCTTGGTTCAATCACCGCAAGGGCCAGAAATCTCCCTGAGTTGTGGCGGGGTCAGCGTGTAGCCAGGATGCAATGGACACACCAGTCTTCCGTCCAGGTCCCATCCTCCTCCTCCTCCTCTCTCCAACTAGCGTCTTCCCGGTCAGCTTCCTCCATCGGGTTGCGTTGCATCTGGTTGGAAGCCAAGGGGGTTTCACAGCCTCTCCTTTGTTGTTCTTGCTTCTCGATATATACGCTTTCTCTTTGTTGCTTTTCTCCTTCACCATCTCTCTGCTCCTTCATGCCCTTTTACTTCTGTGTTCTGCCCTCCTTCCGGTTGATCTCGTGGGTGCATCCAATGGAATTCGTTGGTTGGGGAGTCACTATCGGGTCTCCGTTCCTGCAAGCAAGTTATTTGTCACTGTTGTTGTTTTCATATCCCTGCCCTGCTGACATCTGTTTTCCTTCACCTCTTGTTCTAGGAGCTGCGTGGATTGAGAGGAGGGGAAGCGATTAGTCTCCGGAGCTAACGACATGCCAGGTAAGCTGGGACGGGAGCACCTGCACAGGTCCAAACTCAAGGCAAAATATGTTGTTGTTTATTCATGCTGTAACATTTCTTTGAATGCGCAGTCTGAAATTAAATACTTCTTTTTAACATAAAAATTAATATTTGACTGCACATTGATGTATTGACACTGCTGTGCACTCTTAAAGCTATGAGTCTTAGTCACTAATTTGTAGCCACATCTTTCCCCAATGGAGCCTTAGACTGCTCATCCACGTCAACTACTGAGAGTCAAGTGAAGGGTTACTTGGTCCAATTGCTCAGGATCCATAGTAGGTCAGGCCCTGGGATATCAGGAGTAAAAGGTGTCAACCCTCATGGTTGGGCCTAGCAGCCCCTGCATGCCCCATGGCCCTCTGAAAGAGGTTCTGACACAGCCAACCTCATTTAGAAACATACAGAACTAAGCTTTCTGTTGACTGAAAGCTTCCTCTAATGGCTCAACGGAGTAAGGGCTGTCAGAGGAACTCATCACATTGTCTGCCCTATTCACGGTGGACGATGTGATGTCTTTTTTTTTTACCATCACTGCCAGATTAACTGGATGTGGAGTGACCGAAAAAGAAGTCATGACCCCCCACCACCCCCCAATCACCCCGTGGGGTAAAACTGCCAGTGTGTGGGAGTCATTAGTTTTTTGATAAGATAAAAAAAAAGAATTTGTAAAACCAAATTATTTATACCCTGATGGGAGCTACTGTGATGGCAGTTCCTTTTAAATGACTTCTGCACTGGCAGTTATCTCAAAATCTGGTGGACAGATAGATACAATTTCTGGTCATCTAGTGTCTATGTGATGTAGTTTTATATATATATTCATTGAATGTCTATGGTTTTTGTAACGTAAGGTAACTTTCATTACTATACGTTAATCCAATCACTGCCGCGCACGGCCAGTCCCCGTGGCCAACCCCTATATCAAACAAACCCTTGATGACACCCCTTCCCAGTCCGATCTTGGCCCCAGGGACTCCAAACCCCAAGGCCCTGCACAAACCTTTGATGTTTTGGGTTGGGGGTCTTTGAAGCCCACCTCCCCAAACCAATCTTCGCCCCGGGGAACCCATTCTCTGGGGCCCAGCCTTATTATTCATTTTTTTTGGGGGGATGGAAGCCCCGTGGCTCCCCTCCCCAGGGCCCATCTTGTCCCTGGGGACCCAACCCCTACGGCCAAGCCTAAACTTTTTTTTTTTTTTTTTAGGAGGGGGCTGTGCAGCCCCTTTCCCCAGTACGATCTCGGCCTCATGGACCCATCCCCAAGGACCCGGCCTAAACATTATTATTGTTTTTTGAGGAGGGGGGCCAGGCGGCCACCTCCCCAGGCTGATCTCTGCCCGGGGGCCCCCATCCTCCGGGCCCGGCCTTCTAAAACGTATTTTTGGGGGGGCAGAGGGGCCACACACCTCTCCTCAGGCTGATCTTGGCTCCCGGGACACCATCCCCTAAGGTCCGGTCTAAATATATATTTTTTTAGGGGAGGTGGACCGCGTGGCCCCCCTCCTGAGGGCCACTTTTGGCCACCAGGACCCCCATCCCCAGGGCCTGGCCATGTGGCCTGGGTGCCCCCCAGGGCACCCAGTCACAATGTTGGGGACTGTGGGGGGAGCCTGAAGGCCCCCACGGTCCCAGCTTGCTCCCCACCTCCTTGGGGGGCCAGCATTGCTGTCACAGGGAGGGAGCTGTGCTCCTAAAGCAGCTCCCTCTCTGTTAGAGCAATTTTTTCCTCTGTCTATTTGCCTGCATTTTTGCAGGCAGTGAGACAGAGGAAACCTCTGCTCACAGCAAGGGAAAGCTTTTTAACAGCTCTCCCGTGCTGCAGGCAGAGTGTTTCCTGTGGCTTGACAGCGGCTGGCAAAGCTGCAGCCACAGCAAATAGCTATGTCCTTGGGACATAGCAATAGCTGGCCCTGGGGGGTGGTGGTGGCCGTCCCCTGGACCATCAGTGGCTCCATGAGAGGGGCCACGCAGCCCCCCTCCAAAAAAAAGAGCCCCGGGAGGTGGTGGTCCCTGCGGTTGCGGGGATCCGAAATGGACCCCCTTTTCTTTTTTTAACATTTGTCCCAGGGAGGTGGCGGTGCCCGGGGCTGCGAGGGGGCTGTGTGCCCTCCCTGCTCATCATTACAGGAACACCCTGCGGAGGCACAGGGGGCAATGCGCCATTCCTGCTCATAATTACAGGAACGCCCTGGGGAGGTGGTGGCCCTCTGCATACAATTAGACAAGTGCCCCGTGGAGGTGGTCCCTAGGGTTGCTGTTAGCTCCCCCCACTTAAATCATATCTGTGCCCCGGGGAGGTAGCAATCCCAGGGGCTGTGGGGGAGGGCCGAGTGGCCTCCTGCATTTAACGTAATTATAGCGCCAGGGAGGTGGCAGTCCCCGTGGCTGTGGGGGGACCGAAGGCCCCCCGCATGAAAATATTAAATGCCCTCAGGATCTGGCCCATCCGAGGGCTTGATAGAAAACAAGCGCGGTAGGCCGGGCTTGTTTTTTTGTTTTTTTTTCCCCCGGATTTGTGACCCTGTCCCAACATGACTGCCAACACTTTGTTGTTGAAGTGCAGGCAGCCAATTAGATCTCGGCACAAGATCGGGAAGGGTCGCAAATCCTTTGCGTCCCTATATATACAGTGCCTGCTCCTCAACACACGCTCAATGTGCAAGCACTCCACTGAACTATAGGACCTCATCACTACTCTCACACTCAACATCCTCTTCCTCACCGAAATTGGGCTCAAACCCATGTGTGCTCAAGACATTGCCACAGCAATCCCCAGTGAATATTAAATAATTCACAAGGATCGCACCAGCAAGGCAGAAAGAGGCACAACCATAGTCCACAAAGAAACCATTCAGTGCACCACCTCCACCAACACCACTACTACTACTACTACATGGACACCTCAACTTCAAGTTCCGCACAGACGACAAGATTACCATTAGAGGTACCCTAGCATACCGACCCCCAGGCCCAGGCCAGCTTCTGCAACACCATTGAAGACTTCAGCAGGCACCTAGCTTTAGAATCTTAGGACTACATCTTCCTTAGCGACCTTAACTTACACCTCAACAACAGCAACACCACACGCCTCCTCAACAGTATGAGCTGCCTCAGATTCACTCAGGTCATCCATGACCCTACGCACAACGTAGGACTCATGCTGGACCCTACCTTCACATCCAGCATCCACATCATATACACCCACGTCACCAAACTCGCATAGACTGACCACTCTGTCATCCACTTCAACATCTCCAGCCACTGCACAGACCACCTCCAAAACACCCAGCACCCCCACAGGCATAGAGCAAAGTTTCAGAGACCACCTGGATTGTTGCCCTTAACACCTCCAGCCCCACCACCGACCTCAAACAAGGAGTAAATTTCAATGCCTGGATCACCAACTGCGCTGACAGCATCGTCCCTGTCAAAAACATCATTCAGAGACCATCCTTCAAAAAGTTCAGCTGGGTACACCTCTGAACTCAGAACAGCTAAATGGGACAGCAAACAGCTGGGGAGGAAGTGGCGTGCCACCAAAGACACCTCCGTCAGGGCAACTTTCAAGACCTCCCTCAACCTCTACCATCCCCAACTCAGAGCAACAAAGAAAGCAGCACTAGCCACGCATATCGAAACCAGCAGCAGCAACACCACGGAAGTCCTTAACATAGTTAAGGTATTCTCCAACACGACGGCTAGAAAAAACATCATCACATCCTCAAAGGAGCTGCACGACAACCTTGCTGATTTCTTTCACAACAAGATTGCAACCATATACGGGAACTTCGAAACGCAACCTACACCTACAGACTACATCAACAAATTTGCCACCACCACAACCAACACCAACCACAAACTAACCACCTGGAACCTTCTCTCCACCAAGGATACCACCTCCACCATCAAATCCATCCCCACAGACCCCGGCCTGCCCCACATCTTCAATCTCAGAAACCAAAGGATCGACCAGGAACTCACCACTCTATACAACACCTCCATCACCACCGCAACCTTCCCCAACACTTGGAAACACACCAAAGTCAAACCACTACTCAGAAAACCCATCGCAGACTCCAGCGTGCTCAAAACCTACAGGCCAATCTCCCTGTTCCCTTTCCTAGCTAAAGTACTGGAAATGATCATCAACAAGCACCTCATGACATACAGGAAGCATAACCAGCTAATCAATGCCTCCCAATCCGGCTTCCGCAGCAATCATAGCACTAAGACTACCCTGCTTGCAGCCAAGGACGAAAGCTGTACCCTCCTCAACCGAGGGGAAACAGCGACCCTGATGCAAATCAGGTCATGGAGCATAACGGAAACAGCTGTTTAAAGCAACAATAACAGAATGTTGCTTTCCTTTCTGGTGCTCTATTTATCTAACATACAGTGAATGTCAAGCAGAGAGAACATGTTTATTTTTGCACTCCTTTGATAAAGAAAAGCTAGAATCTTTCTGCATGTTTCCAAACATTCTGAGCTGCTGCAGCTTTGATTATTTTTTTTAAACCGACTTGTATTGAACTTTTTTTTAATATCTAACAAGTTTTTGATTTGTATAATTTTGCACTAAATGTTTTATTTGTATTCTTCATGTTTGCAAACATGCTACCTCTTTCACATGCATTATATAGGATAAAGTACCCCCTGGCGTACATGATAATGATATTGCAAGTCACGTCGGAGTTATAAAGGAACTCAACCTTCTGCAAGTTCCTCTATATGGTTATGGAACTCCTCAGTGACTTGCAGTATCCTTATAATGTATGACAGGAGGTACTTCATCACACATATATATGTGGGTAGCATGGGGCGTGGCCGAGCCGGCAGCCAAGATGGCCACAGAGCATTGAGGCTTCTGGGCTCGCCTGCTAGAATTTTATCATCATGCAATGATATGCCATTAAATAGGCCTGGAAACGATCCCAGCTGACGCATTTGGGCTGGTGCTGGGATCCCCTGCCATCCGATCGGGGAAGGCTGCGCCACGCATTGAGACTGTGGAAATGCATGCTGGGGCCTGACGCCACCGTCGAAGGCCCCGCGGGGAGAGGGCCTGTGGGTGAGCCTGATGGTAGGGCATCGGCATGGCTGGCTCCAGGATCGGTGGTGTGATTTGCCCTGGGCTCTGCTGTTGATTCCTTCGGCTGGTCACCCAATGACAGTGGATCGGGCGGTACAACCGGCCCCTAAAACGAGGACTGCACTGAGGCCACCCGGCTGCTGCATGTGCCGAGGGGGACGCTTGCGCTGATTCTTATGCCGCCCTCACCTGGTGAATTTACCTGCTACTGGCAGTGGTCCCAGGAGGTGTGTGCGATTGAGCGCTGCTTGGGGCCTGGGCCACTGACATCTGCCACTGCTGCAGTGGCCTGCCTGCCCCCCCGTGCTGATCGCCGGCCTTTGCTATCGAGTCAGGTGCAGCTGGGGAGGTGGCCTGAGCCTAGATGTGGCCCCATAGCTGATGCACGGCGCACCCATTGAGGATTACACAAAGCGCATTGCTAACTACAGTGTTTTCCCTGCACTGGGATGTTCTTGCTGGACCACAATCCCTACCTGCTCATGAGCCTATTGATAGGTGATTTGCAATCCAAAGTTCCCTGTGCATTTTCTTCTAATACAGCTATGTAGGGACAAAATGGACCTCCTGCATACTGAACCGTTGTAAGGTACCTCTGCTAATTACCATTATTCTGCACTAAATCTGGTTCTTGCACCTCCTAATTTATCTACCTACTTTTATGGACTGTGGTGGCACTGCCTTAATTTCATGCTGTGCTGTGATAAAGATCTCCCCCAGGTGATAACCACTGTGCTCCTGGTCTTGGTCTCGTGGAGTGCAGCCTGGAATCCCCCATATCAGTGGGGGCATTACCCCGGCATCACACCAGTTGCCACCCTCTGATTGAGGCTCATTAAACTCAAACATCTCAGCGTCATGGGGCGGGGAGACCCCAAGCAAAAACAACTCAACTTTGACGCAGCACAAACCCCACGTCTTCAACACTCGCCCCCAGGTGACGGGGACACCGTCATTCCTTCTGGATCTAGGTCTCGCCTGCATGGCATCGCTGCAGTTCTGACCAAGTTGCATGCAGGGTTAAGGGCGATCAACACCAGATTTCATGCGTTATCCAATCGCCTTGATAGCTTGGCCAAGCGTCTTAATTGGCACAATACTTGGATTGAAGGTGAGGAACACAGGATTTCAGACTTTGAGGATGGGAATGTCACTCTGCTTAAACGTCTTGAACAGGTTGAATGCATTTTAAAAACTACTGCTGCTAAGAATGAGGATTTGGAAGCCTGATCTTGGTGCAATAACGTTCGCATTGTGGGTATAGCTGAATTACTAACATAGAGTGCATGGACATCTTTGTGGCACACTTGCTCAAGGAGCTTTTTTATAGGGACTCATTCACTGGGACTTTTGTGGTCAAAAGGGTGCATCGGAGGCTTGGTCGTCGTCCGGTGTCGGGTGCTCCACTACAGCAGATTATAGCCAGAATCTTAAATTTTAAAGATCGCAACACGGCCTTGTGCCTTGCCAGGGATAGAGGCTCCTTGCAATAGCAGGGATCTGCAATTTCAGTGTACCCGGATTACATGCCAATGGTCCAGAAGACATGCCGCAAGTTTACTGGTGTGAAATGTCTTCTTCAAAAACACGGCCTCAAGAATGGAATGTTGCATCCTGTCCAACGTTGCGTGGAAGTGAATGGCAAACATCGCGTTTTCAGTACGCCTGCTGAAGCAATGCAGTTCTGTGCAACATGTGACAGCTGGCTCATCCAGCGGGGAAGACCCTCCTCCGAACGCTTCTGGTGACTCGTTGCCTAACTCACCAGGGCCCCATATGACTTAACCATTCTTCTCATATAAACAAAGTAGTGATCCTTATTTACTTTGGAGTTAGCTCTCACTGCCCCTTCCACATTATACTGAAGGGTAGACCAGCTCCTGCATGCTTGAATCATTTCTTTCTTATATGTTTAACTCAATGATACTTTATTGTTTCAAATTGCATTATTTCTTCTGAACAGGTTAGCCCTAGTAAGAGTTGTCACCTCCCCAAGGTATACACCGTTCTGTTTCTGCTCCTGTGTTATTTGTGGGTGTTTTGAGACCTCTGGCCTTTGGAATAGCCCGAGTGGGTGGGGGTTAGGGTTGTTTATGGGAATGTTTTTCTAATGTTGAAGCCCCTATTCTAGTTTATACTGTGACTTGCTGGACAATCGATTTATATTACATCTCCGCTTCCTACACTAGGATTACATGATTACACATCCTCGTAGGGACCTGACCCTCATACTCAACTGTATGATATGGAATATCCGGGGTCTTAATAACCAGAGGAAAGGGCAACAGGTACTGACATATCTTACTAGTCATGTAGTTAATGTAGCTTTTTTGCAAAAGAATTACCTCTCGCCCAGACCGGGGTCAACTTATACTACCCCCTGGGGTGCGCATCATTATTTCTCATATTATAGCTCGTACTCCTGAGGGGTGTGCATTCTAATGCATAAACACATTCCTCTTAACTATGTTGGAAGTATTTCTTGTGATGACGGGCGGTGCTTAATAGTCTCAGGTACCCTAGCTGGTCTGTCTATTTCATTTGTTAACATTTATGCCCTGAATGTCGACTCCCCTGAGCTCTACACCACCCTGCTCATGCAGATTGACCGTTATCCATCGGACTGCATTATAATAGGAGGCGATTTTAATATTACACATCATGCTGAACTAGACTCAACTGGTTCACATACCCTCACTAAACCACCCTCCTTACATACCCTGACTCATTTATTAGATGCATTGCAGCTAACTGATATATGAAGATATAGGTAGCCCAGCGGGCTAAATTACTCTTTTTATTCTGCTCCACATAATGTATGGACGCGCATAGATCACTCTTACATATCGCATGGATAACTATTCTGTACTGACACTATTGCACACCTTTTCGAAACACTCTCAGATCATGCTCCGGTACTTCTCACTTTAAATGTTCCATGTTGAACCCCTGTGATTGGGCAATGGAGTTTCTCTGCGGATTCTTTGTATGATACTGTCTTTAGATCAGAACTCCATGATGCTATAGTGAAATATTTTGCCACTAATTCTGGCTATGTCTCGAGGTACTCTACTTTATGTTAGGCTTTTAAGGCTTATATATAAGGAGTTTGTATTGCAAAACACACGGGGTACTTCGAAGTATCCAAAATGATCAAGCCAAAGTAGAGGGGAAGTTGCGTGATCTTGACTTGCTTGCTAGTACCCATCTGCACCCGGAGCATCTGAAAGACAGGCCCACCCTGCTTCGTAAGTTCTGGGATCGCGGTCAGCGTGAGGTAGCTTATTTGAGAATATGCCAAGACACATAGATAGGGAGAGGGCGAGCGAACACTGGCCCTGTTACTGTGACCCCTGCACCATACTACATATGTGACCCGCTTGCAAAGACCAGATGGCACAGATACCACTGATGGTGCTACCGATTTGGTGGACTTCATGGCCTATTATAAATCCCTTTATACATCACGTTAGAGCAGCAGTACATCTGCGCTTCCTGAGTAACTGTTGGAAATGGCCATAGTATGACTTTAGTCGGGCCAACAACAATTCCTCGCCACCCCATCACAGGTGAGAAAGTCTTCCAGGCCATAGATGCTATGAGTGGTTCTGAAGCCCTGGGACTAGATGGGTTCAAGGGAGATGTTTCTACAACCTATAAGTTGCAGTTGGTTCCTCATCTACTTGAGGTTTACGCTGAAGCTCTGGCTCAGGGTACAATTCCCTCCCACATTGAGGGAAGCTGTGATCACGTTGCTCCTCCAGCCAAATAAAGCTCACCATTTTCGTACATCTTATCGCCTATTGTCGATCATGAACTATGACAACAAAATTTTAGCTAAGATCCTTGCGGCCTGTCTCTCCTTGTTGATGGACCGCATAATTTCTCCCATGCAGTCTGGTTTTGTGCTGCATCGTTCCACCTCCATTTATTTCTGCATCCTTTTTTGCGATAATCAACCAAGTTTCTCTGACTATCCCTGCAACTGTGATTTTTTTTTAGATGCTGAGAAAACATTTGATTCCCTAAAATGGTCCTTCTTCCACGCCACCTTAGCCAGATTAGGCATGTCTAAAGGCTTTTAAACCTTGGACTATTGTATACTAATCCCTTAGCCAGACTGCAATTAAATGGTACACAATCTGAAACCTTCTACCTAATGGGAGGCACCCGTCAGGGTTGCCCATTCTCTCCTATTTTATTCATTATCGCTATGGACGCACTTGTCCACCACTTGCAGGAACTACACCTCCAGAGGGATCTTTGCTTCACCTACAGGCTGCTTCTGGCTTCCTTGTATGCAGATAATAAATATACTACTGTTTGTAAGGGACCCCTCAATTATTCTAGACCCTGTTATTCGTGAGGTGCAGCGGTTTGGTGTTTTTCCTGGGCTCCATATTAACTGGTAATCCCGTTTAAGGCTGCTACTGCACCATGTGATTTAGAATTCCTGTTGCAATGTTGCACGGACTCCACCAAGTATTTGGGCATATGTACTCACAAAGATCGTGCAGAGGTAATTCGGCATAACTATGGCCCTCCCATGGATAAACTTGAGTCACAAGTGGAGAGGTGGATTAAACTCCCTCGGAGAATAGCTCAGCATATAGCCATTATTAAACTGATTTTTTTAGCCCAGTTTCTTTATTTATTCTTAAATATTTCCATTGTACTTACTGGTAGGTTTTTCGCCACACTGTGGGGGTTACTTACGCGGCTCATCTCGCAGGACATCACCTTTACATTTGCTGGGAGATCCTCACTCTTCCCTATGAACGAGGTGGTTTTGGAGTTCCATATTTTCATTTATACTACCTTGTGGCACAAGTACATTACGCCTATCATTAGTATCACCCCCAAAGCCACACTTTCTTTCCTTAAGCCTGAGAGAGCTCAGTGTCCACATGTTCCATTATTTACTATTCTTCCAGCGGACCTCCATGTACTCCCATGGAAATACAAACTCTTGCTACAATGAGCTGGGCTTGGGTTATGTTGCTGCGTTATTTGGGGGGAGACACCCTTTATTCCCCACGTATTCCACTTGTAAACAATCCATGCTCTCACTCATGCAAGAGCACCTGGTGCAACGTACACTTCAAGCATGGGGTTTGCCAATGGGGTATTGAAACCCCGCACTGCGACCAATGGGACCCAGACTCCTCACCCATGGGTGGCTTCATATTCTATCACTTGCACAGTACACTATGTGAGACACTGCCAGATTGTCCTAACAAACCTGAAGACTTCTCCCCTCTTACGCTGTTGATTGCTTTCCCGGATTGTTGTCACATTATTTCCAAATTGTGCCACACTTCCTTGTAGCTGCGGCCCATGGTGTGGAGAAGGCAAGGGCAGCTTGGGAGCGAGACCTTGGCATCCCTCTCCCAGACAGAACCTGGTACTGCTGCTGTGAACAAATCAAACTTATTTCGGGCAATCACCGTCTTTATACAACCCCGCGGGCCCTTGCAGAAATTGGACCAGACAGATCCCACCGCTGCCCTAAACATCATGCGGGACAGGCTGACTTTTTCCACCTGTCATGGAGGCGCAGAGTTATCGCTACCCTCTGGGTAGACATTTATGCCACTCTGTCTCTTCTGCTTGAGCTGCGCCTGACTCCTGGCCCCACTGCTACAGGGACTCCGGCGCTACGCCGCCATTGCCCTCCTCATAGCCACGTGGCCGATTTCACTCCACCGGGGTCCTGCTGCAACCCCGACCGTATCAGACTGGCTCGCTGATTTAATTTACTGCATTACTTCCTATGAACTGTATGCACCACTGCAACGTGCTACTTCCAGGCCCAAGGATATATGGCAGTTGTTATGAGACTACGTTTTGGCATTGGCCAGTGACGATGAGGATGATATGGATTAGCAGTTATTCATGACTACTCCATGCGATTTGTACCTCGCTTTTCCTTTTTCTGTATTAAAGTATTCAATGTGAAATGTGCTTTATTCCTTTACCTTTGGGCTTGTGGATTTAATCTGCCGTCCTAAATCCTTGTTTCTCAATTACATTATTTTTTAAGTTATTGTACTGTGTATTTCACAATAGTCCTCACGGCTCACTTTTGCTGGATTGGCGTCGTTGTTTGAATTGTTTAAATACAAAATGGTAAATAAAGTTTAATATATATATAGATAGATAGATAGATAGATAGATAGATAGATAGATAGATAGATAGATAGATAGATAGATAGATGTGTGTGTGTGTATGTATAGCCCAAACTCCGCAGTTTTAAAGTGGCGTGGTTAGACAGTTGTCCTTCACATAAAGATGTGAAATTCTGTTTTGGACAGAATAAGTTAGAGAAAAAAACTGTTCTCTCAATTTTCCATGACCCCCATTAGAGTTTACAGTTCTCAATGCTTTATGGAACTGGCACCCTAGAAAAAACCTATACCATTACATTTTATTGAATGGGGATGATGTAACCACTGATTGACCTCCGGCAGCACGATCACCAGCTCTACTGGCGCTCAGTTAATGATAGTGGCCTATCTGCAGCACATTCTTACACACATTGGGAGAGCCACCATTGTGTAGGGTGGACCTACCCATTCATATTTTCCAAACATAGTGGGCAGGGCAAGGAAAAACAACCAAAAACAACCATAAACAGGAGTCCCCATGCGTAGGAAGAAAACTCCAGGTGCCTGAGGTCTATTGTTTTTTGTTACTGTCCGTTTTAGAGGTTTGTCTCTGAAAAAAAAAATGAACGGCGAGGCAGCAAAAAAAAAAAAAAAAAAAAAACATAAAACAAAAAATAAACATTTGCCCCGCTTGCCATTCATTTTTGTCAAAAACGCATTTGTCACAGGTAGGATCAGTGGTGTAACAAAGACACCCACAAGGGTTAGGAGCTATGCTCCAGGGGGAACCCCTTCAGAGCAGTACTCTGGCCTGAGAACTCCCGTGTGAGTTTGGAGGGGGGCTCCTCCATGTACTTTGCGGGGGCCTAAAGTTTTGTTACGCCACTGGGTAGGATCCTCTTAATACTACCTGCAATTCTCTACTCAGAGACGGCTTTAGCGCTGGTGGTGCCCAGTGCCACAAGGATTGTAGGCGCCCCCAATGACCACCTCCACCATGGATTCCCACACTACCACACTTTAACAGAGCCCCTCAAGTCTCCATAACCACTCTTACTCTCAGTTGCATTTAGTTTTATAGCATCACTCATACCAGTGTAGGGTAGGCTGTCAGAGCCGAGAGGCAATCAATCTTTCATGTGTAAATCAGTGTATATGAAAGACAGAGTGTAAGACATACATTTTATGTAAGACAGAAGAGTACAAAGTCTAGGAGTCACTTCATCCATACTGGTAGGAAGTGTAATTTAAGAGTGCTTGTTCCTGAGAAGCACAATCAAGGGTTTTAACTTATAAACTGCGAGTAGGATCTCTGTGACAAAAGCAGTAACTCACCGACCTATTTACATTACATGCACTTCTGTGATCTGCATGCTACACATGCTTTGCAGCAGGCACATTAACCCTCTGCACCACCTTCAGATGAGTCAAAACTTCCACTATATACAACTGCTGTCTCTCTTCAGGAAGAACATTAATCACGGAGTTATCTTGACATTTTTATTTTTGCCTCAAAATAGCTGGAGACAAGGAACGCCAGCAGCAAGGGCTTTTAAAATCATAATACACTTGCAAACAAGGGCCCAGTGCTTAATTTGTGCTTGTTGTTTCTGGTGCTGGGCACCGGCTCCTATTTTTGAGGGCCGGAGCTTATTCTTCTGCCTCAAGCATTTGTTGCGAGCAAAAGACATATATGGGAAAGACGGAGGAAGCGAAAAAAGAAAAAGCGCCACAAAGGTAGAAAGTAGAAAGCTGAAAGAGTGAGCTGAAGGGGCAGGGAGTGGCTTTATATGGATTGAAGAGGCCTGATATGGCTTCAGGATTACGCCCTCTCAGTATTCCATGTTCACTTGCAGCAGCCGCGTGTTTAACAGGAAGGCTTTGGGCACCGGCACCTTTTTATTTACAAATTAAGCACTGCAGGGGCCCTCACCCTAAGTCAGCACCCGGTGCGGTAGCACTGATCACACCGCTCTAGAGCCGACCCTGGTCGGAGGTGAAGACCTCTGTGGGCCACGTGGGATAACAAGCCTCACGCCAGGCTCTAAATTACATTGTTAATCTTTAAAAAATGGTTCTTTTAAGGAGGGAAGATGAGAACTGCTGCAGAGCGACACTAATGAACCACAATTGCAAAGGCCGGTGGCAGGTAAAGCAATACCATTGGCATTGCCATCTTTCAAAATGGGCAGATTCTTACAAACAACCTATAGAGTTTCCTTACTGAGCCTGGCTTTAATCTTGATTGATGTGATTTTAATAGATTTAGGGCCAGATGTAGCAAACAATTGCGACTCGCAAACGGGCCGATTCGCAATTTGCGACAGTGCAAAATCGGAAATGGGATGCAAAGAGCCCATTTCCGACTCGCAAAAAGCGATGGGACCCGTTTGCGAGTCGCATCCGGTGCGACCCCATTTTGCGACCCGCAAATTGCAAGTCGCAATTTGCGAGTCGCAAACCTTATGCAATTGCAACTCGCAAATTGCGACTAGTCGCAAAAAGCCCAGTTTGCATGTCCCATTTACCACTAACTCAGAGCAGGTGGTAACCATTACCAAAGTATAAAAGGGGACCCAGAAGGCATCTGGGTTACTCAAGATGGCGGAGGTATACCTGATAGCAGTGAGGAGGAGAGTCTACGCAGCCCAGCAGAGGAGGAGGAGGGCCCACAGACAGGAGAAGATATATAGAACCAGGCAGACTCTTTTTCAGCAAACTGAAGCGGAGATCCATGACAGCCATTCTAGAATTAATAGATTTACTGAAACCACAGCTAGAACACAAGACTCTGCGTGGCTGCGCCATCCCTACGCATGTGCAAGTACTATGCGCACTGCACCTCTTGGCCTCAGGGAGCTATCAGGGGGTCATTGCCGTGGCAGGTGGGGTATCCCAAAGTGCAGTGTCAAGGTTCCTCAGGGCATTCCTAGATGCCTTAGTCACGCACATGTCTCACTTCATATACTTACCAAGGAATGAGGCAGAAATTAACAGCACCAAGCTGGACTTTTACCGCATTGCCCACTTTCCTCATGTCATAGGGTGTGTAGATGGGACACACATTCAAATATGCCCCCCTGCTAATCTGGAACACATTTTCCGCAACAGGAAGTGTACCCACTCACTCAACATACAGGTTGTTTGTGATGCCCATTATGTAATCACGGACATCGTAGCTAAGTTTCCTGGCAGTACCCATGACTCATACATTTTTAGGCATAGTGGGATACATCAACGCCTGGAACGTGGGGAATTTGGAGACGGTTACCTCCTAGGTAGAGCCACAGACACTTGCAGACATACACACAGGTCACTGTGCACGACAATCTGGACTTCCTAACCGTGTACTTTTGTGCCCAACAGGTGACAGTGCATATGCTCTCAGGCCTTGGATCATGACTCCGTTTTTAACACCCAGAACTGAATCAGAGAGGCAATACAACAGTGCGCCTAAGAGGACCAGGAACCTGATCGAGCGCACCTTCGGACTGCTGAAGGCAAGATTCAGATGCCTCCACCGCAGTGGAGGCGCCCTCCAATACACCCCCATTACCGCTTTCAAAATTGTAGTCGCATGCGCCATCCTCCACAACATAGCCACCCGACGTGGGCTACCTCTCACCCCTGCAGACCCAGATCCTGATGATGAAGAGCAAGAACAACGACATCGCCATCATGGGGATAGGAGTCTAGCTAATCAAGGCAGACTGAGACGGGACCACATTGCAACGCAATATTTTGGACGGTACGTGTCAACTCCCACCATACTCACCTATTAACCATTTGTTAAGTGGAACAAAAATAACTGTTTTATTAATGTCATGAAGAAACTATATACAAGTTGAAATTGTCCATGGGCAGGAAAATGCCAACCAGTCATGTGGCACATTAACGCCATGTGCCACATTAATCTGTCCTGGCTGTTATCTATGATCTCCTGCCCCTCCTGCCAGCCTGGCTGGTCCCTGCTGCGTCCATGGTGCTGTGCCTACCACTCCTCAGCACCCTACTGTGAGTGGCAGAGACACTGCTCACTGTTGAGCCCTCCTCCCAGGTGTATTTGTTAACTTCCTGGCTCTGATGCCATCATCATGTGCCAGGAAGTGTTTCCAGAGTGTTCTGGTATGCTTTCTGGAGTGTTCTGCTACATCTGCAAGCAATTTTGAAGGTATTCGCAATTTGCGACACCCACTCGCTAATTGCGAGTTCGTTTTTGCACACTCGCAAACAGCGACCTCGCAAACTGCGGACTCGCACACAGCGTTGCGAGTCCGGCTGCGAGTCGCAAAATCGGATCGCTTTTTTTTCTGGCATTCCAATTTGCGACTCGCATTTTGCGAGTCGCATCAACTCGCAAAATGCGAGTCGCAATTTTTATTTTTGCTACATCTGGCCCTTAGTTCTGTGATATAAGGCAGTAACTAGAAGGTTAGTACCTTTTCGATAAATATTCTAGGAAAGGGAAGTTTAGAGGCTGAATGGTGACTTTGCAAGTCTTCTGGATGGATTTTTGTTTTTTTTTGTTTCTAGCATTGATGTAATTTGGGCCCATCTTTATGCAGCTGTAAATAGGACGTGGTTTGTCTAGAGAGGCATTTATAGCTGTATGTGAAAATAATGCTATATTTTTAGCATAAAATTACATCAACCTGTCTGGAATGGTGTCGTCTGTGTATAGTGAACGCTCCCTATGGAAGAGACTTTGAAGGCGAGTTGTTGGGTTACGTGATTTAAAAGAGAAAGAGGACTGACTGGAGCGTTACAACGACGAAGTTGTGTTCGGGGATGGAGGAATCCTCACTACCCAGGTACAAACTGTTACTGGTAATGCAGGTCTTGACGTGGCCAGAGGGAACGAGCAGGTCTCTGAGGCGGAAAGAACGTAGCAAAATACACTAACTGGCTATCAGACATGGACTGACACAGGACAGCAGAGCAGGTCATTTACAAAAGCAAAAGTTGCCTGCACAAGTTTCAGAAGATTTGGGGGAATGGGCTGGCTCTGGGGAACAACCTATCAGATGGGAGGAAGGCTTGTTTGAATTGCAGCAGAGCAAACAAGGCGAAGGTCAGGCAGCAAATCTGCCGAAACCTATTGAAAGCTGATTGGGAAGGAGTACCAAGTGCTCACATATAGACGTTTTAGTGCACATGTATAATACAACTGGAGTAAGTATTGAGGTAATAATGTTGTACTGGTGATGGTCTGTTTACACAGCGGTGATTATCTATGTTGTACTTGATTCTAATATTGCTGTATGGTTGCATTAATACTGGCAAACAATAAAGCACGATAAAAAAAAAAAAGTGAAACGGGAATATTTGGCCCATTCCATATTGGAGATAAGCAACTTTTTCTAGATACCTCTTAATAATGTCCTAGCCGATTGTCTGGGTTTTGTTGAAGAAGAGCCGGTCAAAGGTACATGATACAATCTTATATGAATGAGAAATACTTTACTCTTTGGTCTGGGTTACTGGAGTGCCTGATTGTGGCACATAAAGCCCATATCGGTGCTTAACTTGTAAATAAAAACGTGCCCGTGCTCAAAGCCCTCCTGTTAAACCCGCGGCTGCTGCAATTAAATGCGCGATCACGGAATACGGAGGCGGCGTAATCCTGAAGCCATCTCAGGCCTCTTCAATCCATTTCAAGCCACTTCCTGCCCCTTCCGTTCACCTGTGCAGCTTCCTGCTTTCTAACTTTGTGACGCTTTTTCGTTTTTCTCTTCCTACGTTTCTCCCGTATGTGTCTTTTGCTCGCAGCAAATGCTTGAGGCAGAAGAAGAAGCGCCGGCCCTCAAAATTGAGTGCTGGTGCCCAGCACCGGAAACAACAAGCACAAAGGCACTGGCCCTTAGGTTGGTGGCAACACAGTATGGATTCTCGGTGGGTCTGAAAGGTGAAGTTTTTTCATGTATTTCTTTGTTTTATGTTTTTTGTTTTAAGCTAAATCTGCTAAGGATTCCGGCATTTAGTGGTGTCTTGGAGCTGGGGAGAAATGCGGTTTTAAAGGGATTTGCTAAATGACATAACTTTGAACAGAAAGAAAAACAAACAAATTAGCATATGCACCAAGTATTGAAGCGGAATATTAATCACTTCTGTGTCGCTAATGAAATTGTAATTTTACGTAACCACATGCTGCTTTTAAGAAATGTGACATGATGAACTGGTTTGAAACAAAATGATTTGAAATCTAAAATAGACGACCAATCTGATGACATCCTCTAACCAGTTCTGAACAAATTAAAATCTGCTTCACATTTAGGAAATGTAGTACAAATCAAAATCTGTTTACTTTCAGCATTTTACTCTCTAATTCTATTTTTGCGTGTTGGTTTACCACTAATCAGTTTTGGGGCAGAGTCATCTCCTCGGGAGCAAAATATAGCATTTGTGGTTGATTCTATGGACATGTTCCATCGAGGTCAGTAAGTTCTACCTCTTTGGCTTTCAACAGCTCGAACCCACAGAGTGAGATGCAACTTCAGTCAGACATTGATGAACATCAATTTAAGACCCAATGGATGAAGGACAGGAACTGTTTGTTACAAATATGTTTATCCGTAGCATTGGACGCCACCAGGGTGAAATGTGGTACATGTCCTTCCCTCCCAGTGTGCAGAGAAGAAACCTGGCAGTGGGCAGTGGGCAGAGTGCTGACCCCTGAGTATGGAGCAGATTTGATCTGATGTCAGCCAAGTGGCTTAGGTGTAGACAAGCACCACTGGGGCCTGAGTGGGTGGCAGGGGAGCTGCTTGGGTTGAGTAAAAGCACCCCTGGGATCTGCTCTCCTATTAAGAGCAACCCCTCTATTAGCAAAGGGGACGGTGTTCTTTATAGACAACAGCAAAATACTCCCCTTCGCTTACTTCAATTTTCCCATTACTGATCTCATTGAACGAGTACTTAACTATCATTAGTTACATATGCATGCATATGCTGCCTTTATTCAACCAATCAAATAATGACATTTATCTTGTAAAATACATATATTTATTATATTAAACCATGAAAGTGAAAAATCAATACAAAAGACTTAATAAAAACCATCTTTTCTCCATCACAACATAATTAGATTAACATCTTCACACACATAATGTCACATGACTTCCACTAATACAGACTATCTTCTCTACAACTTGAAATTTAACTATGGACTGTTTTCAAATATGAGTGCATAGTTTGTGATTAATCTAATATGCATGGCAGAAACATTATTCCCTCTAAAAGTGAATGCTGTGTTTCAGTGGCTCCAAATTATACTTCCCGGTTCTTCAGGATCTACCAGTCATACATACTAAGTCCCATGAATAATACTAGTCAAACCTTTCTGCAGTGGGGTAGATTCTTTCAAATATTCCTCTAAAAGCACACTAAAATGTAATTATACAACTGGCAATAAAAGATCACAATGTTTGTTTTCACACAGCTCACTAAAGCATACTCTAAATTTCATTTGTTAATAACGAGGATACATTGCTCATTTTGATGTATAAAACCAAGATTTATGTAATAATCCCTACATTGGAGTAGCCACATATACAGCATTCTTGCATCATATGCTTCATCTTTTCATGTTATGAGAAAAATGTAATTCTTCTCATTCTATGGGTCATCGTGAAGTTTTTTGAAGCTCCCAGGGAGTATTATGATGTGCCTTCCCATTGCCTTTTTTCGATCAAACAGTCCCTGCATTATTACCCATGAAGGACATATCTGCATACACACGCGGCTGCGTACACATTCCTCAATGCATTGCCCATGTTAAATGGACCTTAGTCCACATGTGTGCCACACCACTAAAGTGCGTAGTATTTACACTCAGAGGGAAAAGAGACTCATTTCCTCTTCAGTCCATCTTGTCTTATAATAGAACTCCTTCCCACTTAATCCCTTTATTTTAAAATTTTCCGGATTGCAAACTGAAACATCCTAAAAATACAACTTTCTTTGAAACAGGGTGCTACTTCCTCACTTACATTTTCATTACTCAGGCATATTGGAGCTTACATTTACCTCACTAGACACAAGGGGTCTCAGTCTCTTTCTATGTGAGAAATATGATATCCACATTCATATTCCCTTATGTTCCATAGACCGGTTATCTATAAGGAGACTGCAACGAGACTCCCTTATTTTTCTGTTCTGTATTGTCTGAACCATCTTTTTTTGTTCCTCACTTACTTTTTCATGTTCCCTTATGAACAAATGACATTTACGTATGGAGTCTTGGCATGCTTTCACCCACTAGTTATCTGGAGACAGCTCAAGCCATACATTAGATTTCCAACATTATCTATTGATAGGCCCCCGATCAATTTGGTGTTTTTCACTTGCTTTTTTAAGGGTCCATTATCTACCAACATCTCCAGTGTATACAATATGGTCAAGAAATCAACCGAAAGAATGTTTAGCCTATCACAAGCTCCTAAATACTCACTCGCTTTATTGGGTTCACCTGGACCACCACTGTCGACAAAAGACTGCTGGGGTAACCAGCTCCTCTCCTTTACCATTCCTTTCACACTCTTCTCACATATCCACACCATATTGGAATTATTGAAGGTTGGTAACATTTCCTCCCCACTTCACCTATTCCTTTTTACTATCGATTTCTAAGTTAAAACTCTTTTGTTCGGACACTGTGGCTCAAATGATCTTCAATAAAATACTCTTTAGAGTATTTTTTGTCTTTCACTTTTCATAATCAGTTTATTTGTGTTCCATTGTTTATTAATAATAAGAAATGACAGAGCACTTTGGAATAAGGCTGTTCTCTTTTCTCTGTTGCATGATATCCAGAATTGATCCCCCTCCTTGATGTCCACTATTCTGAAAAGCATCAAGAGGTCTTTCATTTTCACTTAAGAATCTATTTACCTTTACCGTTCTCCGTCAGGTCACTTCATGTCACAAACCTTCCGAGATTTCTGTAATAAAATTAAAACTATTGAAAAGTCAGCTACGTTTTCTCCTTTAGTGTCTAATATATCAAGTGTGCACCTTCTTCAACTGGACACTAATAGACGCTAATGTTGCTAATATCTAATTCTCAGTGTGAGTTTTTCTCAAAATCCTTTCCCAATATAATCTCATTCAGATCCACCTCCTTGCTCTTAAATTTGGCAATGAAAAATGATTCCCTTAATTTTCGTTTTCAGTTCAAGTCCCTAATACTAGGATTAAGTTCTACCATCTACAGAATAAACCAGTGGACATCCTTTTCTAAATTGCTTATTGTTAAATAACGCTGTATTAGTGGGGTGCTTTCTGTTTAGAAGGAATGATTTTCTTTTAACCAAATATGCATCTCCACAAGAGAACGTAAAAAGATATGCTGCATTACACGAGCAGGGCTTGGTAATTTAGTTAGTCTGATGTTTAACAGCATGATCCTCCAAATCAGATACCACTTTTCCTCCACCTTCATTCACCGACTTTGTCACCACTGTTCTATCCTCATTGAGATCCATAAGTATGGGAAAGATAGATTCCCAATATCAAGATATTTTTGGGCAAGACCAGACTACATGATAGAAGTCCACGTCTCTCTCTCCACAATGCGAACAAGAGGACGATGGTCATTTGTAGGCTCTCCAGAGCTTCAGTGGATCCAAGTAAGTGGTGTGCGGGTAATTAAGTTGGTCAGATGAAGCCTGGAAAAGGGTTTGAGCTCCCTTGGTGTCATAAGCACCTCTGTCTATTCACCATCCTCTAAAGAGCCAATCCAGGTTTCCCACCTCATCCTTGTTGAGTTAAACATGTGTGTGGAATTAATTTAATGACCTATACACTTGGTGATCCCCTCCTGCCCCATTGGTCCTATCAACAAGTTCTCTCTATAGAATCTGCATGAGAGTGCCTGAGTTGAATGTATTTGTAAAATTGCAATTTGCTCAGGCTAAAGTCGTCCTTCAACTCCTGAAATTACTAAATAAGGGAGCCCTGCAAGACATCCCCCAACAGTGAGATGCCAATGAGGTCCCACTTGGCAAATCCCTCCAACTGTGCGGCTTGGGTCAACCACCTCCCCTTCCAGGTGAAGCGGGGTTTGTAATGTGGGCTGTCCAGTCCACCCAACCTAGCACAAAGCTGCTCGGCACACTTGAAAAATCACTCTTGTCAGGTTTGGTAGGGATCTTGGGAGTGGTGCTCCATAAAGTATATTCAGGATGTTGTTTATGCCTAGGAAAATCACCTCAGTTCGGAAAGCCAGGTCATCCCACACAGCCTGGAGCCAGCTGTTTAATACAACAAGCTATGTGGCCCACTAGTACAACCATAGGTTCGCCGCTGCCATCCCCGTCAAATGTAGTTTGCATGCATTTTCCAAATGCCATGCAGGGGTCCCTGTTGGCCCAGAGAAAATGTATTGTTTTACTTTGGACCACTTTACATCAGCTCATAAGAATCACATGTGAATAATTTTGAAGGGCATAGAGAAAACAGACAAGGCAAGCATTTTAAATAAGACCACTCTACCCAGAATACTGAACGAGAGCTGAGCCCACTTCCCTATGTCTGTTTGCATTTTTGCCATCCAGTGGGCCATCTGGAGGGACCAGGTCAGCCCCAGCAGCAATGTAATATAGGTACCCAGACATTTAAAACTCAGTCTGCGGAATGGTATACAAGGCACCAAAGTTGCTGTGTCTACAACTCTCTTCAAAGGCACAAGCATGAGTTAGGACCAACTGCTTGCAATCCAGACGTCGGTCCATATATTCCGTTATCTGAAATAGAGGCAGTCCTGTGGACTCAGGATGGGCCATGAATAATAAGACATCATCTGCATAAAGAGCTATGCAGTCCCTCTCCCCCTTGCTCCACTGGAACCCTTCCACCTGAGTATCGCACCTGACCCCTACAGCCAATGGCTCTATTGTCAGGGCAAGTAACAGGGGGCAGATCTGCCTAGTACCTCACCCTATAGTAAATGCAGTGTCTAATTTTTATATATTCCTGTTGTAGTTGTTGATGATTTGATCCTTGAAACTAACCCCTCCCAGTCCTCGATTCTCTGTTGAACCACTCCCTTGTCCCTGTTCTTTCTGTTAAAAAATAGTTCATTTTTATTACTTGCAGATGGTAAGATTCCATCTCATTTTATGGGATGGAATTTGTTTTTGAGTAGGCGGTTTTTAAATTTGATGATTTAATATAATAATAAACAAATGTATATTTACAGGATACATTTTATGATGTTTGTGTTTGAATAGATGCAAGCACACGAAGCATATGCAACTAATGATAAGTATTCGTAAAATGGGAGCTTTTTATTTTGGTCCCCTTGGATGACATTAGCCGTAAGTGCAACAGGACAGGATCAAGGACAAAGAAAGAGCTTAGAGCCCTCCACTAGAGCTGATGCCCATGTAGACCAGACAAGAGAGGACCGTCCTGTAACCACAGTGTAATTGTTGTGCTGCAGTGATAACCTTGAGAACGAGAGCGAGAGTTGCTCAGTGTTGAGAAGAAGAGCCAGGGTGGCTATAGGAGCGTGTGGAAGTGTTTGGAAGACACGTGTGCTTTATTGAATAGGATTCCTAAATTGGGTGGGAAATATCCAGTTCTGAGTAAGGCCATTGAGGTAGAACTGTGATGTTCACCTGAACACAGAGAATCTTTGCAGCCTGGTGGCCCATGAGCTCAGTATTTGGGGGTTGGAGAGACCCTAGCTGCGAGGTTTGGAGAAGTAAGTTCGTCTGCATGAATGGGAAAGAGGCCCTTTTCAGTCCAACATTGCTATACTCCACTGAGTTTATTTATTTATTTATTTTATTTTAAGAGTTTTCTATAGCGCTAGCAAGACCGAGAGGGTAACAGAGCGCTTTACAACAGAACAGAAAATAAACATAAGAAACACACGAGTCAAGAGTCACTTTGTAGAATGAGGATACATAGGGGTTGTCATGAATAGAAGGGTGGCAATTCGAGGAAGGAGGGGTGGTGAAAGAGAGACCCTTATTGATGTGAGGGTTGGTTTAGGAGGAATTCTTTCAGTAGTTTCTTGAAGGTCATGTGGGAGGGGTTAGATCTGATGTGAATGGGTAAGGAGTTCCATATTCTCGGAGCGTTGTTTGAGAAGGAGCATGATCGAGTTTTTTGCTTGTTAGGATTCGGTAGGAGGAGGAGGAGAGAGTTTGTGCTTCTCAAAGATCTGGTTTGACCAGCTTTCACTAGCTTGTTAGCGAGGTATTCAGGTTTCCCAGTGTGAAGGGCTTTGTGTGTCAGGCATGCAGTGCGGAACAGGCAACGGGCCTCAATCGAGAGCCATTTCAGACTCCTCAAGGCTGGGGAGATGTGGTCAAATTTTTTAGTTCCCGTCACTAGTCTAGCAGCTGCATGAAGAGTGGACCTCATAGGGGCGAGTCGGGATTTGGCCGTGCCAGTGAGGATAGAGATCCCATAGTCTAGTCTTGAGAGTGCCAGTGCTTGAGTGGCCTGTTTGAGGTCATCTTGGGGAATGAAGGATTTGATTTTGTGAAGAAGTTTAAGGCTGAGGAAGGCATTATTAGCGTTTGACTTGATGTGGTCCTGCATGGTCAGGTTGGAGTCCAGAGAGATTCCCAGGGATTTGACCGTGGTAGACGGGGAGTGAGTGCATTTGAGGGCGTCAATAGATTTTAGCCATTCTTGCAGTTGAGGAAGCTGGTTAGATTTCGAGAGGAGGAGTATTTCCGTCTTGTCGTGATTGAGTTTGAGGTGGTTATGTGAGAGCCAGCATAGGGCTTCTTTAAGGGTATTGTTCAGACGGTGGATGTCGTCGAAGGTAGATAGTTCAATATAGAGTTGCGTGTCATCAGCATAGAGGTGGAAGGGGATATTGGCTTGAGTGAGGATAGTGGTAAGAGAGTCCATGTAGATGTTGAAGAGAGTTGGACAGAGGACAGAACCCTGGGGGACCCCTCTGGTGATAAGGGAGGTGGGTGAGGTCGAGTTAAGAAGTTTTACTTGTTGTGTTCGGTTTTGTAAGAAGGAGGAAAACCAGCAGAGGACAGTACCTTCAATGCCTACTTTCTTTTGAAGGGAGTCGAGAAGGAGTTTGTGGTCGACAGTGTCAAAGGCTGCTGTAAGATCAAGGAGAATGAGTAGGCAGGGTCTGTCAGAGTCAAGAGAGATGAGGAGGTCATCTACAATGTTAAGGATGGCTGATTCAGTGCTGCAGCCTTTCCAGAAGCCAGATTGAAGAGGGTTTAGGAGGCTGTTGGAATCAATATGTTGGGTTAATTGTTGGAGAGCACATTTTTCAAGAACTTTGGCCAGGAAGGGAAGGTTGGAGACAGGTCTGTAGTTGTGGAGGTTGTTCGGGTCACCAGACTACTCCATTCTGACCCAGCTATTAAACTTTCTCCAACACCAGACAACAAACTACACTAAAAACTACACATAGTGAGACACGGAGTCTGAGTGTGCCAGCATGATCATGCTTATGATATGATATGTGATATGAAGACTGTGCAGTGACCTTTTGCCCCACCAGGACTTGATACACACGAGCTGAAGTCACGTTTCAGAAGTTTGTTTTTGAAGGTGGTACAAACAAACCCAGGTAAGTGGGGATCAGGGGCAGAGACACAAGGATCTGGCACACAGGCCTCTGTGAAGTGCTTGGGTGGGTTAGCAGCTGCTAATGGTCCAGTGTACATCATGCTGACAGTGATATCAGCGAGACGTCTCTACCCTCAAACGGGGCACGCAGTAATCCTGCATCAGGCTGAAAAGTTTCTAGGTTCCTGAGATTGATTTCTGCCTTGAAAGCCTCGGTGAAAACTAAGTGAAAGCTTTTGCTTTTTTCCTGGTAGTTCTCCCTCTACTGGATTACCTCATTTTATCAATATATCAACCAATACGATGGGTGGCAAAGTTAAAAAAAAAAAAAAAATCCTGGATTAAATACGAATTTGATTATGATAGGAAATACCAAACGAACTGAGATCACCTTCCACTCTAGGTGTGAGGCCAATGGAGCAGGATTCAGGATGACTCACAAACCCCGCTCACCAACAGACTAGATAGTGACCAAATGTTTTATGAAAAGTATTTAAAGAATTTAGAAAGGGCTTTGAGTAAAATCTGAGCTGAAGTGTGATTTCAGGGTGATAAGCAAAGCTGTCTCAGAATTTGAGAAGACGGTTAATGTAATCGAGGATATACTGGGTGAAAGTTTGACTGACCACAGGCAGCTCAAGGTGCATAATGTTGCTAGAAGCACATAACCCACTCCTCCAAGAAACGTAAGAAGCCCAGGAGCAAAGGTCAAGTAGGAATTGTCTAGCAAGAGGTGTGCTGAAGAGGAGCTACTTGCAGTTTGTCTACGTGTCACGAGGTTGACTGAAATAAGCTGAGGGGCCCTAGTTGCTGGCAGGCTTGCTCTGGAACCTGCCCCGGAAATGTAGTTACTGGATCAATGAACTCTGGGAAAGGGATGAAATTTGGAGGAATGGGAGACTCAAGGGACCATTGGGAGTGGCACAGGTAGGGTAGGCCACTAAATCAAATATCTATCAGCAACAAATGTACTGAATGATAAAAACTACTGATGGAATTAACTGTTCATCTGACACAACCGCTAATAATAGCGTTCCAAAATACTCAAAATTGGCAGATAGTCAGCAAAAGGAAAGTGCCACTGGCATAAAATCAGGAGGGTTTAAAGTTACAAACATAAGAAAAAACACCATAGCTGCTTTCAATTTCCTCATCAGCAAATACCTGCCTAATATGGCTACATTATACCATGAAAGAGGCACACACTGCCAAACAAGCAGATTTATTGTATTGTTTTTGTAAAGAAGGATGGTTCAGAACCCTGAGTGGTCAAGAGAGAGTTGACATGTCATTGAAGTCCAAATGTTTGGAGGACAGAATTAGTAATACTCTGGTGTTCCTCTCGAGGCAGGAAAGAAAGTTGCAAATTGAAGCTCGTTGGTACGTAGGCCCATATATAGTTTTTGGTGCAAAACTGTGCTAACGCATTTTGCATCAAAAACTCCCATCCTCCTGTGTCCCTCTGGTGGGGGTGGGGTGTTCCTGGGGCTCGGGAAGGGCACCTGTGGACCCATTCCATGGTGATTAACATGGAAATAGGTCAACAGGTCCCTTAGCGCCTGGACTGACTCAGGCGTTAAATAATGGTGCTAAGCAAGCTTAGCACTATTATTTAGACCCACCTCCCACCTGTGCGTCATTTTAGCACTGGGGTAAAATATGGCGTTATGGGCATAGCACCATTTTTTGGATTGGAACGCCTACCTTGCATCTCATTGACACAAGGTAGGTTCAAACATCCCAAAAATGGTGCAAACTCCAATAATTGTACGCTAGACATGTCTAGTGTCAAAATATAAATATGGAGTTAAGTTTGCACCGACTTTTCATTAAAAAATGACGCAAATTCGGCACAAACAGAGTCTAAATATGGGCTCTAGAGCCCTACCGCCGTACCCCTTGTTCCTCAGTGGTGAGATGGTCAATGGTGAACATTGTGAGATGGCACTGGGAGCCTGACTTGGGTGTTTGGTCTGGTGATGCAGAGCACCTAATATGGAGAGATATTTTTAAATTGCTAAGGGCTGTGTGGGCTAAGCAGAGAATGTAAACTCAATCTTTTGTTTGACTGGCAGACAATGGAGTTATTTGAATACTCCGGTGCAAGGGTTAGAACTTTTCGGGCCAAGAATGAAGTGTTGCTAAAATGTTTTTACACAGAAGCCCTCTATTCACAATTGCATTAATAATCTTTATAATTATATTTATAATAATGGTATATGAGAAAAAGGTCCCACTGCCTTATATTGTAAAGATAATTGAAGTTAATGAGAAATTTTGTGACCATATTGAAGAACAAGGCAAAACGCCGATTTCCTATGTAAGATCAAGAACTGCAAGAGTTTGTAGTTCTGGAGTGAGAAGGCACAGACACTGGGGAAAAGAATCAAAGATACAGGTCTTTTGAGATTTAGACCTAGATACTACTTCTAAAGACTGCATAACATGAAAGGCATAAACACAGACAAAGGGCAGGGATACGTATCTTAGACTGCTTGCTGGGCGTGGAATTGGTTGCAAGACCTATCTCCCCACTACATAACCAAACAAACAGAAAACTAGAGCCAGCAAACAACACTACTAACTGAGCCAGCCATCAATTCCAAGAGGCTTCACAAATGAGGTAGCTAAAACCCACGTTTCAAACCCAAGCTCCAAACAATCTATGGATTTTCCCCGTAGGCAAACCATTATGCAGCAGATGACATTCTCCTTGCTGTGATAGGTGGTATTCTGTACAGTATGACGACTATGCTCCACCATCGAGAAGCACAAGTATACTAGGTACACATGCCATTGACAACATTCAGACATGTGTCAGAGATGGTCACAAGTCACTGATGTATCGCTTGACCTCCTGGTGGCTCCCACCATAGGACATGCCATAGGCAGCCAACAAAACTATGCTACCATAGACCACAGCGGGTGTTACGAGATTGCGTAAGTGGATGTGCAATTTTTAAAAATCTCATAAAATTCATCCAGTGCAAAAACGACTGCCAATCTCACATGTCTCTGTAATTGGGCCATTGATGTACACAACAGTTTTGGTCCCTTTTGTTTCACAATGCACGATTTTTTCTTGCAATCTGCATCGTCATATAAATTCTCTTATGAGGCTCGACGTATTAAAACACACCGAGCTTTGACAATGGTGTAATTGTGAATTTTTTTTGGACTGCCTAGTTTGCAAAAAGTAACTGGGTATGTGGAATACACACGTACCATTGATGCCGCTGACACCAGCAGACTTATTCCGTCATAAGTGTCCATAAGAGGACCCAAGAGTTTCACGAGTGTGTGCATCATTCGGAGGCGTTTGCCTTGATACAATGATACTGAGGCTCACTTGCATACCTGCAACCATGGGAGGGATCCGCCTTTTGTTATTGTAAGAAGTAAGGTACAACGCATCCACTGTGAGTGAAGATGCAGCTGGACAGAGAGGGCGTAATTTTCAAAATAGTCATAAACCACGCATGGCATACTCATTCATGTACGCATTGCTGATATTCACAATCATTTAGATAATTCTCGAAAGTCCAAGGCATACACTCACTGCATATGATGTCTTTTTTGTGCGTGAATGTGTGTTATTCACTTGCTTTTTTGACACTGTTTTTCCTAACCCTACATGTGTGATATTTCTGCATTTGGGTAAAGACATAGGATTAGGAAATTGGTAATGTCACAAATGTTGTTCATTTTGCTCTTTTCTTAACATGGAAAATATCCGTCTTTGTACCGCGTTCCGTGATTTTCATGCTCGCTTCTACACAACTCACCTTTTGAACCAGAATCATTTAGATGATACTATAGTTTTGTGAAGAAGTACGGTTAAGGCATTCCACATGTCTGTGAGTTCCCCCAAATGTGTGATTCCTTGGATGTTCCACCCATTTGAATGGACCACTGTCATAACAATCCACTAGTAACAAGCACTAAAAATCACAATTGCAGAAAATCTGCATTCTTGGTAGAACCTCTGTAATCAGAAGTGAAACTGCTACGTGCAAAAACAGGCTGACACTGTCCTTGTGAATCAGGATCGAATTTTATGGCAAGGCACTGAGGCTACCATTAAGTAGCACTTCCGTTGTGGCCCACTCGTTGCAGCAGTACAATACATAAATGAAGAATGTAGAACATCAGGATTATTAACACACTTATAAGAAATCGGAACCTGTAGCCGTGTTCCTTATGTATTGCTACTTGAAATAAATATGCACTCCTTTACGTGGTATTTGTTTTTTCCGGTTACATATGTTGGGAATGTGTGTGCGTGCGAGAAGTAGTGCAGAATAATGAGTCTGTGGAAGTTTTTAAGCCTCAGTAAATTATGAGTTACTTTGTGGCCTCGACTTCTGCTTGTCTGATTGAAGGCTACTATTCTCATTTTACGATAATCACGTAGTTGTTATATTTCATGGCCTGACCCGTGTAAAAAATAGTATTTATTTAGTTATTGCTCTTAGGTGTTATCAAGTCGACGTGGACTCCTAGTAACCATGTAGCTAGACTGTTTTAATTGGATTTATGTTTTATATCATTTTAATACATATTTTTAGTTACGGACCCTGTATCCATATTTCTCTTGCAGTCATGGTTGGTGGCGGTGCACATTGTCATGAAGGATCTTGCGGATGACGCCACAGCAAGAAAGGTGCCGACGGCTTGCTGTGAAGTTGGAGCCACGTGCAAAGGCAGGTTGAGGGGGTCTTTGGTTTGTAGGGTGCAGCACCATCCACTTTAGAGAAGCATGCTAGTACTTGAAGTTGTAGTCACTGACCACCTGAGCCAAGTAGTGTCCTGGTCAACGAGGTGACCATTTTGACAGGATGGGGTCTTTCAAATGGGAAACCACTGTAAATCCGTCAACCATATTTTGGACAAATAGCTGATGAAAGGAGTGTTTAGGTGACTGGATTGGATGTCATCTATGTAGTGTGAAAGGCAATTCGATGATTTTTTTTTTGTTTAATTGTGACGTACTGACTATGAAATTTAATCTTGGTGATTCTACGTTTTCTTTATTTTAAAGTGGAAAATTGTAGTTTAAGGAAGGCATGTAGCAAATGTGCTATGCAAATTCAGCAGGAGAGTGGTAAGGGTGTGGTATGCAGCTGGTGGTGCATTTTGGAGCACTTGTGTAGTACCTCACTGCCAGACAGCACATTTTCCTTTTAAATGGCCACTAAGTTTGCATAGGCATCCAGTTTTACTGGTAAAAGTATATAGCGCGAAACGATAATGTGTGAAAATCGGGTTTCAGTGAATATTTATCATTTGTGCATCACCAAGTAAAGGGCCTTGATTTGATCCCAATAAAACATTTGTTTCCATCAAACTTTAAAATTGCAAAGAAAAGTGCTTCATTTGTATATTCCTAATTGCTAATATAATTAGAAATATGTGTATTGTTCATTTCCTGAATTTTTAAATGTTGTGTGATAGAAAAAAAAACGGACATACCTCAGCCTTTCGTTTCCTGTATCCCAGCAGAATTGCAACATAGACCACTTTCACAAAATCCTCTGTGCATCAAAGAAATAAAAAAAATAATTCCAGTTTCCCAATAAGCAGCAATTCGTCAAAAGACATAGGGCCTGATTTAGATCTTGCAGGAGGGGAATACTCAGACACAAACGTGACGGATATCCCGTCTGCCGTATCATGATCTAATTATATCCTATGGAGTCTTTATTATGACAGATGGGATATCTGTCAAGTTTGTGACGGAATGGCCCATAGTCTGATATTTGATCTCTGTCTTTGAAATGCAGCAAATGTGACCAGATAAACACAAAATGTAAGCACCTTTATTGCTCATTCACCTACTGAACTCAGCATAATTATTTCTGGGGGTGCTGCAGCACCAGCACCCCTACTACCAGCACCTATGAAAGAAGGATTCCCTGGTGAGGAGAATAGACTACTCAGTGAAGGGGGTAGTTGAGGAAAAGGACTTCCAAATTGGTACTCAGTTATTGGAGAACTTTGTTAGGATGATTTTATTGTAACAGACCTAGTATGTGTGATATAGTGGGAGTTCAGCGGTTAAAATGGTATCAAGATGGGAAAGATATTGGTCTGCTGGCGAGGGTGAAGGTAGCCAAGGCATCACCTGAGGGGTGGGTTAAGGCTATACATACACAAAATACAAAGAATTTGGAAATTAAATTCAAAATGAGAAGGCTAGTGTGCCAAAGCTCATTTACAATGAGGTGGATATTGAAATTACTGAGGTTAGGCAAAGTAGGGACAGAAAAAGCCCATAGTGTAGTAATTCAAAAGAAATGATTGGCAGCTATTGAGAAAGGGTAATTCCTTTTTTCATTTAACAGGTCTCAGGAAGTGTAGACATGGAGTTAACTTGTTAGTCTGATTTTGACTCATCAAAAGAGGAGACACATATGAAAAATGCTTTGGTTGGCAGTGAGGCTAAAAACACTTGTAAGGACCAATGGCTAGACCCCTTAAGGGAGTATATTTTTCATCCATTATTACTTCAAAATACATTGTCAACTGACTGATTTTTGTCACATTCAGGATAATGTGCCAGGATTAGTACACTGTGGCAAAAATGGCCAAAGCTATGTGACCTGTAATAAATTTAAGAGAGTTGAATGACTGGGTAGTATATCGAACATTTTAAAAAGAAGGGGATTCATCTGGACCTGAAAATAACATATCTGATAGTTACTGTGTGTGGAGACTACCGGGATTATTTGCAGTTTTACTTAAAGCGACTCAATTGGAGATTGATATGTGTTCTTTTTAGTTTGTTAGTGTGAAGAAATGGGGTGTATTATATGGTGTTGTTATGTGGCTTCACCTTGTAATACACTTACCAACCCCTTTAGAACCTTTAGGTTTTGTTTGTCAAACCTTTAGCTCAACCCTCAGTAGCTGTGGTTCTGAGCAGTGAGGCTTACTCAAAGGAACAAGTGTAAAGCACTTAAACATTACCAAAACAATTGAAGAAGAAATCAACAAGACACCAAAGTAATCTGACACCAGTTTATAAAAATAGATGTATATTTAGATACCACAATGAACAAGATACACTGGAGGGTTCCAGAGATATGGAATTTACAAGGTTTAGTAAATCTAAGCATTTCACTTGACTGCAAATGAGCATTTGCATATTCAACAAATTTGACACTGAAATTTGTTCACTGAAAAGCTTGGGCTAGGTGTAATGAGGACACTTAGAGTAACTTTAACTTTAAGCAACCAAATCCAGTAGGGAGACACTCAGGAGGACCAGAAAGGTCCTCAGAAACAGTTGCCTCAGCAGGTGAAGCAATCTTCAGTCCATTCCCGGCACTTTTATCCTTTGCAGGGCTTTACTATTTAAGTGGTCCTGATGCAAGGGATGAGGGATGCTTAAGATGCTCAAAGGATGCTATGGATGAGATGCTGTTGACTGGTCAACTTCCCTCAGAGTCCTCTCAGTGCTGGCAGAAGTTCAGTCACCACTGTACTACTGGTCACTCAGTGTCACAGTCACAGACTAATCCTTCCTGGGTCACAAATACGTCCTCTGGAGGTCCCAGCTGCACTATAATGACACTCCTGAGCTCAGAAAACTCAGGTGCAACTTTGGGCCTCTGGTTCCTGGTACTGCACAGCAGCAGTTGGTGGCGGGTTGAAGATTCTGGGCTACCAACTTACCTCAGTTGGCTTCTCAGCACTTGGGGTCCTGTGCTCGAAACAGGAGGCCAGCTAACTGACCCTTGGAGTTTTTTAGATTTGACTTCTCCTCGAGCAAGACACAACATGCACAGTCCTTCTCCATTGCTAGCTACCATGTTCCCCTGGTGCAATCCATGCTGGTACAGCCTCTCTTTGCTGGTTCCATGGAGCAGCATGGCAGTCCTTCATCAGTCGTCCTTCCAGTCTAGTCAAGATTTGAGTTCAGAGGTCCAGGGCTGCCCTACTTATGCTCAGAAATGCCCTCAGGGCAGGATGTGGTTGGCAGCCAGTGGGCTACCATGTTCCTTCCAACCTGCAGACCGTTTCCTGCAAAGTGTGTCATCCTGGAGGCACCATTCTGACCACTTCCAATATGGTAGACCCCTCTCCAGGAGTTTGGAGCTTCCTAGCCCAACCTAGAGGTGTGCCTTCCAAAGGGGCTACAGGTCCCTCGAAAACTAGTTTTCGACAAGTGTTACTCATTTGCCCTTCAAATGCAGTTCTTCTTTGAAGCTCGCCTTCTTGGCTTCCTGCAGGAGAGAGGTGACGCCTCCTTGTAGAGCAGGCCCCTATTGTATTCTTTCCTGAGAGTTGTTAACATGTCTGCCCAGGATGGCAGAAAGCTGTCTCAGTGACAGAACCCCTTGTGCAACCAATATGTGCACAGGGAACTAAAGGCAACTAAGTGGCAACTTTGTTAAAGTTGCACACTGCAACTTGTTACATTCATTTTAATATGAGACTCAAACTGGGTTTAATGTGACGAGTTGTTTGATACCTTGGGTGACCTACCATTGTTGCACTGCTCCATAGTTAGATCAGCTGAGAGGTCAGTGTGTAACACTCTATTCGCCAATTGGGCAACCAGGCTTTTCCACAGTTTAAACAGCAATTTCATATTTTTACTACCAGAACATGTAAACTTACATGTTGTACCCTGCCTTAGGACCTGATAGACTGTCCATAGGGTCGACTTACACATATGCCACGGGGAAGTCTGGCTATGAATGGCAAAGTCAGGCTAGTAGTTTAAACTACTCTTTCAGCCTGCAAATGGTGGATATGGAGTCTTGTTTTGCTTGTGTCCCACCTACAGTGGCAGAACCAGTACTGCAATTCCTAGGGGGCCCACTGACTTACATGCCCTGGATACCCTGAGTACCATTTACTAGGGACTTACAGGTAGGTTAGCTTAACAAATTGGGTAAAAGCCAATTCAACATACCAGTTTAAGGGCAAGGGCACAGGTCCTGAGGTCTAGTTAGCAGGCCTCACTGAGTCAAAAAGCCAGAAGCATCAGTCCAAAAACTTGTAGGTGACCATACAAAAAGCGCCATTTCCTTACAGTTTGCCCCTCTGTGCATCATAAAGGTTTTATCACAGGGTTTAGGTGTAGTGTAAATAACGTGGCAAAGTGCAGTAAATGTATCACTAATGTTTATAAAAGAATAATAGGCAATGTGTTTACAGTATGGTACGTGGAACAAGTTAGGTGGTCTGAGGGCAAAAGAATACAACGTTGTTGTATTTTGGTCTGGTCACAACATTTCCATTGAGGCTCACAACCTTCCAAGTTTGAGCAAAAGTGTGGAGCATTACAATAAGAGGACTTCACCAATACCAGCAAGTGGATGACAGGTATTTATTTTTGACCGTTCAAGGGCTATTTGGTACATTCCAAGTGGATATTTTTGTAAACTTGTCTTTCCGCTGAGCTTCCACGTTTTTTCAGTTTGCATCTAGATGTCAAGGCAATGAAGGTGGATGTTTTTGCTCATAGTTTGGTGGGACACAATCCTTATGTGTACCACATAGATGATCTGATGTATTAACCTGTTTTATGAAGAAGTTACAGTACAAAGAGAAGCAGGAAAATATAATAAAATGATTGTATGCCTTTGACATTTGCTGACTGCAAAGATATCAGAAGAGTTTGATAAGTGCCAGGACTTTCTTTGGATACTTTGGACCTTATCAGGGACCCTGGGCTCCAGGAATTACAAAAGCATTTATATTTGTTGGGGCAAAAGTCGATTTGTTTGCACATTCAATGGAGTATTGCGTCTGACCTATTGCAATCAGTGTTGAATTTCTTGGTTGATTTTTTTTAGGCAGTTTTATGTAAATACCTATAAATCATTGATCTCAACAGGTCTTGTTTTAGTACAATGGGTTCCAGTTGGCCGGAATGAGTTTGTGATGATACTGGTTGAGAGTGTAATGTTGGCTAAGCCACTGGCTGTGAATATATAAATCATTTTAAGATGTCAGTAAGACTCTCCATGTGTTTCAATGATTGATATGAGTGAAGCACTTCATTTAGAGCTTTGTCCCTGAACTTGACTTATTTGCTTTGTTTGGTGCTGTGTAGGAGGGCCCGATGTGAAAGTACTGAATTTGATAAGTGGGGCGTTTGAAAGAGAAACTGTTTCTTTCTGTATGTCCATTAAAACAAATACTATGTTTCCATGTATTTGTTATCAATTTTCTTCCAAGGCTTTGTGTGATGAGATGTGGGAAGGCATATAAACAGAGAAAAAGCTGTAGCTCTGTTGCTAATTTATTTTAAGAAACCTCATTAGCAATACCCTGATACACCTGAAAATAATGAAAACGTGTAGTATTAGCATTTCAAAATATTGCACTCTGTTAGGGATGCTATGATTTCAAAAGATTTAATGTTGGCAAATAGGTTACAGATATTCTTATGACAGTCACCTTTGGTGACCACTCTTCACACAATCATAGATCATAATCTGATCTTTACTTTCTGGTGCTCATCCGTTCATTGTTTTGTTGCGGTTATGCCTAATGAAGTGTGATTCGTATACATTCATATATTTTGTGAAGAATGCTGCTTTCTATTGTGGCCCACAGCATTGCATTTACAACATCTGCATTTATGGAATTATTACCAGATAAGGGCTGTTTTACCTATTGAATTTTTAGTTGCTATACTATAAATAAATGTTATTGTGTGCCCATCTGGGAGCCCCATCTAGGTTTACGCCCAAATTGGGCTACATTACTTGGGCTTATCTCTGTCTCCTCGCTGTGGGGTCCCATCCCAGGAGGAAGAAAGATGGTTGATGGCAAAGCCTCAGAGGTAACGCACTACAATTAACTGTCAGTGGGAATTGCAGGTCTGATGTCTGTTATTGACAGAAAAGCAGAAAAGTGTTTGATGGGGCAAGTTATGGTGCAGACGTTGCAGTGCGCATCCTCATCAGCAGCTTCCGCCTAACTACTTCAGTCCCTTAGGTCAGATGTGGCAGCGGTCAAGTTGGCCCCTCTCTTCTCTTTTCTTATATTTAACTTTGAATTTTAGTGCCTAGTGGACAGGATGCAGCATTGCACTGCTTCCACTGCAAGGATGCAGCAACCTCCTAACATCATTGGATAGAAGACTTAAAACATACGAATAGCATCTAACTTTTATTTCTATATCAATGTCTAGGATGCCAGACACTGGCAAAATTCCACAGAGCAGTCAAATGTTTTGCTGTAGTTTCACAAGGCACTGGTGGTGGGGATATGGAGGAACCTAGGCGTCAGTGACCATGCATATGAGAGGGGAATCAGCTCTGTAGAGATGGGGTGCAGGTAAAGAATAGCCTTCCCCCAGATGGGGTTTTCCTAGTGTGGGTTGTCTCTCTGTTAACACAGTCCTCTCCACTTGAAGTTAATTGCTCCTTTGATGGAATGGCACACCAATAATTAATTTAAACTCTTGCCAAATTTTGTGCAGACTCATCACACAATGACACAGTTCATAGCAAATAAAACAATTGTTTGCCCCCTTAAAAAGCCATTTTGAGATGTCAACCAAATTTCAAGCATATTGGACAGTGCTTCAGTTATAAACAAACGTAAAAAAAAGCCTTTTGAACTGTCAAAATATACAGGAGTATTAACGCTTTCAAACCTACTGGGATCCTTTATGAAATGCCAGTCTCTCAAAAACCACTGAATATGTTTACACCAAACCATGGAAAGCACATTTCGGAGAAAAGTTCTGCATTCCTGCCAAGCTTGTTATACACTTGTTCAGTGTTTTCTTACTGTATCAGCGACCAAAAGGTCTGATGGAAGCTAAAATAGGAAAATTAATTCACCCGTGCCCCACCATAACTTTTTATCCTGGTATGGAACTGCATGACATTTGTATCTCAGACCATGCTGCAGATGTATCTTAGGGCCCTAAAGTAATAGGCAAGTCACAAACTGCCTTTTTTGTGGCATTGGCAACTAAACTGTAGCTACACAGTGGAAAGTGCTGCTGTGTCTCAATATATATATATAATGGACAGTGAGGCTACCAACTTATATGGTTCTGTGGTTTGTAAACGTCACCAGAATTTGAGATGACAATATACAACCATATTGCATGTTATCCTTGTATTTTTAATTTTAATTGTATATTATGGGAATGTTAGGTTGATAATGGTGTTTTTTCACAGTGTTATATGTTTATTGAAATAGTAAGTGACATACTGCATTATACTGGTTGCTTGTTGCAGTAAAACGAAGGAAACAATAATCATTTAGTTAAGAATATAGAATTTCAGAAACAAACACCATTGCGTTGTTAATTGCTCATTTGGTCTACATAAAGGACAGTTAAACCTGTGCTCTTCAATTTTCAGCTAACAATGGCCACTGATTGGAAGTAGAATATTTAGGTTTTGTTTATCTTTCATGAATAGATTGTTGACAAAACAATGGACAATGGTCAGGGTCAGTAAAAGTATGGAATGCTGTAGTTTTTACAGCACAATTGTAGATTTATAACATTACCATAAAAACCACAACATACGGTGAGCTACCAACAGCATTGTTCTTGAAATGTGCAAATGGATAAAAACAGCACTGCCAGGTAATTTGCCCCATAAAGCTGCATAATTGCAAAAGACGAGGGCTGACTGGCCGTGGCTGGTACTCACACACTAATTACAATCAATGCTTATGACCTCACAAAATTATTACCAATAAGCAGTAACACCTAAAAGCACAAAGATAAACAACAACACATATTCAAACCAATAAATAACAGTGCATCCATGGTTCTAATCTCATCTGCAACATTGTTTGTTATTACATCTGTCACATAAAGAGGGAGTTCATGAGCATTGTATTTGTTGTGTGAGTACTTTGTTGCATAGCTGTTGTGCATATTATGTTTTGCTGAGCTAACCGTTGCAGGTGAATTTCAGTGTTTTTAATCTTAATTTGTAACCTTAGCTATAATTTCATTGTGCCTTGTTAAGCGAAGTTTGGAGTTTTCCATAGGTCTTTTAACCACTCCGATCAAATCCAGTCCAATCCCAACCTTCACTTTAACTGTGTTTTTGTGTGAAGTCAATTAATGTGTACGCCATATGAATGGAAAAGCAAAGAATATAATATTGCATATTGCAGGGAGTAGTGATGTCTCACCAGAGGCACAACGTCAAGTCAGTCAAGATACACCTTCCCTCCCATAACAATGGTAAAAAATAGCATATTAAACTGTGCATCAGCATATAAAATTAGTGGCAAAGCATTTTTAATGAGAATTTGTTTTTAAGAACAGTTATTTAATTAAAATCCGGATAGAAGGAATTTAATGTATGACCTGAGTTACAATCAAATTGAAGAGGGCACCTGTTTATTGGCAGACTTGCTTCCCTGTGTAAAGTAATTCTTACGTTGTTTCCATTTGTCAAGTCATAGTTGACTTTGGAGAATGGTGCTGGAACACAGGGTGAATATGATACATTATTAAAGAGGGAACTTCATGACAAATTAGTATTTAGAGTAAACCCACTTTTATAATGTTAGTCAACTTCACCTCCTTTTTAACTATAGGTTTTCAGGGATTTTCATTGTTTTTTGGCATGTTATTTGTTTTCTTTCAATATTGGTGTAATTCTTATACATAATGATACATTTATTTTATAAACCAGTTTAATTATAACTTGAAGACTTTTATTTACATTTTGTTGCATACATAATGTATTTTTGTGTTGAAAAATAGAACAGATGTTATTGTCCAAAGGTTATGCTTTTGCAATGTTATTAATTAGATATTTAGGGCCTGATTACAACTTTGGCGGAGGGTGTTAATCCGTCCCAAATGTGACTGATATACCACCCGCCGTATTACGAGTCCATTATATCCTATGGAACTCGTAATACGGTGGGTGGAATATCCGTCACATTTGGGACGGATTAACACTCTCCGCCAAAGTTGTAATCAGGCCCTTAATGTTTTTATGGGGTTCATCTTTAATGTCATACTTTTATATACACCATTATGATTCCTTTAGGATTTCATAATTTAGCTATGTATGGGAAAAACACCAAGCAGTAATTTATATTTCCTTAATGTTAGAACAGCATGTAGGTATATGCATTGCGTAACTGAAGCATAAGGTAGTAGTCTTTCAGAAAATGTGAAGTCCTGTTCAGGCAGGTTACATATGTGCCACTACTGTAGTCCATTTAGTCCTTTAGTAATGTATGATAAGTATCATAAGACTGGACTGTGCCTTTCCCTCAGTGGCTTTTGTAGGTCCCTATAGCAGAGTATGTGTGTTCGCATGTGGTGTTAACTGTCTGGATAGTTTTGTTGACAAATCGTTTTTCATTTTATGTTTTAAATAATGTGGGCTCTATATGTGGTGCATATGTAGTACTTCCTTTTAGAGTGATTCTGTGTCTAGTTTTTCTTTACATACTTGTGTGGTCAAGATGCAATGCTATTGGTATTTAACCACCACCATCTCCATCTTGACTACTGACTCCATTTTGTGCTTAGCTTCACACACCGTCAGGTATTTTTTCACACACAGCTTGTGCAATGTGTTTTCACTCTTTCTCACTGAAGGATGGGTACATAACTTGGAGGAACGAAGAGCACTGATGACAAGATGTACCAGGCAGAGAATGTTTATGGTAAGGCATGGAACTACCCGGGCTTGGAAAAACACTGTGAGAGTTGGCCAGTCTCACATGTGCTCCTTTCCAATACTGACCTGGTGAAGCCAGGGTTTGAACCGCAACTCATCCAGTGGGAGGGGTGGTTTCTAGAATTCTCCTCTCCAGCTTGTTTAAAGTATATAAGGGAAGGAAGCTTGACAACCGGGTTAGAAGGAACTAATTTCTGAGGAGGGACGCCTAGTTCAGAATCCCATTGTGGGTAGTTCTCTCTTTTTCTGGTCGCCTGGGTTCCACGGCTTGAAGCTAGCAAAGAAATGATGTCGAGCCCCATGGTGATGCATTTTTAATTCTCATTTTCAGCTTTGCATTGTGCATGAATACATATATAGTCACTATATATATATATATATATATGCATGCATATATATATATATATATATGTATAATCTCCTGCGGTTGAAGTAGTGTATTTTCTTTGTGTGTGTCTATGATTATTATTACTCTACTGCTGTGATTATTTTCAGAAGTGCACTTGTGTTGCTGCATTTGACATAAATGTTCACATTATTCTTTCCCTGTACGGGCCTTGGGAAGTGCCTTAATAAATTATTGCTCAGACTACGAATGCTGCATTTTTGACATTCCTTTCATTTGCCTCCTCTGAGTCTGAAGCAGGCAAAACTCTTTGGCGTAGTCGGAAAAGGGGAAACAGGTTGAAAAGTGTAAGAGTTAAAAGTGAAATATGTTTGGCAAGAAGTCAAAAGCAGCTTCACAAACTATTTCTAAAATTGCATGTGAGATTACAGGGTGGATCAAAGAACCTTATAATGTCTTGGCGAATGGGTGGTACTGCAGGTCGGGGCTTTCAGAGTGTTGGGATGAATGTCTTAATGATGCCGAACCAAAAAATGTTCTTATGTGTTTACGAAAGGTACCTTTTGAATGAAGTGGTGATTTATCTATTTTAGGCTGTAGAGGGTCGATACTGCTGTCTGCCTATAGAAAAATGCCTGATAAATGCAAGCAGTTGGAACAGGAGAATCAGCTATTAGAAAGGCAGTCAGTTGAAACTAAAAATACTGTAACTATGCTTTCTTGTCAGAATAAGCTATTGCAAGATAAGGCCGATACCTATCAGTCTGTGGCAGAGAAAACCGCTGTCAAAGTTGCGCAGAACAGATTTAGAAAATGCAGAGGTAAATTGAAATCAAAAGAAAGTTAATTTAGCAATTGCCAAAGCAGTATTAGAATGGAATCTGGATTTATGAGACATGAATATTTAAGAAAGTACTGACTTTTCAAATTCTAGTGATTAAGAGGATAAAAAAGGTGGGGGCCAGTCTGAATCAGACGAGCCAAAAATGATTCGCGCACAGCCCATATTTAGATGAAAAATACAGCTCATCCTACAGAACCCGGGAGGAATTGAAATGCATTTGTTAGAAGATTACACTCAAGGAGAAGTTTATGATATCATGGACAGATTTAAACAGAGAAGTGGGGAAGCATTGTTTACTTGGATGGTGAGGTTGTTTGACACTGTTGCTTCAGGAGTAACATTAGGTTCAGGAGATTCAAGGAAGTTTTGTACTCTTAGCACTGACCCCCTAATATAAGAACAATTCAGGAGTTATGGGAATCAAGGAGCGACCAGTTTCTTACAATTGGCAGTCACGGGATGTAATGAAAAATGTCATACTGAATCAGATTGGCCACCAAGTGATAAGCCTTGGTACACATTGAGAGATGCTATGCAAAGAATTGAGGAAGAAAATATGAAAACTGCTAATTTATTAGATGAAGCTCACAATTTGTTAGAGACTCCACTTACCATTTCAATACCAAATAAAATAATTTGCCTTGCCCCTCCAGCTTATAAGCAAGTAATAATGACTCTCCTAATTAATTAGACAGGACAGAGAATAAAAGAGGTGCTGGAGGCAGTTTGTGAGTTAGGACAGCTAGGAGATTGGAGTAAACCGGAGAGAGCCTCTAGGTCTGATTGTCGCACAGATAATAACCGATTATCCAGGAGAGACATGTTTATGGCATTACTGAAAGATGGTGTCAGTAAGGAGCAGATTGATGGAATCAATACCAAAAGCCTGTGGGAGATGTATCGTAAAAGAGGCCTGGACAGAACGAAGGTAGCAGGTGGGTTAACAAGCAAGATAATAAACGTGTAACTTAGAGTCAGCCACAGAGGCAGGAGGATGGAAAAGAAAGTTAGAAAAATTTCTCTTTACAAGGGAAAGAGGAGGAAGATTTGGACAGCGAGTATTTAAGCATTGAGAGCAAGGAAGGAGGAGAATCTACTTGCAGATATGAAAGCATATATCCAGACCTGACTTGAGCAAAAGTTGACAGGTTTAAATCAGATCAGGAAACAGGCCAAGCTCCGGTACAGGGATGGGCTCGTAAAGATAACAGACCACATTTTGATTTAGAAATACACTGGAAACACAACAATGTTCAAAGAGTTTGAGCATTAGTCAACACCAGAGCAGAGGCCTCTTTAATTTATGGAAATCCCAAAAAGTTTACCGGTCAGCAGGGTTGGGTGGAAAACAAACCCCTGCCGTGCAGACTACTCTTCAAATGAAAATAGGGAGAACACTAAAAAGAGAATACACTGTTTTGATTGTGCCCCTTCTAGAATATATTCTTGGAATTCTCATTTTAAAGGGGATGACTTTGTATTTGAATGATGGTTGTTATCAGTTTGGATCAAAAAGATACATTCAGTGGCGGCTATGAGGGTGGGTCATCTGAAGATACCAGAGTGAAGGTGCCCCCAGCAACCAAGGTAATACGCTTGAAGCAGTACCACATTCTAGGAGGGCATGAGGACATAAGTAAAACTATACAAGAATTGATTGAGGCTGGTGTGATAGCTCCAACCACCACTGACTGGAACAATCCTCTGTGGCCCGTGCACAAATCTGATTGGTGCTATAGAATGATGGTCGATTACTGCAAGCTGAATAAACATACACCCCCTTTGACAGCCGTAGTCCCAGACACCTTCACTTTGATTGAAAGAATACAGAAGCAGGCAGGGACCTGGTATGCAACCATTGATATTGCCAGTGCTTTCTTTTCTATACCATTGGCCCCTGAGATTTAGGATCAATTCAGTTTTTCATGGAACGGCAGACAATTCTGAATGCTAAGGCTCCTCCAAGGGTATGTACATAGTCCCTGGCTCATGGCAGAACACCTGGATGAAGTATCTGTCATTCCAGGGGTACAATCGACCCATTACAGTGATGATGTGATGATTCAAGGAGAGACACAAGAACAGGTGCAGACTCAGTTGGAGCATGTTGTGGTACTCTAGCAGAGTAAAGGGTGGACGATTAATCCAGATAAGACACAGGAACCCTCTCAAAATGTAAAGTTTCTGGGAATTCAGTAGAATCAGGGACATAGAGAGGTGTTACCGCAGGCAAAACAAAAGATTTTAGAGTTTGCCACTCCCCGCACTAAGCAGGAGATACAGCAATTCATTGGACTGTTTGGTTTTTGGAGACAGCATATTCCTCATTTGAGTCAGATTCTAGCCCCTTTGTACAAAGTAACACGGGAGAAGCATGAGTCTCAATAGGATGAGCAGCAACAGTGTGATTTTGGTTTGGCAAAAGGAGGCAATTCAACAGGCTTTAGACTTGTGGCCAGTACAGGAAGGAGACATTGAGTTGCATGTAACCGTTCTGGGGCAATATGCAAATTGGAGCATGTGGCTAAAACCGGGAAGAACGAGGGTGCCCCGGGGTTTCTGGGAAAAAGCTACCTGATGCTGGGGAGCGATAGACTTCATTTGAGAAACACTTACTTGAATGCTACTGGACTGTAGTGGATACTGAGCAAATGACCATAGGTCATAATGTAATTTTGAGTCCTTGGATTCCAATAATGCAGTGGGTGATGAGTTCACCTAAAACTCACCGTATAGGACATGCACAAGAAGCTAATTTCATACATTGGAAATGGTACATACAAGACAGGGCCAGAGTGGGACCAGCAAGCACAGCAGCTGTACATGAACAGGTGTCACAAGCCCCTGTGCTGGATGAGGAGAGGGTGCAGGAGGTACTGCAAATAAAAGAGTCACCAGTGAGGTGAGCCATTTGAATCCTTGTCCCCTGAAGATAGGAAGAATGTATGGTTTACCGATGGTTCAGCCAAGTTTTTGGGGGCCAAAAGACATTGGAAAGCAGTGTAGTACAACCTGATCACTAAGAAGCTGTTGATTACTATAGGAAAAGGGAAGAATAGTCACTATGCAGAATTGTACGCTGTGCATCAGCCATTGAAGCAAGAATTACCTGTAACTTGCCACATCTATGCTGATTCTTGGTCTACTGCCAATGGGTTAGCCACCTGGCTTCCCACATGGCATAGAAATAACTGGCAAATACATTCAAAGGAGGTGTGGGGCAGAGAGTTGTGGCAGGAAATTTGGGAAATGCTAGAGCAAAGTACCATTACTGTGTATCATGTAGATGCCCACTGTCCCACCGATTTACTAGAACGCTGGTTCAATTCCCTTGCAGTTGACAAAGCCAAAATCTCAGAGGCAGATGTAGCGACATAGAATTCTGACTTTGTTGGATGGCTAAATGGGTGCACCAAAAATGTAGACACCTGGGAGAGAAGGCCACTTACAGGTGGGCAGAAATAGAGGGATGCACATACGCCTAGACTTGATAAAAACTGTGATCATGCATTGTCCTTTTTGTCAACACACACAACAGAGACTTGTCTCACAAACTGTCAGAGGTCAGTTGGGGAGAGGAAAGTTACCGGGGCAGATCTGGCAAATTGACTACATCGGGCAACTACCGACTAGTTGTGGGTGTCAGTACGCTTGCACCATAGTGGCCACTTATTCTGGTTACCTGATTGTGGAACCTTGTAAATGTGCCACTCATTATAACATGATCAACACTCTGGACTTGTTAATGTTATATTATGGAGTCCCACTCCAGGTCCAGAGTGACAATGGGTCATATTTCAAAGGAAAATTGGTACAAGATTACTGTTTACAACACAACATTGAGTGGATTTATCACATTCCTATTGTTCACAAGCTGTAGGACTAATTGAGAGAATGAGCAGGCTACTGAAAGCCCAATTATGCAAAACTATCAGATGGAACTCTGAAAAAACGGACAGACCATCTGAATGAAGCCCTCTAAATTCTGAATAACAGACCACTGACAAATGCAGAGACTCAGCTAATATGGATGTTAACCTCGGCATTACAGATACAACCTCATGTAGCGACCAACACCATCATGCATTGGTAAATGAAACCAGGAGCCTTAGCTGCCTACTGAGCCAAACCTGAATCTGCAGGTGTTGATTTACATGCTTTAACTGCATACACATTCAAACCAAAAGACATGGCACTCTATGATACCGGTGTTGAAATACAGATTCCCCCAGAGCATTTCGGCTTGATTACTCCCAGATTTGGGTTGGCAATCAGAGGCATTCCAGTCTTGGGGGAAGGGATTGATGTAGACAACCAAGGAGAAATTAAGATTATCCTCTTGAATAGTGAAAACACTGATTTGATGATACAAGCGGGAGATCGAATTGCTCAATTGTTGCTTATCCCAGTGTATGGAGGAATAGTGAAAAAGAGGACCGCCCGAGCCCTTCTTACAGTGCATGGGGAGGTAGGTTTTGGTTCAACTGACAAAAATCCTGGTGCTAAGGTGTGGGTAGAATCCACAAATTGTCCTCCTGATCCAGCAAAAATCATTGTCAAGGGGAAGGACAATATCCTTCTGGTTATGAAGCCCAGAAAAGAGAGGTGGGAACACATACCAGCTTACAAATGTTATTTGCGAGAATGATCATACTTATCTCTTTTACAGATTGTACTACGAGGTGTCTGTGCGCTGACTGTGCTGTGTGGTCTCCTTTCGGGTGCGTGCATGTGGGGTGAGGAGAGACCGAAAACCCCAAAGCCGAAATGATTGATCGACCACGCCGATCGACACCTTTACTGCACTTGACAGAAAATGTGTGGACTCATCTGGCAAGAGTTGTACTCAACAGGTCGTATTTTTGCATGGCTGCCATGCAACCTAGGGTGAACATCATTTCCCAGTGTTTAATTGCAATTCCAACCCCTGTAAAAGTCCTTCTCCATATATTTAATGCCACTAACCAGGATGAAGATGTTCACAAACACGATGTGATATCCCATTTCAGTCTCTACGAATACTGTAGGTTTTGCCAAGAAACAACTAACGAGAAGTGGGATAATCTCACTCAAATAATTGTATATGATATCACTACTTGTGACGTTCTTTACCAGATGACTTGCAATTCTCATGCCATTGGAAAATGCACTCAACTGCATCTAGAGGCAAAAACAAGGTCTCCTCAAGAGATACTGTGGGAACACCAAACTTTGTGTTATCACCGAACTGATCAACATCACAAAAACTAGACCAATAACAGCTTGCCTTCACATTGTTACTGCCGCTAGTCACATCAAACATGTCAAACTACTAGTGGGATGATTATTTTCCTGCGGAAATATCACTCTCACATGTATTCCTGCCAGTATAACCAGTGGACCGTGTACCTGTATACGATTAAAACTCATGATATTTCCATTTCATTCTGTACATACCCGGCATCCAAGGGACGCAGTTCAATTAAGTGAGGACTGTGACTCTGACATTCAATTATTATCCCAATCAGAATATATAAGCTGGAGTCTCTCTATTGTAGGTGCACCCGTACTAGCCATTTATATTACTCAAATTATTAATAAGTTAACATGTTTAATGGTTAAGAATATTAATCATACGTCTATGGCTTTAGCTGAATTAATGTTAGAGATTCGAGGTACCAGAAAAGCTGCATTGCAAAACAGAGCCACTATTTACTATTTAATGTTAAAGCATGATCATAGTTGCTCTGAATTTGATGCATGTGCTGTTTTAATTTGTCAGACCACTCTAAATATATTCAGTCTCATATTGACACTTTACATGAATTGGTGAAAGGAGTAAAACAATATGTGGATAAAGGGTGGTGGGACTGGTTGTGTCAGTAGTTGCCTGATTTTGGGCAATTACGCCAGATTTTAGGCGGGATACTTATGGTGACTTGTATATTAATTCTAATATGCTGCTATGCACAATGCATACCTAATTTGCTTACAATATTTAAACCAAAATGAGTTAATTTCATACCAGTATGTTATGAGAGTCACTGGTCAATGGGTAGAGTGTAATGCTATTGGTATTTAACAACCGCCAGCTCCATCTTGACTACTGACTCCATTTTGTGCTTAGCTTAGCTTCACACACCATCAGGTATTTTTCCGCGCACAGTTTGCACAACATGTTTTTGCTGTTTCTCACTGAGGATGGGTACATAACATGGAGGAGTGAAGAGCACTGATGATAAGATGAAGATATACCAGGCGGAGAATGTTTATGGTATGGCAGGTAACAGCTTGGTCTTGGAAAACACTGTGAGAGTTGGCCAGTCTCATGCCTGCTCCTTTCCAACACTGACCTGGTGCGGCCAGCATTTGAACAACAACTCATCCGATGGGAGGGGTGGTTTCTAGAATTCTCCTCTCCAGCTTGTTTAAAGTATATAAGGGAAGGAAGCTTGACAACCGGGTTAGAAGGAACTCATTTCTGAGGAGGGACGCCTTGCCCGGAATCCCATTGTGGGTAGTTCTCTCTTTTTCCAGTCGTCTGGGTTCCACGGCTAGAAGCTGGCAAAGAGATGTTGTCAATGTCGAGCCCCATGGCATTTTTAATTCTTATTTTTAGCTTTGTGTTGTGCATGACTACATACATAGTCACTATAAACATATATACACATATATTCCATGGTTGAAGTAGTGTATTTTTTTTGTTTCTATGATTATTATTACTCTACTGCTGCTATTATTTTCAGAAGCGCACTTGTGTTGCTGCATTTGACATAAATGTTCACATTATTCTTTCCCTGTACAAAACTTGGGAAGTGCCTTAATAAATCTATTACTCAGACTAAGATTGCTGCCTTCTTGGCATTCCTTTCATTTTGTCTCCTCTCAGTCTGAAACAGGCAAAACACGAGAGCAGACATATTTTCCCTTTTGCTTTGACGTGTTGCGTACCTTAAAAGCATTTACTCCTTTCATTATTATGTTTTAATAAAAGTGTCTTCCTTTTGATAGCGGCAGAAATGCTTTTGCCAGATTCCATGGGACTACACCCTTAATGATTATCGTACCGTTGATTACTTTATACTAACACGTGAATATTTACATGTGCAGTATAAAGTCCACACCTTGTTCTGCACAATGGTAATAGTCATTTAAGTTATGTAATTTTCCCTGCCAACAGAAACATGTTCATATTTAACAGCTGTTATCAGCATTTGCACCATCCGTAATATAGCTTAATAAAGTTAATATAACATAGGGTTTGGATGATATGAAAAGTTAGTGATCTGCCTTCAGAATTATGTGTAACTATCAATTGTTAAATGAAATGTCTGTTTGGTTTGGGCAAACAAATAAATATTTTGTTGTGAGAGAATGTGTTTTATATCTTCATGTTAGACAGTGTTGACATTTTTTTCTTATATCTAAACAGCATTAATAACGTTGCTAATGTTCATCTACTGTTGTAAACATTGAAATAGTGATGTTACACATTCTTATTTATCTTCCTGTGTATTATTTTTTTAATTGATTGCCTTTGCACTACTACACTAATTCACATTTTGTGGAGGTACATGCCAGTTTTTTATGTTGATTTTTAGTTTGTAGGATGTTAAATAATGATTAAACAAAGTGTTTTTCGATGTGGCAGTGATTCTTTGAAGCATGAAATATATGCTTTGAATTTGGAGTCATCAAAAGTAATTTGAATTTCACATACTTGTGACAAAGCTGCTAATCCAAGCCTTCATTAAATATTTAGGTTTCAATATTCATTAATGTGATATTCACACTTGGGCCCTCATTACAAATTATAAAATGGGACCAGGAGTGACAAATACGCAATTACAGATGTATGCAAGCCCACAATTATTTGGTCCACAAACTCTAAACCTGATGATTCTGGGCCCAATGATACCAGACCTGCTTTTGATGCTGCAGGGGGTGTGGTCAACTGAACACTGCATCTACTGCTTGACCCATCTAGCAGCATGAAGGAGTAGAAATATTCTCCCAGACAAGATGAGGAATTCCCAGACCAAAGTTCACCTATTCTACCCATTCAACCTTACAGCCTTTTCTAGATACTTTCCGTCAGCGCACATCAGGCAGAAAATAGGTACATTTTCTCCCAGGAATTGGGGAAAACTACATGGTAATGGACTCCGTACCCTGGATCTATCTAGTTATTTCCCATTCTGAGGAGAAAATCAGTGGACTTGGATGCAGGAAATCTGGCCCTCTAACAGTGCACCAAAACCACTGAACTCTTAATGAGGCCCTTTAGTCCTTAAGATTTGTGAATTGTAATTGCATAAGAGAAACACAATGGAAGTGCTCCTGTCAAATGTAAAATCTTTAAAATGTAGAGATATGACTGATGATCATGCAAAGTGCTGAGGTTTGATTATTTTGTCAAATGTAGGTAAAATAAATTCTTGATATAAAACTAAATTCTGTGGCATTGCATACATAAAGGTACAGACATGGGGAATATAGTTATTTGTAACATTTTGAAAATAAAGAAAAAAAAACATGGCTCTAATCTACAGCCACTGGTCTCTGTATATTTAGAAGGTATATGATCTGGCATTTTCTAGCGTTATTATTTGCACCCACATGATTTAGAAACAACATTTTTGTGAAATCTACAAATTATTTGGCAAATCCATAGTAAATGCTGAAGTCAGAGAATTGCATGATTCCCATGGCCTTCATCATTCTCCATTCAATTTATCCAAGAAAGGTAAACAAATCTGAAACTCTGTAACTCCAAGCAGAACACAAAGACTTGTGTGAAAAATAAAAGAAGTAATAAAATATGTTAAAGTTTTAAGAAAGTATCAAAAATATTTACAAAAACAGCAGATAAAAACTAAATACAATGTGAAAACAAAGGAAAATTAATCTTATCAAGACAATATGCAAAAGCAGTAGTTAAAAACTGTAAAAATGTGAAAACAAAACAATATGAAAACTAACACACAAAATACAAAAAAAGTATCTACTCTCTTCTACACATGGGGTTGGATGCAGGTCCTGGCAGCCACACACTGCCAAAAGCTGTTCTTAGAGGAAACACTGGGTGAATATGGTGAAAAACCCTAGACCTTCACTGAGAAAGCTTAAAATGATGTTATAGTTAGGTATAGCAATAAGATCATACATTATGTTAGAGAAAACCTCTGAAATTTAGTAAAAAAAACACAAAGTGATGTTACAGTAAGGTGGTGAAATAATACAAAGACTATTGTTTAAAAGCTCAAACAACCCTGAAATTCACCAGTTATAGGTAGAGCTTCTGGCTTTAAGTTATTTATTTTTTGACATTTATCCCTATTTATTTTTTGCTCATTTTACCTGTATTTATCCATTTTTAATTTGTGCATAAGTGAGGCATCAGTGGGTATATTTCCAATGTTTTATAATTGATACATTTATACTCTGATTTGAATGTCAAACAGGAAGTAACAGCACACAGTCACCTGAAAATATTTGCATTGTAGAACAGTGTAAACAGCTTTATATCTGCACTTATTTAAGCTTCATTAGCAAATCTTTGTTTTTTTTTTTTAAAAGTCCCCTACCTCCCAATCTGCACACCTACTGACTTGGCACTCGTGATTGACAATAGTGCGAATCATCTAAAGAAGACCTATTTTCTATATTTTCCATAATTAAAAATAAATGTAAGTAGAAAACGTAGTTTTCTGTCTGTATTTATCTGTACAAATCAGTAAAAATGGAAAACCGTAAGCCCTAGTTATAGTTTATTGAGCTAACTTTAACCTGCACCCCAGCAATGTAGTGCTTATGACCTTACATATTACATCATTCAGGACATGTTAAATTACCCCATTATTGACATCATCCAATGAAATTGACAGTTTGCTAAAGGCTTTTCACATTGGAAGGTATTCAGTGAGCTACACCTTGACCCAATTTTGTATGACCTCTCTAGTAACCTTTCACAGCATGCAGGAAATAAAGAGTATCTGTTTATTCACCCACATTTAGCAAATATTATGCTCATTTGTACTGCTATTCAAGTGCTAAAGGAACATAGCCTGATTTATTTATTGTGGTCAGCCTGTCCTCTGTCAGTGCCATGGAATAAGTGGTTGTTTAAACATTAGTTCTTATATTATTTAGAAAAAACTGTTTTTGCTGCCTACATCTTTGATGCCGCTTGATAAATCTTCATAAAATTTTCCCAAAATATTTGACAGTCATGTGAGCTGCTTTCTGGAAATATTTGGGGTGATCTGTCAAGTGGACCTGAGATAAAGTGGGGGTGAAATTTAGCTCGTTTCCAATGTTAATTCCAATAGGAAAAATAGAACAACAATAGTGCAAAAAACACTCGACGGAATTACACCAAATTTGGCAGAAAAGTCGCTTTTGGTCCAGAAAGAGACCTTTTGTTATTTGGTGTAAATCCATTCAGTAGTTTTTGAGAAATTTAAGGAAATCAAAATTTGTATATCTAGGGATGCAAAAGATTCTCCTCTCCTCCCAATCTTGTGCTGACATCTTGAGCCCAGTCCCATAAAACTAGAATAAAAAATACAAAAGGGGCCTGGATATGGACACCCTGACCCCTTAGCTCTGGTGCTGGGGTCCCAAAGAGATCCCACCCAGGGCTAAAAGTTTTTTTTTTTTTTTAGTCTTTACCATGGAATCGCAACAGGGTCATGAATCCAGGGTAAAAATTAAAAATAAATAAAAAACAAGCACAGGCTCCTCTGTGCTTGTTTTTTAAAAAGTCCACCCCCCTTGGGGAAGGTGCTGGGGAAACATTTTTCTTTTTATAAGGAGTGGGCCTCCTGGCCCCCCCACAGCACCAGGGACTACCACCTCCCTGGGGCAAATAATAAAATATGAGTGGGGGGCCATGTGGACCCCACACCTGGGGACCACCACACCCCAAGGCAAAAATGCTTTTATCATGTGGGGGAGGCCTGATGGCCTGTCCCACAGCTCCAGGGACCACCACCTCCCTGGGGCTATAATGAATTATGAGAGGGGGGGCACACGGCCCATGCCCTGGGGATCTCCACCTCCCTAGGGCACATGCTAAATAATGTTAAGGGGGTCTGGTTCAGACCTCCATTAGCCCTGGGGATAACCACCTCCCCAGGGCTATGTGCATGTTGGAGGGGGGCCATGTCGCCCCCCCTTGTGGAGCCAACAATGGCCCTGGGGACTGCCACCCCCTCAGGGCTGGCTCTAGCTATGTTCCGGGTGCCCACCCCCAGGACATAGCTGTTTGCTGTGGCTTGGGTGCAGATTTGAAGCTACAGCCAAGCCACAGAAAACACTTCGGTTTTTGACAGCTTGACCTGTCAAACAGGTCCCATTGTCAAAAAGCAAAGCTTTCTTCTCTGTCCCCTGCACACATGCAGGGAACAGAGATGAGATGCTTCAGCAAGCAGGGAGCTGCTGTTAAAAGCAGCTCCTTGCTTACTGAAGCAATGGCACAGCGAAGGTAAGCCTTGAGGCTTACCCCACGGTGCCAGATAGCCCTTAAAGGGCATTTTCCATTTTTTAAAAAAAAAACTAAATAATCAAATTTGTTGGAACCGCAGGGACTGTCAAGCAGGTCCTGCTGTCAAAATCAAATCCTTCATCTCTGGCCCCTGCACGCAGGTATTGCTGCAGGGAACAGAGATGAAAGGTGTGCTTCAGCAACCACGGAGCTGCTGCTTAAAGTGGCTCTTTGGTTGCTGAAGCAATGGGCCATGAGGCTTCCCCCACAGTCCAAGATAGCCCGTAAAGGGCTTGTTTAAAAATAAACAATAAACATTTAAAAAAACATGTAGGGACTGTGGGGGAGCCCTTGTGGGGTCCCCTTGCGATCCCATAAAGTCCATAAAGAGCTAAAATAAATTAGTAAAAAAACAAAACAAATGAATATCTCAGTGCGAAGGTCACAGACCTTCACACTGAGGGTTGAAGGTTTGAGTGCAGCCGGACTTGGTTCCGTCTTTTTTAAATAATGTTTTACTACAAATGTGTAAGGCTCATACCGAAATGTAATCTTACTCTTTTTTAAATTACTTTTTCTTTTTAATTTGTGCAGAAATATCTCATTCTAAATATATCATATATGAAAACCTAAAAAAACTCTCTATCGCTCTCCTTCTCATTCTCTTTCTCTCTCTCTCTTTCTCCCACCCACACACCCACTCAGACACATATGCACCCACTCAGAGGCCCACTCAGAGACTCATGCACAGACCCGCTCAAACACTTGTGTACCCACTCACAGCCCCAGTCAGACCCTTATGCACCCACTCACAGATGCATTCAGTTACGCACCTAATCACAGACCCACTCAGACTCTCACACACCCACTCACAGACCCACTGACACCCTCATGCACTCACTCACAGACTTGCACACTCAGGCCCTCATTACAACGTTGGCGGGCGGCAGTATTATGAGATCCCCGCTGGGCCGGCGGGTGGAAACCTGTTTTCTGCCTGCCGGCCCAGCGGGGATCTTACCCGCAACGCAGGAGCCGACTCCAAATGGAGCCGGCGGTAATGCGGCTGTGCGACGGGTGCAGTTGCACCCATCGCGCTTTTCACTCTCTGCATAGCAGAGAGTGAAAAGCTCCATGGGGCCGTGGCAGGGGGCCCCTGCACTGCCCATGCCAGTGGCATGGGCAGTGCAGGGGCCCCCAGGGGCCCCACGACTCCCCTTTCCGCCAGCCTTTTCATGGCAGTTCTTACCGCCATGAAAAGGCTGGCGGGAGGGGGACTCGTAATCCCCTGGGCAGCGCTGCCCTGGGGGATTTAGACCACTGGGACCAATGTAGCAGGAAACCGCCGGTCCCGGCGGTGCGACTGCGGTGCTTCCGCCGCGGTCGTAATGCCCCTGGAAGCACCGCCAGCCTGTTGGCGGTGCTTCCTCCAAAACAGCCCAGGCGGTCAAAGACCGCCAGGATTGTAATGACCCCCTCAGTGTTGCACTCACTAAATCACTGATGTACGCAATCACACCTAGACGGACACTCTCACAGCCACTCTCACCCCCAGATAACCCTCTCACAACTATTCTCACACCCAGAGAGGCCTCAGACAACTCCCACCGTGCAAGGCCGAAAGGGCCATGCTCAGCATGGGGTTGGGTGATTAGGGAGGTTGGCTGCAGGGTCTGGCTGCAGGTCAGGTCTTACGGACAACCTCTGCTGCACATGGGCGAAGGCCGTGCTCGGTGTAAGGCTGGGTGCTTATAAGAGGTTGGCATCAGGGCCTGGCCGCAGACCAGGTCCTGTGGCCTACTGCTGTCGTACACAGCCAAAGGCCATGAGTGGCGGTGGTAGGATTAACAAATAGTAATGACAATTACAATACGCTAAAAAAAAACATAGACATTCTCTGGAAAAAAAAGCTTACAGGGATGTTATAGTTAAGAAATATTTGTAAAAAAACCTTACAAATTCACTGAAAAAAACAAAGGTTACTGGGGCGTTATAGTTAGGAAATGGAATTAAAAAACTTTACAAATTCACTTAAAAAAATCAAAGTTTACAGGGATGCTACGTTACATTCTGAATTTACTCATACAAAACCTAAGAAGTTCAGCAATTATAGTTACCCGAGCTGACTATAACTTGTGCTCCCTCAATGCACTGCTTATGACCTCACATATCACTTTTGACATGGTCAATGATATCACTGATGTCATCATCCAGTGAGTGTAAGTGGTTGTATCAATGTGTGAGTGGGTGTGTGAGTGGGTTTATGGGTGAATGAGTGGTTGAATCATTTGCTGTTTGGGAGAGTGAGTGGTAGCTGAAGTGACCGTGTGAGTGGCTGCATTTTGTTGTCTGTATGGGTGAGTGAGTGGGTGTAAGAGTGATTGGGTAAGTGAATGGGTGTCACTGTATTGATGAATGAGCTGGTGAGTAAGTTACTGTATGGGTGAGTCACTGAGTGTATGAACAGCTGTAGGTATAACTGAGTGGCTGTGTCAGCGATTGTATGAGAGAGCGAGTGGGTGTATCAGGGCTGTATCCTAAAGTGAGTGGGTGTGTCGATTTTATATGGGCGAGTGAGTGGATGTGTACTTGGGTGGGTGTGTGAGTGGCTACATGGGTGACTGATGGGTTGTATCAGTGCTTGTACATGTGAGTGACTGGCTGTGTTAATGGTTGTATACTTGAGTGGTTGGGTGTGTAATTGATTGTATTGATGGGTGAGTGGCTGTGTCAGTGACTGTATGGGTGTGTATGTGGGTGTGTGAGTGGTTGTACAGCTACTTGACTGGATGTATCAGTAGATGAGTGATCTATTAATGGGTTTGATTGTATGGGTGTGTCAGTGGCTGTATGGGTGTGTAACTAGCTGTATCAGTCTGCGACTACATCAGTGAATACATCAGTACGGTATGTGTGACTGAGTGGTTGTGTCAGTGGCTGTTTGAGTGAATGAGTGTGTGTATGTCACTACTTTTAGGTTTCTTTGAATAAGTATGTGAGTAAATGTGCGTCTGTGGATATACAAGAGTTTTCTATGTGTAAATGAGTGGGTGTGTGAGTGTTTATGTGGATGATGTCATCAGTGATGTCACTGACCATGTCATGAGTGATGTAACATGTGAGGTCATGAGCAGTGTATTACAGGAGCACAAGTTATAGTTAGCTCACATAACTATAACTGCTGAATCAATTAGGTTTTGTGTGAGTAAATTCAGAACGTAATTATAACGTCCCCTTAAACTTAATTGTTTTCAGTGAATATATATATGTATATTACAGAGTGGCTCCATGAAACTTTGCAGATCTTAAAAAATAAATTAAATTATAAAATATGTTAAATGAAAAATGTACTGTAGTAGCCTACATTTTGCAAGTATAGTGTCCTACTGTGTATTTCCCATTTTTAACATACTTCTCTCTTCAGTAAAAAGTCTACGGAGTACCGCGTTAATACCAACAAATTACTGTGCTACTTATTTTTTTTTTTTTTAATGCACAGTCCTCCCTAAACTACTGTAAAAATATATAGAAAAATATAAATACATTTCTCTTTCTATTGACATTTTAATAAAGTGGTAATAGGTAGGAAACAACAATAAAAACTACAACCTACCTAGATCTAAGACCCTAACCCAGAACGCAGCAAAATGCATAATGAACACAAAATGTGAAGAAAACAACATGGCTTCCCTTTACCTTGGTAAACACAGACATTATTCCATCACATATGGCCTTATCATGTGCAATTACCCCGGTATACCGTGAACTTACAGCGGTATAGCACTGTACAATATATAACTCAGTATTTTAAATATTATAACTTTAAAACTTCTAACACCATTTACACCAAATAATATATAATATTACCAAATAAAATATTTTCCTGCTACATTACATATACATCCGAACACACATTCACAATATGTCTGTTTCAATTACCGCATTCTACTGTATGCCAATGCACTCTGTACCATTCAACTCTATGCCACTCCACTGTACACAGTTACACTGTATGCCACTCCACTGTCCGTCACTTCCCTATAATTCACACCACTCTACGGCACTCCACTCTATGCTACTCCACTATATACCACTGAACTGTACACTATTATACTCCATGCCACTCCATTTTATGACACTCCAGTGTATGCCAATACACTGCAGACACTTCCGCACAACTCCACTGTATGGTATTCCACTGTACTTAGCTTCAATCTGACACTACACTCTACACTATTCCACTCTATGCCATTTTACTGTATACCACTTCAGTGTAACCACTGCACTGTATGCTATTCCTCTGTATGCCGTTCCACTTTATGCCACTCCACTGATGCCCCTCCACTCTATGACAATCCACTGTACACTATTACATGGTACATCGCTCCAGTCTACACCACTACACACTATGCTACTCCACACCAATCCACTGTACCATAGTACACTCTGCTCTATTCCACTATACAACACTCCATGCTACTCATCTCTCTCCTAATCCACTATATGCCACTCCACTCTTCGTCACTTCACTGCACGCCAGTACCAACGTTATTCCACTCTACACAACTTTCTGTATGCTACCCCACTGTATGCACCTCCACTCTATGCCACTATACCGTTGTACACCACTCTACTCTGCAACACTCCACTTTACTCCACTTCACAGTACACTGTTACCCTGTATGCCCTTATACTCCACCCCAGTACACTGTACCCCGCTCCACTCTACAACACTCCTCTGTATGGTAACCACTCTACAACTCTCCATTCTACCCCATTAGACTGTAAATCAGTCCCCTCTATGGCACTCTAGTCTATGCTATTCCACTGTATGCCACTACACTGTACCTCACGCAAATCCATGCCACTCTACTTAGCGCTATTTCACTGCATGGCACCCCACTCTGTGCTATCACACGCTACACCTCTCTACTCTATGCCACTCCAATCTACCCCACTCCAGTGTACGCTCCACTGTATGCCACTCGGGTATACACCACTCCAATCTATGCTGTTCTAGTGTACCTCATGCCACTCTACACAAGTCCACTGTACAAAACTCCACTGTACTTCACTCTAAGCCCCTCCACACCTCTCTACTCTACACTCTAGCACACTCCAGTGTGTGCTATTGCACCACGCTTTACACCACTCCACTGTATAGTACTCCTCTGTAGGTTGCACAACTTTACAACACTTTATTCTGCAGCACTCCACTGTATGCTACTACACTATACGTCATTACACTCTGCACTATCACCTTGACATAATTCCACTGTACAACACTCAACTCTACGCTAGTCCACTTTATGCCACTCCATGCTGTGCCACACTAATATACGCTATTCCACTCCACTCTATGCCCCTCAACTCTACCTCACTCGTCTCCCCACTCCACTGTACCCCACTCCACTCTAAGCCACTCTACCCTATGCCACTCCACAAAACCCCACTGCAAAGTACGTGATTCCACTCTGCCACTCCAGTCTATGCCACCGCTCTGTACGCCACTCCACTATATGACAATCCACAGTACGCTTTTGCACTGTACATCACTCCATTCTATGCCACTTCACTGTATGCCTTTCCACTCTACGCCAATCCACTCTACCCTATTCCAATGTACGACACTCCATTCTATGCCACTCTATGATATGCTGTTTCACTATATACCACTCAACTCTGTCAATCCACTCTACGCCACTAAACTCTACTCTATTCCACTGTACGCAACTCCTCTCTAGAGCACTCCACAGTTCGGTATTCTACTGTACCCCACTACAGCCTTCCACACTACACTATACCTTGCCCCCTCTACAGCACTACATTCTATGCTATTCCACTTTATGCCACTACACTGTCTCTCCCACCACTCTACTGTATGTTACTCTAATGTATGTCACTCCACTGTACACTATTCCACTCTCTGCCACTACACTCTGGTCCTGATTTAGATCTTGGTGGTCTTACCTCCAAGTCACTTCGGTGGCAGGCCTGAAAAGACCGCCACGTCGGCAGTCTCCAGCTCGATGTATTTAGATGCATTGCGACTAAGCCAAAGACCACCATGACGGAGTGTACTCTGTTGCGCCAGCTGCCTACCACAGCCAATGCAGTGAACTCCAATGCGGACGATTAGTACTCCATCACAGTCCTGACAACAGCATCCTGCCAAACCTATTAAGATCACACAGTTGTGCAGGCGGTGTTTCAGAGGTGGGCCTATGACGGTGGGAATCCGTTGTGGGACCCGTTCAGTATAGCACCATGGCTGTGGCCATTGGTTGGATGCTAGTAGCCCACACCTGTTGCGAAGTGGACAATTGTGAACACCTGCAAAACAGACTATAAAACATTCTCCAGTTCAGACCAGGATCCTTTACCATTGCACTACATAAAACCAGTCAGCCGGCCAAATCCACAACAGGTGACAGGTTTTTTAATTCTGTTTACCTCTCCCCCTGTGTCTTTTTTGTTAAATAATTTTTTTTTACATTACCCTTCATTTTTTAGCACTGGTTTTATTTAGATATATTTCACAATGGCAGGGAGAAGAAATCCCTGTTTCACAAAGGGAGAATTGACTGTCATGGTGGATGAGATCATTAGAGTACAGCCACAGTTCTTTGGAGCACAAGTCCAAAATACTGCCATTTCACAGAAAAGGCAAATGTGGACCAGAATAGTTGTCAGGGTAAATGCAGTAGCCAACAACCTGTGCACACAGGAGGAGATCAGGAAGAGGTGGAACGACCTGCGGGGGAAGGTTTGTTTGCTGGCCTCCAAGCATCACTTGGAGTCCCAGAGGACTGGTGGTGGTTCTCCTCTCCCCTTTACAACTCTTTCCCTGAGAGGAGAAGGTCTTGCAAATCCTCAATTCTGAAGGCTTGACTGAAATCCCTGGTGGAGTGCAGATTGGTAAGTCAGACCTATGTATGTCTCCCTATTCATCAATGGAGTCCTGCCCTTAAGGTAGACTTTTAAAATGCTGCAAAACTTTAGCAACACATATATAGCTAATTTTGACTAAATAAAATCTGTTGTGTCATACAAATTACCAGTAGCATGGGTGTAGCTCTCCTTCTAACATAATGCAATAAAGATAGTCAGATTGTGTGCAGTTCCCCATGGATCATCCTTTGCATGGATTCTGCCCATCACCGTCTATTAATGTATGTTGTTGTGCTTCCAAATACAAGTCCAAAACTACATCCGTTTTCACAGGAGAGTATGGTGTTCCTAAGTTGCATTTTCTCCTAATCACATTATATCCATATCTGTGTACAAGTTGCAAACGTATTTTCATCTCTAAGATAGTGTTCAAAAGTGAATGTGTAACTTATTTTTCAAATAAGTATTGTCCATGGTGTCAACAGAAGACTACAACTACCATGATGCTCTGTTATTGGATCTGAAAAACAGTAGTGTAATGTAATGTTGTTATACTATTCTTTACTTCCATATACATACACATTTAAAAAACTAGTGCATTTGTCAGTCACCATGTCATGTTATGGGTTAAAATATCACTTCTTGTGTGTCTAATCCATGTTGACACCTGCTCATAGTTACATTGAATTGATGAAAATGCTTACATTATTAATTGTCTGTTGAATCCCAGATATCCAAATATTTGCTGTGGCATGCTGAACAGAATTAGTAGCAAAAAGAAGATTATGGACGGAATGCTGGACAATGCAAACATTCACCGTCAGTCACAAAGATCTGGGTTTAATTCATCATTTTTTTGTCCACCACACCATCCCAGTTTGGACCCAGCCATATGCAAATCAGTCTTGACCCTGTTCCCCATGGGAATAGTTCAGCCCAAACTGCCAAGCCAGGTCCTCTGGGGACGGGAAACAAGCATCCTGGGACTTATTTCAGGTTAATACCTTTCTTTAGCCAGGCTAGCTTGAATCCATTGGCGCAGTAAGCACAGGACCCCACGTCTGGGCATACCCTTCCCACTTAGGGCAACAAAAGCAAAAAGAACAGATGATGGACGGAATGCTGAACAATGCAAACATTCACCCCCAATCACAGAGATCTGGGTTTAATCCATCTTTTTTTTTGCCCACCACGCCACCCCAGTTTGGACCCAGCCATATGCAAATCAGTCTTGACCCTGTTCCCCATGGGAACAGTCCAGCCTGAACTGCCAAGCCAGGTCCTCCCTGGACCAGAAACAAGCATCCTGGGACCGGTAGGGCACAAGTTGTAATGACTATGGTGCTTACAATTTGTAAAGGTAAACTTACTTTCAGGTGAAGAAGTGGGCAATCACATATTGATGTAAGTCAGCTCCTTCTTCTTCACCACTGTCATCTTCATGGGACATTATAATATCCTCACCCAGGGGCTCATCACGGTCACCCTCCTCTGCAATTACAGTGCCTTTTCTCCCCAGGGAGATGTTATGGAGAATGCAGCAGGCAACCATGATTTGGCACACTTTATTAAGTGAGTAGAGGAAGGCTCCACCGTTCTTGTTTAGGCACCCAAACATAGCTTTCAGGAGCAGAAAGCCTGCTCCACTGGCCTCCATGGTCTTCTATGGGCCTCATTGAAGTGGACTTCCCCCGGCATTTTTGGATTCCTCAGTGGTGCCAATAACCACGGTCAGTTAGGATTTGCTGTGTCTCCTATACGGAAGCAACACATCAACAGATTACTCACATACCAAACCATTGTCCCTTCCAAAACTAGGATTTTGGCAAAAGATCAACACGTCATGTTGTAATTACCAACAAACCAGACCCTCTCTGGTCCAAGTTGTGACATCTGCATGGGTATGTTGCTGTTACTTAGTATGAATGAATCATGTCTTGACCCAGCGAAGAGGGGACACTTACTTGAGATGTATAAGTCTGGTAAGCAGACAAATTGAACATTGATGGAATGGAAGTTCTTCCAATTGCGGTAGACCTGTTCTCTGCTATGTGGTGGCACCAAAGCAATATGCCATCTGTTGCTCCAACCACATGTGTTATTCCACCCAAAGCATGAAATTCCGCCTTCACAATGGCCAAATCCCGTGGACGTGGGAATTGGATGTAGCTGATGATGTTTTTCATCAGGGAAGCAAGGACTTCATGTACTACTCTACTTGATGTTGGCTGGAACATGCCCCCAGATACTGCCACAGTGTATTGAAAGGCGCCAATAGCTACAAAATGCAGTACTGCCATGAGTTTTACTATTGGTGATATGGCTGCTGGTTTCCTATTGTTAGGCAGGAGATCAGATTCCAACTGCTGACACAAATCCAGGATAGTTTGCCTATTTAGACTGTATTTCTTGATGATGTCGCTTTCCTCCATGACGGCATGTTCTGGAAAGGACTGGAACACCTGGAGCTGTTGCCTCCTTCCCATGGCTGAATTCAGACGTCTGTGTGCATGGAATAGAAATGACAAGGTGAAATGATCACTCCATACTTTTAATGTCAATACACATCTGACTTTTGGGTAACAGTAGAAATGTCATTGGGTAATACATGTACAAACATTGACATCAAATATTTGGTCCACAAAGATCTTTCAAAAACTTATTTAGGATTTTTTTGGTTATCATGTGCAAATTTTGCACTTCCCCTGCTGCACTATCGCTGTCAAACACAGTCAGGTTCACATTTTTTAATATCATAGCTAGCCAAGAAAAGTGTCGTTCGTATCTGATATTAGAAATGCATTCGCCTCCATTTTGAGTGCTGGTGACGCAAAAAATATTTGCGAAATGTGCAGTTTCACACCCTAAAATGGAGGCTGCCTGACCTTGCCATCAGGACTTCGGCTACCAGACAGCTGTCAGTGGAAATCGACCACGTAGTAGGTGGTAACCTCCACAACAGGCCATGCCGTAGGCTAACGTGTGTGACAGCTACACATGACAGCCAGTGGCTATGTCTGTCACCATCACGGATCGCATCGGCCATGTACTTGAGTGCCGCATTGTGAAAAAACACTCAGTTGCCTCCTAACACTACATCCATCAAGACCTCCTCATTGTTTGCTGCTGTTACTGACCTCTGAGAGCCAGGATGTCGGGCAAAGCTGGTGACAGGGCCCCTGCCATCTTGCCAGAGAGGTTCTGTCTCTGTAGAGCCAAATCTATGGGACCCCATAGGAACAGGTACATGTCTGATTGGGGAACGTCTGACTGAGTAACCTCTTCATTTATGATTCACAAGGTATTTGGTTACTTTTTATAATGTGGGTGGTATTGTGCTTGGAGTTGACAGAATGATGTAGCTGGGACAGATTTGTCTGACGCTGTACTGTCACATGGGATTCCAGCACACATTGTGTATCACTTTGCTCTGTATGGTTTAAGCCTGTCATGGAGCCACATATAGGTAGGCTTATTTTAGGTGTAGAAAGTTCAGATGACACTGGCTCATTATCATCCATCCCAATCTGTCCCATCAGAAATCACATTTGTTCAAACAAACCACAAATCCCTGCTCTCATTGACACATAGCAGCCCTCATATCTTGCCCTCAGTCACTGTAGGTGATGCAGCCCATGGGTTCTGACTCTTGTGAGATTAGACAGGAAGCCAATGTAGCTGTGAGTATGATTATCTGCAAGGATTGTACAGGTAGTCTGGCCTTCAGTAGCTCCGAATGATTGTGAGTGATCAGGGGTTTCTTTCACAACAGCAATGGATGCATAGTTCTGACCAAGATGATGTTATAGGCCTCATGAGGTAATATGAAAAGCTAGCAAGTATTGACGGTGCACATGAGATCACTACAAATCAGTATTTCCACTCTACCAATGACAGTTTTATGACAAAAAATCTAGTAACTGTTTTATAAATGTATCTGAGACTTTATAAAAAGTAATGCCACAGCAGTACTGCCAAACAGTTACACTGAATTTTTGTTATTGTTTTTTTATGTCATCTATACAGGTTAATGCCCATCAGAAGGAAATCTGGAAGGCCATCAACAAGATGGTGTGGACCCTTGGGGTCCACAAGCGGCATAGCCTGCACTGTCAGAAGAGGTGGGAGGACCTGTGTCAGGCTACAAGAAAATCAGCAGAGAGCCAAGTCGGGCAGTCCTCCCAGCGATCTCGGCGGGTGAGTGGCACCCTAACCCCCCTTGCAGTGGTTTACCTGGAGCTTGATGGCCAGTTGAGAGCCCAACAGAAGCAGCAAGGGGGTAAGTTATTGTCTGTAGATGTTATTGTGGTTTAACCACCTTACTTTCCAGCTACATTGCATGCCATCAACTTTGGAGAATACACACATATTAAGCCCATGATGATTTCTGGACATGTAAGTTGATCAGACTGTGTCTGATGCTGTGTGTGGTATATTGCTTTGTGCTGTAGCATGCCACTAGATTCCTCCTCACAAGGCAATTACTGTTGTGGGTAGACACATGGCTGCATGCAAACAAAGGGATTGTCAGCATTTTCACAATGACATGAGGGACAGTTACACAAAACATGCCCCAGGTCATAATTGGGTTAGGCGTAAAGGTATGTCACAAATGTATGTAGTGAATGAAGGCTTCATTACTGGTGACTGTGGCAAACTGCACAATTATGAAGCAGCTAATATATCAGACGACATTGCTAAGTTGGTGATATGACAATGTGAGAATGTGCATCTGCACTGAAAGTATTGATATTCTTTGTCCAGTGGCATCATTCTTTATCTGCCTCATAGCAAACCTATGATACTTTATGTGGGCAGTAGCTGGTGGACCTGAGTCCTTAGTCCACATATGTGCATGTAAGCCAGTCTGTGATTGCCAGTGTGAATTTCTATACCAAACACAGTTTTGCGGCAAAAAGTATAGCGCCGGCTTGCGTCATTCCAAAGCCCCAGCTGGGCGCCAAATTTATGGAATTCCCACAAGCCGGTGCTCAGGGTGGGCTAGCGCCAGAAAAAAGTACTTTAGCTTGGTGGGGGTGGCGGTATGGGGGAAGGAGGTTTTGCCTAAAAAAATGACACTGGCTGGTTAGAGGCAAACGAAAAAATTTCTCTAACCAGCCTAGCGTAATTTCTTGTTGCAAAACCATCCATACCACATGACTCCTGTCTTAGAAAAGACAGGAGTCATGCCCACCAACCCAATGCCCAGCACAGGAAACCAGGGTCCGATGGGCATGGCCATTGCACCCAGTGCCATGCAGGGGGGCCCATGTGAGGTCCCCCAATGGCATTTAATTTGTTTTGAAAATACTTACCCTACTTATGTGGGATGGGGTCCCCATCCTCTGGTGTCCTTCTCGTGTGGGTGGGGAGTGCTTGGGGTGGGCACCTGTGGGTCCATTCCATGGTGTTTCATCATGAAAATGGGTCCACAGGTCCCCTAACGCCTGGTCTGACCCAGACGTTAAATAATGGTGCAAAGTTTGTTGAGCCCCTCCTCCCGCCCATGCGTCATAAATATGGGGCTATGGGGTTAGCACCATTTTTTATATGGGAACACCTACCTTGCATCTCATTGACGCAAGGTAGGTGCAAGCATCCAAAATATGGTGCTAACTCCAATATTTTGACGCTAGAGGTGTCTAGCATCAAAATATAAATATGGAGTTAAGTTTGCACCGAATTTGCGTAAAAGATGCGATTTCGACGCAAACATAGTATAAATATGCCCCTATATTGTAAGCAACAAACGGGAATGGGTCCACATTGGTGAGAGAGCTGTGCATCCCACAGACAACATTTTGATGTCCTTAGTCCTGCCCAGAGGAGAAAATGTTGATGGAGAGCAATGTGATACTGAAATGAACATTTGCATGTGGAAGGTAACATCACATAGATGTAGTGGTGTCCCATTTTGGGTAGACAATTTCCATCCAGAAATCTTACTCTCTGGGAGAAGGCAACCAAATTTATCTCTGTACTGCAGTGGTTCAGAGATGTAGCCAGCCCTATGTGTTTACTCATACTGTTGGAATCCTTGGTTATGGAGTGAATTACAAGTGTATACGTGACAAAGGCAAACATGATAAGGGAGCAGAGATGGGGCGACAACTGAACTTGTTGCAAATGTTGTGCGATGCTCATTGATGTCCATTTGTAGTCTCACAGATACACTATACCTGTTTTTATCTTTTGTTTCAGCATCAACCGGGCAAGGCGAAGGTGACAGCGGCCACAACAGCGGAGATGAAGCTGGCCACTGGGGATCGGTTTTGGACACCACTGACACTGAGGGACCCAGTGGCATGGAGGGTGAGGGGACTGGCCATGAGGCCACAAGGGATTTGACATCTTCCTCAGAGGCATCCAATGAAGACCAGTCTCTAGTGGGAGTGGACCCTGGAAAGACTGTGACCCCTGTGTCTTTGTCTTCCCCTGCATTGCAATCTCCACCCTCTCTTTTGCTCCCCCCACTTGGCCGTAGCCACCCTCCTAAAAGGGGTGGCATCACCTTTGCTGCAGGCACACCTGCCACTTCCCCCGGTGTCCCAAGCTGCATTCACTGAGGAGGCTGTTGATATTTTAAGAATGATTGCTGTAGGCTAGACCGCACTATTGAATGCCATTCAGATGCTGCTTACCTGGATGGCATTCACAGTGCCCTGTCTAGCCTACAGCGGTCATTCCAGGGTCTGACCTCCTTATTGGCCTCAGCCACCAAACCCCAACCTCATGCCCAGACTTCCACACCTTCCCAAACCCAAATCCTTCAACCCAGCCCTGTCCAAAGCACACACAAACATATACACACACACCCACAAGCAGCACATCCCAACACAAAGACATAAAAAAACATAAGCACAGACTCACACATGCAGACACAACACACTACCACCACAGTGACACACCCAGTCAGTACACCCACCACTACACAAGCACACCCACCACACTCACATACACAACACTCACCACTACAGCAACACCCATACACACCAATATTGAGGAGGACATGTCGGGCTGCGTCACGGCCGTAGCTCATTAGACGCGCTGTAGTGTGGTTAGTTTTACGTATTCATTGCGCTTTAGCTTCAGGCTTTAGGCCTTTGTGCATTTTGCCCTGAATATATTTTATTCATTTGCTGACAGCTTAGAGCCTCTGTGCACTCTGCTCTACATGCTTTTTATTAGGCTTCGTACTGTTATTTTTCAAATAGCCAGTTCTACGGTGTTGTTTTTTATTCATATCACACTGTTTTGCATACTTCAGCACTGGAGTTCTCCATAACATATTTACTCTGTGCTTCAGTCAAGGATACAGTCTGGTACATTGCCGATAGACGTGGTAAGAGTTTAGACTTGGCATTCCTGCGTAGGGACATTTTGTGATCACGGTGACATGCTAGTTATAAAATCACTTCCTTGTCCCAATACACGCAAGAGGGAGATTCCGACCAGGGAACCATAACTTGACGCTGACTGCCTCGTTGCAGATGCTGAACCAAGATCACAGGTCTTTGCTCAGGTATGAAGGCTGATATCTCCACAGTGATTCTAATAGGCAAGCTAGAAGCTTAACATGCTGTGCTCTAGATAGAACAAGCAGAGGGAGAGTAGAAACTGTTTGACAATATGATAGCTTTGTTTTTATGTTTTACTCTCCTGGTAACTATTACAATCCTACTGTGTTGTATCGTTCTGGTTATTGCGGCTCACGCCTTAATATCTAAAATACAGTCGTTTTATTAAAACATTATATAAAACTTATACTGTCTTTGTCATTTGTATATGAGATCATATTGGAAATAAGAGAGTTGGTTTGGATCTGAGTAACCACGACTTCCCTGAGAAGTTCCAAAGATGTCATGCGCTCGGCTGCCAAATCATTCCTTCCACATGGGAGAAATGAGGCACTGCTAGTTAGCCGGAGCAAAAACCGGATTTAGGGTGACAGAGTTCTTTACACGTGGGTCAGACTCAGTCTCCCACACCGTTATCGATCCTGCTACCTAGAAATCCAGTAGTCTCATTTAGAATAATGAGAGCCCACGCGACATGGCGCCGCCAACGTTTGGTCTGGCTCTAATGATTAGGTCCGACTGACTCTCTTGGTCTCATATATGTTTTGACTCCTCGGCTCCGTACACGGAGACGTCCGTGGGGCTGAGGGTTTCTGCCACCACGGCATAGGTACTTCCTATTGCTTAGTGGTTGGCTGTTCAAGCTTGAACTTTGAAAGGAAAAAACTCCGATATTGGTGTGCCTTCTCTGACCTGCAGCCGTTTTTTATAAAATGGCGAATCCTAATGTAGTGAACATAGCAATTAATATGCGACATCCGCTCACGGGACATCTATTGACACATGGACTGACAGTCCAGGGGGGTCCGGTCACTTTTGTGGTGGACGCCCATGCAGCCTATAGAACGGAACTTTTTTATTCTTGGGTCGCTTTTCCAGCAGTGGATGGGGGAACAAATACTTTTCACGAATACACAGTTGCGAATGTCCCTGGACAATACAGGGCTTACGCTTATTTAGAAATACCTCTATCTTATCAAGAACACCATAATTGGCTTGATGGCGCCCTCCCACACACAATAGCACAAGTTAGGTTAGGTCCACTGAGTAATGATGGTCCTACCTGGCCTTTATTGGCTACATATACACCACATCCTGCGGTTGCTCAATTGGCAGTGGTTGAAGTTCGTCGTTTATATACAGAATTAACGGCTACATATAGACGATTAGTTCAGTTTGTGATGCAGACATTAAACACGAATGCAGCGCGTGCTGCTCCAGCGCACCCACAGGCTGTGGTTCCGGGTCTTAATCCGGCCACTGTACATTCAGTTATGTGTAAAGTACCGGCTAAACGAGAGGAGACTCCGTTTTGGCTGTCGCAAAAAATTAATACACTGGAAGCAGTATTTCCCCGTACGGGACCTCAGGATAAACATAGAATTTTGACGATGTGTTTGCCGTACGGGATAGTCCCTCCGGTGGACCTTTGTAATACCTGGGGCACGGTGTTTGCCGCGCTCTACACTACGGCACACGGTACACCGACATTAGCTAATTACCGGACGTACTTAAACAGATTCAGGATGAATATGGGGCTGCCCCTGCATTGGATTTGGGCATGCAGTTGCTGGGCAATTTTGCCACAGTTTCTTCTATTATTTTGAGTAATCTCAAAGGAGAGGCAGTAGCACTAGCAGTGCGTATGCGTCTTCGGGATGTTCCGCTGCTTAATCAGGAGCGGGAGCTTCAGAGAATAATAGCGGAAACATATTCTAGTATTGGTCGTGATAGCCTAGGGGCTAGACCACAAAAACCCCAGTTACAGGGTAAAAATAATAAAGATAATGCTAAACAGCAACAACCTGAGGGTTCGAAAAAGCGCTGGGAAAAGAAACAGCAAACACCTAAGAAGGATGGTGGGCAGTCTCCGCAACCGGAGACCCCACAGAATAAATACAATCTCAGGAATAGGGATACTTTGAAGACGCCTGATAGATATCAATATACTGATACACGCCAATCTCGTTCCTTTCAGGACTCCTCGGAAAAGAGAAATGAGAGAGGTGGGCGGTCAGAGCGGAGGACGGAGTACGTGAAACTGAGACAGGATTCACAACGCTCAGCGGAGGTTTCTATTAAACAAGAAGAGAAACCGCTGCAACAGAAACAGCAATTCAAAAAGAAGAAAGTGGCAGCTGTCTCAGTAAGACATGCCGCTCAAGAAGAGAGTTCTCTTGACGAACAAGACATGGGCGTTAGCACTATTAGACAGCGCGGCAGAGGTCACAATAGTTCGCCGGAGTCTTCTAGAGCATCTGGAGGTGAAAGCAACTGATGACTTCATACAAGTCGAGACGGCGGATATGCGTGTCTCTGATCCTGATAGAGTATATGAAGTGACTCTGCGATTGGAAGGGGACATTGACCGTGTTATAAACGCCATTTTTTGGGACCATGTGGTAAAATCATATGATGTTCTCTTGGCCGAACAAGATTGGCCACCTGACTTTGTTCGCGACTGTCCAGTTGGGGAGGAGGTTATTATACCTTCCTTCTCACCACTTGTTCCGAGAGAACTCGCGGAGTCCTATAGTAAATCATGGGCTCTAGCACAGGCTCCCGCCTTGTATAGAAATAACGTGGGGTGGGACAGACAATCACCTTATCATGTAATACCAATAAAGGGCGAACCTCAGCCACAACCGCAATATCCTATCAAATTTGAAGCTAGGGCATCGGTTAGAAAAATTCTTACACAATTGGAGTATCAGGGTGTAATTGAGCCCTGTGTCTCGCCGATGAATAATCCCTTGTTTCCGGTTGCTAAACCGGACCATTCATATAGGATAGTGGTGGATTACCGACATTTGAATAGTCATACACGCACATATGCAATACAGAATTCACATAGCGCAACGCTTATGAATAATATAGTGCGTAAAAAATACAAAACAACATTGGATATCTCGAATGGATTTTTCTGCCAGAATATAGCGCCCGAGAGTCTGGACTATACCTGTTTCAGTGCGTTTGGCTCTCAGATTTTTTTTTGTTGTTTGCCTCAGGGGTATAAGAATAGCCCAGGACTGTTTTCGGCTCGTGTAACTGAAATGCTGCATGAGTTCGACCCTGAAGCATTATCGTATGTTGATGACATATATCTGACAGATGATGAGATTCTGCAACATCTAAGGCGTGTATCGCGCATTGTTGTGGGGTTTGCTGATATTGGCTATAAGTTTAATTTTAAGAAATCAAAGATTGCCTTCCTCAGTGTCATTTTCCTGTGATATGAGTTGTCGAGTGAGGGCAAGAGCCTAGCGCCACATTTTTTGGAGAAATGTGCTTTATTGCAGCCTCCTAATACGGTTCGAAAGCTCCAGTCATTGTTGGGGTTTCTGAATTTTGGCAGAACTTACATTCCTGATTATGCAACGCGTATAAAACCCCTATACGAGTTGATTCGCCCGAATTTTTCGAGTACATTTTGGACGATTGAACATACACACATACTGTGAGAATTACAGAGTGATCTTTTAGCAGTTAAACACTTACACACTCGGGACAATAAGACACATTTAGTGATCAGGGTAATACCTGGGGCTGTTGGGTTTACTTATGTCACCTTTAATGAAGGGGAGACTGTCCCGATTGCATACAAGTCTCACTTGTATTCTGCTGCAGAGCAACGTTTTGCACAAACTGAGAAAATTCTCACTGCAGTACAGATGGCTGTTATTAAAGAAAGACCGCTGGCCCAGGGTCAACGCATAGTTGTCGTTTCCCCGGTTCCGGCCTTAGAGGCTGTTACAAAAGCGAGTGTTCCTAATTCGAAAGCTTTACACCCGCGATAGATACAATGGGCTACGTCTTTGACAGCCACTGATGTAGATTATGTATTTGACCCTAAACTGCAGACTCAAGAATTTCTTCAATACGAAATAGAATACCCCGTTCCTGCTGGTACATTGCCTATTGACCAATATGATGTGGTCATGTATACTGATGGCTCTGCGCAACCAGCGGTTGGGACTAAACAACAGTATTCTGCTGCATGTGCGGTGGTGAGCGGCACTATGGAGGGGGAAGTGTTCTGCCCCGACATACTTATACTAAAACCTTGGGAGATTGCACGGCACAGCTGGCTGAGCTCAAAGCTCTATTGTTAGCATTGGAGCACGCGGATCCGGCACTTTTAACCTTGCTGGTCTGTGACTCCTACTACTGTGTACAGTCTTTCAACGAATATTTACACTATTGGAAGATGAATGGGTTCAGAGATTCTAAAGGCAACACCATTAAGCATAAAATGTTGTGGGGTAAGGTTGCGGATCTGAAGGAAACGCTTCCTAAAGTCCATGTTGTGCATACACTTGGACACCAGCGCGTTGGAATACACGTTGCTGGTAATACTTTGGCTGATGAAGCCGCGAAATCGGCAGTGGCTGTCGCCACTGTGGCCGCAGTGACTCGTTCGAGTTCCAAACCAGACACAGAAATTTCGGCTGCCATAAAGGCTACGGCTGATGGCACGCCCTTTCCTAAAGGATTTCCTTCAAAATATAGTTACTGCTTGGATTGTGCGCTAAATGCTACTGTTACAATTCCAGGCATTGGTGTACGTGAAATTCCCAATAAAATTGAGAGACCTCGATTGATTTCTGCAGCACATGAGGGGGTGGCTTCTGCATATGCTGTGGTGGCTGCCACAATTTCACTTTTACAGGCTCGTTACTGGTGGCCTGGTCTCTATAAAGAGACGAAGCAATATGTCCTTTGTTGTGACGTTTGTCAACAAATTAAAGCATCGTCGGCTAGACGCCCGCAGCAGACGCCCCTTCTGATTTCAAATAAGCCATTACAGTGTGTGTACTTGGATCATTGTGGTCCGCTGACACCAGATAGTGCATACAAATATATATTGGTTGCTGTAGATTCGTGCTCCAGATTTGTATGGGTATGGCCACAACGCTCGGCTGACGCTCGAACTGTTATTAAAGATTTGCGCATCTTTGTCGATATATTTGCAGTTGCGGCTTTTCATTCGGACCAGGGCCCTGCTTTTGCCTCTAAGGCATTCAGGGACACCATGGCTTCGTTGGGGGTCCAGCTCCAATTCTCGTCTCCATTTCATCCCGAGGGAAATTCTGTTGTGGAGCGTTTAAATCGTGATTTAAAGCAGTCCTTAACGGCCAGAGTTATAGGTACGGGTCGTGGTTGGCTAGCCCACCTATATGGAGTACAGAGAGCACTTAATAACTTGCCTAGAAGGTCACTGGGGGGTCGTACTTCATATGAGTGCCTGTTTGGAACACGAATGTATGTTCCTGATCTAGATGGTCCTGGTGTGGAGGCGGCAGATACGCCCTTTGACATAAATGATCGTGTCTCTGTTTTGCAGGATTTACAACAATTCCGTGAAGATAACTCTTCTGCCAGTGCTGCCTCCTCAGGAATTAAGGATGAGCCAGTAACACCTACTGGTTGGATATCCAGGATTGGGGATCTGGTGCGTGAAAAGGTCGCAGTTAAAAAAGAATTTGGTCCTTCTTATCGAGAACCTGTCCCTGTGTTGGGGGTGAGCGGCACGAGAACTGTGATTTTACCGCCGCTGCGAGGGGCCCATGGAAATCGCTTTGTTTCCATTGATAATGTCAAGTTACAACATGTGGCCGATTCTGCACAGCAGACCAAGAGGGACACCCAGTAGTTCCGGAATCCCTCTCACTACTGGGGAAGAAGTCCCGCTGCAGGTGATCTTCACCGACACTGTTTCCTCTCCGAGCTTGGGGAGGGTGGATGATGATCTTGCGATTGTTCCACCGACGGCGATTAATATGGAATCTTGTGATCAAATTGCTGTACGTTCTACTGACGTTTCTGAACATGTGGTTTATAGCGTGCCACGGCGAGAGCCTCCGTCTGCTTCTTCGTTCACAGTTGCACCTTTTGCTAGAACTGCTTCTGGCTGCTTCAACGACGCTGATAATGATGGGTCCGGTTCCTCGTCTTCGATGTCTTCTGTCCACGGTCCACGACGGCTGCTGGGATGGCTTAAACGAACATATTTTGTTTTTCCTTGGAACTATTTTTGGCTGTTTTTGGCCGTGATGACTATTTTATTATGGTTGGGATTTGTGGTTACTTTTTTTCTGATAATACATGGTCATTTTCTTCCTGATCGATCTGACATTGAGCACGTGGAGACTGTGTTAAAACCACATTTTTCGTCTCATATGGTTTGAAGAGACTTGTCCACAGTGAACATTTCTGCTATACCGGTTCCGGATGGAATTGTGTGGGATAAAGTAATGTTTGATATATATGGTCCCACTGAATTGATTCAAATACCGTATGTCCTCAAATTATCAATGAATGATATTGTTATACCTGGCATTGTTTCTGATGATTGGGATGTGAAGACAGTAGATTCTATGCTAACGGATTTGCAATATTATACTGTCTATGACGATGAAGATGCTTACCAGTTTAGAGATAATCATGGTGACATGTTTTGTTACAACTATTATGGACACCACTTTATTCATAAAGCTAGTAGCCCTAAGCCCATGTTTAATTATGTGCAATGGAAACATTGCTCGACTCCTCCACAAGGGAGTTCAAAAACGTATTATGAAAAATTTGCATATTTTGCTGGGCATGATCCACGTAATGCTAGGTCCTACTATTTTAAGGTTACACCGTATTCTAATAAGCAAATGTTATTGACCGATACTAAATTACTGTATTCCAATTTGTTTGTATCTAAACTATCGGTCGAGGGATATGAATACTGGTTCAAAACTGTTGACTTGAAAAGTGTTTGGGGTACGAAAAATTGGCAAATGCAAGGCAGGGACACGTTATTTAGAGCATGTATTATCCCTGTGCAGATGATTTTCCTCAATGACACAGTACAACAGACTAGCTGTTTGGGCTTAGCGACGATTAGGGAGTTAACTTTGCCTAGTATACCTGTCCCTTCTAAATTAAAAAATTGGCAGTACTACGTGAATGCTACTTTCAGTGACTTTACACATTGGGTCCAGAATGGTACGCTTAACACTTCATCGTTACATCCAGGCGGGTGGTTATTATGGCCTGTAGACACTTATAAGTGTCATCAACGTTTTGTCACCTCTTCAGGGGGGTTCAGGACTAGTAGGGCAGACCCTCGTTATATTTCACCAGAACATGCTGATATTATAACTACATACAGTGTGGGGAAGCTTTGTCAGCAATGGTTGAAGTCATCCACGCTGGATGCAGTTAAGTCACATCTCATGTTACTGTCTAATAATACTGATTTACAAGATTTTTTGTCAGGTCCAAGAGTACCACGGAAGAAAAGATTCTTATACGAGGTTTATAATGAGATTTGGAAGCTTTCACAACAAGAAGCTGCAGCCCGGTTAAGGCAGATTGATCAAAAAAATCTGATGCAGACTTTGTCTGTTGTAGATAATGGCATGCATACCCTTTCTGAACGTGTTTACATGATTGACAGCATTGTTTCCTCTGCCATTGACATTATTAAATCGGACATGTCTTCTTTATATCATGGGCAGAGTCAGACGCGGTCCATCATGCAGCTGGGTTGGACTCTTCAGACCTTGAAGGCGGGTCGCGTTCCATGGCAGCACGTTCGTGCCAGAGAGATCTTTATCTCTTTTAATTTAACTCGTCAACAACAACTGATGGCTAAAAAGGAAGCAACATATGTTATGTTAAATATTGAGAAATTAGAGAAACTGCCTTTCACAGTAGCTGAGATTCCGTCAGCTGAATGGTTGATCCATGGGGTTATTAATTTGCCTATCTCTACTTTGCAATTTACTTCGTGTTTGAAGCACATTCCGGTGGGTAGATATGAACTATTGGGAGACAGTTACATACACGAGGTGTGGGACCTTCCCTTTCAGTACAGATGTGTTAATGGTTTGAAGGAGGTTTTTCTTAGCGGCAGCGAATGCGAAGCTTCTGTCAGCCATTCAATGGTTTGTAAACAGCTGTCCTTGCACGGGGCGTGTAACGCTTCGATTGCTAACTTAGCTTGTTATCTGAAGGGAGTTCCAGTCCCGGTTATTAAAAACACTTTCCAGGTGCTTTCTAACGGCAGTTACATTGTTCTTAACAGCGAACGCTGCTGTGGCATGCGTGCCGGAATAGTTTACATCGTCGTTGTCAACAAGGCCGTTACGTGCTGCGGGAATGTGTTGTTTCCCCCCACTCAATTTAGGGAGGTAGCAGACATCTGGCCTCATATTGCTACTTCCAAGGTTGATTTCGACAAGTTGAGTCGGCTGAAAGCTTTATTGTTTCAAAAGCATGTGGCCCTTACATCTGCTAGCGAGACCTACGCACTTCAGGTGGCAAGGTCGTCGGCGGAGATACATTCCCTTTTGAATACTAACTTTCCGAATCACTTCGGTGAACTTGTGGGACGTATATTTAATGCATCCAGCACCGCTGGTATTGCACATTTTTTCAAAGTCGTTGGTGTTGGTTTTGCTCATACCTTCTCTTCCATATTCGGTTTGATACCTTCGGCTATACATTCTATTTTCGGAAGCATTTTTGGGGGTTTCCCGATTACTTTGGCTTTATTGGCTGGAGTCTTGCTGTTGTTGCTATTTTTTCGCAATGGCTGTCCCGTCACAACGAGATCCTGTACTGCTGCTCCCATCAGCGCAGCTGTGTCGTGAACGCATGATGCAGCATTTTGGAGCGACACTCCTGGGACATTTGGAGTGCGACTGGTCTCTGTCATTCAGACCGGTTTTGGATTGTGTGCAACCCGTGTTTCGATGCCTTTGGTGCTCGTTTGAACATGCACTGGCTCTCTGTCTCTCATTGCAGCGCCCTCCAATGGTCGATACTGATCTGTTGATGTTCCCGATTAGGGCTCATTCCCAGACTTGTGCACTACGGATGCGCTTGCTTCGTGAGGCAGTTTATGAGATTCCCTTCCTGGAGGAAGATGGTATTGTCTCTTTCATAGGCCCTGCACGGGGTGCCGCCCTGAATGGTTTTGGGGCTTTGGATCACACCTGCTCCATGGTACTTTGTGGCGTGGATCTTCCGATATTGACATATATCGAAGTGGAGGAACTCCTGCGTTCTATTGCTTCTGTCTGACGATTGGATTTTTACGAAATTGACACTATATTGAATTTGGTTTTATGCTCACATGTTACCTAAATTTATGACTTTGTTGTCTTCTCACCTTGTCGAAATACTTGTTTTAGATATTGTTTATATTTAGGGCATCCTTTTATATTATTGGAACCACTTGCTACCGACAAGGGGAGGGAGTAGTGTGGTTAGTTTTACGTATTAATTGCGCTTTAGCTTCAGGCTTTAGGCCTTTGTGCATTTTGCCCTGAATATATTTTATTCATTTGCTGACAGCTTAGAGCCTCTGTGCACTCTGCTCTACATGCTTTTTATTAGGCTTCGTACTGTTATTTTTCAAATAGCCAGTTCTACGGTGTTGTTTTTTATTCATATCACACTGTTTTGCATACTTCAGCACTGGAGTTCTCCATAACATATTTACTCTGTGCTTCAGTCAAGGATACAGTCTGGTACATTGCCGATAGACGTGGTAAGAGTTTAGACTTGGCATTCCTGCGTAGGGACATTTTGTGATCACGGTGACATGCTAGTTATAAAATCACTTCCTTGTCCCAATACACGCAAGAGGGAGATTCCGATCAGGGAACCATAACTTGACGCTGACTGCCTCGTTGCAGATGCTGAACCAAGATCACAGGTCTTTGCTCAGGTATGAAGGCTGATATCTCCACAGTGATTCTAATAGGCAAGCTAGAAGCTTAAAATGCTGGTCTCTAGATAGAACAAGCAGAGGGAGAGTAGAAACTGTTTGACAATATGATAGCTTTGTTTTTATGTTTTACTCTCCTGGTAACTATTACAATCCTACTGTGTTGTATCGTTCTGGTTATTGCGGCTCACGCCTTAATATCTAAAATACAGTCGTTTTATTAAAACATTATATAAAACTTATACTGTCTTTGTCATTTGTATATGAGATCATATTGGAAATAAGAGAGTTGGTTTGGATCTGAGTAACCACGACTTCCCTGAGAAGTTCCAAAGATGTCATGCGCTCGGCTGCCAAATCATTCCTTCCACATGGGAGAAATGAGGCACTGCTAGTTAGCCGGAGCAAAAACCGGATTTAGGGTGACAGAGTTCTTTACACGTGGGTCAGACTCAGTCTCCCACACCGTTATCGATCCTGCTACCTAGAAATCCAGTAGTCTCATTTAGAATAATGAGAGCCCACGCGACTTCCGCCGTTTCCTGGGGGCGAGGCATACACACACAGCGATCGGCTGGATGTGTCGGCCGGCCGCGCTAATTTAGGAAAACCAGGCTGCTTCGGGGGCCAGGCGAGGCATCCGGCGGGAGACTCCGGCACTGGGGACGTGCCGCGCTGGAGCTCCGCCGGGTGCGAAAGGCTCGGCGAGGATTCCCCTTTGGGGGAATCCGGGCAGTGTCAGCACCAGTAAGGTTCCCGGGAAGGTGTCCCGGGAGCCTGGAAGCGTGGTAATGCGCGTATTTTCGGTGAATTCCGAAGCAGCGAATAAGCCGGTGGGCATTGCTGGGGCCGCAACCAGCTCATGCAAAGAAGATAAGAGCCCTCCCCTCCCCCAGTCCTCCGTTAACTTCTTGCAGGTAGGGGGGCTGGGGTTAAGGGTGGAAAAAAGGGATAGGGCGGTCGGTGGAAGCCAGGGGATGTTTAAGGGCAAAACTTTGGACCAAGTGAATTATTTATTTTATAAAAAGAAAGAAGGAAGTGAGGGGAGACCAAAAATAAAGCACATACTCACACCTTCACTAAGAGCCTACTTTAGGGCTAGGCCAGAGGATATTGTGCTGGTGGCGGGGCAAGGAAAAAATGGATAAGTATATGCTTAAGGACACTGGAAACGGTGCAGACTCTGGCGAGGGGGTTGAGGGTAACTCTCCTCCCCCAACTAATAATTCGGACCACTGAGAGAACATACAAGTCGGTCTTGATGTTTCTCTGACGAGTCAAGGTGACAACCTGTCTACTTTGCGACAAGAGGAAGAAGTTCTGGTAGAATCGGTTGCCAGCCCTCCTTTGCCCAGGCTCTGGCCCCCGACCCAAAGTACAGTATTTCCATGGAGGAGGTGATCCTCTCCATTTGGGAGGATATAAAAAAAAGGCTTTGCAAGTTCGGAGAGCAACCAAGGGGAAATAAGAGAGGCCTGTGAGGCATTGGAAAAAAAAAATGATAACTTGATGGAGAGGATCCAGACATTGGAGGAGATGGTAGGGGGGATGAAGGAGGAGCTGAAACATCACAAGGATGAGATCCGAGACTTGAAAGAAAAAGAGCAAGGATTACAAGTTAGGATTGAGCAATTGGAGAATTATTCGCTTAGGAACAATATAAAGTTGTTAAAGGTTCCGGATTGAGCAGAAGGGGCAAATTTGAAGTCATATGTGGTTTCCCTAATTAAATCCGTATGTGAGTTGGAAGAGACTAAAGAAGAGATTGAAAAAGATATTCAGAGGGTCCATCGCGACCCTTTTACGAGGCGGCCGAACAGCACAAGACCGAGAAAAATCTTGGTTAATTTCTTAACCTATCATCTAAAGGAAAAAATATTGAGCAGCGCATTAAAACAGAAATCATTAAGGGTGGAAAATGTGACATTTGAGATTAGATCTGACCTATCCAAAATTACAATGGATAGACAGTGGGAATTGGGAAAAAGGTTGGATGAATTTGAAAAGCTTGGAGTCACGGCACAGCTGAAATTTCCGGCATTTCTGCGAATAATGTACAATAACAAAATGTATAATATAAGGGAGATGAATTGTTAGATGTTATAAAGAACGAACAGGCCGATCATGTATAATAATTCTTGTAATCTTATGTAGTGTGGTTAGTTTTACGTATTCTTTGCGCTTTAGCTTCAGGCTTTAGGCCTTTGTGCATTTTGCCCTGAATATGTTTTATTCATTTGCTGACAGCTTAGAGCCTCTGTGCACTCTGCTCTACATGCTTTTTATTAGGCTTCGTACTGTTATTTTTCAAATAGCCAGTTCTACGGTGTTGTTTTTTATTCATATCACACTGTTTTGCCTACTTCAGCACTGGAGTTCTCCATAACATATTTACTCTGTGCTTCAGTCAAGGATACAGTCTGGTACATTGCCGATAGACGTGGTAAGAGTTTAGACTTGGCATTCCTGCGTATGGACATTTTGTGATCACGATGACATGTTAGTTATAAAATCACTTCCTTGTCCCAATACACGCAAGAGGGAGATTCCGACCAGGGAACCGCAACTTGACGCTGACTGCCTCGTTGCAGATGCTGAACCAAGATCACAGGTCTTTGCTCAGGTATGAGGGCTGATATCCCCATAGTAATTCTAATAGGCAAGCTAGAAGCTTAACATGCTGTGCTCTAGATAGAACAAGCAGAGGGAGAGTAGAAACTGTTTGACAATATGATAGCTTTGTTTTTATGTTTTACTCTCCTGGTAACTATCACAATCCTACTGTGTTGTATCGTTCTGGTTATTGCGGCTCACGCCTTAATATCTAAAATACAGTCGTTTTATTAAAACATTATATAAAACTTATACTGTCTTTGTCATTTGTATATGAGATCATATTGGAAATAAGAGAGTTGGTTTGGATCTGAGTAACCACGACTTCCCTGAGAAGTTCCAAAGATGTCATGCGCTCGGCTGCCAAATCATTCCTTCCACATGGGAGAAATGAGGCACTGCTAGTTAGCCGGAGCAAAAACCGGATTTAGGGTGACAGAGTTCTTTACACGTGGGTCAGACTCAGTCCCCCACACCGTTATCGATCCTGCTACCTAGAAATCCAGTAGTCTCATTTAGAATAATGAGAGCCCACGCGACATGGCGCCAACGTTTGGTCTGGCTCTAATGATTAGGTCCGACTGACTCTCTTGGTCTCATATATATTTTGACTCCTCGGTTCCGTATACGGAGACGTCCGTGGGGCTGAGGGTTTCCGCCGCCACGGCATAGGTGCTTCCTATTGCTTAGTGGTCGGTTGTTCAAGCTTCAACTTTGAAGGGAAAAAACCCCGATATTGGTGTGCCTTCTCTGCCCTGCGGCTGTTTTTTATAAAATGGCGAATCCTAATGTAGTGAACATAGCAATTAATATGCGACATCCGCTCACGGGACATCTATTGACACATGGACTGACAGTCCAGGGGGGTCCGGTCACTTTTGTGGTGGACGCCCATGCAGCCTATAGAACGGAACTTTTTTATTCTTGGGTCGCATTTCCAGCAGTGGATGGGGGAACAAATAGTTTTCACGAATACACAGTTGCGAATGCCCCTGGACAATACAGGGCTTACGCTTATTTAGAAATACCTCTATCTTATCAAGAACACCATAATTGGCTTGATGGCGCCCTCCCACACACAATAGCACAAGTAAGGTTAGGTCCACTGAGTAATGATGGTCCTACCTGGCCTTTATTGGCTACATATACACCACATCCTGCGGTTGCTCAATTGGCAGTGGTTGAAGTTCGTCGTTTATATACAGAATTAACGGCTACATATAGACGATTAGTTCAGTTTGTGATGCAGACATTGAACACGAATGCAGCGCGTGCTGCTCCAGCGCACCCACAGGCGGTGGTTCCGGGTCTTAATCCGGCCACTGTACACTCAGTTATGGGTAAAGCACCGGCTAAACGAGAGGAGACTCCGTTTTGGCTGGCGCAAAAAATTAATACGCTGGAAGCAGTATTTCTCCATACGGGACCTCAGGATAAACATAGAATTTTGACGATGTGTTTGCCGTACGGGATGGTTCCTCCGGTGGACCTTTGTAATACCTGGGGCACGGTGTTTGCCGCGCTCTACACTACGGCACACGGTACACCGACATTAGCTAATTTACCGGACGTACTTAAGCAGATTCAGGAAGAATATGGGGCTGCCCCTGCCTTGGATTTGGGCATGCAGTTGCTGGGCAATTTTGCCACAGTTTCCTCTATTATTTTGAGTAATCTCAAAGGAGAGGCAGTAGCACTAGCAGTGCGTATTCAGCTTCGGGATGTTCCGCTGCTTCAACAGGAGCGGGAGCTTCCGAGAATAATAGCGGAAACATATTCTAGTATTGGTCGTGATAGCCTAGGGGCTAGACCACAAAAACCCCAGTTACAGGGTAAAAATAATAAAGATAATGCTAAACAGCAACAACCTGAGGGTTCGAAAAAGCGCTGGGAAAAGAAACAGCAAACACCTACGAAGGATGATGGGCAGTCTCCGCAACCGGAGACCCCACAGAATAAGTATAATCTCAGGAATAGGGATACTTTGAAGACGCCTGATAGATATCAATATACTGATACACGCCAATCTCGTTCCTTTCAGGACTCCTCGGAAAAGAGAAGTGAGAGAGGTGGGCGGTCAGAGCGGAGGACGGAGTATGTGAAACCGAGACAGGATTCACAACGCTCAGCGGAGGTTTCTATTAAACAAGAAGAGAAACCGCTGCAACAGAAACAGCAATTCAAAAAGAAGAAAGTGTCAGCTGTCTCAGTTAGACATGCCGCTCAAGAAGAGAGTTCTCTTGACGAACAAGACATGGGCGTTAGCTCTGTTAGACAGCGCGGCAGAGGTCACAATAGTTCGCCGGAGTCTTCTAGAGCATCTGGAGGTGAAAGCAACTGATGACTTCATACAAGTCGAGACGGCGGATATGCGAGTCTCTGATCCTGATAGAGTATATATAGTAACTCTGCGATTGGAAGGGGACATTGACCGTGTTATAAACGCCATTTTTTGGGACCATGTGGTAAAATCATATGATGTTCTGTTGGCCGAACAAGATTGGCCACCTGACTTTGTTCGTGACTGTCCAGTTGGGGAGGAGGTTATTACACCTTCCTTCTCACCACTTGTTCCGAGAGAACTCGCGGAGTCCTATAGTAAATCATGGGCTCTAGCACAGGCTCCCGCCTTGTATAGAAATAACGTGGGGTGGGACAGACAATCACCTTATCATGTAATACCGATAAAAGGCGAACCTCAGCCACAACCGCAATATCCTATCAAATTTGAAGCTAGGGCATCGGTTAGGAAAATTCTTGCAGAATTGGAGTATCAGGGTGTTATTGAGCCCTGTGTCTCGCCGATGAATAATCCCTTGTTTCCGGTTGCTAAACCGGACCATTCATATAGGATAGTGGTGGATTACCGACATTTGAATAGTCATACACGCACATATGCAATACAGAATTCACATAGCGCAGCGCTTATGAATAATATAGTGCGTAAAAAATACAAAACAACATTGGATATCTCGAATGGATTTTTCTGCCAGAATATAGCGCCCGAGAGTCGGGACTATACCTGTTTCAGTGCGTTTGGCTCTCAGAAAAAATGTTGTCGTTTGCCTCGGGGTATAAGAATAGCCCAGGACTGTTTTCGGCTCGTGTAACTGAACTGCTGCATGAGTTCGACCCTGAAGCATTATCATATGTTGATGACATATATCTGACAGATGATGAGATTCTGCAACATCTAAGGCGCGTATCGCGCATTGTTGTGGGGTTTGCTGATATTGGCTATAAGTTTAATTTTAAAAACTCAAAGATTGCCTTCCTCAGCGTCATTTTCCTGGGATATGAGTTGTCGAGTGAGGGCAAGAGCATAGCGCCACATTTTTTGGAGAAATGTGCTTTATTGCAGCCTCCTGATACGGTTCGGAAGCTCCAGTCATTGTTGGGGTTTCTGAATTTTGGCAGAACTTACATTCCTGAATATGCAACGCGTATAAAACCATTATACGAGTTGATTCACCCAAATTTTTCGAGTAAACTTTGGACGATTGAACATACACACATACTGCGAGAATTACAGAGTGATCTTTTAGCAGTTAAACACTTACACACTCGGGACAATAAGACACATTTAGTGATCAGGGTAATACCTGGGGCTGTTGGGTTTACTTATGTCACCTTTAATGAAGGGGAGACTGTCCCGATTGCATACAAATCTCACTTGTATTCTGCTGCAGAGCAACGTTTTGCACAAACTGAGAAAATTCTCACTGCAGTACAGATGGCTGTTATTAAAGAAAGACCGCTGGCCCAGGGTCAACGCATTGTTGTCGTTTCCCCGGTTCCGGCATTAGAGGCTGTTACCAAAGCGAGTGTTCCTAATTCGAAGGCTCTACACCCGCGATGGATACAATGGGCTACGTCTTTGACAGCCACTGATGTAGATTATGTATTTGACCCTAAACTGCAGACTCAAGAATTTCTTCAATACGAAATAGAATACCCTGTTCCTGCTGGTACATTGCCTATTGACCAATATGAAGTGGTCATGTATACAGATGGCTCTGCGCAACCGGCGGTTGGGACTAAACAACAGTATTCTGCTGCATGTGCGGTGGTGAGCGGCACTATGGAGGGGGAAGTGTTCTGCCCCCGACATACTTATACTAAAACCTTGGGAGATTGCACGGCACAGCTGGCTGAGCTTAAAGCTCTATTGTTAGCGTTGGAGCATGCGGATCCGGCACTTTTAACCTTGCTGGTCTGTGACTCCTACTACTGTGTGCAGTCTTTCAACGAATATTTACACTATTGGAAGATGAATGGGTTCAGAGATTCTAAAGGCAACACCATTAAGCATAAAATGTTGTGGGGTAAGGTTGCGGATCTGAAGGATACGCTTCCTAAAGTCCATGTTGTGCATACACTTGGACACCAGCGCGTTGGAATACACGTTGCTGGGAATACTTTGGCTGATGAAGCCGCGAAATCGGCAGTGGCTGTCGCCACTGTGGCCGCAGTGACTCGTTCGAGTTCCAAACCAGACACAGAAATATCGGCTGCCATAAAAGCTACTGCTGCTGGCACGCCTTTTCCTAAAGGATTTCCTTCAAAATATAGTTACTGCTTGAATGGTGCGCTAAATGCTACTGTTACAATTCCAGGCATTGGTGTACATGAAATTCCCAATAAAATTGAGAGACCTCGATTGATTTCTGCAGCACATGAGGGGGTTGCTTCTGCACATGCTGGGGTGGCTGCCACAATTTCACTTTTACAGGCTCGTTACTGGTGGCCTGGTCTCTATAAAGAGACGAAACAGTATGTCCTTTGTTGTGACATTTGTCAACAAATTAAGACATCGTCGGCTAGACGCCCGCAGCAGACGCCCCTTCTGATTTCAAACAAACCATTACAGTGTGTGTACTTGGATCATTGTGGTCCGCTGACACCAGATAGTGCATACAAATATATATTGGTTGCTGTAGATTCGTGCTCCAGATTTGTATGGGTATGGCCACAACGCTCGGCTGACGCTCGCACTGTTATTAAAGATTTGCGCATCTTTGTCGATATATTTGCAGTTGCGGCTTTTCATTCGGACCAGGGCCCTGCTTTTGCCTCTAAGGCATTCAGGGACACCATGTCTTCGTTGGGGGTCCAACTCCAATTCTCGTCTCCATTTCATCCCGAGGGAAATTCTGTTCTGGAGCGTTTAAATCGTGATTTAAAGCAGTCCTTAACGGCCAGAGTTATAGGTACGGGTCGTGGTTGGCTAGCCCACCTATATGGAGTACAGAGAGCACTTAATAACTTGCCTAGAAGGTCACTGGGGGGTCGTACTTCATATGAGTGACTGTTTGGAACACGAATGTATGTTCCTGATCTAGATGGTCCTGGTGTGGAGGCGGCAGATACGCCCTTTGACATAAATGATTGTGTCACTGTTTTGCAGGATCTACAACAATTCCGTGAAGATAACTCTTCTGCCAATGCTGCCTCCTCAGGAATTAAGGATGAGCCAGTAACACCTACTGGTTGGATACCCAGGATTGGGGATCTAGTGCGTGAAAAGGTCACAGTTAAAAAAGAATTTGGTCCTTCTTATCGAGAACCTGTCCCTGTGTTAGGGGTAAGCGGCACGAGAACTGTGATTTTACCGCCGCTGCGAGGGGCCAAAGGAAATCGCTTTGTTTCCATTGATAATGTCAAGTTACAACATGTGGCCGATTCTGCACAGCAGACCAAGAGGGACACCCAGTAGTTCCGGAATCCCTCTCACTACTGGGGATGAGGTCCCGCTGCAGGTGATTTTCACCGACACTGTTTCCTCTCCGAGCTTGGGGAGGGTGGATGATGATCTTGCGATCGTTCCACCGACGGCGATTAATATGGAATCTTGTGATCAAATTGCTGTACGTTCTACTGATGTTTCTTAACATGTGGTTTATAGCGTGCCACGGCGGGAGCCTCCGTCTGCTTCTTCGTTCAGAGTTGCACCTTTTGCTAGAACTGCTTCAGGCTGCTTCAACGACACTGATAATGATGGGTCCGGCTCCTCGTCTTCAATGTCTTCTGTCCACGGTCCACGACGGCTGCTGGGATGGCTTAAACGAACATATTTTGTTTTTCCTTGGAACTATTTTTGGCTGTTTTTGGCCGTGATGACTATTTTATTATGGTTGGGATTTGTGGTTACTTTTTTTCTGATAATCCATGGTCATTTTCTTCCTGATCGATCTGACATTGAGCACGTGGAGACTGTGTTGAAACCACATTTTTCGTCTCATATGGTTCGAAGAGACTTGTCCACAGTGAACATTTCTGCTATACCAGTTCCGGATGGAATTGTGTGGGATAAAGTAATGTTTGATATATATGGTCCCACTGAATTGATTCAAATACCGTATGTCCTCAAATTATCAATGAATGATATTGTTATACCTGGCATTGTTTCTGATGATTGGGATGTGAAGACAGTAGATTCTATGCTAACGGATTTGCAATATTATACTGCTATGACGATGAAGATGCTTACCAGTTTAGAGATAATCATGGTGACATGTTTTGTTACAACTATTATGGACACCACTGTATTCATAAAGCTAGTAGCCCTAAGTCCATGTTTAATTATGTGCAATGGGAACATTGCTCGACTCCTCCACAAGGGAGTTCAAAAACGTATTATGACAAATTTGCATATTTTACTGGGCATGATCCACGTAATGCTAGGTCCTACTATTTTAAAGTTACACCGTATTCTAATAAGCAAATGTTATTGACCGATACTAAATTACTGTATTCTAATTTGTTTGTATCTAAACTGTCGGTCGAGGGATATGAATACTGGTTCAAAACTGTTGACTTGAAAAGTGTTTGGGGTACGAAAAATTGGCAAATGCGAGGCAGGGACACGTTATTTAGAGCATGTATTATCCCTGTGCAGATGATTTTCCTCAATGACACAGTACAACAGACTAGCTGTTTGGGCTTAGCGACGATTAAGGAGTTAACTTTGCCTAGTATACCTGTCCCTTCTAAATTAACAAATTGGCAGCACTATGTGAATGCTACTTTCAGTGACTTTACACATTGGGTCCAGAATGGTACACTTAACACTTCATCGTTACATCCAGGCGGGTGGTTATTATGGCCTGTAGACACTAATATGTGTCATCAACGTTTTGTCACCTCTTCAGGGGGGTTCAGGACTAGTAGGGCAGACCCTCGTTACGTTTCACCAGAACATGCTGATACTATAACTACATACAGTGTGGGGAAGCTTTGTCAGCAATGGTTGTAGTCCTCCACGCTGGATGCAGTTAAGTCACATCTCATGTTACTGTCTAATAATACTGATTTACAAGATTTTTTGTCAGGTCCCAGAGTACCACGGAAGAAAAGGTTCTTATACGAGGTTTATAATGAGATTTGGAAGCTTTCACAACAAGAGGCTGCAGCCCGGTTGAGGCAGATTGATCAAGCAAATCTGATGCAGACTTTGTCTGTTGTTGATAATGGCATGCATACCCTTTCTGAACGTGTTTACACGATTGACAGCATTGTGTCCTCTGCTATAGACATTATTAAATCGGACATGTCTTCTTTATATCATGGGCAGAGTCAGACACGATCCATCATGCAGCTGGGTTGGACTCTTCAGACCTTGAAGGCGGGTCGCGTTCCATGGCAGCACGTTCGTGCCAAGGAGATCTTTATCTCTTTTAATTTGACTCGTCAACAACAACTGATGGCTAAAAAGGAAGCGACATATGTTATGTTAAATATTGAAAAATTAGAGAAACTGCCTTTCACGGTAGCTGAGATTCCGTCAGCTGAATGGTTGATCCATGGGGTTATTAATTTGCCTATTTCTACTTTGCAATTTACTTCGTGTTTGAAGCATATTCCGGTAGGTAGATATGAACTATTGGGAGACAGTTACATACACGAGGTGTGGGACCTTCCCTTTCAGTACAGATGCGTTAATGGTTTGAGGGAGGTTTTTCTTAGCGGCAGCGAATGCGAAGCTTCTGTCAGCCATTCAATGGTTTGTAAACAGCTGTCCTTGCACGGGGCGTGTAACGCTTCGATTGCTAACTTAGCTTGTTATCTGAAGGGAGTTCCAGTCCCGGTTATTAAAAACACTTTCCAGGTGCTTTCTAACGGCAGTTACATTGTTCTTAACAGCGAACGCTGCTGTGGCATGCGTGCCGGAATAGTTTACATCGTAGTTGTCAACAAGGCCGTTACGTGCTGCGGGAATGTGTTGTTTCCCCCCACTCAATTTAGGGAGGTAGCAGACATCTGGCCTCATATTGCTACTTCCAAGGTTGATTTCGACAAGTTGAGTCGGCTAAAAGCTTTATTGTTTCAAAAGCATGTGGCCCTTACATCTGCTAGTGAGACCTACGCACTTCAGGTGGCAAGGTCATCGGCGGAGATACAGTCCCTTTTGAATACTAACTTTCCGAATCACTTCGGTGAACTTGTGGGACGTATATTTAATGCATCCAGCACTGCTGGTATTGCACATTTTTTCAAAGTCGTTGGTGTTGGTTTTGCTCATACCTTCTCTTCCATATTCGGTTTGATACCTTCGGCTATACATTCTATTTTCGGAAGCATTTTTGGGGGTTTCCCGATTACTTTGGCTTTATTGGCTGGGGTCTTGCTGTTATTGCTATTTTTTCGCAATGGCTGTCCCGTCACGACGAGATCCTGTACTGCTGCTCCCATCAGCGCAGCTGTGTCGTGAACGCATGATGCAGCATTTTGGAGCGACACTCCTGGGACATTTGGAGTGCGACTGGTCTCTGTCATTCAGACCGGTTTTGGATTGTGTGCAACCCGTGTTTCGATGCCTTTGGTGCTCGTTTGAACATGCACTGGCTCTCTGTCTCTCATTGCAGCGCCCTCCAATGGTCGATACTGATCTGTTGATGTTCCCGATTAGGGCTCATTCCCAGACTTGTGCACTACGGATGCGCTTGCTTCGTGAGGCAGTTTATGAGATTCCCTTCCTGGAGGAAGATGGTATTGTCTCTTTCATAGGCCCTGCACGGGGTGCCGCCCTGAATGGTTTTGGGGCTTTGGATCACACCTGCTCCATGGTACTTTGTGGCGTGGATCTTCCGATATTGACATATATCGAAGTGGAGGAACTCCTGCGTTCTATTGCTTCTATCTGACGATTGGATTTTTACAAAATTGACACTATATTGAATTTGGTTTTATGGCCACATGTTACCTAAATTTATGACTTTGCTGTCTTCTCACCTTGTCGAAATACTTGTTTTAGGTATTGTTTATATTTAGGGCATCCTTTTATATTCTTGGAACCACTTGCTACCGACAAGGGGAGGGTGTAGTGTGGTTAGTTTTACGTATTCTTTGCACTTTAGCTTCAGGCTTTAGGCCTTTGTGCATTTTGCCCTGAATATGTTTTATTCATTTGCTGACAGCTTAGAGCCTCTGTGCACTCTGCTCTACATGCTTTTTATTAGGCTTCGTACTGTTATTTTTCAAATAGCCAGTTCTACGGTGTTGTTTTTTATTCATATCACACTGTTTTGCCTACTTCAGCACTGGAGTTCTCCATAACATATTTACTCTGTGCTTCAGTCAAGGATACAGTCTGGTACATTGCCGATAGACGTGGTAAGAGTTTAGACTTGGCATTCCTGCGTAGGGACATTTTGTGATCACGATGACATGTTAGTTATAAAATCACTTCCTTGTCCCAATACACGCAAGAGGGAGATTCCGACCAGGGAACCACAACTTGACGCTGACTGCCTCGTTGCAGATGCTGAACCAAGATCACAGGTCTTTGCTCAGGTATGAGGGCTGATATCCCCATAGTAATTCTAATAGGCAAGCTAGAAGCTTAACATGCTGTGCTCTAGATAGAACAAGCAGAGGGAGAGTAGAAACTGTTTGACAATATGATAGCTTTGTTTTTATGTTTTACTCTCCTGGTAACTATCACAATCCTACTGTGTTGTATCGTTCTGGTTATTGCGGCTCACGCCTTAATATCTAAAATACAGTCGTTTTATTAAAACATTATATAAAACTTATACTGTCTTTGTCATTTGTATATGAGATCATATTGGAAATAAGAGAGTTGGTTTGGATCTGAGTAACCACGACTTCCCTGAGAAGTTCCAAAGATGTCATGCGCTCGGCTGCCAAAACATTCCTTCCACATGGGAGAAATGAGGCACTGCTAGTTAGCCGGAGCAAAAACCGGATTTAGGGTGACAGAGTTCTTTACACGTGGGTCAGACTCAGTCCCCCACACCGTTATCGATCCTGCTACCTAGAAATCCAGTAGTCTCATTTAGAATAATGAGAGCCCACGCGACACTTAAACCTCCCAGGTAGGCGGGACGCTCTAAAATTAGGCCCATGGTGGCTGACATAGTGGGGGGGTTCTCCATGGGAGGGAGCAGGGAGGGAAGGGCACAAGGGGGGGGGTTTGGGTTGAGCATGAAAATAGTTCCTCATTCACCTAGGCGGAGCGGTGGTGGGCTAGTTTTGAATGGCTAGAATTGGAAAAGGCCAGGGGGAGGGGAGGTTTACGATAAAATTTCTTTCTTGGAATATTAATGGCTTGGGGACTAAATCGAGACGGAACAAAATTCTACAATATTTAAAGGATTCGCCGGCACAAATCCTAATTTAGCAGGAGACTCATTTGGTGGCAGACGAGTGTAAGGAGTTATTTAAGGCCCAAAAATGGGTGCAAAAGTGTTTTTGCACCACCCATAATTTACACACAAGGGGAGTAGCTATTTTGGTTAAGCAGGGGCTCCAAGCTAGACCAGAAATTCTCGAAATAAGGGCAGACCAAGCCGGTCGTTGGGTCATAGTAAGAGTACAGGTTGATGAGGTAATTCTGGTATTGGTTGGATTCTATGGCCCGAACTGTTATGATATCGAACCTCTTAAGAAGGTATTTTCTCAGTTAATCGGATTTTCAGATTCGGTTATTATGACGGGAGATTTTAATGTGGTGTTGGATAATAGATTGGATAGAACTGACACCTGTAGATCTTTAGGCACGCCAAAATCACAACATTACTTAAAGAGAATGATGAAAGATCATGGCTTGTGTGATATTTGGCGAAAGAAGGAAGGGGGGACTAGAGTCTTCTCCTTTTTTAATAAGAAATATAGCCATGCCTCACGTATTGATTATTTTTTAGTTGACGACAGGTTGTTGGAAAATGTCGATAGGATCAAATATTTACCCCCACATCTATCAGACCATGCAGCGGTAGTATTGTATCTGACTCTCCCTCAGAGAAGAACGTTTAAGAGGTGGACATTGGAGCGTGCACTATTATTAGATGAGGATGTTTTGTTGCAACTACGTAGAGAAACTGAGTCTTTTTTTAATATTAATATAGGCTCTGCCCCATTATCAGTGGTTTGGGACTCCTTTAAGGCCGTAATACGAGGGCAAGTTAAGAGTATCTCATGTTCTAAATATAAAGTGTTTAGAGACGAAATAAGCGCTTTAGAATAGGAAATGTCAATAAAAAGCGAGAAGTTGGTTGGTAAAGGCGAAGCGACCCAGGAGGAGGTAGGAAGAGTGGAATTGGCCGAGCTAAGAACACGATTGGCAAATATTCTACAGGCGCGAATTGTTAAAAGATGGGAGGTTAGCAAACTAAAACATTTTGAATATGGGGAGAGTTCGGGCAAATTGCTTGCCTGGAAAGCCAAATCAGATCAGGTTAGGAGTCACATTAAGGAAATAGTGGTGGAAGAAACAGGCGCAAAACTGACTCGTAGTGAGGATATTGAACGAGGGTTTCTGGACTTTTATACATCTCTGTATACGGAACATGCGGAGGGGCGAGAAGAGTTGGCGGAGGATTGGTTAGCTCAGGATGTGTTACCAGAAATTTCACAACAAACTCATGAATTTCTTAATGGCCCTATTACGGTTGGGGAAGTGCGGGCGGCCTTAACTGGGGGTAAAGAAGGAAAAGCCCCAGGACCTGATGGTATTCCGGTGGAGGTTTATAAAGTATTAAGCGATTTAATCACCCCGATTTTGACTGAGCTGTTTGGCAAGGTTTTTTCAAACGAGATAGGTATGGCTTCCTCTTGGAATGACGCAGTTATTACGTTAATTCTGAAACCCGGCAAAAACCCGACTAATCGCACATCTCATAGACCTATCTCATTATTGAATAGCGATTATAAGCTGTTTACCAAAATTGTGGCGGATAGATTAAACAGAGTAGCAAATAGTTTAATACATTCTGACCAGAAGGGCTTTTCGAAGGGTAGATATCTGCATGAGCTGACATATGAATTGATCGGGCTATAGATATGGCAGTATCTTTTGATTCCCCTTTGGGGATTATTACTATTGATGTAGTGAAAGCCTTTGATCAAGTAAGTTGGGGCTATCTGAAACTTTTGTTAAAAAAAGTTAAACTGGGAAACAATTTTTGTGGGGTAGTAAATCAGATATATAGGGCTCCAACAGCTAGAATACTTGTGAATGGGAATCTTACTGGTTCAATTGCTATAGCTAGGGGCACTAGACAGGGTTGCCCATTACCCCCTGTATTATTTAATCTATATATGGAGCCATTTGCAAGGAAGATTCGGCGGAATACGGTGATCTCTCCTTTCTGTTGTCAGGGTTGGGAGAGGAAACTCGCTTTGTATGCGGATGATCTTTTGGTCTATACAGATAATTTATCATCTGCATTTCCTGAGATTCTTAGGCTGGCTGAAGAGTTTGGTAAGGTTTCTGGTTATCGAGTGAATGTGGAAAAAACAGAGATTAAGGCTTGGAATATGGAGCATAAATCTGTCTATTGTAAGAAGGAAATCAGATATTTGGGTATTCTGATACTTCAAAACATTAACCAGTTAGCGGAGAGGAACCAGTTAAAATTGTTGCTGGAATGTAAGAGTTTATTACAAGGCTGGACCCATTTTCCCTTAACGATTATTGGTAGGGTTAATTTGGTAAAAATGTCTATCCTTCCAAAGTGGAACTTTCTGTTTTCTACTTCTCCACTCCCCATGCAGAAAATATATTTAGAAAAAATGCAGCGCCTTATAAACGACTTTATTTGGAGTTCTAAAGGGGTTAGAATTTCTCGGAGGAAGCTGCGTCGGTGTAGGGAAAAGGGTGGTTTGGCATTACCAGAATTGCAATATTATGCTTGGGCTTTTCTTTTGAAAAACTTTAGAGTTTTGCTCCTTGCTTCAGACTCCACGACCACGGGTTTAATGTTTAAGACGATGGCTTCTAATATCAGAGGCGCTTCAACTAATTTTATTTTTAAATTTGGGGACCCCAAATTCTTCAAAAAGATAAGGCTGAAAATTATGCGGGGATTGGCAGAAACCTGGCATCAGATTAGACAATTGGCAAAGCTTACCTATTATAATTTTAATGCACCTATCTGGGATTCCCCGGGTACCCCAGAATGCCTTCAAGATATTTTAGCGTTACCAATAAAACAAGCAGGGTTAGAGCACTGGGGAGATCTGTTTTTGGAGGGGGTTCTCCTTTCCTGGGAAGAATTGGTGCTGAAAACAGGTGGTTCTCTGTCTAGGTGGAAGTTTTTGCAAATAAGAGAATGGGCTCAGGGGATTAAGGAAGGTGTTGGTATGTCCAATCCTTTGAGCGAGATCATTCCGAGCCCATTAGTAGGTCCCCACAGAGTGTCAGCTTGGTATTGGGGGATCCTAGAAGGGGTGGATGGCGAGTTTGAACTTCCCATAGACTTGTGGAGGGAATTTTTCCCAGAAGAGGCAGTTAAGAGGTGGTGGAAAGAGTCACTAGTATTGCTTTTTGGTATTGTGAAACCTGCCGCTCTGAGAAAAAATCACTATTACACGATACATAGAGTTTATATTTCCCCTGAGAAGTTATCCAAAATGAAAGGAGGGCAGGAGGTGAAATGCCCAAAGTGTGGTTCAATTCAAGCAACAGATATTCATATGTTTTGGGAATGTCCTGATGTTCAACATTTTTGGGAAGGAGTATGTGAAACAATTTCGAGTATACTGAATCGGGAAATTGAGGCCTCCCTCCAGTTAATAATTTTTGGTCAATTGCAAGATTGGCAGGGGCGGCCTGGTCGAGATACATCCATAGACATGAAGTTTGTATTCTTTGCAATATTGTTGGGGAGGTGGGAAATATATAGAAAATGGATTTCGAAGGCCCCTCCAGGCCACTCAGAATGGCTTAGGGATGTTTTTTGCACAGCAGACTTGGATCAAATAATGGGGGGAAAGGATAGGATGCGGGGGAATTTTTGGGTACCATTATTGAATTGGAAATTAGGACATTGATGTATATAATTTTGTTTAATTCTATGCAGGAATTGAAATGGTTTTGTGTTATTTGTCCAATGATTTTACACCCTGCTCTGAAATCCTCATGAAACTGGGACAGTCCGAGGATTGTTTGAGAGGAAAGGGCAACCCCTGGCCGAGAAAAATTATTTTTGTCTTGTTTGATAAGAAAAGGAGGTTTTTCATATAACCTATGGGGAAAGAGGACAAAAAAAAACAAAAAAACACCCATACACACCACAAACACACCCCAGTCATCACTCTCACCACCACACATGCATGCACAAGCACACCCACAGACACCACAGCAACAAACACCAAAACAGACACATCCACACATACTAGACAAAAACACCCAAACTCACCCACCCAATAGACAATCAGTAAAAGACACAAAGCTAAAGATAGAGCACATAGCCCAGACCCTCAAGCATCTGCATCTTCAACAGACACATGCACAACAGGCACAAACACTCCCTCTACCTCCCAACCCAAACTCCCTCTTAACCACCCTACATATTTTCTCAAAGAAGACCTTATTTTTGCCCTGGCCCTGACTCCTTCCAAAACTCAAACCACCCCTTCAAAATCCCAAACCACCCCTTCAAAATCCCAAACCCACCCCTCTCAAACCCAAACCCACTCCTCCCAAAACCAAGGATCCACCCCCCAAGTAACATCACTGAGGTGCGTGCTCTCTACCCCATAGATGCGCATTCCAGAGGAGGTTTCTTCTGGCAGTGAATTTAGGAGGCAAGTGATGGGCCTGAAAGTCATTGTGGCCCACATGGGCTGGGACATTAATTTTCCAAAAATGATGGGCTTATGACATATCATTGAGTGACTAAAATCATCAGTAGCTAAAGTATTTTATTTTAATAATACCTTTGTCCTGGCCTTATTATTCAATTGTTCCTAATTGTTTGCTGATGATGTTATTTCTGCATATGTGTGAGCCGTGCACTTACCCTCATTTGTGACATTGTCAAACATAGATTGTGTGTGTTTTTTTTTCTTTTCTAAATGCATACATTTGTGTTGTACGTTAGTGACGGACATATTCATTTTGGTGCAAGCATTTGTGTTGTTACTAGACACTTACACCAAAATGATATGCGTTTCTGTTTTTGTGAGTGGAGAATGCATGTGTGTTTATTTTTAAATGATGTGTGAATGATATGCACATATGCATTTCACGGATTACCTGACACTTCACAGTTGAATGTGTTTGTATGTTTGTGATATATTGCACACAACAAGGGGACATGAGACCTTCATACATCTGACATGTTTGCAGGTTACCAGCAAATATTGTGTTACATTCTGTGTACACCCACCTATAGCATGTTGAAGTGTAATTGCTACAATATCATGGGATTATTATGTAGGCCAGCAGGCCATGGCTTAACCCGTAAAATTGGTGACCATCCATCGGCACCGAAAAAGGGCACACACGTGTCGAAGTCATCCGACTCCGGTCGAGATCCCGGCACAGAGCATGCTCGACACCGAGAACCTGGCTCCGACCAGACTCGACACAGAGATACCAGCTCCGAGATAAGTCGGCACCAAGAGATCGGCACACCGAAACCGAAAAGAGTCGCTTCGGAGCCGAAAAAGACTGTAGAAAAAGTTTTGGTACCGAAACACCCAGCTTCGGAGCCGAAAACAAGCTCCTACTCCGAAGATCAAGGCCTTTCAGAACAACTACAAGGCCATACATTTGGACAAGAGCTAGAAGCAGGGGAGCCAGATTATACACAAAGAAGGCTCCATATTCAAAAGGAAACAGGGAAAATAAGAACTCTCCTTCCTATAAAGATGAAAAGGAAACTTGCTTTCCAAGACAAAGAAAAACAACCACAAGCAAAAGTGGCTAAAGCAGTAACTCCACCTCACTCTTCGCCACAACCATCACCACACCACTCACCGCAACCGTCACAAATTGCAACCCCCGATGATGCAATCACCAACGCACACAGGGATCAGCCAGGACGACCCAGATGCATGGGTTCTATATGATGCGCCAGTATCAGATAATAGTCCAGACTGCTACCCAGCAAGACCATCACCACCTGAAGACAATACTGCCTACACACAAGTGGTGTCCAGAGCAGCGGCTTTTCACAATGTGACACTGCACGCAGAACCCATTGAAGATGACTTTTTATTTAATACTTTGTCGTCGACACACAGTCAGTACCAAAGTCTCCCAATGTTACCAGGGATGTTGAAACACGCGAAACAAGTATTTCAAGAACCCGTCAAAGGCAGAGCCATAACACCTAGGGTGGAGAAAAAGTACAAGCCTCCCCCTACAAACCCTGTGTACATCACACAACAACTGACACCTGACTCAGTAGTAGTAGGCGCAGCACGTAAAAGGGCAAATTCACACACCTCTGGAGATGCACCACCACCCGACAAAGAAAGTCGGAAGTTTGATGCAGCGGGGAAAAGAGTTGCAGCACAAGCGGCCAATCAATGGCGCATTGCCAATTCCCAGGCTTTATTGTCAAGATATGACAGAGCTCATTGGGATTAAATGCAGCACTTCATAGAACATCTGCCCAAAGAGTTCCAAAAGCGTGCACAACAAGTGGTGGAAGAGGGCCAGAGTATTTCGAACAACCAGATACGATCGGCAATGGATGCAACAGACACAGCCGCAAGAACTGTGAATACAGCGGTCACTATTCGGAGAGACGCATGGCTATGCACCTCCGGGTTTAAGCCCGAGCTCCAACAGGCTGTGCTTAATATGCCTTTTAATGGACAGCAGTTGTTTGGGCCGGAGGTAGACACAGCTATAGAGAAGCTGAAGAAGGACACTGATACGGCCAAGGCCATGGGCGCGCTCTACTCCCCACAGAGCAGAGGCACTTTTAGGAAGACACAATTTAGAGGGGGGTTTCGGGCCCAAAGCACAGAACCCTCAACCTCACAAACCAGACCCACATACCAGGGCCAGTATCAACGAGGAGGCTTTCGGGGACAATACAGAGGTGGACAGTTCTCTAAAAATAGAGGAAAGTTCCAAAGACCCCTCAAACTAAACAGTGACTTCAGTGTCACAAATCCCCAACACATAACACCAGTGGGGGGAAGACTCACAGATTTTTACCAAAACTGGGAAGAAATAACAACAGACTCGTGGGTCCTAGCCATTATCCAACATGGTTATTGCATAGAATTCCTACAATTACCACCAAATGTGCCTCCAAGAACACACAACATGTCCAAACAGCACTTGGATCTATTACAACTAGAAGTCCAAGCGTTGTTACAAAAAGACGCAATAGAACTGGTACCCAACCATCAGAAAGGAACAGGTGTATATTCCCTGTATTTTCTAATACCCAAAAAGGACAAAACTCTAAGACCCATCTTAGATCTCAGAACACTAAGGGGGTCATTCTGACTCCCGCCGGCCGCGGTAACCGCAGGGCCGGCGGGAGCCGCCAGAATACCGCTGCGCGGTCAGAAGACCGCCGCGGTTATTCTGAGTTTCCCACTGGGCGGGCGGGCGACCGCCAGAAGGCTGCCCGCCCGCCCAGCGGGAAACCCCCTTCCACGAGGATGCCGGCTCCGAATGGAGCCGGCGGAGTGGAAAGGGTGCGACCGGTGCAGTTGCACCCGTCGCGATTTTCAGTGTCTGCATGGCAGACACTGAAAATCTTGGTGGGGCCCTGTTACGGGGGCCCCTGCAGTGCCCATGCCATTGGCATGGGCACTGCAGGGGCCCCCAGGGGCCCCACGACACCCCTTACCGCCATCCTGTTCCTGGCGGCCAAAACCGCCAGGAACAGGATGGTGGTAAGGGGGTCGGAATCCCCATGGCAGCGCAGCAAGCTGCGCCGCCGTGGAGGATTCCCCAGGGCAGCGGGAAACCGGCGGTACACCGCCGGTTTCCCGTTTCTGACCGCGGCTGTACCGCCGCGGTCAGAATGCCCAGGGATGCACCGCCAGCCTGTTGGCGGTGCATCCGCGGTCCCCGGCCCTGGCGGATTTTACCGCCAGGGTCGGAATGACCCCCTAAATCTTTACATCAAATCAGATCACTTTCACATGGTAACACTTCAAGACGTAATCCTGTTACTCAAACAACAAGACTACATGTCAACATTAGACCTCAAAGATGCTTACTTCCATATACCTATACATCCTTCCCACAGAAAATACTTAAGGTTTGTAATCCAAGGAGTACATTACCAATTCAAAGTGTTACCATTCGGGATAACAACAGCACCAAGGGTATTTACAAAATGCCTTGCAGTAGTAGCTGCACATATCAGAAGACAGCACATACACGTATTCCCGTATCTAGACGATTGGTTAATCAAAACCAGCACTCAGAAACAGTGTATTCAACACACAAAAAACGTCATAGAAACCCTTCACAAACTAGGGTTCTCACTAAACTACCAAAAATCACACTTACAGCCGTGTCAAATACAACAATACTTAGGAGCAACAATCAACACAAAAAAAGGGATTGCCACTCCAAGTCCACAAAGGGTACAAGCATTTCAAAACGTAATACAAAGCATGCACCCAAACCAAAAGTATCAGGTAAAATTTGTGATGAAACTACTAGGCATGATGTCCTCATGCATAGCCATTGTCCCAAACGCAAGATTACACATGAGGCCCTTACAACAGTACCTAGCAACACAATGGACACAAGCACAGGGTCAACTTCAAGATCTAGTGTTGAAAGACCGCCAAACACACACCTCGCTTCAATGGTGGAATCCTGTCAATTTAAACCAAGGGCGGCCTTTCCAAGACCCAGTGCCTCAATATGTAATCACAACAGATGCTTCCATGGTAGGGTGGGGAGCACACCTCAACCAACACAGCATCCAGGGACAATGGGACACTCAGCAGAAACAACTTCATATAAATCAACTAGAATTACTAGCAGTGTTTCTAGCGTTGAAAGCATTTCAACCACTAATAGCCCACAAACACATTCTTGTCAAAACAGACAACATGACAACAATGTATTACTTAAACAAACAGGGAGGGACACACTCATCACAACTGTGTCTCTTAGCACAGAAGATTTGGCATTGGGCGATTCACAATCACATTCGCCTAATAGCGCAATACATCCCAGGAATTCAAAACCAGTTGGCAGACAATCTCAGTCGAGATCACCAACAAATCCACGAATGGGAAATTCATCCTCAGATACTACAGACCTACTTCCAAAACTGGGGAACACCGCAAATAGACCTATTCGCGACAAAAGAAAACGCAAAATGCCAAAACTTCGCATCCAGATACCCACAGCCTCACTTCAAGGGCAATGCGTTACGGATGTGTTGGTCAGGGATATTTGCTTACGCTTTTCCCCCTCTCCTACTCCTTCCGTATCTAGTAAACAAATTAAGTCAAAACAAACTCAAACTAATACTAATAGCACCAACTTGGGCACGACAACCTTGGAACACAACACTACTAGACCTGTCAGTAGTGCCTCATATCAAACTACCAAACAAACCAGATCTGTAAACTCAACACAAACAACAGATCAGACACCCGAATCCAGCATCGCTCAATCTAGCAATCTGGCTCCTGAAGTCTTAGAATTCGGACATCTAGACCTTACACAAGAATGTATGGAGGTCATCAAACAGGCTAGAAAACCTACTACAAGACATTGCTATGCAAATAAATGGAAAAGATTTGTTTATTACTGTCATAATAATCAAATTCAACCATTACACGCGTCCGCAAAAAACATTGTAAGCTACTTACTACACTTACAAAAGTCTAAGTTAGGTTTTTCATCCATTAAAATACATCTCACAGCAATTTCTGCCTATCTGAAAATTACACATTCAACTTCACTATTTAAAATCCCAGTCATAAAAGCATTTATGGAGAGTCTAAAAAGGATCATTCCACCAAGAACACCGCCAGTTCCTTCGTGGAACCTCAATATTGTATTAACACGACTCATGGGCCCGCCATTCGAACCCAGGCACTCGTGTGAAATGCAATACTTAACCTGGAAAGTAGCCTTCCTAATAGCTATCACATCTCTCAGAAGAGTAAGTGACATACAAGCTTTTACCATACAGGAACCCTTTATACAAATACACAAGCATAAAATGGTTTTACGCACAAATCCCAAATTTTGCCAAAAGTTATATCACTGTTCCACTTAAACCAAACAGTGGAACTCCCATGTTTTTTCCAGAACCAGACTCTGTAGCTGAAAGAGCATTACATACATTAGACATTAAAAGAGCACTAATGTATTACATTGATAGAACCAAACAATTTCGCAAAACAAAACAATTGTTTGTAGCTTTCCAAAAACCTCATACAGGGAATCCAATATCCAAACAAGGCATTGCTAGATGAATAGTTAAATGTATTCAAACCTGTTATGTTAAAGCAAAAAGAGTACTGCCTATTACACCAAAGGCACACTCCACTAGAAAGAAAGGCGCCACAATGGCCTTTCTAGGGAGTATACCAATGACAGAAATATGTAAGGCAGCCACATGGTCTACGCCTCACACATTCACTAAACATTACTGTGTGGATGTGTTAACAACACAACAAGCCACAGTAGGACAGGCAGTACTACGAACATTATTTCAAACAACTTCAACTCCTACAGGCTAAACCACCGCTTTTGGGGAGATAACTGCTTACTAGTCTATGCATAGCATGTGTATCTGCAGCTACACAAGCCATCGAACGGAAAATGTCACTTACCCAGTGTACATCTGTTCGTGGCATGAGATGCTGCAGATTCACATGCGCCCTCCCACCTCCCCGGGAGCCTGTAGCCGTTATAAGTTGATAAAATAAACTTGTACATTTATAAATTTGTAAATACATCACTTTTTAATCACACTATGTACATATATACTTACTCCATTGCATGGGCACTATTACTATATACACAACTCCTACCTCACCCTCTGCGGGGAAAACAATCTAAGATGGAGTTGACGCCCATGCGCAATGGAGCCGAAATGGGAGGAGTCCCTCGATCTCTTGACTCGAAAAGACTTCTTCGAAGAAAAACAACTTGCAACACTCCGAGCCCAACACTAGATGGCGGGATATGCATAGCATGTGAATCTGCAGCGTCTCATGCCACGAACAGATGTACACTGGGTAAGTGACATTTTCCATATATACATATATGTGTGTATATTTTCCACTGAGAAATGTAATATGTGAAGTCATAAGCAGTGCATGGCGGGGTCACAAGTTTTAATTAGTGCTGCTAACTATAACTGGTGAATTTCTGTGGTTTCTTCACTTCAAAACGTTAATTTTGTCACTGACATATTCACCTAACGATAACATTACCTTAAATTTTTTTCAGTGAATTTCTATTTTTTTTAAAAAACAAAAACACATATTGTTTATCACACCTAACTATAAGGTTACTTTAGCCTTTGTTTTTTCAGTGAATTTCTAGGATTTAAAAAAACAAAACAAATGAATACTTTATTACGATGCATAAAGGCATGTCCCCACCGCGCACAACAGGTTGGCTAACGGGCCTGCAGCAAACCTCTGGCAGGCAGCCAACCCCATGCTGCGTACAACCTTTGGTCCAGCGCAGTGGCGGATTTTTGTCTTGTGGTTAAACCCCAGGGGGCTGCCAACACCACACCATGCACAGCCTTTCGCGTGCGCAGCGTAGGGTTGCCCTTTTGGTCCTGGGGACCCCATTCCCTGGGGCCATAACATACATTAAGGGGAGGGGAGCATGCCAACCCTTCCATTCGCGACCCTTAAGTGGCCCTGATGACACCATTTCCCCGAGCCAAACCCAATGAAAAAGTGGAGAAGGGCTGCATGTCCCCCTCCCTGAGCATTATTATGCCCCAGGGACCCCACCCGGGGTCAAATAAAATAAAAAAGAAGAGTGGGCTGCACAGCCCCCTCTCTGAGCCTTCTCAGTCCCCTGGGGACCAAATGCTCTTAAAAGTGGAGGGGGCCGTGTGGCCCCCTCCTCAAGCCTTATTAGGTCCTGGGGACCCGGTCCTCCAGGGCCATATTTATTTTAAAAGGGGAGAGGGGTCATGCAGCCCCTCTCCCCTGGCCTCCTCGGGCCCCGAGGAGCCAATACCCCAGGGCCATATTTCTTTTAAATGGGGTGGAGGGCATTCTAATCCCTCGGAGCGTATGTTTGTTTAAAATGGATGAAGTGCCGCAGAATCACAACAAAATCTGCAGATTTGTTTTTAATTTTGACCCTCTGGGTCCCCCCACCATGGGGTCTAGAGTGCAAGATATCCCTACCCTAACACATACATTTTTTTAAAGCTTCAGGGCAGAAGGCTAAGTCCCAGAGTCCTGTAATGGCTGCCAACAACATTTTCTCATGTTGCAGGCAGCCAGTCCGAGTGCTCACTCCCATGGGAGTCCGCTTCCATGGGAGCGAGACAGCCCAAGGGAAACAAAGCTCTCTGAGCCAATCTGTACACTCTATTTTTTTTAATTGGTGCTCCTGCGAGACTCAGGCAGACCCAACCTTTCAGATATAGAAATATTTGTAAAACTTATTTAAAAAAAAAAAAATACTTAACAGATTTACACCAAATCACAAAAAGCACAAACCACGTACTAAGATCTAGTTTCCTGTCAAATTTGGTGTAATTTCGTTCAGCAGTTTTTGCTGTAGTCGTGCCCAAACAAAGAAGTCTATGGATGGCGGAATTGTACGCTTTGAAATCGCCTTTTTTCCTCATGTCCCCACTTGACAGATCACCCCAGAACTTTCCATGCGAAACTAGTCAAAAAGTAACACTTTTAAAAAAAAGTTTCATGGAGATTCGTGAAATGGGACCAAAGCTATTAGCAACACACAAAAGGCATTTCCTATGGAATTGGTGACCTAACTATAACTTCCCAGTGGTGAATTCCAATGGGTAATATACGTATGTATTCATGTATATAAATATCTATGTGTGTATATATATATATATATATTGTCATTTAAAAAGAAAGGTTAAAGTGAAGTTATTTTTATCTTTCGTTATAACACCTCAATGTACATTTAAAAATAAAACCCAGAAATGTACCTTAAAACTGAAAAGCACTAAACTCACAAGTCATACAAGCCATAACTCACACACCAATTGCAATGCTCGTTACCTCACCCTTATTAAAACAAATGCAGTTACAAATATTGTACATCGTCTTACAGATGCTATTATTTATCACATTACCCTTACCGCTTGGACAAAGCTGACTATGAATGCAGTATCAATAATTGGTTTGATTATGTGCTGTTATTTAATTACATTTCGCGTATGCATTATTTATTGGTTTAAATATTATGAGCCAGCTAACTACAGCTGCACACAGCCTTCAGCATTGCACAGGGGTGGGGGGCTGTAAGGCCTGGCCTCCAGACAGGCCCTGAGCCCAACATTCTGCAGAAAGCAAACTTCTGCTGCTCATGACCTTTGGCCATGTGCAGCAGGGTTGGCCACAGGTCCTGGAATCCAACTTTCCGGAGGTGGACAACCTTTCTGTGCACAGCTGAAGGCCATACGTAGCAGGGGAAGGATGGGTTGGTTCCCTGGCTCAGAACCAGAACTGCGACCTGGCCCTGCTTTCAAACCACTACATGTGGCCAACCCCCACATGTGACCATTGTCCAAGTAGTGCTTTGAATAATTGTATTTCATTATTGATAGGATCCTCAAATCCCATGCAAGATTTATAAGGAAAAGTTCAGGATTCGAGAATCCTTCGTAGGATTTGATTATCCTGCAATAAAAACATTTTTTTTTATTTTTTGTTGCCAGGGTGTCTCTTTGAAATCCCCCCATTTGGGTTGGGACATCAGGATAGTTTCACCCTGACCCCTTATGCCCATTTAATTTTTCCGCCAGACAGGGCTTGGTGCACCTTCTTGGGTATTGGTGTCAGAAATTTTTCTGTGACAGCCAGCCAATCGGAGTGTGATTTATTCTTGGAATCTACATCTGGATTCGCAAATCCATAATGTTTAATTGGAGATAAAGTTTCCTAGGTCTTTAAATTATTATATAAAGCTTATGGAAGAACCCCCGGTTTGTTAAGTGGTCTGGTTTGGCAGTGCATGCAGAATACCAAGTCAGCATGGAAGGAACATGCAAACAAATCTATTTCGGCTGCGGGAGCTGATGAAATCATCAGCTTAAAGGTCCCTTCAAGTCAGTGCTCTAAGTTGCTAATAACGAATGTAAGAATGAGGTCTGAGGGGGAAGACCGATATGAGCTGACCACTGAGGGACATGCTGATGTATGCCTCGCTTTTTATCAATCTCCGGGAAGGGAGTCTTATTTATCTCCCCCCCATGAAGCTGTCCCCAAAAAAAACCTAATCAGACTGAGGTGTGGAATTATACCCTTCAAAGCTTATAAATATGGTTGTTTACATGGGACAGTGGCTCCGCATTGCAGGCTGTGTAAGTACAAGTAAGAATCACTAATGCATATATTGTGCATCTCTGAAGAATTACGGCACCTAAGATGTTATTGGTTGGCTCCTGTATTCCCCATTCATAGGATTAGGAAATGTCAGAGGACAATTGTGACATGGTCGCATCCTCAGTTAAGCATTAGATTTTTTTAATTTCTGAAGGAAGCAGGTAGCGTTTTGAACAGGTCTGCAGCAGCTCCTTTTCCCACCTAAAGTTTAGAGCTTTTTAAATTGATTGGGCACCTCGCATTTTATCAGGCATCTGCACATTAACAATATTGCTTGGCATTTGAAGGTAGTGGGACCATCTAGACATAGGCTCTGATTAGCTAAATAAATGTGAAGTCTGCAGACTTGTTCATTGTTCTTATCTACATAAAGTTCAGAGGTTCTTTTTTGCCGGGACACACTGCACTTTATCAGACGTTAGCACTTTAATAATACCGTCTGGCATTGGAAGGTAATGGGAATTTCTAGAGCTAACCTAGCCCAGCAATAAGGTAACTCAACCCAATTGCCTATACTTTGAGTTAGAATATGTCCCAATGAGTGGAAATGATTTGAGACAGCTAAGGGGAATAAGAGGCACGATATTCTGGGCAGCTATGACGTGTCTATCCCGTTGTGTCCTGAATGAAACTTTTTATATTGAGTTTTTAAATGTTTGAAATGTTTCAATAAATGAGATCAATATATGATAGGAACTGGGAGAAGGAGTATGAAGTCTGGGTAACAAATATGTCACAATTATGCCTCCATGAAATTAATGTATCTTTTGGGGATAGGGGGCATTTCGATATAATTATTGTATTGAGTTCTATTTGTTTTTATAGTGAAACAGCTAAATCAATGGTTATGTGTATTAAAAGCTTTTAAATATTTTTCTTCATATTGTTGTGCTTTTAACTAACTAATTATACTTTTACCTTCCTACCTTCCTAGTGCAATGATGTGCCTTTATATTTTTAATTGTACTTGCATGTCCTCTGTGGATTCCGAAATCCATGGAGGATCCACGAATGAACGCTCAAGATGTCTTTAAAATTGAATATCTTTATGGTCAGGCTAGAACACGTTTTGAACACTAATTTCTCTAAACTACTGAACATATTTACACTAAACCAAGTAAAGGCACTTCCTTGATTAAACTTCTATTTACGTGCGAAATATGGTGTAATTCCGTTTAAACTTTATTACGGAGGTCTCTGAGCCCAACCCTCGCATGCAGTGAATGAACACTCGGGGTTGTCTGCAGGCCTTTCATCATCCTGCCATGGGCAGCCAACTCCAGCTGTGCGTGGCTAGTGGGATGTGGTTGTTGGGCCTGAGGTCTAAAAAGGCCTGCTTCCAACCTTGTGCAGGTGGCCAACCACTGCTGTGCAAGCCTGTTGGCCATGCACTTTACAGGAGTAGGCCATAGGACCTGGCCACTGACCAGGCTGCACGCCTACTGGCCAAAGGCAGCCAATCCCCGCTGCCCACAACTTCTGACTTGTACGGCCAGTGTTTGCTGCAGGGCCTTGCGTCTGGCTGGCTTCACTTTTATTTCTTTTTTTAATTTGAAGGACCTTTATAAATTTTTGTAAGAAATAATACAAAAGGATACAAGAAGAGTAACAAAAGAATATGGAGAATATGGTTATCATGAATTTATTGAAGAAGTAGGCATTGTACCACTGCTGTCATAAACAGTGCAGACTGTGGTAGTTGGACAGCATGATGCAGGATTGCAGGTAATCATTAAACATTAATTTATGAAATAATAAATTAATAATAATAGTAGTAATAATAAAAATAATAAAAGCTACAAATCCAGTTAAGAATGAAGAACAGCAAATTACTCAGGAGAGAATCGAATGTAGGAATCTGGAGCAACCAATGTTGTGGATACTCAAAATGTCACTAGACTAACCATTATATGCTACCCCAGATCGACTAATCTGGACTATGGGTAGAGGTTGTTCATGGGGGCTTTATGTTAGCCATAAAATTGTCTAACATGGGTCAAATTGATCTTGAGTTTGCTTTCCAAGGGAAAGTCTGTAAGGATATAGTGTCGGCACCTCTTGTGAAGGAAATCTAATTCTTCCAAACTGTCAATTTGAGAGCAGCTGTATTTTTCAGTTACTAAGGGCAAGTTTACATGCCAGTGTGAGAAGAAAATCTAATTAAGTATCTATCTTCCTCTTTTGTTAAGTGTGGGTCAAGCGGGAGGTGGTGGTCAACAAGATGGCCGATCAGTCGCACTAAGCTAGTTTCCCCTCACCTGTGCCTAATATCCTCCATAATCCTCCCAGGCGATTTACTGAGCTCCGACGAGCTGGAGATGAACTCCGCGATGCTGGGATTACAGGAGAATGTGTGGGACTGGTTGGAGATACAGGGGGATGGTCCGATAGAATCTGGAAGCCATAGAGAAACCAGAGGATGGGCGGGAGACATCTGGAGGGCTACAACAAACAGCAGAAAACATAGCAGATGGAGGTGACGATCTGGATCCGTTTCCCAAGTACTGATCTATTGAGATGGAACATTGGACCTGGAGCAGCGGAGACAGAAATGCAAGCGGGTCAGAGCCCTGATGAAATCAGTGACTTGAGCTGACTCGGCTGGCATCAGCTTGAAAGGATTGGTAGACTCTCCACACACTGATGCTGAACAGTCAGTAGTCTGATGGTAATGTTTCACAGAATCCTTGTGCATGCAGGAGGATGAATAAACACCATTGGACTGATTTTATGTTCTTTTATAAGCATCTGTGTTAAATTTTATGTCTTCCTAGAGGCAACATTGGTTGATGAAGTAAGAAGCATGCGCATTTTGAGCTTACTGCAAAATGTTTGCCCTGTGGTGCACTGGAAGCACCCAGGAATGAAGAGGTCGTTAGGCTTGGCCTCCGGGGAGGGTTCATATGGTGGGGAGTACATGACATATACGTTAGATCATAGGTGATACCCTCGCCCCTTACCCTTGCCCTAGCGTGACTGAATCCAATCACCACTGAGTGGAACAAGAGGTAGGCTACGCAAAATTGTGTAAATGGAATGTATACGGTTGTATGATTGGCAGGATGCGAGCGGTAGGAACACATTGCAGCCTTTCTGGAACTGGGACCAGCGGTAGGTCGCCTGTGCTCAGGTTTTGGTCTTTGGGAGATAAATTAGACGATAGGGTAAGTGTGATATAGGCCCCCCCTTTTTTCCTTAAAAGTTTGTTGTTGTAGTCTGATGGGCCATATGTTTTTGGTTTGACTGGGGCGCACGAGTTATGGTCAGATGTGTTTACCTGAGGAGGGAGGTGGGAGTTGGGTAATGTAGGTATTGTTTCTTTTCAAATGGGGACTGCTGCACTTGGTATATGGATGGGGGTGGAGGCTAAGGGGGAGCTGAAGGAGAGATATGTTCACATTGTTTGAACCGAATGGGGGATGTTATTCGACTCCTCACTTTGAATGCGAGAGGGCGTGGTACTTTCATAAAATGCTTCCAAAAAACACACATACCTAAAATGCACTGGTATCCACATAGCTATGCTCCAGGAGACACATTTAACTGAGGGGGAAGCACAGAAGTTACAGAAAAAATGGAGGGGACAGTTATACTCCTCACTATATTCCTCTTATGCTAGAGGAATCTCTAAATGGGTGGCACCCTGCTGTCCTTTCCATCATCTGGCTTCCATGGAGGACATTTGGGGACTATGCATTCTAGTACACAGTAAGCTGGATGGAATAGAGGTGTGCCTCCTGAATACATATGCCCCGGCTCTGGAGACTGAACTCCTCCACTATGTGGATATGCCCATTATCCGGGTGAGAGATTTCAACTGTGTTTTGGATGGCACATTAGATTGCCACCCGCAGTGTGTGGACACCAGGCCAGCCATATTGGCCGCCTTACAGAAATCCATGCACAGATTACAGTGTAGGGACATCTAGAGGGAAATGTACCTGGTGGTGACCGAGTTCTCCTAATATTCTCCCACTCTTCAAGTTTGTAGCGGATTGGATTGAATTCTTAGAACTCTGGAGATACATTGAATGTCAGGGTAGTGCAATACCAGGTCAAGTTCCTCTCTGATCATGCTCCATTGCTTCTAGAATGTGATGTGTAGAAATCACTCTGTGGAGACTCCGGCCAAACTCACTGGGAGACTCCGAGTTTCAGGCAGACATGCAGAGTGCCATACAGTGCTATTTTGAGAACAGTTGTAACACCATGGGAAATTGGGGTACCAAATAGGACTCCTTTAAGGTGGTGGCCCGGGGAGACTGCCTGGGAAAAATCTACGGCACAAGGAGAAAACTGGAGAGGGAACTAAAGGAAGATGAGGCCTGGCTTGCCCAACTGCAGCAGGGGTTGCAAGGGGGTGTAGAGGGTCTAGAGGACCTCACAGCCACGCATAGACTGGTGGCAAAGACATGGGACAGGGTAGACCGACACATGCAGTGCGACTATAGGCAAAGACTCCGTAGGGAGGGTGACCTTTCTGGCTGCATGTTAGCTTGGCTGTTGTGGCGAGACGAGAGAGACCCCGCCCTGTGATACTCTCCTTAACGGGAGCAGATGGACATAATGTGGTGAGGCAGTCTGCAGTTAACTGGGTGTTGATGCATTATCTGGCAGAGGTCTATAGGCGCCCAATAGAGATGAGCCAGAGGACATGGTAGAGTTCTTAAGGGATATTGACATCCCTCACTTGTCTGCTTCAGTCAGAGAAGAACTAGAGGGAGAAATCCAGTTAGAGGAATTGAAAGCGGCTCTCCGTGATACGGCCAGAGGGGAATCGCCCGGCCCTAATGGCATCCCACTCGAGTTTTACCAGATGTACTCGGCCGACCTCATGCCCAAACTCCTGGAAACACTCCAAGGGGCAGGATCATTGGTGGTCCTTCCGGCCAACATCAGAGAGGTCCTTGTGATTATGTGGTAAAAGCCTGGCAAGGACCCAGATGATCCAGGGTCTTATAGGCCGTTATCTATGTTAAATGTGGACGTCAAGTTATTGACAAAGGATTTGGCTATGCAATTACACCAGGTGGTCCCTCATTTGGTACACACAGATCAGTGTGGTTTTATACCAGACAGGAGTACGCACTTGAACCTCAGAAGGCTCTCACGTGTCGTGCATGCCGTTATAGACTTGGAGATGGAGGCTGCGGTAGTAGATTTAGACAAAGAGAATGCCTTTGATATCCTCTGTTGGACCTAAGTTGGGAGGTGCTTAAATGCGAGGGGTTTGGCCCTTGATACATGGCTTGGGTTTGATTGTTGAAGATGGCACACAGGGCTCAAATGCGTATGAGGCGAGTGGTTTTGAAGGCCTTCAACATAGAGAGGGGAACCCGTCAGTGCTGCCCATTGTCACAATTCGCCCTGGCCATGGAGCCCCTGGCAAGTTACCTGCGGGAGAAACTCTGTACAGAGGGATTAGGGTGGGAAAACACCATGCATGTGGTGTCTATGTACGCTGACAACACTCTCCTTTATGTGACTGACTCGACCCACACAGTCCTGAGACTGTTACAGCTCCTGTTATATTTTGGACAGGTATCGGATCTCCAAATAAACAACCAAAAAGCTGCATTGCTCCCTATGGCAGTTTAGAGGAAGATGGCCTTAAATATTTGTATATTTTGGAGAGTTCATGTCTGGACCTGGTTAGGGTGCAAGCAAAGAGAGGTAGTGAAGTGACTTTGTCCGAAAAGGTTAGTTTCCAAATGCAAGCTTTAAGCTTCAAGAAGTTATAAAAGTCCATATTATTACAGTTCTACGTTTATTGCAAATTAGCAAAGACTTGGGGTCTTTGTTCAAGCCTAATTGATTAATAGTGAAGATTCTCCAGGGTTGTAATCAAATATCTACTTGTCCATGGGACAGGTTGCTTTGTAAATTTTCTTGTTCTGGAAAATAATTTACTTGTCTCTTTGGTGCCATGTAGTACAGTGACAAATTATGGCTACAATCTCATTATAAAAGATCTCTGATAGTAGCCTTTCTAATTATGCCACGGCTAATACCATAGTAGGGCTTTAATATTAGTAATTTCCTTATTTTGCCACCTTTCCTCATATCTACAAACTGGGGCTCAAGGTAGCAGTAAGCAATAGTCCCAAGGTTGGAATACCCTTGGGAGTCTGTGAAAACCTACTAACTTCCATGTTTGGAAATTTACTCCCGGCACAGGCATAAATTAAGTCTCTTCCATGGCTGGGGGCAAAAAGTGGTTGGAGGAAAAGTGAACTTCTAAATGCTCAACAGATTTTCAAATGAGTAAATCTATACCTGCGTAGTTGCTTGTGCTAAAATACAGTTCTCAAATACTTTCTAGGAGAACAATTTCTTGGCCTATTGTAAATTCTTGTTCATGAAATACGTTAATCTGCTCTAGTGCAAAGACATATACCATGAGTGCAGTTTTGTGACTTTAAGAATTGGGCCCCTCATTAAGGTCTCGCATTAACCAAGACCTTTTGTTTTTATTTAAATGTTGTCTCTCATTCGCTGTCCATCTATTGGCTGGCTTCACTGTGAGTGATAGCAGTCTGTTCATTCACAAGGAGCATTTTGGCACACAAAGTAGTTTTATTCAGTGTCATGAACTACTATGTTAATGTGTACTTTTTGAGGCCAAAAATATTTTTGCTTTTTGCCAATATTTGTTACAATGGTGAGGGCTCGGCAGCTCCCACAACAATATAGTTTTACATAAGCCATGTCAAAAAAAGACTCACATTGACAAAGCCAAAAGACTGACCAACAATGTCAGACCTATTGGCTGCTTTGCCAATGCTTCTTTATTTTTAGGTTTCCCATAATCTTGTTGAAACTGGTTACACTGAATTTCCATTATGAATATTGTTTGGAAATACTAGCATGTATCAATACAGTTTACTAAATAATGCTTCAAATAAATGGTGATTAAAATTTCACAGTAGTTTAGCAAAACACTTTTTACTAGGTGTATTTTTTGTGAACATTTTATTTTGAAAGCAAAGATCTTGCTTTCAAGCTTGTGCAAATATTAGCATTTAATCAGAAAGCATTCTAGGAGCATTACACATAGCCTCACATTGTTAAACTTGGTAAACATGTGTACCCATTTTTTTTTTTTTACTCGAGCCATGGTCCGTAGTGCAGTCTGAGCTTACAGCCTCTTTTTACAGCATTCACCCTTATAAATAAAGGCTTTGCATTAATGACCATAAATTCAAGTTTGAATAGCATTACTATAAGGACACAAATATTACCTCAACTGCAGACAGTTCCCTTCCCTGCTCCATAATGTGGTACTGGAAATTGGCAGCGAAAGGGTTTGTTCTGAGGGGTTGGGCCTACTTCTCCCCAGGACAAAGTTAACATGAAATCTCGTTGTCCCTGACCTCAAACAATATGTCCTGGGTGTTGGGCTGTAGGGATTCCACACCCTGTTCCTCAAGATGCCCAGCCAGCCAACAAATCAGTTGACCTTCCAATTAAATCTTAGAATTATCCCACATCATAGCTAATTTTGAGGTGCTGATCTTATCATCTAGAAGGAAGTCAATCTGTAGTATGGCTGTTTTTATGTTGTTCATGATGTACTTTCCAGTGGGGTAACGTTGTTGAAATAATGTTTCCTAAAGGGATAACAGAGTTTTTCGATGTCTAGCCATACATAGCTATAGTCCTCTCTTTGAATTAACCAGTGCATAACCTTGCTTGATGAGGATCAGTTTTTTAAGGATAGTCTGAGGTTTTCCACCTGCCAGAGGAATTTGTTAATGAGATCATCGGATTCCTCAAAAACTCCTCAGGGAGTATGGGTGGTACCATGCTGATTTAGGTAATTTATTATGGGGGCAATCATCATCTTGATTCTCTCCATCCTTCCCCACCATATTAGGAATTTAGGAGAACAACCTAGTTAAGGGTGAGCAGTCTGACTCAGTATTTCTTACCTGCTTAATATGTTCATAGGATGATAGAATTTCATAATTTAGTCTCCAGCAGGAGTTTTTGGTACTAGCGTGAATCGGGGAGTATGTAGAGTGGGGAGGGGGTAGGAAAATGTATAGTCTTTTTCTGTGGGGTGTTGTAGTCTCCATATGTTCTTCATGGATCAGTTCTGTTTATTGTAGAATGCATTGTCGCGTAGGCTCTCATTATCCTAATGAGACTACTGGATTTTGAGCAGCAAGATCGTTCATAGTGTGGGGGACTGAGTCTGACCCACGGTGGATGACACTTGTCACTCTAAATCCGGGTTTTGCTCCGGCTAACTAGCAGTGCCTCATCTCTCCCAAATGGTAGAGACAATTGGGCAGCCGAGCGCATGACACATTAATACTTCTCAGGGAAGTCGTGGTCACTCAGGTCACAAACGGTTCTCATACACAGTGCGGTCTCATATATAAATGACAATAGAAGCAGTGTAAGTTTTAAAGATTGGTTTAATAAAACGACTGCATTTTAGATAACAAAGCGTGAGCTGCAATAACCAGAACTGCACAACACAGTAATATTAAATAGTAACGATGAGAGTGAAGCACAAGAATAAAGCTATCATAGTGCCGCTAGGTTATTCTCTCTCTAAGTTATATTTTTGAGCACAGCATCTTAAGCTCTAAGCCTGCCTTTCAGGTTACCCTGGGAGGACATCGACCCTCATACCTGAGCAAAGGCCTGTAATCTGCATCAGCATCTGCAACGGGGCATTCAGCATACAGTTGTGGGTCCCTGGCTGGAATCTCCCTCTTGACATGTACTAGGATTAGAAAGTGTTATTATAACAACACGCAGATGTTCTAAGAAAATGTCCCTACGTAAGGATGTGTATTTTCAACGAATGCTGGAGACTAAACTTCTACCACGTTTACCGGCAATGTACCAGACTGTAGCCTTGACTGAAGCACAGGGCGATCAAGAATGCATTATTTCAGAACACAGTGCTGAACTAAGCTAAACAGTGTGATAGAAGAAATTAAAACAAGACCGTAAAAACTGGTTATTGTAAAATAACAATGTGATGCTGAATAAAATATATCTAGGGCAAAGTGCACAGTGGCCTAGTATGTAAAACTAACGTGCATGAAGCTATATTAAAAATGGCTACACTACACCCTCCCCTTGTCTGTAGAAAGTGGTTCAAGCCAAAGCTAAAATGCCCTATGCTAAAACATATCGAAAAAACCCTACTTAATTCTGACAAGTCAAGAGGACACACAAGCATACTACTCGGTAATTTTTAAAAAATGAGCATGCGGCCAAGAGCCGAATTCAAAGGAAAAATGTCAATTTAGGACAGTTCCAAATCAAGCATCAGTCATGGAAAGCAGGAGGTCCTCCACTTCGGCAGATGACAAAACCGGTAAATCCACGCCAAAAACAACTAAGGAGCAGGTGCGTTCCAAAGCCCCAGTGTCAACCAAGGCGGCATCCCGTGCAGTGCCTATTAACAAGTTAATGGCAACTTCCTCCAGGAAGAGTAGCTCGTAATCAGCTTCTCTGAGCAAACGCAGCCGCAGTGCGCATGTCTGGTAATGAACCCTCAACGAGAACATCAACAGATCAGCATCAATCACTGAGGGGCGTTGCTGTGAAAGACAAGCTTCCAGGGCATGGTCAGAAGAGCACCAACAGCACCGAAACACGGGCTGCACACAATCCAAAACCGGTCTGAATGACAGAGACCAGTCACACCCCAAATGTTCCAGGAGTGTTGCTCCAAATTGCTGCATCATGCGTTCACGACACAGCTGCGCTGATGGGAGCGCCTTCATTTCTCCTTGTTGCGGCGGGACAGCCATTGCGGAAAAACAACAGCAACAGCAAAATGCTGGCTAATAAAGCCAAAGTTATTGGAAATCCCCCAAAAATGCTTCCTAAAATTGAGAGAATAGCCAAAGGTATCAAACCAAATATAGAGGAAAAAATGTGAACAATACCAACAGCTTTGAAAAAATGTGCTAATCCAGCTGTGCTGGACGCATTAAATATACGTCCCACAAGTTCACCAAAGTGTCTCGGAAAGTTTGTATTTAAGAGGGACTGTATTTCCGTCGACGACCTTGCCACTTGAAGTGCGTAGGCCTCGCGTGCAGATGTAAGGGCCACATGATTCTGAAACAATAAAGCCTTTAGTCTACTTAACTTGTCAAAATTCACCTTGGAAGTAAGAATGTGAGGCCAGATATCAGCTACCTCCCTAAATTTAGTGGGGGGAAACAACACGTTCATGCAGCATGTAACGACCTTAGAGACCGAACAACGTAAACTATTCCGGCCTGCATACCACAACAGTCTTCACTATTGAGGAGGACGTAGCTGCCGTTTGATAGCACCTGGAACGTGCGTTTAATCAAGGGGACTGAACTCCCTTCAGATAGCAAGCCAAATTCGCAACTGAGGCATTACACGCCCCATGCAAGGACAGCTGCTTACAAATCATCTAATGGCTGACTGAAGTCTCACATTCACTACCGCTAAGAAAGACCTCTTTCACGCCATTGAGGTATTTGTATGAGAAGGGAAGCTCCCACACCTCATGGATGTAACTATCTCCCAACTTTTCGTATCTGCCTACTGGAACATGTTTCAAGCAAGAAGTGAATTGTAACGTAGAAATAGGCAGATTAATAACCCCGTGTATCAGCCACTCTTCCGAAGGAATCTCGGCCACGGTAAAAGGCAGTCTTTCTATCTTTTCAATGTTAAGCATGACATAAGTCGCCTCCTTTTTAGCCATTAGTTGTTGTTGTCGCGTCAAATTAAAGGAAAAAAATATTTCCCTGGCACTGATGTGCTGCCACGGAACGCGACCCGCCTTCAATGTCTGAAGTGTCTAACCCAACTGCATAATGGACCTGGTCTGGCTCTGTCCATGATATAAAGAAGACATATCAGATCGTATAATGTCTATAGCAGAAGAAACAATGTTGTTAATTGTATATATCCGGTCGGACAAGGTGTGAATCCCATTATCCACAACAGCTAATGCCTTTTTTCAAATTTTCCTGATCTATCTGTCTTAACCGTGCTGCAGCCTCTTGTTGTGAAAGTTTCCATATTTCATTGTATACCTCATTCAAGAAACGCTTCTTACGTGGTGTCTTTAGGCCTGACAAGAAATCTTTAAGTCAGTGTTGTTAGACAGGAGACTGAGGTGTGTCTTAACTGCGTCTAGTGAGGATGATTTTAGCCACTGTTGGCACAATTTCCCTACACTATATGTTGTAATTATGTCAGCATGTTCTATTGATATATAGCGAAGGTCTGACCTACTCGTTCGGAATCCCCCTGAGGAGGTGACAAAACGTTGATGACACCCGTTGGTATCTATTGGCCACGATAACCACCCGCCTGGACGTGTCAGTGATGCATTAAACGTACCATTCTGGACCCACTCATTGAGCTTGTTTATAGTTGCATTCGTGTACTTTTGCCAGTTATCAAATTTTGCAGGGGCAGGTACACTGGGCGTATTTAATTCCCTAATCGTGGCTAAGCCTAAACAACTTGTTTGTTGTACTGTTTCATTTAAAAAGACCATTTGAACTGGGATGAGACATGCTCTAAACAATGTTTCTCTACCCTGCCAATTTTTTGTTCCCCAAACACTTTTCAAATCAACATATTTTGACCAATATTCATAACCTTCAATTGATAACCGGGAAACAAAAGAGTCCGAATATATAAATTTCGTATTGGTCAATAACATATGTATATCCTTAGTAGGAGTTACCTTAAAATAATATGACTCAGCATTTTTTTGATGATGCCCAGAAAAATACGGAAAATTTTCAGAATACGTTTTTGAATTCCCTTGCGGGTGAGTTGGGAATGTTCCCATTGTATATAATTAAACATCGTTTTTGGACTGCTCGCTTTATGTATGAAGTGGTGCCCATAATAATTATAGCAAAACATGTCACCATAATTTTCTTTAAACTGGTAAACATTTTTGTTTTCATAGACAGTATAATATTGCAATTCTGTCATCATAGAATCAACTGTTTTCACATCCCAATCATCAGATACAATGCCTGGTATGACTATATTGTTCATTTATAATTTTAACACATACAATACTTGAATAATTTCAGTGGGACCATATATATCAAACATTACTTTGTCAAAAAAACAATCACATCAGGTATTGGAACTGCAGAAATGTTCACAAAAGACAAGTCTCTTCGAATCTTATGTGATGAGAAACGTGGTTTCAAAACCTCCTCCACCTGTTCAACCGCTGATCTCTCGAGAAAAAGGTAATGACAAAACCAATCCAAAGCAGAAAGGCTAGGACAGTCAAGGAAAGCCATACAAAGTTCCATGGAAAAACGAAATATGTTTCTTTAAGCCAATGTATTAGCTTACGTGCACCTGACAGGTCAGCTGTCGAAGAGGCAAACGAGTCCCATAGACCACCGTTGTAGTCGGCAAAATAACCAGAGGCTGTTCTTGCAAATGGCGTAGCCGTGGCCAACGGTGGAGTTGGTGTTTCCTGAGGTGGTACACTGTAGACAGCACCATCTGTCTGGCTTGTAGTCATAGTGACTTGATCAAATGTTTCCAAATTGCTTGTTGTTAGTGGAACTAATGCAAGATCATCATCCACCCTCCCCAAGCTCGGAGAGGTATCAGTGTTGGTATAAACAACTTGAAGCGGAACTTCTTCTCCAGTAGTGAGAGGGATTCGGGAACTACTGGACGTTCCTCTTGGTCGGCTGTGTAGAATCGGCCACATGTTGTAGTTTGACATTGTCAATGGAAACAAAGCAATTTTCTTTGGCACCTGGCAGCGGTGGTAGAATAACAGTTCTGGTACCGTGTATCCCCAACACAGGGACTGGTGCTCAATAAGAAGGGCCAAATTCTTTTTTCACTGTGACCTTTTCACACACAAGATCCCCAACCCTGGGAATCCAGCCGGTAGGTGTTACTGGCACATCCTTAATTCCTGTGGAGGTAGCACTTTTAGAAGGGTTATCTTCACTGAACTGCTGCAATTCCTGTAAAACAATGACACAATCATTTATGTCAAAAGGTGTTTCCGCTGTCTCCACGCCGGGACCATCAAGATCCGGAACAAACATTTGTGTTCCGAATAGGCACTCATATGAAGTACGACCCCCCAGGGACCTTCTAGGCAGGTTATTTAGTGCTCTCTGAACTAAATACAGGTGGGTTAGCCAACTACGACCCGTACCTAAGACTCTGGCCGTTAAGTATTGCTTTATATCGCGGTTTAATTGCTCCACTACACTAGTTCCCTCTGGATGAAATGGAGACGAGTACTGGAGTTGGACCCCCAATGAAGCCATGGTGTCCCTGAATGCCCTTGAGGCAAAAGCAGGGCCCTGGTTCGAATGGAATGCCGCAACTGCATATGTACCGACAAAGACTCGCAAATCCTTAACAACAGTCCGAGCGTCAGCCGAGCGTTGTGGCCACACCCACACAAATCTGGAGCAGGAATCAACAGCGACTAATATATATATGTATGCACTATCAGGTGTTAATGGACCACATTGTAATGGTCTATTTGAAATTAAGAGGGGTGTCTACGGAGGGCGCTTGGCCGTGGAAACTTTAATTTGTTGACAGATGTCACAACAAAGGACATACTGCTTAGTCTCTTTATAGAGACCGGGCCACCAGTAATGGGCCTGCAAAAGTGAAATTGTAGCCACCACACCAGCATGTGCAGATGCCACCCCCTCATGCGCTGCTTTAATCAATTGGGGTCTTACATCTTTATTGGGGATGTCGCGTATGCCTACGCCTGGAATTTTAACCTCAGCGTTCAGCATACTTCCCATCAAGTATTGATATTTATTAGGAAATCCTTTAGGATATGGCGTGCCATCAACTGTAGCTTTTATGGCAGCCATAATATCTGTGTCTGGTTTAGAACTCAAACGAGTCACTGCAGCTACAGTGGCGACTGCCACTGCTGACTTTGCGGCTTCATCAGCCAAAGTATTTCCAGCAACGTGTATTCCAATGCGCTGGTGTCCTAGTGTATTCACAACATTGACTTTGGGTAGCGTCTCTTTTAGGTCTGCTACCTTCCCCCACAGGAGTCTGTGTTTTATGGTGTTGCCTTTTGAATCTCTGAGCCCATTCAAACGCCAGTAATGCAGGTATTCATCAAAAGACTGGACGCAATATTATGAATCACAAACAATCAGTGTGAACTGTGTCGGATCCGTATTTTCTAGTGCCATCAGTAGAGCTTTTAGCTCAGTTAATTGTGCTGTACAATCCCCTAAGGTCTGTGTATAGGTATGTTGGGGGCAGAATTTCTCCCCCTCTATATAGCCGCTCACGTCCGCGCATGCAGCAGAATATTGATGTTTAGTTTTAATCGCTGGTTTCGCAGAGCCATCGGTGTACATGACTACATGATATTGATCAATAGGCAAGGTGTCAGCGAGAACTGGGTATTCTACTTCATATTGTAGAAATTCTTGAGTTTGTAACTTTGGGTCGAAAATGTAGTCTACATCAGTGGCTCTTAAAGACGTAGCCCAACGTATCCACCGTGGATGAAGTGCTTTTGCGTTCGGGGCGCTAGCTTTAGTAACAGCCTGTAGGGCTGGAATAGGAGAAACAACTGTAATGCGTTTTCCTTTCTTTAATAACAGCCATTTGGACAGCAGTGAGAATTTTCTCCGTGGGTGCAAAGCGTTGTTCAGCAGCTGAATACAAATGTGATTTGTATGCTATTGGGACTGTTTCACCTTCATTAAATGTGACATAAGTAAAACTGATGGCCCCAGCTATTACCCTGATGACCAAATGTGTCTTATTGTCCCGTGTGTGTAAATGTTTTGCTGTTAGCATATCTGTCTGCAATTCTCAAAGAGTGTGTGTATGTTCAATTGTCCAGAATTTACTTGAAAAATCGTGACGTATCAATTCATATAAAGGTTTTATGCGTGTTGCATAATCAGGAATGTATGTTCTGCCAAAATTTAGAAAGCCCAACAATGATAGAAGTTTTTTAATTGTATTTGGTGGTTGCAATTGTGCACATTTTTCTAAAAATTGTGGCGCTAGGCTCTTCCCTTCACTCGACAGCTCATATCCCAGAAACAGGACGCTGGGGAAGGCAATTTTTGACTTTTTCATGTTAAATTTGTAGCCGAGCTCGGCAAACCCTACAACAATGTGGGCTACCTGTCTTAAATGTTGTAGTAACTCGTCATCTGTGAGATATATGTTGTCCACATATGACAATGCTTCAGGGTCTATCTTGTGTAATATAGCAGTCACACGAGCCGCAAACAGTCCTGGGCGGTTCTTTTACCCCTGGGGCAAACAACAGAATTTTTTCTGTGAGCCTAGTGCGCTAAAGCTAGTTAAATCTCTGCTTTCAGGCGCTATATTCAGGCAGAAGAACCCATTCGAGATATCTAATGTTGTTTTGTATTTTTTCCGCACTATGTTGCTCATTAGTGCAGTGCTATGTGAATTTTGTATGGCATATGTACATGTATGTCCATTTAAATGTCTGTAGTCTAAGACTATTCTGTATCAATGGTCCGGCTTAGCTACAGGGAATAAGGGTTTATGCATCGGTGAGTCACAGGGTTCAATCACACCCTGGTATTCTAATTGTGTAAGTATCACTCTCACCGGTGCCCTTGCTTCATGTTTTATGGGATACTGCAGTTGTGGCTGAGGTTCACCTTTAATGGGAATGACATGGTATGGAGAGTTGCTATCCCACCCTACGTGATTTCTATATAACGCAGGTGCTTGTGCTAGAGCCCATTCTATAGAATAGGACTCAGCGAGTTCCTCTGGAACAAGGGGCAAGAAGGAAGGTTTAATAACCTCTTCTCCATATGGGCAGGTGCAGACAAAATCAGGCGGCCAATCTTGTTCGGCCAACAAAATGTCATATATTTTTACTACACGGTCCCAAAAGATTGCGGGTATAGTGCGTTCAATGTCTCCTTCCAGTTTTATAGTTACTTTACACACCCTGTCGGGTTTGGAGACACGCATGTCCGCTGTTTCTACTTGTATAAAGTCATCAGTTGCTTTCACCTCCAGATGCTCTAGAAGATTCCGGCGAACTATTGTGACCTCTGCAGCGCTGTCTAGCAGTGCTAGAGCCCAGTTCTTGTTCAAGAGAACCCTCTTCCTGAGTGGCATGTCTAACTGAGACAGCTGCCACTTTTTTCTTTTTAAATTGTTGTTTTTGTTGTACGGGTTTCTCTTCCTTCTTAACAGAAACCTCCGAAGAGCATTGTGATTCCTGTCTCGGTTTCACGTACTCTGTTCTCCGCTCTGATCGCCCACCTCTCTCATTTCTCTTTTCCGATGAGTCCTGAAAGGAACGAGATTGGCGTGTATCAGTATATTGATATCTATCAGGCATTTTTATATTATCTTTATTCCTGAGATTATATCTATTCTGTGGGGTCTCTACTCGTGGAGATTCTCCCCTTTCTTTTTTAGGTGTTTGTTGTTTTTTCTCCCAGCGTTTCTCATTACCCTCAGGTTGTTGTTTAGTATTGTCTTTATTAATTTTACCCTGAAATTGAGGTTTTTGTGGTCTAACCCCAAGGTTATCTCGATCGATACTTGAAAAAGTTTCCTCTATTATTTTAGGCAGCTCTCGCTCCTGATCCTGTTGCGGAACGTCACGGAGCTGCATGTGCACTGCGAGTGCAACTGCTTCCCCTTTAAGGTTACTTAGGATGATTGAAGAAACTGTGGCAAAATTGCCCATCAGTTGCATCTCTAATTACAGGGCCGGAGCAGCTCCGTATTCATCTTGAATTTGTTTAAGCACGTCCGGTAGATTGGCTAATGTCGGTGTACCGTGTGCCATTGTATAGAGCGCGGCAAATACTGTGCCCCAACTGTAGGGACCATCCCAAAGGGCAAGCACATAGTTAATATTCTATGTTTATCCTGAGGTCCCGTATGGGGAAATACTGCCTCCAGCGTATTAATTTTTTGTGCTAGCCAAAATGGAGTCTCCTCTCGTTTGACCGGAAGTTTACCCATAATAGAATGTACAGTCACTGGATTTATACCTGGTGTTACTGCATGTGGTTGTGCTGGAGCAGCATGCGCTGGGTTTGTTTTTAAAGTCTGCATTACAAATTGTACTAATCGTCTGTATATTGCTGTTAACTCAATGTATAAGCGTCGAACCTCAGCTACCGGCATATTCGCAACTGCAGGATGTGGTGTATATGTGGCCAATAAAGGCAAGGTAGGACCATCATTACTTAGTGGACCTAACCTTACTGGTAATATTGTGTGGGGTAGGGCGCCATCAAGCCAATTATTATGTTCTTGATAAGATAGAGGTATCTCTAAATATGCGTACACCCTGTATTGCCCAGGCGCGTTCGCAACTGTATATGTATGAAATGTATTTGTGTTCCCATCAACTGCTGGAAATGTGACCCAAGAGTAAAAAAGTTCTGTTCTATAGGCTGCGTGGGCGTCCACCACAAACATGACTGGACCACCCTGGGCTGTAATGCCATGTGCTAGCAAATGTGCTGTGAGAGGTTGTCTCATGTTAAGAGCTATTTGCACAATCTGGGGATTCGCCATTATAGAAGCACTAAGAGTTCAGAGAAGATGTTTTTTGTTTTTTTCCTTTTAAGGTTCAAGCTTGAACAACCACCCGCTGAAAATAGGATTACCTATACGGCGGTGGTGCTAGTCCTTAGTACCACGAACGTCTCCGTATATGGAACTGAGGGGTCATTATATAAAAATGAGACCTGAGATATGCCGGTGGACCCGAAAATTAGAGCCTGACCAAACATTGGCGGCACCATGTCGCGTAGGCTCTCATTATCCTAATGAGACTACTGGATTTTGAGCAGCAAGATCGTTCACAGTGTGGGGGACTGAGTCTGACCCACGGTGGATGACACTTGTCACTCTAAATCCAGGTTTTGCTCCGGCTAACTAGCAGTGCCTCATCTCTCCCAAATGGTAGAGACAATTGGGCAGCCGAGCGCATGACACATTAATACTTTTCAGGGAAGTCGTGGTCACTCAGGTCACAACCGGTTCTCTCTTACACAGTGCAGTCTCATATATAAATGACAATAGAAGCAGTGTAAGTTTTAAAGATTGGTTTAATAAAACAACTGCATTTTAGATAGCAAAGCGTGAGCTGCAATAACCAGAACTACACAACACAGTATTATTTAAATAGTAACGATGAGAGTGAAGCACAAGAATAAAGCTATCATAGTGCCGCTAGGTTATTCTCTCTCTAAGTTATATTTTCTAGCACAGCATCTTAAGCTCTAAGCCTTCTAGTTCCCCCGGGAGGAAATCGACCCTCATACCTGAGCAAAGGCCTGTAATCTGCATCAGCATCTGCAACAGGGCATTCAGCATACAGTTGGGGGTCCCTGGCTGGAATCTCCCTCTTGACGTGTACTAGGACTAGAAAGTGTTTTTATAACTAACACGCAGAGGTTCTAAGAAAATGTCAAAATGTCCCTACGTAAGGATGTGTATTTTCAACGAATGCTGGAGATTAAACGTCTACCGGCAATGTACCAGACTGTAGTCTTGACTGAAGAATAGGGCGATCAAGAATGCATTATTTCAGAACACAGTGTTGAACTAAGCTAAACAGTGTGATAGGAGAAATTAAAACAAGACCGTAAAAACTGGTTATTGACAAATAACAGTGCAATGCTGAATAAAATATATCTAGGGCAAAGTGCACAGTGGCCTAGTATGTAAAACTAACATGCATGAAGCTATATTAAAAATGGCTACACTACAGCATGTGCCAAGTCAAGCTACACGTACAGCTGTCCACCTACAACCCTTGGTCTGGCAGCGTTATGACAACAAGATCAAAATCACAACTCAAAATTGCCCCACAGAACACTCTCCATTACTCCTAAATAACGGAATTGCTTCACTAAATCTTTGCCTCTCATATATCGGTCACAGCTATTGGCCGGGGTCACCCTGGACATTCACCCCAGTGTCCGGTGACAGGGCTGGCCCGGAAGATGGTTGAAATGTTGGGCCAGTGAAGCAGGTCAGGCAAGACAATTAATTGAATTTGTTAGATAGGATGGTAATGAAAGACACCCATGTGTCCTTTAGGTTACATTTTTCACACTGTTATTTCAGGAGTTTGAGTGATTTAGGGGGATGGTAGCTGCAAGTGGAGCCCTTGTCGGCAGAAGGGTGCAATGGGAGGTTATAATCCCCTGCCAGGAAGAGGAGTAATCCGTCAGGAAGGGTCAGGGGGTTTAGTGTGAGTGTCATCCAGAATGTTTGGTCATCTGCATTTGGTGAAAAAACATTGGCTAAGTAGAAATCTACTCAATTTCTGGACAGTTTGGTGATAATCCACCTCCCTTCAGATTCTGATTTGGATGAGAGCATATCAATTTTGGATGCGTGAGAAACTAAAGTTACAACCCCGTTTTTTTTTTTTACTAAAAGCAGGGCAGCAAGCAATATCAGAAAAACCATTACGTCAAAGAGAAAGTGCTATGCCATGATTGAGTTTGCATTCCTGTATTAGAACCATGTCACCATGTAATTTACGAGCGTAATCTAGGATTTCCTTTCTCTTGACTGAATGGTTCAGGCCCTTAGTGTTTAGTGAGATGACCTTTAAAGATGAGGAATTATGAGTCATGGTGTAGAGGTTACTTAGTATAAAATGTGGGTCGATAACGGGTTTTATTTCTAGGAACACACAGGGAGATTTTAGGATGTGGAGGGGCCAGGGCTGCTGCAAAGAACAAAATAGTGGCATCGTAACATTTGGATGTGTAGTTGCATTGTTGGTGCAGTAAATAAAGGTCAAAGCTCCAGAGGGTATACATAAACATAGTACAACTGTAGTAGAAAAATAATAGATACAGTAAAGCATGTAAATAAACAAACATACCATTAAAAAAACAAAATCCCTGGGAACTCTCAATCAGTTCTCCTTCCTCCACCCCCACCTTCCCCCCAACTTGTAGTTTGAGAATGTGATGATCAAGGGAAGTTGTAACCTGCAGAGAGTGTAAGATGGGTGGTATTTGGCAGTGTATGAAAATTGCTATTCACTAGGGAAGGTTGTATCCGGAGAAGATAGATTATCATCAGTGGAGGGGCAGTAGCAGTAGTATCAGAAAGTACTAATGGGCATTCGTGATTCACATTAGGTGTTAAGCAGATGCTAGTCGGATTGGTTATTGAGGTACTGGTCAGCTAATAATTGTGGAGCAAACAAGCTAACACTGTGTGAGCAGTGTGAAACTTGGCTGGTAGTTGATTGCTAATGTACTCCCTGGGCCAAACCATTGTTGCAGGCATGTAGAGTATGTAATTGATATTGTGGATCCATGTGTTAAGCGGAGATTAAGGCGTTTGTATGTGTCCATCTAGGTTCATTATTTAAAGTTGGTGGGTGAGTGCAGTGTTTGTCACTCGTGTTGTTTTTTTGTCATGGTTCTGTATATTGTAGGTGACCTGGGTAACAAAACTTTAAATTTAAGGCACAGTCAAACTGCTGTAATGTTCATATTATGGCCCATCCTCTCTGAGCCTCTGTACCTGCATTGTAATGCTAGGCTAATCCAGTTTATTGTTAACATAACCTGTAAAATTTAAATGAAACGTGTCAACTATTCTAGGGCAAAGTGCCCATAGTGAAGGAGAAAACCCAACTTTGTTAACAATTTTAGTGCTTCGTGGTAACTTTGACAGGGCTGAGATAAAGACCTCAATTACCTTGGAACATCATTACAACATTATGGACCTCATTATGACATTGGCGGTAAATCCCGCTTACCGCCGTGGTGACGGCCGCCAACATACCGTTGCGGAGGCGAACATTCGTTCGCCATTTTATGACACACACACACACTAAACCGACAAGATACTGCCACAAACACATATACGCCAGACCAAAGGTTAGTGGTAAACTGTCTGTCCGAACACCCATACCGTTACACCAACAAAACAACACCCTCCACATTATGACCCACGAATCACCACGGTCGACATTCAACGGCGGTAAACCATTGGCAGTACACAGAGGCGCGGTCAGAAGGGCCACCCAAATATATAACAACACAACATTGGCCAAAACTAAAATCACACACCTGACACTGATACACACACCACACCCACCCACCCACAGCACTATAAAACACCCACCCACATTACCAACAACCCTTTCCGAACACGAAAAACAGCCAAGAGATAGCCACGCAAATCAGAGACACAAGTATACACACCACAAACACCCATCCGTCACGCACACCACACCCTACACCCCACCACATTACTCAACACCCACTGCACAACACACACCACACAACACCCATGTCCCCACAAAGGCACCCACGTTTCACAGATGAGGAGTTGCGGGTCATGGTGGAGCAAATAGTCAGGATAGAGCCACATCTGTTTGGAGCACAGGTACAGCAAATCTCCATTGCCAGGAAGATGGAGCTATGGCGGAGAATCGTGGACAGGGTGAACGTCATTGGACAGCATCCAAGAACAAGGGACGACATCAGGAAGAGGTGTAACGACCTACAGGGGAAGGTATGTTCCGTGGCAACAAGGCACCAGCTCGCCATCCAGAGAACTGGCGGAGGACCCCCACCTCCTCCCCCACAGCTGACAGCATGGGAGGAGCAAGTCTTGGCAGTACTGCATCCTGAGGGACTCACTGGAGTTGCCAGAGGAATGGACACTGGTGAGTCAATATTTACTACCTATTGTCAAGGGCCAATTCCCCGGGATCTGTGCGTTGCTGATTAGAGGCCCACCTCCAGGCAGCATCAACTCAGTGATTTAAATAACACTGATAATTGGAGAGGCCAGGCAGGGGGGAGGGTAAGCAGGGTAGGAACAGCTTGGAGGGAGATCTGAAAAAGAAAAAGGTTTGAGACAGGAAAAAACACCAGGAGCAATAATCATCAATCAAACATGTCATGCTACTGTACATTACATTCTTTCCTCCTAATGAACAAAATTGAATTTCTCAAATATGATGAAGAATCCACAAGAATGGCACTCCAGACCGAAACCAAAACGCTACCAGCGAGCATATGCCAGGAGCTCAAGATATGACAAAATGAGAACTAACTTTCGTAATTCAAATGTCCACCAAAAAGGAGTAACACAACTCCGTGGTGACTTGACTAATTTTTTCTTTAAGACTAATCAATCTTGCAGGCATCAAAAGAAAATAAAGTTATCGAAGTTTTCTCGCACTTGGAATGAATTGTATTCACTCAAAACCACATAATGTCATGTACGGTATTTCTATTGTCAAGGCAGCATTAATCTTTTCACAATTTTCTCAGCAAGATTACCAAAACATTACAAAGTATCAAATAAGGATTCTTCATGATGCGCTACCGTTTGTTGAATAAACAAACATCCGCTCGACTCCAACTGGTCTGAACAATGAAACAAAGTGGCAGTTTTCACTCAGATAAACATCGGCTGGGAAAACCCCATCGGAACACAGAAATGAGCGACCGCTCGACTCCCGCTGGTTTAAATAAGAAACACTGTAGCAAAGTTTTAGCCAAAATAAACACCGGCAGGGGAAAGCCCCGTCAGAACGAGCTTACCCGGAGCGAGTTCGACCACTCGCTTAGAATGTTCTCCGAGTCTCGAAGGCTGAGAGGCCCCAGGGAGAAACCGCTCGAGTGCTGGATCCACAATAGTGAGCACTGGAACATGGGTGTGGCTGGCTTTTATAGAGAGGCCACACCCTAAAGATGGCTGTCACTGAAGGTTGCTGGGACATGAAGTCCCAGTGACACATTATGTGTTGGATGAGGGCTATGAAGCCACCATCGGGCGCTGCCTCCAGGCAGATGAACCTTACCGCAAAGAGGGCGGGCGGAAAGTGGATTGAGACCACACCATGACTTAACAGAACGGTGCTTCCAAAGTCTGACACCTATCCCCCCACATACCTGCGTGCCACCACCACCCCTCACCCTGACACCCATCACTCCACTCCATCCCACACAGTGCACCACCACAATTGACTAACCTAAATGCCAAGCCCTGAATGCCATACCCACTGCATAAACATCACTCCCAGCCCTGCATGTACACCCACCACCAATGCATGCACAGCATGGAGAACTAACAATCCCACAAGACATCACCATACACAAACAAAGGTGGCAGGGCAACAGCAACGACATAGGGGAAGCTAAGGATGTAGAGTATGTCACAGACGTAGCATAATACACCACTTACATACCCACAGGTGCACCAGCCAATCTCAGCGGCGAGGAGGTGCCACGGCTACCCAGTCCTTCATCAGAAGATGCCCCCAGTGATGACAGTAACTCTGGACTTCTGGATCTTGTATGAACTTCCTGCCCCATCAGGGACCACTCATCAGTCGGCCACCCCAGCCCACACCCACTCCACCACAGAGCCTCCCCCCTCAGTATCCAACACCACTGCAGCCATATAATGTCCCCACACCTCTGTCCCCAGAACACGTCAATCAGCGGTGTGCCCACCTGTACAGGGACCCCAATCCACATCTCACAGCCAAGACAATCAGGGTCCTGGGGTCAGTGGCAGAGGGCACACCGTTCAGGGGCCACAGGCACAGGGGGACAGGGACACACGGAGGACAGCTGTGCGCCAGGGGGAGGACAGGCCCAGGGAACCGACTGCCCAGGAGGCACTCACCAATGTCCTGGGGGCTTACCAACAATCCTAGGACAAGATGGGTCAGATGTTAAACATCATGCAGGAGAACCAGTGGCTGCAGGAGGAACACCACCAGCAGATCAGGAAAGATTTGCAGGCCCTCAACACCACCATGGTCTCCATAGCAGGGGTGCTGGGTAATATGGCCAACTTCACGAGGGTATACACATCACACCAGCGGGCCCCTTCCACTAGTCAGTCAACTGAACAGCCCTCCACATCTGCTGCAGCTAGTGGACAGGTGGCCCTGCCACAGGACCCACTGGCCACCAGCACCCCTCCCCCTGCAGAAGGTGAACCACCCAGCAAACGTTCCCTGCGACCCAGACAGACACCAGAGACACTTGCCAAGACCACTGCCAGGAAATGAGACTCTCCTGAATGTCCCCCTAGTGTTACACTCTGTCACCTTGTCCACTTTGAACTACCATTGCTCCCCTTTCTATGGCCCCTTGGACACTAGACCTGTGCTACAAACAGACTGGGCCAATACCCTGGACTTATTTCTACCACCCCCCTATCCCATTGCACTATTCCTTCTTTATTTTTCACTCGCTACAATAAACACCCTTGAACACAACTTGAGTGATAGTGCTTTATGTGATGAAAATGTGCAATAATATTAACAGTTTCATCTTGTGCAATTGTCCTGAACTTTGTGATTGCATACTAATAATGGCCTGTAGCTGTTTGTGGGTAGTCATCACATCAGTACACAGTTGTAACCACCCCAACATCTGCAAAATGAGTAGGCATGGATGACAGTCAGTTGAGATGGTAAGGTAGTGACTGCCATCATGCTACAGCCACACTGAAAAGATAAATAATCAAAGGAATGGTCCGTTCCACTGTCTTACCTGTGTGTTATTGAAAGTACTGCTGTATGACTGATGTCCTGTTGTCCATATCCTCATCCTCTGCCTCCTCATCCTCACTGTCCTGAGGATCCATTGCTGCCACAGGAGCATTTTCACCCTCCTCCTCCTGCAGATAGGGAACATGTCGTCCGATGGCCAGGTGGAGCAACATGCAGCATACAACAACAATCTGGCAGACCTTCTCAGGGGAGTAGCAGAGGGATCCACCTGTCAGATGGAGTCATCTGAATCTGGCCTTCAGGAGGCCGAAGGCCCGCTCAAATATTCTCCTAGTTCGCCCATGAGCATCATTATACCTATTCTCAGCCCCTGTCCTGGCATTCCTTACAGGGGTCAGAAGCCACAACAGGTTTGGGTAGCCAGAGTCACCTGCAAGAATTGAAGAACAAATATTGACCTTGCACAATGGTATGGGGGATAACTCCTGAAGGAATACACTGCCATGCACTGGGTGGGAACTCAGGCTCTCCTATTAGCCACACCCTGTGCTTCTGTAGTTGTGCCATCACATTTGGGACGCTGCTATGCCTCAAAACGAAGGTGTCAAGCACAGACCCAGGATACTTGGCACTGATGTGGGAGATGTACTGGTCAGCAAGGGACACCATTTGCACATTGAGTGAGTGGAAACTCTTCTGATTCCTGAACACCTGTTCATTGAGCCGGGGGGGGGGGCAATGCTATATGTGTTCCGTCAGTGGCTCCAACAATATTTGAAATATGTCCCTTTGCATAGAATCCAGCCTTCACAGTGGAAAATCTTCCACTGGGGGAAAGCGATTTAGCTGCACATGTGTTTGAGTAAGGCAGACAAAACCCTTGCCAGCACTATTGAGAACATTGGCTGTGACATTCCTGCTGCCATGCCCACTGTCACTTGGAAAGAGCTATTTGCCAGGAAATGGAGCACAGATACAACCTGCACAAGAGGGGGGATCCCAGTGACTGATATCAGATATTTGATCAGGATCCAGTCGAGCACACAGCTCTGTGATTGTGGCCTTGTCCAGTCTGTAGGTGAGTATTATGTGCCTGTCCTCCAGTATAGCCAAGTCCACAAGGGGTCTGTACACGAGGGCTTGCCTCCTACTCCTGTTCCTCTGCAGTGGTAGGTACCTAAGGGACACAAGAGTGAGAAGGGAGTGACAAACTGAACAATGGGACCACCACCTCAGTGTACATTGAGCTTGTATGTAATTGGACTATGTAAATGGCAATGTATGTACAATTGACCGCAATTACGCAGTTTTCAATTCCAGAATGTTGACCAGCACCATAAAATGGCGACCGCCTGTCCAGTATGTAGGGACAGGTGGAAGTGATGTAACTCCGCCAGCGTTGGGTGTCATGGCGGAAGGCGGTCTTGCACCTCCGTGCTATTCATCATTGGCTTTCATGGGTCTCTATGAAGTACAGTGTCCAATGAGGCTCACCGGCGTCGGTGAAGGTGTACACCGCCGTGGACGTGACTGCCATTTTCTATCCATGACCTCACTTGATTCCTGACTTTCCAAAGGACAACACATCCATTGCATGTGCTGCTGTGACCTGAGTCTGGAACCTGCCATGGCCCGTGTGACATGGGAAAGGGCCCCTGCCTTCACTTCAGAGGAGTTGGAGCGCCTGGTTTATGGGGTCTTACCCTTGTATGGACAGCTGTATGGGCCTCCAGACCAACAGGTGAGTACACAATGGGGCCAATGCATGTGACAAGGTTGCATGGAGATGTGTGTGTGCTGGGAGCGTGTAATTTGGGTGGGGGGAGTGGCTGGTGGTAGTGTACATGCAGGGCTCTGGGTGATGTGTATGCCATTAGAGGGGAAAGGGTATTTGTGGGCCATATGTGTCACAGGCTGGATTGTATGGTTAAAGGTGTCCTCCTGTCTGTATTTCCTCTGCAGGTCAGCGCCCATCAGAAGAAGGGATTGTGGTGTGCCATGGCCAAGGATGTGCAGACCCTGGGGTATAGCAGGCGGAGCACCCACTGCAGGAAACGGTGGGAGGACCTGAGATGCTGGGCCCGGAAGACCTCAGAGGCCCAGCTGGGGATGGCCTCCCAATGAGGGAGGGGTGCCCGTCGGAACCTGACCCCCCTGATGGCCCGCATACTGGCGGTGGCATACCCAGAGCTGGATGGGCACTTGAGAGCAGCACAACAGCCACAAGGGGGTGAGTACAGTGTGTGTAACAACCATATTTGTTGCCTGGCATGGGATCCTGGTTCTGGGTTTCATTTAGTGGGTGCCCCTTAATGCCAGCTCAGACATTGCAGCATGGTCCATCTTAGGGTAAATGGGTGAATGGCAAAATCTTGTTAACTAGCTAGGTGGCATTCCATGTCAGACAGGGCTTAGTAGGTCCCAGGAAGGGTGCAGATGGCAGTGGTTAGCTCTCATCTTGCTGTGGTACCTAGCCCATGGAATGCCAGTACGGTGCATAGTGCTCAATCTTGATCCCTGTGTGTGATGGTACTGTGTATGCCATCTGTGGTGTAGTAATTAAACCAGTGCTCCCTTTCTCTCTCTCCCCCCCCTATTTTCTTCGGTCATCCTGTCCATGTGTGCATTAGCATCATCTGGTGGTAGAGCAGGGGCATCGGCTACTGAGGGAGCTGCAGCCCACAGGACCCAGGAGGCAGAGTCCACTGACGCAGAGGTGACCAGTGGGACGGAGGGCGAGGGAAGCACCACGGCGGGGACAGGATGTGACAACACTGACTCTGATTCCTCCTCTGTTGGAAGCTCCCTGGTGGTGGCAGACACCTCTGGAACCACCAAAGCTACAGGTACAGCCGCTACCCCGTTCAAATCACCACCCTTCCAGTAGCCCCCCACCGAGCTGCCCGTATCTACTCACCTAGGAGGGTGGGCATCTCCTTTGCCCCAGACACCTCAGGCCCTGCCCCATTGTGCCCTGCTGCCCTCAGTGAGGAGGCTATAAACCTTCTGAGATCCATCTCTGTAGGGCAGTCAACCATAGTGAATTCCATCCAGGGGCTGGCATCCCAGATGTAGCAATGCAGTGCCTACCTGGAGGGCATCCACTGTGGGTTAGCGGCCCTGCAGAGATCGTTTCAGGCTCTGGCCTCCTCTCTGATGGCAGCTAGTGTCCCTGGTCCTACTGTCCCCCCTCCAACTACCACTTCCCAGTCCCAATCTCCTCAACCCCAACACATCCCATGCACACATACAGACAAGCATGCACACAAAACATCACACAACAGTGGCACAGACAAACACAGGCAGCACACCTCAAGCCGCAAGCACTCACACAAACAAAAGACAGTTGCACACACAACAACATCCACTGCCTCCACTGTCTCCCACTCCTCCTCATCGCTCACAGTCACTTCCGTATTCACACCTGCATGCACTGCAACAACAGCCACCACCACCATCACCACATCATGCAGCACACACACCTCATTTGTAGACACCTCCACAACATCCATTCACATGTCCTGTTTGTCCTCTCCCACCCTGTCTGCCCCCCTCCTAAGAGACACAAACGTTCCCACTCAGACACCCAATAGCCATCCACCTCACACACACACACACACACACTGTCTATGCACCTTCACCCAAGTCCAGCAGACTTACACCTCCTACAGCCACTCCCTCTACCTCCACTCCATCCCTCCTCCCACATCCCACCCCAATGTCCGTAAAAAGCTTTTTCTTGCCCAACTTGACCTCTTCCCTCCCCCTCCACTTCCCCGTCCTGCCCGTAAGAGCAGGGTCCCAATGAACCAGCCCAGCATCTCAGCCAAACAGTCTGTCACTGCTCCCACCAAAAAATCAGCTGCTGGCACAAAGGGGCGCCTGAGTGTGACTACAGACACTCCTAGTAAGTGCACACCTCTGCCTCAGAAAGGGAGGACTAGGGTGGAGAAACCTAAGGGACAGAGGACGGGATCAGTGGAGGCACCTCCTAGACCTGGAGGCAAGGAGGCCAGTCACATGTCAAAGGCCAAGGGGCCCGTCAAAAGAGGGAACACATCGATCCACTCCACCACCAAAGAAAGTCAAGGATCCCCCTCCACCACCAAAGAAAGCCAAGGTTCCCCCTCCACCACCAAAGAAAGCCGAGGGCCCCACTCCACCACCCAAGAAAGCCAAGGAGCCCCCTCCACCAGCAGTGGGCATGGGGCCCTCTCCACCAGCAGAGGCACCCAAGGAGCCCCCACCACCAGCAGAGGCACCCAAGGAGCCCCCTCCACCATCTGAGGGCATGTAGCCAACCCTCCAGAGATTGTTGGGCAAGGAGCCCCCTCCAGAACCAGTGGGCATGTAATCCACTCCAGAGACTGTGGCCTTTCACTCCCCTCCAGAGACAGGTGGGCAAGGAGCCCTCTCCATAACCAGTGGGCATGTTACCCACTCTAGAGACTGTGGCCTTTCACTCCCCTTTAGAGACAGTTGGGCAAGGAGCCCCCTCTAGAACCAGTGGGCATGTTACCCACTTCATCTGAGGAGCCCCCCGAGGTGCCTGCCCAGTTCCAACATGATCCCCTTGAACAGTGGAGTCCAGATTATGTCAGGAGTCAAGTTTGGCCTTGGACTGTGCCCTGTGGACATGTGGCCCTTTGGTACTTTGGACTGGCCATTGACTCCTGCATTAACATTTCATGTTTCATTATGGTGGCTTTTGGCAGCAAATTACAGTGTTCGTACATCAGAATTGTTGTCCTTGCATTATTGTCACGTGGGTCCTGTGACATTCGTTTTACTCTGCAGCTGGTTCGGTGAATGGTGTGTGTGTGTCTGTGTGAATGGTGTGTGCTGTGCGTGTGTGTGTCACTCTCCTTTTCCTCCCTCCCTCCCTTGTGTGCTAGGCGGCTGTACTCACTGTCGACGTTGGTGTTCCAGGACAGCCATGGCGTGGTAGAGCATTGGATTGGGAAGACTTGGAGTTCCGATTCACTGGCGGCGGCGGAGTCCTCTGTGTCCCTGATGGTGAGTCTTTCATTTTCTGTACTGGGTTTCGGCCAGGCTTTTGATGGTGTTGGTACCGCCCCGGAAATCCTGGCGGTTTGCTATGTCATAATATGGTGGGCGGTACCTTGACTTCCGCCTGGCTGTTGATGGCTACCGCCGTGGTCAGTGGTGTTTGTGCCCTGGCGGTTGGTGTGGTACATTGGCTGTCTATGGGAGGTATCACTGCCATGGTCAGAATTTGGCAGTAATTCCTGCCAGGCTGTTGGCGGTATTACCGCCACTTTAACAGTCACCGCCAATGTCATAATGAGGGCCTATACTTCATTAGGGGATTATAACTTTGTTAATGTTGATGACCAGATTAGGTCACATGTGACTATATTAACCAAACCTGCATAAGTCAACGTTTTGGGGTTTTGGAGGTATGTTTTGGCTGTGAGGTGTCTACCAGGGTTCTCACACCAGGTCTTTATGGTCACTGAAGACATGCATTGTACCCTTCAGGTTAATCCGCAATTTTGCGGTGCCAGCATAAAGAACATGATGTTTTTATTACACAGTCTCTGACGCAAGGCAAGGGAGCCTTTCCTAGTCTCGACAGTGGTCTTCGAAACATCCTGTGAGATGTAGATTCTACTTCCAATCCAGTTGATTAATGTATTCTTCCTCATGTGTTCACAAATCTTTTCTGCATGTTGGTTTGAGGACAATTGGTCTAGGTTTTTCTGGATGGGAAGGCTCTGTGTGCCCTTTCCATCTTCAGTTCCTTGAGAAATTGGATGCCAATCGTTTTTGGAAGCCACAATTATAGGAACTTTGAGCTTGAGCCGGCCGCATCTTCTGCCCCCTCCAGTATGCCAAACATTCAAAGATTCACTCTCCTATTACAATCTTCCAGTTCTGACATCTGTCTTTGCAGGGTTATTGAAGTGGACTTCAATGTACTGATGTCTTTTTTCGCGTTTGTTTGGAAGCCTTGAAGATCACTGATCCTATCTTCTCTTCAGTGATTCTGTTATTTATCGCTTTGATGTTCTATCTGATTGCAGGAATGTTGTTTTGCATCACATCATTGTTCGTCTTTGTTGATTTAGCCAAGTAATTCACCTCTGTACGATTTCCAGAATCATGTACCTGGTATAATTTATATTTACCTTTCCAGGAGAGTTTGGGGGGTGTCAACTTTTGGCCTCTATGATTTGGTTTGGTTTCTTTGTCAGCTATGTTATCTCTTGTACTGGTATGAGCTCATGGAGATTCGACATGACTGATGTCGCACTGAGCACACCTGCCAGCGATCTGGAATTTTAGTGCGAGTATCACATAGGTTGTTCCTGTAATGCAACACTGGCTCTAAGTGTCTTCCAAGTACTCAGAGTGCCATTTGAGGCTTACTTGGCATCACAGCGGGGCCCTCCTACTCAGGATAAAGTTCATATCTCTGTTAAATGTCTGCACGTCTGTCTCCTGCCATTTCCATTAGGCACTCAAAGTCACAGATGTGTAGAATTAGCGTAGATATCCTTGTCTAGGCACTGCATTCAGAGTGAGCTAATATGTACTGGCAGCTGCTGAAGAGGAGAGATAGCTGACTGGAATGACTGTGTCTCATAGTGGTGAGTGAGGCTGGACTTCCAATAGCTAGATAGAGTTGCATAAGGGGACTCTGTTGTTATGACCATTGATAGGGCACTTTGTTGCTAGGTTAAGGAGCTGTATTCAGTAGAGAGTTGAGTGTTGCGCTGCGTGTGGACAATAATGTGACCGTGATGGCGATTGTGATTGCAAAGGTGATGGTGCAGTTCTGAGTAGTGCCAAGTGGTGTTAGAAGCTGAGAGGCCCACCGCTCCCGTCAGACCCACCCCCCTACTGCATGGTCTGACTTCTCACTTCTTGCTGACTGTGAAGCCTGGTGTGGAGATAATGCAGGTTTTTGATGAGACATGACGGGAAGGCCCCGTTTATAAATCCCTTTTTGCTTAAGCTGTTGGTGCACACCCTCAGTGGCAGCGCATTTCCCCCCCAGATCAATGTGGCCACGAAGCAGCACGAAAAAGCACCACACAGCACAGCCCAGTTCCGGAGCTCCTGAGGTGCCTGGTTTCTGCTTGGTTCTCTCTTTTTGATGATTAGGAGGCCAGATGTGGGGTTAATGCTGGCCTTTGCCAGGGCACAATGGGAAGATAAAGATTATGCTCACTCACTTCATTTAGGCTATTGACTGGTTCAGCTCCATTTTGTTGTGGTGTGTGCCCTCAGTAGCAACACATTTTTCCCAAGCTGAAAGTCCACGAAACAGCACAGCAACGGTGAGTCCCAATATCAGGCGGGACCACCTAGGCCCATCCAGGCCGCCGAACATTGTGGTGGTGCATTCCCCACTTCACTTGGTTGTGGATAGGCGATCTGATGCTATGCAGGCCGGCTGCATATGTATGTGTCACTGCCTGTGGTTAGAATCACTATTTCCTGTGCTCAGTCATAATACTTTTCCTCTTACCTCCTTGATGATAGGAGGCCTGGCAGAGGAATGTTGTAGGTCTTTTGCGGTTGTGGGGAGCCATGTTTGAGAGTTTCCCTTTTTGGCGGCAGGCTCCGTTAGGTCACTGGCATCATTTTCTATCTTGGATGCAGCTCCGTGAACCTCCCGCCTTTCCTGTGAGTCAGAGCTCCTGGATTCAGTCCGTTTTATTCAGTCAAGTGTTCTGATTCAATTCTAGAGGTTTAGACTTTGCATTCCTGCCTCTTGGAGCTAGCCATTGCTGGTTTTTGCACTGAGGAAAACACTCAGGGGCATGGCGCGCCAGGCTGCAAGATGACTGAACAATCCTTCCTCCATCCATCCGACAGAAAAGGGATGCCCAGCGCTTGAAACAAATCTGGGTGGGATCCCTGGGGAGGCTGGATGAGGGTATTCTGGGGTCCCCAGAGCACTATAATAAGGTGGGTGTGAGGAAGCCTTGTGGTCCTGGGCGTGGCCTGATCGGTGCGATTTGTCTGGACAAGAGGCCCAATGTGGCTGAAGACAGCTGGACCTGCTCACGGCCTGTGGCCTCCACTTGCCACTGCCATCCGACAGTCATTGCGCACTCCTGCTGAGGACTGGACCGCATCACTGAGCAGTTGTGGTCCCGACACCGCTTCCTAAGATCCTGTGGCTGGGCTGTGGAAAGTGGTCTGTGGGTGATTTCGGCCCATGGCACTGGCGGTTGGCAGATTTGTGCGGGCCGGCCTTGCCCGATACCTCATGCTGCTGCGGTGGGGTGCCACCTCCTATATAGGCGCAAGGAGTGTGCCCTGCTGTGACTTGGATGAGTCGAGCCTCGGCCCTGTAAAATCTGCGCCCCTCCCAGGTCATAGTGTTGACAGACGCTCACACTGTTCCTCCGGCCTGCCCACAGGTTAATAGCCCGCCCTGCTGCCAACCAAATAAGTAACTGCTCCTAGAATTGTGGGCTGCCATTGCAGACTGTAGACCGGTGCGGCCAGCCGCCTCGGCGGTCCAGCTGACTGTGGTCCTGCATTTCATGAGGCCTCCATGACCCGAAAAGTCACAAATGTTACCATAATCTTTTACCATGCCCTCCAACCTCTGCACACATAAGCAGATCCACTAGATAGCTCTGGGGGGCCTCCTACATACTTTAACATAACGATTGTCACTGAAAACCCGAGGCCTCCATTATCTAATACTTCCACTGCAAGGACAACATTCATTTGTGCTGACCTGTGATTGAACTAGCCCTCTTATTCTCCTGCAGTAAGATAGTCTAGAGGGGAGAAGCATCTCTGGGCCCGTTGTCCAGCACAATAACCCTATGGTATCTGACAATTTCACACCGATCCTGTCGGTGAGTTTGACTGTGGGACCTTGACTCCAAGCCTGGTCGTGCCCCCGGGCATTCTTACCTTTCCAGGGTGTGACAGGGTTCCACTGACCCTCGGCTCTGTGCCATGGAGCTATCAAATGGAGTTTACCCAGGGACGAACATCCATCGCCATAGGATCGGGCACTTTGCCATGTGGCATGTCCCTCTCTGTGCTAAAAGACTACGTCCTCTCTGTCTGCACTAACTGCAACAAAGGCCACGACATGGGCAAACACAAGGTCAAGCAAACAAAACTTTCCTTCTAAAAGAAATGCCTCACCCATCGGACAGAACACGGCTCAGCGCCAGCCATGGATCCATCAGAGGAGGATGACTCCCAGGAGATTGACCTGAAGGAGATGCTTGTTGATGTCAATAAATACCTTCACAATATAGACACCAAGCTGGACCTTCTTACTAGTCATTTAGACCAGGTTAAACACAGCATGGACAAACATGAAACAAGACGAGACCACTTGGAAAATTGAGTTTCAGATGCTCATGATCTCCATGCAGACCCCAAGGAGCATATACTCCATATAGATAAGGTAGTAGAACTGATTAAGGCCAAAAATGAAAATTTGGAGGCAAGATACTGTTGCAATAATCTCCGAATTACATGGATTTCAGAATTATCGGCAATCTCAAGGATAGAAGACTTTGTTGAGACATTACTGAGGGAGCTCTTTGGTGGGAGCCTGTTGACGGATTTCATTGCGGAGTGTGTTCATCGCTCACTTGGCCCCCGCCCCCGGCCATGCCAGTCCGCCCCATAATAGCAAGACTACTAAACTGTTGGGATCGCGGTCCTACGCTGGCTAGCGAACGAGACTCCATCCAATACAAAGGCAATAATATCTCCTTTTACCCTGACTTCACATTGGTGGTGCAGTAAGCCCGCTGCTACTTCATGCCCGTTCAAAGACTTCTTTAGAAGGCGGAGATTCTGAAGATTTTTCACAAAGGTAAACATTATTTCTTCACTGACGACAATCCGAAATTTGCCAAGCATGCTGTTAAGGGCCATCATTCTCCTAGAGGGTCAACCAATGCCATGGAAGAGGCCCCACTGAGCGGCAATGACTGATAGACACTGCAACAACCCACCCTCTTGCTCAATTACACTTGCTTATGTTGAAGTGCCACGCGTTGTCATTCTTCGCATCTCTAGATGTGGGGAACTTATGCTTTCCCAATCTATTTATTCAGGGCATCTCATATCCCATGTTAACATTACAATGTACTCATCTCTGTGGGTGTTTTTTTCCTTCCAACTTCTTGTTTGGCCACCCTAACTGTACATAGCAGGGTTGTCGCCAGGTGCATCCCAGCTCCCAGGGATGCTTCCAATTTCTGCCACATTGCGGGTTAAGGGTTGTGTGGATGGAGGGAGGGTGTGTTTATCTCAGCCTGATTGGTGGGTTGGAGTGGAAGAGGGGAGGTGCAGGCCCTTTTTTCTGATCATGGTTTTTTGTTATGTTCCCTCTCTAGTCCTTGCCACAAGACATGCTTTCCTCTAAGGGCACCTGCGCGGCCCAGGCCAAAAAGCACTTGTCCAGCAACCATATTGCCTTATCCCCTTAAATAACATGGCCACCTTAAATTGCATAACCTGGAATATCCAGGGCCTAAACGATCATCATAAAGCGCGCTTGCTACACTCCTATCTCAACAGACATAAAACAGATGTATGCTTCCTTCATGAAGCCCATACACACAACCCATTAGCCCCAGGCCTGCACACCAGATTGTGCAGTCACTCCTACTCCTCCACCTACTCTAATTACCCTGGGGGTGTATCAATTCTGCTACATAGAGGGCTTCTATGGCAGTTATCCCACTCCCTCATTGACCCTGAAGGTCATTATGACATTCTTGTGGGCACCCTTTACAGGCATCCCGTGACTCTGGCCGCTGTGTATGTTCCCAACAATGACGACCCCAAGTTTTTTTGCTGATCTTTGGACAAAATTATCCGGATTAGGGCCTCACTCTCTTAAGGGGTGGTGATTTTAATGCAGTGCTGGACGACCAAGCGGACCGATCCGGTTCCTCTATAAGTCTCCACCACTTTCTGTGTCGACTCTCAATAACTTGACATGGGACAATTCCCTCCAAGATGTTTGGGGGCTCCTACACCCCAAGTTTGTGAAGGTACCTGCATTTCAGCGTCTCTTATGCCTGGTCTAGGATAGACTTCTGGCTGATATCCAAGGATGTCCAGACCTGGGCGTCTACGGTGGTTCACTCACCACGCACAATCTCAGACCATGCTCTGGTTCGGTTGGAGATTCAAGTACCCCAGACGACCCCCCTCGAGCATTCACTTGGAGGCTACTGCCAGCTGCGCTGCAGGATGCCTGATTCTGTGAGGAAATATGCACAGAAATCATTGACTACTTCACTCACAACAAATGGCAATCCACACTCTGGGAAGCCTTTAAGGCAGTTATACGGGGCACCTGTATTGCAAAACAATCAAGGGTCCTAAGAGCGATCCTTGTCCAGACTTGAGCAGGAAATTTGCCCCCTAGAAACACAATACTTTAATTCCAGTGATGCTGACAGCCTGGCCAGTATTCATGACAAAGTGTTGGAATTCTAGGAGAAGGTCCTCTGTGAAACTCGCTATTTATACCATGAAGCACAGGCTCGACACTACTGCGAAGGGGATCGGCCGGGCAAAACTCTAGCGGGTCTACTTTGTCCTTCACAGGTCTCTGGCTGTATTGCTCAACTTTACAACTTCAACTCTAACCCAGTGTTCTCCTCATCATAGATTCTAAATGTAATGTCAGCCTTATATGCCCAACTATGTACAGACACCCCGGTTCTCAGCATGACTGGGCTCTCTAACCACTTCGACGCAATACAACTGATATGGCTTGATAGTGCACATTGCTCCTGTCTAAACATCCCCATCACTACCGAAGAAATCATCCAGGTCATAAGTGGTCTCCCTGGAGACAAGGAGCCTGGCCTTGATGGGCTCACCACTGCCTTTTCCAAGGAATACTCTCCTCTCTTAGCCCCACATCTTCTGACAATGTATCAGGAATCCTAAAATACAGGCTCACTTCCGCCCTTGTTGCAGAAATCGGATATCATCACACGCCTTAAACCAGATAAACCAGCTGACCTTTGTGTCTCATATAGGCTGCTTTTACCCATAAACGTGGACAATAAAATCTACACCAAAGTGCTTGCCAATTGCCTGCTACCTCACTTACCCAAGATAGTACGGCCTGATCAATCAGGCTTTGTCCCAGGTGGGGTCACATCGCACAACCTCCAAGCCATCTTTGTGGTCATGCACCACCTAAACCCTCAGATTTCTGCGCGGCTGCCCCACTTGACGCAACTAAAGCGTTTGACTTCCTAGAATTGGCATACCTCTTTCCCCTGCCAGCACAGAGCAGCCTCAGAACACGTTACATTAAACAAATTCAACTTCTCTATATGTTACTGATGGTAAGAGTGTGACTTAACGGACTCATCCCTGACCCCTTCCCGGTCTCCTGAGGTACATGGCAGGGGTGCCCGCTATCTCTTTGCTATCATGATGGAGACCCTGGCTGCCAGACTGCGTCAATGTCATGCAAACAGGGTGTAGGAGGCTGGCTCATTTTATGGTGTACACCTATTGTGTGGCACCCTATACTGAGTCAAGGCAACCCTTAGTGATACTGATAAGGTGTCCAGATAGCAAACACTCTCTAGTGGTAGCTAAGGCGAGCAGCTGAAGCTTATCCAGGAGGAAAAGTGCACTTGCAATACCACAGTACTCAGACAGTAACTCACTCACAAGAAAGACCCATACAAGTGTTACTAAAATAAAGAATTCCTCATTACAGCACTAACTATTAGCCTAGCATTGGTATATCTACAAACAATATATACACAGAAGGAAAACTAGCATAAAATATACAGGACCTATTGGGGGGGGCCAAGCGGTATACTAAGTCAGTGGAATGTGAAATAGTGAACCCAACCAAGGTAAGTATGGTAGTTGGCTGGGAATAGATGAAAACAGCAGAGGTAAGTACGGTAAGTGGTTCCTGCGACCAGTTGCAGAGTGGTTATCTAACTAGTCGTCTTATAGACTAACACAGGGAAGTAGTGGTTGGAGTTTGTGTGTTTCAAGAACTATCCAATATGCCCCGTGGAAACCAACCGACAAGAGGAAGGTTGGAAAGTGCCCCCAACCAAGGATAGCCAGAAGACAGGAGTACTTACACCAGGGGACCTAGATGCAGAGGGGAGAAGGCACTCTCTCAGTGAAAGTCAGTGGAAGCCTTGGATTGTCCAGCTGTTGTGAAGACCATGGACCAGGCTGGTGGAACCCCGTGATTGATTCCAGCTGGGGAGGACCTGAAAAGGAAGGGGACAAAGACCAGCACCCTTGGAGGTGCCCTGGTGGTGCAGGTGGCAATGCCCACCCTCCTAGAGATGAAGTTCCTGCAAGTCAGTGGAGGAAGAAGTGTAGCTGTGGGGTCCAGGAGCTGCAGAAGATCCTAGTGGTCACCTCCAAGCTGTCCGTTGCCAGTCACCAGACTGCAGGAAGGTCAGTGACCAGCCAGATCACCAACAATCACTGGCAAATTCAAGCAGGAGCTGAATATGTATTTGCAGAGTTTTGGGGACCAGCAAGGTCTAGGAGACTCTACCCTGGAGGGAGAGTCAGGGCTGGCCCTCAGCATACAAGGAGGCCAGCAGAAGTCATTACAGCCCCATGAGTGACCCACAGGCGATAGACACAGGGAGTCACAAATGGCCTCAGCACAACAACAAAACAGAAGTCCCACATCGCAGGAGGTGCAAAACAGGAGTTGATTTTGAGTTGCATAGTGCTGGAGGCCGGGGCGTCTTAGTACCTGAAGATCTCCTGAAGGAAGAGTCAACAAGCCTTGACAAGAGCAACAGTCGTGGTGCACAGGGTTCCGGTCCAGTGGCTGGGCATGGACCCATAGTCTCCCAAGTTGGTCAGAAGACAAGCAGAACCCAGTGGAGGCCACAGACCCACCGCTTGTGATGCAGAGCCTTTCGAGGTCCAAAGGACATCAGACTCCACTAGCAGGTTGATGTTGTCTTGATGTGCCTGTGGATGCAGGGGAGCCACTCCTTCACTCCAAGGGATATTTCTTTGAACTTCCAGGTGCAAACAGAGTTCTTGTGACCCTGGAGGATCCACAGCCTTGGATGTTGCAGAATTCTTGCAGGATCTGGAGAAATGATGTTGCAATGGGAGCCGTACCACCAGAAGCAGACACATTTCTGTTCCAAAGCAGACCAGCAGTGGTTCCAGAAGCCAGGAGCATAAGATGTCTTGCAAAGAGTTCCTTGTAGAGTCTTGCTCAATTAATCTGAGGACCCACCCACGGGGGAGCACGTAAGTAACCCTAAAAGGGGGTTGGTCACTCTCTGAATTGACCCACCAACCGGAGGGGTTAGGGACATCATCTACTTGGCCTAACCAGTCAGATGCTCCCAGGGGCCTCTGTCCATCTTGTTTCCAAGATGGCAGAATCAACCGTCCACCTGGCAGAGCTCTGTGCACCCCCCACCCCAGGGGAGGAGCTAGACAGGGGGTGGTCACTCCCCTGCCCTCTGTGAAGTTTCCCGCCAGAGCTGTAACCTGGGGTTCCAGAACTGGTGCAAACTGGATTATGCAAAGAGGGCACCAAATGTTCCCTTCAAAGCAGTCTGGTGGCACTAAAGGCCACTGCACCCCACCCCAGCCCATAGACACCTAATACATAGGGGAGGTGGTCATACCTCTCCCTTGCAGGAAATCCTTTGTTCTGCCTTTCTCTGCCTTAGCCAGGCTCACCTGTAGGAGGGCAGAACATTGTCTGGGATCAGCAGCAGTGGGTGCTGGCAGACTTGGGGATCCTCTAAGGAACTCCCTGAGTAAAGGGGATCATGCAACTAGCACTGGAATCGGTGTAGTTGCCTGATTCCAACATGTTTGATACCAAACAAGCCTAGTTTTAGAGAAGCTATTATGGAGTTGGACCACCCGTGTTGACCAGTGTCCACTTCATACCTTAAGATAGCTTCCCCTCACTTACAACGCCCGGGGAATGGAGTCTGGGGTTGGTAGGGGTACCCTGCTCATGCAGAGGTACCCTCACACTTAGGGACATGTACCTTGCCCTTGGGCTGAAGGGCCTACCAGATGGGTGACTTACAGTGTCTTAGTTCACTGATCAAGATACAAGGTAAGCTTTATATCTGTGGTGAAAGGGTGCATGCACCATTTCACACAGGCTGCAATGGCAGGCCTGCAGACACAGTTTGCATTGGCTCCGAAGGGTGGCACAATACATGCTGCAGTCCATGGGGGACCAGTGGTGTGTCAATGCCCTAGGTACCTGAGTGCCATATACTATGGACTTACATGGGCGCACCAGTATGCCAAATGTGGGTGTAAAAAGTTACCAAGCAACCACATTTAGAGGAGAGAGCACAGCCACTGGGGTCCTGGTTAGCAGGAGACCAGTGAACTGCAGTCTACGCACACTGACATCAGGCAAAACGCGGGGGTAACTATGCTAGAAATATGGCACTTTCCTACAAAGGGGTGTAGGATTCACCAGTAGGGGTTTAGTAGTCTCAATGTATGTTGATGACATCACCCTATATGCATGCAACCTTTGGGAGAACCTGTCCCCACTGATCTGGGAGGTGCTAAAATTTGGAGGCTATTCAGGTATACAGGTCAATTGTTCCAAATCACTAATATTCCCTCTTTCTGATAGCACATACCCATTCCCCACTGAATACTCCAATAATTGGGCAGAGGAACTGACCAGATACCTAGGAATATGGCTAAGCTGTGACCCGGAGGAAATATAGTGAACAAATTACAGCTGCACCATGTCTTGGTTAGAGGACAGTATATCGATAAGGTCCAAACTGTCCCTTTCTCTGGCTGTTCACATTGCGATCGCTAATAAGGTTCATACTCCCCAAATTCCTCTACCTCTTCTTATACATCCCCCTCCCTCTCACTGCCCAATTCCTTAAGCGATTGAAGTCTAACTTGGTGTCCTTGCTGTGGACGAGGAGGAACTGCTTACCCTACCACTCGCACAGGGTGATTTGGGAGCCCCAGATATGACACTGTACGCCTTCTGTGCTCAAGCCCAATTCTTACACTTCTGGCTCTACCCGACCCCTTTCCAGCCCCACGTAGCCTTGGAGGTCGATCACACAGCCCTTTGCCCACTTGCAACTGACCTATACTTGCCCTAAAAAGTGCCTCATGCTGAAATCAGCACAGTGGAGTGCGTGAGATGGGCGTGGGAGGGGTTAAGGAGAAGAACCCCTGGGGCCCACTCTTCATTTAATAGGGGTTGGAGGGCCACACAGCCCACCTGCTGGGGCCGATTTTGGCCCCAGGGACCCCATCCTCTGGGACTCAGCCATCTCCCCTGGGTGCCGCACAGTGCGCCCAGTGTGCAATGGGACCACGGGTGAGCCTCAAGGCCCCCACGGTCCCAGCCAGCTCTTGCAGGAGCTGACATTGCTTCTGCACACAGGGAGCTGCTAAACATGCAGCTCCCTGTGCAAGAGCAATGGTTTCATCTATTTCCCTGCCCGCATGTCTGTGGGCAGGGAAAGAGATGAAACCCCTGCTTCCAGTGGGCGAGAGCACTTTGATAGCTCTTGCCCGCTGGAAGCAGAGTGTTTGCTCTGACTTAGCAGGAGCTGTCAACGCTCCCGCCAAGTCAAAGGAAACTGCTATCCTGAGGGCGGTCAACCCCAGGACATAGGAGGAGCCAGACCTGGGGAGTGGCAGTCCCCAGGGCCATTATTAGCTCCACGAGAGGGCTAGCGCAGCCTCCCTCCAGCGTTTGATTTAGCCCCGGAGAGGTGGTGGTCCCCGGGGTTGGGGGTCTACGATGATCCCCCTTCATCATGTTATTTATACCCGGAGAGGTGGCAGTCCCTGGGGCTGCAGGGGGCTGGATGGGTCCCCCGCATACATTTTATATTTAGCACCAGGGAGTTGGCGGTCCCCAGGGCTGTGGGGGGAGGCTGCACAGGCCTCCCCCATTTTAAATAAAGATTTAACCCAAGGAGGTGGTGGTTCCTGGGGAGATGGTGGTCCCTGGGGCTAACAGAAGGTCTAGGAGGGGGGCCCTGTGGCCCTGGGATCTGGCCCACCCGTGGTCCAAATAAAAGAAAAGAGTAGGAGATTGCCCTTTTTCATTTTAAAATCTCTGAAAAATCTGCAATTCCGTATCAGCAGATTTTTCTGAGATTGAAAAAAAATGCTTTTTAGCCCTGGCAGGGTGCGTGACAGATCCGTCGACCAAGACGAGGGGCTCAGGGTACCCCTACTATTTGCTTTGTTCTTTTTTTTTTGTTTTACTTTTTTTGTGGGTCTCGGCTAAAGCCAAGTCTCAAGATGGCTGTCAGCACTTCCTTTGTGAAGTGTTGGCAGCCAATCAGATTTCATCACGGGGATGGTTGGATCTGCATCCCTAGATATCTATATTTTTTAATTGCTAATATCTCAAAAAACACTGAACAGATTACACCAAATCACAAAAACCACGCTTTTCTGGACCAAGAACTAGCTTTCTGCCAACTTTGGAGTAGTTCAGTTTTGCCCCCCCCCCCCTTTTTGTTGGTTACCGCTTGTTGCATCACCCCAAAACTTTTAAGACAGCAGCTGAACACACGGAAGTATAAGTTTTGAAGATTTAGTGAAGATTCGTCAAGCGGCACCAAACAAAAAACGCTCTTCCTATGTAAACTAGGTCCTAACTATATACTGACTATATATATATATATATATATATATATATATATATATATATATATATATATATATATATATATAAATAAAACACCAAACTGTGACAGCGACTGCTGGCCTGCACTTAACCATCAGTAGGAACTTCTCTATGCGTGTTGCCTCATGGTACAGGAAATACAAATCTTTAAAGGACGGCAAGCACTCAGGGCACTTCAGTACCTTTTTATTGCAACATTGGTGACAAAACAAAAGACATGTTTTGGCAAGAAACCTTCCTTTGTCAGTATTGCGTCCTCCAAATTGCCGGCAACATAAAGAATCACACTTTCATGAGGTCACAATAGAAATTAAAGAAAGCCATAATGTCAAATAATAACATATAATATTTGACACAACCAATTATGCTTGTTTTACAACTCATAATTACATATCATCTATTTTGGGCTACGGGTGTCAACCCTGCAATACCATGTAAATAGGCATTTTCTGATCCTTAAATGTATCACCAAAAAATAAAAATGATCATGATAGGTTACAATACACCTGTTTGCTCAGTTACACAAGTAACTCTCGTAGCTCTCGTTTATCTTTCTGTTAAGGCCCAGTGCGCACTGCTAAACACTTCCTCTTGCTCTGAGCAATATTTGTTAATTAACCATAACAAAAATCAAGACCAAAAATCTTTCTGACCCCTGTGGGCTTACGCAGCTTTTGACCCAAATAACCACATCCCTAACATGACCCATAACGTCAATGTTCTGGCTTGGCAAACTCGGTTCGCCCAAGCTATATATATATAATAGTGCTTCTGCTCCTCCCCAAAGGGTATCCATCTGGAACATTTTCTATAAAACATTTCAAAAACATGCTTTAATTCACATGTTGTGGTTAGAATCCATAACGCTCCCAACAGCAATGGAAACTATTACTTGCCCATCACCTCAAACTTTATGAAACAGATGCCGTTACAACTGTTGTAAATCATTTTATACATGAGATTATCTATCACATTACTCTTACCACTTTGACAGAGATGACTACGAATGTTGTGTCATTAATTAGGTTGTGTGTGATGTTCAGCTACATTTCAATTGTGGGTATTTTTATTTCTTGGTATAAATATTGTGAGGTCATGAGTATAGCGTTTGGTGTGCAAGTTGTGATTTGCATGGCTGTTGAGCATTGTGACAGCACTGTAGCTGTTTTTTACATGAATTTCATACAAGTTTTTTTCTTAACATATGTTAAGCTGCTTTAACAAAGTCAAACTTAACCTCGCTTTAATCTTTGTTTTTTTCTGTGAATATCCCACATCCAAAAGTTCACTGAACCATCCCTCAACAGGCGGGCAGCACCCATTGCGCTAACCATCTGTGGGCAACCAACCCCTGGCTGCGCCCAGCCTTTCAATGTGAACAGCCGGGGTATGCTTCAGGGCATGTCCTTGTGCCATATTTATGCGGCCTGCTAGTGCCTCCTGAGCATGGTCTTCTGCCCTCCCACTAACCCTCTGTGGGCATCCAACCCTGACTTCATAGACCATTGGCCATTTGTTGTGGAGTCGGGCACAAAACCTGGTCTCCTGCATTCATTGGTCCACCACAGACATGGGAACCCTGCTACATAAGGACTATGACTCAGCACATTTGGAGTTAACCTGTAGTCCACTCTGTAAAGCTGGTTAAGGCATAGCCATGTGCAGCAGGGGCTTGCTAGACCCTATGCCTAAACCTCTCTGGACAGCCAAACCCGCCTGTGCAAAGCCTGAGTGACACAGGTTGGATGCAGTGTGAGCCCTTGGGCCAGAAGACCCTCTTTCTTCTTTTTTTAATTTAATAACAGATCTGCAGATCCTCTGTAGATTCTCAAATCCGGTCTGGGTTTGCATTTGGTCCCTTATGGGAGGGTCTTGCCTTGCGCTTCGGGATGGATGGTTCTCAGGAGGGGCAGGGTCAGTACTGATGTGCATTAGTTGGGCCACTCTTTCCAGAGTGGCATAGAGTGTGAGAAACAATTGGTTGCAATGTTACCCTGAGTGATTGTCAATGGTTAGACTATTTGCAAACAGTACTCCAATCATCTTTTGTGCGTTTGATAGACACCAAACCAAAAGGCACTTCTTTAAGCTCCTATAAAATGTTTTAACATATTCAAAAAAAATGTGGGAGTTTCACCACTTTAGCAATTATTCTGTAGGCTCTTCTCTGAGTGCACTGAAAAACTGCAAGCCTGCAGCACTACCCAAAGCATTTGGGCTGGATTGCAAACCTGAATCAGCCTTACAACAAATGTTCCATCCATCATTACAAAACAGGGGCTTGCGACTAGAATTGGACCACTGGGGGATTTCATGAATGGGTCATTAAAGCCCTTCCTGTTCTGGTAAAGTAGCCCCTAGCCTCCTGCCACTGGGAAAATGCCATAGTTGCACAACAGTGGCCAAATTTGCCTCTGTTTGCAAGATAGATGAGGCTAGGGCATTCAGATGAGATATAACCACATTGCAAGGCAGTGCTTCCTTGTAGACGTTAGTCTTGTGTACTCAAAAAAACTGACAGCTGTTAGATTACAGATCAGCCGTTTAACATTTAGGCATGCCCCAACCTTAGCATGCACAATTTAGTACTTTCTTCAGCAGCCATGCTCAGCTCAAAGTAAATTCAACTATAACCATGCTGTGGTTGCAAACCATCTCCATCCCTGTGACCAATGCCTAAGCATGAAACAAGACCACAGACCCAATGCTTATCAAAAGGTGCTCTGTCAGTTACAAGACTGACATGGGTTACCAGCCATTTCATGATCCACAATCTTCAAACACCCATATACACTTTGGGAACATAACCCTTGACCCTCACCTCTATCAGAACAGGAAGTGGCTATTATTTGCATAATAGATTTATATTTATTTCTATATTTGTATCAACTTGTGCCTCTGAGTGAGCTGTGTGTAACCCTTTATTTTGCAACCAGATAGCCGGCACTACGTAAATTCACTTCAAATAAAAATATCACACTTTCATGTACATTTCAAATGCAATATGTATATATAGTTAAATAGTGCGCACTACAATTTTCACTATAAAATAAATAGACTTTTACAAATAAAATATTTTCCTTAACACCATACAATAAATTTGGAGGTGAACGTAATGTGCCCAATTTATAACCCTTTTTGGTGTTCAAATGTTTTACCTATCAATGTCAAAAGAGTGAGCTTCCACCTCAAAAATGGACGTTATGAATCATAGATTCAGAATATCAAAATGGGCGCGCACTTGCTCAAGTGAAAAGGTTTGCCTTCTTGGCAAGCTTTTTTTATTTTGATAAGTGAGGGAAAAGGGATGAAAGAGGTGGAAAGGGGGGGGACCATACAACACTTTGGAATCACACACAAACTGGAATATGTGGGATCTACAAAGGTTTTGCAGGTAGCTTTCCTCCAATCGATCACACAAAATGTTATGGGAGGAATACTTGCACATAGTTTAACCACAGGTAATTACTTGGGTAGCATTCCAATCATTTGTGTTTCGCCTACTATGCCACTCTAGATAAATCCCTGCCTTGTGCAAATCAGTACTGGCCCTACCCCTCACGGGAACAGCCCATCCCTAACTGGAAGGCTAGGCCCCCTGCAGACGGGAACACAAGCAGCCCCTGACCAGTTTAGGACTTCTTAGCCCTCGTCAGTGAGGTATAGCTTGGATCCTATGGCACAATAAGCGAGCAGTTATTATCACACTACCGGAGAGTTTAAGGGAGATGAGCAACATGTATTTGGTGGGAAACAACCCATACTAGCTCCCTCTTCATAAAACTAGTTACCACAAAAAGGTATGGGGTTCATCAATGATGTGGAGCTCTGTTCACGAGAGATTATCCGTGGGCTCCTAGACCTCGCTGGGTATAGAAAATGCACAGTGTGGGTGCTGTGTAGGGTGAGTGGGGGAAGGGGGCATTTCTTTTTACGGACTAGGTGGTCTAACACACTATATAGTGTCATGCTTCATCATTTGACCACCTAGCCCCACCCAGGTAGGATAATCCCACCAGGGCGGACTCAACCTCACCTTTAAAAGAACGGGAGGGAGTGCGTAAATATGTTTTATCTGGAGATAATGGGATCCAGCTAAACTAAGGGAATATAAAAACACCTAGGCAGCTACCTGTGTGTGGTCTACACTTTTAATAGTGGTATCTGCTGGTGTAACTAAAAACAAGGGCGGGACACCTCGGTGAGAATGAGGACTCACTGGGTCGCCTCTCTAAGAATTAGCCAACATGTTTCTGCCCTCTACTATGAACCATGGAAGGTCTAGGGGCATTCTTCAGGGCCTAGGATCCCTAACCATCTACTCTTTTGATGTAAGTGTGACTATAAGGGGACACTCCCCCTCCTGGAATCTGAGGCCAGTTGCCTTAGATATTAGGGCCTCCGCGCGGTAGTCCCTTGCCAAGGTAGGCCCATTAACTCAATTTTATACCCCCCTTTATGTGGGGAGGCTCATCTATCTGCACCTTGCATGATGGTTAGGGATCCTAGGCCCTGAAGGATGCCCCCAGACCTTCCATGGCTCATAGTAGAGGCCGTAAAAGGAAATCCCCCTTCCCCCACTCACCCTACACAGCACCCACACTGTGCATTTTCTATACCAAGCGAGGTCTAGGAGCCCACGGATAATCTCTCATGAACATAGCTCCACATCATTGGTGAACCCCATACCTTTTTGTGGTAACTAACAATAAGCGACCAGCCCATGCCTAGGCATATCGTTGGCCACTTACGGCTACATCAGGCACACAAAAGGGGAGGAGAGGAATGCTTGCATATAGTCTAACCACTTGCAATCAGGCTGGGGAACATTCCAAACCATTGTTTTTTTTTCATCCATTGTGTGGTCAGGCTGGACTGTTCCCATTAGAGCAGGAGCAAACCTGATTTGCAGACAGCTGGGTCTAATCATAGATGGCATGGTGGGCAAAAGAACAATGGGTTAGAATGTTACCCTGAGCGACTGCTAGCACTTAGACAAATTGCAAGCGTTCTTCCCATCACCTTTTGTATGATTGATGTAATGCCCCAAGTGGCGAAAGGTATGACCAGACATAGGTCCCATGCTAACTGTGCCACTGGTACCAAGCTGCACCTGACTGAAGAGCCCCAATAAGACTGAAACCTTCCATAGGTTGCTTGAGGTATGGTTTAGAGAGGACCTGGCTTTTCAGTTAGGGCTAGACTGTTCTTATTGGAGCCGGACCAATGCTGATTTGTTTATAACTGGGTTTAATCTGAGGTGGCATGGTGGGCAAAAGACCAATGGGCTGAAATGCTGCCCCAAGTGATTGCCAGTGGTTAGACAAGTTGCATGCATTCCCATCAATCAACAACTTGTAAATGTGCATCAATAAAACAAATGATGCAGATGTGTTTACATGGTGGAAATGTTGATACCCCTACAATCAATAGGTCCATCACTGTACATTTTCAGCACATATTTGTTTATCATGAATTAAAACGTTTGATAATGACACTTTGAAGACTGGCCCACCACCACAGAATTATTACATTTATTTGTACTTTGTACATTTATTAAAAGGATTGATGCTCAATTTTCAAGGACTTGAGCGATTTTCAGTGACTCCCTTTTATTGAGCCCTCAAAATTAGGAAAATGTACACGCTGTTGTTGAAAAGATTATAGCAACAGATGCAGGGCCAGCTCTGTTAGCTGCCTAAATGTGCATAGATGGATTACCAGGTGGCTGTCTGTAGGGTGAGCCATGTCTGAGAAACAGCCCACTGTTCTATACCTTTAAATGTAACCATAAAGATTTATCTCCTCCCTAAGTATTATTAGGACTAAAATACCTCATACTCTAAAATTATGTTTGTCAGTTTCCCTGATACAATCTTTCTGCTTAATGTATGATGAGGATCTGTATCTAGAAAGACATGGCGTCTAGAAAATCTCCCTTTCTTTCTTTTTTTCACCTATTCTTTATATAGCATGTGTTATGTGAGGCCCACCTTCACCCCTGCAATCCACTTGTAGTACTGCCTAGATATCAGCTGGTTTCTTTCTTCTTTGTGAATCCGAATGGGCATTACCTGTAGTCTCCTATCTGGATGCCTGGAATTTCTTTGGAATAATTACTGTTATACACGGACCCTATCATTTCACTATCTCTGCTTTGTCAGTTGAGTGTTGGAAGTGGCTTTTTCCTTCGTGTTAGTGTGCCTTGGCTCCAGTCGGCATGCCTTTTGAATCATGGCTGGCCCCCTGGTCCCAGGTGGTGCAGCTGGACAAACCACTGTATGAAACATACTGCAGGCCCGCTTGGCCAGTGGGCTTAGTTCTTGCATCGCCAGTCCTGCAGACTGATGACTTTGCACCCTCCCACTGGTGCACGTTCGTGTCCTCGTATAACCTTGTAAACGCTTACGGGTTAGGTGTCTGGATGTGATAACTGCTTGGCAGGGGTGACTGGAGTTATCTGTACCCCGTGTGACCTAGTTTTGAGCAGGTATGAGGATGCGTCAATACAGCATTTGAATGTTTGCTTTTTGGAAGTGCAGGTGACGAGGATGTTTTGCTACCTTGTTTCTGTATGCGTGCATGTGTAAATGTGTCCTTGTTTGATCCAGTACAGAGCCACACATCAATGCACACCTGCTCCTCCAATGAAAGAGCTCGAGGGACAGCCTACTGTGGGTAACAGTGCCATATGGATGGTGAAGGAGGGGGCCGATGATGGAGCATGTCACCCCGGTGAGTGAGGGCATTCGTCATGTTTAATGGGTAAACTGCGTGCTCCATTGGTACGTGTCAGTACTTTCGAGTTTATACATAATTACGCGGGTGTATGAGGTACGTTTGCGGTTAATCTGTGAGATTCATAGCATAAGCAAATACTTAGATCAGCAGAAATTGTTCATATTTTAAATGTTTTGAACAAGTGTCTATTTTGGGTTTGGTGAAAACGACTAATGTAGAGCATAGTAGGTTAACATATTTAGTGGGTCCTGCCACTGTTCACAACAGTGCCATTTTCTGACAATATGCCAGCAACTACATATCTTTGGGGGGGGGAGGGGAGTTTCACATCATCACCTCAGTATCACTTTAAACCTGTGATAAGGACTAACTGAAGCAGGGAACACTAACATGGAAGATCATACTTAAACTTAGTGTTAAATGCTCGTCAAATATGGATTGCATGTATCCGCCAGGATTATGCGCATGCTAAACAGTGATTAACTCTTAACTGTACGCGGTGTATTCGTGTTTTATTCCGTAATGGCTTTGTGTAGAGCACAACAGGACATGATTATGTTTTTTACCCACCAATGAATGAAAGCATAGAGTTTGTTTTGCACTATAAATATTATCTGTCCTGGGAGGATACAGTCAGTTAAATGGCATGCTCTGTAAAGTGTTGTACCAAGAAATTATGATAAGGGTTTGGGACGACTCAGCCTCAAGAGAGTTGAGAAAGTGAGTACTGTTGTATCCTGTAGTTTTTACAGGCAGTGAATGAAAAAAGAGCTTTTATAACCACCTACAGACACTACCGGAAGTTTGGGTGATCATTAGGAAAGTAAATGGAGTGTGGTGGCGATGCACTTGGGCCTACTGATAGTTTATTTTCACTTTTGCTCACTCTGTCCCCCATGGGTAGACCGTTTCAAGGTTTCACGGTTCCAGAACATGGCCTAAAGAATGCCGCCCGCCAAGGTTGAACTGCCGAGCGACCGCCTATGCGGCCGCAAACCTGCCGGCCGCATTACAACATCCCCGCTGGGCTGGCAGGCGGAAACAGAGTTTCCGCCCGCCGGCCCAGCGGGGATGTCGGCCGTAACATTGCAGCCGGCTCCTGATGGAGACAGGCTGGCGGAAAGGGGAGTCATAATCCCGAAGGCAGCGCTGCAAGCAGCGCTGCCCTGGCGGATTATAACCGCCGGGACAACGATGGCGGGAAACCGCCGGTCCCGGGTCTCCGCGGTCAAATATGGCGATTTGTACCGCCAGCCTGTTGGCGGTACGATCGCCAAAACAACCCTGGTGGTCTTTTACCGCCAGGGTTGTAATGAGGGCCACAACAGTCTGTCTCCTATGCATGTAGATTTGTTTCACGGGAGCGGCCTGGTATGTGGTTGGACCACAGGTGGGGTGTGTTTATACATGAAATACTCCAGTGTTATTCTAAATGTAAAATATATAATAACCGTTAGTTGTCATCTAAGGTGCCAGTAGTTACTAAAAATGAACTGTCCTAACTTAGTCGCTCACCTGACTAGTGCACACGAATAAATAAAATTAGTAGTCAATGGCGCAGGACATCAGCGTGTCGAGTATACACAATGTATCAATTAAATCGACCCGAACAGATCTGCATAAAAAAGATGTACCTTTAACATTGCTCTCAAGTCAAAAAAAAAAAAAAAAAAACTTTCATGTGAGTAAATGCGCAACATGAATTTACCTTGGAACCACCGATACGATTCCAAAACGGCATCCATAGTTAAATCCGGCGCCGAGTTGCGAGTACGCACAGTGCGTCTTCTGAACCCGGAAGTTAAATACACTTCCGGGTTGAATCTAGATCATCAGAATAAACAACGGACTGCCGGTGATGTCCGTAATGCTGAAATTAACAATATTTTATACACATATTATACCGAGCAAACCGCATACACCTTGCTCAATTTCAATAATGATTTCAGACAGTTATAGAAACTACAATATGGCTAATAAACGGATATTAGTAATCATGATTATAGACAACAGTTCCTCAATAAAAATCCACACGTGTCCTATTGAATCAAACCAAATTAAAGCCAACAAGGAATACGACATCTCAAATGATTATCTCCTTTTACCAAATATTTCAGATCACATCACACTTTACCATGAGCCGAAAGTAAGAGTATTGATGGTCCAACAGCAATTATGAATTTAGTCTAAAGAATGATCAAGCCATGATTCAAGTCAGCCAAATAATTAATTATTGATTATTCTTACTTATTAGTAAAATTAACAACCTAAGGATGTATTCATGTTCCAAAATTTGTTACTTTGTTGGAGAATTTTGGTTGTTGTAATCGTTACAGAGAGCAGTGTGTTAAACATGTTACATAGACAAATTATTACAGTCATAAAATTATAACCATGAGAGAAATTCCAATTTTCTATCAGCCAAAATTAGAAATGTCATCAGTCAAATAACAGTTTTGAGTCAGTCAGTCTAAGTCTTGAACATAGTTATGGTTTTTCTTATCTATTGACCAATTTGACAATCCGAGAATATATTAATATTCCATAACTTAATTTGTTTAAGATTCTTGGTTATTATAATGATTATAATGAACAGTGTATTATACAAATTGCATGAACATATCTTCTAAGTCATAAACTTATTTCCCTAAGAAAAATTCTAGTTCTCTATCAGAGTTGAGGCCACACTCAACAGTTCTAAGTTTCATAATCCATAATGCTTCTCTTTTTCGCAGGGCCAATTCCCTATTACCTCCCCTAGGGTCTCTAGAAATATGTTCCAATCCAAAAAATTCAAAACATTTCTGCATCGTCTGTGAGTTACAGTCCATAATATGCGAAACAATAGGATATCTAATGTCAAGATTCTTCAAAGCCCGAACGTGTTCACCTATTCTTGTTTTAAGTGCACGTATTGTGCTACCCACATATATTTGAGAACATTTACATTTTATTATATAAATCACAAAGGTGGTATTACAATTTATCAGTGACTTAATCGTATAATGTTTGTCATCCTGTACATATTCTTTAATATTGTGGCAAGCCCAACGGCACACCCCACATCCTCCACATTTGTAGAAACCCGGTGTTGTAGTAGATAACCAAGTTCTATCTATTCCAATAGTGGTGAAACTTGGACTCAAAAGATTACGTAAATTCCTACCTTTTCTAAATGTTGTTAAGATTCTCTCAGGAATAAAGTCTCTTAATGAGGAATCATGTGACAGGATCCCCCAATGTTTAGACATAAATTTTATCATTAACAAGGATGCATCATTATAGTCTGTAATAAATCTAACTTTTTTTATCATGTTCCATCCTTTTGATGGGACCTTTGTTTTTCAAAGTTTCTCTTCTGTCAAGTTTTTTAGCTCTGATCTGAGCTTTTTTTTACCACTTTTTTAGAGTACCCTCGTGCCAGAAATCTCTTACTCATATCGTCCACCTGATTTAAGAATTCCTCCTCCATACTGCAATTACGCCGGGCCCTTACTAGTTCAGCAAAAGGAATAGATATTATTTGATATCTGGGGTGAGCACTCTCAGCATGAAGTATAGAGTTACAGGAAGTCGTTTTGCGAAAAAGTCTACTATGGATCTTATCGTCAGCAATATATATTTCTACGTCCAAAAATTCAAAGCTAGCTGCACTAAAATGATATGTAAATTGTACATTCATAGCATTAGAGTTTAGAAAGGTACAAAACTCAATTAATTTCTGTTCGCCACCGGTCCAAATTAAAAAACAATCATCAATATACCGTCCCCAGTACAGGATGTAAGTTTGCCACTGGGTAGACAGTGGGCCCCAAACCCATTTGTGCTCAAACCACCCCATAAAAAGATTCGCGTAAGAGGGGGAGAATTTGGAGCCCATTGCCACGCCTTGTTTTTGTCGGTACCAGTCTCTATTGAATAAAAAGACATTGTTTGTTAGAATTACATTAATCATGTCCATTATCATCAATGTGTGTTCCCATAAACTTGCTGATCTTTTGTTAAGAAAAAACTGAACAGCCTCTTGTCCCAGCTCATGATTGATACAAGTATATAAGGCCACTACGTCCAGTGTAACTAATAGCATATTGCTATCCCATTCCAAATCATTTAAGATGCTCAAAATGTGTGTGGTGTCCTTAATAAAAGACGGAAGATTACACACCATTGGTTTAAAAAAACCATCAACAAATTCAGTGTGCCTCTCAGTAGCTCCTGATATACCTGATACCATTAGTCTACCTGGGGGAAAGGGTAGATTCTTGTGTACTTTTGGTAAAGTATACAGACATGGGTATCTAGGATGATCCACCTTCAAGTATAGAAATTCATCTTTGCTAAGTAACCCCTGGTCTCTCCAGACAGATAGCTTTCTATTAATAGTGTATATTAGATTTGGAATGGGATTGCCAGTGATCTTCTCATAGCACATAGTGTCATTTAATTGTGACAAGATCTCATTGTCGTAATCTATCTTATCCATGAGAACCACATTACCACCCTTATCAGCCTGTCTAATAATAATGTCCTTGTTTTGTTTAAGCATTTTAAGTGCTGTTAGTTCTTCAGAATTCAAGTTTTGTATACTCGTATATCTATATTTATTCTTTATCAAGTGTTTATCAAAATCATTACAGACCGAGTCAAAAAACTTATCAAAGGGGTTCAGAGCCCAAGATCTTGGAGTCCAGCCAGATTTGTTTTTCAATCCACTTGACATGCTCCTATTTGGGTCAATTTCTAATTCATGTAGGATTTTGGAAAACATATCTGGGTCCTGATCTCTCTCAGCTATAGATACAATAATTGCAGTATCACGTACTTCCTCAATTGAAAGAGTACTTAAGGAAGCAGTGGTTGTGTCATCTAAGGGATTATCCATAGGATATCCATATCCATAGGAAAAAACCTTTTAAGTTTGAGTTTCCGGACAAATTTAAATAGGTCTATTTTGGATCTACAGGGATCACCGAAGTTACTTCGACAGAAATTGAGTACCTTGGTTAAAAGGCTCAATGCTCCTAAGTTTAAATCCATTTTAGAGAGATTGATTACCCCTATGGAAGAGGATTTCTCACAGTCTAAGTTTTCTTGTTCCTTGATCTCGTCTGGACTCCGTCCATTTCTTTTGTTCTTTCTCCCTGTTCCTCTATTTCCTCTCCTTGTTTTCTTGTCCCTCTGTTTTGTATAAATTTGCCTCGTCTCATTCTCATGAGTTCTTGTAAAAAAGTATTCTCATGTAAAGTATCCCGACCAGGAGTCAACGTACTAGCTGCCCCTTCTGTTTCACTATCACTCATCAAGGAAGTGCTATTTGATGTTGTATCCGAAACATTAGACATACTTGATTTACTGGATATTGGATTAGTATGTATCAGATGGTCATATTTACTAAAAAAAGTAAAAACTCTTCCTGTCATATAATCTTTTTCATCTCGTTTGAGCTTACGAGCCTTTCTCTGTGTGATGTCTTCTTGGAATCTAAGTAGGGCCTCCTCTAGAATCTTATAATTTCTATCCGTAGCATCCTTTAATTTCAAGTCTTCAATCTCTTTTTCTAGCTCCTTGATTTCAGCTTGTAACTTATTCACTTTCCTTTCTGCATTCGTAATTAAAATGTCAATGAGTCTCATTGAACTAGTTGTCAGTTCTTCATACCATAGAGCTAGTAGATCAGAATCTAGGTCATCATAGGTAGGAAAAATCTGTGATCTTAACCCTCGGGGAATGCAATTTAATTTTTTGTATTGTTTGAGTGTGGTCCCATCCCACCATTTGGATAGCTCACTTTTTTTTAATTTTTCCAATCTCATAAATTTACTTTTCAAACCTTCATTTCGTACCTGTGATTTGTTATGACAAGTTCTCTGGAATGTATCACCTCTAGCAAGACTTTCAAATAGTTCTTCAGCTATCTTAGTCCTATCCATTATACAAGTAAATGTGTATTTAAGGTCCTGAAACGAGCAGCCCCCTAATTTCAAATAGACTTAATAATGGGGTGAAAAAGCTAGGGAACACAAGGCGCTCAAGTTTCAAAAGGACCAAAGATCTCAAGAAAAGAGGATGCCTGCACGAGGGTAATCACCCAACCCTCAAATTGGTTCCAAAGGAACCATGAAACTAATCATGAAAAGTGCGGTACCTCTTATAACAAGTTTGTAAACAATTTAGTTTCTGTAAATAATAAATACGTGTATAACTTTTTATAGATCACACACTCAATTCCTTGTGATTCATCTACCTAATCCCATCACTAATTATTATGCAAAGTATCATACATCATTATATAGGTCAGGCCAAATTGTAACAATCAATTTATTGTAGTATGTCCATATTGTATATGTGATCAAGCCATGATTCAAATCAGCCAACCTATACTTAATGGTGCCTTGATTTAAACACAACAGACATATTAGCTTCATCTGTCTTAAAAATACATGAGGTTACTCACCACTCGTCTTTATTAATATGCCTCTATTATAAAAACGAGAATAAACAAGTCCCAGTGAAATAACCACCTCTTATAATCAAAATCCTTGGTAAAATAATGGCACAAAGAATATATAATACCTACATTGAGTATAGGTTAATTGGGCCATTTGAGTGGATTCATTTTATGAATGGCATGCTACACAGAGGTGAAATTTAGACACTAATGGTTTTTCACTTTTTACACGGAGGAGTTTATTGGGTATTTTATATCACAGTGAAATATCAATGCATGACGTCAACAAAAATCCCCCCTTTCGGGGTACTTCATAGTTGTTTTGGGGTTGGGAATGCCCCGTGGACATATAATTTTTGCCTTCTTTCACTTGTCTCATCTATCCTTTTGGAGTATAAGGTGGTCCTTCTCGATTGTACTTGATTTTGTAAATATCTTTTTATTTGGGACCTTCTAAGACACTTTTTTCAATCTCAAGTTGGAGCATTTTGGTTTCATGTATCAATCTATATTTATCTTGTTCAAAAAAATCTTTTCAGCCCTGAAGAAGTCGTTGGGGATATAAGGAAACATTGTCCCGAGACGAAACACGTGTTGGCTGATTTGAATCATGGCTTGATCACATATACAATATGGACATACTACAATAAATTGATTGTTACAATTTGGCCTGACCTATATAATGATGTATGATACTTTGCATAATAATTAGTGATGGGATTAGGTAGATGAATCACAAGGAATTGAGTGTGTGATCTATAAAAAGTTATACACGTATTTATTATTTACAGAAACTAAATTGTTTACAAACTTGTTATAAGAGGTACCGCACTTTTCATGATTAGTTTCATGGTTCCTTTGGAACCAATTTGAGGGTTGGGTGATTACCCTCGTGCAGGCATCCTCTTTTCTTGAGATCTTTGGTCCTTTTGAAACTTGAGCGCCTTGTGTTCCCTAGCTTTTTCACCCCATTATTAAGTCCACAGGTGGGGTGTGGCCTAGCCTCGACCTGTTCGGGCGGACTGTTGATTTAGATCTTTTTTAATTGGGGTTGCTTTTCATCCGTGAAATGTTAACATGTAACTGCTTTCTATCAGCCTAGCTAATCATGACTTCAGCTATGGAGTCCAATGCCTGTAGTTTTATAGTACAATGCTGGACTGGTTTGAATGAAAAGAGAGAGCCTGGTGCCCCTGTACCGTGCAGGGTAACGAGTACAGGAGATGTAACGAGTAGTGGCTTTGATGGGGGTCTGTGGTCGACCCAAGGTGGTCTACCTGTGCTCCTTGAGGGATGTGGGAATGGTTTGCCTGTAAAAATGGTCCCTGAAATTGCCATTTGTTTGCAAACCGTGCACCTTGCAAACATCACAACGATTTTTAAAGAATTTGTAAAGTTTTGAGTCCCTGAACTTTGCAGCTTCTCCCATCCCTAGTTAAAATTAAGGTGAATGGGGAGTCAAACATTCTCAAACCTTGGAAGAAATGCAAGAAATGATTGCACTGTGCTTTGATGTACAATCATAGCAATGTAGTATTAGCTATATATTGGTTCTATATTGGAGACAGAGCTATAGAATACGGTCAAAGAGCCTAAAACCAGTGCAAGAAATGAGAGGAACCTATCCAACAGCTGTCATTGAGCCGAATCCAGGCCGGTTCAAGTAAAATATGTTGAATTTGTCTCTGTAATTTGCCGACACCAGGACACATTCAGCAGCACCATCATGTTTTCTTCTATCTGTTTCAAGCAGCAACCTGCAGGAGGTGAAAGGGCTTTTATTTTCACTTCTAGCTAGACCCAAATCAAAGGCCTAATTTAAAGTCCCATCAGCCTTCCTTTTATTCAGCATATTCATGGCGGGGAGCTATCTGGAACCTAACACCTAGATGCAAATGCAATGGACGGTAACAAAGACATACAACTTATCATTTTACTCGTACTTAAGAGAAACTATGATTTGGGCGCCAGTTATTGACTTTATTCAAGTCCCGTATATAGGAAATATGCATGCACTGTAAGAATGTCAGATGTTCCTGTCTGTATGTGTAATCACACAAAAACCGATTTTAAATAGCACTTACTAATTTACTTTGAATGCTATTCGTCAAAAGCAGGGTGTCAGAGCTCTGTACCTCACGCACATTATTCAGAGACAATAAATCATACAAACATGTACATCAATGTACAAGAAATGTTCCATAAGATAAAGAGGGTTACTTGGTTTTAAGAGTCAATTCCCATCCCTACTGGAAGGCATTTTGGGCCGGATTACGACTTCGGCTGAAGGGATTACTCCGTCTCAAATGTGATGGATATCCCGCCCGCCAAATTACGAGTTCCATAGGATATAATGGACTCGTAATTCGGCGGGCGGGATATCCGTCACATTTAGGACAGAGTAATCCCCTCCACCGAAGTCGTAATCGGGCCCTATATGTTCAAACTGCATGCTCTTGACAAACACAGAGTCAAGAATTGAAATGTAAGAAAGTTGTTGGTGCTGTCTGGACTAATTAGTACCCAAAGGAACCCTTTTTAGCAACCTTTGATTAGGAGCAGATTTGTATGTTATTCAAACACTTAACAATTAAGTCACTGTCACCTTTTTTCACTGTATTTCTGAGGTTTATGTAATATAAGTAAGATCTTATTATTATTATATTATTATACCTAAATATATAGTCAATTTAACATTTGCGTTTTTTAGTGAATATGTTTTTTTTCAATATAGTCAGCCAACTCTGGTGCTGAATACAGCAGGACCTCTGTTGGGCAGCCAATCCCCTTCTGCAGATAGCAAAATAGGTTGGTTGCAAGGCCTAGACACTGACCAGACCCTGTGACTAACCCTGCATGGGTGGCCAACACCCCACAGTCCACGACCTTCGGCCATGCATAGTGGGGGGTTGCCCGCAGGATGTGGTCTCTGACAGGTCCTCAACGCACATTTCATCTATTATTTGCTTTATTTTTTTCCAGCAGTACCACCATACTCACAGAGTAATGGGACTCAAACTTCACTCCTAGGGTACTCCATTAGACTGCAAGCTTTCCCAGCAAAGCTTGACCAGTACTGCAGTACCATGGGGTTGAAGTCTTAGCTTCGGCTCCCATAGGAGTATTGTGGTATTTCACAAGAGGACCCTGCTTGGTCCTGCAGGAGTACTGTGGTACTGTAGCATGGAAATATTTATTTTTTACTTTTTAGGCCCTGTGTCGGCCCTCTGGGTTTCCTAACCAGTTTCAGGGTGTCCCCTAACTGACCCCTTATATGAGTTTTTTAAAACCAAGTCTCATGATGGTTGCTGCAACATTTTTCTCTGGATTGCAGCCAGCCAATCAGTCCTGCAATACTGAATGGGCCAATGGGAAAAAAAAAAATCCTTGGCTAGTCAGAGGGCCCTATTTTTTAAATTTTTATTCTGTACTATTACACCAAACATTCAAACATCCTTATTTGTTTTAGTTCCTTGATTACATCCCTGGGCACCTCTTTAAATGCACATTTCTTATAAAAAAACAAGAAGCAAACTTTCTGAGCAAAGTTCCAACTTTTTGCTAAATCTGGTGTAATTCCAGTCAGCAGATTTTTCTGTACCTGCAACAAAAGGTTCCTATGGAAATTACAATGATAAACCAACATTTTGTGACATGTCCTTTTTTTGGCTCCCACTTGACGTATCACTGGGCTATTTTCAGAACAGCGCTGAAGTAGATGACTATTTTGTTGTAACGTTTTGTGCAGATTCAGATAGATAGATCAGTATGGTTCAGATAATTTCAGACCTGTAGTTAGATACATTTTAAAATATGCTGACCCATCTTCTGCTTTTGTAATATTATTGAATGGCAAGAATGTTTTGGATAAAATGGAATGCCCTACCTTCTAATTATTTTTCCCGAGAACATGGATGAACTTCTTCCATTTTCAGATTCCTTACATTTATACATAAACTTTCTGTCTCATGCTATTATGCACAGTCATAGTTTCTGTTTAATTCCCTCTCATTAAAGGGGAGGTTCTGTGACGCATTTTCGTACTGAAACACAGTAATTTCTAAGTAATTGCTAATATTTTGCAATATCTAGGTTTCTTTTTTTTTTCTTTTCTCTTTGAGAGTCAAACGTTTGGTGGGGTGTGGTGGGATCTTGTGACATTGAGCGATGCATCTTCAGAACATATATTCACTGAAAAACACAAAAATTAAATTGACGATATAATTAGGTATGATAATAAGATCTTATGTTACAAAAACCTCAGAATACAGTGAAAAAGTGAGCACTGCAACTGCTGATTTACCTGTTTTGTGAACCCGAGCCACATCACCAAACATTTTTGACTAGCACTGTCTAGGTTCCTATGTTGTTAAGAGTGTGCATGGTGCAAACACCATTTACCAACCTATTATGGAAGCAGGATTCTTGAGGTTAATGTGTGACAATGTTTGATCACATTTGTTGTTATTTTGTGCTGCATTTTTGCAATGTGATTTTGTTGTGTTTCATTGTGGTTGTAGTGTTTCTGATCTTAGGAACTTTAATGTCACATGCTTCTTTTGACTGGGCTTAGCACAGCAATGGTTGACAAATCTAAAGTAAACAACTGAACATAACACAATAACATACAGAAATCAACACAAGAGGGCACAACAAAAGAGTGAAAACAGATTGCAGCGCAACAACCACAGTACAACATAATAACCTCGCATTGCAAAAATGCAGCACAAAAACACAGCCGTACTGTAAAAGGCATCATAATAAAATACCACAACAGATCACCACCACAACAAAATTTCACACAATAAATATATACCAGTATTCTTGTCACACATTACCATCTACAGAAACTTGCTTTCGATAGTACTGTGGTAAACTTGTTTGCATAGCGCTGCTTTAACTTACCATCAATTACATGAAATAGCGCCATACAAGTGTGTTTTGTGATCCAGCCCAATGAATCTAAGCGCACTGCAAATATGTGTGTCAGAAAGGAAGTAGCAGAAACAAAGATCCGACCAAGTGAACTCTTATTTTACAGCCTGCAACACATGCTACTGTGCAATTTGCTCTATTCCTCTACATGATTATGAGTTTTTCTAAATACTAAGAATGTAACCAAACCAATTCACCACGCATATGGTTGGAACACAGTAAGTGGAAGACAATGAGGGTCATTATTAGTTCCACAATACATATACGTGTTAAAAAGGTTGAAATTGAACGCTGCTGTCAAACCAATAAATTTGGCTGGAGATGAATGTCAATATGACAAAGGCAAACACCCTTTAATGAACTCGTATTTTTTTCTTATTTGCCTCTGGCTTTTGTGTTTGACCTTTATTTTTAAATATTTATTTTTGAAGCAGTCGTTAGTTCATGCATTAGTAGATTGAGTGCCCTGAGTAGCACATTCACACCATTTGTATGATCACAACACATTTCTCAGGTCCAGGCACCCTCTATGGATCTGGTTCACTGGAGACAAAGGGCCTGATGTTAGAGTTTGGTGAGGAGGGTTACTCCGTCACAGATGTGATTGATGTCTCGTCCGCCGTATTACAATTCCATTATAGCCCATGGCACATGTGATACGGTGATCAGGATATCCATCACGTTTGTGTCAGAGTAACCCCTCTGCCAAACTCTAAATCAGGCCCAAAGTGTTACATTATCTTATGTTATGCATATTGGTATAGTGTGCTGTCTTCCGGGTGGATATGCTGGCGCTGACCGGGTGTGATTCTAGCCTCGCTTAAGGCAGCTGGAGAACCTATTTGAAGAGCCAGGTCTTCAGTTTGTGCCCAAATTAAGAATCAAGAGGAGGTTCTGATATGTAGCATCAGGTTGTTCCTGTCTTTGTGGCCTGTCCTTCTATTCAGGTCTTGCATATGCGTGGGATGTGTGTAATTTGGAACCTGGCCAGAGGTATCTAGATGATTTATGAAAAGAGATGTGACTCTTGAGGTAGTCTAAGCCTGTGTTGTATAGTGTTTTGAAAGTGTGAGGAGTTTGAATTGTGCTTGTTTGTGCATTGGGAGCCAGTAGAGTTCCTTGAGGTGCAGTGCTGTGCAATGTGTGGAGGGGGTGTACAATTAACAGTGATTCCTGCAACCATGTTCTGAATTGTTTGTAGTCTGATGAGTTGTTTGCTGATCCTGGCATAGAGAATAATCCAGCCTGCTGGTGATGAGAGTTTGATTGGAGGTTTTACAAATGCTGGTAGGGAGCCATTTGAAGATTTTCCTTAGCATCTTCAGGGTGTGAAAACATGAGGCTGTCACAGCATTGACTAGGGCGGTTAAGGTTCCTGATGATGATGTTTTCGAGGTAGGTTCTTTGTGTGGGAGGGTGCGTGACCTAGCTCAGCGGGCCACCAGGTGGAGCCTCATGGCAATAGATTCTTCCTAAAAGTGGGCTGTTGATACTGTATTTGACTGTGCTTCTTATTGTTTAGAGTCACAACAGTCAGTATCATTAATTTAGGAGTGTAATTAAGCTGCAATTACTTCTTTCCAAGTGATGTGTTTATTATTTGCTATTTACATTAATTGGCAGTGATGGAAGTGAAATCTGGGCTTCACAGACATCATTCTAGTCAGACAGTGCCTCAGCAACAATGTTCATTTCGTTAACTTTCACATATGTCAATACAAAGGTTTATTACTTGGGAACTTTTGTAACCAGAGGGAAAAACTTTCAGAGAATAATGATTGAAGAAAATTCTTTAAAACGTTACTTAAGAGGCTTTTTTGCTTAGAATGTGGGACACCAAGAAGGTAAAGGAAATGATGAAGTAGCAAAAACAACTGAAAAAAAAGTAATTCAAAGAAAATATAGCCTTTCAGTAAAAACTGTGGGAAATTGCCCTTAAATGGAAAGATATATATTTTCTTTTAGTTTTACATCAATACCCTAATGTGCATGGCTGCCAAGTGGTCATATCATGTGTGACAACTTTCAATAACTTCTGTTTTTTCAGCCAATAGAACTTTGAATTTTGGGGCTTGTAGTTTTGCTTTTGCCACTAAAAGTATAGTATAGGCTTAAAAGACCAGCATGCAAAATGCTGTTGCCCTAAAAAGTTGGAACTGGTTGAAGGTGTCACACATGGCAAGGGGATGGGCATGTGTCGTTCGGACATTACGGTGAGCATCCACTGTACATAATTCTTTACCGCCTAAAATTTTTAAACAAACTATCAGGTTCAACAACCCAGTGCAGTAGCCAGCTAAGTAGACTATTACCATAAGAAATACCATAAAGGGACCCAAAGAGCTGCTCAAAGCTGTTAGCTTACTTAAAAATAATAAACTGCTCATCTGTCTCTCACACCTCTTCATCACCTACACAGTTAAGCACTGTATTCCATAACATGATAACAGCACCACAATGGTCATCACTCATGACATGGAAACACTTTGCACACAGGGTCAAAAATTAAGACACCGCCTATTCAACCACACACCCAGTGCTTGATTGTAGCTGCTAGGTGCCAATGGGGGCCAACAACAATCATTTTGGGTCACAAGTACTTACTTTTCTGCATTAAACATTTACCAAGAACAAGAGAGAGAAAAACAAACAAAGGAGAAAGACAGAAACCTGTAATTATAGGGAGAACATTGGGGCCTGCCAGAGTGAGATAAAGGCAGGCAGAAAGTGTCTTTAAATGGATTAAAGATACATGAGTTGGATTCAAGACCACATAGCTTTGGTATTGGGCATGCCAACATTTAGTCGCAGCAGACACACGCTCAGGAGCAGAGCTTTGGCCAGTGGCACTTATTCTTTTAGGAATCAAGCACTGCCCACACCCTATACAGTGTTGCTCGCTGCCCGTCTAGGCAGGCACGTCAGTGCTTCACAAAGGGGTAGTAGGTGCTATATAAATGCTGCAATACTGCAAATAATGTTATGTCACATAATGTGCAGAGACCTGTGTTAGACTTAACAGCCTTAGGGTGGTCTCCCCCCAAACGTTTTGCCTGCTTTGTCTTGCTTTTGCTGATCTGTTTTTGTTGGTCTTAGGACTCTGGGCACATTACCACTGCTAACCATTGCTAAAGTGCATGCGCTCACTCCCCTACAACATGGTAACTTTGGTGTATCCACAATTGGCATATTGAATTCACTTATAAGTCTCTAGTAAAGTGTACTATATGTGTCCAGGGCCTGTAAATTAAATGCTGCTAGCTAGTGGGCCTGCAGCACTGATTGTGCCACCCACTTAAAACATGTCTCAGGCCTGCCATTGCGGAGCCTGTATGTGCAGTTTCACTGCCATGTTGACTTGGCATTTAAAACCTCTTGCCAAGCCTTAAACTCCCCTTCTATTATACATTAGGCACCCTGAAGGTAGGCCCTGGGTAGCCCAGAGGGCAGGGACCGGTGTAAGCAAAAGGCAGGAAATATTCTTTTTGGTTTTACATGTCCTGGTAGTGAAAAACTCCCAAAGTCGTTTTTCACTAATGTGAGGCCTGCCCTTCTCATAGGATAACTTTGGGTGGCCCTTAATACATTTATTAAGTATAATTCCTGATTGAGTAGGATTGGGACTGTTGTGTTTGGTACCTATGGACGTGTAGCAATAAATCCTCCTTAAAGGTAAAGTTGGATTTTTGATTGATTACAGCTTTAAAAATGCCACTTTTAAGAAGTTGGCATTTTTCTGCTCATAAGCCCTGTGTTCCTGCTGCCTGTCTCAAATACATGTCTGGGTTAGGTGACAGCTGGGCTTTGTGCATTCCCTCTAGACAACCACACACAAAGGAAGCTGCCTTGTGCTATTTACATCCCGATGGCCCATTATCAGGTTGAAGGGTTTTCCTGAGCTAGATGGGAGGGAGGAGCTAGTATTTGCACCTGAATAGGACTGTGCCTCTACCCACACAAAGAGCTGCATACCCCCTGTAGTGTGTCTGGAGCCAGGGCAGGAAATGAGGACCAGTGTGCACTTCAAAGTCCCCTCCTTGACGTCAACCCCACTTTAAAGGCACCACTGGGTATAAGAACTGAACCTTTGAGCCAACCAAATCTGTAGACTTCTGGACCTGAGGATACTCTGACAGGAAGAAGGACTGATGTGCTGCTGAAGGGACTGCCACTCTGCTGAAATATGCTGGACTACTGCTGTATTGTGCCTGCCCTGCTGCCTACTGCCCTCCTTGCCTGGGATTGAGAAGGACTGGACATACATCTCGACATCCCTAGAAACAAAGTGACTCCAAGGGCTTTGCTGGCTTACCTCCTGTTAAGAAGTCTCAGGGACATTGAAAACTTCACTCCACCCTGCTACAACCTTTGGACTCTGCCAAGTGTGAATTCTTCCCTGTCAAGTGATGCTAATCCTGTCCTGGACCCTTGGAAGTGGGTTCTGCAGCTGTGTTCTACAGAAATCCACGCATTGCAGTTAATGTGCCAATTGAAACCACCACATATCTCATCAACACTGATGCATCGCCGTTGCTGCTGAGGACAAGAACTTCGCGTCACTGAGTTTGCGGCTCAGGATCAAAGCATTGCTTCAGTCCCAGCGCATCACCTTTGTATTGCTGGCTGCACAGCTCAACAATGGCATCTTGCCTTCGTGGCAACGGGTGTGATGCTGCATCACTACTTGAGGATCGACGACTGTGTGAATCGACGATGACGCATCCCACTGACTGGGAGGTTTGGACCCAGTGCTTTGCCTTTGCCTCGTCTCCTCTGCTCCTTTCATCATATCCACGACGTTGATGCAATCCTCCAGGCAAGATACTCTTTCAGTTAGGCCGTGTAGCCAGTCCACGCTCAATCACAGTTGGCATGAGCTTTGGATTTACCCTGGTCTAGCGCGACTAGATGGATCCGGTTGGCACTTTATGGGCCTGATTTAAGAAAAGTGGCGCTGCATCCAATGTAGCGCCACTTTTCTTGCACCCCTTAGCGCCCTTCCTAACGTCAAAATGTGTGCGCCGTATCTATGATATGGCGCACCATGGTGGTAGTTAGGGAACTGCCGCCAGAATTTTTGACGCTAGTATGGAGTTTTACAGGATTAGCGTTAAAAATGTTGACGCTAATCCTGCAAAGCCCGTTGATGCCTATTGTAAACAATGGTGTGCCTCTTTTTTACGCCTGCTGTGAGCGCAGGCATAATGTAGCGCAAAGGGTTACAAAGTTGCACAATGCATACATTGCGTTACTTTGTAAATTTGGCACTGCAATTTTGGCCTCGTTGGGCCACATTAGCGTAAAAAAAATGACGCCAATGTGGCACAAGGAGGCGCTAGGAACTCTTAAATCTGCCCCTATGTTTCTAAGCACTACAGTTACATTTAACGTTCAAACATTTATATCTTGACTTCTACTGATCTACTTGGTCTTGTTTTGTTCATTAAATTAAGCTCTGTTTTTCTAATCTGGTGTGGATTATTTTTGTGTTCTGTTTTCACTGTTTTATTGTACTAAGTTTTGCACAGATACTTCACACATTGCCTCTTAGGTTAAGCCTTACTTCTCTGTGCCAAGCTACCATAGGATAAGCACAGGTTAATTTAGGGAGTGTATCTGATTTACCCTGACTAGGATTGTGGCCCCTACCTGGACAGGGTACATATCTCTGCCAACTAGAGACCCAATTTCCAGCAACCTTGATTGTACATTACTCAGGGTTCCACTGATGGACACCACTCAGTGCTCATCTAATGCACAACTCCCTTGGGGGGCGTAACAAAGACTCCCACAGCCCCCGTGGTGCAGGAGACCCCCAGTGTTCCTTGCTTTGGAGGAAGGTCCTTCACCTGGTAAGTCATGCCATAGCATGTTTGCAATGGCATGGAAATAACAAATAGTTAAATACATAGGAAAGCCACTCTGGTTTCCTGAGCAGGCCCCTGCAGTGTAAATGGGCGGGGGTGCTTGTTGAGCCCAAGACCAATGAAGATTTGTGCAAACTTGGAGTCCCTCATTACATTCTACAGGGAGGACCCATCATTTTGCGTTATGCCACCGTACTTACCCTGATGCTTTCCACCCAGTGAGTCACAGCACCATTACTCTTGTGAGGAACATTACAGCGTCACCTGAGGCACATCATGGAGCTTTCCTACATGGAATGCCACATGGTGCTACTCCCTGTTCTTTCTGCATCTCACCTTGTTCCTCTTGCTGAGAACCATCCAGTGTTTGCTCATATTAAACAGCCTGTGTGGTGAGGGACAGTAAAAAATGAAAAATAACCCCCTACACCATGTGAATAAACTCCATGGTGTGGGGGTCATTCCTTTTTTATTTTTCAAAAACAAACTCCTGTTTTGGGATGTCATATTGATGGAGTTGTCTGTCAAACCTTTCCTACATTGACAGGAACCTCCAAAAACAGCAGTTCCTGCCAATGTATAGAGAGGCCGGCAGACATTTCTAAGTTTATAAGAGGTAGTATTTTGCAGGGTGACGGCATAAAAATCTCTGCCACCGTGTCTGCCTTTACTCTTGTCTTCCAAACCCTAAATCAGGTCCTCTATCTAGAGTGACGCTGTCAGCAATGACACAATGACTTGGAATGCTACCCTGAAGGGTTGCCAGTGGTTAGACTATTTGCAGACATTTGTTCCATCACTTTTTGGGCGTTTAATTGCCAGTAGTGTGCCTCTAAACCTGAAAATGGTGGAGATTTCGAAGCCTACTACTGCCAATGTTTTTGAATTCTAAAAAGTAGTACATTTTCATCCATTCAAGGAGTCCTTCTATGGTAACAGATTTTCTACTCTTGTTAAATCTGTCACTAAATAAATATATATATATATAGATGTATATATCTATATATATATATATATCTCTATATATATACACACAAACACACATATATATAGTTCCTGATCAAAACAATGAATACGTTTAAACCTCTTAGTAATTTCAGGATGACGAGAAAAAACAACACAACCATAGCAGATCTGAATCAGGGCCCCCAGACCCAATTACCCAGCCAAGAATGCATTAATTTGGGGGGCTGTCAAACCCTCAAACACCCCCATAAAACTACGCCCCTGAAAATGCATTTGCTCCAAAAATATACAATCTCACTTCCTTAATTTTACATATACATATACAATTGCTTGTGTTGATTGTAAGTACCTGAAAATAGAAAGCCTTATGTCTTGCCTTTTCTTGCTTTTCAAGCTATGCCATCACTTGTAAGTCTTGGTTGTTCAGTGCCTTGCTGTATCAAAATGAGCAAATAATCCTCCATATCTTTTCAAGATTCTTGTGACTCAATGATTGCTTTTCTTTAATCTGGATTATATTATTTTTAGAAATGTTTTACCCTTTCTTTTGACTCTTGTTAATTAAACAATGTCTCGTGAACACTGGCTCACTACAAAGTCAGATTTCATTAAAGCTGTTGTTGAAACATTGATTGTTCTTCTGCTGTAGAATGGTCTTTTATGTTATTACTCCAGAAGTCAAAGGTCTTGTTGGCTGTGGAGTGCAGTAAGTTCTAGAAAAAGGCCAAAAACCTACTTCGTTCATTCTTTTGTCATTCTTTGCATGTGATCTGGAGGAAGACACCGCTGAGTCATGACGAGGATGAACAAAACCCACCAGGATACCAGGTAAGCTCTTATTACCGGAGCTCATAAGCAATTGATCACTTTCTGCAGGAAACCGAGGCCCTCATTGCAACGCAGTGGTGGTCGGACTACCGCCAATATGTCGGTCTGGCAGCCACATTACGACCCCGGTGGTAGCGCTGCAGTCGGACCGCCAGCACCACCACTTTTCCTCCACAGGATGGTGTGGCGGTGCTGGTTGTCCTAATACACTAGGGCAGTGCTGAAGCAGCGCTGCCCTGATCATTATGACTCCCTTCTCCACCAGCGGTTTCATGGAGGTAGTCCTGCAATGAAACGGCTGGTGGAGAGGGTGTGCAGAGGGCCCCCTTGGCCAGCCCTGTCACAAAGTTCACTGACTGCTTTGCAGGCAGTGAACTTTGCGATGGGTGCTGGTACAACCTACAAATGAAAACATTGCCGCCGGCTCTATCACGAGCCAGAGACAATGCTGCAGGCCGATTCCCGCTGGGCCAGCGGGCAGAAACTGAGTTTCCACCCACTGGGAAACTCGTAATGGCCCAGGCAGGGAGGCAGCCGCATTGTCAGCAACCTTCCCATCGGAACTTTAACGGACGGGCTTTTCTGTCCGACAAAGTCTTAATGAGGGCCTGACTATCTCGAGCAAAAGGGCACAGTCTTCGGCATGATTTATGTAGCTGATTGTCTAGGATAGCCACCAGGAATTAAATCTTGCAAGTTTTCTAATAAGTTTAGTCTTTTTATGGGCACCCACCCTTGCACAATTTAGTACTCCAAAGGTGCATGGTCTGGGGACAAGTGTTCACCATATTGGTATGGCGAGGGTGGTGCTTCTTTATTCTGCAGTGTGTACATTAGTGTACCAGGCACCACAGACATGAGAAATAGAGGTTGGTTTAAAGTTGGATAGTACATGTCGGGGTCAGATGATGTTTTCTTTTTCTTAGCAAAGGTGTGGTTATTTCTTGTTTTAGAAGCACTGCCACTATTCCTTATTGGATGGAGGCGTTGATCACTTCTGTGAAATAAGGAGACAATGAATGAAAAAACAACTTGATTGAGCATGCTCTACATGGCTATGTTGGAATGTTTTAGGTTTTCATCTTTAATGCTGACTCTAACATTTAATTTAAGCTCTCAAGCATTAAGTTGCAGATGTTTAAGATAGTCAAAGGCACATCCAGAACCTGGGAAATTAGTTGTTTTTTGGTTATTGGTTGTGTTGTCTTAAATATTAGATATTTTTTCCTTGAACAATGAAATTAAGTAATTGCAGAACTGGGGAGAATGCAAATGTATTTTATCAGAATGTTTGGAGAGTAGATTTATTTGAAAATCTTGACAAGTTCACTTTTCAGACTAGAGGAAGTCAGTCTGCACTGTGCCTAGAAAGTTTTTTCTGGGTTGTTTGACAGTTTCATGATAGTGTTTCATGTGGACTGTACATTTAATTTGGCAATTTTCAATATTGACTTCCTCCACGGTCACTCAAGGTTGAATCTTTTTCTTTTAATTTCAGCTATTTCAGCTCATGTGCATTGAGTCAAAACAAGATTATAAAATATCCTTGAGATGTTGTCATAGGCTATGTTGAGCATTTCATCAGGCGATATCATAGATTATATTTGAATGGATTTTGTTGAACTTCTAATGGAACATGTATTGAATTACGTGAAGAGAAATGTTGATGCAGTGCCTGAATGCCTGTCCATGGATGTAGTTGAGTATATTAATTTGAGTATCTACTGGAAATGATGAGACCATTACATTGGGGTGAGACTAATATTTGTTGCAAAGAATTTCCAGAAGCAGATGAGATTGAGAGTGTGACTAGCCTTCTGTGTGGGTGAATGGGCCAGTTGCATTAAACCTAGTTAATCCATATTTTCTATGTTGTTTGAGGTTAGCTTTGATGTAGTTAAAGAATATACCCATATATCAAGGAAGCCTGTAATTACAACTAAAATAGGGAAAGATTGCAGATGTAAGGTGAAATTCAGGTTTTCTTCTAGTATGTCAGTTTTATACTCTGGAAGTCTGTCGATTGTAGCTATGAAAGTTATATATTGGCATGGACTGAGCAGTAAATGGCCAAGGATTTGAGTGAGGTGTTTGTTTTGCCCAGAATACCCTTGCAGTTTAAGGATTTATGAAAATTAGTAAGTACCTATTTTAAGAGGGATTTCATGGGTTGTCATGTTGAGTGCAGGTGAATGTGGCAGATGTAGGTATAATTGTAGAGGTAGTTATTCTACTTACTAGAAGATGTTATCAGAAGACTGACTTAGGAATAAGTAAAACTATTATGCTGGTGAGAACCTTCAAGTACCAAGCTTTGATTAATTGTTTGGTTTCGGTATCTCTAATACCATGTTTTGGTATTAAGAAAATGATACACCATGACTTACGTGAAGCTTCACTCAGTGACAGACTTGTGAAAACCAACTAAAAGTGCTGTTGTGTCTTACTATATCTAACTAAATACCATTGTGGAGCAGTAGCTGCAAATTACATGGAGGAAGTAGTCTATTAAGTTTGGTAGTGTGCAATTTATTTGATAACATGCATATAGAGTGCTGTGGTCTAGCAGTAGAGTTGTAGTGTGTTGCACCTGGCCCTTTTTGCAGGGTCAAACCTAATCTATTTGCCTCCTTCCTCCTACTTGTTCTGACCAGTTTTTGTTGGCTTTGGGACTCTGTGCACTTTACCATTGCTAAACAGTGCTAGAGTGCATATGCTCTCTGTGTAAATTGTACTGTTGATTGGTTTATCCATAATTGGCATATGTGATTTACTGGTAAGTCCCTGCTAAAGTGCACCAGAGGTGCCAAGGGCCTGTAAATCAAATGCCACTAGTGGGTCTGCAGCATTTTTTGTGCCACCCACATTAGTAGCCCTGTCAACCTGGCTCAGACCTGCCACTGCAGTGTCTGTGTGTACAGGTTTAAACTGCCAATTCGACTTGGCAAGTGTACCCACTTGGAAGGCCTAACCCTTCCCTTTTACTACATGTCAGGTACCCCCTAAGGTAGGCCCTAGGTAGCCCCAGGGGCAGTGTGCAGTGTACGTTTAAGGTAGGACACACTGGTGTGTTTTGTATGTCCTAACAGTGAAATACTGCCAAATTCGTTTTTCACTGTGCAAGGCCTATCTCGCTCATAGGTTAACATGGGGGCTGCCTTTAAATATCCTTAAAGCGCAGATTCCCCTTGAGAGCAGATGCAAATGTGGAGTTTAGGGTCTCTGAACTCACAATTTAAAAATACATCTTTTGTTGAAGTTGGTTTTTAAATTGTATGTTTGAAAATGCCACTTTTAGAAAGTAGGCATTTTGTTGCTTAAGCCATTCTGTGACTCTGCCTGTTATGTGTATTGTCTGTCTGGGTCAGTTTGACAGTTGGGCTGTTTTGCACCTCGCTCTCGACAGTGACACAAAGGGGGCGTGGTGTAGCCTGCATATCCTGATGAGCCATCTGACAAAGAGGGGAGGGAGGAGTGGTCGTTCACACCTGAAAGGACTGTGCCTGCCTTTCACAATACAGTCTCCAAACCCCTGGTGTGTGTCTGGGGCCTGGCCTGGACAAGGAAGGATCTCACAAACACTTGAGAGTTTGCTTTGAAGTTTGCCAACTTCAAAGGCAAAAAGGGGTATGAAAAGAAGACCCAAAATCCCAGACTTTTAGAATCGTTCTGGAATCAAGAGGAACCTCTGCCAAGGAGAAGAGCTGGAGGAGGAGTGCTGTCCCTTTGCTGTGTTGCTTTGCTGGACTGGCCTGCAGTTGCTGCTTTTGCTTTAAAAGAGTGCAAAGGATGAACTTTGATGTGTGTCCTGTTTGAGAAAGTTCTCCAAGGGCTTGGAGTAGAGCTTGCCTCCTGTTGGAAGTCTCAGGGACACCAAAGACTTCAGTTTCCTCGACCTGCAGTACTGGGAACTGTGGGGGTCATTTTGACCCTGGCGGTACGGGACCACCAGGGCTAAAACGACAGAAGCACCGCCAACAGGCTGGCAGTGCTTCCAGGCGTATTACGACCACGGTGGAAGCGCCGCGGTCGCACCGCCGGGGCAGGCGGTATTTTGCCACATTTGCCCCGGCCGGCTTACAGCGCTGCCCAGGGGATTACGAGTCCCCGACTGCCAGCCTTTTTCTGGCGGTTTGCACTGCCAGGAAAAGGCTGGCGGAATGCGGAGTCGTATGACAGGGCCCCTTGCAGCTTTTCACTGTCTGTCAGCACCGCCGGCTCCATTTGGAGCCGGCTCCTATGTTGCGGCCGTGATCCCCGCTGGGCCGGCGGGCGGAAACCAGGTTTCCACCCGCCGGCCCAGGGGGGATCTCCAAATGGCCGCGGCGGGGGTGTGGCCGCATTGGCGGCCGCATGATGCCACCCGCCAAGGTCTTAATGACCCCCTGTGTGTTTTGTGCTGCTCAAGAGTAGAAACCACCGCAACGCCGCCAACGATGCCGCTGGCCTGCACCGTGACTTGCCAACGTCACATTGCCCCGCTTTGCACTGCTACCCTGATTTCAACTATGCTTTCATCTGACGATTTCACTGAGCCGCTGCTCACACCGCGACCTGTGGGCCCCACACTCCGGCACTGCCTGCTCACACCACAGCCTGGGCATCCCCGACACCGCCGCTCCTGCTGACACCGGTGCCGCTGTCTGCACCATGGCCTATGGACACCACTCATGAGGTACACGAAGCACCGTCCCTTCCCACACCGCAGCCGAGGTCCACTGACGCCAGCATCATTGACTCCAGTGTCGTCACCAGGTATCCTGCCTGCACTATGGCCTGTGGACACCACTCGTGAGGGTCACGAAGCACCGTCCCCTCCCACACCGCTGGCTTGGGCCTACCAATGCCAGCGCTTCACAAATGACAACGCCGTGACCTGGTGACACTACACGTCGCACCACCCTGCTTCACACTGCAGCCCTGGTCTCACCGACGCCGCTGGACACCGTCACTGAGTCGCTGCCCGCACTGTGACCTGTGGACACCGCACGTCACATCGTCCCACTTCACACCGTAGCCCTGACGCCATCCACGCCAGTGCTCCTGACTTCATCAGCCCGGAGTTTGATCCACACGCATGTGACTTCAAGGGCCGGACGACTCCCGCACCGACTCCGGAACCGACACCGCCACGCAGCTCTCCGGAGCTCACCGTGAGGATCATGACACCCTGCAATTCCATTTTGCTGGTCTTACTGACACCGTATCTGGCCCGCAACGCCGCGGCTGGCCTGAACTGTTGGTTTTGTTGATCACGACGCCGTGATAGCCCCAGGTGGAGCTATTGACTTCAAGGAACTCTATTTTTGAGTAAATCTTGCAAAATTCATATCTTTAACACTGTATGTTGGATTTTTATTGGTTTGGTCTTGTTTTGCACAGATAAGTATTGGCTATTATTCTAAAACTGGTGTGGTGTCCTTTTGTAGTGTTTTCACTTAGTACTGTGTGTTATGTGCAAATGCTTTACACATTGGACCACATTGGACTTGTGTAAAGCAAATGCTTTACACAAGGACCACACCGCTGACAACATGACCGCCCTCAAGAACGCGACCCGCGAACACCACCGCCTGATCCGCGCAGCCAAAAGGAATTTCTTCACCGACAGACTGGACAAAAACAGCCACAACAGCAGAGAACTCTTCAGCATCGTTAAAGAGTTCTCCAACCCCAACGCCAACGCCATCACGCCCTCACAAGACCTGAGCAACTCCCTCGCCACCTTCTTCCATCGCAAGATCACCGACCTCCACAACAGCTTCGGACACCAGACCCAGCCAAGCAACACCGAACCCACACCTCCTGCCATCACCCTCAACGCCTGGACTCACGTCAACACTGAAGAGACCAAAACCACCATGAACTCTATCCACTCTGGCGCCCCCTCGGACCCCTGCCCTCACTTCATCTTCAATAAAGCCGACGACATCATCGCCCCGCACCTCCAGACCATCATCAACTCCTAATTTTCTTCTGCTACCTTCCCCGAAAGCTGGAAACACGCCGAAGTCAACGCCCTACTAAAGAAACCTACGGCTGACCCAAGCGACCTGAAGAACTTCCGCCCCATCCCGCCAAGGTAATAGAGAAGACCGTCAACAAACAGCTTACCAACTTCCTGGAAGACAACAACCTTCTCGACCCTTCACAATCCGGATTCCAAACCACCCACAGCACTGAAACCGCCCTCATCTCAGTCACAGACGACATCAGAACCCTGATGGACAACGGTGAAACAGTCGCCCTCATCCTCCTCGACCTCTCGGCTGCCTTCGACACCGTCTGTCACCGCACCCTAATAACCCGCCTCCGCTCCACTGGGATCCAAGGCCAGGCCCTGGACTGGATCGCCTCCTTCCTCTCCAACCGCTCTCAAAGAGTCTACCTCCCACCTTTTCACTCAGACCCCACTGAGATCATCTGCGGCGTCCCTCAAGGCTCCTCGCTCAGCCCGACACTCTTCAATGTCTACATGAGCCCCCTCGCCGACATCGTACGCAAGCACAACATCATCATCACCTCCTACGCCGACGACACTCAACTTATACTTTCCCTCACCAAGGACCCCGCCAGCGCTAAGACCAACCTACAAGATGGCATGAAGGACGTCGCAGATTGGATGAGGCTCAGCCGTCTAAAACTGAACTCTGACAAAACGGAAGTCCTCATCCTCGCCAACACCCAGACCGCACGGGATGACTCCTGGTGGCCCACGGCCCTTGGCACCGCACCGACCCCCTCAGACCACGCCCACAACCTCGGCTTCATCTTGGACCCTCTTCTCACCATGACCAAACAAGTCAACGCCGTGTCCTCCTCCTGCTTCCTCACCCTCGCATGCTCCGCAAGATCTTCCGCTGGATCCCCACCGACACCAGGAAAACCGTGACCCACGCCCTAGTCACCAGCCGCCTGGACTACGGCAACACCCTTTATGCTGGGACCACCGCAAAACTCCAAAAACTTCTGCAACGTATTCAAAACGCCTCCGCCCGCCTCATCCTCGACGTACCCCGCAACAGCCACATCTCCGCACACCTGAGACACCTGCATTGGCTCCCAGTCAGCAAAAGGATCACCTTCCGACTTCTCACCCACGCACACAAAGCCCTCCACGACAAGGGACCTGAATACCTCAACCGACGCCTCAGCTTCTACGCCCCCACCCGTCTCCTCCGTTCCACCGGCCTCGCGATCGCTGCCGTCCCTCGCATCCGCTGCTCCACGGCGGGTGGGAGGTCTTTCTCCTACCTGGCAGCCAAGACCTGGAACATCCTCCCCACCAGCCTCAGGACCACCCAGGTCCACTCCGCATTCCGGAGACTCCTCAAGACCTGGCTTTTCGAGCAGCAGTAACCCCCCTTCCCCCTAGCGCCTTGAGACCCGCACGGGTGAGTAGCGCGCTTTATAAATGTTAATGATTTGATTTGATTTGATTGCTTCTGAGATAGGCCTGACTGTTCATGCCAAGCTACCAAGGGGGTGAGCAGGGGTTATCTGAGCGGGTATCTTACTTATCCTGACTACAGTAAGGGTCCCTACTTGGACAGGGTGCAAACCGACTGCCAACTAGAGACCCCATTTCTAACATACTGCAACAACTTGAAGGTAGTCTTAGTGACTGAACCTTTCTTACATCTGCTTACACAAACTTGTGGTTTATGATCAGTAGTTAAAATGCACCTCCTTTCCCACACATCTATTTTAAATTAGTCAGTGGCCCAACAACATGCAAGAAGCTCCTTTGCAATCTCCAAATAATGTATTTAGCTTGACATAACGTATACAGACAAATCCAACTGTATTGTCAAACTTAGGACAGACAGCTTCCATGGTATGGGGTCTTTAGTTTTTGTTTTTTCAAAAACAAAATCCCACTTTGCAATTTTATTATTGAAAAACAAGTTAAAAGATTGACAGGCTTCCACCGAGTTTAGCATCAACCTTTTAGCACTTTGACAAGAACCGCTGTGACGGAAGTTGCTGGCAATGTTAAGAGATGTCTGGAGGACTTCCGGGCATCTCTAAATGTAGAGGGCAGTGACTCCGCCAGGGAATAAAGCTCATTCCCTACACTCTAAATCAGACACCTAATTCCTTAATACATTTTAAATAAAATGTGCACACTCCCAGAAATCAAGCTACTTGTTCTTTGCTGATGGGTGCAATACCATACAAGGTAATACTATACAAGGTAATACTATACAATACAATACAGTGGTATCTGCCAGGCCAGGATCAGTTTCCAAACCATTCCTCTCCTCCATGATTAGATAAAACACTTTCCAAATACTCCATTTTGACTGCCTAAATTCATATTTTTCTTATTTGCAGTCACATCCATTTTCTGTAATCTTCCATAAAAATTACAACATGTTCTTACGACTTTCAAGCCACTAGGATATTATCCTGAAACGTAACAGTCCTATCATTAACCTCCAAAATTGGATTCATCAATGCCTGGAATACCGAAGCAGAGAAGTAGAGATTGTAAGGCAACCTACTGAACTAGATTAAATCAATGAGCAATACAAAAGCAGAGTTATTGTTGGATTCCGGATTTAACTCAACCTGATAAGCAGACACCATATTATTTCACTGGAAACGTTTTCCACAATGAAATGAGAATCAACCCAAGTTTCCATTGGAGATTTCTAGAATCAACACAAACTTAAAAAAAAAAAAAAAATCTGAACTATGGCCAAGGAGGATAATCAAAGTGTTGACTGTTGGATCTAGTACTCCTTTATACCGCATCTTTAAGTTCCTTAGTCTAAAGATCCCTTACACTAAGCTGCACATTTCTCAATTTGTGTCTTCTTGTCCTAGTATTGTTTTACTCTTGTTTTGTGTCTTACCATACTTAACTGGAACTTAACACATCAATAAAACCTTCATGTATTTATTCTAAATATTTTTTTAAATTACCAACTCGTGCCGCTTTATTCTTGCTTTTAGAGTCATTCCAAATAGCAGCTGATCATACCATCCCATTATAAACAAACCCTTCTTCCCTACGTAATTTTTTCCCTTCAGTGACCTGCTCCTTAAACTACATCCGGGTTTCAAAATATCCTCTTACTTCTATAGTACATCCCTTATAAAACGAAGGTGATTTATCCGGGCATTCCAAAATGTAGTTTTTCCATTTTTCTTTAGACAGCTTCTTGGTGAACATGCTAATCCTTGCATCTAAGACTAGTGAAAATTGAGACCATCAACCTTTATGTCAGTGTATTAATCTATGTATCTTTTATCTCATTTCCCACAACTAAAAGACATCCTAAATCCTTTAGACGTGTTTCTTTGATTTTATCATCCACAGCTCTGCTAATTATCTGTCTCTGACAAAACGGCAAATTCTTCCACCAAATTTACCTGTGACTCGGTTAGTGAGACAGCCTCGACCAGTCAGAGTGCACAGATGATAGCCACTTTTCTGTAACACATTTTTTTATTGCAATGTACTTTTGATGACTTGTTTTACAGTTTTTCACTACTGATAAATATTCAGTCATGAATAGCTCCAATATTTGTACTTACTTTGAAGTCCAATTATTTAACATATGTTTGGGAGCTTCAAAACTTAATGCCTATTATTTGACTTAAAGATGATTTCTTCTTATGTATTATGTATATATGTACTTTTATTTTATCATCCCATCTAGCAGCAATCTGATCCCTTATCAGTTGCGTGGTAAAATGTTCAAATTCACAGTCTGCTGCTTAATTGTGTAAAGTGTACTATATCAACCTGCATACTCCTCCAGGTGTTCAACCTTAATACCAAAACATATTGACCATGACCACCTAACTAGGTACCACATTGAAATAAATTTCAAACAATGTAACGTCTTTATGCTACTCATGAAATTCTTCTTCTTCTCACACTTCGACAGGTGGTAAATTTTCAGAAATTTTGAAATTATGTTCTAAAATAAACCTTTTTCTTTATGGTCTATATGTATTTTCTCCAATGCCCCTAGGTACCTGGTAAATGCTGCAAATCATGGTTTTGATTTCATGGGGACTCCCCTACAGACTGGAGAAAATGGGGTGAGCATCCAGTTTATATAGTGATGCATACCAAAACAAACAAATGAAAACGAAATAAGAGTACATAAAGGGTCATTAGCAGAGTAGTATCATTAAGAAATGTGAAAATATAACGACCGTGCCAACATTTATGAAGGATCAGGATAGGAGCAAGTATTTGCTATCAAATATTGTGAATTACTTCAATTTTAAGGTATGCACATCACCATAGAGTCACCACAAAGGCAGGTCAAGGGAATGCCATTATTATGAATGTTGTGTGCAACATCACAGACACTGCTGACATCTAACCCATCCAAAAAACCTTTAAAGTATTCTTATCACCTCTGTGATATGCAGACAAAATGGCCACTTGTTGCACGTTGACATTGTGTACATTGTACCTAATGATGTAATCAAAAAGCCCAGCCCAAGTCAGGGAGCTATTGATGGAGGACTCTGTCCTTGAAATGCAGGTTCTTTCCAATGTGCTGTGCAGGGATACAAAATCTACCGTGCAGTACCGTACCATATCTCTGGAGTAAAGGTCCTTGGAAGACTGATGTTAACATGGGGAATGGTCCAAACAGAGAACAGAACCACAAACCAATACAAATATTGGACTGAACAGTTAAAAATGAGATCACAAATGCATGGGCTAATCCACATTGACATGAGAAAATTGTAGTGTCAAAATATCACAGGTTGACAAGATAAAAGTGGGAGTTTTGAAAGATAACTTCTAGTATGTGCTCTCACCTTACACATTCTTTAAATAAAATACACTTGATACATTCCAACTAGATAACAGTACTCAAATCAAATAGCAATTATGTATTTTAAGAATAAAACTAGATTTCTAATGTGGTTCTGCAGTGGCCTCTGTATACCTGGAATATATGTGAGTGAGTGCATGGAATGTGTTTATAGGGTTCTAGCTCTCTCTAAATGTGAGTTGGTCTGGAACTGCTGATTGATTCTTCTGCAAATGAAAGTGTAGAATGTTCAAAGGAGCATTCAGCAGCAAAAGGGAAAGGTCTAGAAGAATTATACTGTGTGTGTGCCTGAATAGGGTGTGCCCTATATCTTTTAAACATATTAGCACCAACGGCATCATATCATTGTTTAGGTATGATAGCGCGTCGGACCTTAACAAGTAAACTTACAAGGGGACGCTTATAGGTCGATGAACCTTTTGACTCGTTCAAGATGTTCCTACCATAGCTCCAGAACAGAAACAATAGTCAATACGCAATAATCAATAATCATTAGTCAATCAATCAATGGAGTCAGTAATTGTCACGCCTTATGGTCTTTCAACCACGAATAACCAGACCTTTAGTAAAAGTTTAGTACGTTTATTTACCTATTATTAACAATGCTAAAATCATGTAGATTAATTTAAAAATCAAATCCAACGAAAATAATAATAATATTGGTTAACAAAAAAGATGCAAGAAACATAACCTAATCCAAGCTTGAAACACAATGCATTCTAAAGCATCAGTACAAATCATTAGTAAAGCCAGTTTCAATAGTACTGCATAATCCATAGAGTTCAGCAATATAATTTGTCAACCATTTGTCTCTGCAAATTGTCAGTCGTCATTTAGATAACCTCCACTAAACCCAGATTAGCATTAGCATGTGGGGCTTCATGCAAAAACAATTTAAAACACACATTTTTAAAAACATCTAGCTAGAAAAGACAGCACAGTTGGTACCTAGAAAGAAAAGGCACAAAAATGCAATTCAGTCACATTATCATATCTACCTATCCATGGTATGGGTCAGCAAACAGAATCAGTCTTCGTCCTCAGGTCATCAATCAATCAGCAAAACATCAGGCTCTCAGTCAGAGCGTATGAGCCCACTGACAGAATCTCGAATCTCTTCTTCTCCCAAAGTCACTCTAGATCTGTGGTCTCATCGTCTGTTCAAGTTCCCTCTGTCCCGTTGTTATATCAAAGTCACCCAAACTATCCCCTAATTCCCAATTGGTTGATTAATTGTACGTTATTACTCTGTCCAGTGAAAATTCTATACCAAATCTACGAATTCTAATATTTCACACTTCACACGTCGTTGATTGGTCTCCTTTACGATGTACTCATCATCTGGCTCGTCAGGTATCAAATTTGTTGCATCTTCTTCACTAGTCAGTGTCTTCATTGTTCGTGTCCTGGGAAAGAACCTCTTACACACATTACACATATCTCGATACTTTTTAAGGACACTGTCTCCTGTTAGTCGGTTCTCATTGAAATGTTCTGCTAAGCATTTTAACAATACAATGAGCATTTCACAGTTAGTTCACTCTGTCAGCATTTTTAATAAATGCAAAGAAATGCAGCTTCTGCATGAGGCCTGGCAAAACTAGGCCAAGGCACTCGCTAAGTTAAGGCCTACAATTAATAAACTAGAACATACCTCATAACCCTTAATATGACATACTACTACATTAATCTAACACATTTTCAATATTTCATAAGTATTAATCATTATTTAGTACATTTCGTGAACACTGGTGGCCATTCTTCGAGGTCACAATTTCAAACATGCGTATTATTTTGTTCTACATTATTCATTTTCTACATAAGTCATTATTCAAAACAGAGAAACACTCATTAATAATTTCTAATTAAGACATCTACTTCAGCAATCCCTCCTCTGATGACTAAATGTGTCATCACACCAAAATTACCACCCACAATTTTATCATTCTATTTCTTTGACATTTTGTCTTCTCTTTGAATTTTCCCTATAAATTATTTCCCTTTTCTTTTCTTCCCTCCTCTGATTCTTTTTAGACCTCTTCAATTTAATTATTTTGCATAATTTGCACAATCCCCATATTCCTAATAAACAACCTATAACAATTAGTATTCCCTGTTTAATTTTCAATAGCACCCCCTTCCAAATACAACTAAGCCAATTTTCCACTGAAGCAAACCCTTTACCAACCTTTTCCCAAACACCTTGTTCTTTCAATTCTTTCAAATCACTACTTGTGTTAGTCAGATTAGTAAGTAAGTCTCTTATCTCTTTACTATTTTTAGGTATGTACGAACTGCAATGCCTAGAGTTAATCATTTTACAGACTCCGCCATCCTTCGCTAAAAGAATGTCTAAAGCAAGGCAATTTTGAATAGTCGTAGCTCTATCTGCAGCCAATTCAGTATCTATCAGGAGTATTGCCCCTGAAAAATTTGTCAGCATGTTATCCACAATAGTAGACAACTTTCGAATCATGATCGAATTCAGGATGACTCCCACTGAAGGAATCACCACACCAAATATTTCTCCCACTATTGCAGAAGAGGACTCCCTCCTCTATCTCTTATGATGTAATTCGGTTATTTTCGGAAACTTTTTCAAATCCTCCATCTGGTAAATCTTTGGGAAAAGTATCCCCAAATAACATGTCCCATACCATCCTCTTGGAAGACGGTAATAAGCATTAAGTCCACAGATATCATATATCCCTGGAATCGCAGGGTCCTGCCCATTCAACATAAATGTCCATTTAGAGCTAATTTCCCTTGCGTTTTAATTGTAGTGTAAGCATAATCATTCTTGTAAGTCCTTTTCTCTAAGTCTTTTTCTAATTTCTCCTTCAGCGTCTTTCTCCTGTCATCAGTATGGTCTAAGGAGCTTTTCTCTAAAGGTGTAAGAATCCTCTAATACTATGTCATTATCCATGGCTATTCTACTCAAATACCTAATATTAGGAACAAACTAAAACACAACATCGTGGTTAGAATAGCAATATTGAATATACTCCTGATTATAAAATCTTGTTCGTAATAGACTACAACTCATCCTGTATGTTAATGGAAGACTATAATAAGTGACTTCTTCCTCGACTGATTAAGGAATCTGGGTACACACAATACAATCCTTTGCATCCATCATCTCAACATACTCACTCAACAAGCGATAGAAAACATTAGAAGAAAGTTCTCCTTGTGCATTAGTATAATCATGCAAATATTTCTCATCTAACTTAAATCTCTCTAAAGCCGTTAGTGTGGTAGTCTCAAAAGCAGATGTATGGTTGGCTCGTTTTGCATCAAGAACAGAAATACCCACAATCAACTCTATAAACAAAATCCCACATTTAATTGCCAAACCAATGCTCATATATTTACAGCACCTAGCATCCCTAATTTGCTTATCTATGTCAGCCATGATCTGTAAAATATTAGAAAGCAGAAGTAACTTAGAAACATTTGCAGCAAAAATCAAAAATAGACAATTCATTCATAAACACTCATTAATAATTTCTAATTAAAACATCTGCTTCAGCAGGTACAGGGCATGTACTGTTACTCATAATAAGTGGAATTTGTTTGGAGGAGGAAATTCTAGAAGGTCATGAGGATGCTTTCTTCATGTAAACTAGATAGAGCAAGAGTCTCTGAGATCTAAGAAAAGTATTGGTCTTGCATGAAGAGGTGAGGACAGAGTAACACAAGGTGGGTTGACTCTCTCTTGTCCTATCAGGGCAGCAGCCTACCAAAAGCATCATCCCTCACCCTTGTATGTGAAGAGTTTGGCTAGGTTTTGAGCCACAACCCAAATAGGTTTCACCTCCCTGGTTCTGGTCCGGCTTTGGGAGCTTCAGACAGGTTCTGGTGTGAACTATTGCTCTAAATGTTGGCTTCCTTGAGCCTAGCAGGAGGTAGGTGGCATCTGGGACTCCTAACAGATGTTTAGTTTCTGCTAAGGTTGCCAGCCTTGCTTGATTGCTCTTTCACTTCTTTCATCATTCATGCTGTTAATTTCTTCAGCAGTAGGCAGCATTTTTGCCTTTAATAAAAAATAAAAGATGCCTGGCTTCTGCTCATGTCACCAATTCCCATTTTTGCCCTTTTGGCACACTATTACTCATTCAACCCCATTTCTGTCTGATACAGAAAGCCATGTAAATTACTGGGTGTTCTCTGGTTACCATTTTTTGGTGTTAACTCACACAGCATCCCGCTGCCCTGTGGCTAGGCTGTTGCTGTGTAGCAGTTTACATTTTCTAGTGCTTATTACAATTATAATTTGCATATCTATCTCTCACATACCCTCAACACCACACTTCAGTGCCAGTCTCTGCATCCCATAACATGATATCCATATCTTGGTGGTGATGACACATGACACAAAAGTAATTCCCTCACAGGCTTAAAACAAAAAAAAATCCTTTCCGACCACACACCCAACACAGTGTAGCATTCTATCTGTGTGGATAGCCATTTCAGAACCCCATATAGGAATAGTAAGTGCTATATAATTGCAATTATCCAATACAACTAGTGTGTGCTCTCTACAGCACAGAGATGTGTACTGACGCTAATAATAATAATAGTTGGGTGGAAGATGTAAAAGCACATAAATACCTGTAATAAATTTGTGGAGAATAATGCATTTTCATGTTTCTGAGCGACAAATCACAGACTCTTTTTTATCAATTTTAATAGGAACAAACACTTTTTAGGGATGCTGTAAAATGTACAACCAGTATTATATTGTGCACATTCTTTTAGACCTTCACAATATTAATTCCATGTGATCCAAAGTGAAAAATGTGTGAACCATCCCTGTAAGTGATAGGTGGGTACAGCACACCTTCTTTCATACAAATAAGAAATTAATAATATCGGTCATGTCCAAATTTGTTTATGTAGCAATTACATATTTATGTTTTTTCAGTATTGGATTTGTTTTTGTTCCTACTTTATTTTATTATGATTCACTCTTATTTTGTAAATAGTTTGTTTGTAAACATAAAATATATTTAATAATGATATATTTCCCTTTTATCTAGGTACACAAATAACACTTATCTTCACATAGCTTCATGTAATGTTTCCTTTTTTTATGTAGGGGAAATTGTTCATGCACAACCGAGAATTGTTATGTGAGTTTATAAAAAACTCTTAAAAAATATAGAGGCCATCAATTGAAATGGAATTCATCCTATTAAACTTTTGAGCAGGGGGATAAAGATTTTTATAAACCTAACCAGACTAGTTTTATCTATCTTCTAAGCCTCTTTCGTGATTGTCTATTAAATATGCATTATTTTTACTATGATGTAACATTCTTCTATTTCAGGGTATTGGGTTATATAGACCGTAGAGGTCCTATGTTGGAAAGCCAAGACCTGCATCGACTGATGGGGACCCTAGTGGTCTTCCGCCGACAGATTCGCACCCAGCGGCAGTTGGGCTCCTTGTATCCATGTATCGCACTGCGCAGTCCCGATGCTTATCCCCTACTCTGACACGAAGCCAGATGGGTGTTGCCTGACTCTGGCGCCAATTGGGGGTAGACTACCCAGACTGGAGCCTGAGCATTAACCTTTGAGCTGGAACTTGGGGATGATTGGGAGGAGCCACTGGTTTGTGATGAATACCAGCCTTTAAATGTCACCGAGGACACCTGGTGTGAGGATCTGACAGATGCCAGTGTACTGGGCACCTACCTAGATACTGGCTTGGTTTCTCCTCCTGCTGTGGCTACAAAGAAGGAACCTCATTCGCTATGGTGGTGAGGAAAGCGGATGAGGTCCTGGACTTTCAGCTGCCCACTGTGGCTGTCAAGACAAATGTCTTGACTGAGATGCTTCAGCCAGGAGTCACCACATCTGAACTGCTTCTCCTGTTTAATGAAGCCCTCATGGACTTCCTACTCTGGGCCTGGTCCAGTCCCTTCACAGGAGCTCTTGTGAATAGGTCGATTGCCTCACCCCAGAGTACCCCAGTTTCTTCACAATCCTCCCCACCCCAAAGAGCTTGGTGGTCCAAGCCTCCACTTCCAAATTAAATCCTGGCACATTCCCTGCCACTCCCCTGGACAGGGAATCTAAGTGTCTGGATAGCTTAGGGAAGAAGATGTTTTCTTTTGCTAGCCAGGCACTGCGGTCACCACATGTCTTTTGGGTCGATGCTCCTACTTGCTGTGGGACTCAGTTATGCAGGTGTTGCCAATGGTCTCTGAGGAGGCCCGAGCAATACTCTCCCAAGCTATTGCTGACAGGAGAGATGCAACTATACGTTGTGGGCTGGGTACAACAGACTCTATAGGCAGAGCGGTTTTATTGTCAGTGGCCTTGCAATTCCACAACTGGCTGAAGATGACTGGTGTTTCTGGGGATGTCAAGACGTCACTTATGGACATGCCCTTTGATGGCTCCTGTCTCTTCACAGATAAGGAGCTCTCAGCGCTGAAGCACTTTAAGGACAGCAGAGTTACGGCCAGGTCCTTGGACATTTCCATGGCTTTTTGCCAACCACTGTCAACCTTCTGCTCCTTTCGTGACCACGGATTGAGGTTTCCATCCCCTTCTCTAACTGCCCAGCAACCGTGACCAGCAGACTTCTCAGTCTTTGCATGGCCGAGGATGCAGCACCCACAGACCTCGTGGGTCAGTTAGTCAAAAGTCAGCCTAGTCCGCCACCCCACCGGCAGCCGTAGCCTCCAGTAGGAAACAGGATACACCATCACCTGCACCACTGAAGGTTGATAACATCTGACTGCTGGATTCTCCAGATTGTCCAAAGAGGCTGTTTCCTCCCCTTTGTGACTACTCCTCCACCCATGCCACCTAATTGCAACAGGCTAACAGAAGCCACTTCTCTTTATTCTGCCAGGAAGTGCAGGTTCTCTTGGCCAAAGGAGCGATACAGAGGGTGCCTGCATCAGAAGTAAAATGTGGATCTTATTTCCACTACTTTCTGGTGCCCAAAAAGGATGGAAGCCTTCATCCATCCTAGACTTGCACTCTCTCATGTTCTTTCTGAAAAAGGAGAAATTTATAATGTTCATGCTTGTTCAAGTCCTGTCTGCTCTGGACCCGGGAGACTGGATGGTAGCCTTGGACTTGCAGGACGTATATTTCCACAGTCCCATCCTGCTTTCCCACAGACGTTACCTGCAGTTCACGGTAGGTCACGAGCACTTCCAGTTTGCCATGCTCCCTTTTGGCCTTACCAGCATCCCTCTGGTGTTCACCAAGGTGACGGTGGTGGTTGCAGCTCATCTACGGAGAGCAGGGGTTCCAGTCTTACCCTATCTTGATGACTTGCTGTTAAAGGAGGGTGCACCCCAGGTGGTCTTCTCCCACATCCAGACTATGGGAAATCTTTTCCACTTGCTGGTGTTCTCTATCAACGTGCCAAACTCACACCTGATCCACTTTCAAGTGCTCCTTTTCATTGCAGCTGTTCTGACACTGTGTAGTTTCGGGCTGATCCTCCAGAGCTACAAATCCAGGGTATTTAGGCTATGATACAGATGTTTCAGCATCTATCCTCGATTTCAGTGAGACTGGCACTGAAGCTGCTGGGCCTCATGGCCTTCTGCATATTGCTTGAGGTGCATGCTTGTTGGCTTATGCAGGCTCTGCAGTGGAACCTGAAAGAAGTTCCAGTAGGCACAGCATCAGGGGAATCTCTCTAATATGGTCCACATCTCAGAGGGCACTGAAAAAAGGTCTCCAGTGGTGGTTGACAAACCACAATTGGGTCAATGGCAGACCCCTCTCCCTTCCCTCACCAGATCTGACGGTAGTGACAGATGCATCACTCCTGCCTCGGGCAACCTTCAGGGAGAGGAAGATATCAGAGGACACTGGTCTCCAACCAAATCTGGACTCCACAGAAATCTGTTGGAGCTCCAGGTGAACCAGCTGACATTAAAAGCCTTTCACCCTCCATCAAGAGAAGTCTAGTGCAAGTGTTCACGGGCAACACTACAGCCTTGTGGTATTGTAACAAACAGTGCAAGGTGGGGACATGGACCCTCTGACAAGAGGCTCTGTGTCTCTGGACATGGCTGGAACATCAAGGCATTTACCTGGTGGTTCAACACCTGGCATGTTCTCTGAACACCAGAGTGGACAAACTTAGCAGAAGATGGCTAGCAGATCACAAATTGCATCTCCATCCGGTGGTAGTGCAAGGTCTCTTTTAGCAGTGTGGAGAGCCTTGCTTAGATCTTTTTGCCACCGCTGAGAACACACAATGTCAGCAGTTTTTTGTGCTGGAGTATCCACAGCTGCTCCTGTTCAGAGATGCTTTTCATCTCGAGTGGCGCTCTGGCTTCCTGTAAGTCTTTTCGCCAATAACATTCCTGCCCAGAGTTCCCAAACAAATCAGGAGCGACCAGGCCCAAGTCATGCTTGTCGCACCAGACTGGACTCAGTGAGTCTGGTATCTTGGACTGTTGAGCATGTCCATCGGTCCTCTGATCAGGCTGCCCCTTCAGGAGATTCTATTGTAGCAGGAAAGGGTTTTCCACCCAAATATGTCAACTCTCTGCCTTCAAGCATGGAGATTCAGTGACAAGAGTTGACAGATTTTGACCTTCTGGTCAAAGTCTGCAATATCTTGGAAGCTCGGCATCCCTTCACCAAGACAGTATATCCCGGCCTTTGCAGCATGTTTGTGGCATGGTGTACAGACAAACAGGTTGACCCCATATCTGCATCCCTTCCCCAAGTTATTATGTTTATCCTTACCCTGGCCCAGTAGGGCTCTGCATTGGGCATGTTGAAGGGTAATTTATCTGCAATCTCTGCTTTTCTGCGGTAGCCAGATCATCATTCCCTTTTCAAGTCCCCCATTGTAAATACGTTTCTTAATGGTCTTCAACAAGTGTTTTCCTCCAGCTCACTTCATTGTGTCTCAATCTGGTCCTCAGTTTGGTTCTTACTTTCCTGATGTGCTCTACCTTTGAGCCTCTTCATAACAACCCTCTTAGGGTCCTCACCATCAAGACAGCCTTTCTGGTGGCAATTACATCTGCCCAGAGGGTCAGTGAACTGCAGGTGCTATCCTCACAGTCTCTGTACATTTCCTTCTACCCAAACAAACTTGTCTGTTGGACTCAAGCATCCTTCTTGCTGAAGGTAGTCACCCCATTCCACGTAGGCTAGTCCATCACCTTACCTACCTTTCATATTCTGCCTCATCCTTCTAAAGAAAACGGGAGACCACCATCTGGATCCAAAAAGACCGTTGTCATTCTACCTTGACCGCACAGGTCCATTCCTGGTGAATGAACAACTCTTCATGGGCTATGTCAGAGCCAAAGAAGGCCATGCAGAAGTGAACCATCTCCCAATGGACTGTGTTCTGTATTAAGATCTGCTATGCATTTGCCAAGAAGCAACCCCCACCAGAGGGCTTGCATTCTCATTTCACCAGAGGTAAGGCTGGAACCACTGTGCTAGCACAGTGTGTTCCGATTTTGGACATCTGTCAGGCTGCAACATGGGCTTCTTTGCACATGTTCACCAAATACTACTGCCTGGACAGTCAGGCCATCGAGATGGGCACTTTACCTGTTCGGTCTTCTGGGACTTCGTAGTCTAAATCGGGTTCACAGACCCTCCGGCAGAGAGGAATTGCTTGGGTATCTATTCTAAGGTAAGGAATCTGTGGCTAGAAGTCTCCATCAGATGAACAAGTTACTGACCTTCAGTAACTACTGACCCACCCATCATCCCTGCTCTGTGAATGGATTTTTAGGTATAGGTCTGTTCCCTTTTAATGGCCCTAGTTTTACACACCAGTGGTCAGTGTTCTTTATGGCTCTGTGTTCTTGGTATAGAAGTTGCAAAACAAAACTGACGTCAGCGTGCTGGCATGGTACCTATACAGGCACTGTACACATCACTGACAATGCCACACGGAGCCAAACGACACCACCTAACAGTGTGCAAGGTTACTGCTCATGAAAAATTCCTGTAGTCAGTCTGTGGCCTAAGGATTATTCTAAGGTAAGGAATCTGCGGCTAGATAGAGCTTCTACCAGATAAGGCATTACCAAAAGCAAGTAACTTGTTTTTTTAGAGCTGCTCTATAAATTATCTACTTTTTCCTGTATTGTGGAATATGACTTTGCAGATTTGGCCTAGGCTGCTGTTGTGGGCACGGTACTCCTGATCTGATGCCTGAATCTTTGTTCATGATACATCGATGATCATGGCTTGGGCCTTCCACTATGATCCCCTTGTGGGCACCTTAAAGATGCAATGGAATCATCTACTAAGAGGCAGAAGACTGTAAAATGAGAGAAACTTTAGATGGGCCTGCACTGCAATTTCCCAAACCGACTACAGCCTGGGTGAACCACTTGGTCCTCCTCGTGCATCCTGCACTCACTACAGACATGCCTTGAAATGCTGCAACAACCTTTGCGCTCTTCCATGCTTATGCAATGATGCATGGTGTCAACTATGCTCTAACTTTACCATCAGTCATCCTTTGTGACCCGAAAGTGGTGCCTAGTTTTAGTTGCACTGAAGCATCGTGAAAGCACAGAACTTTGACTGGAAGAAGAAAGAGACTATCGAGTGTTGAGTCCAGCTGTTTCAAAACTGTGCAGTTTTCACATACATATTTTACAAATGGTGTTACTTCCATGACAAAAATTACCTTTTACTATGAATACCTACCTCTTTAAGAATATTTTTGAGTGCCTTTTTCAGTGTCAGGGATCATTTAGTCTACACTGCTACAATTTTGCTTTGCTTTGCATTGCACACATTGTGTGTAGCACATTTACCTGGTACCACCTCAGGCATTTTTATCCCATGCCAAGTGTTTCCCCACCCTTCCCCCATCCCCACCACCCTCTCCCCAAGAATGAACAGAGTGTTTTGGAATTGTATTTCTACAATTGATGACGCTTCAGAGGAATTCACTCATATCAGGAAAAACAAAATTCTTCTGCAGGCTACAGGTTCAGAAGGATTGAAAATTTCCAGTCAGATGAAGAAACAGGTAAGAACAACAGATGAGGCAGATGTTTTAAAAAATTGTTTGAATGATCTCAACAGCCACTTCCAACCTACTATTTGGCGCACACTTGATAGATTTAATTTTTTTCAAGTGAAAGCAAGACCTGTAGATGAGTATGCAGCAGTGCTGAGAAAATTCACTGTTTCATGTAAATTTGGCAATCCCATGATAAACAAACGTGAGACCATATACTCATGAGTATTAATGATTCAAGTATATACGAAAGTTAATGGGTAACAGAACTTCCTCAATAGAAAATAGTTGGTGTGATAGTTAAAAAGGCTGAAACTTCAAAGAGATTTGCCAGGGCTGCTTTAACTAATACAACTCCAACAAGGATACAGTTAGCAATATCTCTCCTGACAGAACATATTCTACTAGAAAGAAAAAACAAAAATCTATTAATGGAAGTAAATGTAAAAATTCTGTAGGTTGGAGCTCTATGAGAAATAAAGACAACCATTTATTATCATTGTGGGAATAAGGACCATTTTGCTCAGGATAAATGCTTTCCAGCAGCTAGAAAAAAATGTTTACATTGTGACATTTTAGGCCACTTTGCCCGAGTGGCTGGAAAAAGATGATTCAATTCTTGTGTGAAAAGTGTTATGGATAAATCTGACTCTGAACCTTCAGGCACTGAAGAACGTACTGGAATGTAATGTGTGTTGAGTGTAGTGTCTTAGGACTGAATGTGAATTACAGGAAGAGGCTTGTGTGAGAGCTGGAAATTAGTGGGATTTCAGTTGAGATTGTCAAGGGTTTCAGTTCACCATTTAGAATTGTTGACAAGAATGTATTGGCTGATATGCTTGCAGGAGTGATTGTAAAGGAGTTGATGCCACCAGGCACATGCCCAGAAAACTGTACTGGAGATCAGACTTCAGTGCTGGACTATGGGACCTTTTCGTTTGATTTTATAGGTAGAAAAGCTTTATGTGCCCTTTCTAGATTTGATAGATCAGAGACATTTAGGCATCAAAATAGATCCAAATAATGAAGAACAAGTGTTGCTACTGGATTATAAGGATGATTTCAGGTGTGTTCTGTGCAATGAATTTCCTAATGTCTTTTCTGGGAAGGTCAAAGAGTTACAAGGGTTTTATCATAGAATCATTCTAATGAAAGACTGTACCCCAGTGTCTCACAAAGTCATTAACATACACTTGAGCATCTGAGAAGAACTGCCTGCTGAACTAGAGAAACTAGAGAAGGCTGTTATAATTGAAACTGTTGAATCTAAGGATTGATTGGCTCCTTGAGTCCTGGCTTGGCGGGCCAATGGACTTGTGAGATTATGTGTAGATCTAATTGATATAAATAAACAAATTCTTACATTCTTAAAAGCATTTTTTCTGTATCTAAAATGGCTATTGGCCAAAAGCAAGGGAGTCAAATGGTTTTTTATCATCGATCTAGCCTCAGCATACAACTATGCACCACTCCATCTGGACAGTAGGAATCTGACAGCATTTCCAAAACTTTGGATGTTATCAGTTTGTTCTCATGCATTTGGACTGGCATCAGCTGCTGATTTATTCCAATGTTTGATACTCTAGCTTTTTAAGAACGTTTATGATATTGTTTTTTTCCGGGACTAATATATACAGGCATGAATAAAAAAGAGCATGACAAAGAGCATAAGTGGTTTTGAATAACTTAAGTACCACATAGTTAACAGCAGAGTTCACCAAATGCATGTTTGCAGTTAAGTGGGTGATTTACAGAGGTTATGAAGTCAGTGAACAAGGTATTCTACCAGAAAAAAAAATTTATTGAGTCCACAAAGGATGCACCTTTTGCTACTTCCAATGGTGAAGTGAAATTTTTCAGAGGAATATCTGAATTTTACTCAGTTTGTTGTGACTTTGTGTGCAAGATGCATGATATTGGACAATTACTTAAAGACCATCAGACGTCTGAGTGGAATAAGAATTTCCAAATGAGTTTTGTAACCATTAAAAAGAGCATCTGATGTCCTATTCCCTTACAGAGTTTTGACTCCAATGTATGCCCAGTGGTACCTATGGGTGCTAATCAAAAGGGTTTAGGGGCTGTGCTATCTCAAATTACCAAGGATGGTCAAGAATGTTTGATTTTGTTTTCTTCTCGCCTTCTTTCTACCATGGAGGAGAGGTATTCTGTAATAGGGATAGATGCTAAAGTGGGGGTATGGGCAATGGAGAAATTCAGGCAGTACATATGAGTATTTTTCTTATTTATTCTGTGTACTGACGATAAACCACTTACAAAAATCCTAATCCCGTGCTGAATTTTCAAATCCACCTATCAAAATTGTGAGGTTGTCTCTTAGGTTACTAGATTACAGCTACAAAGTACAATATCGGCCAGGAACAAAGAATACATTTGTAGCTCATTTGAGCAAATTTCCCTTTCCTCTAATGGATGATCTGCCAAATGTGTTGGATTAATTTTCCATGACGTTGTTTGATATGGATTGTGAGAGCACTATTTTTGAAGATGGCAGGAGTACGGTATATGATGAGCATGATTCTCTCTTTGAAGCTTGCGTAAGTGTCTAGAAATTTTAACGCTCCAGGAAACATTTGGGAGGCGAACTGAAGAATCTTTTGAATGTTAAGGGTAAATTGTTTTAGATGACAGGGAAGGCAGTAGAATTTTACAGTCTATGATGTTAAAAGAGAGAATCTTGACAATTGTTCATGCGAGTCACATAGGTACTGTCAAGTGTACCAAAAGCATATTCTGTTGGATACTTCTGCTCAGGTAGCAAAGCGGTCGATCCAGAGGAAAGGGCCGAAGCACTGTTCAGCAACACTCCTCACCCCTTTTCCCTGCACGTTCAGGATGGCAAACTAGCTTACTTCTCAAACCCTGTGAGGAGCCTATGGGAGCAAGAGTGTTCACTTATCTCTTTGCCTAGAAGGCAATTCTTTCAGACCAGTGGGTCCTTCAGATTGTGGAAACTGGTTACTCTCTCCTTTTCCTTTAGGTTCTGTCCACTATGCCCCTCACTCCGCCTTCCTCTCCCTCCACCTCCCCAGATCATCTGGCCACACTTCAACAAGAGTTGTCAGCGTTTCTGAAGAAAAATGCTGTGTTGTTAGTGCCGGACTAGCCAAAGGGCCAGGTATATTATGCATGCTACTTCCTGGTGTCCAAGAAGAATGACGATTTTCATCTGATCCTGTACCTCAGAGACCGAAACTTCTTCCCAAAAAAGTAGAATTTCAAGATGCTGACCCTAGCTCAAGTTCTACTGGCACAGGAGCTTGGAGACCGAATGGTGTCTCTTGACCTGCAGGATGCATACTTCCATATCCCTATCCTGTGGTCACATTGTAAGTACTTGTGGTAAGTTCTACACAATTTGCTGTACTACCTTTTGGCTTGATGCCCGCACCTCAAGTCTTCACAAAGGCCTTTGCAGTGGTAGCGACCCATCTCAGATGGTCTGGCAAACTGTCTTCCTGTACCTGGTTGACTGACTGATCAAAGCAAGTTCACCGAAGGTGACAGTATCCCTACTGTTCGACCTGGGCTTTTTGATCAATGAGCCCAAAACTCACTGATAGACCTCCCAACGACTTTAATTCTCAGATCCAATATTGGGCATCACTCTCCTCTGTGCTTTTCCTCCTCCTCAAAAGATTGTAATTTTTCAGGAGAAGGTTTCATGCTTTCAGCACAGTGTGAGAATTACAGTTCTGCAGGGCTTAAGATTCCTTCATCTGCCAGCTCCCTGCATTCTCCTAGTCACATATGTACATTGGCACATGATGGCCCTGCAGTGGAGCCTCCACAGACAGTGGGTGCAATATGGGGGAGACCTGCCGGCCTCCATCATGATTTCCACCAGTGCTCCTGCAGAAGTAGCTTGGTGGGGGAACAAGACAAACCTGACATGTGGGAAGGCTTTCATTCTCCCTCCAGCTGTTCGTATGGTAATGATGAATGCCTCCTCAGGAGTGTGGGGGGGGGCTCATCTGGAGGAGCTGGAGATCAGAGTTTTTTTTTGTCTCCAGAGGTCCTTCATATCAACCTGTTAGAACTGCAGGCGATTCAGCTGCACTCAATGCCTTACTCCCCTCTATCCAAGGTTGGTGCGTCTAGATCAATATGGACAATACGACTGCTATTTGGTATATAACAAACAAGGGGAGTTAGGGTCTGAAGCGTTGAGACACTGGTTTTGGGTACATCACCAAGAAATGTGGCTGCCAATCACCTACTGAAGGCTCTGAAGGTCAGAGCCGACAGCCTGAGCCAGCGTTATCTTGCCAATCACAGGTGTCCCTGCTACCAGAGATAGTCCAGGACATCTTTGCCTGGTATGGAACTCCTCAGGTCAACTTGTTCACCTCCTTGGAAAATATTAAATGCTAGTAGTTCTGTTCCCTCCAGTATTTGTTAAAGTGAGCATTGGGGGTGCATTTCAGTTGAGGTGGAACTTTCAGCTGCATTACACATTTCCCATCATGACCTTGATCCCTCTGGTTCTGAGGAAGATTCATTACGACTGGGCCCAAATCATTCTCATTGCCCCAGATTGTCCGAGAAGGGTGTGCAAACTTCCTACCATTCTCCACATGTCCCCCGCTATGACTTCCACACAGGCAAGACCTTCTCTCCCAGTCAGAGAAATGGTTCTCCACCCCAATCTCTGAGGATTATCCCTACCTGCTTGAGGATTGAGCAGGGACTATTGAGTTTCTTGTTGCTGCCATTGATGTCATTTTCTCAGACTGTTGACCTTCCACCAAATCTGTGTACTAGGACAGATGGGACACTTTGTTGCTTGGTGTGCGGCAACAGTGAGGACCTCTTGCATTCCAAGTTGTCTCAAATCCTGCAATATGCATTGTCCCTTGTTCAGAAGGGTTGTGCAGTCGGCACTGTTACAATATATTTAGCTGCATTGACTGCATTCCGCTGTCTGCCAATCCAGCTGTCTCTTTTCAGGTCCCCCATAGTTATGCGTTTTCTGAAAGAGGTAAGATACATGCACCCTGCAACCCCTTTGATGTTCCTCAGTGGGACCTTAATTCAGTTGTGACCCTTCATATGGACACTACGTTTGAGCCTTGCATAATTTGCCCATTGAGAATGTTATCTCTCAAGACTGTATTTTTGGTGGCTATTATTTCAGTCAGACAGGTGAGCAAGTGCAATCTCTTAGTTCCCACCTCCCTTTTACTTCCTTTTTCCCTAACAAGCTGGTGTTGCGAGCCTCGGATGCTTTCCTTCCAAAGGTGGGGACTACATTCCATCTGAGTCATTCCATCACTCTCCCAATTTTCTACCCTCTCTCCAACCCACTAAGGAGGAGGAGCAGTTGCATCAGTTTGCCCCCAGATGGGCGGTTAACTTCTATCTGGCCATATTAGGCTGGCTGACCAACTGTTCATTGGCTGTTTTTTTGCCGAAAAAGGGAAGAAGTGCAGATAAGAACCCTCTCAAGATAGATCATGTTCTGCATCAAGACCTGTCATGCTTTGCCCAAGAAAGACCCTCCAAAAGGAAGCAGGGTCCATTCTACCAGGGCAGAGTTCACCATTTCTGCCCTTACCAAGGCCATTCCCATAGCGGAGATCTACAAGGAAGTGATGTGCATGTCCCTCTACATACAGACAGTCACTTCGCCCAGTGGGTTCTAGAGGATTTCCTTGGCAAGCCATCCATTAACCCTCCTCTCTTGTTAGGGTAATGCTTTGTAATATGTTCTACTGGTGAGGAATCTGCAAGTAAAAGTATCCACAGAAGAAAAAGTTACTTACCTCCAGTAACAATCTTTCTGTTGGATACTCTATTTACCTGCAGATTCCTCACCAACCTACCTGCCTCTATTTGACAGATATGTTGTATAGAAAGTAAATAAAAGTCCACTTTTATTTTGGTACTGTGCTAATTCAGTCAATGTCAGCCTAGCATTCGCCTCGAAGGCTTGGAAAAAATGGTAGGATAATGAAACCGTTGCACCCGGACGAGTGCTATATGGCTTCAGTGACATCACCTGATGCCACTTCCTGCATTGGTCTGACGGCAGGGCCCCCCTACTGACAACGTGGAAGCTTTGAAGTTTCCAGACTCTGTCTGATGCCTGGGAATGTTCTACAAGTGAGGATTCAGCAAGTCAATAAATTATCCACCCGAAAGATCATTACCACAGGTGGGTAACTTTTTCAACCCTCTTAAAGGTGGCCAAGAGTTGATTCAGATATGGAAAGAAGTGTCCCGAATGTGCTAGGGCTGACAACTCCCAAATTGCACTTAGGCCACTAATGTGCCCAATTGAATGTCCTGAGAATCCATGTGGGCCCTTAGCAATTGATATTCTTGGACCTATTTTGTAAGTTGGCTCTTTCAAGTATATGGTTGTGCTGTTGAATCTTTTTTTTCTAAGTGGGTGGCTGGAAGTGATTGTCTTGAGTAAGGCTGACCAAAAAATCATTGTGATGTTTCTGGATGAAGTATTTTTGGTTGTCAGTATTCTTTATGTTCACATTGGTACCAAAAAAAGTATATATTTGTTATTTATTTCCCCCTTATCTCGTTTTTGGTTTCTCGACGTACATTTTATTTCCTTATTTTTTAGTTTATTAATTAGTGTATTTAAATTGTTAAAATGGAAGGGATGTGCAGTGCCATGCATGTAGTTTCTGCACCATATTCTGTGACCTTATAAGACAGTTAGATGTGCCATTTCTAACATGTTTAGGGGTCAGAGAAAATACACTGAGCACTAGATAGCAGTGTCTCCCGGTGAAGAGTTTAAAGGCCATCAATAAAATTCTGTTAAAAAATGGGAATGGCCATGCAAAAAGGTGCATTTTCTCACAGCTTTCACATGTGAATCCCAAACGTATACTGAAGTTAAATAAAACGAAGTTTTACTATATGGCATAACCATTAAAACATTGCAAAAGAGTCTTTGTGAATATAGTTACTGGCTTCGTAATGGCGGGCCGCAGGGAACATAAGCCACAAATGAAGGAAACTCATAACAGCAACAGTGGAATCTCAAGTCGATAGCAAACCTGGAATTCAGGAAGAAAGGAGAGTAACCACAGGAACCAATACATAATCCAGAGACAAGACAGAGTTCAGGCAACCATTAAGCAAACATAACCATATCATATTCCAAGAGATAGTAAGTGTTCAGGAAGTCAGTCAGAAAACTACCAACTCGTAATCCAGCCTGCAAGTCAGTAAGTCAGGGAACTAAGGGAACTGAGAAGGGAACAAAACAACAAACCCTCTTAGCCCCTCGCTGACACACGTATTGGCAGTTTACATTATCACTTTTAGTTTTTTAGGTCTCTTTATACAGGTCTATCAACCTCTGAAACATTGGGTACTGCAGGGAGTGGGGTAGAGACGCAACTACTGACTTCTGTGAGGGTGCGATGGTGTTTGTTGCAGATGCAGGTGTTTTGGAGAAGAGTTTTGTACAGTGACTCTAGCCTGCTCTGTTCAAGATTTGGGTATGCTTCTCAAGTGATGCTTTGTGAACTGATTTAGGGCTCTGAATATTTGTTACATCGAAAAGTGTATGTTTGTAAATTATTACGCAATGTTCTATGTTTTGGGTGTGGTTGTACCAACTGGGAGTTTGCCAGTATGCATTTAAATCTGTTAAATATTGGCCGGCGATATTGGCTCCAATCTCCTATATGACGGCTTCCACCTTTGTGTTTTTGTGTTTGCCCCATGTATCTTTAAAGATCTGCTTACATCTGTTATTATTCAATCATGATGCCATCATGTTGGTCTGAAACCAAAAGCCATGCAGCAGGAGTTAAATACCTAACAAGAGTTTGCAGACTAGGATATTCTGAAGGTGAACAGCTCCAAGGGGAAAGTGATGGTGTTCAATAGGTGCCAACATGGGTTTTTCCCTTGGAGTTTGGGAGTGGAAAAACTAGATAAAGTATCAATAACAGATATTTAGGTATTATAATGATCTGAAACTTAGGATCTTGTCTTCATGAAGAGTAAGTATCGACAAAAGGAACACGTTGTGGTGATGGCTTAAAGTGTTTTTATAACTCACCAGGGCAGAAACATATTAGATACTTAATGCAGGTGTATAAGGCGAAAGTCCCACATTTTGTAAAAACTATTTTATTTGTCATAAAGCAAAACAATTTGTGCTCTAAAGGAATGAGCTCAAGTGACATAATAAAACAGTCATGTTAAATATTATTTTCTTAGATAAAGAGGGCACCACATGCATATCTCCCAACAAGGAACATGTGGGAAAATTTGTCTCTCAATTACAATAAAACATTCCTCCTAAATATGACCAAGTATGGGGTTTATTTGTTGGACTTTTGTCTGGAATTATAGATATTGTTTCAGAGGATACCAGGGGAGGATACACTGTATGTCACCCGGGCCACTTTTGTATTACAGAAGAGGAAGCAGACACTTTTGTGGCCCCTTCTGTAATACAGTTAGCGCTGGTGCACATGAAGAGCTAGCGCAATCGAGAGAGGGCATTCCATAATTTACATGGGGGCGTGGTCCCATGCATATGAGGGAATCACTGTGCTTCTGCACCCACACCATGTCACATGCCCTTAGGAGGCACACTGAAAGTGCACCACAAAAAGGTGTTGCACTGTCAGTTGCTCACTAAGGGCAGCCCTCTCAAGGCTGACACCCCCCTGCAGGCACTCACTGCACCCTCCTGCAAGGGTATCGCTAATCACTTTTGAAAGTGCCGGTGTGTTGACGTCTGCACAGAGAAACACGAAGAAGCTTTTAAACAGCTGCTCTATATTTCTTTTGTATTCGCTGAACAAGGGCCAGCACAAGTTTGTGGTTGCCCTGAGGGCAGTGCATTCTTCGTAATGAAGGGCATTTTCCCTGTTTGCTCCAGGCGCACCTGTTTAAAGGTGCTCCATGCCACCAACTGAGAAAGTGCACCCTTTCAGTAATACGGGCACTGGTCTTTGGGTTACAACGAGGCAGGCTGGAGAGTGCAGTACCTGTCTGAGACTTCCTTTAAAAAAATAAGGCATTTGACCCAGTCATCCACCCTCAGGAGTGGTCCCTTGCCCCGGCATATTACCAACTTGCATCTGGCTAGCACAAGGGGACAGGGCTGTGAAGTGTATTCCCATTGATATCCTAATAATGCCATCAGTGGCTAATGTTCAATTGTGTGTGTTATCATTTTTCCTTCTTCTATCAATATCTTTTCCATATTACACGCCTGCTCCCCCTCTACCCCCCCGCCAGGGGTTCCTCGGCCCACATGTAAGAAGGTCTGCCCCATGATAGCCTCATCTGGAGCAGTTGGCTGCCACAGGCCTGTAGCTAGGCATGTTTGCAAGTACATGGTGTATTATTCTATGCCTGCTATTGAGGGAAAAATGCTAAGTTTGTGTGAAGCAGCACTTGCACTGTTCATTCATCAATGTCAGGTCTTGGTCCACTTTTTAACAGCACCTGGCTTGCCCCCGCCCCCCGCACAAATGCAAGGTACTATAACGCGAGACACTACCACACTGACTTTTACAACACAACCAACACAGCACTTATCACTACAACACAGTTGGATATTTATTCTTAAAATGACACATCCGATGCAAACCACAACAGTGCAACGATTTCCTGTATTTTTAAAAAATGTGTTTCAATGAAAACCCTTTAAAAATGTAACACAAGGCAAAATTGCATCAAGATCCTTTGAATAAAGCCTTATGATGACACAAACGAAGGTTAAACTAAATGCTAACAGCATGAACTCACTGGCATGGCTGTCAACGCCATTACAAATTCTGAACTAACGACATAAATGATTTTTAAAAAGAAAGAACATTAAAATAAAATAACACTTCACACAGATATTAAACCTGAAGAAACCCAATCACAAAACACTTACTTAAAAAAGAATCAGTTTAGTAACCAAAATAGTACAAAAACTATTCACGTACATTGAACCTTCACAGCTGAACAGACTTCAGGAGAGTGCTCACAGCAACTGACATCCAAGGCTCTTGAAGACGTCTGGTTTATTTTTGAATTACAAATTAAGGTCAGAAATTGAAAATACTGATGAATATATTATAATAACTGTAATTTTAGAAAAGCATAATTATTGAAAACATTTTATTTTATGACATTTTTCCCAGGACAAATATAGACAAGAAGCATTCAGTACTCTGACATCCTCCGAGTACTATTTTTACTAAACTGTTAATTTAAAAAAAGATTTACTAAAAATATATGCAATATATGAAAAGAATACATCTCAATATTTGTATATCTAAATAGCGTTAGCTAGAAGAAAAAAATCATAGAGCATAAACACTATATGCACCTCAATAAATGTTGAACTGAAACAAAACAGATCATTTCATCTAAAAATAAAATGTAGACTTTGAAAGTAAGTGCGTGTTAAAAAATAATATATGCAATTAGTCAAAAAGCGTTTTTTGTTTTCTTTTTACCAGTAAAAAAAAGTAAAATTTTGAAGAGGCAACTTTCATAAATTCTAGAGGAGGAAACAGACTATTAACTTCCAAAGGATACATATTTTGCAAATAGAGGATAAGTAAACCCAGAGCTCCTTCGGAATGTGTAAAATATAATAGTGCTAAATGTCTTGGAGAGCATGTTACTTTTGGTAACAAAGTTCAGAACTTTTTAATTAGTTAATGTTAAAAACCAACAACATTTAACCTACAAAAATGATCACAGACTTTGAACTTCCACAGCAGTGGCGGCTGGTTTCTATTTACTGCAGGGGGTGTGGGTGGGGTGTCGGGGCTATACAATAATATATGTATATTTTTTTAAAAACAGAAAAGCTACTTACCTGAGTGCAACAGGTCTCCCTCTCCTTACAGCCTCCTCCTCTCGTCGTGGCTTCAAAGCAGCACGGGACCAGGAAACATCGCTACCAAATCCTGGCGCTGGTTTCATGCTGATAACCAGCATGAAACCAGCGTCAGGATTGGTGGGAGCGGGATGTCTCAGCGCTCACCAGAGCGCTGGATGCCTGCACTTTCTCTAAACCAGCTGTCTTAAGACAGCTTGGCTGGAGGTGTTTAAAGTGCACATATCAGGCTGGCCGTCGCAAGACGCCCGGCCAAAGGGACATGCGCACTTTCAGCAAGTGCACAGCTCCCTGCTGCTGTCACTCAGCAGCTGTTGCCCTGCCCCGTCCTGACACTCGTTTTAGGACGGGGTACTGAAAAATAAAATGGCAATAAAGATAGTTCATTACCATTTTATTTTTCAGCTCTGGGGCATTTTTGTAGCGGGGCAACGCTCCTCTGCTCTCGTGGAGGGGCCGCCCCTGTTTGAAAGATAAATACAATTCTGACAATGTATCGAAAAACAAACATTCAAGGCTATTTTTTTTTCACTTTGGGCAGGCAGTGTGGAGAAAAATCCAAAAGATCAACCTACTACAAGAGTACATATCAGACAGCTAATTACAGCACAAGCTAAAAAAACATAATAGTTTGCTTGGACGTACTTCTGGAGTTTATGTAAAAGTCATTGGAGATCGAGCCTGGTTCTGGACATTAGAATTGCGTCATCAGGATGCAGAAAACAAGCGACTGATTTGCCGTCGAGCCATTGAATTGCCATCGAGCATGTGTGTTGGCTTTCCCCAGTTGCTCTTTTAGATCAGCTGTAAAGATGTTAAAAAGTGTTGGAGCCAAAACGTATCTGTGTTTTAACCCAGACGAGATGTTAATTTTACAAGTTAGGGTGCTGCCATTTTTAACTTGGAGCCAAGTGTCAATGTAAAAGGCCTTGATAACCTTAAGGAAATTGGGTAATTCCCCAGTGGGTTCATTTCTGCCATAGGAGACTTCTAGGGAAGGATTCAAAGGCAGCTTTAGAATCCACAAAGCAAAAGCACAACATATGTTTTAGTTATGAATGCTTTTTCCATTAAGATTGAAAGTGCCAAGAGTTTAGTAGATGTTCCAATCCCTTTTGTCAAACCAGTTTGGTGGAGCGGAATTATCTTCTGCTCATTTACCCACATCCCCATGTCTTTCAATAACAGTCCTGTGAAGTACTTAGCCTCATTATCAAGGAGGGAAATTAAGTGATAATTGCTTGTTAGAAACTTAAGCCCCTTTAGAAATTGGTCTGAATTATTGCTCCATCAGGAGGCTGGGTTTTGTTGTATTGCCATGCAATGACTGCCAATTGGCGTACATATGCCTGCCCAAAATTCGGGGAAGGCCACTTGGACTTGGAGCTCCATCACGCCAGCCTATCTTGATGATCTCATAAATACACTTGTGATTTTCTGTAATCCTGGTCTTCTTCTGGGGAGTCATTTGGATGCACGCTTTGCGTTTCAAGCCCCCTCAAAGGACCTGACTCCGGGCATTGCAATATTTTCCACTGGGTATGTTTCATGCACTATTTGTGAGTTAACGAGAAAATCCACCCATCTGCTCTAGAGAATATTTGCATTGTTACCAGTAATACACCCTTTATGCTGCTTATTTATAATCCTCCAAAATGTTTTGTGTTGCTGGAATTGCTTGTGTGCATTAGCTGAGTCCAGAATTTCTCATTATTGTAAGGAAATGCCCCTTTTTGTATGGCCACCCCCACGTTTTTGGACTGATGCTGCTGGTTTTTCCACTCTGAGACAGCTCTGAGGACTTCTAACCAGACATCAGTAGCTGTCCCCTTAGCCTTTAATTGGTATGTTGAATTGGCTCTTGCCAATTGGCTAAGCTAAATTACCTGTAAGTCCCTAGTAAATGGTGCCCAGGGTAGCCTTGGCATGCAAGTTATATGATCTTCCCAGGGACAGAAGGACTGATTATGCCACCCTGGGTGTGACATGAGTAAAACAAGACTCCCCTCCCACCAACTGCAGGCTAGAAAAGCAGTTTAAAGTGCCAGCCAGGCTTTGCCATTTAAAGTAATGGCAAAGCCAGACTTTCCCCTGGTATATGTGTAAGTCACCCCTATGGCATGCCTGTTGAGTACTAAGACATGGTGCCACATATCCCACAGACAGAACATGTCATTTTACCTGCTCTGATTTTTACTATGGGAACGTTTGGTCACCTAGTTGAGGAGTGCAGAGTTACAGGCCGACCCCCAAAGGTGCAACCAAAGTGGGTCATCCAAGGTATCAATCAACTCATTACAATCAACTTAATTCCCATGTGGAAGTTAATGTAACGAGTTGCAGTGTGCAACATTTAGCAAGGTTGTCACTTTGTTGCCTTTAGTCCTATGTGCCAATACTGGTTGCAAATGGGGTCCTGTTGCAGAGATAGCATTCTGTTCTCCTGGGGAAACCTGCTCACGACTCCCAGGAAGGATACAATTGAGGCCTGGTCTGGAAGGAGGTGTCATCTCCCTCCTGCTGGAAGCTGCATGGGTGTTGGCCAAAAGACGAGCTTCAAACCAGAAGCCAACTTTGAAGGGCAAAAGGGTAACACTTGGGAGATGGACTGCTCCATTGTCCAGGCAGACAGGCTAGCACTTGAAACAGGAGGGGGAAAACCAGATGTCAAAACAGTTAGGAATCACACCTCTGGGCTGTGCTAGGGAGCTCCACACACCAGGAGAGGGGTCCTGCCATGTTGGAGGTGAGCTGAATGGTGCTTCCTGGAACTCCCAGATGCCACACTTTGCTGCAAGTGGTCATCAGGTGGGAGGGAACCTGGTAGCCCATTGGCTACCAACTGCATCCTGCCCTGATGGAATTTTCCAAGCATAAGTAGTGCACCTCTGGCACCCTGAACTCGGATCTTGACTGGACTGGAAAACGGACCGAAGAAGGACTGCCCTGAAGCAACATGGAACCGCCAAAGAGAGGCTGCACCGGAGTGGTCTGCACCTGCTGAACCTGGTGGCTAGCAAAGTAGAGGGAATTTGTCTGCTGTGTCCTGGTCGAGGAGAAGGCGTCTCGAGAGCCCAGTCAAAGCCCAAGAGACTCCATGGGTCAGTAAATTGGTCTCCTGCCCACAGCACAGGAACACAACAGCTGAGAAGCCTGCTGGGACAAATTGGTAGCACAGAAACTTCAACTCGCCATGAACCACAGCTGTGCAGCAGCAGTTAGTAGAACCCAATGCAAAAATCTTCACCCTAGTTCGCCGAACCCAGGAGTGTCATCAAAGTGCAGCTGGGACCTTCACAGGACGAGGTGTTGATCCAGGAAGAAGTGACCTGTGACCGCGATACTGGGCAACTTATATTCTAGTGGCGATGGATGTCTGCCAGACTTTGAGGATGCCGACCCTGTGACCAGGACTGCCTCGCCCCCTTGGAGAACTGAGGAGTAGTTTTGCAGCAAGATCCCAGTCAACAGCATCACATTCACAGCATCTTTTGAGCACCTTCACCCCTTGTATCAGGACCACTTCTGTAGGAAAGTTCTGCAAAGGATAAAAGGGCCTGCAACTGACTTAAGACTGATTCACCCACTGAGGTAACTGTTTCTGATGACCTTGCTGGTCCCCCTGACTCTCCCTACTGCAGTTGGTCACCTAAAGTGACTCCAAGTGACCGCATTACAACTAACCCAAACTATTTTTGTGAAAAAGCTTTTAAGTGTTAAATTAATTGACTTGCCAATGCTTGTTCGTGGTTGAGTGAAATATCTTGATTTCCTATATCTTGTTAGTTCTATATCTCCAGAAACTGCTGGTGGCCCTTTTTTCATTGGGATGTCTAAAAATACATGAAATACAGCCTATTTTTATAAACTGGTGTCAGATTTCTTTGGTGTCTTGTCGATTTTTTCTTCAATTGTTTTGGTGATGCTTAAATGCTTTACATTAGTTCCTTTGTGTAAGCCTTGCTGCACAGAGACACAGCTACGCAGGGTTCGAGCTGAAGGTTTTGCAAGTGAAACAAAAGAGTCCTAAAGGGGTTGGTCAGTGTGTTACACAGTGAATTTGTACAAACACACCATATATTACACTCCTTTTTCCCACAGTTGTCGTCACACCTTGCGGCTCATGCCTCTTTTTTGTACTGTTTTCTTTGATTTTTTTATTTCCAGTAAAAGGTAGCATCACTTAGGTTACATCCAAGGATCCTGAGTTGCTGATGATTTAATTCCTGATCTGCAGCTGTAATTGCATGAGTAAGCCGTGCAGGGGTGATTTCTCTTAATGCGCAGAGCGATGACCTTCTTTGGCTTAGTGTGAAATTCATTTATCAATTCCTCTACTACTAATTCTCAGGCTGTGAGTAAAAAGGTTGCTGGTTTGACCGGGTTGCCCAACAGAAGATGACAGGTCAACACATTTTTTCTGCTAAATAACAGTTCCATTTCAACTTCTCAGGTTCGATGAACTTATGGTATCTCTTGGCTTCTCCTTCTGCAAGTACAATGCATCTTTGTTGAGGAGTTGTAGATGTTGTGGCGAATAGTCACTTTCTGGACGATGGTCAATTTTAAATGGCTTAACATATTTATACAAGGGGAGGCTGAGAAATTCATGATTCAGTAGAGATTTGGATTACCCTAGGAATGGAATTTCAGTGAGTTTGCCATTGTTTGCAAGTTGGACAGAAGCAGCAACAAACACTTAAGTTTGAGAGTTTCATCCTCCGTGAAGGGTCTAGTCACTTGTGAAAGCTGAATTAATTACAAAAACAATGTCATTTATTAATAGCTAAGAGTTTGCATGGAATTAGGCTAACACAGAAAATAATGTGTGACTTGGAAAATGTACCCACTTGAGTGGCTTTCATTTGAGTGGCCGTCATAAAATATGTAATGTTTTCAGTGAATGTATATTATTATTAGTTAAATGTGCACGTGTAGAGAAAAATGTATTAGTATGTCATATTAACGATTTCATGCTATATATTTGTTTTATTAACTTTAGGCCATAAGTTGGGGAGGTTTGGGTCTAGTTTGCAAAACCTCATGTCAAGCTGCAATGTTTAATAAATAGTGGAAAAATGTATTGTAAGCCTAGAGAAATTAATGCTTTCATTGTCCACGCTGTGCTGACCAAACGATTTGCAGATGTCTTTAAGTTTCTCATGAGAACTGCTTGTAGAACCATGTTGTACTAAAGATTGTTGCAATGTAAACAATGCATGAGACTGAAATGTTCCCAGGAACCAATAATGGATTCACTGACTGGAGTATGGATTGCAACAAAAAAGTTACCTGATGAGCCTAACGATGGGAACACAAGAAGAGGAGCCAGTCATCGATGTGTGAAAGACAGTTTAGTTATATCTCGCAGATTTGGGTTTTAGTTTTTATTGGACCAACTGTAAATGTATGATTTTCTGACCAATGTGGGAAGATTCGTTAGGGAATTCTAACTTAGCCTGACTGCAGAGAGGGGAGAGGGTTCTTTTCTGTTTTCATTTTCCCCGTAGTGGTTCTGTTTTGAGGAGCTGAACAAATTCCTGATGACTTTATTTTCCAACTTTAACTTTATTGCTTAAAATGCTAATGGTGAATGCTGATCCTTTAGAAATCGCTTCTTAAATGGTTCAGATAGGTTAGAGCCCACCGTGTCTGAACTATTCTCTTTCATTTGTCCCGATACTGAAGCTGACCAGACTGATGTCCAACTGACAAATAGAATCACAGCTTGCCGATCCATTGAAGAGAGGTATAACAAAATGCTATTGTTTGTTGTGGGTTTTGGTTCTTTTGCTTTATAGGTACCTACCGCATTTTTTATATTGCAATAGTTATATGTTTTCCAAATGAACTTTTGACTAAATTACTTTTGCATGACGTCCAAACATGCTATTCTAATTTGAGGGTTAGTGAGTAATCCTAATGCTGATAAATGTTATTAAATAATAATTGATCTTGTTCACCTGCTGAAATCAGATGTATGCCATTTCTTTTTTTTTTTTTTTTTTTTTTTTTATTGGAAGGAAACACATAACACATATATTCTTATGTCATTATACACTGAAGGCTTAAAAAAAAAAAAAAAAAAAAGCGAAAAAAAAAAGAAGAAAAAAAAAAAAATATTACCAAGTTACATCATACGTACTACAAAACACAAAACCTAGCCACCCCTCAAGCTCTATCTAGAAGTGGTACCCATTGATTTATTCAAAAGGGAGTGGCCCGATCATTGTGGGCCTGTATCCAAGCCTGAAACAGACCCCATATTATCTTCCCTTTCCTCCTGGCTTGTCTCCCCTTCCGTTCATACAGTGACATCTCCAAGTGATATACAGACAGCAGCCTAGCCAGCCATTGTTGCCAGGACGGGGGTCGTAGATCCAGCCATGCTGTTGATAAACAGATTCGAAACACCGCCATAGCTACAAAGATAAACGCTCTGTGAGGTCCAGCGATTTCGCCATCAGTCCCAAAGACCATTATCTCAGGCGTGAGGACAAGATCATAGCCCACTACCTCCTTCAACACAGATTGAATACCTTCCCTTGAGGCTTTTAACTCCCCACATGTGGCCATCATATGTATAATATCTGCACCATGCATCCCACATCTTGGACAGTTTGTTCCTGACACACATCCCCATTTGGCAAGATGGGCTGGTGTATGATACAGATCAAACAAAGTCTTGTAATGCTGTGCTTGTAGGGAAGATGATAATAGAATAGTATATCCCAATTCCAGTGATCTCAAAAAATTATTACTACCATCCGCCAGCTTCTTACTCCACCTCTCCTTGTTCTTTTCTAAATCATCTGCTTCTTCTACCATTAAAATAGGGTAAATTGACCTAATAGTTATGCTGGGCTTAACCAGAATATCGTTCAACAGTTGATTACTTTTAAATCCCTGGACCCCCCCTGTTTTTTTCGCTAAAAAGTTCCTTATCTGTAGATATTTGAAGAAGTCCCTTTTCTGTAGACCATATTGCTCCTGTAGATCTCGAAACGTCTTGACCCCCGAGTTGTCGAAAAAGTTTCCTAGCCTGGTAATACCTGATGTACACCACTTAGCCATATATCTATCATGAAATATTTCAGGAAGTAATGGATTCTTCTCGATCATGGTATAATAGTTGTATCTACCGAATCCTTTCTTTTTATACCATAATCGCCAGCACTTGTGAGCCGCTCCTAGGACTTTATACCTAGTTTTCTTATAATATCCAGGCTCATGGAATGTTACCAAACACCCATTGGCTGCAGCTCCTATCTGCAGCTCATATATATTGGGGCTATCTGCCTTTATAGCGCCTTCTGTGTCAGATCCCAGTAGCGGACGCATATGCTGAAAGGCTGCTGCCATTTGATATAGTTTTACATTCGGCAGGGACCACCCACCCCTTTCACGGGGAAGAGACAAAAATTTACTCGATCTCCTACACTTGCCATACGCCCATATAAATCTCATAATTATTCTATCAATCTCTTTAAATTTTACGTTAGCAAAGTTCAATGGTATAGCACGAAATAGATACAACAACTTTGGGAGGAAGATCATCTTTATCATATTACATCGCCCTACAATGGTTAAATGTAGATTATTCCATCTGCATGTATCATCTCTAAATTTGGCGAGTATAGGATCTAAATTTAGGTTTACGACTTCATCTACATTTGGTGTAATATTAATACCTAAATATACTGCATGGTCCACCCTCCGTGGATCTTTGATATTTGTGTATTGATTAGCCAACAGCTGTGTCTTAGCTCCATTTAACAGATACCCGGAAAACCTTCCGAATTTTTTCGTCACCACTTCAATCTCTCTCAGTGCTGAATCAGGAGAGGGTGTTAGTATGGCTATATCATCTGCATATGCTAAGACTTTGGTATCCCATCCCTGCCTATGGATTGGTGGAATCTTACTATTTTCTTCCAATTGTCTCAGCAGAGGATCTATATACAAAGCAAACAGAAGAGGAGAGCAAGGGCACCCCTGCCTTGTGCCTCTCCTAATTAGTATAGTCTCAGATTGTCCTCCCATTAGTTGTATTTGCGCAGTCGGGGATCTATATAGAGCCCTTACTGCTGTAATAAATTTCTTCCCTAGCCCATAATATTCCATAACGTGCCATAAATACTTCCAATTCACCCGATCGAATGCCTTCTCTGCATCCAAAAAAACAGCCGCCATAGGCTCTTTTGCTACTTCCGTAGAATCAAAGAGTGCTAGAACTCTCTGGATATGATTGGTTGTATCTCTTCCTGGGATAAACCCATGTTGCCGTGGAGAAACCAGTTTTTTAATCACCAATGCCAATCGGACTGCCAAGATCTTTGAATATATCTTGGCATCACTATTTATTAATGTGATCGGGCGATATGAGGCTGGATCTAACGGGGGTTTTCCCTTCTTATGAAATATAACTATATTAGCTAGATCCCAAGATGGGGGGATTTTCCCTCCATTTTGTACCTGAGTATACAACTCCAACATAACCGGAAGCAGAGGTAGTTTGAAAACTTTATAAAATTCTAGAGGGATCAGATCAGGACCAGTAGCCTTCGCTGTGGGCAGATTGTTTATTGCCGTTTCTATTACTGAGACATCTATCTGTTCTCCAAGGCGTGCCTTGTCTTCCTTATCTAGCTTTCCCAACTTAATGGGGTACCAGAATTCTAAAGCATCTTCATCCGAATATACTGATGTTTCATCATAAAGTTCCTGATAATATCCGTGGAACACCTTTCTGATCCCGCCCACTTCTGATGTTACCCATCCTTGCCGATCTGTGATCTCCCTAATTACCCCTTCCGCTGTTTTCTGGGTTGCCCGAATCGCTAGCAGCCGTCCGACTTTTTCTCCAAACTCAAACCCTTGCGCGCGCTGCGTTAAATATTTCTCTGCTATTTTTTGGGCTATAACCTCATTTGCTGTTGCTTTTATTATGGCAACCTCTTCCTGTGCTTTCTTTATATCTACTCCGGTTTCTATAGCTATAGCCAACTGTCTTTCTGCAGACCGCAGCTTTGCTTGAGACTCTATTATTTTCCCTTGAGCCTCCTTCTGTCTTTTAATACTAAAGCTTAATGTTTCTCCACGAATACCAGCTTTCAGAGTGTCCCAGACAATCTCTACTGGGGCTGACCCCTTATTGAACCCCAAAAATTCAGTTATCCACTTACTCATATGCTCACAATATTCTGGATTTTTTTAAAGTCCCCTTTCAAATGTCCATCTGCTGACTTTTGGTTCTAACCCATCCAGTTCCACATCAAGTACTAAAGGGTTATGATCTGACACCATCCGTGAGTATAACTCAATCCTGGCTTGTTTTAAGAATACAGGGGAGATTAGAAAATAATCCAGCCGTGCTAATTTCACATGTGGAGCCGAGTAATAAGTATATCCGGGATCAGGTTTGCGCAGCTTAACCCAAGCATCCACCAGCCCTAATTCTTGCTGAATAGCACCCATTGCCTTGTACACCCGAGGTTTACGCCCTTTATACTTCTCAGTTGTGGGTGCTAATAAATCCTGTAGTCCCTCCCACGAGCCATTAAAGTTAAAATCACCACAAATGATATAGGGAGGGGCCCATCCTGTGAGCTCGATAGCGAGGGTGTCAATTACAATCGGGTCATCCGTAACTACCCCATATATGGAACATAATGTAAAGCTATTATGGCCATAGCTACATTCTATTATTACCCATCTTCCACCAGTATCGGCCTTTTGCCGAGTAAATTTTAATTTACCAGTCTGGTCTAAAATCGCCACTCCTTTAGTTCTAGCTTCTTGTTTAGACCAGGCAATTGCCTTCAAACCAAGTGAGCCGAGGATCCCAGAGTTTTTATATTCCACGTGTGTTTCTTGCAGGCAGAAAATATCTGCCTTAAAAGTTTTAAGTTCTTCGGCCACTCTCCTTCTTTTATGAGGATCGTTCAGTCCACATATATTGATTGAAACAATTCTGAGTCTAGCCATACCCCTTCCTTTTTGTAAATTCAAAACCTTTCCCTTTGAAATCCCTCAAGTTACCATTTCTGACTACACCATCTCTTGAGTTCCCTTTCCTTCCTTTTCCACTTCTTTGCCCCTATCTCTCACCTCCATTGATCGTTTCCTTTCCATTTTCTCCCCCTGATTTACCCCTATCGCTCCTCCCCCAACCCCTCCTACTTTCCCCTTCCCCTTCCCACCCCCCCTTCCCTCCCCCAGGGCCAGTCGCCCCTTACCCCCTCCCTGATCCCCTCCCTCCCCTCCTGATACTGGCCCCCCATTCTGTTGAGCAATCAGACCCCGAATGGCCTGAATGTTGGTGTCGTGCATGCATCGACCTACCCCACCCACCGGTGCCCCGAGTGCCTATGTCTTCACTAGTTCTTCTATACGCTATACATTTACCCCCATCAAGTATTCTTTTGCCCTAATTTCTGTTGTAAAGAATCTTACTTTTCCACTCATTATTGTTTTTAGCCTAGCAGGGGCCAACAGATAAGCCTCCCCTCCTTTCTCAAAGAACGGTTTGATGAGCTGCCGAAGCCGCCATCTCCGCTCCACTGTAGCGTGACAGAAGTCGGGGCGGGTAAAGAAGGTAACCCCATTGCAGGAGCGTGGGGTATTGGGAGGAGTCTTATCGGCTACCTCTTGATGTACCAAATAGCTCCCGAAATAAACCAGAATCGCTCTTGGGTATTTAGAGTCTGCCCGATGTCCCCCCTCCCGACGGTTTATCGGGAACCTGTGAGCCCTCTGCACCTCATTGTCCCAATCCCGATTTCCCAGTTCTGGAAAGGCCCCACGCAAAAGAACAACCATATATGCCTGTATATTGTCCCCTTCTAGTCCTTCTGGTATACCCAGAAATCGTAGATTGTTCCTTCTTTGTCTGTTTTCCAAATCTTCTATCTTCCACATCACATCCGTCAGTTGTCCTTCTCGGGCAGTGTTCTGCTCTTTGAGAGTATCAATGTCATCCTCGACTGCCACTATCCGATCTTCCATAGAGCATAACTTGGCTTCAATTTCCATGCATGATTTCACTACCTTACGTACAGATCCTTGCAGCCGCTTTGTGGCGACCATAGCCCGACGGCTTTCAATCCTAGTCTCCGTTTGTAGCTCTCTGATTGAACTGTAAATTGACTGTAGGATCCCCGTCTCGGTGCCCATCGCGTGAGCATCACCAGAATTACCAATACTCCCGGCTGCGGCTTCTGGATCAGTTTTATCTTTGGTGGGGGTTTTGTTGCCACCGGTAAAAGTATCTGCCAGGCTTATCCCCGAGTAGTCCCACCTTAAAGTCCTACCACTCATAGGTGCCGTAGTTTCTGAGCCCTCTTGTAAACCAGAACGTGATTTAACAGATTTCCGTTGACGAGCCTTACGCACTGTATGTTCCCCACTTGGAGATTTGTTGCCCGTTTCAGAGGTCTCACTCTCATCAGTTTCACTAAAACTGCAGTCGGCGCTGCCAAGATCAGACTCCTCTGTCAGAGAGTAAAACTTGTCACTGCTTTCTCTGCCCCAGTCAGTTAATTGGGGATTTTTCCCCCCCAAGATGTTATCCCGTTTTTTAGGGCTGCCTAAGGGGTTAGTATAATTGTTCTCCTCCACTGTGTATCCTGATGGACTTCCAATTCTCCCCTCGTTCTGAAGATCCAGCTGTTCGCCTTGCACCATTGTTGGGTTTGTAGCTGTTCATTTCCGGGGGGACTGAGCACTTTTCCGATTGCTGCCCGGCTGTTGTCTTGATTGCCTGATAGGCTTATTATAGATTTGTCACATTGATCTTGATTTCCCACGCTTGAGTCAGGAGGGGTTGATCCTATTCCTGGCCAGTTATTTTTCGGGGGGGGGGGTTGCATTTGCAGCAGGGGCATCTTGTACTCCACTGGCCAGAAAAGCCATTATAGTTGATTGATTTTTATCTTTCAATTTGTTTTCCAACAGGGAGATAGGGCTGTTGCTTATCTTAGCACTCATCTTGGAGTCTTTCATCAATCCTGAGGTAGAAGTATTTTCCCCCCACACTTTACCGGTTGTAGACATTAAACGTTTATTTACTCCTGCAGACTCTCCTTTTCCCCTGCCAGAGCGTACGATCTTAGCGCCCTGTCTTTTATTCCCCAGATACCTATTGACTTTGGGTGCCATATTTATTGTTATAGTCTGAGATAGTGATCGAATAAGTCTTGTTATGCCCACCGCTGCCGCCAACACCTCTGTTACTGTTTGTTTAATCACGCTCCTTAATGGCCGTGCGGGGGTAGACATATGCCATAATATATTACTGTGCGTAGTCGGACGCATTAACACTTCCTAGGGTTCTTCCTCTTCCCTCCCCTAAAAATAGTCTCTCAACACTTTTGCCAGATCATTTCTCCTCTATTTTCCTTTCACGTCCTTAATCCTTGTCATGTTATGACATAAATGGCAGCAAAAACGGGTGCAGGTATGCGCAGAGTCCTTAATGGTGGCTATTGCGGCGAGAGAAAGCGCGACTGCTTAATGAATAACAGACAATTGTCACTGAAACGCTGGTGTCCGGAGGGGATACAGTCAGCGCTACTTGTAGCTATCTTGATGTATACTGCAGCTACAACAGCAGTCAGACACGGTGCGAAGCTCCAGTAACACAAGCTGTATACCTTGCATTTTGCGCCTTCACCTTATTGCTACAAAACAATCCCCTCGTGTTGTGTCTTCATTGTTGAGCCCGGCCATGGGTTAGAGAAATTTCAGCCCGCGATCAGGCTTGAGCCGCCCTGCTCCGTAACGGCTCATTAATTCGCGCTGTTACCTGCGAATGCCGTTATTTGAAAACCGCCGCCTCTGTCTCTGCCGCAACTCTCTCCTCCGCGACAGAATCCTTTGGGACGCCGGAGGTTTGCCGGCGATTCTTCTCCGCTCCTGATCCTGCCCGGCCGCAAGCGCGGCACCAACTGCAGCGGCTTCGGGATCCCAAGTGGGAGGGGCAGGAAGCCTCGCAATCACACGGCAACCATGTATGCCATTTCTATTGTGCAGCTTTTGTTGTTATTAATTTGTACTGTGACTCTTGAATGTTTAATTGTGAATGCTTTGGTTAAATTGAGATTCTTTAGATGATTTGGTCAGACAGTGTTATTCATATATGTTTATCATTTGGTTTTGAGACTAATATGTGATATTAGCTTTGTTAATATAGGGAAATAAACGTCCTAACTTTTACTAAAAGATGTGGTTATTCATGGCCACATGGGTCATGGTGCGTGAAGTTTACTGAAGAAGATTTTGATAAACAGATTGTTGCATATGTTGTTGTCATTAGATTTGTGTTAGTGAATAAACTGTAAGTAGTGATGATGAGATTCCTCTAAGTGCAGTCAAAAGATCTATTGAACCTCTAACGCGTCCCCTTATGAATAAATGATAAAAAAACAAATAAGGTGACGTGCTCACATCACTTTGGACCCCTTAATTAGCTATGTTAGAACGGCTGCTTAAACTGCTACTTGGGTTCCAGTCCTCCACTTGGGACCAACAAGTTGTTGATTCTTCACCCAGATGTTGAACATCAGCTGATCCCTTTTTTTGTTAGCTTGACACGGTCTGCTTGGATGCACTCTGGACCCGTCTCCATAAGCCAGGTCAGAACAGCTGCCTCCATGGTGAGGTCCTAGTTTAATTACCTGGTCATCTGTATGACCCACCCTTCGAGGACTGTCATTAACTATTCCTTACAGCATCCGCTTAGGGCACTCAGGTACGTTTTGGCCCATTACCTCCTATACCTCAGTTTCCCCTACATGGTCAATGGATTCCCTTTTTATTGCAGGCTCTGCATTGAATAAAAAGTCCATTTGGGTGCTGTCTGATTGCATCCATGGTGCGTCTCTCTCAGGAAGACAATCTTGTTGTACATCCGTACTAGGAGTGAACTTAATAGTAACTGACCTATTACTTGTTTTAGTTTTATTTTTGATTAAATTTAGAGTTGTAGGCATCAAAGATTTCAAATCCATCTGCCGTAGTCATATCAAGGTCCTTGTGCTCGGTCCTGAACTTTTCTTAGGCTGAGGTGGGCTTGGCATTTTTCCTTTTCTTTTTCAGATGGACGTCCTCAAACTGTTTATTTGTCTTCCTGATTTTATTATCCACCAGCTCTAGAAAATGGTGGCTGAGGTTTGTGGGGGTTTGCAAACATTTAGTAGTGCCTTTCGTTATTGTCTTATTGATCTCAGTAGTCTCTGGTCTCCATTTCAAGTCTAACTGATTGACTTTGTCAAGGTCACATGGTCGATAAGCTTATGCAGTTGTATGTCAGGCCATAGGCTGTGGAGTAGTGTGATGGTTTCAGCAGCCCAGAGGCCTGAATTATACGTCTAGTGACCCCTCTGGCACTCCCTTCTGGCTGGGGCCGTTCTCCTAGCAGCTCTTGGTGGCAGTGGGGAGACAGGCCACACCATAGGTGCACATAGCTGCCAGGGTTTCAGTTTGCAACATGTGACATTTTCATAATTTCAGTGTAATTATGAGTGACATTTCAATAACTATGAGTGACACTTTCCCTCGAACAAAATCAAGCACTGAAGACAAGGGAAACATATAAATATCAGAAAATACACCCATATGAGCAACGGGAAACTCTAAGAAGATCTTAAAACTGCTGCAAAGCACCAGAAATGGAAGGGCACTAACCTAGTGCCCTTGTAAACTGATCGTACTTTAAATGTGTAACCATGATATTAAACGAGTCTTTCACATGCAGCACTTTATTAAAGTTCTGTGCATATATGCATATATACAGAAACATGTGCAGGTAAATACAAAAGATAATACTTAATGGATGCAACAGATTGTCATTTGTTGCGACACTTCGCAGACAATCGTCAATGCTCAGTCATCAGTATCATTTGCCAGGACAGGGAGAGTCACAACATTCAAGCAGCAAATTAACATGGGTGTAGTGAAGGGCAGTCATTCAATTGTGCTTACTTTTAATTTTGTTCTGTATATATTGAGTCATACTTAAATAAAGTGACATCAGAGCTTTCACTTACTGATGATTAGGCACCTGCCGGTGTTGAAGCAGATATGCTAATTAGAAATTATTAATAAATGCTTATATGTTATGGTTTATAAAAGTTCATAGAGAAATTAATCGTAGAGAAAAATTAATGTGCATGTTTGAAAATGTGCCCACGGGGAATGGCAGCCACTTATACAGACTTGTACTAAAATGACCAAAAATGAGTGGAATAATGAAAATGTATAATAATAATGTAATAATGTGTCATATTAAGATGAATAACCTATGTTTTGCAATATATTGTAGAGTTAACTTAGCCGAAGTTGTGGCCTAGTCTTTTTTCAGGCATCATGCAGGAGCCGAATTAATAGACGCACAATGTAGAAGTTGCTGGTGCATTGAACGGACTGTGACCTGTTTGCTGCTTAACAAAATCTGCTTTGCTAGAGTTTTCTGCAATGTACCGATGGATAGGAGATGATGAAATTAAAATTGTTACAGTTTGATGTAAGGCAGACTCAATGTACTTTCCCAGGACTCAAACAATAGAGACACTGACTGGAGAAGAAGATGCAACATTTTCGATACCTAATGAGCTGGATGATAAGGACATTGAATAAAAGTCATGACAAGGGGCTAAAACTTCAGATGTGAGGGGTAAAATGCTGATGCCAGAAGATGCAATTCGAGATTGTGGCCATCATTACAACCCTGGCGGTCGGTGATAAAGCAGTGGTAATACCGCCAACAGGCCAGCGGTAAAAAAATTGGAATCATGACCACAGCAGAAACCACCAACACAAACAGGCACTTCAACACTCCGACCGCCACGGCGGTATCAACAAACACCGCGGCGGTAACCGCCAACAGCCAGGCGGAAGACAATGTACTGCCCACTGCATGACAACACGCCTATCTGCCAACTTTTCCGAGGTGGTATCCAACGCCATCAAAAGCACGGTGGAAACAGAACACAGAAGGGAAACCACTCACCTCTCGACACTCAAGCAAGAACCACAATGCCATGGAGCCCGAACTGCAGGTGTTCCTCATGCTGGTGTACCTTCTCATACACCAGGAACACGAACGCTGGCGAAGACGACCATGGTGAGTACTGCACCTAGCACACAGGGGAGGGGGGAGGAAAAAGAGAGTGACACACACACGCCCCACCCTCACCCCCAACATCATACACATAAACACATGCAACAACATTACATATACACCCTGTAACCCTCAGGAATAATACAAGGACAAAAGGAATGGAGTAAAATGAGTGTAATATTAGTAATTTTGAGAAATACATTCTTGAAGCAATAAACAGTATGTACAATATATACAATATATACAAAAGGAGGGACAATGCCCACTCCAAAGTCTCCGTGGCCCACTGGGCCAAAACACATAGGCCAAGGCCACACTTAGCTCCTGCCTCAATATGGAGAGAACAGTGCAGGGGCATCAGGTCGAAAGCACACAGGCACCTCAGGTGGACGGGGAATAAGGTGCAACTCAGCTGGAAGATGGTATAACGCCACTGGCCTAGAGGGGGCTCCTTGCCCACTACCTGGTCCTGGGGAGTGCAAGGCCACAGGCTATCAAGTGGGTGGTTTGCCCACTGCTTGGTCCTGGGGAGTGCAAGGCTGCAGTCTCTCAAGTGGGTGGGTTGTCCACTGCTTGCTCCTGGGGAGTGCAAGGCCACAGTCTCTCAAGTGTGTGCCTGTTTTCCACTGGTTCTGGAGGGGGCCTTGTGCCCAGTGTGCTTCATCCTGGCAAGGAGTGGCTGAGTGGATGTCTTCTTCCACTGGTTCTGGAGGGGGCCTTGTCCCAGTGTGCTTTATCCTGGATGGGGCAAGGTCAGTCTCTCACCTGTGTGTCACACCGACAGGTGTTGCAGGAGTCAGGACGCAACACCACTACACACTGCTCTCTGGCGGTGATGGCTGCTCAGTGGATGCCAGTTGCGCTGCAGGTGGCGGTGCTGGCAGTGGTGGTGGGAGCCTGCAGCCATGGACGGCTGCCCACTTGGGCTGCTGCTGCTGGCAGTGGTGCTGCTGGCGGCAGGGCAGGTGGCAGTGCTGGCCGCGGTGCAAGTGGCGGTGCTGGCCGCGGTGCAGGTGGCGTTGTTGGCAGTGATGGTGGTAGCCTCCAGGCCTTCATCTGCAGCCTCGGACGGCTGAAGGGCCATGGTTGGTGTTCTGTGCCCCTTCCTGCCCTTGGCAGATGGTGATGCCTCCTTGCTTCTGCCAGCTGGAGTCTTTGTCTTGCCCTTGCTGGCTGGTTGTGCCTCCTTCCCCTTGCTGGCTGGTGTCCCCTTCTTGACCTTGCTAGGTGGCAGGCCCTTCTTGGCCTTGGTAGGTGTTGCTGGCAGACTGGCTGGGCTGATGGGTGCCTCCTTGGAGCCTCTCACACCTGCAGTACCTGCAGAAACCACAGTGGCCGTGGACTCGGTGGCTGAGGAGCTGGGCTGAGTTCTGGCCACCCTGGCCCGAGGTGAAGGACGGGGGGTGGAGAGGGGTAGGGAATAGGTCAATGTTGATGAGGAAAAGCTTCTTAGGGACACTGGGGTGGGAAGAGGGTGAAGGTTTGGGAGTAAAGGAGGAGGTGTCAGTCTGATGTGTTTGGGTGCAGGTGCATGGGCTGGATGCTGTTGTGAGGTGGATGGCTGTTGGGTGTGTGTGTGCTTGCGTTTGTGTACTTTGGGAGGAACGGTCACAGACACAGTGGGAGAGGACACAGGGGACGTGTGCATGGATGTGGGGGGGGTGGTGACTGCCAGTGAAGGCCGTGTAGTGATAGGCATGATAGTGATGGAGGTAGTGGATGAGGATGTACTGCATGCAGGTGTGAGTGGAGACCCTACTGGGAGGGAGGTGGACGAGGAGGAGGAGGACACAGTGGAGGCAGTGGATGTTGGTGTGTCTGCATGTGGATGGTGCTTGTGTGAGTGTCTGTGAGATGAAGTGTGGTGCTTGTGTTTGCCTGAAGCACTTCTGTGTGTTGATTTGGGTGATTGCTGGTCTAAATGTGTGCTTGGGATAGGCTGGGGTTGAGGGGATTGGGACTGGGTAGAGGAAGTTGGAGGGGGGAGGCTGGAGACAGGGACAATGGCTGCCATCAGTGCGGAGGCCAGAGCCTGGAATGCTCTCTGTTGGGCCGCCACACCAGAGTGAATGCCCTCCAGGTATGCATTTGTTTGTTGCAAATGCCCTGCTACACCCTTGATGGCATTCAGTATGGTTGACTGCCCAACAGAGAGGGATCTCAGGAGGCCAATAGCCGCCTCAGTGAGGGCAGCTGGGCTGACTGGGGCAGGGTCTGAGGTGCCTGGGGCGAAGGAGATGCCCACCCTCCTGGGTGAGCGGGCACGGGAAACATGCTGAGAGGCTGCTGGGAGGGCGGTGCTGGTACGGGGGATGGCAGCTGTACCTGTTATTAGGGTTGGCACAGAGGTGTCCACCACCACCAGGGAGCCAGGGAGCTTCCATCGGAAGAGTAGTCACTGTCTGTATTGTCCCCTCCTGTCTCTGTCGTGGTGCTCCCCTCGCCCTCTGTCCCAAGTGTGCCCTCACCGTCGGTGGAGTCGTCCTCCAGACCCTTGTGGGATGCAGCTCCCTCCGTCGCTGGTGCCTCTGCTCCTCTGTCAGATGATGCTAATGCACACAAGCACAGGGTGACAAAACAAAAAGGTGGGGGAGAAAGAGGATACACTTGGTCAATGCCAGCAACAACACTACCGTTGGTGTACACAACACAGGGAACAGCCCTATGCACTAGGCCTTGCACTACCAGTTACACTGCTAGTCACCAGCCCATGGGGTACGATGCCTAACACCATTAGCTGCACACCTGAAACCCACAGGACCCTGCCCAATATTAGATGCTCACTAACACTATTGGGCATCTGAGCTTGCCCATCATTACACATACCCTGCCATGTTCGCCCTGGCCTAGGGGACATCCACAGCCCACATCCCCCACCCAGGTAATACCTTAATGCGAGCAAAGTCATGATTCTGAATCTGTACTCACCCCCTTGTGGCTGCTGTGATGCCTTCAAGTGCCCATCCAATTCTGGATAGGCCACCGCCAGGATGCGGAACATCAGGAGGGTCAGGGTATGATGGGCACCCCTTCCTCTTTGGGAGGCCAGCCCCAGCTGGGCCTCCGCCGTCTTCCTTGCCCAGCGGTGCAGGTCCTCCCACTGTTGGTGGCAGTGGGTGCTCTGCCTGTCAAAGACCCTCAGGGTCTGCACCTCCTTGGCGATGGCACGCCAAATACCCTTTTTCTGATAGGCGCTGACCCGCAGAAAAAATAAAGCAGAAAAGGTATTAGTCATACCGTCCAGACTGTTATACTCATGGTCCACCATATCCCCCCATCCCCTTACGCACATACATTGACCACCATGCATGCAGCATTCTGCCCAGGACCCCTCAGACCCCCCTACATGAGGCTTACACACACAGCAATCCATACATTCATGGCCCACGTATCATGCCCACAGTGTATTCACCTGTTTGTCTGGAGGACTGGGGTAGGACCCCATCCACTAGTCTCTCCAACTCCTCAGAAGTGAAGTCAGGGGCCCTTTCTCCAGACACTCGAGCCATTGTCGCTTCCAGACACAGGTCACAGCAGCACTTGCAGTGTAGGTCCTCTCCTGTTGAAGGTCAGGTAGCAAGTGAGTGCACAGATAGAAAATGGCAGTCATGTCCGCGACGGTGCGTACCGTCACCAGTGGCGTACATCGCCATTGGCTCCTGGGCCCAATGATAACCAATGTGATGTTGCACGGCTGTCATTGACCGCTGGTCACTACGGCGCACAACGCCAGTGGAATTACCTCATTTCCACTTATCTCTCCTCACAGGTCAGGCAGCCACCATTTCAGGGGGCACAGGCCACGGCACCTAACTGCGTCACAGCAGACATAGGCACATCAACTGACTTACAGGTTCACATATTTTTTCTGTAAAACAAACATGGCATATTAATCTGAATATTTTTTTGAATATGACCTTCTGCTCACCGTTTTTCACCCTAGAGTTTAACTGCTGAGGATGAATAGGAGATGGAGACATCAGGCACATTATCCTGACCTACAGACTTGATAGGGCCACAATCCAAGAACTGTGTGCCCAATTGGAGCCAGGCCTGATATCAGCTATCCGCCACCCCACAGGTATCCACCTTCTAGTGCAGGTCCTGTCAGTGCTCCATTTCCTGGCAAGTGGTTCTTTCCAAGCGACAGTGGCCATGGCATCAGGGATGTCACAGCCTATGTTCTCAAACGTGCTGACCAGAGTGTTGCCTGCTCTGCTGAAACACATGCACAGCTACATTGTATTCCCCCAGGTGGAGGATTTGCACACAGTGAAGGCTGACTTCTATGCACTGGGACATAACCCCAACATCATTGGTGCCATTGATGGTACACATATTGCATTTGTTCCACCCGGAGAAATTAACAAGTGTTCAGAAATAGGAAAAGCTTTCACTCTCTGAATGCGCAGATGGTGTGTTTGGCGGACCAGTACATCTCCCATGTCAATGCCAAGTACCCTGGCTCTGTGCATGATGCCTTTATTTTAAGGAATAGCAGCATCCCATATGTGATGTCTCAACTCAAGAGGCACTGGGTGTGGCTAATAGGTGAGCCCATGGTCCCCACCCAGTTGATGTAGGTATATGGGAGTGAGGTTGGCCCTAAGGGTGAGTGTGTGGCTAACAGGTATCCCTTGAATATTTTCAGGCGACTCTGGTTACCCCAACCTCTCATGGCTACTGACCCCAGTGAGGAATGCCAGGAAAAGGGCAGAGGAATGTTACAATGAGGAACATGGGCGAACAAAGAGGATAATTGAGAGAACCTTTGGCATCCTGAAGGCCAGATTCCGGTGCCTCCATCTGACAGGTGGATCACTGTACTACTAAACCAAGAAGGTGTGCCAGATCATTGTTGCATGTTGCACAACCTGGCCTTGAGATGCCAGGTGCCTGTTCTGAAGGAAGATGAGCCTGGGGATGGTCGTGTGGCAGAGGTGGAGCCTGTGGACAGTGACGAAGAGGAGGCAAAGGAAGAAGATGTGGACAATAGAAGTACACTAATTCAACAGTACTTCCAGTGACACACAGGTAAGACACTGCAACATCACCTTCCATTGCAGTTTAGTGTTTGACATTGAACATGGCAGCCTGATTTCCCTATTTCTATGGCCACTTACTGCACCCTTTGGCATCTCTTTTTTCAGATCTTTGTGCCCCACTCTGGCTCCTGGTGTGTTTACTGCTGCCCACTACAGGTCATACCTATGTACATTTTACAGTATATTTGAATTCCAGTGTTTACAGTTTGTGAAACTAATACATTTGTCAAAGAATTCACGGACTCCATACTTGAATTTGTTCCAAGGGTGTTTATTTAGGTGCTAATAAGTGTAGAGGGTATTGCAATGGAGTGGGTTGCTGATGGAGGAAAGTCCAGGGTAGAGTCCAGTCTATTTGTATCACAGGTGCATTGTCCAAGGGGGCATAGGAAGTGGAGCAATGGCAGTTCAAGGTGGACAGGGTGACAGAGTGTGACAGAAGGGTGACAATCAGGAGAGTCTTATTTCCTGGCATGGGTCTTGGCAATGTTCCCTGGCTGCTGCCTGGATCACAGGGAGCGTTTGCGGGGTGGATCTCCTTCTGCAGGGGGTGGGGTGCTGGTGGCCTGTTGGTCCTGTGGCGGGGCCTACTGTCCACTAGCGCCGGCGAAGGTGGATGGCTGTTCATCAGTGTGGCTAGTGTCAGGGGCCCGTTGGTGTGCCACTGCCTCCCTCATGGTGTTGGCCATGTCTGCCAGCACCCCTGCAGTGGTGACCAGGGTGGTGTGGATGTCCCTCAGGTCCTCCCTGATCCCTAGGTACTGTCCCTCCTGCAGCCGCTGGGTCTCCTGCAGCTTGGCCAGTATCTGGCACATGGTTTCCTGGGAATAGTGGTATGCTCCCAGGATGTTGGTGAGTGCCTCGTGGAGAGTCGGTTCCCTGGGTATGTCCTCAACCTGACGCACAGCATTCCTCCCAGCTTCCCTGTTGTCCTGTGCCTCTGTCCCCTGAACTGTGTGCCCACTGCCACTGACCCAAGGTCCCTGATCGTCCTGTGTTTGTGGGGTTGCCTGGGGTCCCTGTAGTGGTAGACACACTGCTGATTGACGTGTCCTCTGGACAGAGGGATGGGCCCACTGGGTGGGTGCTGTGGTGCTGTTTCCTGAGGGGGAGGCTCTGTGGTGGGTTGGGACTGTGGTTGGGTCACCGACTGTCCAGAGGTCCCTGATGGGCCAGCTTGGTCATCGTGATCCAGGCGTGCAGAGCTGCTGTCATCACTGTGGGCCTCTTCGGGGGGGACTGGATGTGGCTGGCACCTCCTCTCCGGTGACGTTGAGTGGGGGTCCTGTGGGGATGCAAACGCGGTGTTATTGTATCTGCCTGTGCCATCTTGTGCATGGATATGTTTCCCTCTATGGTTGTTAATAACAAGGCAACTTTGGCTTGTGTGAGTTGTGCTTGGTTTGGCTAAGTGATTGTCACTAGTGTGCATGCTGTGGTGATGGGTGTCCATGCAGGTCTGTGATGGGGGTCCATGCATTGGTGTTGCATGTAGGGCTTGGTATTGGGATGGGTGGGTTGCGATGGTGGGGTATATGTGAGGTGGTGCAGTGATGGGGTGAGGATAGGGGTTGTTATTTGTGATGGCATGCAGGTAGGGTGGGGGACAAAGTAGTAAATATTTGACTTACCAGAGTCCAGTCCTCCTGCTACTCCTGCGAGGCCCTCAGGATGCTTGATCCCCAAGGCTTGCTACTCCCATGTTGTTAGTTGTGGGGGAGGAAGTGGGGGTCCACCGCATTCCTCTGTACAGCTACCTGGTGTCTTGCTACCATGGAACGCACCTTCCCCCGTAGGTTGTTCGACCTCTTCCTGATGTCATTCCTTGTTCTTGAGTGCTGTCCACAGTGTTGACCCATTCCACGACGCTCAGCCATAGCTCCATCTTCCTTGCAATAGATGTCTGCTGCACCTGTGATCCAAATAGCTGTGGCTGTACCCGGATGATTTCCTCCACCATGACCCTTAGCTCCTCCTCTGAGAACATGGGGTGTCTTTTTGGTGCCATTGGTGTAGTGTGAGTGGTATGTGTGAGGGTGTGTGGGATGATGTGTTGGGGTGTGTGCTGTGAGGTGCTTGGATGGTTTATGGGTGATGGTGTTTTGTGGCTCAAATTCAGTGGGTGCTCCTGGCTTGTCACTCTCTCACTTGCCAAAATGTTTGGGTCGTAAAGGGTTGTGGGTATTGTGGGTGTGTGTTTTATAGTGTTGTGGGTGTGGTGTGTGTATGTGTGTCAGGTGTGTGTAGTTTGAATTGTCCAATGTTGTGTTGATTTGTATGTGTGTGTGTATTTTGAGCGCGGCAGTATGTACCGCCAATGGTTTATCGCGGTTAAATGTCCGCAGCAGTGATTTGTGGGTCATGATGCTGTGGGCGTATTTCTTTTGGCGTAACGGTGTGGGTTTTGCTACCGCCAGTTTATCACTGACCTTTGGTGTGGCAGTCTTGTGTGGGTGTCTGTATAGTGGAGGATTTCTATGTGTGGGTCATGAGACCCGTAGCTGTATACCGCCACGGTCATGGTACGTTGGCGGCAGTCAGCATGGTGGTAAGCGGCACTTACCGCCAATGTTGTAATGAGGGCCTATGTCACTGGGCTCATGCTCTTGAGAGCCTGATGCGTTGCTGATCGATTAATGACCTGAGGATGAAGACTGACTTTGTTGCTGATCCATTTCATGGATAGGTAGCTATGACAATGTGACTGATTAACTTTTGTGCCTTTCCTTTCTAGGTACCAACTGCACTGTTTTTATAGGTTATCTACTAGCTAGATGTTTTCCAAATTCATGTTCTAAATTGTTTTCGCATGAAGTTCCACATGCTAAATGCTAATCTGGGTTAGGTAGGATTCTTTGAGTGACGCTGACAGTGACAAATGATTGACGATTGATTTCTGAACTCTGCTATTGATGTTGACATTTACATCTTTGTTGGCTTGTGCTGAAGTATTCAAGCATATGTTTTCTTAAGTTCTGATTAGATTATGTTATTGGTGGTCGCTAATAAACTAATTGTGAGCTAATTGAATAAAGTTTGAGTTAACCTTATGCACTAGAATTGTAACTAATAAGGAAATAAAATTGTTAAAATGGATATTGTGTTGTGGTTATTCATGAATTATTGATATAATTGTCTAATAATTCATGATTCTCCTAGTGGTTATTGATGGGTCATATTGAATATTGATAACATTGGTCACTACATGGCTAGGATACTCCATACGATCCAAAAGGTTAATCGGCCTACATGCGTCCCCTTGTAAGTTTACTTACTAAGGACCAAGCGCGCTAGCACCAGCCTGGGCTGCGGTCGCCGCTGCATGGTGGGCTGGTCCCACAGCAGTGCATGGCAGCTCAATAAATCAGAGTTGGAGTACAGAGGAGTGGCTTTGGGAGCCTGCTGTGATCGAGTCTCTGTCACGCAGAGGAGCTCAGGGCTGGTGCCCCGGGATCCATTGGGTTCCAAATTCTTCGTTCTGCGGATGGTGTAGCTGAAACTGGCCGAACTGTTTTTCCCAGCCAGCACAGCTAGGGTGCGAGTCAGTTCAAAGGGGGTCATGGGAAATGATTTCCCACTAGTACCTCATGATCCCCCATCGATGCCTCAGGCGCTTAGGCCTGCAGCGAGTCACAGAGGACTCAGCTGCCACGGCACCACATTAAACTTGTGTTCAAAATGCAGCTCTCACTGCATGTGACTCACTCGACACAGCACTAGTACCCTAACTCTGCATTTTAAATTGTCTGGCCATTAAACACTCACTGACTGACGTCAGTAAGTTATGTGCATTTGCCAATCTCTGGACCAAAAACATAGGTTCCCCTTTGCAAAAACGTGCCTTTTTGTTACAGATAGGGGCCACCTGCATTTTTGGTCCCAGGCTCTGTGGGCATCTAGGGAAACCTACCAAACCAAGAAATTTCTGAAAACTGGGGGAGTCCAGGGAGATGTGACTTACTTTGATCCCACAATGTTTTCTAACCAAAAATCCCCTTCAAACCTAAAATTTTGCTAAAAAGTCACACTTCCGTCACATTTCTGTGTGGAAAAGTTGCAGCATCACTGCACCAGCACAAATTTCCTTGCACCCAGCATTTTCGTTAGGCGGCGTGGTGGCATTGCCATGCCCATTTTGGGTAGACCCCCAACCCAACACTAACTGGTGTCTGGTGAGCTTTCTGCCTCAGATCAAGGATAATCACCCCCATCTGCCTCTCAGAGGGGGCAGAAAGACTGTGCCCATTTGTGTTTGGGAGGGATGGGTAAAGAAAAAAAAAATCCTTGGTGCCTAGTGGGCTTTCTGCCCCACTTAGGGCAGATCGGGGCTACTGCCCTAGTCTTCCCTCTCGGGGGGGGGGTTAGAAAGAATGTGGTCCCCATTTATATGGGGGTGGGGATCATCCCTTGTGACTAGTGGGCATTCTACCCCCGGGGGGCAGATCGGGGGCTATTGCCCCCATTTACCCATCAGTGGGGGCCGAAAGACTGTACCGCTAATTGGGAGGGCTGGGGACAATTTAATGCCCAGTTAGGGCAGTCCCCACCCCTAAAAACATCTAAAAACTCCCTAGTAACTAGTGGGCTTTCTTCCCCCCGGGGGAGTAGAAAGACAGAAATTACCCATAAGAAAATAGGGGGAGCAAAAGCCCTCGCCCAAGGGGCCACTCCCCCTCCCTGGGGCATAGTGGATGGATCACCCTCCTACTGCGATCCCCAAGCAGGGATCCACTTGGGAGGGGTGTCAATGGAAAGGGGAGATTCTACCCTTTCTATCCCTACCTCTCCCATCTGGATCGGTGCTCACGGGGCTGAGATGAGCACGGATGCAGAGAAAGTGAAATGAGCCAATTGAACATAAGAAATAGCATCAGGAAGCGGAGAGGTTTTCTCCCACCTCTCAAGGCTGTTTCTTTTTGTAAGAAATCCCTCTGGTGCCCGCAACCCCGGCCATTCGACGTACAGGAGCACCAACATGTGTCAAAGGGGTTAAAACCAAAGCAGTAACTGAGGGAAACTTGATTGGTGGGAATTCGAGAGAGAGAATGGTAAGCGGAGAGGGGAAGAAAAGGTCTGCTAAAGACTGGAGGAAGAACAAGGGCATGGAAGGAGCGATAGAATCTAGAACCTAATGAGTGGAGCGTCAGTCTCCACTTGCCTGATGTCAGTTGATTGAAACAGAGATAAGTGGGGTTAGCCTTTTTAAAGACGTCGGAAGGCACGTGAAGTTTGCAGAGCTCCATTAGGGTTGAGGGATTTGATCCCAATCAAGTCCTTTAGGTGTACAAGAAGGGAATCCCAAGATGTAGCCAAACTGCACTTACAGAGGCCCCTTCTCTCTTCACAGTGCAGAACTCTCTGCATTGGCACATTTAAGGAGAGTTTGAAAACAAGATGTGGCAGAGGGCAGACACCTGTACTTCCATTGCAAGGTTTTTGCTATTTTTGTCAGAAATAGAGCTAAATTGCCTATGCGGAAACCAGCATGATCTTTCTTAGACCTCTTGTATATGCCTAATCCCATGGAAGGTCAGTCTGAGGGAATTGGTTTGCTTGTGATGGAGGTAGGTAGATTTGCAGAATAGATCCTGAAGGGTCGTAGACTCCTGTTTTGGTACAAGACTGCTGGATTTTAGGCAGTAGCACAACCGAGCGTGGGGGACTAAGTCTGATCCCACGCCATGTGACAGCTTTCGGCCTAACCCTTTCCGGCTAGCTAGCACCACCTCAAAAGTACCAGAGGTAGAAGTGATTTTTGCAGCCTATCGCATGACACTCAGACTTCTAAGGGATGTTATGGTGGAGAAGATCTCAAAATGTTATGCAGAGAAATTAATGACAGATTTTGCAAGGAAGGACAACGGATAAAAGAAATAAACATCTCCAATAAAAATATTAAGCTTTGCTAAAATAATAAAAGCGAAATATAACTAGGTAAAAGGGCACAGGCCTCAGGACCAGAGCTAAATAATGTGCCCTTGTAAAGTGCTAAACTAACCACATAACAGCATCTCCATAGAATATATATGAAACCTCTGTCGTCAGTTAAACATCTGGGGCATGTAAGCACTACTTGTGGAAAGTATTTGTGTATAGCGAGTGGAGCTAGATAAGCTATTTGAAGCACATAGTACTGTATTAATTAAAATTTTGAATTTCTAGATATCAGGTGAGTGATCTCAAGGGCGGGAGACCATTTCTTACCATTCTTTATCTATATCAGCCTCACCCTCCCAGTACATTCTGAGGTGGTTCAGGTGTTGTATAGACATAAAGCCAGACTCCATTTTAAGTAGTTAGGCTGGAGCTCCATATTATGTTTTTTGCAAAATCATCCATGTCTGCCTTTGACACAAATGTTACCTGTCCTTATCTTGCCAAGAACTGTGAAAATGTCAAGTCATTTAGATGTAGACTAAGCACCTGATGCAACATCAGTCTGGAACAAGTGCTTTGCTATCTCAATTTCAAGGTAAAACAAAGAACAATAGCTAAAACAGTGTAGTCTAAATTGTTGTATTTTTACCTTATTAGTTTAAAAGAATGCATCTTAGACTAACATCTTATGGCTCATTGACCATATCAAACATTCATAAGGTGATGTTACAAATCCCATCTTAGATAAGACATAGTAAAAAGGACTGCCAATTGACCACTTGTCAGGAGAAGTCCTTCACCCATGATTATCGCTCAAGAGTGTGTCAGAGACAATTCTGCGTCCCAGAGATGCTGCTGTATTGCACATTCTACTGAAAGCTGATATCGAACTTGAGTCCTGGAGGGTTGATGCTGAGAGTGTGTTTGCCTTTCACAGTTAACACTGCCTACTTGACTCCTGATAACTACAGCGTTTTGCTGTAGACAGGTATGCAGTGTGCTCCTTCTCCCTAAGAAAATCTAGATGCAAGTTATTGTAAATTAAAAATGTAAATGTAAATTAGCACTTGTATAGCGCACTACTCACCCGTTAGGGTCTCAAGGCGCTGTACTCATACCGCTATGGAACCCCTCCTGGCTTTTCCCTGTGAGGCACCCACTCCTGAGCACCCCCAGGGTGAAGCCAGGCATCCAAGCGCTGTTGGGGCCGTTGTGGAGATTAAGCAAGCTATTGCCCAGAGTTGCAGAGTGGGACCCATGAATTAGATTAGGCACCGAGGCGAGAATTATCTGGTCAAGGGGAATTGAGCCCAAGACCTGCCGAAGCAGGACTTGAACCCTGGTCTTGAGCCAGATCTCTGCTTCAGGGTCTGCCGCTCTAACCATTGAGCCACACTTCTCCACTTTTTAATTCTCCACTTATTCCACTTTGTGCTCTCATACCGTAGTGCATAGATGCAGGTTTTAAGGTGTTTGATTTTTACATGACATTTTAACCATGGTGCATTTTGTTCTTGACATTCACAACATTCACATTTCCTATTTTCATTGTATTTTGTGTGGTTATTTTAGATGAGCTGAGCAACTGGGTGCACCTGTTGAAATAAGCACGCTTTTTAGTTAAAATGTATTTTCTTAGCTTATTTTTGTGTATGTTATTTAAAAGAATGAAAAGGATTTATTTATAATCACCACAGTGTCCTTGGATCCCTGTTTAGGGAATGTTAGAAACCTACAACACAACTTCAACCATGTATTGGGTGGAGTTCTGCGGAGCTACAAAAACCTGTTTTTCACATTCAAGCACTGGTGCATTAAACTAAATTCACTTGTGCCATTCCTGGATGAGAAAGTAAACCTTCTAGAGCTGGGCCAGCGATTACTTTTAAGCAATACAGTGTGGGGAACACTGAGGAAAAGATGTGTTGAACTTTGAGATTTGTCTACTTCCAAGACCCATGGTCTATAAGGCTTGGATGGGGTTTATGTTGGAAGTCTGTGATGTGCCAAAGTCTCTGCAGGATGCAATGTAAGGGACTGTAGAGTAAGAATTAACCCTAGTGGAGCTTTTAGGTGCCCATGAGTTCAGAAAAGGGAGGAAATTGTCCTTGTCAAATAGGTCACCCACCGTCAGGAGATTAGAGTCATGCGAGTGGGTGAGTGATATAGAGGCAAATGGACCAACAAGGGTAGGGAAACCCAACAAGGGAATTGCCAGCGCAAATAGGGTGAGACTCTTGGTCAGATGCAAAGCCTGCGAGTAACAGTGCAGTGTCACCCAGATGGAGCCTACACCGGGAGCAGGGAATGTCTGGAACTCAAGAGTAATAATGTGTTCAGCTCTTAGTGGTGGCGTAAGAGCAGAAATCTCCTGAAGTGGGGTGCCTGAGAGCGACCTGCTCAACCACTGCAGTTGGGCTGCAAGGTAGTTAAGCTACTAATGCTGAGCACCTAAGCCACCTGCACCAGTAGAGAAGCAGAGTTTTGCAAGAGCCATCTGCCGTCTGCCTGTACCCCAGATCAGTTCACTGAGGAGTTTATTCAGGTTTCTGAAAAAGAGAGGGAGCACGATCAGCTGCAGTGAAAGCATTTTCACTAAAGTATTAATACACTAACAAAAGTTACATACTGGTAAAAATCAAATTTTTGACACAAGTAAAATTCTCATGATAAATCAATAAATATACAAAATAATAATAATTTGATTATTTGCTTGATGTCATCTTTTTCTTCCTATTGTCAAGGAGCAGACCTGTCTGAAGTGAATACTCCAAATCCCAACTTTTAAATAGTATCAAAAATGTCTTATTAAAATATTTTGAAAAAATAAACTCCATTAAAAGCATGTAAAATTTGAATTAAAGGCTAAAACCAATAAAACAGGATCCTGGAAAACACAATCCAACTTGGATTGCTCACCAAATTCACCCAAAAAATGCAAGAAAAATGTATTAAAAACTAAAAATAAAATTTTCTATGGAAAATGTATATTCCAAAAGAAAGTTCAAAACACTGTAATCCATCGAACTGCCATGATGGAATGACGTCCCTGACCACTGGGCCCAAAATGCATGGGCGAGGCCCACACAAGATACCCGATCAAAACGGAGAGAACACTGCTGGGGCATCAGTTCGAAATACAACAGGCACCTCAGGGGGAAGGGGGTCACCTCAGCCGGATGAGTGCACGACGCAAGATCCACGAGGGGGCTCCATGCCCATTGATGTATCCTGGGGAGTGCAAAGCCACAGTCTCACAAGTCTCTCAAGTGGGTGGTTTGCCCACTGCTTTATCCAGGGGAGTGCAAAGCCACAGTCTCACAAGTCTCTCAAGTGGGTGGTTTGCCCACTGCTTTATCCTGGGGAGTGCAAAGCCACAGTCTCTCAAGTCTCTCCAGTGGGTGGTTTGCCCACTGCTTTATCCTGGGGAGTGCAAAGCCACAGTCTCACAGGTGGATAACAGTCTCCACTGGTTCTGGAGGGGGCTTTGTGCCCAGAGTGCTTCATCCTGCCAAGGACTGAGGTAGTGGATGCCTTTCTCCACTGGTTCTGGAGGGGGCTTGGTGCCCAGAGTGATTCATCCTGCCAAGGACTGTGGTAGTGGATGTTTTTCTCCACTGGTTCTGGAGGGGGCTTTGTGCCCAGAGTGCTTCATCCTGCCAAGGACTGAGGTAGTGGATGGGATACTCCACTGGTTCTGGAGGGGGCTTTGTCCCCAGAGTGCTTCATCCTGCCAAGGACTGAGGTAGTGGATGCCTTTCTCCAGTGGTTCTGGATGGGGCTTGGTGCCCAGAGTGCTTCATCCTGCCAAGGACTGAGGTAGTGGATACCTTTCTCCACTGGTTCTGGAGGGGGCTTTGTGCCCAGAATGCTTCACCCTGCCAAGGACTGAGGTAGTGGATGGGATACTCCACTGGTTCTGGAGGGGGCTTTGTGCCCAGAGTGCTTCATCCTGCCAAGGACTGAGGTAGTGTATGCCTTTCTCCACTGGTTCTGGAGGGGGCTTGGTGCCCAGAGTGCTTCATCCTGCCAAGGACTCAGGTAGTGGATGCCTTTCTCCACTGGTTCTGGCGGGGGCTTTGTGCCCAGAGTGCTTCATCCTGCCAAGGACTGAGGTAGTGGATGGGATACTCCACTGGTTCTGGAGGGGGCTTTGTGCCCAGAGTGCTTCATCCTGCCAAGGACTGAGGTAGTGGATGCCTTTCTCCACTGGTTCTGGAGGGGGCTTGGTGCCCAGAGTGCTTCATCCTGCCAAGGACTCAGGTAGTGGATGCCTTTCTCCACTGGTTCTGGCGGGGGCTTTGTGCCCAGAGTGCTTCATCCTGCCAAGGACTGAGGTAGTGGATGGGATACTCCACTGGTTCTGGAGGGGGCTTTGTGCCCAGAGTGCTTCATCCTGCCAAGGACTGAGGTAGTGGATGTCTTTCTCCACTGGTTCTGAAGGGGGCTTGGTGCCCAGAGTGCTTCATCCTGCCAAGGACTCAGGTAGTGGATGCCTTTCTCCACTGGTTCTGAAGGGGGCTTGGTGCCCAGAGTGCTTCATCCTGCTTGTGGAGGCCCCAACAGCGTCGGAGCTTTTGGCGCTCATTGGCCTGCGGTGCTGGTGGCAGCGGTGTCCTGTGAAGTGGTGCTGGTGGTGGCGGGGTCCTTGGCAGCGGTTCTTGTGGCCGCGGTGTCCTGTTAAGTGGTGCTGGTGGCGGCGATATTCTTGGCAGCGGTGCTTGTGGCTGCGGTGTCCTTGGCAGCGGTGCTAATGGCGGTCTTGTCCACCGTGCAGGTTTTCGGCGACTTGCCTGTCTTTCTGTGCCCCTTTCCACCTTGGATGGTGGCACAACTGTCTTCCCACTCCCAACTGTACTCCTGGGAGAGGCTTTGGTGGTAGATGTTTTGCCTTTCTCCCGCCGGGCACTGGACAACTTTTTATGCTTTTGAGGTGGGGGACTGTCCGTGGTCTGGCTCCTTGGCACACTGGCTGCCCTGCTGCTTGGCGCACTCCAGAAGCCGGTTACTGCTGGCACCACTGTGCCCGGTGATGTGGTGGCTGAGGTGCTGGGTTGGGACCTGGAAAGGCGGGCCCTAGGGGACTGAAGGGGTGGGGGAGGTGAGGGGAAGAGGTCAAGGTTGGACAGGAAAAGTTTTTGGGACACACTGGGACGGGTAGATGGAGGGGGTTTGGGAGTAGAGGAAGAGGTAGTGGTTGTAGGAGGGGTACGGTTGCTGACTTTGGGTGAAGGTGCATGGGCTGGAGGCTGTCGTGAGGTGGATGGCTGTTGGGTGGGTGTGTGGCTGCGTTTGTGTACCTTGGGAGGGGGCTCACAGACACACTGGGAGAGGACACAGGGGGTGTGTGAATGGTAGTGGGGGTGGTGAGTGCAAGTGAGCTGGGTGTGGTGATGGGTGTGCTGGTGATGGAAGTAGTGGATGAAGATGTAGTGCATGCAGGTGTGAGTGGAGACAAGACAGGGAGGGAGGAGGGAGACGTGGAGGAGGGGGACACAGTGAAGGCAGTGGATGTTGGTATGTGTGCATGGGTATGATGCTTGTGTGAGTGCCTGTCGGATGTGTGGTGCATATGTTTGCCAGAGCTTCCCTTGTGTGTTGAGGTGTGTGCATGCTGGTCTGATGGTGTGCTTGGGATAGGCTGAGGTACAGGGGTTTGGGTCTAGGTAGAGGAAGTTGGAGGGGGGAGGCTGGACACAGGGACAATGGCTGCCATCAGTGCTGAGGCCAGAGTCTGAAAAGCTCGCTGTTGGGCTGCCTGACCAGAATGACTGCCCTCCAGGTATGCATTGGTCTGTTGCAACTGCCTCTCTACACCCTGAATGGCATTCAAAATGGTAGACTGCCCAACAGTGAGGGACCTGAGGAGGTCAATGGCCTCCTCACTGAGGGCAGCAGGGCTGACTGGGGCAGGGGCGGAGGTGCCTGGGGCGAAGGAGATGCCCACCCTCCTGGGTGAGCGGCCAAGAGGCACACGCTGAGGGGCTGCTGGGAGGGCAGTGCTGGTGGGGGGGGGGGTGGCGGCTGTACCTGTAGATGCAGTGGGCACAGAGTGGCCTGCCACCGCAAGGGAGCTCCCATCAGAGGAGGAGTCCGTGTTGCTGGTCTCAGCTCCTGTCCCCGCCGTGGAGCTCCCCTCGCCCTCCGTCCCACTGGTGGCTTCAGACTCCGTTGTCTCGCCCTCCAGGGCCATGTGGGATGCAGCTCCCTCCTGCTCCAGTGCCACTGCTCCTCCGTCTGATGATGCTAATTCACACAAGAACAGGGAGACCACAAAAAGGGGGGGAAGACAGAAGAAAGACATGTTGAGTGCATGCAATACCGCTACCGTTGGTGGACACTACGGACAAAGAAGCCCCCTGCACTACGCCGCGCACTTGGGGTCCACTGTTCAATCCCTGGGACATGGCCTACAAGGCTATGGCCGACATCTGCACACATGGATGTCACAGGAGCCTGGCTAGGTGTACTTGGCACTGTACACAGGTGGGGTGGGGTGCTACGGGGTCTGCCAGAACAAGGGGACCTAACTAGCACACTCGCCCTGGCCTAGGGAAGCCTGCAGCCCACCTCCCCCACCCAGACACCTCCACTGCGCGCAAAATAAGCAGAATGAGAGTGTACTCACCCCCTTGTGGCTGCTGTGATGTCCTCAAGCGCCCATCCAACTCCGGGTACGCCACCGCCAGGATCCTGAACATCAGGGGGGTCATGTTGCGACGGGCACCCCTCCCACATTGGGAGGCCATCCCCAGCTGGGCCTCCACCATCTTCTTGCTCCAGCGTCGAATGTCCTCCCATCTTTTATGGCAGTGGGTGCTCCGTCTGTGTTAGACCCCCAGAGTCTGGACTTCCTTGGCGATGGCACGCCAAATATCCTTCTTCTAGTGGGCCCTGACCTACATGAATAGTACAGGGGAAAAGGAGAAGATATAACCGCCCGCACCGTCACAGTCACTGGCCCCCTTCCCTACCCTTGCCATGTGGCACATGCACTCACCGTCGTTTCATGCACGCCTCAATTTCCAACCCCATCTTTCATCCACCCCACTCCACACAGGCATAGCCCATACAGCATGCTCCCTGTGTACTTACCTGTTTGTCTGGAGGACCGTAGAGTAGCATGTACTGGGGGAGGACCCCATCCACGAGGCTCTTCAACTCCTCCGATGTGAAGGCAGGGGCCCTTTCCCCAGACGCACAAGCCATTGTCTCTTCCAGATCGAATGTCACAGCAGCACTTGCAGTGTAGGTCCTCTCCTGTCAAAGATCAGGTATCGAGTGATTGAACAGATAGAAAATGGCGGTCACGTCCGCGGCAGTATGTACCGTCACCACCGGTGTACATCGTCATTGGCTCCTGGGACCCATAGGGTCCAATGTTAACCAATGCAGAATTGCGCTGCGGTCTTCGACCGCCTACCGCAACAGTGTACAACGCCAGTGAAATTACCTCACATCCCATTGTCCCACTTTACAGGTCAGGCAGCCGCCATTTCGGGGCCCACATGGCTTAATTTTTAACTGCGTCACACATACCTAGGCCTTGCCTCAACACTCATACAGGCCAAATTTCAGATTATGATTCGAGTTCAGTGTAAGCTGTGGGTACGTACCTCTGAGTTTCTTGACTCTGTGCTCGCTGTTGTCCTTCATAGGCACCGTCCGCTGGGACATGTGAGGAGATGGCGACATCCTCCGGTGTACAGACCGCTGGTGGACCTGTCGACAATGGAGGAAAGACATGTGATCATCACCTACAGGCTTGATCGTGCCACAATCCTGGAACTGTGTGCCCAGCTGGAGCCAGACCTGATGTCAGCTATCCGCCATCCCACAGGAATCCCACCTCTAGTGCAGGTGCTGTCAGTACTCCATTTCCTTGCAAGTGGGTCATTTCAAACAATAGTGGCCATTGCATCAGGGATGTCCCAGCCTATGTTTTCCAACGTGTTGTCCAGAGTGTTGTCTGCCCCGCTGAAACACATGCGCAGCTACATCGTTTTCCCTCAGGTGGAGGATTTGCCTACAGTGAAAGGTGACTTCTATGCCCTGGGACATATCCCCAACATCATAGGTGCCATTGATGGGACACATGTGGCTTTGGTACCCCCCGCAGGAGTGTACAGAAACCGGAAGAGTTATCATTCCATGAATGTGCAGATTGTGTTTGGCAGCCCAGTACATCTCCCATGTGAATGCGAAATTCCCTGGCTCAGTGCATGACGCTTACATCATGCGGAATAGCAGCATCCCTTATGTGATGGGTCAACTTCAGAGGCACGGTGTGGCTATAAGGTGAGCACCTGGAAGCAAGTCAGTGGGAATGGTTGTCTGGGTCTGGGGATGTCCCTACAGGTTAGTGTGTGTCTAACAGTTGCCCTCGCCATTTGCAGGTGCCTCTGGTTACCCCAACCTGTCATGGCTACTGACCCCAGTGAGGAATCCCAGGACAAGGGCAAAGGAACGCTACAATGAGGCCCATGGGCAAACTCTGCGGATTATAGAGTGGACCTTCGGCCTCCTGAAGGCCAGGTTCATGTGCCTCCATATGACAGGTGGATCCCTATTCTACTGACCAAAGAAGGTGTGCCAGGTCATTGTGGCCTGCTGTATGCTTCACAGCTTAGCTTTGCGACGACAGGTGCCTTTTCTGCAGGAGGATTGTCCAGATGGCGGTGTTGTGGCAGCTGTGGAGCCTGTGGACAGTGAAGACGAGGAAGCAGAAGAAGAGGACATAGACAAAAGGAACTCGGTTATCCTGCAATACTTCCAGTGAGACACAGGTGAGAATACAAACTTGCCTACTATATGTACTTTAACACTACTACCTCTCTACTGTCTGTCGTTTTCACCCAGTGTATGGTCACTGAGTTTTCACTTTCCCTTACAATTTCACAGATGTGGGCTCATGGACTAGAGCTGTGTGACACAGGTATGTTGACATTACATTTGAAAGGGCATTTTGTCACTGTAATTGCTAATACACTATTTCGTAATCACAGACAGACTCCAGATTGTTTTGTGCCTTAAGGGTGTTTATTTAAGTGCTCAAGATTGGAGGGGGGTTGTAAAATGGTGAGGGGTGATGGTGGAGGAATGTCCATGGCAGAGTCCAGTCTATTAGTCTCACAGGTGCATTGCCCAAATGGGCATAGGAAGTGGAGCTGGGGCAGTTTGAGGATAGACAGGGTGACAAAGTGGGACAGTAGGATGACATTCAGGGTGGTCTCATCTCTTGGCGGGGGTCTTGGCATCGTTCTCTGTCTTTGTCCTGGATCTCAGGGACCGTTTGCGGGGTGGTTCTCCCTCTGCAGGGGGTGGGGTGCTGGTGTGGTGGTCTTGTGGCAATGCCTCCTGTCCACTAGCGCCGGCAGAGGTGGTGGGCAGTTCATCGTCCAGGCTAGTGTCATGGGCCCCTTGTTGTGCCACAGTGTCCCTCCTGGTGTTGAGGATTTCCTTCAGCACCCCTACAATGGTGCCAGGGTGGAATTGATGGATCTGAGTTCCTCCCTAAAGCCCAAATACTGTTCCTCCTGCAGGCGCTGGGTCTCCTGAAACTTGGCCAGTACCATTGCCTTCGTCTCCTGGGAATGGTGGTAGGCTCCCATGATGTTGGAGAGGGCCTCGTGGAGAGTGGGTTCCCTTGGCCTGTCCTCCCCCTGTCGCACAGCAGCCCTCCCAGTTCCCCTGTGTTCCTGTGCCTCCGTCCCCTGGACCATGTGCCCACTACCACTGCCCCCAGGTCCCTGTTGTTGTTGGGGTGGTGGGTTAGCCTGAGTTCCCTGTAGTGGTGGACACACTGCTGATTGACGTGTCCTGGGGACAGAGGTATGGGCCCGCTGGGTGGGTGCTGTGCTGGTGTTTCCAGAGGGGGGAAGCTCTATGGTGGCCTGTGACTGTGTGAGGGGAACTGACTGTCCAGAGGTTCCCGATGGGCCAGGCTGGTCATCTAGATCCAGTTGGACAGAGCTGCTGTCATCACTGTGGGCCTCTTCTGTTGGTGGTGTGAACATGTGTGGACCCTCCTGTCCGGTGACGTTGGGTAGGGGTCCTGCAGGGGTATAAAAGGATGTTTAGTACATCTGTGTGTGCCATGGTGTGCAATGGGTGGGTGACTGTGTACCCCAGTGCTTGCGTTTCTGTGTAGGTCCTTGTGTGATGGTGGTTTAGGGGGGTGTATGGGTATGTGAAGTGGCCATTCTTTGGTGATGGGTGTCCATGCTTTGTTGTTGCATGCAGGGCTTGGTGTTAGGATGTGTGGTTTGTGATGTTGGGACAGTTGTGAGGATTTGGAGTGATGGGGGAGAGGGTGAGGGTGGGGGTATGTGATAGCATGCAAGTAGGGTGGGGGATGTAATAGTTAAGGTTTGACTTACCAGAGTCCATTCCTCCATCTACACCTGCGAGGCCCTCAGGATGCAGAATCGCCAAGACCTGCTCCTCCCATGTTGTTAGTTGTGGGGGAGGAGGTGGTGTATGCAAGTGAGGCTGAGTACCCTGTGTTTGGGGTGTGTCTGAGTGAATGCACAAGGAACTGTCAACTAAACCCAGCCAGACGTGGATTGTGAGGCACAGAAAGATTTAAGTGCAAGGAAATGCTCACTTTCTAAAAGTGGCATTTCTAAAATAGTAATATTAAATCCAACTTCACCAGTCAGCAGGATTTTGTATTACCATTCTGGCCATACTAAATATGACCTTCCTACTTCTTTCAGATCAGCAGCTACCACTTCAATAATGTATGAGGGCAGCCCCAATGTTAGCCTATTAAGGTAGCAGGCCTCACAGTAGTGTAAAAACGAACTTAGGGGTTTTACACTACAAGGACATGTAAACTACACAGGTACATGTCCTGCCTTTTACCCACACAGCACCCTGCACTAGGGGTTACCTAGGACACACATTAGAGGTGACTTATATGTAGAAAAAGGGGAGTTTTAGGCTTGGCAAGTACTTTTAAATGCCAAGTCGAGGTGACAGTGAAACTGCACACACAGGCCTTGCAATGGCAGGCCTGAGACAAGGTAAAGGGGCTACTAAAGTGGGTGGCACAACCAGTGCTGCAGGCCCACTAGTAGCATTCAATCTACAGGCCCTGGGCACATATAGTGCACTCTACTAGGGACTTATAAGTAAATCAAATAGTCCAATTTGGTGTGATCCAAGGTTACCATGTTTAAAGGGAGAGAGCATATGCACTTTAGCACTGGTTAGCAGTGGTAAAGTGCGCAGAGTCTAAAAACCAGCAAAAACAGTGTCCAAAAAGTGGAGGGAGGCAGGCAAAAAGTTAGGGGTGACCTCCCTAAGGCTGTCAGGTCTAACACCATGGAAATGAGCTCACAGGTCCCTTAACGCCTGCCCTGACCCAGGCGTTAAAAAATGGCGCACATCAGGCTGGGCGCCATTGTTTAAGGCCTGCCCCCTCCTGTGTGTCAAAATGACGCGGGAGGATAAATACGGCGCAGATGCCTTAAAGTCATTTTTTGCACGGGAACGCCTACCTTGCATATCATTAGCGCAAGGTAGGTGTACACATCTAAAAAATGACACAAACTCCATAACTTTGGCACTGGACGGGTCCAACGCCAAAGTATAAATATGGAGTTACGTTTGCGCCGAATTTGCATAAAACAAAATTACGCAAACAGAGTATAAATATGCCCCTTCATTTTTTGACAGCAGGATCTGTCAGAACAGGTCCTGCTGTCAAAAACTGAAGCTTTCATCTCTGTCCTCTGCACGCAGGTATGTGTGCAGGGGACAGAAATGAAAGGCTTGCTTCAGCAACCATGGAGCTGCTGCTTAAAGCAGTTCCTTGATTGCTGAAGCAGTGGGACCACCATGGAGGCCCCAGAGGCTCCCTCGTGGTCCCAGATAGCCCATAAAGGGCTTCCAAAAAAAAATGAAGTGGGACTGCGGGGCAGGCCTTGAGGCTCCTCCCGGGCTCCCAGATAACCCGTAAGGGCAGATAATAAAAAAATAAAATAAAAACAATGTTCAGGGACCGTGGGGAGGCCTTGAGGCTCCTCCCATTGTCCCAGATAGCCGTTAGGGCATATTATTAAATAAATAGAGTCAGGGAGGCTTTGAGGTTTCGCCAGCGGTCCCAGATAGCCCATAAAGGGCTAATAAAATGGCAACAAATGAAGAAATGATTAGCTCATTGTGAAGATCATAGACCTTCACACTGAGTGTTGAGGTTTCAAATCGAACCGGACTCGTTTCCCTCTTTTTTTTTTTTTTTTAATACTACAAGTCTTAAAGTTCGTACTGAAAGATAATCTTACGCTTTTTAAAAGACGAATACATTTTTCTTTCTAATTTGTCCAGAAATATCTCATTCTAAGTAAGTTATATATCGAAGCCTAAAAAATCTCTCTCTCTCCCTCTCTCTCTTTCTCTCTCTATCTCTTTCAATCTTTCTTGCACTCAGACACACACACTCAGACACTTACGCACCCACTCACAGACCTACTCAGACACTCACACACCCACTCACAGACCCACTCAGACCCTCGTGCACCCACTCACAGCCCCAGTCATCTCCTCACGCACCCACTCACAGACCCACTCAGACCATTACGCACCCACTCACAGACCCACTCAGACTGTCACACACCCACTTACAGACCCACTGACAGACCTGCGCACACACTGGCGCACCCACTAAAACACTGATGTAGGCACTTCTAAACCCAGACAGACAATCTGACAACCACTCTCACCCCCAGATACACCCGCTCACATCTATTCTCACACCTAGAGAGGCCGTGGCTAACTCCCACCATGCACGGCCCAAGGACCATGCACAGCATGTGGTTGGGTGGTTGGCCGCAGAGTATGGCTGCAGCCCAGGTCTTGCAGGCAACCTGCCCTACGCACGGGTAAAGGCAGTACACGGTGCAAGGTTGGGTGCTCATAGGGGCTGGCACAAGGGCCTGGCCAGAGGGCTTTGCGCGGCGGTGGTTGGATTAACATACAGTAATGAAAATTACTATACATTAAAAAAAATGAAATTCACTGAAAAAAAACAAAGGTCACACGGACATTATAGTTAGGAAATAGAATAAAAAAAAACCCATTGAAATTCACTTAAAAAAACAAAGGTTACAGTGACTTTATAGTTAGGCTCATTTTTGAAATATACAAACCCATAGAAATTCACCAGAAATAGAGTTACCTTAAGTAACTAGAAGTCGTGCCCTAAGGTAACTATAACTTGCGCCCTTGTCATGAACTGGTAATAACCCCACAAATTACAGCGCTCATGACATTTTTGATAACATAATTGATAACATCAATGTAATATTTGCACAACTAACGTATGATGGTCATGAAATGATGTGTTTTACACTGCCTTATATGGTACTTCAGTATGTTAATCCATGTTTACCAGTAAACACTACAACTCCCAGAATGCCACTCAATGGATAAGCTGGGCGTATGCATAAAATTGAAAAGGAAAAAGGGTTTGTGCTGATTAAATAAATTTTGTATATAATTGGATCCCTGGAGCTCAGCGTCTTTCTTGACAAACAATATATATATATATATATATATATATATATATATTTTTTTTGTGCATGTTATTATTTATGTATATTTCAAAAGGTCCCTCATTTTGTTTGTTTACATTACATATATTCATCACACTATAATGATGCTTTGTTATACGTTGATAGTGTATCACTGGTTCATCTGGTATATGTTAACACAATATGATATTTAGAAGACACGCAGTATCTTACACAACTGATAAGGCTCATTTTTCCCATAATAGTGTTGAGAAACAGAATATAAGAACCAAGCAAGAATCTCTTAGCAAGTGTGAGGCTTCAGCATTCCAAAAAGGAGCATCACATTCATAAAAGACATTGATTTCAGACAGTTTGTAAGAAGGATGCATACTGGTTCATTCTTGCCTTGCTGAGTGACAAGCTATCTGCTTCTTGAGAGAACAGCAGCACAATATATTGAAGACTGGCATTGCTTTCCAAGCAGACTTAAAGAACTCTGAATCATGAGCAGGCTTGTGTGTCAGGTTTATTAGGGAACTCATATTTGTATCATTTTTTTGCTATTGTAGACATTAGCTAGGGAAGGAAGAGATTCATCACATAGTGGTGCCATTTAAATATTGCAATCTACAATGTAGCGATTTGTATTGTTTTTTTCATGTATTGTATTTATTCTACTTACCACAATTTTCACATTAATGACTACTTTTATTTATATATTCTGCACAAAAATAGAGCTTTAAATGATCAATACAGTCTTTTAAAATGTGGTGTGGATTTCTTTTGTGTGTGTTCATCTTTTGGGGAATTCCAGCACCTCACCTTAGATAAAAGTATCCCCACAGTCCCTAGTATAAGTGGTGCCAGATGGCTCCATTTAATGAAAATAACATGGGTGGATGTAGGTGTTTGTATACACTTTTGCTATCGTGTGTATCACTGCATATTCAAAATATATAACAATGTCCGAGGATGGGTAGTTGTTTGTTTTCTCTTTAATTGTTTTTGAAAATGTAATTGTAAGTGTTGTTTTGCTTGTTTGGTAGTAGTGTTAAAATAAAGGGCATATTGTTGTTTTCGTAGTGTCTATGGGTGGTATATAGATTATAAAAGTGATGTACACAGGTTTTCTAGTTTCTATGGATCAGTCATTCGGGTGATAGAATTCTATTTATTAGGTTTTGTGATGTTGCAAAAATGATTATTTTATTTTTGTTATTTAGATTATCAAGTAAAATGAATTCCTCTTTTGTATGGGCTAGCGTTAAAGATGCAAGGTGGCTATTTCAGCAAAAGCCTTTGGCGCAGACATAGCACTTCTTTTTGTGGTTCTTTTTTCAGAAATTGTTATTTTGGGTTAAGTAGAGAGGGTAGCTGGGCTATAAGGGGACAGGTATTCTCTATGCATAGTCTTTTAGTATTGTGCCACTTGGAGCAGTGGAACGTGTTGAGGCCTCTTTCAAGTCTTGGATTATGTTGTGGAAATCAATCTCTGCCACATGCTTAGTGAGTATGCTCAATTACATGCTCCACTCAATTATTTTCAGTGGTGGCCCTTCCATAGCAACCATTTGAATATTATTTGGTGCATTTTCAGTGGTTATCTCCCTTGGCACTGTGCTCATTGCCGTAGGTGTGGGCTTGGTACATGAGGAGTTCTTTGACTTTTTAAGATTCAGTGAAAGTGGATTCACTAGTCAGGTTGTCACTTATATTTAATTTAAACGTAATCAAACAAATATTGGTCTAATATTCTATGTGTTATTTTAACTAATTAATATTAGTTAACCTCTTAGCTGCTGGGCCTCCCCCACCCCCACCCCCCACAGTGCTGAGCCCTTTTTTGGCTATTTGGGGTAGTTCGCGCTTAGGCCTTCATAACTTTTTGTCCACATAAGCTATCCACGCCAAATTTGCGTCCTTTTTTTCCAACATCCTAGGGATTCTAATGGTACCTAGAGTTTGTGGTTTCCCCTGGAGGAGACCAAGAAATTAGCCAAAATACAGTGAAAAATTCGTTTTTTCCCAAAAAATTTGATAAAATGGCTGCCGAAGAAGGCTTGTGGTTTTTTCCCTGAAAAGGCCATCAACAAAGGGTTTCTGGTGCTGAAATCACCATCTTCCCACCTTTCAGGAACGGGCAGACTTGAATCAGAAAACCACAGTTTTCAACACAAATTTGGCATTTTACTGGGACATACCCCATTTTTACTATTTTTGGTGCTTTCAGCCTCATTCCAGTTAGTGACAGGAATGGGTGTGAAACCAATGCTGGATCCCGGAAAGCTAAACATTTCTGAAAACTAGACAATATTCTGAATTCAGCAAGGGGTCATTTGTGTAGATCCTACAAGGTTTTCCTACAGAAAATAACAGCTGAAATAAACAAATGTTGAAATTGAGCTGAAAACAACAGCCATTTTTCTTTATGTTTTACTCTGTAACTTTTTCCAGCGATGTCAGATTTCTGAAAGCAATATACAGTTTTGTCTGCTGGACTCTTCTGGTTGCGGGGATATAAAGGGCTTGTAGGTTCATCAAGAACCCTAGGTACCCAGAGCCAATAAATGAGCTGCACCCTGCAGTTGGTTTTCATTCTATACTGGGTATACAGCAATTCATTTGCTGAAATATGAAGAGTGAAAAATAGGTATCAAGAAAACCTTTGCATTTCCAAAATTGGCTCAAGATAAGGTTTTGTGGAGCAGTGGTTATTTGCACATCTCTGAATTCCGGGGTGCCCATACTAGCTTGTGAATTGAAGGGCATTTCTCAAATAGATGTCTTTTTTTACACACTCTCTTATATTTGGAAGGAAAAAAATGTAGAGAAAGATAAGGGGCAATAACACTTGTTTTGCTATTCTATGTTCCCCCAAGTCTCTCGATAAAAATGATACCTCACTTGTGTGGGTAGGCCTAGCGCCCGCGACAGGATATGCCCCAAAACACAACGTGGACACATCCCATTTTTTTGACAGAAAACAGAGCTGTTTTTTTTGCAAAGTGCCTAGCTGTGGATTTTGGCCTCTAGCTCAGCCGGCACCTAGAGAAACCTACCAACCCTGTGCATTTTTGAGAACTAGAGACCTAGGGGAATCCAAGATGGGGTGACTTGTGGGGCTCTGACCAGGTTCTGTTACCCAGAATCCTTTGCAAACCTCAAAATGTGGCTAAAAAAACACGTTTTCCGCTCATTTCGGTGACAGAAAGTTCTGGAATCTGAGAGGAGCCACAAATGTCCTTCCACCCAGCGTTCCCCCAAGTCTCCCGATAAAAATGATACCTCACTTGTGTGGGTAGGCCTAGCGCCCCCGACAGGAAATGCCCCAAAACACAACGTGGACACATCCCATTTTTTTACAGAAAACAGAGCTGTTTTTTGCAAAGTGCCTACCTGTAGATTTTGGCCTCTAGCTCAGCCGGTACATAGGGAAACCTACCAAACCTGTGCATTTTTGAAAACTAGAGACCTAGGGGAATCCAAGATGGGGTGACTTGTGGGGCTCTGACCAGGTTCTGTTACCCAGAATCCTTTGCAAACCTCAAAATGTGGCTAAAATAACACGTTTTCCTCACATTTCGGTGACAGAAAGTTCTGGAATCTGAGAGGAGCCACAAATTTCCTTCCACCCAGCATTCCCCCAAGTCTCCCGATAAAAATGATACCTCACTTGTGTGGGTAGGCCTAGTGCCCGCGACAGGAAGTGCCCCAAAACACAACGTGGACACATCACATTTTTTCATAGAAAACAGTGCCTACCTGTGGATTTTGGCCTCTAGCTCAGCCGGCACCTGGGGAAACCTAGCAAACCAGCGCATTTTTTAAAACTAGAAACCCAGGGGAATCCAAGATGGGGTGACTTGTGGGGCTCTGACCAGGTTCTGTTACCCAGAATCCTTTGCAAACAACAAAATTTGGCCCAAAAAACACTTTTTCCTCTCATTTCGGTGACAGAAAGTTCTGGAATCTGAGAGGAGCCACAAATGTCCTTCCACCCAGCATTCCCCCAAGTCTCCCGATAAAAACGGTACCTCACTTGTGTGAGTAGGCCTGGTGCCCGCGACAGGAATAGATCACACAACGGTCAATGTTGGTCCTTACATGAGGTAGCTGTTGACCCTGGGGTGATCCATTCCTGACGCAGGCACTAGGTGTAGGCACTCAAGTGGGGTAGTATTTTTATCAAGACAGGTGAGGAGTCACTGGGTGGTAGGAATTTTGTGGATCCCAGCATATTCCTGTAGTTTGTGTGACAGAAATGCGAGAAAAATAGAGTTTTTATTCAACATTTCAGCTTTGCAGGTTATTCTGGGTAAGAACACTTTGGGGAATCCACACAAGTCACACCTCTGTGGACTCCCCCGAATGTCTAGTTTCCAGAAATGTTTGGGTTTAGTGTGTTTCACTATATGGCCGCCAAACCCAGGACCAAAAACACAGGTGCCTGCCTTACAAAACCTGTTTGTTTTGCCATAGATAATTTTGTTGTCTCCACAATACGATTTGGGCGTGGAATTTGGGGCTGAACTAAATTGGGGAGCTCCCAAGAGAGCACTCTCTCTCTCTCTCTCCTTGCCGCCGCATTCACCTGCTCTCTGGGTTGGGCTAACCCACTATTATCCAGTTGCACAAACTGCTTGCGAAGGGACAGCAGGATTGTCCTCATCACCTCCCTCATGATGTACTGGAAGAGGAGTTATCGAATGGGACTCCTCTGACTGAAAAATCACTCCCAGAGTCTGCGCCATTGTCCTATCCCTCAGATGCTGTCTCAGTATCTGATGTCTCATTCTCTGATCCTATGTCAGAGCTGTCCTCTATAACCCGAGTGCCGGCAGCTGTCATCCATCAAGATGCCATCTCTGCTATTGGCTAAACTGTTGCTCTAAAACACTAGCCTACGTAGACAGTCACAAAATCGATGGTGTGTGTGAGATACGTGCCACAGTAGAGGCCACCTTACCTGCGCTTCTTCCCTCAATCAGCACGTTCTTTCAAGACACTCAAAAAACACCTTGTCACATACCATTCGTCACAGGGCCAGGAAACCTGAAAGTGTTTCCTGGCCCCCGATCGCAGCACAGCTGCGACCGGGGGCCAGGAAACACTTTCAGGAAGGCCTCGTAAGAAAGGGGAGACTTTCCCCTTTCTTACGAGGCCTTCAAGTGTTTCCTGGGCCCCGATTGCAGCACAGCTGCGACCGGGAGCCAGGAAACACTTTCAGGAAGGCCTCGTAAGAAAGGGGAGACTCTCCCCTTTCTCACGAGGCCTTCCCGAACGCGGGGAAGGCCGTTTTCCCCATCAAAGCAGGAAGCGGCCGCAAGCCTTCTTCCTGCTCCGATGGGGAAATCAACTTTGTTACGGACGTCACAAAGGGGCGGGTGGGGGGGAAACACAGAAGCTTCCGTGTCTCCCGGGGATAGAAAAAATAAATAAAAAATCCTCGGGTGCGATGCACCCGAGGATTTATTAACCCCCTCACTGGTGTCGCCCACTGGTAGTGACCCACACCAGGAAGGTAGTGCGGGCGTCGCCAGTGGCCTTACTTACAAACACCCCTCCTAGACCGAAATCTGCTGGTTATAGTTAGCTGAGCCATTTGTGTCCACCCAAATCATTTAAATCTCATAAAAATGGACCTTTGAAATGACCGAATTGGTCCTGAACAACAGAACCTATTTTACAGTTGAAAAGTAGGCCATTTCCTTGCATCAGACGAGATAATCAATGTCATTCTTAAAGTTTCAAAATCTTTTGTTTCACTTTCACAGTAGAATCTGCACACTTTCTCGTGGTGGCAGTCACACCCAATGAATCACCATGTAAACCTAATTATCATATGTTATCGAAAACACAACGCTTAACATGCTATATGCATAAATCTGTAAACTGTTTATGATTTTATGCTTGCATTTATCTTCTTAATAACAGTGTTGTATTTAAAGCAGAATTATTTTTTTCGGAGGAACAACAGAGAAATCCACCTGTATGTCACAACTTTAGCAATAAGTAAAAAGGTATGAATGGTTGTATTTATTATTTATGCAACGATTCCAGGGTCCAAAACCATTTACATAAAAAGGGAACAGCCCTGTTTCCTCACACTAAGAAATAACATGGCTCAGAAGCACTACCAGTAGTAAATATCTTAGTGTCAGTGTCAATTAAAGAGAATGTTCTACATATGTGGGTCAGAATAGTGGCTGGTGTATTGTTATTTCATGAATGCAACAATGTTCATTTTATTCCTTGGCTAAGAAACCCAGTCCCATCATTGAAGACAGATATAAGATCTGAGAATGGGAGTTTCATAGTTAAACAGAACATTTTATAGAATTCTGCCAGGATGGTAGTTTCACCAAGAGCTTTACAGCTACAAAGATCACAATTGGCAGACGCGATTTCTTATAGAAAGAATGATCCCTCTAGAGCAGAGACATTATTGGAAGGCACAGGTCCTAAGCGAATAGCTATCAACTAGTCATCACAAGCTTCAGTTGGTTTAGTGCCATCTTCCAAGTTTATTTTTGGCAAAAAATCTAAAAGACTTAGCAATGTTTTCTGCCTCGATACCAGCTGCTCCGATGTATTAGACACATGCTGTTTTGTACCTGCATGTCTTTAGTCGAATTACCAACATCTTACCATTGATTGACTGCATTGATTAACTTTCATTTTATAAGAAAAAAAGCTTCGGCAATTTTTCCAAATATATTTGTAACAATTAAATTTAACACTTCTGAAGATAGATCAACTTCTTGATCTATCTTACCTTCTGTATGGCTCCCTCCAAGGCCTCCGTTAAGAGTTATGCGTTTTCTGTGTACAGTTTTCCTCACTAGAGATAATGATTTAACTTTCAGACCCAGAATAACAAATGTTTACTTTTTCCCACGGTATCATATCGGGTGTGACTCCACATCCTGAAATGTTGCATCCAGATTTTCCGCTCTGCAAAACAGTGTCCAGTAATACCAAGCCATTCTCTATAAACATTGTGGGAATGGTAAAATACAAGAAATTATATCACAAAGAAAGAAAGTGTAACACATCATAGACATTCTGTACATACAGCTCATACTTGCATTTCCTGCCTAATAGCACCACATTGAGTCATAACAAGGCAGATTTGATGGCAGGTCCACGCCAAGGCTATCAGGATAAGCCTTTTAGGTACTTCAAATCCACCACCATCCTTAGCTACAGAAACACATCCAAACATGTAGATATCACCATTGTACTATTAAGTTATTTGCTATTCTTTTAATTGCATAAATGGTATTGCTTACTGTATGTACCCACCTTGTAGCATTTTGAATGCCACTCATGTTTTAGAATGGAATGGTGGTTTGGGATTCCAGCGGTTTTTGCCATTTGCTGTTGAGGTCCAGGACCTAATATCTGCTGCCTTTCGTGGGTTATTAATTTCGGGAATAAATACATGTTTTCATTTTTCTTTTGGACCCTTGTCTATCACTACATTTTGGTGATGAGTGTTCCTTGACATGGTCTTCAGCCCACCGACACTGCTGCTGATCGATCTGGACTGACTTGGAGTTAACGACATTGGCTACCTGTAGCTCTTCACTAGTGGACCTAGCGAAAAGCATCTTGGTGCCCTTTGAATTTGCCATTTCGGCAGCGGTTTCCAAAAATGTCCTTGTTTCCGCATGTTTTCACTGGTGAGTGTTTGTGAGAGCCCCTGTTCTACGGGCCCTACTACAGCTGCTAACCCGCAAGCTCTTCTGGATTTTTGGATGCGCTCAAGTGCAGCGACAAGACATTATCAGCCACCTTAATTAGGGCTGTGTGATGCTTTTTAATGCAATATGCTGGCGACCATTTTAGTTTGGTCCATTTGTGTTAAAAATTGCATTTGTGCAACAAGTCTTTAGCTGCACATACTCATGTGCTGTCAACAAAGGACATACTATAGGAGATCTCAATAAACAGGTACAAAAGGTATCCTATATTTTCAGATTGCATAGCATTTTGTGAGTATCTTTCTTGACTCTCACCTTGTAGTAATTCCTTTGGACATTTCTTTGCTATTTTGTGGAAATTCTTAGACAACATGGTGAATTCTCAACACATTACTCAACCATCTCCTTTTTTGTCACATCCCACTAAGCCTCAGATTAAATGGTCACAATGGTTGAGACTTTTTAAGAACCACCTACCAGCTATAAATGCCACTGAATTCAGTAGATCCATGTAAATTTGCATTATTATTTGGCAGTCTAGGTCAGGATGCTCAGCAGATCTTTGACAATCTACCCATAGCACCTGCTCCGCAAGGTCAATCAGGTAGTGTGAATTGGAATGTTTATAGAGAAGCAATCAAAAGGTTACATAAACAATATTCAGATGAACCAAGCAACATGCTTGAGAGACACACCTTCTTCAAACGTAAACAACATGCAGAGGAGAGGGTAGAGGAATACATATCACCATTGGCTAGCTTCAACGTTTACATTTGGCGTGAACCCGGACTTTTATATTTAAGACCAGTTTGTGTTTAACTGCCATTCAAGGAAAATTCAGGAGAGAGATTGTTGAGTTGCAGAAACCCAAAGCTTTTAGAAGTAATTGATTTGGCTAAAGGAATTGAAAGGTCTGTAGGTTCCTCAAAGGTTTTAAACACAGAAGTTGTTGTAAATTCTGTGTCTACTTCTGATTCTGAACAGCACATGGATCCTTATGTTTAGCTAACACAAGTAAAAAAAGTTGGAAAAACTCTAATAAAAAATCTACTTGTGTTTGCCAATGATGTGGATCCAAAATTCATCTTAGTAACCACCCAGGATGTCTTGCAAACTTTGTATGCTGTGTAAAAAAACTGATCAGGTTGTTTTTAAGACACCTATGAAGAGCAGTGGTATAAATGTAGTGACATGTAATGACGTGCTCAGAAAAACTCATTAATGCCATTCTTAAAATTAAATGGAATTCTAGATTAGGTACTACTTCTGTAAAAGGGCAACTCTGTGAAGCTTAGATTATTAACATGTCATTGTAGCTGGCTGATTCAGGTTCACCAATCACTAGTCTAAGAGATACCACTTATTATAATAATTGGAAGGACAAGCTGTCTTTGTTGCCATCGGATGTGTATTCAAACGTCTTTAGAGAAAAGGACATTAATATGTTAGGGTAGTTCACTTGTAAGCTATATTTAGGTAGAGAAACCTTCACAGTAATTTATGTGGCAGTTAAGGGGAAGAATGTAATTGGATGGCAGGATTTGGCAAAAATTGCTTTATATCTCAAACCGGAGTCAGAGAATCCTGTAGTTGTCGGTAAGATGCCCATAGCATATGATAGTAATACCTGTGAAACAGGTGAAACTATGTTAAATGATTTAAATTGCATATTCCATGAGCAAGTAGGTGTTGTCAATAACTTCGAACATCACAATAGGCTTGAACCTCAGGCGTAACCAGTGGTTCACAAAGTACGCCCTGTTCCACTTAGCATCAGAGATGAACTCAAGCAGGTTCTTAAGGAACTGTTTTCTCAAGGTATATTCAAACCAAGTGATTTGTTACAGTGGGTCTCGTCAATGATTGTAGAAAGGAAGAAACCTGCGGAGATTAGGTTATGTGCCGACTTACCCACCCTCAATAAAAACAATACAGGTTGATTGTCATCCTTATCCAAAGATACACAATTTAATAGCGAACCTGGGGAGAGGGGGTAAAATGTTTTTTGATTATTGACTTACTTTCAACCTACCATCAGATTGCTTTGAGTCCCGACAAGAACTTACAACTTTTGCCATTTGGGCTGGTGGCAAATGGCCAGCGTATTCCAAAAGTTAATAGATAATTTGTTTGGAGACTTAAAGGGGGTGAAGGCATATCAAGACAGCATCTTCGTTTTTGCAGAGATTTTGAAGGATCACAATCAATCAAATCATAAGGAAAATATTAACAATTTTGACAAAAAGTGTTATGACCATTTGGTGTGACAAGTGTAAATTTGGAACTGAATATTTAGATCACACAATTTCCTTTTCAGGGATAAATTCTAAACTTTGTCTGATGAAGGTAATCAGTGTGGCCAAGCCACCCAAGGACAGAGATCCTCTTTGATAATTTTTGAGTTCCCTAATTAATCACAGGGACATGGGGTAAAAGGCCTATGCCCGATTGCTGCACACATGGAAGTCACAGGAGCCTGACTAGGTGTAGTTGGCTCTGAACACAGGTGGGGTGGGGTGCCACATGGCCTGCCTAACGATGGGACCTTGCCTACTAAACTCGCCCTGGCCTAGGGGAACTCACAGCCCACCTCCCCCACCCAAACACCTCCACTGCACGCAGAATCAGCTGAATGAGAGTGTACTCACCCCCTTGTGGCTGCTGTGATGACCTCAAGCGCCCATCTAACTCCGGATATGCCACCGCCAGGATCCGGAACATCAGAAGGGTCATGGTGCGACGGGCACCCCTCCCACGTTGGGAGGCCATCCCCAGCTTGGCCTCCGCCGTCTTCTTGCTCCAGCGGCGATTGTCCTCCCATCTTTTACGGCAGTGGGTGCTCCATCTATGGTGTACCCCCAGGGCCTGGACTTCCTTGGCGATGGCACGCCAAATATCCTTCTTCTGGTGGGCGCTGACCTACAGGAATAGTACAGGGGAAAAGGAGAAGATATAACCGTCTGCACCGTCACAGTCATTGGCCCGCATCCCTACCCTTGCCATGACGCACATGCACTTACTGTTGTTTCATGCACGCCTCATTCTCCCCCCCTATCTTCCATCCACACCACTCCACACAGGCATTGCCCATTCGGCATGCTCACAGTGTACTTACTTGTTTGTCTGAAGGACCGTAGAGTAGCGTGTACTGGGGGAGGACTCCATCCACTAGTTTCTCCAACTCCTCCGTGCTGAAGGCAGGGGCCCTTTCCCCAGACACATGAGCCATTGTCTCTTCCAGACTGAGGTCACAGCAGCACTTGCAGTGTAGGTCCTCTCCTGTCGAAGATCCGGTATCAAGTGATTGAACAGAGAGAAAATGGCAGTCACTTCTGCGGAAGTGCGTACCGTCAGCGTACATCGTCATTGGCTCCTCGGACCCATAGGGTCCAATGTTAACCAATGCAGGATTGCGCTGCAGTCTTCGACCGCCTACCGCGACAGTGTACAACGCCAGTGCAGTTACCTCATATCCCCTTGCCCCACATTACAGGCCAGGCAGAGGCCATTTCAGGGGGCCACATGGCATTAATTTTAAATGCGTCACACATATCTAGGGCTTGCATACACACTAATACAGGCACATAGCGGTTTTAAAAAATTGAGGAATAAAGTTGTGTTAACGTACCTCAGTGTGTGTTGACTCTCTGCCCTCAGTTCTCCTTCATAGAGCAAGTCCGCTGGGGCAGATGAGGAGGTGGCGGCATCCTCCGGTGTACAGACCGCTGGTGGACCTGTCGACAATGGAGGAGCGACATGTAATTGTCAACTACAGACTTGATTGTGCCACAATCATGGAACTGTGTCCCCAGTTGGAGCCAGACCTGATGTCAGCAATCCGCCATCCCACAAGAATCCCCCCTCTAGTGTAGGTGCTGTCAGTACTCCATTTCCTGGCAAGTGGGTCTTTTCAAACAACAGTGGCCATAGTATCAGGGATGTCCCAGCCTATATTTTCCAACGTGTTGTCCAGAGTGTTGTCTGCCCTACTGAAACACATGCGCAGCTACATCGTTTTCCCTCAGGTGGAGGATTTGCCTACAGTGAAAGGTGACTTCTATGCCCTGGGACATATCCCCAACATCATAGGTGCCATTGATGGGACACATGTGGCCTTGGTCCCCCCGCAGGAGTGAACAGGTGTACAGAAACCGGAAGAGTTACCATTCAGTGAATGTGCAGATGGTGTGTTTGGCTGACCAGTACATCTCCCATGTGAATGCCAAGTTTCCTGGCTCAGCGCAGGACGCTTACATTTTGAGGAATAGCAGCATCCCTTATGTGATGGGGCAACTCCAGAGGCACTGTGTGTGGCTTTTAGGTGAGGACGTGGAGCCTATACAGTGTGACTAGGTGTCTGGGTCTGGGGATGTCCCTAAGAGTTAGTGTGTGTCTAACAGATTTGCTTCGACATTTGCAGGTGACTCTGGCTACCCCAACCTGTCATGGCTACTGACCCCAGTGAGGAATCCCAGGGCAAGGGCAGAGGAACACTACAATGAGGCCCATGGGTGAACTAGGAGGGTTATAGAGAGGACCTTCGGCCTCCTGAAGGCCAGGTTCAGGTGCTTCCATCTGACAGGTGGTTCCCTATTCTACTCACTAAAGAAGGTGTGCCAGATCATCGTGGCCTACTGTATGCTTCACAACTTGGCTTTGCGACGACAGGTGCCTTTTCTGCAGGAGGATGGTCCAGATGGAGGTGTTGTGGCAGCTGTGGAGCCTGTGGACAGTAAAGGAGAGGAAGCAGAAGAAGAGGACATCGACAGCAGAAACACGGTGATTCATCAATATTTCCAGTGAGACACAGGTAAGAAGACATCACTGCCTGCTACATCTGATATAATTGTTCTACCTCTCATCTGTCTATCACTTTCACCCAGTGTATGGACCCTGAGTTGTCACTTCCCCTTTCAGTTTCACAGATGTGGGTCCCACTGTGTGACATCTGCTTTGTTTCCTCCTGGACTAGAGCTGTGTGACATAGGTATGTTGACAAAACAATGGATATAGCATTTTTACACAGTTATTGCAAATACACATTTTCGAAAGCACAGACTGACTCCAGATTGTTTCATGCTTTAAGGGTGTTTATTTAAGTGCTAAATATTGGAGGGGGTTGTAAAATGGTCAGGGGTGATGGTGGAGGAATGTCCATGGCAGAGTCCAGTCTATTAGTCTCACAGGTGCATTGTCCAAAGAGGCATAGGAAGTGGAGCTAGGGCAGTTTAAGGATGGACAGGGTGACAGAGTGGGACAGAAGGATGACAATCAGGGTGGTCTCATTTCTTAGCGGGGATCTTGGCATTGTTCTCTGTCTTTGTCCTGGATCTCAGGGACCGCTTGCAGGGTGGTTCTCCATTTGCAGGGGGTGGGGTGCTGGTGTCGTGGTCCTGTGGCGGTGCCTCCTGTCCACTAGCGCCAGCGGAGGTGGTGGGCAGTTCATCATCGAGGCTAGTGTCAGGGGCCCCTTGTTGTGCCACAGTGTCCCTCCTGGTGTTGACGAGTTCCTTCAGCACCCCTATAATGGTGCCCAGGGTGGTGTTGATGGATTTGAGTTCCTCCGTGAACCCCAAATACTGTTCCTCCTGCAGCCGCTGGGTCTCCTGAAACTTGGCCAGTACCATTGCCATTGTCTCCTGGGAATCATGGTAGGCTCCCATGATGATGGAGAGGGCCTCGTGGAGAGTGGGTTCCCTGAGCCTATCCTCCCTCTGTCGCACAGCAGCCCTCCCAGTTCCCCTGTGTTCCTGGGCCTCTGTCCCCTGAACCGTGTGCCCACTACCACTGCCCCCAGGTCTCTGGTGTTGTTGGGGTGGTGGGTTAGCCTGGGTTCCCTTTAGTGGTGGACACACTGCTGCTTGACGTGTCCTGGGGACAGAGGTATGGGCCCGCTGTGTGGGTGCTGTGCTGGTGTTTCCAGAGAGGGGAGCCTCTGTTGTGGCTTGTGCCAGTGTGAGGGGAACCGACTGTCCCGAGGTCCCAGATGGGCTGGGCTGGTCATCTAGATCCAGTTGGACAGAGCTGCTGTCATCAATGTGGGCCTCTTCTGTGGGTGGAGTGGACATGTCTGGACCCTCCTGTCCGGTGACGTTGGGTAGGGGTCCTGCAGGGGTGTAAAGGCATGATTATTGCATCTGTGTGTGGCATGGTGTGCAATGGGTTGGTGACCCTGTACCCCAGTGCTTGCATTCTTGTGTGGGACCTTGTGTGATAATTGTTTAGGGGTGTGTGTGGGTATGTGCAGTGGCCATGCATTGGTGATGGATGTCCATGCTTTGGTGTTGCATGCAGGGCTTGGTGTTGGGATGGGTGGGTTGTGATAGTGGGACATATGTGAGGAGTTGGAGTGATGGGGTGAGGGCGAGGGTGGGGGTATGTGATAGCATGCAGGTAGGGTGGGGGATGTAATAGTTAAGATTTGACTTACCAGAGTCCATTCCTCCAGCTACTCCTGCGAGGCCCTCAGGATGCAGCATAGCCAAGACCTGCTCCTCCCATGTTGTTAGCTGTGGGGGTCCGCCGCCAGTCCTCTGAACCGCAATGTGGTGTCTTGAGACCACGGAACGCACCTTCCCCCGTAGGTCGTTCCGCCTCTTTCTGATGTCATCCCGTGTTCTTGGATGCTGTCCCACTGCATTGACCCTGTCCACGATTCTGCGCCATAGCTCCATCTTCCTAGCTATGGTGGTGTGCTGCACCTGTGATCCGAATAGCTGTGGTTTACCCGGATGAGTTCCTCCACCATGACCCTGAGCTCCTCCTCAGAGAACCTGGGGTGTCTTTGCGGTGCCATGGAGTGGTGTGGGTGATGTGTGGGGTGGTGTGTGTTGTGATGTGTGGGGTGATGTTTAGGGGTGTGTGGTGTTTTGTGCATGGATGTTGTGTGAGTGATGGTGTTGAGTGCCTGTGGATGCTAGTTTGTAGATGGTGGTGTCTCTCTCTGGCCTTCAGTCGCAATTGTGGTCGTAAGGGTTTGTGGGTGATGTGGGTGTGTGTTTTATATTGTATTGGATGTGTGGGAGTGGTGTGTGTATGTGTATTGGAATTGTCCAATGTGGTAGTGTTTTGTAAATGTGTGTGTATTTTGAGCGCGGCGGTGTGTACCGCCAATGGAATACCGCGGTTGAAAGACCACTGCGTGGATTCGTAGGTTGTGATAGTGTGGGCGTATTCCTGTTGGCGTGACGGTGAAAGTTTGGTTATCGGCAGTTTATCACTGACCTTTGGTGTGGCGGACTTGTGTGGGTGTTTAAATGTTGGCGGATTCTGAGCTATGAGTCATAATAGCTGTGGTGGAATTCCGCGGCCGCAGCGGTGTGTTGGCGGTCTTCTGCATGGCGGTAAGCGCCATTTACCGCCAATGTTGTAATGACCCCCTTATTCTGTGCAATTTACTCTAATTTCTCTTTTTTTGACAGGACTTCATTTTGTGGCAATTTTAAATTAATATTTACGATGAACTTAAGTAACTATTTTCTGAAGTTTATATTAAATGATAACATTAATTTACTTTTAACATTTGCCTTCATCATTACCTAATTAATCTTTTTTTCAAAACTAACATGCTAATATTTAAAATACCTGAAAATGCAAGTATGACAATAATTCACATGTGTTTGAACATTTTATATTACAAATAGTAATCCAAAAAACCTATGTCGCTTGAAGAAAAATCAATATAGACTGTAGTTTTTTTTTCTTTTTCTCTAAGGTGCAAGCTCGACTAGAAGGTATTGAATTGCTTTACATCAGCACCAGTTACAATAGGCAGTCACCTTCACATTTGTTTTTAGGCATGGGGGAGATTAAGTGATTTATCTAGAATCACACATTGTTGAGCCAAGGCTGAGACTCAAACCTGGTTCCCCACATAATTTCACCTGTTTTCCCCCCTCTCCTCACGGTTTATGTAAAGGTATAGTTATTTCTGTAAAACTGAATAATATATTACTTTTTCCATGCAGCAAATAAAAGCTAGCATAATCTTTCTATTATTCATTTGTAAACATAATAATATAACTGCAAAAATGCTACTACAAAAACCAACTGTATATCAAATTTAATTCTCAAAAATGTAAACTCCTTCTCTTTTCGTCCATGTTTAGTTAGTATTTATTCTTTGATACTTAAAGTTTTAGACACTCAGTTTTACATGTATTGGAATAAAATATATAATTAAGGGTTTTATTTTATATTTAATTACCCTAAAAACTGAAAATCCAAATATAATGAATTGAACCATAAAAATTATACAATATCCACCCTGGGCTCATAGAATTCCTGTAACACTTCCCTAACTTCCAATTACCCCAAAACATTAAATAAAAACCTTCACCCCAAAATTACCTCAGATATCAAATGCTCTCTAATTAGTGCCCCGTCACCGTTGCATCCTTCTCTCCAAAGGTAAAGTACAAATTTAATAAAATACCCACACACCCGTAAAATAAATACCCACCATTACCCCCCTTTTAAAATACTGCAAAACCAAAAAAAATCCACCCCTAAATTAAGCATTCCAAAATAAAATATTCTCCACACTGGGCCCATCACCCTTGCATACCGCTAATGGAAGGCAAAGTGCAAATTTAAAATAAAGTAAAAACATTAAATCCACATCCCAAAAAATGAATAGCCATCCAGGAACCCTCTTTTTGAAATTCCCCATGGCATAAAAACATTCACCCCAAAATTAACAAAAAATAAAATACACCCCACCAAGGGCCCCTATCACCCTTGTATTCTGCTCCTCATAGTTGGCATACAATTTTTAAACTTTGGATACTATGGTCCTGATTACGATCTTGGCGAATGGGGTTACTCCATTACAAATGTGACGGATATCCCGCCTGCTGTATTGTGATTCCATTATATCCTATGGAGATTGTAATACAGTGGACGGAATATCCATCACGTTTGTGACAGAGTATTCAGTCTGCCAAGATCGTAATCAGGCCCTGTGTCTTGGGGGATGTCCCAGAACCCTACATCTTTTCAACCCAGAACTAGACCCCCTTCTCTAATCTTTTTATTAGTTTCAAGACAAACATACTATTAGTGAACACTTATGTGTTCAGATAAGTACCATATTGCAAGTCTACACATTTTAGCCGTATAGTTTCATGGATAAACTGACGTCAGAGCAAAAGACAATTGTCTATTTGGTAGTACACTCAAAAACATGTGTTATCAAATACCTAGGACCTAGCAACACAGCAGGATAGGCCCTAGGATGACAGAAAAATGTATTAATTACAGACAAATGCTGCCTTTTTGAACAGTCTTCAAGTATACTCACTTTATCCAATATTAAGCAGGTTTTATTACACAGTACCTGAGTCAAGCACAGTGTCTCACACAAAAACTACTCCAACTATTAAATTTATTTAGATTTTGTTGAAAATGCTTCAACTATAGCAGTATCTTATCACACTTCCTCTTCAAGGCTAATAAATACTCATCCAACATTCCTACATCAACCTGTTTCTTTGCTTGCTTTGAATTGTTGTTAATGTCTCACTATCTGTCTCAGCCCATTTTATCAACTGTTTCAGCTATATTTATAAGCTGAGGTGTATGTGGGAGTTCCCATGCCATTGCAAACATAAGATCAACAGACAACGAGCTCAGCTTCAGAAAATGAGTCAAGAGCTGGCCTTTCCTGAATGAGGACTATACTCACAACAGTGTACCACAACAGTATGCACAGACATGACAATCAATGCTTCTCACTGTATACAGATGAGGTTGTTGTTATTCATGTGCCATTATACATTGAACTATGCTTCCTATTATAAGCAGATACATTTATATAAAGGGAATGCAATGTAATATATATATATATTAGACCACAAGATAAATAATGTAACAAATTGGGTTGTTGTTTGACTGGGGAGGGAACCCTGGTCAAGCAGCAACCACAATTCTTGTCAGTAACAAACATGAGCAAACCCCAAGTTAGCCTGTGCTCAACCCCTGGTAGCTTGACTGGTAGAGCAGATACGTTTAACTTAGAGGCAATGTGTAAAGTGTTTGTGCAATACCTCAAACAGTAACCATGTGAAAACACACCACAAAGGGAGCCCACAACAGAGTTAAAAAATAGAGTAGATTTTAATAAATGAAACAAGAGACAAATGACAAAAATCCAATTAGTAGAACTGGAGATATTGAATTTTAGAATCTTAAGCAAAAATAGAGCCAAAAAGCACACAGTGCTATTGGGGATATCTTGTCACTCCGGATCAATGTCAGAGATGCGTTATGCAGTCGAGGCGATGCATCCGTTCTGAGATGTAGTGAAGCTGAAGAGGTCCTCTTGCTTTGGCGTTGATGATCCCATTGACAGGGCTTGCGATGCAAAGGTCGGTGTTGGGGATGCATTGCACAAGTGAGGGTTGGCGTTGATTCTGATGACCAGTGAAGCTGCAGTGTGGAGCTTTCCGCATCATCTTCAAGGCTGTTCCACTGGCAGGTTTGCCCCGGCACCAGTTGGGCCCTTGGATCAGTTGTTGGATCGGGAATGGTGCCGGTTGCACAACCTCAACCTTTCACGGAGCCCGCTCAAGTCCCGGTGCCACTGACTGCCATGGTGGCACTATCCCCATCGTCATCCCCAACTCCGACAAGGAATCAGATGGGTGTCATCTGACACTGGCACTGGTGCTGAGTGGGGGAGGGGGAGACCCCTCATGTCAGATTTGGCGGATGTCAGTTGACACAGACCTGGTCTCTAAGCCTATCATAGTTTTGGAGAAGGGTGCCTAATTCGCTATGGTGGTGTGAAGGGTGGCATGAGGCCTAGACCTTATGCTACCCTCAGTGACAGTTAAGAAGAACATCTTGCTAGAGGTGTTCCAGCCTGGAATTTTACCCACCAAACATTTACTCCCATTCAATGACACCCTTAACGACATGTGTCCCACCTGACCCCTGTACATAGGGCAGTTGCTTGTCGCCATTGCACCACCCCAGGGAACCCTAGTTTCCTCATCCAGCACCCCACCTTGGAGAGCTTGGTTGTCCAGTGCTTCATTTCATAAATCAACCCCAGTGCATTCCCTACCACTCCACCGGATAGGGAATCCAAAGGACTGGATAGCTTCAGGAAGAGGATGTTCTCTTCTTTCTGCCTGGCACTGTGGTCAGAAACACAGTGTGCCTCTTCGGCTGATACTCCATATCATAGCATATGATATGGGGATTGGTTGAGCAAGTGCTGCCCGTGGTCTCGGAGGTTGTCTGAGTCATACTCTCTCAAGCAATTGCTGACGGGAGTGATGCAGCCACATTCACCATAAGACACAAACACGACAGACTCGCTGCACAGAGAGATTTCATTGTCAGTGGCCCTTAGACGCCACACCTGGCTGAGAATCACTGGCTTCTCTGGGAATATTCAGGCCCTGATTATGGACATGCCTATTAATACCTCTTGTCTGTTCGGAGAGAAGGAAGACTCAGCACTGGAGCACTTTAAGGACAGCAGGGCTAGAGCCAGATCCTTGGGCCTTTCAATGGCCTTTCACCAACCCCATTCCACATTCTGCCCCTTTTGTGTTCATGGAAGGGGCTTCCAACCACATCTTTACAAGCCCAGCCATGCCGGCAAGCAAACCACACAGTCTTTTTGTGGCTGAAGACGCCATTCCCACAGACCACATGGGACAGGCAGCTAGATGTTGAGCCAGTCTACCACCCCCGGCAGCCACAGCCTCCAAGCCCATCTAGTATGCCCTTCAACCATAACAAGCATTGAGTGGGAGGCAGGATATGCCATCACCTGTACAACTGGAGGTCCTTAACATCAGAATTTTGGGTTTTGCAGCTCATCCAAAGGGGCTTCTCCCTTCCCTTAGTGAAGACCCACCACACCCATGCCACCTACTTACAACAAGCTGATGGAGCTCCACCTCTCCTTGCTCGTCAGGAGGTGTTAGCTCTCTTGGGCAAGGGAGCTAAAGAGAAGATGTCGGCATAAGAAATAGGTTGTGGTTGCTATTTCTGCTACTTACTGGTCCCCAAGAAGGATGGAGACCTTATCCTATTTTAGACCTGCACCTTCTCAATCTCTTTCTGAAAACAGAGAAATTCAAAATGCTCATGCTTACCCAGGTGCTGTCTGCCATGGACCCAGAAGGCTTGATGGTATCGCTGGACTTACAGGATACTTATTCATATCCCCGTCCTGCCTGCCCACAGGCATTTACCTGTGATTACCTGTAGTTCATATTCAACCAAGAGCACTTTCAGTTTGCCATGCTCCACTTCGGCCTTACCAGTGCCCCTTGGGTGTTCACGAAAGTGATGTTGGTGTTTCAGCTCATCTGCTGAGGTCAGGGATTCCAGTCTTTCCCTACCTCGATGATTGGCTGTTTAAGGCTGACTCATCCCAGGCAGTCACTTCCTACCTGCAGACTATGGTGAACCTTCTGCACTTGCTGGGGCTCACTATGGTCGTAAAGACTCTCATAATAGTAACAAGACTGCTGCATTTGGGTGGCAGCACCACTGTTTGTAGGTGACTGAGTCTAATCTTGCGCCGCATGACATCTGATGGCCTAACCCTTCTGGCCAGCTAGTATAACTTCACCAGTACTCAAGAGTAAAAGATGATTTGCGGCTGCCCTTAACATGTCATCTGGATTTCTCAGGGAAATCGTAGTGGAACATATCATTGCCCTTTCTCTCAGTCACATATGTCTCACACATACAAAGGCAAAACAGAAGCAGGACTAGGTTCAATACGTTTTATTGAATCAACTGCATTCAATGTAAAAAGGCATGTATTGCGATTATAAGGATGATAAAACATAATAAAAGCAAGGCAGTGACAAGAAAAATGAAATGTAGGAACACAACAACAATGGTTTACTAAGGTTCTTCACAACAGCATGGCAGTGTAAGCCCTAATCTTCCCATCAGGCCCCCAGGGAGTACCCCATACCTGTGATTGCAGGTGAAGAAGAGGTCTGTTGGTCTACTGAGAATTTACAGTAGGGACTGCATCCGGTCTGAGCAGAAACTGCAAAGACGACATGCAGTGTATGATGGCAACTGGTTGGAATTCCCCTCTATCGTGTAGGGGGCAGTGAGGTGTTTTATAATACAACATCTAGGGTTCTGATAAAACTGACGTGACAACACATATATTTCTGTGTATAAGAGATGGGGACATGATGAACGCTTTGTGCCAGCAATAATCCATAAAGTATGATGTACAACCTTGAATAAAGCACAGAATAAAAATGCAGTGCAGAGAAAAGAATAACAGAAGTCTTTGTAAAAAAAACAAGCTGATAAAATAATAAAAACATCTGCACTAAAATAAGGCTTCTGCTAAAATAATAGAGGAATAAAAATGCATGCCTCGGAGTGAAAGGGCACAAGCTGCAGGCCTAGGATAAAATAACATGCCTGTGTAATAGCTAAAGTAACCTCACAACACCCTCCCTATTGTCAGTTCAAAGTGTAGAGGTCCCTAACAAAGCCTAAAACAAAAAACAGCCATTTCTACAGCTATAACCTTGAAATCAAGACTAAAATGTACACAATGAAATGTCTATGTTGGCAAGCAAACAGATAAAAAGCAGGTCAAATTAAAACTGGTCAATTTAGAATTTTAAAAACATAGTCCCTCATTACAACCTTTTAAAAAGACCGCCGAGGCTGCGGGAACCAGAATATTGCCAGTGCTGGAGGTATTCCTGGCTCCCTATTATGACTTTTCCACTGGGCCAGCGGATGGTAACGGTGTTACTGTCCGCTGGCCCAGTGGAAAAGTCACATCAACATTGCTGCCAGCTCGTAATAGAGCCGACGGCAATGCTTATGTGCAGCGGGTGCAGTAGAATCTGTCGCGAATTTCACTGCCCGAAATTCGGGCAGTGAAATTCGCAACGGGGCTATGCCTGGTGGCCCCTGCACTGCCCATGCAAAGTGAATGGGCACTGCAGGGGCCCCCAGGGGCACCCCAAGTCCCCCTTACCGCCAGCCTTTCCATGGCGGTGTTTACTGCCATGGCCAGGCTGGCGGTCGGGGATTATGCCTGGCGGTATGTTGGAGGGGCCGGCGGTATGGCCGTGGCTATTGCGCCACAGTCATAATAGCTGGCGGAACACCGCCAGCCTGTTGGCGGTGTTACCGCCAGCTTACCGGCGGCTGCCAGGGTCGTAATGAGGCCCATAGCATTGAAAATAGGGCCAAATGTCAATAGGTCAGCAAAAATCAGGGTCGTTTAGAAATTCTCCAATTTCATCACTTTTAATAGCATCTAGGAAAGACCCCACTTTGGCAGATGTTAATAAAACCAATTCACTGGCAAGGAAGCCAACAGAGCACTCATTTTCCATTGCCTCAGCTCCAGCTGAGGTGGCAGAATGTAGCACTTGGTCTTCAAAGGGCGACTCATAGGAAGCCCCCTGCAGCTAGCGCAACCTCAATGTGCATGTCAGGTAATGAGCCCTCAGCAAGAACATCAACAGATCTGCTTTTAAAGAAGGTATGGCTGCATAGCAAGAGACACCTCTGGTGCACCACAATCAGTGAAGGACAGGCTGCACACAGTTCAAAACTGGTCTGAATGATAGAGACCAGTTGCACTCTTGTTCTTGGAGTTGTGCTCCAAAATACTGCATCAAGTGTTCACAACCCAGTTGGGCTGATAGAAACGCCATCAGTCCTCCTTGCTTTGAAGGGACAGCCATTGCGAAGAAGGAATAGCAGCAGCAAAATGCCACCAATTAATGCTAAAGTAAAAGGGAATCCCCTGAAGGACTGAAGGTATGATGCCAAATATAGAGGGAAAGATGCTGACAAAACTGTTACCAATAGCCTTAAAGAAATGCACAATCCCAGCTGTGTTTGAGGCATTAAATATTCACCCAATTAATTCACCAAAATGTTTAGGAAAGTTACGACATATTTAAGGAAAGTGGCGCTGCACCTAGCGCAGTGCTACTTTCTTTGCACCCCTTAGCGCCCTCCTACTGCTACCATGTGTGCACCGTATCTAAGATCTGGTGCACCATGGCACAGGGTAGGGGACAATAGCATAATTTTTATTGACGCTATTGATGTACTCTGCAGGAGCAGTGCCAAAATATAGGTGCTACTCCTGCAGAGTACATTGGGTCCCATTATAAAATAATGGAAGCCCCCTTTTAACGCCTGTGTTTAGCAGGCATGAAAAGTGCCGTAAAAAATGACTCAAGGAAATCTGTTAGATTTCCTTGCGCCATTTTTTCAGCCCCCCTAATGGGGGAACGCCCCTTTACATACAATATGCCTGGTGCAGGCATAATGTAGCGCAAAGTTTTACAAAGTGGTGTAATGCATGCATTGCGCCACTTGGTAATGATATAGCAAGGATTTTGGCCTCGTTGGACCACATTAGAAAAAATGACACTAATGTGGGGCAAGGTGGCGCTAGGGGCTTATAACTATGCCCCTTAGTATTTAAAAGGGACTGTATCGCTGCAGATTACCTCGCCACTTGGAGTACATAGGTCTCGTGGGCAGATGTAAGCACCACGTGTTTTTGAAACAAAAGCACTTTCAGTCTGCTTAGCTTATCAAATCTTACATTTGAAGTAGCAATATGAGGCCATATCTCTGTTACTCTTGTCAGTTGCATTGGAGGAAAAAGCATATTACCGCAACAGGTGATAATTTGAGAGACCAAAACGATATAGGCAATTCTGTCTCGCATTCCACAACAGTTCTCTTTGTTCAGAACCACATAGCTCCAATTTGAGAGCACCTGGATTGCTGGATGAATCAAAGGGACAGGAACTCCTTTCAGATAACAGGCTAAATTTGCTACTGAAGCATTACATGCTTCGTGCAAGGACAGCTGGTTACAAATCATCGAATGGCTCACAGACGTCTCACACTTGCTTCCGCTAAGAAAGACCTCTTTTATGCCATTGAAACAGACCTCACAAATGTAACTATCTCCTAGCCTTTCATATCTGTCTACAGGAATGTGCTTTAAGCACAAGGTGAATTGAAGTTTGGAAATAGGCAGATTAAAAACCCCATGAATCAACCAGACAGCAGATGGTATTTCTGCCACAGTAAAAGGCAACTTTTCCAACCTTTCGATGTTAAGCATAAGTCACTTTTTTCTTAGCCATTATGTGTTGCTGTAACGTTAAGTTTAATATGGCAAGCAGGTCTTCTGGACTAACATGTTGCCATGGTATGTGACCACTTATTAGAACTTATAACATCCAACCTAACTGCATAATGGACGGTAGTTGACTTTGTCCATGCTGTAAAGACGACATGGCATTTTGTATAATGTCGATTTCAAAAGAAATTATGTTGCTGAATGTGTATATATGATGGACAAAATGTTTATTCCTTTATCTACAACAGCTAATGCTTTCTGTAAGTACTCCTGATCTAGTTGCCTTAACCCAGCTGCGGCTTCTATTTGGGAAAGTTTCTAAATTTCATTGTAAATTGCATATAGGAAGTGCTTTTTTCGTTGTCTTCTGGGGCCCAACAAGAATTCATGTAGATCTCTGTCTTCTGATGGGAGACTGAGGTGTTTTTAATGGCTTCTAGTGAGGAAGATTTCAGCCAGTGTTGGCATAATTTCCCTGTGCTATATTTAGTGACATTATCAGAGTGTTGTGATCATTTGTAACGAGGGTCAGGTTGACTCGCTCTAAAACCCCCTGTGGAGTTTACAAAACGTGTATGACAACAATTTGTGTCCGTTTGCCGCAATAACCACCCGTCAGAACCTGAAAGTGTTGTGTTAAATGTTCCTTTCTGGACCCACCCAGCTGTTCTTCACTGACATTCATTATTTTCATTATAATTTTTAAATTTAGCTGGGAGGGAATACTGGGCGTATTCATTTCCTTAATTTTCGCCAAGCTTAGACAAGTAGTTTGCCCTATGGTGTCATTTACAAAAATAATTTCCGACGGAATAAGGTTTGATCTAAACAATACTTCCCTTTCCTGTATTTGCCAAAATGTAGGGCCAGATGTATCAAGATTTTGCTTTGCGAGTCTCAAATAGCGAATTTTAAGAAATCGCTATTTGCGGCACGCAAAATGTGATGTATCAAAATTGTGAGTCGGAAATAGCGATTTCTTAAAAATCACTAATGCAATTTGCGAGGCCCAAATACCGAATTGCAAATAAAATTGCGACTCGGTATTTGAAAATCGCAAATTGCGAAAATGGTTACCCGGGACAGCCTGATGACATCACAAGCAGGAAGTGAGTCAGCCCATGCTGTTTCCAGGTACCACACCCACAGGAGCAGTCATAGAGTCACAGAACAGCCCCAGGTAGGCCACTGTGGGAGCAAGCCAGGACCTGACACCAACATGGCCAATGCTGGCAATGGGAAGGAGAAGGGAGACAGGAAGAGGAAGCTGAAATTCAGTGAGCAAGAATTGGAGGTGCTCACTGAGGAGGTGGTCAGGAGCCATGACCAGCTCTTTGGGAAGAGCTCACTCCAGGTACCAGAGAGTGAGAAGCAGAAACTTTGGGCTGACATCCAGACCAAAATCTGCACAGTGGAGGTTGCGCAGCGCTCGGTGGAAGAGATACGCAAGAGGTGGTACAACCTGCGTTCCCGTGCCAAGGAGAGGGTGGCCAGCAGGCTAAAGGAGGCAAGGAGCACAGGAGACGGACCATCCACCCAGATACCCTCCATACCCATGGAAAACCTGTTGGAGTCCACACTGCTTCCAGAAGCTGTCAGTCGGGTCACTGGCATTGACACTTCCGGCACACCCAGTACCAGAAAAGGTAAGTCCCCATATGTGCATGTACAAATGCCCCTTATGAAATAGTAATTAATGCAAAGCATTGTGATAAGTAGTCCATTCCACATCTTACATGCAGCACAACAATGCCTTATGGGAGTGGTTGTCCACAACCCTGTGCTGAAAATAGCACATAGATAGCAATTAAGTATATTGACACACAGAAGAACATCACACACAACTCACAGTGACACGATGTAAGTGTACGTTTATTACCATTGTGCAATATTTGGTGATACATTCATAAATGACATGCTGCACATTGTCATGGCAGATGGCTCAGGCCCAGCAGCAGAAGAATGTGCCAATGTGGGGATGCAGAAACACAGCCACTGTCCGACTCAAACACCAGTGAGTCATTGTGTCAGACGCAGGGCAAGGGTGTTACCTCTCCACGAGTTGAACCTGGACTCTGATGAAATGCCGGATGAAGGCCACACACCACCCCCAGAAGCTAGATCCACAGGAAGGCAGCAGTCCCTGCCCCAGCGTCACTCAACTCCCCGCAGGAGGCCTCACGATGGAGGCACACAGCACACAGATGAAGGCGAGGGCCCATCAATCTTTGGCGGTCTTGAAACGTCCATGCTCAAAGTGCTGCGCCTGCAATGCAAAAACATGAGGGCAATGCACAGGCAGTTACAGTCACACAATGACAATATGGAAGGACTGCACAAGCAGTTGGAGTCTCTGAATGCAAACATCTGCAAGCTGCATGAGGGACAGAAAACATCTGCAGATAACACGAAGGAACTGACAAATGCCATTAAGGAACTCTGTACTGAGGTCAGGCATGAGCAGGTGAGCCACCGCAGGCGCCAACGGCAATTCATGGGAATGTTCAATGGCTTTTGCAGATCCGTAAATCGGCTCGCTACTTCAACTGCCCTGATATCACGGCATGCTGTGGCCGCACAGGTGGAGGCAACACATAGTAGTCAGGACGTTGCACAGGGATTGGTGCAAATAACCAACGTTCTGGATACTATGCAGACAGCACGCAGTGCTACATCCATGGACGTAAGAAGTGACATTGAGGGCTACAGGGGACTACCTTTACATGTAGCAATACAGTAAAACTATGATGATAATAGTGTGACACTCTTAATGGCTCATGTCTGCCTATTGTGCATAGCTTTGTCCTAGTGACACATATGTTACCTGAAGTCAAGGTAATAAAGGTGCTAACTACCGGAATACATGTCAGTGAAGTGGTGTTGTCATTACTCACATCTGAAATGGTTGTGCATGATGTCAGCACGCCTTTGCCTGCCCTCTGCTGCACTGGTCCTGTCTGCTGGCTGTAGGGGGGGGATGGGCTCATCATCCTCATCTGAGTCTGGCTCCGATATTTCCACAGGTATGCCCCTGGTGGTAGCTATAATGTGCAAGATCGCACATGTGGCCACTATTCTACAGGTCGTGCCCGGGCTGTACTGTAGTGCCCCTCCACTTTTGTGGGTGCACCGGAAGCGACTCTTCAGCAGGCCAAAGGTGCTCTCCACCACATTGCAGGTTGCCCTGTGTGCTGAATTGTATCTCCGCTCTGCTGGTGTTGCAGGATTTAGGTTGGGCGTCATCAAGGTAGGTGCGCACTGCGTAGGCACTGTCTCCTGGAAGGAACAGGGGGTATAGTGAGTAGCTGTGCCATCTGACGTCACACTGCCATCAATGCAACATTGTAAAGTTGCAAATTACCTAGTAGATATCCTTCACCACATTCCCCAGCTAGCAGTCTTGTGTGAATCCCGCTGTGGCGAAAGATGTACGAATCATGTGTGCTCCCTGGGTACCTGGCCACGAGATCAGTTATGATGTAGGAGGCATTGCATGTCACCTGTATGTTCATTGAATATTGTTTTTTACGGTTGCGGTGCACATACTCTGTGGCCGATGGTGGACAGACTGCAACGTGTCCAATCTATGGCACCTAGGACATGGGGGAACTGTGCTATCTAGTAGAATCGATTTTTGTCTGCTGTATTTCCTGTGGGGTGTGGGGGAATCTGATGTACTGGTGTATCCTGCTCAGCATGGCATTTAGAAATGCATAGAAAAATCTAGAGAGGTCACTCTGTGATACCCCTCCAGCTGCTGCTATGACCCCTTGATAGCTCCCTGAGGCTAGTAGGTGCAGGGAGCATAATACCTGCACATGGGTGGGCATGCTATTGGTCCTGTGTGTTGTGCGCTGCAGCATGGGTTGTAGCTCAGCTATCAGGTCAAGTATCATGGCTGAGCTCAACCTGTACTTCTCATATATCTCCTCCTCAGTCTGGTCAAAAAGGGTTATGCGTACTCTGAAAATGCACTCCTGTCTCCTCCTCCCTCTCCTCAAACCTGCCAAGATCCTCATTCTCCTCACCATGACGTAGAGTGCAGCCATTGTGGAAAAGAGGCTGAGACATTCTGTGCCTCTTTATATAGGTTGCACCTGGTTACCACCTGGTTTCAATTTGAGGTAATGTGCATGTGCAAAAGGCCATTCTGCGAATATTTGCAATTTGCGAATTTTTGATGTATTGCATAGCGACATGTTTTTGCGTGTCGCAATCTGCGTATCGAAATTTGCGACATGAAATACCGAATCTCTATTTGCGAGTCGCTATTCGAGCTCGCAATATGCAAATAGCGATTCGGTTTTTCATGTCGCAAATTGTGATACGCAGATTGCGATACGCAAAACCATGTCGCCTCGCTAAAAATCGCTATTTTTGTGATTCCTTGTTTTTGGCCTGCGAATGCCTCTTATACATCGCAAAACAAGTTTTTGCATTCGTAAACAGCCAATTTTGCGATTCGCACTGTTTGCGAATGCTAAAACGTTTGATACATCTGGCCCTTAGTCCCCATTACACTTTTTAATTCAATCTACTTTAACCAATATTCATATCCTTCTGTCGCCAACTGGGAAACAAAGGAATAAGAATAAATCAATCTGGCATCTGTTAACAAAATACTTTGCAGTTTCATAGGAAGTAATTTGAAATAATAAGACTCAGCATTTGTTACATTATGCGCAGTAAAATATGTATATTTTCCCATATATGTTTTAGAGCTCCCCACTGGTGGGGTAGGACAATGTTCCCATTGCATGTAATTATAGACATCTCTTAGGGTGATAGCTTTATGTATGAAATGATGTCCATAATGATTTTAACAGAACATATTGCCATATTAACAATTATTTGATGAACATCTTCACTTTCAAATACAGTATAATATTCAATCTCAGAAAGTATAGAATCAACTGTTTTTACATCCTAATCATCAGAAACTACTCATGGCGTTATAATATCATTCATTGAAACTTTAAACACATTTAGTATTTGAAGAATCCCCATCGGCCCAAAGACATCAAAGGATACTTCATCCCAAACAATCCCATCAGGAATCAATATAGCTGAAATGTTCACTAGGAGAAAGTCTCTCTGGACCTTATGTGAAGACAAATGTGGTTTTAGGTCCTCATCCACCAGTTCAACAGCAGAGTGTTTAGGAAGATAATGACCATGTATCAGCAAAAAGAAAACAATGACAAAACCAATCCAGAGAATAAAGCAAACACATTTAATAAGACCCACAGATAGTAAGTTAACAGTTTACATGCTCTAGATACAGGTACTGCAGAAGGTGTAGAAGAATCAGTGAAGGAATAATTGATGTAAGGAAATGGCTCCCTGTTGCAGTTACCCCCCACTTTTTGCCTGATACTGACTTGACTGAGAAGTGTGCTGGGACCCTGCTAACCAGGCCCCAGCACCAGTGTTTTTTCACCTAAAATGTGCCATTGTTTCCACAATTCGCACACCCCTGGCACACAGATAAGTCCCTTGTAAAAGGTACCAGTGGTACCAAGGGCCCTGTGACCAGGGAAGGTTTCTAAGGGCTGCAGCATGTGTTGTGCCACCCTTAGGGACCCCTCACCTAACACATGCACACTGCCATTGCAGATTGTGTTTGTTGGTGGGGAGAAAAAGGCAAAGTCGACATGGCATCCCCCTCAGGGTGCCATGCACACAAAATAGTGTCTCTGGCATAGGTAAGTCACCCCTCCAGCAGGCCTTACAGCCCTAAGGCAGGGTGCACTATACCACAGGTGAGGGCATAGCTGCATGAGCAATATGTCCCTACAGTGTCTAAGTCCATTCTTAGACATTGCAAGTACAGTGTGGCCATATTAAGTATATGGTCTTGGAGTTTGTCAAAAAAGACCTCCACAGCTCCATAATGGCTACACTGAGTACTGGGAAGTTTGGTATCAAACGTCTCAGAATAATAAACCCACACTGATGCCAGTGTTGGATTTATTAAAAAATGCACACAGAGGGCATCTTAGAGATGCCCCCTGTATTTTACCCAATCCTTCAGTGCAAGACTGACTGGTCTGTGCCAGCCTGCTGCTGAGAGACGGGTTTCTGACCCCCTGAGGTGAGAGCCTTTCTGCTCTCTGAGGCCATGAAGCAAAGCCTGCACTGGGTGGAGATGCTTAACACCTCCCCCCTGCAGGAACTGTAACACCTAGCAGTGAGCCTCAAAGGCTCAGGCTTTGTGTTACAATGCCCCAGGGCACTCCAGCTAGTGGAGATGCCCGCCCCCTGGACACAGCCCCCACTTTTGGCGACAAGTCCAGGGGAGATAATGAGAAAAACAAGGAGGAGTCACCCACCAGTCAGGACAGCCCCTAAGGTGTCCTGAGCTGAGGTGACCCCTGCCTTTAGAAATCCTCCATCTTGATTTTGGAGGATTCCCCGAATAGGAATAGGGATGTGCACAAAGAGGGTGTAGCCAACCTCAATGACAGTAGCCATTGGCTACTGCCCTCCCAGACCTAAACACACCCCTAAATTCAGTATTTAGGGGCACCCCAGATAATCAGATTCCTGCAACCTGAAGAAAGAAGAAAGAGTGCTGACCTACAAGCCTGCAGAGAAGGAGGAAGACAACTGCTTTGGCTCCAGCCCCACCGGCCTGTCTCCAACTTCGAAAACCTGCTCCAGCGACTCATCCGACAGGGACTAGTGACCTCTGAAGCCTCAGAGGACTGCCCCGGACTACAGGACCAAGAAACTCCTGTGAACAGCAGCCCTGTTCAAAACCAGCTACTTCTTTGCCGCAAAGAAGCAACTTCCAAAGACTTCACGTTTCCCGCCGGAAGCGTGAGACTCTACACTCTGCACCCGACGCCCCCGGCTCAACCTGCAGAAAACCAACACCTCAGGGAGGACTCCCTGGTGACTCCGAGCCCGTGAGTAACCAGAGACGACTCCCCTGGCCCCCCGCAGCAACGCCTGTAGAGAGAATCGAGAGGCTCCCCCTAACTGCGACTGCCTGTAACAAGGGACCCGACGCCTGGAACCAACACTGCACCCGCAGCCACCAGGACCTGAAGGAACCGAACTTCAACGCAGGAGTGACCCCCAGGCGACCCTCTGCCTAGCTCAGGTGGTGGCTGTCCCGAGAAGCCCCCCGTGCCTGCCTGCACCGCTACAGTGACCCCCGGGTCCCTCCATTGATTCCTACCTGAAACCCAACACCTGCTTTGCACACTGCACCCGGCTGTCCCTGTGCCGCTGAGGGTGTGTTTTGTGTGCCTACTTGTGTGTCCCCCAGTGCTCTACAAAACCCCCCTGGTCTGCCCCCCCGAGGACGCAGGTACTTACCTGCTGGCAGACTGGAACCGGAGCACCCCTGTTCTCTTTAGGCGCCTATGTGTTTTGGGCACCTCTTTGACCTCTGCACCTGACTGGCCCTGAGCTGCTGGTGTGGTAACTTTGGGGTTGCCTTGAACCCCCAACGGTGGGCTGCCTATGCCCCAGAACTGAGACTTGTAAGTGTTTTACTTACCTCCTAATCTAACCTTTACTTACCTCCCCCAGGAACTGTTGATTTTTACACTGTGTCCACTTTGAAAATAGCTCATTGCCATTTTTACAAAGACTGTACATGATATTGTTTTCATTCAAAGTTCCTAAACTATCTAAGTGAAGTACCTTACATTTAAAGTATTAACTGTAAATCTTGAACCTGTGGTTCTTAAAATAAACTAAGAAAATATATTTTTCAAGGTAAAAACCTATTGGCCTGCAGTAAGTCTTTGAGTGTGTGTTCCTCATTTATTGCCTGTGTGTGTACAACAAATGCTTAACACTACCCTTTAATAAGCCTACTGCTCGACCAGACTACCACAAAATAGAGCATTAGAATTATCTAATGTTGCCACTATCTTACCTCTAAGGGGAACCCTTGGACTCTGTGCACACTATTTCTTACTTAGAAATAGTATATACAGAGCCAACTTCCTACAATTGATGTCCACAAAATATCCAGAAGCAGTTCATGCAAATACTGGAGCTGATGTTGGAAAGGTAGAACTGACAGATGTGTCCCTTGGTGGTTTGTAGTAAACTACTCCATCCATTTGTGTGGAGTTTGAATAACCTTGTTCAGAAGTGTGGACGTTGCTTTTCGTAGATGAATTTACTGGTACTAATGAAAGATCATTTTCCACCTTTCTCAAGCTCGGGGAAGTGTCATCATTGTTGATTAAAACTTGTAGAGGTACATCCTGGTTAGTAGTGAGGGGGTCCGGAAACTACTGAGGAGTCCTATTGGTTTGTTGTGTAGGATTGGCCACATGGTATAACTTGATGTTGTTGATGGAGACAAAGTGGTTTTCTTAAGAACCAGGCAACAGTGGTAAGATGACAGTTCTGGTACTGTGTATTCCCAGTACTGGAACCAGTGCTCTATATGAAGCACCAAATTATTTTTTCACAGCAACTTTTTCCCGTACCAGATCCCTAACTTTTAGAATCCAGAAAGTCGGTGTTATAGTGTTGTGTAACCATTTTAGCTATAGCTCCATGCACGTTATTTTAACACACTAGGCCAAGCCGCTGTGCACTCTAACCTAGATATATTTTATTCAGCTTTATTTATGTTTATCTAACTGTTTTTGCCTAGGCCAGCCCTCTGTTCTCAAACAAGACATTCTTACTCACTCTGTGCTTCTTCCAAGGCTACAGCACGGTACATTGCCGATGAACGTGGTATAAGTTTAGTCTTCAACATTCACAGAAAACACACATCCTTACGTAGGGACATTTTCTCAGAACATCAGCTGTGTTATTATAAAAACACTTCCCTGTCCTTTCCACGTTAGAGGGAGATTCCAGCCAGAGAACCACAACTGTATGCTGATTTCCGAATGCTTCGCGACAGATGCCAACGCAGAGTACAGGCCTTTGCTCAGGTATGGGGGATGATGTCTTCCCAGGGGAACCTGAAGGGCAGAATTAGAGCGTAACACGCTGTGCTCTATCATGGCCTAGGTGGGAGATAGTCTTTTGACCGTAGTGACAATATGATAGCGTTATTTTTATGCTTCACTCCTCATCACAATTTTAATACTGTCCTGCTGTGTCGTCCTGGTTATTACAGCTCTTGCTTTGCTATCTAAGATGCAGTCGTTTTCTTAAAATCATTATTGAAACATATACTGCCTCTGTTTGTCATTCTATATATGAGACTAAGGCAACTGAGAGAAACGAATGAGACCTGAGTGACCACGGCTTCCCTGAGAAACCAATTCTGTTATGCGCTCGGCTGCCCAGCCATCCCTGCTCTTGGGTAGGGATGAGGCACTGCTAGTTGGCCGCAGCAAAACCTGGATGGGAGCGACAAGTGTCATCTGCAGTGGGTCAGACTCAGGCCCTCATTACAACCCTGGTGGTCGGCGATAAAGCAGTGGTAATACCGCCAACAGGCCGGCAGTAAAACAAATGGGATCACGACCATGGCGGAAACCGCCAACATAGACAGCCACTTTAACACTCTGACCGCCATGGCAGTAGCAATAAACACCGCGGCAGTCACCGCCAACAGACAGGCGGAAGACAATGTACCGCCCACTGTATTACAAGGCACCATTCCGCCAGCTTTTCCGGGGCAGCACCAACGACATCAAAAGCATGACGGAAACACTACACTGAAGGGGAACCACTCACCTTTCGACATTCAACGAAGAACCAGGATGCCATGAAGCCCGAACGGCAGGTCCTCCCCATGCTGGTGTATCTGCTAATACACCAGGAATTTCAAAGAAGGTGGCAGCGACGACCACAGTGAACACTGCACCTAGCACACAGGGGTGGGGGGGGAAAGAGAGTTACACACACACGCAACACCACCACCCTCACCCACAACACCATACACACAAAAACATGCAGCAACATTACATTTACATAACCCCCTGGAAGCACACCCTGACAAAAAGGATTCAAGTCAAATCTGTGATATTTAGAAAATGTACATAAAGGTAACAATTGTAAACAACAGTTCATTCAAATATTTACAATATGTACAGAGGGACGTACACTGTCCATTGCAAATGTCCGTGGACCCGTGGCCCAAAAAATCATGGGCAAATCCCACACTTGAATCCTGCCTCAAAACGGAGAGAACACCTCAGGGGCATCAGGTCGAAAAAACACAGGCACCTCAGGGGGAAGGGGAGGGGGACACCTCAGCCGGAAGATGGTACTATGCCACTGCTCCTAGAGGGGGCAACATGCCCTCAGTGATGTCCTGGGGAGTGCAAAGCCACAGTCTCTCAAGTCTCTCAAGTGGGTGGTTTGCTGACTGCTTGGACCAGAGGAGTGCAAAGCCACAGTCTCTCAAGTGGGTGGTTTGCCCACTGCTTGGTCCGGGGGAGTGCAAAGCCACAGTCTCTCAAGTCTCTGTAGTGGGTGGTTTGCCCTCTGCTTGGTCCTGGGGAGTACAAAGCCACAGTCTCTCTAGTGGGTGGTTTGCTCACTGCTTGGTCCTGGGGAGTGCAAAGCCAAAGACTCTCAAGTCTCTCAAGTGGGTGATTTGCCCACTGCTTGGTCCTGGGGAGTGCAAAGCCACAGTCTCTCAAGTCTCTCAAGTGGGTGGTTTTCCCACTGCTTGGTCCTGGGGAGTGCAAAGCCACAGTCTCTCAAGTGGGTGGTTTGCCCACTGCTTGGTCCTGGGGGGGTGCAAAGGCACAGTCTCTCTAGTGGATGCCTTCTCCACTGGTTCTGGAGGGGGATTTGTGCCCAGTCTGCTTCATCCTGCCAAGGAAAGTGATAGTGGATGCATATCTCCACTGGTTCTGGAGGGGGCTTTTTGCCCAGTCTGCTTCATCCTACCAAGGATAGGGGGAGTGGATGCATATCTCCAATGGTTCTTGAGGGGGCCTTGTGCCCAGTGAAGCTGCACCTGGGGTGTGGCTGTTCCCATTCCCTCACCTGGGTGTCTGAGGCACAAGTTGTGCAGGGAACAGGTAGCATGATACTTCATGGAGGCAGAGCCAGATTCCTTCCTGCGGCGACTTAGGCTGCAAACTGCTGGTAGTGCCAGTGCTGGTGATGGTGCTTCAAGTGGTGGGGGCAGGGTCCAGGCCGTCTTCTGCAGCCTCGGACAGCTGCCCACTGGAGATGCTGCTGATGTCCGATGTAGTGGCACCCGCTGGGCATGTGGTGGTGCATATGGCGGTGCAGGTGGCGGTGTCTGCGGCGGAGATGCGACTGGTGCTGCCCGTGGTGCAGGTGCTGGTAGTAGTGGAGGGAAACACCAGGCCGTCTCCAGCAGCCTTGGATGGCTGCCCACTGGGGATGATGCTTCTGACTCTCGTTGTGGCAGCGGCGGTGCAGGGGGCAGTGCAGGTGGTGGTGCTTACCGCAGGAGAGATTGCTGGCCTGTCAGGAGTGATGGTGCTCACCAGTACCTCACCTGGAGGCTCTGAACCCTGAAGTGCCTTGCCTTTGCTCTTTTTTCCCTTCCCCACCTTGATAGACGCTGCTGGGACCTTGGCACTGTCCTCTTGTTTTTTGGATGAGGCCTTGCTGGGTGGGTCGTGCGTCTTGTCCGTGCTGCATGCTGGCCCCTTCTTAACCTTGGCAGGTGGCGGAATTGTTTGGTCTTTTGCACTGGTAGGTGGCACACTGTCAGCCCTAATGGGTGCCCCCTTCGATCCCCTCTGACTTGCAGGGACCACAGCGGATGCCGAGTCGGTGGCTGAGGTGCTGGCCTGGGATCTTGACACCCTGGCCCTAGGGGAAGGACGGGGGAAGGTGAAGGGAAGAGGTCAATGTTAGCCAGGAAACGTTTTTTAGGCACACTGGGATGGGAAGATGGAGGGGGTTTTGGAGTGGAGGAAGAGGTAGTGGTTGTAGGAGGTGTATGTCTGCTAAGTTTGGGTGAAGGTGCATGGGCTCAAGGCTGTTGTGAGGTGGAAGGTATATATACAGAGTTGGCTCTGTATATACTATTTCAAAGTAAGAAATAGTGTGCACAGAGTCTAAGGGTTCCCCTTAGAGGTAAGATAGTGGCAAAATTAGATGATTCCAATGCTCTATTTTGTGGTAGTGTAGTCGAGCAGTAAGCTTATCAGAGGGTAGTGTTAAGCATTTGTTGTACACACGCAGGCAATAAATGAGGAACACACACTCAAAGACTTACTCCAGGCCAATAGGTTTTTATATAGAAAAATATATTTTCTTAGTTTATTTTAGGAACCACAGGTTCAAGATTTGAAGTAAACACATAAAATGCAAGGCACTTCACACAAGTAAGTTAGGAACTTTGAATAAAAGCAATATCATATGCAGTCTTTGTTAAAATGGCAATAAGCTATTTTAAAAGTGGACACTGCAAAAATAAACAGTTCCTGGGGGAGGTAAGTAAAGGTTAGTTGCTGAGGTAAGTAAGACACTTACAGGTCTCAGTTCCTGGGCACAGGCAGCCCATGTTGGGGGTTCAAGGCAACCCCAAAGTTACCACACGAGCAGCTCAGGGCCAGTCAGGTGCAGAGGTCAAAGAGGTGCCCAAAACACACAGGTGCCTATAGAAAACAGGGGTGCTCCGGTTCCAGTCTGCCAGCAGGTAAGTACCCGTGTCTTCGGGGGGCAGACCAGGGGGGTTCTATAGAGCACTGCGTGGAGACACAAGTAGGCACACAAAACACACCCTCAGCGGCACAGGGGCGGCCGGGTGCAGTGCGCAAAGCAGTCGCGGTCAGGGGGAGCCTCTGGATTCTCTCTGCAGGTGTCGCTGTGGGGTCTCAGGGGGGTCATCTCGGGCTACTCACGGAGTTGCAGTCGCCGGGGAGTCCTCCCTGTGGTGTTTGTTCTCTGGATCTCGAGCCAGGGGCAACGGGTGCAGAGTGGGAAGTCTCACGCATCCGGCGGGAAACGTGAAGCATTTAAAAGTTGCTTCTTTGTAGCAAAGAAGTTGCTGTTGGTGAGCAGAGCCGCTGCTCACAGGAGTTTCTTGGTCCTTTAGTCCAGGGCAGTCCTCTGAGGCTTCAGAGCTCGCTGGTCCCTGTCGGATGTGTCGCTGGTTACAGGTTTTCGAGTCAGGAGACAGGTCGGTAGGGCTGGGGCCAAAGCAGTTGTCGTCTTCCGTCTTCTCTGCAGGCTTGTAGGTCAGCAGTCCTTCTTGTTTCTTCAGGTTGCAGGAATCTGATTTCCTGGGTTCTGGGGTGCCCCTAAATACTAGATTTCGGGGTGTGTTTAGGTCTGCGAGGGCACTAGCCAATGGCTACTGTCCTGGAGGGTGGCTACACCCTCTTTGTGCCTCCTCCCTCTGGGGATGGGGGCACATCCCTAATCCTATTGGGGGAATCCCCCAAAACTAAGATGGAGGATTTCTAAAGGCAGGGGTCCCCTCAGCTCAGGACACCTTAGGGGCAGTCCTGACTGGTGGGTGACTCCTCCTTGTTTTTCTCATTATCTCCTCCAGCCTTGCCTCTAAAAGTGGGGGCAGTGGCCGGAGGGGCGGGCATCTCCACTAGCTGGGATGCCCTGGGTGCTGTGACAAAAGAGGTGAGCCTTTGAGGCTCACCGCCAGGTGTTACAGCTCCTGCAGAGGGGGGTGAGAAGCACCTCCACCCAGTACAGACTTTGTTCCTGGCCACAGAGTGACAAAGGCACTCTCCCCATGTGGCCAGCAACTTGTCTGGTGTGTGGCAGGCTGGCAGAAACTGGCCAGCCTACACTAGAAGTCAGATTGGTATTCAGGGGGCATCTCTAAGATGCCCACTGGGTGTATGTTACAATAAATTGCACACTGGCATAAGTGCGCATTTATTGTGCTGAGGAGTTTGATACCAAACTTCCAAGATTTCAGTGTAGCCATTATGGAACTGTGGAGTTCGTGTTTGACAAACTCCCAGGCCATATACTCTTATGGCTACCCTGCACTTACCATGTCTAAGGGTTTGCTTAGGGGCATAGTGCTCATGCAGATGTGCCCTCACCTGTGGTATAGTGCACCCTGCCTTAGGGCTGTAAGGCCTGCTAGAGGGGTGACTTACCTATGCCACAGGCAGTGTGAGGTTGGCATGGCACTCTGAGGGGAGTGCCATGTCGACTTAGTAATTTTCTCCCCACAAGCACACACAAGCTGTAGGCCAGTGTGCATGTGCTGAATAAGGGGTCCCCAGGGTGGCATAAGACATGCTGCAGCCCTTAGAGACCTTCCCTGATATCAGGGCCCTTGGTACCAGGGGTACCAGTTACAAGGGACTTATCTGAGTGCCAAGGTTGTGCTAATTGTGGAGACAAAAGTACAGTTTAGGGAAAGAACACTGGTGCCGGGGTCTGGTTAGCAGGGTCCCAGCACACTTTCAATCAAAACTTAGCATCAGCAAAGGCAAAACATTAGGGGGTAACCATGCCAAGGAGGCATTTCCTTACAGATGGCTGTTGAGTGGGTGTGTGCCTGCATTTGTGTACTTTGGGAGGAGGGCTCACAGACACACTGGGAGAGGACACAGGGGACATGTGCATGGTTTTGGGGGTGGTGATTGCTCGTGAGTAGTGTGTTGTGATGGGCGTGCTGGTGATGGAGGTAGTAGCTGAAGATGTAGTGCATGCAGGTGTGAGTGGAGAGGCTACTGATTTGATGTTTGCATGGGTATGGTTCTTGTGTGAGTGCCTGTGTGATGATGTGTGGTGCTTATGTTTTCCTGAGCCACTTTAGTGTGGTGATGTGTGTGCATGCTGGTCTGAAGGTGTGCTTGGGATAGGGTGAGGTAGAGGGGATTGGGTCTGGGTAGTGGAAGTTGGAGGGGGGAAGCTGAACACAGGGACAATGGCTGCCATCAATGCAGAGCTCAGAGCCTGAAATGTTCTCTGTTGGGCTGCCATGCCAGAATAAATGCCCTTCAGGTATGCATTTCTTTGTTGCAAATGCCTCTCGACACCCTGAACGGCATTCAGAATGGTTGACTGCCCAACAGTGAGGGATCTTAGGAGGTCAATAGCCTCCTCACTGAGGGCAGCAGAGCTGACTGGGGCAGGGCCTGAGGTGCCTGGGGCGAAGGAGATGCCCACCCTCCTCAGTGAGCTGGCACGGGAAACACGCTGAGGGGCTGCTGGGAGGGCGGTGCTGGTAGGGGTGGTGGCGGCTGTACCTGTTGGGGTGGGCACAGAGGAGTCCCCACTGCCAGGGAGCTTCCATCTGAGGAGGAATCGCTGTCACTGGTATCCCCTCCTGTCCCCGTCGTGGAGCTCCCCTCGCCCTCCGTCCAACTGGTGCCTTCACCCTCAGTGGATTTGCCCTCATGGGCCATGTGGGATGTGGCTCCCTCCGTCGCCGGTGCCTGTGCTCCTCCGCCAGATGATGCTAGTGCACACAAGGACAGGGTGCCAAAACAAAAAGGGGGGAAAGACAGAGGATACACTTGGTCATTGCCAGCAACACCACTACTGTTGGCGGACACAACATACACTGAGCTGCCCTATGCACTAGGCCATGCCCAACCAGTCACTAAGGTGGTCACCAGCCCATGTTGTACAATGCCTAACACCAGCATCTGCACACCTGACACCTACAGGACCCTGCCCAGTAGTAGTTGGCCACTTGTACCATTGGGGTAGGAGTGCTTCAGAGCCTCCACACAAGGGACCTACCCTGCCATGATCGCCCTGGCCTAGGGGCATCCATCGCCCACATCCACTACCCAGCTACCTCCTAAAGCGCAAAGTCAGCTTTCTGAATCTGTACCCACCCCCTTGTGGCTGCTGTGATGCCCTCAAGCACCCATCCAACTCCGATTAGGCCACTGCCAGAATGCGGAACATCAGGGGGGTCATGGTGCAACGGGCACTCCTTCCATGTTGGAAGGCCAGCCCCAGCTGGGCCTCCGCCGTCTTCTTGGTCCAGCGGTGCAGGTCCTCCCATTTCTTGCGGCAGTGGGTGCTCTGCCTGTGATAGTCCCCCAGGGTCCGCACCTCCTTGGCGATGGCACACCAAATACCCTTTTTCTGGTGGGCGCTGACCTAGAGGAAAAAGACAGTGTAAAATGTAATTACTCACCCGTCTGGACGGGCATACTCATTGCCCCCCAGTTCCCACCCATGCCCTGACGCACATACACTGACCACCTCTCATGCAGCACTCAGGCCAGGACGCCTCAGCACCCCCCAACATGTGGCTTACATACACACCACTCAAAACATGCATTGGCCACTCATTATGCTCTCAGTGAACTCACCTGTTTGTCTGGAGGACCGTAGAGTAACGTGTACTGAGGTAGGACCCCATCCACCAGTTTCTCCAACACCTCCGCAGTGAAGGCAGGGGCCCTTTCCCCAGACACATGAGCCATTGTCGCTTCCAGACTCAGGTCACAGCAGCACTTGCAGTGTAGGTCCTCTCCTGTTGAAGGTCAGGTAGCAAGTGAGTGAATAGCTAGAAAATGGCGGTGACACCCACAGCGGTGCGTACTGTCACCGCCATCGTACATTGCCATTGGCTCCTGTTACTCATAGGGCCCAATGATGACCAATGCGAGGTTGCATGGTGGACATCGTCCGCCTACAGCGATGGCTCACAACGCCAGCACACTTACCTCATTTCCCTTGCCCCTCCACACAGGTCAGGCAGCCGCCATTTCAGGGGGGCACATGGCATGGCAACTAACTGCGTCACAGCACATATTGGCACATCTACTGACTCTCGATTTCACACACTGCTTCTGTGACATACATTCACAAACAGTTGTGCCATCTCTGTGGAAATATGACCTTCTGTTCACCGTTCTCCTCCATAGGCTACAACCGCTGAGGCAGATGATGAGATGGCGGCATCCTCCGGTGTACAGACCCCTGATGGACCTGGCGACAATGGAGGACAGACACATTATCATCACATACTCATATGGCTCAGTGCATGATGCCTATGTCTTGAGGAATGGCAGCATCCCTTATGTAATGGGGCAACTCCAGAGGACCGGGTGTGACTATTAGGTCAGGCCAAGGTCCCCACACAGTATAAATTGGGGTCTGAGTATGGGGTTGTCCCTAAGGGTTGGTGTGTCTCTAACAGTTGTCCCTCGATATTTTCAGGTGACTCTAGTTACCCCAACCTCTCATGGCTACTGACCCCAGTGAGGAATCCCAGAACAGGGGCAGAGGAACGTTACAATGCGGCACATGGGCGGACAAGGATTATTGAGAGAACCTTCGGCGTCCTGAAGGCCAGGTTCCGGTGCCTCCATCTGACTGGTGGATCCCTGTACTACTCACCCAGGAAGGTGTGCCAGAGATGCCAGGTGCCTTTCCTGCAGGAGGATGAGCCTGGAGATGGTCTTGTGGCAGCGGTGGAGCCTGCGGACAGTGAGGAAGTGGAGGCAGATGAACAAGATGTGGACAACAGAACAAACATTATACAGCAGTACTTCCAGTGACACACAGGTAAGAGACTGTAACTCAACTTCACATTTCAGTATAATTTTTGACATTGTACATGGTAGCCTCTTACCTTCTGTCTATGGACACTGACTGTTCCCTTTGGATTCCCTTTTTTCAGATCTGTGTACCCCATTCTGTCTCCTGCTATATGTACTGCTGCCCACCAACTGTCATCCTATGGTATAAATCACTGAACATAGATGTTGCAATGCTTTGAGAATGTTGTAAGAATACATCTTTCCAATCATTACACTGACTCCAGTATGGTTTATATTTCAAGGGTGTTTTTGTTTGCGCTAAATAGTATGGGGGTAAGTGCAAGGGGCTGGGATGATGGTGGAGGAAGGTCCGGGGTAGAGTCCAGTCTCTTGGTATCACAGGTGCATTGTCCAATGGGGCATAGGAAGGGGAGTAATGGCAGTTCTAGGTGGACAGGGTGACAGAGTGGGACAGAAGGGTGACAGCCGACTTCCCTTCCCTGTTCCTGACCCCAGGTCCCTGATCATCCTGGGTTTGTGGGGTTGCCTGGGTTCCCTGTAGTGGTGGACACACTGCTGATTGACATGTCCTGGGAACAGAGGTATGGGCCCGCTGGGTGGGTGCTGTGCTGGTGTTTCCTGAGGGGGAGGCTCTGTGGTGGTTTGTGACTGTGGCAGGGTAACAGACTGTCCAGAGGTCTCTGATGGGCCAGGTTGGTCATCGTGATCCAGGCGTGCAGAGCTGCTGTCATCACTGTGGGCCTCTTCTGGAGAGGAACTGGATGTAGCTGGCACCTCCTCTACGTTGGGTAAGGGGTCCTGTTGGGATGCAAATGCATTGTCATTGTATCTGTGTGTGCCATCTTGTGCAATGGGTGTGTTTCCCTGTATAAATGTGTTTTCACTTGTGTGAGTGGTGATTATGTGGGCTGGGTGAGTCTATCTAGTGTGCATGCTGTGGTGATGGGTGTCCATGCAGGTCTGTGATGGGTGTCCATGCATTGGTGTTGTATGCAGGGCTTGGTATTGGGATGGGTGGGTTGTGATAGTGGGGTATATGTGAGGTGTTGGAGTGATGGGGGTGAGGGTAGGGGTGAGAGTTTGTGATGGCATGCAGGTAGGGTGGGGGATATAGTAGTAAATAATTGACTTACCAGAGTCCAGTCCTCCTGCTACTCCTGCATGGCCCTCAGGATGCATGATCGCCTAGACTTGCTCCTCCCATGTTGTTAGTTGTGGGGGAGGAGGTGGGGATCCACCGCCAGTCCTCTGTACAGCAATCTGGTGTCTGGAAACCACGGAACGCACCTTCCCCCGTAAGTCGTTCCACCTCTTCCTGATGTCGTCCCTGGTTCTTGGGTGCTGTCCCACAGCGTTGACCCTGTCCACGATCCTCCGTCATATCTCCATCTTCCTTGCAATGGACGTCTGTTGCACCTGTGATCCGAATAGCTGTGGCTCTACCTGGATGATTTCCTCCACCATGACCCTTAGCTCCTCCTCTGAAAACCTGGGGTGTATTTGGGGTGCCATGGATGTGGTGTAAGTGATATGTGTGTGGATGTGCGAGGTGATGTGTGGGGTGCTGTGTTGGGGTGTATACTGTGATGTGCGTGGATGGTGTATGGGTGATGGTGTTCTGTGCCTCAGATTGAGTGGGTGCTCTTTGCTTGTCTCTCTGTGCTTGGTCTCTTTTTTTTCGTTGTAAGGGGTTGTGGGTAATGTGGGTGTGTATTTTATAGTGGTATGAGTGTGAGGATGTGGTGTGTGGATGTGTGTCAGGTGTGTGTAGTTTGAATTGTCCAATGTGGTGTAGTTTTGTAGGTGTGTGTGTATTTTGAGTGCGGCGGTGTGTACCGCCAATGGTTTACCACGGTTAAAAGACCGCCACGTTGATTCGTGGGTCGTGATACTGTGGGCATATTCCTGTTGCCGTGACGGTGGGGGTTTTGCTATCGCCATTTTATCACTGACCTTTGGTGTGGCGGACTTGTGTGCGTGTCTGTATTGTGGCGGTATTCTCTGTGTGGGTCATAATACCCGTGGCGGCCTTTTAATGGTGTTGTTTTGCTTTACCGCAGACTGAGAGGAGATACACACATACTGAAAGGAATTTCTAGTATGCAACACTCTTGGTTCAAGAAATGCATTTATTAAGGCACTTTACAAGGATTGAATAAGGACGTCAATTATGTACAACACGAGTGCGCATTTGAAGATAGTCACAGCAGTGAAATAAAAGTGTTTTGCTTCTACTTCAGACTGAGAGGAAACATAAATAAAAGGAATTCCAATAATGCAGAGCTCTTAGTCTGAGTAATACATTTATTAAAACACTTTTTAAGGTTTGAATGAAGGAAACATACAGGTCAAATGCAACAACACGAATGCACTCACAAAAATAATCACAGTAGTAGAATAATAGTAATCATAGAAACAAAAAAAAAAAAAAACACTACCTCAATCATGGATTATATATCTGCATATACAGTGATGATATAGTCATTCACAACGCAAAGCTCAAGATGAGAATTAAAAATAATGCATCATCATGGGGCGAAGTAAAGACATCAAGGGCCAGATGTATCAAAGGATTTTGCATTCGCAAACGGTGCAAATCGATAAATTTCACCGTTTGCGAATGCAAAATCACCTTTCACGATGTATGAAATGCATTCGCAGTGCAAATATAAGGAATCGCTAAAATAGCGATTCCTTGCAACTGAGACATGAATTTGCGGGTCGCATTCTGCTTATCACAAATAGCGACGTGAATTTGCGAATCTTATTCTGTGAATTGCAAATTGCGATCTGGATTTGCGAATCGCATTTTGCAATTCTCAAATGCATGTCGCTATTTGCAATTCGCAGAATGCGATTTGCAAATTCCGTCTCGCAATGCAATGCATCAACAAATCGCAAATAGCGAATATTCGCAGAATGGCCTTTTGCACGTGCAATTTACCATGAAGTGAACACGTGTTTCGTCACTCAGGTGACTTCATCAAGGCTGGGCCGTCCGGCCAAGGAAATGTGTAACGGCAAAGCTGATGTTGAGGTATGTTGGTATTGTGCAGTAAAACCAGACAAAAGTAAGTGGCCCAGCCTTGATGAAGTCACCTGAGTGACGAAACACGTGTTGGCTGTATCTTGAAGATGACATAAACCTATGGCAAACTGTGCCTATGAATAAAGACACTGTGCAACACCAACCTGGGATCATCACATTTTTCTCCGCTTCCTGAATCATACTACCAGGGACACTTTTCCTCAATACGAATCTGGACTTTACATTTCTGTGTGCCGTGGTCATTTTGTATTTGTTGTCATTGTGTACCTTGGTACACAACTTTCTGTGCCTACTAGGGTAGTAGGGCACCCGACCAATTGGCACTGGTTTCTCACTTCGTTGACTGTGTTCTATTATACTAGTTGTTACCTTACGGAGGTGCGGCATCTTTCACCCTTACTACCCTTATGTTCTTTTGCTTCTGGCCTGATACTTGACCTGATAGCTAATCTACAAGCCATACTGCAGCACAAGGACCAATAGCATACCCACCCATGTGCAGGTATTATGCTCCCTGCACCTATTAGCCTCAGGGAGCTATCAAGGTGTCATCGCAGCAGCTGGAGAGGTCTCACAGATTGCTCTCTCACGATTTTTCAATGCATTTGTCCAATGCCATGCTGAGCAAAATTCAACAGCACATAAGATTTCCCAAACCCCACAGGAATTACTACAGACAAAATTAGATTTCTACCAGATTGCCCAATTACCATATGTAATAGTTGCCATCTATGGGACACATGTAGCTATCTGTCCACCATCGGCCACAGACTATGTTTATCAGAACCGTAAAAGTACACATTCCATGAACATACAAGTAATTAGGAATGCCTCCAACATTATAACGGATCTCGTGGCCAGATTCCAAGGTAGCACACATGTATGCTACATCGTTCGGCGCAGTGGAATATACACAAGACTACTTGCTGGGAAGTTTGGCGAAGGATATCTACTGGGTAATGTAATAGTTGACAATGTCGCATTGATGTAGATATGATGTCATGGATAACAATTACTTGTTTTACTCTCCAGTCATTCCAGGAGACAGTGCCTACGCAGTGCGGTCATTCATACTGACGCCTTATCTGAGTCCTGCAACGCCAGCCAAAAGGAGGTATAATGCTGCTCACTGGACAACCCGCAGGGTTGTTGAGAGAACCTTTGGCCTGCTGAAGAGCTGCTTCAGATGCCCACACAAGAGTGGTGGTGCACTACAATGCAGCCCTGAAACAACATGCAAAATTGTGGCTACTTGTGCCATGTTTCACAACATTGCTACAATGAGGGGCATACCTGTAGAACCCACCAAGCCGGACTCAGATGAGGATGATGATCCCTTGCCACCCCTTCACCCAGCAGACAGAAGCAGTACAGCAGAGGGCAGACCAAGACGTGCTGAGATCACGCACAACTATTTCTGATGCAAGTAATTACAATACCACATCTATTTAATGTATTACAGTAGGTAGCATCTTTATTGCTTTGACTTCAGGTAATATATGTGTGATTAGGTCATGGCTTTGCACTATACACAAACAGATGCGAGTAACAGTGTCACACAATTAGCATCATAGTATGACTGCTATGCTACATGTTAAGCAAGTCCCCTGTACCCCTCAACATTACTTCCTACGTCCATGCACTCCATTTGAGTGCTCAGTGGCTTCGGTGGCACCTCCTGTAGCGGGTTCAAAGACAGTACTGTGTCTGGTACTGCGACGCCTATGATCCATCACAGGGGCTGTGAGACTGCTGAGGCTAAAGAGCTCCTCACTTTCCCTACCACCCAATTCGCCGTTTGTAGCACTTCATGCTGTCTGCATTGTCTCCAAAACATTGGTTATTTGCACCAATCCTTGTGCAACGTCCCAACTGCAATGTGCCATCTCCACTTGTATGCCCACAGCACGTCGTGATATCAAGGCAGTTGTGGTAGTGAGCCGATTGACAGATCTCAGGAACCCATCCAACCTGCCCATCAATTGGTGGTGGCACCTATGGTGGCTGACTTGCTCCTGCTGCATCACAATGCAGAGTTCTCTAGAGGTGTTTGTCACCTCCTTTGCGTTTTCTGCTGCTGTTTGCTGTCCCTCATGCAGCTTGCACATGTTTTCATTAAGAGACTCAAACTGCTTGTGCAATGATCCCATGTTTTCATTGAGATACTCAAACTGCTTGTGCATTGATCCCATTTTTACATTGAGAGACTCAAACTGCTTGTGCATTGATCCCATGTTGTCATTGAGAGACTCAAACTGCCTGTGCATTGGGCTCATGTTATGATTGATTGACACCAACTGCCTGTGCATTGACCTCATGTGTTTACGTTGCAGGCGCTGCACTTTCAGCATGGAAGCCTCAAGGCCGCCAAACAGTGATGGGCCCTCAACTTCCTCTGTGCATTGTCTGCCTGCTTTGTGATGCCTCCTGAGGGGAGTGGACTGCCGCTGGGGCAGGGACTGCTGTCTGTCAATGCTTCTAGCCTCTGGGGGCGGGGTGGGTACTTCATCCGGCATTTCATCAGAGTCCAGGTTATACTCAGCGAGAGGCAGCACTCTTGCCCTGTGTCTTGTTGGTGCATGTATGAAGGACTCACTGGTGTTTGAGTCAGACTGTGGCTGAGTTTCGCTATCCCCCACATTTCCACCTTCTGCTGTGTCAGGGCCCGTAACATCTGCAACAACAATGTACAGCATGTCATTTTTGATAAGTTCTCAAATAGTTGCATAATAGTATTAATGTACACTGGCAGAGTATCACTAAGGCGGTCATTATGAACACGGCGGGAAACACCGCCGACTGCTGTGACAGCGGTTAACAGAATCCCGCTGTTGGCGGTGAATGGAAACCCTCCATATAATGAATGAAAATCCCAACCCCGCCAAAAATCACCAGACCACCAATCGCTGCCATGACCATGTCGTCGGGAATCCCGGACCTCCCCACCCCGCCACCGCCAAGCACACCCACATCCTGCCCTCCAAATAATGATGCACAAATCACCTTGGCAGACAGTGGAGGCCGAACGACCATAGGCGGCAAGTGACCCCAACAGCAAGAAGTGCACACATTGGATAAGCGTGTAACCCACACACCTGACTCACATGCATAACCAGATAAAACACCCCCAGACATACCTCACAATCCTTTGCAACAAAACCAGGCCAAGAAGACGGAGAGCACCAGCGGCAGACATCGAATACCAGCATACAGGAGACGCACACCGACCCACAGAAGAGCACTCTCACCGCATTCCCAGCCCTGACACCATTCGCCACACTCACCATGTCACCCCCCAAACATCCACGCTTCACCGAAAGGAAGTTAAGGACCATGGTGGACGAGATCCTGAAGGTGGAGCCACAAATATTTGGGGCTGAGGTGCAGCACACACCCATCGCAAGGAAGATGGAGCTATGGCAGACCATTGTGAACATGGTCAATGCAGTGGGACACCATTCACGCACCAGGGACGACATCCGGAAGAGCTGGAATGACCTGCGGGGGAAGGTCAGGGAAATGGCATCAATGCACCACATCGCAGTGCAGAAGACTGGGGGAGGACCGCCACCAACACCACCAGAATACACAGACTGGGAGGAAAAGGTACTGGCCATCCAGCACCCTGAGGGACTCACTGGACTCACTGGAGGAATGGACTCGGGTAAGTCAGCAACATGTACACCATATACACTATGCCTGTAATGCATGCACCACCCCACCCCACCCACCAGGACCAACACCCCACCCATGCATCCGCCACTAAATCCACCCCCCCTGCGTGACCACAAGCCCACTAACAGGCCCACATCCCTCCCCCTGTGCAGTCACCTACCCCTGCATGTACCCGCAATGGAACAACACCCTCCACCACAATGCAACCCCACAGTCAACGCTAAATGCAGTGTCCACCTCACAAAGGCACCCTGTAAGGCCAGTGAAAATAACCCCAGCACAAAATATCCCAGTCCTGTTAACCTCAAACGTTCATGCAGCTGTAACAGACATGTCTATGTCCCCCAACAGGCACCACCACCCATGCAACTCTAACGGACGGGACAAGGAGTGCCACTGCCCCCCAGGGAGACAGAGGCACCTCACAGGACACTGGTGAAGGATCCCTGGGCCCTGATGAGCAGGCAGGCCCCTCACACAGTCCTGGACTCTCACCATGCAGCAGCCCCACCGAGGAAACCACTGTCACCCCTACCACCCAGTCAAGACCAGCAGCCAGGGCAAGCGTCCCCACACCAGTGTATCGAGGCCACAGACTGGTGGAACACAGGTACAGAGGCCAGAGTCTCCCACTCCCAGCATGCAGGAAGGCTAGGGCCCAAGTGGTACTGCCAGACCGGTGCAGGGGACACAGGCACAGGGGCTAGGGCAAGTGCAAGGGTGGCAGTGGGCCTGGAGGGAGGCCACAGGATGGATGCAGCAGCCCAGGACATGATATCAGAGGTATTAGGGGCCTACCAGCATACCCATGACAGGTTGGCACAGATTGTGTCCACCCTGGAGCACAGTCAGAGGATGCAGCAGGAACACCACCAACAGGCCATGGAGCAGTGGAAACAGCACAACGCCATAATGGCCACCATAGCAGGAGCACTGCTGTAGCTGGTACAAAACCAGTCTGACACCCACACAGGACAAGAGGCCCCCACTACAGCACCGGACACCCACCATGAAAATACACCATCAGCAGAAACATCCCAGGAACTACCCTCACAGGAAACCCAAGGGCCTACCATGTCATCCCCTGAAGATAAACAGCAGGCGCCCAAACAGACCGTCAGGCCAAGATATGGCACTGGAACCCCAGCAAAGAACAAGGCACCCTTCAAGAAGTAACTCAGCAACAATCTGCACAGCAACCATCCCACTCAATCAGCCACCACACATTGCTATGAGGCAATATGAACTAATGTAAGAAAAGATGGACCCATCATTAGTACCAACAAGGCTGCCACCATGTTGGTCTTGAGGACACCAACCCCTTACGACTTGCCATCACTGTAAATAGCACTATTCACTCGCTTCAACCAATAAAACACATATCACACCTGTAACACTGTCCTATGTGTTAAATTGTGAACAAAGTGAAGTATGAATGCAACTGGCTGGTAACTACTTTATTGTCAAATCTGTGCATGAAGGGATCCCTGTGTGCCTAAATGTTGGCAATAAGTAAATGCTGAAAATTTCAATCTATACCGTGCAGAAGTGGACCATGTTTAACCTATCATTATCAACCCCCCCCTATATGACTGAGCACATTGCCAGTATGTGTCACAAACCCCAATGTCACGCCCAAGTCCCACACAGTTACTGGAAGTAGAGTTGTATCAGTTGGGTCCTGGAATTGACATCTTCCCCTTCCTCATTATCACCATCACTCTCCTCACCTCTCTGAGGTAGCTGGTCAGGACATACAGCACCCTCCACCTCCAAGAGCGGGATAGAATGTCTCACTGCCACGTTGTGTAGCATGCAGCAGGTCACCACTTTTCTACACACCTTTTCAGGCCCATAAACTAGGGAACCCCCAGAGATATGTAGACAACGAAAGCTAGCCTTCAGGAGACCTATAGTTCGCTCTATCACCTTCCTAGTACGTCCATGGGCCTCATTGTAATTCCTCTCTGCATCCGTCCTGGGATTCCTCACTGGTGTCAGGAGCCAACGCAAGTTTGGAGAGCCAGAATCACCTAGAAAAAGGTGCAATACAGAGTTGTCATTGTTATGCCCCTTAGTCAGACGGTCTGGTTGTCTGCTATGTGTCAGTTAGTGACAGGCACACTTACCTATGATACACCCTCTGTCCTCTTGGAGTTGATCCATCCTGTGTGGCACACTACTGTTACTCAACACAAAGGAATCATGGACTGAACCTGGGAACATGGCATTCACATATGAGATGTACTGGTCTGTAGTACATACCAATTGGATGTTCTTGGAGTGAAAGTTCTTTCTGTTTCTATACACCTGTTTACTCACTCTTGGGGGGATGATCGGTATTTGGGTGCCATCGATGGCACCTATAGCATGGGGTATGTTGGCAAAGGCATAGAATTCCGACTTGATGGCAGGGAGGTCAGTACTTTGGGGAAACCTCACATAGGACTGCGGGTGTCGTACAAATGCATTCAGAAATCTTGTCAGTACCATGCTGAACATTGGCTGTGAAAATCCAGCACCCATGCCCACTGCCACTTGAAATGAGCCCGTGGCCAGGAAATGGAGTGCGGAGAGCACCTGCACTTCAGTGGGGATGGCATTCTGATTACGATTTCCCGGAGTCAGTGCAGGATCCAGTGAAGCACAAAGTTCCTGAATTGTTGCACGTGTGAGTCGGTAATTGATTATGATCTGACGCTCCACCATGGTCCTCATATCCACAAGTGGTCTGTACACTGATGGCGCCCTTCCTCGCCACAAGGGTTGGTACCTACGAGGAGTTTCAAAAAGGTGTGATGAAGACACATACATAGGCATACATTTCATCATTTGTGCACTGCGTAGTTCATTGTAGTGACTCTACATTAACTGCTTCCTGACAGATCTACACCTACATCACAATGAGGGAACAGAGTATTTCATGAGTGGCATGCTTAGGTGCCTCATGTGGCTAGTAGGGCCTACATTGTGCAAAGTTTTATTTATAAATGAGTAGTTACTGCCAAAATGTCTGCCCACTGTAATCCAGGCCTTTTGTTGTGGAAGTGACCTCATACCGCTAGTGGTTGACGTCACAATGTAAGGTGGTGTTTACCGCCGTTTGCACCATCATTTGTTAACATGGATGCCAATGGGGAATCCCGGCGTATCATGATCGCCGCCGGCGGTGACAGTGCACACCTCCGCGGAACGTACGCGAGTTCGTCATCGATTATTCACTTGACTCCCTGATCTCGTGCGGACAGGTACTCCACTGTGGGTACTGCTGTGGCCTGCCTCTGGCAATTGATGTAGCTTGTGTTGTAGCGGAAAGGGCCCCGGCCTTCACTCATGAGGACCTGGAGAGGCTAGTGGACGGGGTCCTGCCCCGTACGCAAAACTGTACCGGACGGCCACAGGTACAGGTGAGTCTGGGTTTGGGGGGCATTGTTTGGGTGTAATGGATGGTGTTGAATGGACATATGTGTGCACATCTGAGCCTGCATTGGCCGTGGTGCATGGCATGCTGCGTGCATATGGCCTGTAAGTCTGTGAGTACTGTCCGTCCCATAGTGGACAATTAGCCAGCTGTACCTTTCTTGCAAGTGCCTCACCTCTGTGTTCCATATCTATGTCACCCTTTTAGGTCAGCGCCCACCAGAAGAGGAAACTTTGGCATGCCATCGCCAAGGAGGTGCGGACCCTGGGGGTCTACAACCAGTGGAGCACCCACTGCAGAAAGAGGTGGGAGGACCTGCGGCGCTTGGTGGGTAAGATCTGTGAAGCCCAGCTGGGGAAGCCCTCCCAATGTGGAAGTGGTGCACTGACCCCCCTCATGCGACGTATCCTGGTGATGGCGTACCCAGACCTGGATGGGCGCTTGAAGGCTGCACAGCAGTCACAAGGGGGTGAGTACTCATTTCACAAACTTCAGTCTGGAAGGATGTCTATGCGTGCATTAGGGTTCATGCTGCTTAGAGGCAGGGACTCTGACTGGTGTCAATCTACTTCATGGTCTCCAAGGGGTGTAGGGGTGTCTTTGTCAGGTCTCCCACACGTCGCCTCCTTAGGTAGTCCAGGGGATGGGTGTAGAGCAGTGTTCTGGTCAGTAGTCAGGGGCATGGCCATGGGCATAGTGAACAGTGCTGCCTGTTGGGTGTGTTTTCTGGGTGGGTGTATGTCTGGCCATTAAGTACCTCCATTCAGCTATTTACAATTGTCTCTCCTGTTTTGTCTCCCCATCCCCGTTCTCTTGTGTTGGTTTGGTACAGCAGCAACATCTGGCGAGGGAGCTGAGGCACCTGCAAGTGGGGACGCAGCGGCGCACGGATCCTCGGAGGCAGAGACATCCGACGCCCAGGGGACCAGTGGGTGGGATGGAAAGGGGAGTTCTACGGGGGAGGCAACAACCACAGGAGGTAGTGAGTCCGAGACCGCCTCTGATGGGGGCTCCCCGGCAGTGGCGGACCCTAGTGGCCATACCACTACACTTACATCTTCCGCCACCCCCCATTCTATCACTGCCCTCCTTTCTGCCCACCAAGTTGCCCGTGCCCGCTCACCCAGAAAGGTGGGTGTCTCCTTCGCCCCAGGCACCTCCTCCCCTGCCCCAGTCAGCCCTGCTTCCCTCACAGAGGAGGCTATTGACCTCCTGAGAACCATCTCTGTAGGGCAGACAACCATTATCAATGCCATCCAGGGGCCAGCATCAGAGGTGTAGCAGACAAATACCTACCTGGGTGGCATTCACAGTGCCGTGTCTGCCCTACAGAGATCTTTACAGGCTCTGGCCTCCTCTAGGATGGCAGCAAGTTTCCCTGGCCATTCCTTCCCCCTTCCAACCTCCTCTACCCCCTCCAGCACCCCACTCCCTGCACCCGTCCAAGGCACACATTCATACATGCAGTCAAGCACAACAACACACAAGAAGCACACTTCTAAACACAAGCACCACACCTCCCACCACAAGCATTCACACAGCCAACAGATACATGCAGACACAACAACATCCACTTCCCCCAGTGTGCCCACCTCTTCTGCCTCCCTGTCTGTCCCCTCTACATCCACACCCTCATGCACTGCACCTTCAGTCACTGTTGCTGCTCCTCTTACTGCACTCACCACAATAGCAGACATCCATACATGCACCACACTTGCACTCACCACAACTACTGTAGTTGACACATGCAGCACACTCACCAGACTTGCAGACACCCACACAACATACATCCACAGTAACTGCCTGTCTTCTTCCACTATGTCCACCACCCCTCCTCCAAAAACACACAAACGGACCAAGACACCCACCCATCACACATCCACCACACCACAGCATACTGTCCAGTCACCTGCACTCACTACATGCACCCCTACACCACATACATCCACTGCCTCTGCCTCCACTCCCACGTCCTCATCCAGGACCACCCCAATTGCTCCAAAGAAACTTTTCCTCTCCCGTGCTGACCTCTTCTAACCCACTGGCTCACCCGCCTTGTGCCCAAGCGTGTTCACCTCCTTGCCCTTTCCACTCCTTCCACTTCACAGCCCACCCCTGTCTGCCCTTTACATTCCCGTGCCCCTTCACCAGAGAAAAAAAAAGGCCCGGGCTGAGCCTAGTCCACCTGGCTCCACCCGCTCAAAACACCCTCCTCCCCCTTCATAGGACAAGCCCACCCCCTCCACCTTCCAAACGAAAGTCCAAGGCCCACCCTCGTTGCTAATCCCCATCCCCACCACCCCCTGCCCCTGTTCCTTGATGGGCCTGGATGCCCCTTTGTTGCCCCATTAGGTGGAGTACCGTCCACTTGTGGGAGTCAGGTTGGGTCCGTTGTGGCCCATGGCAATTGTAGCCGTACGGACTTGCCATTGGCCCTGTTTGGACTATTTGGCTCTGTGAGCTTTCATTAAAGATTGCTGTGTGGCCTGTGTTTTGGCGGCACACTGTTGAACCCTGGTCTTTTGTTTCATTGTTTATGGGTGTGGGGCATTTGTATGTACTATGGTCAAGTTGGATTTGCCTTGTGTCGGGTAAGTACCTCTTGCTGTGGGGTGTATGACTTGTGCTGCTGTGAAGGGTTGGAGGGGCGTTGCTGGGTGGGTGGAGTGGGTGGGTATGTGACTGTGCCCTTTCCTCCCTTGTTTCGTAGGTTGCGGTACTTACCCTCGTCGTCTTCGTCGGCGGTCTCATCTTGGAGGTATATGGCAAGGAGCACGGCTGGCATGATCTTCAGCTCTCTATCCATGTTTGCTTCGGCGCGTTGTGTGGGCCTCCGGTGAGTGTTTTCTTATATTTGGTTCATTTCCGCCTGGCTTTGCGTGGCGGTGGTTCCCGCCTCGGAACTGACGGCGGACTGGTGGTTCGTTATTTGATGGGTGGGTTGGGCCTTTCTGTCGGCCTGTGGGCGGACTTTGCTATCGTCGTCGCCACTCCTTTGCTGGCGGTGGGTGGTTTTCGGGATGCCTGTCTTTCGTTTGGTTCATTATTTGGCGGTCCGGCCCGTTCCTCTGTTGGCGGTTTATACAACAGCGGCGTGGAACGGACCATCATGTTCATAATGAGGGCCTAAGAGACTTTTGTGTTGCTTCTCTATTTGGTTTAAAACTATCTTGATGTTTATGTGGTATTTGCACTTTAGGGGTGTGGACTACCACTCTCATAACGCATTGTTATGTTGTATGTAAGATGTGGCATGGACTACTTATCACACTGCATAGTGCCAATAGCTATTTTCTAAGGGGCATTTGTACATGGACATATGGGGAGACACATCATTACTGCCCTTACCTTTGCTGGTGCTGGGTGTGCCTGAAGTGTCAATGTCAGTGACACCACTGACAGCTTCAGAAAGCAGTGTGGACTCCACCATGTCTTCCATTGGTGTGGACAGTGTCTGGGTGGGTGGTCCTCCTCCGGTGCTCCTTGCCTCCCTTCAGCCTGCTGGCTACCCTCTCTTTGGCACGTGACCGCAAGTCGTACCATCGCTTCGTATCTCCTCGACGGAGCGCTGCGCAACACCAACTGCACATATTTTGGTCTGGCTGTCTGACCACAGTTTCCTCTTCTCACTTTCAGGTACCTGTAGCGAGTTTTTCCAAAAAAGTTTCTTGTGGTTCCTGACCACCTCCTCGGTGAGCACCTTCCTGCTCACTGAATTTGAGCTTGCCGTCCTGTCTCCTTTCTCCTTCACATTTCCATCAGTAGCCATGATCCTGTTTGGTCCTGGCTGACTATCAAGACTACCTCCCTGGTGTTTGGATGGGTCTCTCTGCCTGCTCCTCTGGGTGGGGCTTCTGGAAACAGCATGAGCTGACTCACTTGCTGGTTGTGATGTCGTCAGGCTGTTCCGGGTTGCCATTTTCACAATTTGCGATTTGCAAATACCGATTCGCTATTTTTTTGCGATTCGGCATTTGCACCTCGCAAATTGCGATTGTGAATTTTAAGAAATCGCTACGGACTCGCAGTTTTCATACATCCAATTTTGCATTTCTAAAATGGCGATTTCTTAAAATTTGCTGTTTTAGAAATGCAAACCGAGAGCTTGATACATCTGGCCCCATGTCTTTGCCATCTTCAAGCCAGGAACGCAGACGACTGCTGAAAGAGAGAGCTACTCACAATGGGAGTAATGGCGGACAAAGGCATCCCTTTCCCGACCCGAGTTCAATCTCCCAAAGTCGTCAAATTGCCCTCTTAAATACCTTCAACAAGCTAGAGAGGAGATTTCCAGAAACTCCCCCGTCTCATATTGTAAGTTGTTGTTAAAACATTGGCTGTACCAGTCTGTGTTGAAAGAGCACATTAGTGATTTGGCCACATCACAAGGTGCACTCCCAAGACCGAATTGTTCCCTGCCGTACCATAAACATTCGCCTCTGGTACATCTTATCATTTGTGCTCTTCACTCCCCCATGTTATGTACCTGCCCATGGTGAGAAAGAGCACAAAGAGTGAAACTATGAGCAAAAAAACATGTTGCAAAAGCTGTGCATGGAAAAATACCTGCATCACAAAGAGTGACGGTGCTTGAAGCTAAGTTAAGCGAAAAATTGAGTCAGTGGTCAAGATGGAGCAGTGGTTAAATACAGATATCATTACAGGTGTTTGGTGGTTGTAATTATGCACATTTTTCTAGAAAGTAGGTCGCCAGGCTCTTTTCATCATCAGATAATTTGTATCCCAAGAACAGGAGACTGAGAAACGCTATTTAATTTTTCTTGAAACTGAATTTATAGCCTATTTCAGCAAATCCCAAAACAATGAGAGACACCCGTCATAAATGTTCCAAGAGATCATCATCCATAACGTAGATGTCATCTACATAGGACAAAGCCTCGGGTCAATCTCATATAGAATGGATGTTACACGTGCTGAGAACAGTCCAAGACCGTTCTTATACCCTTGTGGGAGCCTACAAAACTTTCTTTGCAAGCCTAAAGTGCTAAATGCTGTTACATCCCTGGTTTCAGGTGTTCTTTTTTGGCAGAAAAAACATTAGCCAGGGTTATTTTGTATTTTTGAGCACTAAATTGTTAACCAGTGCTGTGCTGTATGCATTTTGGATAGCAAATTTGCGTGTTTGACTATTTAAGTGTCTGTGACCTAAGACTATTCTAAAAGAATGGGCCAGCTTAGCTACAGGAATAAAGGGGTTGTTCATTGGTGGAATGCAGGGTTCAATTACACCCTGATACTCCAGTTGTGTGAGGATTTCTCTCACTGGTGCTTTAGCCTTATGTTAAATGAGATATTAGGGTTGAGGATGTGTTTGTGATCTAATAGGTATTATGTGGTATGGAGAGTCTCTGTCCCACCCCACATGATTTCGATACATCGCATGGGCTTGTGCCAATGCCCATTCTACTGCATAAGCCTCCCCTTATTCCCTAGGAACGAGAGGTGAGAACGAAGACATAATAACTTCTTCCCCAAACTGCAGATTGGGGGCAAATTCTGGTGGCCAATCCATTCCTGCCAATAGCACATCATAGCACAGTGTCAGTTTTTCCCAGAATATTACTTTATTTGTGCACTCAATGGGGGTTATTACAACTTTGGAGGAGGTGTTAATCCGTACCAAATGTAACGGATATACCACCAGCCGTATTAGGAGTTCCATAGGATATAATGGACTCGTAATACAGCTGGTGGTATATCCGTCACTTTACCATCACTTTTGGGACAGATTAACACCTCCTCCAAAGTTGTTATAACCCCCAATGTCTCCTCCGAGTTGCAATTTCAATTTGTAAACTCTGTCGGGGGGAGATGCACGTATCTGCTGTTTTGACTTTTATTTAGTAGTTAGTTGCTGTCACACCCAGAAGCCCCTGAAGATTCATGCAAACTATTATGACCCCTGCTGCGCTGTCTAGCAGAGTCAGTGCCCACTTCCTGTTCTTCATTAAAGCTCTCAATGTGCTAGCATTTCTGGTCGAAGTAGCTGCCACCGTTTTATTTTTAAATAGTTGTTTCTGCTGGAGAGGTTTCTCTTCTTTTTTTATGGAAGTTTCAGCTGAGCATTGTGTATCCTTTCTTGGTTTCAAATACTTGTTTTGTTGTTTGGAATGCCTACCTCCCTCATTTTGTTTATTTTGTGAGTCCTGAAAGGAACAAGATTGGCGTGTATCAGTATATTGAAATCTATCCGGAGTTTTCAAACTATCTCTATTCTTAGATTGTATCATTTCTCAAAGGTCTCCGGACGCTGAGATTCTCCTCTCTGTTTTACATTATCTGTTTATCCCAGCCATTTTTAGAACCCTCCATTTCTTGCTTGGTAGAGTCCTTATTATAATTACCTTGTTGTTGTGGTTTAGTCACCCTGGCTCCCAAACTGGTCCGACCTATGCTAGAAGAGGTCTCTGCGATAATCTTTGGCAGCTTGCGCTCCTGATCCTGTACAGGAATATCCTGGAGCAGTGTGCGGACTGCCAGAGCTACTGCTTCCCCTTTAAGGTTAATTAATATTATTGAGGATACTGTGACAAAGTTGCTCATTAATTGCATCCCCAAGTCTAGGGCTCGGACAACCCTGTATTCATATTGAATTTGTCTTAACACTTTGGGAAGATTCACAAGTATCAGTGTATTGTGTGCAATAATGTAGAGTGCAGCAAATACTGCACCCCATGTCGCACAGTTATCCACTGAGGGAACTATCCCAAACGGCAAGCACATTGTGAGAATTCTATGCTTATCTTCAGGCCCCTTATGGGAAAACACTGCTTCCATATTGCTTATATTTTGTGCTAACCAAAAGGGGACTTCTTACCGTTTAGTGGGTAGTTTACCCATGATCAAATGTATTGTTGCAAGATTAATGCCTGCTGTAACCATATGTGGTTGCGCCGGAGAAGCCATTGCTGGGGAAGTATTTAATATTTGCCTTACAAATTGTATTAAGCATCTAAGTACTAAATCATTATACAGGCAGCACGCTTCTGCTACCTCCAAGGTGTTAACATTTGGATGCAGTGCACATGTGGCCAGCTGTGGCTGTGTGGGACCTTCATTACCTAAAGGATCTAGTCTAACATTATGTGCAAAATGTGAATGGGCGCCATCAAGCCAATTATGGTGCTCTTGATAAAGATAAAGATATTTCTAAATATGCATATGCTCTGTATTGTGTGGGTGTGTTAGCAGGAGGGTAGTGATGAAATGTATGTGTGTACCCATCCACTGCTGGAAATGTGACCCAAGAATAAAAAAAAAAATCTGTTGTATGTGCTATAAATGTAACTGCTCCTCCCTTCCCCGTGTGGCAGTTATTTACTAAATGATTTGTGAGGGGGAGCCTAAAGTTTATTGCAATTACAGCCCATTGGGGTCCTGCCATATTTCAATATTGTATAGTTCAGAGATCGGGACACCTACCGGGGATTTCATCTTTTTAAAGGTTCAAGCTTTAACAACCTACAGTTAAAATAGGTACTGCCTGTCTTAGCTGAGAAGGATATCCCTAATCCCACGGACAGCTCCATATAAGGTCATTAGTGTGTGTTTAGCATGAAGTGAGACAGAGATACTTTGCAGATCCGTAATTCAGTGCCTAACCAACTTTTGAGGTGCCATGTCGTAAAGTCTCTCGTATTAGTAACAAGACTTCTGGATTTGGGCAGCAGCACCACCGGGGATGGAAGATTGAGTCTGATTCTGCGCCATGTGACACCTGTCGGCCTAACCCTTCCAGCTAGCTAGCAGCACTGCAGCAGTACACAAGAGTAAAAGGTGATTTGCAGCAGTCCTTAGCATGTCATCTGAATTTCTATGGAAAATCATGATGAATCATATCTTAACCCTTTCTCTCAGTCACATAGGTCTCACATATACAAAGGCAAAACAGAAGCAGGACCATGTTCAATAAGTTTTATTGAATCATCTGCACTCTATGTAAAAAGGTATGTATTGCAATTATAAGGATGATAAAACATAATAAAAGCAAGGCAGTGGCAAGAAAAGTGCAACATAGGAAACGTCCTGCCATATTGTCAGAACAAAGGTTCTAAAATCCCCACCTGCACTTCTAAGGTTCTTTACAACAGCAGGGCATTGTAAGCCCTAATCTGCCCATCAGGCCCCCGGGAGTACTCCATGCCCTATACCTGTGATTGTAGGTAAAGAAGAGGTCTGTTGGTCTAGTGTGAGTTCTCCCACATGGAGGGAAAGACTGCATCAGTACTCAGCAGAAACTGTCAAGGCGATGTGCAGTGTACAATGGCAACTGTTTGGAAATCCCCTCTATTGTGTAGGGGACAGTGAGGTGTTTTAAAATAAAACATCTGGTGTTCTGAGAAAACTTCCCTGATGTGTCAACACATATATTTCTGTGTGTAAGAGTTGGGGACATGATGAGTGCTTTGTACCGGCAATAATTTGTAACTTATCACGTACAACCTTGACTAAAGCACAAAATGAAAATGCCGTGCAGAGAAAAGAATAACAGGTGACTGTGTAAAAGGACAAACTGATAAACTAATAAAAACATCTCCACTAAAGTGAGGCTTCTGCTAAAATAATAGAAGTATAAAAATGCATGCCTCTGAGTGAAAGTGCACAAGCTGCATGTCTAGGACAAAATAACATGCATGTGTAATAGCTTAAGTACGCCACAAAGGAAAAACAGGAGGGGCTGGTCCCTACAAGTCTTCAATACTTGGAACAAGAGCCCTCATTCACTTTTCGGGTGACATGCTTCATCATCAGGCTTTGCTCCTCGTCAGGCCGGCACTGCAATGCCTGATGGGCCCCTAAAGAGGCCTCTTAGCTCAAGATCATTTAGATATATTTGCCGCTAGTGAGTGCAATAATGTGGAATTGGTGAAGAAGCTGTTAAAATTGACTAGGGGGACACAGAAGACAGACCTCTATTATGAAAGTGGAGTTCCTGTCAAGGTTAAAAACCACAAAGGTGGGGGTGGGGCGAGTATAATGACCCAATTCCCCTACAGGTATGTCAAGTCATGTGTCATGTGCCCCCACTCTAGGGACTGACTCACGAAGTACAGTGTCGGTAGTCCCTACACTGCCTATAACAAAATGGTCAACATGTTTCTCTCTCTAGTAGTCATAAGGATCGAGATGCGATTTGTCATAAAGAACAACCTAATCCTCACTGTCATGAGGGCATATACCATATAATTCTTTGATGATATGGTAATCTAAGCAGGAATCGAGAAGTAAAATAAGAGGAACTCCTTATTTATACAGTAAAATGACAATAAGTAGTACAGTTCAATAAGTGCCAATTGGTGTCAGGCAACACAGTGGAACCACCTCAAATAACTTCAGTGCTCAACGGGGCGTGAGACATGCTGGTGACACCATGTCAATCCACAAAATTCCTATTGTAGATAAAATGACTTTTACCCTCTTCGAATTAGAAGGATGATTGCGTAGTTCAACAAATCTATTAATCTGCACATATGGGTGAAGAAAAAGAGAGAACAGAAATATTGTGACTATGCACCAATATGGTGTAGGTCTCTTACAACAAAATTGGAACAGGTAAATAACAGATATTCTGGAAGTTGGAAATCGGAAAGGTTCAAGTATCCATACAGCTTTAATAGAGGAAATGCAGTGTCCCCTGGAATGGGAAGCCCAATTCTAGTCAAAGAAATGGTGAGTGTGCATATCCCATAAAAAGACTGAAGGTATGAAAGGGTAATGCTAATTACTTGGAGTGTTCTGGACTGGCAGCCAGTCATAAAGGTAAAGCTGGAAAGAGATTATAGATAGTGTATCTGATGCCACTCCTCTCAGGAGTAGTTTCCCAGCTTAGTGGACCTGGTGCAAGAGAGTTGTGTGATTGAGGTATATACTAAGTGCGACACCACAAGGTTCCAGGCAAATTTGTATCTAATTCCCCATACTTAATGTGTTAATGTTTTATGTGTTAGGGTAAAAACCGGCCTCCAATCAGCCAGTGCAGGTCACTGTCAAAGTGGTATTGGATATAGATTCTTGTTCATCGTAAACAATCATACACTCAACTCAAAATGGTCTCTGACAACAAGCAAGCGCTATGTCCTGCAAGTGCACCTAAAATGTGACAGCTCACACCAAGTAGTATATGGGCTTCGTATATGGTTAATTCATCAAAGGTAACTTGTATAATGATCAAGCTGCATTGTATCACTGTGTATCTTGAAAGGGGCTCTAATTATTCCAGGCTCCTCCCGGGTTTCAAACTCACAGCCCAGGTGCGGGAATGCTGAGCAGCGAGGGCATGTGTCGTCTTTGACAACTCCTGCCAAGGGGTTGGGATCTGCAGTAAGCAGCACACTGGTAATGAAGTAGTACAATATGTGCCATTTAAAGTGCATAACAAAAGAGGCTTGCAGCCATCTCAGCCCCTGAACCATGAATTGGTATGTCCTTGTGGCCCCTACTGGAAAGAAATTATATATAGCGCGATGGGGGTGTGCAGACATTGTGGCAACTGCCGCCCTTCAAATGGGATTCGTCAGTAGTAAGCCCAAACATCGGAGACTCAACATGCTGCCCCCCCGTCCAAGGAGCAGACTGCAGCAGTTGTGTAGAACCATGCCTGCCTCCCTGTGAGACCGGCAAGTCCATCTCCAGGGGGCAAGAAAGCCCACCCACGGTAGACTGGCCTAACGGCTTCCCATCCGAGGAGCTGCAGATAGGGATAAGGAGAAAATGTACTTGTTTATGGAACGACACCCTCTGGTGCACCTACTCCAGCTCTGCCCTCCCCAAGATGGGGAGGACGCGGAGGGATGGTGCTTTGCATGGGAAGGTCTGAAGTCACTGAAACAGAAAGAGGACTGCAAAACTGTTGGGTTGCATGCTTCCTCGCGCCCTCTGCCGCGTTCCTCGTGCGGTGGAACGGGTGAAGGGAAACCATTGAAGGGCAGAATGTTGGGGGAAGTTTAAGTGTTATGGGCAGTTGGGGTTCGGAAAGTCTGAGGAAGGAGGATGGGAGTCGAGGCTGTCGTTTTATTACCGACTGAATAAAGAAATATTAACTTACCTGCGTAAAAGGATTTTTCCGACCTTTCAGTGGCGACGAGGGTCATTTTCCACCTTCCCTTCAGACAAACAATCGTCAGACGAGCAGACCATCGACAGCTTCTTCTTCCGTGTTCATCAATAGTTTCAGCTTGTTGGTTTCAATTTCACGAGCTCTGTCTTCCTCTATGGGCAAGCGTTATTTTCTGCTTTGTGTGGTCACGTCACGTGAGTACTGAATCCATTGAATAGAGCGCGCCTCTCCAGCAGCCATATTGGGAGTCAGTGTTACGGGCACACCCACAGCGACGATTTTGAAGGTGATTTTGTACAAAATCGCGTGCCGCGGTGACACGCACATCAAACTGTACGCTTAACGCGTTTGACGTGTTCACGGCAACTAGAGCGCACCGTCCCACTGACCATTTTAGAAGTTATGATTAGCGTGTCACGGTGACACGCACACCTACGCCTGCCATTTTGTGAGTGATCTTCAAGGAAGTACGGGTCACGGTGACGCACACACCTTCAGCGGTTATTTTATCGGCTGTATTTATGGATTTTGTGTGCCACAGTGACACGCAAACCAACTGCATAAGTAATTACTTTATAGACTTGGCCACAAAGATTTTAGTACTACGGTGACACGCACACCTCTGCAAGTGTAATTTGGAAGTGGCACACTTCAGCAGCCATGTTGGATGTACTGTACTTTAGGCACTAGCCAACTTTGCAACTATATCTCAGTGACTTTCTATAGTGAACACTTATCCACTTTTATATGAAATTGTAATTACATTCTAACAATTCTGCCTATTTTACCTTGTTGCTTTGATTTCATCCACTATGCAGCAGTCCATCTCCCCACCTCCTCCTTTTGTTCCAAATCCAGCTTCACCAGATGCTGATTGGGAGCAATGGAAGGAGGCATTTGAGGCATATTTGGATGCTCTTGAGGGTGAAACTTTCACTCACAAGAGAAAATTTGCGATTCTTAGACATTGTTTGGGGAATGAAGGGCGGAAAATTTAAAAATATATTCCTAAAGTATCTGTCGTAGCCGCAGAGGGTGAAGGCGATGGTGTTGAGGATGAATACGAAACAGCAATTAAGTCCTTAGATGCTAGGTTCAAAAGGTGTAGAAATGTTACCTTGGAAAGACATCAGTTCTACAAAAGAGTCCAAACAGATGGTGAATCCGCATCCAGTTATGTTGGAGCTTTGAGACTATTAGCAGTTTCTTGTGATTACAAAGAATTTGAAGAAGAAATGATCAAGGGCCAACTTGTGGAGAAAACTAATAATAAGAAAGTACAAGAGGCTTTGTTATCCACTCCCAATTTAACCCTACACAAAGCATTGGAGATAGCCACCAGAATTGAGAGTATAGTATCATTCATGGAAAAAATGTCAATTTCCGACAAAAGGAGCCAGTCTCCGAGACCCGATGTGCTTGTGGTCAAGGCAGAATACAAAAAAGGAAACAGGTTAAGCGGTTCTGCACCACAATCTTCTGGTGGGAAATCTGAAAAGAAATTTCCAAAATCATTAGAATGTTATAGGTGTGGTAGCACAGCACATTTGTGTAACGCTAAATTCTGTCCGGCTGTTGACAAAATGTGTGCCAAATGTTATAAAAAGGGTAATTTTGCAAGAGGGTGTAAAGCAAATAGATCAAACAAATTGGACAGACCTGAATCTAACAGAGTTAACAATGTCGCTATGAATAACTCTCCCTCTTCTAGCAGTTATGAAGGAGAGATATTCGTGGTGAATAGTAATTTTGCGATTGGTGAGATAAGGAATTCTTGTACAAAAAGACCCTTTTGCTTAGTAGAAATAAATGGAGTTCAAGTTCAGATGATGGCCGATTCTGGATCTCCATTTACTCTTTTGAGCGAATCCAAGTGGAACGAATTGTTCAAAGCTCATGGGGTCATGCTAACTCAGTCACGCATTCAGCCAATTGGATATGGTGGGAAATCAATTGATGTGATTGGTGAGTTCCAAGCAGATCTCAGGTTTAAGAATAATGCTGCTCCAGCAACAATATACGTGGCCAAAGATATTGCTTGTCTTTTGGGGTGGTTTGACCAGGGCAAATTGGAATTGGTTTTGGACCCAAATAACCCAGAACAGGTAATAGCGAGTAGTGAATTTATGCAGGTATCTTCCATAAAGTGTGGTAAGTGGGAATCAAGTTATCCTGAAATATTAAAAAATGAAGTGGGCTTATTCAAGGGGTTTTCTCACAAGATCAAAATCAATGAGAATGCTTAACCAAAGACTCATAAGGTGCGGAAGGTTCCTCTTACTTTGAGAGATGATTTTAGGAAAGAATTGGATAAATTGTGTGATCATGACATAATAGAACCGATTGAGTCCTCGGATTGGGTTGTGCCTGTGGTTTTGGCCCGTAAGGTGAATGGTTCGTTGAGAATGTCTGTGGATTTACGCGACCTTAATGACCAAATTTGGGTTGACCAATACCCTTTACCCAACATTTCAGAAATGTTATCTTCTTTTAAGGGTGGCAAAATATTTTCACTACTTCATATGACGTCAGCATACCATCAAATTAGTCTGCATCCAAGTTCTAGGCATTACACAGCTTTCATCACTCCTTTTGGGCTATTTCAGTTTAAACGAATGCCATTCGGGTTGGCTTCCGCATCTGCTGTCTTTCAAAGGACGGTAGAGAGTATGTTCAAGGATATGTGTGGGGTGATGGCATTCCAGGACGACATTTTAGTCTATGGGAAGGACGTGCGAGAACATGATGAAAGATTGAGCTGGGTGCTGGATGTGTTGAAAATGAAGGGGGTAACACTCAGTTCCAGTAAGTGTCGTTTTAGCATACCAACAGTGAATTACTTAGGCTTTGAGTTGTCAGCAGATGGCATCAAACCCAAAGTGAGTTTAGTAAAAGCCATTCTAGATTTTGGGTGTCCAGAAAATAAAGACCAGTTGAGATCCTTCATGGGTTTGATAGAATTTTACGCTAGATTCATAACCAACTGTTAAGAAAAGACGCATAATCTAAGGAAGTTACTGAAAAAGAATCTTAAATTCATATGGGATGTTGACTGCAACCGTGAATTCGAGAGCATTGAGCAAGAGATCACCCAGGCTATTCCCTTGAAATCTTTTGATGCCAGAGATCATACTATCATAATGACAGATGCCAGCCTAAAAGGTTTAGGTGCTGTATTGTTGCAAAGAAGGGATGGCAAGGAGGAATTAGTTGCGTTTGCCTCGAGGAGTTTGAAAGGAGCCGAAGCAACATATTCAATGATAGAACGCGAAGCCTTAGCATGCTGGTGGGGCATTAATCACTTCAAACAATTTGTGTGGGGCACTAGGTTCACTGTTAGGACCGATCATAAACCTATGGTTCAACTATTTACAGCCAAGGGTGCGGAGAAAGCCACTCCACGGATTGCAAAGTGGCAGTGCAAATTGTACGAACACAATTTCAAGTTAGAGTATGTGCCTGGTAAGAAAAACATATTGGCCGATTGTTTGTCTAGATTGTCAAGCACTGATCCCTTGGAAGGGATATCTATTGACTTTAGCACCAGGGATGATGATGGTGAAATTGTTGTGTGTTCAATAAGTGAACAATTGAATGGGGCATTGGATGAACATGAGTGGAGGGAAGCTTGCGATGAGGATCAGGACATGAAGTCAATTATGCATGGTGTTGTGACAGGGTGGTCGCAGTGGACTCCAGAAGGTGAACTTAAGGATAAGTACAAACATATTTTTGACGAATTGTCGGTAATCAATGGTTTATTATTTAGGTCAAAGTTGTTGGTGGTACCGGATGGCATGAGGAAAAGAGTTTTGAGTTTGGCATATGAGGGTCACATTGGAATGCGTGCCATGAAAAGGAGGGTCAGAGAAGGTTTTTGGTGGCCTGGTGTTGATAAATGTGTAGAACGGTTTGTAAGGGATTGTGTGTATTGTGCGGTCAGTGACAAGTCCCAGGTCACAGCTCCAAGTCCAATAGAAGACATAAGGGTTCCTGATAAACCCTGGAGTAAGTTAGCAATTGACATAATAGGGCCAGTGAATTTATCCTATGGATCCCAGGAATATGGGTTAGTACTCATAGATTATTACATTAGATGGCCTGAAGTAAAATTTGTGAAAGTTCCTGACTCTAACAATGTGATCCAGTGGTTAGAAGGGATTTTTGCTAGGTAAGGAATTCCGGATGAGATTTTGACTGACAATGGCTCTCAATTTACTTCTGGACAGTTGGAAAATTCGTGAATTTTTGGGGAATTAAACATTCCAAAACTTCGCTGTACCATCCTAGGAGCAATGGATTAATAGAGAGGTTTAATAGGGTCCTCAAGGATAACATACAGTTGTCTAAAGCGAGTGGATTACATTGTAAATCTGAATTAGCAACATTGTTGTGGGCAGTGCGCACTACGAAGAATTCTGATACACATGTATCACCTTTTGTTCTATTACGGGGACGCGTTCCGTCCTCAAAACTAACCAGTGAATGGATGGGGCGTTTTGGAGTGCCATGGCACAAAGTTGATGATGTGATGGAGAAACAAATAGCGGCGCAACAAAAGTATGTACAGAATCCACAGGGAACTCACCACCGCACGTTTGATTGGAAGGAAGGGGATGTGGTCAGGGTGAAGTCTCCGAGGACCACGGTTAAAGGCCTGTCCAAATTCTGTGGTGGGAAAAAAATTGTTCAGATGGGTGACAGTGCTGTTAGACTAGACAATGGCAAATGGTGGAACAAGGATAAAATATCTCTAACTAAGACAGTGAATATGGAAGCTGAACGGGGTGTGAATGAAAGAAGGCATGTTGTACGTTCTGGGAATCGTCCTTCCAGAGCAATTAGTCCATCTGCACACATTTGTAAACGTTCTACCAGAACTGTCAAATTGCCCAAGAAATGTGATGATTACATATGCAATTGATAACTTTTGAAACTATGGCGGTCATTCTGCCGCCCGCCATGCGGTCACCGCCGAATGACCGCCCGCGGTCAAAAGACCGCGGCGGCCATTCCACTTTCCCTGCTGGGCCGGCGGGCGCCCTCCAAAAGAGCGCCCGCCGGCCCAGCGGGAAAGCCCCTGCAACAATGAAGCCGGCTCCGAATGGAGCCGGCGGAGTTGCAGGGGTGCGACGGGTGCAGTGGCACCTGTCGCGATTTTCACTGTCTGCTAAGCAGACAGTGAAAATCTTTGTGGGGCCCTGTTGGGGGCCCCTGCACTGCCCATGCCAGTGGCCCCCAGGGGTCCCACGACACCCGTTCCCGCCATCCTGGTTCTGGCGGTGAAAACTGCCAGAAACAGGCTGGCGTGAAGGGGGTCAGAATCCCCATGGTGTCGCTGCAAGCAGCGCCGCCATGGAGGATTCCCTGGGCCAGGGGAAAACCGGCGGGAAAACGCCGGTTCCCCTTTTCTGACCGCGGCTTTACCGCAGCGGTCAGAATAGCCCAGGAAGCACCGCCAGCCTGTTGGCGGTGCTTCCGCTGCCCTCCGCCCTGGCGGTCAGAGACCGCCAGGGTTGGAATGAGGGCCTATATGTATTGGTGTTCCATATGGAATTGTTGAACTATTATCGTACAGTTGTCCTGAAAATTGTCATGTATATAAGTTAATAGTTGTGTGTTAATAATCATTTCATGCAATTCATTTCATTATCGTTATTTGTATAAAGTGTTGTAAGGGAAGAGATGTGTTGGGTTGCATGCTTCCTCACGCCCTCTGCCGCGTTCCTCGTGCGTGGAACTTGTGAAGGGAAACCATTGAAGTGCAGAATGTTGGGGGAAGTTTAAGTGTTATGGGCAGTTGGGGTCGGAGAGTCTGAGGAAGGAGGACGGGAGTCGAGGCTGTCGTTTTATTACCGACTGAATAAATAAATATTAACTTACCTGCGTAAGAGGATCTTTCCGACCTTTCAAAAACCCAGAGTGGGATGTTGGTGGCCATCTTGTAATGTGTAATGATGTCTGATTGCAAGTTATGAAAAGTGACAGCCATCTTGGAGTGTTGTAGGGGTGACCTATAGAGAGTCATAGTCCTCTAGGAAGGATACTCCATGGTAATTGTAACCATCAGAAAATAAAAGATGGTGTCAAATCGTCTGGATGTGTCTTAACTAATCATTGATGAACAAAGCTATGGTGATGATCATCGGAGTCATGATAGTAAATGCCAAATTATCACCCCAAGTTATAGAAGTGGCCAACAGTTATGTCCCTACCAAGTATCATGTAAATTCAGACCCTGAGACTTCATCATTAAGGCCCATAACAAGGGTCTTAATTTTGAATACCCATCTTTGTTCTTTCTCAAACAGTCTCTTGGCACACTCCCTGCTGTCAGTAACAGTCTCAAGTATTATCCATTTTTTATCGTTAGTTGTGTGGTTCTGTTCGATGAAATGGAGAATTGGTCTAGTAGAGGCTTGTTGGCATTCAATTGTGCTCCGGTGTTCATTAATGCGGGTCTTGGCCATTCTGGTAGTCATGCCTATGTAGCGGAGGTCACAGGGCCATTGAATCATATAAATGGAGTTTTTGGTACGACAATTGGTATGTCTGTGTAAATGCCACACCCTGGCCTCCCCTAATTTGACCTCAGTAATGTTCGTGGAGAGGGAGCAGACGTTACAGTTACCACAAGGATGGTGGCCTCTCACCAGAAGACAGGTCTGTACCACAGTCGTACCTGGGGTTGTATTGCATCTAGGTCTGGTGTGGACAACCAGATCCCTGATATTCTGGGTTCTCCTAAATACAAATAATGGGCATAAAAGGGATTCTCTGGCAGTAGTCAATATGGGCCATCTCTTGCTAATGATCTTTTTGATTTGATTGCTGAGAGGTATAAATGTGGTGACACAAGTGAGTCTGGTCTGTTGAGATTTAAGGAAATCAGTCAATCAGACTTATCTATGTGTGATGCAAGCCCTTTTTCTGGCCTTTGAAATCACCCTGGTTGGATAATGTCGATCCCTCAATTTCTTGCTCAGTGTGTCTGCATGTGTATTAAAGTCAGACGTATCACTGCAGTTGTGCCTCAGTCTCAAGAACTGGCTGTAAGGAAAGTTTGTCCTTAGGGTGGTGACTGTCAAATAAAAGTAAACTATTCCTATCAGTTTGTTTATGGGAAATGGATTAATGCAAAAACCTCTCCCTTACGATAATACGGAGGTCCAGGAATGCCACTATTTCATTGGAGAAATGGTGACGGTGAAGTGTAAGTGTTGGTCAAGACTGTTTACCCAGCTGACAAACTCTGTTGCCTGATCCTTGTCACCCTTCCAGACTACGAGGATATCGTCTATGTACCATCACCAGAGTAGAATATTAGAAAAAAAGGATGTGAGGGTTCCAAGATGTATTGCTTTTCGAAGGTGTACATATATAGACAGACCAAACTGGGAGCAAATGTCCTACCCATAGATGTCCCTAGTATCAGATGGTATAACTGCTCTTCGAATAGGACGAAGCCCGATGATGAAGCATGCCACCAAAGGTAAGTGAGAGCTCTTGTTCCAAGTATTGAATACTTGTAGGGAGCAGCTGACTTCTCCCCGAATTGGTAGTGAGGATTGGCATTTCCCATGGAACTGTGCATTCTTCTTTTTTGTTAATAGCTGAAGTAACCTTAAGCCACTATCAATGTAGCAAAGTCACACCTGACTCCTTCTCAAACACCCCCTTTCGTCGGATGTGTTCTGGACACAGTGCAGTTTCAGGGCTTTTACTCCTGGGTGGCGAGTCCAGGATATTCAGATGTTTTAGCCTCTATTCTGGAATTTGGTGAGACTGACTCTGAGGAAGTTGGGGTTCATGGCTTCCTGCATCCTTCATGTGACATATGCCTATTGGCACATGGTGGTTCTGCAGTAAGACCTGAAGTTCCAGTGTACACAACATCTGGGGAATCTCTCCAATCTAGTCCAGATCTTGGAGGGGATTGCAAAAGACCTGCAGTTGTGGCTATCAAACCGTGATTGGGTCAGTGTCAGACCCCTCTCAACCAAAGCTGGCTGTTCTGACAAAAGCATCTCTTCTGTGATGGGGCTGCCATCTGAGAAAGGTGGAGATCAGAGGACTATGGTCTCTGGTTGCGTCCGGGCTCCACATAAACCTGTTGGAGCTCCGAGCAATCTGTTTGGCATTGAAGGCCGCTTCACTCAATCAATTTATTTATATAATCCTCAGTGTAGGATAATATTTACTTTTCAGACATTTTTTCCTTTCAATAACAATTCTAACAATACACTGTCTGATTAATGACAGTAAAAAGAAACCCTTGCAACCTATTGTTAGGTAATGGCTTGTTAGAACAGGTGCATACCTGCTAGAGTTTCTTTTTGCACTCTAATCCTTTTTACTGTCATTAATAAGACAGTGTATTGTTATAATTCAGTTATCAAAAGGAAGAAATGTCTGAAAAAGAAATATTACATTCATATTATCAATGATGTTATCAAAGATATCATGAGTGCCGTAATTCATGGGGTAATTAGCAGTGCATGGCGAATGCGCGAGTTATAGTTACCCTACGACACGCGTTATGGTTATTTGAGATAACTATAACTGGTGACTTTCTATGGTTTGGTATGTTCAAAATATGAACCTAACTATAACATTGCTATAATCTATGTTTTTTTAAGTGTTTGTGTGTGTACAGTACACTTGAAGCCGGATTCATATATTGAACTTCAAATGCATCTTGTGCCATCCTGCAACTAACAGGACATCCTTGTCAAGATTTTTGGTGAGTAGATGTCCTGTAAATACATGGTCACAAATACAGATGCAGCCCTGAACTGAATACTTAGAAAGAGCCCGGAGGCAGTGCAATAAATCTTAAATTGTTACACAAACAAAGCTAAAGACGACTAGGCAGATTAATTCTGAATGGTGTCTGCTGTGAAAGCTTCACTGAAATATTTTAACACATGTTCTGCTGATAAAATCAACTTCATGGGAGTGTCGCTTTTAAAAGTGCAAGCAGGAGAATAAGTGCACTGAGCAAATAAAACAAAGACAATGTTATTTACCATCACAAGTTTGAATATTAGTTAAATCAGCAGAAGGTGGATGTATGAGCCACAGCTGAGTAAGGACTCGGAAAGGAGGCAACTTGTACTATAATTCTCAGAATGCCTCTAAGATGATAAAAAGCATGTTAATGAGAACAACCTGTGCTTACAAACTGAAACCACTTGAGAAAGATGGAAAGTTGAAACACGTGGTGGTGTTTGTAATGTTGCTCTGTGAATAAATAGAATTTGCCAAATTAAAGCTTGGGGAGTGCACCACCATTTGTTTGGAATATTTTGTGAGGGTCGTGGTCTTAACCCTATGCTGGCACCAGCTCCACTTTCTAGACCATTATATATGTTATCTGCTAGGACCAGTTGTTGTTTTATATAATTTAGTACCCAAGTCCTGTTAGCCTATTGGGTTGCCCCATTGTTATGTAAGGGTTTCTTTTTGTGATTTAGTCCTGTTTACTATCGTTAATCAGACAGTGTATTGTTATAATTCAGTTATCAAAAGGAAAAAATGTCTGAAAAGGAAATATTATCCTACACTGAGGATTATAGAAATAAATAGATACAGGGACCCGCAGGATTAGGCTTTTTGGGCACAACAGTATTGACTGTTGGGGGCGTGGCCAAGGACCCGGAGATGGCGCACGCCTGAACTCTTAGCTCCGGAGGGGCCGGCGAATAGAAAGTCAAAATCGTGCCTTCCCCGGGCCGAATGAGGTCCAGGCTGCGGGGCGAGACCAGAGGAGGGGGCCGAGCGTGTGTGGGCCCCTGCGGTGACCCCGGGGGTGCCGAATCTGCCCGTCGGGGACTTCGGAGTCTGCGGGTCTGAGTACGTGGCAGAGGCCGCAGCCTTGCGTGGTGCCGAGAGCCGAAGCGGTGAGTGCACGGACGGCACAGAACAGCGGGAGGCGCCGAGCAGGCCCTCCGGCAGCAGCGGAGGTGCTGGCGGGGGCCAGGGGGCCCAGGTGAGATCGCGCACAGCTGAAGCGCACGGAGACTGTGCCACTGGAAGCGGGCGGCCCCGGAATAACACAGGGGGCAGTAACGGGATCGAGGTCGCGGCCTTGGGCGGGGCCGTAGGTTGAGGCGGCCCGGAGGCCTTGCGTGGACCAGAGGAGAGGGCCGAGCGTGTGTGGGCCCCTGCGGCGACCCCGGGGGTGCCGAATCTGCCCATCGGGGACTTCGGAGTCCGTGGGTCTGGGCACGCGGCAGAGGCCACGGCCTTGCGTGGTGCCGCGAATCGAGGTGGTGAGTGCGCGGACGGCACAGAACAGCGGGAGGCACCAAGCGGGCTCTCCGGCGGCGGCGGAGGTGCTGGCGGGGACCTGGGGGGGCCCAGGTGAGATCGCGCACTGTGGAGGCGCACGGAGACTGAGACACTGGATACGGGCGACCCCAGAAGAACACAGGGGGCAGGCCCGAGATCGGGGCCGCGGCCACGGGCAGGGCTGCAGGATGAGGCGACCTGGAGGCTGAAGAAAGCTGAGGTTGCCGGCGGAGACTACGAGCTGGGGTGGAGATGCCGTTTGGGTTCTGGTGGCCCAGCGGAAGACGCACTCCGACGGGTGGTGAAGTGGTGCTACTTTGGGCCACGGACGAGGCCCCTAGGAAGGATTGGGGACGAAGTGAGGCCAAGAGCGAGAGAGAGGCAGTGTGGAACGATTTCGAGGTAGCGACGTGACCCGGGGTCAAACTGCGGGGCCACTTGACTTGAGGTGGGCCTTTGGGCCCTGGTACACACCGAAGAAGCGGAGAGAACGAGGGATAACGGGACCTGGTGGACCCCTGCAGACACCGGTGAGCTAGATGCAGGGTGGCTGGTTCGACCGAGCCAGGGGCCGGATCGGGGTGGCCCCGGATGGAGGTGGTCCGTGACCCATGGGGGTTGAATGAGTACCCGGGGCTGAGGAACCCAGAAGTTAGGATCAAGCAAGCGAGGAAAAAGGGCCGACTGATGAAGCTGGCGGATGGCGGATCGCGCCCCCGGGGGCGAGCGAGGGGTGGATTGCCTAAAAGGTAGAACCGTGGACTCCCCCGGGCGCATTGGAGTACTGGAGATCCATAAAGGAGTAGGACTGAGCACAGAAGTGGTGCAACAAGGGAGACAAGCGGGAGGAAATTTAGTGCCACGCTGAAGAGTGACAGTTGAGAGTCCATGACGGGCTAAAGGACCCGGAGCTGAAATGGATAGCGCTTAAACGTAGAGCGCCTGGGGAGAGGCATTCCGAAGCGGAACAACTGAAACAGCTGGGGCAGCTGTCGGGGGCCCGGGACGAGGTCCGCTGTTGATCAGATGCCCCCCAGGAGCCGCCACAAGAACAGAACCATGGCCACTGCAGCTCAGTCCGGGAGCGATGACTCGGACCCACAGGGCCACATGCAGATCAAAGTCCAGGATACTTTAGATAAAATACTCGGGGCGATCGAAGACACCAAAACAACGTTGCAACGGGAGATCAGCCAAGTAGCTGTGGAGGTGAGCCTACTGAGAGCGGACCACCATAAACTGGCAGACAGAGTCAAAGAGACAGAAACTGTACTGGCCGAGATAGCACCAAAGCAGAAAGACCTGAGGGCTGAAGTGACCTCCCTGGCCGACAGAGTGGCGCAACTCGAAAAAAGAGCTGAAGATGTGGAGGGGAGGAACAAAAGGAGCAATGTGCGCGTGGTGGGCCTCCCGGAGGGGGCTGAGGGGGAGAACATTGTTGAATTTCTGGAGAAATGGTTCAGTACGGCAGTGGCGCCGGGGCGCTTGACCCCATTCTACATGCTGGAACGAGCACATCGGGTGCCGGCGAGGCCCCTTGCCCCGGGGAGACCCCCCCGGGCCGTGATAGCTAAACTCTTACACTACAGAGACAGGGACTCCCTCCTGCAAAGGGCCAGGGAGACGGGCCCATTTAAAGTCGCAAATGGGGAGGTGACACTGTTCCCGGACTTTACCCTGGAGGTGCAAAACAAGCGGTCTTCGTTTCTGGCAGTTAAGAGAGCCCTAAGAGAGGAGGGAATCCAGTATTCGCTACTCTACCCAGCCAGATTGAGAGTGCTGCTGGAAGGGAAGACAACATTCCTCCAATCCCCTGAGGAGGCATGGGAATGGCTTGAGTCACGTGGCCCCCAGGCGGGGGGTCCCGTTGGAGAGGGCCTGACCGGTGGCAATGCTCGCCGAGCCCTGAAGGGAAGGAAGACCAGAGACCGCAGATGACTGGCGCCCACACAAACACAGAAAGAGAAAGGCAGGAAGGAAGCACTGGAAGCGGCAGCACGCATGGGTGGGGAGGCATCCCCTCAGGAAGGTTCTGGGAATGAAACGGACGACACGTTGGTGTCCTCTGCGGAAGACCTGGAGCATTCGGCCCGAGCCCCGAAGGTGACCCCACAAACAGCTGACGAACTTGGCTAGCCAGGGCCTGTGGAAGGCGCCGGGGACTGGGCATGTCAAGCGTAATGGCGGCCCCTCCGGACTTGGCCACCCCCCGGAACAGAACCTCGCCCATTCAAAATGGCGAGTACTGCTGATCAAAAGTTGAACAAGTTGCACGGTTGCATAGTTTACTGGGCAGCCTACAGGTTAGGAGGTGCCCTGGGGATGGGGAGTTGGGATACACAGTTACAAGTTAATATGGCAATGTGGGTGGCGGAATTTGACTGCGGCAAAGACATGATGATGTGGGAAAAAATCCTCGCGACTGGGGAGAAGCGGGGGTATTGTCACCAGAATGAAATCATGAAATGGCGGACTATAATTTATTGACCTGGAACGTTAGGGGGATGGGCACTCCAGCTAAAAGGCACAAAATACTCTCTTACTTAAAGAGAAGGGGGGTACAGTTGGCATTACTACAGGAAACACACCTGGCGTCTGGAGAGGGAGAGAAGCTAAGGCGCAGGTGGAGGGGGCAGGTGTTTGCAACAGAATACTCAGCTTATGCAAGGGGCGCTTTAGTATGGATCAGAGCGGGGGTCCCCTTCATAATGACCTCTTCCAATATAGACCGGGAGGGAAGATTCGTGATATTGGAAGGGAAGCTACAAGGTATCCCAATAGTCTTAAACTGCATATACGCCCCCAACCAAGACCAGGTCCCCTTTATGACGAGCCTATCGAGACACCTCACACGCCAAAGCGCTGGGGAGCTATTAGTAGGGGGGGACTTCAATGCAGTACTAGACACAAATCTGGACAGGTCCACCCCATCTCTGCAAGGGGCAGCGACAATCAAAACAGCCAGAAGGCTGAGTGAGTGGCTGGACACGTGGGGGTTGTCGGACGTCTGGCGAATGCACCACCCAACGTCTAGTGAATATTCATACTACTCGGGTCTCCACCGAGTGCATACCAGAATTGACAGAGTAGTCTGCACAGCAGGCCTGATAAGTAATATGACACGCTCAGAATACTTAGCCGGCACTTTGTCTGATCATAATCCCTTGTTAATAACGATGAGGATGTCGGAGGATAGACCCCTTATACCATCATGGAGGCTTTCTCCCTCGGCACTTGAGGACCAGGCGTACAGAGAGGCCCTATGCGGCCACTTGGCAGAATATATTGAGACGAATAAGGGGTCTACTCCCTCTAGGGCCTTAGAATATGAGGCGCTTAAGGTAGTGACAAGGGGCTTCTGCCTGGGGCAGTCGGTGGGGGTGAGGCGTACACTTGAAAAAGAATTGAATGACCTGGAGAAGGATATGCACGAGAGGGAGTTGGGACAAGGGAAGACAGCGCAGGAGAATGAAGAATATAACCGAGCTTGTAGGGAACACTCCCGCACTGAAGAGCAACTCCGGTGCCACGACAGGCAAAAATATCTAGCATCCCTACATGTGGAAGAGGGTAGATCGGGGAGACTACTGGCGTGGCTGATCCGCCCGGGAGAGCAGGGTGAGCCCATCACATGTGTAATAGACGGGGAGGGGTCTCGCAGACTCAGGCCGGGCCCCATAAACGACGCGTTCAGAGAGTATTACTCGCAGTTGTACGGGAAACCCAGCGAATTGCAGATGGAATCTTTCAATAGATACCTACAGCAAATCCCACTACCAACACTGAGCGCAGATGAGAGAGACAGCCTGGGGGGACCAGTAACGATAGAGGAAGTAAATGAAGCTATAGAACAGTTAGCACCCGGAAAGACCCCAGGGACAGACTCCATGGATTTCTATAAAAAATACAAATTGCTGCTGGCCCCCCAATTGACAGGGTTGTACGCGGAGGCGCTGCAATATGGAGAACTACCACACACAATGCGGGAGGCTTTAGTGGTACCGCTCCCCAAGACAAAAGACAGGGAAGCTCCGGTGACGGACTTTAGGCCTTTATCTATGTTAAACAGCGACTTCAAAATACTTAGTAAGATAATGGCTGCCCGGTTGCTCCCTCTCATGACAAAGTTAGTGCACGCTGACCAGAATGGTTTTGTCCCCGGCCATAGTACCTCCCTGAACCTGAGAAGGGTGTTTACGATCTTGCACATGCCCAGGGATCAGAGACCGCCAGAGGGAGCCTTACTCGCGGTGGATTTCGAGAAGGCCTTTGATTCCATCAGATGGGACTATTTAAGGACTGTGATGCTTAAAATGGGGCTGGGGGAGAACTGGGTAAAATGGGTGGACTTGCTGTACTCATCCCCGTTAGCAAGAGTTAAAACCGGAAGGATGATCTCCAGTACATACCCAGTACACAGGGGAACTAGGCAGGGCTGCCCCTTGTCCCCGCTACTGTTTGCCCTGGCAATCGAACCCCTGGCATCGCAGCTGCGATGTGAAGGCGTGGGCAAGGGAATTAATTGGGGTCCGTCCGAACATATAGTCTCCCTGTATGCAGATGATATACTTATTTACATGAGGGACGCGTCAAGAGGACTCACGTGGGCATTGGGAATACTGGAAGACTTCGGGGGCCTATCGGGACTCCGACTTAATCGGAGGAAAACATATGTATTCCCCGTGATGTCAGACAGTGCACGCCCAGATGCGTGCCCAGCTGACGTAAATTGGGCCCCGCGGACATTTAAATACTTGGGCATACAGATATTTCACGAATTAAACGATCTTAGGGACGGTAACCTCGGCAGGACGCTTAGATCATTGCGCTCCTCGGTGGGGTTTTGGAGATCATTAAAACTAACAATCATGGCCAGAGTGGCGCTCTCAAAAATGGTCATGCTACCACGCCTCCTCTACTATTTTGCTAACTTACCACTACAGATCCCCGCGGCATGGTTCCGAGAGTTGAACGCCTTGCTCAGAGAACTAATATGGGATGAGGGCCGCAGAAGAACTGCGCTCTCGACCATCTGTAGGCCGACGCGGTTGGGAGGCCTGGGCGCCCCAGATTTCGTAGGCTATTACCTGGCATCTCAGTTACAATGGGTGGCCGGCTGGCTAGCGGGTAGGGTGCGGCTGGACCTGGCCACCGCAAACGGTGAAATTGACATAGCTCAGATTACAGCAAATATGGCGGGCAGGAAGATGGCCCCCATTAGAGGCAACATAATGTACAATGTGGCGATGAGATGCTGGAAACAATGTGAGAGGAGGACTGGAGTGGGGCCACCATACTCTCCTGCTCTGCCGCTGGCGGCCGTCGCTCTGGACGTGAGGGCGGAGGGGCCAGGGAGACTGGGTTTGGGGCCTTGGACGAGAGCAGGGATAGAGACAGTGGGGGAGCTATTCAGGGAGGGGGTGCTGAGGAGCTTTGCTGATGTAGTAGAGGGGGGGGGTCCCAATAGGACAGTTTTTACTCTTTGGAAGGCTGGTGCATACCCTGAAGGAGCATTGGACCACAGTCAATGCAGAACCCGCTCCCCACGGGGTGTTGCACCTCCTGCTGACAGAGGGAGAGGAAACTCACCTAATAGCAAAAATATACAGGGCCCAGATAGAGGTAGCAGTGGATCCCCTGCGAACCCTAAGAGAAAAATGGGTGAAGACAATTGGGCGGGACCTGACCGAGTCAGAGTGGACTAGAGCACTTGCTTACCCTGGGGTGATCTCACGCAACACTAGGCTGAGATACATACAATACAACTATCTACACAGAACATACCTTACTCCTCAACGGCTGCACCACATATACGGGGGGGAGCCCAGGACTTGCCCCAGATGTGGAGACGGGGAACCCGACTTTGATCATATGATGTGGGGATGCACGATGCTCCAGAGGGGATGGACGGCGATGACGACTAATCTCACGGAGCTGTTCGGTACGGAACTCCGGCCAACCCCCGACATTTGTCTATTGGGCCTCAGAGCTAGTGCCAAATGGAGCAGGGTAGAGAGTCGTTTCCTTGACCTGTCCCTGGCCCTTTACAAAAGGCTGATTACGAAGGGTTGGAAATCGAATGCACCCCCTTCATTGACAGAATGGAGAGGCGATGTCACAAGATGGTCCAGAGCTGAACTGCAGGTCCTTAAGGCCGAGGAGGCCAGGGGAGTCCGCCAGACACCCATCGCCCCGGAGTGGGAAAACCTAGTGATAAGGTGGGATGGCCTAACGAAGGGACCAATGGTACCTGAGGGGATGGGAGGAACCACTTGAGAGGGTCACCTGATGTGCTTGTAAGCGAAAGTTCCAGAAAACAGGATGGGAGGAACATCAGGAGCCCCGCTGGCCCGGGCGCAGAGGGAGCGAGTACAGAGGACAGGACGCAATAACTAAAAGAACGAAGGAGGGAGGGGAATAGCAGATAGACCGCTCCTACATAGTATGAAACTCTATGTCAACCCCCCCCCTCTTTGAAGTTAAGCAGCCACACCCACATGAGCCATTAAGCCTATATACAGTTTGAAGTGGAGTTAAGTCTGTTATCAGGTCACCAATATTAAAAGTAACGAGGGGCACTGTAAGTACTGTCTCCATAAAGTCCGATTGATTAAGTGATGGGAGCAATATTACACAAGTATTATTAAACTACTGAATTGAGCAAGTAATTGTGAAACACAATGCAAACAAAGCAAATCAGTGGTGCGGACAACTTAAGAGATGTGTATAATGATGACAAAACGTTACTGTAAAATGACCTACAAATGTAAAACAGCAAACAGTTAAATAAAAATATATTTGAAAAAAGAACAGTATTGACTGTTGATCTTACTTTGAATGAAACAATCAGTAAATTGAAGAGAAGAGACACTTTGCATCACAGAGACCCAATGCTCGATTGAATCAGATGGCTCCTTTTTAAAATCAAATCAAAGTGTCCCCATTGGTAGGCACTGATGAATGAGGTACCTTTTCAGGGCCGCGTCTAATTGAATCTTCAGGCTTCTGAGCACCTTGGGCCCCCATCGGATGAAGAGCCGGGGTGTCATCGCCTTGTGCATGATTTCCCACAAGTACTCCTCGTGGGATTATTATTGAATCTAGGTTGCTCCCCTCCAGCATCAATTTGTCCTGATGAAGACTCGCCCATAAGGTTTTCATTCGCCTCCACCTGTCTGGGGGTGAAACATCAACAACCCCCATTTCTACAGCCTGGCCGGATTACATGGTCTACGAAGGGACTACATTGATTTATGCACTGTACCCATATTCGGTGGGTGCCGATTGTTTTCACAGAAAGGCTGTCAGACAGGCTCAATATTATATAGTTTGTTATTGTAATTTGTGGAGTTGAAATTGTACTCTTCCATTTTATGTTTTTCCCTCACATGCACAAGCACTTTTTCCAAACACCTGTATGTCACATATTGGAGCAACCACGAAAGGTAATATGTTTGCATATATATTTATGATCCAATTACAATACAGTTTTGAATCCGGTTCAATTGATCCTTTTGTGTGTTGTGATGTTATTGGACTCTTCTCTTTATTTTAGGACTGGCACGCTCCCCCTTGTCTGATTCTTAAGAGATCGGAAACCTGAAACGTGGTATCAACTCCCTGAGCAACAGCTTTGCTACTGTGAGACTGTCATTCCTTCTTGTGGGGTATGCTTCAATCCAGTGACTAAAAACGCACACAATCACCAACACGTACTTCAAACCTCCACACGCAGGCATCTCAATGAAATCCAATTGCATTCTGCTGAATGGACCTCCTGCTCTTTCAATGTGGCTCAAGTTCACCACTGTCCATTTTCCCACATTTAGCTGCTGACAAATTATACAGCGATGACATACTGCCTCTGCCGCCTGTCTAAACTTGGGATTGAACCAGTCAATCTTGAACAATCAAACCATGGCATCCCTCCCAATGTGTGCCTGACCATGATAATAACGTGCCCTTTGGGACAGTAAACTATTGGTCAGGACCATCTGACCATCCTCAGAAACCCAAATCTCATCAGGACGTTGGACACATTTTAATTTAGAGCAGGGTTGTTTCTCTTCCTTGTCGACATTACTCTGCAATGTGTTCAATTCTTCCAAAGTATCGATAACCTTTAATGCAAAACTTGTACATGGGTTAACTTCTTCTGACATCCGTTCCCACTTGTCTTTGAACGCTATACAGTTCAAAGCGCAAAACCAATTACATTGCAGAAAATTCTAGTTAAGCAGACTTTATTAACATTAGAAGTTCAGGGACACTTCAATACATTAGCTTCTCTGCAGTACACTAGTAATTTCAGCTTCTGCATGAGGCCTGGCAAAACTAGGCCACAACTTCGGCTAAGTTAACTCTACAATATAATGCAAAGCATACGTTATACATTTCAATTTGACATATTACTACATTATTATTACGCATTTTCAATATTTCATTCATTTTTTATCATTTTAGTTTAACTCGTGCAATCTGGTGGCCAATCTCCATGGGCACATTTTCAAACATGCACATTATTTTTCTACATTACGTTTCCTCTATATTTTATTTTTATTATTCAAAATGCATAAACAATCATTAATAATTTTAATTAACATATCTGCGTCAGAGAAAGAGGCAAAGAATTTCTGAAATATTTGTAATACTCATGAAATATTTTTCTATGGTAAGCTGTTGAATGGAGTTTCTTTTCCTACTCTAAAGTTTGAATCACTTATGAATTCCCCGGCTTGAGCTGACCATCCTTTTAACCTTGGACTTGCTGGTGCTGCTTTTCAACAGTTTGGGAAGATCTTAAATGTGTATTAAGACTAGGATATGTCTTTTGGAATTTCGAGGCCCATGTGCTAAGCCCTCTAACTCTTTCTTAACTGAAGTGATTTTGCCTACATTCAAGCACTCCAGAAGTTTGATTTCCATGAGATAGTTTGATGGGGACTACCAAAGATGTCTCTTAACTGGAAGAAGTTGGTGGAGCACACCTTCTCTCTCTTTCTCTTATCACTAAAAGATGGAGTCTTGCACTGTGCAACGTTGAGGTCTGTGTTCCTTCCAGTCACCCTCTCCACAAGGATATCAGCATCATGACGTGATAATTACATAATTTACACCTGTACTAATGATCACTATCCTAAATGAGTTTCTGGGATCCTGTCCCAGCTAAAGTAATCTGCTGTCAGTTCCTTCTGTATATGTTCACAGTCAAGGCCAGCCTGGCTGTTCTACAAATCTTACATTTACCTGATGGGCGTAGGCAAGGAGACTAGTTTCAGAGCAGGATGGGCTGACAACAGCCACCTGTGCATCCGTGATCCCATTCTGGTCATAGCTTCCCGCAGAGTGGAACAGGTTTGGACATTTTTCCCAGGGCTGCTTTTGGTTTCAGTCCAGCTTGCTCTCAGCAGCTTCTGTGCCACTGCACTGTAACTGTAATGTAGAATGTAGATGCCTGATCACTAACGTAGCCCGGTCTCTCACACAGTGCTTGGTCACCCTCTGATGGCTCATTGCTACTCCATCTACTACTGGGATAAGATTTGACATCTTTCTTTTATCACTATGCACAACAATTTGAATGCTGGTTGACACTTTTTGTGCACGAAAGCGTGTTGTATGCTTGAGGCACTTTGTGCACACACGTATATAAGAAGATGTTTTTTGGGATGATTACGTTGTGGAACGCTTTTTGCGGGTTTGTATCTATAATGTATCTTCTAAACTAGGGTCTTTTAAAGATATCTCTTGGCCAGATATTGAGCTTATTGCTTATTATTGCTGTTAGATGCTGTATTTGAGTTTCAACCCCTTAACCACCTCCTGGAGTAAGCCTTGAGAGTAGGATATTGACATATTTGTAAAGAGTCATTTACTCAATTAATTGCTCTGTTCTTCCAAATGGAATGAAATAGTCGTAAGACCTGAAACAACCATGACAAACAAGAGTATTCACCATTGATACTGGCCAGTGACCACCTTCTGCCCAGAAAAGATCTCACACTCTTCTCCAGTTCCCTCATTATGTGAAATAGCTGGTGTAGTTCAGAAATAGACATTATGCATGGAGCAGGTGCTACAAAAACACATTGACAAGATCCGTGAAAGGTAGGAAATTCACTGGGGTGTACAGACACCACAAATACATTTAACATCCAATCCTGGCTTCACCATTTTCCCTGAATATGCTGGAAATAGACACTAAATTATAAATCTGGGCAGGGCCTACAATACAATGACATTTACCAGAGAAGGTGGTATCTTGTCCTTTCCATCATAATCATTACCATACCTGTTGTGGTCTACTGGGATAGTTAAAAACTGTTTAAACAAGAAATGTGTTTTTTTTTTTATTCTGAACTGCAAACGTGAGGATTGTGGTGTATTATATGGTATGGTTGTTCAACCTTAGAGTGTCATACAATCATAAAACTGTCTTGGGTCCAGTCAGGCTAATTTGTAAAACCTTTAGCTCAATCCTGGGTAGCTGTGGCTTCAAGCAGCAAGGTTTAATCAAAGGAAGTAGCATAAAGCATTTCAGAAGCACCACACAACGAAATAAGAAAGTCACACAACATGAAAGAAATCCGACACCAATGTATAAAAATTGATCATATTTTATGAAAGTGCTCGTGCTCTCTCCCCTAAACATGGTAACATTGGCTCTTGCCCAACTGGAATATTTAATTTACCTATACGTTTCTGGTAAAGTTCACTATATGTGCCCAGGGCCTGGAAATCAATTGCTAGTATTGGGCCTGCAGCACTACTTTAGAAATGCCACTTTTAGAAAGAAGGCATTTCTCTGCACTTACTGTTCTCTGTGCCTTACAGCCTGTCTCCAATCCACGTCAGGTCTGTGCTGGTTGACAGCTCCCCTTGTGCATTCTACCCAGACAAACATAAACACAGGACACTCAGCTGCATCTGCATTCATCTGCATACTGATGTGACTTCCTGGGCAGGAAGGGTGGAAGAGCTCTACATTACACCTCAAAGTCTAGTCACCTGACCTCCCACAAAGGCCTGATAACCCCCCACAGATCTCCTGGCCGGCAGGATTGGGTTGAAAGGCTAACCGGTGCACTCCAAAACCACTCTTTGACGTTTTCCTCCACTTCAAAGGGACATTTGGGTATGTATACTGGGTGTGTGACCCCCTAAATATAGGCACTTATATTCCTACAACTGGACTCTGTCAGAGGGACTGCCAGGCTGCCCAAAGGAGTCATCTGGACTGCTTTTCTGGAAGGACTGCTCTCCTGCGTGTTGCCCTGCTGCCTGCTGGCCCCTGAGTCTACTGGAAGGACTCTGCCTTCCCCCAAAAGTGCTCTCCAAGAGCTTGGACTGAGCTTGCCCTCTGTTCAGAAGCCTCAGGACCATCAAAGACTTCATCTGAAGGAGAAAATTCACAGCACTGGAAAATTCAAAGCAACGCCTCCAGAATCAATCTTGCGGCTAATAAATCACCTCATGGCCTGTTGGATAAACACAGTGCCTCTTCATAGCGCATTTTGGATTTTCCACGCAATGTCCCTGGGCATCAAAATATCCTCGCATCGCAGTGAGGAACCAAGGCAGTGTGCCCAGAAATGGACGCACCACCTTGTCGCGTGAAAAGAAACAACACATCACCGGAAAAACCGGTGCATCGCTTTACTTTCTAATGCATCTCCTCCTGTGCAGCCCTCTGAATCATTATTTTTGATGCGTCCCAGGTACTGTTTTTTAAAAGGATTTAGCCACTGAGTCTTAAGAATTGAGACTCATCTAAATTAATAAGTTATCTTGGGGGCATGGCTTGAACGCTCATTCAATAGGACGTAGCATCCTTGAGCTCCTGGTGCCATAGCTCCGGGGACCCCAAAATCCTGAATGTAAACAGTTGCTGACCGTGCCAAACCTGCAATGCCGACTCACAGAACACCCAGTCTTGTTGGGGAGCATAAGAGTGGCACTGGGAAAGACCACTTCCCCCTCCCCCTGCTCTTTAACAACCAGGAGGCGGCTGCCCATACTTCAATATAACTCCCCTGAAAGAGCGCAGAACCAAGTCTCTCCATTTTGAAGGTAAAACAAGTAAGGCCCTGATCGCCAGCCTGTGACCAGAGAGACACCTGTTAGAGGTCCTCACAAACCCTACACCGAGAGGTACGAAAGGCGTCCAACCTAAAATAGGAGGAGAAATCATACTGAGGCGTAAGAACTCATAAAATGGTCAGGGCCACAAAGAGTACCGCCTGGATGGAGGAGCGACGGACCCAGGCCTGGATGAATTAAGTGGGGCCGAGGATAGTACGCAACTGGCGGAGCACAAAGACATGATTCTACAAGCAATCAAGGACACCAAACTGTCTCTGGAATGCCAAATAGCTGCAGGGGTGAGTGAGGAGGGGCTCCTCAGAGACGGACAGCAGAAATTATCAGATAGAATTTAAGACTCAGAAGATCAAATCAGCAATGTCATGCCACAAGTAGCAGATCTTACCAAGAAATGTGCAGCTATGGACCAAGAACTACAATGACTAGCGGGCAAGATTGAAGACGCGAGGGCAGGTCCTGGTGCCATGATGTGAGACTGGTTAGAGTGCGGGAGAAGGCCAAGGGACCAAGTATCTAGCTGTTCGTGGAGGAATAGTTGGAACAGACGGTTCATCAAAGTAAGCCCTCCCGCTTCGTCTCCGTGGAGCGTACACATAGGATCCCCATGAACCCCCCGAGAGTGGGAGGACCCCCGCACAATAATAGCAAGGCTCATTAACTTTCGGGACAGAGACGTAATCCTACAAGCAGCTAGGAAACATGGCCCTTCGCCCATAGCGGGTCACAATGTACACATATATCCAGATTTTATAAACCTAGTGCAATCCCAAAGTGGTGCATTCGTACCAGTTAAGAAAAGACTGCGACAAGCGGGCCTTAAATACTCCCTACTATTCCCAGCAAAATTGAGAGTCGAACACGAAAGGAAGACCCACCATTTTACATACACAAGATACCTGAAATTGGCATGACAACCAGGGGCTGAGGAGAAGCGTGCAAGCTACAACGGGAGGCAGAACGGACTGGAGAACAGTGCCTCGAAAGAAAGGGGGGACAGAGGCTGATGGGGGAAGACGTGAGGTATCCTCCCCCCAAAGGCACAGATGAAAGCTGCACAGCTGCATGTTGTTTAGGAGCTGCATCAACACACCGTTTTCAGCTTCAACAAATGGAAAACCCTGGAAACAGCGGATCAAGACAGCGACCCAGAGCATGCGGAGACTGAACTGGAGGAGGAGGAGCAGAGACCAGTGGTAACACCCATGACAGTGAATCAATTGAGGTGAAGGCCCCCTGCTATACAGCATGGTCAGAGTAGACATATTAGAGTCCAAGGGGCATGGGAGGAGGGATAACGGAATCGCACTCCTCGAAAGGTAGAGATACTGTAGGGGGCATGGAATTAATGTGGATTGTTTGATGCTTGTGGCGGACAGTCGTCCCCCAACGACGAGAGCCTAACTGTGTTAATTATTAAAGTTGCATTGGGATATATACATGCAGTGAATTGGGGAGTTGGTTAGTTCTAAAATCACAGCACGGTGAGGTAGTGGGGGGATGATTGAGGGGATAGGGGAGTTCACTAAGACACTACACTTCACCCAACACACAGTAGCACACAGAGACCACTCAGGCAGGTAGGCCCATCATCACAGATGGAAAAGTATAATTATCCACCATGACACAAACAAACTCCTTACTACTGACATCATGGAATGTCAACGGCCTGTGAAATAGAGAAAAGAGGGGGCTAGTCCTGTGGGCTCGCAACAGGATCAAACCAGATATAGTATACTTGCAAGAGAAAGACTTAATGGACAGGCAACACCTAAGCATGGGACACAGTAGATTCAAACTGGCTGGCTCCACACAGTATAAATCGGGCTCACGCTGGGTCATGATTCTGATAGGAAACTACTCCTATTTCATATATCACCCACATGGGAAGATGCAACCGGCAGCTACAAAGCCTTTCTGGATGAAATGGAAGGGGAGAAGATATTAATGGTATGCCCCTCCGGGGTTGCAACTGGAGATACTGAGGAAGCTGTGTGGTGTGCTGGCCGAAGCCAGCCGTGATCTGTTCTTGATCGAGGGAGGCTTTAATTTGGTGATGGATACTATCATTGACAGGGGGAGTGAGAAAGTGGAGGGGGACTCTTCCAAAGGGAAATTAGCCGGTTTCATCCAAGCATTGGGGCTATGCGACATGTGGAGATGTTTACACCCACAGGATAGAGGGTACTCTTATTATTCAGGGGCTCCTAACATGCACTCTGGGATAGATTACTTTTTCCTTACAGGAGATGCACGCTCTAGATTTAGATCAGTGGAATACCAGGCAAGAGGCATTAGTGACCATTCTCTGTTGGTGGTGGTTATCGACACCAAGATTCGGAAACCAAAAGGGCAATGAAGGGTAGAAACCTGGCACCTCGCTGAAAAACAGGAGGTCAAACACCTCAATACAGTAACCAAACTTTATTTTTAGAAAATCAGCACTCAGTGGACAGCCTAATGATAGTGTGGGAGGCATATAAGGCAAAGATACGAGGTGCCATCATCACTGGTGAAATAGGAGATAGAAGGCAAAAGCAAGAAAGACTGACTATCCTAGAGGAGGAGCTAAAATGTCTTGAAAGGGACTACTTGCGTAGTCCACTCCCCTCACGGAAAAATGCTTGGATCTTAAGAGAGCAGAATACCAGTCTGTACAAGAAACTAGGTGAAGACGTCATATCTAGCAAAGCAAAAAACGTATTTATGAAGGGGGAAATAAGACGGAGAAATTATTGGCAAGGCTGGGCATCAAGGAAAGAGAACATATGACAAGTAGGTAGGTGAGGGTGGCAGCAGGAGACTTACTGAAAGATAGGAGAAGCATTGCAGAGGCACTTTCAGACTACCTGGAGTTGTTTCATGGACCCCCGTTGCAGTCAGGGAAGGCCCTGGGCCAAAATTGGCTCCCACTTGAATTAATCAAGACATTACATTACAGAGTGGCAGCTTCACGATATCAACAGGAATTTCAGGAAGGGCAGTTATTGGAAGACATGTGTAATGCAACAATCATATTGATTCCAAAATCAGTCAAGCCCCTGGACAAATGGGACTCTTGCAGACCCATATCATTGCTAAATGTCAACATTAAGATACTGGCCAAACTGTTGGCCAGCAGACTAAGGGAGGTAATACACAGTCTGGTACACCCCGATCAAATGGGATTCATACCAGGAAGATTGACCAAACTGAATTTACGTAGACTATATAATAATTTGGCTATGATTGGAGACTCACCGACGGGAAGAGCTATTGCATCGCTAGATGCAAACAAGGCCTTTGACTCAGTAGAATGGCCCTACCTCTTTGGGATACCGGTCAAAATGGGCTTAGGTCCTAAATATATTCAGTGGGTCAGACTCTTATATGACTGTCCCATAGCTAGAGTTAAAGTCAATGGGCATTTGTTGAGGGCACTTCGCATTCATAGAGGCACGAAGCAGGGGTGCCCACTCTCTGCTATGTTATTTACACTTGCCATTGAGGCGCTGGGGTGTGAGTGGACCTGCTGGTGTGGGGATGGCCTGGTAGAGGAGATGAGGAGGACTATATCTCCTTATATGCAGATTACATTTTTTGTATCTGTCTAACGTGCCCAATCCACAGCCAGGCTGGAAGCAATCTTCAGAATATTTGGGGAGCACTCTGGCTTTGCCATAAACTGGGATAAATGCCTGCTATTCCCGCTGGGAATGGGGACGTGGAACTGCAACCCAATACTCCCATTGAGGGTAGAGAAGCTGCAGGTTAAGTACTTAGGATTGTGGATTACGCGGGACCCAGCCATGTTTTACAAAGTTAATCTTGAACCTCAAATAAAAAGATTAGAACAGGAGGTGGAACACTGGCAGATACTCCCGCTCTCGCTATTAGGTAAAGTTGCAATGTTTAAGACGGTGGCGCTACCATGCCTTCTGTGTATCCTAGAAAATAGCCCATATCGGATACCAGAACATTTCTACAGCAAGGTAGACTCCGTGCTTCGCACCCTGCTCTGGGCAGGGGGACCACCCAGGATCTCAATGAGAGTTCTACAAAGATCCAAATACAAGAGAGATATAGCCCTGCCGAACATTAGAAATCACTATGAGGCGGCACACTTTAGTGTGGTAAACGAATGGGATGACCCAGTTTTTAGGCAGGATAGGACGGCGCTTGGGGACAATAGTTATATGCATGCACTCTATGGTGGTAAATTACCACCAAACATTTGCCTGCCAACCAAAATAGTAGTTACTAACATCAGAAATGGTCTAGAAATGTAGACTTACCCCCAAACCGCCATTTTTGGAGGGCTCCAGACTAAAGCCAGTTGTGACACTAAAGGACTTCTCAGGTTGGAATGCCACAGGGCTATCCAGTTTGGCAGACGTGTGGGACGCAAATGGAGAGGTGCCCTTTGTGCATTTAAGGCTAACTTAGGAGATGCCAGGAAGATTGGTTACGATACGCTACACTCTGTCATGCACTTAGGACATGCATATCACCAGACACTGAAACACAGGAAGAATCCCCTCTAGAAACTAGACTTTTTAATGGGAGAGTAAGCAAGAAACCTATCTCATTGACGTATGACACCCTCATGAGGAACACACAAACTTCTCTTCTGCCCTTACAGGCCAAATGGGAACAGAACCAGGGGGGGGGAGGAATTGGATGGGGAAGACTTGCAAGAAGCATTGGCGCACCTTACTGGGGTGGCCATTAAAGCTAGATTATGACAGATCCAATTTAAAGTTCTCCATAGTGTGTACTATACTCGTACCATATTCCATAGAATAGACAAAACAGTGGATGCACATTGCCTTAGAGGCTGTGGCATGGAGGGCACCTTCCTGCATACACTGCGGACCTGCCCCCGTATCCGTCCCTTTTGGGAGTGAGTGGGAATATCTCTGGAAGAAGCCACGGGCAACACGCTGGACTTGACACAGAAAACGGCACTGTGGGGTGTGTGGGAGAACACACATCACACACAATATCAAAAACACCTGGTTAATCTGGAATGTTTTGTAACGAAATGAGATATTGCACAGAAATGGGGATCAGGCACTCCTCCCACACACACAGAGGGGGGGAGACGGGATGGAATACTGCAGAGAGCTGGAAAAAGAGGTATATAAGGGACAATGGTGTGCAAACAAATTTGAGAAAATATGGGGCAATTGGGAATACAGGGTGGATAAGTAGTAGGCCATGTCAAACGTTATGGCCAAGAGGAATAAGAAGACGATATAATGGAACACTATGGAGTAAGGACTGCATTGAATTTCGGGATGGGAGGGGAAGCGATCGGGTTACTGTTGTTCTTATTAACTGTATGAATGGCTATTATTAATATTGATGCTATAACTGTGATAAAGAAATAACAAGGTATTTTTTTAAAAAAGTGATATCTTGACTTTTGCATATTGGATTTTTGCCGTTTTGGTCTTATTTTATTCAAATAAATATTAGCTATTTTTCTAAACTGGGGTTGAGTACTTTTTGTAGTGTTTTAACTGTGGTACTATATGTGTTATTTCACAAATACTTTACACATTGCTTTCTGCGTGCTCTGTGCCAAGCTACCAGAGGGTGAGCACATGATAATTTAGGTTGTGTTGTGTCTTACCCTGACTAGGACTGTGGTCCCTACTTGGACAGGGTGCATAATACTGCACACGTGAGACCCAGTTTCCAACACCTGGGCACCGAAGCAGTCTCATATCCAGTTCCAAACTTTACATCCAGATCGCCATAGACTTCAATAGATTGTTCTTGATGCTGGGGATGGGGGATGCTAAAAGATGCTCTGGGTGCTGTGCGGTGAATGGGGTGTCCTTGTGCTTATTTCTCCATCCATGAGTAAAGTAGGACACCTTTGGCCACAGGGGTCGGTGTCCCTCGAAATCCTGTTTGAGCCAGTAGAAGGCCAGATGCTGCTGGGCTATCGATTTCCATGCACAGCAGGTCCAGAAGTATCCTTTGGTGAAGGCTGGTGTCCGTCTTTGGTGACTAGTCTGGACTCTGATGACACTCCTAGGTCCGGCAATCTCAGGTGTAACTTTTGGCTGTCATGGATTTTCTCTTGTCCTGCATGGACTTGAAGCAGGCTTTGACAATGTCGTACAACCGTCAGAATTACAAGCAGGTTATGCAAAAGGTGCTGTACAAAAGGAGACCTTCATCAGACATCAACCAGCAAGACAGGTAGACACAGTAAAAGATAGGTGATTGTATGGGCGTTGAATGGGTCTATTTGAGGGCTGTGGCCTTGCTGAGGGCACTAGTTCCATCTCCGGTTCGAGGAGCTGTATATGGGTAGGCAGCAACACTGCACTGAAAGCTCTGAATGGTGGTTTTACGGTTTTCATCTAGGATCCTGCTCTGTGATAACCTCTCTCTCTTTAATGCTACATACATGGTACCTCCACTTTGGATGCTTCAGAGTCCTACACTACCAGAATTATGGACATTCTCCTCTCTTTCACATGCAGTAGACACCTTGCAAAATATCCTCAAGGTGGCACCCACTTAGCCTAACATTGCTTGGACAAGTATGTATTTTTCGGATTGGTGAATGTAGAAAGAAAGGGGCTCCTGCAATGTATACTAGAAATGGAAAACATCTACTTGCAGAGGAATTGTTCTGCATTACTTCAGGTGCAGATAAAAGTGTATCTTCATATTGTGAAACAATTAAATGACTGCTATACTTAAATGTACACTAGAAAGCCAAATCATCTCCATAATAGAACTTGGACTTCTCAGCAAGCAGGTTGCACTTTCCAGTAACTATACGAGCAAATGTAGACATGGCTGATATGCATTAAAACTGAAGGCATCAACACTTTTTTATCAAGAACATATAGTAACTAATAACAAGGGAGTGCCATCAGTGGTTCTGGAAAACAATTCAGGTTGGGGGTGCTGCCATCAATGTTACATCAGTGAATTAATAGGGATTGTCAAATATCCAAAGAACAAGTGTCACAAAGGAGCCACATCCATTCGTATGGAGAGTGGTAAGGTTGTAGTATGTAGCTAGTGTTGTATTTAGGAGCACACTGACACAAATACATCACTATAGCATGGTACGGTAATACAGTGTGGTTTACAGACAGCATACTTTCCATTAAAATGACCACTACATTTGCACAGACATAAAGTTTTACTTATCAAACTGTTCGTGCACAAAGAGTGTGTGGAAATTGGGGTCGAAGCAATATATGTCATTTGCATATCCCCAGTTAGAGTGTCTTGATGCTGTTAAAATATTTGTTCCCATCAAACTATTGAAATTACAAAAAAGTACTTAATTTATGCTTTGTTAATGATTTATTTATTTTGAAATATTTGTATAGTTCATTTTACATATTTAATTCTTTGTGTTAGAAGAAAACAATATCCTACAGCCTTTCCTTCAATACCAGCAAGATTTTCACATTGTTCAGTTTACAAAATCCTCAAACTTTGCAATAAGAGAAAGAAAAATAAACACCAGTCTCTGTGTTAAATAATAAACAGAATTTGTCAGACGACTACAATATCATTTGACCTCTGCCTTTGAACACACACCAAATGTGACAAGATTAAAACAAAAAAATAAAGTGATATTTACTGCTCTTTTACCTTTGGAGCTCCAGCAAGGTTTTTTAGGGCTGGTACAGTACTCTCCATACTCTTACTTTCAGTGCCTATAGTTGCCATTGTCAAGTAATTGGTGGATAATTTGCTGTTACTGATGTGTAAAGAAGAGATGGAAGTGCCAGAAATAAACCTGATGTTCATATACAAGACTCCATAAGGACTATATATGTAGTGGCATCTGCCTTAAATTGTATCTGTAGGCTTGGCAATTTTAGGATTATGTGAGTGGGAGTTGGGTGTTTCCTCCCATTTGAGAGCACCGCCTTTGAGGACACAGATTGGGACAGCAACAATTACGATATAAAGTTGTGTATTGGCCGTGACAGCCTGACTCCCTTTAAATCACCCACTGTTGTGATCTATAAACATCTGCGATTACAATTTGTAAAATCAGAAAATGTTAGTTGAAGTTGTGCGCAGATGTCTAGAGAGGTCAGTTTTAATACAAATGCTATCAACCTCAGCTACCCTGATTATGGTTTCCACAACATTTACCTGAAGGAATGAATCCTCAGTGTGTTTTTCCTGGCAGGATTATATAGACATTAAACTGTTTTAAAAGATAGCTAGTCTATTAGAGCAGCCCATTGTGACATGGCAGGCTAGATTGAGTCATTTCCAATTCACACTACTACCAGTTAGCATATTTGCAGCCATCCTTAGAAGGCACAATTATGTAACAAACTATCTGGCTCCTGCAAGCAAATACATTATCTCACCAAGCTATATTTCACAAAATGCCAGTGCTTCTGCTGCCAGTGAAATGTAAGTCATACCTGATTTGTGATGACTCTTCACAAGTGCAACAGGCCAATCAAAGCACAATACCATATTGGAATCTGGAGATTTCCTGATTGTACAGTGTTTCTGAATGTCTGGTAGGTTTAGGTAGTGACAACCGCTTATATATCAGCAAGAGGAAAGGTCATAAAAGGTGCTGGGCTACGAACAACATGGTTCAATGCCCCTCACAGTTGTACAGTCTTTTTACACAGCAAATTTTTGTTTGACATACCATATGTGAAAGAAGAGCATGGAGATCAGTTAATGCTCATTGAATTCTTTGCTTCTGACTGGTAGACTGTGAGCTAGTGTTGGTACAACTTTTCACATTAGCTCCTCACACACAACACTGTGGTGCCTCTCCAGGCGTCCATCATATCCCTCTATCATTAAACATCTACCTAACCCTCTTACCATACCTGAATACATCACTCATCTTCAAATGTAACAACTATGCAGATGATACCCAAATCATTTTTTAAATGGATGACCTGAAAGACAGCTGCAATTTAAACTTGGTGACTACCTTCAGGCCATGCACACATGGTTGATGAATAACCATCTAAAACTCAGCAAAGACAGAGATTATGTCCCGAGGAAAATGGCAAAAATACCAGCCTACTGCCAGATGGCCTAAGAAACATGAGGTCCGTCTAACAGTATCAAGAGAAGTCGAAAACCTTGTGGTAACCATGGAGTCAGACCTATACTTGATACCACATCCTAACAATGTCAACACTGAGTGCCTCCTACACGATGAAAAACATATGTTGCATCTTCCCATACCTTGGATACCAGCAATCTATCCTCACACTCATAATCTCCAAGCCTGACTATGCCAACAACCTATACTTTGTCTTACACACATTCTTCGTATGCAAAACACAACTCATCCAAAATGCTGCTGCAAGACTTCTTCTCTACTGCACCAGCACCCTCGCAATGCCCATTGTCTGCAAAGCAAACAGGGGACATTACGACGGTGCTGGCCAATGGGGGCCCTGCAATGCCAATTGTATGGGCAGGAGCCCCCTGCACCTGTTCTATGCCAGCCTTTTCATGGTGGTGTTACCGCCATGAAATCGCTGGCGTGGAACGAAGTCGTAATCCCCAGGACAGCACTGCCCTGGCAGATTAGGACTGCCACGACTGCCAGACTGCTGGGACGTCTAATCCTGGCGGTCCGACCGCAGCACAACCACCGTGGTCATAATGTGGAGTTCGGACCACCGCATTTGGCGGCGGTCCGTACCCCACCACGAGTCTGGCGGTCAAGGGACTGCCAGACTCATAATGCAGCCCTACGTCTGCTTCTTTACATCAATGACATTCAGATATAGGGTGATAGTAACAATACTCATCCCAGCAGATCTCTCTGCTTCTCTCTCTGACCAACCATGCTAGCTCAGGAGCACAACTATAAACCATTTTTAGTGGAGTTAGGAGTTAAATGGAATACAATCATGAGAAATACCGAAATATCACAAAAGGCCCTGCATAGCTGTTCAAAGTTGCCAGCATACTGAAACCATACATTGTGTGTCTCTGTCTCTCACACCTCATCTTTCACCACACTGCTGTGCTCTGCATCCCATCACAGGATAAACACACCTCGGCAGCCATCATGCATAACATGGAAACTCTTACTACTTAGTATCACAAAACAAAGACAACACCCGTTCAACCACACACCCTATATGGTGTAGCTTGCTGCCCATGTAAGTAAGCACTCCACGAAGGAGTACTAAGCACTATAAAAAGGCTGCAATGCAATTCACTAAGATTTGTATCATTTTTGCATCACCAAAATTTGATTTGATACTATTAGATTCTTTCCATCTCATGCAGAATTATAAAACAAATGTGCTTCATATGCGCCTTCATAACTGCTGATATATTTTGAAATATTTGTATAGCTCATTTACAGGTACTCCAATTTTGTTGTGTATTAAAAAAAAAGGAAACCCTACTGTCTTTTTGTTTTCACTTCCTGTACAGCAGCAAGACTGCTGACTTTATAAAATTATCTCACCTTGTTGTAAACAACATTCCCCTGTTAAAACAAAATAAGCAGAACTTTGTCAGAAGACATAGCCTGACATTTGACCTTTGTCTTTGAGCACACAGAAATGTGTCAAGATAAAAACACAATTTAAAGGCATTTGTTATTGCTAGTTCGCCTTCTGAACTCCAGAATGGTTATTTTGGGAGTGCTGCAGTACCCCCAAACTCGCAACTCGCTTCCAGCATGTTTAGATTGTATGCATTCAAATGTGAATGCAGTTTGCTCAGAGAAACCTATTTTTCAATAATACTATGTCAGGTGCCTAGGTCATTTGGAAGGGCCAAAGATTAATATGGACTGGCCTGGCCCTCAATTGCATCCCCATTGCTACGACACTGCTGAGAGGCACTTCCGTCTTCTTTCCTCACCAATCATCTCCCCTCCAAAAAACAAAACAAAGCTTGCTGAGGCATATTTTTATACAGAAATATTGTTGCCTAAATATGGGCTACAAACATATAATGAAAATACGTTTATATATGGGAGTGTATATTTGCAATTTTTTAATCCACATTCCTTGAAAAAATATATTGTCAAGGCACATATATGTGGAGTTATGTACAGTGCTTTTATACGTACTTAGCTTCATGAAATTTTTGTAGCCGACATTTAGGCCACCCTAACTTTGTAAAACGATATTCTGATAGAAAATCTGTCGGACACTTTCTATGCCTGTGATTCCACAGAACTCTGGGCCAACTCTGTTACCATTGTTGACACTAGAACAGACACCTGGGCTACACCACTGTTCACGTCATAGCTTTTGGTAGTGATCTCTTGTCCATCTGTATTCTTCTTCCTTGTATTTAACCTCTGTCACGGAAATCGAAGAGCATCTTACTCCAATCAAGTTTACTCATTCAATGTTACAATGCAATCAGGGATGTGGAGAAACAGCTCAGCATTAGTGTACTAAGCACAGAACAATGACATAATACATATCAATGCCCAATGTTGATATTAATAAATATCAATACTGGCCATCTCAGAAACAGAGGAAAGACTACCAATCACCAAATGCGTAGACAGTGGACGTATGAAAACCCCACAACCTCCTAAAGAATTACCCTGATTTACTTGCTCCCTTTTTCATGGCCTATATAGTGTGTTATAAAATATGACGAATGTTTAACACGTGACATAAATGTTTCTGCTTAATGTAAAGATTTAAAGCTATTTATAACATTTTTAAAGCTATTTATAAAATAGTGCATCAGTACTAATTGCAAGAAGAGAATGAAAAGGGAAAGATAAATCGTTATGTGGTATTTTTTCTTCTGCAGTCCAAAGAAAACTGCTTACTTAAGTCCAGAGTCCCTGTGTAAACCCCATAGCAGTGCATTGACGTGATACTGGTGTCATCGCTCTGCGGCACGTGGAGAATGTCACATCACTCACCACGTAGTCAACTAAAACTGTGCAGTACCTGTTCAGCCACATCTTTACACCCTTGTTGTGACGATGCTGTAGTGCGCGGTTCTGAGCGGCAATGATAAGTTGCTTTTCTCTTTTGCTTCTGAGAAAAAAAATAAACAACAGTTAAGCATCCAGACAGTCTTTGAAGCAATATCACTCATCCTGAGAGAATACAACCCTCAGGGTGAACAAGCAATTTTTCATAATATTTACATACCACAGGCTTAAGTATGAATCCATCTACCCCACTGAGATTGTACATTTAAGGCCTCATTTACCAGGCCCGTGGCACAGGGCGGAGCAGCAAGACGGGCCTGTACCACAGGGAAAAGGCAGAAATGTGCTATGTCTACAAGATACAGCGTATTTCTGTCCTCCCCTGCTGGTGCACTAATTGCTGTCTAGCGCCAATGCAAGCACTTTTGCCCCAATGTGCAAGGGTGCCTGGTTGTGGGGATGATTGTTTTTTGTGCGGGAAGGGACAGCTTCCTGCACAAAAACAATCACAAGAGGTGTTTTCCTCTTTCCATGTGTGCTGCAGAATGAAGCACACATAGAAAAAGGAAAAAAAGGGGAGAAATAAAGATATTTCTCCCATTGCGTCATACTTACGCCACCCCTGAGGTCAAGTGAGTGATGGATTCACTTTTCACTGTGAGCGAAGGCGGAACCCTCGGGCCCCTGCAGACCCTGCTCTAAGACGACCCCCACTTTTTAATGTGCACCCCATTCAGCCTTGGCCTATGAGTATCTGTGTCTCATGGAGTGCCAGTGGCCCCTCACCACGTTTTTCATGGGGCTCTTTTGCCTTACAACCCTGGGTGTCCTACTGATATCTGAATTACACTGCATCATCAAAACTATCGGTACCTGAACATTTTCTTGAGCTTAGGTACACAGAATTTGTGTGCCGGTGTCTGGGACAACTTCCTGTATCGACCTTATATGGAACAAGTTTAGGGACCGAAATAAAACGCAAAAAGGAGCTCCTCCAAATAATGTGACAATATCAGGGATGTGAAGGATTGGCTGCTGTGTAAAAATAATTCAAATGTAGTTGGAAGTAAAAAATGAAGAGATCAAAAAATTTGATTTTTATCAAATTGAACTAATTTCAAGAGTCCTAGCCGTATTATTTTATTTTTCTGACATGTTAAACCGAACCTGGAAGATACAAGATGTCTATATATATATACTGTTTTATTAATATAATGAATTGATAACGCGTTTGTTGTATTTACATTTTACTGCTAATAAGTAAGAATAGCGACTACTGAGTATTGAAACAAATCACTTTTCAGTAGAAAACACCCAATACTTGAGTGTACTGAAATTAAAATCATTTGAAATGGAAGAGCAACTCTGAAATTAGAGGTAGCTCCTATTGATGATACACCCTCATCTTTAAGCCTGTGCAGTATTTGTAGGTCTCTTTGCACCCTCTTGTTGTTTACTCCATCAAACTTATATTTGACATGTTTGACAGAAGCTTTAGACACATGGCAGGCTAATGTACAATTTTCTGAAATTCCCAGGTGTCATCTTGTGCATCATAAGCCCTTTGCCGTGACCTCCAGATTGCTAAAAATGTGTGGGCGTGGGTTGGAGTAAATGTATTACATGGAATATGATTTACCATGTGAAGGATCCCCCACAACCCTTGAAAAGTGTGGTGTTCATCCTGGCATAAGTTTAGGAGTGGCAGGAGGATGGAAGGAATACTGCAAATGTTCGTGAATTCTGAGTTACAGCTTGGTAGGTGTTTAATAGGATTTCCATTGCCCTCTCCTCTGCTTCTTCCCTAGTGGTCTTGTGATTCCATAGAAGTGCACATCTTGCAGATTTCCGGGAATCAGAATCAGTCTACAGATCGTGGCTTGTAAATTGGGATGCAGATTTCACTTTTCCTCCACACATAAGTGACGCGTACCTGCAGGGTTGGTTTTATGGACGGGACCCTTAGCTATCCTTCTCACCAATTACCCAATAAAATATCCCTTTTAAACGTTCAAACAGGTATTCTGAATCCCAGCAGTCTGGGCAAATTTCCCCACAACATGTATTGTTCATTCATCTATTGTGCCCTTGAAGCAGTGAAGTGTGAAATGCTAGAGAGCACTAATTAACAGTTCTTTACTGACAGCACATTTCAGAATAAAGTTGGAACTCCCATCTACTTAGCAAGCCAGTTCCCATAGTGCCTACATCATTCAGACCATGGAGCTAAATTGCATGCACATCCCTGTGTAAGTAACTTGGTGTGGGGTGCTCGCCAGATGGTGAAGTACATACTCTGCCTGCTGCTTCGTGTGCTTTTTCTTATTTACCACACCTTGATAGTACGTGGTAAATTTTAAAGAGGTAGCTGTGATATTCTAATATTGTAAGTAGGCTTTCCCGTTTTCAGTTTCTATTTGTTGTGAATTTCAGTGTTTTTTTCCCAGTATTTTCCAATATTTAAAAAAATGTAAAAATCTGTGGTTATCGGTGTTTGCTCTTTTTTTGCTCTGTAAAATATCACAGGGATCATGTTTTTCCAGTTCCTATAAGACACATTGGCTTTTATTTCCTTCCTTCCCTTGTTCATTCCTTTTGCCCTTCCTCCCTTCTTTCCTGTTCTCAATCTCCCCCTCGGAATCTTGTCCTTGAACTTGCAATCACAAGTAACTTTTCATTATTTTAGTCACCTTCCTGCCTAGACCTCCAGTCCCACCCCATGTCTAGGATGCGTATGGAAAGGGGGGGGGGGGGTGTATGCTCCTCATTAATATTTGATTGCAGCACATAAAGGGTAAATGGTGAGCATTCAACATACCTCTCTGCCCTTCAGACAAATGACAACGATTGACTGAATAAAGAATTCCTACTTAGGACGTGAGATATGTATTGTGAATGTTCCATGCTCTGTTATTCCAAGCATGTGTGTCACTATTGTAGTCTTCATCCCAAAAAATAATTGGACTAATAAACGTGGATTTAGTGTCTATTCTGGGCCTGTTGATGATCTGCCTGGCTATGGGGGGGATGTCTGCTAAGTAATTAATACGAATAAAGTTACCTATGAAGTGTTTGGTGACAACAAACTCTGCTGCTGTGTAAAAAAAATAAAAGCATCTGAGGTAGTAAAGAAGCTTCATAACCTGCAGGATGCCTTGGGTTGTTTGCCTGTGCAGTTCACACACTGAGTGAAGTTTATTTTACATCGTTGGTCCATGCATTTGGGATTTTGTGTTTATTTGAAACCAGCACGAGGACCACTTTGCACTGATGTACAGTAACCATATGGTTTATTGTTTGTTTCAAAGTAATGTGGGGACTGTGATCCTGTCAGGCAAGGGGGAGAGTTGCTTATGTCACTTTACCTTTGTGATCTATGCAGTGTTCACATTTTAGCGTACTTTCCTTCTTGAGGAAAGAATAAGCACAGACCAACATATTTCCATATGGTCTCTGTGGCTTCTATAGATGATTTTGACAAATGTCTAGCTTTGTTTTGTGACCATACGTTCCAAGCTTCATTTTGACATGGAGTCAATAAGAATGAAAGTGCAACTTGGTGAGCCTAACGCCGTATCACCAGCACATTCTACTTCTGTATGCTGGCCCACCCTGGGCCTTTGCGCTTATTTGGTTTAATTTGACAGTCATATTTTTTATTCAGTACGATCTGGTAGGTCAAGCCTGCCAAAGTTCACAGGGTGAAAATGCCTGGCAAATAACAGTATGTGTAGACTTTGGTGTGGTAAGCAAAGCCTGTAATTGCTGTATTTATTGCAGCCTGTAAATAATGAACCCTGGGGCATCGATGTTTATCAGGTGAGATACATAGCGATGTAATTACGACGAAGTTGTAATTTAGGTCTTCGTGGGTGCCCATTGGATCGCCGAAACCACTCACTTTCCCACCCTCAATTCAAACCTACAGCTACTACAACTAATTCAGCCTTCTGACTGTTTCTTCTCACTAGGAAGTGCTTTGAGCATCACTGGAACTCTGCAAATTCTGATACGGAACCTGGGGACAAATACATTTGTGGCAACATGATAAAATTATAAAAAGTATAATAAAAGCAAACAATACCCGTGAATCTAAAATTAATAAACGCCATATTGAAGAATGGTAACGACGAAGAAAAGCATGAAGAATGACAAAGCAATGTACATTTTCACAATACAAAAGCTATGTAACATTAACTAAAAAGTAGTTCGAGCTCAAATTAGAGTTAGGTAAAGTGTTTGAAAAATGGTTATGGTTAAGTTTAGATGTGGGGTTAGAGTTAGTAGACGAATAAAAGCTTGTTTTAGGGTATGGGTTAACAGAAGGTATAATAGTAGCTATACAGCAGGGTTATAGTAGTCGTACATTATTTTTCTTTCTCTGTAATTCACAGATATGAAAAACCTAAACGTAAAGATTAACAGTAATAAACTATTCCACAACGTAAGGTATTACATAGCATATGTTTTGTGCAGATACTTGTTCCAATTCTCAAAGTAAAAAATACTATGTACGCTCATGTTACAGAATGTCACATATGACTGTATTATGCTTGTGAGTGTTATCAAGCAAACATCATAGTTTCATCTATGACTATGAAAAGCTAGCGGACCTTGCAGAATTAAAATCCCATACTCATCACATTGCACATCTCACCGAACTGAAATCTAGCCGACTCTGCTGCTTTCCTGATTTTACAATAACTGGAGGTGGCACAGATGAATGAGTGACCATACCTGCTCCTCATGCTGGCCTAAGGGGCTGAGATTCCAGCAAGCGGGAGGAGGGAGGGTAGTCTACAAGGTTAACACAAACTATATGTGCTGTCAATGAACAGGGGAGAAATTAACATTTTTCTAAATATTAATGTCTGGAACGCCTTGGTTTTATGAAAGATACAGATTCGAGTATTTTGCCTTTTCGGGTAGGCAGTCAAGTTAAATTATATAACATTTTATTTTCCCGAACACCTAAGGAAAAATGCCGGTGACATAATCACTCTTGACAAATGAGCAGTTCTCCAAGGCCAAATTAAACTCTATTTAGCACTTGGAGCAATAGGTCCTCTTTTCTTGAATGAAGAGAATGAATTGTAAAGGAGAATATTAGGAAGAGACAAAAGGCCGATTTATAACTTGGCAGTAGGGCCGCCCATCCGCCGCAACAGAAGTGTAAATCCATCCATCGACCTGGCAGAGTGACTCCTTTCCAATTTATGCATTGCACGGGAGAACCACTGTCAGTCTTGGTGGAGGTAGATCTGTCCTACTAGTTGTTCTACCACATAGACAGTGATCAAGCGTCTGGCTTTGGATAAGACTCTGTTGAGTTGGTGTGGTGGCATTCTACCAACTGAATGTAGATATGTTCATCTGAGGGGCAGGCCAACAGCTGTGTTCTGTGGAAGGAAAACTGCTGCAGACCCGTTTTGGCGGGGTACAGCTTTGCATCTTGAAGATGGACACATAAGTCATGTACCTGATTCTAATGTGCTAAGTCATCACACCTGCAGAGCATACTACAAAACACACCCCATGCCATGTCATTTTCGTTTGCCTTTCTCACAAGCAATCAGCAGCAGCAAGGCATTTTTTTCAACTCAAAGCTGCATTCCCTGTGTTTAGTTTTCCATTTTCCCTACTGTTATATTATTAAGATTTGTTTCCTACTTTTAATTAATTTTGAGTTTCATACCACAGCTGGCAGAAGAAGCCCCGGATTCATAAACACATAATTTGACAGCCGTGGTGGGTTACATCATTAGGGCAGAGCCACACTTCTTTGGAGCCCTTATCAAAACTATTACTATTACCCAAAAAAGGCAAATGTGGGAGAGAATTGTCTCAAGAGTGAATGTTGTTTCTAAAGGCGGGCATTCACAGGAGGAAAGTGCTGGAATGATCTGCAAGGCAGGGGCCCGCCTAGCAGCCCAGCCAACTGGTGGTGGTTCTCCCAGGCCTGTAAACCTCTTGCTCTGGGAGGAAAAGGTGTATGGGTTCCTACAATTCGAAGATTTTACAGGAATCCGAGATGGATTGGAGTCTGGTACGTGTATGGTATTGTGTCTTGTAAACCCATAAAACGTATTTTAACCTACATTTTTCCATAAATGTATGTCAAATGTTGTGATACATTTCTGTGGAGACCAGCTTTCTTACTATACAATAGTCTCACCATATGTTAATCTAATTTCCTTTTCAGAATGCTATAAAAAGAGCCATATACACTTATGCATACATTTGGTATACTGAGGTGACAAGTAGATACTGTGTGTAAGGCTTTTTCATGCATACATGTAAAGTAATAAAATGCATGCTATTTTCTTTGTATGATCCTTATCCACATCGTTAGTGTTCACATTTTAACAATTACCATTTATGTGTAAGAAAGTTGCTGTCGTTACATAACCTACATGAAGTCGTCATTTAATGCAGTATACAACAGCTGCTACCCTGGTAGCGATCAATGACTACAGCTGCCATAATGTTTTCAAGTAGATACTAATGTTCTATGTGATGTGTCACTCTCATTATACCATAAGTTGGACTCATAAAACATTGATTCAAGGGTCATATTCTTCAAACAATCCATGATAACACTTTTCAAAATATACCTAGTTTAAGGAGGAGTACCTGTGTCTGTGCTTTCACACTAACAATGTTTTTATATGTTCCATGGGGGGTATTGTGTATTTTTTAATCTGTAGTATCTGCATGTGGTTGCTTCCCATTGCAAGTTATGTCTCATGTCATTTAAATGTGAAATGAATATGATGTAGTTATCAAATATTAAATACCAATGACAATACTTGGTTGAGTAAGGAAGCTGAATATGATGAAGCACTGGATATTACTATTGGTAGATGACTTACAAGTGTGCTAGAAATACTCATCATACCTTTGGATCAGAGTAATGTAAAGTTTGTGATTCTACATCTGACCGAAGAAGTGTAAAGTTCTGCTATGATCAAAGAATTACACTCCTCACCCTTACCATCCAAGAAATTTGAATGTTTATCAATGTTGTGTTCAACTTTCAGAATCGTTAAATATGCATTATGAGTGTAAAAAGGCTGAAAGGCAGACATTTACCATTAACATTACAATGTTACACACAGATTTCCTAACAATCATCATGACATTGCGTATTACAGGACCAACAGCACCTTCAACCGTTATCACCATTCAAGCTCCTTCAGAAACCTTCAGTGAGGACACAACTTTTGCTGGTCCTAGTCCAGATAAGGCGCAGCCTCGTTGGTCAAGTGTGTTCAGGCAGGCTGCTAGGATGAGCCTCACTCTGTCTACCACAAGTAATACCACCCATGTTGTGTCTCCCCCATAGCAACAGGCAGTAGTTGTCACTGTTCCCTTTGGCCCAACATCCTGCACAATATCTGCAGTGCACACACCAGTCCTGGCTCCTGTATTGGCGGCAACAACAACTGCAAGTGAGCCAGGAACCAGTGAGATTTTGCCAACTTTGCAAAGACCACATGGTAGTGTGGGTCAGGGTAGGTCATTGTGTAGACAGCAGAGTGCGGCCACTGATGCCCATAGTTTTAGGGAAATTATGGGTCAGAAGATCATTGGAATAGCTTCCCAGCATGAAGAACAGATTGGCCAGGTCATAGAGCTCCTCAGAGACAACAAACAGCTCATGGGTGACACCAAACTATTGCAGAGAGAGCACACTTACCTCATTGAGAGGCAGATCTCTGTGTTGTGCTCTCTGGGATGGTGCAGGGTGGGTTTAGGGACCTATGCCCCAGAATACCCATTTGATATTTGTTACCCAAGCTTCATAAGAACCTCACTAATCTACCTGGAAGACCCATTGTATCATCTAGAGGGTCATCCCTAGAAAACACATCCAGATACACAGATTTTTTTCTACACCCCTTTGTCATCGCACTATCCTCCTACATACAGGATAGTAGGGAATTTCTGAATAGAACAGAAGGGGTGATGTGGGAAGATGACTTCTTACTACTAGCCTTGGATGTCAATAGCTTGGAAACCAGCACTAGTCACTCAGATGGCATTGCAGAGTGTGGATATTTTTTTAGGGCAATGTCACTATCATTCTTCTTTCATACTAAAATCCTCCTGGAAATGATTCAATTCTGTCTAGAGAATAACTTCTTTATTTTAGAGAATAAACTGTACAGAAGGCAGAAGCAGGGTAGAGTGATGGGGACCTATTTTGCTCCAAGTTACGCCAGTCTCTTTGTGGGATGGTGAGAGCAACAGGTAGGTAAGGCACTAGAGGATTTCAACACTAAAGTTGTTGTGTCACTTAACTACATAGATGACGTATTTGTAATCTGGAAAGGAACTGCTGCAGAGGTGGAATATTTGTGGGTAAACTGAACAAAAACTCCTTCAACATAGGTCTCACAACTCAGATAAGCAACTGTAAAATACAATTTTTAGACTTAACTGTGGAAGTCATAGACAAGAAACTTACCTCTAGACTTCATAGGGAGGCCACTGCCGGCAAAACCTTACTTCATGCGTCTAGCAACCACCCCAAAGCCCTTATTGACAGTATCCCCTATAGTGAGCTCCTTAGAGCTCGCAGGAATTGCAGTACTGATGTAGCATTTCAATAAGAATGTAAGGTTATGCTGAACAGATTTGAACAGAGAGGCTACAAACTGGTGATTTTGAAAGAAGCACTTAACAGGGCAGAAAAGACAGGGAAAGAAGAACTTTTAGCCCCAAAAAAGAGAACACCTGAAAACGAGTCAACTTTTAAAAGCAGATTTATCACCACATGTACCAACAGAGCAGGTGATCTCAAAAGTATCTTCCATAAACACTGGCCTATTTTACTGGTTGAGAGCAGTCTTCATGCACACATAGACAAAAATCCCATTATAACCTTCAGAAAAGGCTGGACATTAAAAGACAGACTCAGTTACAGTGATGTCAGCAGAAAGATGAACAATACAGGAAGGGATGTTAAGGTCTTTTTCCCTTGCTTAAACTGTAAGGCCTGCAAACCTAGCACAGCAGTTGCTGAACATCTGTCTCCCTTAACTGGCATGGTGAACAAAATAAACCAACACTACACATGTACCTCTGACTTTACTGTCTATGTGCTCGAGTGTCCATGTGGTCTCAACTATGTGTTGCGCACCACACATCTTACCAAGAAAAGGATCTTTGGACATATAAGAGCAAGCAAACACACAATATCCAATAGCCCACCACTTCACTTCACAATAGGAATACTACTCTACTGAATGTTTTTGTGATTGATCGAGTACCACCCAATAAGATAACAGAGTGAAGCTACTCAGACAATTAGAGTCAAGGTACATTTTGGAACTCAATACTACAACGCTGTGTGGTTTGAATGTAGATGAGGAGATGCATATTTATTTTGGTTGAGTGCATCTCAGATGTCCCATAGTATATTGGTATAGATGAAATCAACATCCTTTCCCCAATTTGTCCTTCTTGTAGACATAATTCATATGTTTTTATTTGGTTTTATGAAGCACATATAGAGTCTGTTTCTCTGTTTCTCTCATACTTCTATATTTTCTTCTTTTCATTTCTTGCAGGGTCCTGAAATACGGGAACTGGGTACCTGTCATTCTGGACGGCCATTCAGCTAAGATTTTGCTTTACTTAATTGATCAGTTGCCTACTAGGGCATTACCATGGGGGTGGAATAAACTGCAAATAGTAGTAAACTTAGTGATATGATTAAGCTATATGCATCAGGGTGGTTTTCAACAATGAATGTTTATATAAGTTGCATGGATGTTATTCAGGAGCTCTACCATTAGAGATATGATTTATGAAATTGTCAACACAGAGCTTAGCACAGAACGCATAGTGTGATATTCAAGCTTGTGTTGGGATTTTGACCAATACATTGCCCACTTGGGCACTATGGTTAACTTTGCATTTTGGTATATGAATTGATGTCTGTTTTCATTTATGTTTATTTTTCATTCTATGATCGAATATTTAGTTCCATGACTAGATACAGGTGGACATACTATGTTGCATGTATTGCATGATATGTATCACAAAGTTGATGATTAACTTATCGTCCACTGGGGCTCAATGGTACTTTGGATTCCCTTATTATAAATTATTTAGAACATGCTGATACCCGAATATGGGTGTATGGTATAGAACCAAGCAGGCATTAGGCTTGCAATCTAATATAAGATTTACTTTAGTTATTTAAAGATGACTGGTGATTGTAACTATGTTTATCACCACTTTGCAAGTCCATCATTTGTTTTTGTGAAAGTAGCACATGGTGTTTTTAAAATGCAGAGTAACTTACAGCAAGTCACCCTTGAACAAGGCATCAGGTACGCCGAAATGCGTAGGTTGTTTTTCTGTGTCATCCATGTCTGGATTTGGTGGCTGGTCACTTGGAATAAACTTTTTTGAGCACATTTATTTGCCAGAGTGCACATCATAACTTCCCAGAAGCAGGAAAGTGAAGTGTATTCACTGAAAAAAAATAACGATTACAGGGATGTTATAGTTAGGTCCAAGTTTTACCCACACAAAACCATAGAAATTCAGCATTTCTAGTTATACTTATAGTTATACTTATGTTAAGAAACTATAACTCATATCCTAAGGTTACTTTCTGGCATGTGTTATTGTTTATTCAGATAAGTATAACTATAACTGCTAACTTTCTATGATTTTGTGTGGGTAAAACGTAAACCTAACTATAACGTCCCTGTAACCTTTGTTTTTTTTTGTCAATTTCAATTTTTTTAAATGTAAAGTAATACATACATACAGTACATTAATACAACCATCACCGCACACGGCCTCTGGTCATGTACAGCCAGCACGTTCATGAAACTAAAGTAGCTGAATATACCCCATTCATACATTGGCAGAACATTTAAAGGTGGTATTGTAAAAATCTTATATGTCAAATGTTCGTTGTTTAGAGGTTATACATTTAATTCTGGTGTGACCCCTAACACTTGTTCTACAATTTTTATGTTTTCTCATACGTTAGGTCATCCCTCATTACAAAAAGGCATCTGGAGAGCTGTTGCATTAAAAGGGTGGCCTTTGGGGACCCATAGGTGTTGTATCCTGTATTGCCGCAAGTGGTGGGAGGGCCCGCATCATTGGACCAAGATAGTAGAAGAGGTCTAGCTAGGTCCTCCCAGCAGCGGAAGTAGGTGCAGTACACCCTGATCCCTCTAATGGCATGCATATTGAAAGCGGTCCATCCCCTGCTTGATGAGGAGCATAAGGCTAGAGAGACACATTTTCTAAATATGTTATAAGTATATGATATAGAAGTTAGAGACATTTTCATGCCTAATTTATTTTACTAAGTCATGCCAACGTGATTTCCATAAAATTATGATGTTTAGTGACATGAAAATAAAAGATATGTACACATGAAGGTGTGTACAACAAAACATATTTGGTAGATTCAGATATGTATGTTATGTAGTTTGTAGTGCTATATGCCATTGCATTCATTGAAAAGAATGGCCACGCATGAATATTTGTGTGGTGAAACTTTAATTCATATCAGTATAATGTAAACACTGAACAAATGATGTGTGATATAATGAAGGTCGGAATTAGATGTTACAATCAATACATTTTGCTGACTAAATTGTATGGTCTCAGATTAGGAAAATAGTCCAACATCTCCAAAAAAAAGCCATATGTGTATAAAAGTAGCTATGTTTATTGTCAGCAAATTACACGGGCAGGGTTAAAACACAATTTACACTAATTATTTCTGAGTGTAAGGTTAATAGACGTAAGAGTTATTGTCATCTGGCCAACAATCACACCCACATAGCCAGGTATGTTATTTTTGGCCTACTCATTAACCATCATCACAACCTGTATGCAGATTAGAAAACAATCTCAGATGTCCAAATGTTGTTATTCAGTTGATGGTAAACAAAACCTGCAGGTATCAAATGAGTATGTGTATGATCTCTTTATAGTAGTTATACACATTAGCATATGTATAATGTGACATCAAGATGTACCTTAAAGTGGTTGTTAGATGTTCATAAATGTTCACATGCATCAGTCTGCATATTACATTGCTCAGGGGTGACTTATAGTGAGTGATTCATGAAGAAAACCTAGGATTGTACACAGCATGCAAATTCTCATAGGTTTTCAGAGGGAAATAATGCAGGGCCATGGAGGCCTCAAATAATGAAACTGATTATACTGAGGTGTGTTTCATATGAAGCGGTGAAAGAGAAGTATTAAAAATAAGTCCGAGATTGTGTACAATCATGTTCTCTGAATTAACTTTCACTGATGAAGTAAAATTACTATTTAAAGTAGCATGTTTTGCTATAATTTCAGTTGTCACAGACATTATCCAGCAGGTGGCATTAGATGAAGCACTATGTGAACAAATGTGCATGGCAAGAAGTCTTCTGGTACATACAAAACTAGTTAGCATTTTCTTTAAAAACTCATTGGATTCCACAGACTATTTGCTTTTAGCTCATCTCCAACTTTCTACTCAACCCCTTTTATTTAGATTCATGCATGCCCGGTGTCCCATAGAATGTCCTCTTATCGTCCCTTTGGGATGCCCGGAATGGGAGTCAGATGTTGACCATGTCTGTGTAGTGGTAGTTCTCAATGTGCTCACTGTATTTGACATTACTAAGGTTTCCTTTTTCATTTTGTAGGATTCCAGTGAGTATTTACCAGTGTTTTTCCAAATTGTGAAAATCAGTGGTTCTCAGTATTTCAACTTAATAGAAAAAAGTGCTTGAGACAGTGTATTCTTAGTGTTAAATTATTACCTCTCAGAAGGTGTATTTATGTATGTGTACAGGTGGTAGGGGTGTGCATTATTGGATTTTTCCACATGAAGTTACCTAATTGCTCGGGAAATGATGGTACATATGACAACATGTCAGACTCCTTTCAACTAGTAGTCCATATCTTGTAATGGATTTCCATTTTGTTATTATATTTTATGATTACCAGCTGTTGCTCACACAATAAACAAACATCGAGGGCCTGATTTGCAAAGGTAAACTTACATGTTTTTGTAAATTTACTATTTATTTTGTGTTCACAAACCACAAGTTTATTTTCACTCATAGTAATTTTATGAGAGCAGACACTCCACAGAAGAGTTGGAGAACTCCACACATAAAAATATATCTTTTTATGTGTGGAGTCTCCACCACAAGAGCAGAATCTTACGCCAAAATATAAGTTTACCTTTGTGAATCAGGCCCTTAGGGTATGAAATATAGACATAAAGGGTCTAATTACGAACCTGGAGGTCTCGTGACCTCCAGGCTCGTGGTGGCAGTCAGACCGCCACCAATGCAGTGGTCCATGCGCCGCCATATAATGACTGCAGCGGTTGCTCCACGGTCGGACCACCAGCACCACCAGGATTAGTCATCCTGGTGGTTGTGGCGGCCCTACTCCGCCAGAGCAGTGCTGCAAGCAGTGCTTCCCTCGGGATTACGACTTTGTTCTCCACCAGAAATTGCATGGCGGTAGCACCGCCATGAAAAGGCTTGCAGAGAACGGGTGCAGGGGCCCCAGGGGGGCCTCTTTACTGTACATGCACTTGGCATGGACAGTACAGGGGCCCCCCTGTCCAGCACCGTCGCAATGTTTACTATCTGCTTTGCAAACAGTGAACATTGAGAGAGTGCTGCTGCCGGCTCGATTACGAGTTAGAGACAATGCTGTAGGCTGTTTCCCGCTGGGCCAACGGGCGGAAACTGAGGTTGTTGCTCACTGATCCAGTGGGAAACAAGTAATGGGCCCGGCAGCCACAATGGTGGCATCCTCCCCGTCAGGAATTTTGGCGGACGGGATTTTCTATCTGTATGACATTTTGTATGCCCACTTAGAGAGGCCTTCAATTTTTAGAACAATATGAATAATATGTGGCAATATCATGTTACATTTTCAGAAACATAAATGATAGTACTTTTTAATGTATGAAGCAGAAGTATGGTACATTGTGATCTGAGAATTGATCCACAAACATGGTCTGCGTACCTGATAGTAAGTCAGATGGTGATAAACATCTACATCACATGAAACGTTGGAAGCTATCCCTAAGTAGCCAAGGGCCAGATGTATCATTCTTCACAATACCGATTACCTAATTGCGATTTTTAGAGAATCACAATTTAGTAATCGCTATTGGAATGTATGAAACTCCAGGAGTTTCATACTGCATTTCTCAAGGGCTCGCAAATGGACCTACCTCACTAATATTCATGAGGTGGGTCGCAATTTGCGAGCCTGCGAATGGCTACAATCACAGGGATGGTGGCTGCTGGGCTCAGCAGACCACCATGTCTGTGATTTCTTTTCAATAAAGCAATCTTTTTTTTTTTTAAATGCATCCCTTTTTCCTTAAAGGAAAACGGGAAGCGTGTAAAAATTAAAAATGAAATGTTTTCTTTTATTTTTTTAAGAGTAGGCAGTTGTCCGTGAGACCACTTCCTGCTCTTAAAACACATTTTCGCATGCATTCACAAAGGGGAAGGTATCCCTTGGGGACCCCTTCCTCTTTACGAATAGGTTACCACCAATTTGAAATTGGTGGTAACTGCGATTGTTTTGCGACCGCATTCACGGTCACAAAACAATCATACATACCTCTACGATTCGGTATTAGGAAGGGACGCCCTTGACAAGCCCCTTCCTAATACCGAATCGCCATGTAGTCACAAATCTAATTTGCGATTTGGTAACAAGTTACCGAATCGCAAATTGGACTTGTTACATAACAAAATCCATGTTTGCAATCGCAAAAATGTTTGATACATCTGTCCCCAAATTTTCATTTTTCTCATGTAACATATGTGTTGTCTACACATACAACACATAAACAAATGCACAAAAAAATAATTTTGGCAACTTCTTTAATGACATTATGGGGGTCATTACAACCTTGGCGGGTGGCTTCGGGCCGCCAATGCAGCCTCACTCACGCCACGGCCATCATGAGATCCCCGCTGGGCCGGCGGGCGGAAACCTGGATCTCGGCCGCAACACGGGAGCCAGCTCCAAATGGAGCCGGCGGTGTTGCGGCTGTGCGACGGGTGCAGTTGCACCCGTCGCGCTTTTCACTGTCTGCATAGCAGACAGTGAAAAGCTGCACGGGGCTGTGGCAGGGGGCTCCTGCACTGCCCATGCCAGTGCATGGGCAGTGCAGGGGCCCCCAGGGGCCCAGGGGCCCCGCGACTCCACTTCCCACCAGCCTTTTCATGGTGCAAGCCGCCATGAAAAGGCTGGCGGGAGTGGGACTCGTAATCCCCTGGGGGAGTACTCCTGCCGGACAAAAGTGGCAGGAAACCGCCGGTCTCGGCGGTGCAACTGGGTCATAATCCCCAGGATTTCACCGCCAACCTGTTGGTGGTGAAATCCGTCAAAACAACCCTGGAGGTCAAAGACCGCCAGGGTTGTAATGACCCCCTATATCTTTACTATTGGTGAATGTAAAATTTACAAATGTATATGTTGATGTTGGATGCATTTATTCTATCTGAATGGCTTGAAATATTATGCCTATCTTAATTCATGCCCGTTCTATCATATGAAAGTTATTGAGTCACTTACACTGTCTCTGTTGAATGTAGTAGCTAAGCATCCTTCCATTATGTGAATTAAATTAAATTGTAACTGCTCTGACTAGCGTATTGGGTCCTTATAGTTTGATGGTAAGGACAATAGCTCAATGCTTGCAACTTAGGAAATGGTTTTAAAAACGGTTTTATGTTATGAACCTCAGGAACATGTAGGCTCATAAGTTCAATTATCAGCATTCTCCAGAACAAGAGAAAGAGACGTTGGCCATGAAGGTGGGGAAGGTGGGAGTTGGAAGGCGGTACTACAGAAACTAAACGACTTAGCGGCACAGAAGGGTATAGGACTGGAGAGGAGCACTTGAATTACACTGGCTCAGAGGACTCCATGGAAAACCAGCTACAAGAGGTGGTGGACCCAACACCATCTCATGGACTTACAACATCGGCCACCACCACTACCTCCTGTTCTCCCTAATGCAGGCCATCACCCAGCCCCTAAAAGGGTCTGGGTCTCCATTCGCCCCAGGCACCTCTGCTCCTTCCCCTGCCCATCCAGCAGTAATGTTTGAGGAGGCTCTGGATATGCTGCCCAGCAGATCTGTTGGCTAAACTGCACTATTGTGGGCCATCCAGGGGGTCAGTCAACGATTCACCCAGTTACTGGCCTTCTAGGATGGTATGCACAGTGTAGTGTGTAATATATAAACAGACACGTCAAATCTAAGACTCCCCCGTCAGACATCAGTGACTCCCATCAACAAAATCCTGGCTCTTCCTCTCAAAATCCCCCCTCTTTCCTAATCCATCCTCCCACTACCATAACCCCACCAACCATCTCTGTCCCAACATCAATCACTAGCTATACACTCAGACCAACACAAAAACAGAGGCACACAGACACCCCTAGTAGAAAGAAGAAATGTACACACAAACATACACTTACAGATACACAAAGTAGCAACAAACCCTCCAATATCACAGACACATCCAAAAACACAAAAAGACTCTGATACATCTATCCACCAATGTATGTCACCCGGCTCACTCCCACAATCACCAATACATCATCAACCACTTCCACACCCTCAACTACCTCCACACCCTCAACCAACCCCACACTCTCAAGCAGTACCACAACCTCAACCACACCACACCCACACCTACCACTACACTCACAATCACCACCATAACCTCCACCACCACTAAAACCTCATCAAAACACCCAGCCTCACCAAAACAATCCACACCACAGAAAGGCAAACCACCACCCAAAAAACAGCACCACAGAAAACAACCCTTAGACAAACATACATCAACCAAACAAACCACAACACAGAAAAACACATCCTCAGACAAACACACACCATCAACCAAACAAACCACAGCACAGAAACACCACCCTCAGACAAACACATACCATCAACCAAGTAAACCACATCACAAACACACACCCAAAGCCACTACATTGGCAAAACAAACATTCATCCACATCAAAAACTTCAACCACATTACAGCACACACCCAAACGCACACCCAGCGGTCCGACCTCCATTGCGAGTCTGGCAGTCCCGGGACCTCCATACCCGTAATGACAACCAATATGTTTATTGGCCAGCAGAGCTTGTTTCTCTGTTATTTTTTATTAATCATTTTTGTTCAATAATTATTATGATTAATAAGTATTATTTTGGAAGACGTATCTCAAAATGTAATATATTTTTTCCCTACAAACATTATTACTTTACTGGTGTACACAGACACATTGCTCTGGATGTATTTGTTTTTGGACCATATACATTTTTAGTAGACACTTCATATATTTGTAAGTATTTGTCAATCTTCTGCTCTTACTACTAGACTTCTATGTTATTTATACTGCACTGTTTCTTGAGACATCTAATCTTCTTTCCATTTGGGGTCATATTTTCTTTATACAGAAATTTGTTAGAAATTGAGGGCATTGTTAAACTACTGTAACAAAAAGTGATAGCCATGTCAGGCTAAAAATATATATTACTATATAACTGGTTTATTGTTCAATAAATAAGATATAAGCACAATACATATTTCTAAACGTAGCTGCAAGTAGCCTATAATAGCATGCTAAAGACCACTTATTTACCACTTCTTCTGTAACTCCCACAAAAAACGTTCTAAGGACACAAGTAACATCAGATGGACAGGCCCTGCCGACATTATTTACACTTTATTTACTTCACCTTAATGTTGAACATAACACATTTATTACTTTTGCAGACACGAAAATGAAAACATAAGTTTCAAATGTAAGGGTGAAGATTTGTTGTACATTCAACAGAGTACTTTACAGATGTGTACAACTATGATAAAAGACATTTTAATAAGATAACAGACATTTAAGAGCACAAACCTACCGTTACGGTGCCCTTGGTGGGTCATAATCCATATCCAAGAGCAGATATGCAGCATGTTGCAACATCAAGTTCATTGTGAGTAATCAAGTACAACAGATTAGTGAAGGTAGCATACCCCATTTTATCTGCATTAAGCCACCAGCTCAAGTGTAGAGGTTTAGCTGCCATGGTAATGCCGACAGAAAACAACATCATGATGAAGAGTGGAGTTGAGGCTGTAATGCCTCCATCAGCCACTTTTCTGCTCTTACTCCGTCAACAGAGGAGTCTGCATGTCATGGTGACAGCAAGGCCTGACAGACCTATCACCATCAAACCTCCAACATATAAATCAAGTGTGAGGACAGTTCTGACAGTGAATGGGTGGTACATCGATTTTTGATGGTCTGGACGCACCCACCAAGTTATAAATTGCTTTTTTGCCGGAACGCGATATGACAGCTCAATGCTACCGCTAGATATTCCAGTAGAGCCCACTTTAGTAACCACTCAGTCTCAAGCGTGACTATATACTATATTTGCTCTTATCTGATTCATTCATTCTGACTTTTATGAAGTATTAGTATAAGCTAACTAATACCAGCTACATTAATTCATTACTGTTGGTCATCTTGAAAACCTATTAACATTCATGGTCCTGAGGATGCTCTCACGGACCTGTGACATAAGAGACAGAAATGTTGACGCCGAACCACTTCTCTCTTGTTAATAATTAAAGCCCTGGATTGATGGATTCGTAAAAAAGGAGTTATTCCTGTTATCAAGAGAGAGGGCTGTACATGCATTAATCTATGATTTTTTTATGGATCTCTAATTGAGTGTACATGATTAATGTATGTTGGGTTTTCGTTTCTTAATGTACCTCACAATTATAACTTATTCACATATAAATAACATAAGTACTTTGGTTGAATTTCTTTGTGTACTCCTGTTTTTCTTTTTATTCATAGATTGATTTGACATATCAGTTTTATATGTATTTGGATTAATTCCTTTTGACAACCAGTTAACTCATACCTAAATGATTTTGTAAATTATCCCCTTCCTAGCAATTTACCTCTAAGAAATAAATCGAGCCCAAAGGCATTATTGCTCCCTAGAATCTGAGTTCCCAATTCTGCTTCATGTGTTGTTAGTAGAAATTCAGGCAAAAGCCAGCATAGATGGGATATTTGTGGAAATGAGGTGTGGAGGGACTTTAGGTCTGTAGGTACAATACAGAAGCAAGAAAGTTACTTGTCTCTGTGGCTTTAATAAAATCAGGACTTTCATGCTACAAGCTTTTTTTATGCATGTTGAAAGTATATTGACAGCTGTGATAGAACTAGGTGATACCGGATTGCCATAAACGTTGAAGGGGTTGAAGCCAGTTTTGTGCCAAGACGGGCACTACGGAGCTCAAGTGACTCAATATCTGAGCCAGTGTTGAGGCACTGAGGCATGGAGAGGCCAGGTTTTTTGCATATCCCAGAAATGGTGATCCACCTGATCATTGCCTCTAAAGTTGGCGGCTCATGCCAGGCTCAGGCTCCAGTATCTGAAGGTTGCCAGCCTGTCTATGTTCCATTGAAATGAAATAAAATGGCAGTGGAGAGGCAGTGAGCCAAGCACCACTGCAGACAAAGACCCAGGACTCAAGCCCTTGGGTGAATCCAGCACCGCAAGAGCTCCTCAGAGTCAGATGCTGCTGTGGCAGTGGGGACAGATGGGACAGGAGCCACCATGGAGAAGCTCTATGGCTATCTTCTAAAGGATGGAGAGACAGTTTCCAACTGCTTGATAAATGGCCGGATTGTGTGAAAGATGCAAGATAAGCAACAGAAGTGGATGGATTAATTGCTGCCTAGAGTGTAATGTTCCTGTGTCAAGTAGGAGGTGCACTCCAAGGTGTTGTTTCCATGTCCCCAAAGAAAAACAAGTACAAAGAAGAGATTTTTTGTTCCAAAGTTCATCAGCGTCAGAATAGAATACAGAGATGATAACAAGGCAAGGAATGTTAGCCCCGAACCCCCTGCTTACCAGGGGAAATCGTGTCACGACCTTGGAGCTCTGGCACCTGAAGTTCGAGTCCAATCCCTCCTTCCCCCTCTCAGTAGTTAAGCTACCCTCTCATACAAAGCCAAAGGTGATAAAGAGGAACCGGGTTCAGGGAAAGGGTATTAGGAATGATTAGGAAAGAGAAAATGTGAGACACACTCTTGCAGGTTGGTTGTTGGAAACTCCAGACTGGATTACACACAGCATTGGGCCTGCGATCACAAGCAAGGATTGACCAAGTCTCCATCTACAGGCAAGAGGACACTCGTCATTGAAGTGGCCAAGCCACAGGTGATCTGCTTATGGAGTAGTCCCTGAGCATCCCACTCAGGAAGCAACATAGATGGAATGCCAGTGCAGCATAGGAAAGGTATCTGGAGCCTGGAAGAGGGAAGACAACTGACACAAACGTGGAATTCAGGTAACAGGTAACCGGTAACCACAAAGTGGGAAACAAAAAGGGGATTATGGAACTGAATGGGGAGAAAACAGCAAAGGTTTGGGAACTGAATAGCTGGATGTAAACTATACTGAGTATCGAGGAAGTTACAACAACCAACATTTCCAGCCACATGCCCTGGTACATGTATGGTTTTTAATACTATGGGCCTCATTATGACCCTGGCGGTCTTCTGACCACCAGGGTAAAGGTGTCGGTTTCGCCACCAACAGGCTGGCGGTGAAGACCGCCACATTATGAGTGTGGCGGGTTTGCCTCTGCCAACTCGCCACTTCTCCACTCATAGCACCAGCGCAGTTGGAGCTGCTGGGCCAGAGATGAGCATCTCTGACCCGGCGGTCCACAGAAGACAACCGGCGGTATTATGAGCCACCTTTCCACCAGGGTTTCCGCAGCGGTAGCACCGCCAGGAAAACCCTGGCGGAAATGCTACAGGTGACAGGGAATTTCTTCCCTGTCACTGGTAGATGGCTCCCCCCGCAACCATAATCCCCCCCACCTTCCCCTACCCCCACACCAAGTAGAGCGACCCCCACCCCCCTCCAGGTATAGTGACCCCCTCCCCCCATACATGCACACACACACACAGACGCCCACACAAACCACACATACATTAATTCACCTACACTTACATACACACATACACACATACACTCACATGCATCCATACTCACATTCACCTAAGCACTCATACACGCATTCAAACACGCAAGCACGCACCCATCAGAACACGCATACTCACACCCATCCAAACATGCATACTCCCACCCATCTAAACAGGCATACTCACACCCATCCAAACATGCATACTCACACCCATCCAAACACGCATACTTACACCCATCCAAACATGCATACTCACACCCTTCCAAACATGCATACGTACACCCATCCAAACACGCATACTCACACCCATCCAAACATGCATACTCCCACCCATCTAAACAGGCATACTCACACCCATCGAAACACGCATACTCAAAGATGCATACTCACACCCATCCAAACACGCATACTCACACCCATCCAAACACGCATACTCACACCCATCAAAACACGCATACTCACACCCATCCAAACATGCATACTCCCACCCATCTAAACAGGCATACTCACACCCATCCAAACACGCATACTCACACCCATCCAAACACGCATACTCACACCCATCCAAACATGCATACTCACACCCATCCAAACATGCATACTTACACCCATCCAAACATGCATACGCACACGCAGACAAACATGCATTCACCACAACACTCATACTCGCATACACACTTACATGCATACAGGCACTCAGTTCGACCTTCAGACACGCATAAAACCACCTATTCACACATTCATGCCCACGCGCAGGCAACACACACTCACACACAACACCCTCCACCCTCCCACACCACTCCCCTGTCGAACGATCAACTTACCTGGTCCGGGGAGGAGGTCGTCTGGCAGGAAACGGGAAGGGGAGGTCCCACGGCCGGCAGTGCCCCACCATCAGGAAGCCGCCACTCCGTATTATTGCTCATAATACGCCGGGCGGTGTCCTTCTGGTGGGGCGGGGACAGTGGAGGAACCGGTACAGGGCCTCCGCCCGCCCGCATGACTACTGCCGGATTTCTGCCCAAAGTGTGGCGGAAATCCAATAGTACTCGTAATATGATGGGAGAGATGCATCCAGTTTTTAATAGAATGCAGATTTGACTAAAGCAGTGCCAGCAAAGGAGACCTAGCATTAGGGGAGCAAAAATACACATGTTCCCAGACATTAGCAGAGTGACTTTAAAGGGGAAATATAACCTCCAAAAATGGAAGGCCAGATGTGGTTTCCAGCAACACTGAGTGTAAGACAGGAGGTAAAAATAGTTTTCATAGCCTGACGTAACTCACAACTACCTGGAATCACACAAGGATAAAGGAGTTGAGTCGGGATACTAAGGGAACACTACATTTCTTTTTACCCATAATACATGTGTGATATCACTTGATTAGCCTGTGTGATGTTTTCCTTGTTGTTATACATGAAAGTGGTGTCCTCAAACTTTCATGATGCTTATAAAAGTACTAACCAGAATATTTGGTGTATGCTTCTTTGGGCTTGGTGGTTCCCACCTCCTTCCTGTCTTCTCCCCTGTTTTGGGTTTGATATTCGATTTCATGATCCATAAGAGTTGCAGGATAATTATGCATATTCAGGTACAATGCAATAGTAAGCAGGTCTGAGTTTACTGCCTTTATGGTTAGTCTGTATGTGATGACAAAAGTACACAGAAGTGCACATGCTAATGTTATTCCATGATTTGCTGCACTAAAGACTTTTTAAACATAGAAAGTAGAGGAAGTAGTTTAGTAATCAGTCACCTAATCTGAGAGTATTGTCACATTTATCTCCTACTTAAATAGCTTTTGATGCCATGACACATCTTGCTACAAGCCTCAAAGGAAGAATAGTGAATCCCTGCTGAATGCATGATCTTTCTAGCACAATGTCCCAAGGATAACCCCATCCCAAAGGTTGTGAAACAATATCTGTTGGACCTGGCCCTTTTAGCAGGGTCAACCCCAAATGTTTTGCCTCCTTCCTCCTAGTTTTTCTGACCTGTTTCTGTTGGCTATACAACTCTGGGCACTTCACCACTGCTAACCAGTGCTTAAGTGCATATGCTCTCTGTCTAACTTGTATTGGTGATTGGTTTATCCATGATTGGCATATTTGATTTACTGGTAAGTCCCTAGTAAAGTGCACCAGAGGTGCCCAGGGCCTGTAATTCAAAATGCTACTAGTGGGCCTGAACCACTGATTGTGCCACCCACATGAGTAGAAATGTCTCACACCTGCCACTGCAGTGTCTGTGTGTGCAGCTTTGCACTGCCAGTTCGACCTGGCAAGTGTACCCGCTTGCGGGGCCCAAAACTTCTCTTTTACTACATGTAAGTCACCCCTAAGGTAGGCCCAAGGCAGCCCCATGGGAAGGGTGCAGTGTATTTAAAAGGTAGGACATGTACTAGTGTGTTTTACATGTCCTGATTGCGAAATACTGCTAAATTCATTTTTTACTATTGCATTGCCTATCTCTCCTATAGGACAACATGAGGTTTGCCTTGAGATGTCCTTTAAGTGCAGTTACCCATTGGGAACAGATAGAGATGTGGAGTTTGGGGTCTCTGAACTCGCAATTTAGAAATACTTATTTTGATAAAGTTGTTTTTTGGATTGAAAGTTTGAAAATGCTTAACCATTCTGTGCCTCTGCCTGGCTGCTGAATACATATCTGGGTCACACTGACAGTTGGGCTGTTTGTGAATTCACTCTAGACAGTCACACAAAGGGAGCTGAGGTGTGTCCTGCATATCCCGATGGGTCTTCCTGGGTTAGAGTGGATGGAGGAGCTGACACTTACACCTGAACAGGGGTGTGCCTGTCCATACACAAAGCAGTCTCCAACCCTCTAGAGTGTGTCTGAGGCAAGGACCGGGACTTTCTTTTGACGTTTGTCTACTTCGGAGGCAGAAATGAGTATAAGTATTGGACTGCTGACCCCACAACTTCTGAACACTCCTAGATTGAGGACATTCTGCCAGGGAGAAGAGATAGATGCTTGAGTAGGACCAGCCACTCTGTCTGTTGCTTTGCTGTGCTGACCTGCTGCTGCTTCTTCTACCTTGGGAGTGAAAGGACTGAACTTTGCTTTCTACATCCTGCTTTCCAAGGTTCTCCAAGGGCTTGAACTGAGCTTGCCTCCTGTTGTGGTTTCTCAGGGACATCAAAAACATCATCTGCCAGTGCTTGTGCTCTTCTGCTGAGAGTCCTGACTTGCATGTTGTGCCAAACCCAGTCTTCGGGCCCTTGGAAGTAGAAGCTGGTAGCCTGGGTAAAAATCCATGTACCGGAGCCGTTCCGGCAGAAAGAAATGACACAGCACCTGCACAGTGGCAGAAAAATTGGCGCATCGCCTGTCTTATTGGCTGCAAAATCAACATATCAACTGCTTCAGCGCAGATCCATCGTAGCCGTGCGTCTGGATTTTCCACGCATCGTCCCTTGGATTCACATTTTCAACATCACCTCACGGTCCTGAGGCTGCGTGTCCGGAAATCGATGCATCGTTCTCCTGCGGGGGGAAAATTTACGCATTGCCAACCTGGCGGGGAAAGAATCAATGCAAGTAACGAATAGACGCATTGCTTGCTTTTCTGATGCATCCTCTCTCATGCGGCTTTATTTTTTACGCTTACCAGGTACTTTGTGCTAAAACAATGTAACCATTCACTTTTATGGATTAATACTCTTTTAACTTTAAAAATTGATATATTTTTTGTGTATATTGGATTTTTGTCATTTTGGTATTGTTTGATTTAGATAAATATTAGCCATTTTTCTAAACTGGTGTGGAGTCCTTTTGTGGTGTTTTCACTGTGTTACTGTGTGTGTATGTACAAATACTTTACACATTGCCTCTGAGAGAAGCCTGGCTGTTTGTGCCAAGCTACCAAGGAGGTGAGCACGGGGTCATCTTAGGTGTGTGACTCCCTTACCATGACTAGAGTGAGGATCCATACTTTGACAGGGTGTAAAATGACTGCCAACTAAAGACGCCATTTCTAAAAATATCAATAACTGAAAAGAGGGAGCTCTCAAAAGTGCTATTTAATGCTCATAATTTTGACTTGGGAATTGTAGATAATGCACAGACATTCATGATCCTTCATGAAAGTATGAAAAAAAGTTTTAAAAAAGAATAACATCTATCCTAAAGAATAAAAGTGCCAACATAAGACATTTTCAGACCAGCCAAATATAATAAAGTTGATAACTTTGTTGCTATAGATTCAATGGTAGATCTTCATTGCCTAGAAAGGATGAAAACAAATTCAGTACATTCTACAAGGAACTGTACTTGGGAGGTTGGAGATTAGATACCATTATCTTTTAGAGTAAACAACATATGAAAGGAGGTTATTCCACTGGTTCTGCATCTAACGTAGAATATGCCACTTCGGAGAACAGTAAATGTTGACTGTCCAATAAGATTTTCCTTTGCTTGATAGTGATGCTAAGAAGTTCATAGTGAAAGTTTTGTCTGCTGAAATCAGGTCCCCAGCTAACCAGACTGACCATACAGATTTGTATGACTTGGAAGTTCTTGGCACCCATGAATCTTTGGTGAAATTTGCTTCCTCCTCCAATATGCCTGTTAGTTTACAGGCTTACTCGAAACTTCCATGCTGTGATGAAGTATTCTCCAATAGCCTAGTATATGTATATGTTACAAGACTTAAGATATTTATTAACAAAGTCTGTGGGTTTGAGTGTATTCACATAGGCTAAAGGCTTTAGAACAAGGCCTGAAATTAATGTGTTTGTTTAAAAAAAGTTATTTTTTCTTTAAAATGATAAGGCTAAGCTGCATTGGGTACAGAAAGATATTCTTCAGAGTCACGTTCTAGAGTTAGAGAATCTACTCGAAAGGTAATTTGTCCAGTGACCCGACTGCTAAAATTTCAGTTTAGCTTTTGCAAGTATGCAGCCATAACCATGTTGCAAACTTAAACTAACCCAGAGGTAACTTCAGCAACACAAGCATCACACAGTAATGCAGCCTCATCTCTGGGCTTCCCAGTAAAGTACATTTACTCCTTGTGACTGGATGAGGTGGATGACCATTGTGTACCAAATGAGTTTGCCTAACAACTTAGTCAAGACACCTCATGAGTGTGTATGTTCACATCTTGCCGGAGTATTACCTACTCTGCACATGCTTCATGAGCTTCACTATTGGCCGTTAATGTCAAAAGCAACCCAACAATGTGCAGTACAATGTAAAATTTGCCAGTTAACAGACTTCCACAGTTACCTTCAAAGTTGTTTACATCTATAATATTGGTCCACCCCTATCCATAAATCAATACAAATACATATCCACGGATATAGATTCATGTAGTCTCTTCATGTGAGTGTAGTCACAGCACCAAACCATGGCTTCCTCCTTTGCAAAGGATCTGTTACAATCAGTAAGGCACAAACATTTCACTAAAATCAAGGACCAGTTTTCTCTTCCAAGCTGTGAACAACAGCATTTGATGTAGTTGGGATACAACTCTAATCCTCAAACCAGATAAAAACCACAGACAAGCAGTCTCATAGAGCAGGCGAACAGCATGCTCAAAAAGGCATTGCCGTCAAGGGCCTTAAGTAGTTGTGCATCATGTCTAATGGCAGCATTCAAAGAGTATTTAATAATGGGGCGTGGCCTAAGCATGCATCATGGTGGCTGCCTAGGAACAGAGCACCCAGCCCTGCAATTCACCACATCCATTGCACGAGGTGGCCCTGGCCCCCTAGAATTCCTCCAGTGGGCCTCCCGGACACTGGACATCGACCCAGACCAGCGGATTTGCACTGCTTTGTGTAGTCCCAGGACAGCAGCAAGGAGATGCAGGGTTATAGCACACCACCAGTGCTGGGAGCCCCAGCAGCATACCTGGGAGGGCCCTCGGAAGAGGCGAGTCAAACCAATAGCCGGGAGTGCAGGTAAGGGTCTGGCATTTGCCTCTACTGGCCTGGGAGGCCTGGCTGCTCCTCTTGCGCAGTGGAGGCCCTCACATCCCTTGACTGGGCATTGGAGCCCCAGGACTCATCGTGGGACCCAAGAAACAGACAGGCCAGGGTCCCTAGCTGTCCTGCCTTTCCTTGGGCTCAGACCCAGGTGGACCTTGGAGGGCGAGTGGAGGCCCAACGCAGAACTCTCTCCTTCCCTCCCCCTATACAGTAACATCAGCAGGGGTGATAAGGGGTCCCCAGAGGGGTACGTCTTGGTGGTGGACTGGTCCCTTGTACTCCTTGGGGGCCTAGTGAGGTGCACACTAGCTGCAACCCACTGCTTCTTTACCAGGCAAACAGTTTCGACTAGGGGTTGTGTGTGTTGCCTTTTTCTGTGTGAGGCAGCAGATGACGGGGTAGGTAGACATCACCAGTTACCACACCCGCCACTCTCTGCCTCACCTAGCTGCTCGTGCTGCCCCCCTCCCCTCTCGGCAGTCAGGGGGCAAGTGGGCCTATGCGACATGGGGAGCACTAGGTTGAACAAGGCAACACCTCTGCAAGCTGGGTCTATGGAGAAACGATGGAGGCACAGGGGACCCACCCAAGCCCAGACAAGCTGGAAGTTATTTTAGCGGTGATTGAAACCTTGAGGGCCCTCCTTTAGGCGAAGATGGATGTAGTCACAGAGGCCCTTAACCTCCTCCGTCAGAACCCCTGGAAACTGATGGAACACATCACTCACACAGAACACTCCCTGGCAGGCCTCCAACCCAAGGCATTGGACCTTCAAAAACAGATGTGAGAGCTCATGGAGTGAGTGCAATTCCTAGAGGCACGAGCGGATGACACTGAGGGCTGCGTCAGGAGCATCAACATATAAATCATTCAATTGCCGATGTGCGGCAATAGCCTGGGCATTATCACCCACCTGGAACAATGATTCAGGGACTTCGTACCTGTTGCTGACTTCACCCCATTCTTTCCCATCAAAAGGGCACACCACATTCCTGCGCAGTGTTGACCATCCAGGGCTCTCCGTTGACCCATCATCGCCAAACTTCTACATTTGAAGGACTGCAATGCTATCCTCCATGTGGCATGACAGGCCTCTTCAATCCTTAGGGACAGTCTTTGCATACTCTTCTTCCTAGATTTCACTCTGTTGATCCAGCAGCAACGGGCCTCCTTTCTGAGGGTCAGGCATAAACTGAGAGAATTAAGCTTAAAATATGCCCTTTTCTTTCCCTCCAAGCGGAAAGTCATCCAGGACTATAAATCCACTTCTTCATGGAACCCTTGGAGGCCTGGGACTGCCTCTAGGTCGCATTCAAGGACTCATCAAACCCAGAGAACAGACTGAGAACATCTGGAGGTTGGCGCAGACACCGTCATGGGCCTGATGGTCCCCTGGGGCTGACCACACCTTCTCTTGCACAGACTCACAGTAGCCGCTCGTCTGTTCTAGAGGTGCAGGGAACATTGCAGGGGCCCTGGGTAGCCCCATCAGAGTGGTCCTCGGCTACTTATCTGGGTTAGGGCTGGGACTCCCCTCGAGTTACTACATCAGAAGGTGGAAGCAGAAAACCAATATGTCTTTCTGGAAGCATGCCTTAATGACAATCATGTCCTTTTAGGTTGGATTTATACTCCCAATACCTCCCCATACTGGCTTCCTCCAGTGCCTCTCCCTCACACTGGTCAGATGCACACACATTCCGTGGCTCTTCAGGGGGAACCTTAACACAGCTCTGGACCCCACCATTGACAGCTCACACCCACCACTGACCTAATACACCAACAGTCACTAACGCTAAGTCCCTGTAGGCCTGGCTGAGTCAGTGGGCATTGATGGATGGCTTGCAACACCATAATCCAGGCATTCAACTCTACCCATTTTTCACCCTGGTCCACGGGATCTATATGTGCTTAGACCACATTGTCTGCTCTCAAGCCATATGCCCCTCCATTGTTTCCCCTAACTACTTAGGCAGGGAACTTGCAGATCACAACCCATTACTACTACTATTGGGCCTTCACTTGAGCAGAACATCCTCCCTGATTCCCACATGGAGACTCCAGCCCTCCACCCTTGAAGACTCCTGTTCTGGAAGACCCTAGTTGAAAAGGATCAGGATTGTTCTTACCAAAACAATAGTACAGCCTCTAACACAGCAGGTAAATAGGAGGCCTTTAAGATGGTAATTAGACACTGAAAGATGGGCGACCTCCGACCCTCATCTCATGCTGTCTTGGGCTTCCCTCCAGGAGAAGGAGGCCCATCTCTTGGAGTGCGCCCAATGCCTAGACTATGCTAAGTACACTGCTAGGATGGATTCCAAGAGGGGTAAGTCCGGCTGACTACTAGCGTGGCTGACCAGTAGGGGCACAATGCTGCCCTCCACCACAGTAATCTGTGCCCCAGACGGGCACTTACTCTATATGCAGTGGGAGATCCATGTCATCTTTACTGCCTACTACTTGAATTTTTATCACCCCAGGGCTAGAGTGCCCCCATCTCCTCTCCGAGAATTCATCCAAAGGGCTCACCTCCCCAGAGGGATGGGACAAGCTGAAGGGCCCACTCACTGTGCAAGAGATGAAGATGGCAGTTCCAGCATTAGCCTCCACTAAACTGCCTGGGACTGATAGTTTCCCCGCCGATGTTTCAAGGCACATTAGCTCCCAAACTCCTTCACCTTTATGAGGCCCTTCCCAGCACCCTCCAAGAGGCATCCATAGCATTGTTGTTGAAGGTGGGCAAGGACCACTGTTGCAATGCTTAATATAGATTATAAAATCCTGAGTATGGTACTGGCCCACAGAATCCAACAGGTCCTGCACTGACTGATCTGCTGGTACCAAAATGGATTTATCCCAGGTAGAAACCCCTTGCTCTGTGTCCGACGGCTGTTTCGAGTCATGGAGGTGGTACAGGGCAAATGACCTAGGGGGTCATTACAACATTGGCGGTAAAAGGCGCTTACCGCTGTGCAGAAGACCGCCAATACACCGCCGCCGCGGCGGTATTCCGCCACAGCTATTATGACACACATCTTGGAATCCGCCGAAATTCTGACACCCACACAACACCGCCACACCAAAGGTCAGTGATAAACTGGCGGAAACAAAACCTCCACCTCCACGCCAACAGAAACACGCCCATGCTATTACGACCCACAAATCAACGCGGCGGTCTTTCAACCGCGGTATTCCATTGGCGGTACACACCGCCTCGCTCAAAATATACACACATCTCCAAAACACTGCCACATTGGACAATTCCAAATACACACACCTGATACACATACAAACACCACTCCCACACACCCAATACAATATAAAACAAACACCCACATCACCCACAAACCCCTACAACCAAAAAATCACGAAGAAGGCCAGAGAGAGCACAGAATAGACAACCCCATCACACAGAGGCACACAACACCATCACCCACACAACATCCACGCACAAAACACCACACACCACTACACTCACCACACTCATCACCACATACACCACCCCACACATCACCCACACCACCCCATGTCATGCCAAAGACACCCCCGCTTCTCCGAGGCGGAGCTCAGGGTCATGGTGGAGGAAATCGTCCGGGTAGAGCCACAGCTATTTGGCTCACAGGTACAGCACACATCAATAGCCAGGAAGATGGAGTTATGGCGCAGAATAGTGGACAGGGTGAACGCCGTGGGACAGCACCCAAGAAATAGGGAGGACATCAGGAAGAGGTGGAACGACCTACGGGGGAAGGTGCGTTCAACGGTCTCCAGGCACAACATCGCAGTACAGCGGACTGGCGGCGGACCCCCACCTCCTCCCCCACAACTAACAACATGGGAGGAGCAAGTCTTGACCATCTTGCATCCTGAGGGCCTCGGAGGAGTCGGTGGAGGATGGGACACTGGTAAGTCAAATCTTAACTACCATATCCCCCACCCTACCTGCATGCTATCACACACCCCCACCCTCACACCCTCCCCTATCACTCCAAATCCTCACTAATCTACCCATAACACAAACCACCCATCCCAACACCAAGCCCTGCATGACACAACTCAGCATGGACACCCCTCACTAAAGCATGCCCACTGCACATACCCAGAACACCCCCCCAACCATCATCACACAAACCCACACACAGGAATGCTTGCACTGGGGTACACAAACACCCACCCATTGCACACCATTACACACACACATGCAATAATCATGCTCTTATGCCCCTGCAGGAACACGAAGGACCGTCACCACACCAGAGGGTCCAGACAACACCACTCCACCCCCAGAAGAGGCCCACAGTGACGAAAGCAGCTCTGCCCTACTGGATCCTGATGACCAGCCCGGACCATCGTGGGCCTCGGGACAGTCGGTTCCCCTTGCACAGGCACAGCCCAACACCGACCTTCCACCCTCTGGTAACACCAGCACAGCACCCACCCAGCGGGCCCAAACCTCCCTACCCAGGACAGGTCAATCAGCGGTGTGTCCACCACTACAGGGAACCCAGGATAACCCGCCACCCCAACAACAACAGGGACCTGGGGGCAGTGGTAGTGGGCACACGGTCCAGGGGACGGAGGCACAGGAACACAGGGGAACTGGGAGGGCTGCTGTGCAATAGGGGGCGGACAGGCCAAGGGAACCCACTCTCCACGAGGACCTATCCTCCATCATGGGAGCATACCACCACTCCCAGGAGACGATGGCGACGGTCCTGGACAAGTTGCAGGAGACCCTGCACCTTCAGGACGAACTGTATTTGGGGTTCAGGGAGGAGCTCAGGACCATCAGCTCCGCCCAGGGCACCATCATAGGGGTGCTGAAGGACATACAGCAGACCTTGAGGGACACCGTGGCACTCCAAGGGGCCCCTGACACTAGCCAGGACGATGAACTGCCCACCACCTCTGCCGGCGCTACTGGACAGGACGCCCCGCCACAGGACCAACACACCAGCACCCCACCCCCTGCATACGGACAACCACCACGCAAGCAGTCCCTGAGATCCAGGAACAGGACAGAGCAAGATGGCAAGACCCCCGCCAGGAAATGAGACCACCCTGATTGTCCTCCCACTGTCCCACTTTGTTACCCTGTCCATACTTAAACTGCACCAGCTCCACTTCCTATGCCCAGATGGGCAGTGCACCTGTGAGACTAATAGACTGGACTCTGCCATGGACATCCCTCCGCCATCACCCATCCTCATTTTACAAACCCCTCACATTTCAGAGCACTTCAATAAACACCCTTGAAACACAAAACAATCTGGAGTCAGTCTGTGATTTAGTAAATATGTATTATCAATGACAGTGTCATAATGGGTTTACCATTGTAAGGCTAACATACCTATGTCACACATCACAAGCCCTTGAAGGATGCAAGCAGTTGACACGTAGGTAACCACACCTGTGAAACCGTAATGGAAGGGTACAACTCAGTTACCAAATAGTGATTTAAATCAAGAAACAGGATAGAGGTAGACGTGTGAAAGTTAATGTAATGCTAAAAATGAAAATGTTCTCACCTGTGTCTCACTGGAAATATTGCTGTATGACTGACTCCCTGTTGTCGTTGTCTTCTTCCTCAGCTTCATCCTCATCACTGTCCACAGGCTCCACAGACTCCACAGCTGCTACAACACCGTCATCTGGATCATCCTCCTGCAGAAAAGGCACCTGTTGTCGCAAAGCCAAATTATGGAGCAGGGAGCAGGCGATGATGATGTCGCACACCTTCTTCGGTGAGTAGAATTGGGATCCACCTGTCATATGGAGGCACCTGAACCTGGCCTTCAGGAGGCCGAAGGTGCGTTCGATCACCCTCCTAGTCCGCCCATGGGCCTCATTGTACCGTTCCTCTGCCCTGGTCCTGGGATTCCTCACTGGGGTCAATAGCCAGGAAAGGTTGGGGTAACCAGAGTCCCCCAATAGCCATACACGGTGCCTGTGGAGTTGAGCCATCATATCAGGGATGCTGCTATTCCGCAGGATGTAGGCGTCTTGCACTGAGCCAGGGAACATAGCATTTACCTGCGAGATGTACTGGTCTGCCAAACAGACCATCTGGACATTCATTGAATGATAACTCTTCCTGTTCCTGTACACCTGTTCACTTCTTTGGGGGGGACCAGAGCTACATGGGTCCCATCAATGGCACCTATGACGTTGGGGATATGTCCAAGGGCATAGAAGTCACCTTTCACTATAGGCAAATCCTCCACCTGAGGGAAAATGATGTATCTCCTTACGTGTTTCAGCAGGGCAGACAACACTCTGGACAACACGTTGGAAAACATAGGCTGGGACATCCCTGATGCCATGGCCACAGTTGTCTGAAAAGACCCACTTGCAAGGAAATGGAGCACTGACAGCACCTGCATGTCAGGGGGGATTCCAGTCGGATGGCGGATTGGTGACATCAGGTCTGGCTCCAACTGGGTACATAGTTCCTGGATTGTGGCACAGTCAAACCGGTAGGTGACGATGACATGTCTCTCTTCCATTGTCAACAGGTCCACCAGCGCTCGGGACACCGGAGGATTCCGCCATCTTCTCATATGTCCCAGCTGACGGTGCCTACGAAGGACAACAGCGAACAACCAGTCATTATTCCTCCAGGTATGTACCCACAGTTACACACAAGACTACACCACTCACAAAACCCTTCCTGTATGTGTGTTGAGTGTAGGCCTAGCTATGTGTGACGCAGTAGTAAATGAAGCCATGTGGGCCCCTGAAATGGCGGCTGCCTGACCTCTAAACTGGGACAATGGGATTGTGGGGTAACTGCGCTGGCGTTGCACACCGTCGCGGTAGGCGGTCGTAGACTGCGGCGCAATGCTGCATTGGTTAACATTGGACCCTATGGGTCCCAGGAGCCAATGAACAGGTGCGCCGGCGGTGATGATGCGTACCGCCGCGGACGTCACCGCCGCGGACGTCACCGCCATTTTCTATCTGTTCAATCACTAGATACCTGACCTTCGACAGGAGAGGACCTACACTGCAAGTGCTGCTGTGACCTCGGTCTGGAAGCGACGATGGCTGCTGCGTCTGGGGAAAGGGCCCCTGCCTTCACTGCACAGGAGTTGGAGAAACTGGTAGACGGGGTCCTCCCCCAGTACACCCTACTCTACGGTCCTCCAGACCAACAGGTTAGTACACAGGGAGCACGTTGTATGGGCTAGGCCTGGGTGGAGAGGGCTGGTTGGAAGAGGGAAGGGGGCAGAGTTCATAGCACAACAATGCATGGGAATGAATGGGCCACATGGCCAGAGTAGGGAGGGGGCCACTCACAACGATGGTGCAGTTGGTAATGACTGTTCCTCTTCCCTTGTGCATGTCATGTAGGTCAGCGCCCACCAGAAGAGGGACATTTGGCGTGCCATCGCCAAGGAGGTCCGGACCCTGGGGGCCCACCAGAGACGGGGCACCCACTGCCGGAAAAGATGGGAGGACATTCACCGCTGCAACAAGAAGACAGCGGAGGCTCAGCTGGGGATGGCCTCCCAATGTGGGAGGGGTGCCCGTCGCACCATGACCCCCCTGATGTTCCGGATCCTGGCGGTGGCCTACCCGGAGTTGGATGGGCGCTTGAGGGCATCACAGCAGACACAAGGGGGTGAGTACAACCTCATTCTGCTGACTTTGCGTGCAGTGGAGGTGTCTGGGTGGGGGAGGTGGGCTGTGGGTGTCCCTAGGCCAGGGCGAGTTAGGTAGGCAAGGCCCCTCCGTAATGTAGGCCATGTGGCACTCTACCCCACCTCAGCAGAGTGCCAAGTCGAGGTACAGTTGTCCCTGTGGCATACATGTGCGCAGATGTCCACCATTGCCATGTAGGCCATATACCAGAAATTGCATGTGCAGAGGGCAGGAGCACGGCGTGATGCAGGGGGCTGCTGCGTCTGTCTTGTCCGCCAACGGTAGCGGTAATCCATGCACTAAAACTCTCTTTCTTCTGTCTCCCCCCTTTTTCTGCTCTCCCTGTCCTTTTGTACATCAGCATCAACAGGCGGAGGTACAGTGGCACCGGAGCACGAGGGAGCTGCATCCCACATGGCCATGGAGGGCCACACCACGGACTCTGAATGCACCAGTGGGACGGAGGGCGAGGGGAGCTTCACGTCGGCCACCGGATCACTAAGCAGCGACACGGACTCGTTCGCCGATGGGGGCTCCCTTGTGGTGGCGGCACCATCTGTGCCCCCCACCTCTACAGGTACAGCCGCCACCTCCCCTACCAGCCCCGTCCTCCCAGCAGCCCCTCAGCGTTCGCCCCGTGCCCGCTCACCCAGGAGGGTGGGCATCACCTTTGCCCCAGGCACCTCAGGCCCTGCCCCAGTCACCCCTGCTGCCCTCAGTGAGGAGGCCATTGACCTCCTCAGGTCACTCACTGTTGGGCAGTCTACCATTGTGAATGCCATCCAGGGTGTAGAACGAGAGTTGCAACACGGTAATGCATTCCTGGAGGGCATTCATTCTGGTCAGGCTGTCCTTCAGCGAACCCTGCAATCTCTGGCCTCAGCACTGATGGCAGCCATTGTCCCTGTGTCTAGCCTCCCCCCTCCAACTTCCTCCACCCAGACCCAATCTCCTGTACCCCAGCCCATCCCAAGCACACGTACAGACCAGCATGCACACAAGTCAACACACACAAGTAGCTCAAGCAAACATAGGCACCACACACACCACAGGCACTCACGCAAGCCTCACCCACAGACACAGCAACATCCACTGCCTCCACTGTGTCCCCCTCCTCCTCTTCTCCCTCCTCCCTCCCAGTCTCGTCTACACACACACCTGCATGCACCACATCTACATGCACCATGAATCGCACAAGGACACCCAGCACCACAAGCCGCTCACCTGCACTCACCACCTCCACTGCCATTTACACGTCCCCTGTGTCCTCTCCCAGTGTGTCTGTGACGCCCCCTCCCAAAGTACACAAACGCCGGCAGTCACTCACCCAACATCCATCCACCTCACGACAGCCTCAAGTACCTGCACCTGCACCCAAAACACCTAAAGTGACACCTCCTACAACCACCTCCTCTTCCTCCACTCCCAGACCCCCTCCAGCTACCCATCCCAGTGTTCGTCAGAAACTGTCCCTCTGTAAAGTTGACCTTTTTGCCCCTACCCCACCCCCTCCAATTCATCAGTCCCGTCGTAGCGCCTCAGCCAAAAAGCCTCCAATACCAGTGGTGCCTGTTCAAGGTTTGTGGAGTGCACCGGCCACCAGGGCAGGCAGTAGGACCCGGAGCCAAGGCACTGGCAGCCCACCCCCTGTAAAGGCTCTAAAATTGGAGAGTGGACGACGGGACCGTGTTAAGACTCCTGGTGGGAAAACAACTGACATGGGTTCCAAGGGGATTGGAGAGTCAGCTGTGACTCCACTAAAGGTGGGGAAGGGCCAGAGGAAGTCTGCCCAGCCTGTTGTGAGTGTCACGGCGGAGAAGTGCGTCATCATTTCCGGCGGTCGACACACAACCGCCAGCACCGTTGTCACTGGTCCAGAGACCACCGCCAGAGTCACAGCCCAGGAGGGCACAAGTATCTTCACTGGTCCAGAGACCACCGCCGGAGTCACAGCCCAGGAGGGCCCAAGTATCGTCACTGGTCAGGAGACCACCGCCGGAGTCACAGCCCAGGAGGGCCCAAGTATCGTCACTGGTCAGGAGACCACCGCCAGAGTCACAGCCCAGGAGGGCCCAAGTATCGTCACTGGTCAGGAGACCACCGCCAGAGTCACAGCCCAGGAGGGCCCAAGTATCGTCACTGGTCAGGAGACCACCGCCGGAGTCACAGCCCAGGAGGGCCCAAGTATCGTCACTGGTCAGGAGACCACCGCAGGAGTCACAGCCCAGGAGGGCCCAAGTATTGTCACTGGTCAGGAGACCACCGCCAGAGTCACAGCCCAGGAGGGCACAAGTATCGTCACTGGTCCAGAGACCACAGCCGGAGTCAGTGCCCTGGAGGGCCCCGGCTGCCACAGCCCCGCTGGGCAATGATGGAACGTCATGCCACACACCAATGCCCAGTGTAGAGAACGTCATGCCACACACCAATGCCCAGTGTAGAGAACGTCATGCCACACACCAATGTCTGTATCTGAACCGCCATGTCAAAGCACCGCTGAACAGGGCAAAGACCGCCATGTCAAAGCACCGCTGAACAGGGCAAAGCACCGCCATGTCAAAGCACCGCTGAACAGGGCAAAGACCGCCATGTCAAAGCACTGCTGAACAGGGCAAAGACCGCTATGGCAAAGCACAGCTGAACAGGGCAAAGACCACCATGTCAAGGCACCGCTGAACAGGGCAAGCACCGGGTAGGAATGAATGGCCCGCCACATCATGCATCCTTATCCCATGTGCAGCTGGGACAGTGACAGGACAGGAACTTTCATGGGGAGACTCATCCAGTCTGGGCACCAGTCCCCCCCAGTACCAGTAGAGACCTGCATCTACTTGAGAGACTGTGGCTTTCCACTCCCCAGGATGGTAGAGTGGGCAAGCCACCCACTGTAGAGACTTGAGAGACTGTGGCTTTGCACTCCCCAGGATGGCACAGTGGGCAAACCACCCACTGTAGAGACTTGAGAGACTGTGGCTTTGCACTCCCCAGGATGGCACAGTGGGCAACCCACCCACTGTAGAGACTTGAGAGACTGTGGCTTTGCACTCCCCAGGATGGCACAGTGGGCAACCCACCCACTGTAGAGACTTGAGAGACTGTGGCTTTGCACTCCCCAGGATACATCAATGGGCATGGAGCCCCGTCGTGGATCTGGCTTTGCAGTCATCCGGCTGAGGTGCCCCCTCTTCCCTTCCCCCTGAGGTGCCTGTAGTACTTCTATCTGATGCCCCGGCAGTGTTCTCTCCGATTGTGGTCAGGTATCCTTTGTGGGCCTCGCCCATGCATTTTTGGACTGTTGGTGCACGGACATTGTTATTTACATATCTGCACTACTTCTCGTATTGTAGATAATTTTGACTGATTTTCAAATATATATCTGTATTTTTTTTATGACATGTTTATAGCCACATTACAATGTTTGACCGAATTTCGCTTTGTCTTTTCATTCTTCCGGGGGGATTGTGGGTTGTTACTGTGATTTTTGTGAATGCATTGGGGTGTATGTTGTAATATGCGAGGGTGGGGGTGGGGGTGTTTGGTGGGTGTCCCCCTAACTTTTGCCTCCCCCCTCCCCCATGTCGTAGGTGCAGTACTCACCGTTGTCTTCGGCGCCTACATAGCTGTTGGTCGTAGAGGAGCAGAAACACAAGGGCAGGGAGTATTTGGAGTTTCGGCTCCATGGAGTCCTCGTTCCTCGTGGGATGTGTTCAGGTGAGCGTTTTCCCATAGCAAAAGCAGTTTCCGCCGTGTTTTTATCCACGGTGAATCCGCCCCGGAAAAGGTGGCGGATTGGCGGGTTGTAATACTGTGGGCGGTACATTGTCTTCCGCCTGTCTGTTGGCGGTGACCGCCGCGCTGCTTGTTTGCACCACTGTGGCGGGCGGTGTGTTAAAGTGGCTGTCTTTGTTGGCGGTTTCCGCCAGGATCATAATTTCCTATTTTTGTCCGCTGGCCTGTTTGCGGTATTTCCTCAGCTTTAACACCGTCCGCCAGGGTTGTAATGACCACCCTAGTCTTTTACCCACAAGGTGAACTTCTTTAGTTGGGAGTACCTTTTTGAGGTTCTGGCGGAGTTCGCGCTTGCCCCCTATATAGCAAAACTGATCCACCTATGGCCAGGACACGGTTTTGGGATCCATCTTCAAATCCATTTAGATTTGTCACAGTACCCGTCAGGGCTGCCCTCTCTCACCACTCGTGTTCGCAATGGCAATGGAGCCCTCGGCCTCCAGGGCAAGACGGGGTGTGGTTGCCTGGGGCATCACAATGTCTTATGGCAGGCATGACATCTCAGTGTATGCTGATGATGTCCTCTTTACCTTTGCGATATCACATCTGATTTCACCTCAGTCATTTCACTCCTTGTGGAGTTCGGCTGGGTGTCAGGGCTGATAGCCTATTAGATTAAGTCATGCCTTTTCTATTAACAGCCACACTCAGCTTTGTGGACCTGGGAGAGGGCCCCAATCCGATCCTTGGTGAATCAGATTTACCATGCTCCCATAGACCTGCAGAAGGGGAATCTATTGGAAATTGCCTCCATTCATTCATAGATGTCCTTCTGGACTCCACTCCGTTTATCGGTGATGGGTCGGTTGGCACTCGCCAAGATGGTGGTCCTTCCCTGGGTTCTGCACTACTTCAAAAACCTCCTGATCCTACTACCTAGATCATTCTTCAAGAGCATCATGTCCTCCTGGAAAACCTTTGCTGGCACAATTCACGTAGGCAGGTAGCCCTGTCCAAGCTTCAACCCCCTTTGGAACGTGGGGTCCTTGGGGAACCCAAGTTTGAACATCACTCTGTGGTCACCCAAATTCAATGGTTGACCTGTTGGCTGGAGGATAAAGGATCCATAAAGCTGCCTATGTCCAGAGGCAGCCTCCTTTGCCTTATACACACTAAGACCTGCCTCCTCAGAGACTTACCCCTTCTCCCACTCTCACATGCTTACCACAGGTGCTGCACCTGACACAAGACCTACTCCTGTATGCCCCAGCAATCCCTTTGCTAGGCTTCTCAACGTGGATGTGCCACCTTTCCAGTGGCCGCCTGCGGGTGTGGGAGAAGGCTGGCCTTACTACTGTGAGCGACCTCTACGGGGATAGCCATTTACTAACATTTGGAGTATTGACCAAACACTACATGAAGATCATTTCCTTCTCTCAGAAGGGTGATTGATGATACCTGGGCAACACGGGGGTGGAGCCAGTCATACATCAAGTACTCCAAATGCTCCATACTAAGGGGGCCAGCCACAGACTGATTACATGGCTCACTAGAGCCCTCCTCGCTGACACACAAATGTCCCTCCAGCCCCTAATGAGGAAATGGGAGGCAGGATTTGGCAGACCACTCCATGACAAGGAGTGGGAACAGGCTTTAGCTTTCCCACGACTAGTGACTCTCAATTCTAGGCTGCAGATGATCCAATTTTATATCCTCCACACAGCTTACCTGTCACCAAGCAAATAGCCTACATCTTCCCAGGCGCTCCCAATATTTGCTCCAGATTCAAAATCCCTGGGACTGACCTGAAGCACATCCTTTGGGGTTGCCCCCAGCTGTGATTGTACTGGACAATAATCTTGACTCAGATGGAATACATTTCAAGGACTCCCAATATCTCCTCGTGGGAGCACTGGGAATATATGCCAGGCCATGCAAGAGTAACCTTGCAGCTCGATTCCCAGATCTTGCCCTGATTTTAGCTAAGAAAACTATTATAATGAGTTTGAAGTCAGCTCTCCTTCCAAGCCCGGACCATTGGCGGACGCTGCTCAGTGGTTGGGCCACAGCTGAGGCGACTACCCTACAACGTGAGGACACCAGGACTCCAAAGTGGGAAGAGCTGCTCTCCAAACTTATTGACCCACCACAAGTTTCTTCTCAGACACTGAGGGGGTGATTCTGATTCTGGCGGGCGGCGGAGGCCGCCCGCCAGAATTCCGCCCCCATTATACCACTCCGCGGTCAGAAGACCGCGGAGGGTATTATGAGTTTTTCCCTGGGCTGGCGGGCGGTCTCCAAAAGACTGCGTCCAGCCCAGGGAAAAACTCCCTTCCCACGAGGATGCCGGCTCGTAATCGAGCCGGCGGAGTGGGAAGGTGCGACGGGTGCAGTGGCACCCGTCGCGTATTTCAGTGTCTGCAAGGCAGACACTGAAATACTTTGCGGGGCCCTCTTACGGGGGACCCTGCCGTGCCCATGCCATTGGCATGGGCACGGCAGGGGCCCGCAGGGGCCCCGCGACCCCCCCTACCGCCATCTTGTTCATGGCGGCTTTCCCGCCATGAACAGGATGGCGGTAGGGGGGGTCAGAATCTTCATGGCGGCGGAGCGCGCTCCGCCGCCATGAAGGATTCCCCCGAGCAGCGGTAAGTCGGCGGGAGCCCGCCGACTTGCCGCTTCTGACCACGGCTGAACCGCCGCGGTCAGAATGCTCGTGGGAGCACCGCCAGCCTGTTGGCGGTGCTCCCGTGGTCGGTGGTGGCCGCCAGGGTCAGAATGACCCCCTGAGTCCACTGGCCCATAAAGAACAGCATATAGAAGGAGCACCTTTTGAACTATTGCCCATCCATTCGAACTCCTGGGGGAGGGGAGCTGATGCTCAAATTTCGAAGAAAATATGGTTCCACCAGCTCAAGATCTCTATATTACCCTCTCTACCTCCTGCTCGCCATCACCCTCAAATTCCTCACCCCCACAGGGTCGGCTCGACACCAAATAGTCCACTACCTTCTTATATGCTAGCACAAAGGCTTATGGTTTACATTGTTTTGATGGTAAATATATATCCTTGTTAATCGTTGTGCCTATATAACTGTGTATAAAATCTCAATAAAAAACATGTTTTAACAACGTGCATTAAATAAATTGTAGAGGCATGTGTTACTAAACTATACATCTGAAGGAATTCTATTTGGATTTAATATATTTATCTGTGGACTTTTAAAGAGCACTGATCATGATGATAAATCACTTCTTTTTTTAGAATGTATTTATTTGTTTTTCCAATATATAACAATTTAGTGCATACGTTTTACTTCAGGTCAGCATAACATTGTACAAATACTGAATACACTGACCCCCCTGAAACTGCTTAACCCCCATAAAACCAAATTCCACAGCGTTCTACCAGCTTGGTACTGTCCCCCATGAATCTTTTGGCCCCATTATTTATTCTATAATGGGCTTTCCATCTATCCCATATCTTCTCAAACGTATTATTTCGACAACTTCTGCCCCGTATAGAACTCTCTCCCCCTCTATGCATTTGTCAGTGCCTTAGAGCAACCTCTGTTTGCTTGGGACTTGCTAGTTACCCTATTATTTTAGGCTATTTCTCATAGCTATTATGAATACCAATGTGCAGAACACCAGTTTGGCTTTGGGAGATCAGTGTCCCTACGGATACCCAGTATAATGAATTGGTGACTGCATGGTATGTTCTAGTCTAGGATTGCAGCTAACTCCGCCATTACTTCTTCCCATTATGTACGTATTTTTCGACATCCCAAGATTGTGTGTAAAAATGTAGCTTTTTCTCTGTTGCATTTGCTACATGTGGGAGTCGGTGCTCTCCTCATTTTATAAAGTCTACTGCTATTATGGTATGCACTATGCAAATTTTTTCTCTGGCTCAACCTCAATCTTACCTTTATAGCTACCTCCCTCGAATGCGTAAGTGCAACTTCCATACCAATATCTTCCATCGGGTCCATGTTCCTCTGCCAGTCGCCCTTAGTTTCTGTAAATTGCCCTGCCTGTTGTTAAAGAAAATCCGGTAAATGAGTGTTACTCATTTATTGTTTAACTCACCCAGGAATACTCCATTTCCCATGGGGGTACACTAAGATAAGTTGTCCCAGTTCACCATTACTGCCTCTAGGACATGTCTTATTCTGATATATTTATAAATTAGGGGCGCGCTTACCCTCGTTGCTAGAGGGGGACTCCATTGACCACAGTGCACAGTGTGGAACAAAGAGCATCTGTACCTGCCAGCTCACGTGAGCGCTATGAAGCACTGAGTACCCGGATTCCCACCCACGTGAAGCCAGGTGAGGCTGGGCTGGTCCTGCTCTCTTGATTTTTCTGCCTCGATTTTGGTCACTGAGAAAATGGAAATCCTCAGCCCGGCGTCCTGAGAGGTTGGTGCTAAATAGAAGGTGTTTTTGGTTACAGTTTGTACAGTGTTTTACCATCCGCTTTTATTGTTACGACTCTATTCAATGGGTGGTCGCCACTTCATTATGGGGAAAAAAAGCTCCCTAGCTGTAAAGGGAGGTGAGAAAGGCTTATGTCCCACCCCTTTGATGACTAATTATCTTACATCGGCCATAAGCGTAATTTCTAAGGAACTACACATGGTAGAAGATCACATAGAGGCAGATCAAAACATGATTTCCGAGCCACCCTCCGTCCACTGGATCCATGCCAGAGTGATCAAGATGGAGCTACCAGTCTGAACTCAGGTGGCGCAATGAGCAAAATATGTGCATCAAAGGATGAAGCCCCAAAAGCGGCTAAAGCTGAAAAACATAACAAGTGTAGGGAAGGAAATTCGTGTGTAATCCATCAGGAGGTCACAAAAATTGTTGATGATCGACCATGTACTCTATCCCCGAAAGGTGTGCCACCATCCAAGAGGAAACGGGTGGAGGGAAGACGATCAGGGCTAATACAAAAAGTATCCTGCGAGACAGGGCATTGTAGTGGAGAAGGAATTGGTGCCAATGCTTTAATTAGCCCCCCAGTCAGTAATCTGGGCTGGTGATTTTAATATTGGGAAATGTACTTATAGTGGGACTCGGGTTTGTGGTTTCTCTAACAAGCAAGGGGCTGATCTTAGCCATTTTATGCACTCGGCTTACGGCGAAGCCCTAAACCAGTTAATTCTTTCTCACGATCTGTACTTCTCAGATTTGGACTTGTTTCAGAAGCTGGATGGGTAGAAAACAAACATAAAAAGGGCGCCAAGATACAGCCCTGTTTGATGCCCATTGTGATCTTAATATGCTTAGTACAATCCCCATACTGGGTATATCGCACCTCAGTAGTTGTATCTTGATGGAGGAGTCTTACTAGAATAATCAGAAGAGGCTCAATCAATCAATCAATCAGAGGATTTATAAAGCGCACTACTCACCCATTAGGGTCTCAAGGCGCCGGGGGGGGGGGGCGGGTAGCTACTGGTCGTAAAGCCATGTCTTGAGGCGTTTCCTGAATGTCAAGAGGTCTTGGGTCTGGCGAAGGTGGAGCGGTAGGGAGTTCCAGGTCACGGCGGCTAAGTGAGAGAAGGATCTTCCTCCGGCGGTGGTGCGGCGGATGCGGGGGACGGAGGCGAGGCTGGCGGAGCAAAGCTTGCAGGTGGGGTTGTAGAAGGTGAGTCTGTCGTTGAGGTAGGCTGGACCTGTGTTGTGGAGGGCTTTGTGTGCGTGGGTGAGGAGTTTGAAGGTGATTCTCTTTGATACTGGTAGCCAGTGTAGGTCTCTGAGGTGGGGGGAGATGTGGTTGCGTTGTGGGACCTCAAGAATGAGGCGGGGGATGCGTTCTGGATTCTTTGCAGCTTTGTTTGGAGTTTGGTTGTTGTTCCTGCATATAGGGCATTTCCGTAGTTCAATCAGCTGCTGACCAGGGCGTGGGTGACAGTTTTCCTGGTTTTGACAGGAATCCATTTGAATATTTTGCGGAGCATGCGGAGAGTGTTGTAGCAGGAAGAGGATATGGTGTTGACCTGCTGAGTCATGCTTAGTGTGGAGTCCAAGATGAATCCCAGGTTGCATGCGTGGGTGGTGGGCGAGGGTGCGGTTCCTAGGGAGGTGGGCCACCAGGAGTCGTTCCATGCTGAGAGGTTGGCACCAAAGATGAGGATCTCTGGCTTGTCTGTGTTTAACTTGAGGCTGCTTGATTCCATCCAGCTGGCAATGGCATGAAGTCCATTGTGGAGGTTCTTCTTTGCAGTTGTAGGGTCTTTCGTGAGGGAGAGGATCAGCTGAGTGTTGTCTGCGTAGGAAACTATGTTGATGTGGTGGGTTCGTGTGATGTTGGCAAGCGAGCCATGTAAACGTTGAAGAGCGTGGGGCTGAGCGATGATCCTTGGGGGACGCCACAGATGATCCTGGAGGCTTCTGACAGGAACGGTGGAAGGCAGGCTCTCTGGGTTCTGCCTGCGAGAAATGACGAGATCCAGTCGAGAGCCTTGTCGCGGATTCCAGCGTTGAGGAGGCGTGTGCGGAGAGTGTGATGACATACCGTGTCGAAGGCTGCGGAGAGGTCCAGGAGGATGAGTGCTGCTGTTTCTCCTACATCGAGCATGGTCCTGATGTCGTCTGTGGCAGCAATGAGTGCGGTCTCGGTGCTGTGATTTTTGCGGTATCCGGATTGGGAGGTGTTGAACGCCTTGCTGTCTTCCAGGAACCGGGATAATTGGCCGTTCACGATTTTTTTGATGACCTTGGCTGGAAAGGGGAGGTGGGAGATCGGCCGGTAGTTCTTGGGGTCGTCTGGGTCTGCCTTGGGCTTCTTCGGCAGGGCGTTGACTTCTGCGTGCTTCCAGCTTTCTGGGAAGGTGGCTGACTCGAAGGAGCTGTTGATGGTGTTGCAGAGGTGGGGAGCGATGATGTTGCTTGCTTTATTGAAGATATGTGGTGGGCAGGGGTCCGATGGTGATCCGGAGGTGATGGAGGCCATGGTGTTGGCGGTGTCTTCTTTGTTGACGGGGGTCCAGGTGTGGAGGAGGTAGGTGTTGCTTGGCGCGTTGGGTTCGTGGGTGTTTGTAATCAGCTGGTGGGTCTGGGGGTTGAAGCTGTTGTGGATTTCTTCTATCTTTCGACGGAAGTGGGTTGCGAGTGAGTTGCAGAATTCCTGTGATGGCGGGGGTTCGTTGGAGCAGGTCCTGGGAGTGGAGAGCTCTTTGATGATGCCGGAGAGCTCTTTACTGTTGTGAGCGTTGGTGTCAATGCAGTTTTTGAAGTGGGTCCTTTTGGTGGTGCGGATCAGTTGGTGATGTATGGCATCCTTGAGAGCGATGTGGTTGGAGTCGGTAGGTTTGAGGTGCCAGGTTTTTTCCATTCTGCGACATAGCCGTTTGGATTCCTGTAGGTCTGGGGTGAACCAGCTGGCCTTGGTTCTGTGGAGGGTGTTTGGGTTTTTTTTGAGCGGTGCGAGGGTTTGGCGCAAACTTCTATCCAGCGATGCAGGTTGGTAGCGACTGTGTCGGGGTCTGGGGTCCCAGGGGGTGTGGCCTGGGTGAGGGTGGAGATCAGTTGATCAGTTGAGATTTTCCTCCAGTTGCGTCGGGGGGGGGTTATGTGCGGTGGTGGTGAGTGACTGGTTTCTGGTAGGAGAAGTGGATGCAGCGGTGGTCTGTCCAGCTGAGTTTGGTGGTGTGGCTGAAGGAGATGTGGCTGCTGGCTGAGAAGACGGGATCAAGTGCGTGGCCTGCGGAGTGGGTGGGTGAAGTGACGAGTTGTTTGAGGCCGAGGTTGGCGAGGTTGTCCAGCTGGTTGGTGATGTTGGTGGTGTTGTTGTTTTCTAGGTGGGAGTTCAGATTGCAGAGGAGGATGTCTTCTGTGGAGTCGAGGGCATTGGCACTGACGATGTCGGCGACGGCGTCGCAGAATTGAAAACGGGGGCCCGGGAGTCTGTAGATCAGAGTTCCTTTGAGGGTGGTGTTGGCGTTGATGTGGATGTTGAAGTGGAGGTGCTCGGCGAGGTTGAGGGTGTCATGGGTGCTGCTCGAGATTTTGATGGTGTTTTTGTGGACTATGGCGATTCCTCCTCCTGGTTTGTTGGTGCGGTCTCTTCTGGTGATTTTGTAGCCTTCAGGGATGGCTATGGCTATGTCGGGTTCTGAGGCCGAGTTTGTCCAGGTTTCGGTGAGGAAGGCGATGTCCGGTGAGGTTGAGGTTAGTTGGTCCCAGAGTTCAATTGCGTGTTTGTGGATGGAGCGGGTGTTGAGTAGGATGCAGCTGAGGTGATTGTTGGTAGGTCTGTCATGGTGCTTTAGGGTACAGGTGAAGCGGCAGGCTTGGCAGGAGAAAAGGTCTCTTGGTGTTCTTTGCGGAGGACTGGAAGCAGGTGGAGGGGCGTCCTGGATTGAGGGCGTGGAGGTCACTGGCAGTATAACAGTGTGAGGAGGTGTGGGGGCCTTGCGGGCCAGGGGGCCGCCATTAGGAGGTGGGAAGGAAGAGCAGCTGGGAGGCGGGAGGGACGGGCGAATGGGGGCACGAGGGGGGCGTGGCCGCAGGGACGCAGCGGCGGGAAGGGAGAGAGGCTGAAACAGCTCGGGGAGCCGGAAAACAGAGCATAAGGGCAGGGAGCACACAAGGAGCAAAAGTGGCACAAAATACAGGCAAACAATGCAATTAGGGCACAATGAAGAGAAAGTAAGGCACAATAAAAATAAATAAAGGCACAATAAAAATGCACAGAGAAAGGAAAGCACAAGTCTAGGAGCGCTTACCAGAGCAGCCCAGTAGACACCAGGAATGAGGCGCAGGCGGGTGCCTGCGGGTGGTGGAGGGCCTCGAACACGCGACAGCAGCGTGGGCGGGGTTGGAGACACAGGCACAACCTGGTGGAGCTGCGCGCGTGGGGAGCAAGTTCTCGACCCTAAAAACGGCTCAGGGGTCAACTCCTGCCTGTGCCATAAGTTCCCATAGTTTTCTCCTATCTACCATGTCGAAGGCACAGAAGAGGGCCATAAAAGCCATATGGTCAGCACCCTTCCTGGTTTCGATATATTTCCCAAGAACTAAAGTTAGGTTAAGAGCTTGCTCCACAGTCCCAAGACCTAGCTTAAAGCCATATTGAACTTGCGAAAAACAAGCTTGCCGAAAATCACCCACCCAAGATTTTTGCAGATTAATCTAAAGAAGAGATCGGCCGATAACACGTGGACTGATTCTGATCCTCCCTCTTGAAAACAGGGACGATGACAGAGTCACGCAAAGAATTAATTAGATCTTAAAACATTTGTAATTAATGGAGCCCAAAAATCAACATTCTGCTTAAATAGATCTAAAGGCACACTGTCAGGGTCTGGAGCCTTCAAACTGGCTGAGCAAGTTAAGGCTTTTACTACTGATACCAGGTCTATACAATCTGATACCCATTGCTCATCAATATTCAATAGATCAGCATAAGAACATATTTCTTGGACCCTATCCTGAGTGGATGGATTACAAATTTGAAGAAAATGATCAACCCAGTCCTGCTCAGGAATATAAAAATTTACGCCACTAGTCAATCTATCTGAAATAAAGGACTGGTTGACTACTTCCTAGAATAACTTATTATCCCCCATTTGGGTGACATTTTCTAGGTCCTCCCAAGCATTGAGCCTAAGCTCCTGCTTTCTATGTTTAACAGTGTCAATTTTCCTGGCTTGCCTGACCTCCTCAATATCCTGCAGAATCTTTTTAGTAGTTGCTTTTAAGGCTTTCAATGCTGCAGTAGATTCCGCACTAAACCATGAATATAGGGGTCCTTCTCTTAGTACCTTTTTCTTAACTAACATACTGGACACAGTTTCACAATTAACAATAAAACTCTCCCTAATAGCATTTGGAATGAAAACATTCAGTTTCTGTTTTGCCACTATGAACAAGCCCTTCAAAAACCTATTAGGGTCAGTATTGGACCATTTTACGTGAACCCCTTTATTTCAGCTATAATAGACCAAAGTTTTTACCAGATCTAAAGTCGAGTGGATAAACCAATAGAAAAATCTAAAATAATGGCCTTATAATCACTAAATGGTTTAGCCAAGGAAATATGTGTCAGTTGCAAACTTCTCTGTGATCTGATGCCTTGTATGTCTAAACGAATCAACAAAACTTTGAGATCAAGAATTTACAACCTAACACCTGCATGGAATCCACTTCTGATTCACCTCCAGATACCAAGGGGTTACCACATGCTACAGCGCCATACCCTATACTGCTGAGTGAAATCATGAGTCTACACTGCCAACCCAGTTTGAAATGTCCTTTCAGAATGAAGCATGTCTGATCACCTCAGTGCTGTCTGAAGGAAATTCTGAAGGGGTGGTTTAATCTTCAACATAGGAGTTGGTGTGGCCTGCTATCCTGCCACAAGGGTGACCAGTGTCCACAGGCCCTTCATCCTCCCCTGACTAGCAGGGATGTTGCAAAGGCCCAAATTGTATCCTTGAATAAGTCTGAACCCATGTCTGGTAAATAGACCCAGGTGCGCAATTACCGTTGGGCTGAGAAGGATTTAGCCACCTGTTAGGTTCCTTGGGCTAGAATGTCTGGGCTGGGGCTGCTGGCCTGACTTCTGCCACAACAACAAGGTATTCCTGCAAGGACAGTTGCAGCTCTGACAGTCCCATGTGTGTCTTTTTGGCTTCGACTATTGAAATACAAATCCATGTTATCATTATACATGATTGTTTCTTTCCATAATAAGGAGTTGTGACTCACATTTTAAAGTGAAGGGATAAAATCAGCCAAAGGTGAAACTATCACATCCCACACTCACCAATGAATACCACTAACAGAGTACCAAGCAACACGTTCACTGTAACCAAATGACTAGAATAAATATCCATCAAAAGGTAGTTAAAAGATAGATTATTTGCCAGAAGAATGTTGCCTTCTATAAAAGTCTACAAAGGTAGCCTTGTATATTAAAGTATGTAAATACATTTTATAACATTGTGTCCATGTTTTCTTGGTGCTATGAAGACATCAGTATTGTACAACAGTTATGAAACATAAAGGGCTTGATTTAGATCTTGGCGGAGGGGAATACTCCATCACAGACATGACGGATATCCCATCTGCCGTATTCCTATCCCATTATATCCTATGGGGATCGTAATATGGCAGATGGAATATGTGTGATGTTTATGACAGAATATTCCATCCGCCAAGATCTAAATCAGGCCCAGAGTGAGATTAATTGCAAAATGGATATATTGCTTTTCAATAGCAAAGATGCGTCTCTAAGTATTTACCAGTGGCTGAGATTGATTCAAGCCTTCCATCCATCACGTTTTGCCTTCTTCAGTGTGATACTCAAAGAGCGATGGGTGTGCCCAGACCTAAGTCCTATGTTCAATGTGCTTTATCACTCAAGCTGTAGCCTACTGCCAAGACCCACATAGGCTGTAACTTGTTTAGAGTTACTTGTGTTCCCATACATAGGGTTCCTGGCCTGGTAGTTTTGCCTAGGCTATTCCTATTTCAGCAGGACCAAGGCTGATATGCATATTTCTTGTTCCTGACTAATATGGAATGGGGGACAAAACCCCAAACCAATGGACTAGAACATGGTCCCAAGTAAATAAAAGTGACTGCTATAATTCAAGCATCCTACCAATCACTTTTTTGCTTTCTGCAAAATCTGCAGTAGCAAGCAACCTTATATATTTATGAAATTAACAAAAGGTTCCATGAATGTCGCTGGAGTTTACACCCTGGCCTGGCTGGTGCTTTTGGAAATACTATGACATCCCAGCTTTTTACATGTTTGGAGGGTGAAGAAGGATGAGGTACCGAATAATATAATCTTTGTTCTCCTGTCTTTGATTTTAGTCTAGTCAAGTACTCTAAATTTCTATTGTGAAACATCTAATCACATAAGTAATCAATGTTCATTGTTGAACATTTTAGCAGGTTACCTCATGGGAGGATGGGGAGTACCAAAATATTTTTCACTCAAGTGTGGCTCTGCATAAAAAGTTGGAAAACCACTGAATTAAAATGTGTTCCCTTTGCCACTTAACAACATTCAAATTCTCATGCTTTTGGAACAGCATTGCCAAAGAGGTAGCGAGGCCATTGACAGACTCTGTGGCCCATTAGTCCCACCAACTAAAAAGCCATGCAGCTGTTAAAGGACTTGTGGCAGGAAACATGGTCACCATCTAGCGGCAAGCATTCCCTCCTGTTGGGTGGTCAAGTTTCTGACTTTGTGTGACCTGTGTTTGATGTCAATACCACTTGCACCTCACCCAAGAGATCCCCTCTTCCAGGATTCTGTGTAGCCGGCCTTGCAGTGCAATGTGTTGGAGGACAGGGGGAGAAGGCAGATGAGAGATTGATGTAGGGAGCAAAAATATTTTCCAGTGGAGAATAAGGTGGAAGGAAGGTCAGAAGAGATACTGGTAAAGTAGACTGTAGTGGAAGATGGAAAGCATGTAAGAGTTAAGGTTACGGACAGTGAAAGGATGAGCATGGTTAAGGGGGGAGAGGAGGGGAAAATATCTGTGGTAGATCTAAAGGAGGAAGTATGAGTAGGCCAGTCATTAAGTGGAGACGGATCAAGGAAGAAGTGCTTAGTGGTTGTGGGATGAGGAGCAGAGGGGGGACTCAGGGATGCAGAAGGTCTTGCTGCTCTGGGACAAGAGGATGATTCACTTTATGGGAGAGAAATGGGGACTGTTTGGTGGAGTTTGATAGAGAGTAGGGCAGCAGAGATTGCATATTGACATTCAAAGTCTCCTGAATCACTCCTGTTCTCCACACTGTTTCTATGCACATGCTAACACAGGGTACTTAAGAGAGAGATCTGGAGAAAGAGGCTCTGAAAGGGAGATTGAGAGAAATAGAGAGAGAGAGACTGAAAGAAGCCTAAAACAGAGACCCAGAGAACGTGACAAAGACCATGGGAACATTTAAGTTGGTAAGATAGATACTCAGAGAGATACAAAGAAGAGCGAGGAACATATTAGTAGTTCAAAGTAAAGAAACTGTTAACTTATACTTGAGAATGAAGGCACTTCAGTTGTTGCCTCTCTTAAGTTGTTACATGCTTATTTGTATAACTTACTAAGCTGTGATAAGGTCATAAGAAAGCACAAAATGGGAGAGAGAAAACATAAGCAGAGCAGAGACAATAAGAAAGGATACTTGTGGGTGAAGCAGGTATTGCCGTAGACACTCGTATATCGCTGGATAGGCAACTGTGATTTATAGGTAACCAACCTTAGGAATCTTACAGCAGGGAGGGAGTGAAGAAAAGGAGATGCAGTGGGGGGCAGGAAGCATGATGGGAGTGAAGTAGGTTTTTGGGATGACAGTGAGAAGAATCATATAGTGACTGTGCTTGGTAAATCAAGGTATTCTATTTGTGATGCTAAGGTAGGTCAGAAAGTGTCCCATTGATGCAGGAAACTGCTCAGCTGCTTTGTAGTACTTAAAGGCTGACCTCTCATATTCCTCCTCCTAATAATAACATTATACTGTGTGCCCACTGCTGAACATGGAGTAAGTTTAGAAGGAATACCCAAGGTCTTAGGAGGGCAGAGAGGGCATCAAGGGTAGGTATAAGGTCTTTTTACAATTGTTAAAGGTGTGAACGAATGGGTTAGATTAAGGCCCTCATTATGACATTGGCGGTAAATGCCGCTTACCGCCATGCTGACTGCCGCCAACATACTGTGACCGCAGCGGTATACCGCTACGCGTATTATGACCCACACATAGAAATCCGCCACTATACAGACACACACACTAGTCCACCACACCAAAAGTCAGTGTTAAAAAGGCAGTAGCAAAACCCACACCGTTACACCAACAGAAATACGCCCACAGCATCATAACCCACGAATCACCGCAGCAGACATTCAACTGCGGTAAACCATTGGCGGTACAGACCGCCATGCTCATACTACACACACGCTAACAAAACACCACCACATTGGACAATTCAAACTACACACACCTGACATACATATACACACCACACCCACACACCCACGCCAATATAAAACACACACCCACACTACCCACAACCCTTTACGACCCAAAGAATTTGACAACTGAAAGAGAGACAAGCCAGGAGCACACACTGAATCAGAGCTACAAAACACCATCACCCATACACCATCCATGCACCTCACAGCACACACACCAACACATCACCTCACACACACCACTCACACTACACCCATGGCACCACAAAGACACCCCAGGTTCTCAGAGGAGGAGCTAAGGGTCCTGGTGGAGGAAATCATCCAGGTAGAGCCACAGCTATTTGGATCACAAGTGCAGCAGACATCCTTTGCTTGGAAGATGGAGCTATGGCGGAGAGTCGTGGACAGGGTCAATGCAGTGGGACAGCACCCCAGAACAAGGGATCACATCAGGAAGAGGTGGAACGACCAAAGGAGGAAGGTGCGTTCCGTGGTAGCAAGACACCAGATAGCTGTACAGAGGACTGGCGGCAGACCCCCACTTCCTCCCCACAACTAACAACATGGGAGGAGCAAGTCTTGGCGATCATGCATCCTGAGGGCCTGGCAGGAGTAGCAGGAGGACTGGACACTGGTAAGTCAAATTTTTACTACTTTATACCCCCCTACCTGCCTGCCATCACAAACTCCTACCCTTACCCCTATCACTGCACCACATCACATATACCCCACCATTACAACCCACCCATCCCAATACCAAGCCCTGCATGCTACACCAATGCATGGACCCCCATCACCGACCTGCATAGACACCCATCACCACAGCATGCACACTAATGACAATCACTTAGCCAACCAAATCACAACTCACACAAGCCAAAGCTGCCTTCCTAATAACTACCATAGAAGGAAACATACCCATGCACAAGATGTCACATGCAGAAACAATAACACTGCATTTACATCCCCACAGGACCCCCACACAATGTCACCAGAGAGGAGGTGCCAGCTACATCCAGCCCCCCCAGAAGAGGCCCACAGTGATGACAGCAGCTCTGCATGCCTGGATCAGGATGACCAACCTGGTCCATCAGAGACCTCTGGACAGTCGGTGACCGAGCCACATTCCCAAACCACCACAGAGCCTCCCCCCTCAGGAAACACCACCAAAGCACCCACCCAGTGGGCCCATCCCTCTGTCCCCAGGACACGTCAATCAGCAGTGTGTCCACCACTACAGGGACCCCAGGCAACCCCACAAACACAGGAAGATCAAGGACCTGGGGTCCATGGCAGTAGGCACACGGTTCAGGGGACAGAAGCACAGGACAACAGGGAAGCTGGGAGGACTGCTGTGTGACAGGGGGAGGACAGGCCCATGAAACCGACTCTCCACGAGGCACTCACCAACATCCTGGGAGCATACCACCATTCCCAGGAGACGATGGGCCAGATACTGGCCAAGCTGCAGGAGACCCAGTGGCTGCAGGAGGGACAGTACCTGGGTATCAGGGAGGACCTGAGAGACATTCACACCACCCTGGTCAGCATTGCAGGAGTGCTGGCAGACATGGCCAACACCATGAGGGAGGCAGTGGCACACCAACGGGCCCCTGACACTAGCCACACCGATGAACAGCCCTCCACCTCCGCTGCCGCTAGTGGACAGGAGGCCCCAGCACTGGAACAACAGGCCACCAGCACCCCACCCCCTGCAGAAGGAGAACCACCACGCAAAAGGTCCCTGTGATCCAGGCCGAAGCCAGAGAATATTGCCAAGACCCCTGCCAGGAAATAAGACTCTCCTGAATGTCACCCTTGTGTCCCACTCTGTCACCCTGTCCACCTTGAACTGCCATTGTTCCACTTCCTATGCCCCCTTGGACAATGCACCTGTGATACAAATAGACTGGACTCTTCCCTGGACATTCCTCCACCATCAACCTAGCCCATTGCAATACCCCCTACACTTATTATCACAGAAATAAACACCCTAGGAACTAATACAAGTATGGAGTCTGTCAATTGTTTGAAATATGTATTAGTTTAACAATCTGTAAACATTGCAATTCAAATGTACAGTTACATATACATAGGTATGACCTGTATTGGGCAGCAGTAAACACACCAGGAGCCAGGGTGGGGCACAGGTATCTGAAAATAGAGATGCCAAAGGGTACAGTAAGTGGCCATACAATTCTGAAATTCAGGATGTCATGCACAATGTCCAACACAAAACTGCAATGGAAGGTGAAGTTACAGTGTCTTACCTGTGTGTCACTGGAAGTACTGTTGAATTGTAGTAGTTCTGTTGTCCACATCCTCTTCCTCTGCCTCCTCTTCATCACTGTCCACAGGTTCCCCCACTGCCACACGACCATCTCCAGCCTCATCCTCCTGCAAAAAAGGCACCTGGCGTCTCAATGCCAGGTTGTGCAACATGCAACATGCAACGATGATCTGGCACACCTTCTTGGGTGAGTATTACAGGGATCCACCTGTCAGATGGAGGCACCGGAAACTGGCCTTCAGGAGGCCAAAGGTGCGCTCAATGATCCTCCTTGTTCACCCATGTGCCTCATTGTAACGTTCCTTTGCCCATGTCCTGACATTCCTGACTGGGGTCAGTAGCCATGAAAGGTTGGGGTAACCAGAGTCACCTTCAAATATCGAGGGAGACCTGTTAGCCACACACTCACCCTTAGGGCCAACCCCACACCCATATACCTACATCAACTGGGTGGGGACCATGGGCTCACCTAGTAGCCACACCCTGTGCCTCTGGAGTTGAGACATCACATACGGGATGCTGCTATTCCTCAGGATAAAGGCATGATGAACAAAGCCAGGATACTTTGCATTGACATGGGAGATGTACTGGTCTGCCAAACACACCATCTGCACATTCAGAGAGTGAAAGCTCTTTCAATTTCTGAACACCTGTTCATTTCTCTGGGGTGGGACAAAGGCAATATGTGTACCATCAATAGCACCAATGATGTTGGGGAGATGACCCATTGCATAGAAGTCAGCCTTCACTGTGGCCAAATCATCCACCTAGGGTAATACAATGTAGCTGTGCATGTGTTTCATCAGGGCAGACAAAACTCTGGTCAGCACGTTTGAGAACATAGGCTATGACATCCCTGATGCCATGGCCACTGTCGTTTGGAAGGAACTACTTGGCAAGAAATGGAGCACTGACAGGACCTGCACTAGAGGGGGGATACCTGTGGGGTGGCGTATAGCTGAAATCAGGTCTGGCTCCAATTGGGCACACAGCTTTTGGATTGTGGCCCTATCAAGTCTGTTGGTTAGAATAATGTGCCTGTCCTCCATTGTCGCCAGGTCCACCAGGGGTCTGTACACGGGGGTATGTCTCCATCTCCTATTCATCCTCAGCAGTTAAACTCTACGTTCAATAACAGTGAGCAGATGGTCATATTCATCTGATTTATATGCTTTTTTTTTCTTTTACAGAAACAGTGTGTGAGCGTGTAGGTCCGTTGATGTGCCTATGTCTGCTGTGACACAGTTAGGTGCCATGGCCTCTGCCCCCCTGAAATGGCAGCCGCCTGCCCTGTGAGGAGGGAAATGTGGAAATGAGGTAATTCCACTGGCATTGTGCACCGTTGTGGGAGGCAGTCGACGACCACCGTGCAACATCGCATTGGTTATCATTGGGGCCTACGGGTTCCAGGAGTCAATGGTGATGCACGCCGGCGGTGACGGTACGCACCGCCACGGACGTGACCACCATTTTCTATCTGTTCACTCACTTGCTACCTGACCTTCAACAGGACGGGACCTACACTGTAAGTGCTGCTGTGACCTGTGTCTGGAAGCGACAATGGCACAAGTGTCTGGGGAAAGGGCCCCTGCCTTCACATCGGAGGAGTTGGAGAGACTGGTGGATGGGGTCCTACCCCAGTACAGTTTACTTTATGGTCCTCTAGACCAACAGGTGAGTACACTGTGAGCAGGATGCGTGGGGCATGAATGTATGGAGTGCTGTGTGTGTATGCCTCATGAAGGGGGGGTCTGAGTGGTCCTGGGCAGAGTGCTGCATGTATGATGGTCAATGTATGTGCATAAGGGGATGGGAGGGATATGTTGGGCCATGAGTATAACAGTCCAGACTGTATGAATTATACCCTTTCTGCTGTATCTTTTTCTGCAGGCCAGCGCCCTTCAGAAAAAGGGTATTTTGCGTGCCATCACCAAGGAGGTGCGGACCCTGGGGTTCTTTGACAGGTGGAGCACCCACTGCCGCAAACAGTGGGAGGACCAGCACCGCTGGACAAGGAAGACGGCAGAGGCCCAGCTGGGGCTGGCCTCCCAAAAAGGAAGGGGGTGCCCATCGTACCCTGACCCCCCCTGATGTCCCGCATCCTGGCGGTGGCCTATCCAGAGCTGGATGGGCGCTTGAAGGCATAACAGCAGCCACAAGGGGGTGAGTACAGATTCAGAATCATTACTTTGCGCGTGTTAAGGTGTTAACTGGGTGAGGGATGTGGGCTGTGGGTGCCCCTAGGCCAGGGCAAACATGGCAGGGTAGGTTCCATGATGGGCAAGCTCAGATGCACTCCAACCCCAATGATGTTAGTGGGCATCTACTACTGGGCAGGGTCCTGTGGGTTTCAGGTGTGCTGCTAATGGCTTTAGGCATTGTAACCCATGGGCTGGTGACTAGCATTGTAACTGGAAGTGCATGGCCTGGTGCATAGGGCTGTTCCCTGTGAGTTGTGTACGCCAACAGTAGTGTTGTTGCTGGCATTGACCAAGTGTATCCTCTGTCTCTCCCCCCCCCCCTTTTTGTTTTGTCACCCTGTGCTTGGGTGCATCAGCATCATCTGCCGGAGGAGCAGAGGCACCGGTGACGGAGGGAGCTGCATCCCACATGGGCCTGGAGGCAGAATCCACCGACGGTGAGGGCACCAGTGGGACGGAGGGCGAGGGGAGCACCATGACAGAGACAGGAGGGGACAGTACCAACAGCGACTCCTCCTCCTATGGAAGCTCCCTGGTGGTGGCAGACACCTCTGTGCCCACCCCAACTACAGGTACAGCCGCCACCCCCGTACCAGAACCGCCCTCCCAACAGCCCCTCAGCGTATTTCCTGTGCCCGCTCACCCAGGAAGGTGGGCATCTCCTTCGCCCCAGGCACCTCAGGCCCTGCCCCAGTCAGCCCTGCTGCCCTCAGTGAGGAGGCTATTGACCTCCTGAGATCCCTCTCTGTTAGGCAGTCAATCATACTGAATGCCATCCAGGGTCTAGCAGTGCATTTGCCACAAACAAATGCATACCTGGAGGGCATTCACTCTGGCCTGGCGGCCCAACAGAGAGCATTCCAGCCTCTGGCCAACTCACTGATGGCAGCCATTGTCCCTGTCTCCAGCTTCCCCCTCCAACTTCCTCTACCCAGTCCCATTCCCCTCAACCCTAGCCCATCCCAAGCACACCTTCAGACCTGCATGCACCCAAATCAACACACAGAAGTGGCTCAAGCAAACACAAGCACCCCACTTCATCCACAGGCACTCACACAAGCACCATCCACATGATGACACACCAATATCCACTGCCTCCACTCTGTCCCCCTCCTCCTCCTCGTCCACCTCCCTCCCAGTAGCGTCTCCACTCACACCTGCATGCACTACCTCCATCACCAGCACACCTATCACTACACACCCCTCACTGGCAGTCACCACCCCCACATCCATGCACACGTCCCCTGTGTCCTCTCCCACTGTGTCTGTGCCCCTCCTCCCAAAGTACACAAACGCAAGCACTCAGACACCTAACAGCCATCCACCTCACAACAGCATCCAGCCCATGCAACTCCACCCAAACACACCAAACAGACACCTCCTACAACCAATCCCTCTTCCTCCACTCCCAAACCTTTACCCTCTTCCCGCCCCAGTGTCCCTAAGAAGCTTTTCCTCGCCACCATTGACCTATTCCCTGCCCCTCCCCCCGTCCTTCACTTTGGGCCAGGGTGGCCAGAACCCATCCCAGCATCTCAGCCACCCAGTCCACAGCCACTGTGCTTTCTGCAGTTACTGCAGGTGTGAGAGGCTCCAAGGAGGCACCCATCAGCAGAACCAGTGTGCCTGCACCACCTGCCAAGGGCAAGAAGGGGCCACCACCTAACAAGGGCAAGAAGGGCACACCAGTCAGCAAGGGGAAGGAAGCACCACCAGCCAGCAAGGGGAAGGAGGCACCACCAGCCAGCAATGGCAGGAAAGGAACACCTGCTGGCAGAAGCAAGGAGGCACCTCTATCTGCCAAGGGCAGGAAGGGGCACACAACACCAGCCATGGCACTTCAGCCGTCCGAGGATGCAGGGGAAGGGCTGGAGCCTCCTCCCACCACTGACTGCACCGCCGCCAGCAAATCCACCTGCACCGTCACCAGCACGCCACCTGCTCTGCCAGCAGCACCACTCCCAGCAGCAGCCCCAGTGGGCAGCAGTCCGTGGCTGCAGGGGAAGGGGTGGAGCCTCCCCCACCACTGACAGCACCGCAACCTGCACCGCAACTGCCATCCACTGAGCAGCCGTCACCACCGGCAAGCAGTGTGTAGTCGTGACTTCATGGGCTGCAATGTGTCCTGGCCCCTCAACACCTGTAGGTGTGACACCCAGGTGAGAGACTGTGACCTTGCACCATCCAGGATGAAGCACACTGGGCACAAAGCCCCCTCCAGAACCAGTGGAAGAACGCATCCACTCACCCCCTCCTTGGCAGGATGAAGCACACTGGGCATAAAGCCCCCTCCAGACCCAGTGGAAGAAGGCATCCACTCACCCCCTCTTTGGCAGGATGAAGCACACTGGGCACAAAGCCCCCTCTAGAACCAGTGGAGAAGCCATCCACTAGAGAGACTGTGGCTTTGCACTCCCCAGGACCAAGCAGTGAGCAAACCACCCACTAGAGAGACTGTGGGTTTGTGCTCCCCAGGACCAAGCAGTGTGCAAACCACCCACTAGAGAGACTGTGGCTTTGCACTCCCCAGGACAAAGCAGTGGGCAAGTAGCCCTCTCCAGGAGCAGTGGTGTTGTACCATCTTCTGGCTGAGGTCCCCCCCATTCCCCATACCTGAGGTGCCAGTGTGTTTTCGACCTGATGCCCCTGCAGTGTTCTCTCCGTATTGAGGCAGGAGTCAAGTGTGGCCTTGGCCTATGTGTTATGGCCCCATGGGCCACGGACATTTTGGAGTGGGCATTGTCCCTCCTTTTGTATATATTGTACATACTGTTTATTGCTTTAAGGACGTATTTATCTAAAATTGTACTATTACACTCATTTTAATCCATTCCTTTTGTCCTTGCGCTATTCCTGAGGGTTATGGGGTGTATTTGTAATGTTGTTGCATCTGTTTGTGTGTATGGTGTTGGCGGTGAGTGTGGGGGTGGGGGTGTTTCGTGTTGTGTGTGTGTGTCACTCTCTTTTTCCTCCCTCCTCTCTTGTGTGCTAGGTGCAGTACTCACTGTGGTCGTCTTCGCCAGCGTTCATGTTCCTGGTGTATGAGGAGGTGCACCAGCACTGGAAAAATGTGAAGCTCGGGCTCCATGGCGTCGTGGTTCTTCCTTGAGTGTCGAGAGGTGAGTCGTTTCCCTTCTGGATACTGCTTCCGCCGTGCTTATGATGGTGTTGGTACCGCCCCGGAAAAGCTTGCGGATTGGCCTTGTCATAATGCAGTGGGCGGTACATTGTCTTCCGCCTGGCTGTTGGCGGTTACCGCTGCAGTGCTTGTTGCTACCACCATGGCGGTCGGAGTGTTAAAGTGGGTGTCTGGGTTGGCAATTTCCGCCATGGTCATGATTCAATTTTTGTTTACCGCCGGACTGTTGGCGGTATTACCGCCGCTTTATCACCGACCGCCAGGGTTGTAATGAGGGCCTAAGTGTAGGAGCTGTGATGATTAGTTATGTTTATCCAAAACTGTCTTCTTGAATCTTTTGAATTTCCATACATCACTGCTGTTAGAAGCCAATCTACCATTATTCCATACACACAGTTTTATACTTCTACTGAAAATTACCCCAAGATATCATATTCCACGATCCTTTTGCACCACACAAGAATTCCAATTAAATATATACAATATACTATGTATAAAATATTTTCACCATGCACTGTTGCTGCATATTTCTAGAAATTATTGTTATTAAACCCTCTCCTGATAATAATGTTCATGTATGTGATGAATGCTTGAGTATTGGTCTGTACTGATATGGACTTCAAATGACTAAAATACCAACATGTAAGTGACATCAAACATGTTCACCAGAAAATAGCTATTCACGGTTGACACCTTTAGCCTCATTAAGTTTCTCACCAGACTCCCAGAGACTCCTCTAGCTGGAAGAAAAGGAGTGTGAACCAAAGAACATTTGAACTGGGGTTAATTTGTGATCTTGCCACTTTACTGATGAACCCCAAATCAGAGAGCTGGCAGGACATTGCCACATTATCAAATGGCCTAACAAGGTTTACCTGTTGATTTGCTAGTTAAGTCTAATTTGTCTGATTAGAGGCACCATTGATAATCTCACTTTATGCTCAGTTTCTGCACTCTGTGCGCTTTTAATACAGAATTCTTTCCAAATGATAGCAGCATTCCAGCAACGTCTCTAGTCAAGTATATTAAATCAATGAATACTTGATGAGGGATAGAACTGGAGATTACCATGTACTACCAATCAATATAGGTTCACTATTTTGTAAATTACAGTGCCTGGGCATCTTTCTAGGGGATATGAAGAGAGATGCTGCCTCTATTAGGCTCGAATTCTAACATAAACATTTTGTGTGCTGAGAAATGGACTATCAGAACAATGACAAAACAAATGTGTTTACACTGCACCATTTGCTACAAATTTTGAAAAATCTCCTTTGTGGAATTATGTCTAAATATCCTGTATTTTTTAGGCCCCTAAAAGGCTACCACAAAGACAGTAAAAAACAGCGCTACCTCAGTGTGCTGCACACGATGTGTAAGCGAGATAATGTTGCAGTAAGCTCACTTACATCAGGGAGTCTCCTTGAATATTTTGTCTTTATCGCCAGTCGTGCCCACCCTGCTAGTACGCCTTTAATCAGCCATATCCTGAGCCCCAGACATCTTTGCAAAAAAATAAACGGCTGTGATGTGAGGCCTGGCATTAGATAAAGTACATCTCTGCACTCACAGTTGAACCATGCACAGGGGCTGCACATAGAGAAGGTCGGTGCCCTCCTGTCCCTGCCAAAACATTCTGTAGTTATGAAAAGCTTGTTTAGGTGCACAGCGTGTACGCTTTGCAAGAGAGGCTGCCACTAAATCTGACGGCAGAAGACACCAGTCTTCCATATATCTTCCGTTCATATCGTCATCTGCTGTGCAGCGTTAGGATGATAACTCCAAAAAACTGTAGCTTGGACCATCACAGTGCTTAATTTGTCAATAAAGAGGTGCCGGTGCCCAAAGCCTTCCTCTTAAACACGCGGCTGCTGCGCTTAAATGTGCAAGCACTGAATACTGATGCCGCGCATTCCTAAAGCCATCTCGGGCCTCTACAATCCATTTAAAGCCACTCCCTGCACCTTCAGCTCACTCTTGCCGCTTTCTGCTTTCTCCGATTGTGAAGCTTTTTCGTTTATCTCTTCCTTCGTATTTCCCATATGTGTCTTTTTTTCGCAGTAAATGCTTGAGACAGAAAAATAAGCACCGGCCCTCAAAAATAAGAGCCGGTGCTCCGTACCGGTAAAAACAAGCACAACTTAAGCACTGGAGCATCAGCTGCTTTCTTGAACGCCCCTGGTAGGTGTGTAGACAAAATACCCCATTAAACTTCAAGCACAGGAGGACCAGCTGCTTTAGTAACCTCAAAACTTAAAGACACGAGACCCTCCGTCTCTTGATTGCTTCAACTACTGTCATGTTGGCAGACCAACAAAGAACAGTTCTGTTTTGCGAAAAAAACGCCCAAATGGGTACTTCCACAATTACATGAAATAGCTCCTAAAAGGCCATATTTTTTGACAAGCTAGACTCGTGCCAAGACAGGGGTGAATCTTCCCTACACCACTGACTCTCTAAAATTGCCCCAAAACCAATGCCGCAGGCAGCATCCTCGTACTAGCTTAACACCTGAGTGGGCACCAGGAGTGGAAGCCAAATCACTGACCCAATTAATTTCACCAGGAAACTGTGCTAAACCTTCAAGTCGTCCTTCACTCGCCATCTATGATGGTGCTTTTTTGTTAAACCTGCCAGGGACCAACCTTTGGAGCATGAGAAAGGACAAGCCATGGAGATAATCCTCAAAAGGAAAGTGTTCAGCCAACACCTGGAACTGGTGTGGCACAAACGTTTTGTGTGACAGCACAAGCTCAGTTGACTGAATGCAAGCAAAAACTTTTTCATCTACATTCGCACCTCATGAAGTCTACCTCAGTCCATCAGAACGTGATACGCATGGATGGGCCCTGTTTTTTCCTTTTGCTAAGAGAACTCCTAGTTTTTGTAGAAAGACGACAAAGGAATTTAGTGCCTACCTGCATTCTGCAGAACCAGCTGCACCCATGAGAAGGAAATCATTGAAATAATGGGTGACATTCGCTCAGTCTGTCTTTGCTGAAAAAAAAACACTCCACACAGGAACTAAATTGTCCAAAATAAGAATACAAGACAGCATAGTCCTTTGGCATGCATGTCATAGTAATGGAGACCAATGAACTGGAACCTAAAACATGATAATCCTCAGGATGAACTGGGAACACTCGGAAAGCCTGGTTAATGTCTTCCTTTGCTAGGAGTGCTCTAGACCCTGCCTTCCTCAACTTTCTTAGCAACAGGTCAACTGAGGTGTATCTCACAGTGCAAATTTGGGAGTCAATGGCGTCATTAACAGAAATACCTTTTGGGGCTGACAGATTAGGAATTACCCTGAGCTGGTCTGACTTTTTTAGGCACAATCCCTAGTGATCAGCATACCTAATCACATACCTAATCTTGTACGGGAGAGAGGCACAAAATTACTGGAAATCCTCCCAAAGCGCTCATATTTTTAACCTTAACTGATAAGTGATTCTTGCCCACCAGCTAATTGGTAAAGCAGCTTTTCAACTGTCTGCAAGGCAGACGAGGTGTTGTCAGAATTGCTACCTACCTGCCACTTTCTGGCTAGTCTGAGACTCCTCAAACTAGCCCTTAGGTTGAGAGGGAGGTTGCAACCCCATAAGATCTTGCCCTCTTTGACAGTGTTGGGAGCATGTGCACCACTAACTGAAGCAAAGGCAACCAAACCTGACCTCTTCTTTTTGCTCCCCAGGGAGATTTCTTTTAGGGATTGATTGATGTCCCCCAATATCCTCAACACCTCTGTGTTGTCATTTTCTTTTCCGCTAATAACTCCACCCCTGCCCCCCTACATTGGAGTCGCTTTGCTCCTCAGCCTCCAAGGTGCCCAGAAGATGAGTAGCTTTCGATCCACTTGTTCTCACAGTGGGCTCAGTGACTTTCTGCACCCTGAAGGACCCACAATCTAAGCTTCTCTTGCGCCTCCTTGGGCTGAGGTTACCTGACCCTGCAGCAGGTTCTTCTTCTGGATTAACCCCCAGCATCCTGGACATTTTTATTTACTGGGGCAACCATTGCACGTGGGGGAATGCCCAAACCTCTGCCCTCCTGGGTTGTTAATAATATCTGCCTCTGCATTTAAGCTGCCAGAAGAATCCCCGTCATCCCCCAACTTGGCTAACACAAGCTTCAAAAACTTGACCAGTTCTAAATCAAAGGGGAGCTGCATGCACAATAAATGGTGTGCACTCAGCAAGCTCTACAAAACTGTACGAAGCTTTGCGAAAAGCCTCAAGGGGCTGGATAACGAGAAGATCAGCCAAGACACGGTGTCTCGAAAGAGGGCCCAACAAAGCTGACAGGGCTAAAATGCTTGCACGAGGTACCCATCCAAGCTGTCTTGGGTTTTGTATTTAAAGGAGCTAGGTTGGAGTGCTGAAGGTGACACTGCCCTAAAAGGCTCACCTGTTCCTATGACAACACGAGCCACAGTGATGCGTATGTCGCTGCACTTTTTTCTGCCTGCCCTGCAAATCTTATCTGAGACGGGTGACCAGAAACACCTTCAGTTTCCCCTTGCAGCCCCTTCGTGTCCCCTGCTCTTAGCCAAAGAGTCGCAAGTTCAGGGCAGGGATAGGGAACCACAGGAGCCTCGCACCAAGCACTGTGCTCCCCCCAGGGGTATTTGTTAAAATGGTCTACTGCCTGGTAAGTCAGTTTTCAATGTTATCCTCTTGTAAACAGTTAATCTGTCCTACTTAAGTATGCTAATCAATATTTACATTTCTAAATGAATTAATATGCATATGTTATCAGATATAAAAGGTTTTCTAAATGTAACCCTTGAGATGTATTGTTTTTTAACTCAAATGTATATTGTTTATGAAGGATTGTCAAAAATAGCATCACACAACATCATGTATATTAGAAAGAACATTTATTTGTGAAACTTAAGAATTTGATGAACCTAAAATAAATGCACGTGTGAGTAGTTTTCAAATAAGAAAGTCATTTTCTGTAAATTTAATTTGTCAATGCTTAAAATGGATGCAAATGGTGATCAGGCAAAATAAGTTGTTTAAAACATATTGTTTAGTGTATATATGCATATGTATACATATCATGTCACATTTGGTGCCTTTAGCATTACATTAGAAATATGAAAAAATAAATTACACAATATACTGACATTTTGAAGTAGAGGATGAAATATCTGACATGGAATTTAATGGTGTATAGTTGCATGTTTTTTGTCCTCATCTACAAATTAATCCATGCTACAGATATATTCAAATTGAGTAGGAGGGGGAAAAATGTGTCTGATAGTGTTACGGAATGTCCACAGGGTGCCGTACTGGTATTCACACCCAACTACCAAGGGTGGGGCTGTCCCAACTAGCACACCAATTAGGACTGAACAAATTTATTGCAAGAAAACCAAGGCACACTGAAGTAGCTCATGGCGATTGTAGTATGTAAAATATGTTAAAAAAAAGTCCCGGATACGTCTTGTTGTTGGTTATAGTTTATTCGTCCCACGCTATGATGATTCCAACAGCAACAGACGACACATGTTTCGTCATCTAGACTTTCTCAAGGCTGTAACAAGTTGATATATGAAAAATAATTCACTGTCATTTAGAGAGAATAACAAAAATAAAGCTAAAAAATAATAATTGCAACACAAAGAGATAGGTTTGCATAAGTGCTCTGTTTTACATAGAATAACATATATCTCATTTATAATCATTTCGAAATTTGTGAGTAGTATGCTATATACCTTCAAAGAAAGGGAAAAATTAAATAGAAATAAAAACAACAACATTCTCCCATGCAATCCTGAATCCCTCTCCCATCTCCATAACCCATTCACAGATGAAGTATGAAAGAACAAGACCTGTAGTATATGTCAGATATGTCAACTATTCTGATGCCAGTAGTCATAGTCTGCGTGCATGGACACTGTAACAGGGTTTTGACAACCCTACGGCGAAATGAGGAAGCGGGCCGATATTGTAATACTTCGGGGCTCCGAGCCTACAGAATTCCGGAAGCATGTAAAAGGCTACTAGAACAAGAAGTACAAATCATGCTGCAATTAGGTATCATAGAACCCTCTATTAGTCCTTGGTGTTCCACAGTAGTTCTGGTGCCAAAACCCAATTGCTCTGTCCGATTCTGTATTGACTTTCGACAATTAAATAGTATTTCCCAATTTGATACATACCCCAAACCCTGGGTAGACGAATTGCTCGAACAGCTAGATAAAGCACAATACATGTCCATGTTAGATCTTACGAAAGGTTACTGGCAGATTCGTTTGCACCCCCCAGATAAGGAAAAAACAGCCTTCCCTACCCCATACGGGATATATCAATTTATAGTCCTACCTTTCGGTTTACATGGGGCCCCTGCGACATTTCAAAGATTAATGGACATACTCTTACATGCTCGTACAGGATATGCAACAGCATATCTTGATGACATCGTAATATATAGCAAAACCTGGGATGACCATTTACAACAACTAGCTAGGGTGTTCCAAACACTACTCGAGGCAGGATTAACTGCTAATCCTGAGAAATGTAACCTGGCACATGATGCTATTGCATACCTAGGAAATCATATAGGGAAAGAACAGAAAAGACCCCTCTTAAATAAAGTTGAAGCTATCCTTAATGTACCTCCACCTACCAAAAAAAAAGAAGTACGATCCTTTTTAGGGATGGTAGGGTATTACCATCGGTTTATTCCAAATTACTCAACTATCGCTGCCCCTTTGATCTTTTAATAAAAGTACGAACCTCCAAGATTAAGGAATTAATTCAACACCAACTCCGTAGTTATGAGACACTCAAAAGAAGCCTGACAACCGAACCAGTTTTACGGTGCCCTGACGTCACAAAAATGTTCTATCTACAAACAGACGCCTCTGACGTTGGTATAGGTGCCGTCTTGTCCCAGAAGAATGAGCAAGACACCCATTATCCCATTGTTTTCATCAGCAGAAAATTACTACCCTGAGAACAACGTTAACTTGTAATAGAAAGGGAATGTCTGGCAATTAAATGGGCGATAGAAAGCCTCCAATATTACTTATTGCCTGAGAAGGTACTCGCGCTTTGCATCGCGTTATGCGCCTCTATATTGCGATATTATTTTAAAAGCTACCTTTATAACTATTTGTGTTCTTTCTTTTAGTTGTTTATTGTCCTGATTTTATAGGACTTATTGTAACCCCCTTACCTGCACTCTAATCGGTTCTCCCACCGCTGTTTGGCGGGTCCGGTCTCTGGGGTATTGATTTTGGGCGCCATCTTGGAGTGGTGATCACTCTGGGTGGGGTTGCTGACGAGCGGTCTAGCGCTCCGGCTGAGTGGAGGGACGCCTATTTAAGGTGACCTGCCCTGGGGGCTGTCCTGAGAAGGTACTCGCGCTTTGCATCGCGTTATGCGCCTCTATATTGCGATATTATTTTAAAAGCTACCTTTATAACTATTTGTGTTCTTTCTTTTAGTTGTTTATTGTCCTGATTTTATAGGACTTATTGTAACCCCCTTACCTGCACTCTAATCGGTTCTCCCACCGCTGTTTGGCGGGTCCGGTCTCTGGGGTATTGATTTTGGGTGCCATCTTGGAGTGGTGATCACTCTGGGTGGGGTTGCTGACGAGCGGTCTAGCGCTCCGGCTGAGTGGAGGGACGCCTATTTAAGGTGACCTGCCCTGGGGGCTGTCCTGAGAAGGTACTCGCGCTTTGCATCGCGTTATGCGCCTCTATATTGCGATATTATTTTAAAAGCTACCTTTATAACTATTTGTGTTCTTTCTTTTAGTTGTTTATTGTCCTGATTTTATAGGACTTATTGTAACCCCCTTACCTGCACTCTAATCGGTTCTCCCACCGCTGTTTGGCGGGTCCGGTCTCTGGGGTATTGATTTTGGGCGCCATCTTGGAGTGGTGATCACTCTGGGTGGGGTTGCTGACGAGCGGTCTAGCGCTCCGGCTGAGTTGAGGGATGCCTATTTAAAGCTCCCCCCCACCGCGCAGCGGATACGCGCAGCGGATACGCGCAGCGGGTGTGCCTTCGCTGTGCCGGAGTCGTGCCAGAGTCCTGCCCGTCTGCGCCTGTCCACTACTTTCCTACCATCTAAACCTGAAGGCTTCTACACTTGCAGCAAATGTTCTATATGCAAATTAGGCCTGTCCAAATCTACAGCAGTTAGCATTAACAACTGCACATATCGGATCACCGACTTTATAAACTGTTCTAGTACTTCTGTTATCTATGCCATTTGGTGTCCCTGTAACTTGACTTATATTGGCAGTACGATCCGACCTTTAAAAATTCGAATACAGGAACACTTTCGGAATATACAAAAGTCTGATACTCAAGCACCCATGGTGGAACATTTTATTAAGTATCACCAATACCAACGTACCTTTACTTTTTGTGGTTTAAGACGTATCACACCCTCCCCTAGAGGAGGCAACACACCATTGCGACTACGCCAGGAAGAGAGCCGTTTAATAATAAAATATGATACTGTAAACAATGGGCTCAACAAAGACCATGAATGGCATTTTTGGCTAATGTAAAGAACCTGTAACCTAATGTCTTTTTCCACTTTTTTCCTTTCTTTTTCCTTTTAGCTTTCTTTTCTTTTCTTTCTTTCTTTCTATCTTTTTTCTTTTTTTTTTCTCTCTCTTTCTTCTTTAGTCAAAACCTTTGCCTTTTTTCTCCTTTCTTTTCTCTTTTTCTTTCTCTTTCTCTACCCTCCATTATTTGCTCTCATATTGCCCTTCAGGTTTCATTACAAATATACTTCGTGACCACAATTTAACTCTAACTAGAGTTCGCCTGGAGAAAATGCAATCGGCTGATTTATTACTTCTATTTTTCTTTTGTTAGGCAATTATACAGTCTTTCTTTTTGTACTAGATTATTGGAAGAAATACCTATATAGTATAAATAGATTCTATCGTATCAGCACTCATGTATCTAGTTGACTCTTCAGGACAACTATTTGTGTACATTCTTAAACAAAATGGCGCTACTTAGCGCGTTACGGGAGAGTCCTTTCTCCCTTTTGAGTATATTCATTTCGACACGGGTTATTTAAACGCGACTTTAGACGCAGACGCGTCCATCCCGTTTCCCGTGTTCTTTCTTTGTTTCTGGCCGTATTTGCACTGCACTTTGATTCCGCAGCGCTTGAGGTAAGGGAAAAGATTATTAATGTTCTTAAAGCGAACGTTCGGCTCTCTGAATGCCGTAACTTCGTTTTCTATTGAAGATGGACTTAAGTTTTACACACTGTGCCCGCCATACAGCCGTAGTTAAACTACGCTTTCTATACAATGTGATTGTGCCCTTTAACTAATGAATCTATTGATCGATACTAGCCGCCTTGTTCCATTGTTTTTTGTCCAGTACGTCATATTCAATATATTACCATGTAGCATTTTTCCCTTTCTTTTTCTTTTCTTCTTTTTTTCTTTCTGATTTAAGTTTCCCAGTCGTTTTTCCTATCTTGAACACTGCAATGTAATTTCTGAATTTTAAGCCATATGATTGGTTCCTGTTCACATTCTCAAGTATAAGTACTACTTTCAAAAATGTTAAATGTTGTACTGTATATATTTTTTTAAATCTGGTCTTTCAGTTGCTTGACTTATTGTAAGATACTCTCTTATATACTTACTGTTAAATCCTGAATTTTTCAACTGATAGACTATTGTTATCTTACAGAAAAGGATTATTACAATTTGTTACTAATACATGTCTGCCTCATTTCGCGAGGTATGTTTGTCAGTACCTTAGCATTTCTACCCTTCAGTCTCGAGCACTAGCTAACCTAGGTGGTACTTTAGCCTCATCTGACACTTGGGATTTTGGAATTAATTGCGGATTATTATTTTTTCTACAATCTCACCATTTCTCTTATCATTACTTTATCTTGGAAAATACCACAGGTTGTTTCTCTTTTTTCTTGGTCTTTCAAATACGTTGGGGTCTGACTGTAGTCACTAATTGCACTTACGCATCAACGTTTCTTCCTTCTATCTAGCATTGGGCTCCAATTATCTCACATCCTGACTTACCACACTCCCTTCGATCCTTGCATGGGATTCTCCTTTTCGTTCACTTTCTTGATGGTGCCTCTCAATGACATCTCATCTACTCACATGAATATTTCTGAATTGCAATTTGTCATCTCTTTCTATTTTCAGCCTTGAGAAATCCCCGGTCTATATATAGCCAGAGGGGGCGAAACACGTGTTGGCTGATCTTCTATTCATCCTATGTTTATCATATTTGGATTTTGGACTTTGTTCTCTGTCCTACTAACCAGTGACTAACTGTGAAACTGGGACTTTAATGTTTGCACAACAATAAAATCAAGAACTCTCTGAGTGGGACTTCACCTCTTTTTGTTTACTACATTGCGAGTGTTCGCCTGTAGGCCCGTTGTGTGGCCCATATCACTGTAGGTGCGGTGTATGGTCATTGGAACCCCCTTCCCTTATACGCTCCTTAGGGCCTGCTGTAAAGAGGATAGGACAATGGGACTTGAATATCTGGAGCTTAAACGTCAGATCTGTGGTAAAGCACTATCAGGAGATTTACGACCTTCTTGCTGATGGTTCGCCGGATGTGCTTTTTCTGACGGAAACGTGGCTCCAGGACTCTGACTCCTCGATAACTAACTTAGCTTTTCCCCCAGAATATGCTATTTTTACTTTAAATCATACGACTAGAGGTGGAGGTATTGCGATGGTCACCAAACGGTGTTATCCCTGTCAGTGGAAAGCCGCTGAACTTTTGGGGTGTGAGGGTGCCCTATTTAAAATAGCGTTTAGTCATCAGTTTACCCTCTCTGGGTTATTAATTTACCGGCCTCCGGGCTGTGATTCTGTTTTTAGGGCTGCTCTTCCTGAGTATATTAGCATAGAGGCACTAGGATGCGCAAATTTTAATGTTGTGGGAGATCTTAATCTCCATTTGGACTGTCCTTCCTTACCTACTATTAGGAGCTTTTTGGCGGATCTTGAGGCTTTACAGCTCTCGCAGATGATTACCTTCCCCACACATAAAGGTGGTCATATTCTTGACCCGTTCTTCACAAATTTAGAAGGTCTCAGAGTTCTTGGTTCCTCTCAGTTGGTCTGGACAGACCACATGCTGGTGAAAATGGCATGCTCTCTGTCTGACTCTCCTTTTGTATCTCAGGATAGATTTGTTCTTAAACGACATTGGAACAAATTAAGTCTGGAGGATTTCTATCATCAGCTCGAGAAGGCTCCTTTAGGTCCGCTCACCGAGGTCGATGGTGGATACGACTCCTTCTGTGAGTGGATTTCTGGTGCCCTCGATTCTCTGATTCCTATGTGTTGGTCTAAGTGTCACCGGAAGGAGCCGAGCCCTTGGTATGACACTTCCTTGGCATCTCTTAAGAGGGTCTGTAGACAGGCCGAAAGACTATGGAGGAAGTCATATGACTCTGATCTGAAAATATGTTATCTTGCTAAAATTAAGATTTATCACAGGGCAGTGTGTCAAACTCGTGCCTCCTTTTATGCTCAACAGTTTCAGAATTCTACCAATCCATCGAAACTTATTTTTAAAGTATTAAAGGACCTGATGGCGAAGAGAGTAATTGCAGGGGAATTATGCTCGGATTCACATTGTGAGGGTCTGGCCTCTTTCTTTTATGAAAAAGTGCAAGCCATCTATCGCACTTTCCCAACGGGTTCCCTGATGCTAGAGCAGGTTGGTCGCACCTTAGGTGAGGGGGAATGTCTTTCCATCTTACCCCCCTTATCTCTGGAGATGTTTGACTATCTCAGCGCCAAAATTAAGTCTGGATCTCCGGCTGACCCGTTGAAACCGGCCCAACTTAAGACTCTGGCACCGGTTTGCCGCTCCCCGGTACTGTCCTTGATCAACCTGTCCCTTTCTTCTGGAGTGGTTCCCGCTAGATGGAAGCAGGCAGTAGTTACGCCAATTCTGAAGAAGGCGACCCTTGACCCCCTTAAACCTGAAAGCTACCGCCCTATCTCCCTTCTTCCTTGGGCCACGAAAATAGCAGAGGCCCATGTGAATGCCACTCTTACAGACCACCTTGGTAGGTTTAACATTCTTGATCCTACCCAGAACGGGTTCCGCGCGGGTCATAGTACAGAGACGGCCCTCCTCTCGATGGTCGAGCATCTGCGCTTCGTGATGGATTCCGGTCGGACGGCGGCACTGTTGTTATTAGATCTTAGTGCCGCCTTCGACACGGTCTCGCACGGAATTCTGGTTCGGCGTCTTGAGGAGGTGGGCGTCTCTGGCTCCGCCTTGTACTGGTTTCGTTCCTTCCTTACGGATAGGTCATTCCAGGTGGCGATCCCGCCCGGTAAGTCGTCATTCTACCCGTTAGACCAGGGAGTCCCACAGGGGTCTTCACTGAGTCCCACCCTTTTCAATCTGTATGTGAGACCGTTGGCTGCGGTCGTCAAGCGGTGGGGCCTAACCATGGTGTCCTACGCAGATGATACGCAGCTGGCGGTCACACTGAGTGGGGACTCAGACCTGGAGGCTCCCAGGTTTTGTGATAGTCTGCGGGAAGTGGCTAACTGGATGAAATCCAACTGTCTCCAGTTAAACACCAAAAAGACGGAGATTATGGTGGTTGGTAAACAGGTGGTTTTGTGGGATGATAAATGGTGGCCTTCGGAGTTGGGTGTGACTCCCCTCCCAGCGGTTGAGATAAAAAAACTTGGGGGTATGGTTTGATTCTTCTCTGAGTTTCATCTGTCATACCAAGAAGGTGGCGGCTTCTTGCTATGGCATCATCAGAGGACTTCGACCTATCCTCAAGTTCTTTGATGCACCTACAAGACAGCTGGTGGTTCAAGCATCAGTGCTGTCTAGGTTGGACTATGCCAACTCCCTATTGGCGGGGATAAACCAGTCAGAATTTCGGCGGCTCAAGCGGGTTCAAAACGCTGCGGCCCGACTGGTGACTGGTCTCCCCAGGCGATGTTCGGTGTCCAATACTCTGCGCTCTCTCCACTGGCTCCCTGTGCAACAGAGGATTAGATTTAAGGTTCTCTGTTTTGCATTTAAAATCTTAAAGGGTACTTCCCCGCAAATCATGGAGAAATTGCTGATTCCTTATGTTCCCTCTCGCACTCTTAGATCGTTAGGCCGGAACTTAGCAGTGGTTCCGCGCTTTAAGCTGAGCAGAATTGGGGGCCGCTCCTTTCGAGTCCTGGCAGCGTGTTGCTGGAATTCTCTTCCTCCACAAATCCGGGCCATTGATGAGCTCCTTCAGTTTAGGCGTGCTATTAAGACCTTTTTATTTGTGTAAGCTTATTTGCTGTGTTTTTTCTTCTTTTGCCCGTTTTTAGTGCTGTGTTGTGTTTACCTTCTCAAAGCGCCGGGACGCCCCGTTGCTGGGGCAGCTGTGCGCGGTACAAATAAAAATAACATAACATAACATAACATTGGGCCATCCCTTTGTTTTATGTACTGATCATGGTCTCCTCACCTGGTTAGCGTGACATAAAACACAAATCCAATGATACTGAGATGGTTTATGGAGCTCCAACCGTTTATGTTCCAGATTCACCATCTCCCAGGTAGCCAGTTGCCTACTGCGGACTATCTCTCCAGACATCCCGTGGAGCAAGGTCTTGATCAGCCATTCCCAAGGGGGAGTGTGTGTAACAGGGTTTTGACAATCCTACGGCGAAACGAGGAAGCGGGCTGAAATTGTCATACCCGGGGGTACTGTGGAGAGAAAAGAGGGCCAGACTCTACTCACAAACCCGGATATCCGGGTTAAAGCGTGGAGAGAGCGCGCTGGAAAAGAGGAAGATGCGGAGGACAAGAAGGATGCCGAGCAGAGCGAGGAGATGGACGCCGAGCAGAGCAAGGAAGGTGCGGAGGAGAAGAAGGATGCTGAGTAGAGTGGGGAAGGAGGAGGAAGACCGACCAGCGGAGACTACAAGGTTACCCGGACAGAGACGGGGAAGAAGGAACAACCGATACAGAACGAGAAATCACCAACACGGCACAAAGCAAAAGAACCTGCCACGTCCCCGGAGGGACGTGGCTCATGCAGGTAGGTGCCTGTCTACAGAATCCTGCTGGATATTGGTGGAGCTGGGGAGGAGGGAAGGACAAATTACGGGAATATAACGAGCAGGCCTAAAATAAGAGAGAGAGGATTCCTGTACACCTGGGCCCCACTTTATCTCTCCTTTGTTTTTTTTTTTATAGAAAGGAGACTTCACTGAAGAACTATTATGCCATTAGAGTATAATATTCTCACGTGCACAACAAGGTGTCCACACCCCATTTTTCCCTTATTTCTTTTCCCACACTGAGTTTTCTCCTCTCTCTATTTGTCCTTTCATCCCCACCCCTTTAATAAATAACAAGAAAAGAAGAGAAAAGAGTCCACTTACCTCTATCTCCTGGTTCTATTTTTTGTCCGCATGGCCCCGCCTACGTTGGAGGTGATTCAAGAAGCTCTATATCTAAAAGAAGAGAAAAACAAAGGGACATCAGAACAAACAATAGAGAAACCCAACACGACAAGAGAGAGAAGGACTGTGAAAAGAGATAAAGAAAGGAGATGGACTAAGACCACTTACCTGTACATACACAACTTAAATTAAAATCTACCCAGTATAAGATTTGGTTGAGTCTATTCTTGTGCCTTCCAAAAATACCCCAAAAGAACCCATCACAGGCACATAATAAAAGAGAGACCCAAAAAACATTTCCGCAGCATTACAGAGGACGAATCCTTGAAAGGAGTAGTGGGACATGGATATCGCACAGCCAAAAGTGAGATCAGCTACATTTAGAAATATAATGCTATGAGTCACAGTATGGTGCACATTTATGGTGGAAAGTCATTTGATTTAGCCTCCATTGCCTCAGGAAAACCTTGCCACCAAGTCTCCTTCCACCCCTCTGTCGCTTAGAGAGAGCTGAACAGTAATTTATGCCAAGGACCGTTTATGTAATTCTTTCAACCAGCCGGGAAAAGCCAATTCACCACACCCTACCAAGTCACTGCAACACTCCTTTTTGGCTAATACTAATGTTAAGTCTATGAATCGACAAGTATGGTCGAAGGGCACCAAATTACCTCCTAGCTCACTTAACACGTTCAAAGCCGTTGTCCAATATACCTGTATCATTGGGTGCATCCAAACCATATGATAAAAAAATCTGCCTATCTCTACTAGGGCACAGATGATGACCCTGGAAACATCTTTGTCAAACTTGGAGGTGAAGGTGTTAGGTATGTATGTTGTATGTAATCTATTTGCTTGTATTTAAATTGTGATTTGCTAGTGACGATCAGGGGTACCCCAGGACAATGGACCATTCTGTTTCCATGAACTCCTTATCGAAGCATTGCTCCCAGTGGGTCTTCATGGGATCAAGCAATGCATAGAACTTAGCAGCTTTGAATGCATGTAATAATATTGCTGCATGCCTGCACCCCCTATAAATATACTTGTTAAAGGGATTGATCTGGGGAGCTCCATCTCTTCAGGCCGCAAGGTACAATTAATCATCCACCTCAGGGCCACATAAGCCATAAAGTGGCCCACTGCAATACCAGTGTCTCCACGTATGGACTGAAAGGAGCTCAACACCTCTCCTTGATCTAAATCTCCCATCTTGGTAACTCCAACATCCCCCAAAAGGCCTTCTGTCAAATATCAGTGCCAAATCCTGGAAGCCAGAGAGGCACCAAAGAGCTATCTCTGGGATGTATTTGGGAACCACAACTACTCTGGGGATGTACTTATGCTAGCAGGAGCTTGAGGTGCGAACTTCTCTAATATTGCTCCTACGTCGCACTTTGTGTTGGAATATTAGGTCATCTATGCCACCACCACATGCTCCATGTTTGATTTTCAAAGATTCTAGGCCTCCCAGATCGGTCAACTTTCTCATTGACCATATTGATTATTCTGCATAATAACACAGTTGCATACGTAGAGCTCCCACCCCCTTCTGCAAGGGGTCTAGTTAACTTGGCCAGGTGCCTCCTTTGGGAAGCCCAAATCAGGGATCCTATCAAGCAATTCAACTCCTTGAAAAATTATTTATTTAAAATCGCCCAAATAGTAACAATGCGATGCAAAATATGTGATAGTACAATCATTATTGCAATGGCAACCCCCCATTGGGGACAGAGGTAATTTAGTCCAGAATTGAATGGACGCAGTAAAGAGAGCTGAAATTGTTGTACTTATTGTTCATAAACATTTGGTTACTTTCTATGATTGTCACTTTATCACGATTTTTTAATGAATATATTATTTAATTTAAAAAATAATATTTAATAAAAATGATTAATTTGACAGACAATGCTTTTTTGGTCCTTTAAAATGCACTTATATTTTTTTTAAAGATTGCATAGAAATCAGTTGCAATTACTACTTCATTCATTTTGTTGAAAATACATTTTTATTGTTTTATGTCATTTCAAAAGTCAGACCATTTCACCAGTCAATATTGCAGACAATATATATCCCGTAGATACATTGCAATCCACAAAATACACAATATTTGACTTATATTTATTTTCAAAAATCGTCCCCTGTAACAAATAGACAAGCAGATAACAAACTTACAAACCTACTTTGGGTCTCCTTGAGGTCCCTACTAGCCATTGGTTATAACAGTAATTCATTGCAAGATTACTCCCTTCAGCTATTCCTGGAAGGGGGGGGGGTCACAGGTCCATGTTCTATTTGCTGTATTGAGGAAAGAATTTCATCCAGTGCTTCCCAGTCCATTTGCCACTGTCCTCTCTTCAATTCTCTGTGACGGAAGGTGCTCTCCAACGACCCATTTCAGTATTTCTCTGTCCCAGTTGAGGAAGCTGAGACCTTTTTGAGGCTTTCCAATTTATAGTTATTTGCCATTTTACTAGGATCATGGCAATGACAATACATCTAGTGGTCACTTTCTTCACTGTCTTACTCGAGTTTAGCAGAAAGACCTAAGAAGGATATTTCTGGGGATATTATTACATTCCTTTCTGTCTCCGTGTTTATCAGCCAAGGACTCTTTGTCAGTATTAAGACAGCTAAGAGCAGTTCAATACCATGTGGTAAAAATCAGCACTAATTTAGAATCCGAGCATCAAAGTATATTTTGTTAACTCCTAGATATTTTAGGGGCGTTTCTTAACACTGTGTCCCAATCCTCCTCACTTATGGGTTATTCTGTGCCTGTTGCCCAGTTGTCCCTTACTGTATTTAGTGAACATTTGGTTTGAGTCTGTAACGCCTGTTATATTAATATCACTGCTTTGATTTTACCATTTGTACTGCAAAATAACTGTAGTCTGCATGGGTGTCTGCAGAAATATTTTGGGGGCGGTGGCATAATTTTACCGTCATCCATCCTGAGGCAGCGTAACACTGCAGTGGCTGTTGTGTTACGCTGCACTGTAAGCCTGCACACCAGGCTGCACCTAAATCCGGGGGGTCAAGCACCCCCCTTCCTCCCCGCCCCGCAGATGTCCATGGTAGTCTGTGATGTTCCATGGGTTTGTTGTGCCCTAACTTCTATAGCCTACATTTCTCTTATGGCCCCAAATATTAGGAAGTGTCCTCTCTGAATCACTTAACACTTCTCCAACTTCTCTAAGTCCTCCATTCCTGGAGTGTATTCTGCAGCATTCAAGGGCCATTTCTAATGATGACACTAGTAGTAATGTAAGCATAGGCCTAAGCCCAACAGAAGCAGCTCTTTTCACCCCATCACTGCCACGTACGGTTCGGAAGCAGAAGCAGAAGCAGTAGGAACCTTTAGGAGCCCCTGAAGCACTCATAACACTCCAGATCCGGCGCACCAGGGAGGAGCTTGGAGCTCAGATCGGGGCCGTGGAAGGGGGCCGAGGAAGAGGGGTGGAGAAGGGAGCATGACGTGGTGGGCAGAGCAGAAAGAGGAGGTCGGAAGCCTCCAGGTCAGCACTCCCCCATTGCCATACCTGCCCACCATCGTGCTGGTTCAGCTTCCAACAGTGCGGCATTGCACCCTTTAAGCAAATCCTCAGCAAACTCTACAGTTAACTTCTCAACCAGGCGTCAGAAGCAGGCAAGTGTGGTGACTATAGGCAGTCGCTGGAAAGGGTGTGCCCTTGGCTGTCGCAGAAGTGGCCCAGCTAAGTTGGGTGCCACTTGCAACGGCTCAGTGAGCCTCACTTGCCTTGACATCAGCCAGACAGCAGCAGCAGGCAAGTGTGGTGACTATAGGACATCACTGCAAAGGGTGTTCCCTGGGCCACCGCAGAAGAGGCCCAGCAAGGCTGGGTGTGGCTTGCGGGGGCCTGGTGAGCCTCACTTGCTTGACCACCGCTCTCCTCCCCCAGAGGAGACAATTACAGAGATAATACCTCCATCGTCAACATCAGGGGTTCCAAACGGGACGGAACAGGTCCTTCAACCTACCAACACGACATGACACACAAGCTATTAGAATTGTAAGAACCACAAGGTGGGAACAGACAAAAGGAAACTGTGCGGTCGGGAAAAACAAGTAAATCTCCTCTTAAAAAATCCAAAGCAGGGAAGAGGAAGATGTAACTCCAAGTACCAGCAAGTCTTTTAAAGCCTCAGGTAGCTCCTCCACTCATAGAGTACGAGACAGAAAAAGTCAGGAAGCGGCAAGTCCCTGAGTTAGCCACAACTCAGAACAAGCAAAAAAATGCCATACTGCTGACTTTCAGCCAAAAATCTATACAAAGTTCTTCCTGAAAAATGTCAAAAATGTCAGCTAGCTTCTCAAGCAACAGCAATATTCAAGGCCTGCAGTCACTGCTACAACCTGCACTCTCCACTATCTGCACTACAAGTAGTTTACCTCAGCAAGATCCCACCACAACAGAAGTTACAAGTCCAAGCAAAAGCAGAACTGCAAACACAGACCCAAACAAACCTCAATCTTTTAGGGAGCAACACGAGCAAACTAGCCAAACAGAAATCCGCACAGCACCCTGGCAGATCTCGGAGGACCAGGTGACAGCCCCCTTCCAACAAAACGAGATCCTCCAAACTGCCTCAGCTCTAAGCAAAATCACAATGGCACCATCTGCGCCCCCAAAAAAGAGAGCTAGACGCTCCAAGGTACACAAGGCACGCAGGGCACAACCTTACTTACAAACTCTGCAACGCAATCCACTTCAACAGCCGCAACCATCAGCATTCTCAGGGTGCCCAAAGATGAGGGAAGACCGACAGCAGAGAATGTAGAGATATTATCATATCTAGGCACGCAAGAGTGGGAAGATATGCTGACTGCATATTCTCAAGACTCCCCTCCAGTCCACAGGTCAACCCCTGGCAGTGATCTCAGTCCAACAAACCATAAGGAGGGCAAAAGCACTGTTACGAGCCCAGATCAGAGGGTCACAGAGCACCAAATGAACTGGACACCAGCTTAAACTGTAGGGAATTACACACTGATGGTGCATGGGCTATCTTACTAAAAACCAGGCAGCTGGTAGAAGCTCTTCAATACCAAATGGATAAAATGGATGTCCAATTAACATTAATTAGCAGACTGCCATTGTTTGTTGCAGGAATAGATGGGAAACTGTGAGATCTGAAATCCCTCCTCACGCAGGCGCAATCTGACTCGGGCAGCGCACAGGCCAATTGCACATGCGGCCCAATTATAGACAAATTATCCACACTACCTTTCATGCTGAGCAATCTGTGTGCATCTCTAAAACAGGAGGCCTCCAGCTACCCTCCCCTCCCTCGTTCCCAAAGCCGGCACCCCAACTCAGGACTCGCCGGGAAACTACTTATGCGCAGATAAGAGCATCAAGCATGGCCAGGGAGCAAGGGACCTCAACCGGGTAACAGGGCCTGATCGGACAGCTCCTGTAGCGGTAGCATCAACCACCTGGGTCTGGCAGCAGGCAACAATCAACCTCTGGCAACCAGACAACCACCTGGTAACTCCGTGGATGTACAAATCAACGAAAAGACAAATGCCAAGCAAAGACGGGCCCAGAGGAGGAAAGGCCACAAGAAGGAACCTCCAATAAACAGCAAGGACATTGGCCTAATCTTTAATCCTGCAACTGGCTCCAAACCGGGGCTCCCAGCAAAAGAGGCCAGCCATGAAGCAACAACTCCATTGTTCCCAGGATCAAAGGGGATTAAAGTGCACACATGTCCAAATGCAGCCAAACATGGGGTGGGAGGCACGATTAACACCATTAACACAGATCAATTTCCTGCACCTCTTGCAAGAAAGCACTGGAGGCCAGCACAACGTGGCCGACCTGGAAAGAGCTAGTATCCACCGGAAGGGAGCAGAGGCATGGGGAGGTCCCCATTATCTTCGACATGGCCACAGCTACAACTGCACTAAATTCACGTGCATGCTAGGTCTCACCGGTCCTCACAGTCACACTCCTGCAGGAATCCACACAACTCAACCCGTCTCTCCCAAAGGGAAGATCTCAGAGCGCGACCTTTACACAAACTGGCCCTGAACACGACACACAAGCAGGCGACAGCCAGCATGTGCAAAACAAGACCAGGGACCAGAAAAGTGATGAAGCTCCTACCCAACCTCTACAACAACCGGATTCATCCTCTGAGTTTCTGGATACCAATATTCTCGTATTCCGTTCTCACTACAAATCAAAAGGCATGGGTGACATCCTGAACAGGGGCAACATTCTTAGACCGTTATCGCATATTCCAGCCACCACTGACCTGAGTTCAATGGACCTCCTGACGGTCGAGTTCATTCGCACGGACTATTCATCAGCCCAAGAAGTGACTAAGGCCATGTGGGCATCAAGCCTAATAGCTGCTGATGTTGGGCAATGCCAATGCTATACATAGTATATGCTAGGTATCAGCAACATGTAGCTGGATGTGAAATATATGAGACTGGGTCAGTTCCAGATTGTGAAGTGTGGTGCAAGTGCCATCAGAACGCCCACAGCCAGTGCAAGGCCACGCCCTGATAATGGAAGTAGACGGAGGGTTGAGTAGGACAAGAAGGTAGCAACATACAATTTGGGCAGAACCTACACCTAGAGGATGTGACGCAGACATTTCCCCAAACTTCCCACACTACATGTGACATGCAGGTGGGGCATAGGCCTGGGAGAATGCCAATATAGACGACAGTAACAATGAACAGGAACCAAGATCACAATGTGCAACTAATAGGAACTCAGGAAATTCACATTACAAATGCCACAACACAGACACACTAATTGTACAATATCTCATTACAGAGGACGAAGGCTCTCCTGGGGATATGCCTGTCCTGGACTTCCCTGATGACATGGATGACGAGCTGACAAACATCAGCCAGCAGGCCTTCCAAGATGTCCTTGGAACCCTCCAGATCCCGCCTTCAGTCGCAAGGTGAGCACAGAATTAGCAGCCATCACAGAGGACCCACCCATCAACCCAGCTGAGGACTCTGACAACACTGGCACCAGCTTTGAGAGGACTGTAGTTGGAGTACAGCAGGAGCTGGCCAAGGGGTGCGGTGGGGATGTAAAATATCGCAGCCAGCCTTGAGGGGTTGCGTTTGTGCATGATGTAATCTGCAGAACAGGCAGCAGCCATGCAAGAGCGAACATCAATCTTGCAAGAACTTCAACAAAGTGTGAAGGAAATCCTCACAGCAGTAAGCGAGTTGCCACAACACCTCGCAGACCAAACCTTTCACTGCGTGCACAAATGCAATATTGACCCCCTCAGGGCTGACCTGGCTACCTACCACAGTGATGTAGCTGCTATACTTCAGAACCAGCAGCTCCTCCTTGATGCAGTAATGCCCTTAATGTCCACATAGTTGGCAGCTACCGGGATTTCTGACTCCACGTCTTCAAACACTGAAGTGTGTGTTGCCCCTTCAAACCCACCACCACCAAGGGCAGAGGAGACGACACACACATCAGAAGATGAAGACGTGGAACAGATCACCTTCACCCATAAGAGTACCAGGTAGCACAAGTCCTTGCCACATGGGCACGGATATCCTAGGTCCTGTGCTTCGTAACATGCCAGTCTTGCAACTGCAGCTCACATGCACTGTTCTCCAGCCCACTGTTTACCTTAATACTATGCTCTGTGATTGTCTCTCACTACCTCATTGGCAATTCATGTTCGTCTGCTCTGTATGACACTTCAACCCAGCATGTCCAATGACATGACCTTTTGCACTAGTGTAGTATCACAATAGAAGGAGTCACACTAATGGACTCACAATCCTGGACTATGTAAATATAGCACTACAGCACTTTAAAATAAATAGCACTTACACAACCACTTTGTCTCTGTGTAATGTGACACATCAACCGTGTAGGAGATTAGTGATGTTTGCCTCTTGTCAATGGCCATAGAATGTCAATAGAACTGCCTTGAAAGATTGTCGGATGATAACTATGCACTGGGGTCTGGATTGTACCATCATCTGCCCTTCATAGAACATTTACAGTATAATGCTGTGTTGGACAGAATAAGTATGCTTCAAGGGATGCCTAAGCAGAAAATAAATGTCTTCAAATTTGTCTTCTAGACGATATTTAGGTATGTGACATTTGACTCTAAAATTTCTTCACACACACACCATACAGCAGGAATGGATGTGTAAGAGTGTACGGACAAATAAGTAACCTTGCAGTACAATGTAAGAAATGATAGGTGTATGTTATGTATACTGTACTATATAACATGTTATACTCACTCACTTTATCAGGGTAGACATGAACATCAGGCTGCAGGCAGACGTACCACAGTGTCCCAGAGACAAAATCTGGTCTCATGTATGACAGATTGAAAACATACATCCAGACTTAACAACACATTGGGAACCATAGTAACCTTGAGTGGTGGGTGCAATGGATGGCAGATGCATAGAGAAGTAGCTTTGGTGTAGCTGCCAATGTGACAGCTCATTGGGATTTGGATGCAAGATGGAACACAAATGCAAATCCTAAATTGACACTGTTCACCCATGCCAAGGCCCTGATCCCCAAGCATATGACACGTACTGTAAAGGAGTACCTAAATATTTATTAACTGTAAAAAAGGATAATAAAACTAGGGGAAACACCTTAACTAACCTAACCTATCCTAACTACACATTGCCCACAACTGGCCCTAACTACCCTAAGCTAAACTTACTTATCACATTTAACTAAACACTCTAAACATCAACCCTCCACCCTCTTAAATGAAGGGACACATGGAGGACAACATATACTAACCTAAACACATACTATCTTATCCTAAACAATTATATATTTTTTTGTTTTTTTTGTTTTTATATATTTTTTTGTATTTTGTTACATATTTTTTTGGTATTTTGCACTAGATCAGCAGGGGTGTACCAAACGTAAAGTAGCAAAGTATTTGGGAACTTCATATGTATGATGGAATCGGTCCGGGTCCCTTGCACAACATCATGCAAGTAATACATTGCAATCACCAACTTCAGGTATCCCATGATGACCCAATAACTTATGAGAATTGCATGGCTGTTAAGTGACACAGATGGCAAATGCATCAGATCTGTTCCAGCTATTGTGCCCCAGGTAAATTAAAACACACAGGGACAATGAACAGAGGGCCAGAGATATTTTTTATTCCTCAATTTGTAGCATTTGCTTCATGTTTTACGCTACAGCAATGGAAAGTAGCACCAAGCATGTAGATATGAATCCGTGTGCATTACTTTGGCATCCATTTCTAATTTAATTGCGGCACAAAGCAAGTCAAAGTATCATCCAATGATATTACCAGAGGTTAGGAAGAACTTTGTACATATGGCCAGGAATACAGTTCAGACATGAATTCCAAATAATTGGGGACCACATTAATTCCTTGCTTTAGCTTGTGAAATACATCACTTTCTTGGTACACTCATAGACCATGAATAAAACATATGTTAGAGCCACATTCCCATCATCTATTGATGTCAAAGCAGCACTAATTTACAAGATCAAGTTGTGTTTTGTAAGTTTATGCAGCTGTTGCGTCAACAAATGACGGTAATGTGTAACAAATTTTGTATAAATCAGGGCCACTGTATATTTGACTTGCATTCCACATGACCAAAAACACTGCATGCAGCAAATCAACAAATCTGATACTGTCACTACAGAGCATTTATATGTGCACATTAGTCTGAATTGTACTCACCAACAGGACCACCAATCACCACACCCAGGTGGTCCAGCAGGTCTTGCTCTCTGGCAACAAGGTCAGCCCAGCGGTGCTTCAGTTGGGGGTCATTGCGCGGTGTGTTGAAAATTCTCCTCAGATGGTACAGCGCCTTGGACCACCTGAGCCTCCTCGCCTCCGTGTGATACCTCGGTATCACCCTTCCACCAGCGTCAATCATCAGGGGGAGGAAGTGGCACACCAGCCAAATGAACGCCCCCAGCTCCTCCTCACCCATTCTCCCCAGATGTGGCCTACCCAACATGACCAACATAATATTTATAGGAAAGGGTACAGAGGAAAATACAGGGAAAGGAGGGAGGAAAATGAAAGTTAAGTAACCCACAAACAGCCCAACAATCCCCAAACTGACAATACCCACTACACACTCCCAAAAGTACAAAGACAAAATTAGACACCAAATATGACAAAAACACACTTACAATGAACAACTGAGACAATTACTAAAACAACAGATGACAAATAGGATGGCACACAGGAGACAAAAACACAATTTGGACAGACAAAACTCTCAGCACAGTCACACAGTCTAGAAAAATCATAGACTGCAAAGTGAAAGTGAAAGTACACCCACTGTACTATTTCTGTAAACAGGATATCCAATTATATCACTTCCTGTCTCAAATACAGTGCGTTTTTCTTATGATGCGTGAACATTTTATGACACTTACGGGCTGTGTTTCAATTTTTTTTTACACAAATGCTTCAAAATTCCCCTGTATTCATAGTTCCAAATATTTTTCATTGGTGACCAATTTCATGGGGTACAGTGTAGGAATTTACCGCTCGGTCCCAATGGATGTATAATGGCTGTGAGCGTCATTTTTCAATGCATATGCAGCGAATTTTGACGCATATGCGTCTTTTTTTACGCGCTTGCGTCAAAATATCTGTCTTTTACTGTGTTTGTGTCATTTCTCTCATTTTGAACATGCATGAAATCTGCAACTGTACAGAGACAGGCTGTTTGGACCTGCATTGTGTGTTCCAGTGTTTGGGCACATGTGGCAGACCACACTACTGCGGACCATAGTGTTGTTGTACCGGATGAGCACTCTTCACTGCCGCAACAGCTACCCAAACATTTTGAATAAAAATTAGTATTACCCAGTTTGAGCAGGTTGTGCGTCAATAGAGGATAGCAAGGCAACGCAACTTAATACATTCACTCATGGCCTGTGTGTTAATGTCTGTGAATTGGCAATTTCAATTGTTGTTGGGCCTCTGTGTGAACGTCACAAGACGTGCCTTCATTAATGTGCTTGTATGCATGTGTTGTAAATGTGGATAACCATTAGATGCTATTCAGTGTAGAAATGTGTCAGGATATGTGTTTGTCATACACTTAGCATCTAATGCTGTGTGAACTTCCCTGACTTTTGGGGCAAAACATCTCCCATGACAAACTATGCACAGGTTAGATAGAGGACGGTTGATAATGGCAATGAGTAACCCATCACATGTACAGGAATGTTGGATACCACATCCTGGTCACTTGTTTGTATACTACCCATGAGTCAGGCATTTGAAAATGCTATGTAGGTACAGTGTTTGTGACACAGAGTCCCAAAACCAATCCAAAAATGTTATGTCACTCCACAGTTTGAGTCATATATATGACCTATGTTTCTCGTGTGTCAGTGGAGGACCAGCAGACCAAGCTGCATGTGTTCACATATTTTCAGTGGTTAATTGCACAAAGGTGTCCAGTTCCAGTGTGTGGCCATGTGTACCCTGTGTCATTATTGGCCTCCATGTTGTCACAGTTACGTGCAGGTCTAGTCATGAGTCTGCGGAGCCATTCACTGCATTAACAGAGTATCCTTCAAAGCAGAATTGACCGAAAGCCAAAGAGGAATCGACAACACACATGGGGATAGTCCAGCTATGGCACTGCAGAAGTTTTATGAGGCTGACAACAGGGCAACCTTGGTGTGCTCACAAACATAATGGATCAGTAAATAGAACCTGGCAGGTTTCATCCCAACATTTGTACACAGGGTAGCCTCTAAAATTCCCACTGCAACAGGGAACATCATTGCCTCTGTGCTGATTAATCTCACAGCTAGTCACCACGCAAGTACCATCATTGGGTTGCAGCCAATGTGAATCTGTGTGTGGACCGTCAGGACACAAACATGTTTTGTCCTTTCATGCACATTAGCAAATGTTGTTTGTTGTGCTGGAGGCACCATACCCAATCCATGCATACAGCCATAGTACACTGTCACTGTTTGTCACTCATGCATACATGAAACCCAGACAAGAGATAGGGCCGAGATTAGGCTATTTGAATACATGTCTCAGACCATGGTACAATAAGTAAACTGATTACACTATACAATATATTTGTGGATTCATCGTAGACCTACCAGACACAATACCCCAGGAGGAAAGTGAGGGCATGGAAAGCAACTATGAGACAAATGTAGCCACAGGGAACCTCTATGGTAACACAAAGACAGGAACCAATCAGGCTAATAGGATGCACGCTCTGTCAGGAACTAACATGAACAAGGCAAATGCACAGTGAGCAGACTCTGACTGGGAAAAGCTGGAACAACACTGTGGAAAATAAAAACTGAATCTGTGCTGTGGGCTGCAACGTTACACAATAACCCAAGGGCTGTGTTACACAAGTGGTTTATACGGCAATGCACAACAAGGATATACATAAAATGGCAGCTTCTAAGCAGTTCCAGGCAGCAGCAATGGCAGTGCAGGTTCAAATGGCTGGTCTGCATGGAAGTGCTCACAGGTATGTGCAGCTTCAGTCTCTCACAAGTCCTGTAGGTGAGAATCAAGTTCAAAGGGCCAACAGTACCTTTCACAAGGGAAGCAATGGACAGCTATCCATTTGCAGCTTACATGGACTTCTTGTCACACATGCTCCTTGCAGAGATAGCTGACGTCACACTTACTGCTGTCAAGGGTCTGGTCATACATTCCTGTTACCAATGCAGTAGCACATCCACTGCCTCATGTATGAAGCCATTTTTTAATTTATGATTGATGGTGTCTTAGTTGTGTGCCATATGCTGCGATGAACCATGTTGCCAACATGGATGTTTACCATAGCTGTGATACTCTAATATTGCCCTTCAAATGCGAAATAAACAAGATATATGTCATTTACCCTGTGTGTGAAGTTTGGTGTACATTCATACCCATCAAATGTGATGTGGCTTTTTCAGTATCCTAATCTGTATTACTGCACTGCTCCACGAGGCTAAACTCTGATTGTGATTCCTAGGGCTCATGTGATGCATAAATAATTACTCAGACCATGATTTAGTGATTAAATGAGGTGTTTAATGACATATGGTAAGACAGTGTTGATGGTGACGAGAGTTAAAAGAAGTTTTGTACAATGTGTTGTCTCCGATGCAATCCTGCTGCAGTGTTTGGATGGTCCCCCTCATGTTGATGGACAACATCCTCCTCTTCCTCCTCTTCAGGCATTTGTGGCTCTGGTTCATAGAGGGGAATCTTCCTCCTTACGCATATGTTGTGCAGGATGGCACAGGTCAAAATGATCTTGCAGACCATTTTCGGTGAATATAAGAGGCTGCCTACGGTGATGCCGAGGCACCTAAATCTTGACTTCAGGATGCCAAAAGTCCTCTTTACTATGGTGCATGTTCTCCGATGTGCCTCATTATAGGCACGCTCTGATGCTGTGCTTGGGTTGGCAAATGGGGTCATGATCCATGGCTGGATCCCATACCCCTGATCAGCTGAAAGAGAAAATGAGTGAAACATTTTTGATGGAGCTTGCACCATGATTATCACTTTGCATGGCAGTTGTTGTCTTGTGCTGTCTGTGACTCATTTGTGTTCGTGTTATTGTGTGGAATCCTAGGCTTCTAGGATGTACCATCAGCATTGGGTTGTTTAATTATCTAAACTGGTGTTTGGCTGATTGACCGGATATCAGCGTTATTTTTTTACACTTGCAGTACATTGTGTACTCCCATGCATTATGTCATGTGAAAGAGTTGTCCATGTGTCTTCACTGAGGGTGACATGATACTTCCACACACAGAATCAATTCCACAGTGGTGGTAACACGGTTGCACTATATGGCCTGAACATCCCATCCAATTCAACATATGCAATAGCATGTGAAAAACAACAGTGAGGCCCTTTGATTTGGCTAAGTGACAATGTACAACACATCTTCATAAGTTGGCAGCACTGAAGTGTTGACAATTGACAATGCACAAATATCCCATGTGTGACAAGTTCTATGCAAACCTATTTTTGTGCCCTCACCAAGTTGGTTCATGTTCAAATTTCACTACTGAACCTAGTCCAGGTAAGGTGGCTAACTTGGTTGTGGGGGTGAAGGTTTAATTGTCAGAAGGTCCATATGCCTGTACATCTGTTGTGTATATGTGTAGTTGTCTCAATCCGTATGTGTAGCAATGTGCACTTTGCAATATTGTCACATCAATATGTGTTCTTAGCACAGTCCACTTCCTTATTGGTAGCGGCCAATGTCACCCCAGGAGTGATGTGAGATGTTGGTACAGCCTCAATGATTCCATGTCCCATTCATTAGAGTCATCGTCATCATGCTATGTGTCTCGTGGTGTTTGACCTGCAGCGAAACACATTACACACCCCTTACACAGTACGTATTGCTTGGAAGGGTGTGTGATTGAGTGTTATTGATGTGATGTTGGAAGGTTCATCTCCCAAGTTGTACTTCCAGTTAAGGCCATGTCATTGTCACTGTGTGGTTTTAAATTGGTCCCTTGTGTCTCTGGAGTGGCATCTGTTGTTATTTGCATCTGTCATTTGTCCATAGGTGTGTATCCCATTGGGTCAGGATATCAAACATGACTAGCAGTGTCACAACCTCAGTGTCTTCCTTGCCACGTGTCAATGTAGTGGTGTATGTGTTGTGTGTCCTACAGGGTTGCTGTGCTGTGTGTATATAATTAGGTTTCTGTACTTACCAACAAGTGGGCCATTTCCATATCGTCCATCCTGGAAATGTTGATTGATGGTGCAGTGGCGGAAGATAAATGAATCATGTACACTGCCAGGATACTTTGCCACGATGTTGGTGATCAATCCCAGTTGATCCACAATGGCCTGCACATTGATTGAGTGTGTGTGCTTCCTGTTGCAGTATGGATGTTCGGTTGCAGCAGGTGGCACAATCCGTACATGTGTGCAGTCAATGGCACCAAGCACATGTGGGATGCCGTTGATTTGGTAGAAGCCCTGTTTGGTATCCTGCTGCTTCAGCTGTGTGTTGGGGAAGCTGATGTGGCGGGGTGTGAGGGAGATGATGGCGTCCAGTACCTTGGGTAGGAAGGCAGGGAATGAGGGCTGTAAGATCCCGGCAACCAGGGCACCAGTGGTTTGAAAAGAGCCACTTGCCAACATGTGGAGGACAGTTAGCAGCTTGGTCTCTGGTGGAATGGTGTGGGGTGTCTGCAAGCTGGGTGCCAACTGTGGCTCAATGTTGAGCAGCAGCTGCTGTATGGCTTGCCAGTTTAGTCTGTACCTCTGGATGATGTCATGTTCCCTGAGGCCCAGAAGGGTTGTCCTGGTCCTGAATATCCTCGCCTGCCTCCTGCGTTGCCTTTGGGGTTCCTGCTGGTGTGGTGGAAGCTGCTGGTGTTGGTCCTGTGCTCTGCGTCTTCGTGCATGCTGGATGAATAGCACCTCCATGTCTTCCTTTTGGAGCTCTGATGTTGCTTCTGTGTGTTTTCCTTAAGTACTGGTGTGTTTGCCCCATTTTAACGCCTGCCCTGACCCAGGCGTTATTTTTTGACGCAAATCGGCTGTGCTCCATTTTCCGACTCCTCCTCGCAGCCGTGCGGTATTTTTGCGCAGTTGATAAATATGGTGCACGGGTGTTTAAGTCATTTTTGGGACGGGAACGCCTACCTTGCATGTTATTACTCAAGGCGGTTTCACGCATCCAGAAAATGATGCACACGGTGGAATTTTGGCGTTCGCGGGGTCAGGCGTCAAAGTATAAATATGGTGTTAGGTTTGCGCTGAAATTGCGTAAAAAAAATGACCCAAATCCGGCACAAGCAGAGTATAAATATGCCCCTGAATATGTGAGATGAGAGAGAGTGGTGCTGCAGAAGACCTAGACATGTTATTTATTTGTCTCTTGCTCTGCATCCCATCCCTTTTTTTCCCCTGGAATTTAGTTCTGCCTGGAACTTTCCCTTTGGTTTGGGCAGTCCTACATTCTATGGAGTGGCATGGACTGTTATCAGAACCTGTCGGACATCACCTGGCAATCAAGACAATCTGATATAGTAAATAACACTTCTTCATCAATACATAGTTACAAAATATCCAAGTTTCTCCAGTGTGTTGTGAAGTAACTTCATCTAAGCATATACACCCTGTGTAAAATCAAGAGGTCAATTGAGAAATTTACATTGAATACAAGGGTTTTTGCATTAGAGATATGTTAGACACACAATTATTGCATATAGTAAAGCTATAGGGAAAATTACTAATATGAATTTATGAAGCCGAAGCCACTTAGCTATTCTAAACACCCCAGAGTCAGACCACACCTCGTCACTTTACATCCTGTAAACCGTTTTCAAGGAAGGTTATCTACATTCCTAGAATATAATATGGTCTTCTCCACCCAATAATCTAACACCACATAGAGCCAGAAATATTAACTTTTTCGGCCCCTTTAAACGAAAAAGAGATCTAACATTAATAATTCAATTACGTATCCTATTCTGTTGGTCTCTTGGAGTTCCCATAGTTATCCATTGAGACTCTCTATTACCTTTTAAAATGTTCAGAAGTCTTAAGGGTGTTACTTTTTTTGGTGACCAACAGAACATATAGGGGCAGATTTAAGAAAAGTGGTGCTGCAACAAGTGCAGCGCCACTTTTCTTGCGCCCCTTAGCGCCTCCATACTGCCACCATGTGTGTGCCGTATTTAAAATACGGGGCACCATGGCACACGGTAGGGGGCAATAGTGTCAACGTTTTGTACGCTATTGATGTACTGTTCAGGGTTAGCACCAAAATTATGACATTAACCCTGAACAATACATAGGGGCCATTATAACCAGTGATGTGTCCCATTTTAATGCCTGCTCTGAGCAGGCGTTAAAAGTAGCTGCAAAAAATGACGCAGTGAAATCTCTTAGATTCCACTGGGCCATTTTTGCGGTCTCCCTAACGGTGGAATGCCCCCTTTGTGGAAAAGTGTGGCACAATGGTTAGAGCGGCAGACCCTGAAGCAGAGATCTGGCTCAAGACCAGGGTTCAAGTCCCGCTTCGGCAGGTCTTGGGCTCAATTCCCTTGGACCAGATAATTCTCGCCGCCTAATCTAATTAATGAGTCCCACTCTGCAACTCTGGGCAATAGCTTGCTTAATCTCCACAATGGCCCCAACAGCGCTTGGATGCCTGGCTTCACCCTGGGGGTGCCCAGGAGTGGGCACCTCACAGGGAAAAGCCACGAGGGGTTCCATAGCGGTATGAGTACAGCGCCTTGAGACCCTAACGGGTGAGTAGTGCGCTATACAAGTGCAAAGTTTACAGTTTGTATACATTATGCCTGGCACATGCATAATGTGGCGCAAAGGGTTACAAAGTGGCGCAATTGCTGCAAAGCGCCACTTTGTAAATATGGTTCTGTGATTCTTGAAGCCTAACGCCACATTAGTGTAAACAAATGACTCTAATGTGGCGCTAGAGCTTCATTAATCTGGGCGATAATTTCTCTTTTTCATTCAGTCCTAATACATTAACTGCTGTGGGCCAGAAAAGGGTATAAACAAATCGAAAACGCTTCCACAATTTTCATATGAATTGGTATAATCAAATGTGTTATGACACACCTTTGAACCAAAGGTGTCAATATATCTGTTCAAACAGTCACCTTCCTAGTCCTTATAAACTGCCAGAGTGTCTCTACGAGAAAGAAAGTGAATTACTTCTCTGAATGCTACATTTTCTAAATATCGAATAATCTGATGACTTACCCTTTTATTATTATTTATATCTTGTAGCTTCAGTTTTCAGGTGCACAAGACACCAAGCTAAGTAAGCTTAGATGGCATTAATGTAACATTGTACATTGACGTGTATTTTGCCTAGATCGGAAATATGGTCTGCAGGATGTTAAGGAGAATCCTGATGCACTCTGTGGACATTTCACACTCTCCATCTCTCCAGGAGCGGAACAGGGCAGGACTCTTTTAGTGGAAAATCTGCATCAGTGATTCCTGCCCAAGATGGCATCAGTAGAAGCTTCATTTCAATCCTCTGCTCTAAGGGGCTTATTTAAAAGCCCTGTGCACCACTGGTGCATCACTTTCTGTGACACACCAGTAGTGCATAGTGCAGACCCACATCTACAAGGCAACGACAAGCACCTTTGCGTGGCTCTTCATGGCCTTGTTGATATGGTGTAAGGCAACACAGCTCAAGCCACTGCATTGCCTCACACTGCGTCAGGCAGCCTTTCCATGGGTATCGGCGGGTTGCCACGCAACACCCATGAGTTTTGACACAATCCCAGATTTACAAGAATCTGTAAGCCTGGGAATGTGTCAAAAACTTACACCTCCCCATGAGAGGCACAACTAGGAGAAATATCTTTAGTTCTCCTCTTTCTCTCTTTCTATGTGTGATGCAGCACACAAAGAAAGCGGAAAAGGCATCCATGGATTGTTTTTGTGCAGGAGAGTGTCCCCTCCTGCACAGAAACAATCCTGTCTGTGATGCAGGCATCCTTGCACCATGGTGCAAGGGTGCCTGCGTCGACTCTAGGCAGCCCGTTGTGCACCAGCGCGGGGGGCAGGACAGAAATGTGTCTTACCTTGTAGATTCAGCACATATCTGCCCTTTCCCTGTGGAACAGGGCAGTGCAGTAAGATCACTTGCTGGGATGCCCTGCGTCATGGGGCTCGTGAATAAGCCCCTCCATTCGGCAATCTCTACTAAATGCTTGAAGGTTTCTTGGCAGACCTAACAAGCATAAGAAATCTGATATCAGTAAGACAATTAAGGAGAACAGTCGTCCCAGAACTTGGTTCCAAGGAAGAAACTGAGCTCCTGGAAGCTGAGCCAGAAACGATATCTGAACAAAAAATGGTGATCACCACTGTAGAAAGAGAAAACACTTGAGGGTACACTTCCTATGGTGTTTGAATATGTCAGGTAGACTTGCATGAGGGAAGCCTGATCCTGTCTGAAATGCTTCTTGGATCCTCTATCCAGCTAACAAAGCCTTCTAAGCAGGTGGGAGGGCTGCTCAGTGGGGAGTGCTCCGAGCCCTCTGAGCAGATGTGGAGAAACCTGGTCCTGATACAGTTAAAAATAAGGCACCGATACAGCTCTAAGTAAATCATTAAAAAAATCAAACATTTTTGGGAAAAAACAAAGGAAACTGGTGTTGTTCCACAAGAATATACCCACACTGTGTGAGTAATATCACTTAATTCTTCATTATTAAACCTCAGTCTTTGGCAACCCAGGCCAACAACACCTACCAATGTTTCACACTTTCACAAAACCTCCACTGAAGATTTGAATCATGAAGGAGACAAAATTGATGCAACAACTTGCCCTGGGAACTCTGCTAAGGAGGCAGCAAGGATAAATGGTGCAAAGCTGCTTCTAAATAACAGCCTCAACCTCGAAACATATTTAGTATGACGAAAAAAATATATTTCAGAGTGCATATTTCCTCCTGATAGTGATTGCCGAAATTATATAACTAAGAACAGATTTACAGATACCACTGTCATCATACTCTGTAAATATAGTAGACCTTCCTTGTGAGGTATAAAGTGCTTATTCAATAATAAAAGACGTAAGAAACAGTAGGATCGGAATATAATGTGGAAAAGAGCATAAAATGTGAGGTCGATTGCTTAGTGTGCCCATCACATGGGCAAGGCGGCAGGGAAACATGCCATGAATTGCTGCTTGGAAAAGCCACTTGATGGTATATTAGGCTTATCCTAAACCTGGTAAGATAAAATCAGTGTTGGAGATTATTATCCATAGCAAATAGGGCTCCACACTTACAGACTTGGGGGCATATTTATACTCTGTTTGCGCTGGATTTGCGTCGTTTTTTTTAACACAAATCCGACGCAAAACGAACTCCATATTTATACTTTGGCGTTAGACCCGTCTAGCGCCAAAGATCTTGGAGTTTGCGTCATTTTATAGCGTGGACACCGTCCTTGCGTTAATGATATGCAAGGTAGGCGTTCCCTTCTAAAAAATGACTCCGAGGCATGTGCGCCATATTTACACTCCCGGGCAAAAATGAGGCCCAGGAGTGGGCGGGTCAAAAAAAATGACGTCCAGCCGCTTTAGTGTAATTTTTTAACGCCTGGTCAGGGCAGGCGTTAAGGGACCTGTGGGCTCGGAAGGAGCCCAGAGGTGCCCTCCCATGCCCCCAGAGACACCCCCTGCCACCCTTGCCCACCCCAGGAGGACGCCCAAGGATGGAGGGACCCATCCCAGGGAACTTAAGGTAAGTTCAGGTAAGTATATATATATTTTTTTTTTGTGGCATAGGGGGGCCTGATTTGTGCCCCCCTACATGCCACTATGCCCAATGACCATGCCCAGGGGACATAATTCCCCTGGGCATGGCCATTGGGCAAGGGGGCATGACTCCTGTCTTTGCTAAGACAGGAGTCATTTAAATGGGGGTTGGGAGTCAAACAAAATGGCGCTAATCGGGTTGAGGCGAAAATTTTGCCTCAGCCTGACTTGCCCCATTTTTTGACGCCCAAGCTCCATTTTCCCCTACGCCGGCGCTGCCTGGTGTAAGTCATTTGTTTTGACGCACACCAGGCAGCTCCGCCGGCTAACGTCATTCCATAAATAAGGCGCCCGCATGGCGCTTTGGAATGGCGTTAGCCGGCGTTAAATTTTATGACGCACAACTGCGTTGGCGCAGTTGTGCGTCAAAAAGTATAAATACGGCCCTAGGTGCTTTGCATATAGCTTACAACAGATGGTTTGTCTGAGATGCCTTCAAGTCTGGTTTCTTCAATGGCAGCTCCAGAAATCCCCTTCAATTCAACTTTACAATTTGCAGGAATGCTTCCTGGGTTGTCAAAAGCATATCCAGAACCTAAACTGTAAAAAGTAGCTTTTCTGTATGCCAGCCATGGAATTAACTACATGTTATGCTGAGATACAAAATCAGATAACACTTTACTAGAGAAACTATGTTGAGGGTTTTTACATAATTTTAACCATAAAATTAAAGGTGCCAGTTTAATATAATTTTCAATATAACCCACTCCTAGCTGCCTATGAACAATACAACTCACTGTAGTTCTAGGAAATGTGGTGAGTCTGCATAAAAAGCTTTCTTTTACAGTCTGCAGTCTCCTTGGTTGGGCATAGCCCCAGACACCTGCACTGTAGGCGCCAACTACCAACCGTTCACTATTATAAATTTGAAGCAGATCCCGCACAGGTCTTTGCCCTAAACATCTCACAAACCTAAAAACAGCATCACCCAGCACCGCCATTTTTTGAGCCCTATTAATTAGAAGACTATCCCAATGCCCCTTTACATCAAATAAAAAATACCTAGATAATTAAAATTGGAAGTTGGTTCTATTATTCTCCCTCCTATACAAAAAGTTTTTGATTTTAACTTCTTTGGACAACATGACATTACCAATGATATTTTTAGTTAACCTTTAGCTTAAAATTCTGCATAAACGTGTCAAAATCATTCAAGAGACTTAAAAGCACATTTGCTACATGTGCCAATAAAACCTCATTGTCTGTGTACAGCTAAAGGGGAACTAACTGTTCTCCAAAATTAGCAACATCTTCCCTGCTCTTGCATAGCTCTACGTCTAGGGAATTTATGTAAAATAGAAAAAGAAAAGGGGCTAGGAAACAGCCCTGTCTAACACGCCTTACTACCGGTATTGGGCCTGTACAGTCCCCCACCATTGAATAACATACTCTAGTGACAGATCCCTAATGTAGGTGAATTATAATAGTTAATAAAGGGGGTTCTATTGCAGCATCTTTCATCTTGTCCCACAAGATCTCCCTATCACCCATGTCAAAGGAACAGGAAAGGTCCATAAATGCCATATGTAGAACACCTCTCCTCGCCCTTAGATATTTCCCAATAATAAGTTGAAGGCCTGTTATAAAATTCTTAAGCCCGGGCAAAATCCGTACTGCACTGGACTAAAAAAGAAGGTCTCCTCCGCCCATAGTTCCAATCTTTCCAATATGACTTGACCCAATATTTTCGCTGTCGTGTCAATTAGGGATATTGGTCGATAACACGTTGGTAAATTCTGACCACCTTTTTGAAAATGGGGACTATTATAGACTTCTTCAAATTATTATGCTAGAGTTATCTTCCTTATCAGCATAATACATAATCAGTTCTCCCAGCTCTTCAACAATACAGGTCGGATAAGCTGAGTGAAAATAAAAATAAAAATGTATTAAGCCGCCTAAACAGGAAAAGACTTAAAATCTGATAATAGGGCTTCACAACTAATATGTTGATTCTAATATCTGTTACAAAATTTGAAACAAAGACCGCTAAACCACCCTTTCCTCTACCAGCTGTAGATGGGGTGGCACTTGTGCAACAGGACTTAATATCAATATTTTCAAAAGCCCATGTTTCCTGAAGGCTGATCACATTGTAAGTTTTTTATAAAAGCCAACAAATCCTCATTTTGCAATTTATTTTTAATACCTGCGATATTCCAACATAAAAAAGAAATGCCCCCATTAGCCCCGTTCAAGGAAAGCTTGATCAGGGTGGCTGTTGCGCCTTCCTGAGAATTGATTTTACCCCCCTTTCTAGGAACCTATATAAGCCACCAGGTTCTCCCTGTTGACATCAATCAATTTGTTCAAGATCAAATAGGACTCAGAATCGATTTCCCAAAGGTAACAAAAAGTTTGGTGAAAGGCTATTCTGTATTAAATTTAGAGATCTTCACCCGATTTTCCAATATTGTAGCTGGACGCAAATGCCTGTAAAAATAGCCAAGAGGCAGAATCATCATGGGGCTTGGTTTCAACCTGCCATGCTGTGCTTGGGTTAAAATAACCCAAGCTGTATCCGGGTTCCAAAAATGTACAATTACTGTGTCTCCAGGATAATTTTTAACTAGAGGCCCAATCCCACCCATTCTTCTAACAAAGAGAATCTCACTAGTGAAATCCAGATTCCAATTTGTTCCATAGGTTAACCAGTGAAGAAAATTATTTCTTAGGGATATCGTCATTTCCATCTAACCCAGGGATAGGCGGGGTACATTTGACAGCATTATAATATATGGACATGAAGCAATAATAGGTAGGAGATTTGGATCTCTAGAAGATTTCAACCTTTGAGGACCAGTTCAACCTTTGAGGACCAGTTCACAAAGAGCCCCTCCTTTGATTATGTTTATGCACAGCTCTTGCTGTTGACAAGGAGCTTGGGAAGTCATATTTGTAGAGTTACTTAGCGCCATAACTGCTGTAGATGCCAAAGGCTGAGGAATGGTTTGGATTACTGAATTTACTGGCATTACAGACTGTTCCCTATCTGAAATATTTCTATCCATTTTGCACACCTTACTTAGATTAATTATTATGTTATCCAAGTCTATCGATACGCTCAAAGAGATGACGTAATTTAATGTCCAAAAGTTTACTTAAATATGATTTAATAAAGTCCAATTTTTCTATTGGAGAGTAGCCTCTTCGACCAAGAGAGGTACATCCCTCACTGACCCTTGCTTTATATTACTCGCAGAAGGTTTGATCACCCTTTCATGGCATTTAGATGACCTTTCCGTCTCTAACTGATCTAGGGTAAGGTCTAGAGTCTCCCTTAAGTTGTCAGCCTCCTGCTGGACGGATTAAGAAAGGCCCTGATACCTTTCTGAAGAGGTGAACACTTGTGTCAGAGCCGTAGCGGGGCCAGAGCTTAAACCTCCATTGACCCCAGATGTCCCAATGGGCCCAAATATAGCTAAGAGAACTGGGTAAACAGAGGGTGAAAAAGGTTCAGTTGCCATTGAGAGGCGATGCTCGGCAAGTACAATTTCATTTGCAACCAAATCCACAGCCCTCACCAGGAAGTTATCAATTGTAGAACGTAAGTGGCTTTTATGTGAATCTGCATTCCCAGTCTGGGTGGCCTTTCTTTTCCCCATATTTCTGCCACAACAGAACATTTTCAAGCAATTGGTTTACAGTACCTTAAAGATTGGAACTATTTTCAGGATACAGCCCACCAAATGGTGATTCTTAAAATTGGCCTACATTCTCCTATATCCTCAAACCAAGGGAGTAGGCCCGGTCTCAGTTGGGCTATGATGGGCTAGGACAGGCCCGTCTTGGCCCGGTCTTTGCCTGGGCATGCGTCCGAGCATATCCCATGCGTGTCCTGTGCAGCAGGTCACACAAAGTAACTTATAGTGCCTCCGGGTGCACTAGTGAAGCTGGGTGGCCCTCCTGCCTCTGGTGATGCTGGGACAGTAAGGGGCATATTTATACTCCGTTTGGGCCGGAATTGCGTCGTTTTTTTTAACGCAATTTCGACGCAAAACTAACTCCATATTTATACTTTGGCGTTAGACGCGTCTAGCGCCAAAGTCCATGGAGTTTGCGTCATTTTTTAGCGTGGACACCTACTTTGCGTTAATGAGATGCAAGGTAGGCGTTCACGTCTAAAAAATCGACTCCGAGGCATGTGCGTCGGATTTATACTCCCGGGCAAAATTCACGCCCGGGAGTGGGCGGGTCAAAAAAAAATGACGTACGGCCGCTTTTGTGCCGTTTTTTAGTGCCTGCAAAAGGCAGGCGTTAAGGGACCTGTGGGCTCTGAAGGAGCCCAGAGGTGCCCTCCCATGCCCCCAGGGACACCCCCTGTCACCCTTGCCCACCCCAGGAGGACACCCAAGGCTGGAGGGACCCATCCCAGGGACATTAAGGTAAGTTCAGGTAAGTGTTTTTTTTCATTTTTGTTTGTGGCATAGGGGGGCCTGATTTGTGCCCCCCTACATGCCACTATGCCCAATGACCATGCCCAGGGGACATAAGTCCCCTGGGCATGGCCATTGGGCAAGGGGGCATGACTCCTGTCTTTGCTAAGACAGGAGTCATTTCTATGGGGGTTGGGAGTCGAAAAAAATGGCGCAAATCGGGTTGAGGCGAAAAAATTGCCTCAACCTGACTTGCCCCATTTCTTGACGCCCAAGCCCCATATCCCCCTACGCCGGCGCTGCCTGGTGTACGTCGTTTTTTTACACGCACACCAGGCAGCGCCGGCGGCTTACGCCGGCTAACGTCATTGATTAAATACGGCGCCCGCATGGCGCTTCAGAATGGCGTTAGCCGGCGCAAATTTTTTTGACGCAAAACTGCGTTAGCGCAGTTTTGCGTCAAAAAGTATAAATATGGCCCTAAGTCCGGTCCCCCAGGGTGCGTGCAAACGGGACCCACGCAGCGGGAACCACGACGTAACTTTTAGTGCCTCCGGGTGCACTAGTGAGGCTGGGTGGCTCCCCTGCCGCTGGTGATGCTGGGACAATAATTCTGGTCCCCCAGGCTACGTGCAAACAGGACCCACTCAGCGGGATCTGTGAAGTAACCTATAGCCTCTCTGGGCGTGCTAGTAAGGCTGGGCGGCCCTCCTGCCACTGGTGATGCTGGGACAGTAAGTCCAGTCCCTGAGGCTGGGTTCAAATGGTATCCAGGCAGTAGGATGCACTGAAGTAACTTATAGCGCCTCCGGGTGCGCTAGTGAGGGTGGGTGGTCCTCCTGCCACTGATGATGCTGTGACAGTAAGTCCGGTTCCCCATGCTATATGAAAACGGGACCCGCGCAGCAGCACCCTCCAAAGTAACCTATAGCGCCTCTGGGTGTGCTAGTGAGGCTGGGCGACCCTCCTGCTACTGATGATGCTGGGACAGTATGTCCGGTTCCCCAGCTGCGTGCAAATGGGACCTATGCAGTGGGACCCGTGAAGTAACTTACAGCACCTCCGGTTGACCTAGTGAGACTGGGTGGCTCTCCTGCCGCTGGTGATGCTGGGACAATAATTCTGGTCCCCCAAGCTGCGTGCAAACAGGACCCACTCAGCGGGATCTGTGAAGTAACCTATAGCCTCTCCGGGCGTGCTAGTGAGGCTGGGCGGCCCTCCGGCTATTGGAGGTGATGCTGGAACAGTAAGTCCAGTACCCCAGGCTGTGTGCAAATGGGACCTGCGCAGCAGGACCCATGAAGTTACCTATAGCGCGTATGGGTGCGCTAGTGGGGCTGGGTGGCCCTCCGGCTATTGGTGATGCTGGGACAGTAAGTCCGGTCCCCCAGGCTGTGTGCAAATGGGACTCGTGCAGTGGGACCTGCAAAGTAACCTATAGCACCACTGGGCGCGCTAGTGAGGCTGAGTGGCCCTCCTGCCACTGCTGATGCTGGTACAGTAAATCCATTCCCCCAGGCTGCGTGCAAATAGGACCTAAAGGTCAAATTTACCAATGTTAAAACAAAAGTTAGGTTCAATTAAATTGCAATATTTCCTGCATATATGGCAACTCAAATTGGAAAAAATTGTGAGGCAAACTGCAAAATCGTGCTGGCCAATGTAGGGCTTGCTACCCAGAGTTCTGCCTAATTACTTTCAGTAGAAATTGGGCTATATGGAAAATAGACATTTAACAATAGCCTAAGGGTAAAGGGCATCCATGAAGGAACTGAAGAACTGACATATGTCAGTTTGTGGTCGATCTTTTTCAAAAGACAATCCCTTCCGTTCTTGGCTGGGATTTTGATTCACTGATTGAAAGGGCTCACAAAGTGTCATTAGGACAGGGCGAGATCTCTTATGCCCCCCATATAGTTGGCAATTTTCATCTACGCTTGTAACTTTTGTTGCGAGATTTCTGTCATACCGCTGCATGTCTCAATTAAGATGCAGCTGGTGTGGGCTTGCTCTTATCGTACGTAGTGCTTAATTTGAGCAGGTGGGAACCACTGGAACTCGTTTGTGGGGACTGGCATTTATTTTACTGCATCAGATATTTGCGAGAGCAAGACATGGGAAAATACGCAAAATGGAAAGGCGAAGGAAGCGAAAGAGGGGTAAAACGTCACTAAGGGAGAAAGCAGGAACCTGCAGGAGTGAGACAAAGTAACAAAAGTGTCTGGTAGTTAATTAAAGAGGTAGGAGGGTGATTTAGGACAACGCACCCTTAGTATTTGGCATGCTGACCTGACATTCAATTGCACTGGCCGGGGGCTTCTGAGCGGAGCGTGGTCAGGGCACTCATTCTTTTACGAGTTAGGCGCTAATCATAAAATTGGGCTTTCCTTAAGTAATCAAGTGTAGGTGGAGATGACCCCAAATGATTGGTCTTCTTCACCCAGATTTAGTCAGGATTATTTGTGATGGTGTTTGTCTGATATGAAGTAAGCAGCTTTAGGGAAATGTTTTAACAAGCTGTCTCTGGCCTTGGGGAAAAATATTCACTATATATGTTGTTTTGGCTTGATCTACAACAATCATAACAGTCGTATGGCACTGAGTTAAATTCCATATTGAAGTGTTCTTTTCCAATGTTTCCAATGAGTCTATGAGAGGGAAGGAAAATGAGATGCTAAAAGTGCGAGGGGAAAGACGTGTTTGCCATGCCACTAAATAGAGGAGGGAAAGAGGAGAAATAATGACAACATTGGGGAGGAAGATAGAAGTGACGAAAAAGAAGGCGAGGAAGGAGCGGTAGGGTGACAAAACACCAGGAAGGGCTAATACGTGAAAACAGTGATCTACGCATTCACTTTTTAACTTGCTATTCTGTGGGCTTGATAACTGTATTTCTGGTTACACTTTTTTTCTATTTGTTGGTGTGTGGGCAGGATGGGATGCAAGAGCACTTGCCTTTGCTGTATGTTAGTTTTAAGAACTGCACTGAGCACAGTTGATATATATATATATATATATATCTATATCCATATGAAGTTTATTAAGTCCAAAGCAACGAACCCCATTCATGTCTTCTCAGTGTCCTCTCTTCCTCCAACTGACTTCTCTGCTGAAGCCATTCTAGAACTCCAGCAGCTCAGCTAAGTTGCCAGGATACAACGTATCTCCCTTTTCCCAACACTTCCAATGCAAAACATGTGAAATTTCTCACAAATATCAATCACATTTCTTACCACAATACATTTTATATACACACATTTCTTATGATAATCTCTAAACATATTAAACTACCCTACCAATAAATCATTACACTCCTATGTATTTGATCCCAACAAACATAAAATACTACAGTCAATTAGTGTAAACTTTGTACCAGACAGGTCTCGCCCTGGAACGCTTTTCTTTTTCCAGCTTAACTTCTGATAGAGGTATTACCTCGCTCTCTTTGTTCAACCAGATGTTATGTTCCAATTCATTGCACCAACTAACTTTCCTTACATTCCACTTCTTGCTATCATTCAACCATACACAGTTGCCCCAAACCTTTTTATCCTCCTTAGCTTTAGACCACCTGCTGAGATATTGCTTCGGACTGCCTACCAAAGCAGTCCTTACCCAGCCTCCCACCATAAATTTGTGGCTGTTCTTTTCAACCTTGACATTATGTCTATGGATATTTTTCTCTTGATATTTGGCAACCTTATGTTCCACACTTTGCTCCAAACTAACTTTATTACACACTGTTAAAAGCTTTATGCATCCAGGCAGGTGTTGCCACCGTACTTGCCTGCCTGCCTTTTTATAAAGAAAATGAAGTTTCTCCTGTAGCTGTATGAGGTGTATTGCGGTAGTTACACAACATGTCTTTGACAGCTTCCACCACATTCTTGCCATTTTCCTCTGCTAATTGTACACACTCTTTTAATACATGGATAAATCTCTCCACAAGACCATTTTCCATTGGATGGTAAACTGCTGTCCTATGATGTGTTACCCCAATTCTCCTTAAAAACTGTTGGAAGTCTTCGGCAACAAATTATGGGCCATTGTCACTGACCAAGCCCTTTCTCCTGAATACTTCTTCACAGAAATTTATCACACATCCAGCTCTAATGTCCTTCACAAATGCTACCTCAGGCCATTTAGAGAAATAATCCACAAGAACTATAGCCCATTTCCCCCCTACACCCTTGCTACTGAATGGACCACATATATCAATCGCTAGTTTATGCCAAGGCTTCCTCGGAAATTGAGTAGACATAGGCGGTCATTCTGACCCTGGCGGTCAAAGACCGCCAGGGCGGAGGACCGCGGGAGCACCGCCGACAGGCCGGCGGTGCTCCAATGGGGATTCCGACCGCGGCGGTAAAGCCGCGGTCGGACCGGCAACACTGGCGGGCTCCCGCCAGTGTACCGCCGCCCCATTGAATCCTCCAAGGCGGCGCAGCTTGCTGCGCCGCCGAGGGGATTCCGACCCCCCCTACCGCCATCCAGATCCCGGCGGTCCGACCGCCGGGATCCGGATGGCGGTAGGGGGGGTAGCGGGGCCCCTGGGGGCCCCTGCAGTGCCCCTGCCACTGGCATGGGCATTGCAGGGGCCCCCGTAAGAGGGCCCCTAAATGTATTTCACTGTCTGCTGCGCAGATAGTGAAATACGCGACGGGTGCAACTGCACCCGTCGCACAGCTTCCACTCCGCCGGCTCGATTCCGAGCCGGCTTCATCGTGGAAGCCTCTTTCCCGCTGGGCTGGCGGGTGGCCTGAAGGCGACCGCCCGCCAGCCCAGCGGGAAAGTCAGAATTACCGCCGCGGTCTTTCGACCGCGGAACGGTAACCTGACGGCGGGACTTTGGCGGGCGGCCTCCGCCACCCGCCAAGGTCAGAATGAGGGCCATAATGGTTGTCTCCTCTGAATTATGACTCTTGTCACTACACATACATGCAACACACACTCACGCAAATCTTTCTATGTCCTTATTCATACTTGGCCACCAAAAATCAACTCGTGCTCTTCTTTTCATACTAGACATTCTCTCATGACCTTTATGTAACAAAGTGAGCAACCTAACACGCAAACTTGTAGGAACTAATAATCTTCCGTTCCTCCATAAGATGCCCTCTAATTCTGACAATTCCGACCAAATCTTCTTGTAATCTCTATATTCCTTCTTCACACATTCCATTGAACCATCTGTACTGGTCGGATATGCAGAAATCTGCATCAAAATATATTCTTCCAAAGCGGCTAGTCTCCATTTTTCCTCGGTTATTGCTCCACAACACAAATCATTGACACTCACCACTAACCACTGTTCGCCATTCTAAACACCATTTTCATTTCCAATTTCTAGCTGTAATCTAGATAATCAATCTGCATTACAATTTTTCTTGCCCGGAACATATCTCAAACTGAAATTATACTCGAAAAAAAGAAAAAGCCACTTAGCAATCTTAGGTGGTGGCTTACCTGCCCCTTTTGTTGTGAAAAAATCAATCAGCACTTTATGGTCAGTCATTAATTCAAATGTAGTCACCCATATATAAGCTTTAAAATGATTCCCACCCCACCAACTTCCCTTTCAATTACTGAATAGGTTGTCTCCGCCCCTTTAAGAGTACGTGACGTGAAGACAATGATTCTTTCATATCCTTGTTTTTTCTTTTGCAACAATACTGCCCCCAGACCGTATGCACTAGCATCCACCATTACAACCGATTCGTCCTGTGGATCAAATGGTGTCAATGCCACTGCTTTTATAATGTCAGACTTAACCTTTATAAATGCTTCTTGACACTTTTGTGTCCACTCATACAGTACCCCTTTTTTCATTAGTTCCCTTAATACATGTCAGCAAAATTTTGCACAAATCTAGAATAATACTCAGTTAACCCTAAGAATGAATGTAATTGCTCTTTGTGCACAAGAGCAGGTGCCGATTCAATTGCTTCCAAATGTTTCACCTTAGGTTTCACACCTTCTGCAGACAATGTATGTCCCAAATAATCCACTTGTTGAACACCAAACTTACATTTGTCAATACCTACAGTTAGACCTGCATCCTGTAATTTAAACAATACCTTATCGAATTTGTGATTGCGATCTTCCTTGTTTGCCCCCACTCTAAAATATCATCTTGAAACACAAGAACGTTCGATTCTCCCACCAATATCTTACTCATGAGCCTTTGGAATACCAAGGAAACTGAAGCCAAACCGAAAGGCATGTGTAAAACTGAAATGCTCCCCCCGGCGTCATGAACGAGGTAAGGTGTTTCGATTCGGAGTGTAACTTTATCTGATGAAATGCACTCGACAGATCGATAGACGAGAAATACTTAGCATTCTTAACACTCAAAATCATGACGTTTATATGAGGTAGAGGGTGGCTGTCTACCCATATGCTCTGGTTCAGATCTCTCAAATCCACACACATGCGTACCTTCCCGTTAGGTTTCCGAGCTAAAACTATGGGGCTGAGCCAATCAGAAGACTCTATTGGTTCAATCATGCCCGTAGCACACAACCGATTCAGCTCCTCCTTCAGTTGCACTCTCAATGCTAAAGGAACATTTTAGACTTTACAATTATACGATGCTCAAACTTCTTTAAGCACCCTATTTCTTTTGCAAATAATTTGGGATATTCTTCTTGCCAAACATTGAATTTTCCCGCTTCAGTGAACAATACCTGATCAGAGTGATTAGGATCTAGTATTATGCTTAGTGCTTTTTGTTCTTTCCATCCCAAAAGTGCCCTTCCATTGTCAACCACATATAATTTTCCTCTGGTCAGTCTATCCTTGTACCTCCTTAATTGACAATTAAAGTAACCCACCATGGGCAATTTTACATCACAATAGCCCTCTGGCTCCACATCAGGTGGTAACAATTTACACTTGCCTACATTTTTCCACACTTGTCTATCAATTATAGTGTAGGGAGAACAGAAATCTTCCCACAAAGTAACTCTGATGCCACTGATTTCCATGGTACATTTGTCAGGATGATACCCATCTTTCACCACACCCACAACATTTAATACTTCTGTCACAAAATCAGATATCAGTAGTACCTCAATTGCACCTTCTTCTGTTTCATCATCAGAAACACTGCTAACATTTTCATTCACTAAATTCACTCTATGTCTGCTTTCCCTTTGATGCTGTGCTCTACATATATGAGAAAAATGTCCTAACTTTTTGCACTTGAAGCATTTCGCATTAGTAGCTGAGCATGTCGCTGCATCTGCCGTATGTTTTGTACTACCACATCTATAATACAAACGCTTCTCCCTTGTAACAACACTCTTCTGCACTGTTGTAGAATCCCTTCTACCCTTGTGTATTACATTTACTTTCCCATTATCATTTTTTCAATGACTATGTTCATCATTCAGTTCTTTAACATATCTGGACGTATTCTCTATGTCCCTGGCTATATTATTGGCTTTCTGTAAAGAAGGATCTTTTAACTCTAACAATTTTTCCTGAATCTTATTGTTACTAGTTCTATTTATGAACTGATCACGTATGATTTCCTCATGCAGATCCTTAAATTTACAAGTAACAGCTAAGATTCTTAATGCAGATACCTACTGTTCCACAGACTCTCCCCGTAACTGAGACCTTGAAAATAACTTATGCCTCTCTACCACAATACTAGTTTTCTTACCATAACTATCTTCTAGAGCTTTCACAGCATTCACATACGCATCAGATGAAATGTCCTCAGCTTCTGACACTTCATCCCCATCCCCTTCATGGTTGGCTGTAACATTGCGTGTAACCTTAGGTGAGGTTTATAAAACTTTCCTCCCTTCAATGCCCAAACAATGCTTCAAAAGCACAAGTTTACGCGATGCTTCAAAAGTTATCCCTCCAACAGCCTCTAAGTAAGTCTCAAAAGACTCACGGCAATCTTCCCATACCATCACTGGAGTTCCTGGACTTTCTAAAAAATGTTGGGGAGCTAAGATTGACGCTTCCGTAACAAACAGTGTTTCTAACCTAAAAACAATAAATAAATGGTTACCCCTTTTTTCTTTTTTTTTTTACAACATGAAATTAATTATTATGCTCAGCAATTGTGCTATACGCTCTTTAAGCACATTACTATTGCAAATCCGATACACACAAATTAAACTAAAATAACACATGTAGTCATCGTTGTCCGTTGTTCACGCAAATCTGTGCCACATTCATTTTCAGTAGTTCACAATCCAATCAATAAAGCTGTTCCAATTTATCAGATTCACCGGAGTCTTCTGTCCGACACTCCTCTTTGAACGCGAGTTCCTCTTCTGAATACGACTTCCTCTTCAGACGCATCACAACGCGCTGGTCTCCTCTACATCGCGTTGCCAGGAAACACCACAACAATCTTGCTGGATGTAGCCGTAGCACGACCATCACGAGGCTCCGATTGGTTTGGTGAGTTTGAATGAACACACATGCACGTGTGTATTTTCAAATGTATACACACAAACGTGCGTGTTCTAACCTTGCGACTATCCTCCGCAATGTTTACTATTAGGCCCCAACACGGTCCTGAGGCACTTTCCAAATTTCCTTTTCCTCTCTTTCTTCGGCATTGCAAGGCAGGTTCCCGCCACGCCGCTGAAGTGCAATCAATGCAGGAATATCCCTCAACGCTGCAGCCCAAGTGCACACACAGCTTCCACTTGTCCAAAAGAAACAAATCCCAATATCACAGTGGTTGCCAGTCAGACAAGCGATCCTCTCTGCAAATAGGGGATTTTGCTGAACACAGCTCGTATAGGTTTTCCCACGTAATAGTAAGAAGACAGGGGTTGTCAGTTGCTAATTGGTTTTTTTTTTTTTATCAGCTTCTTGACACAATGGATATGCGCATCCCATCCTCATCGCCATTTTTAAGAACTCCAGCAGTTCAGCTAAGTTCCCAGGATACAACAGTTAGCATCCAGGAAAAGTTATTTCTTCCAATGGGGCACCTAGTGGTCATGGTGTGGGATGGGAATGGGGTTGCAAGGTTAGGGGGTGCAAGTAAAGGTTGAGAAAATAAAGTAAAACAATCAAAGTAGTATTGTATGTTGGTGTGTCATTTATTTGCACATGACACACCATGTCAATTTAATTTGTCAGTTGCTGATGCAATATGAGATCCCATATTGCGCAGTGACACTTAGGACTCTATTAAGAGTCAGGCGCGGATCAAATTACTGATTGGTTTCATGTGTTAATTTCACTGAGAATGAGAAGACTTTTTTCCCCTCATACCATTTTTTGCCTGTGGAATTTCGGTGGGGTTTATTGTGTGCTAATTTATCACACAGTGAATCTGGGGCAAAATCCACAAAAATCAGATGCAGAAAAAAATCCTTGAGATTACAAAATGCAGGGAATCAAGAAGAGAATTCACCTGATAATTCCTCCTTCTCAAAGCAGGTGATAACCACTGTAAAATACAAATCCAAACATATCACTTCATTATGTACCATATGGGTAGGAAGCTAGCTCTCTATATGGTGCACTAAAAAGAAGTACAGAGAGTCCAGTGGATCCCCAATTGATTTGTAGAGGCACAAGTAAATAGGACTAATGCTCTATGTTGTGGTAGTATGGCCGAGCAGTTAGGCTTATCAGAGGGTACTGCTAAGCATTCGTTGTTCTCACAGAGGCAATAAATGAGACACACACTCAAAGAATAATTCAGAGACCAATTTAGAAAAATAATATTTTTGTTTATATGTACTTTAAACCCAAGAACTTCATTACAAGGTAAGTGCATTTTTCCAGCATAAATAATTTTTGTTATTAGGACTTAAAAGGCCAAACTCAGAGTTAAGGTAAGTACTGGGCACCGATCAAAACAACACTAGCAGGTCACTCCGGGAAGCACTGGGGCAACCAGGTTCAGGGGTGCAGCAAGGCGTCGGGTGCCCAATGGTTTTCAATGGAAATTAGTCATCGTGAAGACAAGTTGCAGGCTCTAACTAGGAAGTCAGTTGGGGCAACAAGCAGGTAGGTTATAGACTTGGGGTGCTTGGGGATGTAGGTGCACCTTTGGTCCTTTTCTCCAGTGCCCAGGGGCGATAGACGCAGGGGTGTCCTTAGCCATCAGGTTTCTCCGTCCAGGACCACTGGCGGTCAGGGGTCCCGTGTGTTGAGGCTGCAGGCGTCATCGGAGAGGCCAGCAGGGGTGAAACCAGGGTGCAACTCCTCTGTGTCCTTTTCTTCGTAGGTTGTCACGATTTGAGTTCTAGGGTTCAGGGGTGCCACCTAAATACTCAATTTAGGGGCGTTACATGGAGTGCCAGGTGAAAGCCAATGGGCTGACCACCTTTAGGGTGACTACACTCTTCTTGTGACCACTTCCGCTGGGAAGCAGGCACAATCCTAACCCTAGTGGCCTAATTCCTTCCAAACAAGATGGAGGAATTTAAAAAGTAGTGTCCTCTTCAGCTCGCCCACCCTAGGGGTAGAACTGCCATGAAGTGGGCACACCTCCTAATATGAGTAATTTTCCTGCCTGTTCTGCCACCAAAAGTGGGGTCAGGACAGGGAGGTAGGTCAGCTCCACCAAGTGGAAAGTCCTGTGTCGCATTACAAAGGCAGCTAGGCCTTTGAAGCTCCCAGCCATGGAATGTCCATCCTGCCTGTGAGAGGTGCTAACACCCCAGCCCAGTGCAGGTTTTTTGTCTCTGGTCATTGACAGTGCTGACTCTCATCTTGGGGGCCAGAAACGTGTCTGAGGTGGCTAAACTGGTCAGGACCAGTCAGTCAACACACTAGTAGCTAGTAGGTTTTCAGTGGTCACCTCTAAGGTGTCCTAAGGATGCAGTTATTCATAAATCCCTCACTGGTATCAGTGAGGGTTTATTACTCTGAGATGCTTGATACCAAACACCCCTATATTCAGAGAAGCCATAATGTTGCTGGAAACTCGTAGTGATTAGTGTCCAGCACATGCATTTAAAGTGGCTTCCCTGGTCACTTACTGTGTCTGAGAATCGACAAAGACATAGCAGGGGCATATCTGTTCAGCAGATATGCCATCACATGTAATATAATGCACCCTGCCTTAGGGCTGTAAGGCCTGCTACCAGTGTGATTTATATATATTGCATGCAGTGTTTAGGGGACATGACATACAGGCTATGTGCCATGTCGTGATTTCACTTTTGTCTGCACCAAGACACGCAGCCTGCAATGGCAGCCTCTCATGTACTTGGTAAGGGGTCCCTCAGGGTGGCACAATTGTGCTGCAGCCCTTAGAGACCCTCCTTAGTACCCCAGGCTTACAGTGGGTGCAAAGGGTTTGCCAATGGGGAAAAGCAACTGTGCAATTTTGGGGTAAAGAGATGTGGCACTGGGGGCCTGGTTGGCAGGAACCCAGGGCACTTTCAGTCATCATTACACCAGAAACCTGGCAAAAACTGTTGGGGTGGGGGTGACCATGTCAAAAGAGGCACTTTCCTACAATATGTAAGTCTCATTATGTACCATTTGCAAATCTAATGCAATATAATGCAAAATGATGGTGTTTTACAACTGACAATCTAAAATCACAACACTTACATTCATTATGCCGCACAAAAGAGCACATGTGCATCAATATAATAAACAGGAATTACATACATTTGCAGCCCTACCAGATATCCACATTACAAATGTCCTGTCCATCACTCAAAAACTTAGAAGTCTAAAATGAATGCACCCAATAAGAGGAAAGGCAAATTTAATATGGTTGATGTTCAAATGCGTATGTTCGCCAACTCCAGTTGTCAATGCCAATAGCTGCACCAGCAACTACATCCGTAAATAAAATAATAAATCATTAAAATAATTCACAATAAATAACAGCCACACAAATGTACGTGCTCAATAAACTTTATTACAGTGACACAAGCAGCTCTTTCACCCGTCATATTCACAACTTCACCAGTTCCCCAAAAAACCACAATGCTGTGCTCATTATGAATGAAACAGTGCAGCAGTCTAATGTCTTAACATACCTTCACCTACTGCCAAATTATCTCTTAAATCTACATCCTACACCCAACTATTACCCTATTAATACCTAAACTATACCAACGTCCTATATACTATTACTCAGAATACTACTCCCATCAACATGACATAAAAGAAATACAGAAAAAATCATGTTAGTGACATTTATCATATGAGTGCTCTTCTTGACAAGGGTTTTGCCTGCCTCATTGATGTTGAACAGGCATACCTCCTCTATGGTCTGATGGGATATGCACTAGGAGGTTGGGGGCAAGCTGAAATGAAGAGGGGATAACTGATGTTTGGCTACTGCAGGCATATGTAAGCCAATCAAATGCATTTATTTTCCCAATTGTAGGTCACGTTATTGGGTTGCCTATATTATAGTTATATATTTAGATAGATATATTCACTGAAGAAAACAATGTTATGGTTAGCTATGCTTACAAGACCATAACATGTTTATAAAAACTCTCAAATTCAGTGAAAAAGCATAGCTAAAGTGTAGCTATGATTATAAAACAAAGCCTAAGAACAACAGAGATTCACCAATTATGGTTCAGTAAATTAACCATAACTTGTTCCCCCATCATGCACTGCTTATGACCTCACATATTACACCACTCATGGCATGTTAAAAGACAACATTGTTGACACAACTGTTTACATCATTAATGAAAAAAATAGCTTTTCAAAGAAAACTATGTCCTAATTATAGCTACACAGGCACTCTCTCTCGTGCTCTCATATATATATATATATATATATATATATGTATATATATATATATATATCCAACAAAAAATATATTTCACTCCAGGAAGTGCTCCAGCAATCTTCTTTATTTAAGTATAACAAAATAACAGAAAGTAAGTGCCTCCACCACCCGACGGGTTTCGACCACCTTCGTCTTGATCACAGATAACCAAATCCTTTTTCCATTTCATCTTATAAAGTCTTGTGACTACTACTGACCCCACGGCATTTTGGACAACGTAGTTTTCGTGTCATATTGCGCTGTTTCCCAATATTTTATACATTTTCTTTGCACATTGCCAATTTTTGTTTTTCTTCTAATTACAATTGTAAATAATATCTTGTGTTTTGTTTACCATTCTATTGTTTCTTAGTGAAAAGTTACCCAGGTATGCCAATTAAATATAGTATTTCAAATTTATTCTTCAAAATAATATATTGGTCCTTCTAAGCTTAATTTTAATGCCCTTCTATCTTTTCATCTGTTCCAATCATATAAATATATTAAGCCCCAATGTGTTTGAAGTAGCGTAGTTTGTACATGACAAATTTCTGTTTTTTAAAGTACCATATCCTCTTACATGATTACCAACTTACATCAATTATGTTGTATCTTCTCTGCCAAGGCGTTAATAGACAGTAAATACATAATTGATTTTCATTTAAGTGTTACGCTTAGTGCTTATGATAATGTAAGATTTTCTATAATTAGAAATTGTCAACACTGTTCTTATTTAAAGCGGGGAATGAGAGATAAGGGAGAGGTTATTGTAAAATACCTCTTGTGTGTTAAAAACAATGACTTCTTAGAAATGGTGGCAAAAAGAAATACATAATTTCTATACAGCATTTTCACTTTCTTGAAGTCTATTTTTCTTCAACTTTATTTTACATCCGTTCACCATTTTCACAGATGTATATACAATTCCTCATTGGTGTTCAAACCAAAAGGAATCCTAGTTCTCAATTTTATGGATTCTAAGTGACAAAGTTTCAGAGTTCTATTTCCTCCTCTGTCATTCTGAGGAATACGTGCTATTCCAAAATAGCGCGTTGTTTTCCAGTTATTTTGGTGACACAAACTTTTGATGTTTCACCATTGTATATCTTGAATCTTTCTTGTTAACTGCCTTTATGTGTTCCAAGATTTGTTTTGTTCAACTTGCAAGTTGTACGTAGTCAGTATGCCACATTCACATTTTAAGACATATACTGCATAGGTTGTTTCACATGTTATTTTTTGATTGATCTTAAAGGTTCATCCTAGAGTATCTTTCACTTCTTTTGTATTTTCTCCAATGCGGCATGTTTTGCATTTTAAGCACTTGGTAAAGCCCAGGCGTTCTTTGCCCAGCCAAGTTTGTTGGATCTCCCTGGTAAAATAGCTTTTCACAAGTTTGTCCTTAATGGAGGAAGCCTTCCTGTAGGTGATAATTGTTTTTATCCCTACCATGGTGCCAATATCAGAATCATTTATCAGCAGACTTAAATGTTTCTTGAGGATGTTGAATTTGTTTCAACGTAAGCTTTGGAAACATAATGACTGGAGCGATTCAACTAGATTGTGGAAAAGAACGCCAAACGTTATGGCAGATATATACATAAAGGAGGTAGAGCGCTGAATGAAGGGAGTTGGAGGACGCCGATCGAAGCGGGAATCTCCCTTTTCAAAGGTACATGCTGAATCATTGCAATTGTGACAAATACATAATATGCAATATCGATGCAGTCCTTTTAAATAATGGACCAGAAAGTTTAAGCAATATAAATGAATACAAATATGTAAATGAAAGTAAATTGTGCTGACGCCACAAATTATGAGATATTAAATGACTCTTAAAGGGGCGGCATAACATTTGACTTGGACAAATATACAAAGTCGGTGTAAAAACGCTTTGCGTATGTAAAGGAAGAGAGCAAATAGTGATTGCAAAGGGGAATGAATATCAGGAACTAATCAGCATTGGACAACATAGAGCAGTTGGAGGACCTTTTTATTACAAGCACAATTATTGCAATAAACAATGGAGGCAAGATCAGCCAAGAGACGACAGAAAGCGGAATTAATATTTAGCAATGACAGTGTGACACTCCCAGCAATGGATGTAACAATTAATAAGAAAGAAAACATACACACATTAAAACAGTTATTTTGGCAATTGGAGAAACTGCTAAGAAAAGAAATACCAAAGAGTTGGGAAGTAATCACTCTAGAAAAATACATTGAAGTGGGCAGGCTACCTCAAGGTCTGAGGATTTTTATTCTACCAAATCATCCGGATAACAAACTAGAGATGCTACAAGAATGGGGGGGGGGTATAGCATGCAATGTTCCAAGAATATGATCTTAATAATTACAAAATATGCAAAACTAAGCATGGATGAATTACACAATGAGATAAAAGAAATAGAAGAGAGAATTAGTAAAATGGCAACAGAAGATGAAGAATGCATGAAATTAAGGCAAGCAATGGAAAAGAGACTGGATAAATATGAAACAGAAGTGGAAGAAAGAAAACAAAGGAAGTTTGTCAGGGATGAACAAGGCTATCTCAATGGAACAATATTGACTTTTGCAAAATGATTTGAGAGTTTGAAAAAACAATATGCCTCAGGAAAGCTTTCGGCAGTAGTAGCATCAAGTGACACCATGAGTGAATCAGATGCAGAGGTCAGTGAAAATGAACAGTCAAGTACATCGAAAACAGGGAAAACAACAACTTTTTTAGAGGAACTGCAACTGCTGTATATCGACCAGCGAACTCCGAGAAACAGAGGACGAGGGAGAAACCACATGCATAGACAAAACATAGAAAGAGGAGAAGAGGAAATGGGAGGAAAAAGATATAAACTTTGAGAACGTCAGAAGAAATGGTTACAATATCAGAAGAAAAAAACAATTTGGTGGTAAATTTATCCAACTATGATTTGACAATGGATGAAATGAGTTTACTAAATAAAGGTTTATCTATGTGCCCAGAACTACATTTTAATTATACTGAACTGAGAATTGACTTCTACACATTTGTGAGAAAACTGAAGTTAAAAAAAAAATATTTGTAAAAAAAGACATGATAAATCACAATAGAGACCAGAGTAGAATAAAGGAAACAAATTTGATTATTGACCAAGAAAAGGATTTGAAAACATGTTTTGATCTTATGTATGATTTGGCAGATGAGGAGTTTTCTGAGACCGATGTTCTGGAAACATTGAACATAAGAACTGATCAACACGCACATAGCACATTGAAAACACAGTCAAAATTCTGTCCAATACTTAGTCCAGGCAATAAAATTGACACCTTCAATGAATCAGTGATAAGGGATCTGGATAACTGGAAGAACAACCATCTAGAGAAAAAGAAAGAAAATCTGACTGTGAGAGAATAAAAAGCTCTAGAACATTTAATGATGGTTTACTGAATAGAGATAAAGGAGGATGACAAAGGAGGAAACATAGTGATCATGAACACACAAGATTACATACAGGAGGCCTATAGACAACTCAATAACACAGAAAACTATCAAAGACTCATAGAGAATCCTATCAAGTATCTTATAATAAATCTAGAGGAAATGTTGAATCAGTGGCGTGATGAGACACTTATTAAAGATTATGAATATCAATACTTATTAAATGAGTTCCCAGGAATACCAACTATTTATTTTCTTCCTAAAATACACAAACCCCTAGAAAACCCACCGGGATACCTATCATATCAAGTTGTGGCTCATTATATGAAAATATGTCATCCTATATTGACTATTACTTGGCTCCATTGGTTCCAACTCTAAGCTCCTTTGTAAAGGATATGGGTAATTTCCTGAGACTACTGACAGGTATTACATGGCAGAAGGAATATTTATTAGTGACCGTAGATGTGGTATCTCTATACACGTCTATTAAACACAAAGTAGCTCTTACAGCCATGGAATACTTTTTGAAATAACGCAACGTGCACAAAATGCAACACTCAAAAATGCTTCTAACAATGATTGAGATATGCCTTACCAACAACATTTTTATTTTTAATCATGAGCTGTTCCTTCAAACACAGGGAACAGCGATGGGAGTTTCCTTCTCTCAAAGCTACGCCAATCTCACCATGGGTTGGTGAGAGAGGGTAGTGGCACGGGGAGATCAATACATGGAAAAGGTAATACTCTGGTTGAGATTCATTGATGATTTATTTATCATTTGGAGAGGTACTGATTTGGAATTTCAATATTTTTTTACAATCCTAAATACTAACCACACTGGTCTAAGATTTACACACAAAAAAAGTAGGACAGAAATAGATTTTTTGGACATTAAGGTTTACATGCAGAATATAGCTTTGAAAACAACAATGCATCAAAAACCTACTGCAACAAACAGCATCCTACATGGGGGGGGCTTTCATCCACAAGGCCTAGTAAAGAGTATCCCCTATGTGGAATTCCTAAGAGTTAGACAAAACTGTTCAGAGGATACAGTAGTGATGAAACAATCTGAGGATGTCAAGAAAAGATTTGAAACAAGAGGATATCCCAAACAGTATATCAATCAAGGAATGGCAAGGGCACAAAAAATATCTAGAAATCAAACATTGGTACAAAGGAAGCGAAACAATAACAAGGAGGACCAAGCAATAATGACATACAATAAAGAGCATAAGGACATTTTTAACATCCCAAAACCGATTGGAGTGTGATACATGATCCTGATATTGGTACCATGGTAGGAATAAAACCAAATATCACCTATAGGAAGGCTCCCTCTTTTAAGGACAAACTTGTGAAAACTATTTTACCAGGGAGATCCAACAAACTTGGTTGGACAAAGAAAGCCTGGGCTTTACCAAGTGCTTAAAATGCAAAGCATGCTGCATTGGAGAAAATAGGAAAGAATCAAAAGATACTCTAGGATGAACCTTTAAGATCAATCAAAAAATAACATGTGAAACAACCTATACAGCATATGTGTCAAAATGTGAATGCTGCATTACAACTTGCAGTGGCAGCACAACTTGCAAGTTAGGCAGGCAGGACAACTTACAAGTTGAAAGAATGAATCTTGGAACACATACGGGTAGTTAACAAGAAAGATTCAAACTATGCAATGGTGAAACATCAATTTTGTGTCACGAAAATAACTGGAAAACAATGTGCTATTTTGGGATAGCCCATATTCCTCAGAATGAGAGAGGAGGAAATAGAACTCTGAAACTTCTTCACTTACAATCCAGATACATAATAAATTTGAGAACTAGGATTCCCTTTGGGTTGAACACCGATGAGGAATTGTATATACATCTGTGAAAACGGTGGATGGATGTAAAATTTTTGACGCCATTTCTAAAAAGTAATTGTTTTTAACACACAAGGGGTATTTTACAATAACCTCTCCCTTATCCCTCATCCCCTGCTTTAAATAAGAACAGTGTTGACAATTTCTAATTATAGAAAATCTTACATTATCACAAGCGCTAAGCGTAACGCTTAAATGAAAATCAATTATGTATTTACTGTCTATCAATACAAAGGCAGAGCAGATACAACATAATTGATGTAAATTGGTAATTATGTAAGAGGAAACGTTATTTTAAAAAACAGAAATAAGTCATGTAAAAACTACGCTACTTCAAACACATTGGAACTTAGTATATTTATCTGACTGGAACAGATGAAAAGATAGAAAGGCATTAAAATTGAGCTTAGAAAGGCCAATATATTATTTTGAAGAATTAATTTGAAATACTATATTTAATTGGCATACCTGAATAACTTTTCACTAAGAAATAATAGAATGGTAAACAAAACACAAGATATAATTTACAATTGTAATGATTAAAAAAAATCTTTGCACTGTGCAAGGAAAATGTATAAAATATTGGGAAACAGCGCAATATAATGTGAAAACAACATTTTCCAGAATTCCCTGGGGTCAGTAGTAGTAACAAGACTTTATAAGATGAAATAGAAAAGGGATTTGGTTATCTGTAATCAAGACCAAGATGGTTGAAATGCGTCGGGTGGTGGAGGCACTTACTTTCTGTTATAATCAAATAAAGAAGATTGCTGGAACACTTCCTGGAGTGCAACAGATTTTTTGTTGCAACTGTAACAGGTGTTTGGTCGTAAAACTCCTGCATTGGCACCGGCAGCAAGAGCGTGCAGGCTGAAATATGGGCACTGTTGAAAAAAAAAATATGCATATATATATATATATATATATATATATATATATATATATATATATATATATATATAAATATATATCACTTAAATAACCATAGCTTACAAGGACGTTATAGTTATGTTCTGAATTTACTCGCTCAAAACCACATAAATTCAGCAGAGTTATTTCTAGTAACTATAAGTCGCACCCTAGGGTAACTATAACTGACCCTCCCGACATGCACAGTTATCTGAGCAATAATATTACTGCAGATGTTACAGTGACATTAATAATAATGTTATCAAAGATGTCAGTCTGTCAATGATTCCTTATTAAAAATATGTAGTTTCAAGCCTGTTCTCTTTAACATGAATCATGGTATCTAGGAATAAAATATGAGTCTTGTTGATTCCATAGGTAAGGCTGATAATGTATTAATTTGTTATTTAGGCCCTTGAAACAATCTGGAAATTCATCCTGTGTAGCATCCCATATTAAAAAGTGTTTGTCAATATAATGTAGCCAAAGTATGATCTTCTTAAAATATTTTTCTTGGTTCCCTGCCCAGGCATGTTTCTTTTCCCGAAATCCCATCACGATGTTCTCACAGCTGGGTTCAAAAGAATTTCCCATAGCCATTAGGTTGCTTATATGTTTCCTTTCGATCAAAACAGAAAAGATGTTATTTTTTGGACTCACCTCCATCAGATTTAGTATCATTTCTGTGTGTTCGACCCTTGTGATGGAGTTTCGTCTTAGAAAATATCTACATGCTATCAACACAAACTTATGTTCAATGTATGTATGTAATACCTTGGCATCCACTGTTATGAGAAGATAGCTGTTGTTGCATGAAATGTTCGAATTTGACAAAGGCCAGTTGAGTCCCTGAGACATGATGTTACGTTTTTGACTAGGTGAACCAAGAAGACATCTATGCATTTTTTCAAATAATGAAACAACAGCTGATCCAATGGGTCGCCCCAGTGAGTTTGTTCACCCACGTGAATCTCGGAGAGAAAGTTTACGGAATTTGAGACCAATAGATACCGGATTGTAATATTTAGCTTTTAATAGTTGTTGATGTCTTCCTTCCATATATTTTCCCTTTGATAGGACAACAATGTTGCCACCCTTATTTGCCTGTTTGATGGTAAAACTTTTGCTGCTTGGTTGTTGCTTGCCGTTGTGGTTTTTGTAAGATTTTCTGTTTTATTTTGGTTGCTGAATTTCAATCTATCAGTAGCTTTCAAAATCAGTTTGTAAAAAATCAATCCTACAGCCTAGTTTTTTATCAGACAATCTCTTGATTTCAATCAATCAATCAATTATGTATTTTCATAAAAACACACAGTGACAATAAATATCAAAGCATAAAAATAACTAAAGTTTCATAATAAATGACACACTGATAAATATAAACTCACATTATAAACACATTTAAAACATTATAAAAAATTTCACCCTTTCTGACTATATTAAATTTATATTAATCCGGGACAGGTTTAATTACCCAGGTAAAAGAATACATTTAAACAGTTAAAACACTAAAAAATATTAAAATGCCATGAATCCAAGACAGTCTATTCTGAGAGAAAGGATGTAGGCGAAGAAATCAAACCCTGTATCTTAAGCCACACTAGCGTCTATTCCTGAGTCTGAGGGCACCTGCCAGAAAACTAGCCATGTTGTGACAGATTATTGGGGACTGCAATATTTGTAAATAAATCAAGCAGGATTTGCCTTGCAAAAATCTTTCCCCCTTAGCAGAGGTGTATATACCACTGTCTCAAAGTGCTCTAGTGACCACAAAAAAAGATAAAGATAAAAGATAAAGTGCGTTGTATCCTGAGTTGAAAAATGATCCCACGAACATGGGCTCTAATTGTCCGTATTGCAATGAAACTGATGTTCTGCTAGAAGCCAATGTAAAAGGTTTAATCTTAACTGTGTTAATAAAAAGTGATGATGTGGAGAGCTCGCAACACAAAGGTAGGGCTCCATGCTTACATCTGTCTTCAAGAGTACGTATGACCTCACCGTAGATTTTTTCAGCTCCTCGCCCTCTCTCTCAGATTTAGCTTGTTCCATAAATTGCTGTTTAATCCACAGTACGTCTTTTCCCTTAATTTGATCAGGTGCTTCAAAACAATCAGAACAACCCAGCTTTTCCAGGGAATCTTTGATGTAACACAACCATGATATACTGAGGCCTTCATCCAGGGCAAGGCAATCTTTGATAATGGCCTGATTTAATTCCAATTTGGGGTTTGACCAGACTTTAAACCAGCTAACGATAGGGGCAAGGGTCAGCTTATCAGAGATATTATCCAGGCCCAGTTCCTCGTGGGCAACAAAGGTGGAAACTGACTGCAAGAGATAGAGCAATCTTCTTGCAAAGGCATTCTCCACTCTCTGTATCTCACCACAGTCCTTCTAGCCCTATAACCCACTGCCGTAACTCACTATAGCCAAGCATCTGGCGGCGTAGACTTTCATTATTGCCTGTACCGATCTAGCAACCAGCCTAACGGCAAAGTTAAATAGCGAGGTCACTGCCCTGTCTAACAAATTTCTCTTTACCCTTCTTTGTGGGGCCCAAGATCCTCGCTCATCAAAAATAACCCCTAAATATGGGAAAGTAGAGACCCTTGTCACCTCCTGCCAACCCCCAAAGATTTTCTCATGGCACTTGTTTAAATTCCCAATTACCATAGTGTAAGACTTGGAGTAATTTACCTCCATATCAAGGCAGGACATACAATCAATGAAAGAGTCGAGAAGTCTTTAAAGCTGCACCACGGTTCTGTGTCGTCCAAATACACCAATGCTGATATCATCCGTGACCCAACTCCGGGGATGTTCTTGGTGGCAGAGCATAGCACCAGGCCCAAATTGTTAATACATAAAGTGGACAATAGAGGGGCCAGGATATAGCACTGCCTCACCCCTTTATGGATTTTTATTGATGCCATTAAGGACCATTCATGGTTATATCTAACTACTGCTGTAAGGTCCTGATGAAGGTCATGCAAGAAATTGACAATGCTAATATCCAAACCCATGTTAATTAACAAAGATCATAGCTTGGCCCTATTAACCAGATCAAACGCCGATGACAAATCCAGGAATGCTAGATGTAACCGCTCTTTTTTGGCCTGTGTATATTTGCCCAAAAACAAGTGTAGGTTCAGGCATTGGTCCAGGGTACCCCTACCCTGCCTGAACCCATACTGAAAACAAGAGATCACTTTCCTTTGATCTAACCAATCTGTTAGCTTGGCCAAGATCACCCTGCCCAAAATCTTGACAGACAAGTCAATGAGCGAGTATTGGTCTATAAAATCTTGGGTCCTACTTTGCCCCTTTTTTTAACACTGGGATGATGATCGAGCATCGCCAGATAGGGAGAGAGCCTGCTCTACAATCTGCATTAAATGCACAGGTTAGGACCTTAGTCTAAAGCCGGATATCATGGCAAAATAAATCAGTGGGTCCATCATCAGGCCCAAGGGCCTTGTTCTTAGACATGGCTGCAATTGCAGCCCCAATCTCCTCTTCTGTAAGCCAAATGGGCATATCCTCCCTGGACCTGCTCAACACTACGAGGGTCATGCACTAATCTGTGCTTCCGTAAATTACCAAGAAGTGCTTCACCCACTCGTCCGCTGGGATAGTGCAATCTATAATCCTATTCGATTTACATGAAAAAAGGGGGGGTAATCATTTCCCAAAACGTAGCACTATTGTTTAAATTAAGAGAGTTCACCAGATCCTTCTAAGCTTGTTCCCTGATCTCTTTTTTTACAGGCTTTGAATAGCTAGCTTATAGTCCTTCTGTCTGCTTGCAATTCGAGCCTTATCTCTGGAAACATCCTTAAGCGCCACTTTCAGATTATGGAGGGCTTTGGTGCAATCGGAATTAAACCATCTCTCACCTAAGGGTTGACCCTGTCTGCAAGTGACCCTAAGGTTACTGTTGATCTGCTTGCAGATTTTACCAAAAGCCTCCAGTAGCACTCTATAGGCCACCTCGTCATTCAAGCACAGTTCAAAATCTGAGTCACATATATTATACAGGGTGTCTAGGAAGAAATCATGGGAGACATTGCTCCATTTTAATCTACAACCCTGATTATGTGGAATAATCTCTTTGTTTGAAGGACCTCTCATCACTGGCCTGGCCTGGCCTCTCAGGCCAGCTGGTGCAGGTAGGCCTCTGGAAGCTTGTTCTGTTCCTGGAGATCATAAAGGAGGTCAGCCAACTGACCCTAGGAGTCACTCTGGGTAGCCTGCAATCAAGGCAAACAAGTGAAATGTTCCTTCTTCAGACAGCAGGATAGTCTTTATTCTGAATCTTCCACAGGTCCAGGAGTGCTCTGAAGAGTGGTTTTGAAGGTCAAATTTTTTTTTCCTAGTGCCCAACTTTGTGTGGGGGAATTCCCTGACCTACCCCTAAAACTGGTTCAGGCCTGGTGTCGGGTTCCTTTGTGTGTGCCTTTGAAATGTAATCAGCACCAGTTACAGCTCCTCCCCAGCCATCCTGTCAGGAAGGCCCTCTCTTTCCCACATCTAGGTATCTTTTGTCTCACTGTCTGGAAGCAATACACAACCCACAAAAGCAGAGCCATTCACAGTAAAGTGACGCAGGACACTGGGAGAAAGGCACGCTTGATTTAGGCAAGAAAACACCAACTTTCTACAAGAGGCATTTTCAAAATTGTAACTTAAAATTATATTTTTAGCATTAAAAAGGATTTTAAATTACAATCCATTAGAGTGTAAACATCTTATCTCTATCTGCTCCTAATCTGGTTAGCACATATTAAATGTAATAAGGTAAACCAGTGTTAGTCTATGGGAGCGAAAGGCCTCACAACAGTGAAAACGACTTTAGGAGCTTTCCACTGTCAGGACATGTAAAACTTAAACCCACATGTCCTGCTTTTTAAATACCATGCACCCTGCCCTATGAGCCTTTGGGACCTACCTTAGGGGTGACTTAAGTATTAAAAAAAAGAAGGTGTAGACCAGGTTTTATTTGCCGTTTCGAAATGGCAGTTTAAAACTGCCCTACAGGCTACAACAACAACCCCAAGGCATGTTTTAAAAGACTACTTTAGTGGGTGGCACAGTAAGTGCTGCAGCCCACAAGTAGCATTTAATTTACAGGCCCTGGGTACACCTAGTACAACATACTAGGGACTTACAAGTCAATAAAATACATCAATCAGGTGTAAGCCAATTTTACCATGTTTTAGGATGAGAGTACAAGCACTGTACCACTGATCAGTACGGACAAAGTGCGCAGAGTCCTAAAAGTCACATAAGTCGGTTCAGCAAAGGAAGGCAAAAATCTGGGTGACCTGATAGAAAGGGCTAAGCCCAAAATTTTATGTAAAAAAAAGAGCATTTTCTTATATAATCAATCAATCAGATATTTAGAAAGTGAGGCTTATCACCTGGCGGGTCTAAAGGCACTGGGAGGAGAATGTAGATCAGTCGAAGAGCCAGGTCATGAGGTCCTTCCTGAAGTGGATCAGCAAGGGGAGTTGCCTGAGGTGGAGAGGCAGCATGTTCCAGGTGTGTGCCATGAAGTAGGAGAAGGATCTTCCTCCAGTTGAGTTCTTGCAGATACTAGGGGTGGAGGCGAGGGCCAGCTGGGCAGAGCAGAGCCGTCTGCTGGGAGTGTTGAAGGAGAGGCGGTGGTTAAGGTATGCGGGTCCAGTGTTGTGTAGGGCCTTGTATGTGTGTTTCTGTGTGTGAGGAGCTTGAATGTGGTTCTTTTGTTGACCGGTAGACAGGGGAGGTCTCTCAGGTGTGCAGTGATGTGGTTGTGGCAGGGGATGTTCAGGATGAATATAGCCATGGTGTTCTGGATTCTCTGGAGTTTCTTTGTGATACCGGCATAGATTGATTTGCTGCAGTTGAGTTTTCTGCTAACGAGTGCCTGGGTGACTGTTCTTGCCTTGATGGGGGTCCACTTGAAGATCTTTCAGAGCAGGCAAAGTGTGTGGAAGCACAATGCTGAGACAGCGTTAACTTGGCCGGCCATAGAGAGTGAGAAGTTGAGGATGATGCCGACGTTGCTTCTGTGATCGGTGGAAGAGGGGGGCCACTGAGGGCTGAGGGCCACCAGGAGTCATCCCAGGCAGAGCGTGTGGAGCCCAGGATGAGGGCCTCAGTCTTGTCGCAGTTGAGTTTGTTTGAGCATGCTTAATGCATGTTAGAATAATAGGAGAAGGAATATACATTACATTACGAACTCTAGAAAGGTAAACATTTCAATAACTGAAGTTGGAGACTTCACTAAGAAATATACAATATATTTCCATAACTACCCACTTTGACAGTTCAGTTGTTTACCCACTTGGCAATACGCACAAAGCAAACACATGTTTCATAATTGGGTTACATCTTATCAGTCGATGTAATAGGTAATTCATTTTCTGACTGCATCTTAATAGAAGGTTCAAAGACATCTATTAAGGTTGCTCAGTGGGATAATGTGCTTGCTGTAGAGACCCTTGCACTACCAGCACATGTATTCAAAATGTAAAAGATCTGACACTGTCTTCCATACCACCAATCACTATAAATGTTCGACTGACCTGGATTGCAGTGCCATGAACCTAACTATGGTAGTGGGAACTATTTAAAAGCAGATCATTTTTAATGGTATGAGTCTGGGCATTACTTTTTTCATACTACCTTTAACATTACTTGAGCATAGAACCATTCCATCAATGCGATGTTCGGCAATTAACATATCTTTTTTGAGCGCAGGGTACCAACTTTAATCCTTTTTTGCATTTGTTCCACAGAGAGACAAATCACTACTGAGGCGAGAGAAAGTAGTCACTACAAGCTTGTCAAGCACTGAACAGATAGGGCAGAGGCAGCACTAGGACAGGCATTCTTTGGCTCAGGAACAGACAGGACTTGGAAGCAGTAGTATGAGCTAGCGTCAAGGGAGGGAGAAATCAGTGCAATCTTTCATCAAATGCATGACACTAGTGTTGCACTGGGATACAGCCGTGCAAGCTTACGTCGTGCACAGGCAGCTGTGGTAGCACTGGTGTGCAAGAGTGCAAACTTGTCTCACATACAAAGAACAGGCAACAGCAGGTAGATTGGACCCGCAATAAACATAACAATGTAGAGCTCTCTCACAAACAGTAGAGATACAGCACTGGACGGCAGTCGTACAAGCTACACTTACAGGGAGCAAGGGTACTCTGGCAGCAATAAAAACAGCTGTCAAACATACAGAATACACACAAAACATGCAGCAGTAGAGCAAGCTTCACTTATGCAAAGGAAATGTACAGGAGCGCAGAAGTAGTGCAATCTTCCCTACACCCAGAACAGTAGTGCAAGTTTTCCTCATTTACAGAAAAGGTACGCCACGAGCAGCAGCCATACTGTTTTCCTCACCACAACCAAGACATATGCCTTAAATGTAATAACATGGCCTCTGCTCACTCAACTGAATAAATGTGATGTGAACGGGGTCCATTCCTACATCGATAACTCATCTGCTCAGCAGGCGTGGGCATGCGCTATAACAGTGCACAGTACCAGTGCCCCAAATAAACAAGAAACTGTAGGTTTCCATCAGGAGTGCCACGGCACCCTTCCTGGCTGGAGCAGAGGTTAGTTATGCAAGCAACATGAGGGACTTGTACATTTGGAGTAGCCATACTGGTCTCATTTGTTTGTTTGAGAGTCAGGTATCTCTGCCCAAGTAATGCTTATGAGGCCCTGTGGATAAAGTTTGAAGTAAAATTCACTCACCTGTTTACTCAACCCCTCCACCTTCTACTCTGCTTTCAACTCCTCCAATACTGGATAGGTTGAGGATACCCCTGACTGCCTCCTCCCATGAGGGTAAGCTCAAGTTTGGGAGTTGGACCTCCTCCAGTAGCCATGGTATCACACTTGCGTTTACAAATAAGCCCACACACACGGTGACTAAGATTCTAAATTACATTTTACAGTCCTCGGTTGTGCAGGGAAGGAATCATACAGTGTTCACATTCTGGGTAATTTTCTGCCAAATCTGTGTGTCTATCTTCACACTCATTTTTGTCACAGGATGGCCAATGAGCCTATGTTTTTCCTTAATTACCTCATCAGCTATAACCTTTAGTTCACTATCACCAAATTTGAGTTTTCTTAACTTATCACTAGCTATGATATCCAGTTGTAAAACTATTTTTCCTGGACAGCAGTTATGTGATGAGTATGTCATCGGTTTGAATTTTCCAAAATGGCTGCCACTGAGGAATACTCTTTCTCCGTAAAGGAAAAAACAGGGAACTACAGGCTCTTTTTGATGCTGTAACGAATGAGGAGCCAAGCCTTGCGGGTCACCTAATGAGAAAAACAAGTACAAACATACATAGCAGCTGTGGCAGTCAGTCACAGACCAGGTAAGCACAGTTGCATCAAGCACAAGAACTGTGACTGGGATAAAAAATGTTTCGGCGACCTATAGAGCATCATGCTGAAGCATCTGTGGTAAGGGCACTCCTGCATAGAAAATGGAACCCTCAAATGAGAAGTGAAATCCCATCAGACGTAGGAGCAGGCTGAGAAATAAGCTTGTGCTGGTGCTGCAGCGCTACGAAATCCTAGCTATTACTTAAACTGAATAGTGGATTCTGCCCAAGAGGTCAATGGAACGACACAACATAGGTATTAGGGGATGTCATCAATGAGTAATGTAATCATGAACAATAATCAGTATAATTAAAGATCTTGAACCCCAAACAATAACCACACTAGTTTATTAAGAAGAATTATACATTTATTTCCCTAGATTAACAATGCTAATGTCACGAAGATAACTCTCAAACACAAGTGTTAAGCATATAGAATTAATAATGGTTGATTAGAACGTCTTATATATCTGAGTTTAATCAAGACAATCAAGCAAATAATCTCCAGAATAATAACACTGATCAGCAATACCAGTATCGGTAATAATGGGAAAGAATACATTAGTACAAACAATCAAAGAGTGTCAATAAAAACTCTTGAGCATTTAAGTTAACATCCTCACTAACCACAAATCAGCATCAACATGTTGGACTTCATGTGAAAAGAATTTAGTAACACAAATTTAGAAAATCACTCTAACTCAGGTTAATATAAAAAATCATTATTAAGATGCAGCAGTCAAATTATAAGTTGCAGCTGGTACCTGCAAAGCAAAAGAAACATATATCATTACAATATTATACATTACCCAGGAAACAACAAAATGCAGTTTACTTCAGCAAAGGGACACCATCAGGTAAGTCTTCAGAAGATCTGGCCTTTTCAACCGCTAAACCCTCACTGCTAGTATGAATCAAACCATCAACAGGAACTCTTAAACACACAGGTGGTCATTCTGACCCTGGCGGTCTTTGACCGCCAGGGCGGAGGACCGCGGGAGCACCGCCGACAGGCCGGCGGTGCTCCAATGGGGATTCCGACCGCGGCGGTAAAGCCGCGGTCGGACCGGCACCACTGGCGGGGTCCCGCCAGTGTACCGCGGCCCCATTGAATCCTCCGCGGCGGCGCAGCTTGCTGCACCGCCGCGGGGATTCCGACCCCCCCTACCGCCATCCAGATCCCGGCGGTCGGACCGCCGAGATCCGGATGGCGGTAGGGGGGGTCGCGGGGCCCCTGGGGGCCCCTGCAGTGCCCATGCCACTGGCATGGGCATTGCAGGGGCCCCCGTAAGAGGGCCCCTACAAGTATTTCACTGTCTGCTGCGCAGACAGTGAAATACGCGACGGGTGCAACTGCACCCGTCGCACAGCTTCCACTCCGCCGGCTCGATTCCGAGCCGGCTTCCTCGTGGAAGCCTCTTTCCCGCTGGGCTGGCTGGCGGTCTGAAGGCGACCGCCCGCCAGCCCAGCGGGAAAGTCAGAATTACCGCCGCGGTCTTTCGACCGCGGAACGGTAACCTGACGGCGGGACTTTGGCGGGCGGCCTCCGCCGCCCGCCAAGGTCAGAATGAGGGCCACAATCTCCTCTCCTCCTTAGAGTCTAGAGTCTGACTAAAAAAATATCCTACCCAGATTGTTATACTAATCTTCAAAAGGTTTATAATTGGTCAGTACATGGGGTGGTTACGATTCAGCTAATAATAATTCTAATTGATAACCTAAAATGCAGCGATGTAACATTAACCACGACATTTTAATAACAGTAACTTTTCCTTTAACTCTTCCGTCTCGTCTGTGGCTCCATTGTTCCAACTTGCCTAAACATCTCTTCTCAGGAAGAAACTTTCCCACGTATTAGTAACATTTTCAGACAATAGAACATTCAACTTATGTTGGTTAAACATGGCCTTAGAAGACATAACGCAGCAACCCGCTAGGGGTAGCTGTGTACACATCTATTAAACAATCTAACACACTTTTATATAAGCATTGAACTATGGAAAATAACCATAACGTTTGGTCACCCGTTTTTGCATGTTAGTTCACTATATAATTAATATATCAATATTATTAATAAAACATGTTAGAAAATTCAAACTCTCACACTTGTGAAGAAGGAAAAGCTGAAGCAGGCAAGCAAATACCATTGTCTACCACTGCCCATGTAATCAATGTTAAAAAGAATATATCAATGTCCTGCGCACAATATATCAACTTTTAATAAAAAATGTGATAGCGGTTTGTAAATCTAAAATATAAATGTCAAGATGCACAATCTTGTCAACACTGTTGTCTTCTTCCTCTTTTACTACAGAGGTCCATAGTTATGACAATGAAAGGTTTAATAAAATCAGTGATTACATTGTAATCATGGCCATTGCAGTGAAAGGTCAATGAACATAAAAACAGAAAATAATACAGAGCATTCAATTATGTTACCTCATCACAAAGACAGCCTTTAGGCCTTCACTCTGAGTAGCCAATTAAAAATATGAGTTGTGGCGTTATTGACAGATTTTCTTTTTACTTTTTTACTTTTTTACTTTTGTGAGCACCCAATATGTCAGTGAGAAACACCAGGAGAAAACATGAATAAGCTAGTGTTGAAATAGTTATTTTCACACTATGAACAAAATTGGCCTTTCTCAACATATGCCATGTACAGCATGTAAAGTATACGTTGAGTCCATGTCTGAGGTCTACATTTTTATTTGCTACTGCAGGTGACATCACACAGAATGGTGAGCAAGAGGAACAGGCATCTATCACTGATAGTGAACCATCCAAAAGTGTACACGGAAAAGACCACCTTCTCCACTAAGCTGACAAAATCACTTGCTACCACCTCTACATTGGCAAGATTGCTTTGTGCAGCTCCTGCCATAACCTCGGCTGCTCCAGTTGTCTCTGACATCACTGCAAAGCCTTAGCTGCCCTCAACTTCAGAAGCAGACTCTGCAGTCATCTGGTGACTCAGAAACAGCTAACATCTCTGTTGCCTATTGTCCTCAGGATTCAGATATATGCTGGACAAAGAGTCCACATAGAAAGCCAGTGGTAAGGTAGCAAATAATCAAATGACCAAATGAGTCAGCATGACTTCAATGTAATGGCAAAGCTAGAGACCTCTCCTGAAGCAACACATTAGGCTAAGGATTCCAAGTATATGATCATGACTTAAGGCCTTCACATCACTCTTAGTCACAGTACTCTTGTGGCAGCAGGGCAAGTGATTTGCACAAAATAGTAAGCAGGCTGGAAGTCCTGCTTGCAGATCTACAAGCTGTACTAGAAGATGCTTTGGCAAATGAAATTATAGTACTCCAAACTATTAGGAACACATTGTAAGAAATGATGAAAGTGCAAAGGTGGAAGGCACAGTCAGGCCAGCACATCCATGACAGACAGGCCATCTTCATGCAACAGAGACAATGGCCCATATTTACTAACATTTTGCATTGTGGTTGCGCCACACATTTGGCGCAGCCACAACACAAAATGTTAGTAAGGATTTACCAAGCCACGCACATCTTGATTTGCATGGCTTTGATTCACATATACCCCCCCCCCAAAAAAAATGCAAGGCAGCGCTTCATGCTGCCTTGCCTTACCTTATGTGGTGGGGGGGTGGAGCATGGGTGTTCCTGTGCATCCACCCATGTATTTCGATGCAAACCAAGATTTACTAACACTAGTAAACCTGTGCCTACACTACCTGGTTTAACAAGGAGAAATATTTATTTCTCCTCATTACTTTCTCTTTGCATGTGGGATTGTTTTTGTGCAGGATGGTATGCCTTCCTGCACAAAAACAACTTCTGCCCACAAGAGAGGCACCCTTGCACCATGGCGCAAAGGTGCCTGCATTGGTGCTAGGCAACTACAACAGATGGCCCTAGTACAGGTCAGCATCCAGGACTTTATTGCATAGGTTCGCTGAGGTCAACAGCCATACCTCATTGCTGCAGGCACACACTTGTGACCATGAAGGAAATCAGAATTGAGGTGCAGCTGTTGCCTGGGCAATTATCAGGTCAGGACTCTGAGCAAAGCACAGCAACTCCTGCTCCTCTATGACCAACTCTACCACCTTCTAATGCCTCCCACCCTGCCACACAAGTGAGACCTCAAAGGAAGCCTATATGTAGTTTCCAAGCATATGGGCCTGCACTGCAACCTGGCAAGTGGCAAAAAGATTGATATAACCATATTTTCTCTTTCACCTAGGAAATTAAGGTTAGGGTGCGTGATCAATTGTCTTTGCACCCAGGGGGGCATGTCAGTGTAGGTTAGTGTGAGCTTGGGTTTGGGTGGGTGCTAGCATTGGAACTAAGGCGTATTTGTTAATATTTGCTGTCATAATTAAAATTCATATGTCAGTGAGATAGATTAATTTGAGGGTTACGGTGGGTGATATGTTTGTAATAACTCGCCACAAGATGAAGAAGTTGACAAGATTATTGAATAGACTCTTTGCATAACACCTCCTCTGCCTCCAGCTTCTTTCCCTCGCTCCTATCTTCTCCCACACTCTCTTCATCAACATTCTAAGGTGCACTCTAGGTCGTACCATCAGCCAACATTCTAAAGGAGGGAACTGGAGTGCTCCACTTAACTAGTACAACTAACATATGTTCCTAAAAGGAAGGAATTAGTCCCGTGGAATTTGGGATATGTAAATAATTTAACAGTGCTTATATAATAGGGCAACGTACTATGATACATCAGTTTATAACATCAATATGACAATATTACAACAATGTTCTATGCCCAGGGGTATATCTCCATATAGTTTATTATCAGGGTCGGCTCTAGGGCAGTGCGACAAGTGCCACCTCACCGGGTGCTAGCGTTGGGAGGGGTCGCCGTGTTTGCAAATATATTTTAGTTTTAAAAGCCACTAGTGCAGCGTTCCTTGCCTCTAGCAATATTCAGGCAACAATATAAATGTCAGGATAACTCTGGTGATTAATGTTCTCTAGAGGAAGTCTGAAGGTACCGCAGAGGGTTAATATGCCTCCTGCAAAGAACATGTACCATGCAGATCACAGATTGCATATTACCCAAATAGGTCAGTGGATTACTGCTTTTGTCAGAGACGTCTTTTTGTAACTTACAGTTTATAAATTAAAATCCTAATATAAAACAGTAAACTATTAATTATCATTAAAGAACTGCATGCATTCCGTCGGGTATAGATTAGAGTGTTATTATTTTGTCCCCAGTCTTTCATTATCTTAATGTTGCAAAAGGGTATGTGTTACAGTTAAAATTCGGAGTTTGTGCTTCTCGAGACCAAGCACTCTTAAACTAAACTGCCTACCAGTATGGATGACATGTGACTCCTACACCTTGTAGTCCTCTATCTTATATAACATTTATTATGCATTGATTTACACAGGTATAATTGGTTGTCTCTGTGTAATGTGTGTGAGAGGTAAAGTGCTCTGTCACCCTACACTGGAATAAGTGGCGCTAGAAAACTAATCACAACATCTGTGAGAGATTGGTTATGGACACTTGAAGGGTGCTGTTAAAGGGTGGTAGTGAGGGAATCCGTGGCGGGGTGGTCATTGGGAGCACCAACAAACATTCTCGCACAGGCCGCCACCAGCACGAAGGCCGGCCCTGGTTATTATGGTAGATTAGTGTTGGTTAGTTAATAGATTTTACATTCAGGGGTATGTTTTGGTATATGTTTTTCTTCCTAGGCTTACAATAGAAGGTATCAAATGCTCACCAAACACACGTTATTTTAGTGTCAAGTTACAATTCGTGGATCGCATTTTTTTGTACAGTAAAAACCTTTAATAAAAAATATATTTCTTAAACTCCATTCCTTTGTATTTGCTTTTGTGTCGCATTTATGCTTAGTAAGTAAATGTATCACTGTATTGTGATTTTATACACTAAACAACCTGCATGTGAGCTGCAGAGAGGACCAGAGAGGACACGTGCATTACTACATTTGCTTGTCTGCCCAAGGGATGATAGAAGAGGGACAAAACCTACTATACATATGCAGGCTGAAGATTACAGTCATCCATCACCTGGCTGCCTGCAGACGTGCCTCCACTATCTTGCCCCTCCAACACACAGAAAATCAACAGCCAAGAAACATCTTTGTGTGATTATGACTGGATAACACCGTCACACTTTTCTGTTATGTCTTGTCAGATTTCGACTCTGATGCTGGTACTTATTGCATGCAGCAGGTGTCCAGTGAGCCTTGCTTCCCCATTTTCTACCCACTGACCTGCACATGCAGCCCATTCTCAAAAACTTCAGTTTCAACAGTCGCTGGGGGTGCATGGCTGTGAATGGTTGTAATGGTAGACATGGTTCCGAAAGAAGAAAGAAAAGATAGATTTCTCCTGAAATTATTAGCTCACGACTAGAAACAGCTGGCAGTAAATGACAATAACCTATACAGTCCAAAACCACCATTCCATTCTAGAATGAGAGTGGCAGTCAAACATCACAAGGTGGATATGTAGAGTAAGACAATAACATTTATACAATTAAAGTATTTGAAATGGACTCAATACGACAACACCTGCACCCCTTTTGACAAAAAATAGAATTTCCAACTCACGAGAACAGAGCATAACAATATATTAAATAATCATTACATTTACTTGGTGCTTTCACATTGTGAGAACCAGTCTTCCTCCTCACCTCGCCCAACCCTACACTACTTTCCCATACAGCGGCAGAATCTAACTGTGGCACCTTTTGTGCTGAAACAGAACTCTGAAACAGAAGTGTCAGAAGCCCTAGAATCAACAAAGCTGCCATCACCTGTTCGGGGGAATCTTTGTTTGGCTTCAAACAGCATGACCAATCAGAGTCCGTATCCTTGCTAGTTTTCTTCCTTATCATCTCAGCCTGTTACTGAATGAGTTTCACCAGTTGTTTTCTATTTCACCACACTTTGTCATGAAGTAAAATAGCACCTTTGTTAACTTTAATAACTCACACAGGTAAGGAAAACGTGGACTCTTCTTTCCTAACTCTGATTGATCTTTTGATCAACACCCAATCACACACACAAAAACGTATGCCATGCTGATTGTGCTTCTCATCAAAGTTACTTTCATCATGGCTTGTTTCAGAGCCATATTTAAAGAAATCTCATTCTTGTTATTGTATTTTCAACATTTTTCATACAACCTTTATCCTCTAGCCACCCTGGAAGCAGACTGGTGTGAACCTCTCTACCTCTAAGTGAACAAAAATGAGACACACCGATTGTACAATATGGCAGTGTATTATAACTCCAAACCTTAGTCGTAAGACAATTACACACATCATGCCCTGATGTTAAGGCAGTTTGTATTCTCTTTTATAAACATGTTCCCCCTTTAAACCAATCTATTTGAAGTTGGTGAATATAGAGCAAACTTCAAATATTTTATGCCATGGTGCTCTAGTAGCAGGATCATACTGTCAGAAATTAAATGTACACCATTAGCTGGGACTATATCTTTTTGTTACCCTTCCACCAAAAACATATTTTCAATAAAAGTAAGGGCAGCTTCGGGACATGGTGATTCAACAAAAGAAAAATACATCCATTTTGACTAATATTCAATGAATAGTATCAAGTACCTTTTGTTGTTTGCCACTGCTGAATACAGACCTGAAAAATCCAAACCGATGAGAGGAGTAGTGGGGTGCAAAGTTGTTTCAGTGGTCTCCAATGTTTGAAAGTAAGCATTCAGAACATTCATCAATGACAAACTTGACTTGACAGTCCAAGGAAGACTACCGATAATGTTGTTTAACCCTCTTGCAAGTTTTGGTTTTACCCAAATGCCACTGGTGGGTCACCAAAACAACATCATTCCGTGCCCTTTCAGAAGGTACAAATGAATCACCTCTCAATACCATTCCATTCACAATAAATTCTTGACTTTTTGCAAATTCTCGTCACATTGATACTCATTCATCCACTCTTTCTCAGTCATCATAGTAGCACACACACTGATAGTCTTCAAGGCAGCTACAACCCATTCAGGTGGTCATTTTGACTTCAGCGGTCTTTCCATTAGACGGCCGAAGCCGCGGGCACCAGTGCTGGTGGGTGCCAGAAGACCGCCAGCGCTGGTGTTCTTCCGCCCGCCATATTATGACTACTGGCGGAAATCCTCCAGTAGTCGGCCCCGCCCTGCCAAAGGGACTCCACCAGCCGTATTACGACCTGTACAGGGATCGGGGTGGGGGTAAGTAGAGGGATCGGGAGGTGGGGGGTTAACCACTGGGAGTGGGGGTGTCAGTACTGGGAGTGGGGAGCGGGGGAGTCGTCTACCGGCAACAGGAATACAAAATTCCTGTTGCCGGTAGCCTTTCCACAAGGGATTTTGTGGTGGTGCTACTGCCACGAAATCCCTGGCAGAAAGGAGACTCATGATACTGCCGGTGGTAGTAGCTGGACTGCCGGGTCGGAGATGCTCATCTCCGGCCTGGCGGATCCAACTGCCCTGGCAGTAGGAACGGGTAGGTGGTGATTTAGCACAGACCAAACTGCCACACTAGTAATCTGGCGGTCAGACCACCACCGTTGGAATGACCACCTCAGTGTCATCCAAGAAATCCTCTTCATCAGTGTGTTCCAGAGGCATTCATGACAGCTAATCAGCACAGAAAACATTTTCCCCAGACTGATGTTTAACACCAAAATTGTACTCTTGAAGTTTAGAAACCAACCTTACCAGCTTTGCCGACACATCACTCACATCACTGCCATTCAGGATGTGTACCAAGTTCTTATGGTAAGTATACAATACAAATTCACAACCCCAAATGTGCATCTTACATTTTTTAAATATACACACAAGTGCCTCACGTTTGATGGTGCTGTGCTTAGTTTCTATAAAAATAAGTGCTAGGGCCCTCATCAGGAGGTCACTGCAGCTTGCTCCACCCATTGTCCATAGCAGCACTGACAATGACAGTACCAACACAACTACTAACTGTCACACACCTACAAATGGGACAATTCAGACTATTCTAGGCCCCAAAGCTATAAAACTCGCTTGGGCAGCAGGTATTAGTCATTTTTTAATGTACATTCAATTAATAAACAACTGTTGTAACATTGATCTCTAAATTAGACAAGCAACACCACCGCAGAATGCCATAAGTGTTTGTGTTGACATTTAAGTGCTGCTGCCAAGCACTGGAAACCACCAGCTCAAATTGAGCACTGCTGTAAAGTATCTCACTTGTTTTAATGACCTGGACACAAAAGCCACCATTTTCTCTTTCCCAGCCATCTACTAAGTACAGTACCTAAACCATTTAAACTGGCATGAACAGTAATTACAGATATACTCCTTTCGTGAAACACTCAAAGCAGGTGCACTCTCAATTAACTTTTCAACATTGTCAATTAACTTGTCCGCAATAATTTCTGCCCTTTTCTCAACAATGATCTTAATGGCTCCACAACTTGTGCATACCCTTGTACAAAACGTGCTTTGTCTTCTACTAGCCACAGAAATGATCAAAGAGGATCTCTGTCCTTGGGTGGCTTGGCCTCTCTGATTACCTAATCAGACAAAGTTTAGAATTTATCCCTGACAAGGAAATTGTGTGACCTAAATACTTTGGGCCATATTTATACTTTTCGACGCACAACTGCGCCAACGCAGTTGTGCGTCAAAAAATCTAACGCCATTCTGAAGCGCCATTGCAGGCGCCGTATTTATTCAATGACGTTAGCCGGCGTTAGCCGGCGCCGCTGCCTGGTGTGCGTAAAAAAAAATGACGTACACCAGGCAGCGCCGGCGTAGGGGAATATGGAGCTTGGGCGCCAAAAAATGGGGCAAGTCAGGCTGAGGCAAAAATATCGGCTCAACCCGATTTGCGCCATTTTTTCCGACTCCCAACCCCCATTGAAATGACTCCTGTCTTAGCAAAGACAGGAGTCATGCCCCCTTGCCCAATGGCCATGCCCAGGGGACTTCTGTCCCCTGGGCATAGTCATTGGGCATAGTGGCATGTAGGGGGGCACAAATCAGGCCCCCCTATGCCACCCAAAAAAAAAAAAAAATTACTTTCCTGAACTTACCTTATGTTCCCTGTGATGGGTCCCTCCATCCATGGGCGTCCTCCTGGGGTGGGCAAGGGTGGCAGGGGGGGTCCCTGGGGGCATGGGAGGGCACCTCTGGGCTCCTTCCGAGCCCACAGGTCCCTTAACGCCTGCCCTGACCAGGCGCTAAAAAACGACGCAAAAGCGGCTGGACGTCATTTTTTTTGACCCGCCCACTCCCGGGCGTGATTTTTGCCCGGGAGTGTAAATACGGCGCACATGCCTCGGAGTCAATTTTTTAGACGGGAACGCCTACCTTGCATATCATTAAAGCAAAGTAGGTGTCCACGCTAAAAAATTACGCAAACTCCATGGACTTTGGCGCTAGACGCGTCTAACGCCAAAGTATAAATATGGAGTTAGTTTTGCGTCGGAATTGCGTAAAAAAAAACGATGCAATTCCGGCGCAAACAGAGTATAAATATGCCCCTTTAACTCTTCAGTTCCAAATTTACACTTGTCACACCAATTGGTCATAACACTTTTTTGTCAAAATTGTTAATATTTTCCTTATGTTTTGATGGATTGTGATCCTTCATAATCTGCAAAAACCAAGATGCTGTCTTGATATGCCAGCACCCCCTTTAAGTCTCCAAACAAATTATCCATTAACTTTTGGAATACGCTGGCCATTTGCCACTAGCCAAAATGGCAAAAGTTGTAAGTTCTTGTGATTCGGGACTCAAAGCACTCTGATGGTAGGTTGAAAGTAAGTCAATAATCGAAAACCATTTTATCCCCTTCCCCAAGTTCGCTATTAAATTGTGTATCTTTGGGTAAGGATGACAATCAACCTGTATTGTTTTTATTGAGGGTGGGTAAGTCGGTACATAACCTAATCTCCGCAGGTTTCTTCTTTTCTACAATCAATTGACGAGACCCACTGTGACAAATCACTTGGTTCGAATATACCTTGAGAAAACAGTTCCTTAAGAACCTGCTTGAGTTTATCTCTGATGCTAAGTGGAATAGGGCGTACTTTGTGAACCACTGCTTACGCCTGAGGTTCAAGCCTATTGTGATCTTCGAAGTCATTGACAACACCTATTGCTCATGGAATATGTAATTGAAATCATTTAACATAGTTTCACCTGTTTCACAGGTATTACTAACATATGCTATGGGCATCTTACCGACAACTACAGGATTCTCTGACTCCGGTTCGAGATATAAAGCAATTTTTGCCAAATCCTGCCATCCAATTACATTCTTCCCCTTAACTGCCACATAAATTACTGTGAAGGTTTCTCTACCTAAATATAGCTTAAAAGTGAACTACCCTAACATATTAATGTCCTTTTCTCTAAAAGCTTTTGAATGCACATCCGTTGGCAACAAAGACAGCTTGTCCTTCCAATTATTTTAAAAAGTGGTATCTCTTAGAATAGTGATTGGTGGACCTGAATCAGCCAGCTACAATGACATGTTAATAATCTAAGCTTCACAGAGTTGCTCTTTTACAGAAGTAGTACCTAATCTAGAATTCCATTTAATTGTAAGAATGGCATTAATGAGTTTTACTGAGCACATGGCTTCCACTACATTTATACCACTGCTCTTCATAGGTGTCTTATTATTCTTAAACACAACCTGATCAGTTTTTTTTACACAACATACAAAGTTTGCAAGACATCCTGGGTGGTTACTAAGATGAATTTTGGATCCACATCATTGGCAAACACAAGTAGGTTTTGTATTAGAGTTTTTCCAACTTTTTCCACTTTTGTTAGCTAAACATAAGGATCCATGTGCTGTTCATAATCAGAAGTAGACACAGAATTTACAACAACTTCTGTGTTTAAAACCTTTGAGGAACCTACAGACCTTTCAATTCCTTTAGCCAAATCAATTACTTCTAAAAGCTTTGGGTTTCTGCAACTCAACAATCTCTCTTGAATTTTCCTTGAATGGCAGTTAAACACAAACTGGTCTTAAATGTAAATGTCCAGGTTCATGCCAAATGTAAACGTTGAAGCTAGCCAATGGTGACATGTATTCCTCTACACTCTCCTCTGCATGTTGTTTACGTTTGAAGAAGGTGTGTCTCTCAAGCATGTTGCTTTGTTCATCTGAATATTGTTTATGTAACCTTTTGATTGCTTTTCTATAAACATTCCAATTCACACTACCTGATTGACCTTGCAGAGCAGGTGCTATGGGTAGATTGTCAAAGATCTGCTGAGCATCCTGACCTAGACTGCCAAATAATAATGCAAATTTACATGGATCTACTGAATTCAGTGGCATCTATAACTACTGGGTGGTTCTGAAAAAGTCTCAACCATTGTGACCATTTCATCTGAGGCTTGGTGGGATGTGGCAAAAAAGGAGATGGTTGAGTATGTGTTGAGAATTCACCATGTTGTCTAAGTATTTCCACAAAATAGCAAATAAATGTCCAAAAGAATTACCACAAGGTGATAGTCAATAAAGATACTCACAAAATGCTATGCAATCTGAAAATATAGGACACATTTTGTACCTGTTTTTCGAGATCTCCTATAGTATGTCCTTTGTTGAAAGCACACGAGTATGTGCAGCTAAAGACTCGTTGCACAATTGCAATTTTTAACACAAATGGACCAAACTAAAATGGTCGCCAGCATATTGCATTAAAAAGCATCACACAGCCCTAATTAAGATGGCTGATAATGTCTTGTCACTGAGCTTGAGCACATCCAAAAATCCAGAAGAGCTTGCGGGTTAGCAGCTGTAGTAGGGCCCATGGAACAGGGGCTCTCACAAACACTCACCAGTGCAAACAGGCCGAAACAAGGACATTTTTGGAAACCGCTGCCAAAATGGCAAATTCAAAGGGCACCAAGATGCTTTTCGCTAGGTCCACTAGTGAAGAGCTACAGGTAGCCAATGTCGTTAACTCCAAGTCAGTCCAGATCGATCAGCAGCAATATCGGGTCGGTGGGCTGAAGACCATGTCAAGGAACACTCATCGCCAAGATGTAATGATAGACAAGGGTCCAAAAGAAGAATGAAAACATGTATTTATTCCCGAAATTAATAACCCACGAAAGGCAGCAGATATTAGGTCCTGGACCTCAACAGCAAATGGCAAAAACCGCTGGAATCCAAAACAACCATTCCATTCTAAAACATGAGTGGCATTCAAAATGCTACAAGGTGGGTACATACAGTAAGCAATACGATTTATGCAATTAAAAGAATAGCAAATGACTTTGAGAGAGCGTAGCTTATATATTCAATATTAACATGAAATGTTTATGAACTAATGTATAATAATACAGCATAGAAAATGTACTAATGTATTTTGCTAAAACATGTGCTTGAAATGTGCCCACGGGGAGTGGCCGCCAATATGTACGGGGACTAATGAAAACGACTAATAATGGTAAAATGTTATACTAAGGTGTGATTTTACACTAATAATTAAAGTTTATATGCTAACGTTTTGCTAATAAATCATTAGGCCTTAGTTAGCATGAGTCGAGGCCTAGCTGCCTGGCTCTCATATTAAATGCATTTTTCTAACGTGCAGTGTGCTGACTTGCTGAAGGACATGAACTCTTGTTTTCCAAAACTAGAAGATGAATGTAACTGTAGTAGATCCGTTCTCATGAAATTCGTCTTGCTTGTAGAAACATTTTAGTCGAATGCAACAGTGTAGACTACCCGCAGGTGCAATACAAGGTCACCTGAACTGGTACAGGCAATAGAGCCACTGACTAAAGATGTGCAAAGGACCACGAGAGGATGAAATCATACCGGACATTCTACCCCCTGAAGACGTCAATCATAAGGACCAATAAACTACGTGAGAAATGTTATGGGGTGACAAAATTTGATGAGGTAATTGAAACTCTATTGGATGGAGATAGTGGGGTGCAACCCCTTAGCCAATTAGATTTTAGGGGAATGGACATCGAAAAAGGGATAAAACCCCTTGACACACAGAAATTAGTTAGTTAGTTAGGGAGATGCTGATGCGATTTGCTATGACCCAGACACTTTGTCACTCTGTATAGAGACTTTGCTGTTTGGTTCTTAAAACCAACTTTGCCCTTATATTGCCCGTTTATACTTTACCTCCTTATGAGGGAAGTACCCCTTTGCCCTTCCTGCCCGAGCTGAGTTCCTGACTGATGGCGAATTAACTGATGTCCTGAGGACGGAGACAGGATCTGAGTGCTGACCCAATACGGAGGGTAACTATGCAACAATGATATTGTGATTGTCTGTTTGCTTTTCCTTTCTAGGTACCAACTGCTACTTTTGACAGAAACCATAGTTAGAGGTTTTTCTAAATTGATGTTACTAAAATAGTTTTGCATGAAGCCCAAGATGCCAATGCTAATTCGAGGTTAGTTAAGGGTTCACTAAACGGACGCAAATAGACAAATGACTGAATCTATACTTTGTTGAACAATGCGCTAATGTTATTCTGCTGAGATTGATCTATGTTGACGCCGTGTTATGTTCTAATATTAGTGATTCTTGCTTTGATGAAGCCTTATCAGAGTTGTCATATTGTGACTATGCTATTGTGTTTTTTGGTCTTGAGATTAATAAACTTGCTAGTAGAATTGTAATCAATAGGGAATAAATATCATAAAACATACTAAACTGGTGTGGTTATTCATGACTGAAAGGTCAAGGTGGTGTCCTGAGTCTTATTAAATGCCTTTGACTAAAGTGAATTGCCTTGATATAATAAAAATTGATTACATTATTGACATATTGATTGACATGTTGATTAGCTATCTCGTCCTAAGGTGCCTTCAATCAGGGTCGAAAGATTAATTGGCCTAAAACGAGTCCCCGAGTGTATAAATTAGTCATAAAGGGACGCGTTATCAGTTCTGGCAGCAGAGCGACGGTTTGGCCATTTGGGGGCCCTAGGACAGAGGATCATTGTTTAGATTTGTTTTTCGAGATAATGCAAATTGGAGGTATGATGTGTTTCTAAATTCCCCATGACTTTCCCGGAATCTCAGAGTCTGCTTAAGTGAGTTGGGTATGTTCTTGGGTTTTAGCATGTGTGGTGTAGAATTTGCGCTTGCTCAGCTTATGCATATTACAGGTGATTTGTGAGGTTTGTGTGAATTTAGGCCAGGTAATGTTGTTTTAGTAGGAGTGGGCGTACTCCGCAGTGTGAGAGTAGGGAAGTCGGTAAACTTCATGTGAGTGTGGCGCTTTGTGCTCAAAATTATCCATGTGGTTGTTGGTGAAGTCGTGGTCTAAGACTCGGGAGTATATTGACAAGTGTAGGAGACACTTGGGTTTATGTTGTAATTTGTGCGGTTTAATAGGTCAATCGGGAGTGGTTGACAAGTCAAGTTTGAGTAAAAGTGTGTGAGTGAAACCTTCGATGGAGATTTGGCAAGTTCTAAAGTGCACTAGGACAAACCATTGACAAGTCGAGAGTAGGATTTGCGGGTCAATTTCTGCTTGCGTATGCGGGAGCTGAGAAGGAGAGAGTAGCGGCTGAGGCTTCAAGTGAAATCTCTGTAAAGTTCTGAAGCGATTGTGTACCCTTCCTGTAGTAAACCGGCAAATTTGGGTTTTTGGTGTTAAAGGTGCTTGCAATAATTTTGCATTAGTTTGGTGTGAATCCAATGTAAGGAGGACAAGCCGCAAGACTTTATCAGCCGTAGTGTGTGTGAGTGTGACGTCAGTCGAGCCGCGCTGGGATAGGTCAGTTGCCGAGAGGGGTCGCGCACGGATTGGCAGCCGTCTGTGAGAGGCAATTGGTTGAGAAAAGTGGGTAAAGAGTGTTCTGGGAATTAAAGTCACTTCCTGATTAGATTCTAAGCAAAATAAAAGACGCAAAGATGAAGTTTTTCAAGGCTCTAAAGTGTGCCTTGAGGGGAGATACATTCATTGCAGCAAATGTAGGGGAGCTTACACCGCCTGAGGGTACTCCAGCTTATATCGTAATGGAGGAGAAGGGAGTCGTGCCATGTCTTTGGATAAAGCAGTGGTGCAAACTGACAGAGAAGGAGGGATGTTTAGCGTTTCCGGAGTACGGAACGTTTAATACAAGAATTTTGGAGAATTTGCGGATGATGTTAAGTGTGCAAAAACCGTCTCCGAGGCCAGCTCAGTATGAGGCATTAGCAATCTGGGATTTAATGGTCATTCGACAGAGGCAGCAGAAATTTGAGAGGAGAATGAAAAGAGCAGAAAATACCTTAGCTGAGACTAGTTGGGATAACGAGGCCAGGATGTGGAGAAGGGGAATAGTTGACGGACTTAAAATGTTTCCGGCAATAACTCAAGAAGACGAGACTCAGGGAAAGAAAGCCACTTGTAAGACAGACAAGGGCTCTAGTAAAACGAGGGAGACTCAGAGGTCTTGGGTAGATGAAGGTGACTCAGACGAAGAAGAGTTTCTTAATCAGTTGTTACATGACCGCCCGCCACCATATGCCATAAGTGACACTACACAGAGCACTAGTGTGGGTCCTGAAGGTCCGGCACAGAATAAGGGAATTACAAGTACAGCACAGACAAGTGATACAGTTTTGATACAAAATGGTGTCAGTGTACCCACTGCGCAAGACACCCAGATACAGTTACAACCTCCGCCGATACAGAGGCTCTATCCAGATGTCCCAGTACTAGAGACAACTATGAGTTTGATGGTGCCGCCTAATCCAGGATACACTAGATCGAAGTTAGTGCAGATTGAGAAAACTCCACAATTTCTGCCCCAGCAACAGATGGTTCTAAGTTACCCGCAGCAGCAAGTGGTTCCGAGTTACACTTCTGTTGCAGGATCACAGTCAGTAGCTACAGCACCTATGATGAATCAAGCTATGGGAGTTAATGCTCCACAGGGTTTGGGACTTGGACAGTCACCAGCTGCTATGTCATTGCCAATTACTGTTGGTCCACCAGTAACGCTGTATGCGCAAGATAAACCTGGCGTATGTGATCAGGGAGTAATGACCCAGGAGGCGATAAGAGGAGGGCCTACTGGAAACCTGCAGGGAATAACACAGGGAAGTCAGTCAGCCGAGAGGTCTAGATCCTTGTGAGACTTTAGTCCGATTGGGGTTCCTTTGGAGACGATGAGGCAAGCAGGGTTAGGTACGCTAACCCCACAGATAATGAGTACAAATACGACACAGACACCTATGGCGCAGTCTGGAAATATTTAGTTGCAAGGCTTAACAGCGCAACAACTGAATGAGTGGTCAGACAAGCTCAACACTTCGCAGACTACTACCGTGTCTGCGGAAAAATCAGAAAGAGACGAGTACCTGAATTTTGTGAGACTGGGTGTAGAAGCTGCAGAACTAGTAGACGGGACAATGGGAGTGAACAGATTAGAGTCATACACAGAAGCAGAATTGAGGTACTTATGCCCTAAGATAACTAGAGAAGTGGGCAAGGTGCATCAGAGGTTGGCGAACCTGGCAGATAAATACGGCATAGACATAGAAAGTACAAAACATTTGAAGAGGAGCTACAGGTTAGACTTTGAGCCTAAAGACTTCGAACACATGAGATCTACCAGGATGAAAGCAAATCTCAAAGAGATACTGCAGAGTGCTCAGATTTGGGGAGCATTAGAAAAGTGGGAAGGCAGATGGGCAAATAAGAGAGATAAAGAGAAAGGTGATGTTCCGGAACCAAAGCAGGCTAAGACCACACCGGACACGGGAACAATAAAGATGTTACCAATGAGAGAAAAAGCTGGAGGGGTTCTAGTCCATGTACCGTGGTCTAGAGGTGACATTTTTTCATTTACAAATGACTGTCCCAGGTTGAGGGAGAAGCCGATAGAGTGGTATCAGCAGACAGATAGGTTTGTGAAGCTTGCAAAATGTCTCTGGGAAGACTTGAATACATTGTTTGAGATTATAGTTCCACCTGACTTATGGCTTGAGTGCAAGAGAGGTGTGGACTGGCCGACAGAGGAGCCGGCAAGGGATAATGTTACTGGAGCACCATCACAAGAGGTGATGAAGTATTATCATAAAGTGATTAAGTTTCTGAAGCAGAAAGTGTCGCCGAAAGTTACTGATTGGCAGAAAATTGATCAAACCTCACAGGAGGCCAAGGAGTCCATCCATGCTCCCTATGAGAGGTTGTTAAAAGCGTTGAAACACTATAGTGGCACTGAGGTCATAGAACCGAAAGACATGAACCATCTTGTGTTCAGGTTTGTTGAAGGGCTGAGACCAGAGATTAGCCAGATGATTAAGAATCATTTGATCTGTTGGCAAGTGAAGCCGATTGATGAAGTGTTGCAGTATGCGAAATACTGTAGTGACGAGATCGAGCTGAAGCAGAGAAAGTTGAAGGAGAAAGTGATGGTGATGCAGATTAAGGCAGCGCAGGCAGGGATGCAGGGAAATGGAATCCAGCAGATGGTACAGCAGCAACCGCAGGGAAATGGAATGTTTCAGGCGCAACCGAGAGGACGAGGTCGTGGAGGTTTTGTGAATAGGGGTCCAGATAGTAATACTGTTGTGGTTCAGAATGATGTGCAGGGGATGAAAAAGGTGTTGCCATGTCACGCGTGCGGTGGGCGTGGGGCACTGGAAGCAGGAATGTCCAATGGTGGTACAGGATGGTGTTGTTCAACAAAGCAATGATGTCAGTACATTTCAAAATGTGAGGGGTCCAAAAGTGAGAGGACAAAATCAGAACTTCCAGAATAACATGGTTCAGATGCAGGGGTTACAGCCCATGCAGCAGATACAAATCCCGCGTGTTCAACCAGCACAGGTGCAACAAGTACAACAGCAGATTCCCATGGTACCTAGACAGCAAATGCAGATACCATTAGCTCCAATGGGACAGCAACAGGTGATGCTTCCTCAACAGGTCACAGGTCAAACAATGAGTCAAAATAACACAGTACAACAGTTCCCATTGCGTGGTGAGGATGGAATAAACAATGAATGGTCGGATGATTGTTCAGACAGTGAGGAGCGCAGGGTTGCAGCGTCCCTAAAGGTAGATCAGAGGGGTCCCTATGTAGAGGGAAAAGTGATGGGACATAAGGTTTTATTCCTGGTGGACACAGGGGCTACACGCTCTATAGTCAGAAGTGCAGAGGTTCCTAAGTTGCCACTTTCGGGGCATACTTTAAGGGTGGTAGGAGTAGCAAATCAGTTTCTGACCAACCCGATTACAGATCCGGTTCAAGTTGAGATTGGTAACTTCCAGGGATTACATAATTTTGTGGTCTGTGATTCGAGTCCCGTATCCCTGCTGGGAAGAGACTTACTGTGCAAAACAAGGTGCTCAATTACCTGTTCCAACAATGGAATTGAGGTGCAGACAAACAGTGATGATGAAGGGGACGATGTTCAGATCTCTGAGATAGAGACGGAAATGATAAATGAAGAATACTCTTTGATAACCTTATTCCCAATGCTCACAGTGAACGACTTACCAGCTGACTTTCGGGGAACAGTGACAGAAAGGGTATGGGACCTGACAGGAAAAGAAGTGGGGTTAATAAAAGGAGTAGAACCGGTCAAAGTGGAGGTAAAGCCAAATGCAGTGTTTCCTCAGGTGCTGCAGTACCACATGGCACAAGATGTCCTTATACAAGTGACGCAGATAATTGCGGACTTTGTGAAGCAAGGGGTTCTGAAAGAAGTATTGAGCAGCCCGTGTAATTCACCAATAATGGGTTTGAAAAAGCCTTGTGGGAAAGTTCAAATTGTTCAAGACCTGAGAAAAATAAATGAGATTGTGGTGAAATGTTGCCCCATGGTGCCAAATCCAACAGTGATTATGTTTCAGGTTCCGTGTGATGCAGAGTGGTTCACAGTAGTGGATCTGTCTCAAGCATTCTTTTCGGTGCCTCTTCATGAGGACAGCCAATTTCTCTTCAGTTTCAAATTCCTGGATAAGGTCTATAGTTGGTGCAGAATTCCTCATGGGTTTTCTGAGTCACCTTACATCTTCAATCAGATATTGAAGAAGGATTTGGAGTCACTAGAATTGCCTTTCAGTTCGACTCTAGTGCAGTACATTGATGATTTGTTAATTGCGTCCAGAACAAAAGATGACTGCAGGTACGACACAATTGCCTTTAAATCATTTGGGAAAGAATGGACAAGAAACTGCAATACTGTCAGAAAGAAGTGAAGTACTTAGGTCACCTGATTGAAAAGGGGTCTAGAAGAATATCCAAAGAGAGAGTGACAGCCATACTACAGATGAATCCCCCGACAACAAAGAGAGATGTCAGGATGTTCCTGTGAATGGTGGGCTACTGTCGTCAGTGGATCCCCAACTTCTCGATTATCTCTAAATCTTTAGTGAGGTTGACAGTTAAGGAAGTCCAGGATGGCCCGGGTACTATAACCATGTCCGAGACAGAGATGAAGGCATTCATGGAACTGAGGGAAAGTATGTGCAGGGCACCAGCTTTAGGTATGCCTGATTACACAAAGCCTTTTGTACTGTTTTGTCATGAACGTGATGCTTGTTCTTTGTCTGTCCTGACACAGGTCCATGGAGGTGCAAACCGCCCAGTAGCATATTTTTCAGCTACATTGGACCCAGTCGCAGCAGCCTTACCAGGTTGTTTGCGCGCAGTTGCAGCAGTTGGTCAAAGCCTCACTCACTGTGAAGGTATAGTGATGGGACATCCCCTAGCAGTAATGGTCCCTCATTCAGTTGAAATCCTGCTGACCCAAACCAAGACGCAACATATGACGAATGCACGCCTTACCAGATATGAAACAGTTATTCTGGGGTCTCCAAATGTTTCTTTGAAATTATGTACTGTATTAAACCCGGAACTTTGCTTCCTATTGAAAATGTGAACATTGATGATGCTGAGAAAGTCGAACATGATTGTCTTGAGGTAACAGATCTGTGCACCAAACCAAGTCCGGACATTAAAGATACTCAATTGGAGAAAAATTATTACATTATGTTTGTTGATGGTTCATGCTTGAGAGACTCGATAGGAGTACTGAGAGCTGGGTTTGCCGTGTGTACAATCATCGGTATTCTAGAAGCTTCATGGCTCGAAAGAGTGTACTCTGCTCAAGTGGCAGAATTAATTGCTCTTACTAGGGCATGCCACGCAGCTGAAAACCTGAAAGTCACTATCTATACTGACAGCAGATACGGATTTGGAATTGTACATGATTTTGGCCAACTATGGTCACAGATGGGTTTCATGACCTCTTCTGGATCTCCAGTGAAAAATGGCGAGAAAATTAAAGATTTGTTGCACGCGATTCAGTTACCTCTTGAAATTGCCGTGGTGAAATGCAATGCCCATGTTAAATCACAAGACTTAGGGCCTGATTCTAACTTTGGAGGACGGTGTTAAACCGTCCCAAAAGTGGCGGATATACCACCTACCGTATTATGAGTTCCATAGGATATAATGGACTCGTAATACGGTAGGTGGTATATCCGCCACTTTTGGGACGGTTTAACACCGTCCTCCAAAGTTAGAATCAGGCCCTTAGTGTCAATGTGAAATGGATATGCAGATCAAGTCGCAAGGTTTTGTGCATTGAACTGTACATCATTTCGAGATCAGTGGGAATTGTTACCTGAAATGGAAAATGAAACATGCGCAGAATATGCACTGAGAATAGTTGACACCTTAGACGAGTTAAAATCCTTGCAGGGACGTGCCAGCAGAGAGGAAAAACGCTCCTGGCAGAGAATACAATGTGTACAGAGATCTGATGACTTGTGGGTCTCAGAGGAGGGGAAAATGGTTTTGCCAAATAGTCTTTTGTCACAGTTTGCAAGGTTTTACCATGGTCAAGCACATGTTGGGAGAGACACAATGATCAGGTTGTTCAAAATTGATTGGTTCAATCCGAAATTCAGACAAGCTGCATAGGTTATCTGCCACCGGTGCATCATCTGTCAGCAGATGAATGCGGGGAAAGGGACCGTGGTGACTTTGAGCCACATAGGGAGAGCTGGAGGTCCGTTTAGCAAGAAGCAGATGGATTTTATTGAGATGCCTGTGTGTGGAGGCTTGAGGTATGTGTTGGTGATTGTGTGCATTTTCAGTCACTGGATTGAAGCTTACCCTACACGTAGAAATGACAGCCTCACAGTAGCAAAACTGCTTCTTAGGGAGCTAATACCACGTTTTGGGTTTCCGATCTCTTTAGCATCAGATAGGGGCAGCACTTCGACAATGAGGTGATTAAGCTCTTTTGTGCCGCACTGAACATTGAACAAAAGTTGCACTGTAGCTATCGCCCTGAAGCATCAGGACTAGTGGAACAAATGAATGGTACCTTGAAGTCGAGAATGGCAAAGATGTGCGCAGCTACCAATTTGAAATGGACGGATGCATTGCCCTTAGTACTGACGTCAATGAGAAACACACCTGACAAGAAAACAGGACTGTCTCCTCACGAAATTCTAATGAGTCGAGCTATGAGATTGCCCGCAGTGCCTGCAAATGCTCTTGTAAATATCACGGATTATATGGTGTTGGACTACTGCAAGGGTCTGGCTGACGTGGTCTGCTCTTTCTCTCACCAGGTGGAGGCCACCACACTGCCACCGATAAGTGATCCAGCTCACACCCTGAAGGCCGGTGACTGGGTTATTGTCAAGAAACACGTGAGGAAGTTGTGTCTGGAGCCACGTTGGAAGGGGCCATACCAAGTAATACTGACAAATACCACAGCTGTGAAATGTGCAGGACTTCCAAATTGGATACATGCCAGTCACACAAAGAAGGTGACGTGTCCAACTGATGAGGAACTTGAATTGTCCAACACAATAGCTGCAGGGAAGGAAGTCTCAGGGCCGGAGAGAAATCAAAGGGGAACTGAGACTGAAGGAGAGCCTGCTGAGGACGGCTTAGTCACTCAAACAGTAAACAAGTTCAATAGGGGTGACAGTGTGCCTATCTCAGCCGAGGCAGCAGGAGAACCGAGACAAAGAGAGGTTCTCCCAGAAGCAGACGGATACGGGTTTGAAGTTGAGCCCATAGCAGACCCTGAAGGCAAAGGAAGTGAGGCAGAGGGGGGTCAAGGTGTTCTGACTCCTCCTGAGCCGCTTGCAGGTCCATCAAGAGAAAACACCATAGCACAAGAGGAGGATACTGTTCAACGTCCTGAAAGACCAAGGAGAAAGAAAACACTTAAAGGAGATAACTGGCCAGAGACACAAGCTGCAGGTGAAAGAGTGATCCCTAGTGACACAATAGAGGAAGAAGTTGATACAACCAGAAAAGAAGATCTCAGTGAAGGAGAGCTGCATGGTGACCGCAGACTGAAAAGAAAAAGAGTCGCAAACAGAAGGTACGCAGGTCCTGAATGGGCGTATGCAACATCAGCTGAATGGCAACAAGAATTCTTGGTGTTTTGTTTTGATAGAGAGGTTCCAGGTCAATACTACGGCACCTGAATCCAACATTAGAAAGAGACCGTGCTAAAAAATGAAATTGAATAAAGCTGAAAAGCTGAGTAAAGAGACTGAAAAATTACCGGATGTGACACTGAAAACCTGAATTGACTTTGAAAATCCAATTATGACAAGCTGCTAAATCTGATTTGACAAAAGGGTCCTAGAGTGAGTGAAACGCTGTAAATACCTGCTGAGAAAAAGAGACTTTGCATTGAGAGAAAAAAAAAAAAATGAGTTTTATATCGTCCTCAAGTTGATTGTTTGCTTTGTATTAATCTATCTTCTGATTCTATACAGATCATGAGTTACACTAGGGATAATAGTAGTAAGGGTAGGACTCGTGCATGTTTAGTTGTTGGTGTGGGAATTATGTGTGCAATAATAATCATAAGTGTGATTGTGGGAATGCCATTGGTGGATAAGAAAGTGACTAACAATGCTTCAACTCCTGAAACTGCTACACTAACACCGTGGGAAAAATTGGAGTGGGATACTAAATACTTACATGAGGGTACTAATTCAAAGGGGTAACTGTCTACTAATGTCTTCTATCACTTGCTGAATGAGTATGTTGACACAATGGATGCGAGGAATTGCTATGTGTGCACAAAGATTCCTTCGTCAGTACAAGAAGGGGTTATTTATCATAGTCTGCCATTAACCTACGCCATAAGTTGCAGCTTGCTATTAACAAGATTCTATAATCAAGAACATGTGCAATACTTCTATTCTAATTTAGATGTAGTGTTTTCTTTTGTGCCTGTGATTGAGTTTCTAAACAAATTAGCTAAAGAACACAGCATAAAATTAGTTAGAGGATTCTTTGAGCCGACACTGACATTTGGAACAGCTTATGTGCACCGCAATAATTTAACATGCTTACTAACGCCTGTAGAGAAAAGCTTCTTAGATCACACTGATGATAGAAGAAAAGCACTAAGGGAAAGGCTAGAAAGGGGATTAGAAAAACACACGTTTGCAAATGATTATGCTTACACCGCAATAAAGACACAGGGTAAATTAGCCATAGACGCACTGCATGTAGGTAGGCTTTGCATATATAGGCCAAAATCTGAGCTTGATACTTTGTTTGTGGGAACGAGTGAGTACAGGCATGTGTTTTTGTTTCAGAGTAAGTGGACATTCATGTTAAATGGACAGGATCCAGCCATCCCTGGGATCTATTATATATGTAGACTTAATGCTTATTACCGTCTTCCTAAAGGATGGTATGGGGCATGTTATTTGGGAATAGTTTTCCCAAAGATCTACCAGATTGATGACTTAAAGCAAATTCCTAAATTGTCTGAATTACATGATGCTAGATAGAAGAGAGAGACAGCGGCTGCTGTCGTAGGTGACATATTTGGAGCCATAATTCCTTCAGTAGGGGTTATCTTAAACTCCATAAAGATTCAAAAGTTGTCTGCTATTGTGGATAACATGCTGACAAACTTCACAGGGGCTATACTCCTGATGGATACTGAATTTGCTGCGGAGAGGGCTATGACTCTTCAAAACCGGCTTGCTTTAGACATTCTTTTAGCAAAGAGTCTGTAAGATGCTTAATGAGCGTCATTGTTGTGCGTTCATACCTGATAACAGCAAAAAGATTAGAAGTATGCTTACTAACTTAACAAGAGACAGTGCAGATTTGAAAGAGCTGAAAGAACCTGGAGTGTGGGAAAAGGTTGGGAAAGGAATTAGCAAAGTAGGGTACTGGTTTAGTAGCATTTGGAATGGGGTATTTACAAAAATAATAGGGGGTATACTGATTGTTCTAATTTGCCTATTCGGACTGTGGTTATCATGCAAAATTAATAAAAGAATTAAAAGAGATTTGGCAAAACGCAATAAAAGAAAAGAAGAAAAAGAAAAAGAGAAAGGGCCATATTTATACTCTGTTTGCGCCGGATTTGCGTCGTTTATTTTTACACAAATTCGATGCAAAACGAACTCCATATTTATACTTTGGCGTTAGACGCATCTAGCGCCAAAGTTCATGTAGTTTGCGTCATTTTTTAGCGTTAATGATATGCAAGGTAGGCGCTCCCGTCTAAAAAATGACTCCGAGGCATGTGCGCCGTATTTATACTCCCGGGCAAAAATGACGCCCGGGAGTGGGCGGGTCAAAAAAAATGACGTCCAGCCGCTTTAGCGTCATTTTTTAACGCCTGGTCAGGGCAGGCGTTAAGGGACCTGTGGGCTCGGAAGGAGCCCAGAGGTGCCTTCCCATGCCCCCAGGGACACCCCCTGCCACCCTTGCCCACCCCAGGAGGACGCCCAAGGATGGAGGGACCCACCCCTGGGACATTAAGGTAAGTTCAGGTAAGTATTTTTAATTTATTTTTTTTGTGGCATAGGGGGGCCTGATTTGTGCCCCCCTATATGCCACTATGCCCAATGACCATGCCCAGGGGACAAAAGTCCCCTGGGCATGGCCATTGGGCAAGGGGGCATGACTCCTGTCTTTACTAAGACAGGAGTCATTTCAATGGGGGTTGGGAGTAAAAAAAAATGGCGCAAATCGGGTTGAGGCGAAAAATTTGCCTCAGCCTGACTTGCCCCATTTTTTGACGCCCAAGCTCCATTTTCCCCTACGCCGGCGCTGCCTGGTGTAAGTCATTTTTTTTTACGCACACCAGGCAGCTCCGCCGGCTAACGCCGGCTAACGTCATTGAATAAATACGGCACCCGCATTACGCTTCAGAATGGCGTTAGCCGGCGTTACATTTTTTGACGCACAACTGCGTTGGCGCAGTTGTGCGTCGAAAAGTATAAATATGGCCCAAAATGTTTTTGGGCCATATTTGAAATTTGAAATATTTGAAATTTGGGAAAAATCACATAGGGAGGAAGAAATTGAAATGCGTACTTTCAAGAAAATGAGAGGTTGTGAAGGGAAAGGTTTTGTGTGATGACAAATGTCATCAGAGGAGGGACTGAGAGAGCGTAGCTTATATAATCAATATTAACATGAAATGTTTATGAACTAATGTATAATAATACCGCATAGAAAATGTATTAATGTATTTTGCTAAAACGTGTGCTTGAAATGTGCCCACGGGGAGTGGCCGTCAATATATATGGGGACTAATGAAAACGACTAATAATGGTAAAATGTTATACTAAGGTGTGATTTTACACTAATAATTAAAGGTTATATGCTAAAGTTTTGCTAATAAATCATTAGGCCTTAGTTAGCATGAGTCGAGGCCTAGCTGCCTGGCTCTCATATTAAATGCATTTTTCTAACGTGCAGTGTGCTGACTTGCTGAAGGGCATGAACTCTTGTTTTCCAAAACTAGAAGGTGAATGTAACTGTAGTAGATCCATTCTCATGAAATTTGTCTTGCTTGTAGAAACATTTTAGTCGAATGCAACAGTGTAGACTACCCGCAGGTACAAGGTCGCCTGAACTGGTACAGACAATAGAGCCACTGACTAAAGATGTGCAAAGGACCACGAGAGGATGAAATCATACCGGACATTCTACCCCCTGAAGATGTCAATCATAAGGACCAATAAACTACATGAGAACTGTTGTGCGGTGACAAAATTTGATGAGATAATTGAAACTCTATTGGATGGAGATAGTGGGGTGCAACCCCTTAGCCAATTAGATTTTAGGGGAATGGACATCGAAAAAGGGATAAAACCCCTTGACACACGGAAATTAGTTAGTTATCTAGAGAGATGCTACTGCGATTTGCTATAACCCAGACACGTTGTCACTCTGTATAGAGACTTTGCTGTTTGGTTCTTAAAATCAACATTGCCCTTATATTGCCCGTTTATACTTTACCTCCTTATAAGGGAAGTAGCCCTTTGCCCTTCCTGCCCAAGCTGAGTTCCTGACTGATGGCGAATTAACTGATGTCCTGAGGACGAAGACAGAATCTGAGTGCTGACCCAATACGGAGGGTAACTATGACAATGATATTGTGATTGTCTGTTTGCTTTTCCTTTCTAGGTACCAACTGCTACTTTTGACAGAAACCATAGTTAGAGTTTTTTTCTAAATTGATGTTACTAAAATTGTTTTGCATGAAGCCCAAGATGCCAATGCTAATTCGAGGTTAGTTAAGGGTTCACTAAACTGACGCAAATAGTCAAATGACTTTGTTGAACAATGCGCTAACGTTATTCTGCTGAGATTGATCTATGTTCACGCCGTGTTATGTTCTAATATTCGTGATTCTTGCTTTGATGAAGTCTTATCAGAGTTGTCATATTGTGACTATGCTATTGTGTTTTTTGGTCTTGAGATTAATAAACTTGCTAGTAGAATTGTAATCAATAGGGAATAAATATCATAAAACGTACTAAACTGGTGTGGTTATTCATGACTGAAAGATCATGGTGGTGTCCTGAGTCTTATTAAATGCCTTTGACTAAAGTGAATTGCCTTGTTATAATAAAATTTGATGACATTATTGACATATTGATTGACATGTTGATTAGCTATCTCATCCTAAGGTGCCTTCAATCAGGGTCGAAAGATTCATTGGCCTAAAACGAGTCCCCAAGTGTATAAATTAGTCATAAAGGGACGCGTTAACAACTTAATAGTACAATGGTGATATCAACATGTGTGGATGTATTTCTGTAGCTAAGGATGGTGGTGGATTTGAATTACCTAAAAGGCTTATCCTGATAGCCTTGGCGTGGACCTGCCATCAAATCTGCCTTGTTATGACTCAATGTGGTGCTATTAGGCAGTAAATGCAAGTATGAGCTGTATGTACAGAATGTCTATGATGTGTTACACTTTGTTTCTTTGTGATATAATTTCTAGTATTTTACCATTCCCACTCTGTTTATAGAGAATGGTTTGGTAATACTGGGTACTGTTTTGCAGAGAGGAAAATCTGGATGCAACATTTCAGGATGTGGAGTCACACCCGATTAGATACCGTGGGACAAAGTAAACATTTGTTATTCTGGGTCTGAAAGTTAAATCATTATCTCTATGAGGAAAACTGTACACAGAAAATGCACAGCTCTTAGTAGAGGCCTTGGAGGGAGCAGGAGGTAAGATAGATCAAGAAGTTGATCTATCTTAAGAACTGATCAATTGAATTGTTAAGAATATAGTTGGAAAAATTGCCGAAGCTTTTTTCTTATAAAATTAAAGTTAATCAATGCAGTCAATCAATAGTAAGATGCTGGTAATTCGACTGAAGACATGCAGGTACAAAACAGCATGTGTCTAATACATAGGAGCAGCTGGTATCGAGCCAGAAAACATTGCAAAGCCTTTTAGATTTTTTGCCAAAAATAAACTTGGAAGATGGCACTAAACCAACTGAAGCTTGTGATGACTAGTTGATAGCTATTCGCTTAGGACCTGTGCCTTCCAATAATGTCTCTGCTATGAGAAATCGCGTCTGCCAATAGTTGATCTTTGTAGCTGTAAAGCTCTTGGTGAAACTACCATCCTGGCAGAATTCTATAAAATGTTCTGTTTAACTATGAAACCCCCTTCTCAGAGCTTATATCCGTCTTCAATGATGGGACTGGGTTTCTTAGCCAGGGAATAAAATGGACATAGTTGCATTCATGAAAAAACAATACCCCAGCCACGATTCTGACCCACATATGTAGAACATTCTCTTTAATTGGCATTGACACTAAGATTTTTTCTAAACTTCTGGTAGTGCTTCTGAGCCATGGTATTTCTTAGTGTGAGGAAACAGGGTTGTACCCTTTTTATGTAAATGGTTTTGGACCCTGGAATCGTTGCTTAAATAATAAATACAACCATTCATACCTTTTTACTTATTACTAAAGTTGTGACATACAGGTGGATTTCTCTGTTGTTCCTCCGAAAAATATAATTCTGCTTTAAATACAACACTTTTATTAAGAAGATAAATGCAAGCATAAAATCATAAACAGTTTACAGATTTATGCATATAGCATGTTAAGCGTTGTGTTTTCGATAACATATGATAATTAGGTTTACATGCTGATTCATTGGGTGTGACTGCCACCACGAGAAAGTGTGCAGATTCTACTGTGAAAGTGAAACAAAAGATTTTTAAACTTTAAAAATGACATTGATTATCTCGTCTGATGCAAGGAAATGGCCTACTTTTCAACTGTAAAATAGGTTCTGTTGTTCAGGACCAATTCGGTCATTTCAAAGGTCCATTTTTATGAGATTTAAATGATTTGGGTGGACACAAATGGCTCAGCTAACTATAACCAGCAGATTTCGGTCTAGGAGGGGTGCTTGTAAGTAAGGAGAAATTTGAAAAATAATTTATTTAACTAATATTAATTAGTTAAAATAACACACAGAATATTAGACCAATTTTTTTTTTATTACGTTTAAATTAAATATAAAATACAACCTGACTAGTGAATCCACTTTCACTGAATCTTAAAAAGTCAAAGAACTCCTCATGTACCAAGCCCACACCTACGGCAATGAGCACAGTGCCAAGGGAGATAACCACTGAAAATGCACCAAATAATATTCAAATGGTTACTATGGAAGGGCCACCACTGAAAATAATTGAGTGGAGCATGTAATTGAGCATACTCACTAAGCATGTGGCAGAGATTGACTTCCACAACATAATCCAAGACTTGAAAGAGGCCTCAACACGTTCCACTGCTCCAAGTGGCACAATACTAAAAGACTATGCATAGAGAATACCTGTCCCCTTATAGCCCAGCTACCCTCTCTACTTAACCCAAAATAACAATTTCTGAAAAAAGAACCACAAAAAGAAGTGCTATGTCTGCGCCAAAGGCTTTTGCTGAAATAGCCACGTTGCATCTTTAACACTAGCCCATACAAAAGAGGAATTCATTTTACTTGAAAATCTAAATAACAAAAATAAAATAATCATTTTTGCAACATCACAAAACCTAATAACCAGAACTCAATCACCCGAATGACTGATCGATAGAAACTAGAAAACCTGTGTACATCACTTTTATAATTTATATCCCACCCATAGACACTACGAAAACAACAATATGCCCTTTATTTTAACCCCTTAGCTGCTGGTCCTTTTCCCCCCCAGTGCTGAGCCCTTTTTTGGCTATTTGGGGTAGTTCGCGCTTAGGGCTTCATAACTTTTTGTCCACATAAGCTAACCACGCCAAATTTGCGTCCTTTTTTTCCAACATCCTAGGGATTCTAATGGTACCCAGAGTTTGTGGTTTACCCTGGAGGAGACCAAGAAAATAGCCAAAATACAGTGAAAATTTTGTTTTTTCCAAAAAAATGGGAAAAAAGGGCTGCCGAAGAAGGCTTGTGGTTTTTCCCCTGAAAATGCCATCAACCAAGGGTTTCTGGTGCTGAAATCACTATCTTCCCACCTTTCAGGAACGGGCAGACTTGAATCAGAAAACCGAATTTTTCAACACAAATTTGGCATTTTACTGGGACATACCCCATTTCTACTATATTTGGTGCTTTCAGCCTCCTTCCAGTTAGTGACAGGAATGGGTGTGAAACCAATGCTGGATCCCGGAATGCTAAACATTTCTGAAAACTAGACAAAATTCTGAATTCAGCAAGGGGTCATTTGTGTAGATCCTACAAGGTTTTCCTACAGAAAATAACAGCTGAAATAAAAAAATATTGAAATTGAGCTGAAAACAACAGCCATTTTTCTTTATGTTTTACTCTGTAACTTTTTCCTGCGATGTCAGATTTCTGAAAGCAATATACTGTTTTGTCTGCTGGACTCTTCTGGTTGCGGGGATATAAAGGGCTTGTAGGTTCATCAAGAACCCTAGGTACCCAGAGCCAATAAATAAGCTGCACCCTGCAGTTGGTTTTCATTCTATACTGGGTATACAGCAATTCATTTGCTGAAATATGAAGAGTGAAAAAGAGGTATCAAGAAAACCTTTGCATTTCCAAAATGGGATCAAGATAAGGTTTTGAGGAGCAGTGGTTATTTGCACATCGCTGAATTCCGAGGTGCCCATACTAGCATGTGAATTGCAGGGCATTTCTCAAATAGACGTCTTTTTTACACACTCTCTTATATTTGGAAGGAAAAAATGTAGAGAAAGATAAGGGGCAATAACACTTGTTTTGCTATTCTGTGTTCCCCCAAGTCTCCCGATAAAAATGATACCTCACTTGTGTGGGTAGGCCTAGTGCCCGCGACAGGAAATGCCCCAAAACACAACATGGACACATCCTATTTTTTTTATAGAAAACACAGCTGTTTTTTCCAAAGTGCCTACCTGTAGATTTTGGCCTCTAGCTCAGCCGGCACATAGGGAAACCTACCAAACCTGTGCATTTCTGAAAACTAGAGACCTAGGGGAATCCAAGGAGGGGTGACTTGCGGGGCTCGGACCAGGTTCTGTTACCCAGAATCCTTTGCAAACCTCAAAAAGTGGCTAAAAAAAACAAGTTTTCCTCACATTTCGGTGACAGAAAGTTCTGGAATCTGAGAGGAGCCACAAATTTCCTTCCACCCGGTGTTCCCCCAAGTCTCCCGATAAAAATGATACCTCACTTGTGTGGGTAGGCCTAGCGCCCGCGACAGGAAACGCCCCAAAGCGCAACGTGGACACATCAAAATTTTTGGAAGAAAACAGAGGTGTTTTTTGAGAAGTGCCTACCTGTAGATTTTGGCCTCTAGCTCAGCCGGCACCTAGGGAAACCTACCAAACCTGTGCATTTCTGAAAACTAGAGACCTAGGGCAATCCAAGGAGGGGTGACTCGCGGGGCTCGGACCAGGTTCTGTTACCCAGAATCCTTTGCAAACCTCAAAAAGTGGCTAAAAAAACAAGTTTTCCTCAGATTTCGGTGACAGAAAGTTCTGGAATCTGAGAGGAGCCACAAATTTCCTTCCACCCGGCGTTCCCCCAAGTCTCCTGATAAAAATGATACCTCACTTGTGTGGGTAGGCCTAGCGCCCGCGACAGGAAACGCCCCAAAGCGCAACGTGGACACATCAAAATTTTTGGAAGAAAACAGAGGTGTTTTTTTAGAAGTGCCTACCTGTAGATTTTGGCCTGTAGCTCAGCCGGCACCTAGGGAAACCTACCAAACCTGTGCATTTCTGAAAACTAGAGACCTAGGGCAATCCAAGGAGGGGTGACTCGCGGGGCTCGGACCAGGTTCTGTTACCCAGAATCCTTTGCAAACCTCAAAAAGTGGCTAAAAAAACAAGTTTTCCTCACATTTCGGTGACAGAAAGTTCTGGAATCTGAGAGGAGCCACAAATTTCCTTCCACCCGGCGTTCCCCCAAGTCTCCCGATAAAAATGATACCTCACTTGTGTGGGTAGGCCTAGCGCCCGCGACAGGAAACGCCCCAAAGCGCAACGTGGACACATCAAAATTTTTGGAAGAAAACAGAGGTGTTTTTTGAGAAGTGCCTACCTGTAGATTTTGGCCTGTAGCTCAGCCGGCACCTAGGGAAACCTACCAAACCTGTGCATTTCTGAAAACTAGAGACCTAGGGCAATCCAAGGAGGGGTGACTCGCGGGGCTCGGACCAGGTTCTGTTACCCAGAATCCTTTGCAAACCTCAAAAAGTGGCTAAAAAAACAAGTTTTCCTCAGATTTCGGTGACAGAAAGTTCTGGAATCTGAGAGGAGCCACAAATTTCCTTCCACCCGGCGTTCCCCCAAGTCTCCTGATAAAAATGATACCTCACTTGTGTGGGTAGGCCTAGCGCCCGCGACAGGAAACGCCCCAAAGCGCAACGTGGACACATCAAAATTTTTGGAAGAAAACAGAGGTGTTTTTTGAGAAGTGCCTACCTGTAGATTTTGGCCTCTAGCTCAGCCGGCACCTAGGGAAACCTACCAAACCTGTGCATTTCTGAAAACTAGAGACCTAGGGCAATACAAGGAGGGGTGACTCGCGGGGCTCGGACCAGGTTCTGTTACCCACAATCCTTTGCAAACCTTAAAAAGTGGCTAAAAAAACAAGTTTTCCTCACATTTCGGTGACAGAAAGTTCTGGAATCTGAGAGGAGCCACAAATTTCCTTCCACCCGGCGTTCCCCTAAGTCTCCCGATAAAAATGATACCTCACTTGTGTGGGTAGGCCTAGCGCCCGCGACAGGAAATGCCCCAAAACAGAACGTGGACACATCACATTTTTTCATAGAAAACAGTGCCTACCTGTGGATTTTGGCCTCTAGCTCAGCCGGCACCTGGGGAAACCTAGCAAACCAGCACATTTTTGTAAACTAGAAACCCAGGGGAATCCAAGATGAGGTGACTTGTGGGGCTCGGACCAGGTTCTGTTACCCAGAATCCTTTGCAAACCTCAAAATGTGGCTAAAATACCACGTTTTCCACACATTTCGGTGACAGAAAGTTCTGGAATCTGAGGGGAGCCACAAATTTCCTTCCACCCAGCGTTCCCCCAAGTCTCCCGATAAATATGATACCTCACTTGTGTGGTTAGGCCTGGTGCCTGCGACAGGAATAGATCACACAACGGTCAATGTTGGTCCTTACGTGAGGCAGCTGTTGACCCTGGGGTGATCCATTCCTGACACAGGCACTAGGTGTAGGCACTCAAGTGGGGTAGTGTTTTTATCAGGACAGGTGAGGAGTCACTGGGTGGTAGGAATGTTGTGGATCCCAGCATATTCCTGTAGTTTGTGTGACAGAAATGCGAGAAAAATAGAGTTTTTTCTCAACATTTCAGCTTTGCAGGGTATTCTGGGTAAGAAAACTTTGGGGAATCCACACAAGTCACACCTCTGTGGACTCCCCCGAATGTCTAGTTTCCAGAAATGTTTGGGTTTAGTGTGTTTCTCTATATGGCCGCCGAATCCAGGACCAAAAACACAGGTGCCTGCCTTACAAAACCAGTTTGTTTTGCCATAGACAATTTTGATGTCTCCACAATATGATTTGGGTGGTGGAATTTGGGGCTGAACTAAATTGGTGAGCTCCCAAGAGAGCACTCTCTCTCTGCTTGCCGCCGCATTCACCTGCTCTCTGGGTTGGCCTAACCCACTATTACCCAGTTGCACGAACAGCTTGCGAAGGGACAGCAGGACTGTCCTCATCACCTCCCTCATAATGTACTGGAAGAGGAGTTTTCGAATGGGACTCCTCTGACTGAAAAATCACTCCCAGAGTCTGCGCCATTGTCCTATCCCTCAGATGCTGTCTCAGTATCTGATGTCTCAGTCTCTGATCCTATGTCAGAGCGGTCCTCTATAACCCGAGTGCAGGCAGCAGTCATCCATCAAGATGCCATCTCTGCTATTGGCTAAACTGTTGCTCTAAAACACTAGCCTACGTAGACAGTCACAAAATCGATGGTGTGTGTGAGATACGTGCAACAGTAGAGGCCACCTTACCTGCGCTTCTTCCCTCAATCAGCACGTACTTTCAAGACACTCAAAAAACACCTTGTCACATACCATTCGTCACAGTCTTTAGCACCTCCTGCGCCCAGTCCAACAATCATTATTGGTGCTCCCACTCCCTCCTCCTCGGATTCCCTCATTACCACCCAGCAAAAGTGCCCTTCATCTCTCCATAGACTTTACTAATGTACTCAGCTATTTACATAAAATACAGATGTGCTCTTTGCAGTAGGCATATAAACCTTCTGCGCTTCTTTATGGCACTAAAACTGCCACTAGACAAGTCGGACCCTTTTCCCCCCAGGGAAACCACACACATATTGACAAAAGTGATGTATATATGACAGCCAACCACCTGAAACTCAACTCAAGCAAAACCGAAATAATCCTCTTTGGCCCTCACCAAAAAAACCTGGGACCCCCCATGGTGGCCCACCACGCAAGGCCCTGCACCCACCCCCGCCAACTACGCACGCAACCTCAGCATCATCCTAGACTCCTCCCTCTCTATGACCCAACAAATCAACGCTCTTACCTCCTCATGCTTCAACAAACTCCGTATACTGAAAAACATTAAAATGGATCCCCACAGAGACCAGAAAAACTGTCACTCACGCACTCATCAGCAGCAGGCTTGATTACAGAAACGCCCTCTACGCCGGCACCACTCTAAAACTCAAGTGCAAACTACACGCATCCAGAACTCAGCAGCACGACTCATCCTCGACCTCCACCGACACGAACACATCTCTCCACACCTCAAATCCCTCCACTGGCTCCCCATTGACAAAAGGATCACCTTCAAGATCCTCATCCTCACACACAAATCACTCCACAACACAGGCCCTGCCTACCTCAACGAGAGTCACCTTCCACACCCCCACACGAAACATCCGTTCAGCTGACCTCTCTCTCGCCTCTGACCCCCGCATCAAACACACCACCACCGGGGGCAGATCCTTCTCCTACATTGCACCCAAAACATGGAACGCACTCACAACCCACATTCGCAAGACCCAAAACCTACTTCTTTTCAGGAAGGGCCTCAAAACCTGGCTTTTTGAACAGTGAACCTCCTAGCCCCTTTCCCTCCCCCCCGTCCCCCCCCAGCGCCTTGAGACCCTCACAGGTGAGTAGCGCGCTTTATAAATCTCTTTGATACAGATCTACCAATATATATATATATATAAATATATATCTACATAGATATATCTATAGATATATCCATGTACCTAGATATATCTATCTACATAGATATATATATATAGATATATACATATATTTTTTTTTAGTTGTTGTATGGTTTCCTTGGGGGCCAAAATGGCCCCCAGGGAAACCCTACAACATCTAAAAAAAAAATTGCCACGGGCGACCCCCTGTCATTTCATTTTTTTTTAAATTTGATTTATTATTATTTTTTTTTTTTAAATCCCCTGGGGGGGGGGGGCGCGATCGCGCCCCCCCCCCTCCCCAGGGGGCACCTACCTTTTTATTTTTTTCGGAAAATTATCCGGGGGGGGGGGGGCGGCCCGTTTTCCGGGGGGGGGGGGCTGCCCCCCAAAAGTGAAATCCCTGGTGTCTAGTGGGGTTTCCTGGCCCCCGATCGCAGCTGTGCTGCGATCGGGGGCCAGGAAACCGTTTCAGAAGGCCTCATAAGAAAGGGGAGACTCTCCCCTTTCTTACGAGGCCTTCTGAAACTGTTTCTGGCCCCCGATCGCAGCACAGCTGCGATCGGGGGCCAGAAACAGTTTCAGAAGGCCTCGTAAGAAAGGGGAGAGTCTCCCCTTTCTTACGAGGCCTTTTCAAAATGTTTCCTGACCCCCCCGATCGCAGCTGTGCTGCGATCGGGGGAGCCAGGAAACCTGAAAGTGTTTCCTAGCCCCCGATCGCAGCACAGCTGCGACCGGGGGCCAGGAAACACTTTCAGGAAGGCCTCGTAAGAAAGGGGAGTGTCTCCCCTTTCTTACGAGGCCTTCCTGAAAGTGTTTCCTGGCCCCCGATCGCAGCTGTGCTGCGATCGGGGGCCAGGAAACACTTTCAGGAAGGCCTCGTAAGAAAGGGGAGACTCTCCCCTTTCTTACGAGGCCTTCCCGAACGTGAAAAAGGCCGTTTTCCCCATGAAAGCAGGAAGCGGCCGCAAGGCTGCTTCCTGCTTTCATGGGGAAAACACCTTTGCAACGTCAGCGCGCCTCGCGGCGCGCTGACGTCACAAAGGGGCGGGTGGGGGGCGGGGGGAGACACGGTAGCTTCCGTGTCTCCCGGGGGGGGAAAAAAAATAAAAAATAAATCCTCGGTGCGACGCACCCGAGGATTTATTAATGCCCTTCCTGGTGTCGGCCACTGGTCGTGACCCGCACCAGGGAGGGTGTGTGGGCGTCGGCCAGTGGCCGACGCCCGCACCTAAGCGGTTAACACTACTACCAAACAAGCAAAACAACACTTACAATTAAATTTTTCAAAAACAATTAAAGAGAAAACAACTACTCATCCTCGGAGATTGTTATATATTTTGAATATGCAGTGATACACACAATAGCAAAAGTGTATACAAACACCTACATCCACACATGTTATTTTCATTAAACGGAGCCATCTGGCACCACTTACACTAGGGACTGTGGGGATACTTTTATCTAAGGTGAGGTGCTGGAATTCCCCAAAAGATGAACACACACAAAAGAAATCCACACCACATTTTAAAAGACTGTATTGATCATTTAAAGCTCTATTTTTGTGCAGAATATATAAATAAAAGTAGTCATTAATGTGAAAATTGTAGTAAGTAGAATAAATACAATACATGAAAAAAACAATACAAATCGCTACATTGTAGATTGCAATATTTAAATGGCACCACTATGTGATGAATCTCTTCCTTCCCTAGCTAATGTCTACAATAGCAACAAAATGATACAAATATGAGTTCCCTAATAAACCTGACACACAAGCCTGCTCATAATTCAGAGTTCTTTAAGTCTGCTTGGAAAGCAATGCCAGTCTTCGATATATTGTGCTGCTGTTCTCTCAAGAAGCAGATAGCTTGTCACTCAGCAAGGCAAGAATGAACCAGTATGCATCCTTCTTACAAACTGTCTGAAATCAATGTCTTTTATGAATGTGATGCTCCTTTTTGGAATGCTGAAGCCTCACACTTGCTAAGAGACTCTTGCTTGGTTCTTATATTCTGTTTCTCAACACTATTATGGGAAAAATGTGCCTTATCAGTTGTGTAAGATACTGCGTGTCTTCTAAATATCATATTGTGTTAACATATACCAGATGAACTAGTGATACACTATCAACGTATAACAAAGCATCATTATAGTGTGATGAATATATGTAATGTAAACAAACAAAAGGACGGACCTTTTGAAATATACATAAATAATAATATGCACACAAATATATATATATATATATATTGTTTGTCAAGAAAGACGCTGAGCTCCAGGGATCCAAATATATACAAAATGTATTTAATTAGCACAAATACCCCACACCAACGCGTTTCGACTACAAGTCTTGCTCACAGTATGTGAGTCCCTTTTTCCTTTTCAATTTTATGCATACGCCCAGCTTATCCATTAAGTGGCATTCTGGGAGTTGTAGTGTTTACTGGTAAACATGGATTAACATACTGAAGTACCATATAAGGCAGTGTAAAACACATCATTTCATGACCATGATACGTTAGTTCTACAATATGCAAATATTACATTGATGTTATTAATTATGTTATCAAAAATGTCATGAGTGCTGTAATTTGTGGGGTTATTACCAGTTCATGACAAGGGCGCAAGTTATAGTTACCTTAGGGCACGACTTCTAGTTACTTAAGGTAACTCTATTTCTGGTGAATTTCTATGGGTTTGTATATTTCAAATATGAGCCTAACTATAAAGTCACAGTAACCTTTGGTTTTTTAAGTGAATTTCAATGGTTTTTAAAACAAAATCTATTTCCTAACTATAATGTCCGTGTGACCTTTGTTTTTTTTCAGTGAATTTCTATGTTTTTTTAATGTATATTAATTTTCATTACTGTATGTTAATCCAACCACCGCCGCGCAAAGCCCTCTGGCCAGGCCCTGATGCCAGCCCCTATAAGCACCCAACCTTGCACCGTGCACTGCCTTTACCCGTGCGTAGGGCAGGTTGCCTGCAAGACCTGGGCTGCAGCCATACTCTGCGGCCAACCACCCAACCACATGCTGTGCATGGCCCTTTGGCCGTGCGTGGTGGGAGTTAGCCACGGCCTCTCTAGGTGTGAGAATAGATGTGAGAGGGTGTATCTGTGGGTGAGAGTGGCTGTCAGATTGTCTGTCTGGGTGTAGAAGTGCCTACATCAGTGTTTTAGTGGGTGCGCCAGTGTGTGCGCAGGTCTGTGAGTGGGTGCATGAGGGTGTCAGTGGGTCTGTAAGTGGGTGTGTGACAGTCTGAGTGGGTCTGTGAGTGGGTGCGTAATGGTCAGAGTGGGTCTGTGAGTGGATGCGTGAGGAGATGACTGGGGCTGTGAGTGGGTGCATGAGGGTCTGAGTGGGTGTGTGAGTGGGTGTGTGAGTGTCTGAGTAGGTCTGTGAGTGGGTGCGTAAGTGTCTGAGTGTGTGTGTGAGTGCAAGAAAGATTGAAAGAGATTGAGAGAGAAAGAAAGAGAGGGAGAGAGAGAGATTTTTTAGGCTTTGATATATAACTTACTTAGAATTAGATATTTCTGGACAAATTAGAAAGAAAAATGTATTCGTCTTTTAAAAAGCGTAAGATTATCTTTCAGTATGACCCTTAAAGACTTGTAGTATTAAAAAAAGAAAAAGAGGGAAACAAGTCCGGTTCGATTCGAACCCTCAACACTCTCTGTGAAGGTCTGTGATCTTCACAAAGAGCTAATAATTTCTTCATTTTTTGCCATTTTTTTAGCCCTTTATGGGCTATCTGGGACCGCTGGCGAAACCTCAAAGCCTCCCCCGCAGTCCCTGACTCTATTTATTTAATAATATGCCCTAACGGCTATCTGGGAGGAGCCTCACAGCCTGCCCCGCAGTCCCACTTTATTTTTTTGGGAAGCCCTTTATGGGCTATCTGGGACCACGAGGGAGCCTCGGGGCTTCCCTGGTGGTCCCACTGCTTCAGCAATCAAGGAACTGCTTTAAGCAGCAGCTCCATGGTTGCTGAAGCAAGCCTTTCATTTCTGTCCCCTGCACACATACCTGTGTGCAGAGGACGGAGATGAAAGCTTCAGTTTTTGACAGCAGGACCTGTTTGACAGGTCCTGCTGTCAAAAAATGAAGGGGCATATTTATACTCTGTTTGCGCTGGATTTGCGTAATTTTTTTAATGCAAATTTGGCGCAAACGTAACTCCATATTTATACTTTGGCGTTGGACCCGTCCAGTGGCAAAGTTATGGAGTTTGCGTAATTTTTTGGATGTGTAAACCTACCTTGCGCTAATGATATGCAAGGTAGGCGTTCCCGTGCAAAAAATGACTTTAAGGCATCTGCGCCGTATTTATCCTCCCGCGTCATTTTGACGCACAGGAGGGGGCAGGCCTTAAACAATGGCGCCCAGCCTGATGTGCGCCATGTTTTAACGCCTGGGTCAGGGCAGGCGTTAAGGGACCTGTGAGCTCATTTCCATGGTGTTAGACCTGACAGCCTTAGGGTGGTCACCCCTAACTTTTTGCCTGCCTCCCTCCACTTTTTGGACACTGTTTTTGCTGGTTTTTAGACTCTGCGCACTTTACCACTGCTCTCTCCCTTTAAACATGGTAACCTTGGATCACACCAAATTGGACTATTTGATTTACTTATAAGTCCCTAGTAGAGTGCACTATATGTGCCCAGGACCTGTAGATTGAATGCTACTAGTGGGCCTGCAGCACTGGTTGTGCCACCCACTTTAGTAGCCCCTTTACCTTGTCTCAGGCCTGCCATTGCAAGGCCTGTGTGTGCAGTTTCACTGTCACCTCGACTTGGCATTTAAAAGTACTTGCCAAGCCTAAAACTCACCTTTTTCTACATATAAGTCACCTCTAATGTGTGCCCTAGGTAACCCCTAGAGCAGGGTGCTGTGTGAGTGAAAGGCAGGACATGTACCTGTGTGGTTTACATGTCCTGGTAGTGTAAAACCCCTAAGTTTGTTTTTACACTACTGTGAGGCCTGCTTCCTTCATAGGCTAACATTGGGGCTGCCCTCATACATTATTGAAGTGGTAGCTGCTGATCTGAAAGGAGTAGGAAGGTCATATTTAGTATGGCCAGAATGGTAATACAAAATCATGCTGACTGGTGAAGTTGTATTTAATATTACTATTTTAGAAATGCCACTTTTAGAAAGTGAGCATTTCTTTGCACTTAAATCTTTCTGTGCCTTACAATCCACGTCTGGCTGGGTTTAGTTAACAGCTCCTTGTGCATTCACTCAGACACACCCCAAACACAGGGTACTCAGCCTCACTTGCATACACCACCTCCTCCCCCACAACTAACAACATGGGAGGAGCAAGTCTTGGCGATTCTGCATCCTGAGGGCCTCGCAGGAGTAGATGGAGGAATGGACTCTGGTAAGTCAACCTTAACTATTACATCCCCCACCCTACTTGCATGCTATCACATACCCCCACCCTCACCCTCACCCCCATCACTCCAACTCCTCACAACTGTCCCAACATCACAAACCACACATCCTAACACCAAGCCCTGCATGCAACAACAAAGCATGGACACCCATCATCAAAGCATGGCCACTGCACATACCCATACACCCCCCTAAACCACCATCACACAAGGACCCACACAGGAATGCAAGCACTGGGGTACACGGTCACCCACCCATTGCACACCATGGCACACACAGATGTACTAAACATCGTTTTATACCCCTGCAGGACCCCTACCCAATGTCACCGGACAGGAGGGTCCACACATGTCCACACCACCAACAGAAGAGGCCCACAGCAGCTCTCTCCAACTGGATCTAGATGACCAGTCCGGCCCATCGGGGACCTCTGGCAGTTGGTTCCCCTCACACAGTCACAGGCCACCACAGAGCTTCCTCCCCTCTAGAAACACCAGCACAGCACCCACCCAGCGGGCCCATACCTCTGTCCCCAGGACATGTCAAACAGCAGTGTGTCCACCACTACAGGGAACCCAGGCTAACCCACCACCCCAACAACAGGGACTTGGGGGAAGTGGTAGTAGGCACATGGTCCAGGGGACGGAGGCACAGGAACACAGGGGAACTGGGAGGGCTGCTGTGCGACAGGGGGAGGACAGGCCAAGGGAACCCACTCTCCACGAGGCCCTCTCCAACATCATGGGAGCCTACCACCATTCCCAGGAGACAATGGCAACGGTACTGGCCAAGTTTCAGGAGACCCAGCGCCTGCAGGAGGAACAGTATTTGGGCTTCAGGGAGGAACTCAGATCCATCAATTCCACCCTCGGCACCATCGTAGGGGTGCTGAAGGAAGTCCTCAACACCAGGAGGGACACTGTGGCACAACAAGGGGCCCCTGACACTAGCCTGGACGATGAACTGCCCACCACCTCCGCTGGCGCTAGTGGACAGGAGGCACCGCCACAGGACCACCACATCCAGCACCGCACCCCCTGCAGAGGGAGAACCACCCCGCAAATGGTCCCTGAGATCCAAGACAAAGACAGAGAACGATGCCAAGACCCCCGCCAAGAAATAAGAACACCCTGAATGTCATCCTACTGTCCCACTTTGTCACCCTGTCCATCCTCAAACTGCCCCAGCTCCACTTCCTATGCCCATTTGGGCAATGCACCTGTGAGACTAATAGACTGGACTCTGCCATGGACATTCCTCCACCATCACCCTCACCATTTTACAACCCCCCCCCCAATCTTGAGCACTTAAATAAACACCCTTAAAGCACAAAACAATCTGGAGTCTGTCTGTGATTACAAAATAGTGTATTAGCAATTACAGTGACAAAATGCTCTTTCAAATGTAATGTCAACATACCTGTGTCACACAGCTCTAGTCCATGAGGAAACAAAGCAGATGTCACAAAGTGGGACCCACATCTGTGAAATCGTAAGGGAAAGTGAAAACTCAGTGACCATACACTGGGTGAAAACGACAGACAGTAGAGAGGTAGTAGTGTTAAAGTACATGTAGTAGGCAGGTTTGTATTCTCACCTGTGTCTCACTGGAAGTATTGCAGGATAACTGAGTTCCTGTTGTCTATGTCCTCTTCTTCTGCTTCCTCGTCTTCACTGTCCACAGGCTCCACAGCTGCCACAACACCGCCATCTGGACCATCCTCCTGCAGAAAAGGCACCTGTCGTCGCAAAGCTAAGTTGTGAAGCATACAGCAGGCCACAATGATCTTGCACACCTTCTTTGGTGAGTAGAATAGGGATCCCAAAATCAACAGGGGGGAGGGACCGGGAGGTTAAAGGTTCAGTGTACAATCTCCCATCTACGTCAAAAAGCCAAAGCGGTGTACACTGTTCCTAAAGAAAAAGGAAAAGGTCTAGGCAACCAAAGTGTTCTGGAGCAAAACCCTCATGCATCACAGTGGATGACAGGCATCATTATCGGGAATTGCTCAACGCCAGGCCGGCACTGCAATCCCTGGCGTGCTCCCAAACCGGGAGCTGTCAGCCATAATTGTTAATGTGAAGGCTAGTGGAAGGAGCTAACCACCAGACCACAGCAAGGAGAGCAAAGGAAGATAGGTTAAAATTGGTTAATCATTTCCAAACTCCATCATCATTTTAATCAGAAAAGGGAAGTGACGACCAAGATTAAAAATGCAAAAAGGAGAAAGCCAAAATTGAGTGTAATGCTCAATGACTTTCAAAAACAACAGCGAGGATCCCAAAAAAGTGTGGTACCTCTACCAGGAGGTCAACATGTTTCACGTCTGTTGGTCCAGATGGATCCGATGACGCTTCTTCAGGACCAGTATAACGCTTCTCCAATTCGTATTTAGAAAAAGACGTCACTCACATTTGACATCTTGAAAAGGGGGGGTTTTGGGGGCCTAGAAACCAAACACAAACACCAAAAGGTGGAGGTTAAAAAGTGCATATTAATTATATATAATGAGCATCGAAACCAAAACAGAATAGAGATGCTTACCAACCCCAATTAGGGGGGTGATGATGGCTCCTAAGAAAGCGCGAACCAAAGGACTGCTCAGATACTAAGATTGGTATGGAGATAGAAAAGAACAAAAGTTCTCGCAATCATAAGAGTGAGAAAAAATATATAAATAAATCTATTCAGTCACTTCAATTTGGGGTAACTCTATCTACAGAATGGTAATCAGTGATAAGCCTACAGCGGGGGACTAAATGCATCAATCACCCACAGAGGAAGAAAGAAAAACGAAAAGGTATAAATAAATCAAAAGCTTATAGTAAAACATTTAAAAAACATATATTCAAAAAATCATAATTTTCAACTCCATAGTACTAAAGCCCAGAGGTAATACAACGTCAAACACGAAGACTCAAATCGGTCTTCGAGAACGGGGACATTATTAGAGGGAATTAGATAAATACTGACTACGATCATTAAAAAATAGGTTCTAAAGTATTGGTGTTCAGAGCCATAGATTAAGTCAGCAAATGTTTTCAAAACAATTTTTCAATGGTAAAGGCAAATGTAAAGGCCAGAAGAGAAAATGTAAACAACCGAAGGGGCCAACCGCGGATAGAATATGCGCGGGCGTGGCATCCTGTAATGGTCACAAAGTGTTAAACGGGCCAGTAATTACTCACTTATCGAAGCGACGTCCTCAGAATAGGGATCCACCTGTCATATGGAGGCACCTGAACCTGGCCTTCAGGAGGCCGAAGGTGCGCTCTATAATACGCTGAGTTCGCCCATGAGCCTCATTGTAGCATTCCTCTGCCCTTGTCCTGGGATTCCTCACTGGGGTCAGTAGCCAGGACAGGTTGGGGTAACCAGAGTCACCTGCAAATGGCGAGGGCAACTGTTAGACACACACTAACCTATAGGGATATCTCCAGACCCAGACAACCATTCCCACTGACTTGCTTCCAAGTGCTCACCTAATAGCCACACACAGTGCCTCTGGAGTTGACCCATCACATAAGGGATGCTGCTATTCCGCATGATGTAAACGTCATGCACTGAGCCAGGGAATTTGGTATTCACATGGGAGATGTAATGCCAAACACAATCTGCACATTCATGGAATGATAACTCTTCCGGTTTCTGTACACTCCTGCGGGGGGTACCAAAGCCACATGTGTCCCATCAATGGCACCTATGATGTTGGGGATATGTCCCAGGGCATAGAAGTCACCTTTCACTGTAGGCAAATCCTCCACCTGAGGGAAAACGATGTTGCTGCGCATGTGTTTCAGCAGGGCAGACAACACTCTGAACAACACGTTGGAAACCATAGGCTGGGACATCCCTGATGCAACGGCCACTGTTGTTTGAAATGACCCACTTGCAAGGAAATGGAGTACTGACAGCACCTGCACTAGAGGGGGGATTCCTGTGGGATGGCGGATAGCTGACATCAGGTCTGGCTCCGGTTGGGTACACAGTTCCAGGATTGTGGCACGATCAAGCCTGTAGGTGATGATCACATGTCTTTCCTCCATTGTCGACAGGTCTACCAGCGGTCTATACACCGGAGGATGTCGCCATCTCCTCACATGTCCCAGCGGATGGTGCCTATGAAGGACAACAGCGAGCACAGAGTCAAGAAACTCAGAGGTACGTACCCACAGCTTACACAGAACACAAATCATAATCTGAAATTTGGCCTGTATGAGTGTTGAGGCAAGGCCTAGGTATGTGTGATGTAGTTAAAAATTAAGCCATATGGGCCCCTGAAATGGCGGCTGCCTGACCTGTAAAGTGGGACAATGGGATGTGAGGTAACTGCGCTGGCGTTGTACACCGTCGCAGTAGGCGGTCGAAGACCGCGGCGCAATTCTCCATTGGTTAACATTGGACACTATGGGTCCCAGGAGCCAATGACGATGTACGCCGGCGGTGACGGTACGTACCGCCGCGGACGTGACCGCCATTTTCTATCTGTTCAATCACTCGATACCTGATCTTTGACAGGAGAGGACCTACACTGCAAGTGCTGCTGTGACCTCGGTCTGGAAGAGACAATGGCTCGTGCGTCTGGGGAAAGGGCCCCTGCCTTCACATCGGAGGAGTTGGAGAAACTCGTGGATGGGGTCCTCCCCCAGTACACGCTACTCTACGGTCCTCCAGACAAACAGGTAAGTACACTGGGAGCATGCTGTATGGGCTATGCCTGTGTGGAGTGGGGTGGATGAAAGATGGGGGGGGGAGATTGAGGCGTGCATGAAACGACAGTGAGTGCATGTGCCACATGGCAAAGGTAGGGAAGGGGGCCAGTGACTGTGACGGTGCTGACGGTTATATCTTCTCCTTTTCCCCTGTACTATTCCTGTAGGTCAGCGCCCACCAGAAGAAGGATATTTGGCGTGCCATCGCCAAGGAAGTCCAGACCCTGGTGTTCTACCACAGACAGGGCACCCACTGCCGTAAAAGGTGGGAGGACATTCGACGCTGGAGCAATAAGACCGCGGAGGCCCAGCTGGGGATGGGGTCCCAATGTGGGAGGGGTGCCCGTCGCACCATGACCCCCTGATGTTCAGGAACCTGGCGGTGGCGTACTCGGAGTTGGATGGGCGCTTGAGGGCATCACAGCAGCCACAAGGGGGTGAGTACACTCTCATTCTGCTGATTTTGCGTGCAGTGGAGGTGTCTGGGTGGGGGGGGTGGGCTGTGGGCTTCCCTAGGCCAGGGCGAGTGTGCTAGTTAGGTCCCCTTGTTCTGGCAGACCCTGTAGCACCCCACCCCACCTGTGTACAGTGCCAAGTACACCTAGTCAGGCTCCTGTGACATCCATGTGTGCAGATGTTGGCCATAGCCTTGTAGGCCATGTCCCAGGGATTGAACAGTGGACCCCAAGTGCGCTGCGTAGTGCAGGGGGCTTCTGTGCCTGTCGTGTCCGCCAACGGTAGCAGTAATGCATGCACTCAACATGTCTTTCTTCTTTCTTCCCCCCCTTTTTGTGGTCTCCCTGTTTTTGTGTGCATTGGCATCATCAGGCAGAGGAGCAGTGGCACCGGAGCAGGAGGGAACTGCATCCCACATGGCCCTGGAGGGCGAGACTACGGACTCCGATTTCACCAGTGGGACAGAGGGCGAGCGGAGCTCCACGGCGGGGACAGGAGCTGAGACCAGTGATACGGACTCGTCCTCTGATGGGAGCTCCCTTGTAGTGGTGGCCACATCTGTGCCCCCCACATCTACAGGTACAGCCGCCACCCCCCTACCAGCACCGCACTCCCAGCAGCCCCTCAGCCTTTGCCCCGTGCCCGCTCACCCAGGAGGGTGGGCATCACCTTCGCCCCAGGCACCTCAGGCCCTGCCCCAGTCACCCCTGCTGCCCTCAGTGAGGAGGCCATTGACCTCCTCAGGTCCCTCAGCGTTGGGCATGTAAACCATTTTGAATGCCATCCAGGGTGTAGAAAGGCAGTTGCAACAAACAAATGCATTCCTGGAGGGCATTCATTCTGGTCAGGTGGCCCTTCAGCAAGCTTTTCAGACTCTAGCCTCAGCGCTGATGGCAGCTATTGTCCCTGTCTCTAGCCTCTCCCCTCCAACTTCCTCCATCCAGACCCAATCCCCTCTACCTCAGCCTATCCCAAGCACACCTTCAGACCAGCATGCACACACGTCAACACACAAGGGAAGCTCTGGCAAACATAAGCACCACACATCTCACAGGCACTCATGCAAGCATCACACACATGCAGACACACCAACATCCCCTGTCTCCACTGTGTCCCCCTCCTCCTCGTCTCCCTCCTCCTTCCCAGTCTCGTCTACACTCACACCTGCATGTACTACATCTACAGGCACTACTTCCATCACCAGCACACCCACCACCACACCCCGCTCACGTGCAGTCACCACCCGCACTACCACTCACACGTCCCCTGTGTCCTCTCCCAGTGTGTCTGTGACGCCACCTCCCAAGATACACAAACGCAGCCACACACCCACCCAACAGCCATCCACCTCACGACAGCCTCCAGCACATGCACCTTCACCCAAAGTCACCAAACGAACACCTCCTACAACCACAACCTCTTCCTCCACTCCCAAACCCCCTCCAGCTACCCTCCCCAGTGTTCCCAAGAAACATTGCCTGTCCACCCTTGATCTCTTTCCCTCACCTCCCCCACCCCGTCAGTCTTCTAGGGCCCGACTCTCCAGGTCCCAACCTAGCACCTCAGCCACAACATCTCCGGGACCAGTGGTGCCTGTAGTCACCGGAATCTGGAGTGCACCGGGCTGCAGGGCAGCCAGTGTGGCACGGAGCCACAGCACGGACAGTTCCCCACCTGTCAAGCATCAAAAGTTGCCCAGTGCCCGGGGGGAGAGGGGGAAGACTCCAGCCACCAAAGCCGCTCCCAGGGATACAGGTGGGAGTGTGGAGTCAGCTGTGACACCTTCCAAGATGGGGAAGGGGCACAAGAAACTCAGCAAGTCTGGGAAGAGCAGCACGGCGGAGAAGACCACCATCATCCCCGCTGTCCAGGAGGCCACCGTCATCATCCCCGCTGCCCAGGAGGCCACCGCCATCATCATCCCCGCTGCCCAGGAGGCCAACGCCAGCACCAGCCCAGCTGCCCAGGACAGGACCGCCAGCACCATCCCGGCTGGGCCATAAAGAACCGCCATCACCAACCCCGCTGGGCCATAAAGGACCGCCAGCACCAGCCCCGCTGGGCCAGACAGGACCGCCAGCAGCTGAGTCACTGCCAAGGACCCCGCCACCACAAGCACCGCTGAACAGGACTCTGCCGCCACAAGCACCGCTGCCAAGGACACCGCCCCAACAAGCACCGCTGAACAGGACACTGCCGCCACAAGCACCACTGCCAAGGACCCCGCCGCCACAAGCACCGCTGGACAGGACACTGTCGCCACAAGCACCGCTGCCAAGGACACCGCCGCAACAAGCACCACTGAACAGGACACTGCCGCCACAAGCACCGCTGCCAAGGACACTGCAGCAACAAGCACCGCTGGCCCATGAGCGCCAAGGGCACTGACTCTACTGAGTCCGTCATGAACTGGATGAAGCACTCTGGGCACAAGTCCTCGTCCAGAACCAGTGGAGAGATACATCCACTACCTTAGTCCTTGGCAGGATGAAGCACTCTGGGCACAAGGCCCCCTCCAGAACCAGTGGAGTATCACATCCACTACCTCAGTCCTTGGCAGGATGAAGCACTCTGGGCACAAGGCCCCCTCCAGAACCAGTGGAGAGATACATCCACTACCTCAGTCCTTGGCAGGATGAAGCACTCTGGGCACAAGGCCCCCTCCAGAACCAGTGGAGAGATACATCCACTACCTCAGTCCTTGGCAGGATGAAGCACTCTGGGCACATGGCCCCCTCCAGAACCAGTGGAGACTGTTATCCACTTGAGAGACTGTGGCATTGCACTCCCCAGGATTGAACAGTGGGCAACCCTCCCACTGTAGAGACTTGGGAGACTGTCGCTTTGCACTCCCCAGGATGGAACAGTGGGCAACCCATCCACTGTAGAGACTTGAGACACTGTGGCTTTGCACTCCCCAGGATGGAACAGTGGGCAACCCACGCACTGTAGAGACTTGAGAGACTGTGGCTTTGCACTCCCCAGGATGGAACAGGGGGCAACCCACCCACTGTAGGGACTTGAGAGATTGGGGCTTTGCACTCCCCAGGATTGAACAGTGGGCATGTGGCCCCCTCGTGGATTTGGCGTTGTGCACTCAACCGGCTGAGGTGCCCCCCCTTTCCCTTCCCCCTGAGGTGCCTGTTTTATTGCTATCTGATGCCCCTGCAGTGTTCTCTCCGTCATGTTCGGAGATTGAGTGTGGGCCTCGCCCATGCCGTGTGGGCCCATTGTTCCACGGACTTCAATGGAGCACTACCTGGACTACTATTCTTGGTGTATATATTTGTTTATGGTGTATACCTATTTTTGGCGTACTGGATTTTAATATATTACAATGGTTACACTCATTTCCTTTTGTCTTTGCAATCTTCCGGGGGGGGTTTGGGGGGTGTAACTGTAATGTATCATGCTGTATTTGTGTGTGTGTTGTAGTGGGTGAGGGTGGGGGTGGGGGTGTTGCGTGTGTGTGTCCCTGTTTTTCCCTCCCCCCTCCCCTTTGTCGTAGGTGCAGTACTCACTGTGGTCTTCGCCGCCGGCGTTCGTGCTCCTGGTAGAGGAGCAAGAAGATAAGGGCTGGCAGGATCTGGAGCTCGGGTTCCATGGTGTCTAGATTCCTCGTGTGGTGTGTTGAGGTGAGCGTTTTCCCTTCGAAGTCCTGTTTCCGCCGTGATTTTGTTTGCTGTGAATCCACCCCGGAAAAGGTGGCGGATTGGTAGGTTGTGATACTGTGGGCGGTACATTGTCCTCCGCGTGTCTGTTGGCGGTGACCGCCATGCTGTTTGTTTGTACCGCCATGGCGGTCGGAGTGTTAAAGTGGCTGTCTATGTTGGCGGTTTCTGCCACGGTCGTGATTCCATTTTTTTTTCCGCCGGCTTGTTGGCAGTCTTACCGCCGCTTTAACACCAACCGCCAGGGTTGTAATGACCACCTTTGTTTGCTTTCTAAAGACTTAAAACACATTTTATATCACTTTTCAGTGATATCTCTACATTTTCGTATTGCATCTTTTATCGTTTTGACCTGCAAATATCCAGATAAATATTATATTTTTCTAAACACTGTGTGGTGTATTTTTGTGGTGCTACATTGTGTTATTGTATAATTTATTGCACAAATACTTTACACATTGCCTTCTAAGTTAAGCCTGACTGCTCAGTGCCAAGCTACCAGAGGGTGGGCACAGGATAATTTGGTGTGTGTGTTGCCTGGAAAGGGGGTAACATAACTGCCAGCCAAAGACCCCATTTTAACACATGGGGGGTCATTCTGACCTCAGCGGTAAAAGGCCCGTACCGCCGGTCAGAAGTCCGCCATTCTACCGCCGCGGCCGCGGTAAACCGCCACAGTCATTCTGACCACCAACTGTGAAACCGCCAACAATCCGACATCCAAGGAAGTCCGCCTCATCAGCGGGCGGCGGAAAACTGGAGATGACCAAACCTCCACCGTCACGCCAACACAAACACGCCCATGCCATTCTGACCCACGAATCCACGCGGCGGTCTTTCAACCGCGGTATTCCATTGGCGGTACACACCGCCGCACTCAAAATACACACACAGCTCCAAAACACAGCCACATTGGACAATTTGAAATACACACACCTGATACACATACAAACAACACTCCCACACATCCAATCAACTATAAAACACACACCCAAATCACCCACAAACCCCCACTAGTTGGAAATCGGAGAGAAGGCGAGAGAGACAGAGATAGAGAGAGCGAGCACAGCAATAGAAAACCCCAACACACACAGGAACCCAACTTCATCACCCACACCACATCTACGCACACATCACCACATATCACCAAGCACATCACCACAAACACCACCCCACACCTCATCCACACCACACCATGGCACCCCAAAGACACCCCAGGTTCTCGGACCAAGAACTCAGGGTCATGGTGGAGGAAATTATAAGGGTTGAGCCCCAGCTCTTCGGCACACAGGTGCAGCACACCACTATAGCAAGGAAGGCTGAGCTATGGCAAAGGATCGTAGACAGGGTCAACGCTGTGGGACAGCATCCCAGAAATCGGGAAGATATCAGAAAGCGATGGAACGACCTACGGGGGAAGGTGCGCTTGATGGTGTCGCGACACAACATCGCTGTGCAGAAGACTGGCGGCGGACCCCCACCCACTCCACCCCAATTCACAGCATGGGAGCAAGAGATGGTAAACATCCTGCATCCTGATGGCCTCGCTGGAGTACACGGAGGAATGGACTCTGGTAAGTCGAATCTCAACTACTTCACCCCCCCCCAGCCACCAGCATGCCAACCCCCCCCACCCTCACCCCCAATCTCAACCCCCCAGCACACAACCTCCCTGCCAATGTCTCACCAGCACAACCCACCCTAAACCACACCAACCCCTGAATGCCAACACAAACCATAGACAGCCACCACCAAAGCATGACCATTGCACATACCCATACACCCCCCCCCCCACCACCCTCACAACACCTCCCACAAGGGAATGCCAGCACTGGGGGCCAAGGGCACTCAAAATGCACGCCATGGCACACACCGAAACAATAACCATACTCCTTTACCCCTGCAGGGCCCGAACGCCAACACACCGCCACAGAGGGTCCAGATTTGTCCATCCCACCCCCAGAACAGGCCCCCAGCGAGGACAGCAGCTCTGTCGACCTAGAACCTGATGACCAGCCCGGACCATCGGGGACCTCTGGACAGTCGGTTCCCCACACACAGAGACAGGCTACAGCAGACCCAACCCCCTCTGGGAACACAAGCACAGCTCCCACCCAGCGGGCCCATGCCTCTGTCTCGGGGACGCGTCAATCAGCGGTGTGTCCGCCACTACAGGGCACCCAGGCTGACCCAACACCCCAACAACAACAGGGACCTGGGGGCAGTGGTAGTGGGCACACCGTCCAGGGGACAGAGGCCCGGGGAAACAGGGCAACTGGGAGGGCTGCTGTGCGACAGGGGGGGGAGGACAGGCCCAGGGAACCGACTCTCCAAGAGGCCCTCACCACCATCATGGGAGGATACCATCGCTCCCAGGAGACGATGGCGACGGTACTGGCCAGGTTCACCGAGATCCAGGCACAGCAGGAGGAACGGTACATGGGGTTCAGCAATGAACTCAGGAACATCGCTACCGCTATGGGGACCATAGTCCAGGCCCTCAACCGTATAGAAACCACATTGCGGGACCATGTGGCACCACAAAGGGCCCCTGTCACTAGCCAGGAACAGCCTACCACCTCCGCTAGTGGTCAGGAGGCCCCCACAGAACGACGGGCCACCAGAACCCCACCTCCTGCTGAAGAACAACCACCCCGCAAGAGGAACCTGAGATCTCAAAGGAAGACAGAGTAGGATGCCAAGACCCCCGCCAGCCTAATATCCCCCCGGATGTCATTCCACTGTCCCACAGTGTCACCCTGTCCAACCTTGAACTGCCCCTGCTCCATCCTTCCACAGGCATATGGACAATGCACCTGTGCGACCGAGAACTGTACTCTGCCATGGACATAACTCCACCCTCACCCATCACCGTTTTGATATCATGTACCAATATCTAGCACTAAAAATAAATCACTCATTGCACTGAAATCATTCTGGAGTCAGCCTGTATTATTTACAAATGTATAACACATTACTGTTCAATAATGTTCTGTTATTTATGTGATGATAACATACCGATGTCAATAAGCATTAGTCCATGGGCTAACCAAGCAGAAGTCACGCAGTGGGTCATACAGCACTGAAAAGGGAAGGGAAAATCAAACATCAGTTTAAAAGAACTGGGGGGAAATACACAAAGTAAAGATGCAGGGGGCTTTCAGTAAATGTTAAATGGCGTGGGTGATTCCTACCTGTGTGCTACTGAAAATACTGTTGGATAACTCTGTCCCTGTTGTCTGGGTCGTCCTCTTCGTTTTCCTCCTCTTCACTCTCCGCAGGCTCCACAGCTGCTTCAACACCACCATCTGGACCATCCTCCTGCAGGAAAGGCACCTGACATCGCAATGCCAGATTGTGAAGCATACAGCAGGCCACGATGATCTGGCACACCTTCTTTGGTGAGTACATCAGGGATCCCCCTGTCATATGCAGGCACCTAAACCTGGCCTTCAGGAGGCCAAAGGTTCTTTCAATGATCCTCCTAGTTCGCCCATGGGCCTCATTGTACCGTTCCTCTGCCCTGGTCCGGGGATTCCTCACTGGGGTCAATAGCCAAGGCAGGTTGGGGTAACCAGAGTCACCAATTAGCCACACACGTTGTCTCTGTAGCTGTTCCATCACATAAGGGATGCTGCTATTTCGCATCACATATGCGTCATGCACTGACCCAGGGAACTTGGCATTCACATGGGAGATGTACTGGTCAGCCAAACAGGCCACCTGGACGTTCATAGAATGGTAACTTTTCCTGTTTCTGTACACCTGCTCATCGTCTTTTGGGGGTACTAAAGCCACATGGGTCCCATCAATGGCACCAATTATGTTGGGGATATGTCCAAGGGCATAAAAATCACCCTTCACAGTGGCCAAATCAACCTCCTCAGGGAATACAATGTAGTGCTGAATGTGTTTCGTCAGGGCAGACAACACTCTAGACAAGATTTTTGAAAACATAGGCTGAGACATTCCAGATGACATGGCCACTGTTGTCTGGAATGAGCCACTTGCCAAAAAATGGAGGACTGACAGAACCTGCACTAGAGGGGGAATTCCTGTGGGTTGGTGGATGGGGGACATCAGGGCTGGCTCCAGCTGGGCACACAGTTCATGTATAGTGGCTCGGTCAAGTCGGTATCGTAGTATTATATGGCGTTCTTCCATTGTCGATAGGTCCACCAGTGGTCGGTACACGCGAGGATTCATCCTTCTCCTCGCAAGTCCCAGCGGACGGTGCCTAGGAAGGACAACATGGAGCACAGAGTCAAGCAAATCACAGGTACGTTCACCACTGCATGCATAGCAATCGATTATCAATGTATTGAAAGGCGTGTATGTGTGGCAATGCAAGGCCTAGGCCTGTGTGACGCAGTACAAATTAAGCCATGTAGGCTCTTGAAATGGCGGCTGCCTGACCTGTGAAGTGGGACAATGGGATGTGAGGTCAATGCGCTGGCGTGGCACACCGTGGCGGTAGGCGGTCGAAGACCGCTATACGAAGCCGCATTGGCTAACATTGAAGCCTATGGGTTTCAGGAGCCAATAACGAGGTGCGCCGGCGGTCGCGGTACGCACCGCCGCGGTACGCACCGCCGCGGGCGTGACCGCCATTTTCTATCTGCTTAATCACTCGAGACCTGATCTTCCACGGGAGAGGACCTATACTGCAAGCGCTGCTGTGACCTCGGTCTGGAAGTGACAATGGCTGCTGCGACTGGGGAAAGGGCCCCTGCCTTCACGTCTGAGGAGTTGGAGAAACTTGTGGATGGGGTCCTCCCCCAGTATGCGTTACTCTACGGTCCTCCAGACCAACAGGTAAGTACACTGGGTGCACATTGAATGGGCTATGCCTGTGTGGAGTGGGGTGGATGTAAGTTGGTGGGGTGGGGTGGGGGGAGAATGAGGAGTGCAACGCACGACAGATGAGAGCATGTTCCATATGGCAAGGTTGGGGAGGGGGGGCCAATCGCAACTAACATGCAGAAAATTGATGATTTTTCCTTCCCACCCTGTACATGTCAAATAGGTCAGCGCCCATCAGAAAGTGGACATTTGGCGTGCCATCGCCAAGGAAGTCCGGGCCCTGGGGGTCCACGTCAGACGGGGCACCCACTGCCGCAAGAGGTGGGAGGACATCCGCCGCGGGACCAGGAAGACCGCCGAGTCACTGCTGGGGATGGCCTTCCAACCTAGGAGGGGTGCCAGTCGTACCCTGACCCCCCTGATGTCCCGGATCCTGGCGGTGGCCTACCCTGATTTGGATGGGCGCTTGAGGACATCACAGCAGACACAAGGGGGTGAGTATCAGCCCATTCTGCTATCTCTCTGCGCAGTGGAGGCGTCTGGGTGGGGGAGGAGGGTTGTGGGTGACATTAGGCTAGGGCGCTTTCTGTAGTGTAGTCCTCTCCTTTAGGCATGGCCCTGTGCTCCCGGCCCCCACCTCTGTAGGGTGACAAGTACAGCTATCGATGGTCCAGCATCACACATGTGCGCCTTTGTCGTCTCTAGACCTGTTGTCCTAGTCAGAAGTACTGAGTAGTGTACCCCGAATGCGCGGCTTAGTGCATGAGGCTCCTGTGTCTGTCCTCTCCGCCCACGGTGTTGACATTGCATGCACTCAACCTAGTCTTCGTTTTTCTCCCCCCACCCTTCTTCTTCATCTTCTTGTGCATGTGTGCATTAGCATCATCAGGCGGAGGAGATTTGGCATCGGAGCACGAGGGAGCTGCAAGTCACAAGGCCCCGGTGGGACCAGGAACAGACACCGAGGGCACCAGTGATCTGGAGGGCGAGGGGAGCACCACAACGGGGACCGGTGGTGACACCAGCGACAGCGACACGTCCTCGGATGGGAGCTCCCTAGCGGTGGCGGCAACATCTGGGCCCCCCGCCTCTACAGGTACAGCCGCCACCCAGCGCACCAGCCCCGCCCTCCCAGCAGCCCCTCAGCCTACGCTCCGTGCCCGCTCGCCCAGGAAGGCGGGCGTCTCCTTCGCCCCAGGCACCTCAGCCCCTGCCCCTGTTACCCCTGCTGCCCTCAGTGAGGAGGTCATTGACCTCCTGAGGACCATCATTGTTGGGCAGACTACCCTTTTGAATGCCATCCAGGGGGTAGAAAGGGAGGTGCATCGGAGCAATGCCTACCTTGAGGGCATTCATTCGGGTCAGGCTGCCCATCAACGATCGTTCAATGCTCTGGCCTCAGCACTGACGGCAGCCATTGTCCCTGTTTCCAGCCTCCCTCTTCTGACTGCCTCCAGCCTGTCTCTGTCTCCTGTTCCTCAGCCTATCCCATCCACACCATCAGACCAGCCTGCACACACCTCAACACCCAAGGGCAGCTCATCCAGACACAAGCACCACAGAACCCACAAGCATTCACGCAAGCAACACCCAGATGCAGACATTCCAACAGTCACTACCACCTCTGTGTCCCCCTCCTCCTCGTCTCCCTCCTCCCTCCCTGTGACGTCTACACTCACACCTGCATGCACACCACCATCAGCCAGTGCTTCCATCACCAGCACACCCTCCAGTCCAGTCCGCACACATGCAGTCACCACCCCCACTACCATTTACACGTCCCCTGTGTCCTCTCCCACTGTGTCTGTCACCCCCTCTTCCAAGACACACAAACGCAGGCAGACACCCACCCAACAGCCATCCACCTCACGACAGCCTCCAGCACAAGCACCTGCACCCAAAGACAGCACACCTGACTCTCCTACAACCACAACCTATTACCTTGGTCCTAAGAAAGTTTTCCTCGCTAATCTTGACCTCTTTCCCTCCACTGACCCACCCCCTCCATCTGCAAAGAGTCCCAAGAGCACCTCAGCCACCACCAGCCCAGCTTCGAGTGTCACTGTGGTGCATGGGTTCTGGAGTCCACCCTTTGCCAGCAGTGACACTTCAATCAGCAGCAAGGGGACAGCCAGCCCCCCCCCCAGGCAAGAGGACCCGGAAACTAAAGGGCCGCCGTGAGAGGACTGACACAGCTGCCCCCAAGGAGCCAAGTTCGCCCACTTCACCAGCCACAACAGCTAGGGGAGGCAAGGGCCCGAGAGCCCCATCTAAGGAGCGAAAGGGCAGCAGGGCGGAGAAGTCAGCCAGCAGGAGCGCAGAGCAGGAGGGGCCCACAAGCCCCATCCCGGGTGTTAGGGAGAACACCAAAGGGCCCAGGACTCCGTCACCGAAGGGTCCAGCAACAGCACGGTCGGAGGGCGACTGAGCAGGGAGTCCAGCCCAGGTCTGGCTCCCTTGACTTACTGGACGAGCACCGCTGAACAGGGCCCCGCCGTGCAGAAGAGCACCGCTGAAGAGGGCCCCGCCGTGCAGAAGAGCACCGCTGAAGAGGGCCCCGCCGTGCAGAAGAGCACCGCTGAACAGGGCCCCGCCGTGCAGAAGAGCACCGCTGAAGAGGGCCCCGCCGTGCAGAAGAGCACCGCTGAACAGGGCCCCGCCGTGCAGAAGAGCACCGCTGAACAGGGCCCCGCCGTGCAGAAGAGCACCGCTGAACAGGGCCCCGCCGTGCAGAAGAGCACCGCTGAACAGGGCCCCGCCGTGCAGAAGAGCACCGCTGAAGAGGGCCCCGCCGTGCAGAAGAGCACCGCTGAACAGGGCCCCGCCGTGCAGAAGAGCACCGCTGAAGAGGGCCCCGCCGTGCAGAAGAGCACCGCTGAACAGGGCCCCGCCGTGCAGAAGAGCACCGCTGAAGAGGGCCCCGCCGTGCAGAAGAGCACCGCTGAACAGGGCCCGCCGTGCAGAAGAGCACCGCTGAAGAGGGCCCCGCCGTGCAGAAGAGCACCGCTGAACAGGGCCCGCCGTGCAGAAGAGCACCGCTGAAGAGGGCCCCCCGTGCAGAAGAGCACCGCTGAAGAGGGCCCCGCCGTGCAGAAGAGCACCGCTGAACAGGGCGCCGCCGTGCAGAAAAGCACCGCTCCGCTGGGCCCTTCCTGTCAAGCACCTCTCCGCTGGGCCCTTCCTGTCAAGCACCGCTCCGCTGGGCCCTTCCTGTCAAGCACCGCTCCGCTGGGCCCCGCCGTCTCAAGCACCGCTCCGCTGGGCCCTTCCTGTCAAGCACCGCTCCGCTGGGCCCCGCCGTCTCAAGCACCGCTCCGCTGGGCCCTTCCTGTCAAGCACCGCTCCGCTGGGCCCTTCCTGTCAAGCACCGCTCCGCTGGGCCCCGCCGTCTCACGCACCGCTGAACAGGGCCCCGCCGTCTCAAGCACCGCTCCGCTGGGCCCCGCCGTCTCAAGCACCGCTCCGCTGGGCCCCGCCGTCTCAAGCACCGCTCCGCTGGGCCCTTCCTGTCAAGCACCGCTCCGCTGGGCCCCGCCGTCTCAAGCACCGCTCCGCTGGGCCCTTCCCGTCAAGCACCTCTCCGCTGGGCCCTTCCTGTCAAGCACCGCTCCGCTGGGCCCCGCCGTCTCAAGCACCGCTCCGCTGGGCAACGCCGTCTCAAGCACCGCTCCGCTGGGCCCTTCCTGTCAAGCACCGCTCCGCTGGGCCCTTCCTGTCAAGCACCGCTCCGCTGGGCCCCGCCGTCTCAAGCACCGCTCCGCTGGGCCCTTCCTGTCAAGCACCGCTCCGCTGGGCCCCGCCGTCTCAAGCACCGCTCCGCTGGGCCCTTCCTGTCAAGCACCGCTCCGCTGGGCCCTTCCTGTCAAGCACAGTTCCGCTGGGCCCCGCCGTCTCAAGCACCGCTGAACAGGGCCCCGCCGTCTCAAGCACCGCTCCGCTGGGCCCCGCCGTCTCAAGCACCGCTCCGCTGGGCCCTTCCTGTCAAGCACCGCTCCGCTGGGCCCTTCCTGTCAAGCACCGCTCCGCTGGGCCCTTCCTGTCAAGCACGGTTCACTGTGCCCACCATGCCTCCTCCTTGACCAGTGGAGACTGTAATCCACTTGATGGACTGTGGCTTTGCACTCCCCAGGATGGCACAGTGGGCAACCCACCCACTTGTGAGACTTGAGAGACTGTGGCTTTGCACTCCCCAGGATGGCACAGTGGGCAACCCACCCACTTGTGAGACTTGAGAGACTGTGGCTTTGCACTCCCCAGGATGGCACAGGATGGCCCAGTGGGCAACCCACCCACTGTATAGGCTTGAGAGACTGTGGCTTTGCACTCCCCAGGATGGAACAGTGGGCAACCCACCTACTGTAGAGACTTGAGAGACTGTGGCTTTGCACTCCCCAGGTTGGAACAGTGGGCAACCCACCTACTGTAGAGACTTGAGAGACTGTGGCTTTGCACTCCCCAGGATGGAACAGTGGGCAACCCACCTACTGTAGAGACTTGAGACACACACAAGGCATGGTGGCCCCTTCGTGGTTCTGGCGTCGTGGACTCATGTGGCTGTGGTGCCCCCCCCTTCCCTTCCCCCTGAGGTGCCTGTAGTTTTTTCTTCAGATGCCCCTGCAGTGTTCTCTCCAGAGGACTCAGGTCTCCTGTGTGGGCTTTGCCCTTGTGTTGTTACACTTTGGCCCACGGACACTTCGATTTTCTTTTGATGTGCAGGACTAATTGCCTTGGTTATCCATTGCACTGTATATAGACTTATTTTGATATTGATTTTTTGGCTAGTTGACCATAACTTTTATAAAATTTAATTATGTCTTTGCATTTATCAGGGGGGTTTGGGTGGTGTCACTGTGACTTGTTGCTCTGCATTGGTGTGTACATAGTTTGGGGGGGTGGGGGTCGCATATGTGTGTGCCCGTAAGCTTTACTCCTCCCCCCTCCCGTGTGTCGCAGTACTCACCGTTGTCGTCTGCGCCGGCGTTCGTACTTGTGGTAGATGAGCAGGTAGACGAGAGCAGGTAGTATGTTTAATTCGGGTTCCATGCTGTCCTCCTTCCTCGTGGAGTGCGTAGAGGTGAGCGTTTTCCCGTTCGTAGTCTGTTTCCGCCGTGATTTTATCGGCGGGGCTCCCGCCCCGGAAAAGGTGGCGGATTGGTGAGTTATGATACTGTGGGCGGTACATTGTCTGCCGCCTGCCTGTTGGCGGTGACCGCCGCGCTGTTTGTCTGTACCGCCGCGGCGGGCGGAGTGTTAATGTGGCGGGCTGTGTTGGCGGTTCCCGCCAGGGTCAGAATTCCATTTTTTGGACCGCCAGCCTGTTGGCGGGTTGGCCACCGCTTTATCACCGACCGCCAGGGTTAGAATCACCCTGTCAAAACAAGCAGTCCACGGGTGCCCTTCCCTACACCCAGGGACACCCCCTACCACCCTCGCCCACCCCGGGAGGACACCCATGGATGGGGGGACCCATCTCAGGTAAGTACAGGTAAGTAGAGGTAAGTATAATTTCTTTTTGTCTTTTAAGTGGCATAGGGGGGCCTAACTTGGGCCCCTCTAAATGCCACTGTGCCCAATGGCCATGCCCAGGGGACAGAAGTCCCCTGGGCATGGCCACTGGGCAGGGGGGCATGACTCCTGTCTTTGCTAAGACAGGAGTCATTTCAATAGGGGTTGTGCGTCAAAAAATGGCGCAAGTCAGGTTAGAGCCAAGATTTTTTACTCTAACCTGACTTGCACCATTCTTTGATGCACAACCCCCATTCTTCCCTATGCCTGCGCTGGCTGGTTAGAGTAATTTATTTTGACTCTAACCCGGCCACAGCACCAGCTAACGTCATTCCATAAATAAGGCGCCCAGCTGGTGCGTTGGAATGGCATAAACATTTTGACGCACACCTGCGCTGGAGCTGGTTTGCGTCAAAAAGTATAAATATGGGCTGAAGTGTTTGCTGTGTGTTGGCTGCAGCTGCAAAGCTGTAGCCAAGCCACAGCAATCAGCTACGTCCCGGGGTAGGCACCCAGGGACATAGCAGGAACCAGCCCGGGGGGGTGGGGGTCCCCAGGGCCATCATTGGCTCCTTGAAGGGCCCCCACATGGCCCCCTCCAACAATCATAGCCCCTGGGAGGTGGTGATCCCCGGGGCCAAAGCGGGTTTGAAACTGACTCATCACCGCTCGCTTTGGCTGATTATTTAGAAACCTTTACAATACACACACCTCTATCGTTCTGTCAACACAGTGAATTTGTGATATCAGTGAGTTTGCATTCTCTGTGACTTTCCCTATGTAGCTCGTGCAGTCCTAAGCAATTTCACTTTGATTTGTAGTACTAGTATGCATTTCTGCTTGCGAAAAAGGGAGACTGAGTTGGTCCATCAATGGGGTTGTGAAATGAGAATAGAGTCAAAGTTCATTCATTGCAATGCTTTTCTTCCAAGTGTAGTTTTTGTAAAGGAAATTTGGAATAGGGATTTTAGGAGTATGGCCAACTCAACAATAGTCGATCATACTAGTACTATAGGTGATCTGATGTAGATAAGTATAGTGTTACTGGTTTGCCTGTTATAATACTTTTGTGGAGATTAACTGTACCACTAATCTATTTTTTTATCTTCTATAATTCTTAAATCAGCACTCAAAGGCAAGAGGAGGGGCACCACAGAGGCGGGTCCGGGAGGAGCTGGGGAGGCGCCGACCACCAGCGCCAGTGCTGGGGGCCCTGCTCATCCCAGTAAGTCCTATTATTTATTATTATTATTATTCCCTAGGTTTCCACTTTTACTTGTTTAATACTGTCTCCTTTTTTACCAACTCCCCTATCCAATTTTTGTTTAACTCCTGTAATCCCTGCATTTTCTTTTTTTTCTGTCTTTCATTGACCATTTTTATTCCACCCCTTCATTGCATTTCAATGATTCCGAGTCATCGTCATCATAGGCTATAGATCTGCCCCTCCATTATACAAAGTTTTTGGTTGGCTTGACTGCCTGTCTTTTCTAACATTGTGAACCAACAAAATGCCTAGACTGATATTTTTGATAGAGGTTATTGCAGTGCTAATCAAACTTTAGTGCTGTATTGTGGTTGCATTTCTTTTTTTTTATTTAATTAAGGGGAGGTGTATGAGGCATCTAAAAACGGTATAATGTTTTTTTCTAGCCATACTACCAGGGGAGCTGGCTCAAGTTCTATTGCAGGAGCAGATGGAGCAGGGGGAGAAGCGGCAGCAGGAATGGGCGCGGTGGTAAGTCACATTGCTTGCTTATTGACAATTACTATTACTCACTAGCTACAAGGGCATCGTCGTGATCGCCCTGTGTTACCAGCTACAGTGGTGGTTGGGTTACTAATAGCCTCTTCTATCCGCAACTCACCAGAAGCACACATAATGCATGCTTAAAATGATGGCTTGATGGACACAGGAAATAACATACGGTTAAAAGAAAGGATGGGTGAAATGACTGAAAGGAAAGGATGCGTGGGTGGGTGAAAGGATGTGTGGGTGAGTATTGGGTAAATGGATGGATGGGTGAAAGGATGACTGAAAGAAAGGGTGAATAGTGGATACTGAATAGACGAATAATGAATTGTGAATTTTGGTGAAAGGCTGGATTATAGAAAGTAAAACTTAAATTGTGATGGCTATGGTTGAATATAGTAGGAAGAATGAAAGGATGATTGAATTGTTGGGCGCAATGCACCATCATCTACGGGGTGCCCCAGTGGTCAGTCCCTTTAAGGGTGGAGCACATAGCCTTTAAGGCTGTGCGCTGCACTGTGACGACTGCTCGTCATCAGTATTTCCTACCCTTCCAATACTCACCCGATGTTGTGGACGTCTGTGTTTGCATTCTCCTGTTGCTCTCGTCGTTGTCCTCCAGCCTTCCTTCCCGAGCGCTCGGTGTCCTCGCCCAGGAATTGTGGTGGGTTCATCCTTTGCAGTCTGGTTCATCAGGTTTCCTGCTGCTGCACCTTTGGATTGCCTGACAATCAGAAACCAAAAGACAAAATTTACGCGCCAATCACTTCATTCTGGTAATATTTAAGATTTTTACTAAAGATTTGAAGAAAAATACTTATCTGATGGATTATTGTGGAAAGGACTGGTGAAGTCAACCATTTTTTGTTGCTACAAGAGGAAAATAAATATTTATTTATTTCCTGCGCAGGTTTTGCTAAATTGATACAGTGACTATTGAAGAGTGATTTATATTAAGGTCATCATATTATAGACATTGACTATTAAAGAGTGATTCATATTAGGAGCATTGATAAACCTATGAACATTTATGATTCCAGGAGATAAATGCTGAATTAGGCTTAGAAACTATTATATTAACATTGATTTATTGTCAGAAGGAAACGCTGTTTATTTAGCTACCTAGAATGTTAGAGTCTAGATACTTTAGGTAGGTGTTAGAGATTACTGATAGTTTACTTACATGTGGTGTATGTATTTTCTCTGATGAGTTAATAGTCTTGAGTTTATGTCTTCTAGATTGAGAGCATAGCAAACTCCAGCCTACCATGAACTGGCTCCTGAAACAGGGAGAAGGGGCATTAGGTAATCAGAAGTGGGCCACATAATTTGGGAAGAATCACATTGTATTTGTTCTAAGCTCTAGGGTCTTTTTATTTATATTTTGGAAGCTGAAAAAGACAACTGACATCGCTAGGTAGAAATCTGGTGTTGGCCTTGGTCAAGCTTCATCCTTTTGTCCTGGTGGGTCAGGCGTCACCAATCAGTGACCAATCAGTGGGGAATTAAATTGTGTCCATTTCACTCCTTCAAAAAAGTAAAAGGCCTGACAGAACGACAAGCCCACGTAAAATTTTCCCCCAAGTGAAATGGAGACACGTGATCTCAGGTGCTAGCACAGAGAGTCAGTGGCTTCCAAGGGGGAACCAATGCAAACCCTACTGTCTCAAATTTGGACCATGGGCGGAGGTCCTCAAAAGGGACTTTTGCACAGTATGGCGCAGCCGGCTCTAGTCACAGTGCAGGTGTGTCTCTAATTTAAGTCACAACTCCACCAGGTATTCCTTTGGCTCCTCCTGAGCATTTTTCTGGGGATCTGTCCATTTTTGCCACTTTCACAAACCAGTATCATTTACATTTTATTTGCAAACCAGCTTGTTTTCCAAATGATCAATCTAAGATGGCCTTTATCTTGTGCTATTTGGGGGGTACAGCTGCAACTTGGTCAAATCCAATAGTAGAAAGAGATGACCCACTGTTATATAATTATCCTGCCTCTAAGGCTGAGTTGAAAATGTTTTTTTGATCGTCACACATTCATTCAATCAGTGGACACAGAATTATTGAACTTACAACAAGGTAACAAAGATTTTTTGATGTACATTACTACGTTCAGTCAATTATTGACATTATCTGGATGGCAGGAGTGCAAAAGGAGTTCCTTGTTTTAAAAGGGTTTGCGTGATGAGTTAAAAGCATTGCTGGCCCAAACGGTTGACCCCCAGACAACCGTAGTGAACTAATAGACTTAGTTGTGAAACTGGACCATCTTTTGGCTGAGCGTAGGCAAGATAAAGGCCGACCCGAAACTAAGATAGTGCTTTTTATGGAAAAAAAACCTGACCTGGACAAGACTGATGAACCAGAGCACATGCAGCTAGGGAGTCTAAGAGAACCGTTAAGTGATGAGGAAAGACAAAGGTGAAGGACATTAAAACGGTGTCTGTATTTTGGAAATAAAGGTAACTTTTTACATCACTGTCCAGTAAAACCTAAGAGAAAAGGACAGGAGGGAAACTAGGGCACCCGGAATCCAGTGAGGTGAGCATTTCAGGTGTACAGACTAATCTAGTCTCAAGAACTTTAGCACAAACATCTTGTATTCAACAATGCGTCATTTCTATGTAATGCCTCACTTGTCTTTACATGGGGGTTTGGTTAACTTTAAATTACTGGTTGATTCAGGACCCACAGTAAATTTCATGGACCACACTCTTGCTTCATCAAATGGCATTCCATGTGAAAAGAAAGATCAGTCTGACAAAGTGAAAACTATTGATGGGAGTTCCCCGAAGTCAGATCACATTACACATGCTTCTATGGCCTTGTGGCATAATATTCAGGGAACTCATACAGAGAAGATAAAAGTTGATCTGATACAAGCTCCGCAATTTCAAGCTATTCTAGGAATACCATGGCTTGAATCCATAATCCAGCCATAGCTTGGAAAAGTCATGAGATTACCTTTTGTTCTTCCTATTGTATAGAACATTGTTTCCAAAGACCTTCTAGGTGAAATCCTGACAATATTACAGCATTATCCTTAGATGTAGCGGATCCTCAGATTCCTTCATGCTATAAAGACCTAGCATCGCCCATACAATTGCCAAATCAATTTGATACCTTGGGCACACATACCAGGGCAATATAATATATGCACTCATAGAAAAGGAAATATCCATCTTAGTGAATATCTAGGTGAAATGTTAAAGAAAGGATTTACCATGCTGTCCCGTTCCCCAGTGTCGTACTCTTTATTCTTTGTACCTAAAAAAGGGGGTGAGTTACGTGCTTGCATAGACTACAGAGCTCTCAATGATGTCACTGTGAACAACCAATATCCTGTGCCTCTCATTTCCAGTCTAATAGATCAAGTAACGTATGTTCAGGTTTTTACCAAATTAGATCTGAGAGGGGCCTATCATCTAGTGAGAGTGAGAGAGGGGATGAGTGGAAAACACAATTTTGTACAAATTGTGGTTTGTATGACTACATGGTATTGCTATCTGGTTTATGTAACACCGTTGCTGCCTTCCAGTTCTTCATACATGAAGTATTAAGGGATGTTTTGGATGTGTGTTTGGTGGCTTATCTTGATGACATCTTAATATACTCCCCATCCATGACAGACATCAGAAACATGTATTAGTTGTGTTTCAATAGCTACGAGATAATAAGCTTTTTGTCACATTGGAGAAATGTGAGTTTCATACTTCTGAAGTTTCCTTTTTGGGGTATGTTCTCTCTTCACAAGGGGTTAGTATGGCCCCTCAGAAAGTTATCACTATTTTGCAATGGAAATCTCCTAAGACCGCGAAAGAAGTACAAAGGTTTCTTGGATTTGCCAATTTTTACCTGCGATTTATAGATCATTTTTCCACATTGATATTCCCCATAACTCAGTTGCTAAAAAAAGGAGTAGTGTTTAAATGGACTTAGGCAGCAGAACAGGCTTTCCAGCAATTTAAGAAGGCTTTTATGAATGCCCCACTCTACAACATCCTGACACTTCACAATCATTTATTGTGGAGGTAGCTGCATCTCATGTAGCAGTTGTGGGTGGTCTTATCGCAGAGTAACAGGGGTACAGGGGAACTCCATCCAATAGCCTATTTCCCTCACAAGCTTAGTCCAGCAGAAGTAAATTATTCTGCCAGTGACAAAGAGCTGCTAGCCATCAAGAAGGCCTTTGAGGACTGGTGACATTATTGGATGGCTCCCTTGCATACTGTCACTGTCATCACTGATCATTGAAATCACAGGTTCCTGAAGTTGGCTAAGGCTCTATCCATGAGACATTTATGCTGGGCCCAATTCTTTACTGCCCATGAGTTTGTAGTTCAATTCCAAGCCGGCAGACAGCACGGAAAAGCAGATGCGCTGTCACATTTGGGACATGAGGTAGAAGAACAAGAATCTGAAAGTCCTCCAATCATACCCTCTGAACGTATCATAGGGGCTGTGAAATCTGAAAATTCCTTTTTGGCAGATGTAGCTGCAGTACAGCATAGCAGAGAAGCACAAGAGATCCTTCAAAACAAGATATCAAGGTTATAAACAATATGCAATATGTACAGAATGGTGTATTTGTTCCCACTTCAGTCTTACAGCAACAGGTGTTATACTGGTGTCATAATCATATACTGGCAGGGCATCCAGGAGAAAAGAAGATTCTAGAATTGGTTAGGTGTCATTTTTGGTGGCCCACATTTGTGACTGATACAAAACAGTTTGTACAAAAATGTGCTGTTTTTGCTCAGAAAAAAATCCACACCAAGCACCTGCTGACCTATTACATCATTACCTACTCCTCCACACCCATGGCACACAATCTCTCTAGATTTTATAGTAGAACTACCCAAGACAGACCACAGTTATACTAGAGTCATGGTCACAGTAGACATGTTTTCTAAAATGGCTTATTTTATTCCATTATCAGGTTTACCTATTTATATTGCACTTGCAGATATCCTTTTGTAATCCATAGTACTTTTGCATGGTCTACCTTCCATTACTGTGTCTGATTGGGGCACTCAATTTATTTCAAAATTTTGGAAGCCTTTTGTGGGGTTCTGCAGATAGAGATCCTTCTGTCTACTGGATACCACCCACAAACAGAGGGTCAGAAAAAAAGGGTAAATCAATGTTTAAAGCAATACATGTGGTGCCAAGTACTGAGTGATACTGCAGAGTGAGATACGTTTCTTTGGGCTGCAAGCTTTGCCTAAAATAATGCACAACACAGTTCTCCCAAGGTATTCTGTGTTTCAATGTAATTATAGCTTGAATCCCCATTTTCTGTTGCTCTCTTCCACCCATTCTACTGGAAATCCGGCAGTTCAGAATTATGTGGATCAAATACAGATTATTCAACAAACAGCGCAAAACAACTTGGATCAGGCAAAGCTGATGTATAAACAGAATGCGGATGAACATTGAAGAGCAAGTCCTGAATAAGAAGTGGGAGATCAAGTATGGTTATCAACGGGACATCTCAATTTGAAGGACCCACGAATATTTCAACCATGGTACATAGGCCTGTATCCGACTATCAAGAGGATTAATGATGTCACCATGAAACTGGAATTACCGCCACAAATACGAGTATACCCCGTTTACATGTGTCTTTTTTAAAGCTGGTTACCCCTGGAATGATACTCCCTAAAAAAAACCTCTAAAAATGTTGTGTCCATTTCACTCCTGAGAAAAGGTAAAAGGCCTGAAATGAATAATTGCTTGGATGAATAAACAAAGGAGCTCTTCTGGAGATGAGCATGTTGCTTACCTACTTTGCTTACTTTGTGTATTATGGTTATCAAAGCTATGGTCCAAGGTGGGGGTATTTAATTTTTTTATCTAACTGCTTGACCTACTGAATTTGTGAAACAAGGCAGATACGTATCCCACCCATCATCGTTCATCAACCCCCTCCCTTCTCATGGCTTTTCGCCACCCATGACCTAAGAAGTGCAGTATGGATCAATTAGTGACGGCAGTGTTGGCTGTGCAATGTGCATCTGCCTCAGTTAATGTGACATTTACCAAATTTTCAATGCATTGCAAACCAAACGCAAAAGGGGCCAGATGCGTGACATTTTGTTTTGCAACTCGCAATTTGCAATCCTTTTGGGAATCGCAAATTACAAGTTGTAAAACAAAATGTACAACAGTGAAAAGCACACTGTTTGCGATTCCCAATGGGGCTGCAAATTACCTACCTCATCAATATTCATGAGGTAGGTCACAATTTGCGACCCCATTGGTAATGGCCACACTCAGAGGGATGGTGGTCTGATGGGGACAGCTGACCACCATGTCTATGACTGCCTTTTAAATAAAGCAGTTTTTATTCTTCCAATGCAGCCCGTTTTCGTTAAAGGAAAATAGGATGCAGTACAAAGAAAAAATTAAAAGTTTTCTTTTCAGTTTTTCAGAGCAAGCTCTGAAAAAGGTTTTGCGCCCTCATTCACAAAAGGGAAGGGGGTCTATTGGGAACCCCTTCCCATTTGCAAATAGTTACCATCAACTTGAAGTTGGTGGTAACTGCAAATGTTTTGCGAAAGTATTCACAGTCACAAAACATTCATACATGCCAGTGCAATCCGTTTTTAGATAGGGACGACCTAAACACGCTTCTTCCTAATACTGAATCGCAAAAGCAAAATGAAATTCAGTAACAAGTTACTAAATCGCATTTTGCCTTTGGTACATGGCAAAATGCATTTTACCAGTCGCAATCAGCCAGATGGGCCATTTGCAACCGGTAAAATGGTTTATACATCTGCCCAAGATGTGTTGTTTCCCTTCACCTACTCAGTCACCACTAAGTACTTCTCTCCTTTAGTCTTCCCTAAGTTCTTCCATCCAGCCTACCAAACAAATTGAAAAATCCATTCATGGCATGTGCCACATTTTTATAGCCATGTGAAGAGTTTCCAAAATATATTTCATGGTTTCCCGTAACAGATTTATTTTACGCCTGTTTAGATGTTTCCCTTTAGACGTTTGTCTATACAGTGACTGAATACACCAAAGCTTAGGCACATGATGAATCGATGATCAGTGACACCCCTCTATTCTATTGCAAAAGCTCTACCTACCTGCCTAATCCCTCTGCCTTACTCTGCAATAGAGTAAGTCAAGTTTCCTTTCCTTATTGCCCAGTGAATTATTTTGTTGGGAAGAATTTGTGGTGGTAGGTGAGGCCAATGAGTAAAGTGGGACTAGTAATTGCCTGATTTGATTTCAAGTTTTTCGTAAGGGATACTCTGTGATGAACGTGTCAAATAAAATCTATATAGCCCGTTCCTTTCCCTGTAGTGCAGTGCATTGTTTTTCCCACTGTCTATCTATGGCAGACAGGATAATATATGTGCATTTTATATGTGACATGTGGGATGCATCTTATTTATTCATCTGCCTCTTTGGAGTCCGGGTAAAAACTAAGTTAAAGGCATTTGTGGAAGAGCAGGGCCATTGGAATTAAAGATAGATAACTGTCAACTACAGCTGCCCCAGCTGCAGACAGAAGCAAAGTACTTGAAGCACTGGCTAGCATGTATCCATTAATTCGGCACAATAACTTGTACTCCATAGTACATAATGCCTCACTCATAAATGAGAGGTAATTTATTTTTATTTTTCCACTAAAAGTGTCTGTTTAGTTACTAGAAAAGCCTTTGAAAGAAAAAAAAAATGAAACCACTGTTTCTTTTTTAACCTGGTGTTACTCTGCCTTAATTCTTTTCTAACAGACAGTCAGTGCTTTTTGTGTGAGGCATGTGTGGGTAAACAAATAAAATTGGCCTTGTGACTCTCCTAATCATAAAATCTAATTTCAATGTCCACAGGGGACCAGCAAGGTACTGCTATGTACTGCTACTGTGCCACCCACTACCTACTTTTCACAATTTGTCTTTTCTATTTTTGTTTTTCTCGATATAGCTACCCCTATTGATTGACCAGCACCCCCCATCAGGAAGGAGATAGCGGCCCGTTTGCAGCAGCAGAGGCTGGAGAACATCCAGGCATAATACTACTAGCTGTTGGTCCTGAAGGAGGAAGAGGATGAAATAGCTGCCTCTGACCCGGGACCCAGCTCAGCAGCATGCCAGTCCCAGCCTCCCGGCCACTATATCACCTCCGGTGCCGCCAGATGTCAGGGTCCCTGACTGCACTTGCTGCCGCCCTTTCCACTCTGACAGGGCATTGCTCCACTGTATTATGCAGTGAATGGACGGGATGGAGAGCCGGCTCGCCAGGATTAAACAGAGCCTGGACCAGCTCCAGACCCATATAGACAATGCACTGTTCTGAGCCTTTTTTTATTTTTTGTTTTGGTGGGAGGAACTTGTTGTGGGTGTGGAGGGAGTTGGGACCGGGTTTCACATTGGACTTTTTGAGGACAGGGCTATTTGTTTGGGGTGAAGGGTATACCTTTTGTGGGTGGAAAGGGTGGGTTTTAGTGTTTGTTAGAAATAAAAAGGGATTATTTATTTTACTTGATTTATGCCTGAAATGTTTATTTTGGTGTTTTAGCTTGCACTGTTGTCTTTTAGTGTAGCCTGTTTTTTAAATCTGCTAAAAAGTGTGTATGTCATTTACTTATACTCTTGCTCTACTGCCCTCTGCAACTATATTGACCACTGAGGGGTGGTTGCCATTGCCTTATTCATCTAGAAAACCTAGATACACACAGACATATTCTTCAGCAGGAGTTAATTACTAACTAAAAACGTTTACTTCAATCCATAGTTGTTCTCTTACTTGCAAGGTTTTTCCCAAGGTGGCATCTAAAGAGGGTGGTTGTACAGATAGGACAGAAGGTGCCACTCCCACTTATGCGAACTCTAACTGGATTAATCAAAGTGTTATCCATCACTGTCAACTACATTGAAAGAAAACAGTGTTTTAGTGGGTCAATTTAAATTTCATTACTTTAGGAAGATTGAGACCAGACTGCCACAGTGACAATATTGACACATAACAAAGAAGAGCTGATATGATAATAAAAATTAGCAATATCAACTTCTTCTGAGCAATGGTGGGGAGCTAGTATTTAAAAAGTAAACTTGGGAAATTAAAGCATGGAGTCATGAGAAGTGGGCTCAGAGTTAAGAGTGGTTGGACAAGGTTAAGCGTTTACGCAACACATAAGACACGGCATGAATGGTGATGTTGATGGGGCCAGTGTGGAATAGTGCTCAGGTAACAGAAGGTCATGCAGTGAATTGGTGTCACTTTCACAACATACGCCCAGCAAGTGTGTGATCCATTTATGGTGTAAAATTAAGTCACACCTCGATAAGTCTCACAGCCCGGGGGAACAGAGTTAGGGGCTCAATGAATGGATGGGAACGGGGATTTGGAGAAAAGGTGTGACCAAGACAAACACTACACAAAAGAAACCACAACTATGTGCGCTGAGCAGCACACAATCATCAATCTTTTGTGAAAGGAAATGATAAAGGGATAAGTATGACACAGTTCAGTTAAATGCATTGCAAACAGTCATTCTGCCCCAGAGAGACCCAAGATAATCTATCTCTAAATGTTATGTCTTCTAGGTACGGGAAATACAAATGATGACAAATAATGGAGGATTTAAGTTAACCCACCCAATTTTTTAAATTATGATTGTTAAAGAGAAAATGATACTGTACTGCCATATTGGGCGGTGCATCTTCATTCTTCTTGGAATACCCATCACTCTTCGGTGCCTGGCTGAAACCGTCCGGTATGTAAGCTGGAGTGTTGAGCTTTCACCAAGTTTTGTTCGTGCAGGAGAGGAATAGGAGAAGGCCTGCATATTGAAAAAAACAGCAACTGTATTATAGAGTAAAGGAGAGGGACCAAAGAAAGCAGGATAAGCTTCATGAAGAGTCAGGGGTGTACCAAGAAGACTAAGGGGCATATTTATACTCTGTTTGCGCCGGAATTGCGTCATTTTTTTTTACGCAAATCCGACGCAAAGCTAACTCCATATTTATACTTTGGCGTTAGACCCGTCTAGCGCCAAAGATCTTGGAGTTTGCGTCATTTTTTAGCGTGGACACCTACCTTGCGTTAATGATATGCAAGGTAGGCGTTCCCGTCTAAAAAATGACTCCAAGGCATGTGCGCCTTATTTAAACTCCTGTGCAAAAATGGCGCACAGGAGTGGGCGGGTCAAAAAAAATGACGTCCTGCCGCTTTTGCGTCATTTCTTAACGCCTGGTCAGGGCAGGCGTTAAGGGACCTGTGGGCTCGGAAGGAGCCCAGAGGTGCCCTCCCATGCCCCCAGGGACACCCCCTACCACCCTTGCCCACCCCAGGAGGACGCCCAAGTATGGAGGGACCCATCCCAGGGAACTTAAGGTAAGTTCAGGTAAGTATTTTGTTTTTAATTTTATTGTGGCATAGGGGGGCCTGATTTGTGCCCCCCTACATGCCACTATGCCCAATGACCATGCCCAGGGGACAGAAGTCCCCTGGGCATGGCCATTTGCCAAGGGGGCATGACTCCTGTCTTTGCTAAGACAGGAGTCATGTCAATGGAGGGTGGGAGTCAAAAACAATGGCGCAACTCGGGTTGAGGTAGATTTTTTGCCTCAGACCGACTTGCCCCATTTTTTGACGCCCAAGCTCCATTTTCCCCTACGCCGGCGCTGCCTGGTGTGGGTCATTTTTTTTTACGCACACCAGTCAGCTCCGCCGGCTCACGTCATTCCATAAATAAGGCGCCCGCATGGCGCTTTGGAATGGCGTTAGCCGGCGTTAACATTTTTGACGCACAACTGCGTTGGCGCAGTTGTGCGTCAAAAAGTATAAATATGGCCCTAAGAGGCTGAGCCAGAACATAGGAGGAGTCTGACGTTTGAACCAGCAATGCAGCAAACATATACTCAGCAGCATCTCCCAACAACACACCTCTCGCCAGTCCACAGAGCTGAGTGAGTACTAGGCCTTAGAGTCTTGATCATCATCATAGTTTGTCTTTGAAGTCAATAATGTTCTCCTTCTAGCTGTTGAGGTAGTCCCGCCTTGAGTTCTTCCATACTCCTCCTCCTGATTCTGAGGAACTCCATCTCAGTCCTAAACCGAGAGAAGTAGACTTGCATAGTCAAGTGCACTGCTGTTGAAGAACACATAGAGAAACAGAACTGGAGTATTTTGTGTAGATTTGTGTTTGGTAACTAGAGTGACTGGTCTGGTCTGAGGAACCAGAAAAAAGGAGCAGACCCTGCATGTCAATTTCACTACGTTTGAAACATCAATCACTTTTAGGAAAAAATGATCACCCATCAGCCCCCAAACATTGCAAATCATCAGAATCAAGTTTACAAAATTGTTGTACTCCCTATCGTCAGCCACCACATACATCATCAATCATCACTCACAATCACTCAATATATCACCACTCATTGGTGCAATAGTAGTCACCTCTTCTAATCCAAGCATGGTGGGTGAATTAAATATTATCTCCTTCATTGGTAGCAAGTAGCAACCCATTGGAATTTGGCATTGGCACTGGAAGTCTTTTAATCAATGATCTTCTGGGGCAGCCCTGCTAAGTGATGTAAAAAAAGGATAGGCAATGGCATGTGAGGGAGGCAGGCATTGTCTCCAATGTCCTGAAGGGAATGTGTGGGCTTCTTAACTGCAAATGAGTCCAATTCAATCCGGCCATATAATATGTGACTAAGAAATGGTGGGGCAGCAGAAATCCAACACAAAAATAATGTTCCAGTGGCAATTTGTTTCTGCAAACAAAGAAATAAGTTCAACAAGAAATAATTTAAAAAGTTCTATGGTAGAACTGGCACACTCTGTCCAGGAAGTACAGTTTGTCCTCGAACTCAGGTGGGTCACCCAGAAGTTGGTCAGCAAGCATACTTGATTCTGACCAATCATACTCTTCCTCCTTCTGTGGTGTTTCAGGAATGGTGTAATCAGGTGGCATAAAATGCTGGTTCATTTTGATCATGGTTAATCTCTCCACTTTTTGAGGTGAGAGACTTGTCCTTCTCACTGTTACAACCGCGCCAGCTGCACTGATTACATGTTCAGCAGACACACTGGCTACGTGACATGGCTATTATGAGCCAGAGTCAATGCTGTAGGTCGTTTCCCGCTGGGCCAGCGGGAAACTCGTAATGGGTCCTGAGGGGAGGAGGCCCCACTAGTGGCAACCTGCCCATCTGGACTTCGGCGGACAGGCTTTTCTGTCCGCCGAAGTCATAATGACCCCCATAGTGATTGATCTGTCTGTACTGCTCAAACAGACGTTGCAACATATAATAGGTTGAGTTCCAGCGTGTTGGCACCTCCTGTATCAGAGCTTTCACTGGTACTCTGTTATCATGCAGAATAATCTGCAACTGCTTCTGGGCATTCAATTTAAAAGAATGGCTGAAATGAGGGCAGATTCGATTGCAGGTGGTCAGTCTGTTGCTGACTATGTCTTCTTTTTTGAGAAAGTCTAGCACAACCAGGTTGATGCAATGCGACAAACACAGGACCCCAAAACCGAGATAAGTGGACTTGCATAGTCAAGTGCACTGCTGTTGAAGAACACATAGAGAAACAGAACTGGAGTATTTTGTGTAGATTTGTGTTTGGTAACTAGAGTGACTGGTCTGGTCTGGTCTGAGGAACCAGAAAAAAGGAGCAGACCCTGCAGGTCAATTTCACTAAGTTTGAAACACCAATCACTTTTAGGAAAAAATTATCACCCATCAGCCCCCAAACATTGCAAATCATCAGAATCAAGTTTAGAAAATTGTTGTACTCCCTATCGTCAGCCACCACATACATCATCAATCATCACTCACAATCACTCAATATATCACCACTCATTGGTGCAATAGTAGTCACCTCTTCTAATCCAAGCATGGTGGGTGAATTAAATATTATCTCCTTCATTGGTAGCAAGTAGCAACCCATTGGAATTTGGCATTGGCACTGGCAGTCTTTTAATCAATGACCTTCTGGGGCAGCCCTGCTAAGTGATGTAAAAAAAGGATAGACAGTGGCATGTGAGGGAGACAGGCATTGTCTCCAATGTCCTGAAGGGAATGTGTGGGCTTCTTAACTGCACATGAGTCCAATTCAATCCCGCCATATAATATGTGACTAAGAAATGGTGGGGCAGCAGAAATCCAACACAAAAATAATGTTCCAGTGGCAATTTGTTTCTGCAAACAAAGAAATAAGTTCAACAAGAAATAATTACAAAAGTTCTATGGTAGAACTGGCACACTCTGTCCAGGAAGTACAGTTTGTCCTCGAATTCAGGTGGGTCAGCCAGAAGTTGGTCAGCAAGCATACTTGATTCTGACCAATCATACTCTTCCTCCTTCTGTGGTGTTTCAGGAATGGTGTAATCAGGTGGCATAAAATGCTGGTTCATTTTGATCATGGTTAATCTCTCCACTTTTTGAGGTGAGATACTTGTCCTTCTCACTGTTACAACCGCGCCAGCTGCACTGAACACATGTTCAGCAGACACACTGGCTATGTGACATGACTATTATGAGCCAGAGTCAATGCTGTAGGTCGTTTCCCGCTGGGCCAGCGGGAAACTCGTAATGGGTCCTGAGGGGAGGAGGCCCCACTGGTGGCAACATGCCCATCTGGACTTCGGCGGACAGGCTTTTCTGTCCGCCAAAGTCATAATGACCCCCATAGTGATTGATCTGTCTGTACTGCTCAAACAGACGTTGCAACATATAATAGGTTGAGTTCCAGCGTGTTGGCACCTCCTGTATCAGAGCTTTCACTGGTGCTCTGTTATCATGCAGAATAATCTGCAACTGCTTCCGGGCTTTCAATTTAAAAGAATGGCTGAAATGAGTGCAGATTCGATTGCAGGTGGTCAGTCTGTTGCTGACTATGTCTTCTTTTTTGAGAAAGTCTTGCACAACCAGGTTGATGCAATGCGACAAACACGGGACCCTGAAATAGCCAACCTCTGACATGGCCTTGACTATGTTATTGCCATTGTCCGAGGCAACAATCCACTTCAGTGACCTCTGGGTCACAATCATTCAGACACCTTGCTATTAAATTCCTCCAAGATGTTTGCAGCTGTATGTGATTTTTCCATGGCGAACATGGCTACTGTTGCATGCCACCGAACACTAAAAATATCTTCAGAAACAATACTAGTAGATAGCTTATGCTTTACCTCCGCAAGAGATATCCAGTGTGCAGTGATGCACATGTAATCAGTAGCATGACAACTGGTCCACATGTCTGACATCAGGGGGATAGTGTGGACAACACTTTGCTGCAAAGCTTGTTCAACCAATTACAGCGCATTGTGATGCAGCTCTGGAACAGCAATTCTGGCAAAATATGTCTGCCTTGGAACCTTCCATTTCAGGCAGATGGCTGCCACAAACTCGAAGAATCCCACTCCTTCCAAAAAAAGAAAAAGGGAGGAGGTACAGCGCTAACAATTTAGCCAGCTTTCCATCGTACAAACTTGCCATAGGGTGGTTGTGATTGTAGGGCCCCTCCTGCTTAAACATGCCAGTAACTGTAGCCTGGATTTTCTTCTCTCGTGAGGCCACTGATGCAGGTGACTTTTAAGATATAGGTAGTGGTAGCCTCAATGTGCGTCATGGTGCAGTCACCATATGCCATGATGTCTCCATTCGACTCTGAGTCTTCCTGTGTCATTGTGAGGGTGATTCTGGTTCACTGCTGGGGGCAGGGCTGCTTTGCATGAGGATGTCACCCTCTTCTTCATCCCCTTCCTCTGTAATTTGACCAGTTGTAGCTGCTGTTTCCCGGCTCTCCTCACCTTCACCACCGCTACCACGTTCAGCCATTATATTAAGGTGCTCCTCCCACCAGATTTTATGATGTTGTTTCCATATGGGTCGCCTGGCCTTCTGTACCTTAATTTGAACCAGGCTTACCTCAACGAACACTTGTGTGGCAAATGGAGCATATTGCAATGTTCTCCTCCTGCTTGCTAATCGTAAAAAAGTCCCACACTGGGGAGGAGTACTTTCTTATTGGGCTACTGCCAATGCCTGAAGAAAAACTGGAGGTAGGTGGGTGTGTCAATTGCCTCTCTGTAGTGCATACTTCTACTGAGGTATGGGTGGGTGCAGGTCTCTGCTCAGGCCTTACAAATATGGGAGGTGGTGGTGCTGCCTGTGCCACATTCCTTGGAGCAGGTTGGATAGTAATGTCAGACTCCTGTGTGCCAGCTTCCACAATGACTGGGTGGTCGTCATCATCATCCCCTTCCATGATTCTAAGGCTTTCTGGAAATGTTATTTTACCTTGCCTTTGCTGGCATCTCCCGCACTCTGCCAGGGTCCATTCCATGTTGCTATCATCATCATCAGAAGTGGTGCTTGAAGAAGAAGGTGGAGTAGTACCCTTCCATTTTCTTGCTGGAGATCTGGAAACTATTGATTCTAAAAGAGGATGTTCTTGCTCAACAGGAAGCTTGACCTCCTGTTCTGCTCCAGCTTCAGGAAGATCTACTGTTACTGGCTGTGGCAGCTGTCCACTTTGCTCTGTTTCCTGAAACGATTGCGAACTACTTTGCAAAAGGGACAAATCCAACTCAACGTCACTGCTTGTCGGCGTTGCCATGATTGCAGTGAGTGCCTGACAAACATGGTCTTGGGCTTAGGTTGGGGTGGTGCTGTTGATGCGGGGGTGCTGCTCCCAGGTTCCTACCCTGAGGCCGGTGTGGCAGGCACACGTCTACCGAAAAAGGTTGTGGTTGGCATGCAACTGGTGGAAAGCTGCTTGTTCTCACTGACCACTTTCTTAGAAGCAACTTATTTTGGGGCCGTCTTAAGCTCTAAGTTGGCAGTGGCACTATGCTACACAAGCGGAAGAGTTTGGAGGGCCGTCGTAACTGTACAGGGCTTCTCTTTGACAGTACTGTGGGTGATGTGACGTCTCTTATCTTGTGCACCTAACAGCAACCAAGCAAGAACAACATGTAGTTAGTGAAACATGGCATTGTTGGAGGTTGAAATAGTATAGACAAATGCAAACTTAGGCCCATATTTATAGTTTTTGACGCAAACCAGCGCCGGCGCTGGTTTGCGTCAAAAATGTTACCGCCAGCTAACACCATTCCTACGTGCCATGCGGGCGCCTTATTTAAGGAATGACGTTAGCCGGCGCTGCAGACAGGTCAGAGTAAAAAAAAAATGGACTCAAACCAGGCAGCGCTGGTGTAGGGGAAAATGGGGGTTGTGCGTCCAAAAATGGTGCAAGTCAGGTTTGAGGCAAAAATCATGCCTCAAACCGGACTTGCTCCATTTTATGACGCACAACCCCCATTGAAATGACTCCTATCTTAGCAAAGACAGGAGTCTGCGGGCTCGGTGTCAAAGTTTAAATATGGTCCACGGTTTGTGCCGAATGTGCGTCAAAATTTTTGACGCAAGTTTGGCGCAAACAGAGTATAAATATGCCCCTCAGTGTGGTTGGTTACTTATGTAATAAATACCAATTGAATCAAACATTGTAAAGTCAAACCACACTACCACACCATAAAATTTCATTTAAAAACAGGCAGCACAGCACTCAGATATAGCTCTTTGCTTTATCTCCATCTCTTTTAAAGGAGACACATGTGGTAGACAGAGAGCGGTGCATGGGTAAATGGAATAATGCTTAAAAAACCTATGGCGGCACGGTGGTCCAGGGGAAATGGAATAATCATTAAAAATATGAATTATGCTACTGATGTGTCTGCAGTGCGCCAGGGAATTATTATACACCTAAAGAAACTGAATGCTGTAGTGCGGCTGTGCGCCTTTGGTGGATGGAAGGATGGAGGAATGAATGAGGATGGATGGATCAAGGCAAAATGCAGAATTAATTAAAATAAAAAAAATATATATAAAAACTGAAATAAAAAACAAGTAATTAAAAAAATTAAAAATTACAAAATAAAAATAAAAAAAGCAAAAAAAATCAAATAAAACAAATAATGAAATAAAAAATAAATTAAGAAAGAATACAATAAAACATTTAAATAGAAAATAAAAATAAAAAATTTAAATATACAAATGATCAATAATTAACAATGTTTGTGTGTAAGCCTATGGAAAAGACACACTGCCTCGATGCACAAAACAGCTGCCAGCAACATGGTAAAACAACAACAAGGATCAAGGAGGTGTGGCAAACAAAGAACACATGCAAACTCATGGCAAAGGGACACTGACTATATGGACGAAATGGCCACCAGCCACATGGTCAAACTAAAACAGCAAGGAAGAAGGAGGCATAGGGAACAGAGAAGAACCCATGCAAGCCTATGGAAAAGACACACTGGCTAGATGCACAAAATGGTGCCAGCCTCATGGTAAAACAACCACAAAGAGCAAGGAGGCATGGCAAACAAAGAACATATGCAATCCAATGTCAAAGGGACACTGGCTGGATGCACAAAATGGCTGTCAGCCACATAGTCAAACAACAACAAGGAGCAAGGAGCCATAGGAAACAAAGAAAGAACATGTGCAAGCCTATGGTAAAGGAACACTGGCTGCATTCACAAAATGGCTGTCGGCCACATGGTCAAACAGCAACAACAAGGAGCAAAGAGGCATGGCAAACAAAGAACACATGCAACCCTATGGCAAAGGGACACTGGCTGGATAGACAAAAGGGCCTCTAGCCACATGGTCAAACAATAACAACAAGGAGCAAGAAGGCATGGGGGATAAAGAAAGAACACGTGCAAGCCTATGGCAAAGGAACACTGGCTGCATTCACAAAATGGCCACCAGCCACATGGTCAAACAACAAGGTGCAAGGAGGCATGGGGAACAAAGAAAGAACACATGCAAGCCTACAGTAAAGGGACACTGACAGCATGCACAAAATGGCTGCCAGACACATGGTCAAACAGCAATAACAAGGAGAACAAAGGAGAATATATCCAAGGCTATGCCAAAGACACACTGGCTGGATTCAGAAAATGGCAACAAGCCACATGGTCAAACAACAACAGTAAGTAAGGAGGCGTGGAGAACAAAGAACACTTGCATGCCAATGGGTATAGGCTACACAAAATGGCCCCTGGCCACACTGCATGGAGAACAAGGACACATGGTGGATGATGACAAACACGCACACACACACATACACACACATACACACACAAACACACACACACATACACACACTGGCCATAAAGAGGCATGGTGGTAACACTGAAGAAAACACTAACATAAATTCAGAAATGCAAAACATGAAAATTAATAGAGCTATCAAAATTTTACAACAACAGTACATACATCCTCCTATGCCATCACATGTTGCCACACAACATACACACTTTTTGCAACAAAAAGTGAAATGCAAACAATAGTCAACATTTTTAATTTATTCCAATGCCATCCCTGCCCCAAACGACGTTTTAAAAACATATACCAGTGAAATATTTATTTCATGCACTGATGACTACTAGTACTGGGCCTACTGGCTAGATGGCTATTTGGAAATCTAGGCCACATAGTAAATTAATATTTCAAATGCTACAAACATGTAGAAAAGGACAGGTATTACTGAGCTGTGCAACTATTTTCCTTAACAAAAGATGAACAATCAATGAAATGCAAAAAAATACTAGGCCCATACTTAAACTCCAGGCCAACCACCACTATAAGTTTTTTTTAATCAAATTAAAGTACAAATAAATATTGGTGCATGCCCAAGCATATAAACAGCACCCTTATTCAACCGTTTTGGAACTTACGTGTGTGATTTCACAAAAACAAAGTCCTTAAATCCAAAGGTATGTTCAGGAGAAAAAGAGAATGATACTTCCACCTTGAAATCCAAGTGAAAAGTGACTAGGAGATGGCCAAAGCACTGGGAGGAGCCTGTTGGACAGGAACAGGAAGTAAAGGGTCATGCTCTCTAGTGGCCCAGGAGTATCGTGGAGATCACGAGAGAGCGCCAAAACCCATTCCTGCGCACGTGAACAAACTCCGCTCCACATTGGATTGCAGAATTCGGGCACTCCATGCTACTCCGCGTTGCGCAGAGTTCCCGAATTCTGCAAACTTCGTCGGCGGAGCGGAGTTCTACGCTCGGACCTAGTTATAGTTACCTTAGGGCATGAGTTATAGTTTCTTCAGATAAGTATAACTATAACTGCTTAATTTCTATGGTCTTGTGCATATAAAATGTGAACCTAACTATAATGTCCCTGTAACCTATGTTTTTTGTGTGAATATATATATATATATATATATATATATGTTTCTTTTAATATTTGACTATGAATGTATATATATATATATATATATATATATATATATATATATATAGAGAGAGAGAGAGAGAGAGACATAGGTAGATAGATATAGATATATATTTCCAGAGTCAAATATTAAAAGAAACTTAAAATGCACAATCCAAATACATTAAAACTTAAAAAACAAAAAAACACAAAAAGCACAAAGTTAACATATCCTTTATTTAAATTACTTAAAATAAATAGGGTCTAAAAGCTCATTTAAAAAATATACACTTTCATCACTCACAACTAATAAAATATACTGACTTAACACTACTTGTTTACAATTCAAGATATAAATCATTTCGGTAGTTGCTCTGCGCTGACGCACTGTGTGCTACATAGCGAGAGTTATACGCTCGGACCTAGTTATAGTTACCTTAGGGCATGAGTTATAGTTTCTTCAGATAAGTATAACTATAACTGCTTAATTTCTATGGTCTTGTGCATATAAAATGTGAACCTAACTATAATGTCCCTGTAACCTTTGTTTTTTGTGTGAATATATATATATATATATATATATATGTTTCTTTTAATATTTGACTATGAATGTATATATATATATATATATATATATATATATATATATATAGAGAGAGAGAGAGAGAGACATAGGTAGATAGATATAGATATATATTTCCAGAGTCAAATATTAAAAGAAACTTAAAATGCACAATCCAAATACATTAAAACTTAAAAAAACAAAAAAACACAAAAAGCACAAAGTTAACATATCCTTTATTTAAATTACTTAAAATAAATAGGGTCTAAAAGCTCATTTAAAAAATATACACTTTCATCACTCACAACTAATAAAATATACTGACTTAACACTACTTGTTTACAATTCAAGATGTAAATAATTTCGGTAGTTGCTCTGCGCTGATGCACTGTGTGCTACATAGAGAGAATGCAGGCATTCTTGCACCATGATGCAAGGGTATCTGCATTAGAAGCGGGTGTGTGTTTGTGAAAGAAGGTATGCCTTCCTTCACAAAAAACATCTTTAAAGGCATTTTCCTCTTTCTATGTGTACTGTAGAATGCAACACACATGGAAAGAGGAAGTAACAAGGAGAAATAAAGATATTTCCCCTTATTACGCCTAGGTCTGGGAGGCACACCATTTTGATTCAATCCCAGGTTTACTGATCCTAGTGATCTGAGATTGTCTCAAATATCATGATTGAATACATGGGAATGCCCATGCTCCACCCACGGAACACCTCCTTAACACAGAGTAACACAAGGCGGCAACGTGTGCATTACTCTGGATTTACTAAACCACATAGACCCATGCAAGGTTGCTTAGCGTGGCTTAGTTATTCCCAGTTAAAGGCTTGTGTTGCCTTGTGTGAAGCAAGGACAAATTAATCCCCTAGTATGTCTGGGTCTGAGTTTCATAAAATGGATCACAGAGGAAACCTTAATCCCCTAGTATGTCTCGGTCTGAGTTTCATAAGATGGATCACAGAGGATACCTTCTCAGTGAAAAATAGCTGTTCAGCTATCATCTTTCACAGATCTTGCACAGAAATGTTAAGCAGTGTTGGGCTGAAGGCCACTTCTCTGCAGCACTCCCAAAAAAGCTCCTAAATGAGGAGGGTTTTTGCTGCACACCTGCATGACCCTTGGATTGATAGCTCTGTTGTGATGCCCCTTCAATTAATGGCCACATACTGTGTTTTTATCATATCTGAGAGGCAACATTTTCTCATGTTTATTAGTTTGGAGACACTAAAATCCCAATAAGCCAAACAGCAATAAATGCATCATCTCGTTTACATGTAGATAACATATAACTAAAACAATAGAAACATGTCAGCTTTCACTGTAAGCATCCATAATGTTATGGCAACGACCATAATATAAGCAACAAAAATATGTCAGCCAGCTAGGAGATAGACATGATATTAACACTTCTGTGTATGTCTAAAACGTCACCCTAGCTAATAGAGATAAAAGAATTTGCAGTCAGCACATAATAAAAATAAAAGAAGCCTAAACAGGCCTTCACAGCAAGATCTTATGTGCTCCCCTACCTCCAACTTAACCAAGATTGAGAAATGCATATATTTAGAAGGTCATATTTACTATCATAACCTCAATCTAACTAACATTGGGGAAAATGGATAAAGTTGCTGGTGGTCAGACTTACTATTCTACCTGCAAGCAAATTAACATTGGAGATAATGCATGTTGTTAGAGGATTTGATTTACTGTTCTCATTCCAACCCAACTAACATGAAAAATGCTTACAGTTTGCAGGAAGGGTCAGATTTACTAATACCACCTTTTACAGAACTATATTAAAAATGAGAAATTTAAAATGTAAACATTAAAGAAACTACCCCCAAAGACAAATAATATATACAACATATTAATAAAATAAAGAATAATTTAATTTAGGAAAACATATGTTTATAAATATGCTATCCAAACAACTTGTAATAATTACGTTAAATACTTTAAAATTCCAAAAATATAAAAAGCAAATAATAAACTATTTCTTATTTTCATTCTTAAGAACTGCAAACAACAAAGTCTATTCTATTAAAAATAATTCAAGAAAACTATAATTTAAATGATAAACAGTGTATTTAAAATTGTTTTGAGAAGACAATAAAACAATTACAAAAAATTAAAATTATTAAATTAACCACATTTGTTTGTAAAACACAGCAAACATTAACTATTAAGTTAACATACAATACAAATATATACGTATATAATGTAATATAATAAAACTTCCAAAAGTAAGAGATATATATTTATTATTATTTTTAGAGCACAAACCACCCAATACCCCCATGAAATCCAATAATCTCAAAAAATTCAAACATTAATACACAAATAAAAAATATACTTATAAAATGTTAAAATGTAATCATTTTAAACATCATAAATTAATACTGAAAGTCATGTAGTTTTAAAAGCTATCTACCCATCATATACATCTATAAGACCAAAAAACCCTAAAGAAGTATTAATACATCATGTTTAGATGTCAACATAAATATTACACTAAAGACAAAGCAAGAAAATACATACGAAAAATATTTAATACTAAGGGCCTGATTACGACCTTGGCGGATGGGATACTCCATCACAAATGTGGTGGGTATCCCGCCGGCCGTATTACAAGTTCCATTATATCCCATGGAACTTGTATAACGGCAGGCGGGATATCCATCACGTTTGTGACGGAGTATCCCATCTACCAAGGTTGTAATCAGGCCCTAAATCATTGAAGTAATCAATATTTAGTTAGAAATGTTTATAAAATATAAGGTTATATTTACCCTTGCTAATCCCATCCTGGATATTCTGGTCCTCATGTTATTGTGACGTAAAGTACCATTGATATTCTTACTTTGACACTTGGAATCTGCACATTTTTTAGTACATATATACCTTAGACCTCAGAGTAATTTTTGTTACACCGACGTAACCTCACATAATCTTTGCAATCTCAGATTGACTAAATGACGTGTAGTCCCAGAGGTCACACAAATATGCCACATTGTATAAATGTGATTGCTATTTCGGTATAATCCTATCATAGGAAAATAGGGAAAAATGTGATTGACACAGATACAAGTGACAGTTCTTTAATGCTTGTACAGCATTAAATTAATTACTGCTGATTTGTTACTTGAGGTGACTATTGGGGCAATTTCTTTTACAGAGGAGGTGCCATGAAGAGTGAGGTGACTATACATACAGGGGTATATTTATGAGAGGCTTGTGTCGCTGGAGAGTGACTTTTTTTGACTCTCCGGCAGTGCAAGCCTCTCAAACATATCTATGAGGCCATACAAAGCCACTTTTCATGGCTTTCACTTTTCATGGCTTTCATGACCGCATAGATATGGAGTAAGAGAAAGCAGCGCAAGCCACTGCATTGCCTTACTCTGTGCCAGGGAGGCGTTCCATGGGTGTTGCCATGAGTTTTCCCATGCAACACCCATAGAGTTTGACGCTGCTCTGGATTTACTTAGTTGCGTAAACCTGGGGCAGCGCCCAAACCTTACGCTTCCCCAGAGCAGGCGTAACAAAGAGAAATGTTATAATTTCTGCTCGCTGTTTTCTCTTTCCATGTATGCTGCATTCTGAAGGAAGAGGAAAACACTTCTCTGGATTGTATTTGTGCAGGAAGGTGTCACTTCCTGCCGAAAAACAATCCTGTGTGCAACACAGGCACCCTTGAACCATGGTACAAGGGTGCCTGTGTTGGCGCTAGGCAGCCAATAGTGCACCAGCGCAGAAGGAAAGGACAGAACTGCGCCATACTTCATAAATATGGTGCATTCTTGCCATTTCACATTTGGCATAGAGCAGCACAGCAAGAAGACCTGCGGCACAGTCCTACGTCAATTCTCCATAAATATGGGCCACAATATCAGGTTCTTCTTCCTGTCCTGAAGACTTTTCCCTGTGCTGTGTTCAGCCTTTCAGTCATTTTGGATTTGGATTCAGGGGAAAGCATTGCTCTTCTTTTTCTGCAATTCCTGCTGCATTATTCACCCTTTACCTTTTTGGGGAAAATAAAGTAAGGCTTGAGTGCTGAGAAAGCAATGTAAGGGCAATAGTCGTTTTGGGATGGTCGAGGCCTGCAGTTGTATGCACTGCTCGATTTTCCTTTGTTTTTGTGAATTGTGTCCAGATATGTCAATATACTGTGGTGTTTTACTATTTGAGGCCTAGCCTTCTGTATGCCTTGGGCACATTTTTATGTATCTTTCACAGTTTTGCTGCTGCCTGTGTGCCAGAGATATTTTTTTATAAGTTTAGTGGCTTGTGGATACCTTAAATTCATGCCAAATGTAGGTTATTTTTTGTCTGAATATGCCTTGTGGAGGCTAAGGTTTGGGTGGCTCCAGGAGGCCAGATCCAAGAAGCCAGAGCAACCAAACATTTTAATTTGCTCTCCCCCACCTACTTCCTCATGTGCTTACCCGCCACTTTGGGCATGTTTGACATAGTTGATTAATGTGCATTTTTATGCTACTGTTAAAAGTCTTTGGCTTGGCTAATTGCTGTCTAGCGCATTTTAAAGTTTATTGTAATCGTTTTTCTAACTGTTTCTATGTTGATGTGCTGTTATTATATTTTTTATCGTTGTGTTTTTTTACATCATTGTTAATGGTTTAATAATGGTGTGCAACAAAGGCCCATGCATGGACCAATTTACATTTGGTTATATATTTACCACCATTTCGTGGAATCTGTATATATGTGTGCATATGTGTTACATGCAGCCATTTTGTCTTTGTTCTCCATGACTCTTTTGTTTGATATAGGAGCGACAACCATTTTATGGAGCCTATGTGTGTGTCGTAGACAGGAATTGTGGGCCTCATTGCAAATTTGGAGGTCGGACCACCAGACTACCATGTTGGCGGCTGCAAAAAGACTGCCTTTTTGGGGGCCATACAGACCACTGTATTATGAGTTACACAGGTAGGCCTGCCAAAATCCAGCCAAAAATGCAACTCCGCCAGGACTCTGGTGGAGGGTGGGAAATAGGTGGGCCGACCACCGGCACCACCAGCCCGTTAACCAACAACTGACCGTATTACAACTCGAAAATTGCTATGGCGGTTTTCCAATGGTGGTGAGAACTCCGGCAGTCACCACAGTAATACACTACACCACATTGGCTGCATTTGAAAACAACACAGCTGACACACATCCACACACTCGACACACCTACAAACTACACTATAAAACACACCCCTTCACACACCACAATATTTTGCATCTCCAAGCCAAACACAAGCCAGAATACTGCCCAAAAACTTCACCAACCATAGATTAGGCACCCTTCTAACTTACACTAAGCACTTATCCCACACCCCCAACACACACACACCACACATATTTGCACCTTTACACTCCATTTACTCCCCAACACCTCCTCAATACACAGCACCTAACCAGTAAATCTATTTTTCAAGTTTGTTTCCACCACCATGTCACCACAGAAACATCCCTGTTTCAGGGATGATGAGTTAAGAGTCATGTTGGATGAAATCATCAGAGTAGAGTCAAAATTATTTGGAGCCTAAGTCCTGCAAACTACTATCGCTAGGAAAATGGAAATGTGGCAAAGGATAGTCAACAGGGTGAACTCTGTAGGCAGCTACCCGTGCACAAGGGACGACCTCAGGAAGAGGTGGAATGACCTCAGGGGAAAGGTGCATACGATGGCATACAGGCACCAGCTTGCAGTCCTGAAGACTGGCGGTGTTCCCCCACCTTCTCCCCTACAACTGAGGTGAAGGTCTTGGCCATCCTGCATCCGGAGGGCTTGACAGGAATACCTGGGGGAGTGGAGTCGGGTAAGCCACAACAATAAAAATAGCACCAAAATGTATTGGCATGCATGCCCACTCATCACCTCTTGCCACCTACTATGTCACCCCTCTCAACAGTCCAGTGTCCACCTATCCATAGATCCCTCTCTGGCCTCCAACATATCAAGTAGGCTCATTTGGGGAAATAACATCTATTTATGGTGGGTGTAGTATTTATAAACGCATGTATTCCGCATCTCATGGAGTGTTCTAATGATGCCCCCAAAATAGGAGGGCAGAAGATCCCTTGCCTCCCATTTGCCGATGACACCTTGCTGATATCCCAAACAGCTACAGGCCTTTCAACCCTGCTCTCGAGGTTTATGGATTTCTGTAATGATCATGGCCTGGAAATCAATCGATTAAAAACTAAATGCATGGTGTTTGGGGATAAAAAAGGTAGGATGAGGCGACCTATTTATCTAGAGGGTGCCACGCTGGAAAGAGTTGGCGATTTTGACTATTTAGGTCTGAAACTAGAAGATTCACATAAGTGGCACTCTCATCTCCAGAAAGCAAACCTCCGCTTGAAACAACGGGCGAGTGGTATTGTAAGATTTGCAGCTAAATCCCCTAGCTTTGCCATGACGCCCGTAATTGAAATATATAAATCGCAAGCAAGGGGGGGGGTTCTTTATGGAGCTGAATTGTGGGCCACTGCAATCTAGATGATCTGACAAGGGTGGAAAACTCTTTTCTAAAGATGTTGCTAAGAGTTCCCTCCAGAACCCCAACGCTTCCTATTCGAATGGACCTAAATTTGCCTCCAATTAGCCAGATTGCTGCTCTCAGGCCTCTGTTGTTTTGGATTCGCCTATGGTCACTAGATTTTCTTATTCCCTATAGACGCGGGCTAGCTAACCTGATGGATAACAACACTACTTCAAAAATCAAGTGGTGTGTGTATGTAGAACGGACCTTCGTACTGCTTGGTTTTGGGACATACTGGAAGGATCCGTTATCTATTCCAAAAAATACAACACAGATTCTGAAGGATGCATTTTGGCTTAATGCCCAACTTACACAACTGTCTGCAGTCTCATCATCATCTATGACTGGCAGTTTTCTAAAAAATCAAATGCCACTATGAATCTGAGCAATACATGGATACAGTACTTTCCCCATGTGCACGCGCATTGTATACTAGATTTAGGATAGGCTCTCTCCCTCTGCGCATCCTAATCTACAAATGGACTAATACTAGTTGCACCTCTAAGATGTGCCCGATGGGTTGTGCTAGGGAAGAATCCATAACCCATGTCCTCTTTCAATGCTCTGCATACCATAAACAGAGGGCTTTTTGGATTATTATATTATGTAGAAAAGTGGGTTTTAGGAATTGCCCATTGGCTTTGAGAGTTTTTAAATCTGATTCATCTGTTTTAGTGGCCTGTTGTTTGGCAAAATATTTAGAATCTATTTGGCATTGTAGATTGAATATGTTAAAAACAACAAGGGAAAATCTATCAATAGACGTTGGGAGTGGTCATTGATGAACTTACTTGTGAATTTTAATGTCTGTATTCATTAATTTCTCACTGTTTAATGGATTTTTTATGTTTTCATATTCTTACATCTTTCAAACAGAAATGCTTTTATTCTTACCTTATTTATTGTTTCTAGTTAGGTACGCATTTGACCCATGATATCTCTCATGAAAAACTTTGCATTTTCGCACGATTTTATAATATGGTATGAATTTTCATGGGGAAAATGTTTTATGTTTAAGGTTTTTTATGCAGTTCAACATTTTACATTTGAGGATTTTTATATATAGCCCGTTCTTTTGTAAAATTATGAATTTGTGAATTGTGGTGTGCTTTTATGGTATTTATTTTTACCGAAATAAAGCTAACGAACGAACAAACGAATAGTGGGTGTAGTACAGGGATTGACAGCACTGCAAGTCCCAGCAGGCACTGTACCACATCACTGAATCCAGAACAGTGTAGCACAATCAAAATTACCTTGTTTGCCAAATCCCCATTGGAATGTACCCACCTGAAAGGATGACATCAGTATAGTGTGTGTGTTTAGTACCGGCACTGACAGGACCGCTGGGCCAGGAGGCACTGGGACTCCCAGTACACCCTGCCACAACTGTGTGCTCTGCTACTATGACCATGCTTCATCAAATCAGCCATACAACTGTCCTCACCTGTGGGGATCACAAATGTATAGTGTGTGGGTAGGACAGGAAATGACAGGAATGCTGAGGTCAGGAGGCACTGGAACTCTCACTACACTCTGCCACAACTGGGTGCTCTGCTACTATGACCATTCTCCATCTAGTCAGCCATACAACTGTACTCACCGAGGGGATCACAACTGTATAATGTGTGGGTAGGACGGGCAATGATAGGACTGCTAAGGCCAGGAGGCACTGGGACTCTTACAACACTCAGCCACAACAGTGTGCTCTGCTACTATGACCATTCTCTATCTAGTCAACCATACAACTGTACCCACCTGACAGGAGAATAACTCTACAGTCTAAGGAATACATGCTTTGAAATGGTTAGTACTCATGGGAGGATCCCTTACTCACAATCCAACTGTAAAAATAACTTTACCTGAAAACACACTCATGACGTGTACACCCCTGGGGGAGTCTAACTGAAAAACTGCATTTAGTATAGGGATTCACATGACTGCTGAGGCCAGGAGGCTCTGTCAACCAAATCCATTTACCTAAACCACTCTGCATATGGTCCATTATCCCTGTTCGAATACTTGTCATGTAAGTCCACACACCTCAGAGGACGGACAATGTGAACTGTGAGTTGGGTCAAGAGCAATGTCAGAATAAATTTAAGGAGGACCAGGACGTGCAACCCCAAACACCAGGCCACTGTCCAGATGATATTGTGCCACAGTCCCTGAACCCACATTGAACATGATACACCTGGGAGGGACAAGGATAAAGATCATGCTACACCCTGTGAAGTGGCAACACACCCAAATCCATCTAGAGCTGACATGCCAAGATGACAATAGTGTAGACAGGAAGGACAGCTCAAATTGTCTGGTAGGAAATTCCTACACTGATCAAAGACCCCAATGTTTGTCTGCTCTATGGCATTGGCAGCACTCACTTCCACAATGCACTGACCACAGGATAACAACTATCACACATCATCCAAGGTCCTGACAATGCCTGCATGACAAACAAATAACTTTCAAGACGATTCAATCAACATCCTGCCCAGCCAATGTCCTGCCTGCACTGTTGGCAACACATGAGTCTATTACCATCTATCCAACAGCTAAGGATTCCAGACAGTCTGAGGCTAGGTCACTGAACTGCAATTGGTATGTGGCTACAATGTCAGTCCATTACAAATGACAATATGTGTACCTGTCATAGCCAAGGAACTCCCAGCCATATGGGGTCAGGCCAGATACCCAATTACCAACGTGCACCAGACAACACCAGTAAGGGCCTGTAAAAACTTGTCCCTTAGATTAGGCAAAAAGAGTTTGGGATTTTGTCTCCAGTTTGACCCATATCATAAACCAAAACCAGGCCTGCCATCTTAACATATGTCATGGCACAGACAGAGGGCAGTACAAAAGAGCCTAAGCCCAGCCACTTACCATAACAATGAGCAAGCACCTGGTGGAATGTCACATACTTGTTTCAGTGTTGTGGCGCAGGCACACTGGCCTGCAATGAGGAAAGACATTGACAGCCTCTAACAGGTCATCCAGGATCAATGTCATCAAACTGTGAAGGTAGAAGGAATGGATTGCACACGATGACATGGTAAAAGGCAACATGATCACACACATACGACCATTGGACCAACACACTATGGCAATCAGGTGTATTGTGTAGCTCAGATTCCTGCCCTCCCACTGTCCAGGCAGCCTGGCCATAGGACTCAAAAACCCCAAATCTGCGACCAACAGTACCTAGATCAATCCATATCCACTTTACATGTCAGACCCGCAACAGCCACCTGCCAATAACACAACTCTGAAATACCCACATGAAGCTGGCATGGTGAAGACACCTGGAAGGAATACGTGACATATAAGGAGTTTAGGGAGGTAAAGGCATACATAAGACACAGTCCTCATTTCAAGCTAAAGTTGTTTCACTGACAGTGCAATCTGCCTGCCCCAGACAAAGGATATCCTCAAGACAGCCACATCTTCAAGCCAGATATAGCCAGCAAGCCAGGGCTGTATGATGCATAGCAGGAGATGCCCTGTCTCATGGTGACAGAGATACCCTTCTCAACAAATAGTGGCCCCTACAGTACCTCGTGCAGTCACACTAATCACAGAACATCATATACTTACACTCAGTAAGTGAAGTACTGATAGATGAGATCTGCCCGCATGTCTCCACTTTCATCCTCATCACTGTCATCCTCACTTGGCTTTTCAGGAGGCTCAAACCGGTGGCACTGCTAGCTCCCCCTCATCAGGGTTGTATAGGATGTTTCTCCTCAGGGCAAGGTTGTGGAGCATGCAGCTGGCCACAATGATTTTACACACTTTTGTGGGTGAGTAGAGGAGGGCTCCACCAGTCTTGTCAATGGCCCGGAACCTTGACTTCAGGAGCCCAGAAGCCCGGTCCACGACACGCCCTGTTCTCCCATGTGCCTCATTGAAGCAGACTTCCCCTGGTGTCGTTGAGTTCCTCACCGGTGTCAACAACAAGGGACGGTTTGGGTGTGCAGAGTCCCCTGTAAGTGAAAGCATCATGTGTGCTACCATGAGTCCAAAGCATCATCTCACTTGCAGCAGACATAGCCTACAAACACACATGACATATGTTACTTGCCAACCAGCCAGGCCCTTTCTGGGTACAGTTGTGTCATCAGCTGTGGAATTGCGCTGTTCCGCATGATGAAGGCATCATGGACTGAACCTGGGTACCGGGCACAGACTTGGGCAATGTAGAGGTCCGCCAGACAAACTACTTAGACATTGAAGGAATGGTAGTTCTTCCTCTTATGATAGAACTTTTCATTGCCATGCAGTGGAACCAAGGCTACATGGGTACCATCAATGGCTCCCACAACATGTGGGATGTGTGCCAAACCACAGAACTCTGCCTTCACATGGCCAAAATCCTCACATTGAGGAAAACGGATGTAGCTGTACAGGTGTTTCAACATTGCTGAGAGAACATCCTTCAAGACCAGATTGAACATAGGCTGAGACATCCCAGTAGTTAGGGTGACTGTATTTTGGAAGGACCCTGTGACCAGGAAGTGCAACACTGTCATGACTTGTGCAATGGGTAGCATGTTAATTTGATGATGGGTGGCTGGCATCCAATCTTGCACCAACTGACGACAAAGATCCACAAATGTCTGTCTATCTAGGCGGTAACTCTGGATGACGTGTCTGTCCTCCATGGCCTGCAAGTCTGCCAGTGGACGGTACACAGGAGGTTGCCTGATCGTTCTCCTTCCAGGGTGACTCTGTGGGAAAAAAGGAAGTTGTGGCCACCTTTCATTGTGTACCTTGCATATTACATTATACATGTCATATACGAACTGTGACATGTCATTTGAGTCACTGAAAACAGCACTGATCAAGACTAACATTGTCTCATTGTTGTAACACGTCACCCCCTTGCTTTTGAACATATGTGTACACATCCTCTATCTGGACAGCAACAATATGTGCATCACACTTGCAAGTCTAACTGTGATTCAGTGCCCAAAATCCTGAAATGCCCATGGGGAGATGGTGGTGGCTCTTCCCCCAATTATGTTGTCATATATGCTGGACCACGTACCAATATGTACACTGAAATGATTGATCTACAATACATGACAGGGCTAGCACTCAAGATTCACCATGATATCACTTTTCAAACTTGTGATGCATCCAAAATTGCGTTATATTACACTGGTTGCCTCTAAAATGACCTATTCCACTGGACATTAGGAACCGCCCGGGACCGCTGGTGAAAGTCGTCATGGTGGTAGGCGGATGCTACTGTGGCGGACCTTGCCCTTCGATAACATTGCTGCCTGTGGAGGTCTGTGTACGCCGGCAGTGACGGATGCGTACGTGATGGACGTGACCGCCATCTTTAGCTGAATCCCTCACTTGACTCCTGACACTGCTGCCAGCAAGACCTCCACTGCCTGAGCTGCTGTGTACCGCCTCTGGGAGCAATCATGCCTCATCCAACAGATAATAGGGCCTCTGCCTTCGCACCAGAAGAACTTGAGAAGCTGGCAGATGAGGTCTTACCCCTGTATGGACAGCTCTTTGGTGCACCAGAGGAGCAGGTAAGTGCCCCATGTGCACAATTGTCTCTGTACCTCTATTCATCTTAGCTTTAGTCAGCCTAGGCTTAGGTTTGGAGTCCTGAGACAATGTGGTGAGTGTGTATTGGGTGTTCCCTGACCCATATTGTGTTGAATGCACATGACTAGGTGAGGTATCATGACAGCCATCGCCAGGCAAATCTTGCCATAAAATGTGTATCATGCGTGGTCACATGATTGTGTGACAGCAGGAGGTGTGAATGCATGTTGTATGTTTCAGTTGACTATTTGAGCTCTTTCTGTGTTAGCACAGTGATCTCTGGTCACATATGGCCTTGTTGTACTCTTGTTCTGCAGCCGGGCAATGGCTCACAATGCCCCTCAGCTCTGCACATAGACAACCAATGGCAAGTGGCTGTAGGCTACAAGATGTACTGTGATGCATATGATGCATGTGATTTGTCAGATATGGTGTTTTGTGTAGGTCTGTCTGCTCAACCTGCAGAGACCGAGGCCTGTCTATTGTACAGCAAAAGTCAAAATCTGGTCTGGTATTGGTTCCCTTTTGCAATGCAAGTGCGACACTGTGCCCACACCCTGTACCCCTGCATAGCATGTGATGTTGATAAATCATGCCTCATTGCCAATATGTAGCTTACTGAGACTCTGTCCACTGATTTATATGGGAATTGCATTGGGGGCAGGCTGGTGATCTGTGAATTATGTGCTCTTTTCAACTCTGATAATGTGTGTCACATAGCCGTGACAGGTCCCTTGATCCCACAGCCCTGTTGTCTCTTTCATCCAGCTCTCATGTGCCCTGAGTATGCTCCTTGCACATTGGACATTGCACATCTGCAAACAGAGTGCTGTGAACTGATTTGCCATGATATCGAACTCTGTGGTTTGGGCATAAAGTTGGACATGTAAAATGCATGGCCAGGTTTCGCTTAAGGTACTCTAGGTTTCATGAACACACATGTGTTGAAGTGTGTATTGCTATGTTGATGTGACACACAGACTCCCACCCCCTGAAGTAGCAGGTGCCTGCATCTGTACCTGCAAATGTCCCCAATGGACATGCTGGTCTCCTTGTGTGCTCAGCATGTCACTCCCTCCATTGTGGTCCAAGCACAATGGGTCAGTATTTAGGCTGGCTGTGACCTGTAGCAGCGGCTGACATTCATAGTAAGTGGATGTTTGTGCACATTCTTTGCTGGGTGGTGTACATGTCACTTGCCACTTTATGTGGTGTGTTCCATTGTGTTCCTGGTCAATATTATGTGGCTAGCTCATGTCCCACAAAAGTCACAGTTGGCCTACCTGGTCAGTGCAGGGCCTGAGCTGGGAGGGGTGTAGAGCACCCTGTTGGGGAGTTTTTATTTTTGGGGAGGTCCCTGTGATGCTGGGCCCGGAAGACTGCAGGGGCCCAGCTTGGACTGTCCTCCCAACGAGGACGGTGTGTCCATCAGACCATGATCCCCTAATGGCCCACATTTTGGCAGTGGCCAACTTGGAGTTGGATGGCGTTTGAGGGCAGCACAGCAGCCATAAGTGGGTGAGTACAATGCTAATTCATACCTGACCCTTTGCCCACGTGATTGAAGGAGGGACAGACTGCTTCCCCTGACAATGTGGCATGTGTCACGTGTCACAGTTCATCTGGGTTTACATTGGTGTAGAAGGGCCATGTGTTACCAACTGGTGTGCTCAACCTTTTGGAGAGGGACGTCAGGCTAACACTTCCTGCCATGTTCCAGGAGGGACGTGGCTGTCCAAGGTACAGTATCTGTTGGGGAGAGGCCGTCTGCCAGATCACACAGATGTGACATGAGGGCATGAGAGAGAGTGAGAAAAGGGGGGGGAAGCGGAACAGAAAGGGGGCTGTAGAGAAGGGCACTAAGATAGTACATGACACCCTGCATAGATTTCGAAATTGGGGAGCACAGAAGAGTCAGAAGCTTACATGGGTGAACCCCTCTCACCTCCATTTTCCACTAACAAGCACCATCCCCCTCCCTAAACCCTAGCCCAAAGAAGAAAAGAGAACACTTACCTGATTCTTTTCCTGTGCTGTTCTGGCTGAGGTACAAAGGCGCCCCAAAAACACCACCAGCTACTCCATCTGGAAAGAAAGAAGACAAGGTGCTGAAAGTGGATGGGAGCCAGAGGAGACCACCTACAACCATAACAGTTATATACATAACACTTAAAAGAGCACCAAATAAATGCAAGAGTAACCCGTAAATCTTTACGCTTGGTCATTTGCATCGATATAAAATGGACAGCCACCAACCGACCGTCCACAGGTACCTTACAATTACCTTACTTCACTTTCTCTTGGCAGCATCAGCACCGGCAGGCAAAGAAGACAGGGCCACACCAAGTGGGGAAGCATCTGGCCATGGGGCCTCTGGTCATGACACCACCGACACAAAGGGACCCTGTTCAGTCCATTTAGCTGACGACAAACATGTGGACCATTTGTCAAGTTACAGACTATGGCACTCATTATGACATTGGCGGTAAATCCTACTTACCACCATGCCCACTGCCGCCAACATACCGCCACCGCGACAGATATCTGCTACACATATGACACACACACACCAATCCGTCACTATTCAGCCACACACAAAAGTCCACCACACCAAAGGTCAGTGATGAACTGGCGCTATCAAAACCCACACCGTTACACCAACAGAACTACGCCCACAACATTATGGCCCACGAATCACCACGGCGGACACTCAACAGCAGCAAACCACTGGCAGTACAAACCGCTGCACCCAAAATACACACACCCAAACAAAACTACACCACATTGGACAATTCAAACTACACACACCTGACACCTATACACACACCACACCCATACCACTATAAAACACACACCCACATTACCCACAACCCTTTACGACTACAATTGCCACAAGAGAGATAGCAAGACCACAGACAAGACCACAGCCACACACCACCATCACCTATACACCACCCATGCACCCCACATCACACACCCCAACACATCACACTACACATCCTCACACACACCACTCACACTACACCCATGGCACCACAACGACACCCCAGGTTCTCTGACGAGGAGCTAAGGGTCAAGGTGGAGGACATCACCCGGGTAAAGCCACAGCTATTTGGAGCACAGGTGCAGCAGATATCCATTGCTAGGAAGATGGAGCTATGGCAGAGGATCGTGGACAGGGTCAGCGCTGTGGGACAGCACCCCAGAACAAGGGATGACATCAGGAAGAGGTGGAACGACCAACGGGGGACAGTGCGGTCCATTGCAGCAAGACATCAACTGGCTGTACAGAGGACTGGCGGTGGACCCCCACAACTATCAATATGGGAGGAGCAAGTCTTGGCAATCATGCATCCTGAGGACCTGGCAGGAGTAGCAGGAGGACTGGACTCTGGTAAGTCAACTCTACACTACTATCACCCCCCTATCTGCATGCCATCACATACCCCCACCCTTACTCTCACTCCCATCACTCCACCACCTCCCACACACCCCACCATCACAACCCACTCATCCCAATGCCAAGCCCTGCATGCAACACCAATGCATGGACACCACTCACAGCCCTGCATGGACAACTATCACCACAGCATGCACACTAGAGGTAAACAGCTAGCCCACCAAATAACAACTCACACAAGGCAAAGCTGTCAGGGCAACAGCAACCATAGAGGGCAGCACACCCATGCACAAGATGTCACATACAGATAAAATAACACTGCATTTACATCCCCACAGGTAACCCAGCCAATGACACCTGAGAAGAGGTTCCACCGACATCCAGTGCTCCCCCATAAGAGGACCACAGTGATGACAGCAGCTCTGGTCGCCTGGACCTGGATACCAACCTGCCCATCAGGGACCTCCGGACAGTCGGATACCCAGGCACACTCTCACACCACCACAGAGCCTCCCCTCTCAGGAAACACCATCACAGCACCCACCCAGCGGGCCCATTCCTCTGTTCCCAGGACATGTCAATCAGCAGTGTGTCCACCACTACAAGGACCCCAGGTCACCCCACAAACCCAAGACAATCAGGGACCTGGGGTCAGTGGCAGTGGGCACACGGATCAGGGGACAGAGGCACAGGACAACAGACTGCTGTGCAACAGGGGGAGGACAAACCCAGGGAACCGACCCTCCAGGAGGCACTCACTGCAATCCTGGGACCATATCAACATTCCCAGGATACGCTGGGCCAGGTCATGGACAATATGCAGGAGAACATGTGGCTGCAGGAGGGACAGTACCTAGGGAGCAGGGAGGACTTGAAGGCCATTAACACCGCCCAGGTCTCCATTGCAGGGGTGCTGGCTGACATTGACAACACTATGAGGGAGGCAGTGGCACAACAGCGGGCCCCAGACACTAGCCAGAACACTGAACAGCCCTCTACCTCTGCTGCCTCTAGTGGACAGGAGGCCCCACCACAGGACCAACAGGCCACCAGCACCCCTCCCCCTGCAGAAGGAGAACAACCCACAAACGTTCCCTGCGAACCAGGCAGAAGCCAGAGATTATTGCCAAGACCCCCGCCAGGAAATAAGACTCTCCTGAATGTCACCCTTGTGTCCCACTCTGTCATCCTGTCCACCTTGAACTGCCATTGCACCCCTTCCTATGCCCCCTTGGACACTGCACATGTGCTACAAATAGACTGGACTCTAACTTGGACTTTCCTCCATCATCACCCCACCCCAATGCACTTGCACCCCTACACCTTAGCACTTAAATAAACACCCTTTGAAAAAATACAAGTATGGTGTATGTCAAATCATTTGTATTTGATTAATAAGGTTCAAACATTACAATTCAACTGTACAGTAATGTTCACATAGCAAAGTCCTGTCGTTGCACTGAACACACCAGGAGATATAGTGGGGCACCAAAATCTGCAAAAAGAGATGCCAAAAGGTACAGTGAGTGGGCATAGAAGTAGGAATCCACAGCCTGCCAGTGACAATGTCACACATCAAACTTTCTATGAAATGTTAAATAACACTGTCTTGCCTGTGTCTCATTGGAAATATTGACGAATGACTGCACTTTTGTTGTCCTCATCCTCATCCTCTGCCTCCTCATCTTCACTGTCCATAGGGTCCACTGCTGCCTCACGGCCATCTCCAGCCTCCTGCTCCTGTAGAAATGGCACATGGCATTGTAAGGCAAGGTTGTGCAACATACAGCATGCCACGATGATCTGGCAGACCTTCTTGGGTGAGTAGCACAGGGATCCACCTGTTAGATGGAGGCAATGAAACCTGGACTTCAGGAGGCCGAAGGTACGTTCCATAATCCGTCTTGTTCACCCATGTGCCTCATTGTAACGTTCTCGACCTTTGTCCTGGCATTCCTCACAGGTGTCACCAGTCATGAGAGGTTGGGGTAACCAGAGTCACCTGCAAATATCGAGGGACAACTGTCAGCTTTCACTGTTGCCAAATCCTCCACCTGGGGGAAAACGATGTAGTTGCACATGTGTTTAATCAGGGCAGACAACACTCTGGTCAGCACTATTAAGAACATTGGCTGTGACATTCCTGCTGCCAAGCCCACTGTCGCTTGGAAAGAACCAGTTGCCAGGAAATGGAGCACAGATAGCACTTGCACAAGAGGGGGGATCCCAGTGGGGTGACAGATAGCCGATATTGGGCACACAGCTCTGTGATTGTGGCCCTGTCAAGTCTATAGGTGAGGACAATGTGCCTGTCCTCCATTGTTGCCAAGTCCACCAGGGGTCTGTACACAGGGGGATGTCTCCATCTCCTATTCAGCCACAGCTGTAGCAATCCATGGGGCAAAAGAGTGAGCAGTTGGTCATTATCTGTACATTCTAACCACTACAGTACAATGCATATTGTGATTGTTACAATATTGAGGTGGGATATGTCCACAATGTATATTTGTGTACTGTGACACAGTTATGGTCCATGGCCTGCCCCACCCCTGAAATGACATCCACCTGTCCTGTATGGAGGGACATGTGGAAATGAGGTAATTCCGCTGACATTGTGCGCCGTTGCGGGAGGCGGTCAAGAACCGCCTTGCAACTCCTCATTGGTTATCATTGGGCCCTGTGGGGTACAGTGGCCAATGGTGATTTACGCCGGCGGTGACAGTACGCACCGCCGCGGATGTGACTGCCATTTTCTATCTGTTCACTCACTTGCTACCTGACCTTCAACGGGAGAGGCCCTACACTGCATGTGCTGCTGTGACCTGGGCCTGGAACTGACCATGGCTCCTGTCACTGGGGAAAGGGCCCTTGCTTTCACCTCGGTGGAGTTGGAGCGACTGATGGATGGGGTACTACCCAAGTACGGACTGCTGTATGGGCCTCCAGACCAACAGGTGAGTACACCGTGTGTACGATGCATGGGGCGTGAATGTATGCAGTGGTGTGTGTGAAGGCCTCGTGTAGGGGTGGGTGGGTGTAATGGCCCTGGGCAGCGTGCTGCATGTATGCTGGGCCATGTCTGTGATAATGGGGATGGGATGGGGCATGGTGGGCCATAAGTATAACAGGCAGGACGGTCGTACTAAGACCTTTCCCTGTGTCTATTTCCTCTGCTGGTCAGCACCCATTAAAAGAAGGGTATATGGCGTTCCATCGCCAAGGATGTGCGGACCCTGGGGGTCTATGGGAGGCAGAGCACCCACTGTCGCAAACAGTGGGAGGACCTGAGACGCTGGGCAAGGAAGATGGCGGAGGCCCAGCTGGGGATGGCCTCCCAACGAGGAAGGGGTGCCCATCGAAACCCTGACCCCCCTGATGGCCTACATACTGGCGGTGGCATATCCGGAGCTGGATGGGCACTTGGGGGCATCACAGCAGCAACAAAGGGGTGAGTACAGTGACCATTATTACTACTTACACCTGGTGGGATGGTATCAGGGTGGGGGATGTGGGCCTGCGGGTGCCCCTAGGCCAGGCCTGACATTCCAGAGTAGGTCCCATGTTTGGCAGGGTTCTGCTGTGTAAGTCCTCCAACCAAGCTAGTAGGCATCCACTACTGGGCAGGGCTCTGTGGGTCTCAGCTATGCTGCAATTGGCAGTAGGTGTCCCTATCCATGGGCTGGTTACTAGCATTGTGACTGTTAGTGCATTGCTGAATGCGTATGGCTGTTCCCTGTGTGTGAGTGCGTTGTGTACACCAAAGATGGTGTTGAAGTCACCATTGACCAAGTGTATCCTTTGTCTCTTCCCCCCCTTTTTGTTTTGTCACCCTGTCCTTCTGTGCATTAGCATCAACTGGCGGAGAAGATGAGGCACCAGTGACGGAGGGAGCTGCATCCCACAGGACCCAGGAAGCCGAAACCACCGACGGTGAGGGCACCAGTGGGACGGAGGGCGAGGGGAGCACCATGGCAGAGACTGGGGGGGACAGTTCTGACACAGATACCTCCTCCGATGGAAGCTCCCTGGTGGTGGTGGACACCTCTGTGCCCACCCCAGCTACAGCTGCCACCCCCGTACCAGCACCGCCCTCCCAGCAGCCCCTCAGTGAGTTTCCCGTGCTCGCTTTTGCCCCCTCCACCTCAGGCCCTGCCCCAGTGAGCCCTGCTGCCCTGAGTGAGGAGGCTATTGACCTCCTGTGATCCATCTCTGTTGGGCAGTCAACCATTGAGAATGCCATCCAGGGGCTGGCAGCCCAAATGCAACAGACCAATGCATTTCTGGAGGGCATTCACACTGGCTTGGTGGCCCAACAGAGATCAATCCATACTCTGGCCTCCTCTCTGATGGCAGCCATTATCACTGTTTCTGTCCTCCCCCCTCCAACTCCCTCCACCCAATCCCATTCCCCTCAACCCCAACCTATCCCAAGCACACAGGCAGACGAGCAAGCACCCAGGACAACACTCAAGAGTGGACATGGCAAACACAAGCACCACATTTCATCCCCCAGGCACTCACACAAACAACATCCAGATGCAGACATACCAACATCCACTACCTCCACAGTGGCCCCCTCCTCCTCGTCATCCACCTCCCTCACAGTTGTGTCTCCACTCACACCTGCATGCACTACATCCTCATCCACTACCACCATCACCAGCACACCTATCATAACACATCCCTCACTGGCAGTCACCACCCCCACATCCATGCACACGTCTCCTGTGTCCTCACCCACTGTGTCTGTGCCCCATCCTCCCAAGGTACACAAACGCAAGCACTCAGACACCCAACAGCCATCCACCTCTTAACAGCATCCAGCCCATGCACCTGCACCCAAACACAGCAGACTGACACCTCCTACAACAACTCCTGCTTCCTCCTCTCCCAAACCATCTCCCGCTTCCCATCCCAATGTCCCTAAGAAGTATTTCCTCTCCACCATTGACCTCTTCCCTACCCCTAACCCCCATCCTACACGTCAGGCCAGGGTGGTCTGAACCCAGGCAAGCACCTCAGCCATCCAGTCCACGGGCACAGTAGTGTCCACAGCTAGGTGGGAGAGGATCCTGGGCACCAGGCACGCACACGGAAAGGGTGCCTGCACCAAATGCTGCAAGGAGGTACCCCCAGCTGCTGCAAGGAAGGGCAAGGAGGCACCCCCAGCTGCTGCAAGGAAGGTCAAGGCGCCTGCACCACCAGGCAGAAAGGACAAGAGGCCTGGTGCTGGGACTCAGTCGGAGCCCACACCACGAACCATGGTGGTGCAGCCGTCTGAGGCTGCAAGGGGTGGGCTGGAGCCTCCCCCCACCACTGCCAGCACCACCACCAGCACCTCTACCAGCACCAGCAGCCCCAGTGGGCAGCCGTCCGAGGTTGCAGGGGATGGCTGGAGCCTCTCTCCACCACTGCCATCACCACCAGCAGCAGCAGCAGCCCCAGAGGGCAGCCGTCCGAGGCTGAAGGGGATGGGCTGGAGCCTGCCCCCACCACTGCCAGCACCGCCACGAGCAGCAGCAGCCCCGGTGGGTAGCTGTCCGAGGCTGCAGGGAATGGGCTGGAGCCTTCCCCCACCACTGCCAGCACCTCCACCAGCACCGCCACTAGCAGCAGTATCCCCAGTGGGCAGCTGTCTGAGACTGCAGGGGATGGGCTGGAGCCTCCCCCCCACCACTACCTGCAACAGCAGCAGCACCACCACCCCTGCCACCACTGAGCAGAAGGTCACCACCGGCGGACAGTGTGCAGTCCTGCATCCATGGGCAGTTGTGAGGCCTGGCCCCTGCAAATCGTGTCGGTATGACTCCCAGCTGAGACACTGTGACCTTGCACTCCCCAAGATTTGCATCACAGGGCACGATGGCCCCTCCAGAATCAGTGCAGATGCCATTCACTCACCCCATCCTCCCCAGGATGAAGATCACAGGGCACGATGCCCCCTCCAGAACCAGTGGAGAAACCATCCACTCACCCCATCCTCCCCAGGATGAAGCACACTGGGCATGATGCCCCCTCCAGAACCAGTGGAGAAGCCATCCACTTGAGAGACTGTGTCCTTGCACTCCCCAGGACAGAGTAATGGGCATGTTGCCCCCTCCAGAGGCAGTGGGCAAGTCACCCACTTGAGAGACTGTGGCCTTGCACTCCCCAGGACAGAGTAATGGGCATGTTGCCCCCTCCAGAGGCAGTGGGCAAGTCACCCACTTGAGAAACTGTGGCCTTGCACTCCCCAGGACCAAGCACAGGGCATGTTGCCCCCTCCAGGACCAGTGGCATTGTACCATCTTCCGGCTGAGGTGTCCCCCTGTTCCCTGTCCCCCTGAGGTGCCTGGCAATTTTCTACCTAATGCCCCTGCAGTGTTCTCTCCATGTTGTTGGAGGAGTGAGGTGGTGCCTTGGACTTTGTGATGTGGCCCTGTGGCCCACGGACATTGAGGACTGAGCAGTGTCCCTTGCATTGTAAATATGGATATACTTTTTGATTTGGATGCACCTATTTCTGCTATATTTATCTTATTACACTCTTTTTGCTCTATATTAGTTGTCCTTGCATTATTCCTGAGGGGTACGGGGTGAATATTTTTTGTCACTGCATATGCTTATGTGTATGGTGTTGGGGGTGGGGGTGTTGCGTGTATGTGTCACTCTCTTTTTCCTCCCTCCCTCCACTGTGTGCTAGGCGGCAGTACTCACTGCAGTTGTCTTCACCGTCATTGGTGTTCGTAGTGGAGCAGGATGTAAAGCAACATCGGGAAGACATGAAACTCGGGCTCCATGGTGGCATGGTTCTTCCCTGTGTCTCCAAAGGTGAGTTGTTTCCCTTCTGTGCAGTGTTTCCGCCAGGCTTTTGATGTTGTTTGTACAGCCCCGGAAAAGGTGGCGGATTGGTGTGTCATTTTACAGTGGGTGGAACATTGTCTTCCGTCTGGCTGTTGGCGGTTATCGCCGTGTGCCTGTTGATTCCGCCATGGCGGTCAGTGTGTTAAAGTGGCTGTCTGTATGAGCTATTTCCGCCGTGGTCATAATGTATTACCGCCAGCCTGTTGGCGGTCCTAACGCCACTTTATCACCGACCAGCAGGGTTGTAATGAGGGCCTATATGTGCAACACTTCGCAGTGGATCTTCTTCCAGGGATTAAGCAATGGCTAGTCACTTGTCTTACCATTGCTTATGCTTTTCAGGCATTTGGCAGCAGGAAAACTCACATAAAACTGCCAACGTCTTGAAAGAGTTTACTACCAAAGTCTGCAAATGGCTTCAACTCAATGGTCGCAGCACTGGACTTGCTGCTGCTGGCAATGGCAGTAATATTGTCAAAACAATGGCATGACTCAAAAAACAAGTAGCGGTCAACAACATACTGTCATTTGTTGCAGGAGTTGTACTCATGTCATTCATTCCTTTAAAGCCCGGAAGCAGCTGAGGATCATTCACCAAGCTAATAGAGTCCCTGTAAAAGTCCTCATACAGGAGGTGCCAACCTATTGGAACGCCACATTCAACATGCTGCAAAGCCTGTTTGAGCAGTGGTGGTCTATCAATTATTACATACTACAAAGGTGAAGAGATGCAACTGCCAAAGCCATGACAACTGAGGTTAGCAGATGGTGGATAGTGGAGTGTTTGATCCAAATACTAATGCGTTTCGAGATTTTGACAAGGGAAGTCAGGAAGGAGGTATGTATAATGAGCCAAGCAATTCCTTTGTTGCACATGCTGCATGACCAATTGCAAAATGTGGAACAAACATACACAAATATGAATGAAGAAGTAGTTGCTTTTGATCAACTGCTTAATCATGCATGTGAACACAAATAAAAGGTGGCAAAAAGAGATTGTGTTCTCCGAAGAGTACATCTGTGCCACAATACTGGATCCAAGGTACAAAAAGGGCTACCCATTTAATTCTGTTCTCATCAGTAGATGTCTCCATTTATGAGAACTGCATTGTCAGGAAAGTGAGTGACCTAGAACGTAAACAATTATAACTTCAAGGGCATAAAAAACTGAAGTGCTGCCTTCAACCTCTGGAGTGCGCGAAGGAAGCTAGGAGTCCACAAGCATACTGCAACTGCAGCAGCAGCCCCCACCACTGGTAAGACAATCACCTGCTACTAAACATATGTCAGAACTCGAGGCTGGTCGTGGTTTCTCAGGAGCAAATATAATTCACCTCTCTTCCTAAGACAGCACACTCTCAGCATCATGAGAAACCCACATGAAGATAATGCAAAGAGGAGTTAGGGTAGAGAGAGGGAGAGAGAAAAAAGAGAGAGAGAGAGAGATGGGGGTCTTGATGGTAATGTGGCTCAGCACGTCTCGGAATTCACAAGGGCTCATTGCACCTTCAGGTTCCTAATCAAAACCACACAATAAATTAGAAAAAGATCTAATAATAATCATTAATCTTTCCAAGACACAAATTCAAGATGGTGCTTACCTGGGGTAGGGTAGGGAAAGTACTATAACTAGCACCCTCAGCAAACTTTGGGGGTTATTCTAACTTTGGAGGAGTGTTAATCCATCCCAAAAGTGACGGTAAAGTGACGGATATACCACCAGCCGTATTACGAGTTCCATAGGATATAATGGACTCGTAATACGGCTGGTGGTAAATCCGTCACTTTTCCGTCACTTTTGGGACGGATTAACACCTCCTCCAAAGTTAGAATAACCCCCTTTATGTTATATCCTCACATAAATTGTTCATATTTATATCTAACACAGCTATATTCTCTTCTTCATATAGCGACCTTATGTTCATTTTTATTTTGTACCGACCTCACTTTCTCTAAAGGCTTTTAAAAAAACCATATTTATTGGTTTTGTAGCAAAAGTTGCAACATATGAAAGGGTGCCTATACACTAGCGGAGTGCATTGTTGAACTCATAACATTGACAGCAAACAAGGCAAACTCTACAGTATTAAATTGAGGGAAAAAGGAGAGATGGGGGGTGTAATTGCTAAAGTAACAACAGAGCAGGCTGGTTGACCTTGGGCATATAGTGGAGGCTGTGCATCCGGCATCCCTACTCCCAGCATCGACAGGTAAAGGCAAAGTTTTAGCCCTACCATACGCTTGAAGCAGCATGCTTAGTGGCAGTGAGGAGGAGAACCACCCCCCCTCCTCTGTTTGGCCAGCAAGCGCCAATCACGGAGGAGCAGGAGATTTTAAATAGGGAATGGTTGTGGAGAGGGAGTATCCAAGGGATAAGCTGCGCCAAACGCATGCAGAGGCTGAGAACATGACTCTTTGATTGCAAATAAAGGGGCATGGCTAGAGAGAGAGGAAATTGTCATCCGCCAACCCCTGGAACTTTAGCAGGGGGTATCTCATTCCATGGAATTGGGGCCTTTCTAGAAGCCTCAGGTTCCTCCTTTCTTAGTGCAGTACTCTAAGCCTTAACCTAGACCAAGAAGGAGCTCCCGAAGCCAAAGTGTCTGCTGTAGTGACTACAGCACAGTAGTGAGAGAGGAACCTTCACACAGAGATGCTGTAGATTAGAGTCAGCGGTGTGGCTTCGAGAACAGCTGGCATTTGCTTCAGCGAAAAAACTGAATAATCTTGGTAGGTGGCAAGTAAGCTCTGTGCAGGATGAAAAATTGGATGAGCTTGAACCTAGCATTCCTGGAGACAACATCCAGACAAGCCAACACACTGTCCCATTCCTTGTTAGGGAGGGCTCGCCCTATTTCAGTTTTCTATCTCTTGCAGAGTGTGGCCCATATTCAGAGGTTCTAGTTGCCACTTACCGGAGGTGGAAGCAACAGGCACCACGGCGGTAACCGCCTACAGCCAGGCGGAAGACAATGTTCCGCCCAATGTGTTATGAGAGTCCAATCCGCCACCTTTTCCGGGGCGGTACCAATGACATCAAAAGCCTGGTGGAAACACTGCAAAGAAGGGAAACAACTCACCTGTGGAGATTTAGGGAACAACCACAACGCCATGGAGCCCGAGCTGCATGTCTTCCCATGCTCATCTACGTGCTGCTCCACTACGAACACCAATGACAGCGAAGACGACGACAGTGAGTACATCCGCCTAGCACACAAGGGGGGGGGAGAGAGTGACACACACATGCAACACACACACCCCCAACACCACACACACAAGCAGATGCAGCAACATAACATATTTACCCTGTACCCCTCAGGAACAAAGCAAGGACAACCACAATAGAGTAAAAAGAGTGTAATAAGATAAAATAGTAGCAATACGTGCATCCAAGTCAAAAAGTATATACATATATACAAATGAAGGGACACTGCCCAGTCCTCAAAGTTCGAGGGCCACAGGGCCACATTACAAAGTCCAAGGCCCCACTTTACTCCTGCAACAACACGAAGAGAACACTGCAGGGGCATCAGTCAGAAAATAGGCAGGCACCTCAGGGGGACGGGGAACAGGGGGCACCTCAGTCAGAAGATGGTAGAACGCCACTGGTCCTGGAGGGGGCAACATGCCCTGTGCTATGTCCTGGGAAGTGCAAGGCCACAGTCTCTCAAATGGGTGACTTGCCCACATGCTCTGGAGGGGGGAACATGCCCATTGCTATGTCCTGGGGAGTGCAAGGCCACAGTCTCTCAAGTGGGTGACTTGCCCACTGGCTCTGGAGATGGCATCATGCCCAGTGTGTAGTGAATCCTAGTTTGTTTTAATGGAATAAGAGGGGTTAGCTTAGACTTGCAGGCTTGTGCCCCCGTCACCTAGTGACTTTTAACCTACTTAGCTTGCTCTGTCCTAGTCCATTTATTTAATTAATTCTTCTAGGATGGCTGCCTTGTTTATAGTTAGGCCATTTGTTTAGCTTCATGTTATCAGTGCCACCTCGCTAAGGCATCAACTCATGAGACAAAGGACAAATAAACTGTAGGTGTTCACATTAGGTACTTTCCCTCTTCACGCTTTTGAGGGAATTGTTTATATTAATTACTGTCCCAAGCATGATGTGTTATCTATTGTTTGGGAACAACCTACGTCAGGGGTCCAAGTAGATCTGTATAAATACATCACACTTTGGACAGATTCAGAGGGATTCCGACCAGACACCATCGGTGCTATCGATGCTGCATGTCGCCTTGACGCTGACCTGGACTTCATGTTCCTCCGGAGTCTGAGCACAAGACCTCATTCCAAGGTAACAAGGGTTGGGGGTTCCTTCCAGGGACATGGTATTGGCAGATTAGGTTTAACATACCCAGCTCTCCTCTAGGTAGAAGGTTAAGCCTATTATGATAGGGTAATAGGACATATGATACACTCTATGTCTTTCCAAGTTATTGCAAGATGGTGGGGGTGTTCATAATAATGACTCTTGTCTTTACAATTCTATCTCTTGCACTGTTCAATATCCTAATCATTGCAGCCTATGCGATTTACCGCAGATTGCAGATTGTATGAAATAAAAACGATTGAAACATTACTGCATCTTCGTTATTGCCTGTGTTTGGTTGAGACATGATGTATCTGTGAGAAAGGGGTAATCTCCATTTAACCACGACACTCCCTGAGATGTCATACCTCTGAGTCCATGCGTAAAGGCTGCCAAAAATCACCTTTAACTGTTTGGGTTTTTGGTGAGGTACCGCTAGTGAGCCGGAAGGGTTGGGACTACAGTTGCAACTTGTTGTAGGATAGGCATAGTCACCCACAAAGTACTGTCATCCTTAAACAAGCAGTCTTGCCCAGAGCAAGAGTCCAACTATGACATGGGGCCACCAACGATGGTGTTTAGGCACTAATTTACGGGTGCCCCGACTATCACTGTCTCACAGACAACAGGAACCCTAAGTACCATTATACGGAGACATCCGTGGTCTTTGGGAAAATCCTCCTCAGCTGAACAGGGAACACCTAATTCGAGCTTGTACTCTTAAGTTTACTCCCCACTTGGTGTTCCATCTCTTCACCCATTTTACAAATATGGCTAATGCCATATACATTCCTGAAAATGCTAGACAAGCACTAACATTACACCTAGTAGCTCGTGGGTTTACAGATGAGGGCGTGGATGTCACTTTCATAGAAGCTTACCAAACAGAAAGATTTTACTCTTGGGTCACCTTTCCAGAGGAAGACCACAGAACAGTTACATTTCACACATATACAATTTCTAATGTACCACAGCGGTACCAAGCATACCAGTATCATGAAATACCGCTCACTTATCAGGAGCATCAGAACTGGTTTGAAGGCGCCCTACCACATGTTATACAACATGTGAGATTAGGTCCCTTGAGTAATGACGGACCTACGTGGCCTATGTCTGCCACATACACACCTCACCCGGGTATACAAAATTTGCAAGCAGCAGATCTGCGAAATTTATATAATGCAGTAGTAACATTATATAGACGGCTTGTTCAGTTCGTAATGCTTACTTTGAATACAACACCAGCGCGTCCAGCACCACCAGCACCTGCTGGGTACCAATTGGCTACTGGGATTAATCCACAAACAGTGCATACTATTATGGGTAAAGTACCCACAGAGTGGGAGAAAATTCCTTACTGGATAGCCCAGAAAACAAATCAGCTGGAAGCTGTGTTTCCTCATACGGGACCACAGGAGAAACAAAGAATTCTAACAATGTGCTTGCCTTTTGGGATGGTTCCCTCAGTTGATGACTGTGCCACATGGGGTACAGTCTTTGCTGCAATATATACTACCACACATGGTACCCCGACACTTGCCAATTTAACGGAAGTGTTAAAACAAATACAGAATGAGCATGGGGCAGCACCTGCCCTAGATTTGGGGATGAAATTAATGCGTAATTTTGACGCGGTATCCTCGATAATACTCAGTAACATTAAAGGGGAAGCAGGAGCACTGGCTATACACCAGCATCTCCGAGAAACTCCACATTTGGAACAAGAGACACAGCTACCAAAAATTATTTCCGATAACTATGCTAGTATAGGACGGAATAGTCTGGGAGCCAAGCCAAAGAAGCTGGAAGTACAGAGTACCGCCCCGAAGGAAGGTACGAAACAGACACAAGAGGGTTCGAAAAAGTGTTGGGAGAAGCCAAGACAATTTAAAGACAGACAAAAGCAGAGAGCAGACTCTCCGCATCTGGAGAACTCCGTAAGGAGATATACTCTCAGAAATAGTGAGAATATTAGAACTCCTGATAGATATACTGATTCACGCCCCTCTCGTTCCTTTCAGGACGCTCCGGATAGGCGTAGCGAGAGAGGGGTCCGTCCTGACCGACGTCCTGAATACGTGAAACAAAAGAAAGACTTAAAACAGTCTACAGTCAAAAAAGCCAAAGTTTAAAAACAAAAAGGTGGCAGCAATATCAGTCAAAAATGGCAATACACTTGAGAAACATTGCTGAAGAACAAGACGTGGGCAGTGAAGCAGAGGTCACAATATGTCGCCAGAGTCTGAAAGATCATCTAGAGACAGCAACTAGCGATTTTATTGCAGTTGAAATGGCGGACGGGTGTGTACTCCCACCTGATGGACTTTATGATCTGAAGATCCAAATTGAGGGAGACGTGGAACGCACCATCGGTGTGATCTTTTGGGACAAACTTATTTGTGAAATCCTATTGGCCGAAAGGGATTGGCCGCCCGAACACGTCCATAAGCTCCCACATTGGGAAAATTTCATTTTGCCTTCTTTCTCTAATCTTGTTCCAGAGGTGGAAAAGGAAGCTTACGTTGTCAGGTGGGCTCTAGCACAGGCACCTGCATTATATCGCAATCATGTAGGCTGGGACAGGGATTCTTCGTGTCATGTAATACCTATCAGGTCTACACCCCAGCCCCAGACACAATATCCAGTGAAACACGAGGCTAAGGCTCCAGTGAGAGAGATCCTCACTCAGATAGAATATCACGGGGTAGTTGAGCCCTGCGCCTCTGCAATGAATAACCCGTTAGTCCCAGTTGCGAAGCCAGACCATTCCTATAGAATAGTCATGGATTACAGACATTTAAACAGCCATACACATACATATGCTATACAAAGTTCACATAGCACGGCACTGATAAACAATATAGTGCGCAAAAAATATTAAACAACATTGGATATTTCCAATGGGTTCTTCTGCCAGAATTTAGCGGAAGAAAGTTGGGACCTGAGTGCATTCTCATTTGGCTCACAAAAACGCTTGTGCCGTTTACCCCAGGGCTATAAGAATAGTGCAGGGCTATTCTCAGCCCGAGTAACATCAATATTACATGATATTGATTCTGAGGCATTACCCTATGTGGATGACATTTATCTCACAGACAATGACCTGGACATTCATCTTGTAAGGGTCGATCGAATAATTTTGGGGTTTGCAGAAGTCGGTTATAAATTCAACTAAGAAAAGTAGGATTGCCTTCCTCAGTGTATTGTTCCTGTGATACGAGCTAGCTAACGAAGGGAAGAGCCTGGCCCGCATTCCTAGAGAAGTGTATACAACTGCACCCACCAAACACTTGAAGAAACTACAGTCTTTACTTGGTCTCTTCAATTTTGGCAGAACATACATTCCTGACTATTCACAACGTATCAAGCCACTATACGACTTAATACATCCAGATTTTTCTAGCAGACACTGGACAGTTGAACACACACGCATCCTGAGGAAGTTACAACAGGACATACTGAAAGCTAAACACTTGCACACACATGACAATAAAACAAATTTGGTCATCAGAATAATTGCTGGTGCCACTGGGTTTACTTATGTCATCTTCAATGAGGATGACACAGTGCCCATAGCATATAAATCACATTTATACTCAAATGCAGAGCAGCGCTTTGCCCTCACAGAGAAAATTCTAACTGCAGTTCAGATGGTTCTTAAGGCCACTTCCCCAAGGGAAACGCATCATAGTCGTTACCCCGGTGCCAGCCTAAGAGGCCGTCACCAAAGCGAGCGTTCCTAACGCTAAAGCATTACATCCACTGCATTACATCCACGCTGTATTCAGTGGGCGACATCTCTGACAGCTATTGATGTTGATTACATTTTTGATCCAAAACTCCAGACACAAGAATTTCTCCAATACGAACAGGAGTGCCCCGCCCCTTTACACCTTTTGCCTTTAGACAACTACCATACTGTCATTTATACTGATGGTTCAGCTCAACCAGCTGTAGGTACCAGACATCAATACTCAGCCGCTTGTGCAGCCATGAGTGGAGTAATGAAGGATGGAGTCTTCCACCCTCATAATACCTACATGCAGACCCTAGGGGACTGCACAGCCCAGTTAGTTGAACTCAAAGCCCTTATTTTAGCGCAAGAAAAAACCGAGACCGGAAGACTGACTTTGATAGTCTGTGATCCATATTACTGTGTTCAGTCTTACAATGATTATCTTAATCACTAGAAACTGAACGGGTTTAGAGATTCTAAAGGGAGAGTGGTTGATCTTAAGGATAAGCTACAGTGCATCCATGTAGTATATACATTGGGGCACCAACGTGTAGGAGTACACGTTATCGGCAATACTTTGGCTGACGAAGCAGACAAATCTGCAGTAGCTACGGCTTCTGTGGCTGCAGTGATTTGTTCCCATACGAGATTGGATAATGGAATAGTGACTGCCCTGAAAGCTACGGCTGAAGGTAAGTCTCTCCCGAAAGGGTACCCTACAAAATATTCTTACCACATCAGTGCACAGAATGTTGCTTATGCAACACTTCCTGGGGTTGGAGATCGAGCAATCTCCTACCAAGACCAGAGATTAGATCTAGTGAAAGCAGTGCATGAGGGTGTCGCTTCTGCTCATGCTGGTATATTGGCCACAGTAACACTCTTACAGAAAAGATTCTGGTGGCCAGGTCTATACAAACAGACAAACCAATACGTCCTTTGTTTTGCCAGCAAATAAAGGGCTCCAATATTAAACGCCCACCACAGACATCCCTCGTAGGGTCCGACAGGCCATTACAATGTGTCCCTGGACCATTGTGGTCCACTCCAACCTGATGGTGCATGCAAATACATCTTAGTCGCTATAGATTCTTGTTTTAGATTCCTGTGGGTATGGCCGCATCGGTCCGCTAACGCTCGAACTGTTATAAAAGATTTGCTGATCTTTATCGGCACATATGTGGTTGCAGCATTCCACTCGGACCAGGGCCCTGCATTTGCCTCTAGGGCATTCAGGGACACCATGGGGACGATGGGTGTTGAACTCCATTACTCCTCACCATACCATCCCGAGGGAAATTCGGTCGTGCAGAGGCGGAACCATGATCTAAAACAGTCCTTAACAGCTGGAGTATTAGGTTCTGGCCGCAGCTGGCTTCATCACCTATATGGGGGTCCAGAGAGCACTGCATAATCTGCCAAGACGGTCCCTGGGGGGATAAACTCCATATGAGGTTCTCTTTGGGATACCTCTGTATGTCCCAGATCTGGATGGTTCTGGTAGGGTGGTAGCAGAAACACCTTTTGACATAAATGAATGTCTCACTGTTTTACAGGAGCTTCAGCAATTTCGAGATGATAAATCATCCACCAGTGCTGCCACCTTAGGAATAAGGGATATACCAATAACTTCCACTGGCTGGATTTCTAAAGTTGGGGATCTGGTTCGTGAAAAGATTGCTGTGAAGAATGAATTCGGTCCATCCTACAGAGCACCGGTCACAGTCCTGGGAATACAAGGTACCAGAACTGTTATCTTGCCACCGTTGCCTGGTTCCAGAGGAAACAGATTTGTTTCGATTGACAACGTCAAACTACACCATGTGGCCGATCCTGCACAGTAGACCCAGAGGTCCTTTGGGTGGTTCCCGATCCCCTCTCACTACCCAACAGGACATACCTCTTCGGAATAGAGTGACCAACACTACTGTGGACTATGCAACAATGTCCAACAATACTATAAATTCCTCCTTGACCATTGGGAGGGCGGAAAATGAGCTCTTACTGGTTCCTCTTACCACTTCAACAACGACACCTGTTCAAGAGTTGGCTGTCTTATACACCAACACAACACAGACTGATGGCACTATCTATTATGAGCCTCCACGTGAAGTGGACCCATCTACAAGTACTGCACTTGCTCCTGACTTTGCTGAGACTGGCTCTGGTTATTTCATCGACATTGATGACTTTTCCTCAGACTCATCCACTCCAGTGATTGAAAATATTTTAAAGACACGCAAGCTATATCTATGGCTCAGAACAAATTACTTGATATACCCCTGGAACTATTTATGGTTCTGTCTGACATTTTCTACCTCATTTCTATTGATTGGTTTCGTGACTGTTTTCTTCTTGCTTATTAAAGGTCATTACATTCCTGAACGCGCCCCTGTCGCGCCAGTGGATGAAGTCCTAACTCCATATCACTCCTCACACAAGGTCCGCAGAGACTTGTCCCCGGTGAACATTTAGCTGTACCCATTACTGATGGGATTGTGTGGGACAAAGTTCCATTTGAAATATATGGGTCTACTGAGGTTATCCAAATACCATATGTATTTAAAATATCTATGATAAATGTTATTACACCCAGTGTTGTATCTGATGATTGGGATGCCCAGACAGATGATTCTATGTTAACTGAAATGAAGGACTATTCAGTATTTGAAAGTGACGATGTATATGTAAATACAATGAATTATGGGGAAATGTTCTGCTACAATTGGGGACATGTTCTGCTAAAACTGGGGACATTACTGCTTGCACCGTGCAACTAGACATAGACCGGTACTTAATTACACACAGTGGGAACATTGTTTGACACCAGCAGTGGGAAGCCCGAAAAGTTATTTAGAGAAATACACTTATTTTTCTGGGCATGACATAAGAAATTCTGAGTCATATTTTTTCAAATTGCCTCCTTCAAAAATTAGGAAAATTTTGCTAACAGATACAAAACTGATATATTCAGATTCCTTTGTTTCCCGTCTTGCCATTGAAGGTTACGATCACTGGAAGAACAATATTGGTTTAAAGAGTGTATGGGGAACACAAGATTGGCAAATTGTCAGAGTCACCAGATCCTCGGGGTCCGTGCACGTTCCCAACACTTCCACCACAAGACAGCTCCAATACTCTGATTAGATTTATCACAGAGTCTAAGAGAGTCCAAGTGGGGAAAAGGGGATTAGGACGGGAACAGCTGGGAAGGAGACCTGTAGGAAGCAAAAGGTTAAAACACAACATCAAGATTACATCTCATGAAATCAGTACCATGCTAAAACATGAACAACCCTGGAATAATCCTAAAACTGACTAGGCTTTAGATGACCGAATACCTGAGGAGGAAACAGGAAAAGTTAAATAGAACTTTCAGATTCAAGTACTTTCTTTAGCATGAGAATCAGGAAACACTCTGAGCAATTTCTAAACAATCATATGAATCTCCTTTTATGAATACATATCAGGAACACACAGCATTACATCTAGAACTTTGGTATTGTTGTGTTCATTTCAGAAAAAACATTTGGAAGTAAATTGCGCACATTGCAGATTTTTATATGAGTATTAAACACCATAAAGGTTTGTGCACCATGAAATCACACAACGTAGATTCAAGGAATAAATCACGCGACGTGTCAACTTGAAATGCTACCAAGAAAATGTCTTAGAATGGAAGCGCATAGTAACTTACATTATTTATACACGAGGAAAGAATTGTGCGTCTTGCCGATTCAAATGCCACCATACAAATGCCAAGAAATAGTAGCACACAATGAACAACATGAAAAGCACTCAGGGAAAGAATCGCGCGTGTTGACGATTCGAATGCCACCATGTAAATGCCAGAAAATGGTAGCGCACAATGAATAACATGAAAAAACACTCAAGGAAAGAATCGCGCGTGTTGCCGATTCGAATGCCACCATGTAAATGCCAGAAAATGGTAGCGCACAATGAACAGCATGAATTACACACGAGAAGTGAATCGCGCGTTTCGCTGATTCGAATGCCACCATGTAAATGTCAAGAAAAGATAGCGCGCAATGAACAACAAAGTTAAATGCTCATGAAACGAGTTGCACGTCTTGCCAACTCGTAAAACATCATGTAAATGTCAAGAAATATCAGCGCTCAATGAACAATAATGTAATAACGAAGTCAAATCTTTATGGAATAAATTGCGCGTCCTCCCTATTTGCAAAAACACTATACAAATGTCAAAAAATGGCAGTACACAAATAATCTGTTATTCATTTAAGAATTAAAAGCAAGAATATTAAGATTCTCAATTACGGTGTTGGGAAATGTCCAAACACCGTCTTACCGCCTGGAAACAGTGATCACCAATGAGAGATGAGTGCAGAAGACTGGAAAATCCAAATAAGCCGCCGGGACAGGAGTTCAGGAAGAAGCTGCTGCTCTGCACCGGGACCTCTGAATAGTGAGCACTGGAAGTTGGGCTGACCCAGGCATGTTGCAGGGAAAGTCTCCAAAAGGCCCTGGAAAGGGACCACACCCTAACACACTCTGAATGTCTGCAGCAATACATTGTAAATGTACAATATTTATAAGCACCTTAAAAATGAATCTTTTGGATGGAATTCTGCAATGCAAAAGGTTAAACAATAACATATCACCACAATGCATAAATTACTTTGTCTTGCAAGTGTTGCATTTTTGCGCACTGTCCTGGTGTTGACACAAATACAGGGTAGGGAAGCCTTGTTCAGAGCATGCCTGATTGCTGTACAAATGATTTTTTTAAATGGCACTGTTCAACAGACGTCCTGCCGAGGGTTAGCAAAAATAAAAGAAATGAACATGCCCAGTATCCCCACACCGGCTAAGTTTAATGATTGCCAATTCTTCCTGAATAACACAGAAGAAGAGCTAGATGCAAAGATTCAGGCTCGTACCTATTATTCTCCACTTTCCAGTCCCGGCGGGTGGTTAGTTTGGCCAATAGACACTGTTAGAAATAGGGTCTTTGGTTGACAATCAGGTTACCCCCTGTTCAAGCAAGGACCCTCACTCTAGTCAGGGTAAAAGGGAATCACCCTCAGATAACCCCTGCTTACCCCCTTGGTAGCTTGGCAGAGCAGTAGGCTTAACTTCAGAGTGCTAGGGGTAAAGGATTTGTACCAACACACACAGTAACTTAATGAAAACACTACAAAATGACACAACACCAGTTTAGAAAAATAGAAAATATTTATCTAAACAAAACAAGACCAAAACAACACAAATCCACAATACACAAGTCAAGTTATCAATTAAAAATCAAAAGTCTTTCTGTAGTTTAAAACACACACTGTTAACGTGAAAATGTACCTTGGGTGTGTCAAAAATAACCCCGCATGGGCGAGTGTGCGTCAAAAAGGGCTTGCGATGCGTCAATTTCATTCACGAGCAAGACCTTGCATCGTTTCTCTTTCCGTCAGGTCAGGCACGCTGTTTCCTCTCTCCGCAGGAGAGTGATGCGTCGATCCAGTCAGCACTCTCGGGTCCGGGCAGGCCTTGCGTTGTTTTTACACGCCCAGCGGTACTTGCGTTGGAAATCCAGCCGCACGATGATCCGAAAACCACGCAGTGCGGGTTGCGATCTCCCAGCCTCCGTCAGCGATGCTGCGCATCATTTCTCCAGCTCCATGCGTCGATTCTTCAGTTGTGTATCCAGCGAGCCGCGGAGCCGGCAGCGCGCCGTTTCTTCAAATGCAAATCAGAGTTGCGTCGATCTTTTTCTTGCACGGCGCTCTGTGCGTGAATTTCTTCCTCTTAGGCTACCAACTTCTCCTTTCAGGGTCCCAGGAACTGGATGGGCACCACAGGGCAGAGTAGGAGTCTCTCTGGAGACTCCAGGTGCTGGCAGAGAGAAGTCTTTGTTGTCCCTGAGACTTCAAACAACAGGAGGCAAGCTCTAAATCAAGCCCTTGGATATTTCTTTTCAAGATGGAAGGCACACAAAGTCCAGTCTTTGCTCTCTTATTCTGGCAGAAGCAGCAACTGCAGGATAGCTCCACAAAGCACAGTCACAGGCAGTGCAGCTCTTCTTCCTCTGCTCTTCAGCTCTTCTCCAGGCAGAGGTTCCTCTTGTTTCCAGAAGTGTTCCTAAAGTCTGTGGTTTTGGGTGCCCTTCTTATACCCAATTTCTCCTTTGAAGTAGGCCTACTTCAGAGTAAAGTCTCTTTTGAATGTGAAATCCTGCCTTGCCCAGGCCAGGCCCCAGACACTCACCAGAGGGTTGGAGACAGCATTGTGTGAGGACAAGCAGAGCCCTTTCAGGTGTAAGTGACCACTTATCCCCTCCCTCCTAGCACAGATGGCTCATCAGGAAATGCAGACTACACCCCAGCTCCCTTTGTGTCACTGTGTAGTGTGAGGTGCAACCAGCCCAACTGTCAAACTGACCCAGACAGGGAATCCACAAACAGGCAGAGTCACAGAAATGGTATAAGCAAGAAAATGCTCACTTTCTAAAAGTGGCATTTTCAAACACACAATCTTAAAATCAACTTTACTAAAAGATGTATTTTTAAATTGTGAGCTCAGAGACCCCAAACTCCATGTGTCCATCTGCTCCCAAAGGGAATCCACACTTTAATCATATTTAAAGGTAGCCCCAATATTAACCTATGAGAGGGATAGGCCTTGCAACAGTGAAAAACGAATTTAGCAGTATTTCACTGTCAGGACATATAAAACACATTACTATATGTCCTACCTTAACCATACACTGCACCCTGCCCTTGGGGCTACCTAGGGCCTACCTTAAGGGTGTCTGACATGTAAGAAAAGGGAAGGTTTAGGCCTGGCCTGGCCAATGGATGTCAGGAGCATTTTTTAAATTCCTCAGGGGGTTTCAAGATTAGCCGGCCAGATCCTCGCTTTATCTCAGGTCAACACACGGGATAGTTACTACATACAGTGCGGGTAAACTGTGTCAGCAATGAGTACAGTCTAACACATTAGCGCAGTTAAAGAACAACTTAACACACTTTCTGAAGATATAGGGGGTGATTCTGATTCTGGCGGGCGGCGGAGGCCGCCCGCCAGAATTCCGCCCTCCATTATACCGCTCCGCGGTCAGAAGACCGCGGAGGGTATTATGAGTTTTTCCCTGGGCTGGCGGGCGGTCTCCAAAAGACCGCCCGCCAGCCCAGGGAAAAACTCCCTTCCCACGAGGATGCCGGCTCGTAATCGAGCCGGCGGAGTGGGAAGGTGCGACGGGTGCAGTGGCACCCGTCGCGTATTTCAGTGTCTGCAAGGCAGACACTGAAATACTTTGCGGGGCCCTCTTACGGGGGCCCCTGCCGTGCCCATGCCATTGGCATGGGCACGGCAGGGGCCCCCAGGGGCCCCCAGGGGCCCCGCAACCCCCCCTACCGCCATCCTGTTCATGGCGGCTTTCCCGCTATGAACAGGATGGCGGTAGGGGGGGTCAGAATCCCCTCGGCGGCGCAGCGAGCTGCGCCGCCTTGGAGGATTCGAAGGGGCAGTGGAAAACCGGCGGGAGACCGCCGGTTTTCCCGTTCTGACCGCGGCCAAAGCGCTGCGGTCAGAATGACCAAGGGAGCACCGCCGGCCTGTCGGCGGTGCTCCCGCCCCCGTTGGCCCTGGCGGTAGAGAACCGCCAGGGTCAGAATCACCCCCATAGACTTTCAGGACTTCTTGTTAGGTCCTAGGAAACAGCACTCTAAAAGATTTATATATGCTATGTGTAACGAGATATGGAAACTTTCTCAGATAGAAGCTATAGCACGTTTAAGGTAAATAGATAAAGAAAACTTATAAAAGGCTTTGGTTGTTGTCGATAACGGCATGAATACCCTGTCCAACAGAATTTATTCACTAACAAACAAAGTGTTGTCTACGATAGATATCATTCAGACAGACATGTCCCGTTCATATCATGGACAAAGTCAGCTGCATTCTATTATGCAGCTTGGTTGGACACTACAAAAATTAAAACATGGCCGTAGTCCATGGAGGTACATTAATGGTAGTGAATTTTTGACTGCTTTTAATTTATCCAGGAAGCAACAGACAATGGCTAAAAGGGAAGCAAGTTTCACCACGCTTCATATAGAGAGGTTAGAAAAGTTGCCTTTTACAATAGTAGAGAGTCCTTCGACTGTCTGGCTACTACATGGCATTATTAATCGGCCCATATCCACTTTTTGTTTTTCTAAATGCCTGAAACATCTTGCCGTAGGCAGGTATGAGCGCCTGGGCGACAGCTATATTAAGGAACAGTGGGAGTTGCCCTTTGATTACAAATGTCTGAACGGCGAAACAGAGGTCTTTCTTAGCGGAAGCAAATGTGAGACTACTGTTAGTCATTCAATGATCTGCACATAAGTGTCCCTTCATGGCCATTGCACATGCGGGGGTCACGAACTTGGCATGTTTCCTGAAGGGTACTCCTGTCTCTTTGATTCGACCAGCATTTCATGTTCTTTCCAATGGCAGTTATGTGGTGCTGAGCGATCAAAGCTGTTGAGGTATGCGACCGGGAATTGCCTACACAATTTTGGTCTCTAAGGTTGGTACGTGTTGTGGACATGTTTTATTCCCCCCCACACGAGAGATAAAGGTATCAGAAATGTGGCCTCGCATTGATACTACTAATGTAAATTATGACAAGCTGAGAAGACTAATGGCGCTACTGTTTCAAAAACAGGTCGCGTTGACATCCCCTAGAGAGACATATGTTCTCCAGATTGCGAGATCATTAGCCGAGATATAATCCCTATTAAATACCAACTTCCCCAAGCACTTTGGTGAGCTGGTATCCAGAATTTTCAACGCATCGAGCACTACTGGGATTGTCCATTTCTTTAAGGCTGTCGGGTCTGGATTTGTGTCAGTCTTCCAGACTATCTTCGGAGTCATCCCGTCGGCCATCCATTCACTATTTTCAAGTGTGTTTGGGGGCTTTCCTGTAATTTTAGCATTAATTGGCGGAATACTGCTGCTATTTTTTCTGATTCGCAGTGGTTGTTTCTTTACAGCTACACGGAGTGATGGAGCAGCTGCCACCAGCACAACTGTGCTGTGAACGCATGGTTCAGATCTTCGATGCTTCCTTGCTGGAGGAACTTGAGTGGAATTGGTCATTGCCATTTCAACCACTCCTCTGGTGCGTGCAGCCTGTCTTTCGCTGCATATGGTGCTTCTTCGAACATTTGCCAACAGTGTGTCTTGCCGTCTTGCAAGTGCCTCCTGTGGACCAAGAACTACTGATATCCCCGATGAGGGTTCATACACAGTCGTGCCCCATGAGACTAAGGCTGATCCGAGAGGCCACCTATGAACACTCCGTGTTGACTGAGTTAGCTCTTCATTCTTCGGAGAATGCTCCATGAATCCATCCACCCATGTGATCTTACATCTGACGATTTGGCCTCATTTTTTGATGACTTTTTAGTGGGTGACTTCGGAGCTACTCTTCAAGATCATGACTATAGTTCCACAAAACAATGATTGGGAGGTTTTTTTTTACCAGACTAAATTTCAAAGTATGATTCTTACTTTGGCCTACTGTGCTTATCATGGTTGACATTTAAGTCTCTTTTGTATGTTTTTAAACTATTACTTTTAACTATGTTTTTTAACTTTTGTTTTTATGCTTCACTTTTAGTCCAGAGCAGTTTTTTAGCTTTTTGGATTCCCTCACCTTCGGAGGCGTTCAGTAATGGCATCATACTTGTTACGGCAATGGGGAGGGTGTAGTGAATCCTAGTTTGTTTTAATGGGATAACAGGGGTTAGCTTAGCCTTTGGCTTGCAAACTCGTTCCTCCGTCACCTAGTGACTTTTCACCTACTTAGCTTGCTCTGTCTTAGCCCATTTATTTAATTAATTCTTCTAAGATGGCTGCTTTGTTTATGGTTAGGTCATTTGTTTAGCTTCATGTTATCAGTGCCACTGTGCTAAGGTGTCAACTCATGTGACAAAAGACAAACAAACTGTAGGTGTTCACATTAGGTACTTTCCCTCTTGACGCTTTCGAGGGAATTGTTTGTACTAATTACCATCCCAAGCATGCTGTGTTATCTATTGTTTGGGAACAACCTACGTCAGGGGTCCAAGTAGATCTGTATAAATACATCACAGTTTAGACAGATAATCAGAGGGATTCCGACCAGATACCATTGCTGCTATCGATGCTGCACGTCGCCTTGACGCTGACCTCATTCCAAGGTAATAAGGGTTGGGGGCTCCTTCCAGGGACATGGCATTGGCAGATTAGGTTTAACATACCCAGCTCTCCTCTAGGTAGAAGGTTAGGCCTATTATGATAGGGTAATAGGACATATAATACACTCTGCGTCTTTCCATGTTATTGCAAGATGGTGGGGGTGTTCATAATCATGACTCTTGTCAATTCTATCTCTTGCACTGTTCATTATCCTAATCATTGCAGCCTATGCGATTTACCGCAGATTGCAGATTGTATTAAATAAAAACTATTGAAACATTACTGCATCTTCGTTATTGCCTGTGTTTGGTTGAGACATGATGTATCTGTGAGAAAGGGGTAATCTCCGTTTAACCACAACACTCCCTGAGATGTCATACTTCTGAGTCCATGCGTAAAGGCTGCCACAAATCACCTTTAACTGCTTGGGTTTTTGGTGAGGTACTGTTAGTGAGCCGGAAGGGTTGGGACTACATTTGCAACTTTTTGTAGGATAGGTATAGTCATCTACAAACATAAGTACTGTCATCCTTAAACCAGCAGTCTTGCCCAGAGCAAGAGTCCAACTACAACGAGTAAGCTTCATCCTGGGGAGGATGGGGTGAGTGGATGGCTTCTCAACTGGTTCTGGAGGGGGCATTGTGTCCAGTGAGCTTCATCCTGGGGAGGATGGGGTGGATGGATGGCATCTTCACTGGTTCTGGAGGGGGCATTGTGCCCAGTGAGCTTCATCCTGGGGAGGATGGGGTGAATGAATGGCTTCTCCACTGGTTCTGGAGAGAGCATGGTGCCCTGTGATGTAGATCTTGGGGAGTGCAAGGTCACAGTCTCTCAGCTGGGTGTCATACCCACAGGATTTGCAGGGGGCAGGCCGCACAACAGCCCATGGACGCAGGACTACACTCTGTCCGGCGGCTGTGACAGCTGTTCAGTGGTAGCAGTGGTGGTGCTGCTGGTGCTGGTGGTGGGGGGAGGCTCCAGCCCATCATCTGCAGCCTCGGACAGCTGCCCACTGGTGCTGCTGCTGTTGGTGGCAGTGCTGGTGGCAGTGCTGCTGGTGGAGCTGGTGTGGGGGAGGCTCCAGCCCATCCCCTGCAGCCTCGGACAGCTGCCCACTGGTGCTGTTGCTGGTGCTGCTGGTGGCGGTGCTGGTGGCGGTGCTGGTGGCAGTGCTGCTGGTGGAGCTGGTTGTGGTGGGGGAGGCTCCAGCCCATCCCCTGCAGCCTCGACGGCTGCCCACTGGTGCTGGTTGTGGTGCTGGTGGTTGTGGGGGGAAGGACCTGCCCATCCCCTGCAGCCTCGGACGGCTGCCCACTGCTGTTGGTGGTGGTGCTAGTGGTTGTGGGGGGAAGCACCTGCCCATGCCCTGCAGCCTCGGATGGCTGAACAACCATGGTTGGTGGTGGGGTCTCCAACTGAGTCCCAGCTCCATGCCCCTTGTCCTCACTGCCTGCTGGTGCAGGCCCCTTGCCCTTCCTTCCTGCAGCACTTGGGGCTGGTTCCTTGGCCTTCTTTCTTGCAGCACTTGAGGCTGGCTCCTTGCCCTTCCTTCCTGCAGTACCTGGGGCCGGCTCCTTGTCCTTCCTTCCTGCAGTACCTGGGGCTGGCTCCTTGCCCTTCCTTCCAGCAGCACTTGGGGCTGGCTCCTTGCCCTTCCTTCCTGCAGCACTTGGGGCTGGCTCCTAGCCCTTCCTTCCTGCAGCACTTGGGGTTGGCTCCTTGCCCTTCATTCCTGCACCACTTGGGGCTGCCTCCTTGCCCTTCCTTCCGGCAGGCAACCTTTCCGTCTGGCTGGCTGGTGGCCTTGATCCTTTCCCACCTGGAGTTACTGGGGACACTACTGTGCCCGTGGTCTGGGTGGCTGAGGTGCTTGCCTGGGTTCTGACCACCCTGGCCTGATATGTAGGATGGGGGAGGTGTAGGTAAGAGGTCAATGGTGGAGAGGATATACTTCTTAGGGGCATTGGGACAGGAAGAGGGAGATTGTTTGGGAGTGGAGGAAGAGGGAGTGGTTGTAGGAGGTGTCAGTCTGCTGTGTTTGGGTGCAGGTGCATGGGCTGGATGCTGTTGTGAGGTGGATGGCTGTTGGGTGTCTGAGTGCTTTCATTTCTGTACTTTGGGAAGAGGGGGCACAGACACAGTGGGTGAGGACACAGGGGAAATGTGCATGGATGTGGGGGTGGTGACTGCCAGTGAGGGGTGTGTTCTGATAGGTGTGCTGGTGATGGTGGTAGTGGATGAGGATGTAGTGCATGCAGGTGTGAGTGGAGGCACAACTGGGAGGGAGGTGGACGACAAGGAGGGGGCCACAGTGGAGGCAGTGGATGTTGGTATGTCTGCATCTGGATGTTGTTTGTGCGAGTGCCTGTGGGATGAAGTGTGGTGCTTGTGTTTGCCATGTCCACTCTTGTGTGTTGACCTCGGTGCATGCTCGTCTGCCTGTGTGCTTGGGATAGGTTGGGGTTGAGGGGAATGGGATTGGGTGGAGGGAGTTGGAGGGGGGACAGTGGAAACAGGGACAATGGCTGCCATCCGAGAGGAGGCCAGAACCTGGATTGCTCTCTGTTGGGCCGCCAAGCCAGTGTGAATGCTCTCCAGAAATGCATTGGACTGTTGCATTTGGGCTGCCAGCCCCTGGATGGCATTCACAATGGTAGACAGCCCAACAGAGATGGATCTCAGGAGGTCAATAGCCTTCCCACTCAGGGCAGCAGGGCTGACTGGGGCAGGGCCTGAGGTGTCTGGGGCGAAGGAGATGCCCACCCTCCTCAGTGAGCGGGCACGGGAAACTCGCTGAGGGGCTGCTGGGAGGGCGGTGCTGGTATGGGGGTCACGGCTGTACCTGTAGCTGAGGTGGGCACAGAGGTGTCCGCCACTACCAGGGAGCTTCCATCAGAGGAGGTATCCGTGTCCGAACTGTGTCCTCCAGTCTCCGCCGTCGTGCTCCCCTCGCCCTCTGTCCCACTGGTGCCATCACCATTGGTGGACTCTGATTCCTGGGTCCTGTGAGATGCAGCTCCCTCTGTCGCCGGTGCCTCTGCTCCCCTGCCAGATGATGCCAATGCACATAAGGACAGGATGACAAAACAAAAAGGGGGGGAAGAGACAAAGAATACACTTGGTCAATGGCGGCATCAAACACCACCGTTGGCGTACACAACACACTCACACACAGGGAACAGCCCTATGCACTAGGCAATGCATTACTGTAGGAAAGTACCATCTTGCCTGGCATGTTACCCCCATTTTTCACTGTATATATGTTGTTTTAGTTGTATGTGTCACTGGGACCCTGGTAACCCAGGGCCCCAGTGCTCATAAGTGTGCCTGAATGTGTTACCTGTGTAGTGACTAACTGTCTCACTGAGGCTCTGCTAATCAGAACCTCAGTGGTTATGCTCTCTCATTTCTTTCCAAATTGTCACTGACAGGCTAGTGACCATTTTTACCAATTTACATTGGCTTACTGGAACACCCTTATAATTCCCTAGTATATGGTACTGAGGTACCCAGGGTATTGGGGTTCCAGGAGATCCCTATGGGCTGCAGCATTTCTTTTGCCACCCATAGGGAGCTCTGACAATTCTTACACAGGCCTGCCACTGCAGCCTGAGTGAAATAACGTCCACGTTATTTCACAGCCATTTTACACTGCACTTAAGTAACTTATAAGTCACCTATATGTCTAACATTTACTTGGTAAAGGTTAGGTGCAAAGTTACTTAGTGTGAGGGCACCCTGGCACTAGCCAAGGTGCCCCCACATTGTTCAGAGCCAATTCACTGAACTTTGTGAGTGCGGGGACACCATTACACGCGTGCACTACATATAGGTCACTACCTATATGTAGCTTCACCATGGTAACTCCGAATATGGCCATGTAACATGTCTATGATCATGGAATTGCCCCCTCTATGCCATCCTGGCATTGTTGGTACAATTCCATGATCCCAGTGGTCTGTAGCACAGACCCTGGTACTGCCAGACTGCCCTTCCTGGGGTTTCTCTGCAGCTGCTGCTGCTGCCAACCCCTCAGACAGGCAGCTGCCCTCCTGGGGTCCAGCCAGGCCTGGCCCAGGATGGCAGAACAAAGAACTTCCTCTGAGAGAGGGTGTGACACCCTCTCCCTTTGGAAGATGGTGTGAAGGCAGGGGAGGAGTAGCCTCCCCCAGCCTCTGGAAATGCTTTGTTGGGCACAGATGTGCCCAATTCTGCATAAGCCAGTCTACACCGGTTCAGGGACCCCTTAGCCCCTGCTCTGGCGCGAAACTGGACAAAGGAAAGGGGAGTGACCACTCCCCTGACCTGCACCTCCCCTGGGAGGTGTCCAGAGCTCCTCCAGTGTGCTCCAGACCTCTGCCATCTTGGAAACAGAGGTGCTGCTGGCACACTGGACTGCTCTGAGTGGCCAGTGCCACCAGGTGACGTCAGAGACTCCTGCTGATAGGCTCCTTCAGGTGTTAGTAGCCTTTCCTCTCTCCTAGGTAGCCAAACCCTCTTTTCTGGCTATTTAGGGTCTCTGTCTCTGGGGAAACGGGAGATAACGAATGCACGAGCTCAGCCGAGTTCCTCTGCATCTCCCTCTTCACCTTCTGATAAGGAATCGACCGCTGACCGCGCTGGAAGCCTGCAAACCTGCAACATAGTAGCAAAGACGACTACTGCAACTCTGTAACGCCGATCCTGCCGCCTTCTCGACTGTTTTCCTGCTTGTGCATGCTGTGGGGGTAGTCTGCCTCCTCTCTGCACCAGAAGCTCAGAAGAAATCTCCCGTGGGTCGACGGAATCTTCCCCCTGCAACCGCAGGCACCAAAAAGCTGCATTACCGGTCCCTTGGGTCTCCTCTCAGCACGACGAGCGAGGTCCCTCGAATCCAGCGACACCGTCCAAGTGACCCCCACAGTCCAGTGACTCTTCAGCCCAAGTTTGGTGGAGGTAAGTCCTTGCCTCACCTCGCTGGGCTGCATTGCTGGGAACCGCGACTTTGCAAGCTTCTCCGGCCCCTGTGCACTTCCGGCGGAAATCCTGTGTGCACAGCCAAGCCTGGGTCCACGGCACTCTAACCTGCATTGCACGACTTTCTAAGTTGGTCTCCGGCGACGTGGGACTCCTTTGTGCAACTTCGGCGAGCACCGTTTCACGCATCCTCGTAGTGCCTGTTTCTGGCACTTCTCCGGGTGCTACCTGCTTCAGTGAGGGCTCTTTGTCTTGCTCGACATCCCCTCTCTCTGCAGGTCCAATTTGCGACCTCCTGGTCCCTCCTGGGCCCCAGCAGCATCCAAAAACGCCAAACGCACGATTTGCGTGTAGCAAGGCTTGTTGGCGTCCATCCGGCGGGAAAACACTTCTGCACAACTCTCCAAGGCGTGGGGGATCCATCCTCCAAAGGGGAAGTCTCTAGCCCTTGTCGTTCCTGCAGTATTCACAGTTCTTCAGCCTAGTAAGAGCTTCTTTGCACCAACCGCTGGCATTTCTTGGGCATCTGCCCATCTCCGAGCTGCTTGTGACTTTTGGACTTGGTCCCCTTGTTCCATAGGTACCCTCAGACAGGAATCCATCGTTGTTGCATTGCTGATTTGTGTTTTCCTTGCATTCTCCCTCTAACACGACTATTTTGTCCTTAGGGGAACTTTAGTGCACTTTGCACTCACTTTTCAGGGTCTTGGGGAGGGTTATTTTGCTAACTCTCACTATTTTCTAATAGTCCCAGCGACCCTCTACAAGGTCACATAGGTTTGGGGTCCATTCGTGGTTCGCATTCCACTTCTGGAGTATATGGTTTGTGTTGCCCCTATCCCTATGTTTCCCCATTGCATCCTATTGTAACTATACATTGTTTGCACTGTTTTCTAAGACTATACTGCATATTTTTGCTATTGTGTATATATATCTTGTGTATATTTCCTATCCTCTCACTGAGGGTACACTCTAAGATACTTTGGCATATTGTCATAAAAATAAAGTACCTTTATTTTTAGTATAACTGTGTATTGTGTTTTCTTATGATATTGTGCATATGACACTAAGTGGTACTGTAGTAGCTTCACACGTCTCCTAGTTCAGCCTGAGCTGCTTTGCTAAGCTACCATTATCTATCAGCCTAAGCTGCTAGACACCCTATACACTAATAAGGGATAACTGGGCCTGGTGCAAGGTGCAAGTACCCCTTGGTACTCACTACAAGCCAGTCCAGCCTCCTACATTGGTTGTGCAGCGGTGGGATAAGTGCTTTGAGACTACTTACCACTCTTGTCATTGTACTTTTCATAAGAGAAAAATATACAAAACAAGGTCAGTGTATATACACATAGCCAAAAAGTTTTGCATTTCCTCTTTTCACTCTTTTCTAAGTGCTGAAAAGTACTTCTAAACTTTCAAAAAGTTCTTAAAAGTTTAAAAAGTTTTTCTGTCTTTCCAAAAAGTTCTGAAAACTTTTTTCTCTTTGTCTATCACTTTAACTCTCTCTAAAAAATGTCTGGCACAGGCCAAAAAGTTGAACTGTCCAAACTTGCATATGATCACCTTAGCTGGAAAGGAGCAAGGAGTCTCTGCATAGAGAGAGGTTTGAGTGTAGGGAAGAATCCTTCCTTAGAACTGTTAATTAATATGCTTAGAGTACAGGATAAGGCCATAAGTGCCCAATCTGTAGAAAAAGTAGCTAATGGTTCTCAATCTGATCCAGGGACTCCCCCAGGAAAAGGTTCAGGAAAGAAACTTCTCAGCCTGCCCATTACTAGACAGTCTAGCATAGTTGGTACAGAGGTTGAATCACATCATACTGATGATGTGCTCTCACATTATACTGGTAGCCAAGCTGTTAGGGTGCCCTCTGTAAGGGACAGGTCTCCTTCTGTTCATTCCCATCATACCTCTGTATCTAGAAATGTCCCTCCCACCCACCCTGATGACAGATTGTTAGAAAGGGAGCTCAATAGATTGAGAGTGGAGCAAACCAGACTGAAGCTCAAGAAGCAACAGCTGGATTTGGATAGACAGTCTTTAGAAATAGAGAGGGAAAGACAGAAGATGGGTTTAGATACCCATGGTGGCAGCAGCAGTATTCCCCATAGTCATCCTGCAAAAGAGCATGATTCCAGGAATCTGCATAAGATAGTTCCCCCTTACAAGGAGGGGGATGACATTAACAAGTGGTTTGCTGCACTTGAGAGGGCCTGTGTTGTACAGGATGTCCCTCAAAAGCAGTGGGCTGCTATCCTATGGCTATCATTTACTGGAAAAGGTAGGGATAGGCTCCTTACTGTAAAAGAAAATGATGCTAACAATTTCCAAGTTCTTAAGAATGCACTCCTGGATGGTTATGGCTTAACCACTGAACAGTACAGGATAAAGTTCAGAGATACCAAAAAGGAGTCTTCACAAGACTGGGTTGATTTCATTGACCAGGCAGTGAAGGCCTTGGAGGGGTGGTTACATGGCAGTAAAGTTACTGATTATGACAGCCTGTATAACTTGATCCTGAGAGAGCATATTCTTAATAATTGTGTGTCTGATTTGTTGCACCAGTACTTGGTGGACTCTGATCTGACCTCTCCCCAAGAATTGGGAAAGAAGGCAGACAAATGGGTCAGAACAAGAGTGAACAGAAAAGTTCATACAGGGGGTGACAAAGATGGCAACAAAAAGAAGGATGGTAAGTCTTCAGACAAGGGTGGGGACAAATCTAAAAATGAGTCTTCATCAGGCCCACAAAAACACTCTGGTGGGGGTGGTGGGCCCAAATCCTCCTTTAATCAGAACAAGGAAAAGAAACCATGGTGCTATTTATGTAAGATAAAAGGCCATTGGACAACAGATCCCAGTTGTCCAAAGAAAGGCACCACAGCTCCTACCACTACAACCCCTACTGCTACACCTAGTGTCCCTACTAATAGCAGTGGTGGTGGGAGCAAACCTACTAATAGCCAATCCAAGGGAGTAGCTGGGCTCACTTTTGGTAATTTAGTTGGGGTTGGTCTGATTAGGGAGACCACAGAGGCTACTTTAGTCTCTGAAGGGGCTATTGACTTAGCCACTTTGGTTGCTTGCCCCCATAACTTGGAGAAGTACAAGCAACTAACCCTAATAAATGGTGTTGAGGTCCAGGCCTACAGGGACACAGGTGCCAGTGTCACAATGGTGATTGAGAAACTGGTGCACCCTGAACAACACATACTTGGACACCAGTACCAAGTAACCGATGCTCACAACATAACACAAAGCCACCCCATGGCTGTTGTAAATCTCAACTGGGGGGGGGTATCTGGTCCAAAGAAAGTTGTGGTAGCTTCAGATTTACCTGTAGACTGTCTATTAGGGAACGATTTGGAGACATCAGCTTGGTCAGATGTGGAGTTGGAGGCCCATGCAGCAATGCTGGGCATCCCAGGGCATATTTTTGCTTTGACAAGGGCTCAGGCCAAAAAGCAAAAAGGACAGGGAAGCTTGGATCCTGGAACAATGGACCAAGTGCTCCCTAAAGCTAGGGCTAGTAGAAGCAAACCACTTCCTACTATCCCTCCCTCTACAGTGGATTCTACTTCTGAGGAAGAAGAATTCCCTCCCTGTGCAGAACCTACACCAGAGGAGCTGGAAGCAGACACTGCTGAGCTTTTGGGTGAAGGGGGGCCTGCCAGAGAGGAGCTGAGTGTGGCACAGCAAACCTGTCCCACATTAGAGGGTCTCAGACAGCAAGCTGTCAAACAGGCTAATGGGGATGTCAGTGACTCTCACAGAGTTTACTGGGAGGACAACCTCTTGTACACTGAGCATAGGGATCCTAAACTTGGAGCTGCCAGGAGATTAGTGATTCCTCAGGAGTACAGAAAGTTCCTCCTAACACTGGCACATGACATTCCCTTAGCTGGGCACCTGGGTCAAATGAAAACTTGGGACAGATTGGTACCATTGTTTCATTGGCCTAGGATGTCTGAGGACACAAAAGAATTTTGCAAGTCCTGTGAAACCTGTCAAGCCAGTGGCAAGACAGGTGGCACTCCAAAGGCACCCCTGATCCCACTGCCTGTGGTTGGGGTTCCCTTTGAAAGGGTAGGGGTTGACATAGTTGGCCCCCTTGACCCTCCTACTGCTTCAGGCAATAGGTTTATCTTAGTGGTAGTGGACCATGCCACAAGATATCCTGAAGCTATTCCTTTAAGGACCACTACAGCTCCTGCAGTGGCAAAGGCCCTCCTGGGAATATTTTCCAGGGTGGGCTTCCCAAAGGAAGTAGTATCAGACAGGGGAAGCAATTTCATGTCTGCATACTTAAAGGCCATGTGGAAGGAGTGTGGTGTAACTTACAAGTTCACAACACCCTATCATCCACAAACAAATGGACTGGTGGAGAGATTTAATAAAACTCTCAAAGGCATGATTATGGGACTCCCTGGAAAACTCCGCAGGAGATGGGATATCCTTCTACCATGCCTCCTTTTTGCCTACAGGGAGGTACCCCAGAAAGGAGTGGGCTTCAGCCCCTTTGAACTTCTTTTTGGACACCCTGTTAGGGGTCCACTCACACTTGTAAAGGAGGGTTGGGAACAACCTTTAAAAGCTCCTAAGCAGGATATTGTGGACTATGTACTTGGCCTCAGATCAAGGATGGCTGAGTACATGAAAAAGGCCAGTAAAAACCTTCAGGCCAGCCAAGAGCTCCAGAAGCAATGGCATAATCAGAAGGCTGTTTTGGTTCAGTACCAACCAGGGCAGAAAGTGTGGGTCTTGGAGCCTGTGGCCCCAAGAGCACTCCATGATAAATGGAGTGGTCCACACACAATTGTTGAAAAGAAGGGTGAAGTCACCTACTTGGTTGACTTGGGCACTGCCAGGAGTCCCCTTAGGGTGCTCCATGTCAACCGCCTGAAACCCTACTATGACAGGGCTGATCTCACCCTGCTCATGGCAACAGATGAGGGACAGGAAGAAGACAGTGATCCTCTACCTGATCTCTTCTCTTCCACAGAACAAGATGCTCTTGTGGAAGGTGTAGTTTTGGCTGATTGTCTTACTGCTGAGCAGAAAGATAATTGCATAAATCTCCTAGGACAATTTTCAGAACTCTTCTCCATTGTGCCAGGCACCACTTCTTGGTGTGAGCACACTATAGATACTGGAGACAGTTTACCTGTCAAAAGTAAGATCTATAGGCAGCCTGACCATGTCAGGGACTGCATAAAGCAAGAAGTTCAGAAGATGTTGGAACTAGGAGTGGTTGAGCACTCTGACAGTCCATGGGCTTCTCCTGTGGTACTGGTACCAAAACCCAATTCTAAAGATGGAAAGAAGGAAATGAGGTTTTGTGTCGACTATAGAGGTCTCAACTTGGTAACCAAAACTGATGCTCACCCTATACCCAGGGCAGATGAGCTCATAGATACACTGGCATCTGCCAAGTATCTAAGCACTTTTGATTTGACTGCAGGGTATTGGCAGATCAAATTGTCAGAAGATGCTAAATCTAAGACTGCATTTTCTACCATTGGAGGACATTACCAGTTTACTGTAATGCCTTTTGGTCTGAAAAATGCACCTGCCACTTTTCAGAGGTTGGTGAACACAGTCCTGCAAGGGCTGGAAGCTTTCAGTGCAGCATATTTGGATGATATAGCTGTCTTTAGCTCCAGCTGGGATGATCACCTGGTCCACCTTTGGAAAGTTTTGGAGGCCCTGCAAAAGGCAGGCCTCACTATCAAGGCTTCAAAGTGCCAGATAGGGCAGGGTAAGGTGGTTTATCTGGGACACCTTGTTGGTGGGGAACAGATTGCACCACTTCAGGGGAAAATCCAAACTATTATTGATTGGGTTCCCCCTACCACTCAGACTCAGGTGAGAGCCTTCCTAGGCCTCACTGGGTATTACAGGAGGTTCATTAAGAACTATGGCTCCATTGCAGCCCCTCTTAATGACCTCACATCCAAGAAAATGCCTAAAAAGGTATTATGGACAGCAAACTGTCAGAAAGCTTTTGAGGAGCTGAAGCAGGCCATGTGCTCTGCACCTGTCCTGAAAAGCCCTTGTTACTCTAAAAAATTCTATGTCCAAACTGATGCATCTGAATTAGGAGTAGGGGCAGTCCTATCACAACTTAATTCTGAGGGCCAGGATCAACCTGTTGCTTTTATTAGTAGAAGGTTGACCCCTAGAGAAAAGCGTTGGTCTGCCACTGAGAGGGAGGCCTTTGCTGTGGTCTGGGCTCTGAAGAAGTTGAGGCCATACCTGTTTGGCACTCACTTCATTGTTCAGACAGACCACAAACCTCTACTTTGGCTAAAACAAATGAAAGGTGAAAATCCTAAATTGTTGAGGTGGTCCATATCCCTACAGGGAATGGACTATACAGTGGAACATAGACCTGGGAGTAGCCACTCCAATGCAGATGGACTCTCCAGATATTTCCACTTAGACAATGAAGACTCATCAGGTAATGGCTAGTCTTATTGTCCTTCGTTTGGGGGGGGGTTGTGTAGGAAAGTACCATCTTGCCTGGCATGTTACCCCCATTTTTCACTGTATATATGTTGTTTTAGTTGTATGTGTCACTGGGACCCTGGTAACCCAGGGCCCCAGTGCTCATAAGTGTGCCTGAATGTGTTACCTGTGTAGTGACTAACTGTCTCACTGTGGCTCTGCTAATCAGAACCTCAGTGGTTATGCTCTCTCATTTCTTTCCAAATTGTCACTGACAGGCTAGTGACCATTTTTACCAATTTACATTGGCTTACTGGAACACCCTTATAATTCCCTAGTATATGGTACTGAGGTACCCAGGGTATTGGGGTTCCAGGAGATCCCTATGGGCTGCAGCATTTCTTTTGCCACCCATAGGGAGCTCTGACAATTCTTACACAGGCCTGCCACTGCAGCCTGAGTGAAATAACGTCCACGTTATTTCACAGCCATTTTACACTGCACTTAAGTAACTTATAAGTCACCTATATGTCTAACATTTACCTGGTAAAGGTTAGGTGCAAAGTTACTTAGTGTGAGGGCACCCTGGCACTAGCCAAGGTGCCCCCACATTGTTCAGAGCCAATTCACTGAACTTTGTGAGTGCGGGGACACCATTACACGCGTGCACTACATATAGGTCACTACCTATATGTAGCTTCACCATGGTAACTCCGAATATGGCCATGTAACATGTCTATGATCATGGAATTGCCCCCTCTATGCCATCCTGGCATTGTTGGTACAATTCCATGATCCCAGTGGTCTGTAGCACAGACCCTGGTACTGCCAGACTGCCCTTCCTGGGGTTTCTCTGCAGCTGCTGCTGCTGCCAACCCCTCAGACAGGCAGCTGCCCTCCTGGGGTCCAGCCAGGCCTGGCCCAGGATGGCAGAACAAAGAACTTCCTCTGAGAGAGGGTGTGACACCCTCTCCCTTTGGAAAATGGTGTGAAGGCAGGGGAGGAGTAGCCTCCCCCAGCCTCTGGAAATGCTTTGTTGGGCACAGATGTGCCCAATTCTGCATAAGCCAGTCTACACCGGTTCAGGGACCCCTTAGCCCCTGCTCTGGCGCGAAACTGGACAAAGGAAAGGGGAGTGACCACTCCCCTGACCTGCACCTCCCCTGGGAGGTGTCCAGAGCTCCTCCAGTGTGCTCCAGACCTCTGCCATCTTGGAAACAGAGGTGCTGCTGGCACACTGGACTGCTCTGAGTGGCCAGTGCCACCAGGTGACGTCAGAGACTCCTGCTGATAGGCTCCTTCAGGTGTTAGTAGCCTTTCCTCTCTCCTAGGTAGCCAAACCCTCTTTTCTGGCTATTTAGGGTCTCTGTCTCTGGGGAAACGGGATATAACGAATGCACGAGCTCAGCCGAGTTCCTCTGCATCTCCCTCTTCACCTTCTGATAAGGAATCGACCGCTGACCGCGCTGGAAGCCTGCAAACCTGCAACATAGTAGCAAAGACGACTACTGCAACTCTGTAACGCCAATCCTGCCGCCTTCTCGACTGTTTTCCTGCTTGTGCATGCTGTGGGGGTAGTCTGCCTCCTCTCTGCACCAGAAGCTCCGAAGAAATCTCCCGTGGGTCGACGGAATCTTCCCCCTGCAACCGCAGGCACCAAAAAGCTGCATTACCGGTCCCTTGGGTCTCCTCTCAGCACGACGAGCGAGGTCCCTCGAATCCAGCGACACCGTCCAAGTGACCCCCACAGTCCAGTGACTCTTCAGCCCAAGTTTGGTGGAGGTAAGTCCTTGCCTCACCTCGCTGGGCTGCATTGCTGGGAACCGCGACTTTGCAAGCTTCTCCGGCCCCTGTGCACTTCCGGCGGAAATCCTGTGTGCACAGCCAAGCCTGGGTCCACGGCACTCTAACCTGCATTGCACGACTTTCTAAGTTGGTCTCCGGCGACGTGGGACTCCTTTGTGCAACTTTGGCGAGCACCGTTTCACACATCCTCGTAGTGCCTGTTTCTGGCACTTCTCCGGGTGCTACCTGCTTCAATGAGGGCTCTTTGTCTTGCTCGACGTCCCCTCTCTCTGCAGGTCCAATTTGCGACCTCCTGGTCCCTCCTGGGCCCCAGCAGTGTCCAAAAACGCCAAACGCACGATTTGCGTGTAGCAAGGCTTGTTGGCGTCCATCCGGCAGGAAAACACTTCTGCACGACTCTCCAAGGCGTGGGGGATCCATCCTCCAAAGGGGAAGTCTCTAGCCCTTGTCGTTCCTACAGTATTCACAGTTCTTCAGCCTAGTAAGAGCTTCTTTGCACCAACCGCTGGCATTTCTTGGGCATCTGCCCATCTCCGAGCTGCTTGTGACTTTTGGACTTGGTCCCCTTGTTCCATAGGTACCCTCAGACAGGAATCCATCGTTGTTGCATTGCTGATTTGTGTTTTCCTTGCATTCTCCCTCTAACACGACTATTTTGTCCTTAGGGGAACTTTAGTGCACTTTGCACTCACTTTTCAGGGTCTTGGGGAGGGTTATTTTGCTAACTCTCACTATTTTCTAATAGTCCCAGCGACCCTCTACAAGGTCACATAGGTTTGGGGTCCATTCGTGGTTCGCATTCCACTTCTGGAGTATATGGTTTGTGTTGCCCCTATCCCTATGTTTCCCCATTGCATCCTATTGTAACTATACATTGTTTGCACTGTTTTCTAAGACTATACTGCATATTTTTGCTATTGTGTATATATATCTTGTGTATATTTCCTATCCTCTCACTGAGGGTACACTCTAAGATACTTTGGCATATTGTCATAAAAATAAAGTACCTTTATTTTTAGTATAACTGTGTATTGTGTTTTCTTATGATATTGTGCATATGACACTAAGTGGTACTGTAGTAGCTTCACACGTCTCCTAGTTCAGCCTGAGCTGCTTTGCTAAGCTACCATTATCTATCAGCCTAAGCTGCTAGACACCCTATACACTAATAAGGGATAACTGGGCCTGGTGCAAGGTGCAAGTACCCCTTGGTACTCACTACAAGCCAGTCCAGCCTCCTACAATTACCAGTTACAATGCTAGTCACCAGGGCATGGAGAGGGACACACACCACCAACTCCAGCATACCTGAGACCCACACAGCCCTGCCCAGTAGTGGATGCCTACTAGCTAGGTTGGAGGTATTTTACATCAGAACCCTGCCCAACATGGGACCTACACTGCAATGTCAGGCCTGGCCTAGGGGCACACACAGGCCCCCAACTCCCACCCAGATACCACCCCACCATGCGTATGTAGTAATGGAGGGCACTGTACTCACCCCCTTGTGGCTGCTGTTATGCCCCCAAATGCCCATCTAGCTCAGGATAGGCCACCGCCAGTATGCGGGCCATCAGGGGGGTCAGGGTTCGACGGGCACCCCTTCCTCGTTGGGAGGCCATCCCCAGCTGCGCCTTCGCCGTCCTCCATGCCCAGCATCCCAGGTCCTCCCCCCGTTTGCGACAGTGGGTGCCCCGCCTGCCGTAGACCCCCATGGTCCACACGTCATTGGGGATGGCACTCCATATACTCTTCTTTTGATGGGCGCTGACCTGCAAAGAAATACACACAGGGAAAGGTATTAGTCAGACCGTCCTGCCATGGGCGTAGGAACTGTGGGGGATGCAGGGGATTTATCCCCCCCAGATTTTGGGAGTGAGAGGACATGGGGGACAAGGGTGGGGCTACAGGGGGACAAAGAACCTTGAAGTTTAAAAAGAGATAGTGATGCAGTCCCTGTTTAAACATCATTCATTTTTTCAGTGTGTTAAAAGCAATAGAACTGAAAGCAAATGTTTAAACCGGGCTGTTTTTCGGAATCCAAGCTCCCAAAAGGTTGCCCAGGCTGCTGCAGCTTCCATGACACAGAGGTTTATCTGATCTGTCTGCTCCACACTGGTACTTCACAGGTCATTCAAAGGCCTTTCAAATGTAGAGGAGATTTTGTATTTCTAATTGCTTCTTGTGCCCCCTGCAGTATCACCTCTCTTCAGCCCACTTGCAAGGTGTCATTTAAAGACTTGGAGGCATATTTATACTCCATTTGCACCTAATTTTCATCATTTTTTTACGCAAATGCGGCGCAAAACTAACTCCATATTTATATTTTGATGTTAGACCCGTCTAAGGTCAAAATATTGGAGTTTGCACCATGTTTTAGATGCATGAACCTACCTTGTGTCAATGAAATGCAAGGAAGGGGTTTCCCATCTAAAAAATGGTGCAAACCCCATAGCTCCATATTTATCCCCCCATGCTAAAATGACGCACTGGTGGGGCTAAATAATGGTGCAAAGCTTGCAGGTCAGGCCAGGCGTTAGTTGACCTGTGGACCCATTTCCATGGTGAAACACCATGGAATGGGCCCACGGGTGCCCACCCCAAGCCCTAGGAACAACCCCACCCACGCCAGAGGGACACCGGAGGATGGGGGATCCCATCCCAGGTAAGTAGGGTAAGTATAGGTAAGTATAGGTAAGTATTTTTATTTTTAAATTAAAGTGCCATCGGGTACCCAACTTGGGGCCCCATGCATGGCACAGGGTGCAATGGCCATGCCCAGGGGACCCTAGTCCCCTGTGCTGGCCATTGGGGTGGTGGGCATGACTCCTGTCTTTTCTAAGACAGCAGTCATGTGGTATGGATGGCATTGCATCAGAAAATGACGCTAGGCTGGTTAGAGGCATTTTTTGCCTCTAACCAGCCTAACCTCATTTTTTGGTGCTAAACCCCCTTCTCCCATACCGCCACCCCCACCTGGCTTACGTTATTTTTTTTAACGCTAGCCCATTCTTTGCGCCGGCTTGCGGCATTCCATAAATTTTCCGCCCGGCTGGGACACTGGAATGATGTAAGCTGGCGCTATACTTTTTGACGCCAAACTGTGGTTGCACAGTTTTGCATCAAAAAGTATAAATATGGGCCTTGGTTTAGGGCAGATAAATAGGGATAAATGGCTTCATTAGCATAGCTCTCCCCATTGACAAATATACTGCAGTAGTAACTTGTCACACTCTAATCTTCTACAAAGGAGAGGTCATGTAAGTTTCCTTCTAATCTAAATTCACACATTTGAATGTGCCCTCATTGGCATAATGAAGGAAAAAGAGATTTGGTGAAATTATTTGCCTAAGATCACATAATTTAAGTTGGGAAGCCATGGTTAATTCAAGTTAGTAAATGGATGTCTATTTGTTCATCCTTATGTTGAGGCTTTATTTTGACCTCTCAATGCATTTTTCTGCAGTTTTTGAAGTATAGCACAAACTCAACCCAAAGGTATTGGAACACTTTATATGAGCACCAGTTACATTATAAAAGATCATGTGCATTGTTTACTGTCATGGGGAGATTAAGTGAGTGGCCCAGAAACACAGGATGTTGAGCTGATGCGACACTTGAACCAGGGGCTGAATATACTCTGCTTTTTTCTGTGTGCAAATGGCCCGATTCGCAGAATCATGCCGTTTGCAAAAAGAAACAAGCACTTTAGGATGGATAAATGCTTTTTTGTGATTCTGTAATCTATTGCTGAATTGCACAATAGGTTTGCAAGTCAGTATTAGGAAGGGGCATGTCAAGGATGTCCCTACCAAATAGTGAGTTGCAGGGGGATCTAAGAATGTTTTGCGACCGGGATTTCGGTCGCAAAACATTCGCAGTTACCACCAACTTCAAGTTGGTAGTAACCCATTCACAGGCGGGAAGGGCTACCCAAGGGACCTCTTCCCCTTTGCCAATGGGGGTGCAAACATTTTTCAAGAGCAGGCAGTGGTCCCATGGACCACTGTCTACTCCTAAAAAATGAAAAGAAAGCTTTTCAGTTTTCTTTTTGTAATGCAGCCTGTTTCCCTTTAAGGAAAGTGGGCTGCATTACAAAACAAATGCTTTATTTAAAAAGGAATCACAGACATGGTGGCTGCTGACCAAAGCAGGCCACCATCCCTGTGATTGTAGCCATTCACAGTAGGTCGAAAGTTTAAACGTGCCTCATGAATATTAATGAGGCAGGTCTATTTTCGACCCACTGCAAATCGCTAACAGTGTTATACACACTGTTGTACGTTGCATTTTGGGATTTCATCATAGCGAATCGCTAAAATTTATTAGAAAATCAAAAACCTGAAATATTGTACATCTAGCTCCTAGTTCGCTAGTTCTACAATCAGCAGCTCTGACTGTAACACCTCATCCTGGCAGAAGCCAATTCTCAGCTCACTATGGGCTCAAGGTCTCGAGCTGAGCCAGAACCAGGCTTCCAGCTCGAGCCTGACTTGAGCTTTCAGTGGCTCGACCACCTCTAATTTCCATACAAGCATCCACGGTTTTTGATGCAAAGCCTTATTTGCTAAAAATAAAAAAAAGAGGTAGATAGGACCTTGTGCCAAAAATTTGCACCTCCTCAAGGAAGGCATAACGAATGAGTAAAGATTTATTTTCTATAATCTTTTGAAACGATATAAATGTACAGCACTTTACAGCATACATACAGTGGTCAAAATATTAAACAGTTAAAGCATAGTTTTTGACAGAAGGGTACCCTTCCAATGCAAAAACCTATGCTTGTCATCAAACACAAACTCCTGTGCACTTAAGTGCATGGCTGTGTGCACTGGCGCAAGGCAGACAAATGTACGCCAGCACAGGGAGAGATCAAACTGGTGTCATATCTTAGTAGATATGGTGCTGTTCTACTCTTTCCTATTGATGCAGGAAAGTACCTTTGTTTACTGTGCTATGTCGTATGAAAAGTTACAGAGTTGCCCCTCAATGTTCAATTGCTTACAGTGCTTTCAAAAATATTATTTTGGCACAACACATTCGAATTGTACCTGGTGCACACTTTTCCTGAACTGGTAATAATCTTAAAGTGCCTTTCAAAAAAGAATAACTATCTGACTCCATGAAGCTGCAAATAATCCTATGAATTAAAGCCTGTACTGGCTCCAAAGAAGACCTTAGATTTGATTATGAACGAAGCATAACCCACACTCATCCCATTTAGCATATTTTACTATACTGTTTTTCTGTGAGCATCTCACAAGCCGGTGCCACATTTCTCATTGCTTTCAAACATCTCTCGACGTATGGGACACTGTGTCTCAGACAGCAAGGATTATCTGTTTGTATGACCAGTCTCTCACACAAACTGCATCTCGTTTTTGCGAACGTATTACACATGCATACACACACACAAACAAACAGAGCAGCATCTTGTTTTTGAAGACATCTCACATACTAGGGCCCATATTTATACTTTTTAGCGTCGCATTTGCATCAATTGCATTTTGTAAGTTAACGCAGTTTTTCCGCAAAAAGCAGCACAAATGCGGCACCAAAAAAGTATAAATATGGGCCTAAGTTTTATGTAACTCTTCCTATCTCTTCAGGCTTTTAACATTTGTAAAGCATCTATTTCCAATACACACACACTGTGCATCTCATTTTGTGTGCATCTCATCCAGAAGGCATATATCATGGCACATTTATCTGCATCTTCAGCTTTTTAGTTTGTGAACTACTACACTCTACACACATGGCATCCATCGGGAGTAATTCTTACAGCAGATTAGACAGCAAAAGTGTAAAGTTTTTTATTGTGTTTTATATTTTGGGCTGAGTTAAGTGCATACAGTGCCTTGATCTCCACCTTGAGGCCACAACAGAGCATGCGCTGCACTTCAGCTGTCTTTGGTAATATCCTCGTCCCCTCCTGTGAAATGGTAAAGCAAATGTTAGCAGAGTTATATGTTGAAAATATGATTGACCATGAGCACACCATTTTTTAGTGTGGAGGCTGCGAGTAATAATTATTGAATTGCCAACTCGAGGTCTGGTCAAGGACTTTTTACTAGCATTGTTTTGAAGTGCTTTTATTCTTTTATACGCCTCTTCTGGAGTACTAGGGTAGTAGATGGTTACTGAATGATGGATACTGTAAGAAATCGGGCTTTTTGATTAAGTGGGGGTGAAAATCCATCTCAAGCAACAACCACAATCTTGGTCAGGGTGAACCACAGAAGTCACTAAATTAACCTGTGCTTAACAATCTGGTAGCTTGGCACAAAAGCAGTCAGGCTTAACTTAGAGGCAATGTGTTAAGTATTTATGCAGCACTCAAACTGTAGTAAAATGAAAACACAATACAAGGAAAACCCTGCTTAATTTAGAAAACAGAGTAAAATGTAATAAATAAAATGAGACCAAAATGGCAAAATCCAATCAGTAGCACTAATGATATGCAATTATAAAGGTTTAAGTAAAAATACCACCAAGAAGCAGACATCTCTAATTGTGGCAATCTGGTCGGTAGACCGGGATAAAGTCATACATTCAAACTCAAGATGGAGTGTGGGCCGCATACATGGACCAGGTTAGTCCCACTGAAAAAGGTGACCTCCTCAAAGTTATGCGCCTAGAGTTCAAAGAATCAGGATTTCACAGGAGGAGCTCAAATAATGCCAGACAAGGGTCCAGGACCTGGGATGAGAGGGGGAAGGGAGCACCTCTTCTGGATTAGGAACTCATTCAAGCAAAGACCAGCAGGGCTCTGGTAGGTCTAGTTGCAGGTCCAGGAAGTGCCAGTTGCAGTAGGTTAGCTGGACAGGTGCAATGAGGCCCCTAGAGCCTGGTGTGTCACTGTAGCCCATAAAAGGAGGTCAGTCACCTGACCATTAGAATCACTCTAGTAGTCCTGTGTTCAAAGAGATGGTCCTTTCTCATTCAAGCAACAAGGCAGGCCTCAAGAAGCAGGACAGTCTTCTCAAGAACAAGGCAGGCCTCAAACAACAGGGCAGTCCTCCAGAGAACAAGGAAGGCCTCAAGCAGCTGGTACCCTAGAGTACAAGGAAGTCCTTCTGTAGCCTTCCACAGTTCCAGGAGTGCATTGAAGAGTTAATCTGAGGGTCCAGTATTTATAGCTGGTGCCAGTCTTTGAAGTGGGAGAACCTTCTACATCTGGTGGTTCTGGAACCCCCACATCTGGTTCTAGAATTTCTTTACTTTCCCTGCCATTCTGTGAGGGATCTGGGGTGACAATAGACTGGTGTCAAATTCTTTGTGAGTGTGCTGAGACAAACTCTTTGAAATGTAACTGTGGCAAGGAACAACTCCGTCCCTCCTACCCTGCCAAAACCTAATCCCCCTTTGACTTTCTGCCTGGGAGGAATACACAAACTGCCAACTACATCCAGTCATGTGAACCAGGACACAGGTTGCAGGGATCAAATGGTTAGAACAAGAAAATGCCAACTTCCTAGAAGTTATATTTTCAGAATTGTGGCTTTAAATTCAACTTTAACAGTAAAGAGGAGTTTAAATTACAATTTTTTAGACACCAACTCGATCCTCCTACCTGTTACCAATTGAAGTTATCACTTATTAAATGTAATAAGGTAACCCAATGGCATCCTATGAGAGAGGCAGATCCTGCAGTAGTGAAATATGAACTTAAGTGGTTTTCACTGCCAGGATGTGTAAAACTTAAAACCACATGGCAAACATTTTAAATTTGCTCCACCCAGCCCTATTGGCTGTTTAGGGCCTGCCCTAAGGGTGACATATGCATTACAAGCATTTGCAATGCAATAGGTCTCGCACATTTCAAACAAGTTAATTGTCATTTTTTGACAACAGTGCCCACGAGCAAAAACAAGAAAAAAACAAGTGGAAACTGAGAAAAGAGGACTTAACAAAATAAAATAAAGTTAGCTTTATAAAAAAACCTTTGGAATTTTGTTTGTTCTGATGGGCACATTTTTTCCAGTCACAAGCCTTGTGTTTTCCAGAGCACTGGGAGCTAGAAAAAATAGTACCTAGCTCAAGTTGGGAGCAGTGGATAGGCACTAATGAAGTTGAAATCAATTAGTGCTTGATCCCTGCTCCACACAGAGGAATAGAAATAATGCCAGACATGCCTTGACGAATTACGAGGCTGTAAAGAAGAGTGCCACGCAAACCATCAAATGGTGAGCGACAGGCAGGCTCCAAACCCTTTACTGAAAACAACAGTAGTCTATCATGTGAGACGAATGCGCAAGTGCATGCACTCTCAGGCTCAACCCTAAAAATTTAAGGTTTAGGCTTGGCAAAAGTCTTATTCTGCCAGGTTGAAATGTCAGTTTAAAACTACACTATAGGCTGCAGTGGCTGGCATTAGACATGTTTGAAAGGGCTACCTAAGTGGGTGGCACAATAACTGCTGCAGGCCCACTAGTGGCATTTAATTTACAGTCCATGGGGACATGTACTACCGCTTTACTAGGGACTTATAAGCCAATAAAATGTGCAGATTGGATGTAATCAATTTCACCATGTGTAAAGAAGAGAGCACAAGTACTTTACCACTGGCTAGCAGTGGTAAAGTGCACAGAGTCCTAAAAGCCGGCAAAAATAGGTTCGGAAAACAGGAGGGACAAAGGCAAAAGGTTTGGAAGTGACCCTGCAAGGAGGGCCATGTCCAACAGATACTTACTAGTGTCCCAAAGCCTAAGATATTCTTGAATTCCAATTTACTAAGACTTTTTACAACTAACTCTTAAAGAGTAGCAACTGTGGGAAGTCAAGGTTTATTCAAAGGTAATAGAGAGATGGTGACTTCCTTACAGCATGATATATTTAATCGGACACATTAAAATTCAATGAGTGATTACAGCTTTGTCTTTCAAAAGACTGAGGGCTTATTGTGGAGAATGACGGCATTGCACTTCAGAACTACGCAACTTTATACATTTATCGAAGTCTGCGGCTCTTAGAAAACAGACACCTTCTTTAGGGTCAATGGAAAATCCTCAAGGATGTCCCCCCCAGAAATTTAGTGTCTCCTACACCCCTGCGTCCTGCCTGTTACCCTCATGGCCCACCGTGCCCTTTCCCATCCCCATTAGCACAGACATGGCCCAGCATACATGCTGCACGCTGCCAAGGTCCCATCCACCAACCACCCCCTACACGAGGCCTTCACACACAGCACTCCATGCATTCATGCCACATGCATCGTACTCACAGTGTACTCACCTGTTGGTCTGGAGGCCCATACAGCAGTCGGTACTGGGGTAGGACCCCGTCCACCAGTCGCTTCAACTCCGCTGAGGTGAAGGCAAGGGCCCATTCCCCAGTCACACGCGTCATGGTCTGTTCCAGACACAGGTCACAGCAGCACATGCAGTATAGGTCCTCTCCTGTTGAATGTCAGGTGCAAGTGAGTGAACAGATAGAAAATGGCGGTCACGTCCGCGGTGGTGTGTATCGTCACCGCCGGCATAGATCACCATTGGCCACTGTACACAATAGGGTCCAATAATAACCAATGAGGAGTTGCCCTGCGGTTCTCGACCGCCTCCCGCAACGGCACACAACGTCAGCGGAATTACCTCATTTCCACCTGTCCCTCCATACTGGACAGGCGGACGCCATTTCAGTGGGGGGGGGGCAGGCCATGGATCCTAACTGCGTCACAAACTCACATTCTGGACATATGCCACCAAATAATTTGTAACAATCACAATATGCATTGAACTGTAGTGGTTACAATGTACAGATAACAACCATCTGCTCACTCTTTTACCTCATAGAATGCAACCGCTGCAGATGAACAGGAGATGGAGACATCCCCCTTTGTACAGACCCCTGGTGGACTTGGCAATAATGGAGGACAGACACATTATTCTCACATATAGAATGGACAGGGCCACAATCACAGAGCTGTCGGCCCAATTGGAGCAAGACCTAATATCTGCTATCCGTCACCCTACTGGGATCCCCCTCTTGTGTAAGTCCTATCTGTGCTCCATTTCTTGGCAACTGGCTCTTTCCAAGTGACAGTGGGCTTGGCAGCTGGAATGTCAAAGCCAATGTTCTCAACAGTGCTGACCAGAGTGTTGTCTGCCCTGATTAAACACACGAGCAGCTACATCGTTTTTCCCCAGGTGGGAGATTTGGCCACAGTGAAGGCTGACTTCTATGCAATGGGACATATCCCTAACATCATAGGAGCAATTGATGGAACACAAATAGCATTTGTCCCCCCCCCCCTGGCAAAATGAACAGGTCTTCAGAAACCGTAAAAGTTATCACTCGATGAATGTGCAGATGGTGTGTTTGCGGACAAGTACATCTCCCATGTCAATGCTAAGTATCCTGGGTCGTGCATGATGCTTTTATCCTGAGGCATAGCAGCATCCCAAATGTGATGGGCCAACTCCAGGGGCACCGGTTGTGGCTAATAGGTGAGCCCTGGTTTCCACCTAGTGGATGTTGGTGTATGGGTATAGTGTGGGCCATAAGGGTTAGTGTGTGGCTAACAGTTGTCCCTCGATATTTGCAGGTGACTCTGGTTACCCCAACCTCTCATGGCTACTGACCCCTGTGAGGAATCCCAGGAAGAGTGCAGAGAAAAGTTACAATGAGGCACATGGGCGAAGAAGAAGGATAATAGAAAGGACATTTGGCCTCCTAAAGGCCAGGTTTTGTTGCCTACATCTAACAGGTGGATCCCTGTGCTACTCACCCAAGAAGGTCTGCCAGATCATCGTGGCATGCTGTATGTTGCACAACCTTGCCTTGCAACGCCATGTGCCATTTCTGCAGGAGGGGGAGGTTGGAGATGGCAGTGGACAGTGAAGATGGGGAGGCAAAGGATGAGGATGAGGACAACAGAAGTTCAGTCATTCGTCAATACTTCCAATGACACACAGGTAAGACAGTGTTATTTCACATTTCATTGACAGTTTGATGTGTGACATTGTCACTGGCAGGCTGTGAAATCCTACTTCTATGCCCACTCACTGTACCCATCGGCATCTTTTTTTGCAGATGTTGCTGCCTCACTATTGCTCCTGGTGTGTTCAGTGCAGCCAACTGCAGGTCTTTCCTATGTCAATGTTACTGTACAGTTGAATTGCAATGGTTGAACCTTGTTAAACTAATACATACTTAAATCATTTCACATACTCGATAGTTGTATTTGTTCAAAGGGTATTTATTGAAGTGATAAGGAGGAGTGGGGAAAGTGCATTGGGCTGGGGTGATGATGGAGGAAAGTCCAGATTAGAGTCCAATCTATTTGTAGCACAGGTGCATTGTCCAAGGGGGCATAGGAAGGGGAGCAATGGCAGTTCAAGGTGGACAGGGTGACTGAGTGGGACACAAGGGTGACAATCAGGAGAGTCTTATTTCTTGGCGGGGTCTTGGCAATAGTCTCTGGCTTCTGCCTGGATCGCAGGGAACGTTTGCGGTTGTTATTGCCCTGGCAACTTTGCCTTGTGTGAGTTTTCATTTGGTGGGCTAGGTGATTCTTTCTAGGGTGCCTGCTGTGGTGATAGGTGTCCATGCAGGTCTGTGAGGGGTGTCCATGCATTGGTAGGGCATGCAGGGCTTGGCATTGGGATGAGTGAGATGTGATGGGGGGGTACTTGGTGGAGTGATGGGAGTGAGGGTGAGGGTGAGGGTATGTGATGGCATGCAGGTAGGGGAGTGATAATAGTAGAGAGTTGATTTACCAGAGTCCAGTCCTCCTCCTACTCCTGCCAGGCCCTCAGGATGCAGTATTGCCAAGACTTGCCCCTCCCATGTTGTCAGTTGTGGGGAGGAGGTGAGGGTCCACCACCAGTCCTCTGTACAGCGAGTTGGTGTCTTGCTGCAATGATGTTATCCCTTGTTCTGGGGTGCTGTCCCACAGCATTGGCCCTGTCCACGATCCTCCGCCATAGCTCCATCTTCCTAGCAATAGATATCTGCTGCACCTGTGCTCCAAATAGCTGAAGCTCTACCCGGATGATTTCTTCCACCATGACCCTTAGCTCCTCCTCAGAGAATCTGGGCTGTCGTTGTGGTGCCATGGGTGTAGTGTGGGTGGTGTGGGTGAGGGTGTGTAGGGTGATGTGTTGAGGTGTGTGATGTAAGGTGCGTGGGTGGTGTATAGGTGATGGTGGTATGTAGCTCTGGTTGTGTGTGTTGTTGTCTCTCTATGCTGGCAATGATTTGTATTCGTAAGGGGTTGTGGGTAATGTGTGTGTGTTTTATAGTGGTGTGGGTGTGGTGTGTGTATGGGTGTCAGGTGTGTGAATTGTCCAATGTGGTGTTGTTTTGTTTGTGTGTGTGTATTTTGAGAGCAGCGGTATGTACTGCCATTGAATATCCGCCGTGGTGATTCATGCGTCATAATTTTGTGGGCGTTGTTCTGTTGGCGTAATGGTGTGGGTTTTGATACTGCCAGTTTATCACTGACCTTTGGGCTGGCGGATTTGTGTGTGTGGCTGAATAGTGATGGATTGTTGTGTTTGTGTCATAATATGGTTGGCAGATATCCACCACTGCATGTTGGCGGCAGTCAACATGGCGGTAAGTGGGATTTACATTCAATGTCATAATGAGGGCCATAATGTAAAACGTCATTTATGTGGAGCCCTAAATAAATTAGGGCGTAAGCAACTCGTGTTTTACTGTTCTAGGGCGTATGCAATCCTAAGCACCAAAAAGAAGCTCGGACTCTATAAAAAAGTGAGGCAGCAGATAGCCCAAGAACAAGCCTTGTGCTTGCTCCTAGAGGCTGTTAGATCCAATGCCCAATAACAGTTTTGTGTTTAATTGCTCTGTATAGAGGCTCAAAAACACAAAAATCTAACATTTCTAGTACAAAGCAGGAACGCTGCATTTACGTTTCCTCTCTTTATGCAGGAAATAGGATATCCCCAATTGATTCAGGTAACTCAAATTTGACAACTGTCCCTTCTAATTCAGTGTTGGCCATGCCTACTAGTCTCTCCATCCATGCCATCATGAACTATATAAACCTGGCTAGGAACTCAGCAGCAGAAACCCCTGATGCTTTATCGGTCTCAGTAATGAGAAAGGATCCATTAAGCCGGGGAACGTTTTCATACCCATTGTTCAAAAAAGCTGTTGGGTCTAGTTCCTGATTCTCGGAGAGACGGTTTTATTGTTCCACTGCATAATAAAATGGGCTCCAAGTCTGCCCAGAACTACCGACAAATTGCCCTCTTAGATGCAGGTGGTCAGATATACTATAAATCCTTGCTAGAACATGTTCAGGCCTGCATCACAGAAAGTGGGATTGAGCTATCTGACTTCCGCTTTCTGTATTCAGTTTCTAACAATCTTTCTTTGGTACACACTATTTTAGATAAATATCATGATTAGAAATCGGTCAGGTTAAGCAGCCTGTCACACACCAGTATAATTGTGGGGTGTATTCACTGCTTACTTGGCCTGCCTCTGCTTCCAAACTTAGGACACATTTATGCTTTTTGACGCAAAACTGCGCTAACACAGTTTTGCGTCAAAATCTTAGCGCCTGCTATCACCATTCCATAGCTGCAGCTGGGCGCCATATCTATAGAATGGTGCATACTTGTGCTAAGGAATGGCTAGCGTCGAAGAAAAAGATGCTACACGGGGGGATGGCGGTTGGGAAAAAGGCGTTAATGGGTCAGAAATGACACTAGGTTTATTGTTCCAAAGTCCCAGAATGCAAAGTGGTGATGGCTGAAATGCCAAAACTGGCCGAAGATGGTATCCATGACATAGAACCACTTGACAGCTACATTTTACAATGTTACAGAGTCATCTAATACATTTAAAAAATGCTTGTTTCACACCTGAAAACCAAATGTAAACTCTGTTCAGATATTTTGTGTGGGTTTTCATTTACATCATGCATTGAAACAAGCATTGGCAATTCAAACTGTTTGTCTTTTGTGCAGAGGAATGTTATGTAGCGAGCTTCACAACACAATAAAGAAAATAAGGACCGCAGCAGTGTGGCCTTCTTTAACAGAGTGAACGAAACAAATCTAAAACATAAAGTACCAAGCATTCATATACTTGCTCAGGATAATGAAACCAGTGCTTAATTTGTAAAACAATAAGTGCTGGTGCACAAAGCTTTGCACAGAAACCATCCACCACTTATGAAAATCAGGGTGACGAATCCAAAGGATTTGGGGGGTCATTCTGACCCTGGCGGCCGGTGATAAAGCGGCGGCCAACCCGCCAACAGGCAGGCGGTCAAAAAAAAGGTATTCTGACCCTGGCGGGAACCGCCAACACAGGCCGCCACTTTAACACTCCGACCGCCACGGCGGGACAGACAAACAGCTCGGCGGTCACCGCCAACAGCCAGGCAGCAGACAATGTACCGCCCACCCTATCACAACTCACCAATCCGCCACCTTTTCCGGGGCGGGAGCCCCGCCGATAAAAACACGGCGGAAACAGACTACGAACGGGAAAACGCTCACCTATACACACTCCACGAGGAAGGAGGACAGCATGGAGCCCGAATTACACATCCTACCGGCTATTGTCTACCTGCTCATCTACCACGAGTACGAACGCTGGCGCAGACGACAACGGTGAGTACTGCACCTACGACACAGGGGAGGGGGGAGGAGGAAAGCTTACAGGCACACACATATGCGACCCCCCCCCAACTATCTACACACCAATGCAGAGCACCAAGTCACAGTGACACCACCCAAACCCCCCGTAATAATGCAAAGACATAATTAAAGTGAGAAACAACATTTATGTATATAAGAGGTTCTTTGAAGTCATGGTAAAATAGCAATATGAATAGTATAAAAAACAAGTAAGAAAATAACGAAACCGATAAACATAGGCAATAAGTCCTGCACAGTCACCTAAATTTCCACTGTCCGTGGGCCAAAGTGGATCAACACATGGGCAAAGCCCACACAGGAGACCTGAGTCCGTTGGAGAGAACACTGCTGGGGCATCAGATGACAAAACTACAGGCACCTCAGGGGGAAGTGAAGGGGGGGCACCTCAGCCACATGAGTCCACGACGCCAGATCCACAAAGGGTCCACCATGCCCACTGTGCCATCCTGGGGAGTGCAAAGCCACAGTCTCACAAGTCTCTACAGTGGGTGGGTTGCCCACCGTGCCATCCTGGGGAGTGCAAAGCCACAGTCTCACAAGTCTCTACAGTGGGTGGGTTGCCCACCGTGCCATCCTGGGGAGTGCAAAGCCACAGTCTCACAAGTCTCTACAGTGGGTGGGTTGCCCACCGTGCCATCCTGGGGAGTGCCATGCCACAGTCTCACAAGTCTCTATAGTGGGTGGGTTGCCCACCGTGCCATCCTGGGGAGTGCAAAGCCACAGTCTCACAAGTCTCTACAGTGGGTGGATTGCCCACTGTTACATCCTGGGGAGTGCAGAGCCACAGTCCATCAGGTGGATTACAGAGACCACTGGTCATGGAGGAGGCATGGTGGGCAGAGTGCGTCGTGAAGGCATGCCCGACACAGAACCGGGACTGCCAATGGGCCAGCGGTGCTTGACAGGAAGGGCCCAGCGGAGCGGTGCTTGATAGGAAGGGCCCAGCGGAGCTTGAGACGGCGGGGCCCAGCGGAGCGGTGCTTGACAGGGAGGGCCCAGCGGAGCGGTGCTTGAGACAGCGGGCCCAGCGGAGCGGTACTTGACAGGAAGGGCCCAGCGGAGCGGTGCTTGAGACGGCGGGGCCCAGCGGAGCGGTGCTTGACAGGAAGGGCCCAGCGGAGCGGTGCTTGACAGGAAGGGCCCAGCGGAGCGGTGCTTGAGACGGCGGGGCCCAGCGGAGCGGTGCTTCACAGGAAGGGCCCAGCGGAGCGGTGCTTGAGACGGCGGGGCCCAGCGGAGCGGTGCTTGAGACGGCGGGGCCCTCTTCAGCGGTGTCTTTCTGCACGGCGGGGCCCTCTTCAGCGGTGTCTTTCTGCACGGCGGGGCCCTCTTCAGCGGTGTCTTTCTGCACGGCGGGGCCCTCTTCAGCGGTGTCTTTCTGCACGCGGGGCCCTCTTCAGCGGTGCCTCTCTGCACGGCGGGGCCCTCTTCAGCGGTGCCTCTCTGCACGGCGGGGCCCTCTTCAGCGGTGTCTTTCTGCACGGCGGGGCCCTCTTTAGCGGTGTCTTTCTGCACGGCGGGGCCCTCTTCAGCGGTGTCTTTCTGCAGGGCGGGGCCCTCTTCAGCGGTGTCTTTCTGCACGGCGGGGCCCTCTTCAGCGGTCTCTTTCTGCACGGCGGGGCCCTCTTCAGCAGTGCATTTCTGCACGGCGGGGCCCTCTTCAGCGGTGCTTGTCCAGTCATCCAAGGGAGCCAGACCTGGCCAGGACTCCCTGCTTAGTCGCCCTCCGACCGTGCAGTTGCTGGACCCTTCTGTGACGGAGTCCTGGGCCCGTGGGTGTCCTCCCTCACACCCGGGATGGGGCTTGTGGGGCCCTCCTGGTCCGCGCCCCTGCTGGCTGACTTCTCCGCCCTGCTGCCCTTTCCCTCCTTCGATGAGGCTCTCTGGCCCTTGCCTCCCCTGGATGTTGTGGCAGGTGAGGGCCCAGGACTTCGCTCCTTGGGGGCAGCCGTGTCAGTCTTCTCGCGGCGGCCCCTGATTTTACGGGTCCTCTTCCCAGGTGGGGGGCTGGCTGTTCCCTTGCTGCTGGCCGATGTATCTGTGCTGGGAAAGGGTGGACTCCAAAACCCCTGCACAATGGTGACACTTGAAGCAGGGCTGGTGGTGGCTGAGGTGCTCTTGGGACTCTTAGCAGATGGAGGGGGTGGGTCAGGTGGGGCAAAGAGGTTAAGTTTGGAGAGGTAAAGTTTTTTAGGACCAATGTAAAGGGTAGGTGTAGTGGGTATGGGAGTGGAGGAAGAGGATGTGGTTGTAGGAGAGTCAGGTGTGCTGTCTTTGGGTGCAGGTGCTTGTGACGTAGGCTGTCGTGAGGTGGTTGGCTGTTGGGTGGGTGGCTGCCTGCGTTTGTGTGTCTTGGAAGAGGGGGTGACAGACACAGTGGGAGAGGATACAGGGGACGTGTAAATGGCAGTGGGGGTGGTGACTGCACGTGTGCGGACTGTACTGGAGGGTGTGCTGGTGATGGAAGTACTGGCTGATGGTGGTGTGCATGCAGGTGTGAGTGGAGACGTCACAGGGAGGGAGGAGGGAGACGAGGAGGAGGGGGACACAGGGGTGGTAGTGACTGTTGGCATGTCTGCATCTGGGTGTTGCTTGAGTGAATGCTTGTGTGATCTGTGGTGCTTATGTCTGGATGAGCTGCCCTTGGGTGTTGAGGTGTGTGCAGGCTGGTCTGATGGTGTGGATGGGATAGGCTGAGGAACAGGAGACAGAGACAGGGTGGAGGCAGATAGAAGAGGGAGGCTGGAAACAGGGACAATGGCTGCCGTCGGTGCTAAGGCCAGAGCATTGAACGATCGTTGATGGGCAGCCTGACCCGAATGAATGCCCTCCAGGTATGCATTGCTCCGATGCACCTCCCTCTCTACCCCCTGGATGGCATTCAAAAGGGTAGACTGCCCAACAATGATGTTCTGTAGGAGGTCAATGACCTCCGCACTGAGGGCAGCAGGGGTAACAGGGGCAGGGCCTGAGGTGCCTGGGGCGAAGGAGATGCCAGCCTTCTTGGGCGAGCGGGCACGGAGCGAAGGCTGAGGGGCTGCTGGGAGGACGGAGCTGGTGCGCTGGGTGGCGGCTGTACCTGTAGAGGCGGGGGGCCCGGATGTTGCCGCCACCGCTAGGGAGCTCCCTTCCGAGGACGTGTCGGTGTCGCTGGTGTCACCACGGGTCCCCGTTGTGGTGCTCCCCTCGCCCTCCGTATCACTGGTGACCTCGGTGTCTGTAGCATGGCCCACCGGGGCCTTGTGAGTTGCAGCTCCCTCGTGCTCCGATGCCAATTCTCCTCCGCCTGATGATGCTAATGCACACATGCACAAGAAGACAACGAAAAAGGGTGGGGGGAGAAATAAAAACAGGTTGAGTGCATGCATTGTCAACACCGTTGGCGGAGAGGACAGACACAGGAGCCTCATGCACTACGCCGCGCAATCGGGGTACACTACTCAGTACTTGTGACTAGGCCAACAGGTCTATGGACAACATATGCGCACATGGGTGATGCAGGACCATGGATTGCTGTACTTGGCACCCTACAGAGGTGGGGGGCGGGGGCACAGGGCCATGCCTAAAGGAGGGGACTACACTACAGAAAGCGCCCTGGCCTAATGTCACCCACAGCCCTCCTCCCCCACCCAGGCACCTCCACTGCGCGTAAAGATAGCAGTATGTGCTGGTACTCACCCCCTTGTGTCTGCTGTGATGTCCTCACGCGCCCATCCAATTCGGGGTAGGCCACCGCCAGGATCCGGGACATCAGGGGGGTCAAGGTACGACTGGCACCCCTCCTATGTTGGGAGGCCATCCCCAGCAGTGACTCAGCGGTCTTCCTGGTCCCACGGCGGATGTCCTCCCACCTCTTTCGGCAGTGGGTGCCCCGTCTTGTGTGGACCCCCAGGGCCCGGACTTCCTTGGCGATGGCATGCCAAATGTCGACTTTCTGATGGGCGCTGACCTATTTGACATGTACAGGGTGGGAAAGGAAATTTCAACATTTTTCTGCATGTTAGATGTGATTGCCCCCCCTCCCCAACCCTGCCATGTGGCACATGCTCTCATCTGTCGTGCCTTGCACTCCTCATTCGCTCCCCACCCCACCATCTTACATCCACCATACACAACCCAGGCATAGCCCATTCAATGTGCACCCAGTGTACTTACCTGTTGGTCTGGAGGACCGTAGAGTAGCGCATACTGGGGTAGGACCCCATCCACAAGTTTCTCCAACTCTTCTGAAGTGAAGGCAGGGGCCCTTTCCCCAGTCGCAGCAGCCATTGTCTCTTCCAGACCGAGGTCACAGCAGCACTTGCACTATAGGTCCTCTCCTGTGGATGATCAGGTCTCGAGTGATTAAGCAGATAGAAAATGGCGGTCACACCCGCGGCGGTGCGTACCGCAACCGCCGGCGCACATCGTCATTGGCTCCTGAGACCCATAGGGTTCAATGTTAACCAATGCTGCTTTGCGCCGCGGTCTTCGACCGCCTACCGCCACGGTGAGCCACGCCAGCGCAGTGACCTCACATCCCACTGTCACACTTCACAGGTTAGGCAGCCGCCATTTCAAGGGCCCACATGGCCTGATTTCTACTGCGTCACACAGGCCTAGGCCTTGCATTGCCACTCATACAAGCCATTCAATGCATAGCGAATCGTGTAATGTGCAAGCTGTGGGAACGAACCTGAGGGTTGCTTGACTCTGTGCTCCATGTTGTCCTTCCTAGGCACCGTCCGCTGGGACTTGCGAGGAGAAGGATGAATCCTCCCGTGTACCGACCGCTGGTGGACCTGTCGACAATGGAAGAACGACATATTATACTTCGATACCGACTTGACAGAGCCACTATACATGAACTGTGTGCCCAGCTGGAGCCAGACCTGATGTCCCCCATCCGCCAACCCACAGAGATTCCCCCTCTGGTGCAGGTGCTGTCAGTACTCCATTTTTTGGCAAGTGGGTTTTTTCAGACAACAGTGGCCATGTCATCAGGGATGTCTCAGCCTATGTTTTCTAAGGTTTTGTCCAGAGTGTTGTCTGCCCTGATGAAATACATGCGGAGATACATTGTTTTCCCTGAGGAGGGTGATTTGGCCACTGTGAAGGGTGATTTCTATGCCCTTGGACATATCCCCAACATCATTGGTGCCATTGATGGGACCCATGTGGCTTTAGTACCCCCAAAAGACAATGAGCAGGTGTACAGAAATAGAAAAAGTTACCATTCGATGAATGTCCAGGTGGTCTGTTTGGCTGACCAGTACATCTCCCATCTAAATGCCAAGTTCCCTGGGTCAGTGCATGACGCGTATGTCATGCGAAATAGCAGCATCCCTTATGTGATGGAACAGCTACAGAGACACCGTGTGTGGCTAATTGGTGACTCTGGTTACCCCAACCTGCCTTGGCTATTGACCCCAGTGAGGAATCCCCGGACCAGGGCAGAGGAACGGTACAATGAGGCCCATGGGCGAACTAGGAGGATTATAGAACGGACCCTCGGGGTCCTGAAGGCCAGGTTTAGGTGCCTGCATATGACAGGGGGATCCCTCATGTACTCACCAAAGAAGGTGTGTCATATCATCGTGGCATGCTGTATGCTTCACAACCTGGCTTTGCGACGCCAGGTGCCTTTCCTGCAGGAGGATGGTCCAGATGGTGGTGTTGTTGCAGCTGTGGAGCCTGTGGAGAGTGAAGAGGAGGAAGACGACGGGGACGACACGGACAACAGGGACACAGTTATACAACAGTATTTTCAGTAGCACCCAGGTAAGAATCACCGACGCCATTTTACATTTACTTCTGGCCTCCTGCATCTCTACTTTCTGTGTTTCCACCCAGTTCCTTTTCACTGATTTTTGACTTTCCCTTCCCTTTTCAGAGCTGTATGACCCACAGCGTGACTTCTGCTTTGTTTGGCCATGGACTAATGCTTATTGACACTGGTATGTTGTCATCACAATGTAAATGAACATTATTGCACCGTTATGTGTAATACATTTGTAAAGAATACAAGCAGACTCCTGACATTTGAAGTGCAATTGGTGATTTATTTTAAGTGCTGCGTATAGGTCCGTGATAGTAAAACGGTGATGGGTGGGGGTGGAGTAATGTCCATGGCAGAGTCCAGTTCTCAGTAGCACAGGTGCAATGTCCATATGCCTGTGGAAGGATGGAGCAGGGGCAGTTCAAGGTTGGACAGGGTGACAATGTGGGACAGTTGGATGACATCAGGGGGTATCTTAGGCTGGCGGGGGTTTTGGCATCCTACTCTGTCTTCTTGTGTGATCTCAGGTTCCGCTTGCGGGGTGGTTGATCTTCAGCAGGAGGTGGGGTTCTGGTGGCCTGTCGGGGTGTGGGGGCCTCCTGTCCACTTGCGCCGGCGGAGGTGGTAGGCTGTTCGTCGTCCGGGCTGGTGACAGGGGCCCTTTGGGGTGCCACATGGTCCCGCAATGTGGTGACTATCTGGTTGAGGGCCAGGACGATGGTCCCCATTGCGGTCCCGATGTGCCGGAGTTTGTCTCTGAACCCCATGTACCGTTCCTCCTGCTGTGCCTGGATCTCCTGGAACCTGGCCAGTACCGTCGCCATCGTCTCCTGGGAGCGGTGGTATGCTCCCATAATGGTGGTGAGGGCCTCTTGGAGAGTGGGTTCCCTGGGCCGGTCAACCCCCTCTGGCACAGCAGCCCTCCCAGTTGCCCTGTTTCCCCGGGCCTCTGTCCCCTGGACGGTGTGCCCACTACCACTGCCCCCAGGTCCCTGTTGTTGTTGGGGTGGTGGGTCAGCCTGGGTGCCTTGTAGTGGCGGACACACCGCTGATTGACACGTCCTGGAGACAGTGGCATGGGCCCTCTGGGTGGGAGCTGTGCTGGTATTCCCAGAGGGGGTTGGGTCTGCTGCGGCCTGTGCCTGTGTGTGGGGAACCGACTGTCCAGAGGTCCCCGATGGTCCGGGCTGGTCATCAGGTTCCAGGTCGACAGAGCTGCTGTCATCACTGGGGGCCTGTTCTGGGGGCGGGATGGACAAATCTGGACCCTCCTGGCCGGTGTGTTGGTGTTCGGGCCCTGCAGGGGTAAAAGAGTATGGTTATTGCTTCTGTGTGTGCCATGGCGTGCGATTTGTGGGTGCCCTTGTCCCCCAGTGCTGGCATTCCCTTGTGGGAGGAGTTGTGAGGGTGGTTTGGGGGGGGGTTGGGTATGTGCAGTGGTCATGCTTGGGTGATGGGTGTCCATGGTTTGTGTTGGCATTCAGGGATTGGTGTTGTGTTGGGTGGGTTGTGCTGGTGAGACATTGGCAGGGAGGAAGTGTGCTGGGGGGTTGGGGGTGAGGGTGGGGGTGCGGGTTGGCACGCTGGTGGTTGGGGGGGTGAAGTATTTGGGATTAGACTTACCAGAGTCCATTCCTCCGCCTACTCCAGCGAGGCCCGCAGGATGCAGGAAGTTCAAGACCTCTTGCTCCCATGATGTGAATTCGGGTGGAGTGGGTGGGGGTCCGCCGCCAGTCTTCTGCACAGCGATGTTGTGTCTTGACACCATCGACCGCACCTTCCCCCGTAGGTCGTTCCACCGCTTTCGGATGTCTTCCCGGTTTCTGGGATGTTGTCCCACAGCGTTGACCCTGTCGACGATCCTTTGCCATAGCTCCGCCTTCCTGGCTATTGTGGTGTGCTGCACCTGTGTGCCGAATAGCTGGGGCTCTACCCTGATTATTTCCTCCACCATTACCCTGAGTTCTTGGTCCGAGAACCTGGGGTGTCTTTGGGGTGCCATGGGGTGGTGTGGGGTTGTGTTTGTGGTGATGAGTGTGGTGTGTGTGGTGGTGTGTGGTGTTTTGTGCGTGGATGTGGTGTGGGTAATGATGTTGTGTTCCTCTGTGTGTTGGGGTTTGCGATAGCTGTGCTCTCTCTCTCTCTCTCTCTCTCTCTCTCGCCTTCTCTCCGAATTTCTAGTAGTGGGGGTTTGTGGGTGATGTGGGTGTGTGTTTTATAGTTGATTGGATGTGTGGGTGTGGTGTGTGTATGTGTATCAGGTGTGTGTATTTCGAATTGTCCAATGTGGCTGTGTTTTGTAAAGATGTGTGTATTTTGACCGCGGCGGTGTGTACCGCCAATGGAATACCGCGGTTGAAAGACTGCTGCGTGGATTCGTGGGTCGTAATGGCATGGGCGTGTTCGTGTTGGCGTGACGGTGGAGGTTTGGTCATCTCCAGTTTATCGCTGACCGCTGATGAGGCGGCCTTCCGTGGATGTCGGGTTTTTGGCAGTTTGGAAGTTGTGGGTCAGAATGACCGTGGCGGTTTGCCGCGGCCGCGGCGGTAGAATGGCGGACTTCTGACCGGCGGTAAGAGCCTTTTCCGCCGAGGTCAGAATGACCCCCTTGGTGTCTAGAACACCATTTCATGCCTCTTCAATGCACCACTAGACACTCCCCAGCACTTTTCCCCATTCTTGCAGGTTCTTCATCCCTGCTTTCTCCCTTTGTCACTGTCTTTTTGTCCTGATCTTCCTCTTTCTTACCCCGTTTTGTATTTTTCTCTCTCCTGCTCCTGATCAGAGGCTGAAACTCAGCTTCCTAGTGTGGTATGGTTCAGTGGGTTCCACATCTACCACTGTAAACATCCGCGAGTACTGTTGTTCATTGGTTGTATTGTCTCCTAGTCATGACTCTGCTATTTTTTATATGGCTATGTCCCTTATGTGAACACTTATGTTCCCCTCAGACCAATTTTACAATTGTATGTGTCAGCTAAAATTGCTTTTACTGGTGTCTCCCTGACACAAGATTAAAAACAGAGGGCAAAGCAAGAGACCCTGCTCCTCCTTTCTGTCAACATGTGTGTCGCACAAATATTTCCTCTTGGGAGTCGAAAACGTCTGCAAGACTACAGGAATATCCCATTAAATATTATGGAAAGGTCTCTGTTAATAGGACATGCTATGCAAGTGCATTGTATATATACGTTTTCTTCATAAGCAGTCAAAGCACCTTCATTCAGCAGGTGAAACATTAGTTCTTCACAGAACAGGTAAATGTTGGGCAGAAATAGTGCAAGCTTTTGTCCTTCAGAAAACAAATATTGGTATGGCATTAGCAGTGTAACCTTTCCACATCACAAGACACAAGCAAAAGAGAAACCAGCTCTGCATACTTTGCTTCAGGATGGCAGTAGCAAAGCAAGTCTCCCACTTTTACAGAAGGTAGCAAGTGCAGTCTTCCATTCCCAGCAGAACCGATCCAACAGGGCAGGCTAGTACAGGCTTTCATCACTCACAGACCAGTTAAGGCATGTGTGACACGCAGGTTAGAGGGCAGATCCATGGAGTGGGTGCTTAACACACTGAGGGGAATGTATAGGTGGATGAGTGAGTGAATATGTGAGTTCAGACATCTTTCTTACTTAGATGATATTTCAAGTAAACATCCTGAAAGTGCTATTTTTTCAGCATATTGAAAAGCAGCCATCAACCTTTAAGTTATTGTTATTTTGAGCTGCCCAGCCTAAGTAACAGCCAAACTGGTGGCAACCTCTTTTTGAACGCACATGCCCTAGGTTCTGTGAAATCCCAGGCTTGGTGCTGGACCTGATCAAAATGTTGTGGGCCACCAGTGCGTGAAAAGATGTAAGTTTAAAAGGCTGGAGTGAGTTTACCTCTGCATTTTACTCCTCTTACGTGGCCCAGCCACCACATGATTTCCACCCTTCCAACCACAGAGGTCCAGAGGAGGCGCAGGTGCCTAGGTGTAGGGCGGTGAGTATGACCGTGGTGGGACCCTTCCAATCAAGTAGTAGCGAGGGACCCTGGTCTAGGGTGGTAGTCCATTTAGGTGTTAGTTTGGGGTGATTTTGCATGGATGCAGACAGTTTCACCCCCATGAGTTTAGACGGAATGAGAATTTGAAGATTTTGGGATTTAGTATAGATCGTGGTGATAGATCAGTGGGATATCTAGGTAGATGGTTCTATTTGATTTAATTGTGGCGTAAAACCATTTGTGTGTATGTAAAGATTTGTTGTGGTTATTTTAATAAGTGCTTGTTTTCTCTTTTATTTTAATAAATACAGTCCGTATTCAAAAAAAAAAAAATGACGCTGGGCTGGTTAGCAGCAATAAATATGCCGCTAACCAGCCAAGCGTCATTTTCTAACACACTACCACTCCACAATGACTCCTGCCTTACTAAAGGCAGGAGTCATGCACACCACACCAATGGCCAGCACAGGGGACCAGTGTCCCCTGGGCAAGGCCATAAGACCCAGTGACAGGCAGGGGGGCCCATGCAAGTGGGCCCCAATGGCACATTAAACAAAAAACAAATTAAAATAAAAAGTTAAAAAATAAAATAAAATACTTACCTATTCTTACCCAGGATGGGGTCCCCCATCCTATGGTGTCCCTCTGGTGTGGGTGGGGGTGTGGCTTGGGGTGGGCATCTGTGGGCCCATTCCATGGTGTTTGGCCATGGAAATAGGTCCACAGGTTCCCTAACGCCTGGTCTGACTCAGGCATTAAATAATGGCACTAAGCAGGCTTAGCACCATTATTTGGGTCCACCTACTCTGTGCACCTCCTTTCTGTGGCGGGTTATAAATAAGGCGGTAGGGGGTTAGCATCATGTTGTGGACAGGTACGGCTACCTTGCGTCTAATTAGTGCAAGGTAGCATGCCGCATCCACAACATGGCGCTAACTCCAATATTTTGACGCTAGACGTGTCTAGCTTCAAAATATAAATATGGAGTTAGCACAGCGCTATTTTAATTGAGCCAGCGGCAATGTTGCGGTGCGTCGGGTGCATGTGCAGTGCAGGGCCCCCCACACCCTGTATCCACCAGCCTTTACATGGTGGGCAACCACCATGTAGACACCAGTAGAGACAGGTCTGTCTGTTTTTGGAAGAAATAAAACCTGCAAGTCCTGACAAAAACATGCAGGAGAAGGACTAATGCTTATCTACTTCAATGGGAAACAAGAGGACTCAAAGAGCCCTGCTCCTGTGGACTGGAAAGGAGTGAGTTGTTTTTTAATAATGCAGATGAGTGGCTCAAGTTGCAAATCACAAGTGCTTTTGGGCATGATGATGTACACAACAAAACTTTTTTATTGCTTGGGTGATCAATCATTCACAATATTTGTAGCTAGTTGTCTGGGATCAGTGATACTAGATTGGTTTTTAATTAATTGTACGCCAGGTTATGTTCTTCACTCTGATTCCACATGCACCATGTTTACCTTGACTCTCAAACATTGTCATTTTGTTTCCTCATCTGCAAGGAATCTCTGTGGTACTCTTGTTTTGTTGCCAGCCCTGCCCCCAAGATGGACAAAAATGCCAGAAGAATGCACTTTCTCTGTTTGTAACTGTACTGTTTTTTCCTTAATGTGTATTAGAAATATTATTGAACTATGTGTATTCACTTTCCACTTTGGATTCGAGCCTAGATACCTATAACTAACTTGGAAGGCTGTTGGCTGCTAAAAACTCTTTGATTAGGTTAACTTGATTGTCATCTTCCTGCTATGACAGATCTGCCATACTTATGGAGTTGATGAATACTCTGTTTTTCTCTCTGTAAACATTCCCCTAATTCTCCATGCCTGTTCAATCATGGATTTTAGCCCACCTCTCCTGCAAGCTGTGAGATCTACTGTGCTGTTATCTATTTCCGCCATCAACAGATCTCACACTAGGCACGGCAGATGTGGTGTACGCAACACTATACTGTAACATTGGGAGGTTACAAACAATTTCACACTTGCCCACAAGCACATCATTCCCATTACCCAGGCAGCCCAGAAAAAGACATCATAGTGCTGAAAATAAATTATAAAAATTATAATCCAAGCATAGACAGTGTGTGTCACGATTGCAGTGGCTTTTCTAAGAGCAGGCCGAGGCAGCCGTCACACAAGACACAGTTTATCTTTTCAACCATGTCCTGTGCGCCGGAGGCCACGCCCATCCTGGAAGACAACAGACCTCACGCTTTTGGTTTTCAGACGTGGCAGGAATAAAAACTGCACCTAGACACCAGAATTTTGCCTGCTATACAAAATACTTACCAGTGCCTACTTATCATGCTTATGCTTACCTCCTGGAACTTTATCTTCTCAGCCATGGTCTTTTTGAAAGCCTGACCCGGGCCTTGGGTATTTGCTTTAAGTTCCCAATACTTGCCTGCCTCCTGTCTCTGGGAAAGCCCTGGTGTCTGCCATTTCTTTGTCTGCGTCACCGCTCTGTAGAAGGAACTTGAGCACCTGTAATAAAAAGTAAATACACTTTACCAACAGAGGACTGTTGCTACAAATTGGTAAAGGGCAGGCTCAGCCCAAGTGCCACCAGCGATGTTGCCAACAGGCTAGGGGCAATACAAAATGTCTTGGAGTCCATGGAGCGGCAGCAGGACTCCTTCATTGCCACCTTGGGTGCCCTTCACTATGACGTTGCTGCAGTGCTGCAGACCATGCAGGTCCTCCTTGCTGCTATGTTTCCTCTGTGTCCAGACATCCCTCTGCACTCTCCTGAGTGGGGCCTTCATCTTCAGGTGGAGGACTGGCACTCCTTGATGTCTCCGTCCGGGTGGCATGGGTGGTGGTGCCTGTGTGAGACAGAATAGAGATGTGTGTGTCCTGCACTTTCTTGTCAATTGCAGCACTGGTCAGCAGTAATTGGTGGTTGAATTCCAATGTAGTGGCAGGCAGGGTCCCTTTGTGTTCTTTTTGATTCATTTATTGAGGGGGGTGGTGCATTGTGGGTGATGTAGTGCTCCTGACATTACATGCATGGGTTGGTGACAGTGCACAGGGAGCTGGATGGTGATTTGTATGGGGGATTGTGGGCATGCAGGTGACATGGATATGAGTGTGTGGGTGTTGTGGGCTGGGTAGGGGATGGGGCATGGTGGTAGTGAGAGGGATGGGACGATACATGCAATACAGGTGTGGTGACTTTTAAGGTATTGTAGTTGAATTACCAGAGTCCAGTCCTCTAGTGAGTCCAGTGAGGCCCTCCGGGTGCAGGATAGCCAGGACCTTCTCCTCCCAGTTGGTGTATTCGGGGGAAGGAGGTGGGGGACCACCACCAGTCTTCTGTACGGCGATGTTGTGTCTGGATGTCATGGAAAGCACCTTCCCATGCAGGTTGTTCCATCTTTTTCCTGATGTAATCCCTTGTGCACGGATAGTTTCCCACGTGTTGACCTTGTTGACTTAACTCTGCCTTAGCTCCATCTTCCTGGCCAAGGGTGTCTGCCGCACCTGTGCCCCGAATAGGTGTGGCTTGATCCTGAGTATTTTGTCCACCATGGTCCTTAGCTCCCTGTCGGTAAAGCGGGGGTGCTTAGGGGATGCCAAGGTGTGAGTTGTGGGTGATGTGTTGTAGGTGTGTTGATGAGGGTGCTGTTGTGTGGTAGTGTGTGTGACTTGTGTGATGGTTAGTTCAGTGTAAGTGTGTTGTGGTGTCAATATCTGTCATGCTATTGGCGTTGTAAAGGATTGTGGGATGGGTATGTGTGTGTTTTATAGTGGTGTGGATGTGTGTCAGGTGTGTGCTTTTCGGAATTGCCAATGTGTGCATTTGTTGTTGGAGGGTCCCATTGCTGGCCGTGGTGGTTGGTACCGCCAATGGTCATTCAACATTCACTGTCTGCCGAGCTGATTTGTGCATCATTATTTGGTGGGGGAGGATGTCGTCTGCATGGCGGTGGCAGGTGAGGTGTACTGCAATTCTGCCGTCGTTGGCCCAGGCGGCGGATGGAGGTTTCAAGATTTTTGGAGGTTTGTTCTTTTGGCATCGTTACACGACGGTGTGCATTCCACCGCCACTGGCAGTCTTTTGTTGGCCGTCAGCACGGCAGTCGGCGGTGTTTACAGCCAGGTTCATAATGAGGGCCTAAGCCAAGCCTGTCTGTCGTATGTGTATTTGAGTCAGGACTAAGTTGAACATGGTGCATTGTATGAGGCAAGTAAACTGACTACTTACCAAAGGGATATGTGGGGATTGCAGTCCAAGACAAAGCCACACAGACTGAGTGAACATATGTGGAGAATATGATAAGTACATTGATAAACAGTGACTAAAAAGCATGTATTGCAACAGGTATCATGCAGTCATTGTGACAGCTGATGTAACTCACACCACTAGTGACTGGTCTACTCAAGGATGTTATCAAGAAGTCAACATTGATGTGACAACCAAATAAGGCACGTTTAAGTGGTGAGGGGCAGGCATAAGTCTGGGAGTAACAAAGCTATGAGTTAGGGTGATGGCAAAAACAACAACATTCCACCAATGCATTCACCATGTATTCCCACCACCGAGCAAATGCACAAGAATACCTGTTTTGGGATGCGTATCACTTAACTTCCAGATTGGCACTTACAATCATCGATGCTGTTTGTAGATGACTGATAGGATCCCATTGCCAACATGACACTGACTTGCCCATTGGCCACACAACTTGTCACACATATCGAATTACTGCTTGCAAAACCAAAGGAATGTCCCAACACAATCTGTGCAGCCATGTTAAATCCTAGTCAAAAACCATGATGGAGACCACAAGGTAGAAAACAACAATTTAAAATAAGACTAATACATTAAACTAAAAATCCCTAAACTACCTAACCTATCTTAACCTAACCTACACTACCTTGTCCTATTCCATCTACAACTAACTTAACTTATCCTATACATTTAACGCCATATGACAAACATCAACCCCCTAACCCTCGTAAAAGGCACTTGTAGACAAGGACAACAGCAACTACACCTATACAGAAACTAACTAAGCATCTAGGCCTAAACAAGGATGTATTCTTTTATGATTTTTTACATTTATTTTGTTTTTTCGTATTTTATTTTTTGTTACACACACCTAAAACATTACCCCCTAAAACCACCCAAACCATAAAAAGCCCTTACAAACACCCCACCCATGATAAAAAACCCTACGTCCTACAACTAAACTACTCTACACTATCTTACTTAACACTATCTAAAAACCCCAACAATAAAAACAACTATATACAAGGGGAAGGGAGGTAAGTCTTGCAGACAGCTGGCTTGATTGCATGGAGCAAACCCATCATTTGCACCTGTTTATGTTTCATGTTGGCCATATGCAGTTATAGGTCTGCCACGTCCTGGTGCATGTCCTAGTCACAATCTGCCCACTGGACCTGTGGTGGGGGCTGTGCTGGGGTTGGGGCAGTCGGTGGTGCAGAGGAGGTTGATGGACCTGCCCTTAGAGGCCCACCCCTGTCAGTGGCCCGAGCCTTGCCATGCCGGTGATGGGTGGAGGTGTCTGGTTCCTTTGTGTGTGCCCCTGTGGGGGAAGGCACTCTATGACCCCGATGCACGTTCTCTTTTATTCATCTTGCCAATCTTTCTAAATGTCTTCTTCACCTGTTGAATGTGGGTGTATCAGTCCTTCCGTTTTTCAAAGGCAGGCTCTGGGATGGGCTCATGTTATCTGAGTAAACAGTTAAAATACATGTCAGACACATTTTTATTTGGCAAATGAAAATCAAGCATGTCATGTAAATATAATCAGCAATCATCACATGATGCACATCACTTATCACAAGAACATCTGCAAGGGCAAAAATGACATTCATCTGCTCAACATCCTTCTTCTCCATATCCATTATAGTCAAGGTACCACGCCGAGGCTACTGTCACAGACTAGCAATGCCCAGCACACAGACATCTGTGAATTACCATGTCTTCATTGACTATGGTTATTTAAAATGTTGTATTGTGACCATGACATGACACATCCATCATGTTGCATTGTTCATCAAGGTCCCTTCTGTATACTCCATTACTCTTGAATCCATTGTCATTTATCAAAGTCATCTGAGCAAGTACTGTGATTCAGATGTCATATCTAGTAACATCATGGGCCTGATATGGCAAGAACACATATATGGACACATTGCTACATGGAATCTACATGTGCCAGGTATGATGGGTGAGTATGGAGGGTGGATAGTACACTCACATCACCCAGAGCTGCATGAAACTACTCCCATATCCACTCATGTCAGTACATGGTGGGCGGTGCCAAGACTCCTAGCATACTCCGTGAGTAACTTAATGGGTCCACTATGCAGCCCACTATCTGTACCTATATGTCGAAAATTCATGTCACCTTGCTGCACACAGCACTTAGCACAGCCATTTGATTGGTGGGTGCATGCATGCCCTACATGGCATCTGCACAGGGATCTTGGATCAGCAATGGCAAACGCAGATCACTGTATGAACCTGTTTGCATTACATCCTATAGACTATCAGGGCCAGGACTATCTGAAGATGAATTAGGAATTGGCATGGGGTCTCAAACTGTCATATGGATATTCCTCTAGTCTAACACACATTTCCCAATCTCTGAGAACGACAGTGGATAGCAATGCTGATACATACAACATAAGGTATGTGGGATCACAACTCATGAGTGGTCAAATCAACAGCAATTCCATGTGTGTTATGTTGACCACTGTCCTGCTCATCATAGGACCCACATTACACAGTTCTGAGTCATAGGCATACATAATTTATGGTGGTGTTTGTGTGGAACACACAGCAGAAACATGTTTTGAGAACCTCACATTGCCAGCCTGCATAGATGTGTTGGTGCCTGTAACTCGGGTACATGTTCTCACTGTCAGCACTGTCTTTGGAATCATACACCATGGGCCTTCCTAGGCCATACCCACACACTGCGCCAACGGAACGTCATTTTTATAGAGGCTCTGGTGGCGCAGTGTGAAAGCCCATATTCACAAGGCCATGCCAAACCACCTAGAGTGATTTTTAGGGCCTCGTCAATATGGCCCCCTTTCACGCATGAAAGTGCGTGAAAGGGGTGTTCCATGGGTGTTGCTGTGTGAGTTTCCATGGAACACCCATGGAATGTCAAGGAGTCTGATGCATTTCCAGAGTTCCTGAGTCTGGGAATGCGTCATATTCCTACGCAACCTCTCAAGTACCATAGTAGTGAGACAACGTGTAGAAATATCTTTATTTTGCCACATTTTTCCCACCTTCTATGTGTGCTGCAGTATGCAGCATACATACTAAGAGGAAGACACCTCTTGTGATAGTTTCTGTGGAGGAAGATGTCCATTCTTGCACAAAAACAACCATTCCCACAATGATTGCATCCTTGCACCATGGTGGAAGAGTGCATGCGTTGGCGCTATGCCCCAATTCGTGCAGAAGCAAGTGGAAGAGGACAGAAATGCCCTGTCTCTTGTAGATACGCAGCATTTCTGGCTTTTCCCAGTGGCGAAGGGCGGCACGGCAAGACACTTGCTGCATCAGACTGCGCCACAGGGCTTGTAAATAAGCCCTCATGTGTGAGATAGCCACACACATCAGGCATGGATTGCACCGTGAGTAACAACAGCCTATCTGTGCATCTGAAAATCTTTTCTCAAGTATACAGTGCCTTGCCATGTTCACTCATGAGTCCACTACCACATATGGTCACAGATCCTGGCACTGTGGTCATTTCTCTTTGCCCATACCAGCAAATTTGTAGGCTCTCAGCAATTACAATCAGAACCTCTTTGACATTAGTCAAATGTAAATGCACATCCAGGGGTGAACCTCGCCCTTACTGTCCATAAACATGCAAAGCCTATTGAGTTTGACTTTGTATAAATGCACTTTGTAAAAGGCATTGCACACAGCATACAACATCATACACAAGCCTTGCACTAGCCATTACACATACAGGATGACACTCACTGGCAGCATCTGGGTCAGAGAAGCTGTCCACCTCTCCTCTGGTGTATGGCTCGGGTCCAACTGCAAGAAACAACATGAGACATAACTCTGTGACTGTTGCACAATGAACACTGTGGTCAGATATTCCACATTACACATGATGTGCAAATGCCCATACTGTATAAGCATTATGGTTCTGACAACTCAATTATGCCATTCAAAATGTCCCAATGTCATACATTGGTAGACCAGGCTGAGATGTACACATATGTAATGTTACCATAAATATATGTCTCAGGTACATTGTTTACGGCTTTAAAATGACTTACTAGACAAGATTTGTCAAGGCAAGCTAACTATAATGGCACTCAGCACCTACATGACTCATAGCACACACTCATTCATGACTCCCAATACTCCAGGCTCACTCTTATCATCACATGTCCATGACTATGCAATATACAACAGAAGCTAGACATCCTTGCCCCCTCATTTGACAGACATCCTTAGATGTCATTGCTGCATGGCCAAAGAGAACGCACATACATGTTTTCTCCATCAGCAAAACACTACATTCTTTTTTTCAGGTACAGACGTGTGGGTGACCTATACATGTGTTTGGCATTCCAAATGTTATGACTATGTACAGAGTCACATACACCCTGCCTCATATACATGAGACATGATACACTGAAGAGTCCCCAGGCAACACAAATTGACATGTGCACGGGCAGCAGGCCATGTTTTGGAAATGTGCTCACATTCTCAGGCTGCACACAGCACATTAGCTGACATGTACATCGTGGTGCTAACAAGAAAGTGTCCAACAGGTATGCTAGGGACACTGCACGGTGTGTGTGCAGGACTACCCAGTATTCTGATACCTTTGTGTCATGCTTTGTCTCTGACATTTTTTATTTGGGGTATTATGGTATGTGAGACCTGACATTTGTCAACCACTGACACAATTGGGCCACAATTAGCAGGGCAAGTATCATCCTGCACCACTGGAGCAACATGTCTGGTGAGTTTCTGTGGCACAGTGTGCCAGGTCACGCACACAAGGCTGGTAATGCACCAGAGTCATAAATCACCCCAGAGGGAGTGTCACAGTGGTCCAGTGGACTTGAAATAGCTTATTTATCCTCATGTTTGCACTTCCTATGTGTGCTGCTGTCTACTGCACACATAGACAAAATATACCACCATTGAAGATTGTATATGGGCAGAAAGGTGTACCTTCCTGCACATATACACTCGTACCTGGCAACCATGTACCCTTGCACCATCACACAAGACTGCTTTCATTGTTGACCATCAGCATTTTGTGGGTTGGCACAGGAATGAGGACAGGAATGTGCCCAATGTCACGATAACGGCACATTCCTGCACTTTACAGTGATGTTGTTTGGTGCAGCTACATGACTTGCTGCCCTGCCCTGTAAGAGAGACCCTATCGGCACAAGAGATCTAATTGCAAATGCAATAGAGGAATCAATCACAAAGACTGTGTACTTACCAACAGTTCGACCGACTTCGACCCCGAGGTAGTCCAGTAGGTCTCACTCTTGTGCCACGATGTCTACCCACCAATGCTTCAGCTAGCGGGCCGTCCGATCAAGCTCAAAAATCCACAGCACATGAAATTGGACCTTCCCCAAGTGCTGCTTCTGTGCCTCCATCCATTAGCCCTGGGTCACGCGGCCACCAATGGCCAGTATGTTTGTGAGGTAGTGGGTGACCATCCAGAGAAACCCACCCAACTCCTCTGCACTCATACCACGGACCCTTCCCTTCCCCGACATGTCCGCACCCAAACCCAAAATGTCCCTAATACAAAAAAATAAACTACCCCAACAGACTTTCACACTTAAAACAATACAATACACAAATAGACAAGACAAAACAGATGCCAGAGACACAGAAGAGAAAGAAAACAGCACAAACGACTTATCCAGCATTCCTCAACACAGCTCCAACAACACACAATCTCTCTCAACCACAGACAAAAAGACTGTGATTTTAAGAGAAAGTGAAAGTAACTTTGCAGTTTTTGGTTTACAACATGGCTGAGCCATTGCATCACTTCCTGGGCTGCTGCAACATGTTTTCGGCCAATGCGTTGTGTTTTTGTTGTTCCACAACTGTGCGTAGTGAAGCACTACAAGGAAGTTCTGACACATGTATGACATTCATCAATTTTTGGCATATGCGATGGCTGGAATATACACACATTGGAATAAAGTGTTGATTTTTTCAACGCAATGACTCAGATATGTCTATTTGTAAAATGTCATGTGGAAATCATTTTTCTAGTAATATGGGCTGCTGTGTTGCCTGTGAATAGTTGTGTTTCGCACACTCCTCTCTTTCCATGTGCCCAATGTATGTATAACATGTGTACAAGGGTGAAAGTGCATGCATTACAAGGATCAGACCATGCATAGGCCACATTTCCCGTGCTTCGTGGACACAACACCTTCAGAGGGTTGCCTCATGTGCCAACTATGCGTCCATTGCTTATTTTACCCCCAAGTATGCCATGGACTAGCAATGGGATGTGGCCAGCACACCCACAGCGCAGACGTCAGACAATATGTGCTGTGTCCCAAAGTGCTGGCAGCAGGCTGTAAAGCAGGGGGTGGAGGGTTACAGTGTCTGGTGCAGGCAAATACTGTGATACTTCGTACACACGTGTATGGATATGTGAATGTTGCAATTTTCTCATGTTCCCTTCATCCAGGGGCCTCCCCTCAGAGGACACATTGCCAGTTTGGCACAGGATATTTTATCTGCACCTAGCACCACATTTGACATACAGCGGACAGTCACAACTTCCCTGCCCTATTATCTACTGGGGACTTATAGGTAGTTGGATTCAACCTTGCCCTATTATCTACTAGAGACTTTCAGGAGCATGTCATTGGCAATTGTGCTTGTGCCAATATAGCATATGCCTTTTATTATAAGTAGTGGCCCTAGGCCTGATTAGCAGACCCAGGATACAGCCAGGGTCAGTCAACACCATTTCCAGTGACTACAAATTTATAGCATATGCACATTGGGTGGCACACTGTGACTGGGCAGGTAATTTGGCCACACACTGATTGTGATGTTATGTGTTATCTTGCATAGGTACACTCTTTCTTGTTATCATGCTCTTCTGACATTGTGTGAGTCACTCATGCATGTACCACACACAACTAGTTTTCGATAACTCAGCAATGTTGCTGCTATTGATGTTAAATTTTGTGCTTGATCCCCATCTTCCAAATACTCATTCTCCAGCTGTTCCTGCACCTCATTGTCATTGAGCCATGGGAGATTATGGCCTGCACATGTGTTTGGCAATATGCACCACAGTAGTAATGGTTTATTGGGTATTGTTGGGGAATAGAGTAAATGGTCCTAAAACCTATCCTGACTCCAAGAGTAATACTGGGGTACTCTGGGAGCCCCTTCCACAATGTAGCAGGTCTTGTTTAGACCATGATTTGGATTCTGCTGGTCTGACGTGTGGGTGTGTTTGTGAGGAGTAGTCACCCACAGCTACAGACTCTATCCTTTGTCAGCTCCACAGTGAATAGGTGTGGTTTGGGGTATTGGTCTTTACAGTTAATGGTCCCACATACATATAAAAGTATTTCTATGTCCTGATGTACTCAGACCTATTGCCAACAATATGATACATGCTATGACATTGATTGGCATACATGCAAGATGATTGCTGATTTGTCAGACTTTGTGCTACACATACAGATGTACTGTCCTCTGTGATACACTTACTGTTTGTCATACATGTGAGTGTAAAAGATGAGGATGTTGTGAGTTGTCAGCAGTGGTATGAATATTTCATCCATTGATTTGACACTCATCTCACATTGATCAATTGTTGCAGTAACCAACTACTATTTACAGACCTTGGCATACAGTGTTACCCTGATGCATCACATAATGATTCCCATCTATCTGTTTTCCTTTTGAAACAACTGTCCAGTTGCAGATATGACTGTTTTCAGTAAAACATGTTTGTATGGCAGGTAATGCAAACATTACACACCACACTTTTTAGAGCTCAGTGCATTGTGTCTGGTAGTTATAGGATGATGACAGTGTTCAGACTAGATTGACAACACTTAGAGCCTACTCATGGTTTCCTGGATGTAGATTTTTTTGGAAATGGACTGTGCCAAACATTCCAAGACATATGTTGCACAGGATTATTTATTCACATGTTTGGCAGTCATGCCTTACTCCACATGTTTTCAGGTAAAGAAATGCTGCACAATGTGGGCATGTCACATGCATCGGCAGCAGTGTTCTGTATGTTTAGATGATTTGGCATGTCATCCTCCTTCTCTTCCAGGGAGCCTCCTGCTCTTCATCACAGGGGACATTGGTTTTTACACAGATATTGTGCAAAATGACACATGCCAAGATCATTGTGCCGACCATGGGTGGGGAATACTGCAGTCGCCCACCTGAAACGTTATCGGCCCTCTCCACATCTATTCGTGAATTTACAAAAGGTGTTGTTAGAAAATGGGTTATTCGTAAGAGAAGGTAAGTACCTACACTCAGCAATAGGCCACTGACCTCCACTTAGGTCCAGTTAGGTCTCAATAAATTTAACCCAGCTCAACCCTTGGTAGCTTGGCAACGGGCGACAAGTCTTAACTTAGGAGACATACATGTAAAGCATTGAAAAATCACATAACAATAAATAAGTAAACCACAAAACACAATGAAAACCCATCACCAATTTATATAAATAGATTATACTTTTTATCATTAAAATGACACCAAAACGATTAAAATCGGATAAGGGGAACTGGAGATATGAATTTTTAAAGAATTATTACTTTTTAGCGCTTAGAAACAAATAGCGCCAATCTGGTCATCTGGTCACACCTCGACCGGTGCAAAGTCAAAGTTTAAGACTGACCGCAATGGAGCCCTGCTCAGCTACAGCTTGCGGGAGGCCTCTGTTAAAAGTTTACCTTCAGACTTAATCGTTTTCTTGAAGATTTTCTTCAGCGGGACCAAGTCGCCAGTCCAATCCGACTCGTGGAACTCTTCCTCGGATACGAGTCAAAGGAGCCCTCGGTGGAGATTTTTACCTTTAGACTTAGTAATTTTTTTCAAGATGAAAATCCTTCGACCGGGGCAAAACAGAATCTTGATCAGACGTCCCTGGAGCCATCTTCAGATACAGTGTCTGGGAGGTCCCGGTCAACTTTCTACGTTTGGACTTGGTCACTTTTTGGGAGATTTTGTTCACCGGGATGAACCTGCAAGTCAAGCGGTTGAGGCAAGCTGGCTAGAGTTGCTGCATCACGTCGGTCCCTTTATGGAGCTTTTTTCTAAAAGTTCTCCAAACTTCTGGATCTTCTTCCAGATGTTCTTTTAAGGTTCTTTTGAGGGCCAAGCTCACCCCAAGGTTCCAGAAGCTCTGAGATGCTCCTTGAGGGTGCGGACCAAAACTCCCAAAATGCACCTGTAGCAAACAGGGAGTCCCTTCTTGAACCAGTTGAAGCCAGCAAAGTCATTCTTGTGGTAAAGCCCAAATGTGCAGCTGGTGCAGTCCTCCAGAGTACAGTGTCCAGGTGCAGGTCAGGGGTCCAGCAGGGCAGAACTTCTTCTCCTGCAGTTCTTCCTTTTAGGTATCTGGTAGGGATCTGAGGTGTGGGTGCAGGTCTGCCAGTTTTATCCTTGCTCCTGGGTGAAAAACAGGAGGGTCGTGGTTCTCCAATCAGGTGCAGGGTCCTTCCCCCTATGATGAAAGGGGAAGTGTTGCAAAATCAATCCATGGGCGCAACATTCCTCAAAACTCCATCATGGCTGAAAGTGATTTTTGGAGGTTATATCTGGCTGGGCCAACCCAGTGGTGTGGCTACAAATCTTAAACACACCCTTCTCCTGCCCTCTCCTAATCTAATCAGGGGGGCACCTAATTGTCTGAGTTTGCAGGATGTGAGGGAGGTGCTGGGTTGCTACAAATGTCCTTCCCTGCCTTTGGAGACCAGTTTGGCAGCCCTCCCCCCTTCCTGCTTCTCCATCTGCTGAGGGAAGATCTCCTCCCACAGGCAGATTCCTTTGTGTTGTTCAGCCCCGGCTACTTCACACCTCATCAAAGCAGCCTGGTCAGGCTGCCAGAGGCTGGCCAATCAGAGCAAAGCACTACAGGGCTGAAGTTGGCAACTTTTTAGGTAAAGGTTTTAAATTCTTTACCTGAAGAAGTTATATTAAATCCATCAATTGTAAGTTGTTGGATTTATTATAACAATTAATTTGATACCACACTTGCGGTATCTGATACTTAAGGGGACTTTATAAATTAAAATAAAGTCTCCCCATTCTAGCCTATGGAGGCCATTCACTACAATGAGGGAAAAAACAAATTTGGCTGTTTTACCTCACCTGGGCGTATAAAACTAGTTTTTATAAGGTCCCTGCTTATAGTTACATGGCACCCAGCCCTAGGGGCACATAGGGCACACCTTAGGGGTGACTTATATGTAAACATAAGGTAGTTTAAGACTTTGGAAGTACTTTTAATTCCAAAGTCAAATTTGCCTGTAACTTGATTTAAAAGCAGCCAGCAAGGCAGGCCTGCCTTTCAAATGACACTGGGCACCTCAGCAGTGCACCTATGGGTGCACTATCTTTGCTGGGGTCCCTAAACCTATATGCCCTACCATATACTAGGGACTTGAAGGTAGGTTGACATAGCCAATTATAATTAACCTAATTTGCATACTTATTTTATACAGAGCACAGGCCCTGGGACTGGTTAGCAGTACTCAGAGCACCATCAGAGTCAGGAAAACACCAGCAAAAAGTGAAAAATGGGGGCAAAAAGTCAGGGGGCCTCTGCAATCAGCCCTCTTTTCTCACATGTGTCATTATCCATGGCTGGATGCCATAACCTTGGTCAGCTGAAATGTTAAATGAAAAACGTTTCATTGCTTTGGTTTACTTCATTTGCATACATACTGACTATGTGCGTCATGTGCATTTGTATTGTCATGCCCTTCTCCCAATTATGAACACATGATATGTAAATCATGCCAGTCAAGTGCTGTTTACAGGGGACTGTTCACTCATTGTACGTGAGGTCCAATGCAGTGCATGGGCAGATAGATCATGCAAATCAACTTCTTGACTGGTACATATTACTTGGGCCTTCTGCCAATTTGGGGTCCATACAAGTGGACTTACACACAAGTTGCCTTGTGAATACACATTCACACTTGCATCAGGGGTTGTAGGTGTACACCTTAGCTTTCAGGATGAAATGTGTGTATGCAGGAGCACCTTCCAGCCAAGGCTGATTCCTCAGTAGCATGGCGAGTGATGTCTGTTGTAGCATTACACTTCATACATGTGAGACGTGAGTTATTTGGCATAGAATTAGACAGTTACATGTCACCTGGCCATGGGCGGTGGTTTTTCATCTAGCACCTAGGTGCTCATTTATGAGACCTATGGCACAGGGTAGTGCAGCAAGTGCCTTGCTGTGCTGCCTTGCATCACCAAGGAAGGTCAGGAATGCACCATATCTACATGATGTGGCACCTTTCTGTCCTCTCCTCCTGCACTGATGCACAAATTGCTGCCTAGCACAAGGGAACACCTTCCTGCATATAAACCATCACAAGATGTGTTTCTCTCTTTCTATGTGTGCTGCATTCTACAGCACATACAGGAAGCGGAAGATATGGGGAATGACGAAGATATTTCTCTCAGTTGCATCACTCTTACGCCACCTCTGAGATGGCATAAAATTGTGATACATTCCCAGTCTTGTAAATCTGTGAATACGTCACTTAGCTTTGTCTTCCATGGGTGTTTCATGGGTATACTCCAAGCAACACCCAGGGAACGGCCTTTTCACAGTGTTATGTATGTAAGTTGTCCATATTTACAAGGCCATGATAAGACAAGCAAGGTGGCTTTGTATGGCCTTGTAAATATGGACTGGCACACTGTGCACCTTAAATGTGTGCTACACACATTATTTGCTATATATCTATATATTGCAAAATTAATTGAACTAACCTGATGGGCACCATAATTTTGAACAATTAATGGCACATAGATCAGAAAAACAATAATTTCAGTGCCCTGCCTTTTTCCCTAATCCTGAGTCCCTCTCCGAAGGGAACTTCCCTACACCATACCCTCTTCCCTAATTCATTACAGTAAAGCATTTCTGGGTTAGAGAGCATGTAAGTGTTAAGCAATATCCCAAAAATCAGGCCCTGGGCTATTCTTCTACCTATTAATTTAAATCGCAGTAAGCAGAGACAGAAATGCAGCAAGGAGGACATCATAAAATGGATTGGGCACCAGTCTTAGAAGCAAGAAATAAATACCTCATCAAATAGAGCAGTTGTCATCGAGAAAGGAAATTGACTTACCACTCATCCCAGCAGCCTCTTGATTACAGGTAGCTGTTGGTCCTGGTCCTCCTTATCTTTGCTGTTGGCCTGGGCAGGTTCTAGGCAAAAACAGACGGCCATCATTTAGTAATATCAGTACCAACCACAGTACTAATGTGCAAAAGTTTAAAAAAAATAGTTAACAAATATGAAGTTATTGCTATCCAAAGTATGATTTTGAAAGGTATACTTTTAATTTTTTTTAAAATCAAACAGTCAAAAATTCAGACCTATAAAACAAAGTGTTATTAGTGGAGAAACAGCTGGAAAGGACCAGAGAAACAGTGATTAAAGGAAGGAGAGGGGAACGGAGAGGAAAATGTGAAAGAGAAGTAATGGAGAGGTTCCTTCCACAGTAAAAAAAAAAAAGGAAGTGGGAAAAGCTAAAGAGATGGGAGGAAGTTAGCTGCAGAAGCAGAGGGAAAATAAAAGGAAACACAGGTAGGATTGCCGGGTTCACAGACTTTAAAGTAGATAAACGGAAGTTAGGTGAAATGTCAAAATGAAAAATACAGAAGACCATAATGCATATTATGTGAGATTAACTGTTAAATCTAATAAGGTTAAATACATAAACGTGACTTACTAGCACCAGAGGGAAAACCGTGTTGAGGGTGAAAGGTGGTGGCAGCTTCATGCTAAGCCTTGGAGGACTTCTTAGTCATGGTCCCGCTCTTCCTTTTTTGTGACCCTGAAAGGAGGAAATTAAAAAGAAGACATTGATTAGTAGAGCTGGCAACAAACGTTTAAGCACATGTAATAATTTTTTGTCAACAGCGGAGGCTCCTAAAATGCTGCCCTTCTTCCCATTTAATTCAATAGCAGACAGTTTTTAAACAGAAATCCATGGCAAGTGATAAAACATTAAAGAACCTACAAAGACCAGAATGCTTAAGTGATGGACTACCATTGGTAATGTCATAGGAGCATCTTTAGTCACATATATAAAGGTTTCCAATCATCCTGCCCTTCCTCCTGGCAGTCAGTGAATCACGCCATTAAATTCCTTTCCTAATAAATGTTGCAATGCTGTTGTATCATTATTTGCAGTGATAAGAAAAACTGTATCAAGCTGTGTGCTTCACATTTGTCAACATGATCTATGCGGCTTTCATTCCAGCATTCGACTAGCCTGCATAGTTGCACAGGTTTGGTCTCTGTTGCCGTTTAGGCGCTTTAGTTTCAGGAAACTCTCCGAGAAGAGTCCAAGTGATTTATGGCCTTGTAGCCTGCTAATTTGTTTGTTTTCATGTGCTGAGACTCCCGGGGCTCGTGGCACGCTGTTAAGAGCTTGCCGAGTCCCTTGGGACCTGCCTTTTAATTAATGAACGCTCACCTACGTTCTTTGGACTGGTGCTGGCGGAGGGTTGACAGGCCGCCGACGACGACGCGCCTACAGCGCTCCGTGAGCATTTCTTATTTACATGCACTTACTGCCGTGGGCCCGCCTCCTCCGAAAGAAACAACAAACAAGCCCTACCTCCTACAAGGAGGTTTCCAAGAACTAAATTACTCTGGACATTATTATTATTATTTTTGCAGTACAGCTGTAAGGAAGTATTTACTTAAAGACACCGCTTTGGTTATACAATGGCTGAACAAGGACGAAGTGAAGAGGAAATGGGAATCAGCGAGGAGGTTTTCAAAGACAATTTAGAGCAATTTATGAATTCCTCCGTAAAGTACTCTGATGTCAATGCTTCCATTGGAGCAATTGTTCAAGATATTAGTAACAGTGTCACAGAGTTTGTATTTGTCCAGTACCAACCATCTGGTACCAACAGGCATCTTCCTTTCATTTCAGCCAATAAAAGTCCTGACTTTTACATGGTAAATTTCCCTTTTAAACCTCTAAAGAAGCACACTCATGGAACTTAGAAGGTACTTCTGCTGGGAAGACATCTGACATTGTCAGATCCAGAGATGGGTATGGTTCATTATATGATGGTTGTGGCTGCACGCCCAGTACACAAGTCTCTCTGTCAGAGATAGAAAAACGTACTAGGAAAAGAAAACATTGAGAGATGGATCCAGCAGATACTGATAATGATTCTGATGTGGTTATTTATTTTCCAGACAAAGATTCAGATCATCTGGACGATTCCGAAATTAAGTGGTTTGGGCCAAATAAAAGTAAACTAAAATCTCTTAAAGATAAAAAAAAGTCTGAAACCCTCAACTGAGATTTGAGACCAAGCTGGGGAACTTCTATTCGACCCATCCTTATTGTTGCATCAGACAGGATGATTCCTCCTGCAGAGGTTTATTTATATCAGGTCCAAAATCAGACAACCTTTGTGTTGGAAGTGACCATCTTTTGTGTGGTAATCCTCCAGATAGATTTTTGCCTTCTTTAACTGGGCCTGTTTTTGCTGGCCATGGGACTCTGCACACTTTACTCCTGCTAATTAGTTGTAGAATGCTTGTACTCTCCCCTTTAAACATGTTAAAATAGGAATGCTCCTAATTGGCACACTTGATTTTCTTATAGGTCCCTGGACTCCCTGGTATATAGCACTACATGTACCTAAGGATTCTGTATTAAATTCTACAAGTGGGCTAGAGCATTCATTGTGCCTCCCATTAAAGTAGTTAATCAAGTCTCCAGGCATGCCCTTGCAGTCTGTGTGTGCAGTTTCGATCTAGCAAGGTAAACCTTTTTCCAGGCCTAAACCTTCCCTTTTAGTACTTATAAGGCATCCCTAGGGTAGGCCCTATATGCCTATAGGGTAGGGTGCATGGCATTTGAAAAGTAAGACATGCATATTTAAGGGTTTACATGTCCTGGCAGTTAAAAAACTACTAAGTAGTGTTTCACTGTGGCAATGCTGTCCCTCCCATATAAAAACATTGTTTATATTATAACAATTTATAGTGTTTAACCTCAGTGTGGGAACAGCTGAGGCCATGATTCAAGGACTCATTTTAATAGTAATTTAATTTAGCATAATGTTCAAGTTGGATTTTATATTGCTATTTTCAAAATGCTACTTTGATAAAGTTATCATTTCTCTGCCTAAGCCAAAAATGCCTTTCTGCCAGTGTCCATTGTCACCTTACTGTTAATGGCTCTTCTGTGGTGTTATATGTATTGCTTCCAGAAAGTGGACAAAAGGCTTGAATGTGAAGAGGTGTTTTTCAGCCTTGAGCAGCCTGGGTGTATGTGCCCAGTCCCTTCATGAGTTTCAAAGGGTGCCTACCATGTCGCTAGCAGATGTACCTCACAGCTGGGCCTGTCTTCCTTTTTTTCCTAGTCAGCTTGGCTTCAAACCCAGTGGGAGGTGGAGCTGCCCTAGAACTGGGTTGAAGTGGCAACAAAGGAGGTTTGTCTATTAACATAGCCACACCTCTGGGTGGTGCACGCTGCTCTGATCAGGGTAAGAAGGGCTCTGCCAAGTTGGATTTAGGAAGAGAAGGGCACAGTGGGATAGTGAAATACACAGAAAGTGCTGTGCTGCAAAAGTAGGTAGGGACACCCCAGGAACGTTAAACCTATTAGGGAGAGACATGGAGTTCCCCCACAGACAGGCTGGCACAGGGCATAAAAGTGGCATCCTCTGTACCCCTCCATCCAAGAGGTAATGGCTTCACTAACACCTCATCCAGCAACTATCCGACAACATAGAGCTGTCTTGAGTCACAGCCTGCTGCCTTGCCCCACTGAAGATTTTTGACTTTTATTCCAGAGACTAAGGGCCTGATCACGATCTTGGCGGACAGGGTACTCCATCACAAACATGATGGATATCCCGTCCGCCAAATTACAATTCCATTATATCATAAGGAACTTGTAAGACAGCAGACACAATATCCGTCACATTTGTGAGAGAGTATTCCATCTGCCAAGATCGTAATCAGGCCCTAAGTCCAAAGGTAAAACCTTTCACCAGAACAAACCCAGTCACTGAATGCCACTTGTGCTCTATCGTGGTTGGCCTTAGCTTTTGGATTTGTCCCAGTGAAGCGCTACCCGGTAACCACACGGGTAACGGGTGACGGGTAACACTCTTTGGTGCTATATTGAACCTTAAAATTTAAATATTCATAGCTCCAGATTTATATATTAGGGTTTTCTTATTTTGGTGTCATTTCATTCTATCATGAGCAGATTTCACTGATTCCTCTTGGAAGGCACTGGGAAGACTGGTAAAGGGCAGCAAAGTGAGTGACCATGATGACTGTACAATCTATTTTTGAGAGAGCACATCTTCAGTAACTGCTTTGCAGAGCTGCACCAGCACCTGATTGACTCAAAGGTTATGGTGCTGAATCAGCTTGTGAAGGAAGCTGACCTCTGGATTAGCATCAGGGTGTCAAAGAAGGTACCTGGGGTAGACCACCTAAAGGGTGGACAGAGTACCCACCAGAAGAAGAAGGTGGTAGACAAAGAAAAAAACAAAAGAGTTCTCTAATGGCCTATAAAGATGTTTTCACAGGAAGGAATCCAAGCCCAATCCTGGGCAGAAAAGGTGTGGTTTTAAGGGGAGGACGTACTCTGACTACTTCTAGCCAAAGTGCCATGAATGTTACCTGTAGGGGCACTTTAGGGGGGGATGCATCTATCCCCAAAGGAAACAGCCCCCATGCCCCGAGGATGGCCAGTATACTGTTGGGGGTGGAGGTTGTCCCACTTAGTGTTGGGAGGAGTGCAGAGGTTACCCTGGTGTCCCAAGGTGACAGAGAGATCGTGCCAAAGGCTCATATACCTGACAATAGCAAATATTATGGGCAGTGGGTCACCATCAATGGCTAGAGGCTCTGAGAGATACAGGAGTCTCCATGACTGTTACTGTTAGGTGTCATCTGGTGTCCTCAGAGAAGACAGTCCCTGATGTAGTCCACAATGTTGTGACAGCAGAGAACCAAGTGAGCTACTACCCAATGGCTCTAGTTCCCTATTAATTGGGGAGAGGATGTCTACGGTCATTAAGGTTGCTGTGAGTCCAGTCATGGCTGTTGGCTGTCTGCTGGGAAATAATCTTGAGTACACCATCTGGAAAGAGATGGAGGTCAGGTCTCACTTGCAGATATTGGCATTGTCTAATACCTTCTTTTTTGTTGTCGGTAAATGTGATCACTGCAGATGTGGGCAAAGGTGACCTGTGCATTTATAGCCCTTTGAGGTCCCAGCTTGGAACTGTAACAACTGAACACAAGCAATGTGAAAAACTGGCCATGTATTTCTTGTGGAAGCAAGTTGTGAATTCCAGAAGCCAAGCCCTACACCGCATAGAGTCCTGCAATCAGAGAACTGGAAAAGAAGCTCCAGGTGAACACAGTGGGCAGGAGAAAGGGGAAGTGGAGAAAACACAAGAGGACATTCTGGGGTCCCTTCAAGGTAACTGCCTCGCTTCATGACTCTAGTGTTCCTTTAGTGTTCTAAGTATGTTATGTGTCTAGAAACAAGTAGTGAAGATGTTTTAAGATCTTACCACTAATACATGAATCACTCAGAACAGTTTAATGACTGATATATGTGTTTCTTACCTAAAATACCCCACTTTCCCACTTGTGTTTTAGTGACAGGAGGCCAGGCAATGCAATGTAATCCCTCAAGAGAAAGTAATACTGAATACTAAAATTACAAAGACTCAATATTCTAATTGATCTAACCCCAAAATAAAGCCCAGTAAAACCTAAGTAAAAACAGAGGGACCTTTCAGGAATGACGTAGAACAGGAATGACTTCATCCCTAAAATGTCTCTCAACAACAAAAGAAATGACTCAAAACAAAGGGCTATATTTATGAGAGCCTTGCATCACGTTTGCACCATGCAAAGTGGTACATGCGTGACGCAAAGCTCTCAGTCAGATTTATGAGTCCATGCACAGCCACTTTGTGCAGCTTTGAGTGGCCCATAAATCTGGAGCAGTGCAATGCAGCGCAAGTTGTTACGTTGCGCTACTCTGCGCTGGGCAGGCATCCCATGGGATTTGCGATGAGTGTTCCCATGCAACTCTCATGGATTTTAACGCATCACCAGATTTTATTGTAAACCTGGGGATGCACCAAAACCTTACGCCTCCACAGGGGAGTTGCAACAAGGAGACATATTTTTATTTTGCCTTGTTTTCTCCTCTTTTTATGTGTGCTGCATTTTGCAGTACACATAAAAAGAGGGAAATGCCTCAAGGGATTGTTTTTGTGCAAGAAGGTATTCCTTCCTGCACAAAACAACCCTGCATGCAATGCAGGCATCCTTGCACCATGTTGCAAAGGTGTCTGTGTTAGCGCTAGGCTGCTCAAATGGCACCAGCACAGGTAGAAAGAATAGGAATGCGGAGTATGCCATAGATATGGCACATTCCTGCCTTTTGCCTGTGACACAAGGCAGCGCAGCAAGGTAACTTGCTGCACTGCCCTGCACCTCAAAACCATAAATATGGCCCTAAGTCTTTAGAAATGTTACTTTTTGCAGATTCTAAAAAGTTTATAACCAGAAACAAAGTTGTGGAATCCAAATGCAGGACAATGAGTTAGATCCAAAATTATTTGCATACATGTCTTAGAAGATCAGTCAGCTGTTGGTAAATGCTTTTGTTTCCCTTGTCCCCATTGGAGTATGGCGATCGAAACACCTTTCCAAAATGGCTGATGAAACCGGTGTCAGGCAACACCTCAGGAGCAGACAGAGAAAACAGCAAGGGAACCTCTCCAGTGATAGCAGGGTTTGTCAGCAATGTGACCGAAGGCAAGAGATGTTCAGCAGGCATAGGGTCCTTGAGGAATCAAGGTAAATATATTCCCCAACAAAATTAAAATACAGGTCCAACAGGTTCCCATGTGCGGTTTTATGCAGCTGCACTAAAAAACCCGACCACTACTAGCATGGCTTCCGGGAGGTGGGTTGATGCAGGAAAGAGCAGAAGACTAGACCAAACCCCCCACCTCATCCCTTCTCCTCACATCCTGGGTGTGGGTTGCACATGAAACAGGGATGCATGGCTGCAACCATGACAGTACACCCCTCCCAAAACTCTTGGGTTGCTTGGATACTGCAAATGAAATCTTCTCACCAACCGGAGTGCATGCACATGACCAGCAGGGTCCCATGATCTACTCTTTGTATCATAACTCTTCTGTCAATGAAACAGAAGATCCATCCTCTCACCTTTGAATCTTAGAATCATACTCAAGTTTATCCCCAACCTCCACAGGGGCTGAAACAATATTTAACCATGTGCCATCTGCAACAGATTTAATCAAAGACACATGAAAAACTATGTGAACATCTAAGGTGTCAGGTAATTATACCTTAAGGGCTATTGGATTAACTATTTTACATACCATAAATGGCCCCACAAGTTTGGGCTGAAATCTATTCCATCCTTTAAGGAAGAGGTATTTTGTAGACAGCCACAATAAATTCCCAACTGAATATATTTTCTCTGGAGTTCCAAGCCTATCAGTGTACTTCCTAAATCTTTCCTTGGCTTGTTGTAAATTCTCTTGTGCACTCTGGTGTATTTAAACTATATGTTCCTGGAAATCATGCACAGCAGGTACAGTTTGGGGTGCTTGAGTTTCGCAATTCATCATTTTTGGATGGAAACCATATGTACAGAAAAATGGAGAGAAACCCAAAGATTCAATTAAGGAATTATTATATGCAGATCCTGGATTCCACAAATAATCCCCCCAACTGGAACTGTCTTGTAAGGTTTGGCATCTAATATAATGTTCCAAACACTGATTCACCCTCTCAGTCGGGCTGTCAGTTTGGGAATGATGACCAGAGTTTTACTTCAATGCCCATAAGCTCACACACGGTTCTCCAGAGATAAGAGACAAAATGGGAACCACAATCAGGGTTAAGTGTTGAAGGTACCTCATGTAAATGAATTATAGCTTGCCTAATAAACTCTGCTAGTTTTGTAGCTGAAGGCAGGCCATTCAAGGGAGTGAAATGTGCCATTTTAGTCAAGTGAACAACCATTACTAGTATTGTATTGAATCCTTCTGGTGTACCTGGCAATTCAACAATGAAATCGAGGGACACTGTAGAAAAGACAAAAGTAGCTCTGTGAGAGCCACATTTGCACTTTCACCCTGAGCACATATGGCACATTGCCACAACTCTTCGTTGTGAATTTTTCACCATGGTGGGCCACAAAAAAATGTCTACGTAACAGATCAAGGGTTGTTTTTTCTCCCGGATTCCCAGCTAATTTACTAGCATGACTCCAAGCAAGTGCCTGTTCCTGTAGCCCATGAGTTGGGAAACATAAATCCCTTATACATAGTGTAGGTGATCTTTTTCTTAACTATTGTATTGTTCTGAGACTGCTTTACTTTGGCTTGTATTTTGTTATTGTTGCGCTAGAGTCAAACAGTCTGGGGTTGTTCTAATCCCTAACATTTTATCAAAAGGAATTATAGGTGGAGGATCAAGAATTATTTCAGATGGTTAATGACCATAAGGAGAGACAGCATCTGCTTTCCCATTCTTCCAGGCTATAATGTGATTACAAAATCGAAATTAGAAAAACAATGTATCCATCTTAACTGACACACAGACAAGGCCCTAGCAGATCTTAAAAACTGTAGATTGCGGTGATCAGTTAGAATGGTTACCGGGTGCTGAGTTCCCAACAAATAACAAGACCATTCTTCAAATGCATATTTAATTGCCAAAAGCTCCCTATTCACCACAATGTAGTTAACTTCAACAGGACTGAGTTTTTGTGAATAATTAATTGTCCAGTAACCTGATGATGTTGGGATAAAGCTCCTGCAACTGCAGTTGAGATGCATCTTCTTCCCCTACAAAAGGCAGTGTTTGATCTGGATGCCTAAGAATTGGGGCTATGATACATATTTTGCTAAGGGCCTGAAAAGCCTTGATCCTCTTTCAGTGATGGATTTCCAAACCTTAATGGCTTCCACTTTCTTCATATCATTTGTATTCTTTTTGAGGAGATGATAAATCCCAAAAACTCAACCCCTTCAACATGAAAAATGCATGTTTCTAACTTAGCAAACAATTGATGTTCTCTCACCTTTCTCAAAATGTTTTAACATTATGAAGATATTCTTCCGGGGTATTTGAAAAAGTTAGTATTTTACTCAGCAGCACAAATATCAATGTATTCTTGATCACTCATTGATGAAATATTGAAATGCTGCAGGACCATTACAAAACCCAAAGGGCATCACCAACTACTCAAAAAGGCCAAACTTGATACTGAATGTAGTCTTCCATTCATCACCTTCTTTAACTTGCATCAGATGAAAGGCCCCTCTAAGATCTAAGTTAGTGAAGATAGTGGTCTCTTTTACTTGATCCAATAGGGATGATATTAAAGGTAAGGGATACCTGTTCTTAATAGTAACACAGTTAAGAACTCTGTAGTCTATGGAAGCCTGGAGTTTTCCTCCCTTTTCAGGGACAAAAAGCAATGAGGACACTGGAGAATGTGAAAGATGGATTAACCCAATTTCCAGAAGTTCATCCAAATACTTTTCTCCATTTTTTCCACTCTGGTAGGTGTACATTCGACTACATGGTAAATGAGCCCCAAGCTGCAGATCAATAGGACAATCAGAAGGTCTGTTAGGGATAAAACACATTCCTTTTTTTTTTTAACAAAAACATCCAGAAAACTGTGATATTACACAGGAAATAGTGCTTTGTTACTCCCTACTGAGTATTGTATTTGTTTCTGCACTTAAAGTGGCAATGAAGGGAAAGGAAGGTTACAGTCCTAGAAACCCAATCTATAGATGATTAGTAATAATATTACCAAATTATCCCTAGGGGAGCGCGGTTAATTTTCCTTCTTAATGTTGGGGGTGAAGACACCCCTGCTGAAAAGAGGGGGTAACACATGGGAGCTCATTTTTTACTGAAAGAGAAAGAGTCTGTTTTGATGATTGGCGTTATGGGCAGGCATGAGGGGTGAAAGAAGCAGAGGAGACAGCCTACTTCTCAGAACTGCAGCTATCATTATTGCAGCAGTCAACCCAGGCTCACAACACCCCAATTATGGAGCCTAATGTTTTTAGTCAACTTTTGGTTCTGTTTGATATATTTTCACTTTATGAATCTTACATTTAGTGTGGATTATGAGCTACCCCGGAAATGATTTCATAAGCTCTGCCTCCTTTGCTAAGCCCAACCCTCCTGCTCCCCCTATTCTTGCCATAACATTTTGGAGGGGTGTCCAACTTCAACAAAGTTTGCTTAGGGGCCTCAGAGCAAAAAGGTTTGAAAACCTCTGACCTAAGGGGTACATGGTCCTGCCTTCTAGCAAATCTAACAAGGCAATTTGGGAATATTGTCATCGCATCTCAGTAAGAGCAGAATGTCTTCCAGGTTATCTGAATTCAGAGACAAACTGGTATTTATATACCTAAGTGACAGCAGTAATTGGCAATTACACATCCAAGCATTTCAACTGCTTGGGGGGTAACAGGATCCATTCTCAATAGACCTTTTTGTCTGCATAGACTAATTTTCCATCTTCCCCAATTCCTACGTTGCAGACCAGGCCCATTAGCTCTGTCATCAGATGCTTCACTCCAGCCTTGGAATGAGGAATTTCCATACACCTTACCTCCATTCCTAATGATCTCTCATTGTCTCACAAAAGTTGGGAGAAAAATAATTTCTTGAGTACCTTTTGGCCATTTCAGATCTGGTTTCCAGATTTTCTCCAAATGTCACTAGATATTCCAATTCTACTTCCCAACTTCTCACATCTCCTAATGAATCTCAAAGGTCAGCTTCACAACCTAATCACATCAGACAATCTTCAATTACTTGTGTGGAAAGTATCAGGACAGCCTGATCTGTCCCTGGTCTTTCATCAGCAAGTCTTACATTCATCTCAAATGTGTGGGCTCCAGAAACATCTAGGGTTTACAAATCAGTCTGTAACTCTTGGACATGCAATGGTGTGGAATCAAAATCAAATCCCTTTGCAGCAGATGTTGCTACTATAGCCAATTTGTTTGGCTATCTCACAGCTTCAAGAAAATCTTACAGAAAAGCAAATACACACAGTCAGCAATGTTATTACACAATTGGTGCATAGCAGGAATGCCCGTTTGGAACATCCTCTAATTTGCAAATTGCTCAGAGGATAATGTATCAGTACCCCTCCTTCTCCCAAATATGATCTTTTATCATATGTCACTATTGTACTACACATAGAGAAATTACATCAGAGATTGTGTCCTGGAGATTCCAGCCCTGGGACACTGTCTATTTTCCTGCCTGAGAGCGTGGGCAGGGAAAGTTTAATATGCTCCAACCAGCTGGGGCTGAAAGCAACCTCCGCTAGGTGAGAGCACAAGCTTTTCCCTGCCTGCGCTCTCAGGCAAGGAAATACTGTGATCTGCTCCTGCCCACTGGGAACAAAAGAAAACTGCTGGCTCCCACTGCACCTGGTATAGGTACAAGCAGGGAAACCAGCTGGACTGCAGAAATCCTGGGCCTCCTGTTGCAGCCCCCAACAAGGGACATTCTATGGGGTGCTATGGATAGGCAAAGAGGCACCCCAATTAAAAACAATTAACCAAGCTGGCTCCTGTAACCAGTGGGGCTACAGAGCCGGGGGATTGACCTGCGCCCTCCAGGTATCCCCCTGCAGCCCCCAAGAAGAATCATTTTCTGGGATGCCCTGGGTGAGCACCCATTAAATAAAAAGAAAATATGTTTGACTGGCTGGCAGGTAGCCCATACTACTGTATGATTACGCTTTGTCGTCTTTATCTGTTCTTTGGGGGACTTTTTTTCTTGGTTTCCTGTTCCTGTGAGTCAATGTGCTTACAATGCTGAGCTCGGGTGCACTGTACACGCACTCTACTGCTTTGTCCATAGCGCTTAAATCACACTCTCCCATCCCGTATTCTTGCTTGTCCCGCCACCCAATAACCCTCCTCCCGCTGTCGCTTGTTAACTCCTGTGCCACAGTGACCGCTTACCCCATTCCTCCTTGTTTTCTTCTGCCTCACCACTTCTCACTCATATTGGTATGTTGATTTTTCGTCTTCCTTGGTTTCGGGTATCTTGCTGTTTCTTTGCAATGTCTGCAGGGCCTTTTTTTTTCAGTTTTATGTAGCGCAAACTCAACACAAATGTATTGGAGTGCTTTATTTATTTGTTTTTTGCAGTTTTATATAGTGAAACCTTGATACAAAGATATTACATTGCTTTACATGAGCACCAGTTACTTTACACAAGAACAGATTCATTTTTGGTAGCAAAGGGAGATTAAGTGATTTGCCCAGAATCACAGGATGTTGAGCTGGCGCCGAGACTGGAACCGTGTTCCGCAGCTCCAAAGTCGATGGCGCTGGCCCTTACGCCACATCCTCTCCCCCAGGGTCTTGTGTTGGGGCAGTCTGTGAATAGCTTGTTTTTTTATATAGTGCTTGGTCATATAGGTTCTGACTTTTCATAGCACTGCAAAGCAGGTGCCATTGTTAACAAAATCACTATAATTCATTTGCATCTACCTTGCAGCGATGAAGAGGTGAAAAAGCTATGTCAGGATTGTAATCTGCGACATTGTCGATCTGTCAAGACCTCTATAGTAGGTGCATTACCAACTAACTTAAGTAGAGCTTAACACTAGGTGTTATCACATTCTCTTGATAACCTCCTGAGGGTCACCAACCAAGCACGTAGGTTAGTTCTAGGCAATAAGATGGTGAAAGGTGTTGTCTCCAAAATGTTGGAAAAGGAGTCGTGACTCTAGACCCAAGCACTTCATGGCCTCAAACTTTATAGCAAAAAACATCTAGCCTTTGGATGTAAATTGGGCCTCTTCAAATAGAGCTCAGTAAGCACAAACTCAATACAAAGGTATTACTGCGCTTTACATGAGCACTGGTTACATTACACAAGAACACATTCATTCTTGCTAGCAAGGGGAGATTAAGAGCCTCATTGCGATTTCGGCAGACGGTTTAAGCTGTCCGCCAAAATTCCAACGGAGAGGATGGCACCAATGTGGCTACCTCCTCATCGGGCCCATTACGAGTTTCCCGCTAGGTCGGCGGACAGAAACCTGAGTTTCTGCCCAACGACCTAGTGGGAAACACCCCACAGCATTGTCTCATAATCGACCCGGCAGCAATGCCGTGGAGCAATTAAATTATGCGGAGGGCTTCGCAGACTCTCCGGGGCTACAAATACATTTAAAAAGGGGGTCCGCATGGACCCCCCCAGCCTCAGGGTCCACTACCTCCCCAGGACATAAACATTGGGGAAAACATGGAGGAGGGGCCCTCTCCCGGGTCATATACCACCTCGAGGACCAACACCTCCCTGGGGCCAGCCCTTGTAAAACAAAGGAGGGGGGCGCGGACCCCATCCTCGAGCCTCTTATGGCCCCAGGGACCACCACCCCCCCAAGTGCCGGCTCCTGCTACTTTTCAAGCTGGAGGTAGTTGTTTGCTATTGCTAGGAGGGAGCTATGACAGCTCTTGCCAAGCAAAAGCAAACAGCATACCTACGCCACACATGGCCATGGCCAGGCGTTGCGCGGCATTGGATTAATGTATAGTAATTAAAATTACTTAACCTTAAAAAACATAGAAATTCTCAGAAAAAAACAAAGGTTACAGGGACGTTATAGTTAGGCTCACATTTTAAACGTACAAAACCATAGAGATTCACCTGCTTTAGTTAGAGTTATTTCTAGTAACGTAACTCGTGCCCTAACGCAACTATAACTTGCACCGTCACCATGCACAGCTAATTACCCCAGATATTACAGCGCTCGTGAAATTTTTTATAACATCATTGATAATATCATGGCAACATTTGCAGTACAATTATTGATGAGAAAAATGTGCATGGCAGGAGCACGAGTTATAGTTACCTTAGGGCACTAATTATAGTTACTTGAAATAACTCTAACTATAACAAGTGAATTTCTATGGTCTTGTAAGTTTAAAATGTGAGCCTAACTATAACGTCCATGTAAGCTTCAGTTTTTTAAGTGTATATAGATAGATAGATAGATAGATAGATAGATAGATAGATAGATAGATAGATAGATAGATGGATAGATAGATACACACACACATATTTGTGTTTTATATCTATAGATATATAGATAGCTATTTCTCCCTAAATTATTTATCTATCATTCCCTCTTCAGTATGGCAGTATCCTTTCTAACCCAAAGAATGTTAGTGGGTTAGTGTTAAATTGGTGTTTGAATGCAAAATGTCTTGTTACCTGGTAGGTCTCATCTCCCTTTTTAATGGCTCACATGCATTCCACACTGCGTTTTTTCAATTGGAAAGATTGTGCTACCAATATACTTGAGCCCACATTGGCATTCCAGCATGTAAATATAATACTCTGAGGTACATATAATGAACTTGTTAATGAACTTAGATTGTCCTAATGTGCTAATGTGTTCTAGTGTGTCTGAACTATTTTTACATGCCTTGCAGTGTCTGCATCATGAGAATCCTTTGAGTTCTGAAAGGCATTCTTCGATGATTCTAGGCTTTAAATCACTATGCACTAAGTAGCCCGTCACTGATACACGATTGTTTGAAGTATGACCTATGACATTAACCTCTTTGAAGATATTCCAATGCCTATTGATGACTCTAATCTCTTGTGCGATGCAAAAATTAAGGTTGTTATGAAACACATATATTGTTTTTTGTTCTCTTTATTCTTGGGTGGACCAAAGAGTAGTGTATCTCTCATAAACAACTTTTTTGCAGGCCTGTAATAATATGTCATGGGTAACCTCTTTCTCAGAATCGACCCGGAATAACCTGGCTGTTTCTCACTTTGGTATTTATCTTCAGTACTGTAATTTATTTTCCCTCTTATGGATATTGGCTAGCTGCATGAAATAGACTATTTTCTACTGTTTATTTATGAAACAAACTAGTTATTAGTTTATTTTCTATTATCTCATCTTCATGTCTAGGAAAACAATGTAAAGAGGGTGAATGAAGCTGGTGAATGAGAAATGAATAGAATGTTTGATATATCTTTCAGCATCTCCTCTGTCACTGTCCCAGGTCACAAAGAGGCCGTCAATGTACCTCATCTACATTAATAAGTGCATTGTGTAGTGTTCATTTTCTGCTGCCCATGCCACCTGTGCTCCTCCCACCAACCCTTAAAAAGGTTGGCATAGCTGGCGGATGAAGCAAGTGCCCATTGCTGTACCAGTTCTATGCCTGAAGTAATGGTCTTCAAGCATGAAAATTTTGTTGTTGAGGCTAAACTCCATCATGCTCAGTAACACGTTTTTGATTGTGCATTCTTGGTGATCTGCTCTAGGGAATGTATGTACATGCAGCTATCCCATTTGTGTTTTTAATGCACATGTCTTAAGAAGTTACATCCAGTGTCATTAGTAAGTACGGGGTTCCCCAGTGTACTTCTTTTGTATTTCTGATAAACTTTGTGCTATCTCTGCAATAAGATTGTAGATTTAACACATACAGTAACATGAAGTGATCTGGACACTTCAAAGTGTTTTCCAATAAACTGCTAATAGAGGCTACTATCAGCCTGCCTGGTAGCCTAAGCATATTTGTGCACTTTGAGAAACTGATAGAATACCAGAGTCAGAGGTTTCTCAGTTTGTAAATATTGGTGTTCATCATAGTCAACTATATTTTTATCTCTCCATTTCAAAATCAAGTCACAATATAAATGTATTAGTTCTTTGTACTCAGCTACAGTCACACTTTCATAGCAATTTGTGATGTTCGGTTGTTGATATGTCTGTTGCTTATAGTCATTGATGTCACATTACCCCCCACTCATCTGAGGGCTTAATGATTGTGCAGTGGTCACCATGTCTAATATCTTTTTTGTGACCAACTCATATGGGGTTTCTTTGCTTCATTCAAATTGCAAATCCTGTGTCTTACCTCTTTCCCTACTGTGTCATGAATAATGTTGAAATTGTCAATGGGGAACTAGGATTGCATTTAGACTTAGTTTGAAACCACTTTGACTACCTTTATCGAACTGCATGGCCCCCATCCCTGTGCTTCGGGAGGCCAGGGGGAGGCCATCCCCGGGGCTGCCATTACTTGTGTGAGGAAGGATGGCATGTGGCTCCCCTCCCCAGTCACAAAAGGCCCAGGGGAGCCCACCCCCAGAGGCAGTTTATTGAAGGGAGGGGCCCACGGGTTGTTTCTGTGATGACATTAATTATGCCTCATATTCTTCTGAGCTAGTTTGCACTTAGTTTCATAGCTCTAATGCTATACTCATTTATAGAGCAAGGTGTACAAAAGAAGCTTGGATGATTTCATCAGTGATGTCATAAATGACATTATTGAGCATGTCATAAGTGATGTAGTATGTGAGATCATAAGCAGTGCATGGTGGGGCGCAAGTTAACACTGCTAATTATAACTGGTGAATTTCTGTGGTTGTTTTAGTTCAAAATATCAAAAAGTGAATGTTATCACTGTCCCATTAACCTAAATATAACAGTACTTTAACTTTTTTTTTCAGTGAATACATATATATATACACACACACACACACACAGGAAGAGTCAAACATAGGAAGAATGTTTTTTGGTGTGCAAATAACTTTGGCAGCATTTGACAAATCTTCACGAAAACTTTCCAAAAAAAACATTCATCCTCTTCAGCGCCTTCCTGGAAAGAGTCCAGATGATGTATCAAGTGGGGGGGCAAGAAAAAAGGTGGATCCAAAAGGGCAATTTCCCCATGCAATGTTCCATAGGAAAATTGAACAACGATACCGCAAAAACGGATGCACAGAATTGCACCAAATTTGGCAGAAAGCTAGATCTTGGTCCAGAAAGCATGCCTTTGGTTATTTGGTGTAAGTGTATTCAGTAGGTTTTGAGCAATTAAGGCTAAAATATGTATATTTCAATCTGCAGGGCTGACAAATCTCAAGAAAAAAACCTGACTGGTTGCCACCACATCACCAATGATGTGGCAGCAGCCATCTTAGGACTCTGAACTAGCCTGAGTCGAGAAAAAGGTAAACATAAAAAAGGAAGTAAGGGGGCAAGGTAATGATACCTTCCCTTCTTACGCCTTGTGGCAGGCCCAGTGAGACCCACTCAGTAAAAAAAGGCAAATTTGTGTAGGATCTGCGAATTTGCAGTAAAATAAAAAAAAGGGCTCCTGCAATACTAAAAAATACATTCTTCGGTGGGGGAGGTACAATTACGTATATAGAGGATGGAGTACATGGCCACTCTCCATGAGTCTCTGGAAGGCCCTCGGAACTCCATCCTCTGCAGCCCACATATTTAGAAAGGGGAGCCATCCACCAGGGCCAACACACATATTGAGAGGGGAGGGGGCATGCACCCCAATCACTGAGCATGAAAAGGCCCCAAGGACCCCATGCCTGGGGCCGGCTCACTAACTGTGTCCCAGGGAGCCCACTCCCAGGACACAGTATTTTCCCTGACCACAGGAACGCGGGCAAGGAAATACGTCTGCTCCAAGCTGGTGAGAGGTTTTTAAAAAATGCTCCAGCAGGTAGGAACAGACATGTTTTTTCCTGCTTGCGCTGGAGGGTTGGCTGTCCGTGGACATTCCAGGTCCTGTGGCCAATCCTACGCCAAGCATGGTGGGGTGTTGGCTTTTTGTATGGTAATAAAATTTGCCTTTACGTTGAAAAAAACAGTAGAAATTCGCTGAAAAAAATAATGGTTAAAGTGACATTATAGTTAGGAATTATAATTATATCTTACTTTACTTTTAAAAAATCCTTAGGTAGTCATGCAAAAAACAAAGGTTAAAGTAGCGTTTTAGTTAGGTGAAAATGTCAGTTACAGCATACTATTTTAAACTAACAAAACTACAGAACTCCATCAGTTATCGTTATCTCAAGTAACTATAATTTGTGCCATAAAGTAACTATAACGTGCGCCCTCACCATGCACTGCTAATTACCCCATCACTAATGACATGATCAATTACATCATCGATAGCATGAGCGCAACATCAGGAATGACAGCATTGATGACAAGACTGTGTATGGCTAGGGCACGAGTTATAGTTACTTTAGGCCAAGGTAGTTTTGTTTGTTTGAAACAGTATGTTTTAATGGACATTATCACCTAAATATAATGTAGTCCATATTGTGTGTTACTAGCAACATGGTTTCCACATCTGGTAATACTAGATGGTGATGTAAGAAGGAAAGAGCTCGCAAAATGTTTCTAACATATATTTATTTATATCATTGCGGAGCCATTTTGTGTTCTAACAAGTGTACACAGCAAAGTCACTGATTGTCATTATTGATGTCATATGTGATTTTTTTCATTGGTGTCATCAATGAAGTAGGTTGAGATGTCCTCAGTGATGTCACTGATCATGTCATTATTACCAAGTGTGAAGTCATGAGCAAATAAAATCTGTGCAGCATGCAATAATTTGCAAATGTCAGTAGTTTGTGTGGCAAGATACTTTTTGCATTGTGATTCTATAGTGTAATACCACTGAGGGGTATTGGTCACATGATAATGCAAACACTGATAGAAGCCAATAGATTTGGTGTCGGCTGCTGACAGCTTGGCAAGACCAATGTTCATTCTATTTGTGAATAGCTTTTGTATGAAGACATGCAACACAGAAGCGCCCAGTAGCAGTGCCAGCAGCGCTGTTGGTACCTCACATAAGTAAGACAAGCATTGTCTAAAAAACTAAATATATAAATGTTTTTACTTTAAGAGCACATATTCCATCATTAGTCCCTGGCACTGTTGGGGTCTACTTATGGTGCGGATGTGCACATTGTGCAAGAGCAGAATTCCATCACTCGCTTTCACTACTGGTGCTCAAGTGGAAACAGCAAACACCATTTAGAGAGGTTTTGTGTGTTTAAGTCTATCTATGCTAGTACTGGAAGGATCCAAAATACATTGGATAGGTTGCTGTTATGTTTTGGTTCTGCGCTGTGTTCTGTAGAATGTTGGCGTCTAGAGATTCTGGAGAAGACAGTTACTGATGCTCTCCAGAGTGGCTGGACGCTAGGTCGCATTGAGCAATAAACTTGCTATTTGAACTTACTTCTGTGACGGACCCGAGCTTTATTCACATCAGTTTTGGCGACGAAAGTCAGGAACTTTACAACGCGACCTAGGTCGGCCCTATTCATCGTTCGGCTCGGACCTTCTTTGTGCCGTTGCTGATTGCTCTTCACGCTGGAGCACAGGTACGCACTCTCAGGCGAGAGTGGCGCTGATCCCCGCCCGGTCCCGGCAGCTGGCGTTCATCTGACGTTCGTGGGCGGCTTGATCACACTTTGACGCCCGCCTCCTCTCGACTTCCCGCCTTGCCTGCCAGCACCTGTTCGGCACTAACGGGCACCTCCCGTTCTGACTGGTGTTTTCCTTTCGTGCCGCCGGCGTTGACGGGCAGCCGGTGGTTTTTATTTTTGACTTCTGGATTCAGGAAGGAAACCACTAGTTCTTCCGGGGGAGCCGGTTGGTTCACGTCACACCAGCGCTCTTATTGGAGGAGGCTGACTTGTGGGTGGCATCTTTGGACTTGGAGCACAGAGTTAAAAAAAGAAAAAAGAAGAAAAACAAAACGGGGCATTGTAGGAGCCTCGCTGTGACACAGTGTTGTTATTGGTACATCGAGGCACGAGACATTAGAAAAGAGCTAGCACCTTTGGAGTGCAGAATTACTGTACTCTAACATTGCACTGTATTGTGTTGTATACAAATTGTTTCCTTATTACTTGTCTGTGCACAGTTGTAATGGCTACCCAGACTAATATTTCCCCACCACCATTATTTCTACCTCTTCCAGGTACTCCAACTCTTCCTTGGGAAGATTGGATAGAAATGCTTGATAATTATTTTGTTGCTTTGGATGGACAAAGTTTTTCGCCACAAAGAAAAAAAGCTATTCTTCTAAGTACTTTGGGGTGCGAAGGTCAAAGGATTTTTAAATATCTTCCCCCTTCCATGGGGCCCAATGGCCAGCCTATGGACGATGTTTTTAAAGAAGCCATTAAAAGATTGGAGAACAGGTTCGCTAAAGAAACTAATCTAGTGCTAGCTAGATATACATTTTATACCCAACCCCAGGACCATCATGAATCCATTGACAATTTTGTGTCACGGTTGAGAGAGTTGTCTGTCAAGTGCAGGTTTGGAACCATGACTGATGAACTAATAAGGGATCAACTCATTGTTCAGTGCCGCGATAAAAAGATTCAGGAGAGGTTGTGGGCGGCAAAGGATCCCACGTTGCAAGAAGCAATTGACCTTGCAAAAGTCATGGAGGAATCGAGACGCTGTATAAAAGAATTAGAAAGGAAAGAGAAAACTGTGGATGTTATGGCTTTGTCAAGCAATTCTACAGGGCCTCAACAGGAAACTGGAACTGTACCAAAGAAAGGGGGGTATACCAGGAGCAAGGGGAAGGAGTGCTTTCGGTGTGGCAGTACTTTTCACTTAGGGGACTCCAAGAAATGTTTTGCTGTCAACAAGGAGTGTCGCAAGTGTGGTCGTAGGGGGCATTATGCTTGTGTGTGTAGGGAAAGTAACCTATTTGCTAAAGAATCTAAACCAAGTATAAATATAGTGGAAGAATGCTGTGAATCTGCTTGTGAGGACAGGATACTCGTAGTTGAGAACAAAGTGACCATGAGAGTGAATGGGAGTGACCGCAGATGCTCTAGACCATTGGCTCTTTTCTCTATTGGGGAAGTTCAAGTTAATCTCATGGTAGAATCTGGTTCATTGTACACCATAATTCCTGAGAGCCTTTTTATAAGCCATTGGCGGAAGGAAAAATTGTTACCAAAAGACATATCCCCAGGTGGGTATCAAGGGGTGGAAATTCAATTGCTTGGTTATATGTTGAAGGAAATTCAGTTTGGAAAAAGGAAAGTTCTTGGGAAAATGTATGTGGCTGTTGAAGGTCCACCCATCCTAGGATGGATGCATCAATTTGATCTCAACATTATCATCAGTCCTAAAGCCGCCTGTCAAGTTTTGTCGGTAGATAATGTACAATTGGAAGACATTTTGGAGGGGGCCAGGGATGTTTTTAAGAAAGAGTTAGGATGCTTGAAAGGTTACGTACATAAGATAATGTTGAGAGATGATGCTCACCCTAGTCAACACAAGGTTCGCAAGATACCATTTGTGGTGAGGGATGAAGTCAAAAAAGTAAGAAGCAACATGTTAATAGATGGTACCATTCAACCTATTGAGGTTTCTCCATGGATTTCCCCAGTTGTCATTACACGGAAATCAGACGGCAATGTGAGATTATGTGTGGACTTGAGGTCTGTGAATCAGAATATTGTGGTGGGTACTTATCCCTTGCCAAATATAAATGAGTTTTTAACAGCGGTCAAAAATGGTAGGTTTTTCTCAAAATTAAATTTGAGAAATGCCTATCATCAGATTAGACTTTATCCTGAATCCAAACACATTACAGCGTTTGTCACTCCGGAAGGTACATTTCAATTTACCCGTATGCCTTTTGGTCTGGCTTCCGCTGCGAGTGTGTTTCAACGTATGATGGCCAAGATTTTTGGAGATGTTAAAGATGTGTTATTTTTTCAGGATGATATACTTGTGATGGGTGAAACAGTTGATGATCATAATATCACACTCAGGAAAGTTCTCAAGATCATTGGTGAAGCTGGTTTAAGTTTGAACAAAGAGAAGTGCACTTTTCTGGTGGAGGAAATTGACTACTTAGGGTACTCTATTTCTAAAGGGAGTATTAAACCAAAAAAAAATCTATTAGAGGCCATTAGGTTGGCACCGGCACCAACTAATAAAGAACAATTAAGGTCCTTTTTAGGACTTGTGGAATACTACTCCAAGTTTGTGGATAAGTTTGCAAGCAAGACTGAGGATTTACGGAAATTGCTGAGGAATGGGAGTAAGTTTTGTTGGTCTGGTGAGCAGATGAGTTGCTTTGATAAAATCAAAGGGGAAATTTGTGGTGCAGGTATCCTTACAGCTTTTGACATTACTGTAATTTGCGCTCTATCTTGACTGTAGATGCCAGCGGTACTGGTTTAGGAGCTGTGTTGTCACAAAAGCATGGGAGTCAAAAGAAGACGGTTGCATTTGCGTCTCGAACTTTGACCCAGACGGAACAAAACTATTCTGTTATTGAACGGGAGGCCTTGGCGGCTGTATGGGGTACAGAATACTTCAGAACGTATGTGTGGGGGTTGGAGTTTACTTTGAGGAGTGATCACAAACCATTGCTAAGGATATTGTCTACTGGTGGTGCGGGGAAGGGATCAGAGAGGTTGGCCAGACTTTCTGCAAGGTTGCAAGAGTATTTGTATCGAGTTGAGTATGTCCAAGGTTGGAAAAATGTCCAGGCCGATTGTCTGTCCAGATTGTCTCTTGACTGGGAAAAAGTTGATGCTCAATCGATAAAGTGTTGCGATACGGATGATGCTGTAGCCTCTATTTGTGATGTGGTTGAGTGGGGTTTGGGTACATTTATGCTGGAGGAATGGAAGAGTGAGATGGCTGCAGATGTTTGTCTTAAGTGTGTTTTCAAACTAGTTTCTTTAGGGGCTAGAAGAGAGAGTTCTCTTCCGTTGTCGGTAAGACCATTTCTGGATGTGTTAGATGAATTGTCGTGTTGTGGGGACAGTGTATTGATGCGGGGAGAACGTTTTGTTCCACCAGCTGGGTTAAGGTTTAAATTATTTTCCCTAGCTCATGAGGGTCACTTGGGTCGGGGGATGACAAGCAGGAGGTTGAAAGAGTTTTTTTGGTGGCCTGGTTTAGATGGTCAGGTTAAGTGTTGGGTGGAGCGGTGTAGACTGTGCAAGGAGAGTGAGAAGAGGTTGAAAGTCGGAGTGGGCAAGATGGAAGGACACATTGAAGATCCTGGGAAACCCTGGCACACTATTTGTTTAGATTTTATTGGTCCACTTTTTGAACTTCCACTTCAGATGCGTTTTGCAGTAGTGGTGGTGGATGTACATTCAAGATGGTTAGTGGTTAGATTTGTACGTGATGTGACCACAACCACGACCATAAAAGTATTGGAGGACATTTTTATGGAAGAAGGTATTCCTATGGTTCTGATTACGGACAATGGCACTCAATGGCACTCAATTAACTTCGAATGAGATGTGTTCGTTTCTGAAGAATTGTGGAGTGCGTCACGCCAGAACGTCCCTGTATTATCCTCAGGGTAATGGAATTGCAGAAAGAATCAATAGATTAATCAAGGGGACAGTAATCGTTGTTGTGTGCGGAAAATTATGGTTGATGTGGTACGAGCCTATCGTTCCACAATTCACAGTGTTACTGGTAAGTCTCCTTTTCGAGTGATGAGGGGGCGATCGATAGGGTCGAAATTGATTCCCCCCTGGCTTCAAGAGTGGGTTGCTTCAGGTGGAGTCAAGATGTCGAGTGGTGAGAAGGTTGTGATCCCTCATCACAACCATAAGTTGAAGGTTGGGGATTGGGTTAAGGTCAACTCAGGTAGAGTCAAGGGGGGCGTTTCGAGATTTAGAGGCCCTTTTCGTGTGAAGAAGGTGGGAAAGTTTCAAGTTGAGATTGAAGGAGGGGAGAAGTGGAATCTGAGAAATGTGGCTTTGTATCAGAGAAGTGGAGCGTGTGCCCGAAGTCAAGAGGTGGAAGAGTGCTTGAGTTCCTTTTTCTTGGGGAATGAGAGTAAGATGGAGGTTGATTCAGAAGCTTCTACCTTTGGTGTGTGTGATGGAACCTGTGAAGAGGCTGGAGAGGTTGAGATACAAAGCACGAGTACAGCTCAAGAAGGTGTGATACAAGGTGCAAGTGCAATTCAAGAGGGTGAGAAACAAGGTGCAAGTACACCTCAAGTGGAGACATCCATTCGTAAACAACTGATGAGGATTCATAAGTGTCCTAGTTATCTGAAGGACTATGTAGTGTCCTAGTTATCTGAAGGACTATGTTATGAAGTAACTTTTGTAACTTTTGTTCTAAATTATTGCTTTATTGTTTTTTTATTAATGTATTAATTATTTGAGGAACTATGTTATTTGTAACATGTATTCTTAAGTACAACTTGTTTTCCATTTCCCTTGTTGTTTTTGTTTATCATTTTTAATTAGTTACTTAGTGTGAAGATAGGAGGATATGTTATGTTTTGGTTCTGCGCTGTGTTCTGTAGAATGTTGGCGTCTAGAGATTCTGGAGAAGACAGTTACTTATGCTCTCCAGAGTGGCTGGGCGCTAGGTCGCATTGAGCAATAAACTTGCTATTTGAACTTACTTCTGTGACGGACCCGAGCTTTATTCACATCAGTTGCCTCACCCACGGCCTATTATGGCATGCTTTATCATTGGTGGCTGAATCGACCGAAGTGGAAGTTCTTAGATAAATCGTTCCTCGACAATAGCAGACCTTGTCCCTGATTGCATAGGCCAAAAAGCGCCAAGTTACTCCAACCCAAACAGCTGCCACAATCTACATTAACTTGCAGACACTGGTCACCAAACAAACAACACCTATTAGGAAAGAACATACTGTGGTCTAACATTATACTATGCTAGCACCAGCCACTGGTTGTAGCACAGTATTAACCCTGAGAGCCAATTCCCCTCACCCCCCCCACATCTGCAGCCGAATTGGCCAGCTGTGCTTGTGACCTTACCTCCACCACTATCTACCTGTGGTATCCATCATTGTTGCCATACACACTGTCGAAGAGACTAGAACATTGGAGCTTTGTGGTGCCTGTGTTCTAGAATGTTTAATGGGGAGCTTGAAGAGCTCCTGAAGTCAGAGTTGGAAAGGAGTGGCTCAGGTTTATAAATAAAACTATCTCTTCTCCTCAACATCCGATTGTCTCTTTCTTGTAAGAGCGAGTACTGGATCTTAAATTTCCCTTTACTGGGACCAGCTCGTGCTGCAGCTACCATTGGAGGGGGTAGCCTTCCGGCCCACTAGGAAGCCAACAGGTGGCAGCGTCCACCCAACACAGTGAGGAGAGATCTGGGCTTCTCTGCAGTGTGCATTGTGTGTTGTGAGAAGGTGGCACTGGTGCAGCTTGGAGCGGCATGGCAGTAGAGTAGTAGGTAAAGCCAACGAAAGGAGTACCTCCGGTGAATAGCAAGGTTATTCCCCATCTCTGCTGCCTGCTGCTGCCACTGGATATACGTGTGGTGCAAACCTAGAAAAAGAACAACCTAGCCACTCAACAAATGAACGCTCCAACGACAGGACCACAGCTGGCTGTGAGCCCAGGTCTCTTCGTATTGGAAAGGGCTGTGCTGCTTGGTGAGGCATAGAGCAGAGCCTGGAGTCTTCTAAAAGGTATGATAAATCATGAAGTCACTAAAAAGCGCCCTAAACTTGCTAAAAACCATCCCAAAAGACCTGATTATGCTCTGTATCTCATTGTTAGCCTGTTATAGACGCCATAGGGCCATCTCTCTCTCTATGCAGTCTAACAAAAACCCAGCCACGGCAGCAACGCTGTTTGGCATTAAAAAAAACTTACGTCTGCCTGCCCCTGACCCACCAGTGTAAGTAACCTCTCAATTTTTAAAAGAAAAAGATCAAACGCTTGTACCACTTAAAGATAGCAAGGTTCAAAATGATCAGCCCTTGCTTCTCAACCAGAATACAGACTCAACTGTTCATCATATAACGGATTAAGACCTGCTAGAATCAAGTGTACTAAACATTTTGCATACCAAGAGGATACAATATACACCAAAGAAGTAGACGGAATAACAAACGTATCAGCGAATTGGTATTAACTGTAACCAGCACTGAATGCAGTGATGTCCGCCATTTCACACCATTTAGCCACAGCATTTAAGGCACAGCGTTTCTTGGCAACAATTGAAATAAAACTACAAAGCTTAAATTCTTTATTACTTGTTGCACAAGATCAGGCAGGCCAGTGTCCAAGGATATGTCCTTGCTTCCTAATTCTTACAAAAATTGCAAATGCTGTGTCAGTCCTTCAATCAGTGGTGGATGATTTTAACATAAACCCCCATAAAAACAGCCCACCTCGAATACAGTCATAGACTCCAAATTGATAAAATGACCCCCATACCTGAGGCAAAAATTAACAAAATCAACCAAAGGATTTACAAAATCAACCAAACAAAGGAGGTTGTAGTATCTGCTTAAATTCATCACCCTTATTCAGGATAAGATCTGGTGAAATTCCTACCTTGCAAACTATAATGCCAATTAATAACAGGGAAGAGCTCCCAACTTCTTGCTTATTCAACAGGCCCTCCAACGAACCAACATCTAATATGAACTTTGACGACTTAACCTCTAATATTACCCTCCCCCAACAAAGTATAAAAATTACAAGTCAACCATTGCTAAAACGGCCAGGTTTTCAGAGGAAGAGCTATCACTAATTCCAACCATTAATCCAGACATTTTGACTACTGATTATACAATAAGTAAAGGGTAATAGATCAAGCTCAACATATATTAGATAACCAAGAAAAGTGGCCTCAAAATGACAAAAACAAGATTAAGGCTGTAAATGTAAAAAACAAAATCGCAAAAGTCTCAGACGATTAAATAAACAAAAATTGCAATATCAAATCAAACAGTATCTAGACCCATGTTAGAACCAAAACGGTATCCCCTTTTTTCCAAATAAATAAACAAAATACAAATTAATATATACATTACTTGTGACAAGCAATTTTACATGACCAGATAACATATCGCCTAATCTCGACCCACTGACCCAGTCCAATAAAGCCACAACAGTGGCAACTGGGGCCAAGCATAAACAAAAGCAACAAAATGACCCCAAAAGGGAGGGGGTGTCAAAAAACCAAATTGAAAACAATAAATCGAGGCGGCGGAACCTTCTATGTTCGCCACTAATATAAACTCAACTGTTCTGCGGTGTAACCCCACGACAAGGCATATAAAAGCCAATGAAATAACGCAAACAAATTCTCAACAAAACACAAATGTACCGCCCGACCCTGTTCCACCAAACAGCGCAAGATACAACCAGGGGAGAGCCGTTTCCATATAGGACACACTTGGATATCTCCTTCCCTATGTGCCCCCGGACACATCAAGGGTACGAAAAACACAAATCATGAGTCACATTAACACATTCATCCTACCCGCAAGGTAAGGAAACTGCATGGGTACTCCGGCTCTTAAACATCCAATTGGCAAAACCCAGGTTGTCTAGCAGTGCTTAATTTAAGCCGATGGTTACCAGTCTTTCCCCGAATTATGGGAAAGACGGAAAAACGTCACATAGAGAGAAAGCAGAAAGCTGCAAGAGTGAGCTGAAGGGGCAGGGAGTGGATGCAAATGGATTAAAGAGTTCTGAGCTGCCTCAGTATTCTGTGCTCGCACATTTCAGTGTAGCAGCCGCGAGTTTCAGAGAAGAGTTTTGGGCACCAGCACATTTTTATTTACAAATTAACCATTGTTGTCCAGGGACCCTACAAGTTATTCGACTAACTGAGGCGAAGGGTAAAGCGCACACCCAACAAAAAAAAAAAAACACAAAAAAAAGCAGAGCTGAAGCGCCAGGTAGATACGTTGTCGTCAGCACATAGCTCAATTCCATTGCAGTCGGCATCAAGTAGCCTGAGTGTCAACCCGGCACCGGGCGCTGTGACTCCTACTACCCCTTTAGATAGAAATGGGTCAAATGAGTTTAGCAAGGCTCCCGCAAAAGAGAATGCGCAAAGGAGGGGCCAGCCATCGACGCACTGCACGCACTGCACGCACTGCTGTCAAGACCAAGTAAGCTGGCAGCACATGTTAGTACAGAAGTAAAAGAAAAGATTTGGAAAGGGGAATTTGTTGACATATTTTCTCTGATGAGGGCAAAAAGGAGGGAGGTAGAAAACAAAGACAAAGAAGTTAAGGCGTCTTCATCAGGGGATAAAAAACCCAGGGTGGAGGAGAGCTTTACAAACTGGTTGTTCGGTTTCAATGTATTCATGTCAGTGATGTTAGAAAAGAAACCTGATTTGGGTATTGCCATGATTTGCTATTCCAACAAAATATTGAAGGCACAACACACTTATGGAGGTACTTCCTGGTTAGAATACAACAGGGATTTTCGTTGGGCTAAGGTGGAAGACCCATCTATTGGGTGGGACCAGACGAAGGTAAACGTCTGGTTAGAATGTGTTAATAACAAGTTACCTGGGAGGCAGCCCTTTCGTGCAAAATATTAAAGCGAGAAGAAAGGGTCATTCTGGGCTTTCAATAGGAAGACATGTTCGCGCCCCGCAGGGTCTTGCAAATTCAGACACAACTGTTCCTTTTGCGGGCACCCCTCTAACCCAGAATTTAAGTGCATCAAAAAATCCAAAGAGAAAAGCAGAGATGGAAACAAGCCCACTAACTGAATCACCTTTGCCGTCCCCCATTAAGATTGACGCTCTGCTCCCAACAAGCTTATCCTGCGATAGAGTCTGCAGCATTACTAGCACGTGGTTTTTCCTTTGGTTTTAGAATCCCGGCCACCAATGTACCTCCAGCTGACCATTGCAGGAATCTAGTATCCGCATTACGGAACCCAGGAGTGGTGGCAAGAAAGTTATCGAAAGAACGCATCTTGGGCAGATTGGCGGGCCTTTTCTCTTACCCGCCTTTAAAAGACTTTGGGGGTCATTACAACCCTGGCGGACGGTGTTAAAGCTGCGGTAATGCCGCAAACAGTGCGGGGGATAAAAAAAAAGGGAATTATGACCCAGGCGGAAACCGCCAACAAAGACAGCCACTTTAACACACCGCCCGCCACGGCGGTACAGACAAGCAGCGCGGCGGTCACCGCCAACAGACAGGCGGAAGACAATGTACCGCCCATAGCATCACAACCCGCCAATCCGCCACCTTTTCAGGGGCGGATTCACCGTGGATAAAAACACGGCGGAAACAGTTTCTGCAATGGGAAAACGCTCACCTCAACACATCCACGAGGAACGAGGACTCCATGGACCCGGAACTCCAAATACTCCCTGCCCTTGTCTTTCTGCTCCTCTACGACCATCATCTACGTAGGCGCCGAAGACAACGGTGAGTACTGCACCTACGACATGGGGGAGGGAGGAGGCAAAAGTTAGGGGGACACCCACCAAACACTCCCACCCCCAACCTGGCATAATACAACATACACACCAATGCGTCCACAAAAATCACAGTAACAACCCACAATCCCCCCGGAAGAATGAAAAGACAAAGCGAAATCCGTTCAAACATTGTAATGTAGCAATATACATGTCTTACAAAAATATACAGATATATACGAAATTCAGTCAGAAATATATACATTACGAGAAGTAGTGCAGATATGTACATAACAATGTCCGTGCACCAACAGTCCAAAAATGCATGGGTGAGGCCCACAAAAGATACCTGACCACAATCGGAGAGAACACTGCCGGGGCATCAGATAGAAATACTACAGGCACCTCAGGGGGAAGGGAAGGGGGGGCACCTCAGCCGGATTACTGCAAAGCTAGATCCACGACTGGGCTCCATGCCCATTGATGTATCCTGGGGAGTGCAAAGCCATAGTCTCACAAGTCTCTACAGTGGGTGGGTTGCCCACTGTGCCATCCTGGGGAGTGCAAAGCCACAGTCTCACAAGTCTCTACAGTGGGTGGTTTGCCCACTGTGCCATCCTGGGGAGTGCAAAGCCACAGTCTCACAAGTCTCTACAGTGGGTGGTTTGCCCACTGTGCCATCCTGGGGAGTGCAAAGCCACAGTCTCTCAAGTCTCTACAGTGGGTGGTTTGCCCACCGTGCCATCCTGGGGAGTGCAAAGCCATAGTCTCACAAGTTGATGACATTCTCCACTGGTTCTGGGGGGGAATGGTGCCCAGACTGGATGAGTCTCCCCGTGAAAGTTCCTGTCCTGTCACTGTCCCAGCTGCACATGGGATAAGGATGCCTGATGTGGCGGTCTATTCATTCCTACCCGGTGCTTGCCCTGTTCAGCGGTGCTTTGACATGGCGGTCTCTGGACTGTTCAGCGGTGCTTTGCCATGGTGGTCTTTGCCCTGTTCAGCGGTGCTTTGCCATGGCGGTCTCTGGACTGTTCAGCGGTCTTCACCATGGCGGTCTTTGCCCTGTTCAGCGGTGCTTTACCATGGCGGTCTTTGCCCTGTTCAGCGGTGCTTTGCCATGGCGGTCTATGGACTGTTCAGCGGTCTTCACCATGGCGGTCTTTGCCCTGTTCAGCGGTGCTTTGCCATGGCGGTCTTTGCCCTGTTCAGCTGTGCTTTGCCATGGCGGTCTCTGGACTGTTCAGCGGTGCTTTGCCATGGCGGTCTCTGGACTGTTCAGCGGTGCTTTGCCATGGCGGTCTTTGCCCTGTTCAGCGGTGCTTTGCCATGGCGGTCTTTGCCCTGTTCAGCGGTCTTCACCATGGCGGTCTTTGCCCTGTTCAGCGGTGCTTTGCCATGGCGGTCTCTGGACTGTTCAGCGGAGCTTTGCCATGGTGGTCTATGGACTGTTCAGCGGTCTTCACCATGGCGGTCTTTGCCCTGTTCAGCGGTGCTTTGCCATGGCGGTCTTTGGACTGTTCAGCGGTCTTCACCATGGCGGTCTTTGCCCTGTTCAGCGGTTCTTTGCCATGGCGGTCTTTGCCCTGTTCAGCGGTGCTTTGCCATGGCGGTCTTTGCCCTGTTCAGCGGTGCTTTGCCATGGCGGTCTTTGCCCTGTTCAGCGGTGCTTTGCCATGGCGGTCTATGGACTGTTCAGCGGTCTTCACCATGGCGGTCTTTGCCCTGTTCAGCGGTGCTTTGCCATGGCGGTCTTTGCCCTGTTCAGCGGTGCTTTGCCATGGCGGTCTCTGGACTGGACATTGGTGTGTGGCATGACGTTCCCTACACTGGGCATTGGTGTGTGGCATGACGTTCCATCATAGCCCACCTGTGCTGTGGCAGCCGTGGCCCTCCTGGGACACTGACTCCGGTGGTGGCGGTGGTCTCCTGACCAGTGACGATACTTGGGCCCTCCTGGCCTGTGACTCTGGTGGTGGTCTCGTGACGATACTTGGGCCCTCCTGGGCTGTGACTCTGGCGGTGGTCTCCTGACCAGTGACGATACTTGGGCCCTCCTGGGCTGTGACTCCGGCGGTGGTCTCCTGACCAGTGACGATACTTGCGCCCTCCTGGGCAATGACTCCGGCGGTGGCCTCCTGACAAGTGACGGCGGTGCTCGCGGTTGGGTCTCGACCGCTGGGAATGATGGCGCCCTTCTCCGCCATGACACAACAAGCTGGGCAGACTTCCTCTGGCCCTTCCCCACCTTTGGTGGAGTCACAGCTGACTCTCCAATCCCCTTGAAACCCATGTGAGTTGTTTTCCCACCAGGAGTCTTCACACGGTCCCGTCGTCCAATCTCCAATTTTAGAGCCTTTACAGAGGGTGGGATGCCAGTGCCTTGGCTCCGGGTCACACTGCCTGCCCTGGTGGCCGGTGCACTCCACAAACCTTGAACAGGCACCACTGGTATTGGAGGCTTTTTGGCTGAGGCGCTACGACGGGTCTGATGAATTGGAGGGGGGGGTGGGAGTAAAAAGGTCAACTTTACAGAGGGACAGTTTCTGACGTACACTGGGATGGGTAGTTGGAGGGGGTCGGGGAGTGGAGGAAGAGGAGGTAGTTGTAGGAGGTGTCACTTTAGGTGTTTTGGGTGCAGGTGCAGGTGCAGGTACTGGAGGCTGTCGTGAGGTGGATGGATGTTGGGTGTGTGGGTGCCCGCGTTTGTGTACTTTGGGAGGGGGCGTAACAGACACACTGGGAGAGGACACAGGGGACGTGTAAATGGCCGTGGAGGTGGTGAGTGCAGGTGAGCGGCTCGTGGTGCTGGGTCTCCTTGTGCGATTCATGGTGCCTATAGATGTGGTGCATGCAGGTGTGTGTGTAGACGAGACTGGAAGGAAGGAGGGAGAAGAGGAGGAGGGGGACACAGTGGAGGCAGTGGCAGTTGCTGTGTCTGTACGTGGGTGAGGCTTGCGTGAGTGCCTGTGGGTTGTGTGGTGCCTATGTTTGCTTGAGCTACTTGTGTGTGCTGACTTGTGTGCATGCTGGTCTGTAGGTGTGCTTGGGATGGGCTGGGGTACAAGAGATTGGGTCTGGGTGGAGGAGGTTGGAGGGGGGAGGCTGGACACAGGGACAATGGCTGCCATCAGTGCTGAGGCCAGAGATTGCAGGGTTCGCTGAAGGACAGCCTGACCAGAATGAATGCCCTCCAGGAATGCATTACCGTGTTGCAACTCTCGTTCTACACCCTGGATGGCATTCACAATGGTAGACTGCCCAACAGTGAGTGACCTGAGGAGGTCAATAGCCTCCTCACTGAGGGCAGCTGGGGTGACAGGGGCAGGGGCTGAGGTGCCTGGGGCGAAGGTGATGCCCACCCTCCTGGGTGAGCGGGCACGGGGCGAACGCTGAGGGGCTGCTGGGAGGGCGGTGCTGGTAGGGGAGGTGGCGGCTGTACCTGTAGAAGTGGGGCGCACAGATGGTGCTGCCACCACAAGGGAGCCCCCATCAGCGAACGAGTCCGTGTCGCTGCTTGGTGATCCGGTGGCCGACGTGAAGCTCCCCTCGCCCTCCGTCCCACTGGTACATTCAGAGTCCGTGGTGTGGCCCTCCATGGCCATGTGGGATGCAGCTCCCTCGTGCTCCGGTGCCACTGTACCTCCGCCTGATGATGCTGATGTACAAAAGGACAGGGAGAGCAGAAAAAAGGGGGGAGACAGAAGAAAGAGAGTTTTACTGCATGGCATACTGCTACCGTTGGCGGACAAGACAGACACAGAAGCCCCCTGCATTACGCCGTGCTCCTGCCCTCTGCACATGCAATCTCTGGGATATGGCCTACATGGCAATGGTGGACATCTGCACACATGGATGCCACAGGGGCAACTATACCTGTACTTGGCACTCTGCTGAGGTGGGGTAGAGTGCCACATGTCCTGCATTACCGAGGGCCTTGCCTACCGAACTCGCCCTGGCCTAGGGACACCCACAGCCCACCTCCCCCACCCAGACACCTCCACTGCACGCAAAGTCAGCAGAATGAGGTTGTACTCACCCCTTTGTGTCTGCTGTGATGCCCTCAAGCGCCCATCCAACTCCGGGTAGGCCACCGCCAGGATCCGGAACATCAGGGGGGTCATGGTGCGACGGGCACCCCTCCCACGTTGGGAGGCCATCCCCAGCTGAGCCTCCGCCGTCTTCTTGCTGCAGCGGCGAATGTCCTCCCATCTTTTCCGGCAGTGGGTGCCCCGTCTCTGGTGGGCCCCCAGGGTCCGGACCTCCTTGGCTATGGCACGCCAAATGTCCCTCTTCTGGTGGGCGCTGACCTACATGACATGCACAAGGAAAGAGGAACAGTCATTACCAACTGCACCGTCGATGTGAGTGCCCCCCTCCCTACTCTGGCCATGTGGCCCATTCATTCCCATGCATTAATGTTCTATGAACTCTGCCCCCTTCACTCATCCAACCAGCCCTCTTCACCCAGGCCTAGCCCATACAACGTGCTCCCTGTGTACTAACCTGTTGGTCTGGAGGACCGTAGAGTAGTGTGTACTGGGGGAGGACCCCGTCTACGAGTTTCTCCAACTCCTGTGCAGGGGAGGCAGGGGCCCTTTCCCCAGACGCAGCAGCCATTGTCGCTTCCAGACCGAGGTCACAGCAGCACTTGCAGTGTAGGTCCTCTCCTGTCGAAGGTCAGGTATCTAGTGATTGAACAGATAGAAAATGGCGGTGACGTCCGCGGCGGTGACGTCCGCAGCGGTGCGCATCATCACCGCCGGCGCACCTGTTCATTGGCTCCTGAGACCCATAGGGTCCAATGTTAACCAATGCAGCATTGCACAGCGGTCTACGACCGCCTACCGCGACGGTGTGCAACGCCAGCGCAGTTACCCCACAATCCCATTGTCCCAGTTTAGAGGTCAGGCAGCCGCCATTTCAGGGGTCCACATGGCTTGATTTACCTCTGCGTCACACATAGCTAGGCCTACACTCAACACACATACAGGAAGGGATTTGTGAGTGATGTAGTCTTGTGTGTAACTGTGGGTACATACCTGGAGGAATAATGACTGATTCGTCGCTGTTGTCCTTCGTAGGCACCGTCAGCTGGGACATGTGAGAAGATGGCGGAATCCTCCGGTGTACCGACCGCTGGTGGACCTGTTGACAATGGAAGAGCGACATGTCATCGTCACCTACCGGTTTGACCGTGCCGCAATCCAGGAACTATGTACCCAATTGGAGCCAGACCTGATGTCACCAATCCGCCATCCAACTGGAATCCCCCCTGACGTGCAGGTGCTGTCAGTGCTCCATTTCCTTGCAAGTGGGTCTTTTCAGACAACAGTGGCCATGGCATCAGGGATGTCCCAGCCTATGTTTTCCAAAGTGCTGTCCAGAGTGTTGTCTACCCTGCTGAAACACGTAAGGAGATACATCATTTTCCCTGAGGTGGCAGATTTGCCTACAGTTAAAGGTGACTTTTATGCCCTTGGACATATCCCCAACGTCATAGGTGCCATTGATGGGACCCATGTAGCTCTGGTCCCCCCCACAGGAGTGAACAGGTGTACAGGAACAGGAAAAGTTATCATTCTATGAATGTTCAGATGGTCTGTTTGGCAGACCAGTACATCTCGCAGGTAAATGCTTTGTTCCCTGGCTCTGTGCATGACGCCTACATCCTGCGGAATAGCAGCATCCCTGATATGATGGGTCAACTCCAGAGGCACTATGTATGGCTATTGGGGGACTCTGGTTACCCAACCTTTCCTGGCTATTGACCCCAGTGAGGAATCCCAGGACCAGGGCAGAGGAACGGTACAATGAGGCCCATAGGCGGGCTAGGAGGGTGATCGAACGCACCTTCGGCCTCCTGAAGGCCAGGTTCAGGTGCCTACATATGACAGGTGGATCCCTATTCTACTCACCGAAGAAGTTGTGCCAGATCATCATCGCCTGCTCCATGCTTCATAATTTGGCTTTGCGACGCCAGGTGCCTTTTCTGCAGGAGGATGATCCAGATGACGGTGTTGTAGCAGCTGTGGAGCCTGTGGACAGTGATGAGGAGGAAGCTGAGGAAGAAGACAACGACAATAGGGAGTCAGTCATACAGCAATATTTCCAGTGACACACAGGTGAGAACATTTTCATGTTTAACATTACATTAACTTTCACAGGTCTACCTCTATCCTGTCTGTCGATTTCAACCACTATTTGGTAACTGAGTTGTACCTTTCCATTACGGTTTCACAGGTGTGGTTACCAACGTGTCATCTGCTTGTATCCTTCAAGGACTTGTGATGTGTGACATAGGTATGTTAGATTTACAATAGGAAACGCATTATGACACTATCATTGATAATACATATTTATTAAATCACAGACTGAATCCAGATTGTTTTGTGTTTCAAGGGTGTTTATTGAAGTGCTCTGATATGGGAGGGGGTTGTAAAATGAGGATGGGTGATGGCGGAGGAATGTCCATGGCAGAGTCCAGTCTATTAGTCTCACAGGTGCACTGCCCATCTGGGCATAGGAAGTGGAGCTGGGGCAGTTTAAGTATGGACAGGGTAACAAGGTGGGACAGTGGGAGGACAAACAGGGTGGTCTCATTTCCTGGCGGGGGTCTTGCCATCTTGCTCTGTCCTGTTCCTGGATCTCAGGGACCGCTTGCGTGGTGGTTGTCCGTCTGCAGGGGGTGGAGTGCTGGTGTGGTGGTCCTGTGGCGTGGCGTCCTGTCCACCAGCGCCGGCGGAGGTGGTGGGCAGTTCATCGTCCTGGCTAGTGTCAGGGGCCCCTTGGAGTGCCACGGTGTCCCTCAAGGTCTGCTGTATGTCCTTCAGCACCCCTACGATGGTGCCCAAGGCGGAGCTGATGGTCCTGAGCTCCTCCCTGAACCCCAAATACTGTTCCTCCTGCAGGCGCAGGGTCTCCTGCAACTTGTCCAGGACCGTCGCCATCGTCTCCTGGGAGTGGTGGTATGCTCCTATGATGGAGGATAGGGCCTTGTGGAGAGTGGGTTCCCTTGGCCTGTCCGCCCCCTGTCGCACAGCAGCCCTCCCAGTTCCCCTGTGTTCCTGTGCCTCCGTCCCCGGGACCGTGTGCCCTCTACCACTGCCCCCAGGTCCCTTTTGTTGTTGGGGTGGTGGGTTATCCTGGGTTCCCTGTAGTGGTGGACACACCGCTGATTGACCTGTCCTGGGTAGGGAGGTTTGGGCCCGCTGGGTGGGTGCTGTGCTGGTGTTACCTGAGGGTGGAAGGTCGGTGTTGGGCTGTGCCTGTGCAAGGGGAACCGACTGTCCCGAGGCCCACGATGGTCCGGGCTGGTCATCAGGATCCAGTAAGGCAGAGCTGCTATCGTCACTGTGGGCCTCTTCTGGGGGTGGAGTGGTGTTGTCTGGACCCTCTGGTGTGGTGACGGTCCTTCGGGTTCCTGCAGGGGCATAAGAGCATGATTATTGCATGTGTGTGTGTAATGGTGTGCAATGGGTGGGTGAGCGTGTACCCCAGTGCAAGCAGTCCTGTGTGGGAGCTTGTGTGATGGTGGTTTAGGGGGTTGTATGGGTATGTGCAGTGGGCATGCTTTAGTGCTGGGTGTCCATGCTTAGTTGTGTCATGCAGGGCTTGGTGTTGGGATGGGTGGTTTGTGTTATGAGTACATTAGTGAGGAGTTGTAGTGATAGGGGAGGGTGTCAGGGTGGGGGTGTGTGATAGCATGCAGGTAGGGTGGGGGTTATGATAGTTAAGATTTGACTTACCAGTGTCCCAACCTCCATCGACTCCTGCGAGGCCCTCAGGATGCATGATGGTCAAGACTTGCTCCTCCCATGTTGTTAGTTGTGGGGGAGGAGGTGGGGGTCCGCCGCCAGTCCGCTGAACCGCGATGTTGTGCCTGGAGACCGTTGAACGCACCTTCCCCCGTAGGTCGTTCCACCTCTTCCTGATGTCCTCCCTATTTCTTGGGTGCTGTCCCACTGCGTTGACCCTGTCCACGATTCTTCGCCATAGCTCCATCTTCCTGGCTATTGATGTGTGCTGTACCTGTGAGCCAAATAGCTGTGGCTCTACCCGGATGATTTCCTCCACCATGACCCTGAGCTCCTCCTCGGAGAAGCGGGGGTGTCTTTGGCATGCCATGGGGTGATGTGTGGGGCGGTGTGAGTGTTGATGTGTGTGGTGATGTGTAGTGGTGTGTGGTGTTTTGTGCGTGGATGTGGGTTGGGTGATGGTGTTGTGTGCCTCTGTATGGTGGTGTTGTCTTGGCTGTGCAGTCTCTCTGGCCTTCTCTCAGTAATTGTGGTCGTAGGGGTTTGTGGGTGATGTGGGTGTGTGTTTTATATTGTGTTGGGTGTGTGGGAGTGGTGTTTGTATGTGTATCAGGTGTGTGTATTTCGAATTGTCCAATGTGGCGGTGTTTTGGAGATGTGTGTGTATTTTGAGCGCGGCTGTGTGTACCGCCAATGGAATACCGCGGTTGAAAGACCGCTGCGTGGATTCGTGGGTCGTAATAGCATGTGCGTGTTTCTGTTGGCGTGGAGGTGGAGGTTTTGTTTTCGCCAGTTTATCACTGACCTTTGGTGTGGCGGTGTTGTGTGGGTGTCTGAATTTCGGCAGATTCCGAGATGGGGGTCATAATAGCTGTGGCTGAATTCCGCGGCGGTGTATTGGCGGTCTTCTGCACGGCGGTAAGCGCCTTTTACCGCCAATGTTGTAATGACCTCCTTTGTTTGTTCTCCTTTGGGGGTGGTGCCTAAGAAGGAACCTGGACAGTTCGGGCTAATTCATAATTTGTCTGCCCCTCGGGGAGCATCGGTGAATGAGGCTATCGATCAACAGCTGTGCTCGGTCCGCTATGCGACCGTTGACCAAGCCTTGGAAAAATTGAGGGCCTTAGGCCTTGGGGCTTTGTTAGCAAAAACTGACATAGAATCAGCCTTTAGACTTCTTCCGGTTCACCCTGAAGACTACCATCTACTAGGTTTCCAATTCCAAGAGGGTACTCTTATGATAAGTGCATGCCCATGGGTTCTAGTGTGTCTTGCAGCTTTTTTGAGCAGTTTAGCACCTTCCTGCAGTGGATATTTTCAAATCGCACTGGGCACCTGGATGTCATACATTATTTGGATGATTTCCTAGTATTGGGCCCACCCAGGTCGGAGAAATGTGTGTGGGCACTCCAGGCCTTGACCACGATGTTTAAGGACTTTGGGGCTCCGTTGGCTCCTGATAAAACAACAGGGCCCGCAACTTGCATTACTTTCCTAGGGATTGACATTGATGCAGTGGCTGGTGAGTGTCACCTGCCTAAGGATAAGCTGCGGTATTCAAGGATTCCATAAAAATGATGTTATCTCAAAAAAAGTCACCCTTCACCAGTTGCAGGTTCTGGTGGGTCAGCTGAATTTCGCTCTAAGAATTATTCCCATGGCTCGTCCGTTTTCAAGGTCCATCGCTAGATCAATGGCTGGGTTGTCTGAGAGGCACCATCACACTCGGTTGTCGCTTGAAGTCAGGGATGACTTAAAGTTGTGGGAGGTTTTTCTACAGGACTTTAATGGAGCTGTAATCTGGCCTCATCCGGCAGTTTCAAGCCCCACTCTGGGGCTTTATACGGACGCAGCGGGAAGCATGGGTTTTGGTGCAATTTGGGGGCCTCTGTGGTGCAGGGCGGATTGGCCAACCGAGTGGGTTAACATGGGCATAACAAAGAATATAGCCTTTTTGGAACTCTTCCCTATTATTGTCGCAGTCACCATCTGGGCGGTGGATTTTAAGGTTAGGTCTGTAATCTTTTGGTCCGACAACATGGCTGTGATAGAAGCCATTAATAGACAAAGGGCTATATGCCCACTGGTACTCCATCTCCTTAAATGCTAAACACTTTTATTATTAGGCGGGCTCTAGCTGGTTGGGCCAGCGGGGACAATGTTAAGTCAGACTCTAGGCGCCTGATAACTGCAGCATTGCTGGAGAATCTTCTCCACACTCTTCCCGTAGTGTGTTCCTCACAGGCTGAGTCAGCCCTATTTTCTGCAGCATTTGCGGTAGACTTCTACGGTGCATTCTGCATCAGTGAACTAGTGGGCTCCTCCAGGAACGATCACGAAGGGGGCTGCAGCGGGGAGTCGTGTTGGTCAGTCCAGAGTTTTTGTCTATAGTACTGCGCAAGTCTAAAATGGACCAGCTTAAGAAAGGAGCGCGGATCACACTTAGTGCAGCTAATGGGTCCCCCCTTTGCCCTGTGGAACTGGTGAGGTCCTACCTGTCTGTCCGGCCGCCGGCAGAGTCTTCCGCTTTGTTCATCCACGCTAACGGGGAATGTCTTTCATGCTACCAATTCTCAGAGGTTTTCAAGGTAGTGCTTAGGTCAATGGGGGTGGACCCAAAAGGGTACTCCCCACATTCTTTAAGAATTGGGGCAGCTACATTAGCAGTCAGCGCGGGGCTGCCAGTGTCCAAGGTGAAGGGCATTGGACGCTGGTCATCTAATTGTTATAGACGGTACATCAGGCCGGAACTGGTCTAATCCAAAATTCCTTGTTAAACTGGTTACTGAAGTATGGTCTCCTCACGCAATTTTTCTTTCGTTTCAGTTCAATGTCACCTCATGTAGTATGGGTCTTGGGGCATTTGTTTGTTCGACGGGCAGCCTACATGGTGCAACAGCTCCGTGAGCCGAATCCGGCAGTGGTTCAAGGCGTGGCTTTCCGTTGGTGCGGGGTTGGCGGAATGGAATCGCTCAACTTCAACAACTCGTCACGTTGGCAAGAGGATTCGAGGGACTCCAGTTCCCAGATCTCATCATTATCCACCAAAGAGGCAATGACTTGGTGAGAATGGGTCGCAAGGCACTGAGAGAATCGATATTTATGGAAATCACGAAGTTGGCAAAACAATACCCAAACGCGGCCATTGCTTCGTCTCACATGGTGCCTCGCCGCAAGTGGGGCTCAGAAATTAAATCAAGAACAATTAATGTCTCAGTACGCCGACTTAATGCAGAAATGTCCAAACTATGCCCTGGTCCAGGGCGCTTATGGAACATTCTGCATAGACTCTTGAAGGGCCCTAACATGTTTCACAAGGATATGGTGCATTTGTCTGATGCCGGTACCGATCAGTTCATTTCCGACATGTGGTTTTTTGCTCTCAGCCTTTTTGCGGGTGAGGAGGGCGAAGGACCTTTGGGGCCCTGGTCGCCCTCGTGGCAGAAAGTGAGAAAGTGAGGTATTAAAGTGACCAGGAACAACAGAGGGGTCCCAAAGGCTGGGGCCCTGGGAGAACACCAGGGATAGGATCCTGAAGTCCTGAGCCAACCTGCGGATGTACACACCAGATTAAGGGGTAAGGGAGCCCAGATTGCTGGGGGGGCCATGGGGCTCCCGCTCCTGGCCACCCCGTTACACCCGAGACAGATTGGTGTTTGGAGGGGGGCGGAACCCTGAGCGTGGGGACAAGGAACGGTGTAGTCAGGGCAACCGCCCCTCCTAGGGATACAGGTGAGGTACGGTTCACTTGTGTGGTCCAATGGTGGTTCAGGACAGAAAGGGATCCTGTCAGATAAAGATTTATGGTCACTGATTTGTAGCTCATGTTTTGTAAATATTACTGAAATTTTTAAGTGGAGTGATTTATGATTTTGATGTGATAAGAATACCATAAAAATGTTGTAAAAAAAACTTCTTCCAACAAGTAAGTCTGTCGGTCTGTGTATAGCTGATGGGGGGGTGACGGCTGTCTGGCGGTCTCCGGATTCTAGGGTAAAGCGCGCCCCCAACATGGGGGGACGTGGCCCATTAGAAGACGGGGCCGCCGAGGCCTGACAACCCCCTCCGCACTAGTTGTACAGTGGGCTGGCCTGCGACTTCCGCCCTCACGCCTCGTGAGTTTTAATATATCATGTTGCAAAACTCAACCTGTGCACATTGGGGTATCCTGATTACACTGCCCTATTCCTCGCTCCTCCAAACCTTGGGCTCAATTTTCTAAACATCGGAAAAACCACTAAAAGCCCCAGCAGTACCCTAGTGGCAGCCATGGACAGATCCTCATCAAACTCTGGCTCTTGCGACCCAGACCCCCAATCATTATCCAGTGGATCTTAGTCACTAGCACAGGAGCATAACGAAATAACAATAAACATCACCAGGAGAGGAGATAGATGCTGTAAAATTAAAGAATGAAGAACGTATCAAGAATGATTGGTCTTGGCTTCCAGAGGCCCTTCAAAACAACAATCCAATCCCAATCAGCAGCTGACTCTCAAAGGTCTGCCCCTAGCTCTGATCCACGGAAGACTCAAGTACAACATATGCTCCATCCAATCAGTGCCATCCAAGCCTGTTCTTAGAACATTGCAGGATGGCAACAACTATACTCAGAAGATGATACAATATCCTATTAAACACGGAAGCACCGCCAACAGGCTGGCGGTGCTTCCCAGCCCATTCTGACCGCAGCGGTAAAGCCGCGGTCAGAAAAGGGGATCCGGCGGTTTCCCGCCGGATTTCCCCTGCATGGGCTGAATCTCCAGATTCTGACCCCCTTCCCGCCATCCTGTTTCTGGCGGTTTTTACCGCCAGGAACAGGATGGCGGGAACGGGTGTCGTGGGGCCCCTGGGGGCCCCTGCACTGCCCATGCCACTGGCATGGGCAGTGCAGGGGACCCCTAACAGGGCCCCATAAAGATTTTCACTGTCTGCTTAGCAGACAGTGAAAATCGCAACGGGTGCAACTGCACCCGTCGCACCCCTGCAACTCCGCCGGCTCCATTCGGAGCCGGCTTCCTTGTTGCAGGGCCTTTCCCGCTGGGCCGGCGGGCGCTTTTTTGGCGGTCGCCCGCCGGCCCAGCGGGAAAGCCAGAATGGCATCCGCGGTCTTCTGACCGCAGAGCGGCCATTTGGCGGTTCTCGCCAGGCAGGCGGCTCCCGCCACCCGCTAGGGTCAGAATGACCCTCATATTCTTTTCATACGCCTCCAGGAGATATGGCGACTAGGAACCTCGGAATGACCTGGATATGATGTGTGTGGTACCCCTGAGATCATCCCAAATGGGCAGGTCATCTGGGGACCTCGTAATTTTTGTGAGGAAGAGCATAAATGTTAAAATCAAAAAACGAACATTAGTTACACATGGCTACTGGGAATCAAAATGACATTTACTGTAAAGGGGTGGCGGAAGCTATTATTATTTAATGTATATATCAATCCTAAAGCAAACACACTAAAGACCATGGTGGACACACTCATACCTTACTTATAGGACCTGCTCACTATAAATTTCAACTCCCACTTCATGGTTGCAGTTGATTTTAATCATAACTTGTTTCATTTTCATTCTCGAAATATGAAAACAAAAGAAGACTCTGTACTGGACATACAAACATCACAAAATCAACCACGAAGAGCAGACACATATGGTAAAATTCTAAGAGAAGCAATGCATGCTATAACCCTGCGAGCACTGAATGGCCGCCTGATGTCTGATAAACCTGCAGCATAGACACATATCAGAACTAAGCGGAAGGCAGGTCTTGACTACACACTAGTGTCAACACGTTTTGGTAATCAATTTACAGAGTTCATGACTTCCCTCCTCCCGTCCAAAGTATTAGAAAAAGCCATCAACCAACAACTGTGGACCCACTTACTTGACCCACCACCTGAACTTCCATCAGCCCACCAGACACCTCTGCACTGCGTCCCTTTCACTAACCCTCACTCCCCCACATCACACATAACGGATGTTGAGGTCGCTCCTTCCCCACCTAGCAGTGAAAACATGGAACGAGGTACCCTTTCATCGACGCACCTCCCCATCTGTTCCAGAGTTCTGAAAGTTCTATTGATTGATTCATGATTGACCACAGACTAGAACGTGACCATTTTGCCCACAAAATGACTGTGTCAATCAATAACTACAATGTACCTCAAGCTAAAGTGGTCGGAAATGAAGTTCAGTACAATAAAGCAAGGCAAATGATCTGTAAGAGTGGGGGAACAACTCATCGAGAGGATGAATACCAAAACTGATGATCCCCAGGCCTGCCATTTAGAAAAAAGCAGAACCTGGCAGCTTTAATAGTATATACCAAAGGTTTAAAACAATGGAAGGATTAGGCAGCCTTTCCTGTGCAGATAAGCAGAATAACAAAGCTAAAACATTCTATTTCCACATTCATGGTAGACAACAACCTAAGGATGGTAAAGAGGAAACTGCAACAAATCATCAATCAAGCACACAATTCTAATAATAGTGAAAGAGAGGGTGCAAGATAAAAAAAACAAGTAATCCTCCAACAGAAGAGCTTTAAAAAACCTCATACGGGAGGAAAAACAACTAGCAGATGGAAACATTGTATATTCTTGCAGAAAGCCTTATAGGATCCAACGTAAGGAAATTTTGGAGATGGGTAAATAGCACAGCCACCAGGAACGGCTCCTCCGATATGGCGGTGGAGCGTCGTTACCCCATGCCAGCAGCAGGAGCTGCAAAATGAAAAATAAAAACGATAATAAACAGTGTTTATTATTGTTTTTATTTTTCGGGGGGCAGGGCCACAAGCGATGACAGGGACAGAGGGGGAGTGCACAGCACTCCTCTCAGTGCGCATGTATGTTTGGCTAGCTGTCTCGGGCCGGCCAAACACAAATGCACACTGGGCTACGTCTAACCTGACACTGTGTTGCTGGGTTGGAGAGAGCGGGTAGAGGCTCCCACTCTGCCTCGGAGTGCCAAGCCCAACCAATCCTAACGTTTCTCTTATTCGAGAGCAGTGTTAGGATTGGTCGCAGGGCAGGCTGGGAGCCTGTGCCTGCAGGGGAAGGTGCAGGAGCCAGAAAAGCGGCAAGGCAATGGTGGAGATAAGTTTCTTTTTTCATTTCTCCATGTTGTTGTGTACCTGCCCCGCCTCTTTGCCCCTACAGGAGCCGCCCCTGACAGCCACTGGGAAATATCAGCCCACACAAAGCCAAAAAACTCCCTCCCAAGTGGGAAGAATTCATGGAAGCCTTACATGCAACAAAGGGACAAGCAACCAAAGAAGTAAAATCACTACTGCCATCGTTAACTCCTCCATTAGTGATCCATCACTCACAATAGGATGATAAAAATCCTCTGGATACCCCAGAAGGAAATGACACTTCAACTGCCCCAAGGCAGCCCAACAAGAAAGAGCTTGCAAAATAATGCACGGGTCTCCCCTTTTTTGGGGGAGATCTGCACATGGCAATTGCACCAGGCTGCAAGCAGCCTCCGGAGGAGGGTGGGGGAGCAGTGTAGCCCCGGCCCATGAACAAGCTGCACCAGGATTGGGTGCTGGAGCCACCGCGGTTCCAGAAGCCTTTGAAGTGCTTCCGGGCTGCTCCTGCGTCACCCGCGCATCGTCTCCACCCATAAAAGGGGCTGCGGTCACCGAGTGGGTCTTTTTCCCCGCTAACCTGCTGCATCAAGAGCATCCCACTATCAACTCCAGAAAGATGATTTTCCTGAAACCTTGGTCATTACTTTTTCTCTTTTTTCTCTCCCGCTAGTTTTCCTTGGTTTCCTTGGGGCACGTTGAGAGGAGCACATGGTGGACAGCTTGCAACAGCAGCCCAGCGTGCCTTGCCGGGAGACACACGGGTTTTGAGCATAGCTCATCTGACACGAGCGTTGCTCGGTGGTGATTCTGGTAGGGGCCCTGGTGGCTGCAGGTGAGGGTTTATATATGGGGAATATTGTGTAACAGTGCAATATTGTGGCAAGTAGCTGGTGCACATAGGTGAAGTCTGCAAGTGGCTTGTATTGCAGGTGCAGGGGTTTGTCTCTGGTGGTGAGCTTGAGGGAATTTCCATTATTACATGGAGTGGGGATATTTTTCTGCTGGTCTTGAGTTAGTGGGTCTTTTGTGAGACGTTGTTGCTTTGGTGGTGAGATTGAGGGTTTTCAGAAATTGGTATTTCCATATATAGTTGAAGTGGAGGTTTGTGCTGGCTAGGTTGCTACCCAGAATATTATACCGAATGTCTCAATTGCCACAGCGTATGGTGGTATTGTGCACGGCGCCTCATTGAATGTTTCCTCTGGAATGGTTCTAGGGAGTGCTCTCTCTGGGGTACTGGCTCAGCAGGATTTGGTAACCCATCTGGCGTCAGTGCTGCCTTGTCTTTCAGAGGTGGGTATGCTGTCTGCCCCTCTAGTGGAGGTTGCTAGAGTAGAGTTTGGTGAAGGGGATGTTCTGGAGAGGGCCCGGCACCTCGTTTCTCAGCTATGTACAGCAAAAGCTGGTCAGGGAACACAGGGGTGCACAGCAGTACACAAGCCTGTCACAGGTGTGAAGAGGTCTGATGCCGCTTCCTCGATGGGCCCAAAGGAGAGTTAGGCCACACACTACAGTGGTGTTTGAGCAGCCACAGAGTAAGGCTCCTGCAACAGCTACCGCCACAGAGAGTGTTTTCAGCACATGGGGAGCATCGGCATCTCCCCCTGCCCAGGGAAATGTGAGTACAGGTATTGGACCCTCTTTGCCTCCTATGGATCTAGAAGATAATCGCTCTGAGCATGAGCGCTTAGGACTGCATGTGCCAATAGAAGTGAAAGAAAAGATATGGAAGGGGGCTTATGTTGCCATTTTTGACATGCTTGATGATAAGTCTGACAAAGGGGAGGTTAAGTGGTGTAAGGAATGCGTGCACTCTCTGGAATGCAGCCAGGGGCCTAACAAGAGGAAGGTTGAGAAGACCCTGGTTAACTGGATTAGGGCTTTTTCGACCTATCAGGTCTTCTTGGCAATGCGTTTCAATGATTTGGGGGTGAGGCGGACCTGCTATCAGAACAGAATACTGGGTGCTCACGATGAATATGGTGGTACATCGTGGAAAGAGTACGATAAAGAGTTTAGGAGAATTAAGGCTAATAAGCCCACTCTGGGTTGGGATCAGATTCACATAATCACTTGACTCTATTATATGAAAAAAACGCAAGGTACCGGGGGGGTCAGTCCTTTTGGAGTAGGGCATCCTCTGCCACAGAGGTGTCAAGGGGTGGGCAGAGAAAAAGGGGATGCTGGGATTTTAACTGGTGCACCTGCTCCAGATCCCCAGGGACCTGCAGGTTCAAGCATTGCTGTTCATTCTGTGGTCAGGCGCGCTTTGTCTGCCACAGGGTTTGACTCCGCAGAGTTTAGTACTCATTCCTTTTGTATTGGGGGGAGCCATGGCAGCTGTGACAATGGGACAAGTTGACAAGTTGTTCAGGCACCTAGATTGGATGTCATTCCACATGGTTACATTCAGGGGGGTCGCTTCTTCCTGCAGGACAGGGTGCACCTATCGCGTGCGGGCAATTACATGTTTTTAGAAAATTTCTTAGCTTGGTTAGTTCATCGCCCAAGGTAAGGAATGACTGTGTGAGGAGGAAGGCCAGATAGGTCTACTATGCTGGCCTAAGGCAGGGTGCGATCAAGATTGCTTGGGAAATTCGGCTAACCTTTTCTTACCTGAGCAGGACACCAAGGTAATCGGACCCTCCAAGGGGTGCTGGCTGGGAATAGAAAACGGCATCCAGGGGTTCAGAGGGTTGCGAGCAGTTGCTGGCATCTGGTCCCTATGGTCAACCACCTGCGCACATGAACAGGGCATGAAGCTAGCACTGGCACTTGGGGGGGAGTCTAGGGTGGGATGTGCACCTGAGGCAGGTATCCTGGCAGGCAGGTGGGACCCTTTCAAAGATATAGACCTCTGAAGTGCTGAAGGAGGTGGGTAGAGCTCTACCATAAGGAGGACCTACCTCAGGATCACCTATCCGTGGGCACAGCAGGGTCTTGGATGTCTTTGTTGAAAAAAATCATGTTCTCATCTCAGTCATTGGAGTGGAGAGGCACGAACTGAATTTTCTTACATATGATAGAAAACTGGATGTATTAGCGCACTCTGTTAAGGCTAGACATCTACCAATGTAAACTAAACTGTAAATATGATGGGGTTACTGCATAACATGAATCATGTATTGAACGATTTATGGTGATTTATGTTTAAAATAAAATATGGCCGGGGGTTTACGACCTCTAACCCAAAAAGATGTGTATTATTACCTGAGGGTGTTGGGGGGGCTTAGGAGGGAGGGCTCTGGAACTTGGTAGGGGTCCTCGGTGGTACCTGTCCATATGCATGGGGGTCCCCCATTTCAAGAGACCCACATATGGCGATTGTGCCGGGCCGCAAGCAGCTCGTTGAGGGGACGGGTCACAGTGTGACCCTGGCCCCCAAACAAACTGCACCAGGATTGGGCCCTGAAAGCCTTTGTAGTGCTTTTGGGACGCTCCTGCATCAACTGTGTGTCAGCCCCGCCCATAAAAGGGGCTGTGGTCGGCAAGTGTGTCCTTCTCCCTGCTCGCCAGCCACATCAAGATCACCATGCTATGGATGCCAAAAAGAGGATTCTCCTGAAACACTCACCCATCTCCACCTGGGCACTGGAGGTATTAGTTTGTTGTTATGATCGTGTTATCCCTATGAGTTTACTGTGATCATAATGCCTTTCATTGCTTGGCCAGAACGACTATTGTGTGCTACTCACCTTTTTTCCTGCCTGACAGTTTGGATCATTTTGTCGTGAAAGTATGTTTTGTCATATTTTATGCAATTTTGGCGTGGTGCGATAATAATTGGTGGGGTGATTTGGCTTACCTTTTCTTACCTGAGCAGGACACCAAAGTAATGGGTTCCTCCAAGGGGTGCTGGCTGGAAATCGAAGGTGACATCCAGGGGTGCGGGGGTTGCCAGCGGTCACTGGTATCTGGTCCCTAGGGCTAACCACCCATCCACACGCACATGGCACGAAGGTAGCACTGGCCCTTGGGGGAGAGGAGTCTGAGGGTGGAAGGGGCACCCGAAGTAGGTATCCTAGTGGGCAGACGGACCTCTTTCACAAAGATAGCCCTCTGAAGGGCTGAGGGAGAGGGTAAGGTTCTCCCATATGGAGGACCTACCCCAGGATTACCTAGCCATGGGTACAACAGGGTCTTGGGTGTCTTTGTAGAAAACAATCATGATCTCATCTGTAGTCATTGACGTGGAGATGCAGGAACTGATTTTTTTTAAATATGATAGGAAACAGGATGTATTAGTGTACTCTGTTAAGGTTAAACATCTACCAATGTAAACTAAGCTGTAAATATGATGTGGTTACTGCGTAACATGAATTATGTGTTGAATGATTTATGGTGTTTTTATATTCAAAATAAAATATGGCCGGGGGTTTACAACCCTTAGCCCGAAAAGATTTTTTTATTATATGAGGGAGTTTGGGGGGGCCTTAGGAGGAAGGGCTCTCGAACTTAGCAGGAGGACTTGGCAGTACCTGGGCATATAAAGAAAAACCGCAAAGATGCTGCTCCAGGTCCAAATGGAATACCAGCCATAATTCTTTTAACTAATACAGATTCATGGCTAGAAGCAAAGGCTACAGCTTTCAGGAGGTACTGTTATTCTCCATCAGTTCTCATATCATGGCAAGGATCTTATATCCATGTTATATACAAGAGGGGCAGTAGACAACATTCATCTAATTACAGATGTATTTCCCTTCTAGATACAGGGGTTAAATACTATGCTTTATTGATTCTAATAGACCTCTGTGACTGGGCAACAAAATGCAATATAATTCCCTAGTATCAAACAGGCTTTAAAGGGAATACAAGGCAACATCATGGCCCTCTTCTATCTTACCCATAACACATTTACGACAATCCAATTGCTTCATCTCTGTTTCATAGATTTTCAAAAAATGTTTGGCAGCATAGACAGAGGCTTCCCATGGACCAAACTGGCCAAGTAGGGTATCCCTAAAAAAATATTAAATGTGATTATTCCATTATATTCTAACAATTGGGTACAATTGAAATTAAACATACAGGGTTCCATGAAAATACCAGCCGTTAAAGACCTTAGGCTGCATGCTTGCCCCACTTCTATTTGTTTCTGATACAGAAGTGTCAGTTGCAAATCCTTCAGCATGTCCACCCAAGATTGAGAACCAGCAGGTTAGAATCTTGCAGTTCATAGACGGTATAGCTATATTAGACTATATTTGTATAGGGCTACAACACTTGTTATATAACTTTCACGGTTACTGTTACCAAAATAACCTTGAAATGAATTATGACAAAACAAAAGTTTAACCTTTTCAAATAAAAAAGACCCAAAAACACAAGAACCTAGGTGTTGGGATCCCATCAGATCCTAAGTACCCCGCCTTACAAATATCTAGAGTAGAATTTGAATAAACAGGCCAACAAAAAGCCCACATGCAAGTAGTTAAAAAAGAGAGATGCAAGCATGGGGTGTGCATTATTCAAAAAGAGCACACCATCTGATGGAGTCAAAGGCAAAACCATTACAAAATGAGCTAAAAGCTAATGTTTTACCATCACCAACCTATGGACTGACAGCCTTCCCTCTTAAATTTAACAACTGGCTCAACAAGGTACAGACTCAATTATACCAGGCAATTTTCAAAATATTCCAACACTATGGCAAGCACACATTCGCTTGGAATTCAATCTTGTGGACCAATCATTGGACCAAATGGCCAGACTATTAAAATCCTGGTTCAAACTTAAAAAAGCAGACCAGAGCTCACTTAGATATTATCACTACCAAGATCTGGAGGATGCAGAGGGCACTGCATGGTCAACATCTAATTGAGTCTATGTTGAACTTACTTTAAAGGGTACCACCAGGCCTACAAAACATTTAAAATTATACTTAGGGGAGAGATCATTGGAAAATCAAGAGAATAAGGTGTGTTGAGAGTTCAATCAAAGCTTAGTGCCCAACTGTTAGTTAACACATATATTCATCCGGCCCGCAGATCCATTTGAACCTCCCACTTGCATGGGCAACAAAAATCAAATTCTTAAGACTGCACTGTACATTTTCTGATGTAGGAGTAATAGGACATACCTGGAAATATAAGAGAGTAAACCAGGCCTCCTACAAAGAATGGCTACTCCATAACCTTGTGTTGGTGTAACCTTTGAGAGTGAAAGAAAACAGCTTGTAAAATCGAAATTTCATGCAGCCAATGTAAGAACTTGTTCATCTGCAAGTTCAATGTGTTTTGGTGGTAACAATGACATGCCCATTAGCAGATTTATATAATCTATGGACATTGTTCTAAAACTCACGGAAACATTTGCTGATCTCAAATCATCTATTAGTGTCAGTGAGTTTGAACGAAATACCAATTGCACTTTAGCAAAAATGTGCTACTGTAATTTTATTGTGACACTCTAATGGATTTAACTATCAATAAAGTAGTAGTAGTAGTAGCAATAATAGTATTATTATTGCTATTATAATTATTACTATTGGTAGAACACTCCTAAAAATGTAACATCATACAGTGGATCTTTCAGGAGGGGATGTGTAGTAAAATGCAACAATTCTTCATGAGCTGATTAATTGAAATTCACTACTAAAGGATGAATAGGACAATTTCTAGTGTCACTTAGATCTAGGCAGAGACAGGGTGCATGAAAATAATTCTGGGGAACAAAATTTCATAGATGTCATGCCTCGGAGTCCGACGACTGACTTGTCCATCCCGCTTTTAAAGTATTAGGAGGAAAAATGTGTTTTTTCATATTTTCCAGGGCTATACTATGCTCTCTCAATAGACGTCTGTGTAATAGAAGCAAATATAGAGTATTCTGTTGTATTTTGCTGATAAAGGTTGTGGGAATCGCTTTAAGGAATGGTGGGGTGGCATTGGAATTTGGAAGACCGGGAGGGATTGGAATGGAAGGGGGGGAGCAAGGAGCGGCATTCAACGGTAGATGAAGATAAGGGCCAGACCTGTTGCATTCGGTGGCAATAAATATTAAAACTGTTCCTGGTCCCTGCGTGAAGTTTACTACAATTTTGGCGACGAGGACTTGGGAGGACCTTTCCCGTGCGTTCTGATCCTGCCTGGTGGTGTGTTAATAACTTTCTAGCCCCAGTTGTCAAAACGTGATACCGCCGATCGGAAAGACGTTTTACAGGAATCAAGACGAGGGAAGAGAAAAATCTACTCTGGAAAACCTACCGGGCAAGTATATATTTATTGCCTGGTTGAATTCCTGTTTATTTCATGTTTAAAGCTTTGACGGAGGTCTCACAGAGGTCTGTTATGGTTGCCTAGCAACCGCAGACGCGCATGATCGCGAGCTCGTTTTGGAAAACGCTTGCTGCGTTTCACTATGTAAGAAACTCTACATATTTGAAAAAAGTTTCCAAGCAACAAAGCAGCATATTCCTGAAACCAAGCAACAAAGCAGCATATTCTTACCGGGCAACAGACCACCGGTAAAATTGTTTTCTCCTCAGCTATTTTCTGTTGCTCCTTTCTACTTCCTGTCCCTTAGTAGAGAAAAGAGTATTAGTCTTTTCTCAATTACAGTTGTAGTTTTCTTTTCTTTCCTTTGCTCCTTGCAAAGGAAAGTTATTGTTATTATAATTTAAAAAAATAATAATAACAAACAAACAAATATGCAATTTGAGCCTGCTGCAAAATTTCTACAACTAGAAGGGGACCCACCTATGCCGTGGTGTAGGTGGAAGGAGGAATTTTTAACTTATTTGAAGGCTATTGACGAAGATGGAATGTCACAGGAAAGAAAGAAGAATATTTTATTACATTGCTTGGGCTCTGAGGGGCAACTCATTTTTAGGACACTACCGCAAGTGACCATTCAAGATGAAGAAATTGATGTTTTCAAAGACGCTCTGTGTAAACTGGAAAATAGATTTAAACCAACCACAAGTATAGCCTTGAACAAATTTAAATTTTATACTAGAACTCAACAGGAAAATGAAACATTTGATTAATTTTTGACAGGACTGTGTAGTCTGTCCATGCACTGTAATTTTGGGCCCATTACCAATGAGATGATCAGGGATCAGATCATCGTACATGGGAGAAGCAGAAGAATTCAAGAACAGTTGTGGGTGATGGGTGATCCAAAATTACAGGATGTAATAAATACTGCGAAAGCTTTGGAACATTCAGAAAAGTGGATGAAGACAGTGCAAGACACTGAGAAAAGTAAAATGTCAGACTGGGATGTTGTTGGAGCTGTTGGGAACAGTAGAGTCTGTAATAGATTCACGTCGAAGAGTACTACAGGAAATAAGAAAGATGAAAGAAATAAGAAAATTGATAGAATGTCATGTTATAGATGTGGGAGTTTAAGTCATATTGCTAATTCTTTGCTATGTCCTGCAATTGGAAAAGAATGCAACTAATGTTGAAAATTAGGACACTTTGTAAGAGTGTGTAGGGATGTTAAAGGAGGTGATGGTGATAAAAGAAAACTCTCATATGTACAGGAGGAGAGGGAGAAAGGTGTAGTGTTGTCTGTTAAAAATGATTTTATCAACAAAAATGGGAGGGGAGTGAAACAGCCTAAGTGTACAGTACTTATCGAAGGTCAGGAACTGGAAATCATGGCTGACTCTGGTTCCCCTTGGACAATCATCTCCTGTGATTATTTTGTTGAGAAATTTAAACTGGTTTGGAGTGTATCCGACTTAGCATACTCTGATATTGTGGCAGAAGGATTTGACGGTACAGCAATCAATATTGTGGGGTATGTGAAAACTGTTGTGTGTTTTAAAGAACTTACTGCAGAAATCAAGATGTATGTGGCTGAAAAAGGAGTTAATGTTCTGGGGTGGAGAGACCAAGCAGAATTAGGAATAATTTTGAATCCTAGGGCTTGTGAACCTGTGATGTTGGTGGGAGATGGTGAACAGACTAATTGGATTGTCTCCAAATTTCCGCAGGTGTTTTCTGAAGCCTTGGGTAAGTTGAAAAATGACAGCCATAAGATTAGACTGAAGGAGAATGCTAAACTGGTTGTGCAAAAATTAAGGAACGTTCCTATTGGTGTGCGTGAGGAGTTGAAAGGTATCTTGGAGGGAATGGTTAAAGAAGGAGTTATTGAAGAAGTGGAATCCTCTGAGTGGGTTTCACCCATTGTTTTAGCTCGTAAACCAGATAAGTCATCGAGGCTTTGTGTGGATTTGAGGGCATTGAATGCATGTATTATAATCAACTGTAATCCTTTACCTAATATAAATGAAGTTGTTAGCATGCTCGATGGAGCAAAAATTTTCTCTATGTTAACTTTGAGGTTGGCATATCACCAAATTGAACTCACTGAAGATTCCCGTCACCTCACTGCGTTCATCACTCCACAAGGACTATTCCAGTTTAAACGTATGCCCTTTGGATTGGCGTCTGCGGCATCAGTGTTTCAGAGAGCAATGTTTATATTGTTCAAGGATATGGACAAATTTGTTAAGTGTTTTCAAGACGATGTGTTGGTCTATTCCAAAGATGAAGAAGAACACAGAAATCATTTAGTTAGAGTATGCGATGTGTTCAAAAGGAATGGGCTAACCTTGAAATTCAAGAAGTGTCACTTCTTTGCCGAGTCAGTTGATTACCTGGGACATACTATCTCTGGCGATGGAGTGGTGCCAAAAAGTTCTCTTGTCAAAGCCATTATTGATGCACCAATGCCTGATAATCATGAAAAACTTTTGTCCTTTGCAGGATTGTGTGAATACTATAGCAAGTTCATTGAAAATTTTGCAACTAAGATGGAACCTTTAAGAGAATTAACGTGGAAAAATGTGGAGTTTGTGTGGTCTGAAAGGCAGGAGAGTGCATTTGAGTCTATCAAAAAAGAAATTGCATGTGCACCTACTCTCAGGCCTTTTAATATTAGATCGCAGTGTATTGTGACAGTGGATGCCAGTATGTATGGTGTTGGGGGTGTACTGTCTCAAAGATATGGCAGAGACGAATGGAATGTTACGTTCGCTTCTCGCACTTTGAATGATGCGGAAAGGAGATATGCGGTTATCGAGAAGGAGTTAGTGGCATGTGTTTGGGCTATTGAACACTTTCGTAATTATATATGGGGTTCACGATTTGCGCTTCGAACTGATCGTAAACCTTTGGTGGGCATTCTATCTCCTGGTGGTGGTTGGAATGCAACAGCCCGTATTGCAAGGTTAGTCTCGAGACTGCAGGAATATTCCTTTCAAGTTGAATATGTGCCAGGAAAAAGCAATTTGGTGGCTGATTGTCTGTCACGACTTCCTCAGGAAGCTTCAGATAACTTAGATGGATGTGCATCTGGTGATTTGGACATTGTATCGGTGGTGTCTGAATTTATTGCTGATGAATTCAATGCCATTGAGTAAAAAGAATGGTTTGAAAAGGATAAAGAGGATTTGACTTTCCAGGAAGTCAGGGATTGTGTGAGGTCGGGTTGGCCAAAGAAAGAAAGAGTCCTAGAAGAGGTTGCGCCTTTCTTTAAAGTAAGAGCTGAATTGGAGATCGAGAATGATGTGGTATTTAAGAAAGGGAAGTGTGTTCCCCCTAGAGGCATGCAGTCTATAATTTTGAAATTGGCTCATGCAGGACATCCGGGTATGTCATCCATGAAAAGGTTGATACGTACCTCCTTTTGGTGGACAGGCACGGATAAGATGGCGGAGAGGACGGTTAGGGAGTGTGGTGTATGTGTGAATGCTGAGAAAATGTTGAAGACTGTGCCAGCTCCTTTGCGTCCTGTTCCGTGGCCCGATTCTCCATGGCAAAAATTGGGATTTTATATTTTGGGTCCTTTCCCGTTTTTGCCCTGTGAAGCTCGGTTTGCCTTAGTGTTAGTGGATTATCACTCCAAGTGGCCAGAAGTAAAGCTGGTACCTCAGTCACATCGGCTGTTGTCATTGATTTTCTTAAAGAGGTATTTGCTAAGGAAGGGTATCCTGAGATTCTTGTATCAGATAACGGAGTTCAATTGGTATCGAAGGAGATGCAGAGTTTCCTTAAGTATTGCAACATCAAGCATGTAACCACCTCATTATATGAACCACAAGAGAATGGTCAGGTTGAGAGATGTAATCGGGTCCTAAAGGAGTGCATTGGTTGGGCACGGAGTTTTGGAGGCTCTTGGAAGGAGAAAGTGAGAGAAAAGTTATGGTATTACCTATCACTCCCCACAGCACCACGGGTGTTAGTCCGTTTAGATTATTAAGAGGTAGAGATCCTGTATCCAAACTTTGTCCCTTGTGGTTTAAAAAGAAACATGGTAAAGGCTCTGATGAGCTTGATCTGGGGAAAGTTAGAGATCGTGTGAGGGTAAAACAAGAAAAGAGTAAGGAGTCGTATGATAGCAAGTGGAGAGTGAAAGAGCCAACAGTAATCTTCGTTTCTCTGTTTCCATTATGAGTATATGTAGTAAATTTCACGCAGGAACCAGGAACAGTTTTAACATTTATTGCCACCGAATACAACAGGTCTGGCCCTCATCTTCATCTACCCTTGAATGCTGCTCCTTGCTCCTGTTCCATTCCAATCCCTCCCGGTCTTCCAAATTCCAATGCCACCCCACCATTCCTTAAAGGATTCCCCCAACATTTATCAATAAAATACAACACATTTCCGCCCTTAACAAAATAAACAAAAATATAGAATTGACAACCTAAAAAAAAATACAGTATCCTAATTATAGAGATCAAGAACAGGGTGCACTATCATACATATTCCCACAAAATCTGCCAACCTTGAAGACCTTTGCCTAGTAGGACCCTTGAACTTCACTCTTGAGGCTATGGAATCCTCTTCCACACTCTCACCCAGGCTACTCCTCTCATTACTCTCTCTGCCCCCAATGTATTCAGAAATCTCGCTCCCAACAACCCTACTTCTTGCACAGTGCTCACTCACATCCTCACAAACGGCTGATCTCTCATGCATTAATAGGACTCGGAAGGCGCCAGCAGGCCATTTCCCCAACACAGGTCATACACCACCGACAAGACAATTAATTCGTTGGAAGAAGTATTTATTTAAATACTTTTGCTTTAAGATCAAAATATCATTAATCAACTTTAAAATCATGCAAAAAACATCTTATGCAAATTACTCTATTAATCTTTTTCACTGCACATCCTAAATCTATACAGATACGTGTATATTTTACATTTGTGTAACCATACAATTCTTGACAGGATCCCTTCCTGTCCTGAACCTCCTTTGGACCACACAGGGACTGGTTGTCACCTGTATCCCTAGGGGGGGCGGCACCCCAGCTTCCTCTGTTCCTTGCCCCCATGCTCTGGGTTCCGCCCCCTCTCCAAACACCAATCAGCCAAGGGGTGTACCGGGGCGGCCCAGGGCATGAGCCCCGTGACCACCCCAGTAATCTGGGCTCCCTACCCCAAATCTGGTGTGTCCATCCGCAGGTTGAGCCCAGGACTTCAGGATCCTATCTCTGTTGTTATACCGGGGCCCCACCCTTGGGGTCCCCTCTGTTGCTTCAGGTTAATTTAGTCTCTCTTCTTCCGCCACGAGGGCGACCAGGGCCCCAAAGGTCCTTCGCCCTCCCCACCAGAGAAGAGGCACCCAGCAAAGAACCGCATATCGGCTATGAATTGGTCAGTACCAAGATCAGACAAATGCACCAGGTCCCTGTGAAACATTTCGGGTCCTTTTAATTGCCTATGAGGAATGTTCCACAAACGGCCTGGACCAGGGCAGAGTTTCGACATCTCTGTATTGAGTCTCCTAACGGACACATTGATTGTCCTTGGCTTAATTCCTGGACCCCATTTTTTCCGTGGCACCATGTGGGACCAAGCAATGGATGCGTGGGGGAATTGTTTAGCAAGCTGCGTAATTTCCAGAAATATGGCCTCCCTGAGTGCCTTTCGACCTAAGTGCACCAGATCGTTGCCCCCGAGGTGAATGATGATGAGGTCCGGGGAATGGAGCCCTGCACATCCACGAGCCAGTTCCACCAACTGTTGCAGCTGTCTAATTCCTGCGCCGCCAACCCCGCACCACCTGAAAGCCACATCTAAGCTTGCCTCCGGATTCGGTTTACGGAGCTGCTGCAACCGGTATGCCGCCCGACGAACGAATGAATGCCCCAACACCCACACCACACGAGGAGCCATCTACTGAAATAAAGGAAAATTGCGTGAGAAAAAGGAATAACCGTGCAGACATGCCAAAATATTCACTTCTTATAACAATTCTGGTCTAACGTAGCGTTTATAGCAACTGGAAGACCATCTTCCAATGGCTTTCACCTCTGAGATTGCCATGCCAGCACCCGCCGCTAAGGTGGCCGCGCCAATCCTGAATGAATGGGGGGGGAGTACCCTTCTGGGTTGACGCCTGCTGATAGAAGTGTAATTTTTAACACCTCTGCAAATTGGTAACGTGACAAGCAGGCCCCATTAGCATGTATGAAAAGTGCAGTGGAGTTCACAATGGGGCGCACCTTCAAGTAAGCAGCTAGATTGGCTACAGGGCATATTGCTGACCCATGCGCTGCCCTTAGAACAATCCTCGCTCCTTTACCTCACTGATCAGTTTTTGATTTACGCAGATGTATAGTGGTAGAGTTTTTTTTTTTTTTTTTTTTGGCTCCCGGCGGCCCAGACCGGTTCTGCCCATACGTTGAACCAACGTTCCTCTCAAGAGGAATTTCCGCTCCCACGTCTCGCGAGGCGTGAGAGCGGAAGCCTCGGCCAGCCTGCGCACAACTAGTGCGAGGTTTTGGCCCCGGCGTCCCCGACCCCTAAGGGGTCGCGCTCCCCCCATGTTGGGGGGGCGCTCTTCCATGGTCCAGAAGCAGTAAGATCTCCGCATACTGCATCACCATGTTCTGGAGAGCACTTTGCCAGTCTATTAACATTCCAAAGTCTGCCCTCTTGTGTGATCACTTTCTTATTAAACACCTTTACCACCTTCATGGCTTTTTCAAACTTAGGCATTCCTTTTCTTATCAGCCCTGGTTTCCTCACTCTAACCCAATCACCTACGATTTTTAACAACAGTTCAATCATTCTAGCCTTACAGGTTTAAAAAGCTCTGTGTCCTGGCGATTTTCAGACTGGCGAGAGCTGCAGCCAACGGCCGCTGTACTGAGCGTCACTTGCGACGACCCAGACCGCACCTGTTTGTCTGTCTCTGGCACGATTGTTTGAATTTGGTGAGGGGCAGTGCCCGGTGGCACTGTGTCCAAAGAGAAGCCCCCCACCCCGTGGAACAAATGTCACATAAATCTTTACTTGTGGCAGGACTCGGAGCGCGTGTGACGGTGAGGTGGGATCTGTCTCTACGGAGTGATTTCTGAGGGTGGGCCAGATGCTAGTATGTGTGATGGCACAGAGCTGGCAGTGAGGCGAGGTACATGCACGAGTTGTTCTCTGAGGGTGAGGTGTTAGTGTGTGTAACGGAGCAGCGAGGTCTATCTCTATGAAGTGATTTCTGAGGGTGAGGTGAGATGTCAGTACGTGTGATGGGGCAGAAATCGCAGTGATGTGAGAAATGTGTCCAGAGTGGCCTCTCATGGGTGCTGCAGAAGCGCCCGTGATTGAACAGTGCGGGGGAGAGGCTAGGAACGTGTCCACGAGATGATTTCTTAGGGTGAGGTAGACATGTTGGCACGGTATAGGTCACAGCTCGCAGTGAGAGAGGCATGTGCTCATCAGTGATGTGTGAGAGAGCTAGAAGGGTTACTTTGTGCGATGGGCCAGTGCTGTATGCGTGGACGCCTCCATTCGGTGACGTTTGGTAGATGATTTCTGAGGGTGAGGTAGACATGTTGGCATGGCAGGTGGCACGGCATGTGTTCATCAATGATGCGTGAGAGGGAGCAGGTTAGTTTGTGCGATGGACCCTGTTGTATCCCTGTTGAACAGCACTGGCCGTCGCCAGTGATATTTGGTAGGGGGTTGGAGTAGAAGGATTGTCCCGTGTGGGTGGGGGGTAGCAATACCGAGAACATTGCTAGCAGTGGCGGAGTGTGCAGTATTTGATCATTGAGTGGGAATATTAACAAATGTAAGGGCCAGGGCTGGCCGGGAGGCCCACTCGGTGATACCCGGCGGGGAAGCGGGGAGCGGGGGCTTTGTGGGGTGTAGAATTATTAGTATATGTGATGGGACAGTGCTGGTACTGGGGAGCGTGCCCTCTCAATGATAACCTGGGGGGTGACGGACTGGTATGTGTCATGGTACAGTGCTGGGGAGTGCCCACTCGAGGGGGGGTGGGGGGTAGTATGTGTGAGAGGGCAGTGCTGGGGAACGTGTCCACTCAATGATAACCCGGGGGAGGGAGGGTGGCGGACTGGTGCTGAGGTGTGTCCACTTGGTGATAATTGGGGAGGGGGCGTTAGTATGTGTGATGGAACAGTGTTGGGGGGCGTGCCCACTCTGTGATAACTGGGGAGGGGGGAGGAATGGTTCGTGTGAGTGCTGGGACAGTGCTGGTCAGTGCTGGGGGACGTGTCTACTCTGTGATAACCGGGGAAGGGGGGGCATAGCTAGTATGTATGAGGGGCAGTGCTGGGGGACGTGTCCACTTAATGAAAACCGGAGGGGGGGGGGTGCAGTATGTGTGATGGGACAGTGCTGGTACTGGGGTACGTGTCCACCCCGTGATCACCGTGGGGGCGTGGTTAGTATGTATGAGGGGACAGTGCTGGTAGTAGAGGGACACGTCCCTTCCGTGTTAACTGGAGAGGGAGTGGGGCTACAGTTACTCTTGTGTGTGACTGGACAGTGTGTGTTATTTTGAAGGGGGGGGGGGGGGGTCACCACAAATTCCCAGATCAGGGACTTGTTTGAACGACCCACTCTAGGGGGCGATGCGCGTGACCAGGGGGCGGCGGGGGAGCGGGGGCGTTGTTTGGGGAGAGATCTGGAACTGCTGAACCTCGCCGGGGGCAGGCGGGCAGCGCCTGGAAGCATAGGGCGCTTTACACAGCTGGAGGGAGTCGAGAGTGCTGTGTATGCTGCCGGGGGCAGCGTTGGGGTGACCCGGGATGCTCTCTTCATGGGGCTGCAGAAACGGACGGACCTGAGTTTGTTCTGTGCGGCCGCTCGTCTTGCCTGCCTCACACCACGTCGTTTGCAAAGAAAACACCAAAAAAACGAGCACCTTTTTGACAAATACGGCCGAGTTACACTGGTTTTAGGCTCCACAATGATCGCGTGTAGACGTGGAGCGATGTTTGTGGACACCAGAGCGTGTCACTTTCCAGGGTGGTTACTTTTTATTAATTCATCTCGTGGACGCTGTTTGACTTTAAGAGCGGATGTGGCGTTACTGCCGACTTTGGAACTGGACAACCAGGTTCTAATCCCGGCGACGACTGAACCTCCTATGATTCTGTACAAATCACTTACTCTCCCTAAAAAACAGATAATCTGACCTTGGGTGATGTAACTGGTGCTCACGTGAAGCGCCCCAAAGCCCCTGGGCCGACTTCTCGATTTATAAAAATGCAAAATAAATACACAGGGACAAAGACCGACTTGCTGTATTTTTATGAGGGGCTTCGATCAACATCCGGGTGAGTAATGAGCCGCAGCTACACCTCCTCCACCCCCCCCCCCCCCCCCCCAGTTCACTGAGCCGCCAAAATGTGCACCGCGAAGTCCGAGCAGGTGTATCTGTGTAGTGTGTTCGGTGTCCAACAGACAGGAGCCCGGACAGAAGATGGGATGAGCAGTCACGGGCCGAGCCGAGCCGGGATAGGACGCTGCATGAGCACCAGAGGGTCCAGAAGGGAGGTTACTGACGGACATCTTATATAATATCAAGAACATACGTCGAGTGATCTAATTTTGAAAAATTTGATTTGTGGACCCTGGAGATTATGCCACATCTCTTCATTGTGTAATTTGAGGACTGCTGTTTACTCTGTGGCGTTTGTTTAAACCATGTCTGTCAAAACCTAATAAAATGGAAATCCAAACATAAACCGTAGTAAATGTCCCGTTCTGCATCGACAACGTGCAGATTGCAGCTGACGGGCGTTAATCTTCGAAACGTCTCATTTTTTCTATCTGAGAGGAACTATCAGAAGATAGAATACAGGCTTTTAAAAAAACACGTGTAAAATGCGCCACAAATTCACATGAGCCATATTTTTAACCATTGGTAATTTCATGAGATCATGCCCCCTTCTCTCGTTTGACTTATTCTTGACACAGCCACGAAGTTCGTTAATGTTGGATTTTTGTCTACATTTTCTGTGCTTCGAAATTGTAAAGTATCCCTCCGAAAATAAACACACGGTTCCGTGTATTTGCTTCTATTTTTAACAATACACTGTTTGTCATTTTGTTTTAAGTACCCCCTCCGCACGTCCCCGGTCCCTGTAACGGGAAGGGAGCGGGCTGGTAGATGTTCCCAGATCAGGGTAGAGGCTGGCATTTTCTGGGGTGCACCATGTAGGGCCACAGAACCCCCACCGGGACTGTCCCATCTACACACGGGGTGTCCGCTGAACCCCGCAGTGTATACAGCAAGCAATCAGGTGCGTGAGCAGCGCCAGGCAGCGCGTCGGGAAAAGCACAAATAATCCGCGGTTACCACTCACTTCACAAGACAACTACGTATTTAAAAGAACTCCTGACGACTGATCAGAAGATTACAAGCTACTCTTCTGTTTAATTTGTTAAAACGTCATTTCCGTGCATTTCCTGTGGTTTTGGGGATTGTTTGGTTTCCAGTTCAAGAAAGTTACGAGAACTTTTTCTGTTTTGAACTCGAAACATGCTGCTGCTGTTCGCCCATAGCGCTTGGTTACCTTCAATTATTTACCGCTAAAGAAGTGATAATTTATTTTTTAAAGTCAAGCTTAATCTAGGGATGTGGCGACCCTACACGTGTTTTTTGGGGGGAGAAGGGCACATAGATCAAACTGGTGGCGCCCCCTACGAAGAGCAACCATCAAGAGTATGTACGCATATATTGTATATACAAGCGCGCGCCTACACAGACACATAGGCAATTGTTTACATCTGACTGTGCGGATGTGTGCATACATCTAGGTCTATACATGTATAGATACACGTATATAGGGAGTCGGACTTACACATTTTAAGAAAACGTGCAGGCTCGTGTTTCACTTCCAAACACGCTGCTTTGCACTGCAGGGAGATAGACAAATGCGTGTTGCAATGTGCAGTGTCTGCTTCTTGTGTTCGGTGTTGTTCATCAGCTGCCGAGGGGGCCCCAAGGGATTATGGGGGGCATCTGTCCCCCTTTAACGACGCCACTGGTGAGTGCCGCCCCGTGTTTGATGCAGCCAGTTAAACACCGGTGACTTCGGAAGGGTGGAAGGGGTTATTTGTATGTGTATACGGTTTAAGTGCAGACCTAACGTGTTATGGGTAAACTCTTCTTTGTTTCGATTGCAGTTTGTTTTCTTACTTCAGGCGTGGTTTATTTGTATTCGCTTAAAAAAGTTTAGGATAATTTTCTTTTACGTGTTTTGCTGTATGCGAAAGTTTGAGGTTAATAGATTTAAAGTTATATCAGTTACGCATCTAAGGTTATTTTCTAATAATCTTTGCTGCCCGGAAAACCTTGGGTTACATTGTTTTTTACTTGTCTCAGTAATCTTGGATTATGGACTTTTAATGTTATTCCCGAGAGTCCGAATTTATTCCTTTATTTCTTGTCTCGGGCTATTTTTTCCTTATCTCAGAAATTCTGATTTTAGTAGGTTCTCATTTGTCCTTGGAAGTCTAGGGCTATTTAGTTGGAACTTTTCTCGGTAAGCCGTGTTCTGTTTCTACTTCTTGATGTTTCAGTAAAGCAATCGTCATTTTGTTTATAATTTTGGCGGCTCCTTGATTCTGGCGTAATCATGCTGTTGGTTCTAGAAACGAGGGCGGGCTATCTCGTTGGGCCCACGCACCCCTGCCTAGTCCACTGCTCTGAACCTCCTCTCATTGGCCGATGAAATATCGTAAACAAACATGCAAAGTGCAGAGAGCACACCTTTGTGATTCACACCAGGCCTAGCCCTCTCCTCGCCCTTGAGACTGGCTGTGATGCACAGGCCGCCAGTTCGACTCCCGGCGTGGCCGTCGCAGCCTTTCCTCCTTCCGAGGACGGTAAAACGGGCAGTAATACCACCTACTATTTAAACACCTCAGAAAAGGAATGTGTGGCGCGAATTCACGTAGTCAAAAGATAAATATTACTACGTGTAAGTTTTAAGTTTTGAGTGAGGAACTCCAACAGCCTCATATATTTATTTAATTTGTGGTTTATACACAGCTGATCATACCTCCGTGTCCTCATAGCGCTTCACAGAGTGGAGTCGGCTCAGGAGCTACAGTTAAGTCAAATGAACAGGCCTGTAACTAAATAATACCAGGAAAGCCCGTGGTTCGTAGAAAGGTGTATACAAATGGTATTAAAAGTGTAAGTATTTGAACCTACGGGGAAGCCATTGCAACTCGCTCATTTGGGGCAATTTATTTTAAAACAACAAAACGGGGAAGGGACAAAGCTCACTTTCCATGTATTCCTTAGGTTTCGCGCCTTTCATTTCGTCATGCGATTGTACACCACAGTGTGGGAAAGCCCTAAATAACCAGGCGCACTCTAATACATGGTTATTCCTTCATAGATGCGTCGATTGACTCGTTTTCAGTGGTACGAAAAGGCGGAAATTGCACATTTATTTTCTTTCTCCCTAAATTTGACTTCGAAGGGAAAATAACACGATTGGTAGGGCCCCTTTCCACAGCACAAAGTCACCTGAATGGCCTCCTCATGTGAGGGCTTTGCACTACGAGCCCCGTGGGCCTGAGTCGTTTTCACGAGTCACAATTTTAGGCACACGATACTTTAAAAAGCCGATTGTGTAAGCCGCACCAAGAAGACGCCCGGTTCTCTGTTCACACAGGTGGTTTCAAGCACGAGGTGGCCCTCTGGGGGAAGATTGGTGGCGCTTATGTTGCTGCCTAAATGAAAATACCACCGTTTGGGCTGTTATTGTGACACACTGCACTACAACAAACAGCCAACTTTTCGTCTGTTGGCAACATCTTGTTTTTCTTACCATCTTTTCCAAATGTTTTGGCGCCATTTCCCAAAGTGATGGTACTTAGCTAGCCGACCTCTAAACGATGAAGAGCTGAGGCTGCCTTGGCGGGACTCGAACTCGTGAGGTGCGGGACATACTGATGTCAAGAACCAGAGTTCAGCTGGGTCCTTGAGCCACCCTGGCAGCGTAACAGGACTTACACATCCACAGCGCGTGCACCAGCAGCCCACATTCTCTTCACAGAGGATACACAGCACCCTCGACCCCCCCCGCGGGCGTCTGGACACGTCTTCTATACGATGTGCCTTGAGCTGCGGCGCAGTAAAAACATGTCTGCAGTGTGCATTGAGCTGCGGCGCGGTATACACATGTCTACAGTGTGCATTGAGCTGCGGCGCGGTATAAACATGTCTACAGTGTGCATTGAGCTGCGGCGCGGTATAAACATGTCTACAGTGTGCATTGCCCCCATTAGCAATATATATGCTTCTTTACAGTGTGCATTGAGCTGCGGCGCGGTATAAACATGTCTACAGTCTTCTCTGCAGTGTGCATTGCCCCCATTAGCAATATATATGCCTCTTTACATTGTGCATTGAGCTGCGGCGCGGTATAAACATGTCTGCAGTGTGCATTGACCTGCGGCGCTTTAAAAACATGTCTGCAGTGTGCACTGAGCTGCGGCGCGGAATAAACATGTCTTCTCTGCTGTGTGCACTGCCCCCATTAGCAATATATATGCTTCTTTACAGTGTGCATTGAGCTCTGATGTAGGATGAACACATCTTCTATATAGTAGGCACTGAGTTTCTGTGCAGAATAAACGGAGCTTCTCTACTACGTGCATTGTGCCCCCGTTGAGTAAAAACATACAATTACAGTGTCCGCAGTCTAAACAGATCTTCTCTACGGTGTGCGTTAACTCTACTGCAGTAGAAACGAATATACAATGCCGTGTGCACTGAGCTCCATTACATTAGAAACGGATATTCTATACAGTGTGCACCGAGCTCTACTGCAGTATAAACAGACATTCTCTAAAATGTACACTGAGCTCCACTGCAGTAGAAACGGATAAGCAATGCAGTGTGTACTGAGCTCCACTGCAGGAGACACGGATATTCAATCGTGTGTACTGAGCTCAGCTGCAGTAAAAACAGATATTCTCTACAAAGTGCACTGAGCTCCACTGCAGTAGAAACGGATATACAATGCAGTGTGTACTGAGTTCCACTGCAGTAGACACGGATATTCAATACAGTGTGTACTGAGCTCCACTGCAGTAGACCCGGATATTCAATAGTGTGTACTGAGCTCAGCTGCAGTAAAAACATATTCTCTACAAAGTGCATTGAGCTCCATGCAGTAGAAACGGATAAGAAATGCAGTGTGTACTGAGCTCCACTGCAGGAGACACGGATATGTAATGCAGTGTGTAGTGAGCTCCACTGCAGGTGACGCGGATATTCAATAGTGTGTACTGAGCTCAGATGCAGTAGAAACGGATATACTCTGCAGTGCATACCGAGCTCCACTGCAGTATAAACAGATATTCTCTACAATGTGCACTGAGCTCCATTGCAATAGAAACGGATATGCAATGCAGTGTGTACTGAGCTCCACTGCAGTAGACATGGATATTCTCTAAAGGGTGCACTGAGCTCAGCTGCAGTAGAAACGGATATTCTCTACAATGTACGCTGAGCTCCACTGCAGCAGAAGTGGATATTCTCTACAGTGTGCACTGAGCTCCACTCCAGTATATGCGGTTATTCTCTACAATGTGCACTGAGCGCCAATGCTGTAGAAGCAGATATTCTGTACAGTGTGCACTGAGCTCCACTGCAGTATATGCGGTTATTCTCTACAATGTGCACTGAGCGCCAATGCTGTAAAAACGGATATTCTCTACAGTGTACACTGAGCTCAACTGCAGAATAAACGGATATTCTCCACAGTGTGCACTGCGCCCATTAGCAGTACAAAAACATCCACTCAAGGTATATTTTGGTTCATGGTGCAGTGTATCGAGTTCAGGCGCACTCTAAACACATACAAATACCATGATTCTGCGTGGGTCCGCAGTGGTGGGTGGGGATGGGTTCGGTGTGATTTATCATACAGGTAACAGCCGACTCGCTGTAATTTAACAAGAGAGAGAAAGTGCACACACATATATGTGTGTGTATATATATATATTTGTGACTAACGCAGATTTGTCCGCAAGTCACAGTAAACACCGTGCTCTTTGCGCCTTTCAAATTCCAAGAGGTTTGACCATCCAAACGTTACGGCAGCAGAGGACTTCCGGCCGCGGTGCTCGCCACAGAGCTCGGAATTCCGAGCCCCGGGCTGCAGGGCTATGTGCGCTCTTTGCGCACCGATCGGAAAACTCTGATGCACTCAGAAACGGGGCTCCGCGGGTGCTTTGCTTCCGCTGAAAGGTGAGTGGAGTGTGTCTCCGGTATCATCGTGGAGGAGTCTTGTCCGTGATATCTGCGGCAATAAAGCGTGTTTCCGTGCCCAGTTTCCCATGGCCATGAGATGCCACGTCCCTGGAGTACAAGGTGTCCAGTATGCGGAGGTCGCACCATCGGGACTCTTCTCCTAAAGCATTAGTCACATCTGAGGAGGAAGAGAGCAGTGGGTGCTTCTAAGAACCATCGGCTGGGCGCCGACGATCCGCGCAAGCCTCCCGGTCCGCTATTAGCGGGTCTTTAACGCATTTACGCGCAACAACAAAGCACCCGAGTGAGTGAGAAAACGTGCAGGTAGTCAGTGCTTAGTTTGTTGATTCTACACAAGCGAAGGTCCTGCTAGGTGGCGACGAAGGGCCTTAGAGGCAAGGAAGAAGGGGCAGCGCTGCAGCGGAGGGAGCCTTGCAGGGTTTCTGTGGAGAAAGTGGTAAGCGTGCTGTGGGAAGCGGTGCAGTGGAGATGGCAGGTGTGCTGCGGGAAGCTGCAGTGGAGTAGGCTGAACACGTACTGCAGGAAGCGGTGCAGTGGGAGGTTGCAGGGGTGCTGTGGGAAACTGCAGTGGAGTAGGAGGGACGCATGCTGCAGGAAGCGGTGCAGTGTCACTGCAGTAGGTGGGACACGTACTACGGGAAATGGTGCAGTTCTGCAGTAGAGGTGTGCTGCAGAAAGCTGCAGTGGAGTAGGTGGGACACGTCCTGCAGGAAGCAGCAGTGGAGTAGGTGGAGTGGAGGCAGCAGCTGTGCTGCAGGAAGCGGCAGTGCTACAGTGGAAGAAGTGGAAATGTGCTGCAGGAAGCCGTGCAGTGGGAGTAGCATGTGTGCGCTGAGAAGCGGCAGTGCTACAGAGGAACAAGTGGGAATGTGCCGCAGGAACCGGCGCAGTGGAGGTGGCAGCTGAGGCGCGGGAAGCTGCAGCAGAGTAGGTGGTACTCGTGCTGAAAGAAGCAGTGCAATGAAGGTAGATGTGCCGCGGGAGAATGCAGTGGAGCTAGCAGGTGGGACGCGCGCTGCAGGAAGCGGTGCAGTGGAGGTAGCAGGCGTGCTGTGGGAAGGTGCAGTGGAGTAAGAGGGACACGGTGTGAGGAGGAAAGCCGCATCTCTGGCTGCTCAGAGTTGGCATCTCCTTCCCCAGCATGCCCTTTCTTCTCCTGGGTGCTCACCCCTGTTGGCCGCGTGACTACAGGGGTGGGTGTCTCAAGAGCCTTAATCAAGCCGACTTCATAATAAAAACAAATTTAAAAAAGACAAAAATACACAAAGACAAGCATAACTTTTTGCAAGTTGTACTTTCCCGAAGACCAGTTGAACGGCAATATCCTTAAAGAGGGGGGTTGTGGGGTCATGCGAGCAGCAGCTTATGCTGAAAGGGGGATGGAGGGCAGCAGCTGTCCTGGCACAAGCGGGACACACTCTGAGGCGTGTGGCACACTCAAGCCTATAGGAGCGCCTGAGTGCACCGAGCAGAAGACGTTGCTGGGGAGCAACCACGGAGCCCAGGCCAGACACTGGCCTCCTGTTTGCCAAGCGCGTCACCATAACCCTAAGGTCTCATTCCCTAGGCTTATCAAGGTCTCAGGAATCCCAAAGGCCAGTCCACCTGCCCCACCAGGACTAGCCTTGGACACGTCAGACCCGGGTCGTTACTTAGGGTGACCAGACGTCCCGGATTTCCACGGACAGTCTCGGTTTTCAAAGGACTCTCCTGGCGTCCCACCGTTTTTCAGAATTTACAGTTTTTTGGGGGCAAAAGTCGAGTAACTTTGTAAAGCAGAATTCAAATGTATGCTCAAAGGTCCCTATAACTTACAAATAAACTTAACTTCATCCTATTTCAGTGCTCTCACATTCAAGTTTTATTTTCTTAGGAAAAACATTGTGGGGAATTAATATGACGAAAAATACTGTAGATTTTTGCGCAGTCCGGGTATTACTTAAGAACTCTGTAAAGAAGCAAAGTTTGTCCTGTGTCAAAAAAAATAACAAAAAAACACACCTTTGTTTTTTTCGGCAAAGTATGTTTGTCAGTATATGTTTAAAAAAAAAAAAAATCTCTGGTTTTATTTAGGTTAAAAAAAAAATCCCAAGGTGAGTAACTATTTTTGATCATGTTTATTTTCCTATATTCTAAGTTAAGGGGTTACAGGGGAAACCCCATGTTTCAGGAGGAGGGCCCAGGGTGGAGTTCCTGCTGTAGCGAATGCTTTTTTTAAGTGGAGATTAAAGAGTAATATGGTTAAAGCGGTTTCCAGTGGTTGAAATACGTTTCCACCTACCATGCCCACAGATTTTTATATATAAATCTATATAGGTGGCCTGTCCCAAAATCTGGTCACCATATGGTTATCCCGCTTAGGCACGCCGCTGGCTGTGGCACAATAGCCAAGTAATGGTGGTTGTTCGGTTGTGACTGGGGGAGAGTGTTTGCATTGTCAGCACTCCGTCCATCATTCTTTTGTGTTGTTAAGGTTGTTCGGCATTATACAGAGTTAGCCCCGATACAAAAAACAAAACATACTGTTTCCCACAGCGTGCATTCCAGGGCTCTTTTTGACTTGCATAGCAGCCATGGCTTCCTTTAGCAACTCCACGGAGGACGAAGTGCTCCGCCAACAAAAGTCGCACCTCTTCGAGTGTCGGAGCCAGCGCAAGACAAGCCCATATAACGTGCAGGCACTCACTACCCTACAGAAATGCGGTAGATCCCCCTCCCTCCCCCCACTTCGAAGCACTGCAAACCTACCGGCTCTCTCCTTTTTGACAGTCGAGTGTATCTGCACTGTCCCATTCTTAAACGGGTAAGTGTCAACATATTTTTAGATGATGTGGCCCAGGCGAACTCAAATTGAAGATATCAGGCTTTTGATACGCTTTGCAAATTCAGAACAATCTGCGTACTGTGCCTGCTGCCCCGGGTGCTGCTTGTATGCAACTACCACAGGCTGCGAGGCGCTATGTTTATATCAACGCTGTGCTTCTGTAGGGTTGAGTGTACTCAGGATGTGGAACAAGTTCTCAATTCTGAATCACAGTGTTCGGGGGTGCTTTACAGATCAGAGTTCTCCAAGAGGAAGACCAAGGTGCCAATGGGACCCACGCCAAACAGTTACTCGAATACGTAACTCCACTTTTCTCACAGTAAACATGCATCGGACGTAAAGAAATAACCGAGTGGACGTCGCAAATATCAGGCCATGCGCGGGTTATATTTCTATAAAGCATACCCCAGATTTCTAAAGCCCTTTACCAAGTAAAACTCAATGGGTACTCCTTTCTCGGCCCTCCGGATGAGAGAAGGCCGTGGTCGGTACATAGGGAATGGGATTTAATTTGGGGGAAGGGACCGATGGATACTGCTAAGACATCTCACATTCTGGCTCCAGACAGGAGTACGCACATACTCTGCCAATACTGCTCACAAAGGGCACATCAAACCAGGATGTATGTATATATGTGTGTGTGTGTATATATATATATATATATATATATATATACACACACACACACACATATATATATATATACACACACACTTATTACAAAAACAAAAAAAAATTGGTTTCCAGCTAGGGAGTTCATTATTAAATATATTTGAAAATGGCCCAGAAGTCAGTCAGTGCAGCAACTCCGCGTTAAAAACTGCGTCTTAATGGGGTTCGAAAGTTCGAGCTATAAAAACAACCGAAATAAATGTGTCCTTACTGCAATCTGCTAGGTTTTCGCTTCCCATATTTTTGCAAATTGTGAGGTTACTTGGTAAAGTGCACTTTAAATTCATATTTTGAATCTTACTTGGGTGCAGTTACAAGGTGTCACCTAGCAGAGGCCACGATGCAGCAATGAATATTCATACAAACGGACCCTTTAATCCTTCACATTTTCCTAACTGCGTGTAGCACTCATAATCTAGAACATCAAGGGAGTGTCAAAGGAAAATTAAGAATGCGCTTGGGTTTGAACAAACAAAAACACTCAGGGCGCTCAAACTTTGACACCCCTAAGGAAAAGGCACCCACAGCAGTTAAAAGCGCAGTGTGAAACATGCGAGGGCCTGCAGCGATCTGAGTTTATGCAACCCAATCACATATTTAGTTTGTCCATTGAAGTTATTAAAATAACGAGAATACACAGTGAACCGTCTCTCGTGACAATCCAGAAAGCAGCATAACTGACACACTGCCATGTTGGTACTACTCATTAAAATGACGTTGCACACGGAACACCTGGTTTAATAGACTGGCTTTTATTATATGGTTTTGTAAATAGAGGGTGGGGTTGCCTTACATTGGAACACGTCATTGTAGAGACTGTCATGGTTTTACCTTTAGAAAACACATTCTTGCCCTCTGCGTCCCCTTAAAGGGGGACTATGGCCAGCCCGGACCAGCAGCAAGTGCTCTCGGACTCTAGTCCGGTGAGGAAAAGCAGGTCTGAAACACTAGACGGGTGGCTTCTAAAATATACAGGAAGTAGGGAAACTGCAACCCCCCCACCTCCAACACATGAACCGGAATCCAGCCACAGTCCCGAAACAGCAGTACCATTTAACATAAAGCTTTTTCATATTTGCTTACATGAGCAGACACCTCCCCTTGAGTGCTATACATCCCCCTTTAGACATTCATATTTTACCGTGTTCCAATAGAACTTGATTTCGTTTTAATAAATACAAATCGCTGTTTAAACCTTGTAAAATTACAAGATTAGATCACTTTTGGTTTCGGTATAAGGAGAGGGATTTCGCCGATTTCCCGGATTTCAAGAGTAGGAGATTCTTTAAAAGTATCCACCCAATAAAATCAACTAAAACAGTGGCCCCTGGAACGGGCCTAAAATATTTACAAACTTCCAGCTGCTTCTGGCAGCAAGAGTATATGCAGTCCATCATCATATAGCTTCATAATTGAAAGGTAATCTATACAAGTTTTATGCAGGATGAACGCCCATTGGACATATACCTGTTCTCCACTTATTTATATGTATACTTAAGTTGCATGATCAAAGAGCATTTTGGGTAGAGTCTGGGCAAGTGACCTGGCAAAAAAAAAAAAAAAAAAAAGGGTCTTCATGTGCCATACATTCCGTTTCACTTTACAATTAAGACACGTGAGGCAGTCCTGTTGGTAAGAATGCCACGGTCCATAAACCTAAAACCTCATGTAGAATAAAGTCATCTGTAAAATGCAATTGCAGGTTGTACACAGCCTCGAAAAAGACAGACTCAACGAACATTGTTGAAAGTTGATAGCCGCCCAGGCTCTAGAAAGTGAAGAAGTTAACAATATCCACATCCTAATGTGCGCAAAAAATTGTTTGTATAGGAATCCTCCATATTGGTTGCAAATCATCTGTGTTTCTGGGGAACCTCAACCACACAAAGACACAGAAGCCAATTGCCCATGAGAAGAAAACAAAATGTACCAAGAGTCAATCCTTCCCTACAAGACCTGAAACCTCCATGAGGCCTGGTCCTTGTAGTCCAGGCAGTCTGGAGAATTGAAGTTGAGTTTCCAGGAGGAGGCTGCGCTCTGCTCCTTGTAATCCAAGCAATCGGGGGAGTTGAAAGGCAGTCCCGAGCTGTAGCTCTGGTGATGGTGGTGGTGATGGTGGCTGGAGGACTGGCTGAGGTGGTGATGGTGGTGGTGGGCCGGCATGGAAGCAGGCGCCATTGGGCTGAGCTGGTGGTGGTGCGAGTGCATGGGTGCCAAGTAGGAGCTGCAATCCACCCCTCCGAAGTAAGGCGAGGCAGCTGGAGGGTAGGCCTGGCTGTAGCCCGGTGCCTGGCCGTAGGACATGGGGTAAGAGGCCGCAGCGGAGCCCGAGCGCTGCATGCAGGAACCTCCCTGCTCCGGGGCAGCCGAGCCTGGGGAGATGGAGGCCGGGCTCCAGATGGAGGACGAGGAGGTCGGAGGATTGCTGCTGCCTCCCAGTGGAGCCAAGGCCGGGTTGCCGAGAGCTGGATGGGTGTTGCTGGAGGCGTTGGAGCTAGAAGAGGACGACGAGGCGGAGCTGGAGGCGGCTGGCGGGGTGTACTGGCCGCTGCTCTCCGAGCCCGAGCTCTCCCGCGCCGGCGAGGCCTTCTTCTTGGCTGGCCGGCTCTTAGCGCCGCTGCCGTTCTGTTGTTGCTGCTGTCGGCACTTGGCTCGGCGGTTCTTGAACCAGACCTGGAGGGGGGACACAAAACACAAGGGGTCAGGGCTCGACTAAACATTGTGTAACAACGTTCAAACTCGGGGACCACGTGACACCGGCGAGGGCGGCCCTTTGGAGTCTGCTGCAAAAGATAACCCATGTATTCGCTCTGAGACAATACGCCGTATTTGTGCGGCTGGGTTACGGTGCTATGTCGGTAGTACACCGTCTCAAGGCCGGCTCAAACGCCTCAATAAACAGTGCAAAACTAGCAGCACCCTTCAAGATGGCGCCCAGCCTAGTGCACACAAGATGGCTGCCCCCTCCGAGCGTCAGGAGTACTGACAGGTCAGCCGGAAATGACGCCCGGCACCCTCGCTGCGCACCCAAGTCCAAAATAGTTTAGCCAACTGTGAATTAAGCATGCAACCAACAGCCACGCACAGTAACACCTGGTGTTTTTAAAACTTCGGGCCTGGTGAGTGGGATATTTAATCAACCTCTGAAGAGGAAGCGTTTTACAAAACCAATGGCTGGTCCAACTTTAGGGTGTTATATGGAGTCTGCTTTCTTATGTCCTTCATTTTAAGTTCACACACTTACAGGGCACAATAATAACTGTACACTGTTTTAAACGCATACAAGTGTTTGTTAGAGAAAATTATGCCTTCAGGTTTCTATTTAATAAAATGTATGATAACCGCTACATATTATTGGATGCACTTGTACCATATCCTCACTATCGGTCTGAATGGTAAATGACATTTCATTAGTTTAAATAAAATAAAAAAAATATTTTAATCCGATACCAGGTGCCCTACAAGCGATCCTTCCTTGCCGCCCCCCAAAGTTTGACTTCTGGGAATAAGCATTGCGCTAGATCATTTGAATCGCCTGTAGTAAAACTTGTTTTTTAACTAACTTCTGGAAGAAAAATGAGAAACTACACGAAATAATCCTTAAAGGTAGATAAAAGCATATATATATTTTTTAAAAAAAGCAATTGTGGTCTTTTCTATAAAGCCATTTCAAGTCATCGTTTTCTGCTCAGTACAACAGAAAACTGCATAAAAACTACACTTTATAAAAATAAAAAATAAAATCTAAACTTACTAGAAGAACAATGCTCAGTCTGGGCCTCTAACTCAACCCGAACTGTTCAGAGCAAGTTAACTGGATCATTTTTGTGAAAGGGTCAATTCTTATAGTTAGGACTGAACGTCACAATGCATAGTTAACATACCAGTGTACAACAAAAAATACAGAACATTTATTCATACACTTGTTAATATGAAAATCCTGTCAAGGATATTTACGGACATCAAAACACGGCACTAACTAGATTTTTGCTCGAAGGGAACAATTTGTAATAGTTTAACATGTAAACTGTTTGCAATCGATATTTTTTGCTGCCTGTATAAGAAAAATATATGAAAGTAGAATCAACATAATTAACGAGGATGCGAGGATTTATATAGTTATAAAACAGCACATGCTTGAATGGCATTAGCCGAATGGCATTAGCAAAGCCTCACAGTTGCCCCGTTTTCGCTAGCCAGCGTGCAAAACTCATTAGAGTTTGGTGAAAGCTCTGGGTGATTAGTCTATTGAAACGTCGCCTCCGTCCATGCTTTAGAATGGAAGAGTGTCCAAATGTAACTGGTCGCACTGTATATTTACCCAAGTACCCGGTGTCAATTCAACCCGCAGTGTGCAGTGCACAGACACTCACTTAGGTACTGTACTCCCTTTCTGGTCAATTTACCTATAGAGTACTTTAAGATCGGCTGCAACAGCGCCTTGCCAAGAATGGACGGAGGGAGGATATAGTAATTCATACCCACTTTATTTTTTTGCTATTTTAGTCACATTATCTGTGGATGGCCTCTATTAAAAAAATAAAAATATAGACAGATGCGCCCAGTAGTCCAAGCCATAATTAAGCAGGTGTGAATTCACTACTCTACACTCGCGCAATAAAAGTGTAAAAAAAATATTTAAAAAATGGGCGAGCGTGTAGGTCGGGACAGGGGCGAGCCGAGGCACTGTGCGGGAGGGGTGGTCGCGGGTATGCAGCAGAGCGTTTGTAAAGGTGTTCAAGTGTAGGGTCTGGCAGCTCTTGCGCGTGCAGGAGAGGGGGCAGCCACGCGTGAGGATATACCCAGGGCAGGCATCAAGTGGGGCTGGGAAGAATGGAGGTGAAAGGGACATTGAAAGATAGGGGTCGGCGAAACGGTGTGAGCTAAGTGTGTGTGGGGCGGCTGTCTCGCACCATCCCGAGATGTACTGTAACTAGTCCTCAGAGATATAAAGCGGTACCGGCAATTTTCGGAGGGCAGCGGGGGGGGGGGGGGGGGGGGCAGGAAGTACCGTGGCTGCGGTAACCGGTGAGAAGGAGGCTACGAAACTAGATATGGCCGGACATTTTGCATGAGTAGCGTTGACCTATGGTGCGGCGCTAAGGGACAGGTAAGGTGGGCCACTGACGCGCACGGAAGGGAGGCAGTTGTGTGGATAGTAAGACGCGCAGCAGTACAGATCCGCAAGACAGCCACGGCACCTGCACACGGCTCTCGGGCAGGTTGATCTTCAGGGCCACCTCTTCCCGCATGAAGATGTCCGGGTAGCGGGTCTTGGCAAACAGCGCTTCCAGCACGTCCAGCTGCGAGCGGGTGAAGGTGGTGCGCTCCCGGCGCTGCTTCCTGGGGGTGGCTGTGCGGAGAGAGGGACAACTTCAGTCAGGGTTCACCACCACAACAGTATTAGATTCAATAGGTGCAAGACATACCCGCACACAGGCGGCCACGCCGTCAGTAGGAGAGACCCACCACATCAATAACAGCGAGACACCACACACACCACCAGGCCACATACAAACACCTGTATCAATTGCAGCCAGAGGTACACACACCGCATCACCAATGAGAGACCCCTTATACACACTTACACCACCGAGCCACATACAACCACTGGCAGCAAGCAATAGCAGCGAGCCCCATAAGTACGTCGGCGCCCCTCTCGCATCAACACCTAGGATCCGCATGCGGAACTATGCGCCAGCCAACCCCATGCAACAGCAAAACTAGTATTAAACACCAGCGAGTCGAACCATTTATTAGGACACAAGCCAAACGCATCACTGGAGCAAACACCATTTTAACTGCGAAATCTACCACACACACACACACACACACACACAACAGCGGGCCTCGCGCACTGCCCGGCACGACCTCAAAGGCACACCATGCAGGAAAGTGTTGTCCTGTACAGAGGGCAGGGGCTACAAGTATGGTCAGTGATCAGAGCACTGCCCTCCCGTGGCACTCGAATTCTTAACCTAACCTGCCACTTTAAGTTTATCGAAAATTACTTTCACTAAATAAATTCAACGCACATATTTCCAAAAGTAGACGAGAAAAAAAAAAATGCAGAAATATTGCTGGTTTTATGATATCGACACTCCAGAACGTTTTTAGATTAACTGATCTTTATCTGCCCGACCCCAGTGTCGCACCTTCCCCACCCCGAAAATAAAAACAAAAGTTTTCAGAAGGGGATGGAACGAAATTAGCAATTTTTAAGCAACTATGTTAGTTTGGTGCAGTCTGCAAACCTTCCTTAATTCTCTGGTTCAGCAGCACTTGAGGTAATCAAACCGCCACACATGGGCAACAACAACGTCCTACCACTATTTCCACAGGCTTTCCTTCGCGACAAAAATCCAACTTTTAAATCATCAACTAGAAAAGCAAAGTTAATCTGTGCAGCATTGTCCTTCTTCTGAGGGGGGCAAGACAGTGAGACACGACAGAGTGACTGAACAGCGCACTGGTACTGTGGGCAGGATCACTGGCTGGCACCGGGTGAGAATCGGTAGAAGTTGTGCACTGGCACTCAGCCTCTAAAGGCCTCACCACTGTATCTTTTAAATGTCTAATGTAAACCCCCCCCCCCCCAATTGTTAATAGGTTTAATCTTAGTTGGGATGTTCAGGTAGTAGTTCCTGAAATATTAATTAGGTGGGCACAAGTGCTTACCGTAGGGCACAGTAAATTATCTGTCGGATTTCACCTGGGACTTTTACACACCCACACTCTTGTTTCTGTTTTGAAGGCCTTAAAAGTGGATTAGTTTGAAAAGTGAGTTTTGGGCGCCCCTAACAATCCACTGTCCCTTCAGCCCCCACTCCCTCTTGTGCCCTGCTTCTCATATGTGTTTTAACAAGACGTCCCAGCATAATTGTCGGGAAATCTGAAGACCACCATTCCCTACCCCCCCAACATCTTCCTAACTAAGCTACGCCCCAACCTATATTTTACAAATCAACCATCTATTAGTTGGGGTAGTGAATAAGGAGTAGTAAAAATCAAATAAAATAGACAGTCAACCGTGAGGCTTTGCGCCAGCGTGCCACAGCACCGGGCCCAGCGGCGCGCACACACATTTGCTTACCCGGATACCCCACCGAGGGGTGCAGCAGGTCCATGCCGGCTCCGCTCAGCCCCAGGCCGTTCATGCCGTAGGGGGGCTGTTTGAGATAGGACATCATGCTAAATCCCTGAATGGTGCTGCCCGACCCGCACCCGAAAAGAAGGGGCTGAGATCGTCAAGGCTCTTCTTTCTTTCGCCTCCTCCGAGCTTCACAAAATCTGACAAACCCTGTTAGAAAAAGAAGCGAAGCAATAGTTTCCTGAAAAATGTATACTATTTTCTGCGTTATAACATTTCATGCTTGAAAACTTTTACCACTGCGCTCAGTTCTCACGCGTCAGTTTCCCCCACCGACTCGGTGCAATAAATACATGAAAGTTCTCAAAAACAACTACAACATTCAGTCGACTGCCTTCAAATGTTGTCTGCAAGGCTCACGTCAGACTTTTCTGAAAGGCCAGCTTTATTATTGCATGGTAAAATTGCAATTCACTTTTTCTAGACTCTTAAGACCAAACTCACTTAAATGTTTTTGAAGAGCATGGATAAACAACGCAGTGTCCAACGAGGGTGAAGCGCGAATTTTGTCCGCCCTGCGGGTCGAAAAAAGAAACATTTAGAAAGGAAACCATTAATACAAAGTTAAATCCACAGACAGCGGCTTTAACTATTATATTTAACCAGGCGTCGTGTAGATGCACAAAAGAAAGGTTTACTATAAATTGTTTTTTTCATTTCATTTGTTTACCTTTAGGCCAATTTAAGATATTTCAGTTTGCACTGAGATGCTTCAAAGGCGGCCTGTTAATGTCCGAATCACTGCTTCGAGTCCATTGTTATTTAAACATTCACATGGATATTTAAAAAACTGAGATGTCGATGACCGAGTATTTTGTAGATAAGCCGGAAACACTTCGAGACTTCACTACAATTAAAAGGGTAAGTCTCGGCTTATCAATAAATCAGAAAGTGCGAGACCAACGTAGAAACTGAACAGCTCAGACGCCACTTCACCAGGCATTCGAAAGTGTAACCCAAGTATATCTATTTTTTTAAATATGTATATTTCTGAGACTAAAGCAATACATATGACTTGTGCCACAAGGGGAAGCTGTCATTTGTAGAAGCTAACTCGTAAATAGGAAAGCGCGGTGCACTTTGACTTCAAGCCTGCTTTCTTTAAAGTAAATTGTGTATTCGTTTTAGAAGTTCAGACTCCACTGCCAAAAACTCGCACTCCCAGGCCCCGCCATTGACAACCTGTTGCATTCCACACCAGGCAACCCCCTCTAATGGCTGTTAACGTTTCAATCAGAATTTGAAAAGGCCATGGTGTAGAAATAAACACACAGTGGCAGGTTCTAATTACACGAGCTGCTTTAATGCAAATGCCTCAATTACCTATGTTTACCAAAACGCTGTTTTTCTGCTAGGCGTGAAAAGGAAATAACGCATTCCCATTCTATCACGACCAAAACACTTTTACAGATAGAAAATATGGATTTTATTTAGAAACAAAAAAAAAGTTGGGAAAACTACAAGCAGATGGGGAGTCTGCACAACGCTACTAGGCCCCTGGCCAAAGGGATCCCGCGGGCCATTGCACAGAAGGGGGCAGCGGTCTTATCAGCAACAAAACATTCACCCACCGAAAGGGGAAGAAACCCGCCCCTCCAATTACCAGCTGAAACCACTCACCTCCATCAAATGATCACAACCGCCCAGTCTGCTCCTGCCAAAGCCTGGCCTACACGGAGAGTGGAAATCCGCGCAAGCTAGTTGTTATTCATGTTTTATATTAAATACTCCAGATCGAGGCCAATTACTGTGCCAACAAGAAAACAACTCAATGCGGGACATGGACACATTTTAGAAGTCTCACAGACTCCTCCTCAATTGCCGTTAACATTGTGTCTACAGGGTCGTTCCCTAAATATCGCAGAGCGCGCAAAGACTATGCGTTGGATTCTAAAATTCAGGACCCCCTGCCATTTAGATTTTAAGTCATTTCTTCCCCTCGATTTTCGATCGCCCAGAAGGAAGAGAACCAGTCTGACAACTTAACAGTCACATCGCCTGGCGACAGGAGGAGGCAGGATTTACACCAGCACCACCCCACCTGCAGGCACACGTCAGAAAGCCGGAGAGCAAAACAACACCAGAACTCACAAGTAAAGCACAACCATGTCCAAAGCCCAGAACTACACTTTCTACACGATGGGGACAGATCTACAGAGCTGGGAAGGGTGGCAGCGCTGAGTAAACTTGAAAGGGGGAGTCGGTCACCGGTTCTATGCGCGGAAACAATGCCTTTAAGGAATGAAGAAAAACAAATCTAAACCTTGGGGCAGCTCTGCCGAGAGATCATGTGCTTCTTCACTGAACTGAGAGAAAACAACAAAAAGTCCATACACCTTGCGAAACTAAATAACTTCAGATACCCTGAAAACAGACCGGTTGGAACGTGCGGTGCAAGTTGTGTTTTGCACCGCGAAAGTACAGTAAGGGCAGTTTAGTAAAGTAAGGCGCCGAAGCGAGAGTGTGGTCGGCGCAGCTGCTGCCCCGGAGCCCTCCCCCAGTACAGAAAGGCTGCCCTGCCCCCTGCACTCAGGGCTGAGCCAGGGGGCGGGGGCGCTGCTACTGACGACGACGTCGGCTGCGCATTACCTGCGGTCGGTGTTGCTCGGCGGCCGGCGCTGAGGGTGATTGCCAGCCTCGGACTGATGAAGATTGATCACCTTCCCCAGGCCCCGCCCCTGCCACCGTGGGTGCGCGCCAGGCCCGTGCGTAACATCTCCTGCCAGCCAACCCGGCTCCGGATCCCATTTTGAGTGACATCTCTTCGTCCAATGAAGACAAACTCCCCGTGAGCTACTCTCCCCGCCCTCTGGTGGCTCGCGTGGCGGGTTCCGGGAGCCGGTGCCCCAGCGGCAGTAACCGACCCGTACGCGGGTCTGGCCGTCAGCCGCCGCGGTCCCACCTCAGCACTGTGTAGAAAGCAGAGGCTTTATTTATTCCGGTAGCGCACACCTGCAGGAAGTTCACGCGAGGACAGCTCGGTACAGACAGTTTCGTTCCTCTTCCGAGTTTCTTCCTCTCCGCCTAGATCCCAATGGAGAGTGCCGTGAAGCCCGCTCCGCCGCGTGAGGCAGGCGCTGGCCTCGGGCCCGCTTGGATGACGGCCGTACACGCGCCTGGGACGCTAGATTCCGCCGAGGCCGTACTGCGTCACTGTACCCGTCCCGGGCTCCCCGCGAGCCTCCTGGGTACTCCCTGCAGTCAGTCACCTCGTGTGGCGGTCCGAGCGCTGGTGCTCAGAGAGGCGCCCCTCTGCCTTTAAACATCTCCGCCAGGTGCGGGTTCCTGCTCCACGCACGGCTGTAGCGTCCGCCCCATCCCCGAGACGGCGCCTGGGAAGGGGCTCGATACACCGAGGCCTTCGCAGCCTCTCCACACACACAGGCTCCGACACTTGCCACCTCAAAAACGGCAGATATTCATGTTAAATCACAACTAGAGAACTCTGCAAAACTCAGAATACGTTCAGAATTTAGGGACGCTTTTCCCTTTTAAGGAAGTTTTTTCCTAGTGATCTTAAGTTTAAAAAAAAAAAAAAATGCAGTTTTATATATGCACACTTCATTCCGCTGGTTGAAGAAAGGGCCTCTAATACTAGAGCTGCCTTGTGCTCTTGTCTGCTCCCTTCACGTATGTGAACTGTTTTAAACTGCCCTGGCAGGATTGCTTGTGTATCAGGAGACGTGGTTAACTTGGAGACCTGCATTCTAATACCAGCTCTAGTACTCGATCAAACATTGCGACTCTGGACAAATCTCTTAATCTTCATGCCCCTGCACTAGTGAATATCCGCGATCAACATCGCATCTACTAGATGTTGGCCTACGCCCCCCCCCCCCCTTCAGCTCCAGTCACCTCTGCTACTGAGTGACAGTGCGTCCTGCAGTCTATCGGCGTTTCTGGGAGAAATCCGTGGTTTACAGTTTTAAGTGTGTGTGTGTGTGTATATATATATATATATATCCATATGTATCAGATCAAAAGTTTGTAACAAATTCCACAACACTTTGAAGCAATTACATCTTCTTTCACAAACTTTCATCAATAAACACTCATTCTTTAAAAAACATACCCCACGGAGGTATCATAAGTGTAAAAAAAAATGTTTTAAAAACTGTTCCTTGAATGTCCATCATTCTTTTTTAAAAGAAAGCCCACACACATTTATATTCCACACAATTTACTGTAAAGGGTGTTATTTTTGAAAACTTGACATTTTCACCAATGATGATTCTACCGTTTTGTAAAGTTTCCATTTAATTAATATTACAATTTTCGCCCTTACAGATCTCGGTATGTGAGCTTGGCCTATAAAAGGCAGCTTTACTATATCTTGCTTATAAATCGGTGCATCAAATATTTCCACTGGAGATCACGTGTTTTGACTTTCCCTGACAAACGACTTTAAGAGTAGTATCAAGGGGCTAAGTAAGTTGTATTTTCCCACCCGGGGTGCAAGACGACCCCTTCCAGTTTACCAGACGACATTCCCAGCAAAAACATCTCAGTAGGCGCCGAAGGCCTTCTAGGTTCTGCTGTCCTCCCGGAGCCCCCTGTACCTGCCGTGCGCGGTACCAGGGCCCCACTCTCCCAGGGCCCTTTCACAAGGCTCTGCTCATTCCTTTTGTTGAATGCCGAATCAAACTCCCTCCTAATTGAAGTTGGAGCTGAAAGCGAGCTAATGTTCAAAGAAAGTGACCGCCAGACGCACAAAATTACATTTTTTTGTGCTCGGTGAAGGGGGCAGAGCTCTTGAAAGAACGAGGGGGAGGGTTTAGAGGAGGCCTCTGTAATCCACAAAAAGTCATCCACATGGGCACTTTCCTTCTACTTCTACAAAGAACAAAGGCACGTAACTAAGCTCATTCATAAAAAAAAAATGAAAAAAAACCCACAAAGAGCACTTTGAAATCATGCCCCAAAATAATTATTTTGGAACATTTGCTTCAGTAGTATTTTTTTCTCTTTTTATACCAGAATATGTCAAAACGTTTGCAATGGTACGCAAAAAACAGGCACGTGGAATGGTCTAGTCCCCCAGGTAGGCCAGAAGTTCAGGGCGGGGACTCCGGGGGGCCCGCGCCCCTGGATCCCATGCACCCAAGGGTGCTCTAAAGCCCGCCGAGGAGGCTGCCATGCTGATCTCATGTGCTCGGCCTTCGGCTGAAGCTCTGAAGGTATCGAATAGCACTAACCCCCTTTTTGTAATAAGAGTATTTTGTCTAATCCCAAATTGCAGACGAATTCTGTTAATGCCCGAGTCCATAAAACCCAGGATTAAGGGAAGGCAGAGGAGGGGGAGAGGAGAGCTCAGACAGGAGCAGGCGAGAGGGAGACAGCCGAAAAGAAAAGTTTAGTCTGGAGGGAGCAGTGGGGACCGGTGCAGCAGGAGAGCTGCTGCGGGAGAGGGGCTGCAGCATCCGAGCAGGAAAAGTGCTGCGGAAACAGAAACAGTGCTGCAGGACAGCGGTGACCGAGGAGGTACCTACCACAGACGTGGAACAGGAGAGGCGATGCAGGAACAACAGAGGTGCTGCAGAAACGTGCCTGCGGGGACAAAAAGTGCTGCAGTAGATGCTGTGGGGACGCGAATGCGCCTGTAACAGGAGTGCAGCAGGGGAGCAACTGTGTGGATAAGAAAGGTGCTGCGTGAACATTCCTGCAGCAGTAGATGCACTACAAGAAAAGAAAAGTGCTAGCACCCCAGAGATGCTGCAGGAACGTAAGTTGTAACAGGACTGCAATAGGAGAGGCACTGCGGGGACAAGAATAGTGCTACGGAAATAAGAGATGTTACGCGAATGCAGCAATAACACGAGCGTAGCTGGAGAGGCGCTGCTGGGGGGGGTGGTAAGAAGGGTGTTACAGGAACTGGAGAGATGCTGCAGGAACGCAATTGCAGCATTTACAATAGTACGGCAGGAGAGGCAATGCGGGGACGAGAAAAGTGCTACAGGACAGATGCTGCAGGAACATTTCTGCAAAAGTTGCGGGAGAGCAGCAGGATAGCCCCTCCGCTCCGCGAACAGAAAAAGTGCCAGAGAAGAGGTGTCACATGGACAGGCGAGGCAGGTCCAAGAGGTCTGGAGCTGGTCTGAGAGGGACCTTTTTTAGCCTCTACTCAGTTCCTGCGGAGGGATGCTTCTCGGTACCAAGGCGCCTATTCCAAAGCAGGCAGCGCGCGCGGTGCACCGGGTCGTGGGAGATGGAGGACTCCGGAGCGCGCGACCCAGGGACCCCCCCCCCTCATCCCAGCAGACCCCAGCAGACCCCAGCCTCAGCAGAAGCCGGCATCGGTGCTCGCCTCCGCCGGGCCGTCCACCTGTCACCAGCCGTGAGGAACCGGCTCTAACTACTTTCTTCATCGACTCCGGAGATCGGGAAAATTGGTGCAAATACTACTATTGTTTCATTTTAAGTTAGTTCCATCAAACGAGGCAAGAACCCGTTCCTTTATGAGGTATCCCACGGAGAAGGAAAATTACACACACGCGCGCGCGCGCTTTATTGGAATAGAAGGAACGGCTTCTGAAATTATTTCTCGAATAATTGATTAACAAGGGGTCTACTGACCTTCTACAACTTAGTTTAAATGGACATTTTACTTTTAATTTTTGGAGCTAATATGAAAAGCTGATATGTGTTTTTAGAGGAATCGATTAATAAAAGACGCATGCGGCCTACATTCTAGCCATATCTAACTTCTTATTTTTTAAGTCGCTACATCAACTCCAAATGCACCCCCAAACCCCTGGCCCATCCCTTCCCGTGCAGCCAAGCTGGCACACCATCCCCCCCGCCCCCCATCGGGCCATGCCAACTGACGAGGGCGAGGGTCTAAGCTCCTGTTATGGGAGTGGTGCTGGGTACCTGGGATTTGGGCTCTTTACCCATCTCCTGCCAGGTAAGGGCTGCTGTGTGGCGCCAGCCTGTTTCATGTAAACAGAAGGCCCCCGGCCAGGGCGGACTGCGCACTGCATGCGTGTTTATTACCATGTGAGTGAGTCTGTTTATCTGCACCTGTTCATGCGTGTCTTGCGTGCCTACACCTATGTACGTACTAGCTTATGCGCGTCCGTCAGCTATTGCTTTTATGTTTTAGAGTGCGTGAACATGTATGCCAGTGTTCACGTGTATGTTTCTCTGTGTCTATTAACCGGTGTTCATGTGTGTTTTTTTCTGCGAGCTATTGCTCGTGTTGTGTGTGTCCACGTATATTTATGCTTAAGCTAGTGTTCAGGTGTGTGTACATGGCTGAGTGAGCAAGCGTGTGTTAGTGTATACGTTTACGCGTGTGAGTTTTTGTGTTTGTCTCTGTGGAAGTTTGTCTCTGTGGAAGTTTGGATGCACGTGTTAGCAGGTGTTCATGTGCACGTGCCTGAGTATTCAAATCCAACGTGTGCTTGTGAACTTTTCCTGTGAGGTAGTGTTTTTGGTCGCGCCTGTGGTTGTGTGTCCATGAGTGAATATGCATGTTTGAATCTTTGGTCCTGCGCTTGTTTCAATGTGTGAGTGAGGCTGTGTGTGCGCGCCCGTTTCTGAGTTTGTCTGTGGGATCCAGCGTTTATGTGTGGCTGTGATGTGTGTAAATGCGGTCCGCAGCTTTTCTTTTTTTCCACAAATGTCCCTTTATGGTGTATAGAAGGTAACTACAACCTGGCACAGAGCGCGCGCGCAAACACACAAATTAGATGGCACCAGCAAATTAATATCTAGCCACTGATAAGGCCAAGAGAAGATGTTTGCTGTCAAAACATGATTTTTCTTACCGCCTGACCCTACTGGGAGCAGTAGTGATGACTCCGCGAAGGCTGCGCCCCCCTTCACCCCTAATAAAGAAACAAATGACCACATAAGTAAACAGATGTTCTCTCCAAATCAAAAAACGTTCGCATTAACCAAAAAACAGGATTAACTCTAATAAGGGAAAAAAGCTAATTTCAGATGAGCCTTTCTAGGCACACTTTAATCTCAATGCGCATGTGGGACGAGGAGAAGACACATGGACTCTAGAAGGAAAAAGACTGCCCTCTAATAATTCCCTGCAGGACCCCGGGGAGCGAAGAGGTTAAATTCACTTAGCATATGAACAACTTTATAGCCGATTTCCATTAGGAACAAATGAAAAGGCAGCGCGAGAGAGCGTCCCCTGTTATCATTTTAACGGGATTATTCCAAGATGTATTACAGATGATCACCTCACGCATTCATACTCGAGGAACGTGCACCCCACAGCCTGTGTTTGCCACCTCTGCTCCCCCCGCTGCTGCGGCAGCATGGTACTGACCAGACGCTCACGTCTGGATAACTAGCCAGCTACGAGTGATCGGTGGTTCACCGGCCAACACGACAGTGCAACTTGCCACCAGATGCTACGAACACGCGCTTCTTTCCAGCCACGCCATAATGTGCCTTTCGTGCCTCTGTTGTGGGATGCATTTTTTTTGCCCCTGCGCCCTGTATGGTTTTGGTTTTCCCGTCTGTGCACTGTTGAGGGTTTGAATTTTCCTGTTCATGCACCCCTTCGGGGTTGTATTTTCTTGTCTTGGTGTTATCGTGGGGTTTGCCTTTTCCCATTAATTCACCGTTGCGCGATACCAATTTCCAGGCCATTGTCTACTGCAGGAGCGCATCATGGCGAGACACTGTTGTCAGATTGCAAGCAATATCCTGTAACTTTACCTTTCCACCGCCCAAACTGTCTACAGTAGCATATTCTGTCCATGCACTGTTACACAGCTGTGTTTTCCTGCCCATTGGCTGCTAGGGGTTTGCATTTTCATAATGCGCAATTTCCTGCAGGCGCACTGGTTGGGGGCCTATCCATTTTTCTAACCACGAACCACTGTGGCGCTCCTTTAACCGGACCACCCCTTGTTGTGGAATTATATTATCCCGACCATAAACTCTAAATTCTTGTCGTCGCACTTTTGTGAGTGTGCATTCTCCAGGCGTTACCCAGACAAATATTTGCACTTTCTTGACTGTGCACTGGCGCGAGGTTGCACTTTCCTGGCAATATCCTGCTATGGTTTGCACTTCCCGATGGTTGAAGGTTTTTTTTTTTCAATTTCCCTGCTTTGGCCTCGCACTTCGTTCGAGGCCCAATGACACGAATCAATGGACAATCCCTTTGTTTCAGACACCCGAAGGGGAATATGGTGTCCGGTTATCGGTTTGTCCCGTGTCACTGGAAGTTGCATACACTGCATGTGCTTTCGATCCACAAACATGGGACGAGGACAGGTATAAAAAAAAAAACGTTTTACATTTGTAGCAGTGATCCCCAGATAGATAAAACGTGTGTTTACAGAGTATCTGGCGAGCTCTACAATGAGCCCTGGGCCTCAATAAAATGCTCTTATTCATCTCCATATGTCAATATATCGGATTGGTAAGCCTTCATAATAAATGTTTTCCACTCGCTTCAAAGCTCGTATTTTATAGAAACGAGAGGTTAATTGCTAAATTCAGATACAGGATATTTAGATTCCTTTAACAAATCACTAAACTTATTTCGTTCCATTTTCAGTGCTTATAAAAAACTTTCACAAAGACAGTGCTGATTTCAGAATATTAACAGCACACCTGACAAACTAATCCTTAATGCATCTGCCAATCAGTCCTCCCCACTGTGTGAAAATAAATAGAAATTCAGAACTCGGTCAGCAAAAAGTTACTGTCCTAATTGCACTGTATTCTTATGTCTCGTTAAGCCAACTGAATTGCGTCAATACATTACAAAATAAAACATTTTAAAACGTTTTAATTTCCTTACAATGCGCTTTGTAATGGAAATATGACATATTATACACTTGCTTAAGACACATTTGAAATATTAGCGAATTATACCCAGCAAAAACACACATTTCTCACAACACTGACAGACATACCTGTGGTCTAAGGCGAACAATGAATTCCAATGACTCGCAAATGCTTCAGAGCTTTCTAAAAAGTATACAATCAACACATCTTGAAATATAAAAATAAATAACGAGTAACATGTAGCACTCAGCCTTCGACATCATGGTTTACAAATGTGACCAGAGCCCCTCAATAGCAATATAGGCCGGTATTACACAGTTGCTCGTTAAGTATTTTTCTCTCTATGTGTGTGTGTGTATATCTATCTATCTACATATAGATACATATATCCACACGTTGGCAGTGAAAATAAATGTTACCCAATAACACATTATTTAGAAGAACTGTCCTGTTAAATGCACATTGACAGTATTATTTCTACAGTGCTAATGTAAAATTATCGTTCCTGAATACAGTGCATCAAAAGTGACAAGAAAAACACAGTTTTTACAGGTCGATAGATGGCACGTACCTCACAATTTATAGGGGGGACAACTCACAACAATAAGACTAAATAGCATTTTACACTTTCTGCAGCTGCATATAAACTATATATTGGATATACAATGGGTAACTGTGTAATATGGCCAAATGCTGGTTCTGGGAGGTTCTGATGACATCAGCCACAAGCTTGGATGCCAGGTGGTTTGTAAATGGCAGTAGAACCTCGAGATGGAAACACAGTACTGTATTACCTCCACCTTACCAGTATTGCCTTTTCATACTTTAATTTAGGCTACTTAGCTTGACAGGTTATTTTGTATTCAAACTGGAACATGTTTAATAAAAACAGTAAAATACTGGACTATACTGATTTGCTCTTTACAGTACAGGGAAGAGAAAAATAATTATGCAGTGTAAATGTAGATTTTTTTAAAAAAAACCTCTTCATTGTTAAAACCGCATTTTGTCTATAGAAAGGTGAGATTGTTAAAGCTGTTCTCTACAAGGTCAGCTAACGAAAGTCACTGATAGAAGTGAGATTGTTTCAGGTTTTCTCTACCTTTCTATAACATTATGTTGCTAAAACAACGGACAACTGTCAAATCTGACAATCTGAGGCTGCAGCGTTTTTGCAAACAGTCACGGATTTACCACTCTGACCATGTAACGTGTTCCCTAAAGAGACACGATTGTAACTCGAATGCATTACAAACTACTTGCAGAGAAAGTGCTACACAAAGCTGCATAATGGATGCAATGGTCCTGCAGAACTTGTTTCTACATTACAATATAAGTTTAGATGACCCACGCAAATGTAAGGCTATGTACAGGGGTTTGGGAACTGTGATTACAATGATGAAATCCATATTTTACAATTACCCTGGAAACATTTTACATGTTTTACTGGTCTCCGAGAAATATGGATTGTGTGAGCACGTAAAATAGACATATAAAGTTACATGACACTGTACAATAGGCATACAAGAGCGTGTGTATATAGATACACGGATATATGTAAGGTATGCGGCATCTAGCCTATCTAAATGTGTGAGTGGATACAGAACGTGTAAGCCACTTCTGCATACATCTTCTGGAAACAAATACTTATACGACATGTTCTCTCGTCAGTATATTCTTCTCGCCTCACTTACACGCACAAACGCAATGTACGAAGTGCTGGTACTTTTTAGAAAAAAGGAAGCGGCATTTTTGGTAAGAAAGTTTCCGGTTTTATTGAAAATGTATATATATGTTTATGTATATATATCTGACTCAATACTGTAATAAATAAACAACCGTTTGCACAAAAAACGACAAGCTTTGTATAAATGAGGGGAGATGGGAAGGGGTATACACAGGGCTGTAAGACTTCAGTTCAGGGTTTACAGAAATAAATACAACAGCGTTCCGGAGCAAAGGTCCGCCCGAGGAAGGGACCGGAGAGAATAAATAGGGAGCCCACAAACATGGCGCCGGCTGGCGCGGTTTCTGTAAACACAGAATCACACAAGATGGGGTGTTAAACAGCAAACACCTTACAGAACAACCCTCCGGGCGGGCAGCTCAGGCGACCTTTCTAGCATAACACCAGGAAAATGAGGAAAATCATCCGCGGCAACGGACACCACCTGCAAAGAAAGCGCTTTAAACAGTTCGCCGGTGAATAAGCAGAACACTTGGCCGCATGGGGTGACATGTCATTTACAATGATTACTTTAGGATTCTTTTGTCACTATTTCGATTCCCAACCTTTTTAAGATCACATCTTTAATAGAGAGAAAAATAAAAAAGAAGTAGACTCCTTTGAGCTGTTAAAAGTAACAAAACTTGATAGGTCAACAATACAAAATTCCTGGACATGTCCCAGGCCACCGAGGGCAAAACACACCTTTTTGCCAGTGACCATTTATGTGTAAACTTGTTCTGCTTATTCTAATGGACAGAAAGAAGCAGAAACAACAAAAACACAGGGGCAAAAAGAATCCCCGTAAAACTAGAGTTGAGAGTAAATCTGAATGCAGTATAAAACGAAAGTAAAATACACGTAAGATAAAAGTGTCCGAACACAACTAAAATGGCGCCGACACTCCAGGGCACGTGTTAGTGTCTCCTTAAGTCGTAGCTCTGGCTGGGGGAGACCACCGACCGCCCCGCCAGGCCCAGTCACTGCAGGATGCACTTCTCCTCCTTCTTTGCCATCTTGCCTTTGTTTTGCTCAAGGGTCCTTTCCAGGTGTTCATCTTCTTCCTCCGCTCTGTGTGTACAGAAAACAACATTACTGCCACCTTCCGGTGTACTCGTGCAACTTGCCACCTCACAATACGCTCAGATCAAGCGCTTTAAAACAGACCACTTGGCAGACCCAGGCACTGGCTCACCTATCTGCACACCGATTGCAAGTGCTTAGCTAGTTGGGCGCTGATCGGAGAGGGCTCATGACTAAGAGTGGGCACTGGTTCGAAGAACACAGTGACAGCTGGGCTCTAGTTAAAGGGCACAGGGCAGTGAGTGGGCCAATGGTTGAAGGACACACTGCAGAGAGTTGGGCAGTGAATTAAGGATGCAGTGTAGAGAGAAGGATTGGCTGAAGGGGCACAGGGCTAAGTGCTGGAATGAACTGAGGAGCAGAGAAGTGGGCACTCCTTGAGGGGCTAATAATAGAGTGGAGGGCCCTGGCCCAACAACACTGTGAGTGGAGCTGGGCACCGATGAAGGCCACAGTGTAAAATGTTAGGCATTGGTTCGAGGGGCTGAGAGCTGGCCGTTGGCTGAAGGGTACAAGTCTGAGCATTGGGCTCAGGACTGAGAGTAGGGCACTGGCTGGAGGGGCACAGGAGCTGAGAGGTGGGAAGTGGCTGATGGAGACTAGGATACAAGTGGACACAGTGTTGGGCACCGACTGAAGGGCACGCGGCTGAGCGTGCGTACAGGTTAAAGTGCCTTGGGCTCAGAGCAGGCCCATGGTGGAATGACCAGCACTGAAAGCAGAATGACAGCGGGGCTTGTTCGCGGGGGAACAGCATCTAACTTGGCTAGAGTGGCGGCCAGGGCCGAAAGGCATCAGGCTGAGAGCTGGGACTGGTTAGAGGAACAAGAAGCAGAGAGCTGGGGTCTGGTTAAACTGGTAGAGGGGTGAGAGAAGGGCTCTGGTTTAAAGGACATGGGTGAGAGCTGGACACTGGTTATAGTGGCGTAAGGCACGGCAGCCGCTGAGAATGGAAAACAGAAGCTGAAAGGCCAGAGAGGTGAGTGGATGAGACGAGGCAAAGGGCTGAGGCCTGGGCAGTGTCTGAAGGGACAGTGGGACGGAAGCTGGCTACACTGCTTTGAAACAGACACTTGCTGAAGGGGCTCAGGGCTGAAAGCTGGGCAGTAGCTGAAAACACAGAGTGCCACACATCTGGCAGATTGGTATAAGCTGGACACTGACTGGAGAGGTACATTGTTGAGGGCGGTGTTGGTGTGAGGATGCCATGTTCACAGCTGGCATCGTCTGTAAGGGCACAACGTCCAGGGCTGAGCAGTGGTTAAAGGTGCACAGAGCTAAGAGAGTGGTATCCGTTGCAGGGGATACAGTGATGGTTAGATAACTTGCGGATGTCATAGCGACCGGCAATCGCTCGTTGCTGCATTCCCTTCCACCGCTTAGTTTTTCGTTATGCCACTTCAAGGGACACCCCTTATCCAAATGACACTCAGTCCTGCCCAAAGTGTACAGCCAAGCTGAACCGTCACTGCCAAGCGTTGGGTACGGAGTGAGGGAGGTCAGTATTTGCACAAGTATAGAATTAGGAAAGGGCTGGAGGGCAGTTTTTAGAAATGGACACTCATTACAGGGGCGTATTGTTGATAAATGGGCACTGCTTGGGGGAGTGCAGTGCTGAAAGCTGGGCATTTGATATAGGGTATCGTGTTGACGGGTGGGCACTGGCTGGATGAGTGCACTGTTCAGAGCCTGACGGTCCCTACAGTCACTGTGTTGAGTTGGATAGTGGTTAGGTGAGTGCAGGGTTCAGAGATGGGCACTGGTTGTGGGGGCACAGTGTTGAGAGATTGGTACTGGCTGAAGGAGAGCAGTGACAAGAAAGGGGCGATGGTTATATGGGCACAGTGCCAAAGGTAACATGACGTGTATTTATAAAGCGCACGTTCACGCAGAAGGGTATATTGGCGCTGAATAACAGATGTTTACGGTTATCCAACTCAATGGAAATGTTGTATCCTGGTTAGGTAAGGGCTGTGTTCAGAGTTGGTACTGGTTGCAGGAGCCCAAGTGTTGGGAGTAGGGCACTGTCTGGAGTAGAGTAGTGTTCAGTGAGGGACATTAGTCATAGCCACAGTGTTGACAGTAGGGTACTTGTCAGAGTAGAGTAGTGTTCAGAGAGGGAACGTAGCCACAGAGCTGCAGAGTTGAGAGCAGGGTACTGGCTGGAGTACAGTAGTGTTCAGAGAGGGAAAGTAGCCACAGAGCTGCAGTGTTGAAAGTAGGGTACTGGCTGGAGTACAGTAGTGTTCATAGAGGGAAAGTAGCCACAGAGCTGCAGTGTTGAGAGTAGGGTACTGGCCGGAGTAGAGAAGTGTTCAGAGATGGACAGTAGTCACGGAGCCCCAGTGTTGAGAGTAGGGGACTTGCTAGAGTACTGTAGTGTTCAGTGAGGGACAGTAGTCACAGCTGCAGCGTTGAGAGTGGAGTACTGGCCAGAGTAGAGTAGTGTTCAGAGAAGGACAGTAGTCATAGCTGCAGTGTTGAGAGTAGGGTACTGGCAGGAGTAGAGTAGTGTTCAGAGAGGGAAAGAAGTAAATCAGCCCCAGTGTTGAGAGTAGGGTACTGGCTGGAGTAGAGTAGTGTTGAGAGGGACAGTAGTCATAGCCGCAGTGTTGAGAGTAGGGTACTGGCTGGAGTAGATTAGTGTTCCGTGAGGGACAGTAGTCACAGCCTCAGTGTTGAGAGTAGGGTACTGGCTGGAGTACAGTAGTGTTCAGTGAGGAACAGTAGTCACAGCCGCAGTGTTGAGAGTAGGGTACTGGCTGGAGTAGAGTAGTGTTCAGTGAGGGGTAGTAGTCACAGCCGCAGTGTTGAGAGTAGGGTACTGACCGGAGTAGAGAAGTGTTCAGTGAGGGACAGTAGTCACAGTCGCAGTGTTGAGAGCACGGTACTGGCTGGAGTACAGTAGTGTTCAGTGAGGAACAGTAGTCACAGCCGCAGTGTTGAGAGTAGGGTACTGGCTGGAGTAGAGTAGTGTTCAGTGAGGGGTAGTAGTCACAGCCGCAGTGTTGAGAGTAGGGTACTGACCGGAGTAGAGAAGTGTTCAGTGAGGGACAGTAGTCACAGTCGCAGTGTTGAGAGCACGGTACTGGCTGGAGTAGAGTAGTGTTCAGAGGGACAGTAGTTATAGCAGCAGTGTTGAGAGTAGGGTACTGGCTGGAGTAGAGTAGTGTTCGGTGAGGGACAGTAGTCACAACGCAGTGTTGAGAGTAGAGTACTGACCGGAGTAGAGTAGTGTTCAGTGACGGACAGTAGTCACAGCCGCAGTGTTGAGAGTAGGGTACTGACCGGAGTAGAGAAGTGTTCAGTGAGGGACAGTAGTCACAGTTGCAGTGCTGAGAGTACGGTACTGGCTGGAGTAGAGTAGTGTTCAGAGGGACAGTAGTCATAGCCGCAGTGTTGAGAGTAGGGTACTGGCTGGAGTAGAGTAGTGTTCAGTGAGGGACAGTAGTCACAGCCGCAGTATTGAGAGTAGAGTACTGACCGGAGTAGAGTAGTGTTCAGTGAGGGACAGTAGTCACAGCCGCAGTGTTGAGAGTAGGGTACTGGCTGGAGTAGAGTAGTGTTCAGTGAGGGACAGTAGTCACAGCCTCAGTGTTGAGAGTAGGGTACTGGCTGGAGTACAGTAGTGTTCAGTGAGGAACAGTAGTCACAGCCGCAGTGTTGAGAGTAGGGTACTGGCTGGAGTAGAGTAGTGTTCAGTGAGGGGTAGTAGTCACAGCCGCAGTGTTGAGAGTAGGGTACTGACCGGAGTAGAGAAGTGTTCAGTGAGGGACAGTAGTCACAGTCGCAGTGTTGAGAGCACGGTACTGGCTGGAGTACAGTAGTGTTCAGTGAGGAACAGTAGTCACAGCCGCAGTGTTGAGAGTAGGGTACTGGCTGGAGTAGAGTAGTGTTCAGTGAGGGGTAGTAGTCACAGCCGCAGTGTTGAGAGTAGGGTACTGACCGGAGTAGAGAAGTGTTCAGTGAGGGACAGTAGTCACAGTCGCAGTGTTGAGAGCACGGTACTGGCTGGAGTAGAGTAGTGTTCAGAGGGACAGTAGTCATAGCCGCAGTGTTGAGAGTAGGGTACTGGCTGGAGTAGGGTAGTGTTCAGTGAGGGACAGTAGTCACAGCCGCAGTGTTGAGAGTAGGGTATTGACTAGAGTAGTGCTCAGAGAGGGACAGCAGTCAGCGAGCCCAAGTGTTGAGAGTAGGGTACTGGCTGGAGTAGAGTAGTGTTCAGTGAGGGACAGTAGTCATAGCCGCAGTGTTGAGTGTAGGGTACTGGCTGGAGTAGAGTGGTGTTCAGTGAGGGACAGTAGTCACAGAGCCGCAGTGTTGAGAGTAGGGTACTGATCAGTGTAGAGTAGTGCTCAGTGAGGGACAGTAGACACAGCTGCAGTGTTGAGAGTTGGGTACTGGCTGGAGTAGGGTAGTGTTCAGAGAGGGACAGTAGTCATAGCCACAGTGTTGTGTAGGGTACTGTCTGGAGTAGACTAGTGTTAAGTGAGGGACAGTAGTCAAGGAGCCCAAGTGTTGAGAGTACGGTACTGGCTGGAGTAGAGTAGTGCTCAGTGAGGGACAGTAGACACAGCCGCAGTGTTGAGTGTTGGGTACTGGCTGGAGTAGGCTAGTGTTCAGAGAGGAACAGTAGTCACAGCCACAGTGTTGAGAGTAGGGTACTGGCTGGAGTAGAGTAGTGTTCAGAGGGACAGTAGTAATAGCCGCAGTGTTGAGAGTAGGGTGCTGGCTGGAGTAGAGTAGTGTTCAGTGAAGGACAGAAGTCACAACCGCAGTGTTGAGAGTAGGGTACTGGCTGGAGTAGAGTAGTGTTCAGTGAGGAACAGTAGTCACAGCTGCAGTGTTGAGAGTAGGGTGCTGGCTGGAGTAAAGTAGTGTTCAGAGGGACAGTAGTCATAGACGCAGTGTTGAGAGTAGGGTACTGGCTGGAGTAGAGTAGTGTTCAGTGATTGACAGTAGTCACATCCTCAGAGTTGAGAGTAGGATACCGGCTGGAGTACAGTAGTGTTCAGTGAGGAACAGTAGTCACAGCCGCAGTGTTGAGAGTAGGGTACTGGCTGGAGTAGAGTAGTGTTCAGAGGGACAGTAGTCATAGCCGCAGCGTTCAGAGTAGGGTACTGGCTGGAGTAGAGTAGTGTTTAGTGAGGGACAGTAGTCACAAGCGCAGTGTTGAGAGTTGGGTTTTGGCTGGAGTAGGGTAGTGTTCAGTGAGGGACAGTAGTCACAGCCGCAGAGTTGAAAGTAGGGTATTGGCTAGAATAGTGTTCAGAGAAGGACAGCAGTCACCGAGACCAAGTGTTAAGAGTAGGGTACTGGCCAGAGTAGAGTAGTGTTCAGAGAGGGACAGTAGTCACAGCTGCAGCATTGAGAGTAAAGTACTGCCCAGAGTAGAGTAGTGTTCAGTGAGGGACAGTAGACACAGCCGCAGTGTTGAGAGTTGGGTACTGGCTGGAGTAGTGTAGTGTTCAGAGAGGGACAGTAGTCACAGCTGCAGTGCTGAAACTAGGGTACTGCCTGGAGTAGAGTAGTGTTAAGTGAGGGACAGTAGTCAAGGAGCCCAAGTGTTGGGACTAGGGTACTGGCTGGAGTAGAGTAGTGCTCAGTGAGGGACAGTAGTCACAGCCGCAGTATTGAGAGTAGAGTACTGACCGCAGTAGAGTAGTGTTCAGTGAGCGACAGTAGTCACAGCTGCAGTGTTGAGAGTAGGGTACTGGCTGGAGTAGAGTAGTGTTCAGAGGGACAGCAGTCATAGCCGCAGTGTTGAGAGTAGGGTGCTGGCTGGAGTAGAGTAGTGTTCAGTGAGAGACAGTAGTCAAGGAGCCCAAGTGTTGAGAGTAGGGTACTGGCTGGAGTAGAGTAGTGTTCAGTGAGGAACAGTAGTCACAGCTGCAGTGTTGAGAGTAGGGTACTGGCTGGAGTAAAGTAGTGTTCAGAGGGACAGTAGTCATAGCCGCAGTGTTGAGAGTAGGGTACTGGCTGGAGTAGAGTAGTGTTCAGAGGGACAGTAGTCATAGCCGCAGTGTTGAGAGTAGGGTGCTGGCTGGAGTAGAGTAGTGTTCAGTGAAGGACAGAAGTCACAGCCGCAGTGTTGAGAGTAGGGTACTGGCTGGAGTAGAGTAGTGTTCAGTGAGGAACAGTAGTCACAGCTGCAGTGTTGAGAGTAGGGTACTGGCTGGAGTAAAGTAGTGTTCAGAGGGACAGTAGTCATAGCCGCAGTGTTGAGAGTAGGGTACTGGCTGGAGTAGAGTAGTGTTTAGTGAGGGACAGTAGTCACAACCGCAGTGTTGAGACTAGGGTACTGACCAGAGTAGAGTAGTGTTCAGTGAAGGACAGAAGTCACAGCTGCAGTGTTGAGAGTAGGGTACTGGCTGGAGTAGAGTAGTGTTCAGTGAGGAACAGTAGTCACAGCTGCAGTGTTGAGAGTAGGGTACTGGCTGGAGTAAAGTAGTGTTCAGAGGGACAGTAGTCATAGCCGCAGTGTTGAGAGTAGGGTACTGGCTGGAGTAGAGTAGTGTTCAGTGAGGGACAGTAGTCACAGCCGCAGTGTTGAGACTAGGGTACTGACCAGAGTAGAGTAGTGCTCAGTGAAGGACAGTAGACACAGCCGAAGTGTTGAGAGTAGGGTACTGTGTGGAGTCGAGTAGCGTTAAGTGAGGGACAGTAGTCAAGGAGCCCAAGTGTTGAGAGTAGGGTACTGACCGGAGTAGAGTAGTGTTCAGTGAGAGACAGTAGTCATAGCCGCAGTGTTGAGAGTAGGGTACTGACCGGAGTAGAGTATTGTTCAGTGAGGGACAGTATTCATAGCCTCAGTGTTCCGTGTAGGATACTGGCCGGAGCAGAGTAGTGTTCAGTGAGGGACAGTAGTCACAGCCGTAGTGTTGAGAGTAGGGTACTGGCTGTAGTAGAGTAGTGTTTAGAGAGGGACAGTAGGCAGAGACACAGTGTTGAGAGTAGGGTACTGGCTGTAGTAGAGTAGTGTTTAGAGAGAGGCAGTAGTCACAGCCGCAGTGTTGAGAGTAGGTTAATGGCTGGAGTAGAGCAGTGTTTAGAGAGGGACAGTAGGCACAGCCGCAGTGTTGAGAGTAGGGTGCTGGATGGAGTAGAGTAGTGTTCAGTGAGGGACAGTAGTCACAGCCGCAGTGTTGAGAGTAGGGTACTGGCTGGAGTAGAGTAGTGTTCAGTGAGGAACAGTAGTCACAGCCGCAGTGCTGAGAGTAGGGTACTGGCTGGAGTAGAGTAGTGTTCAGAGGGACAGTAGTCATAGCCGCAGTGTTCAGAGTAGGGTACTGGCTGGAGTAGAGTAGTGTTCGGTGAGGGACAGAAGTCACAGCCGCAGTATTGAGAGTAGGGTACTGACCGGAGTAGAGTAGTGTTCAGTGAGTGACAGAAGTCACAGTCGCAGTGTTGAGAGTACGGTACCGGCTGGAGTAGAGTAGTGTTCAGAGGGACAGTAGTCATAGCCGCAGTGTTGAGAGTAGGGTACTGGTTGGAGTAGAGTAGTGTTCAGTGAGGGACAGTAGTCACAACCGCAGTGTTGAGAGTTGGGTTTTGGCTGGAGTAGGGTAGTGTTCAGTGAGGGACAGTAGTCATAGCCGCAGTGTTGAGTGTAGGGTACTGGCTGGAGTAGAGAAGTGCTCAGTGAGGGACAGCAGTCACCGAGCCCAAGTGTTGAGAGTAGGGTACTGACCAGTGTAGAGAAGTGCTCAGTGAGGGACAGTAGACACAGCCGCAGTGTTGAGAGTTGGGTACTAGCTCGAGTAGGGTAGTGTTCAGAGAGGAACAGTAGTCACAGCCGCAGTGTTGAGAGTAGGGTACTGCCTGGAGTAGAGTAGTGTTCAGTGAGGGACAGTAGTCACAGCCGCAGTGTTGAGAGTAGGGTACAGGCTGGAGTAGAGTAGTGTTCAGTGAGGAATAGTAGTCACAGCCGCAGTGTTGAGAGTAGGGTACTGGCTGGAGTACAGTAGTGTTCAGAGGGACAGTAGTCATAGCCGCAGTTTTGAGAATAGGGTACTGGCTGGAGTAGAGTAGTGTTAAGTGAGGGACAGTAGTCAAGGAGCCCAAGTGTTGAGAGTAGGGTACTGGCTGGAGTAGAGTAGTGCTCAGTGAGGGACAGTAGACACAGCCGCAGTGTTGAGAGTTGGGTACTGGCTGGAGTAGAGTAGTGTTCAGTGAGGAACAGTAGTCACAGCCGCAGTGTTGAGAGTAGGGTACTGGCTGGAGTAGAGTAGTGTTCAGAGGGACAGTAGTCATAGCCGCAGTGTTCAGAGTAGGGTACTGGCTGGAGTAGAGTAGTGTTCGGTGAGGGACAGAAGTCCCAGCCGCAGTATTGAGAGTAGGGTACTGACCGGAGTAGAGTAGTGTTCAGTGAGTGACAGTAGTCACAGTCGCAGTGTTGAGAGTACGGTACCGGCTGGAGTAGAGTAGTGTTCAGAGGGACAGTAGTCATAGCCGCAGTGTTGAGAGTAGGGTACTGGTTGGAGTAGAGTAGTGTTCAGTGAGGGACAGTAGTCACAACCGCAGTGTTGAGAGTTGGGTTTTGGCTGGAGTAGGGTAGTGTTCAGTGAGGGACAGTAGTCATAGCCGCAGTGTTGAGTGTAGGGTACTGGCTGGAGTAGAGAAGTGCTCAGTGAGGGACAGCAGTCACCGAGCCCAAGTGTTGAGAGTAGGGTACTGGCTGGAGTAGAGTAGTGTTCAGTGAGGAACAGTAGTCATAGCCGCAGTGTTCAGAGTAGGGTACTGGCTGGAGTAGAGTAGTGTTCAGTGAGGGACAGTAGTCACAGCCGCAGTGTTGAGAGCTGGGTACTGGCTGGCGCACAGCAGTGCTCAGAGAGGGACACTTGTCGCAGAGCCGCAGTGTTGTGGGTTGGGTACTGGCTGGCGCAGAGCAGTGCTCAGAGAGGGAAACTTGTCGCAGAGCCGCAGTGTTGTGGGTTGGGTACTGGCTGGCGCAGAGCAGTGCTCAGAGAGGGACACTTGTCGCAGAGCCGCAGAGCCGCAGTGTTGTGGGTTGGATACTGGCTGGTGCAGAGCAGTGCTCAGAGAGGGACACTTGTCGCAGAGCCGCAGTGTTGTGAGTTGGGTACTGGCTGGCGCAGAGCAGTTCTCAGAGAGGGACACTTGTCGCAGAGCCGCAGTGTTGTGGGTTGGGTACTGGCTGGCGCAGAGCAGTGCTCAGAGAGGGACACTTGTCGCAGAGCCGCAGAGTTGTGAGTTGGGTACTGGCTGGCGCAGAGCAGTGCTCAGAGAGGGACACTTGTCGCACAGCAGCAGTGTTGAGAGTTGGGTACTGGCTGGAGTAGAACAGTGCTCAGAGAGGGACACTTGTCGCAGAGCCGCAGTGTTGTGGGTTGGGTACTGGCTGGCGCAGAGCAGTGCTCAGAGAGGGACACTTGTCGCAGAGCCGCAGTGTTGTGGGTTGGGTACTGGCTGGTGCAGAGCAGTGCTCAGAGAGGGACACTTGTCGCAGAGCCGCAGTGTTGTGAGTTGGGTACTGGCTGGCGCAGAGCAGTGCTCAGAGAGGGACACTTGTCGCAGAGCCGCAGTGTTGTGGGTTGGGTACTGGCTGGCGCAGAGCAGTGCTCAGAGAGGGACACTTGTCGCAGAGCCGCAGAGTTGTGAGTTGGGTACTGGCTGGCGCAGAGCAGTGCTCAGAGAGGGACACTTGTCGCACAGCAGCAGTGTTGAGAGTTGGGTACTGGCTGGAGTAGAACAGTGCTCAGAGAGGGACACTTGTCGCAGAGCCGCAGTGTTGTGGGTTGGGTACTGGCTGGCGCAGAGCAGTGCTCAGAGAGGGACACTTGTCGCAGAGCCGCAGTGTTGTGGGTTGGGTACTGGCTGGCGCAGAGCAGTGCTCAGAGAGGGACACTTGTCGCAGAGCCGCAGTGTTGTGGGTTGGGTACTGGCTGGCGCAGAGCAGTGCTCAGAGAGGGACACTTGTCGCAGAGCCGCAGTGTTGTGGGTTGGGTACTGGCTGGCGCAGAGCAGTGCTCAGAGAGGGACACTTGTCGCAGAGCCGCAGTGTTGTGGGTTGGGTACTGGCTGGCGCAGAGCAGTGCTCAGAGAGGGACACTTGTCGCAGAGCCGCAGTGTTGTGGGTTGGGTACTGGCTGGCGCAGAGCAGTGCTCAGAGAGGGACACTTGTCGCAGAGCCGCAGAGTTGTGAGTTGGGTACTGGCTGGCGCAGAGCAGTGCTCAGAGAGGGACACTTGTCGCACAGCAGCAGTGTTGAGAGTTGGGTACTGGCTGGAGTAGAACAGTGCTCAGAGAGGGACACTTGTCGCAGAGCCGCAGTGTTGTGGGTTGGGTACTGGCTGGAGCAGAGCAGTGCTCAGAGAGGGACACTTGTCGCAGAGCCGCAGTGTTGTGGGTTGGGTACTGGGTGGCGCAGAGCAGTGCTCAGAGAGGGACACTTGTCGCAGAGCCGCAGTGTTGTGGGTTGGGTACTGGCTGGAGTAGAGCAGTGCTCAGAGAGGGACACTTGTCGCAGAGCCGCAGTGTTGTGGGTTGGGTACTGGCTGGCGCAGAGCAGTGCTCAGAGAGGGACACTTGTCGCAGAGCCGCAGTGTTGTGGGTTGGGTACTGGGTGGCGCAGAGCAGTGCTCAGAGAGGGACACTTGTCGCAGAGCCGCAGTGTTGTGAGTTGGGTACTGGCTGGCGCAGAGCAGTGCTCAGAGAGGGACACTTGTCGCAGAGCCGCAGTGTTGTGGGTTGGGTACTGGCTGGCGCAGAGCAGTGCTCAGAGAGGGACACGTCGCACAGCAGCAGTGTTGAGAGTTGGGTACTGGCTGGAGTAGAGCAGTGCTCAGAGAGGGACACTTGTCGCAGAGCCGCAGTGTTGTGGGTTGGGTACTGGCTGGCGCAGAGCAGTGCTCAGAGAGGGACACGTCGCACAGCAGCAGTGTTGAGAGTTGGGTACTGGGTGGCGCAGAGCAGTGCTCAGAGAGGGACACTTGTCGCAGAGCCGCAGTGTTGTGGGTTGGGTACTGGCTGGCGCAGAGCAGTGCTCAGAGAGGGACACTTGTCGCAGAGCCGCAGTGTTGTGGGTTGGGTACTGGCTGCGCAGAGCAGTGCTCAGAGAGGGACACTTGTCGCAGAGCCGCAGTGTTGTGGGTTGGGTACTGGCTGGCGCAGAGCAGTGCTCAGAGAGGGACACTTGTCGCACAGCAGCAGTGTTGAGAGTTGGGTACTGGCTGGAGTAGAGCAGTGCTCAGAGAGGGACACTTGTTCCAAGGGCATGATATCGAGATTTTGGTATTGGCTGGAACAGAGCAGGGCAAATGCTGCAAAGGCAAAGTTAAATGCGACAGGCAGTAGTTCATTTTTCACCGGGAAACGAAGGGGCTGGTGGACGAACATGGGTGCACAAAACATAATCACGCACGTTCTCAGCCGTGTATACAGACGGCATATTGTGGATTAAACATTCAGAATTATATTTCTTTCCGCGGAGATTTCCATGCAGGAAACCTTAATGCAGTGGTATACTAGTTGTGTCCTGGCAGCGGTGGTGTCTTCAGTGTGCATGTAAAGTAACTTACTGCTTCTCCTGAGCGTCCAAGTCTCTGACCAGAGCGTCGCGTTTGTTCACCAGGATGACCAGCTCATCGAGCAGGAGCTGTTCCCGCCTCTTCTGGGCCTCTGTCTTCTGCCAGTCTGAGGAAACACAGGGAAGGGCAGGTGTTATACACGCACTTCACCAGCTTATGACTGCATTTTAACTCAGGAGATACACATACGGGCAACACTTTACAGAAGGTGCTGCGAGATCTGGCTGTTAGCGCTATTCCCTCTCACACCGTAAAAGAATGACTACTGCAGGCCAACAGAGTAATGGGGCCAGCTCGACTAGAAAAGTCCATCACCATACAAGACAGCCGGAACCACACATGCTACGTTAAGGTGCACACCATGAGGACGTGACTCCAGAACGTTTATAGCACGAGTCAGTGCCAGTACTGGGGTAACCTTAATTCGGAGCAACTCCTAACAAAAGCTGATTTATTTCTTAATTCGGATAAAGCTTCACTTTATTTTCCGGCCGCCTCCTCCGCTGTCCACGTGAATGCGCCTCACGTGCCGACAGCGCGCACAACGCTAGCCTGTGCGCCTGAAAACACCTGCACTACCCACTCCCAGCAACCGAGACCCGGGCCATCTAGGTCCGGATTTCCCACTTCAATCCACTATGAGCCTGGGTACATTAAGCAGCTCTGGCCCTTGCTTCACTAGTGCTGTGGCCGGAAACAAATTTGGCGCCCTCTATGCAGCTGATGAATAAAATAAGGTAACAGGGAGTCCATTTTGTGTTTACAGGTCATACACACATCAAAACAGTAACAGACTTCTGATCACAAACTTCTTGGCACCTCCTCAAACATTCTCATTCACTCACAGTGTAGCTTGATCACCCCTAGTGCAAGTTGCTGGTGGTACTGGTGTGTCTACAGAGGGGTCCAGGGAGATGGGAGAGGTAATGGGATGTAAAACAGCACATGCTGCAAGTAAAAATTATTTAAATCAGTTTAGGCTGAATCACTGGAGTCAAGTAAGAGGGACGCATCTGTCTGCAGGACTTAAATGCAGACAGTTCTGTACGCCCTTTGAAAACTGGGACCCTGGGCCTCCTTCGCCCATGCCAAAAGCCGGCCCTGGAATTAAGCAACATTTTGTACTACAAAATAAAGTTATAAGGAGAAACACTGTGTGAAAAGCACATATGATTTGTATCTGCAGAAGAGGGTAAAATATCAGCATCTGAGAAACCACAAGGAGGTGCTGCTGCAAGGTGTAAGGAAGTCGCTTTTAAAAAACTAAATGTTAAAAAAATTCACAATATACCACATTACACTATCTTTTACAGATATAGTGTACTACTGTGTGTTTCCTATTTTTAACATATTTAAATATGCACAAAAAAGTAAACGGAGCAGCGCTGTAATACCTAGAAATTATTACACTACTTAAACAAATGCACAGTTCTCTTTACACTGCTATAAAAATATATAGAACATTTTTATTAACTTTCTCTATTACCACTTCAAAAAAGTGGTAGTAGGCAGAAAAAAACTACTACTTACCTATATGTAAGGCCCTCAATTATAAAGCAGGAAAATACAGACAATACAACGCACCAAAACCGTGATGATAACCTTCATGACTGCCTTTTACCTTTGGTAAACACAGCCATTGGCCAATCACATACTGACTTCTCATCCGCATCTACAGCAAACGTACTGTAGTATTCCGTGCCACAATATAGCACTACGTTTTTAAAAAAGTATGTTTTTAAAACTACTTACACAATTCAGACTTACTACCAAAAAGTACCATTTACACATTATAATGTATATTCCTGCCACACTACATCTACATGTGTTCGCACACTTTCACACAACAGCTGTTTCAATAAACACACTCCACTCTATGCTATTACACTCTATGCCACTCTACGTCTCTCCATGGTAAGCCACTAAACTCTAAGCAAATCCACTGTACGCCACTTCACTCTACTCCACACAACTCTAATGCACTCTACTCTATGTCACTCCATTCTATGACACTCCAGTCTACGACATTAAACTGTAGGCCCCTCCACCCTAGGCTACTCCACTGTATGCTGTAACACTCTACCACAGTACAAGCCACTACACTGTACGCTATTTTGCTGCATGCCACTCCACTTTACTGTACTCAATTCTATGCCACTCCACTGTATGACACTCTATGCTGCCAAACTGTACACTATTCCACTATACACCACTCCACTGTACCACATTCGACTCAACTCCAATACGCTCTACAACACTATGCTCTACAACACTATACTCTACAACACTCTCCTGCACTCTACTGAACCTCACTCTACTTAATGCCACTTCCCTCGAAGACAGTAATCTCTACGATCTGAAAACGTTTTTTATTATAAATAAAAAAACTCTGGTACATCAATGCAAAAAAACAAAGGTTAGAGATAAGCTACAGTTAAGAAAACTTTATTTATTCTTTCTATACAAACCCAACTCAAACTACACAAAAATGAGAAATTCTAAAGTTATAGTTATAACTTAAATTTATAATTTACACACTGCCTTCAATTTACTTTAACTTGCGTACCTATGTAACCTGAGTTGTCAACCCACTCTCCACACAACATTAACAATAACTCGCACCTGCGAAACCAGCATGTACTCCTTGCCGAACCATGGGTTCCATCAAATCCAACACAGCGTCTCACATTACAGCCCCTCATTGCTCCTGATCAGTAGCCTCATTAAAACTGACGCAGAGTGATGCAACACCTCGCATCACAATCCTCGCAGCTCCTGATCAGAACTAACGCAATGTGACACAAATCAATGCAGGACCTTTTATCGCAGCCGTTATAGCTCCTGACTGGAACCGACTCAGAGTGACAGAACTCAAAGCAGAACTTTGCATCACAGCACTGTGCAGCTCCTGATCGTAACCTATGCCAAGTGACGAATGCCTCACATCAAAGACATAAGGTAGAACTCTTAGTGGGGCTAACCCGGTTCCTGTATCAGTCCCGCACTACATCGCGGTTGGCCTGAACTTCTGTCTTTGTCCCTGTCTGGCATGACCATATAACCACAGTTGGCGCTACTTTTACTAAAAACTTTAAAATTGCATATCTCTGTTCGACTGATCAGATTTGTCTCCTTCTGGTTTTATTTTACTTATTAAAATTTACTCTGTGCCTTGAAGTTAATTAAGCCTGACTACTTTGTATCAAAGTACCAGAGGGTTAAGTATAGATTAATTTAGTGATTTCTGCAGTTCACCCTGACAAGAATTGTGTTCAATACTGGAGCCCCAACCCCCGTCACTCCCCCACCCCACCTCCAACCAATACTCCACTTTCCTGCAGTATTTTATTTTTAAGAAGTGATGGTGGACTGGGCACATGTGGGGATGTGTCCAAGAGTGGTTACATTTTATAAATAATGATGGAGTGGGGAGATGCCATGCAACCTTGTGCACACATGAATCATCCCTTATATCGTTTTGCACATTGCATGGCAGTCTGTTTTATACTGTGTGTAATACAATTTTGAAATAGTAACTTATGTATTCACAGTGCTTTCTGTTACCGGGCTTCGTAGTACTGTCAATACACAAGCGGTAGCACCGAGTGTGTCAACCAGGATTCGATCTGCGACTCTCTGGTTAGAGCCATAGACATCAGCAGTGACGTTATTAACTAGTTGATATCTCATAACTCAAAGAGTGCAACTCGGTTAACTTGTATTTAGTTAGCATTTGAAATGTGTGTTATTTTCTATCCAGTTGCACGAGCGTGGAAGCCCAACAGAATAGCTACATTATATTTTGTTCTTTTTAGCCCCATCTTCGACCCTGCCTCCCAGCCTCAGTGACCCCCGCTCCCATTCCAGTCAGGATCAAAGTTCCCAAAGATTGTTATACACTTCAACCACTGACCATGATCTTTTTTGATAAACTTTATCAGTTTTTTAATATATTGTCACAACAATTATCGTATAGTTCAGACGGTAAAAGGCGTAGCCCCCGCCAGAGCATTGGAACATTTTGCAGAGTATACATAGGAGGCGTATGTTATTTACGGCCCTTTCAACCAAATATTCAAAGCAGAAGATAAAGGTACGTGGAACTGTGAACATCTTCGACCGATCAAGGCGCAAAACATACCGAGTTTGAAAAAGTGAAGCTTAGAAATCTCTCCGATCATAAATGCAGCCGGTACGGGACGTGATGTCTGTGGACCATGTTCTAATTGGAAACAAGGACATTCTACTAAGCTCTTTAAATAGGTTATATTGCCTGTTTGCAAGCCTCTGAATAAAAAGCAAAATACCGGAGTGATCGCCTTTGGAAAGTCTCTAAGAATACAGAGACAGAGCTTGCATCTTTGCATTCCCCACGCAATGTTTTACGGCACCTGAGTTTACACAAAGGGAAAAGAACGCAATGGTTTTTTTTTGCCCACGAGTTTACATGAAAGAAAAAATATACAAAATATAGGAGAGCCTGCGACAGGTGCATGCTCTTCAGAAAGTCTCCAGGAAACTACAGAACGGCCTGTCTTCCTCTCCCCATGTTTTGCCAGTTCCCAGCCTTTCAATAATTGTAAGAAATGGTGACTACTCAAAATCCCTGATTGTACCTTTGGGTGATTTCTTTGCTACATAGCAACCGGCTCCGACAAGAAGATAAATCCTTTTTTTGTTTATCATATTCCAAATTTAAATGGTCATTTAATACACAAGATATCTGAGGCAAAGTGCATGGCAATGTTATATGGTAAAATAAGAAGGACTACACCTGGGCACTGTACTAAGCACAGAGATGATAAAAGAAATGTGTTCTGTTTTGCAGTTACCAATGCAGCGCAGGCAATACTGCTTGAAAATGTTAGAACGAAAACTCATAGCAAAGATAAATATAATCCCTTTGGGAAAAGCCACCAAAATTTGGATAAGTCAAACTGATGAGAGAAGGGTGCTCTAAGAGGGTGGGGCAAGAAAGATCAAAACAGGCTGCCACTCTACACTAATTCTGAGGTACGTGTTTTTGTGCTGTTAGGTTAGCAAACAGATGAGTGCTACATAAATATTGCAAACCCGCCACCACCGAGGTCCCTTTTAATGTAATGATGAAAGGTGGTGGACTGAACTCCCAGCTGAATAAAACTGCAAGGACGCCTTATCCAGCACCTTAGAAGTAACGTTGAGTGTCCTCTTATGGAAAACACAAAATCAGATCATCATTAGTAGAAGCTGTTCGGCATTTCAGGAGGTGCCTTCACCTTGATAGACTATCGAGTATATGGTCTAACGACTTTTGGTCCCTAATAGTAGGCAATGTAGTAGTATTTGGTGATGACTCCTTAAATGTTGGTGATGGTTTGGCTGGGAGAGTCGTGACGCTTGAAGGGTTGCCCTATATGTTTGCTCTTTTAGTCATGCCTGCCAATTCACTTTCAGAGTTGTAGGCCCTGTTTTTGGGAATGCCAATGCAGATGTGACTTCAATGGTCTTTTCTGTGCTGAAGATAGTGGCATAACTGTCGGTCATGTGGCTCATCGTTTTTTACAACATGGCTTGCACAACTTTTCTTGTAGTTTCTGAATGTCATTTTGTTTGAAACTTAGTATGATGACCCAAGTAGAATATATGGGGATAACTTTGTAGTTGTTCCCGAAGATATACTTCCAGAACTATCTGGCAATGCTTACTGGTCAGTTGAGTATACTAAGAAAGCACAGCCAACCCAGTCTTCCTCAGATCCTGGAAACATAAACAGGGGCAGCTCCTCTGCTAGGGTGGAGGAGCATCGTCGTCCCCCACCAGCAGCAGCAGCAGGAGCTGCAAACCTTCAGAAATAAAAAGATAATAAACGCTGTTTATTATCGTTTTATTTTTAAAAGGGCGGGGCCATGGTGGAGACGAGCAGTGATGGGAGTGAACAGAGCACTCCCCTCAGTGCGCTTGTATGTTTGGCCAGCCATCTGGGGCCGGCCAAACACACATGTGCACCAGGGCTCTCTCCAACCCGGCACTGTGTTGTCAAGTTGGAGAAAGCCGGCCCAGGCTCCCAGTCTGTGTTGGAGCACCCAGCCAGGGCGCTAAAGCCAATCATAATGCTGCTCTGAGCAACGTCATGATTGGCACAGGGCAGGCTGGGAGCCTTGGCTGTGGCGGTGTCGACTAGGTAAGTTTAATTTTGTTATAGTGTAAAAAAACTATTTTTGTTGTGCTTCCCCTTGAGCACTCCTGCCACTTTGCCGAGTCACCAGCTGCGACTGTACATAAACAGTATACAAGTACAGTGATTCTTATGGATTTATTCGACTATACTAACTGAGTCCGAAGTTCGTATCATGGAAAATTTATGACAAATGTTTGTATGGATGGTAAAATAAAAAGAGAGCAAAGTAAGCCGCATCAGACAAGAAAGTGCAAAGTATGATTTTTATTGTGTTATTTTTTAAAACGTTTGAACTGTTTGGGTACTTCTAAATGCTTTACGCATTTGTGCTAAATTAATCCTGTCTGCTCTATGCCATAGCTACAGGGTTAAGCCTCTGGGGTAAATAGTTGCCTGGACATAACAGGTTTGTGACTTTATTACTTGTGGTGGACGACTATCCACCCCAGGTAATAATTCACTTTCTTACAGGCACTAAAACAAAAACTTTGGGAGAAGAATAGGCTAAACTTGAAATTCTTATAGGAAGAAAGTCAGAAGATAAATGGCTCATTTAACAAGAAGTAAGGTATTCTAAAGGCTATGACCTTTACTGCTAAATGCTCATCACTTAAGCAAAGTTTGAAACAGCCATGAATACACAATATCCCATAGCTTGTTGGCTGCAATACTAAACAAAGAAGCAAGACTTTTTTTGATCAAAAAGACCCAACCTTCTCTGATAGTAAACTAATAATCAGTTCAAGTAATAATGTACCAGACATTGCTTTAAAAATTTCAGCTATGGGTGGCTTCAGCAAAGTGTATGAACTGCTGCTTGAACCTTTTAAGTGTGCTTACCCTGAAGAAGTGGATACAAATTAAATCTGAGGCGTATGCAAAGAGAGTTGGGAGATGGTGGGGGGAATTGGAAGACCATCAAAGTAGTTGGCTGGTGGGAGTACAAATTGTCTGTTAATGGTTATGGTACTACCAGAATAAAGGATGTGGGAGCCATCACATGATGCCCCAATGTGCATAAAACAAGTACCTAATAGTAACCAGCATATGCATATCCTTTTCCCTCAAGTTCAGCATAAGGTTCAACCTTATCCAAATGCCAATCCTCTTCTTCAAACTCCAGTACTTCAGAGTACCTTTCTAGAGAGAGAGTATTCATTCCACTATACTTGCATCACATTCAGAAACTGCAGGTTTTGGGACACATAAGAAGGATTACCTCAGAGTAAACCAAAGAGAGATTGCCAGGGTAGCCTGCAAAATGCCAAATTGCACAAGATATTGATCCATGTGCATTCAATGACCTCAAGAGATCAAGGGTCAGTTTCCTGGTGACGGGCTTGTATTGGTTTTGTACGACACAAAAGTGAAAAGTACCTTTTGAAGTGGTTCGAACAACAAAAAACAAGTTACTTACCTTTGGTAAAGCATTATCTGGTAGAGACAGGATCTAGCCGCAGATTCCTCACTTTAGAATCCTCCCCAGACGGGAGAATGGCTCTGGAATTTTTTTCCCATAGCATGTCTGCACCTTGTAAGAGTACGTTGCGCGACCCGGTATCGTTGTCATCCACTGGATGTGACGTCAACGGAGTCCATATAACCCCCTTGCCGATGTCAGTTTCATCCGTGACTATTTTCCACGCCCAAAACGTGCAGCCACATATAAGAACTGCCTTCTGAAACAGTGTGCTAAAATAACCAAAACGCTTGTGTCAAATAATCACTGAATTCTCAATTCAGGATGTGAATTTCCATAACAAAATATCTCTGAGACGAAAAAGGACTATATCCTGTCTCTCCCAGTTAATGCGTTCACAAAATTAAGTAACTTGTTCTTCTGATAGAGACATCTAGTCGCATATTCCTTACTTTAGAACCAGATACCAATGTCAATCCATCTCCGGAGGAGGGTCTACCAACGGAGACCATAAAAAGTCTCAAACTAGAAGAAAACCGGTCCAGAACAAGAGAAAAAGACCGGGCATGCCCAATAATTTAGGTAAGCGATGACACCCACTACAACAGAAAAAAACCTGTGTAAGAAACCACAGGTAAAAAAAGTCATTACAAAACATGGGAATAAAGTTATCCATGTTAGTATGACAAATGCGTGTCAGAAGCAAACTAACAAAATTAATTTAAAACTATTCCACCCTTTAATGGGAGCCAAACCAATGCATGTTCATCCCATAAAAACTGTGGAGAAGACCACAGCAATAAAAGACATAAGGATATTGAATGCATGGGGATAACGTTACCCATGATAGTAGGACTATTTTGCCAAATTACTATGAATACACATTCATTTGCTCTTACCCCCAGACTCTAACTGTGGTATTCAATACTTGTGAAACACAGATCAGCAGGCAATGCCACAGAGCAATACTTTTTTGCCATATTAAGGTGTATCCTAAACAGACCTACTGTGTAAAAGCACAGATAAAGATCCATCTCCTGTGGATGAAGTATAAAGAATGCACTATTAAAAATAAAGTTGAAGACAACAATAGCACTTTTTGGCATCAAATCAGTCTTTTCCCTAGGAAATCGACCACAAGATAACACAAATACCTCTAGGATATATATATATGCATATAAGTATATTAATTAAACTCCTATGTACCAACAACAGAAAACAATATAATAGATACAGAAATGAAGCAGAGTAATCAGTCAGATAATACTGACATGACAGTATGGAACCTATAGTGGCATCCTACCACTTAGGAAAGCAGCATAGATCAAAACCATCAAGAGTAATGAAAATTGCCTGAGACACCCTCATCAGAGCGATAGAACCATAATGTTGAATAAGACCGTAAGTATGAAAAAGAAGGTTGATAACCTAGCGAAAACAAGGTTAGTGTATATCCCTACAATATGAATAGAGACCCACCCACAGGAGACCCAGAAAAGGTCTTCAATACTTAGACCGAAAATGTAAAGTGTTCCATAATTAAGAGAATCTGACTGATCCATAAAATAAATATCAATTTGTTTGTTCTGTCTATGGACAAACACTCCATAAAGTGTGAACCCAAACTACAAACAACTAGAGTCAGTTGAATGATGTCAATAGTTGTCACTTAGAAGAATGATAGTCCTTCAATACAGTAATAAAAGTCTTCTACAAAAAGTAGAAGTTATGAGGCAAACATCTATTCCCTTCATGTGCAAACGTATATGAACATCTTCATAGAGAAGAAAAGGTACACCATTAGGGGGAAATTTATTTCAGAAAAGAAAGAAATCTTAAGTAATAATACAAACACGTCATAACAACCCCTAAAGAGTCAAGAATATTAAGGGGGTCATTCCGACCCTGGCGGTCCTTGACCGCCAGGGCCGGGGACCGCGGGAGCACCGCCAACAGGCTGGCGGTGCTCCCTTGGGCATTCTGACCGCGGCGGTACAGCCGCGGTCAGAAACGGAAAACCGGCGGTGTACCGCCGGTTTTCCGCTGCCCATGGGAATCCTCCATGGCGGCGCAGCTTGCTGCGCCGCCATGGGGATTCCGACCCCCATACCGCCATCTGAACAGGATGGCGGTATGGGGTGTCGTGGGGCCGCTGGGGGCCCCTGCAGTGCCCATGCCAATGGCATGGGCACTGCAGGGGCCCCCGTAACAGGGCCCCACTGAGAATTTCAGTGTCTGCATAGCAGACACTAGAATTCGCGACGGGTGCAACTGCACCCGTCGCACCCTTTCCACTCCGCCGGCTCCATTCGGAGCCGGCATCATCGTGGAAAGGGGTTACCCGCTGGGCGGGCGGGCGGCCTTCTGGCGGTCGCCCGCCCCGCCCAGCGGGAAACACAGAATAACCGCGGCGGTCTTCTGACCGCGCAGCGGTATTCTGGCGGCTCCCGCCGGCACCGCGGTTACCGCGGCCGGCGGGAGTCAGAATGACCCCCTAAGTATCTTTACAACAGAGTAAACAGAATCAACCGAGAGATTACGTCTCTTTGGAGATCTTAAACAGCATGAGCTAACCACCTGAAAATGAATCAATGTTTAAAGAACATGTATAAGCCAACAATGTCCACACAAATGTGTAGAATACCAAGTCAAACTGTAACGGCTACAAGACAGCACCTTAAGAGATAAATATATAGTGTCTTAAGGCTCATAAGACACAATCCTTTTGGTTTTCCAATACATTATATCTAGCAAAGTAGATAACTGACTATCAATCATAAGTAATATCATCTATCACTTAAACATAAAGCATGTAACAGGAGGGAAAGCAGAACCCACATATAGTGATGATGTAGGTTACAAACTACCCTCATTAAAAATACCAGAAGGAATTTTTGGACAGACAACTCATTACTGTACTATTCCAATCAAGGGCAAATCATTCAATTGATGAACGCCATAAATGAAGCATCACACAATTACCTAATAAAAACATGAGGCATCTCATCATACCAACATCCTTATCAAAAGGCAAGTCATATATACTGAGACTACCATGGAGGTACACTGATCATAAGTATCATATAAGGGATACCAAACCTTACGTGATATTGTAAATCAGAGAAAACAACCCTACACAGAGGCTGAAACTATGTACTCACAAATGAGGGTTTTGTGGAACACATGTTGCGTAATCCCAGCTCAGCATATATATAGTTATAAATGCTCTTCATAGCATACAAAGGGTACTTCACCTAGAGTAAGGCACATACCAAAAAGTTATCAACGCCTGAGCTCTCCTTCAGAATAAAGAACATTTTATGACCTGTACATCAGATATCAATTAATAATCAAACAGAAAAAAACATCTGAAATTCTGTCATTGACAGACCTGAAGAAGAAAGTCATCACTTCTGCACCAAGTGGTAAATAATAATAATAATGAAGGCCACATATTGTGGGACATAATTTAAAGAATGACTCCACTTAACAAATGTTCTTCAGATGAGACCTATAATTTCCCTTATTATCCTTACAGACAGAAACGAAGGGCCATGGCAAACGTAAAATACCACAAGGTTATGTAAAAAAAACTACAAGGGTATGTAAAAATCCATAAACGCCTCCATTAAGCAGAACCACTACACTGGTAGCAAATGAAATATATATTTTACTTTTAAATGCATTTGCTGGATACTAACCCCTGTAATGGGGTAGCCAGCTCCACTAGAGGCACTAGACCTTGAGTGTCTTCCTCTTAAGTCAGATTGAAAAAAATCAGAAGAGTCAAAGACATGTCTAGGTGGCTTTGTCACCCCGACCAGCTTTAAATCGTTGTAACCCAGAACAGACATGTACACCAAATAAACGTACATCACCAAACAGCATATCTTTCAGGCTATCCTGTATGGCCTCTGAAACCCCAGACTGACGCAGCTATGCATGTCTGTGCAGCGCAACTGACTGAGCCATAACTCTACCTGCTGAATCGGTAGTGTCCATAGCACACTTAATGGCCTGGTCAACTGGAGCAACGGTTGCTGGTTTTGCCCAAGCTCCTAACAAAAGGTCATACAGAGACTCATTATAAGGGAGTAAAGGTTTCACTCCCATCTCACCTTGGTGAAATACCCACTGAAGGTTCTCTGGATAATTCCAATCAAATACAACACCTGCTCTCCTTAATACCTCAGCATAAGAGGAACTCACCTCTGATGCAATACCAGGTGGTGAAAGTAGATCAGAAACTGGGGAGGACTCAAGTCCACTAGCCTCACCCAGTTCAGTCAGCCAAGTTTCCTCCAAAGCAGGCTTGACACAAATGTCCAAAGGGTTTTGCCCCAAATACTCCCCTTCACTCTCAACACTGTGTGTTTCAGGGAGAAAAACAGTAATGGGTTGTATAGAGACAGATGGAGAATAGTCTGAGGTAGACTGCTTCATCGGCGCCCCATCCGACAATGTCAGAAAGGGTAATAGGTTCAGTGCCGAACTGCGCTGGCGTTACTGATTGACCCATCGCCGAAGGTGGTAACTTCAAGGGGCTGTGCACTGGCTCAAATCTGATAACAAATTTAGAGGGCTTTACTGTCACCGTGGGCGAACACACCAGCAAGGCAGTCTGGGCACCACTCACCTCCTTGGGGTTAGAAACCGCACCAGGGGGAGGCTGAGGTCCAAAGATTTCATGCAGGGAATTATAGTATTCCCGCATTTGGTCTAGAATTGCCCCAACTCCAGCAAATTCAGGAAGGCATGGGGTGGACTTGTGCTCCACAGCTGAAGGTTGGGAGACAGCTTTGGTGATTAACTTATGGTTTGAACATTTCTGCTACAAAGCCTCTTTTGATGTTGACAGAGAATGCTCATGTGAATGGCTCTGCAATCGTTTTTTGGACTTCAATGAGGACTGACAACGCCACTTTGTCTCTGATAGTTGCGCCTCAGAATTTTCATGCAACACTCCCTCAACGCCTTCGGCTGAAGACAACACCAGGGACAGCACTCCTCGGAGTCATGGAGCTTTCCAAGGCACCACATACAAATGGTGTAAGGATCAGTGACCAGCATTTGTCTGCCACAAGATCCACAGGGCTTAGACCCTGATGACATTGCAAAAAGCACACTGTTTCCTCAACAAACTGTTGAGATGGGACAAAAAAATGGCACTCTAACCGCTCCAGATCTGCTTTGCAAGCACAGAAAAGAAGGAACTGACATCGGTGAGGGGGCTATATGGACTCTGTTGACATCACACCTGATGGACAACGTCGATATGGAGCCAAGCAAGCCCTCTTCCGACAAGCAGACATGCTATGGGAAAAAATTTATGGATCCAGTCTTGCAGTTGGGGAGAATTCTAAATTACGGAATCTGCAGCTAGATGTGTCTATCAGATTGATGATTTTTATTAGGCAGGAAAGAAATGTGAGAGGAGGTAAAGTTGTACAATACTTTAATTTCAATGCTATTTTATGTCACCTAGCATAGTAATAAAGCGTCCAACATATGGTAATCTGGACTATCCACTTTGAAAACGTCCCGTTGTGAACTACCTTACCTTTATTTGCCCCTGAGAAATCAACAAAAACCTGATTGTCCACCTAATGGTCTTTGGTATAATAGACATAAAAGCTTAAGGCCCTTTTGAGGTCTAGCAGATTGAGTCTCTCTGTGTCTTTTAAGGAGCGAGGCGGAACAAAGAACATTGGGAGTGTGATGAATTGAACAACATGAAAAGAAGTCACAGCTTTTGGCAAAAAGGATGCAATGCGTCTCAACAATAGTTTGTCTGTAAAAAGGGTGGTGCAACGCAGCTGCACCAATAGAGCTTGGAGCTCACTCAAATGACAAACTGAAGCAATCGCAATGAGGAAGACATTTCTGAGAGTCAGAAGACACAACAAGTAGCTGTGCACTGGCTCAAACAGGTTGCACATAAGGAATGCCAGGATAAAACTGAGATCCCACTATAGCATCACAAATGGTCTGGGATGGAACACAGACGTCAAACCTTTAACAAAACACATCACAACAGTTATGGCATTTAAAGATCCTTCAAGGTAGTTCGAGATCAGGGAGATCCATTAATGTTCAAGTCAACACCAGAGGTGCAGCGCCTCCTTGCATAGGACCCCACCCCGCCCTGTTGTGGCACTACCACATGGTGGTGTGTTGCTCTTGATAACCTACACCAGCTTTCCCTTGATGGATGGCAGGAAGGTCTTTAGTGGCAGGAAAATGGCCTGTAGCTCCAACAGATTAACATGGAGTCGGGTTTCTGCTGGAGACCAGAATCCTCTGATTTTGACCTCTTCCAGATAGCCTCTCCAACCCAACAGGGACAACAGTGACACACCCCTCACCAAAGTCAGTATTGGATGGGGAAGAGAAAGATGTTGCCCTGGTCAGGCTGCAGCTGAGCATCTTGTAGTCTTCTCTGAAATTTGGATGATATCTACCAGAGCCCACTGAGTCTTCAGAGATGCACATGCTACCTGGCGAAGTGGGAAGCAGGATGCAAAAGGTCAACAGGCCAAGAAGTCTCAGAACTGCTTTCATAAAGCTCTAGCAGTGAGTCTGAAAGATCAAGATCATAGCCTGAATGTACTGAACCTGCCACCGCACAGGAACAGTCCTGAACACCACAATCTCAAGGACAACTCTGATGAAACAAAATCTTTGCAAAGGTGTCAGGTGTGACTTCAGGTCATTGATTGAGAATTCCAACGATGGTAGGAAGTTTGTGGTTGTATGTAGGTGGTCTATTGTTTCCTATGGCAAGACCACCTTCAACAGCCTGTCATTGAGGCAGGGGGAAACTGGTATCCCCAGCCTCCGAAGATGGGTAGCAGCTAACGCCATCACTTTCATTAACACCCAAGGGGTGCTGGTAAGGCCAAAGGAGAGCACAGCAAACTGTAAATGCACTTGGAAGACCTTGAACTTCTAGTAATATCCGTAGGACTGCAGGACAGGCACATGAAAGTAAGTGTTCTGCTGGTCCACGACTACCATCCAGTCACCTGGTTCTAAGGCAGAAAGAATCTGAGCCACAGTGAGCATTCTGAATTTATCTTTCTGCAGGAAGGTATCCAGAGGGCAAAGATATAAAATAGAACAAAAGCCTCCATCCTTCTTTGGGACACAAATAAAATAGTGGGAGTAACATTCTGTCCCTATTTCAAAGATCAGCACCCTCTCAATGGCCCCCTTGGACAGTAGGGCTTGCACTGCCTGAAGGAAGATGGTTAGGTGCTCCTCTGAGATTCACTGTGATGTAGGTGGAAGCTGCAGAGGATCAGAAAGAAACAGAAGGGCACAGTCATGCTGGATGATCAGGAGGACCCATTTGGCAGATATGATCGACTGCCACCCTGAGAAAAAAATGTTAGATCCTAAATCCCACAGGATGGCTGTGCGTGCTAAGGGCAAACTAAAACAGCTTGGATACTCGCCACATAGGAGGGTGACTGAAAAGATTGGTGCCTCTCTTGACCTACATGCCCCATCTGCCTGATTCCCAGTCACAAAAGGACTGAGGTGACTGCAGCAGGGTGGGATGACATCACTTTGCCTATATGCCAAACCTCTGAAATAGGCTCTGATTGACTGAGTGTACACTGCTTGCCCTAAGCATCAGTAGTGTCCAGACAAGCACCAATCACACAGTTAGCTGCATCTTGACCATCTTGAATAGTTTGATCTAAGGAGGCACTAAACTCTTCTGGGACCAGGAGCAAGATCTCGTTGACCATAAACCAGAGGGAATGCGTAATAGGTAGCTGGCATTGACTAACCCCAAGGATTCAATGGCTGAAGTAAGTATCTCAATCCTTTTTGACTCCCTGCTGGGATGTGGGAGAATGAGTTAAGAGTTTACTTTGCTGATGGAAGCTTGGACTACCAAACTTTCAGGAGTAGGATGCTGAATAAGACAATCAGGGTCACCAGGCACTGGTCTGTGATGCCTGGCCACCTGCTTGTTTGCTGGTAGGCAAGAACAAGGTTTAGACCAAGTGCTCATAAGGGTGTCATTTAGAGCTTCATTGAATGGCTGTAGGAGTTCAGTAAGTACATTTGTTTTAACCTCAACAAAGGTCGTTGTAAATTCCGGATCTCAGCAGCTCATCTGATGACAACCACAAAGTAAACACGCTCTTCTGTGAGTGGCCTAAGGGGGGATAGCCATGTTTTAGGGGACGTATCAAGCCCAGTAGTCCTTGTATACATATACAAACTGTTAGCTCTCATCATCCTATTGTGAGGTTCATCATCCCCATCATCTCAACTGTCATCTCTAAGTGGCGGCAATCTCTGGGCAGAGTTGGAACCGAAAATATGGTGGAGCAACTGAGGATGGCTCCACAGTAGATAGAGGGTTTTGGCTCAATCAGATTGCACAGGATCTGTTTGTGCTGGTGTGGAGTCAGAAAGTGACCTCATTCGGATGGAGGTAGATTCGGCTCGGGGTCAGACACATGGGTTGGCATAGGATACACCTCTGGCACCAGCATCTACCACACTAGGACCAGTGCACGTCTTAGAGTGGAGCAGAAGTTGGCATTGGAGTTGGTGTAGAACTCAAGGTGAATACCAGGGGTTCAAATAGCACCAACACTGGAGTCCCCTAAGGATCCTTGGTGCCAGAGGGCATGCCAGCAGGAACTGAAAAAGTAGCAAAAATATGCAGCATGTTCTCCCAAAAGCACTTAAACTGCTGCAGTGTTGCTGGGGGCTAGGGAATTCGGGGTGCATTGGGGCCAACTGTGGGATCGGGTCTTTAATCAGACATCAAGAACAAGATCAAGTTGCATTTTGAAACCCTTGCAACTTCTCTTAAGCTAGAGTGTGTCAGGATAGGGGTCAAGTCCTGCTTTGCCCTCTTATGTTTCTGCTTTGATCTGGACTTTGACTTACAGGATGACCTCGACCGTGAAGAGGACCTGTTGCAGGATCAGCTACAGGAGCAGAAACAGCCTGCGTCCTCAACTGAAAAGCAGAAGTGGACTTGTGTGGCTTCTTTCAATGTTTGGTGATTTAACAGCTTTGCTTCACAGTGCTGAATCGCCTTCGGGTGCTTGAGGGCACATTCCTCACACAGCTTGTGTGAGAAAGTAGCCTCTTTCTAGCCTTGTTACCCCCACTTTTGGCCTGTTTGTGAGTGTATGTCAGGGTGTTTTCACTGTCTCACTGGAATCCTGCTAGCCAGGGCCAGTGCTCATAGTGAAAACCCTATGTTTTCAGTGTGTTTGTTATGTGTCACTGGGACCCTGCTAGTCAGGACCCCAGTGCTCATAAGTTTGTGACCTATATGTATGTGTTCCCTGTGTGGTGCCTAACTGTCTCACTGAGGCTCTGCTAACCAGAACCTCAGTGGTTATGCTCTCTCATTTCTTTCCAAATTGTCACTAACAGGCTAGTGACCAATTTTACCAATTTACATTGGCTTACTGGAACACCCTTATAATTCCCTAGTATATGGTACTGAGGTACCCAGGGTATTGGGGTTCCAGGAGATCCCTATGGGCTGCAGCATTTCTTTTGCCACCCATAGGGAGCTCTGACAATTCTTACACAGGCCTGCCACTGCAGCCTGAGTGAAATAACGTCCACGTTATTTCACAGCCATTTTACACTGCACTTAAGTAACTTATAAGTCACCTATATGTCTAACCTTTACCTGGTAAAGGTTAGGTGCAAAGTTACTTAGTGTGAGGGCACCCTGGCACTAGCCAAGGTGCCCCCACATTGTTCAGAGCCAATTCCCTGAACTTTGTGAGTGCGGGGACACCATTACACACGTGCACTACATATAGGTCACTACCTATATGTAGCTTCACAATGGTAACTCCGAATATGGCCATGTAACATGTCTATGATCATGGAATTGCCCCCTCTATGCCATCCTGGCATAGTTGGCACAATCCCATGATCCCAGTGGTCTGTAGCACAGACCCTGGTACTGCCAAACTGCCCTTCCTGGGGTTTCACTGCAGCTGCTGCTGCTGCCAACCCCTCAGACAGGCATCTGCCCTCCTGGGGTCCAGCCAGGCCTGGCCCAGGATGGCAGAACAAAGGACTTCCTCTGAGAGACGGTGTTACACCCTCTCCCTTTGGAAAATGGTGTGAAGGCAGGGGAGGAGTAGCCTCCCCCAGCCTCTGGAAATGCTTTGTTGGGCACAGAGGTGCCCAATTCTGCATTAGCCAGTCTACACCGGTTCAGGGGACCCCTTAGCCCTGCTCTGGCGCGAAACTGGACAAAGGAAAGGGGAGTGACCACTCCCCTGACCTGCACCTCCCCTGGGAGGTGTCCAGAGCTCCTCCAGTGTGCTCCAGACCTCTGCCATCTTGGAAACAGAGGTGCTGCTGGCACACTGGACTGCTCTGAGTGGCCAGTGCCACCAGGTGACGTCAGAGACTCCTTGTGATAGGCTCCTTCAGGTGTTGCTAGCCTATCCTCTCTCCTAGGTAGCCAAACCCTCTTTTCTGGCTATTTAGGGTCTCTGTCTCTGGGGAAACTTTAGATAACGAATGCATGAGCTCAGCCGAGTTCCTCTGCATCTCTCTCTTCACCTTCTGATAAGGAATCGACTGCTGACCGCGCTGGAAGCCTGCAAACCTGCAACACAGTAGCAAAGACAACTACTGCAACTCTGTAACGCTGATCCTGCCGCCTTCTCGACTGTTTTCCTGCTTGTGCATGCTGTGGGGGTAGTCTGCCTCCTCTCTGCACCAGAAGCTCCGAAGAAATCTCCTGTGGGTCGACGGAATCTTCCCCCTGCAACCGCAGGCACCAAAAAGCTGCATCACCAGTCCCTTGGGTCTCCTCTCAGCACGACGAGCGAGGTCCCTCGAATCCAGCGACTCTGTCCAAGTGACCCCCACAGTCCAGTGACTCTTCAGTCCAAGTTTGGTGGAGGTAAGTCCTTGCCTCACCTCGCTGGGCTGCATTGCTGGGAACCGCGACTTTGCAGCTACTCCGGCCCCTGTGCACTTCCGGCGGAAATCCTTTGTGCACAGCCAAGCCTGGGTCCACGGCACTCTAACCTGCATTGCACGACTTTCTAAGTTGGTCTCCGGCGACGTGGGACTCCTTTGTGCAATTTCGGCGAGCACCGTTTCACGCATCCTCGTAGTGCCTGTTTCTGGCACTTCTCCGGGTGCTACCGGCTTCAGAGAGGGCTCCTTGTCTTGCTCGACGTCCCCTCTCTCTGCTGGTCCAATTTGCGACCTCCTGGTCCCTCCTGGGCCTCAGCAGCGTCCAAAAACGCTAACCGCACGATTTGCAGCTAGCAAGGCTTGTTAGCGTTCTTTCGGCGGGAAAACACTTCTGCACGACTCTCCACGGCGAGAGGGATCCGTCCACCAAAGGGGAAGTCTCTAGCCCTTTTCGTTCCTGCAGAAACCTCAGCTTCTTCTGTCCAGTAGAAGCTTCTTTGCACCCGCAGCTGGCATTTCCTGGGCATCTGCCCATCTCCAACTTGCTTGTGACTTTTGGACTTGGTCCCCTTGTTCCACAGGTACCCTAGATTGGAAATCCACAGTTGTTGCATTGCTGGTTTGTGTCTTTCCTGCATTATTCCTCTAACACGACTTCTTTGTCCTTAGGGGAACTTTAGTGCACTTTGCACTCACTTTTCAGGGTCTTGGGGAGGGTTATTTTTCTAACTCTCACTATTTTCTAATAGTCCCAGCGACCCTCTACAAGGTCACATAGGTTTGGGGTCCATTCGTGGTTCGCATTCCACTTTTGGAGTATATGGTTTGTGTTGCCCCTATCCCTATGTTTCCCCATTGCATCCTATTGTAACTATACATTGTTTGCACTGTTTTCTAAGACTATACTGCATATTTTTGCTATTGTGTATATATATCTTGTGTATATTTCCTATCCTCTCACTGAGGGTACACTCTAAGATACTTTGGCATATTGTCATAAAAATAAAGTACCTTTATTTTTAGTATAACTGTGTATTGTGTTTTCTTATGATATTGTGCATATGACACTAAGTGGTACTGTAGTAGCTTCACACGTCTCCTAGTTCAGCCTAAGCTGCTCTGCTAAGCTACCATTATCTATCAGCCTAAGCTGCTAGACACCCTATACACTAATAAGGGATAACTGGGCCTGGTGCAAGGTGCAAGTACCCCTTGGTACTCACTATAAGCCAGTCCAGCCTCCTACATTGGTTGTGCAGTGGTGGGATAAGTGCTTTGAGACTACTTACCACTCTTGTCATTGTACTTTTCATAAGAGAAAAATATACAAAACAAGGTCAGTGTATATACACATAGCCAAAAAGTTTTGCATTTCCTCTTTTCACTCTTTTCTAAGTGCTGAAAAGTACTTCTAACTTTCTAAAAAGTTCTAAAAAGTTTTAAAAGTTTTTTTTTTCTCTGTCTTTCTAAAAAGCTCTGACAAACTTTTTATCTTTTACTATCACTTTAACTCTCTCTAAAAATGTCTGGCACAGGCCAAAATGTTGACCTGTCCAAACTTGCATATGATCACCTTAGCTGGAAAGGAGCAAGGAGTCTCTGCATAGAGAGAGGTTTGAGTGTAGGGAAGAATCCTTCCTTAGAACTGTTAATTAACATGCTTAGAGTACAGGATAAGGCCATAAGTGCCCAATCTGTTGAAAAAGTAGCTAATGGTTCTCAATCTGATCCAGGGACTCCCCCAGGAAAAGATTCAGGAAAGAAACTTCTCAGCCTGCCCATTACTAGACAGTCTAGCATAGTTGGTACAGAGGTTGAATCACACCATACTGATGGTGTGCTCTCACATTATGCTGTTAGCCAAGCTGTTAGGGTGCCCTCTGTAAGGAACAGGTCTCCTTCTGTCCATTCTCACCATACTTCTGTTTCAAGAGTTGTATCTTGAGCCTAAAACCAGAGGCACACCTCGTATGGACCGGTCACCAACATCTATTTACAACATGGTATGAACCCTTTAGTTTTTTAACATAGTGTGAACGACTTGTTAAAAACAAACATCGGAGCCCCAAATCCACATTCTAAGGCACGGAAAGAAATTTGAGGTTACAAGTATCATCAGAAAATGTAATTATTTTATTATTGTTAGTTCATGTAATGTATGAAAAGGTGTCCTAGAATTTTCATAATACATCCATAATTAGAAACAGACTGACAAAGACTTCGTTCTTTCTGTAGTCACAACTGTCCACACATGGCAGAATGTAATATTTATAACCCTAGAGAAGTTCATTTTAAAACTGATTTCAATGTATATTGCTAAAGTTGAGTCAAAACTCATACATCTAATGAAACATAGTAAAAAGCCAAACAACCGTTTATAGATTTTACTTCTGTGCTCATATCTGTAACCTTAGTATCAGCTCCTGATTTCATTCAGATAACATGAGTCATGTGCAACTTAGTGGTGGCTGGTGACATTTGAAAGTGGTGGGGCGTAATGTTGGTGGATGAATGTTGTGCATCAGCCTGACCATCATAAGGTGGGTTGGAGGAGGCGGGGGAGGGGGTGGGTAGTCTCCCAGGAAAAGTTTGAAAAAAAGCGAGCAAATGGTGCATTTTAAGGCAAATTAAAAAAAAGCAGGAAGGTTTATTTAACATTGTGAAAGTGTGGAATTTAAATATTTAAACATGTTGCATTTAACTATGCCTTTAGTACATACATATTACATGGTAATTATAAGAACCTGTCTAAACTGTATGAAGAAAATATCACTTACGGCAACAGTAAAGACGTAATAAAATTATGTAGCTGTCTGTGACAGCAGTGCATCAAAAACTGAGCAGATCTTTCCTTTTCTCACATAGTGAACCTGATGCATAGTCAAGCACATTTCTAAACAATATATCTATCATAATTAACTAGATTTCCATGATGTTACAATCTTTCTACATTTACATGGTTCTTGCCACCGTCACGCACCGTAACTCGCACAGCCTTGATATTCATGCACTACTGTTGCCTTTAAAGTGCATAGACAGATATTGGAAATAGTTGCTCCATATACTAATGGAGACTCCATGTGCCTTTGCAGATTAAAAGTAAAACACACTGACTGCTGCATGCACAGAGCAACCAGGTGTCCTGCAGTAGGAAGAAGACAGGCTGTGATAACTGGGCGCTTTCAGAGTAAATGAGAACACACTGCTATAGCAACATACATGGGAAATACAGAAGCTGAATATGAGATGGGTAATAACGTGAGGGAATGACGAGGCAACACAAAAAACCTGAATCTATCCCAATGACTCATGGGCCCAGCCAAAGTTCTTGAGAGGTTTCCAGTGCACATGTCGGGCTGGTCAGAGAAAGGCTGTCGGCCACCAAGACATGCACACTTTAAAGAGTGGGGAACCTGCTAAGCCTGAGCACAACAGAGGAGTGTCTGCTCCTGCCAATTACTTGTAAGCCCCACCCCCACAGACCCGCACGCACTGCCTAACTCAGGAACTGAAAGTGACTGGCCCGCGGTTGCAAAAATACTCACTGCCGCAGCCAGATTAAAACACTTTACATTACATATTTATTTACATTAAATGCAGAGTCCAGGGGAGGCCCAAATATGGGAGGGCAACGCCCCCACTCCCCCATAAAGGAACCGCCTCCTAGTATAACTGCATAAATAAACTAAATGACAACAACCAATAATACTTCGCCTCTACTTCCCTGTAACTTTGCCCACCGCCCACCTCGGTCAAAGACAAAGACTATTAGTTGTCATTCTTTTGTATCTAAATAAGAGAAACACGAGCAGGGAAAGCTCACTGTAGGGTCTTCACTCTTTGGATAGGAAAGACCATTGGTTAACTCTCCTTTCCGAATGAGAGGCCACAGGAGCTTACACTGAACCTTACACACCTGCACAGAAAAAAAAAACCACAGGCTTAACGTGTTGTTTCCACTCTTCTCATTACTGCTTTAAGCGACAAACGAGCAAGCCTCTTGTGTAGTATCGCCCATGATATAGCCAGAAAAATATTATATAAAAATAAATAAATAGAGGACATGCCAGCCCTCATGTTTTACACTCTGTGCTCCCCATAACTGAAGAAGAGGTCAAAACAACATAGACTCAACATTACAAAGTGAACAAAAACAGCACAGAAATTGCTGCATTCTATCCAAATGTGCTGTACTGACTGAGGGGAGGCAAGGTTAGGGGACGTCCGTGTGGACCCCTCTTGGTCTACAACACCTCACCTGTACTGTTTTGTTGCATGCTCTACCTTGAGCTGCACTTGTGCATCCAAGCATTTTCTTTGCTAACTACCTCCATGGTAATCTTCCCATGTACAGATAAGCTCTCCACTATGACCCATATTCTCTTTTCCCACCCATTCTTCATTGTGGCCTCATCCTGTTCTTTTGCTTTCGAATGTTCCTAGCTCACTGTATTGGCTGGTGTAGAATTCTCACCTCCGTAAGCAGCACATAGAGAAATCAATCTCCTCAAAGTCAAGCACTCCTTTCCCTCCAATCTGTCAGAAACGACATGGGCCTCAGAGGTCATCAGTGAAGGAAGATTGAGGAGAATGAGCAGAAAGAGTGGAGCTTGGAGAATAAAGGTCGGGGAAGAGTGTAGCTAGAGAGTTCATTGAGGGGCAGTTGCCTGCATAGCTTTTGTTTCTGTACTAGTAATTACAGCACTGTAGTCTCTGTGCTGCTTCACCCTGCTCCTGGAGGACACATTGTACACCTCTCACCTACGTAGCTCAATTAACATAGTACTAGAGGACACTTTTCTTGGTATTATTTGCTAAAATGACAAAATTCCACAAATACATCATAATCTCACTTTCGGATATTGGTGCTTGTAGCATTGAGACAAAACAACAGAAACTGTCTGGTCGCTCATTCAGATTAAAATCCTGCACAGAGCATATTACACAAGGATGCGACTATTCGCAATGGGCAATGCCTCAACGGATCAATGCTTGATAGGGTGCACACAGCAAGGTACTTTGAGATATACACTGTGGGACTGCACTATGTTGCATCTGTTCTGGAACAGGATATCGCAAGCCCGTTAACAGCCATTAGATCTCACCCCAGGGTGGTTCTACTGAGAATCTGGGGAGAGCAGAAACTTGATATATGCACTTATTAGGGTTGAGCGCCCAAGCGCTCTGGCCTCTGTTGTAATCTATCTGTGGGCTTTTAACCACGCCCATTTGTTTGGTTGGTTCGTGGGCTTGCCTTTTAAAATTCGCTTGATTTCATTAGTGAAAGGCATGCATACGCCATGCCTTTTCCGGTGTTTAGCCCTCCTCGAGGGCACCGGTAAACCACTGGAAATGTACGAGGCTCCGTGTTTTGGGCATGGCTTCTGGACTACTTTTTAGTTCCTATGCAGTGCGATCTCACTGGGCAGAAGTCGAGCGCTTTGCATGACATCGACCCTGTTACATGGATAATTGCATTTTTGCCAATAGGTTTGAGCGCGAGCAAACTTCTGTTTCCTTTTGTGTGTCTCCTTCATGCTCATGGCGGCCGTCAGCTCGCTTATGTGAAATACTTTTACTTTTCAATTTCAGTTTATGTGGCAAGAAAGGTCCGTTTAGGAGTTTACAGCGCTAACTTGAGCAAATGCGAGACCCATTGCATGGCAAGTGCTTGTTTTTTGTAATGTTGCTTTGAGGGTTGCTAGGAGAGACAGATCAATTACAGGGGGAGACTAATATATCAACAGTGACCAGGTGGGAGTCCAACATAGACTGTGGTACAAGGGCTGAGGAGTGTATTTATAGGGTTAGGGCATGCCCGGGCAAAAATAACAAAGTATGGGGTCCCTGACAAGGCCTGATGAAGGACATGGAAAAGGCAACTTGTCACTGGTTCATTAGCTCTTCTTCACATGACACAACAGAGGCTTTTCTACACTGCAGCATCGTTTGGAGGTCACAATGAAGTATCCTATGCCTCCTCAGGGCAGGAGGAGGACACAGAGAGGAGTGGAGGACTCTGTGGGACTACACATCAGTTTATTATGCTTTGCCGGTGCTATCTCTGGTTTGTTGTGGGGAGGGGAGGTTATACAGCAAACGAGGGTGTTATTTGAATAAAAAGATGTTTAACAAAAGAAAAAGGAATTGGCTGGTCTCGTGTCTGCATTTCAGCATGTTAATAAAACTATACAGAACCGCTGTTACCATCATGATGGACCCACATTTCAAATGGTGCTTACTATTCTGGGTACACAGCGATGATGTAGTTGGTGATGTGATATGTGATTATTAAACTCTTTGTATTTGATGTCATGTTATTTTATGTTTGTATGTAGAGCACTCATATGCCTGAGACACAAAGCATGGTACTACAGAACAGTGAAAGCCACTGGCCGACTGAATCATCATGTTTTGAGTGACTGAAGTTCAATAGATTTACTTTAAAATAAATTGACTCAATGAAGAGTGGACAGAGGCCAAAATGGTCCCTAGGTTGTTGGTCACATCCATGTGGTTTCGACTTATTCAATTTCAATATTTTCACTAGTATTATTATTGTCCAGCAATGTTTTGGCTCATGGGTAGGGCTAGGAGCCCTGATTGTCTGAGGGCCAAATCTGCACATGGTACTTTCTATCACAAGGATTGGGGATGTTCGGTTGTCCGCAGGTACTGGCTAACCATACATGGCACTCTAGAAGATGTAGTGGACAGATTCCTAGAGCTGAAAATGTCCTTACAGGTATTATGCATGTCTCGGGTGGCTCCCACAGTATCCATGCTCTGTTGGCTATGGTATATTTGGTCGTGAAAAGAGACACAGCGCAGCACTGGTGGGAGGCACAAGCCCCTTCCATCAATAACTTGCTAAGAGGCATGGGTCACTGTAGCAAGCTCAATAAGTTGGTGTATAAGGCTTGTGGAGGGAACAAACTGTAGCAGGCTCGATGAGTTAAGGTATAAGGCTTGTGGGGGTGCCCGAAAGGATGCCGAAATATGGAGCCCTTGGCTCAAGTCCAATGCTGTAATACGATGACACCATTGACCATATATGGCCCTTGAACACTTGAAAAGTACTGGTGAGACTCAAAGCTGCATTATATTTCCTGCATATAATATTGTGTGTGGAATCTAATGCCCATCTACATATGTTTGTTGATACTGTTTGAATGCTTATATAAAACGAATAAAAAGAAGTCATTAAAAAAGTGACTTAAAGGCAAAGAGTTTCAGGGGGAAGCCATGTCAACTCAAAAGGCCTGACCTTTAAGTCTGGGCAAATACAAAACAAGAATGACAAGCAGTCCTCCAGCAGCATCTCAACTATCAATGTGAAACATGTTTGCATAATCTTTACCTTAAGAACAGAGGTCAGTGCAAGGAATACAAGCTTGGGGAGAAGTAATCAGAATTCTTGAGTTTCAATAAAAATCTAACCACTGGTTTCAGAACACATTGCTGACAGGTGGTGGTCCAGTTATGAAGGCCCAGACAAACGGAGTGCTTAAAGCCATGATGGGGGAATAACCGGCACGGACTGTAAAGATCTAGTAAAAAGATAAACAAATATATGATCTGATGCAGCTCAGAAACGACCTGCGCTTCTACAGTGAATTTAGAATCAACAATTAGGAATAAGTGAGGTCAGTGCAATGAACACAGAACAAGGCCTAAACACATATTAATTGTGAGCCAAGTCAGCTGGTGATAGTACGACGCAGACATATTCTGTGGGAACTGCCAGATTTGTACTTAATCCAGAGGATCAACTGGATGTTGCCAGCATATTCGAAGAAATGGATCCCATACAAATGGATGAGCAAGGCAAAGGTCCTTTATAATAATTATGTTACAAAGGGGATATGCCAGAGTTTTGCATAACACCCATTTAACTTATTTCCGGAGCACGGAAGAAGCAGAATGCTACTGCTTAAGGTCGCCCAGAAAGGACCAAGGCTTTCCAATTCTGGCATGCTTCTGAGCAGAAAGGGATGGCCAGAGTATCAATTTCAGCTGGAAGATTTACCATAATAATGCCCTGAAAGGCCCAGCATCCACATCGATCCTAACAACGTCAAGTACGAAGATAACAGCATTCTCCATGTTCATGTCCGATGCCTGGCTAGAATCAGCTTAAAACAGGTCCAAGAAGTTGTTCGCGTGTGCCAAAATTGTAACTGCTCTGGAATAGCATGGTGAAGACATTTTACGGGTCGAAACCACATTGATCTAATGAATCTGAAGCAATAACATGTTTTCAGATCTATGTTCAGGACTAAAATGGTAAAATGTATGCCAGAGGACACATACAAAAGAAACTATCAAAAGATTATCTCGAAGAGTAAAAGCGTTTGCTTCTTTAACAGTTCTTAATAAGCTGGTCCTGTTCAAAAATGTCATCACGATTTTCAGGTATCTTTTGACCTGGAGGAGAAATGTTGCAAAGATCAACAGAGTTGCTACTTCCTTAATGAAAAGAAAGCAATTATTTAAGGGCGTTAGGTGGTGAACAGAACATGCTGAACATTATATTCTGTAAGCAACCCTCGATCCGCGCAGGTGCCGTTTGCAATTAACGGTAGCAAAAAGACTGCATGTTTAGAGACAGCCACCTTCAAATGAGGGTGTGTTGGCCTTCTACTTACTTGAGAAATTTGATAAAAATTCGGCAGTGCCATTGTTATAACTATTAGTGTTATATTAGACAGAAGCAGGCTTGGGATATGCACGCCTCATGCCCAACCAAAATGATTCACAGCAGCGGTTTGGGTCCTGGAGATCTGGGTTTCCAGAAAACATGAAATCGTATATTGAGTATTGTCCTGTAATTTACAATTGCACAATCCCTACTGATCAATTTCCAAGATAGATATCGCCTTAAACTTATAAATTGCTGTTGTGAATAGTTTTGGCTAGAAATCCAGATTTGAAAGGACATGCCCAAATTAATGGACCAAATTGAATGGAAAGAGCAATAAACCAAGAGACAATTGCAGGAGCAAAGTCTAGGTTGAGAAGTAGCCCGCTGAATGGATGGCTTTCTCCAACGGCCAGGACAGACCAAAGACTGAAGTATAATCAGGACTGAGCTAGACAGCAGGAGTGAGCATTTGTTTAGTGTGGTGGCAAAACCAAGTAGAAATCTGTTTTATTATACCAAAAAAGTCCAAAAAAGGTAGAACATCTATGAGTGGTACAGTACTGAAGACCTGCAACAGAAATGTCAGGCACAGCTAATGTTTAAATTACAGGCAACTAAGCACTCTGAGATAACATGTCCATGTGATTTCTCTTTATTCTTGAACGAGAAAGCAAATACAAGAACCCCACATTTTGTCGAAGCATGGCAATGTCTGGTCCAGAGAGGCTGTGAGTTTTCCAATGGCTACGGTATACCACAATTTCTGAAGCCAGTTTGTGCGGATGGGGGTGGTGTCTGTGTCCCATTTAGCTGTTGTCACCTGCCTAGCGGCACCGAGCGCCAGTGTCATCACCCTCCCCCTGTCAGAACAAAATGGGTATATTAGTTGGTTTGGGAGATTCAATATGTGTAACTGGGGGACGGGGAGATTTCTGTCTCAAAGATATAATCAATATCCCAAAGCACTTCCTCCCAGTATATCCAAGATTTGGGACATTTCCAAAGCAAAGCATTTCCAAAGCCACAGAGCCGCCAGCATGTGCCCATGGCTTTGGTTTTCTATTTGGAAAGCTGGGCAGGGTTGTATACTAATAATGTGTGATCTTTAATATGGATTCTTTCCCCATAGCGTTAATGGAAGAGTTGTGGGCTCTGTGAAGGAAGGCAGCCAACTCTTTTGATGTAAATGTACATTCTAGATCCCTCTCCCAGCAACTCTGGCTGGGGAATTGCTGGTCTTTGGTGGGACATTCAAGAAATGATGTATCTCGCAAAGCAGACGTTTATCCTCCAATCTGATGGGCAGCCATTTAACAAACTTTGTGAGTGGCCTGGAAGTGTGAGGGCGGATTGAGTGACCCAGTGTCTGACTGCCGCATACTGCCATTGTGCACAGGCGGTGAGGCTATAGTTGGACTGAAGTTGAGGGAAGTCCATCAGCCCCCATGATCAAACAGGTTGCTGATGCGATTGCAGTTTGCCATGTTAGAAATTCTGAGTTGTATGTTGCTAGACTCTCTAGGTTGCCGATAATGGGCATCAGGTAGGAGATGGGGCAGGAGAAGCCCTTTGCCACTACCACCACCCTGCCCCGGGCTGCTATGGTTGCCCAGGTGACGGACGAAATGAAAACCCTGGCAGATCGATGTTTTTTGGGAAGCCAGGGGACCTTCCTTAAATACATTTCTGCTACACCTATAAAATACCAATGCTTTTCTATCATTGGCCTGTTCGACTCCACCTAGTATTGATGCTGGGTTGCCAGATAATAAGTAAGGGGGGGGACACCCAGGCTCCCCTTTGCTATGGAGAGGTATGCTTCCTATCTAGCTTTGTTGAGCCATTTTCTATTCAAGACAAAGGCTTCCAGCATGCGCGGGAGTCTGCCCAGTGAGTGGAGTGGGCTAAGGGGATGGGTCTGCATAGTATATAGGATCTTAGGCTATAGCGTCATCTTAACCACTGCAATCCGGCTAACCCAGGAGAGGTCACCGGCCCTCCATGACTGCAGGTCCTTGCATGCTGTGTCGGGAAGGCCTGCATAATTAGGTTCAGCAGTCCCTCGCATTGTGGGGAGTATCATTAGCCCAAGATAAGGCATGCCATTGCTCACCTAGGGGAAGTGAAAGGGGCCCTCTAGCAGAGTCCTGTGTTTTTTTATTTATTTTCACTTTGAAGACTGACACCATTGTGAGGGCGAAGAGTTTGTTTATAAGGGCTAGTATGGAGGACTGGGGCTGCATCTGGCAAATTATGACATCATCAGCGTACAGGACTATTTTGTCTTCCTGGCCATCAAAGGCAATGCCTCTAATCTCTGTGTTTATTTGTATTCTCTCTGCAAATTAAATGGATCCATGTACAGTGGGGTTAATGAGCAATCCTGTCAGGTACCCCTCATTATGGGAAAAGGCTCAGAGGTGACACCATTAACCATCACCTTAGCTGTGGGGTTCGTGTAGCCGGTCCTCACCCAACACCCAACACCGGAAACGTGGCTCTAGCTCCATGTCCTGTACAAGGAATGGCCAGTGTATGCGGTCAAAACCCTTCTCGGCATCAACAGACAAAGGTAGCAATAGGATGCGTGATTGGTAAGGCTTATCGATAAGGTGGAGAAGGCATTTAGTATTTTTGCTGCATTCCCTTTCATGGATGAAGACAGCCTGGTCCGGTAGATGAATCCCTGCATCAGTGGGTTTAAGTGGGCTGCCAGGATGCTTGTGAAGAGCTGAGTGTCCACGTTGAGGAGCGATATGAGCTGGTAAGAGGAATAGATTATGGGGTCGCCTTGGGGATGATGGTGATCACTGCCTCTCTCATCATGGCAGGAAGAGTGTTGGCCTCCCCAAAAGAATTACACAAACGTGTGAGAACAGGGATGAGCTGGGGCTTAAACGTTTTGTAAAAACCTGGGGTGAAACCGTGCTCCCCAGAAGCTTTACCCAGATGCAGCCTGGAGATGGCTGCAAACATCTGCCCTGAGAGAGAGAGGGTCCGTTTCCTCTACTTAATACAAGGTCTTATAAAATTGCGTGAATGCCTTGGCAATTGTGCTGTCACTCTGCACACTATGACCTGCTGTCCCTTGGATCTCTGAGATTATATCCAATTGGCTTTGAGCATGCAGTGTATGGATGAGGGGATGGCCGGCTTTATTGCCCCCTGTGTAATTTTGTTGTTTAGTGTGGAGCAGAGCATACTCTGCTCTATCCCAGTCCACAACTTTAAGTTGCTTCCTGGCCGATGTCAGTTGTCTTCGAGCCCTGTGGGAGTCCTTATGTTGATGGGTCTCCTCCAACACCCTCACACGGGCCTCAACAGTGGCTTGCTTACTTCACTGCTCCCTGTTGAGGTGTGCGGAGATAGCCATGAACATCTTTTGTAGAACTCCCTTGAAACGTTTCCCAAAGGGAGATCAAGGTTGTTAGTGTATCATTAATAGATTGAAAGTGTTGGATAGTTGCTGTGACCGCCATCTTGCTGGAGTCGCAGGAGAGTATCATTAAGTTGCTGTTGACGAAGGGCGGTGGATTGGCCTGGGATGCAGAAAGGGAGCGTGATGGGTGAGTGGTCGGACAACGCCTCCACTACTATGCCCATCTGGCCTGTAGTCAGTAGGATGTGTTGGAAGACTAGGATGTAATGAATCAGGGCACAGGTCTGATGGCAAGCTGAGAAAAAGGTGTAGGCCCTGGAAGAGGGGTTCCTGGAGCGTCAGGCATCAATTAAGCTGACGTCTTTTAGCCAGAGTCTGTAAAGACCCCATATTGGTCTTGACTCCGAGTCGATCTATCCTGAGCTTTATTGAGGAAAAGATTAAAGTTGCTCCCCCCACCACCCATCACCATGTCTGTGCCAAGAGAAGCCGCTACTAGGCTCGGATACCCAGAGAAAGAACTGTTCCTAGTGGCCACTGGGAGCATACAGCATGGATAATGTGAAACAGTATGTGCCTACAGTGACTCGTAGGGAAAGAAGCCTCCCTGGTATGTTTACTTGTATCTGTGTGATTTAGCCGGGGAATGTGGCTCCTCCAAGACATTCTATTGTGTGGTTACATGCTCCGACAATGGCCACCCTCCGACTGCTGTAAGGGCAGTCGCTTATCCAAGCTTGGTGACCCTTCAGGTGACCCAGGACAGCAGCATATGGGTGGCCAGTGGTTAGTCTGACTGCTGCTACCAGTTGTCACTGTGGTCCTACAGTTGATGAATGGGGTGTTGTGCATTACTCATAACTCTCCTTTCGTGAAGGTTAATAGCGCCCCTCCTGGTAGCACATCTGTATCAGTTTCTAGATGGCTTGTGTTGCAGGGTGCCATGTGGGGGAGCCTCATTTTTTAGAGTAACCCAGCACAGTATGCAGACCCAGGATACAGTTTGCCCTCAAGGCCACAGACCCTAACTCTGTCCACCCAACTCGCAGAGTCTGATCATTCCTGGGGGTTGAACGGGTGTGTTGGGCGTGCCAGCTTTGTCAGGGATTGCCAGTGCTGATTGGAGAAGCCTCGCTTAAACGCTCCTATCGTGCCACCATCCCGGTCACACCCTCCCCACCCCCCTTTTAAAAAAAAAATCAGTTTGTACACTTGCCAAATGCGTGCTTAAAATTTCTGATACACACAATATGTGCTGTGAAACCTGGAATATGTTCAAATTTCAAGGGTCTGTACATTTTTTTTTACCTTAAAATCAAGGCAAACTAGACATTGCATACAGAGGTTAGGGAACGTGCCTTGCTGCTTGAAAAAAATCTGGTTATGTGAAGAAAAAAAAAATGGGAGCAATAATAGCAACATAGAACCTCCAAGGTGTTTATAACATTATGGCCCTCATTTTAACCTCAACGGTCTTTTTTAAAGACCGCCGAGTTTACTCCAGGCCGAAGACTGACAGTGGTGGCGGTCTTCCACCAACCGTTTCATGACTGCTGGCAGCCCTCTGCCCTTTTCCGGACGGAGAGCCGCCAGCAGCCATACTGGCGGTCGGCGGTGAAGTGAAGGCTGCTCCACCGCCACATCATCAGAACACCGCCCACCGAATTCCATCCCAGTATTCAGCGTGGCGGTGTTCTGGTGACGGGGTGCTGGCGGCGGAGCAGCCCCCATGGATCCCGTTCCCTCCCGGAGGATCACCGGATCAGGTAAGGTGATCGTCCGTTAGGGGAGGGGGCTGGTGGGGTGTTGTGTGCGTGCATGGGGGTGTGAGTGTGTAGAGGGGTTGTGTGAGAGCGTGTATGCATGCGGGGGTGTATTGTGTGTATGGGATATGTGATGTATATGTATGTGCATGTATGTGCGCGTGTATGAGTATGAGTGGTGTGAGCGTGCGTGTAGAGGGGTGTGGGGGGTGTGTGTGGGTGTTTCGGGGGGGGGGGTCCTACCACCTTTGGGGGGGTTAGGGGGATCGTGGGTGTTGGGGGAGGACTCAGGGGAGGGGGAGTGGGAAACCCCAATCAGTGCCAGGGAACGAATTCCCTGGCACTGATAGTGCCTACTGCCATGGATTTCGTGGCAGTAGAAAACCCCACGAAATCCATGGCGGTATGTGGGGTCCTGATACTGCCAGCGGTCTAGTGACGGCTGCCGGGCTGGAGACCAAAGTCTCCAGCCCAGTGGTCGTTACCACCCTGGCGGTCGAAGTGTAAAAGTGGTGGTTTTGCATGCCGGTAACTGCCATGGTTGTAATACCATATTTTTTTTTTCCGCCGGCCTGTTGGCGCTATTACCGCCACTTTTACACCGACCGCCAGGGTTGTAATGAGGGCCTATGTGTTCCAAGTCCCTTTTACTATGTCAAAAATTCGCATTCACACAAGATCAGATTAAGGTGCTAAGGAATGTCCAGGGTAACTATTTACATACTGGACTGGCCTGATGACTTCCAGAAAGACCTCAACCGTATTGGTGCACAAGTTGGATACAGCCCATGATAACGTTCTTTACTAAACACTTCTGTTTAATAAGCGACGAATGGTAAATTGCAACACATATAGAGGCATACAACATTAACTACATTGAATTCAAAATTTATGATCATATCATGAAAAATACTGAAGACAAAAGACATTTTAGTTCATCTCTAAATTTGTTGGTCCCTTCACTTGAAGGTTTTGGAAAATTCACTTTTTATAATGTAGTTGTGGTAATCTTTATTATTATTATTATTTTTATTAATGGTTTCCAACGTTGCCATGTATTAAACTCATCTTTACAACTGAATGTGAATATTACAAATTCATGTCCAACAAAGTATATCTTCTGTAAAATGTGTCCGGTTTTTGCCACAAAAAATAAAAATCTTTCAAGCGTTTTGGTCATTCAGTAAAAATGAACAGTTATGGCATTTTTACACACAGTGTTGCAACTACAGTATTTGGAAATCCAAACTTTGAAAGTTACGAGTGCACTTTTTCACAAACTGGGTGCCTAAATTAAGCTGCCTGGTGACTTGTGGTGTGAGAGACACAATTCTTCTAATGCCCTATAAATCAAAATATAATGCTAGTTAACATTAAAGGTTTACTGGTAATTATTTTGTGAATCTTGTAAGAAATCTGCATCGGCGAAATTAAAGGCAAAGACAAAACGTATGCAAACTCACGCTTTTTCCATGGTAATGAGTAGGGGTGGGAGATAAACTCCACTCTGATGGCAAAGTTCGCAGAGTTTTGGCCACTTCATGTTACGCATTTAACACAGAGTTCTGGACAAATTCTGCAGAGTTTTTCTGAAGCCTGGCTCGTCAGCGGTAAGTTGGTGATCACGAGCGAGAAATGGCATCCTGTAGTGTGATTTTTGGTCCCTACGAGGGCACCCACAGAGATTTTCATCAGTGCTGATCAAGCTCCTGGCACTAAAAACCAATGCAATGTACTGATTTCTGCCACTCACAGAACTCTGGAATCTCACAGAGTTTTTATGTAACTCTGGGGAATTTCGAGGAGTGAAACTCTGCGAGTTCTGCCCACTCCTAGTCAAGAGCCAAAAATGGTAGTCGGATTTTGCCAAAACAAAGGCTTGAAACAACACCATAATGAGATACATACATTTTGTTTGGTGAAAATACAAACAGCAAAGCAACAGAAAGGTGTTGAAATGGTTCCTTCCCAACTGCATTTAAAGTGACACTGAGCCCTATGGTGCCTCATGCTCTTGTCTGCTTCTACTTATATGTGAGGGACCCACTTAGGCATGCTGGGGACATTGAAGAGCAAGATCCCTTACACAAATATATACTCCAAGAATTAGTCTGAGACCCATCTTATTGGTTTTGACAAACAATTCTCATGCCATATTTATTACAACAAGAAATAAAAACACTGGACACCTAGACTACGTGACCCTCAATGATTTTCCCATAGTCATGTTTGATCACCTACGTGGCCCTTTCAGCATCAACTAACTGAATTGGGGCCCCTTTGCTACAATGTAACACAGGACAGACTCATCCGCTCTCCGTAACCTTGGCCAGCTAAGAAGCTGAGCCCTAAAAACACCATGCCAGAATCAATGCTAAAGAGGGAATCCCCTTGACTGCAGTCTGGCATTCAAACAGGGAAAGAGAGGCTAAGGCCTTTCCAGCTTATATGCTGGCTGCCCTGGCACCGTGCAGCTGTCCCCCATTGCCACCAACCAACAATCATACTGGGAGCTGGGTTTCGTAGGCCTTCTTGGAGTGCCCTCTGACTCCTGCCATAATTTAAAGACCTCCAATGGCATTGCAATTTGAAGTCTCACCGGCCTTACACCTTTACTTCAGTGCCTTCCATGTTGAGTATACTTTATTCTAGGGCAGCGGTTTTTAAACTTTTTACTTTGGTGAACCCCAACTGATTAACTGCTGAAATGGGGACCCCCCTCCCTCAGCGTTTTCACAGACATTTCTTATATCTGTAACTCAAAAAATACAGAAACAAGTAAACAAACTTAAAAAAATTGAATTTCAAGAGACCTCGACGTTGAAGCTGCCAACAAATTCTCTTCATAAGTACTACTTCACTGCAACATTACATGTTTTTTGGATTATCTGCCTGAAATTTCACTTGAAAAATCAACTACTATGATTTAGGAGTGGTATAATCCCTCTCAAAGAGTACCACTTTGGCCATATAGAACTAGAACACTAGAACGACGGATCATGGCTGTAGACATTGTGGGTCTGCATAGGAGTCCTTAATGCACATTATTTGTATTTGCGCACCACTATTGGCTCAGAGGCGGGGTTAGCTGTGCCTTGTTTTTTTTTTTACAAGTTCAAGTAAGATCATGCCAGGAAGCAATCGCCTCCTGTTTATCGCTGTAGTCGCCCCAGCTTGCCGCATGATATTAAGTTGCTGGAGACTGTTTCAGACTAACACAAGGCACAGTAAGTGACGCTAAATATAAATCTATGCTACTGATCCCCAGTACTTTGTGGAATGTGGACCAATATGTTCCAAACTCCGTCTGCTGGTGTTGCGGAGATGGGGAAGCAGTGAGGTGCTCCGCACAGTATGTTAGTATGAAGATGAAGTACAATCACTTTGTAAGCCTTGTTATATCAAACCGTAGAATTGAAATGCACGGTCACTTTATTCACTCGAACCTTTCTTAAGTAAGCGAACTCCGGTGAGGCAACTCATACCGACAATAGCAGTTTTCATTCCAGAGATCGAGCCTAAGTTTGGGAAATTAAGGGAATCTTCACTCAGTCTCAGTTTTTTCCTGCTGAGTTGCTGTTATGTAAACCCTCCTCAGTGATGTAACACAAACCATCCGTGGCAGGTTTTACACTCATTTACGACCTAGTCTAAGGGGAAATCACTTTATTGTATGTTATATCTTGTTATTGATCAGTTCCTTTTGAATCATTGTAACTTTTAAATAACTGTCCAATAAATTATCTTATTAAGTACACAAATTACAATATTTGATTTAATTCACAAAGAAAAAAATACAAACATAAAAATGTTAATTTTAACATGTTCAGCTTTCCAAAATTAGGTTTTATTTCGAGAGGGGAAACAATTTGTTAAACACTAGCATGGCACTGTCTTTTTTGCTCCTATAACAAAGTCTCCTTTTGTTGGCATATAACAGAGCTTCAATTGTGGCCGCCAATCGGCCACACTGGATTCGGTTGATGTACTTGCATTACTTACACGGATCAAAAAAAGAATACCAACTTAAATTTTAGCTTCCAAATTTCGAATCCCTTCACATTTACACAGCATTTTAACATTTTCAACTTTTCATTCAGCTCTTTAACGTATATATGTTATTAATCTGCTAATATTATTTAATTGTTTAAACACTCCTGGACCCCTCGAGTAGATGTTGTGGACACCTGATTTAGACACGCTGATTTAGAGCACTGCCATGGAGAAATGTCAAAAAGCCACAAAGGGGCATTTTTACACCTCATTCTCAAAGGTTCGCTACGTTGTGTGGCAAAAAAATCATACAAATACCTACAATGGACATCAGCAATGTGAATGTAGGATATGCTAATAGCGCCATTCACACTGCGGGCACACCCCCAAGTGCAAACGTTTCGAGCCTGCCCATGCATATTAGCAAAGCAATTTGAGCTCATTTTGAAACTGGCAAAATAAGCTTATTTTTACTATCTGCACCAGTGCAGAATTGAAAAAATCTTTCATCCACAAGATGCAACTTAAAACATTATGGCCACAAAGAAGTGTGATTTTTTTTATTTTGGCAAATCATAAAATATATGCAATTAACACTCCAGATAGTATCAATTACACAGGTCTATCCAAAGCACAAAGAAAAACTATAGAACATGATAGGTTCCCAGCAGACGTAATCTTAGGCTTCATGAAATGTATCCCATATTTTCTAGAACATATACTTTTTGTGTCCATGACATGCAAGAGCATTTTCTAAATGTATTATCTTTATGGGTTTCTCATGACATTATTTGAATGCAGGTGGAGCCGACATCTTCTAAAAGGTTGTTATGACCAAACAAAGAGAAGTGCTATAAACAAAAAATGTGAGCATATTTAGATACATTGATCTCTTCACCCAACTAATGTAGATGGGATTTGAAGAAATGATCATATGTGTTCCATATTGTAGACCAAGGAATTGGAAAATATTAGCCATAATTTGGCCAAATGAGGACACTGATCAAGTAGAGGTTTGCAATTCCCAATATTATTATTTTGACATCGTGGACATGCACACAAGAGATCTGACTAGAATTTATTCAGTTTATGGGGTGTATAACAGAGTATCCATTTGTTAAAAAAGGACCTTCAATGGATGATAGAACCTTGTAGTGAGCTATACGTGAAATGATTTTCTCTGGCTCACTTGCTATTATTAATTTTAACACTGGTAACATTTAACCATCTCTCTTGAGTATGGGTAATCTAAGGATTGATATCCCTAAGCAATTTCTTATACCAATAAGTAATACCGATTTATAGTACAAAGCTAGAGTATCACTGATTTGGCCGAAATATTGTGCACAACTGTTGGGCTTTAGGCAATAGGATTTTATTGAAATCTCTAAATTAGAGAATGTGTGACAAGTCAAATACATGACATCATTTCAATAGCTCCAGACAAACTACGGTTTACACAAGACACAATTCAATAAATATCTTCAGCTGTGCCACGCTTTGGCCCAGTGCCAAACACAGCCGACTCAGACTCCAGAGTATAACCCATTAGAGGTGAACGTGGTGTTGGGCCCATTGGAAAAGGGGGTGGATGGTGTTTTGTATATACAAATTCCTCGTTGTTATTCGTAGATCTATTTGTAGTAGGGCCAAGTATGATCTGCATATGGCTTGGTCCAAACTGAGGTGGCATGGTGGGCAATAGGATGATGGGAAGGAATGCTATCGCGAGTGATTGCCAATGGTACAAGCAGTTCAACCATCACCTTCTGTGCATTTGATGTACCGTCCTTAGTGGCAAGGGTATGGGCCAGATGTGGGTCCCATTCTCACAGTGCCACTCAAACAAGCTACACCCGACTGAAGAGAGCCATTCAGGTAGAAACCAGTCTTAAGTTGCAAGTGTTCTGGTTCATGGAGGGCCTAGCCTGGCAGTTTGGGCTGGACTCTTCCTATTGGAGCAGGGTCAAGATTGATTTGCACCACTTGAATCAGAGTTCACGCCGGGGTGGTCAACACTGAAGTGGAGGCATGGGTCAGCAACAAGGAGTCTGGTGAAGGAACTGGGGGCCCCTATGGCTTCATTTGATCTAAAGGTATACCAACTCATCCTCAACTTTTGCTGCATTTCCTCCTTGAAGGCCTCTACCTTCATTTGCTACGGGGTCGACAAAGGAAAAAAAAACATCTAGCTGCACTATGGACAACCGCAGAATGAGCTTGAAGCCTGAATCTTGGAATGTGGACTGCATGGCGTGTCCTCGGCGTGGGAAGAGCGAGATGTATACGAGTTCAGCTTGGATGCCAAGCACTTGCGATGGAATTTTTTACTGGACATCAGCTTTTACTTCTCTGACTTGGAGAATTCGAGCAGGATCGGGGGCATGAATGAGAATGGGCCTGCAACGTGGATTGCGTGCAGGTCAGATGCTTGAAGTATAACCTAGCTTGCTTTTTGTGCTCCGGAAAACAGTTTCATCTCCTGCTCAGGGATGGCCACTAGGTGCATAAGAGACCATTAGTCACATGACTTTTGAGTCAGGCCAAGACCCTACTCACCACAAGCAGATATCATGTGGATCCAAGACCATCTACTTCCTGTGTTCAAGATAGTTCGAAGTCTTTTGTATTCAGAGTAGAGACCTTTCACTGAAACACTGTATGTTGGAAAGAAGATTTTGGGGTCAGTAAAATCCAACTAGGTAGGGTGGAAAATTCCGGATCTGCATCGGAGGGCACAAAAAGAAAGGAAAATTACATCAACAACATGGGCGGCGCCTATATGTGGCACTGCACCATTACTTACGGAGGCGGTGCAAGGTTGCCAGGGAGTCTTATGGTCACCTGCTGGCACACAGGAGCAATTGCTATAAAGAATACTGGGTCCCAGCTTGGTGCCCAGAGATATTCAAAAGGTTAGGGATCTACAGTTGGATGTATAACTCAGTAAATCCAAGAAATTAACTGAAAAAAGTTACTGAAGGGATGTTATGGATCTCTGATAAGATCATATACTGACTTATGTTACAGAAACAGACAAATTACATGAGAACAATTATACTGAAAGGGAGGTTTTGACTACAAGAGTCAGTTATTTATTTTCGGTAATGCTTTATCTGGCACAGAGTCTATCTGGGCGCAGATTCCTTACCCTAGAATATTTCCAGCCATCAGACTGCAGCAAGACATTTTTGAGTAATGACAGTTCGCAGAACAGGGAGGATGGAGGGTCAGTAAGGAAGCTGTGGCTAGACAGGGTCTCTACCTGATAAAGCGTTACTGAAGATAAGTAACTTGTTCATCTGATAGGGACTTCTAGCCGCAGATTCCTTACTTTAGAATAGATACTAACACACTCATGCCCTGAATGTGGGTCTGCAAACTGTTTTAAACTAAGTAGCCCAGGAGGACCAAACGACAAAAATTCCCATCTCGTCAGACTTGACTGTCGAGGTGGCAGTTTTTAGCAATAATGTGCAACAATGCCCATGTAGCTGTCTGACAGATGTCCAGGACTGGGACTCCTCTAGCCAACGCGGTGGTCACAGCTGTAGCTCTGGAAGATTGAGCTCGTAAACTTTCAGGAGGCTGTTTCTCGGCCATTGTGTAGCAGATCTTATTAAAAAGGATGATCCATTGAATGATTGTTCTTTTCTGAATTGCATTCCCTTTTTCGCCCCTGCAAATACCACAAAGAGTTCATCATCCACACGGAATTCTTTAGTACGATCAATATAGAGTGCTCTTTTTGGATCCAGTCGGTGGAGTCTCTCCTCTTCAATAGAAGGATGAGGAGGGGGGAAAAAGGGTAGGCAAGTTGATGCTCTGCCTGAAGTGAAAAGGTGTGAACACCTTTTGCAAAAAAGATGCTCTGGTTTTAAGAACCTGCTTGTCTGAGAAGAATGAATTGTGGGGAGGGGTAATTGAATGCACCTGCAATTTGCTAACCTTCCTGTCAGATGTTATCACAACAAGGAAGACAGTTTTCACAGTTAGGAGCCATAGTGGGCAGCTGTGCATCAGCCCAAAAGAAGAACACATTAAGAAGGTGAGAACTAAATTCAAGTCTCATTGGGTCCAAATGAAGGGCTTGGGAGGAAACATATGCTGCAAACTTTTAAGGAGAGCAGTCACAACAGGTGACTTAAACAGGGACAGCTGGTCCGGTAACCGCAGAAAAGCAGAAATGGCAGACAGGTATCCTTTCACTGTGCCCAACCCTAAGTCTTGTCAGGCCACGGACAAAGCAAACAGAAGGACTTCAGACAGGGGTACAGACAGACGATCAATGTTTTGGATGTACACTAAGCCACAAACTTGTCCTATCAGGAGGCATAGATGGTTTTGGTAGAAGAGTGCCTGGCTACCAGAATGACACCACATACTCCGGGAGGAAGATCAAACACACTCAACTGTTGCCGCTCAATCGCCACACATGAAGGTAGAGAGTGGACAGGTTCGGGTGTAGAACCCTGCCCTGCTGCTGCGACAGAAGATCCTCCCAAAAGCCTTTCTTCCTTTTATCAAGGAAAGCTAGTTCAAACCATAGGAAGCACTTGCGCAACCGAATCCTGCGCAGTATGGGAATAGCAGCCCAATAAGCAGGCAGTGTTCACGTACTGCAGTGCCAGGTTGGCGGAAGAAAAAATCCTCTTTCCGAAGGTATCCAGCCTGTTGGATTCCCTATCCAGTGGAATGGTAGGAAACTGGCTGGGACTGATTCAAGACATTGAGGCCTGGACCACCAGACTCTCAGGTGTGATGCTGGGTGAGAAAAGCTGGGTCCTGGGATGGGGGGGCAATGGCGGCAAGAGATAGTCCTGTGCAAAGGAGTGCCTGTGCAGGGCTTGACTCGGACGCAAGCAGGACATCAGTGAGGGCTTTGTTGAAGGGTAGTAAAGATTCTGCTGGGATACTCCCAGTTGAAGCATCTCCGTCAAAACATTGGTTTTGACCTGAATCACATGCAGCTGTAGGTCAAAGATCATAGTCGTCATCTGCATCACCATCTCAAAAGAAGCTCCTTAAACCATAGCCACTGTGGGAGGAGAGAGGATTCCAGTGTCTGGTGAAATATCCAGACCACTGGCACCAACCAGAGCCTCATAACAGGTGTCATCAGCCAAGGACTCAGCTGGGGGGGGGGGGGGGGGGGGGGGGGGTCTGTGTAAGAATGGGGATCTTCAAATCCCCTCCATTTGTGTTCCTCAATGAGCCCCTTAGTGAAATAGGGTTCTGTCTCCAATTCAGGCCATGTGGGCCTGGTCAGTATCAGAACTAATGCTGTGCCACGCTGGTCCAACTCTGTATCGGAGTCAGTAATCATGATGGGGCCGGCATCTGCAACAACAGGATCGGTGCCACTGGAACAGTCTCTGGAGGAGGTTTGCGAAACTGAAGCCAGGGCTGATCCAAATTCACCAACGGATCCTAAGGAGTTGACTGGTGCCAAGAGCAAACTGGCCAACGGAGTTGCAGCTAAAGATCCTCCTGAACCCACTGGACCCAAAGGTGCTCCAAATGGGTTTATATGCCCAAAAATGAGGCTCATGACCTCATTTAACTCTTGGAGGGTGTCACTTTGGTTACGGGAAATTCAGGCAAGCACAGAGCACACCCAGTTTCCAGCGCCGGCTGCACAAGGACCACCTGTGAGAATGGTCAGGATTTGCAGCTTCATTCCCTTGCGTCATGCAAAGAATGGGAGAGATGCAGAGAAGTAGGAGAGTGTATCCACTTCTTGGACTTCTTTTTGTGGGACTTACCAGAAAAAGTTGTGAAGCGAGACAAGGACCAATGCGAGCGACTCAGGTAGCGGTAGCGGTCCTGGGACCTCCCAAGTGAATGGGACTTGGAGCGGTGTGGAGTAGTGTGACGAGCAGTCAAAAGCTTCATGGCCCTCTTGTGTATTGTCTTAGGGTTCATCGTCCTGGGCTCTGCACAAGACGCAGAGTTGTGATCTTTTGCAAGGCACCACAGACATACCAAGTGGGAGTATGTCACCAATTTCTGTCGATGACAGGTGCCACAAAATTTGAACCCAGTGGATTTGTTTTGGGTACATCTTGATGTAGCTGACAAAAAGGTTGAGTCAGCCAAAAAACGACTGAGGAGAGCTTGATCTGGATCCATGCTGATGGCGTGGAAAAGCAGGAAATTAGGTTAGTGTGCTGGGGTGGTGCCTACAAAGGCACTGCACAAGTCACTTCTGGTGCGGATGACACCACAGGTGATTGATCAAAAATTTACAGATCAAGTCTGATCCTTGGGAATATTCTAAGGTGAGGAATCTGCAGTTAGAAGTCTCTAACAGATTCAAAATCTAAAGAGGAAATTCAGCAGTTATACTCCACCTTACATACAATATCACAAATTACACAATCAATGCAAAATCAATATAGCCGTCCATGCCATGTGTTGAATGCTGCTGTAGGTGACATGCACTGCTGAAGTCCATGCACAGCCATAACCATTTTTCACACACACACAAACACACAAGCTGCTATGCCCTATTGTTTTGTTTTCTAAATATATACAGTGCTTGAAACTCCTGCCCACAATGGCAAAATGATACACTGTGTGGAGTGTTGTCCTTGTTTTTGATCCTATATGGAAAGTGCTTTGATGCCGCACATGCTGACCACCAAGGTATGGTTACCATTTTATGGGACACACAGCTCAGCGATGTGATAGATGAAGAGGTGTGAGAGACAGGTGTGCTGTCTAGGGTTAGTAGTATGCTGCAGGCCTTGACTGTCTCTGCAAGGTCCTTTAATGTGTTATTGTCCACCTTGACAGTTATCGCATAAGGCTGTCCATTCTGCGGTCTTATGAACCTAAGCAGACATGGGTGGGAGGCAAGAGGGTCAGAGATCTGCCAGGATAGACTGTATTCCAGTCATCCTTTCTGGGGATGTCATTAGATGATATTAAGAAGTGGTCCTAGTATACCCAGTTTGCAGTCTGTCCTTTTATAGAGCGGGCACAAGATGCTGTTTAGGCAATACCCAGCAGACACTTTACAGACGTGCACAGCCCACAAAAAGACTTGGCTCAAGGCTGCCATCTTTATGCCCTATACCTCTGTATATTATGTACCTTGGCCATGTGCTCTGCCTTTTGGGATTGGCAAAAAGCCACACCCTTCATGCTTGTTGCCCTATATGAGGCATCGGTGATATTGGTGCAGTGACTAATGATGTCAGCTCACAAGCAATGCTTTGGTGGTTATTATCGCGATACAATTATCAACACCTGGCAAATTAGGGTTTTTGTAGTTTTGGATTAGAACCATGAAGTCCTGTCAACTACAGTTTTTTCAGGGAATCTGTATGTTTTTTTTAGACTAACATAGGTTATTGTCAACACCAGGACAGTGCGCGCTCTACGGGCATCTAGAATGCAAAAACCCAACACTCGCAAGATAATGTAATTTATGCATTGTGATGATATGTTATTGTTTAACCTTTTGCATTGCAGAATTCCATCCAAAAGATTCATTTTTAAGGTGCTTATAAATACTGTACATTTGCAATGTATGGCTGCAGACATTTAGAGTGAGTTAGGGTGTGGCAGGGTGTGGTCCCTTTCCAGGGCCTTTCAGAGACTTTCCCTGCAACATGCCTGGGCGTGGTTCTAGGCGGGGCCACGACTCTATAAAAGAGAGCCAGCCCAAATCCCAGTGCTCACTATTCAGAGGTCCCCGTGCAGAGCAGCAGCTTCTTCCTGAGCTCCTGTCCCGGCGGCCTATTTGGATTTTCCAGTCTTCTGCACTCATCTCTCATTGGTGATCACTGTTTCCAGGCAGTAAGACGGTGTTTGGACATTTCCCAACACCGTAATTGAGAATTTTCATATTCTTGATTTTAATTCTTAAATGAATAACAGATTACTTGTGCCCTGCCATTTTTTGACATTTGTATGGTGGTTTGCAAATAGGGAGGACGCGCAATTTATTCCATAAAGATTTGACTTCGTTATTACATGGTTGTTCATTGCGCGCTGATATTTCTTGACATTTACATGATGTTTTACGAGTTGGCAAGACGTGCAACTCGTTTCATGAGCATTTAACTTTGTTGTTCATTGCGCACTACCTTTTCTTGACATTTACATGGTGGCATTCGAATCTGCGAAACGCGCGATTCACTTCTCGTGTGTAATTCATGCTGTTCATTGTGCGCTACCATTTTCTGGCATTTACATGGTGGCATTTGAATCGGCAACACGCGCGATTCTTTCCTTGAGTGTTTTTTCATGTTATTCATTGTGCTCTACCATTTCTTGGCATTTGTATGGTGGCATTTGAATCGGCAAGACGCGCAATTCTTTCCTCGTGTATAAATAATGTAAATTACTGTGCGCTACTATTCTAAGACATTTTCTTGGTATTTCAAGTTGACACGTTGCGTGATTTATTCCTTGAATCTACGTTGTGTGATTTCATGGTGCACAATCCTTTATGGTGTTTAATACTCATATAAAAATCTGCAATGTGCGCAATTCACTTCCCAATGTTTTTTCTGAGATGAACACAACAATACCAGAATTCTAGATGTAATGCTGTGTGTTCCTGATATGTATTCTTAAAAGGAGATTTATATGGTTGTTTAGAAATTGCTCAGAGTGTTTCCTGATTCTCATGCTAAAGAAAGTACTCGAATCTGAAAGTCCTATTTAACTTTTCCTGTTTCCTCCTCAGGTATTCGGTCATCTAAAGCCTAGTCAGTTTTAGGACTATTCTAGGGTTGTTCATGATGTTTTTTGGAAACAACAAAGCTTAGAGTTGTAGCATGGTACTGAATTCATGAGATGTAATTTTGATGTTGTGTTTTAACCTTTTGCTTCCTACAGGTCTCCTTCCCAGCTGTTCCCGTTCTAATCCCCTTTTCCCCACTTGGACTCTCTTAGACTCTGTGATAAATCTAATCAGAGTATTGGAGCTGTCTTGTGGTGGATGTGTTGGGAACGTGCACAGACCCAGAGGATCTGGTGACTCTGACAGGTTATGGTATGATCTTGGAAAAGCACCTGAATGCCGCTTCAATACTGCTTTCTGTCTGAATGTGTGTATGTCTGTGTGTGTTTGTGTACACTACACATACGTATGTGTTTGTATTAGGAAAGGGTAGAGACCAAGAGGAAGAGTTTCTACTTGTCAGTTACAAAATGCATAGCAGACAACGGACATATTACTGACCAACAACAGCAGGAATCTTGTGACAAATACAAAATACTTGGACTTTGGCTAATTATCTCGTGTCACAAACTCCTCGAGAACATGATGAGTGATTTATCAATAGGATCCGGAGACCGCCAGACAGCCCCCACCCCCCTACCAGCTATACGCAGACCGACAGTCTTACTTGTTAGAAGAAGCTTTTTTTTTTACAACATTTTAATGGTATTCTCTTTACATCAAATCATAAATCACTCCACTTCAAACTTCAGTAATATTTACAAAACATGAGATACAAATCAGTAACCATAAATCTTTATCTGACAGGATCCCTTCCTGTCCTGAACCACCATTGGACCACACAAGTGAACCGTACCCCACCTGTATCCCTAGGAGAGGCGGTTACCCTGACTACACCGTTCCTTGTCCCCACGCTCAGGGTTCCGCCCCCCCTCCAAACACCAATCTGTCTCGGGGTGTAGCGGAGTGGCCAGGAGCGGGAGCCCCCCCCCCCCAGTAATCTGGGCTCCCTTACCCCTTAATCTGGTGTGTACATACGCAGGTTGGCTCAGGACTTCAGAATCCTATCCCTTGTGTCCTCCAGGGGCCCCAGCCTTGGGGACCCCTCTGTTGTTTCTGGTCACTTTAATACCTCACTTTCCGCTTATAACTTTCTTCACAACCCAAATTAAGGAGAGGGTGGGTGGGACAACTGCGCACCTCCCGCAAGCTCCAGCCGCTGCGCCACCGATAGAAGAAGGTCGAGCCTTCTTGGGGCGGGCACTTAAATAGCCCCCACCGGTACGCGGCGGCTAGAACCGGCTAGCGGCTAACGCAGCCGCTACGTTCTTTCCTCACCTGACTTCCGCCCACCGCACAACTAGAGCGGAGGGGATTGTCGGGCCTTGGCAGCCCCGTCTCCTAATGGGCCACCCCCCCCCCAGGTTGGGGGGGCGCTTTACCCAAACCATGGCTGAAGTGACATCAAGGTAACAATAAAAGTAACAGACTTCAAAAGTTAACGCAGGTCAATGCACTGCATCACATATGGCGTTACAAATAAAACTGCATACAACATATTAAGCACACAGTATTATATATCACCAATGACAATATTTAGGATTGTGTGTGGTGTCATGAATACGGATTCTGGTTGCTCCCTGCCGATCTAAGTGGTTCATTATGCAACTGTCATCACCTATGCCTGTCCAGTTGGCTGCACTGTCAGGGGTATGAGCCTTCAATCTTAGAAGCTGTACATCTAAAGTTTTGAGACAGTAGGTATGTGAATGCACGGTTCACCATTAAACACAAACAGCAATGTCAGTCTCACATAAAGGATATGGTCAGTAATGTCTTTGCCAATGGCATTTGGTCTATATCCAAATTAAGCAGGAGTCTTTATTTTTTAGTCACTGGTCTTCGATTTTCAAATGTCCAGTTACAAAGGTTTCTATTGGTATTAGGGGTGTGCAGGGAGCTGCGCTCCGCTGGCGGAGCTAACGGAGTATTTAAAACCATGTGCTCCACTCGGAGCATGGAGTAAGTCCAAAACTCCACTAGCCCCACCAGACCCACCAGCGGAGCAGAGCGCGCGCTGCAGCCAAGTATGGGCTGCACAGCGCAAGTGCAGACAGTCTGCAATTGTGCTGTGCAACCCATAACTGGGCTGCAGTGCGCACTGGAGTGACCAGAGGGAGACAACCGCTGAGATTCGTCACAGTCGGACAACGAGGAATGGAGGACCTCTGAGAAGACCCAAGTCCTCATCTTCTAGTTTTCATCGTTGTTTGTGCACACTGGTGCACAAACAAGGACTGAAATGGCAGCTTTGGCTGCCTACGACCCTGGCCTGAATACAGGCCAGGGCTGAAGGCAGTGAAAGCTGCAGGTCCGGCCTCTTGTGCACCGGGCTGCCTGTGTCCACTGCACACGGGGTAGACCGGTGCATAAGAGGCCTGAAATGGCAGCTTTCTTTGACTGCCTAAGGCCCCTAGCCTGAATTCAGGCCAGGCAATTAGTTTGTTACAAACTGACTTAGAAACACTTGCTGCCCCTAGAATACTGCTCCTGTCGTTTTAAGTAAGAAACAAAACACAGTTTAAAGCACTGTTTTTGGCTATGCCGGTTCTAGGAGTGACGCTGATACCCAAACCTGAAGTATATGCTGGAAATTAAGACACTATGCCTTACGTGCAAACTTTTTTTCATTAAAACAGTTCTACTTATATCTGTACATAAATTGCAGTTTTACAAAATAATGGACCGTATAATATATTGACGAAAACTTTATGTTTGGTAACGCTGACGACACTATAAAGCAAACATTTCATTAAAAAAACACAAAGGCTACAATACTGAGAAAAAATCCTTAACAAGCCATTGTCTGCTGGTGAACATGTTCTTTAATGCAAACTTAAAAGCGTTTCCAGTTGCGGCCGTCAATTGGTTCGTTTTGAAGATCCGCGCACATACCTCTGATGATTTGTGTACATTTTGGACTCTATGCACAGTAAAAGAAAAAGTCAAAGAAAACGTACTTTCATGAAAATTGTTCAATTATCAATTTCTCCTTGTGAGAGGAATTCGCTGTGAATAGCTTTCAGATGTCTTATCACTTGTGTTGTGAAATTAAGGAAACCTGTTTTCCAGATGACATATAATTAGGACTACGCTGTCGGCGTTAAAAAAATAAATAAAAAAAAAGGCAACTGGGCTTTATGGGAATAAGGTGCATTCCATCCAGAAAAAAACACTTCGACAGCCCCCAGCCAACAGGCCTCTCTTGCCTTGACAGACTGCCAGAACTTGTAGCTGTCACTCAAACAGCAGTCTACTCCGCCTCCCTCATTAGGAAGGTAAACAATGGAAAAAAGGCGAAGGAGATGATGAGCGAGATAGCAGAACAAATGAGGGCCAAGAGAGAAACAGGACACCAGCTTAAAAAATCCATAGCCGGGACTCATGGAGGGCCACCCCCTACCCACCTCTTGGGGCAGTTTCCAAAAACACAGAAAGAAGTAAAGCGAATAGGCAGTGCTTTTTGGATTTCTGCCTTCCCTCTCCATTGCCCCGGGCAATCATGTTAAAACTCACATGGCTGCCGCTTATTCAGATAAACCTAACAATGCACACCAACGGTTACCATGTGGACCTTCACAAGCCACACAAGAATGTGCCGGTTCAAATCCCCCTCATCGCCCCCTCCCCGCACTAAGGCGAAATTTATTCAAGGCAGCAAACTGCTTAGCAGCGTTCTGAAAGCAAGTGGCGCTACGGGGAATACCGGCCTGTGTTTACAAATTATAAATTAGACGCCACATCCTGCAATGCGCGGTAGAGTAGCAAAGGCGAACCCCAAAAGAGTTCACGACTTTAACTATTTTCCTCTAAACTGCGTGCTTATATATGCAGACCGGACAGCGATCTGGTTCGACTACGCCGACGTGAAACCGGCAGTGTGGCAGGCTAGGACCTGAACACGGATATTTCAAATTGGAGGTGCGTGGTATAGGCGACCCATAAATACCGGTTATATTTGGTATACAGTGGGATACAAGCAGGGGTGCTTCCTAAATCTTTTCGAAAGCCGAGCCCAGTGTAACTCCTAAAAATGGCAAGTACTTTGTTTTGCTAAGTTAAAATTAATGTATTTGTCCAGTTGTAGAATGAGTGCCATGCACATTTCTATGTTCATATACAAAGACACACACACACATGCGTACGTCAACACATAAACATATATAATCTATACATAAGTTTAGTTTAAACAAAATAGGAAGGCTTCTTCACTTCTGTCCAGTATTAGATAAAATGCCAAAAATCAAGAGATTTCCTAGGATTACCTCAATTGACTGGGGGCGAACTACCAAAGCCCACAAGCACTCTGAAACATGAAAATATAATTAACTAAACTGAACTACATTTTATTCTACCCCGTCTCATCTCCAAAATGTCCCTGATGAAGCACGGCTACCCTGTCTGTTCCAACTCCACAGACCGCTCCCCACTGAATCTGACGAGCAGCGCTTCCCTACTGATCTGCCAAGCCCCACCAGTGACTGGAGAAGGCACCACGGCCTCCCCTTCACAGACTCCAGCAGATTAGGGAAGGCTGTTGGGGATCAGCGAGCAGCACACAGAGGATCTGCAGGCCGGTCGGTGGTCAGAACAAGAGCAGGAGGATTACAGAGGGAGGGGGAAGGGATGATGGCACAAAATGGTGTAAAAGAACGAGGAAAATGCACTTTTTTTTTATCATGCCATGGAAAAGCTTCAGTGAGGGATTGGGGGGAGGGAGGATGAGAATCAGACCCCATCTGTCTACGCAGGTGGCTTTGAAGGGAGGGTCAGAAGTATTTTGCCAAAGAAGAAAAAGGCTGCAAGTGCGAGGCAATGGGGGAGGCGGCGGGGAGACGAGATCCCACCCTCAACATTTTTCTTGACCTCCTCGCAAAAAATGCTTTGCATATTAACACATGGAATATCAACATCAGTAGAGGGAGCCTCAATTCATCAAGGCTTTACCACAAAGCTTGTTTTGAAACCCTGAAGGACATGGAATCATTACCTCCTGGTGAAAGTCCTTACATCACAAGGCACGATCGCAGCCTGGATAGAAGTGCCATGACCACATACTCCTCCCCTCCAATGAAGGAGCCTTACAGAAGACCACCTGTCCCCAACCCCCTCGTTTTGCCTCCGCTGTGAAGAGAATACATGCTGTGCTCTGTCTCTGAGCTCCATTGTTGAATAAACAGGAATGCCACACGTCTATGTTACAAGTGCCAAAGATCATGTAAGAGTGTGTAATGGATTGAGGTATTTCTGTCCCAAATTACCTGCCTTATTGCATGGCTTGAAGGCAGGATTCATCATGTCCTTATGGAGAGGGCGAAGCTCACGGGCAGGTTTTGTGGTCAAGGGTGGAAGGGAAGCACTGCACTCTAATCTAGAAGGGTGTCATATACTGGTTCATCAGCTGGCGTTTATCAGGAGTCTCCCACTTAAATGTCGACTTTGGGAATGTGTGGACAACTGTTTAATGGACTCTCAGTCCCTGCCAAGTAAGGGAGGTACGGAAAAAATGAAACCTCAGGTTCGGTCTTACCACAAGAAGGATCACAGCAACTTAAGTTAGGTGGCGAGGACACAACTTCTACTGGTGCCCTCCCCTTGGTCTTTGCAAGGCTTTGGATTACGAGAAGCAGAATTGGGTTCTGAAGCTAGGAATTTTGGGAGTGATATTCCCTTATGCAAGGATTATGGAGAAGCAGTATCAACCAGTCTTCACCGTTTGTACGGGGACGTCTCATTGGGATGACCCCACATATGGGACGTAGTTGGGAGCTGCAGTGGGGGGAAGGTTGCGATGCGCCTCGAACCCTCAGTAAGGGCTCCTGGCATTGAGGGAAATATTGGCACAGCCCCAGAAATACTCCAGTGCTTCTGGGTCATACACAGAGATGATGTGCCAGATTCCACCCTTTAACAGGGGGCCGCGGTCGTCAAGCGGGCCTCTTGCTCCCTCTCACGACCAGAGAGTGCACATGGGCAGCCCAACGGGGCCAGATGACTTTTCTTGCGTCAGTTTTTTTTTTCTTCTTTTCCTTTTCTCTAGGTGCCTGTGGACATCAGCACGAGGGAGCACTCTGCATATTCCGGCAGAAATTTAATCGAGCATCCCAGCGCCCCTCAATGGGAGCCGCACAGGTTTGAGCCTCTCTCACCCGAACAGATTCATTCTCAGTGGCAGCTCCTGTGGGGGCCCTGATGCTGCAGGTGAGTGGCCTGTTGGGCCATAATTTTAGTAATTGAGCATATTTAGAGGGCCAATTTTGTGAGCATATTTGGGGCATATTTTATAGGGTGTACAGCCTGTTTCAGGCCATCTTTACAAGTATAGTGGACTTATTTGGCAGTGTGACTTCAGGGGGGGTTATTTGTAGGTATTGCCAGGAGGAGTGGTCTTTCCCCTTTTGTGACATCTGTGTACACCGGGCATTGGTTCCAGTTGACTGCTCTTTGGATTGTTGGCTGCGGATTCTGTGTAGGGTTTGGGTTCTCAGTGGACTGGGCTGCGTGCTCTGGTCTTTTATTGTTACTATCACATCAGTGTAGTATTCCCTTTGCATTTGCAGCGGGTGGGCATACAGGTGTGAAGCACTTGCGAACAGAGGCATTGCTGGAAGTGATAATGCTTTGGAAGGACGTTATGGATGAGGTCATAGCATCATTGAGGTCGCAGCCCTCTGTCCCAGATCCATTTCCCAGTGATCAGGTGGACAGGCCCAGGAGGGCAGGGGTGCTTCCTAGGGAGGCATTTCCCCCGGTTCCGAAGAGGGTACGTGGGCAAACGGGTAGGGAAGCCACGCTGGGACAGGCAGAAGCAGGGCAGGCAATCCCGTTGCTGGTGATGTAGGGATGTCTCCAGAGGGTCTGACCCCGTACCAGGAGTCTCCAGTGCAGACTGCGGCCATATTGGTGCCTGTGGTGGCACCAGCTTCGCCCACTAGTGTGGCATCGGGGCAGTGGTGAATGATGGTGGGTCTGTTATGTCGGCAGGTGCTACCCCTGATGGGGGTGTAGGGCAACAGGACTTGGTAGGTTACTTGGCAAACTTATAACCATGGCTTTTCTGAGGCGGGTATGCTGTCTGCCTCCCTGGTTGGAGGCCTCTTAGCAGGTGCAGCAGAGGAGGACGTTATGAAGAGGGCCCGGCGTATGGTTTCGCACTTAGGGCCAGATGTAGCAAAGGTTTTTCCCCATTCTGTGTCTATGGGAAAAAGTGTTCGTACATATGGCCCTTATTCACTGCAAGGGATAGCCAGGGGTCTCAAGATAGTGTGGCTGGGACAGAGCATAGCAAGGGGGTGAAGAAGGTAAACACCACCCGCATTGGCTTGCCTAGCTGAAGGTCAGGTTGCCCATGGGCCAGTGGTGTCTGCCCAACAAACGGTCAAAGTACCATCAGCAGCAAGCACTACAGTGACATCTTCAATTCAGGGAGTGGCAAACTAAGGTACTGGTCAATCTTCACCCCTTATAGACCCTGGTGATATTCGCTGAGCATGAGAGCCTGGGCCTGCATGTGCCAGTTGAGGTGAAGAAAAATATTTGGAGGGGAGCTCACAGTGACATTTTTTAGCTATCCGTCGACAAATCAGACAAGGATGAGGTTAAGTGGTGTAAAGAGTACGCTCATTCTAGGGAGTGCAACCATTGGCCTCAGAAGACGAAGGCTGAGGAATGAACTGAGTGAGGGCTTTCTCGACCAATCAGGTATTCTAGCAGAGTGTTCTAGTGATTTGGTAGCCCAGTTATCAGAATAGGATTGTGGGTGTACATGAGTATGGTGGAACTGCATGCAGGGATTACGATAAGGAGTTTAGGAGGATTAAGGCTAATAAGCCTACCCCAGGTTGAGACCAGATTCATATATTCACACGGCTGGGATACATTAATCAACCACAGCAGGTTGGAGGTCAGCCCTTTGGGGCAGGGGCAGGAACTGCCTCAAGCACGTTCAGGGGTAGTATGACAAACAAAGGGGACTGCTGGGATTTCAGCCAGCGCTTGTGCTCCTGGCCCCAGGCGACCTGCCGTTTCAAACACTGTTGTTCATTCTGTGGTCAGGCCTCCCACCCTGAATTTAAGTGCTTCAAGAAGTCACGAGATAAAGGTAGCAAGAAGCAGGATTGATGATTTGGCTGGAAGTAGGAATGGTGATTCGGTTTTCGGCAAGGCCTCATCCCCTGTTAATTTGTTGGCTATGGTCCCTTGGCTTAATTCCTATACCAACCATGCAGGTACTGTATGAGGGTTTTAGGGACAGTTTTAGGATCCTGGCTCAAGGCTATGTAAGCTCACCCCATTGTAGGAACCAGCTGTCTTTGAAGTCCAAACCCAAGATGGCTGGGGCTAAGATCCTCAAGGAGCTGAATTTGGGGTGGGTAGAGGGTCCTTCTGATGGAGTTCCTTTGCAGGGTTTTGTCTGTTCTCCCCTAAGGGTGGTCCCTAAGAAAGAGCCAGGGGAGTTCAGACTAATTCATAACCTGTTGGCACAAAAGGGACAATCTGTGAACAAAGTTATTGAGGGGGCTCAGTGTTCGGTCAGATATGTGCCTTTGGATCAGGCAATTCTGATGCTGCAGGAGCTGGGGCCAGGAGCTCTGATGGCTAAATCCGACTTTGAATCTGCCTTTAGGCTGCTACAAGTCCACCCGGATGGCTTCCATTGCTTGGGATTCCAGTGTGAAGGGAAGTACTACTTTAATAAGTGTATGCCAATGGGCTGCTCTGTGTCTTGTTCCTATTTTGAGAAATTTAGCACATTCTTAGAGTGGGTTTTCAGATGCAAATCACAACACCAATGGGTACTCCACTGCTTGGATGATAGTCTCATCTTGGTCCCCCAGGGTCAAATCAGTGTGTGGGTGCACTGAGAGTCCTTCAGAGACTTATGGGCAAGTTTGGGGTCCCACTCTCCTTGGGCAAAATAGTGGGTGCCTAAACCATGACTGGAAAACTCTTGGGGGCTGAATTAGATTCTGTGGCAGTGGTGTCCAGGCTTCTGAGGGACATAGTCATCACTTTCTCTCAAGCCTTACAGGCATGCATGAGGGCAAAGGTCACACTTCATGAGTTGCATTGCTTTGTTGGACAGCTCCATTTCGCTCTGCAGATCATCCCCATGGGGCACCCTTTCTCTCCGTCCATTGCTCAGGCCATGTTAGGGTTGAAGGTGAAACATCACCACACTAGGCTATCCATTGAGGTCAGCAGGATATGAGGATTTGAGTCTTTCCTGCGTGATTTTAATGGACGTTCGTATAGCCGGGTCCACCTAGGTTGAACGAAGAGTTGTGTCTCTTTACGGATGCGGCAGGCAACAAACATTTTGGTGCCATATTTGGTAAGCCCTGGTGCGCGCAACGGTGGCCCACGGAATGGGTCCAATCTGGACTAGTAACTAATATTGTTTTTCTAGAATTATTCCAGATTCTTGTGGCATTGTCGATCTGGCCTGTGAGATTCCGCAACCATTCTGTGATTTTCTGGTCCAATAGTATGTCAGTGGTGGAATGCATAAATCTACAGGCTGCTAGGTGTAATATGATTCTGAGATTGTTGAAGGAAACTGTATTGCTGTGTCTGAGGTTGAATGTGATTTTTTAGAGCAAAACGTGCCCGGTGTCTTGAATAACACCTGTTATTCCCATTGTAAGATACAGGTATTCAGGTTCCAACACTCAAATAAGGAGGAACTCCCAACACCCTTCCCGGAACATCTGTGGTGGATTGGTGCCCAAGACTATAAGACCTCGTGGCAGCCAGTCTCGCACCCAAGGCAAGGAAGTGAGGGGGCTTTCATGGCATATGCTAATTTCCTTGTTCACACAATGTTGTCTTTTTGGTTTAGATGCATCGTCAGTCTTGGCATATTTGGAGGTGCTAAGGGAGAAGGGGAGGCCAGTCGCATGCACTAGGTACCACACTGTCACCATTTCTTTATTTGCGCAACTGCGGGGGTGCCTGACAGAGCTAAATCCTTCTTGGTAAAGAGGGCCCTCAAGGGTTGGCAGCAGCTCCAGGGGGGCCAAACCAGATTTTAGGTGGGGAAGTTTGAATCTATTTTTGGGGCGCTGGGACGCATCTGTACCTCTTCCTGGGAGGTTGTCCTATTTCAGGCCGCTTTTACGTTGGCCTTTTAAGGGGCCCTCAGGCTTGCCGAACTGGTGCCCAGAAACAAGAAGGACATAACAGTGGGGTTGCAGTTGGTGGATATTCTTTGGCTGGTAGGGGTAAGGTCATATGCAATCAATTTCCCTCATTCTAAGATGGATCTGGACGGGAAGGGTGACCACATACATTTGTGAAGAGCCCCAGGCAATGTGTGCTGTACAGTCTATAATTTGGAGGTCTTCTTAGTGCAGCGCCTCCTGGGTGCAGCAGGTATGGCTTTAGTGCATGCAGATGGCACACCGCTGACCAGATACCAGTTTTTACAAGTACTCAAGCACTCTCTGTATGCGGTGGGTTTGACACCTCTGATTTAGAATCTCACTCCTTTAGGATCAAGGCAGCCACAGTGGCGGCGGCAACAGGGTTTCGGCTACAGCAGTTAGGAGAATTGGCAGGTTGTCCTGTGACTGCTATAAGAAGTGTGAGAGACTGCATATGCTGTGAGTGCCTGTTTCTTACCCCTATTTTTCTTGTTACGTCTTCTCTCTAGGTGGCCAAGCCACTCATTTGGAGGTCCCGAGGATTCTGGTTCATGCAGGAGCTGCAGGGGTCACCGAGATGTGAGTCAACAGCCACTCTTATTTCTGATGGGCAGGTGATCTGTATGCACAGAGTGCCTTTGTTTCACGCGTATCACAGGCTGGATACCGCTTTTCTTTCTTTGGTCGAGGCGGGCTGCCCCTCACTCAGTTGAGGCTGGTGCTGGACTCAATGCTTCCTCTAGGGTGCCCACCACAGGCACCATCATTTAGCATCTTGGGGTAATGACCTGGTTCCCCTTGGTCGGTGGCAGCTGTTTGAGATGGTGGTCTCGGAATTCGGTCAGTTAGCTAAGAAATGGTGGTGCTTGCCTGGTCAAACATTATCCCACTATTGCAGTGTAGGGACAGCCTGTCTGTTCCAGCCCCCAATGACTCAGTGAAGAGAATTAATAACAAGGCTGCCAAGTTGTTCAGACCACCTAGGTTAGCTGTCATTCCACACAGCTGCATTCAAGGGGAGTGTTTATTCCTCGAAGGTGAAATGCATCTTTCTCGTGGGGAACAACATGTTTGAAAACTTCCTGGCATGGTTGGTCCACTATCCTCAGTAGGGGAGCAACTGCAGGAGTGGGAGCCCAGATAGTCCGTCTACTATGCTGGCCTGTGGCGGGGTAAGACCATGACTGGGGGAACAATTAGGTACTTTTTTTCCTTACTTGAGCAGAACAGCAAGGTAACTGAAACCTCCAAGAGGTGCTGGCCAAGAAGCGGTGGGTTGAGAGTGTTCGTTGCCATCCGGCCACTAGGGCTAACCACCTGTGCAAAGCTTTTGCAGCTATCACAGCCCTTGGGTGTTGAGGGGAGTGGGGCAGAGAGACAGGCAGGACCCTTCTACAGGGTATGCACACAACTGGGTTTTGGGAGGGGATAGGATAATCTCCTATGGAGATCTTACCCCTGGGCCTCCTAGCCCTGGGAAGGGACAGAGGCTGGGTGTCTTGGGAATCAGTCATGATCTCATCTGCAGTCACTGATATTTGGATATTCAGAAACTGATTTAATGATAGGAAATGTGATGTATTAACATACTCTGTTAAGGCTAGGCATCTGAAAAAGCTGAAATACTAATTAAATATTATGGCAATACTACATATATTTTTGTGAATTGAACATTGACTTATGTGTTTTTAAAATTAAATATGACTGGGGGTTCACAGCCCCTAAACCCAAAGAGTTGTGGTTAGTCCAAAACAAAGTAATGTCAAGCTGGGTGTGGTTGGGGGACTTTGAATGGAAGGCCTCAGTGGTACCTGGACATATGTATGCCCCCTCAATCAGGAGGGTCCTGCATATGGGACATCGCCGGGAGCTTCAGTAGAGGGAGGGGGCCCGATGCGCAGACTCCTCAATAAGGGCTACCCATTGGGGGAAATGTTGGCACAACCCCGGAAGCACTCCAGTGCTTCCGGGTCATGCATAGAGATGACGTGCCAGACTCTGCCCCATAATAGGGGGCCACTGTCGTCAAGCAGGTCTCTTGTTCCCGCTCGCCGACCACACCCAGAAAGTGCATATCAGCAGCCTAACAGGGAAACACCCACTCACCTTCCCCATGGCAGCAATTCGGTGTCTGTTACACATGCTACCTTGTTGTTTTCTTTAGTATCAGTCATATCCTTTTCTGCTACACATTATTGTGATTGATTATGCTGAGTTTCTCACCATGTTCTCTCCTGAGTGTGTGGATGGAGTTGTCTTGAAAGCAATTTTGTCATATTTTATGGTGTTTTGGAATGGTGGCGAGGTGAGACCATGACTGAGGGGACAATTAGTTGACTTTTTTCTTACCTGAGCAGGTCAGCAAGGTAACTGGACCCTTCAAGGAGTGCTGGCTGAGAAGCAAGGATGATATCCTGGGGCACGGGAGGTTGCGAGTGGTCACTGGCAGCTGGTCCCTAGAGCCAACCACCCACGCATGTGCATAGGTCTTGAAGCTAGAACTGGCACTTGGTGGGTGGAGTCTGATGTTGGAGGGGGCACCTGAGATAAATATCCTGGCGGGCAAGCGATCCCCCTACAGGGTATACACACAACTGGGTTTTGGGAGGGGCTAGGATGGTCCCCTATGGAGAGCCATGAAAAGGGACAGAGACCGGGTGTCTTAGGAATCAGTCATGATCTCCTCCGCAGTCACTGATATTTGGATACAAAGGAACTGAATTCGTTAATGACAGGAAATCAGAAGTATTAGTGTACGCTTTTAAGACTAGGCCCATGAAAAAGTTGTAAATACTATGGAATTATGATGGAGTGACTGCATGTACCGGGGGTATCATGGCCCCTAAACCCAAAGAGATGTGGTTTGTCCAAGACAAAGTAGTGTCATGCTGGGTGTGGTCGGGGGATTAGGTGGGAGGCCTCAACAGTAGATGGCCATATGGGTCCACTCATTGTTAGTATCCTGTGTACAACTGCAGACCTTGTTATACAGCATGCCTCCAGCTATCAGTTCCAAATACTGTGCATTATTTTGTGCATCATGGTGTTTTACGCTCCACAGGGTTCTGTGAATAAGTTGACAGACTGTAGGGTAGAAGGATTTGGTATCTGGCAGTCAGGAGGAGCAAGGCCAATCAAGGAGTAAAAGAAATACAATTAACTGTCTGCTGAGTACACTTGAGTTTGTGGGGAGGCCTATAAATGAACACATAAAAGGAAATGGAAGGAATGCTTGCATAATGTCTAACAACTGGCAATCGCTCAGGGTAGCATTCCAACACATCATTCTTTTGCCCACCATGCAACCTCAGTTTGGATACAGTCATATGTAAATCAGTCTCAACCCTGCTCCAGTAGGAATAGATCAGCTTGAACAGTCAGGCCCTCCCTAAACCGGAACACAAGCAACCCAAGACTGGTTTCACCCTTCTTGGGGCTCCTTGGGTTAGGCACAGCTTTTTTCCCCAGTGACACAGTAAGCAAGACACCCACATCTGGACACAGCTTGCCACTTAGGGCACCACACCAAATGCACAAAAGGTAATGGGAGGAAAGGTTGAAATAAGTCTAACCACTGGCAGACTTAGGACCTGATTTGGAGTCTGGCAGAGGGGCTATTCCGTCACAACAGTGATGGATATCCCATCCACCGATATATAAATCTCACAGAATACAATGGGATTTATATTTCGGGGGACGGGGTACCCATCACTGCTGTGACGGAGTAACCCCTCCGCCAAACTCACAATCATGTCCTTAGAGGCAGCCATTTTCAAGCTCCCTTAACATTCATCTATAAGGAAGGTGATAATATCCCCAGTAATATTACATACTGGGCATGGTAAATTGGCTGGGAATATTTGTGACTTCCCCTGGTAAGAACATTAAATTAAAGCAAGGGAATTTGCTGTGACTAGTAAGCGTATGTCAGCATCGGATAGTTACAATCGTGACTATCATTGAAACAGAGCAAGGACCAGGACCTCACTAGAGCCTATTAACACAGTGATGAGGGCTCCAGACCCCTAAATATACTCTGTAGCAAAGGATTTTTTAAATACAGAGAAAGGATAGCCTGTTGATACACCCTAAAAACTTACTGGAGTAGTGAAGACGACTTTTAAAACTGTGCTGCCCTGAAGAAGGTGTTTTAAAATACATAAACTCCAGATGTCGAAATGTGTTGATGAGTTGATGAATAATTAGACCTTACTACTATATTGACGTGGCTTGCTTGAGACTGATATTATCAACTCTTTTCACAATGATCTGTTAGTAGGATCATTTGAATAACCAATTTTGTTCAAATTGGGTTTTATGAATTGTCTTCCTGTTTGTGGTTTTAATGTAGGACTTTGTTGTAACTAAATTATATGTATTTTACTTTTTTGAAATAAGTTAAATACATTTTTTAATTTTTTTTTGTGATGCCACTTAGCATAATGCACACACTGCAGTGCACACACTGGGTGAAGTTTCTTTGGATTTTGTGTCAATCGGTTTAGAAAGGTTGCTCTCATTATTTTAGGTGCCGTTCTCTATGCCCTACTTTAGAAGTGCACTGAAAAGTAGGCAAGCTCTTTCCCTTAATTAGGACTTCTAGAAGGAATACCAGGTGCACTGACATTTTGCGATTCATTCACCGTTAGTGAATATAGTGGCACTTTTAATGCACTATAAGAAGCAGTTACCTTTACATTACAAAACATTTACAGGATTTTCTGCTCTCTTTTTTCCCAGACCCACACTGCTACTAACGGAATTCTGTCAGATGTGATCAGACAGAGCAAACTAGGAAGCAAGTAAACTTCATTAGAGTAATATGAATGAGGAACATTGTTTTCTATCTAAATGTGCTTGAAACACATTGTGTTTGTCGTGATTTCACACCACACCTCTATTAACCAAGTGTACTAGCATAAACTCTGCCTTCAGAGAGATGTTGGCGATACAACCGGCTGGGAGGCCAACTAATGGCATCTGTACTAAGGAGCATGCATGCTCCACGTGTGTAGTCAATGCTGTCATTCTTCACTACAAGTCACTCTATGTGCTGCTTTCCAAAGTCGTTTATCAGAGTTCTGCCCCTTCACAAAAATGGGGACTCCCTTTCAAAGTGGTGTGAAGAAACTGTGGCATAGGATATTTCCTTTTCCAGAAACGTTTGCAGGACATTTCTCAGCAGATGCAGAGATCCGCTACAGCAGCCTTAACAGAGTTGAGAGGGTGTCCAAATACCGTGGTGGTCTACATTCCTACTTGGCTTTGAATGGAGTCTGCATTATGGAATGCATGCACACTGATTCGGCCCTCCAACTAGAAACTATGAATTATATGCAATACAAAGGAGACCATGCCACTTTTCTGTGGAATAATATTCAAGTTCACACTTCTTTTGCACAGAAAAATATTGACTACAGAAATGTAAGATTAGCATTGTGTTATGGGCTGCAAGAAGAACCGTACAGGGTGTGACCACAAACTAGAAACTGGAACTTTTTGATTGTAAGATTACGTGGAATTCTATAATCAGTTGACACCTGGCTGCCTCACAGTATGGTTGGTGGTCTTTGTAGTATACATCGCATCTTAATATCGGAAGGAACCTTACCGGAGTATTTGCACACCATGGAATACAGCTCATTACACTGTTGTAGTGCAATTACGTTCTATAGACAAACTGGACATGTAACCAAACATGCCGCATGCCTCTCAAATATAAAACCTCTTCTGTTTTAAACATTTTGTACAAAAGTCCTCAATTTGCCTTCAAGTGCTAACTTGGGAGTGCAGCACTGGCCAAGCCTATCATACCTAAACATTCTGGCACAAACCCGCCTTCTTCGGACCATGTGAGTCGTGAATGGTACACTGCAGTGAAAGCTGAACTCCGTTTTCATTACTCCCTTCAGAGTTTGTTCTGTTACAGCTATGAATAAACATAGCTCTAGCCACAAAGTAGTACACAAACTAAGCATGCAGAAGCCCTCTCCGTCCACAGCTGATTGAAGGGGCGATGGTTTCAGGTCCATCCAAGAGTGCCTTTATTTTTTTAAGTAACTTGAATTGCTGTTAAGATGCTGCTAGAAGGTTCAACATTTTCTGCTGCTGTTTACTCTTAGGCTTGTTGCAATTATATCAGAGTAATCATGTGAAAAGTGCCCCCCCCCCTTGGTATTTGGAGGGTCAAGTACTCTAGTCTATTCCGTGGTTGAACTCATGTTGCGAGTTGAGACCAGTTGCTTGTGGTATTTATTGAGGCTGCGTGCCTGGCTGTGACAGAGCTTAATGCCAGAGCCGAGCAGTCCTTTAGGACTCTGGTGCTGACTCCCCTAGCAAGGTTAAGGAGCAGGAATTTACGTCTAGGGAAGAGAAAAAATGTGGCTGTGGTTGCCCATGGGACCCTTTCCTTCTCCAGTCTCATGATTCTTTGGCCCATGGAGCACCCAGATACCGCAGCATCAGTGGTTACACACAGATGTACCTTACTCACGCCCGTGGTTCAATTTATGTTGAGCGTAGCAACCAGTTGTTTGTGGCATTATTGAGGCCGCATGCCAGGCTGAGATAGGGTTAAACACCAGAGCTGAGCAGCCCTTGACGACTCTGGTGTTGACTCCCTCTTCCTAGAATATGGAGCAAAAGTCCCCATCTAGGGAAGAGAACAATTAGGCTGGAGGTGCCCATGGGGCTCTACTCTTTCTTTACTCCCAGGTGTCTTGCCACCGGTGGTCAAACGTAGGTAGCATTCTCGGGCCCAGGGGTCACTTCCAGCACAGCCTCAGTGCAGCGCCTTGATCTGCAGGAAGTGCAGCATGACAGTTGTGACATCACAGCTGTGCAGTGATCGTGGAAAGTAGTTAATTCGTAAGGCAAGGTGTATTTAATGTCTGTTTTTTCAACTTGGACCTAGGCCAGATCTGACACCTCAAATTCCCAATTCGATTTTTTGTTTCAGCAAGGTCTGGTGTGAGGAAAGAAAGAAGAAAACAGGTGACTAATCAGTACACAAAAGATTTGACGTGAAACCAACATACCATAGCCCTGTATATTTTATTTGCATATTTCTCCACAGGTGTTAGGTCAAGGGTTCAAGACAATAGGTAGCTGCGCAGGGCCCGAGGCTTTAGCTCCTGATCTCAGGGCTACAGTTTGAACCCCTTAACCTGATGGAAGGGGAGGATATACAATGCTTTTTCACCTGCGCCTCTGGATCCAGTGGAAAAGTAACACTGGACCGAGTACTGTGAATAACACTTGACTTACTAACATTGTTTGGCCCGTACATAAATTAAATACATTGCAAGTTGTGAGAATAAACTACAAGTAGTTTTATGTTTGAATTGTTCTTTGTTTTGTGTCATCTATTCTATGTAATAATTCTTGTTGCATTTTTGTAATAAATACAAAATGTGTGAAAATCCACATCAGGTCATTCTCAACTCAACGGTTGAGCAAGATTCTGTGACTGTGCACTTCTTATGGAAGGGAAAGTCAAATTGTTAAGGGTTCTCGACTAGGGACACTTGGTGTTGGTCTTTTGTTGCTTCCCCAGTAGGTGCTTAGTTTCCAGAGTGTTATGTTGCACTGTAATTGGATTTATATAGCACTCACTACCCCTGAGGTGCTGAAGCGCTACTTTGATTTTAAATCATAGCACTAATGGCAAGAAGATCTACTGAAAGTTCAGAGGAGGTGGTGGTTAGTCCAACTGCATTCTTGTGGCTGAGAACCTGGAATTATTTGGCAACTCTGACTGCTTCTGTGAGATCTTTGCCCAAGCTTCTCAGCATCAGTGAGTCAGCATTCTCTGTACGTATCTGTATTTGTTCTAGTGTGGCTTAGGTTTGTGGCGATCTCTGTGGATTTGTTTTTTCAGACACAGGGCTCACTTGGGTTTCTCTATGATACTGAATAGGGGTGCGTATTTACGTAATAAACAAACCAAAAGGTTTTCGTGGGGGTTTCTTGTCTGGCGCTATTCGTATGCACAAAAGTTTCTTTCATCAAATAGTTAGCAAGGTCGGTGTACAGATTTGATTAACAGTTGATTGCTCCAACTCAAACATCGAAGAGGCTATCTGAAACTCCATTGTATGCTCAACAACGTTTCTATATTATTTTTTTCAGTCATTTAAAATAATATTCATTGTAATTCCATAAGTACAAAGCAGAAACAGGCAATTCCTGTTTTAAATTCAATAAACCACTTTCTTGGAGGCTCTTGGTGGGATAATGTTGAAATCATGGTTAGGTCTGCTTGAGAGTCAGTATTAGCTGTCCCACCAGCCTCACATAAAAAATACATCATAAGTGACAAATACATAAATATAAACATATACAAGACCTTGGGACAACCCTCTTCAAGCATTGGTCTGGTCAACTGTCATGCACATTTTGCTTCTGCTCATATCAGCATACAGAATAGGGCAATTGCTCCAGTCACTGGTGCTCTCCTAATGTGAGGGCCTGGATTTTGCCTTATCACACCGTTACTTCAGTGTGAGGACTGGTTGGCCAATACTTTACTTTGTCAATACTCTGCCCATTCTTTAGTCTTCCTTTATAGTTTTATAATTATTTCTTGAGTGTTTGAACTAGGTGCTAAGGTTAGAGATATTCAAAGCCATTAGTATCTTTTCTTGGCATCAATAAGAATATTTTTTCCTCTACATTAAAACATGATCCTATACCTCTTAGAAGTACACCTGCATTCTTGAAGGCACCCATAATTGTTCTATTAAAATTGCATGATTTTTTAAATTTAATTTGTTATTACAAGTATATAGGTGTCACGATTAGGCTTCAGCAGTTTCCCTTTTTATCTAATGTTTATTTTTGTACAATATGCTTCCATTTTTATTAAATAACTAATGCACCAGCTTGCCAAGGTCAGGTCTTTTGGCTTTAGCCGATGCTTGCTTTTGGAAAGGATTTCGGTTCTTAAAAGTTTTGGATGTAGGCATACATGATGGAGTCGCCAGGGCCTTGTAAGGAAACATTTCACACGTTTCTTAAAAGTAGACGAAAATAAATATTTTTCATTTAACAAAACCAATTAAAACCAAAATGAAGCACTTAAAATACATTGTACTTCTTGACTAAACTGATCTTAAGCAAAGATAGTTTTCACTTCCATAGAAAAGAAAAAAAATAATAAAATCTTCCTCTCAAACAGTCTTATTTTTCGTCCGCCACCTTACGTTTTTTGTAAATCATTTAGATATGTGGACTTGTCATATTTGAGGCCTGGCTTGACAGCACATTTATCACCAAATGTAATGCGATCAACCTAAAAACAAGCATTAGCAATGCCAACAGATCTGGCTTTAAAGGAATGTTATATAGTAATGTGGAGCACTAGAAGAAAATAGCATGGGAAGTGATATGTATATGTGTGGAAGTAAAAAAAACTGTACAATAATTTTGGTGCAGGTTAAAAGGTCAGGTGACAGTTGCACTTTCAAGCTAGATCTAAACATCCATTGTGCATTAAGGACTGCCCTCCTCACATTTGTGTTTCCGTCAGAGAAAAATGCCATAGCTATCTAAGACACTTTACTAGCATTACAATGTCATGTGTGCCCCTGAAAGTTCAAGATCAGGCAGGTGGGTATATAAATAAAATAATCACAGCTGTGTAGAAGGCAAGCACTGATTTTTGTGGAGGCACATAACGGCTGCCTAATCAAAATATGTACTTCAAGCTCTCAACATGTGAGTGGAGCCAAAGCTCCCCACTAGTGATGCGCAAATACTCATCTGGCATTATCTGCACAGTCAAGCCAGACCATAAAGAGCTTTCAGGAGTACTACAGATGGGCTTTGGTTCTGCCCACATGTTGGCAGCCAAGCGGTCATGTTTTGATTGGGCAGAAATTGTGTGATTCAGATAAAAAAGCAAAGGCAAAGCCAATAGGCCTCTCCTATGAAAGAGTTATTGGCTTTGCCAGTGTTTTAGCCATGTTGTATACCAGCGTGGTTGCTGCTCAGCATGGCTAAAAGTTAGTGGCATAGAGGAGAGTGGTGCTGAGTGTCGTAGAGTAGAATGGCAAAGAGTTTAGTAGAGTGTTGTAGAGTGCAGTGGCAGAGTGTGGCAGGTATTGGAGTGGCTTTATGTGGAGCTGAGTAGGGTGGCAAAGAGTAGAGTGGTCTAGTGTAGAGTGCATTGGGGTACAGTGTTGTAGAGTGCAGTGGCACTGAATTCAGCGGCATAGAATGGAGAGGTGTAGATTAGAGTGGCGCAGAGAGGAGCAGAGTGGAGTGGTGCAGAAGAACGAGTTACTTACCTTCGGTAACGACTTTTCTGGTGGATACATTAGCTACCTGTGGATTCCTCACCTAATGAATACTCCCATGGCGCCAGCATTTGACGGAAATCTTCTTACTAGTCTCTGCACGTCGACGAGGACGTCACTCTAGCCCACGCGACGCCGTCTGACGTCATACAGGCAATAAGAAGTCCTCGCCGACGTGCCGATGACAGTACCAACATTTTTTACGTGCATGAGAATAATAATAATAACCCAATGCAATGAAAGAGCAAAGCAACATCTCTTAATATTGTAAATCACACAACATTGCAATAAAATAGCTGTAGATTTAATATAACCTTTTTTTAAAAATTTTTTTTTTTAAACAAATAAATATATTTATACATACGAATCATGTATATACACAATATATATAGATTTATATATAAATATACACATATATACAAATATCATATATGCAAAATGTATTGCAACTTTGAAGACCAAAAGGAGCACACTCAAGGATTGCTTGGAGAGACCAAAAAGGCAACGGGGAGGCGGGTGGGACCGTGAGGAATCCACAGGTAGCTAATGTATCCACCAGAAAAGTCGTTACCGAAGGTAAGTAACTCGTTCTTCTGATGGATACAACTACCTGTGGATTCCTCACCTAATGAATAGAGTCCCAAAGCAGTACCACGCCCGGCGGTGGGTGCCTAAATGGTCAAACCAAGAAATCCTGCAGCACTGACCGTGCAAAATGACCGTCCCTTCTGACCTCAGAGTCCAAACAGTAATGTTTCACAAAAGTGTGAAGGGACGACCAAGTTGCGGCCTTGCAGATGTCGACCACAGGAACACCCCTGGCCAAGGCCGAAGAGGCCGACTTAGCTCTGGTGGAGTGAGCTCTAATGCCCTCAGGCGGATCCTTCTTTGCCAAAGAGTAACAGATTTTAATGCAAAGAACAACCCACCTGGAGAGTGTTCTCTTGTGGACTGCCTTTCCTTTCCTCTTGCCCACGTATCCGACAAACAGCTGATCCTCCAGCCTGATATCCTTCATTCTGTCGATATAGAAGCTCAACGCCCTTTTTGGGTCCAGGCGATGTAGTCTTTCTTCCTCCTTTGAAGGATGAGGCGGAGGATAAAACGTGGACAAAGTGATTGTCTGAGCCAAATGGAAGGGTGAAACAACCTTCGGAAGGAAAGCAGCCTTGGTCCTCAACACCACCTTATCCCCATAAAACGTTATATAAGGGGGTTTAACCGATAAGGCCTGCAACTCACTCACTCTCCTTGCAGATGTTATAGCTACCAGGAATACTGTTTTAATAACCAAATACCTTAAGGGGCAAGAATGCATAGGCTCAAAAGGGGACCCCATAAGGAAAGTCAGGACCAAGGACAAATCCCATTGAGGCATAACGAATGGTTTTGGAGGATATTGATTCAGAAGACCTTTCAAGAATCTGAGAACAATAGGGGATTTAAATAACGATGGTTGGTCTGGAAGACAAATGAAGGCTGACAAGGCCGACAAATAACCCTTAATGGTAGCTACTGCACAACCTTTCTGCGCTAGAGACAGTGCAAAAGACAAAACATGTGACAGATGAGCATGTAAGGGATCAATCTGTCTCTCTCCACACCACATAACAAATTTAGACCACCTATTAGCGTAGATAGATTTAGTGGAGTGTCGCCTGGCCGCTAAGATAACATCCACTACATCAGGCGGGAGAGAGAAGGAACTCAGGTTGCCCGTTCAATCTCCAAGCATGTAGGTGCAGACTCTGGAGGTTGGGGTGTAAAACCTGCCCCTGCGACTGCGAGAGGAGGTCTGCCCTGAGAGGGAGACGGAGCGGAGGGCACAGTGAGAGTTGGAAAAGGTCGGAGTACCATACCCTCCTTGGCCAATCCGGAGCTATTAAGATGACTTGGGCCCGGTCTTGGCGAATTTTCCTCAACACTCGAGGAATCAAGGGTATGGGGGGAAACGCGTAAAGCAACTGGTCGCACCAGGTTATCTGAAACGCGTCCCCCAACGCTCCCTGCATCGGATACTGGAGGCTGCAGAATAACGGGCAATGCGCGTTCTCCCGAGTGGCAAACAGATCTATCCGAGGAAACCCCCACATCTGGAAGATTAAACAGACTTGATCTGGATGGAGACGCCACTCGTGGTCTGCCGAGAATTGGCGACTGAGACTGTCCGCACGTACATTCAAGACCCCGGCCAGATGATTTGCCACCAAGCAAATCTGATGGTCCTTTGCCCAGGACCATAGCCGAAGAGCTTCTCTGCAGAGAAGGTACGACCCTACTCCTCCCTGTTTGTTTATGTACCACATCGTGGTAGTATTGTCCGTCAGGACCTGTACCGACTGACCACGAAGGGATGGGAGGAAGGCCTTGAGAGCCAAACGTACAGCCCGTAACTCCAACAGATTGATATGAAACACCTGTTCCTCTGGAGACCAAAGCCCTTTGATCTCCAGATCCCCCAGATGAGCTCCCCATCCTAGGGTGGAGGCATCCGTTATTACCGTGGCCACTGGTGGCGACTGCGCGAACGGCTTCCCCTGTGAAAGATTGTTGCCCGCAATCCACCACTTCAATTCCACAGCAGCATCTCTGGAGATCTTGACAGTACCTTCTAAATCTCCCTTGTGTTGAGACCACTGCCTTCGGAGGCACCACTGAAGAGCCCTCATGTGCCAGCGAGCATGCGTGACCAACAGAATGCAGGAGGCGAACAGACCGAGCAGACGAAGGACCTTGAGGACTGGAACTACCGCTCCATTTCGAAACATTGGAACCAATTCCTGAATATCTTGAATCCGCTGAGGCGGAGGAAAGGCTCGACTCAATGTTGTATCCAGTACTGCCCCTATGAACAGGAGGCGCTGAGAGGGCTCCAGGTGAGATTTGGGCACGTTCACCGAAAAGCCCAGGTCGAACAACAACTGGGTTGTTGACTGCAGATGATGCGACACAAGCTCCGGGGACTTGGCTTTGATCAACCAGTCGTCCAAGTAAGGGAATACTGCTATCCCCTTCCTTCTGAGCTCCGCCGCAACCACTGACATCACCTTTGTGAAGACTCGAGGTGCTGAAGTAAGACCAAACGGGAGGACCGCAAACTGATAGTGCTGCGACCCTACCACAAACCGGAGATACTTCCTGTGTGACTTGAGTATTGGGATATGAAAGTAAGCATCCTGCAAGTCGACAGACACCATCCAATCTTCCTTGTTCAACGCCAAAAGCACCTGTGCTAGGGTCAGCATCTTGAACTTTTCCTGTTTGAGGAACCAATTCAAGATCCTCAGATCCAGGATTGGTCTCAACTGACCATCCTTTTTGGGAATCAGGAAGTATCTTGAGTAACAACCTCGACCCTTTTCCTGCTCTGGGACCAACTCTACCGCGCCCTTTGAAAGGAGGACTTGAACCTCCTGTTCTAGCAACAGGAGGTGTTCTTCTGAACAATAAGATGGGCGGGCGGGATGAGGGGCGGGAACTCCCGAAAGGGAAGGGCGTAGCCTTTTCCCACAATGCCGAGAACCCAAGTGTCCGTTGTGATAGACTTCCACTTGTGGAGAAAACGCTGTAATCTTCCCCCTACAGGAGAGGAGTGAGTGGGAAACGGTGGAAGCCTAAGGCTGCTTCCCCTGCTGCACCCCTCCAGAGGACGAGGAAGAGGCAGAGTGCTGTTGAGAGGCTCCTCTGGTACGGACCCCACCCCTCCCCCTCCCTCTAAATGACCTATAGGGGAGGGAAGAGGCGGGTTGCTGGAACCTCCCCCGAAAGGAAGAGGAATAAGAGCCACGCCCAAATCCCCGAAACCTCCTGAAAATTCTAGAAGAGGCAGAGGAAGAAGGAGCTTGCAGTCCTAACGATTTGGCTGTGGCTCTGCTCTCCTTAAATCGTTCCAAGGCTGAATCTGCCTTGGCTCCAAACAGTCTGTCCCCATCAAACGGGAGGTCCAGTAGGGTCGACTGCACATCCGCAGAGAACCCTGAGTTTCGGAGCCAGGCCTGTCTTCTTGCCACCACAGTCGTGCCCATCGCCCTGGCCACCGAGTCGGTCGTGTCCAGCCCAGACTGGATAATCTGGGTCGCGGCAGCCTGGGCGTCCGAGACCACATCCAAAAGACCCTGGGGAAGCTCCGTGAATGAAGACGAAATATCATCCATCAGCGCATGGATGTACCTCCCCAGAATGCACGTGGCGTTGGTGGCCTTCAACGCCAAACTGCATGACGAAAATATTTTCTTGGACTGCGCATCCAGTTTCTTGGAGTCTCTGTCTCCAGGCACCGTCGGGAAGGAACCAGGCGCTGACTTTGAGGAACAGGAGGCTTGCACCACCAAGCTCTCCGGCGTAGGGTGTCTAGAGAGAAAGCCAGGGTCAGATGGTGCAGCTCGATACCTCCTGGCCACAGCCCTATGAACGGCCGAGGAAGACACCGGCTTCTTCCACACCTCCAACACCGGATCCAGCAAAGCCTCATTAAATGGCAAGAGAGGCTCAGCTGCAGCAGAGGCCGGATGCAATACCTCTGTCAGCAAATTCTGCTTTGCCTCTGCCACCGGCAAAGGCAGGTCCAAAAAGCTCGCTGCCTTCCTCACCACAGCATGAAAGGAAGCAGCCTCCTCCGTATATTCCCCTGGAGATGAAAGGTCCCACTCAGGGGAAGTGTCCAGCCCACTGGCTGTATCCAGACCATGCAGTCCGTCTCCAGAGTCCTCAACCTCTCCCTCCTCTAGGACTCGCTGGTACTCTTGCTCTTCTAAAAGACGGAGAGCACGCCTCCTCGAATGAAGTCTCTCCTCGATACGCGGAGTCAACATGGCCTCCGCCGACGTCGAAGAACGGCGCCGATCTCCAGAAGCATCTGACGCCGCGTCCGGCGCCACAGGCAGCTTCGGCGCCGAGGCAGGAGCCGGAGGACGAGGTCTTGGAGCCGATGGACCAACCGGAGTCACAGGGCAAAATCCTGACTTCGACGGAGGGGCAACCTCCGGGGCCGAAACATCCGAAGCCACCGGAGCGGCCACCGACGCCGGCACCGGCGCCGAGCCCACATTCCCAAAAGGGAGAAAGGGCATAAAGGGTGCCGGCCGAAGAGGCGCAGGATCACCCAACGAAAAGGCCAAGGGCCCCGAAGGACCAGCCGGAGCAGCTCCTGGAGCCATCTGCTGAAAGATGGTATACATCGCATTAAGAAACGCGGTACTATCGGCTCCAGGAGTGGGAAAAGCCGGATACTGGGGTGCCTGGATCGAGGGCGACCCCGACGCCGGCCTCGACGTCTGCGACGCCGGAGAAAACACAAGAGGCTGCACCACCTCAATCACTGACGCCTGACCAGGTGAAGTCGGTGACGCCGGAGAGGGCAACGGCGTCGATGGATGCGGCGTGACCGTGGGGCTGACCTCCCAAGTCCTCCGACGCCGAGCCGAAGGTGACCTCGAACGAGACTCCTTGCTGGAGTGACGTCGTGAGTCTCTACGGCGCCGGGAGTCTCGATGACGCCGGTGAGACCTTGGCGAAGAAGACTTCTTATGATGTTTCTCCTTCTTCTTTGACTTTGCCATGAATAACTTGGCCTCGCGCTCTTTGAGGGCCTTCGGATTCATGTGTTGACATGAATCGCAAGTCGAGACGTCGTGGTCGGAGCTCAAACACCATAGACAGTCGGAGTGAGGATCTGTAACTGACATCTTGCCCCCACACTCTCGACAGGGCTTGAAACCCGACTTCCTCTGAGACATTGTTACCGCAGAGAAGACTACGCAGCAGACAATACACTGTAACCACGAAGGTAACAGTAACTCCCTCGAAGATAACCGTTTCGAATGCACGGAAAAAAGGGAACTGTCATCGGCACGTCGGCGAGGACTTCTTATTGCCTGTATGACGTCAGACGGCGTCGCGTGGGCTAGAGTGACGTCCTCGTCGACGTGCAGAGACTAGTAAGAAGATTTCCGTCAAATGCTGGCGCCATGGGAGTATTCATTAGGTGAGGAATCCACAGGTAGTTGTATCCATCAGAAGAGAGTGGCACAGAGTATCATAGAGCAGAGTGGTGTGGAGCACAGTGGCATACAGCGGTGTGGAGTGGGGTAGAGTTGAGTGATACAGAGAACAGTAGCGCAGAGTAGAGTCAAGTGGCATAGAGTGAAGGGTTGAGTGGCATACAGAGCAGTGGCATAGAGTGGTGCAGAGTAGAGTAGCAGAGAGTGGTGCAAAGTAGAGTACAGTGCCTAGAGTGCAGTGGCATAGAATGCAGTGGTACAGTACAGAGTAGAGTGGCACAGAGTTCAGTGGCAGGGAGTGCATTGCTGCAGAATTGAGTGTCACTGAAGTGGTGTAAAATGGCACAGAGAACAGTGGTGTAGAGTACAGTGATCCAGAGTAAAGTGGCATGGAGTGCAGTGACAGTGAAGTTGTGTAGAGTGCACTGGCATAGAGTGCAGTGGTTAAGAGCAGAGTGGTGTAGAGTGCAGTAGCATAGAGTGGAGTGGTGTTCAGTGGCGTAGAGTAGATTGTTTCAGAGTAGAGTGAGTGAGTAGAGTGAGGTGGCATATAATGGAGCATTAATGGTGTGGTAGCACACTGCCATTACAGACAACACATTTTCAATTGAAATGACCATTACATTTGCACAGACATACAGTTATACGAATACAGTTATACAGTGCACAGATGAAAATGGGTGGAAATTGCTTCCCCAAATGAACTAGTTACTTACCTTCGGTAACGGATTATCTGGTAGAGACTGTGTAAGTATTTCTGAACATACCAGAACTAGGACTACAAATGGAGCACATTTTTTGTTTTTTGCTTTGGAAACAAACATTTTAATGTGATCAAAACAAATCATTACATCTGATAGAGACTTCTAGCTGCAGATTCCTTACCTTAGAATTCCCTGGCGTCAGCTTTGAATCTGGAATTTTTCTGCTGAGCAGAACCCTGGGCGCGCTCGGTGGCGTCATTCGGATCCACATGCTTCGTCTGGCTCCACCTGGCGCCATCAGCGTCGTTGGAGCCGTCTGTGAAGTCACGGTTGTCTATATAGATGCCACCTCAGTGCGTGTACGTCAGTTCTTTTTCCACAACTTTCCACGCCAGAAGAGCAGAGTCATGGAAGAACTAACAGTATATAGTTTTTTCACTTGATTGTTTGAAGAAATGCCCTTAAGAAAGGCAAAAATACGAAAACATATATATATATATATAAATATATATACATATATATATACACATACACACACAGAGCAGGGAGGCTTGGGTGGGTGTAAGGAATCTGCAGCTAGATGTAGTCTCCACCACATAATTCATTACCAAAGGTAAGTAACTTGTTCATCTGATCGAGACTTCTAGCTGCAGATTCCTTATCTTAGAATAGATACCCAAGCTATGCCCCTCTCTCCTCACCTGGCTATCCAAGCAGTAGTGTCTCGCAAACGTGTGCAACGAAGCCCACGTTGCGGCTTGGCAGATGTCAAGAACCGGCACACCACGAGCTAACACAGTGGTAGCAGCTTTTCCTCTGGTAGAGTGAGCCCTCAAACCCTCCGGTGGCCAAAGCGTAGCAAATCTTTATAAGGAGAACGACCCAGCGTGAAATGGACCGTTTCTGTACTTCCTGACCCTTCTTTGCACCAATGTATCCCACAAAGAGTTGGTTGTCAACCTGGAACTCTTTTGTGCGGTCAAGGTAGAACGATAACGCTCTTTTTCGGTCCAGCCTATGGAGATGCTCCTCTTCCTTAGAGGGATGCGGTGGCGCAAAGAAGGTGGGCAGGGTGACATTTTGACACAGATGGAAAGAGGTCACCACCTTGGGGAGGAAAGAGGCACGAGTTCCGAGGACTACTTTATCAGGATATATCTTGAGATACAGTGGTTTATATGATAAAGTCTGCAGCTCATTCACTCTCCTGGCACATGTAATTGCCACCAAAACGGCTGTTTTGATAGTGAGCAGCCAGAGAGGACAGTTATGTAAGGGCTCAAAAGGAGCACACATTAGGAAAGTAAGAACATGATTAAGATCCCACTGGGGCATGACAAAAGGCACAGGTGGAAACATATGCACAAACCTTTTTAAAAATATTTGTACTATGGGAGACTTAAACAAAGATTGTTGATCAGGCAAGCGTAGAAAAGCCGATAAGGCAGCAAGATAGCCTTAAGCGTCCCTAAGGAGGAACCCTGTTGGGCGAGAGATAAAATAAACAAAAGGATATGAGATAGAGAAGAAGAAAGAGGATCAATAGAACTCTCTGTACAATATGAAACAAAACGTTTCCACCGGCAGGTGTAAATCGTCTTAGTAGAGGGACGCCTGGCTGCCACAATGACATCACAGACTTCGGAAGGGAGGTCATAAACCATCAACTGTCGCCACTCAACCTCCACGCATGAAGCCGCAAGGTTGACAGGTTCGGGTGAAGAACCTTCCCCTGCTGCTGCGACAGAAGATCCTCCCGAAGAGGCAACCTGTTTGGAGGACTGATGCTCATTTTGAGAAGCTTTGGATACCAGACTCTCTGTGCCCAATCTGGAGCCACTAGGATTACTTGGGCCCGGTCGTTCTTGATTTTCTTGAGAACTCTGGGCAGAAGTGGTATGGGTGGAAAGGCGTACAGGAGGCCTGCACTCCACTCGCGACAAAAAGGGTCGCCTAGCGATAGCCGCCTTAGAAACTCCAACGTACAAAACTGCTGACATTGCGCGTTCGCTACAGTGGCAAACAGATCTAACTAAGGCTCTCGCCGCTGCTGAAAGAATCCTTGCGCAACCTCCAGATGGCGATACCATTCGTGATCTGCTAAGCATCATTGGCTGAGTTAGTCCACCCTGGTGTTCAGAGAACCTGCCAGGTGTTGAACCACCAGGGTTATGCCCTGCCGTTCCATCCATGTCCAGAGACACAGAGCCTCTTGACAAAGGGTCCACAACCCTACACCGCCCTGCTTGTTGCAGTACCACATTGCGGTGGTGTTGTCCGTGAACACCTGCACTACCTTCCCTTTCACAACAGGAAGAAATGCCCTTAATGCCAGTAGGATTGCCCAAAGCTCCAACAAGATGATATGAGCCCGGATTCGTCCGGAGACCAGAGACCCCTGATCGCCACCTCTTCCAGATGGCCAAAGAGAGAGGAGTCTGCCTTTGACCCAATCGCAGTTCACTAACCACCACTGCAGATCCTTTGCAGTCTCTTCCGAGATCTGAACCACATCGGTAAACTTCCTCTTATGCTGTGCCCACTGAAACTTCAGGTCCCACTGCAGAGCCCTCATATGCCATCTGGCATGCTTGATTAACAGGATGCAGGAAGCCATGAGTCCCAACAGCCTCAGAGTCTGTCTCACCGAAATCCAGGATAGAGGCCGAAACATCGGTATCATAACCTGAATATCCTGGACTAGCTGCTCGGGAGAATAGGCCCGATACTGCACTGTGTCCAGAACAGCTCCAATGAAAGTGAGCTTCTGAGAGGGAGTCAAGTGTGACTTCGGCACATTGATAGTGACCCCCAGCGAATGCAGGAGGTTCGCTGTCGTTTGGAGATGGGTGACGAGAGCCTGGGGCATGGGAGCCTTCAACAGCCAATTGTCGAGATAGGGTAAGACTGAAATCCCTTACCTGCGCAGATGAGCTGCTACTACTGCCATCTCCTTTGTGAACACCCGAGGGGCACTGGTGAGACCGAAAGGGAGCACAGTAAACTGAAAGTTCTCGGGCCCACCTTTAACCGCAGGTAACGTCTGCAAGTGGGCAGGATGAGGATATGAAAATACACATCCTCGAAGTCCAACGCTACCATCCAGTCTCCTTTGTCTAGGGCAGGCAAGACCTGAGCAAGAGTGAGCATCCTGAATTTCTCCTTCTTGAGGAAGAGATTGACATCCCTTAAATCCAGGATAGGGCGAAGGCCCTTGTTCTTTTTGGCAATCAGAAAGTAGCGGGAATAACAACCACTGCCTACTTCTGACATCAGGACACTTTCTATGGCTCCCTTGGCCAAGAGAGCTGTAACTTCCTCGTGGAGCAAAACCAAATGGTCCTCCATCAGTCGTTCTTTTGTCGGAGGGATAGAGGGAGTAAAAGACTGGCAGGGGAGGGAATAGCCCTTCCATATGATCTGCAAGACCCATGTGTCCGTTGTAATGGAATGCCATCGAGGGCGATGAAATTGAATCCTCCCTCCAATCCTCCCTCCTGCAGAACCACACTAGGAGGGCTTGGGCGCAGTGGAGGGGGGCTGTGTGGTGGGCGACCGCTGGTCTGACCCTCTGGGTCTGATGGTACCACGACCACGTCCTCTCCTGGGATGGTGTGAAGCCTGAGGACGGTGGCTGAGTTGTTGTTGGCGTGGTACTGTGCCCCTTCGGAAGCCTCGAAAGGGGCTGAAGACAGACTGCCGTTGAGCTGGCACTGAGAGGCCCAAGGATCTGGCTGTAGCTCGAGAATCCTTGAACCTCTCAAGCGCGAAGTCTGCCTTCTCACCAAAAAGGCGAGAGCCATCAAAGGGCATGTCCATCAAACTTGACTGGACATCCCCTGAAAAGCCAGTTGAACGTAGCCAGGCGTGGCGATGTAGGGCCACTCTCGATGCAATCGCTCTACCCAGCGAGTCGGTCGTATCCAATCCACACCTGATAGTAAACTTGGCTGCATCCCTCCCATCCTTGACAGTCTGGGTGAGAGTGTCCTGTACGCCCTCTGGGACCTGGGGCAGCACCTGCACCACTGTATCCCATAAATTATGGGAGAAACGTCCCAATGGGCAAGAGGTGTTTGCTGACCTCAATGCTAGAACGGAGGAAGAAAACATTTTCTTTCCAAGCTGATCCAGCCTCTTGGATTCCCTATCCGGGGGAGTGTAAGGCAAGGCACCACAGGAAGTAGAGGCTTGGACCACCAAGCTCTCCGGTTGGGTTGTTGGGTAAGGAAACTAGGGTCGCTCGGTGCGAGTCTATGGCGGCGTCCGACTGTGCTTTTCACAGGAGCCCCTGTGCTGGGTTTGGAACATGTTCCCAGAAGGACATCCGTTAGGGCCTCATTGAAGGGCAACATTGGCTCTGATGTAGTCAACCCCGGCTGAAGCACCTCTGTCAGGAGATTCGTCCTACCTGGCACCATAGGCAAGCCTAGGTCCAAGACCTCAGCTGCCCTTGGCACCACCATAGCATAAGACGCTCCCTCCTCCGTAGCCACATTAGGAGGAGAGAGCATACCAGTATCTGGAGACGTGTCCAGTCCACTGACCTCCCCTAGATCCTCGTAGCAGTCCTGTTCTTGTTCCAGGTCATACTCTAAAGGGTCCTAAGACCCCTTCCACTCCTCTCCTGTGCCTGTCTGATCAGAATAAGGCGCAGGCAATGATCGGGGCCTAATTGGCGCCGTCGGAGTCATCGCTCAGGATCATCTGGAATGAGGATGGGGCTGCCACTGGTGGTGGAGGAAGCGTCGACATCGGACCCGGCACCGGAAGAGGTTGACTGTGAGGGACAGGTGCCGGTACGGCTGCGCTATCGGATCCTGGGGTCCCAACGGTGCCGAGGCCTGAGCCGCCGATGTCGAACCCGATGGGGCCTCGGCTGACCCCATGGGGCCCAAAGACCCACCCAAGGGTGCAGCCCGCTCAAAAACAAGGCGCATGGCCTCCTAAAATTCCTTTATTTAAGTGGGGGTCACTCCGGTCCCCAGAAACGAGGGAAGGCGCGAAGTCGACCCTGGTAACGGCTCCGCAGAACCACGCTCGGAACGTCGACGTTCCCTATATGGCTCGTTGCCGACGGGCGTGGCGAAGTCGAAGTCCGCTTGGACTACTTCTTCTTCTTGTGCCTCTTACCTGAGTGATCAGATGACCTCGAATGCAAGGAAGAAGACTTGGGTCTCTGGAAGCGGTGCCGCAACCTCCTCCTATGGTGGGACCGTGACCTCCTCGGAGTCTCGCCGACCGAATACGGCTGTCGGGCCACAAGAAGTTTGCGGGATCTCTACCTCAAGGACTTTGAAGCCATGGCCCGACAGTCGGAACACGAAGTGGAGTCGTGATCCTTCTCTAAAAACACATGTTACCGACATGGTGCGATGACATGCACCACACGGTTTGAACCCAGTCTTTCTAGAAGACATGCTTCAAACAATCAAGTATCGAAAATACCTTGAAGTCCGTCAAAGAAAAGGGTAGCTCTATCTGGATCTCCGCTTAACCAGCATGGAAGGAGAAGAACTGACGTACACGTGCCCAGGTGGCGTCTATATAGACAACCGTGACATCACAGATGTCTCCGACGACTCTGACGACGCCACGCGGAGCCAAACGACGCACACGGATCCGAACGTCGCCACCCGACGACGTGCACAGGGTACTGCTCTACAGAAAAATTCCAGATTCAAAGCTGACGCCAGGGAATTCTAAGGTAAGGAATGTGCAGCTAGAAGTCTCTATCAGATGTAATGATTTGTTTTGATCACATTAAAATGTTTGTTTCCAAAACAAAAAAAGTGCTCCATTTGTAGTCCTAATTCTGGTATGTTCAGAGATACTTACAAGGATCATTTAAATGTTGTTGTGTTCTAGAAAATAACTCTTTCCTACCTCCAGTATCCAGCATAATTGTAATATACATCCTCACACTTTGAAATCAGTGGAAGAAAAGTAATTGAGAACTCTTGGGAAGGCAGCGCTTGACATTTGACCTCGGTCTTTGAATGCACAGCAAATGTGACAAGATAAGAACAAGATTTACAGGCCAAAATTACAGAAAGTGAGCACTCGGGATTTTACTGTAAATAAGGTTTGGGCAATGGTCGGTACGAACTCAAGCTGAACAGCCTAAAACAACTAAAGCCATCAAATAGAAAGCAAGAAAATGTGAGTTACAAACCACAAACCCAATGACAAGCAACCACCAGAATGCATTACTAGGTCAACTTTCTTAATGTACCGTAGATGTCCTTAGCAAACAAGACAGCTGTGCTGCCTGGTAGCTGTGACCTGAAAAGTGGTTTACCTCCAGGCAGATGTGATTACTTTGTTTACCCAAAGCCTAAGCCAGCAGAAGTATGGCTGCCTGAGACTGAATGTTGAGGGACACACACATTGCTTTGTAATGCTCTAAAAGTGTCTTATAACATAATTAGATAATTTATGGTGTTTGTCTTCCTCTGGCAATAGCACAGATGGAGAGGAAGGCAGCCATGAGGATCACAATGCAGTCCCAACACCCTCCCCCTTCCATCATTAACTTTTAACTTCAGAGTGAAGATTTGTGTTCAAGAGCAGCATGGGATACCCAGGGCTACAGTCATCTATATGGATTTTTAAGTCTGGTTTGACAATGCAATTGTCTTCTGACCCGATATGAGCAATAAAAAAGAGATTTCAGAGCACTACTGAGAGAGGGGCTTAGGCTTCACCCACGTTGGTTCCTCAGAGTACAGGATTATATTGGGTCTAATTTGTGTGCTTCCTCTAAAAAGACTACGTGTACTTCACATTTTGACTGTGGCAAATATCATATTTGATATAGCCGGACCGTTGGTTATGGTGGCAAGTCAATGAAGTCAGAGTGGTGGCATACTGTTTTGTGAGCTGTAAATCTTTGTATCTTTATAATTCTATAGTTGTATGCATGTTGATTGCTAGTTTATATGCACTTCAATAGGCCAGTGTTGGTTAAGATGTAAAGCCAATGTTAAAGGATAAAGGCTTGATCAGTTCATTGGGAAAAGTCATGCCAGATATCGTAAGTTGGATCTGTTTATTATGAGATGTTTGTGAGGAAATTCAGTAGAGGCCTGACCTACTTATTGTGAAAAGCATGTGTCTGACAGACATTTGTCTATTACAGGAACCAAAAGGTTTGAAACTAGTAGGTATTTATTTGGGAAACATACTCAAAAATGCAGGGAAAAAAGTTAGAAAAAAGGCACACTGGTCGTTGAAGTCGACAAAAAGGTTGAAGTCAGTCAAAAACTGACTTAGCAGAGCTCAATCTGAATCCATGCTGATGGAGTAGAACAGAAGGAACTGAAGTCAGCGAACTGAGGTGGCGCCTCTATAGGCACTGGGCACGTCACTTTCGTCGCAATACACATCGAGGCCACCTGCCGGTGTGAAAGGAGAATACTCCCAAACAATTCTGGATCAGTCTGACACCTGGGGAATATTTTAAGTTAAGGAATCTGGAGCTGGAAGTCACTATCAGATAAACCCTGTTAGGGGTGATAGCATTTTGCTGTGCAAACTGTAATTTTGTACACAGTTGCCATTTTATGACCTTATGCCCAATGGTTGCCTTGTGGGAAAGCTTATACTCAGTGAATTAGATCTGAGTTAGCTATGGTGACATGCCAATGATAACAATTGTAGGCTTGCTTTGATTGCAGGGGAATGTTATGCTAGAAGCCATATGTCTGGCCTGTTTAGTATAAGTTATCACAAAGGCAGTAGGCCTTGCTTATATACTATAAAAAGCATACAGTAAAGCGAACAGGCCTCTAACAGTGAATTGTTATCCCACCATATGTCAGGCTGCCGGAAGATATTTGGTTAAATAAAATATCAGAGATTACCATAGTAGGAAAGACTGTGTGTTGGCCACCCACGCTGACAAACTCACAAAGTAGAATTTTACCGTGATGATTCTTGTTAAGTCCTATTGAAGGGGGTTGTATATTTTCTCCAACTTCAATTCTTCTACATAATTGTAATTTTATAAGTATTTGCCTGATGGTTGGCAACTTATGTGTACTTCTGTAAGCCTGTGTTGTACATAGTGTCAAGTCACTGGTAAAGGGTAGAGGGATACTCAGTTCACTTAGAAAAGTTATGTCAGATTCCTTAGGTGCCGTGATCTGTTTATTATGAAACATTATGAGAACGTAAGCAGGGCGTACATACTTATTTTGAAAAGCATATGTTAAATGTAATTTTCATTACTAAACATTAATCCAACCACCGCTGCGTACGCCCTGCAGCCAGGCCCTGCCATCAACCACTTTGCAGTGCACACTAGGGGTTGGCCGCAGGGCCTGGCCTGCAGCCGGATGCTACAGCCAACCCCCATAACCACCCAGCCCGCACTGCGCACAACCTTTGGCTGTGCGCGGTGGGAGTTAGCCGCAGCCTGTCTCTCTGGGTGTGAGAACAGATGTGACAGGGTGTTATTTGGGTGTGAGTGTGCCTATAAGACATCAGTGTCTTATTGGGTCGATGAGTAGGTGTGTCACAGTCTGTGAGTGAGGGTGTCAGGATCTGTGAGGGAGGGTTTTAGTGGGTCTGTGAGTGGGTGTGTGAGAGGGTGCCTGAGGGTCTGAGTGCGGCTGTGAGTGGTGCACGAGGGTCTGAGTGGTTCTGTGAGTGGGTGTTTGAGGGTCTGAGTGGTTCTGTGAGTGGGTGCGTGAGTTTCTGATTGGGTCTGTGAGTGAGATAAAGACCAAGAGAGTGAGAGGGAGTGATATAGAGAGTTTTTCGGCTTTGATGAATGAAATACGTAGAATGAGATTTATGGACAAATTGAAAAGAAAAATGTATTTGTCAAGAGTGGGTTCATCTTTCAGTATGAACCTCATACTTTTGAAGTTTAAAAGAAATTAAAGAAGGAACATGACCACAGGCACACCTGGAGTAGAACCCTCAACTTTCAGTGCAAGGGTCTGTGACCTTAAGCTTTAGGCCATAGTTGACTGATTAATGTGATGCTTCCAAACATACCTATTACAATCAACCCACGCATGTGATTGGAAAGAAACATGAATGTACCAGCACTATGAAAGTTTAACAGTCAAAACATTTGTATATAAACAAACACACTGTCAAGTCAAACTAAGTCAAACTAGGATTTGAACGTTCAGCATACCGAGTGATAGCACAAGACCTTAACTATTAGCCCAGAAGTGGCTCTATTTCACTCTGCATCCAAATGTAACTATAACATTTATCCAAAACATCTTACTCTTTGAGGTCATTAATTGGAAAGACCATTGCAATGACAATCTCTCTCTCTTTTATCTCATTATGGGATGGAAAAGAGAGAGTGAGTGACAGGACTGCGGGGGGGAGCCTCAAGGCACCCGCGATCCTAGCTGGCTCCCCGTGACCTGCCGAAGCCAGCATTGCTCCCCCAAGCAGGGAGCTGCTTTAAAAAGCAGCTCCCTGCTTGTGGGAGCCAATGTATCCATCTGTTTCCCTGCACGCATATTAGCGCGCAGAGAAACAGATGAAAACTTCACTTTTCAACAGCGGGAGCAGTTTAACAGCTCTTGCTGTCAGAAAGCAGACTCTGATTGATTTTGCTCGTTGGGCGCTGTCAGCTCCCACCAAGCAAAAGCAAACAGCTATGTCCCAATGTAGGCACCCTGGGACATAGCAGGAGCTGGCCCTCGGGGTGGTGGTCCAGAGGGCCAACAATGACTCCTCAAAAGGGGCCACGTGGCACCTTTCCAATGAGCATTGTCCCAGGGAGGTGGTGGTGCTCGGGGCTCCGGGTCCGAAACTGACCCCATCACTCTTTTATTGTAGCCCTGTAAAGGTGGCGGTCCCTGGAGCAGGCATAAGCCCAGGAGGGGAGCCCTGTGTGTCCCCTCCTTTATTTTAAACATGCCCCCGGGACCTGGCCCACACAGGGGCTTTAATCAAACAAGTGCGGTAGACCGCACTTTAAAAAAAAAAAAATGTGCTTTTTTGTCCTGACAGGATCCCTCTGGGACCCCAACACCAGAGCTAAGGGGTCAGGGAGTACCAACCTCAGCCCCTTTTATTTTTTTTTTTTGCATTTTTGTTCGGACTCGGCTGAAGCCGAGTCCCAAGATGGCTGCCAACACTTCATGGTTGAAGTGTTGGCAGCCGAAGTGTTGGCAGCCAATCAGACCTCTGCATTTCCCTGCACAAGCTCGTCATTATTCACATATACATCACGAAGGATTTGCGGCCCTAGATATACAAATTTATTTTCCCTTTGATTTCTCGAAAACTACTGAACAGATTTACACCAAATAAGCGAAAGCATAATCTGCGTCCCAAAAGCTAGCTTTCAGCCAAATTACATGTAATTCCGTTCAGTGGTTCGGCTGTTGTTGAGTTCAAAGGTCCAATGGGAATTAACATGGGAAATGCAACTTTTTTGACGCCTCCCTTTTCTCTGCCCCCACTTTACGGATCACCCCGAAACTTTCTGTGCGCAACAAGAATCACCAGTAATGTTTTTGGGAAATTTGTGTGAAGATTTGTTAAACAGTGACAAAGATATAGGCATGTCACAAAACACATTTTCTAAGGAAACACTGTCCTAACTATAACTACCTAGTGACGACCACCACTAGGAGATATATATATATATAAAATTATCTTATTGGGGTCTGAAACTCAGAATGGGGGCGATATTTGTCCGGTATCAAAATTATCCTCAGGTAAAATGGTAAAATTATCAAGTGGTATATTAAGCTAACACACAAAAGAAGCCTTTACTTTTGCATCAATTCTATCAGTGAGAACTTGCTTGTTTTTTTACTTTTGGAAATAGTTATACCCCCAGAGTATCTTAAATGTATTTTTACATTTTCGACAAGTAAAAATTTTAGCACATCACTATAGGCTGCTTTAATGTTGTATTATAATCTAAAGATGTTATTTCTTTTTAAAAGCAACCTGTATTGACATTTTTGTTGTAAACATTATTAGCAGAATATCATTACATAGTATTACATTACAGTCAGTTTCAGTTACGTTTCAAAGCCTCTTTTTACAAGCATCATCATGTTTATCAGTGTTAACATGACATTCTGCTGGTTTCAGTCATGTGAAACTTCTAATAATAGTAACAAGCCTGCAACTGGGGGAAAGACGGGGTCAGACTGAGAAGGGAGGGTGACCCTTGTTCGAGAGAGGTAGAAATTAACCAGAGGAGTTTACAACGCTTCCATGGGACAGAGGAGTGAGAGGGGGTATCAAGGGATTTATTCTAGCTTATGCCAAGTAGCTGCTGTGCATAGGTGTAGGTATTAGAAGGGAATCCTAAGATAGAAGGCAATGCCAGGGGAGGCAATTGTGGGGGGGTTGGTGGGGATGACTTGTCAGGGTGGAGACACTCTAAGCAATTAAGTTTTCAGGGTCTCCAGGAGAATATCCCAGGTACCAGCTATGGGGCGTCTGCGGAGGTCTTTGTCTTCTTTTCTATGTTAGTGTTCAGCCTTCTGTTTCTGACCTTTTGAAAAAGGCCTAGCACCATGCCACAAAAAAAGGAGGTGACTTGGCTTTCTGATACATGGTGATAGGCCAGACGTAATTGTAGTTTGAATGAGGAGTTCTTACAACAGGTTGACGATATGGGTAGAAGATTTTTAGCACGTGGCTATTCGAATAAGTTAGTGAAGAAGGCACAGTCTAGAGCCGTACGTTTGGAAAGAAGTGATACTTTAAAAACTAAAGACCGTATGGAGATGATAGACAAATCGAATAAGGTTCGATTCATAACTGATTTTAATGATGCATCTTTGATCTTAGAAAAATATATGAACAAACATTGGAGTATTTTGTTACAAGATGAATCTACAAGAGATTTATTACCCGAAAGAGTACCAACAACATATCGGCGAGGTAGGAACTTGAAAAGTATTCTATGTCCCAGTTTCACTACTAGTTCTTCCAACAAAACATGGCTTTCTACTAAATCAGTTGGTTTTTTCAAATATGGTTGCTGTGGAGTATGCCGATGAGCATGCCACAACATCAGCGAATTTTCTGAGGGAGGTAGACAATTTAACATCAGCTCATTGATTAATTGTAACACTACTTATGTTGTGTACATAATACGTTGTAAATGTACCAAGATCTATGTGGGGAGTACAATACGTTAACTTAAGACTAGAATTGGAGAACATGTTCGAGCACTCAAAAATAATGATGTAAGATACCCCTTAGTAGCACATATTGTTGACTGTAATTCACAAATTGCACACAGGAGTTTTGTATTTTTTGGATTGGAACATATCCCTAAAGATCCTAGGGGTGGCAACAGAGAACTAGCCTTACGCAAAAAAGAAGCTCTTTGGATCATGAGGTTGAGGGCTGTTGAATAAGGCCTCAATTCCAATAGGGAATTGGAGTTCTTTTTGGGTGAATAATATTTGTAATTTTCTCTAATTGTTACATGTCTGCCATTTATGCTATATTGCTATTTGATATATTCTGATGGTATGTAAATTTATCTTCATTTATGGAGGTTTTGTTACATAATTATAACCAAAATTCTCCAACATGTTACCATAAGGGATATATGGATATCATACCGTTGGGTTTGGTTTCAACTTGAACCCATATAAATCTAGACTAACGTTTTCTACTTGATGTTTCTTGGTTAGTTCTATCCGATTATACTTTTGTTCTTGTGATACAGTCTCATGGTTTCTAGTGACTGGTTGATATGTCAGGTTTCTTTTGTATAATGTGGATTGATTCGATGCCTGTCTGTTCCTTCAATTAAGTTTGTATTTAAGTATCAATTTATTGCGATCCAATAGCAATGGAGAATAGTTTGTTTTTTCTTTTCCTTTTTTCGTGGGAGCTTCGTATGGTTGAACTGGGTGCGTACCTCACTTCCGTTTGGGTACGTAACAGAGTAGAGATGCGCACACACTTACAGAATAGTCCTTCCTCTATTGTGCTTAGCAACGTTTGATGGCTGCCCCGGAAGTGTATTTAACTTCCGGGTCGGGTCGCGGAACTCAGGAGAGACGCGTACTCGCGTTACGGCGTTGTCGTATGTTGGGCAACGCCGGTTTGCATGGATATTATCAATTTGAGGTGAGCATTGGGGGTTCGATTCGTTTAAAAAAAAAAACATTTTGTACGTCCAGGAGCATTAATCAGAGCTCTGTTTTGTATATATTTGTTATTTAAAGAGCATGTTTTAATTTCCTCACAGTCTGATATAGAAGATGAGTGTACTACAAAATTGAATATACATTACTACTTCTGGATGCTGGATATCAGGTACCTTACACGGAGGCTCGGTGAAATTCACATTTTCCTTGGCTTTTATGCTTATGCACTAGATCGAGATAGTTCACCATGTAATGAGTAAACATATACGCCACCTGATCCAGTAACGGATAACAAATAATGAATTATCCAAGAGTTGTCTAACAAGAGGTATCAAAAGAGATTTTTAAGAGGTTCCTAAAGAAATGTGTTGGCACTAGGGTGTTTGGGTACTAAATTGGAGGTGCATGATGTCACTTGTTGAAATAGTCTGATGGAAGTTGGTATGAAATAAGATCTCGGTGTTTTTGTGGAGAGCACTCTAGTAGAACTCTATTTGGATTTCGCACCTTGTGGTTTTACTAATACTAAATGAGTCATCACAATAGGTTCTCTTTTTATGAGACCTCCTCAAGGGTTTGAACTTGGGTTCCTTTGTCACATTGTTCAATCATTAAGTTGGAGCATTTTGGTTCCGAATTTTTGTTATTATTTTTACAATTTGTAGCCCTGAAGAAGTCGTTCGGGATTTAAAAAAGGAAATTTCCCATGACGAAACACGTGTTGGCTGAAATTGTATTACCAGGCTGTAATTGTATTACCACGGATGGGTTTCTAATTGCTGTAAATTTTTAATTTGTGTTCGGTCTAGTTTTGACAATTTAAACTTGTATGAAAATTGATTTCATGTTTCTCCAAAACTACTTATAAGTATTTAATTGGAAAGGGGTGCCACACTTTGCTTTATCTGTTTGTTGGGTTTTTCAAACCTTGAGGGGTTGGGTGTTTTCCCCTGTGTAGGCACCTTTCATTTCTTATCATAATTTGTGCAATATAGGATCTTGAGCGCCCATCTAACCCTAACATTACACCCCACTAGCTAGGTACATGGTGATAGTGCTCTTTGTGATAAGGAGAGCCAGCTTAGCAAAGTGGGAAGCTGCCTTGTCTCACTCAGATTGCGTGTATATGGTGAGTGCGATCAATGTCCAATTGTGAGGGAGGGGTATAACTGTAATAGTTGCGAAAAAGTCTAGTATCTAGGTCCAGTAAGGTCATTAGGAGGGGCAACATCAGAATGGTGTAAAACCAGCTACTGTAGCTGAGCAACGGGCATTAGCCTGCAAGAAGCATTTTCTGATTGCTGCACGGGATTAACAGTTCCTATACAAGACTAAATACTATATCAGTTTGAACCTGGCGTTCTGAAGACTGAGGCCCTCATTCCAAGTTTGGCGGTAACCTGACCGCAACGCTGGCAGCGGTGTTATGACTGCCGCCATGGTGGTGGTGCAGACCTCCATATAACGAGTAAGGTAGTGAACCTAATGCAACACAGACAACTCACCGCCAGCACCGTTACCGCTGACGAGCAGCATCAGGCGGCGGAAGCCAACTTCATGCTGGCGGAAGCCAATGTCCCGCCCACCATATTCCGAGTCACCACACCGCCAGGATATCCGGGCCTGCTCACTGCTACGAAAAACCTGGCAGAAACAGAAAGTACAAAAGGAGATCGCCACCTCCAGGCACAGAGACGCGGCCGCCATGGCAAACGAACTGCTAGTCTTCCCACCGTTGTATCTCACCATACACTTTCAGGGCCACCGAGAATGACGAAGACGACAACCGTAAATACGCCCAGCACAGAGGGGAGGAAATGGCAGTGATACACTCCCACGCATAACACACATTCCTCACACAGACAGTTAAGGCCACACACAGGCACACACAATACACGTCAATGCCAAGTACCCAATACACACAAAGTCAAGCAGGTACGTGGCAAACATACAGCACAATGCACACAAACACCACCAACACACCCCATAACCACACAACGACAGCTAGACCACAAACACCTCAAGGTAGGCATAGAGAGGCACGTTGTGCAACACCACACATACATATATACCATGAGCTGCATGTAGCAATGATACACAATCAATAGCAGTGAATACACATCCTAACAATTACACAGGTGACACATCACGTACAACCAACAATCATGGAAATCCACATATGCAGCACCATACACACGGATGCACACTACAGCCCATACAATCCCACAAACAAGCAGTCAGACACATTACAACATGCCCATGGCACAACCCATCTACCCAGCGTACGCAACAACACAGACACAACCCATACACAGACCTCACACACTGTTGCACACAGATGTCACCACCACGTAGAAGGAAACCAGGACAACCACAGCAATGTGGGCAGTTTTATTCATAAACAACAAAATATAAAAATAAACTATATACAATATGTGCCAATGGCAACTCCAATGTCCAGAAATTCGGGACACATTATCCAACAATCATAGCCCCAACTTGACTCCTGACAGCAAATAGACCTCCACATCATAGGGGCAGCAATGGGACAGGCAGGCACCTCAGAGGTGTGGGGGTGGCTTGAATGTGGAAGGGGCATGTTTTGGTTTGGGCTTGAGAGGGCTGACTTTGGCACTGGGAGGGGTGGATTTCTTGCTGGGTGGAGGAGCAGGGGAAACACCAGAGGGGGCACCAGAAGAATGGGAGGTGGAAGGGCCTAAGAGGGGCAGCAGGACACAGCGTTTAGGGGGAACACGGGGTGGGAGATGAGAAGGGAAGAGAACAAGGGCGGCAAGAAAAACGTTCTTAGGTACACGGGGTGGTCACACGATTGAGGGTTGGGAGTGGAGGTAGAGGGAGTGCTCGTCTGACGTGTTTGTGTGCTGCACATGGACTGGCAGTGGATAGGTGAGTGGAGATGTGACTGTAAGGGAGGAGGTGGAGGGGGAAGTATCTGTAGTTGTGTTTGCAGATGTGTGTTGTGTGTGTGCATGCCTATGTGAATGTTTGTGATGCCTATGACTGTCTTAGCATACCTTGTCTGTTGTAGTGGGTGTATGCAGATCTGTAGGTGTGCTGCGGACGGGTGTAGGGAGAGGGGTTGTGGACTGGAAACCGGTAGCTGGAGGGGGGACAGAAGATGAAGGGACACTGGCTGCCCTCAACCAGGAGGCCAGAGCCTGAAATGATCTCTGTAGGCCAGAAAAGGCACTGTGAATGCCTTCCAGGAAAGCACTAGACTGCTGCATCTGGGATGCCATTCACAATGGTTGTCTGCCTCATAGAGATGGACCTCAGGAGGTCAATAGCCTCCTCATTGAGGGCAGCAGGGCTGACTGGGGAAGGGGCAGAGGTGCCTGCGGCAAAGGTGACGCCAAACCCTCCTGGGTGAGCGGGCACAGGCAACTGGGTGGGGTGTTACAGGGAGGGCGGTGCTGGTAAGGAATGTGTGGAGTACATGTGGTACAGAGGTCCAATGATGTAGCAAGTGAAGCAATTGCAATGGTCACGTAACATGCCTGTCATTACCCACATACAGTGCCATTATGACCACCTTGTATTACTGCAGTACACGCAGAGATGGAGGATGCAGCCAGTGACATGATAGCATACTTGAGCGGCCCATACGTACAGGTGAACGTGTGTCACAGTACCACTACTTCTTTTCCTGCATGGCTCAACATAGTTAACATGTCACACTCCTACATGATTGGTGTGACAACCAGGACTGTATAGTCCCTAAATCTCATCTGACCACATAAATACCAAGTCCAGTGAGGGTCACAGTACACAACCATGCTGAAGTCACATAACAGTCACAACTTACCCCCTTGTGGCTGCTGTGCTGCCTTCAAGCACCCATCAAACTCTGGGTAGGCCACTGCCAGTATGCGGGCCATTACGGGGGTGGGGTTCAGGGTCCGACAGGCCCCCCTCCCATGTTGGGAGGCTGTCCCCAGCTGGCCCTCTGCAGTCTTCTGGGTCCAGTGTCTCAGGTCCTCCCACCACTTCCTGCAGTGGGTGTTCTGCCGGATATGGACCCCCAGGGTCTGCACTTCCTTGGCAATAGCTCTCCATTACCCTTTTTCTTGGTGGGCACTGACCTGCATGGGAAACATTTCGAAAATAGGGGACATGATGTAAATAGTACCAATACAGCTGTAACCTTTGGCGACACACAACAAACACGGACCATGCACACTGCCAATATTCCACACATCATGTGCATGCAAAACACCTGATCAGTCATGGCATGTCAACGTGCACACACACATATCGTCAACCACCACCAGACATGTGGGAAAAAGGACATTGTAATTACCTTTTGCCCTGGATCACTGTACAACCGCCCAATACAGGTAGGACCCCTATCACCAGTTTTTCCAGTTCCTCTGTAGTGAAGGCTGGGGCCCTCTCCTCTGCAGTGCATGCCATCATTGCTCCAAGATGCAGGACACAGCAGTACATGACGTGGTGGTCTGTCTTGCCCGAATGCCAGGAGTCAAGTGAGCTGACCCATACAAAATGGCGGTTTCGACCGCAGTGGTCATGACCGTCACCGCCAGCGGTGATCATCACTGGTCCCACTCTCCTACAGACATCAATGTTAACCAATAAGGAGTTGTCCGGCGGTTCAGACCACCTTCTGCCATGACGACTTCCGACGGCGGAACGAGGTCAATTCCAGCTGTCCAATGCATGCCTGAAAGGCGGATGCCATATTAGTCTGTAACGTGACTGTCCTGGGTTCACACTGTGTAATTACCTGCATGTCGTCACAAACAGATACATTAGGTCACACATTGTGGATAATGACACATGCAGTGAGTATCTGGTGACATCGCCACACTTATCACTACAGTTGTCAGCATATATGATCCGTATAGTGGAACACATGGAAGGTGTAAGTGTACATGTCCTGTATACGTCCATTGTCACAGGGATTATGTGCCATCATCTGGTTAGGAGTGGAGTAATGTGTCTTCGCACAACACGACAGCCACCTTGCATGAAAAAAAAAAAAAACTTAGTGACTGTTTTATTTCATACTTGGTGCCCTACATTATGAGAGGTTTCCAGACTGGGGTTTGTGTTCCTGCACAGATATCGCTACAATGGAGTGATGAGGAATGCACCAGTTTACCGGCCACTCGTAGATCTTGATATCATGGAAGAGCACCACATCATCCTGACCTATCGACTGAACTGTTTGTGCATCAGGGAACTGGTTGCCCAATTGAAGCCAGACCTCCAGCCAGGTTTGAGAAATCTCCAGGCCATTCCTCCAACAGTCCAGATGTTGTCAGTTCTGTATTTTTTAGCGAGTGGATCTCTTCAGGTTACAGTGGGACTGGCTGCAGAGTTTTCCCGGCCCCAGTACAGTAAGGTGTTGCAGGATGTGCTGGATGCCCTACTCAAGTATGTGTACAGGTACATTAGGTTCCCACAACGTCCTGAATTGGCCACTGTAAAGGCAGCCTTCTACAACATATCAAATGTCCCACATGTAACTGGGGCCATACATGGGACTCACTTCACCTCGGTACCACCAAGGACCAATGAACAGGTCTATAGAAACCAGAAGTGTACATATTCGCTCAATGTACAAATGGTGTGTCTTGCAGACAAATACATTAAACATGTAAATACAAAATTCTCAGGATCAGTACATGATTCCTACATCCTGAGAACCAGCAGTGTTCCTGCAATGATGTCACAGCTACAGGGAGAAAGGACCTGGCTCATAGGTATGTGTACTACTCTCCATGTCAAGACGTTTGTACCCCTCCAAACACAGTCAGCACTCTGCCTAGCATTGTTACCTATAGTCACGTTCCCTTTTCCACACAGGTGACTCTGGATACCCCAACCTGCCCTGGCTCCTGACACCTATGATACATCCAACTACAAGAGGGGAGAACAGGTTCAATGAGGCACATGGCCGGATGAGGCGAGTGATTGAGCGGACTTTTGGTCTCTTAAAAGCTAGATTTTGTTGCCTCCATGTGTCCGGTGGTGCCCTACAGTACTGACCAGGGAAAGTCTGCAAGATCTTTGTTGCATGCTCCATAATCTGGCCCTCAGAAGGCACATCCCACTGTTGGAGGAGGGGGACATTGATGCTGGTGCAGTGTTTGGGGCGGTGACTCTGATGCTGAAGGGGAGGCAGATGAGGATGAGGCACATGACAACAGGAATGACACGATTCATCACTACTTTCAATGATGTACAGGTATGTGTGAATTGTATGTCATCTGCACACAGAAGATGGATTGTTGAAGCCGGCTGAAGCCAGTATTTGCATGCAACAAGGTGTGTGGGGAAACTACAGCATTCCATCTTGCTTTCCGACCCTGAAAGGTAGGTGACTTACCATGAGGGGTAATGGAAATGCACTGCTGCTAAGGACATGTGTGGAATGCTGGTGTGATTGCGGTACAGCCTCATAGTTGTACCAAAGATCTAGGGTCCTCTGTTTGCCTGTTTGGGGAAATATTAGGGGGACTTATCAGTCATGTCCTGCTGTGTAGGCATGTCATGCTGCATTGTCAGCTGCTGTGTGGCAAGTACCTGTTCCTGATTACTCAGGGAGGTCAACAATAGAGGATGTTACCTATGTTACATCTTTCCTGTCCCACACGTGTGTGAGTGCCTATGCAGGCCCTTACATATGTGGTATCAGAGCTGCTGGGCCAGTCATCCTGTGTATGTGTTCAAATGCTGTGGATGTATGACTTGGTTCACATGCCTTACAACATTGTGCCTGATTCCATTCCATTTTCCCTCTTCAGGTCATATCTCTGTCTGCAAGCTGATTACTGTATTGTCTGTTGCCATCGTTGACACTGGATATCATTACAATTTGGATGTGCTTGCACACCTGCTGGGGTGTCCCACTACATCTGTCACTTCAACATTGTTGTGGTGCCGACGTGTATATTTTTGCTGCTTGGAAACAGGATTGCCACTACATACAATGAAGAGACGTGCACCATGACTTGTGTTAATTTGTATTTATTAAGTGAAGTGTATGACATCACAGTCCAGAGGAGTGGGGTAATGGTCTGGGTGTTTATTAAAATGGGTGGTACAGCTGTTTGTCTCACAGGTCCTGTATTCATTTGCCCGGCATGGTGTGAACTTGGTTATGGAGAGCAAACAGGATGTAACAGTGGCACACAAGGGTGACCGTTCAGAAGAAGGATCACTTCCTGGTGGAGGGATTGGTCTTGGCCTCAGGTCCTGCAGGATGTCTGCATGGGTGACATCTTTTACTGGGGGGTCCCTCAACTGTAGGGGTAAGGGTGCTGATGACCTGTGTGTCCTCCTGCTGGGCCTCCATTCCAGTAGCAGGTGCTGATGTTCAGGGCAGTGGAGTTGCCTAACTACTGGATGGGGCCTGCTGTTGGGTGGAGGATGTCCGCAGAATATTGTTAAATTCCTTGAACTCCCTTGATATGGAGACCATGTGGCATTGAATGCCTGCCACTACTGCATGGCCTCCTGGTGGTATTCCCCCAGCAGCCTTTGGGTGTCCTGCAAGGTGGTGAGTACCTGGCCCATCTTGTCCTGGGTTTGCTGGTAGGCTCCCAGGACTCTGAAGACGGGCTCCTGGCCAGTCGTGTCCTGTACCTGGCTCATCCCTTGGCCCACAATTGCCCTCCCACTGGCCCTTGCCCCCTGTGCCTGGGACCCTGGTGCAGTGTGCCCCCACCCACTGACACCAGGACCGTCACTGTCTTCGGTTTGCACTGTTGACTCCTCCCCCTGTCCTGTGGGGCACACTGATGTTTGATGTGACCTTGAGACACTGATATGGGAAGGGGGCTCTGCTGTGCATTGGCTACCACAAGGGAGGTGGTTTCAATTGTGGGCAGGGTGAGGCTGGTGGTCGTGGACTGATCACCCATGTCTGATGAGCCTGGTTGTCATCCATATCCAGACCTCCAGCGGAGTCCTCCCCTATTGGAACTGTTTCCAGGCATGGGCTTTCTGTCACTGGGCTCCTCTGCTGTGTGGCAGTACTTGGGAGACCTCTGTAATGAGAGGTATTGTGTCAGATGATGGTATTGTAGCAGTGACATACATGGTTGTATGCCATTATTGATTGGATTTGCAGGACAGTAATGGCATTGACAGTTACCAGTCCGTTGCTAGTGTTACCATCAGTGGAATGTTTCAATGGGACTATTTTGGAGAATAGTTAATGTTTGTCTTGCTACTGTCATTGCCATGTACTGATGTGCATTCCTTATACTTATTGGTGATGGGGAGTGACATGGTTTAACGTGCAATTGCAGAGATGTGAAGTGGATGTAGCAGTCATGCAAGGGTAGGGAGTGTTGCATTGTGGTAGTTGGGGTACTTGCTGCAGTGTGAGGTATCCATGCACTAGGTGGGCCTGTGGCGGAATGGTGCCAGTAGGGGGCTGTGGCATGCAAGGGTGGTATTGGGTCCATGGTGAGCTTGTGCACATTAGGGTGGAATGAGGGGGTGAGAGTGTGGTGGGGCTACATGCTGTGCAAGGGGACATGTTGGCCAGGGAGCAGAGTTGACTTACAAGTGTCCAGTCCACTAGGTATTCCCGTCAGCCCTTCTGTATGTAGAATGGCCAGGACCTTCTCCTTCCATGGTGACAATTCTGGGGGAGCCAGTAGGGGCCCACCGCCAGTTCTCATGATGGCGATTTGGTGCCTGGAAGCCATTGTCTGTACCTTCCCCTGTAGGTCCTTCCACCTCTTCCTTGTGCGTAGATGGTTCCCCACTGCATTCACCCTGATGACTAACCTCTGCCATAAGTCATTCTTCCGGGATCTGGATGTCTGATGGACCTGTGCTCCAAACAGTTGCAGCTCCACTCTGACGATTTCGTCAACCATTACTCTTAGCTCTTTGTCTGCAAATCGTGGTTTTTTTGTGGTGCCATGTTAGTTGTGTTGTGGGTGGGGGTGTATGTTGCACAGGGATGCTGTGTGTGAGTTTGGGTAGTGCTATGTGCGTGAGCTCTGTGGTGTTTGTGTCCAGTGGAGTGTTGTGGGATGCGTTTGCAGTGTGATGGTGCCTGTGATATCTAGGTGCATTGCCTCCTTTCAGTGTGCTCTTGCCTCGCTCTGTCAGAGTTTCTGGTTGCAAAGGTTTCTGGGTATGTGTGTTTTGGGGGGGTTTTGTAGTGCTGTGAACAGGTGTGTGTATGTGTCTCAGGTGTTGGGTAATGGTATTGTCCAATGTGGTGCAGTGTTGTGGTGGTGTTGCCTTTTTTCCCACGTGGTGGTTCGGACCACCAATGGACTCCCGCCGTGTTGGGACCGCGGTGCTGATTTGTGAATCGTTACTTGGCGGGCAGGATATTCTTGGCATGGCGGTGCTGCAGCTGCCTCCTTCACGTCATCGTTTCGGCCGACTGTGTTGTTTTTTGGGTGTATTTTGGGCGGTGTTGTGTGGGTGACTCTTAATGCGGCAGTCTTCACACCTCCATCACTGGCGGTCTTTCGGCAGCCACTTGCACGGCGGTCTTCGGTATTGACTGACAAACTCGAAATGACCACCTTAGTGTGAAAAGGCCACAGCTTTCAACCATTCTTCGTCGTGGCATATCATGACTACCTTAGTCTACTATTTATCACAATCTGGCAATAATGATGTTGGGCAATGAGTGCACATGGCTCTTTAAAACCAAGTGATGTGCCTACGGTTCGATCCCATGGTGTGAAGAGCTTCAATGAGGGAGTGTGTCTGGCTCATTGTCCGATTGGACTAGAATTTAAGAAGAGTATGCCAAATGGTGCAGAATATTAGGAATTTGTCCTGGTGTAGATCAAACCTCTCCACTGGCCTATTGAATGAAAGAAGGGAGGTGACTTCAAGCAAATCACCCAATGTTGTGGTGTTAGCTGCAGGCCAGTGAACTAAATGTCTTGGTCCAAGGAGGGGGGGGGGGAGAGGCATCTGTCATGGAGAGTCCCAGCTTAGAGATGGCTGGCATGGATGAGTTCATCTGTTGGGAGGCGGAGCTTAGAAAGAGCAACTCCACGTCTCCCAGTGCGCCAAATGAGGTCACCTAAAAGCATGGATGAGATTGTCCATTTAGTAAGGCGTAATCCACAAAAACATTACCACAATGTGACTTGGAGAAGACTAGGGTGCAATTTGAGCAGAGGTTGCGTACTCTCAGGAATTCATTTAACTCACACAATTGGAGTGCACATGTTTACGAGTAAGTCTGATCCAGGAAGAGACCAGTGAGCCGTTTGCTCAGCCACAGTAGTTGGGCCATGAGATAATGGGCCAGATGTAGCAAGCATTTTGTATGGTGCAAACTGAAAAAATCGCAGTTTGCGCCATGCAAAATGCCCATCGCGATGCACATTCACAATTTGCGAGTCGGTACCGACTCGCAAAATGTGAATGCGACTCGCAAATAGGTTGCGACTCGCATCGCTATGCTAAATTGCTTTGTGACCGCGAATGCATTCGCAAAGCAATTCGCAGTTACCACCAGTGTCACACTGGTGGTAACCCATTCGCTAAAGGGAAGGGGTCCCCAGGGGACCCCTTCCCCTTTGTGAATGTTGCCCAAAATGTTTTTTTCAGAGCAGGCAGTGGTCCAATGGACCACTGCCTACTCGGAAAAAACGAAACCAAATGGTTTCGGTATTTTTTTTATTTTGCAACTCGTTTTCCTTTAAGGAAAACGGGCTGCAAAATAAAATAAAAAAAACTGCTTTATTTAAAAAGCAGTCACAGACATGGAGGTCTGCTGTCTTCAGCAGGTCACCACCCCTGAGAGTGCAGGGACTAGCTATGGGGTCGCAAAATGCGACCCACCTCATTAATATTAATGAGGTATGTCTTTGCGACCCCATAGCGAATCGCAGACAGTGTCTGAGACACCGTTCTGCATCCGATTTTGCGAATCGGAAATTGGAGAGAGAGCAATTCTGTCTTGTTCCCCTGGTGATCTCAAAGGAAGGAGCTATGAGTTTGCCTTTCCGGAAACAAGCAGATGGATTTGTGTTTAGTACTTGGATAAGTCTAATGGAGAGGGGCCCAAAGCCATAGCGTTGAAAGGCAGTAAAGAGATCGTCCCATTGCAAGATGTCAAAGGCCCTTTCTAGGTAAGGATATGGCTGCAGCTCGTGGCCAGATAACAGTGCACATTTCTTTAGTTGTACTCCAACTCTAACACTACCTAAAGAAACGCATTAGTTATAAAACTGACTGATCACTAAGTCAAACGCCTCGAAGACTCGCCACCTTTGCAATTTTAGTCATGATAACCAGCGCACCGATTCGTGTTTCTGAATCCTGTCAAAGTCTCAAAAATTAAATACTTCACTTTGAAAGTGTTTGGTAATACAAAAAAAAAACTTAAAAGACGTGGGTCCCACTAGAGTTTATGTCACTTAATCAAGGCGGAGTGGTGTATTTTACTGCCTGGTGGTGAAGATGGGGAGTAATCCCTCCTTTTGCTCTTCAGGAGGTAAAATGCCACACTTGCGAGGTGCTAATTTCTGGTAACGTCTTAACGAAATCCTGAAATGGACTTTCGACCTCATTTGATATTTAAGAGGTAAATACTAAGACGCTCAATGTAACGGTTTCCAGGTCATCCGGACCACGGCTTGTGCTACTACTCTTTTCTAAGAAGATCATTACTTTGAAAGACCTAAACAAGGACTGATTGAGACAGAAAGGGGTTTCAATTCACGATTGTATATTCTGGCAGTCAGGTATGTCATGGCAGAGAACAGAGAATTACCTTGAAAGAGAATACCTTACAACGGGCTCCTCATAACATTTTTTCGGAGAACTATCCTCATGATTACTACAATGATGATGCTTCGACGAGGTCCTCCATAAGTAGGAAACTCACTAGCTTCAAGGTTACGAGCCACTGTAAGTATCTGGTATTTTTTCGTTTCCCAAATCCTTTTATTGCGTTTTTCTAATAGAACAACAGAGATTGCCTTAACATGCAGTATAAACAGTGAACCGAAAAATGGCGTAATGTTAACTCTATACAACAAACAAAGAGTTAACATCCCCTGATCGGTACACGTGATGCAACATGTTCATAAACATTGCAGTACAAACACAGCGGAGCCATTCTTGTTAATTGCTTTTCTCCAACACATTTTATTAAATATTTTTCCTTATCACATATTCTGCATTCCCCCACCTCTGCAAAGGGCAAGTTTTTGCAACCCTCAATTAGGTACCTTAAAGTCAATCACATCTTCACATTCCTCACTCAAGGTGGTCTCATTATTTTTAGTTGTACTGTTTTAGATCTTTACATGGAGTTCAAGTGCTTTCCCTCTGCAGCTGACCATTTCAGCATTTCTACATACTAGTCCGCAATCGCAAAGTCTGCACTGATTTCCAAATCACAGCGATCTGGTACAGGACCAGCAGCATTCCCAAATCTGCAAACTTAGATTAAACTTTTCCTTTTCGAGTCTATGCCCCAAACCTAAAATACATCTCTTAGTCTGCAATAAATGAGGGCTGCCAGTAACCACTGTTAAGATTGCGATACCCGCATTCCAGGGTGGCCTCAAAGTTTCACAACTCCCGAACATGTGTAATAAATTTGTACCAGTTGATCCACATTAAGGAAATGCATCAATGGCTGGAGATGCATCTGACGGAGTCGAAGAGGGGTTAAGTAAGCCCTATGGATCAATGTGCATTGAAGCAGCTTAACCCTCACTTTACAAGAGACTACCAGCGGGTGCTAAACATCTGGGCCCAGCCCTTATCCACAAACTCTGTCTGCAGGTCACACTCCAACTCGGTTTGTAACGCTCCTAGACCAATCTTAGTCTGGTCCACCAGTGAACGGCACAGTACTATAACAACTGTAAGACAAACCCATGAGTTAACTTCTGCAGTGTATTATGAGGTGGTGCTTCCACATTCCCACACTTCTGTAGGACTTTTATTGTGGAAATAACTGACCCATATCTTAAAAATTGACCTATGGGGAGCGCCTTCCATAGTTTGAAAATGGTCAAACAAGTGGAGCTTATGATCCTCAAATACATCTCCCACGATCTCAATCCCTGCATTACGCCAGGTGTTTACCACTGCACTAGTAGATAACGTCTCAAATAAAATTCTGGCTATCACCATAATGGGAGAGCAGGTGTATACACCTGAACTGTCTTTGTACGCCGTGAAGACAAACCCCCAGCAATGTCCAGACTCTGTCAAGAAATGTGTGTGCAATTAAGTATGTTTCATTTACTTCACTACCATCGGTACCAAGTGCCTCGCAACTGCCTCTGGATCGACCAATATTGATTCATCATTACCAGTAGTGGAACACCAGCGAACCACCCACTGCAACTGCACTGCCACATAACACTCCTCAGACAAGTTTATATCACCTTCTGCACACGATAGCTGCATTTTACTTAAAGCAATCTTGTGGTGACCACCCCTCCATATTAACTCCAACAGTAAGAAATTGAATATTTTTTTAATTTCCTAGGACCGGCTAACGATCATCTCCCATCTCATAGGCAGGGCAGAAAGCTAGCTTCATTTGCACCGTCACATAGTGGGAACAAGAACAGCGTGTCTAAGTCGGAGACGCGATACCTGCCCAAACCACTCAAATTGAGCCTGCAACTGAGCCATACCCAATACATGATTACTAATGTACAGGTCTTCATCGAAATCTGGGATCCTCAACACATGAAACAAGTGCTTCCAATCTATTGTGTCGAAAGCCTCGCCTTTTCGATATCTATAGAGGCAACAGCAGCCTGCGGCCCTTCCAGCCATGGGTGATTCATTATGTGGCATTAACATCTGACAGTCACAGCACTGTTCCTACCACAGATGAATTCTCACTGATCTGGCAAGGACCCCTGCCTTCTAAAACAACAGTTTTACCAACACCTTATTAGCCCAAATGTAACATTAACGAGGCAGTAACCATTTGGTATTTAGGAAGATGGTGAAGACCTGCCATTATCCTACTTGAGCCTTAGTATTCAGGGGGATGGTAAAGAACTGGCTTTTTACTACCTGAATACATTGAAAATGGACTGAGTGTATCACAAAAGAACCATGCATGAGTGATGTATCACCTTCTGTTGGTATGTTGAAAACTTCTTCTCAAATTAGGGAACTGAACACACTGTGATAATGGAAATGCTAATGAAATGTCATCATTGTCTCTTTCTAAGTGCTACCTTCATTTTTGCTCTCAATTAATGACCTTCGTATAATACGTTTTATAGGGTGAAAACGTTGACAAATGTACTAGAGGACTGATTTTACGTATGTTGTTGTACACCATAGTCTGATTCAGTGTGGTGGTGTTGAAACCTGTATTCTTATCAGCCCCTAGTTTTGTACATATGCTTTGTGTAGCGCACCTGAGCAATTTAGTTCACTCATTCACCTTCACTGTCTCATTTTTATTGGATCACTTTCATTGTGAAGCGATGTGTTCTATTTACATCTCATATGTATCTTTAAGATGTTTTTATAGCAAATACATGTTATTTGACTTCACATAAAACCAACCTATCTATCTATCAATGGTTTCTGAAAACCCCCAAGGAGGTTGAGGCTCACACTTCCTCACAGGGTACCGGTGTTTTACTTTATTAGGGATTTACCTCAGTTTCCAGGGTTAAAAGGCTGTCCCTTTCATTGAGCACAAGTGTATTACGCGGAAGGACACTGGTCACCTGCACTGCAGCGCTCAATTAAGTGGACTGCAGTTATAGGTGATGAAATCCCCACGGGTTGTGGGTGCACGGCATTGAGGAAGATGGGGGTAAAACACACCCTACAAAAAAAAAAAAATTGACAATCATCGTGGGGCAAACACAAGTGGTGAAAGTGTCTGCGTTTGTCCCACGGTGAAATGTCTGCAAATCAGCAGACACAATAATGTATTATCCAGCCCAGTGCTTATCTATTATTAAAAAAATACTTTAATCTCACAGTACAACTAAATACTATACAGTTCAATAGGGATTGCAATTAGAGGGTTATAATCAAGATTACCTCTGGTTATTCTACTGATCAGATGTGCAACTCAGTTCAACATCTTTCATCCCTTGCGTTTACTCGGCCAAGGTGTCTTGAATACACCAGGCAGATTCTTCTAGGTGTTCTAGCCTCTCATTATGGTGGACAGCATTGCAGTTTTAGTGGTGTGGCAGGTGTAGTTTACATACCTGCCTGTTCGGTCCTGCAGTACACTGTTGTATGAACTTGGTTTGCAGTCCCACCTCAGGGGATGGTAATGCTTGGGTATTTATTCATAGGTAAGGAATCTGCAATTAGAAGCCTCTACAAGATGAGGGATTTACTTACCTTCGGCAACGCCTCATCAATATTTAGTTGCAGATTCCTTACCGATCCACTCAATCTCCCCCCTCTGTGAACTGATTTCTAGGGGCAGAGATTTCCATTTCAGGGCCTTAGTTTTGATGCAACAGTAGTCAGTTTCTTTATGGCTCTGCTCTTTTGACGTTTAAAGTCATGAAATGAAACTGACGTCAGTGCTTCAAGTTAATGCCTACATAGGAGCTGCAATATCATATCCGGCAAAGACGACACCAATGACCGACACGGAGCCGATCGATGCCAATTAACGGCACACATGGGTACTGGTCATGAAAATCTTACGGATCCAGTCTCATGCCTGGGAAGAATTCAAAGGTAAGGAATCTGCAACTAGAAGTTCCTATTAAATTAAAAACATAATTTCCCACCTAACGTAAAAATATCACATTTTTATTATGCATTAATAATTATTAAAAGCAGGGTATAGGATTAATAAAAAATAATTGTAAATTTTTTTATGAAAATGAAGGTTACATTAATTAATTCAAAAAAGGTTGTTAGAATATTTTATAACTAAATAATAAATGTTTTATTTTTAAATATGTCCTAACATTGTTACATTCATTTATATGTTTAACTACTTTAAATAATTTAATTTAACATTATTTCCTATGGTGGTTTATTTTAAGTCCCTTCCTCCAATATTTTCTATGGGAGGATGTTGCCAGTGGTACTGATGTTGTAGTAACTTTAGAAGTGCAGTTTATGAATAGCAATGAGTTTACATTTTTGTGGGTGGGTGCATGTCCCTCCCTAGCCTTCCCTAAACCATTTCCAGTAAGTATGCCCCCTTTTTCAGCCATTTTGAGTGCCCCTTCCACATTTACTACTAAGTACTAAGGACCAATAGCTACCTTTTTGCCAAATTTGGTGTAATTCCGTCCAGTGGTTCAGACACTATGGGCCTGATTCTAACTTTGGAGGACGGTGTTAAACCGTCCCAAAAGAGGCAGATATACCACCTACCGTATTACGAGTCCATTATATCCTATGGAACTCGTAATACGGTAGGTAGTATATCCGCCACTTTTGGGACGGTTTAACACCGTCCTCCAAAGTTAGAATCAGGCCCTATATCTGTTCAAAATTCCTATGGAAAAATGAATAGGGAAAAACGTTTTGGGACCCATCCTTCTTCTCGGCCACTGCTTGACGGATCACTCCAAAGCTTTCCATACAGCAGCTGAAGTGAACGTTGGATTTTCTTGGAAAAGTTTGTGAAGATTCATCAAACTGTGACAATGTTATTAGCAAAACAAAAAACACTTTTTCTCAGGAAACTATCTAACTATACCTACCAAGTGGTGACCATAAGTAATATATACATTTGCTAAGCAGACCTATAAGAATATCTACATGTTATTAAACCATAAGTAGTATATATATTTGTACAAAGAAATGTGCATATCTAAATACAAAAATATAATCAAATAATACATGTTTCCATGCACAGGCATATGCTGTGCATTTGTGTTTTGAGTATGGTGGTCATATAGGAAAGAGTCCACTCTTGAGTAGCCTTCTGAAGATAAGATAGTTATCCTTGGATCTTATGTTTGCAGCTAGTGAATTCCATGGTTTGACTGCTTAAACAGAGAAAAACGTACCACCTATGGTTCTTTTCTTGTATGCTGGGGTTTTGAAGCGAAGTGCCAAACTGGAGCGGAGGTTCCTTTTTTGTATGCATTTGGTGATTTTACGCCTTATGAAATATAATCCTGTTCCATGTATTGCTTTGTGGTGATACAAAGCAGCTTGAAGGTGGATCTTCTGGCAATCAGTAACCAATGTAGGGCCCTCAAGGTAGGGGAGGTACTGGCTTGTGACTTTACATGGCAACAGAGTTCTGAATTCGTTATAGCCCTTTCATAGTTGATAAAGATGATCAGTGATCAAGGCCATTACTGTAATCAAGTTTAGACGGTACAAGAGAGACAGTAGCTTGGACCTTTTGTGGAAATCCTAGGTGAGGAAAGATGCGCTGGAGAATTTTCATAGTACAGAATCTTGATCTTGGTAACTTATCCACTTGGGCACTCATTGATAGCTTGGAATCCATGGTAATTCCAAGGTTTCATACTTCTTCAGATACTTTAGGAGGTGGTCCCAAATCGTCAGGCCAGGGGCAGAGTGGGTCATACTTTTCCCAATCGCCACATGTATTTCAGTCTTGCACATTTTCAATTTGAGATGGTTCCATGTCGTACACTGATCAATTAATCAGAGGCAACTGAAGATTTTTGAGTTTCCAATGTTTTTGGGGCTTTCCAGTTTAAGAAGTATTTGTGTGTCGTATGTATAGTTATAGCATGTGAGCTGAAATTCATTGAGCACTACCGGTACTGACTTCATGAAGAGGCTGAAAAGCATGGGTGAGATGATAGAGCCTTGAGGGACCCTGCTTTTGTTAAGTACGGTTTGGATGAAAAGGGGGCCAGTATGGATGACATCTATTTACTTTTGAAGGTAGCATGTGATCCAGTAGAGAGCAGCCCCCTCTATGCCAGCTTCGTAGAGCGTTTGGATTAGAGTGGCATGATGAATTGTGTCAAAGGCAGCTAATAAGTCCAAGAGAAGTACTGCAGTGACCTCGTTACGGTCTACTGTGTTTTTAAGCTCATTCCAGATGGCGATGAGGGCAGATCTGTGCCTCTTCCTGGACAGAATCCTGTTGAGAATTTGGAAAGTATGGAGTTATTTACAATGAATTAGAACATTGGAATGCTGGGGGCTCCATTGAAAACAATGGAGTGCTGCGGGCTTTTACAGGCCGGTAAAAGCCCGCAGCGCCAACATTCCAATGTTCGCTTTGTTCACAGCAACAGCTGTGAACAAGGCCTCACGGAGCCCGAGGGGATTTTAATCCCCTCGGGCTCCGTGAACATTTTTTTTTTTTAATAGAACATTCTGCCCTGTGTGGCAGAATGTTCTAATAGCCTTAGAACCCGCCGTAGCGGGCTCTACCGGCTATTAAAGTCCCTCTCCCTTGTTAAATGCCCTCGCCTTCGGCTCGGGTATTTAACGCGGGGAGCGGGCCTTTAATAGCCGGTAGAGCCCGCTACGGCGGGTTCTAAGGCTATATTGTCACCTGTTTGTGAATGCTGTTCTTTCTATCAGTTCAACCAACCCAAGTAAAAGGTCCATTTGTAATTGGTCGGTAGATATTTGGGTCATTTGGGTTGAGGTTTGTTTTCTTTAATAATGGGTGTATGGATTTCGTTTTTAAGTCATCTGGAAAGACTCATGTAGTTAAAGAATATTTGAGGATTGTTCTGACTGATGTGGCAGCAGAGGTAGTTGAAAGAATGTTCTGGAAGACTTTTTGTCGACAAGGGTCAGAAGGGCAGCCGGCTGGCCTGCTTGCTTTGACAAGATCCATAAATTAATTTTCTGTTAATTGTTTGAAGGACTATAAAGGCTTTGTTAACCTTCTCTTGGTGGGGAATGTTGGAAATGGGTTGGTGCGGTTGGTTTTCCTTTGTTTAAATAGGACTCCAACAGGTCTGCCTTGGTTGTGTAATGATTTGCTAGTTTGTCAGTAAATTGCTGAAAAATTAGATGAGTTATTTCTGTGCATTTGGGTTTACAAAATTCAATAAGAATTTTATAAGGTTATTTTTATAAAGTTCTTTATTTGCACACTTAGCATTGTGAGTTCTCTTTCAATAGTGCCCTTTTTTATTTATTTATTTTTTAGCTTTTTTGATTGTTGACTTGTATATTCTGTTACGTTTGTGAAGGTGAAGTTCGTCATTGTTATTTATTTTGAGCCAGCTGAGTTGCAGCTTTGCAATTTGTTGTTTTATTTTTAATCCAAGGTGCTTCTTTTCTTTTGCCCTGTTTTGTTGTTATAGGGGCATTAGGATATCAAAAGATTATTGGAGCCACCAATTGAGTTTGTGTACTTAATTTATTGTGTTAAGATCTATGTTGGATGTTAGTTGTGCATCTAAGTATTCAAAATTGAGTTTGTTCCATAGTCGATATGTGGTTCCATGCAATGTAGCCTTATGTGTGGTGATTTTTAGTGTTTGGTGTTGGAAAGCTACCAGATGGTAGTCTGACCATGTGACTGTAGTAATCCTTTGAAAGGTAACTAGTTCTGGATTTGCACAAATTATATCTAGGGTAAACCCAGCAATATATGTGAGTTTGTGGATGATCTGCTGTAGGTTCAGTAGGTCTAGGCTAGTGATGATAGCTCTTGGATGGGTCATATCGGATTTGTCAAATTATATGTTTAGGTCACCAAGGATTTATAGGTCGGAATGTAGTGGCACAAGGTTTGAAACTGTCCAGAAACGTGTCTGGGAATGTTGCATTGCTAGGTGGTGATCTGTAAAGAAGGATATACTTACAGGAGGAAGTTGGTGTAGGTTTGCATCTGTCGATGAGGGCTTCACAACTTTGTATGGAAAAGTAATCAGATTTGGTGAGATTTCTCTGGATGTTTCACGCAGTCCTTCCATAAATCACTTACACATAAATATGGACCAGAGAGGAGAAGGATAATTCTTTCATCTAAGACAACACATTATTGACCAGGTGTTCAAAAGTGGCAGGAGCATTCTTCAGGCAGTACTACTTTACCTCAGATTAGTATAAGTCCTGTAACCTGGAGAACAGTCTTTTACTTTGCACTCAATGCCAGGGCCATCTGTCACCTAACCCTTGTCACAACAAAGGCACTCAAGTACTTAGCCAACCACCTGTCTACCAGCTTGTGAGCTCAGTGTTTCCACAATGAGAGCGGTCTGTTAATCCTTGCTTTGCAATGAGCACTACTGGACTAGCCCTGTAGCTACAGGAGTACTCCATAACTCCCAGATCCATCTTGGCCATCTCTGCCATAATACACGACTGGATCCAGTCTGACATCATATATGTTTTGCTTTTTACAAGCCAATGATCATCCATGTTTATGTTGTGCACAGAGAGAGGTGTCAAAATAGGGGTGAAAGAAAAGAAGTGGGCAAACTATCCCAAAAACCATTATGGTCTCCTTGCTGTTGAGAAATCAAGTCAACAGCAAGATTTTCCCTTCCACAAAGCTATCTTTCTCATCACAGAGCAACAGGTCAGTGAGAGGCTCACTGCCCTCAACCTTTTCTGTTATCACCAAGATCTTTACTGTATACACTCTCCTGGGATACTACTTCTTTCTGCCCATCAAACGGAACACCCTTTAGAGTTCCTTTGCGGTATCTGTGTCAACTAATAATTTATATCAGAAATTGTCTGAAGCTCCCTGTAAAGTACATACCATTTGAACTTCAAAGTTTGGAGGAAAATACTCTTTAACAGCAGTACCTCTAGGCTATCCTGTCACCCAGTCAGAGTGCATGTCTGAAAGTAATGCTCCGTCAGCTACTGGTTAGCTTGAAGGTTTATTTATCCATGTACTGAACCAACAGCTTTCTGAGGTCAAACATGCAATCCACTTCCTTTGTAGAGGACTCAGAAGTTCATACCCAACGATCTTGGGCCACAGGCAGGATATCTAAACAGAAACTCCAAGGGGCTAAATTACATACCCTCCTGTAGAATCACTCAAAAGATAAATAAAAAAACTGTAGTTCAAAGTTTATTTATTAGCAAGGATAATTAAAACCATCGCAATTCAAACATACATACTATATAAATACTTGAACATACTCATTATATAAGTAAAAGCGCATAAAAATGTATTTTGCTTATTAAAAACTAGATCATGTCATGATGTTAAATTGAACGTGACTAAAACCTGCTCCACTAACTTCAACTCTGTTCTTGATCTTAAATTCAGGACTTACTTACTCCGGTGTTAAGCCATGTTGCATCCTAGTTATTAAATGCAAACTCAGGCAATTTCCTAAAATAAGTAACACAGAGCTTTACCTATAGCTGGAGTTGGCCGTTTGAGAACTCTTCTACCATCGGCCGATAAACCATGCATTCGCGGCTTACTAAACTTTATTCTCCATTTCTTTTTTGGGCCTGTGCCATAAATTTGGTCCCTCGATAAGAAAACGGAATTGAGAGTCCACTAAGCCAGCTGATGACGGCCGGCCTGCATGAGCGTACAAAACTGTCGAAAATGACAGTTTCTCCTGCGGTTTTAGGTAAAGTACCAGTCAAGCTGTTAAGGGTCTTGTTAAATTATTCCAACAACCCACTGGTCTGCAGGCATAGTGCTCTGTAGAGTTGTATGCTACACCAGCTTGCTCCATGAGCTCTCATTTATGAGAAGATGAAATGAATTCTTTCGTCAGAAATATACATAGTGCAAAATAGGACTCAAACTTGGCGATACCTAGGCATATTCTTGTAACTACCTTATCAGTTGAGCTCCTTCTGAGGTACCGCCTCTGGGTACCTGGTGGAGTGATTTACAACATGCAATGCATACTTGTTGCCTGTCATGTAGTGGGGAATCAAAGAGGAACAAGGTAAATGACCCCACTGTTCAAATGGAACACTCAATAAAGGCAGCAGCACCAACTGTGCTATTCCCTCCATGGCAAGAGGAATAGGTTCTACAGAACCACTCTGTACTTCTGCATATGACTTGCCAGTACCAATGAGGGTGCAAACTGTCCTGAGTGTTCTTATTGCACAAATGCCCTGCTAAAGGAGCCTCATGCGCCAGTGGCAGCAGGAAACTCCTGTGAATTACAGAAACCACTGTAGTTCCCTGGCATAGAGGTGGCTTAGCTTAGACTTGTGGCCTGTGCCCTTTTACCCAGATAATATGCTCTGTATTCATTTATTCATTTTTTATTCATTTTAGTTCACCTTGTTTCAGCAGCAATGTTTTTATTTTCATAATCAGTCGCTATTCTGCAAGAGCGTCACTACCAGTGTTATGGATGACATATTTTGCATCATGTTCTTTACCTCGGGTTAACAGGACCAGGATGCGAGCCACACATAATGTTTTGTATTGCCACCGCAAGACTATGTAAACAGTCCAGCTCTCAGGTACATACCCGCATCAGGCTTCTGTGCAAGAACATAAACAAAGCATGTCCCCTATCTTGTAGGACAGAGGGGGTTCCAGCCAGGATTTTCCATCCATGCTGCATGCCTGTTTACGACTGATCTCAGCCTTTGAGTCTCTAAAGAGCCTGATATGAAGACTAAAGGCCCCACCTTGTACGGGATGGGCTGTGCTTCTTATGGACACTGCATGGACAGATTTGGCTTACATCACCATGCTCTCGCCAGGGGATAGAGATTAGGTTCTAGGTAGGAATTATAGATTCATGTCATTGCAATATGTTGGGGTTGTTTATATTCACATCTTTCATTTTCACAATCCTGATTTTGTTATTCCTCATTATCCTAATCATTTTGCAGTTCATTAATTTTATCGTAGATTGTAGTCTTTTCAATAAATATATTGAAAGCTATCATGCATCTCTTTTCTCGCCTATATGTGTGTAAGAGACATGTATGTGGAGAGAAAGGGGTGAGACTTGTTTACCACAATTTCCGTGAGGGGTTTTCAGAGTTCCATGTGCTAGACTGCTACAAATCATCTTTACAATTTGGGTTTGGGTGAGCTGCTGCTAGAGAGTCGGGAGGGTTGGGCTGACAGCTGCCAACTGGTGTGGGAGTGACTCAATAGCCTACAAGCAGAGGTTCTGCCGCCACAAATCCAGCAGTTTTGCTGTCATACAAGAGTCCTTATGACACCACCAGTCTCTTGCTGGTACCTAGGACAGGATTCAGAGGCTTAGTTTATAGTAGTCCATGTTCCAAGACCACATGTTTGTCTTGCTGACCTGATCTTGGGCTTTCTTCCCAAGTCCCACAAGGGAAGGATCCTCAACATGCACCCAGCGAAACTCTTCCCAGGATGTTAGTCCAGCAGCTAACAATCGTAGTGCTCTGGCAGCGACCCAGAGCCAACACAAAATTTTCCTCCTCCTCACCACCTAGAACAGAAGTCAAGGGCATCATGACTGATGTCTTCTGAGATTACCCTGATCTGCTCTATACTATCCTCAGTCAATCCTTGCAAAGTTGTAGTTCTTCCAGCCTTCAGCTGGCATTAATGTGCAGTCTGGTCCTTAGAAAGCACAGCTGGTGTGATCCAGGAAATGTAGGCCACTGGCCCTGGAATTAAGCCAGGTGCTATCAAGTCAATGCCCAAAAGCTTTCTAGCACCCTGTTGCTCCCTACAGCTATCTAGGCACTGAATTTTGCTTCAACACAGGCAAGCAAGGTACACCCTGTAGTCTATCCTAGTCTGCTGTCAGTGGAGCCACCCAGAACCTTCTCAGGCTGGAGATACTTCTTCTAAAACATAGTTCTGCAAGCACTAGTATCCCTAACAGCAGGAACCTTCCTTCCATTAATACCCGCCTCCAGAAGAAACTCCATGGTATTTGGGTAAATATGCTTTAGAATATTTATCTCCCAAGTGTACATTGCTGGTAGGCTGAGAGTTATCTGGCTTTCACTGGTACCATCCTCAGGAATAACCTATTGTCTATCATGTGTGTTGCTGTTAAAATTGTTCTTGCAATGCCCCTTCCTATGGCACTTAAAACAAGTCACCACCTTGGCATGGAGCTAAAAGCCTTCCCATTAGGCTTTTATTCTTGACCCAACCCTTGTAAATCACTCTGGCCCTTCCCCTCCTATTCAGAAGGGAACTCTTCTCCCCTTGCACTTGGAACCATGTTCCTTTAGGGCCTTGTAAACCCCTCTTCACTTGCAAATCAATACTGAAAATTTCTGTCTCTCCCTTTGTCAATACAGACAAATATTGCCTGAGTGGCGTACACTTAGCTACCATCAGCTGGTTAAGAGACTGAAAATCCCTTATTTCCACCCCTTTCACGTACTTCTTCCAATGATACAACATGATCCAATGACCAAAGTAACGCAATGGAAGTAGCCAAGAAGACACGTAGACTGCACCACCAGACATGTTAAACTTACCTGTGACCTCTGGCAGGTTCAGGAATCAAACAACCAATTTAAGACAAAGGAAACCCCATCCCAGACAAAGCAAGAGTAAAGGTTAATCAGCCTATGCTGTAGTACACCACTGCGCTAGTGATGTCAGACACGGAAATGACATCAGGCGCCAGCCCTGCATCACACATGCAGGTATGACAGCATGCACCTGTGCCAACTGAACACACACAAGGTCTGAAGGGAGGAAGCTGCCGGGGTTGTGCTGTGTAGGGCGTGTGGATATGCCCCAGCCAGGGTGTACTGGATCCAAGCCACCAGGCAGCCCACCAAAGAGAGGCCTGACACTCAAGCAGGTGCACTCACAGCTAACCAGGGTAGTGAAGGAACAGCCGGTAAGGAGAATGTCACCTGCCCTATCTGCTGCCTGTCCCACGACCCCGTCCCTGCCTCAGTTGCTACAGACCGGCTCCAGCAAAGATGGTCGATAAATGTACTACAAAATACAGATCGTGAATAGGACCCAAAGTTTTACATTCTCAGCTTCCTCTTTATACAAAATGATACATAAACTTATGTTAGCTTTTGAAATATATTCTTAGGGCATGTGTTTCCTAGCTCAGTCTCATGAGCACTTAACAGTGGCCAAACAATTAGAAACACATTTAAGTCAACCTCTACTACTAGATTCTCATCAGAATTAGTTCCACTTGAGTCTCACTGGACTTAGACACCACAGATCATACTACACTACTGTTATGACCAGTGTTAGACCTGGAGTCCTTGGCATGGTTTCCCCTAACCTTTTGCCTTAATTTTTGCTGGTTTTAGGATTCTGGACAATTTGCCACTCTTGACCAGTACTAAAGTGCAGGTGCTCTGTACTCTAAAACATTGTGACATTGGCCTATCCACAACTGGCATATTTAGTGGACTTAAAAGTCACTAGTTAAATGCCCTATATGTGCCCTGAGCCGGTAAATTAAATAGTGCTAGTGGGCCTGCAGCACTGATTGTGCCGCCCACTACAGTAGTCTTTCAAACATGTCTCAGGCATGCCACTTCAAAGCCAGTATGTGCAGTTTGAAACTGCCATTTTGACCTGGCAAGTGCACCCACATGCCAGACCTGAAACTTCCTTTTTACTACATGTATGTCACCCCTAAGGTGGGCCCTGGATAGCCCCAAGGGCAGGGTGCAGTGTATTTGAAAATTTGGACATGTACTCTTTAGTTTAACATGTCCAGCTAGTGAAAAAAAATGCTAAAGCAGTTTTTCACAACTGCAAGGCCTATAACCCCCATAGGTTAACATTAAGGTTACCTTGAAGCATCCTTTAAGTGTAACGTCCAATTAGGAAAAGATAGAAATAAGGGGTTTGGTGGCTCTGGACTCACAATTTAAAATCACAACTTATAGTGAAGTCAGATTTTAAATTTAAAGTCCGAAAATGCCACTTTCAGAAAGTTGGCATTTTCTTACTTAAACTGTTCTGTGCCTCTGCCCGTCTCTGAACAAGTGTCTGGGGTTGATGACAGCTGGGCTTTGCATTACCTCTAGACTGTCACACACAAAAAGAGCTTGGGCTGATGGCCCATCACCAGGCTGATGAGTCTTCCTGGGCCAGATGGAAGAGAGGAGCTGACATCTCAATAGGGCTGTGCCTCTTCTCACAAAAAGGGCTGCATACTTCCCTGTTAGCCAGTAAAGGAAGAGCAGGGACCTGGTGGTCTTCAAAGTCCTCTTTAAAGTCTCCCTCACTTCAAAGGCACATTTGGGTATACGTACTGGACCCCAAGCCTCCCCAAATGAACTCTACTGGAACCAAGGACATTCTACTAGAAAGAAGCACTGCTGTGCAGCCAGTAGGGACTGTCACTCTTCAACTGCACTGCTGTGTAGGCCTATTGCTTACTGTGTTGTAGGAGGGACTGCCACTTTGTCACTTGCTTTGCTGTGTTGGCCTTCTGCCTGTTACTTCTGACTTGAAGTGAGGGGAGACTTAACTCGCCCTCTACATCCTTGCAACCAATGTTCTCCAAGGGCTTGTTGGCTTGTCCCCTGTTCTTGGAAGTCTTAGGGCCATCAATGACCTGGCTACATTTCCCCCGTACCACCACTGCGGCCCATTCTGAGAGATCCAGTGATCCGTTCTGTGAGGATCACGATTATCATGTTTGGGGAAGTCGGCGCTGCCCGATTATCAGCTGGGCTAGGCACGCCATAAATTGTGCCTCAAACGAGCCCTCTCTTCAATTGCTGAGCACAGCGGAACCCTGAATGACGACAGTGCGGCACCTTCCACCTGCATCCCCCCGCTTGAGGCCCTCCAGGAGCTAGAGCGTCACCTTTCTCCAGCACCTTTCGGCTTGAGGTGTTGCCGGTGCAACAGCGTTACTCGCCTTCCACCCCGAGGTGGACTACCAAGACGAGAGTACCTCTACAAAGTCCAGCGGCAAAATTGTCAGAGCGACAGCTCAAGTTCACCTTGCGCAGAGGAAGGTACTGAAAAGTAAGGGCCAGAGTGGCCCTGGTAGTGTAATAGGCTCTCGTTCATAAGTGGCTGAGATTGATCAGGTACGCCAGTCCTGAGGGGCCCGTTTCAAGGATCTTCTAACATTAACACTCGGCCAGAAGGGTCGGTCAGGGGTCCTGCCCCTCCGACCCGTCGCACCTGCACAGGCTAACGTTTCCCTACAGGAATCTACCATTGGAACCTGGTCCGGGGGATAGCAACTAAATTACGCATGGATGATTTTTTGCATATATTTAAATTCATACTCCTAACATAAGAAGTAATGATTGGATTTTTGTCGGTTTGGTCTTGTTTTATTCAGAAAAATATAAATTTTTCTAAACTGTTGGTAGTCTATTGTGGTGTCTTTCACTGTGTTACTTTTAGTGTTGCACAAATACTTTATACATTGCCACTTAAGTTAAGCCTGACTGCTCTGTGCCAAGCTACCAGAGGGTGAGCACAGGTTAATTTAGGGTGTGTATCTCACGCACTCTACTAACGTGGTCCCTACTTGGACAGGGTGCATACCTGTGCCAACTAGAGACCCAATTTCTAACAACTGGTATTAGTAGTAGGGATAAAGAGATAATCACTGGAAAGGTTCAATCAATTTTTAGATTAGAAGGTGTATTAACACCTCTCTCATTTGGTTTATTTGCCAGTGATTATGCTGAATATTTAGCAGTGGACTGCTGTTTGCCATCGAAGATCACATTTACTTAAAGTCACCAAGCTACTGTATTACAAAAAATGGGTCATACACAACTGTTCAGAAAGTGAAGGGATTGCAAACCAAACAAAAGTATGCCGCCTGGTCGCAAATTCATTAAGAAAACCATGATCTTCAGTCTTTATGGGTTCTCTTCAGAAGTAGTGGAAAAGTATTCCAACGTTGGCATAACATAAATATTAAAAGAGGTAATCAACTAAGTACCCAGCAAAGTAAGACAAACATGCTATAAATTGCCTTGTTCGTTTTAACAGATGGCTAAAGATGGTTCATTAACAACAGTAACTAAGTATACAAAGTGAAATTGATACAAGGCCTGCTTCATACTGTTGGTGCTCCTTACGTGGTATGATAGAGCCATTATTGTTTTGGGGGAAAGGAAATGTTTCACCAACACCAGTGTTTGAAGAGATACTAAGGATGCAACCCCGGGGCATGTAAGTCTGGATTACTGTTGTTGAAACACATGTATTTTATTTTGTACTGGTTAGGAATTTCGGAAAAGGAGGTACAATGGTTTAAAAAATGAGCTTAGTTGAAATGTTAAAAGATTCTGGTGTAGTACAAGGGGATTGTTCAGCTTGGACAATAGATGAAACTGTAATTGCTTAAGAATTGTGTTTACCCTTGAAGTAAAGGAAATTGTGTTTGAAGAAGGAACAGTAGTAAACAATACAATTCTATAATTCAGAAGAGACTGAAAAATATTTATCACTGAAGTAGTTGTTAAAAGTAATTGAAATTCAAACTGTCGGGGCAGTAGGCTCCAATCATTAGAACAAGAAAAAAGGATTGTTTTTTAAATATTTTTAAATAAATTGTTATTAAAACAGAGTTGGGCCTGGGCTATTACTGACTCTTGTTACTGTAATAGACAGATTTGAGAGACTCCTGATCATGTACTATGGGTGAATATATCATAGAAGAACAAGTTACTTACCTTCGGTAACAAATGATCTGGTAAAGACATATTCTAGTTGCAGATTCCTTACCTTAGAATTTCCCCCAGGCATAAGTCTGGATCCAGAGAATTTTCCTCGAGTAGTACCCTTGCGCGCCATTAGGTGATGTCGGTCAACTCTGTCAGTCGCTGTTGTCGTGTTTGCCAGATATGACTTTGCTGGCCGCATGTAGGCACCACCCCAGCAGCTGACGTCAGTTACTTTTCACGACTTTCCACACCAGAAGCACAAAGCCATGTAAAACACTAACCAGGGTGCGTCAGAACTAGGGCCCTGAAGTGGAAGTCCATGTCCCTAGAAATCAGTCTGCAGAGTGGGGAGGATAGGTGGGCGGTAACTAGAATATGTCTCTACCAGAGAATTTGCTGCAGAAGGTAAGTAACCTGTTCATCTGATAGAGGCTTCTAGTTGCAGATTCCCTACCTTAGAATAGATACCCAAGCAATACAATCCCCAGAGGAGGGTCTGCGACCCAAGATCATACTAGGAAGTCCTTCAGGACTGAACGGGCAAAGTGCCTGTCCCTTCGGACCTGACTGTTCAGGCAGTAGTGTTTGGTGAAAGTATGCAATGACGCCCATGCTGCTGCCTGGCAGATGTTCAGGACAGGAACCCTGTGTGCTAATGCAGTGATTGTAGCAGTTGCTCCATAGCACATTTTAATGCAGAGAACAACCCATCTGGAGATGGTTCTCTTCTGCACTACCCGACCTTTCTTCGCACACACATTACCCACAAAGGGTTGATCATCCACCCGGAAATCTTTGGTATCCTCAAGATAGAATGCCAAGGCTCTTTTTGGGTCCAGGTGGTGGAGTTTCTGCTCTTCCTTAGAAAGATGTAGGTGCGCCTACATGAAAAGGTGTGACCACTTTAGGTAAAAAGGAAGCCCTGGTATGAAGCACAGCCTTGTCATGATAGATGGAAATGAAAGGTGACTTCTAGGAAAGGGCCTGCAAAAGTGATGTCTACAAGAAAGACTGTTTTTAGAGTAAGAAGCCTAAGAGGACAGTTATGAAGAGGATCGAACGGAGCACATATCAGGAAAGTAAGTACTAGGTTCAAATCCCATTGGGGCATTACAAACGGTGAAGGAGGGAACATAAGGGTAAGACCCCTCGGGAATCTACCAGCAATAGGAGATTTAAACAAAGAGGTTTGGTCAGGTAATCTCGGGAAAGCAGAGATGGCAGACAAGTAACCCTTGAGGGTGCCCAAAGCAGAGCCTTGCTCGGCTAGAGAAAGAACAAACAAAAGGACCTTTGATAGAGGGGGTCAACAGACTTGGCTGTACACCATGCCACAAATGTGTTCCAATGACAGGGATGTACTGTTTTGGTGGAGGGACGCCTGGCTGCCAAGATAACGTTACTGACTTCGTGCGGAAGATCAAAAGATGTCAACTGCCACCACTCAATCTCAATCTCCATGAAAGAAGGTGGAGACTGGACAGGTTCCGGTGGTTGTTGCGACAGACGATCCTCCCGAAGGGGAAGCCTGATTGGAGGATCGATGGCCATGCTTAAGAGCTCGGGATAACAGACTCTTCGTGCCCAGCCCAGAGCCACAAGAATTACTTGGGCCCGGTTGTTCTTGATCTTCTTGAGAACTCTGGGCAAAAGTGATATGGGTGGAAAGGCGTAGAGGCCTGAGCTCCACTCGAGAAGAAAAGTGACGGCGAGCGACTGCCGCCTTGGAAACTTCAACACACAAAACAGTTGACATTGCGCGTTCTCTGCAGAGGCAAACAGATCTAATCAAGGCTCTCTACATTGCTGAAAGAGATCTTGCGCCTGATGGAGACACCATTCGTGATCGACCAGGCATTGACAGCTGAGTTTGTCCGCTCTGTCGTTCAGAGAGACCGCCAGATGTTAAACCACTAGGGATATGCAGTGATGTTGCAACCATGTCCAGAGGTGTAGAGCCTCCTGACAAAGTGTCCACGACCTCACACAGTCCTGCTTGCTGCAGTACCACATGTCGTCCGTAAACACTTGCACTACTTTCTCCCTTGAGACCGGGAAGGAATGCTTTCAATGCTAGCCTGACCGCCCTGAGCTCCAAAAGATTGATATGTAGCCCGAACTCAGTCAGAGACAAGACGACTCTAATTTCTGCCTCCCCCATGTAGCTGTCCTATTCCAGGAGTGATATATCTGTCATTACTGTCAGATCTGGTTGGGGAAGGGAGAGGGATCTGCCTCCGACCCAACTGAGGTTCAAAAGCCACCACTGCAGATCTTGTGCAGTTCCCTCAGAGATCTCGACCATGTCGAAGAGATTCCCCTAATGCTGTGTACACTGGAACTTCAGGCCCCACTGCAGAGTCCGCATATGCCATCTGGTATGTGTCACCAGCAGGATGCAGGAGCCCATGAGGCCAAGCAGCCTGACTTATTCTCACTGAAATCCAGGATAGAGGCTGAAACATCAGTATCATAGCCTGAATATCCCGGACAGCGCCGCTCTGGAGGATAGTCCCAAAACTGCACTAGGTCCAATGAAAGAGAGCGTCTGAGAGGGAGTCAGGTGTGACTTTGAGATGTTTATAGTGAACCCCAACGAATGCAGGAGGTTAGCTGTTGTCTGTAGGTGGGAGACAACAGCATAGGGTGAGCCCTCCTTTAACAGCCAGTCACTGAAGTAGGGGAAGCCTGAAACCCCTGACCTGTGCAGATAAGCTGTGACCACCACCATCATTTTGGTCAACACCCAAGGAGCATTGGTAAGGCCAAAGGGGAGCAAGGTAAACTGAAAATGCTTGTGGCCTATCATGAAACGCAAGTAACGTTTGTGGCCAGGCCGGATGAGAATATGAAAATATGCGTCCTACAAATCCAACGCTACCATCCAGTCTCCTGGGTCCAGGGCAGACAGAACCTGAGCCAGAGTATGCATTTTGAACTTCTTCTTCTTGAGGAAGAGTTTGAGGGACCATAGGTCTAGGGTAGGGCTGAGGACCTTGTCCTTTTTGGGCACCAGAAAGTAGCGGGAATAACAACGATGACCTAGTCCTGGCACAGGAACCCTCTCTATGACTCCCTTGGCCAAAAGAGCCATAACCGCCTCGCGGAGAAGTGCCTGGTGATCCTCTGTCATCCAATCATTGGGTGGTGGCATGGGTAGAGGGGTAGTTTAGAAGGGGAGGGAGAATGCCCTTAGGACTATTTGCAAATCCCACCTGTCTGACGAGATGAATTACCAGTGGGGCAGGTGATGGTGAATCCTGCCTCCAACTGGTCCATGATGGGGAAGCGCCAGACTAGGAAGGTTTGGAGGCTGCAGTGGGAGGGGTAGTGGACTAGGCAAACCGCTGGCCCCCTGATCCACGAGGATATTAGACTCCACATACCTGGCCATGCAGAGGCTGAGCAGCATGCGCGGCACAGTGGCTGGAGGGAAAGGGATGTGGTTGGAAACCCTTCTGTAGCCAAGAAAGGGGCAAAAAGCAGACTAAGGGGGGCCAAGGGCAGCCATGAGGCCTAAGAACAGGGCCGTGGCCCGGGACTCCTTGAAGTGCTCAAGCGCCAAGTCTGCTTTGTCTCCTAAGGGATGGGTGCCATCAGAGGACATGTCCATAAGCGCAGCTTGGACATCCCCCGAAAAGCCAGACATCCTCAACTACGAATGGCGCCTCAAGGCCACTGTTGATGCAACCAATCAACCAAGTGAGTCGGTTGTATCCAGTCTACATTGTATTGAGAACTTTGCTGCATCTTTCCCCACCAGCAACAGCTTGAGAGAGAATGGCCCAGGCCTCATCCGGGACCTGTGGCAGCACCTGCGCAATCGTCTTCCATAAAATATGGGTGTAAAAGTCCAAAAGGCATGAGGTGTTCAGAGGCCGCAATGCCAGGTGGAAGAAGAAAACTCTGCAATGCCAGATTGGAAGAAGAAAATATCTGGGTGCGGAAGGGAATGCACCTGAGGATTCAGAGGCCTGGATAACTAAGCTCTCAGGGGTGCTGGGTCAGGAACTATGGGTCATTAATAGTAGGCCAAATGGAGGCAGGCGATTGTCACATTACCAGGAGCCCCTGTGCTGGGTTTGGACCAAGTCCCCAACAGGACATTAGTGAGGGTTTCATTAAAGGGCAAAAGGGGTTCTGAAGAGAAAGCCCCAGGCTGAAGCACCTCAGTCAGGGGGTTCGTCCTGGCGGCCACAGGAGGCAGTTTGAGGCCCAGGACCTCGACCGCTCACCTCGCCACCATTGAATAAGAGGCTCCCTCATCCATAGCCACAGTAAGGGGAGAAAGCATGCCAGCATTAGGAGAAGTGTCCAGACCACTGGCTCCAATCATGTCCGGAGCCATGGGGTCATCAAGCTGGTATTCTAAAGGGTCCAGAGACCCCTTCATACTCTCGCCGTACCCATACCCATAAGAATAAGGGTCAGGATACGACCTAGGGAGCAACGTCCCATTCAGAGTCGAGTGACGCTGGTCCGGCTCTGTGTCAGAGTCTTGAATGAGTATGGGATTGACGCCGACCACGGGCCCGGGCGGCGTCGGGAGCATCGACATCTGCACTGCCATCGGGGAAGGGGAAGATTGCAGTGGCACGACCAATGCTGGTGCTGATCCAGAAACGGATCCTGGGGTGCCCTCTGGAACCAAGGCCGAAGCCTCCGGCGCAGAACCCAAGGGGGCCCCTGCCCAAAGGCGCTCTGACAGGGTCAGACTGTCCAAATATCAGGCCTCAAAGAACTCACAAAACTGGCCAGGGGTGACTCAAGCTCTCAATCTCGGGGAGGCGCGGAGCCAAGCCAGGGGTAGGCTCCAAGGACAGAGGCCTAGTGTGATAAAGCTCCTTTACCAGCGAGGTGTCATCTGACTGACGGGGTGAAGTCGAAGAACGCTTGCTCTTCTCCGACTTCTTCTTGTGCTTACCCAAGCATCCCGAAGATTTTGAGTGGGATGACGAAGTGTGTGGACTCCGCTAGTGGTCTCAGGACCTTGCTCTCGACTGAGAATGGGAGCAACACGGAGCTGAGCGCCGGGCCTCAAGTATCTTTAAGGATCGCTCCCTCAACACCTTCAGGTTCATGGGCAGGCACTCGGAGCACGACTTCGGGTCGCGTTCCAAACACCAAAGACACACAAGGTGAGGATCGTTCACGGACATCATGAGATGACAAGACTCGCACGGCTTAAAGCCTGACTTCCGTGATGACATCTCAATGCACGAGAATGTCAAAAAGCTTCAACAAAATTCGAAAAACCCAGTCAAAAAGTTACTGTGGGATCTACGCATAGGCAGACAAGGAAAAGAACTGACGTCAGTGCAAACATGATGCTAACGACGGATGCGGAGTCAGCTGATGCTGCCAAACAGCACACAGGGGTACTGCTCAAGGAAAACTCTCCGGATCCAGACTAATGCCTGGGGGAAATTCAAAGCTAAGGAATCTGTAGCTAGAAGTCTCTATCAGATATATTAGTTAAAATATTGTGAGTTTGATCCCTACTCAGTTGAAGTTTGAATCTATGAGTGAAAAGTGTATTTCTTTTAGCATTTGCAGAAAGATTTTTTATTGCACATATGATATAAGCAATTTTAATCTTAGTCTGGCTTTCCTCGTTCAGTTTAAACATATAAGCATAAAAAAAATCCCAGCGAAAGGCAAATAATTATAAGTGTGCATCCCGATAAACACTGAAGAACACAGATTTCTCTGCACTACAGTAAACTAAAATACGATCCAAAGAAAATTGAGTGAGGTAAACTGTGTCATTTATAAAGTTGTGTTGAAGGGTCAACACAATGTATAAGGCAATAGCAAAAATGAATGTTTTATATTGATCTACATCTGTTTTGATGTTTAGACCTATTACTAAAATTTTGTTTTTTTGCTTTTCTTTCTCCTACGCGTGGTTTCCATGGTGCAGGGATATCATGGTTACAAGCATGTTTTCACACTGAATATATTTACTCTTACTTTGTATAGTATTTGGAAGAATTTAAATCAGATTTGGATTAATGTGGGATGATTAATTAGATTAAGTGAGATGATGAGTAGATGATCCTAAAAATTTTTAAGTTTGCAAAAACCCACAAGGGGCATTTAAGGAGCAGTATTACTGTGAGGGGGTGGAGAGAGCTGCACTGCTGGATGGACGTTAATGTTGAGGTGGCAACGAAAGAGTGTTTATCATGCGGGTGAAGTGGTAAGTTGCACAAGACTGTTATTCAACCTTTAGAACTTGTGGCATAGATAAAACTGCTGTAGCAAAAGTGACTTTAGATGTGCTAGGGTGGGTAGAGATATTTATTACTATTCCAAGTAGTAAGATGTAAAATTTGTGTCAAAGATGACATACTCCGAGTTTGTCACATAAAAGAGGTCTCCTGAAGACAAATAATATTACAAGCTATGGCAGGACATGGCAGAAAGTTGCTAGTTTACATACCAGGGCTACAAAAAGGGTCCAATCTCATGGCAGCACAAACAGAGGTAAACAGATCATGGTCCTTCCTACCCTTTTATCTTGTGCTCCCATCAATTCTTTCTGGCTCTCCCTTCTTCTGCTGAAGAGCATGCACCAGGTGTTTATCACCCTTCTAAAGTGCTTTTAGTCTAAATATGTTGGGTGAGCAAAAATACAGTTACTTACACATTCCTTTATTGTGCCATACAAACTGCATAATTCCTATGGTACAACTCTTGGTGCTGGTTCACCCATATGGCACTCCTCATTTTTCACAGCAGTCTTCACTAATTGTAAGACTGCAGAGTGATGTAACTGGACAAACTACAGCTCAGTACTAAAGCTATAGCAAAATTCTTCAGACCGACATCCAAAAGACCACGTTAAACAGAACACTTCACATGCACCAAGCACTGAGATTTACTCTCCAAACACCCTATTAAAGACAATCCACAATATCATAAACACAGCAACAGTGGCATTGACTCCTTTGGCCTGCTCAAATAAAAGAGCACATCATCTGCATAGAGCAATATTAAATGCATGCTGTCACCAATCTGTAAACCAAAATCTCACAAGTCTCTGTGGAGTTTCACTGCTACAGGTTTCATGTCCAGTGAAAACAGTAGTAGGGAGAGGGAACACCCCTGTCATGTACCGCTCTTCAGCGCTCAATCCTCTGACATAAGCCCGCCAATGCAGAACCATGCCTGAGGTGCACTATAAAGGAGCTTCACCAAGACACAAAAATCCGGACCAAAGCCTATGTGCCCCAACAGCTGCAGCAGGTATTCCCAGCCAAGTGTCCACTGACACCAGCACAAAGTCTTTGTGGCTATCCTCAACAGTATGCAGCATATGGGACAGCCTGCGCAAGATCATGGCAATGCTTCGGACCAGAATGAAGCTACACTGATATTCTGCACCAATGTCCCCATCACTACAAGCAGCACAGTCCTCTTCCTGCTACAACACTCTCTGCATGCTCCGCAAAATCTTCAAGTGGATTCCTGTTGAAACCAGGAAAACTGTCACCCACACCCTGGTCAGCAGCCGATTGGACTACGGAAATGCCCTATATGCAGGAATAAAAACCAAACTCCTAACAAAACTGCAAAGAATCCAGAACGCATCCGCCCGCCTCATTCTTGACATCCCACGCCGTGACCACATTTCCCCCCACCTCATAGACCTTCACTGGCTACCAGTATCAAAGAGGATCACTTTCAAACTCCTCATCCACACACACAAGGCCCTCCACAACACAGGCCCAGCCTACCTCAACGAAAGACACAGCTTCCACACCCCCACCCGCAATCTTCGCCCCGCCAGCCTCGCCCTCGCCTCCACTCCCCGCATCCGCCGCACCACCGCCGGAGGACGATCCTTCTCTCACCTAGCCGCCAAGACCTGGAACTCCCTACCGCTCCACCTTCGCCAGACCCAAGACCTCTTGACATTCAGGAAACGCCTCAAGACATGGCTCTACGACCAGTAGCTCCCCCCCAGCGCCTTGAGACCCTAACGGGTGATCAGTGCGCTCTATAAATCCTTGATTGATTGAATGTGTATTATATTCATGGGCCTATAAGCGAAGGATCTGTGGGAGCCCACCTGTCTTCGGCACCATACAATCCACTCAATCTGAGTATAGGAGGTTGATCAACCTCCCCCTTCCCCCCACACCTTGACTTCCTACAGACCTCCAACAGAGGTTCTGTCAGTTGCACTGCAAAAACCCAGTAGAACTCCACCGGGAAGCCGTTTCTGCCCGGCAACTTTCCCCTGCCATCTTTCCCAGTACTTCTCTCAGCTATTCCAACATGGGCTCCGGGTCCAAACCCTCTTTAAGGGCAAGCTGGACCACATTAAGGTCCACCTGTGCCAGAAAGGTAGTTCCCTCGTCTACCTCCAAGTGCTGTTCCTCTCTATGCAGCCCCTCCAGGTGTGTCTTCAGCAACCCATTGAGGTCCGCCTGCGCTGATGCCAGTGTCTCATCTGGCTATCTTGGACCCATAATGGGGAGTCTATTAGCCTCCTGCTTTAACAGGCAAGCGAACAACCTACTGGGCTTGTCGCCCTCTCTGTGCAACATCTGGCGATATTCCTTTTGTGTGAACTTGTCCAGTCTGTCCCACATCTCCACATGTGCATGTTTAGTATTCGTAAGCTCTGTAACCAACACTGGTTCCAGTGCCTCGCATCTCTACAGGTCTGTTAACTTTCCTTCCAGTGTTCCCAGTTCCCTGGTCAGCTGTCTAATACCGTAAATTTTGCTCATACATCTTTCCCCCTCATACATTTCCCCCTGCATCACTGCTTTAATCACTTCCCACTAAATGGCTCTACTGGTCACTGTACCCCAGTTCCCACTTAGATATTCCATCAGTGACTCCCTACATGTCTCATCCTGAAGAACCTAAGGTGGAAGCCTCCATGTGAGAAGGCCACGCATTGACCCCATCCCCGCTAACTCAAGTAGCAGTGGCGAGGGATCCGATAAATATTGTTCCATATATTTGGCCGATTGCAAGGCAGGAGCCATAGCTTCCATTTCTAGCACCTGTACAATCTACTGTCAGTGCCATGCCTCGGAGACTGACAAGAGTACTTTCTAGCCCCAGGTACATTATCCTCCAGAAGTTCACAAACCCTACATTCTGCATCACCTGTAGCAACGACTCCACCATAGCTGCCATCGTAAAGTGTTTCGGGGGGCCGTCTGTCTAGGTCTCCATCCAGCATACAATTAAAATCCCCAACCCACACCACCATGGTGGCCAGGCTTCCAGTCAACAAGTCCTGCATTCTGAAATAATAATCTTTGTTGTTGCTATTGAGAGCATACACATTCAATATGCAGAGCTACATGCCATCCTGTGTTTCTTGCACCAGAACCTATCTACCACAGGGTACTGTAGCTTAAATGGCACTCAGGGGAACAACCACATACACACTCCACAGGCATAGGCAGCGTATGTATACAAGTATAATGGGCCCCTATTCATCTTATAATACGTTTCCTGGAGATCTGCTATGTTAATCCCCTGTCTCTGCACAGAGGACACACTTTCTTAACGTACTCCCCCTAAATCCCTGACATTCCAAGTAACTATCTTAAAAGTGTGTGCCATGTGTTAGCAATCTTTGTTCCTCGGGCAGAACTCAACATGACCACTGCCATTCAGTCCCCCACCCCACTCCTGAAGGACCTAATGCTGCTCAGGCCAGCATATGCCACCAATCCCATAGAGCTACCATCAACCCAAGATCAGTGAAACACATTAGAACAAAACTGTCCCAGCAATGTTCCCTGTCACTCTCAGGGCTCCTCATGTAAACACTAAAAAACAAAAAACATTGAGTTTACCCATCATGCTTGGTCAGGACACACGTCCACACCCATCCATGTCCTGTACCCTGAACTAATAAACAAACTAGGCCATAAAGCAGCCTTTCAAACACTTGTGTACTAACTACATTAGGAAATACGCAGGAGCAAGAGAGCCCTCAGCGACCCAGCAGTGTCCAATCCAACAAGGACAACATACTATTAAGGACCACACTCCAGCTGCTCTTACTTCCCTATCTAAACATTCCAGCAAGCCTAGCTTGCTCCTCCTGTCATAAAAGTGACCTAGCTGTCACTAAACACTCCTGGTGCTAATATAACTTGTATGCTTATCAATCCACCCCACTTCGCAGCCCATCTGGTGCACTGTCATCATCCGTGTTCAGCTCCCTATCTCCACTATTCTACTGTTCCCGTCTCAGTGTACCATGCAGATGTATCAGTATTATGTGCATAAGCCTGTCCCTAGTGTCTCCATTCCAGGTGAGTCGCTGCCTTGGCAAAGTTGTAGCCGCCACGGTCTGCCCTGGGCATCCCCCACTCACTCCCAGGGACCCATTCCCACAGCTCCAACCATGGCCACACTTCCTCTTGTTACTAAAAAAAACACAGTCTTGCCATTAACGATTACTCTAAGCCTAGCAGGGTACATCATCATGTTGGAAAGGTTCAATGCTCTAAGTTTTTGTTTAACTTCCATGAAGGTTTTTCTCAGTGTTTGTGCTTTAAATGTATGAAGCAAGGTGAAGGTATATGGCATGACTAGGTAGTCTTACCATGAAACATCAACACTATACCCAGTAGTGGACCCTGGATTCAATCTCAGTAAACCGAAGTTCAGTCCTGGTAGTGTGGCAAAGAGCAGTCAGGCTACTTAGAGAAACATGTGCAAAGCATTTCACAATACCAACATGGACAAAAAGTAAATGACACGACTCAATAGAAATCCAACACCAATTTAGAAAAATAGATGAGATTTTAATCTTAATTTGGACACCAAAACGAACTTTGTAGCTTTTGTACAACCGGAGTTGTGAATTTTTAAGTCTTTAGAAATGTAGAACTTTGCAGGTTTAAAGGACTTCCATTGAAGTCAATGGAGAAAATAGCAGTGTGCACTTGGGCACTTGTAGGATGAGTACCGACGAACCCACGGGAATTTAAGGTTCTGCTGGAACCTAGACCAAGATTCAACAGTCAAACTTTGGTTATCTTGCCCAGCTAGTCTGATTAAAGAGGTGACTTGGCTGTCCTTAATGCTGAACGGTCCGCAGTGGCTGGTGTGTTTTGCACTCCGTTCCAAAACTGGACTTGGGGGTGGATGCACACTCTACCCTTTGGATTTAGGGGTCTTTGGGGGGCTAGGACCGGGAAACCACAGTTGAATCTTCACCACCCTGCCTGGCGGATCCGGGTGCAGAGGTGGCTTCTAGCTGTCAATCACTCCAGTGAAAGTCACTTCCTTCAAGCTGCAAACCCACAGGAGAGGGGTCTCTATCGACGTCAGTCTCTATGCTGGGGGGGTGCTCTGGAGTCGGTGAACGTCGTGTGGCTATCTGTTTTCGGGCTGGTGACAGACAAGCCTTGGTACCTGCAAAGGAGGTCCACGGGCTTTCTGGTGGCTGTAGGTTGTTGGTAGAGGCTTGAAACCTGGCACGAACCTTACTCCCACTCTTTAGATGCTCTGTACCAAGTTTATTTACGCTCAGACATGCAGAGCCTGCCGGTCGCAGTTCTTCAATCTCAGCCCGCCTTTACTCTTGCAAGTAACAGGGGACTGGTACCACCTGCCAGGGAAGTCTTCCTTGGAATCTCAGTGTCCAATGGGGTCCCTCTTTCTGGGACCAACGACTCTTCACCTTGGCCACAAGTCGGGCACGTGGTTCCAGTACCGGTCTCCTTAGGTCACTCTGTGTTCTCTCTTAGAACTGGGGCTGGAGTCCAGGTCATGTTGTTGGTGCAGACGTCTCTTTGTCCTTCTTTATTATTTTCCAGGTAAGATCGGAGTTCTGGTGCCAGGGGAGCCCCTTAAATCCTGGTTTAGAGGGCACCTAAGGGTGCTAGGAACATTGGGCAATGGGCTACTAGTCCCTGCAGATAATACGCCCCTGAAGTGACAAATTTCCTGTGGGAGTGCATCATTTTTCTATCCAGAACACACTTTTCTTAGGGTCTGGCATGATGGCAGAACCCTCCCTCGGCAGTGCAGACCTCCTATCCCACCTTAAAGGTGTGGCTAGTCTTTTGGAGGTGAACACCTCCTCCATAGCTAATTTCCCACCTGCCTGGCAGGGTGAGAAGGTTTTTCTCCTCCACTGGGGGGACAGCTACTTACACATCAAAGGTGGGGGAAGCCTCTGAGGCTCACCACCCTGATGCTTATCTCACTAGCCAGCCTGGGTGGGAAGTGTGACCTTATTCCTGCTCACACCCTTTGTCTTATGTCCTGTCAAGGTGCTAGCACCACCAGCAGGAGGTCAGGCTCTTGTCTGTGGTGGCAGTGGCTCTGGAGAACCCGCCAAAACAGTACAGGACCCGATAACTGGATGGGCACCCTCTAAGGGTGCCACCTGGGCATATGCTTTTTTAATCTTAAACATGGGCATCATCTTCAGGGTTAAAAAGGAGAGTGTTTGATACCAAACACGACAGGATTTAGTTGGGCCATTGCAAAGCTGGACATCTGAGCAGTGGTCAGATGCTGGCCAATGTTATCCAATGGACCGTCGGTTACTCTGGCCAGCATCAAGTTTTAATGCCAGCATGGGGGCATATGTGCTCCTGCTCATATGTCCTCACTCATGGGACAGTGCACCCTGCCTCCTGGGCTAGAGGGGGCCTGCCTTATGGGTGACTGCCCTGTACACAAGGGCAGCAACAGGGACTCTGTCTGCAACTGGTGTGGGCAGAGTCTCACTCGAGCAGCAAGCTTCTCGTGCAGACTGACATGAGAGCTCTGCAGACTGTCTTTTACTCTGGGTACTCAGGGTGGCACAATCAGTGCTGCAGCCCTGGTAACCCCTTTGCCACCCTTGCCCTGGGTACCATTTACTGGGGACTTATAGGAGTGGTAAGGTCCTTGACAATTGGCCTATGCAATTCGTCATCCCACTTAAGGGAAAGAGCTATGGTACTTGGGCCTGTTTAGCAGGCTCAGTACAATGACAAAAACAACAGCATCTGGCAGCAAAAAGTAGAGGGTGATCATCCAAAAAGGGGCACCTTACAACAGTGTATAGTCCGGAAGATGGAAATTTTATGGTTCTCATAGCGCATCTCACCTGCCTCAAGGGCAACCTCAGGATGTTGTGACTATCCCTAAAGTTAAATATTCCACTCCCTCGCAGTCTCACTACCAGTGCCCTGTGGTCCCTCTCAATAGCAACCATGGGCGACAAGTCCATTAAGCTCCACTATCCTCAGAATCTGAGGTTATTCCTATGGGAGTGGCCGTCCACATCATCCACTCTACTCTCCAGTGTCACAGTTGCGGCCACCAAACGGGACACCTGCGCCTTAAGTGCTGTAACCTCAGTCTGCAGGTCTGTAATAGCGTGTTCAGGAGTGGTGACTCTGTCTGCGTCTTCCAGAGGCCTGCGCAGAGGAGGCCGACATCTATGGATACTGCATCTATCTTCCCCTCAAGCACAGTGCGGGAGCCCTGTATGGCCTCCAGTAGGGCAGTGTATGTCGGTTCCTCCTCCGGGTCTGGTGCCCCTTGCCCTCAGTAGTCCGACAGCCCTGGTGGCAGGGCCTGAAACATAATATATTGCATTATTGTGTTGCCCTGTGGGTCCTTGGCAGCCCTATCCTTTCCCCATAGCAAGGGGTCCAGAATTAAAAATCTCACCACAGCACTTTCTCTCCAAAGCCAGCGGGCACCCCTGCAGTCCTGCAGGTCGGTCTGAGCGGCTCAGCCACAGTCTCCACTCTGACAGCCATCCAGGCGATACGACACAGCAAAAAGCAACATTGTGTCAAGCCCCGTTCTGTAGGCCCAAGGCTGCGGCCTCTGCCTCAGTGTGGCACTCAGTCTATCCTTTTTTCTCCTCCCCATACTAGGCTAGCACCCGGGGGCGGGGTTGGGTGCAGACACCCTTCTCCACAGCAGCAACACTTCTATCGCTACTGCGCAATTCACCCTCAATCCGATGTCGTGGCCTACTCGCCGATGCTCCTCTGCACCACCACCTCAGGCCTTGATATTCACTTCACCGCTGCCCTGTTAAGCAAATTCCTAACAGCTCGCCCACTGCTCGATCAATCCGCTGCGGTGGCTACTTCCGCCACTCCTCCCAGGGGTGTTTCCCCCTGACTTTACCGTTCCTTGTCCTCATGCTCTGGGCTCCCTACCCCTCAAGCTGGTGTGTACATCCGCAGGTTGGTTCAGGACTTCAGGATCCAACCTCTGGTGTTATCCAGGGGACCCTGCCTTGGGGACCCCTCTGTTGGTTATGGTGACTTTCGTATTTCTTCTCCAAACCTAAAAAACAAGGGATGGGCGGGTGGGGTTACGACGTTCCTAGCGCACCGACCACCGGCGTTGCATCAGAAAAGGCCGAGGCCCTTCTGGGGGGCACTTAAATAGCCCCCCCCCCCCATCTGATGCATGCCGGCATCCGGAACCGGAAGTGACGTGGCCCCGCGCGACCCCTACAGAATCACTTCTGCCCCCACACCTAGTAAGGTGAAAGGGCGGAAGTGGCAAGGCCAGCCTGACGCACCACTAGTGTGAGAGGTAAGGCAACGGCGCTCTACCATACTGCAGGACCTCAGTCCCAGCCTGCGAGTGCAGCTCTTTCGGCCCCCGATGCCTCCTGTCTCTACTGCGGCGACCAAAGAGGCCCCAGTGCAGGAGCTTCTACGCGCTGAGCCGGCTCGGCCTCTCCATTCCCCCTCAACAAGCGAGCGCAGCTCCAGTCAGCCCCCCAACCCCCATTAAAAGCTGCCATTTCTTAGATCGACACGTTCTCCCATACTACTGTGTTTACTTGTTAAAATTATCTGCAAACCATCACACCAACAGTTCCAGTGCAGAACTTATATTTGTCAATGGAAGGAGTTTTTCACGTTTTCTCCAATTTAACGTTCATATTGCACATTGAGCATGGTAAAAGTACGTACGTGTAGTAAATGTACGTATCTATTTCAATAAATATGTAGTCACATTAATATCTTATCTGGCTGAACCACTTTGTGATCAAGTTCTTCAAAACATGTTAAAATCTAGGACCAAATACAAAAATACATTCCGTGTTTCAGAATTTCACTGAAAAGACACGTGTAGTTGTGCCTTTAAGGAAAGACTGCACTCTTGTTCCTGGAAAGAAATAACCACTTGAAATGGAAGCCTTTAAATTCAGCTTTGAGAAGAGAAATAACTGTTAAAAATAAAACATGTTGGCACCTTCTCCTTTGTGCATTTAAGCAAAGCTGCGTGTATCACCTGTCACACACGGTTACCGCTCGCAGCCCGTGCATCTCGGGGGCTAGATCAAGGGCCGCGACTGCTTTGTGGCTTCCCTAACAGCATGCCTATAGAAACGTAAACTGGGCGAAATCGGCTTAAGTGGTAAAGCTGAGCACGGCCACAAACTGCTGAAAGCCTAGCGCCAGTGCTGAGCCCCGTGCAACCCTCGCGGCGGCCTTTCATGCCTCCTAAAGCCTTGTGGCCTTAATTGTTCGCTTTCGTTGACTTCACATTACTATTATTTCTGTGATTAATGTGATCAGTGCTTTAAGGAAAAGCCTTTCCGTACTGACATATAAACACATTCCCAGAAACGGACCGAACTTGCCGCCCTCGGCCGCTCTTTGATAAAAAAAAAAAACAGATGAGCACTAGTTTTGTCGCAGAGCATAGTGGCGAAGGGCGGTCGCCTCTTATCTTTAGTTCCAGTCAACTAGCAATCCTGAAAGAGTTTGCATCATCATCAGAGCAGGCCATGCGATAGGATTCGGCGCTGCACCTAATCAATCTATGCAGTACGGCGGCTGGTCCGTGGAACAAAGTGAAAATAGATTTACAAATGGGGTTTGAGGGGATAAGCTCCTCCACGGGATTACATATTGATTTTAAATATAAAAAAGCTTATCATATAAACCATAACTACGAAAATAGTGAACCTATGCATAAATCCTGTTACAAGAGTGCACGCTCTAAACTCTAAGCCAGGGATGAACCAAGATGTACAAAATGCAGTGAAGGATCCATTTATTGAGCAGAAAACGAGCGCAGTTCGTCCCAGAGGCCGCCCAATGGTGTAAGCCCATCTTTTCGGTCAGGGCAATAAATAGCATAGAGCTACTGAGAAGGCAACACCCAGTGTTTGGGCAACCAAGACATGCTGCCTGCTGGTTTGCTATTCGTCATCATTCATCTAGCATGGACACCTAAACGGATAACTCTGGAAGAAGATCTGGATACTGCAACCAGATGATGTCTTGGGTACACCCTCAGCATCGAGATTCTATGACAGCAAACATACTCATATGAACCTCTCTTTGTAGATGGCCTTCATCATCAGAATGATCTGTAGAGAGATTTAAGTGAATTCTTTCTGCAGTCTACCAGTATTTAGCAATTTTGTTCTTGACGCTGCTGCTAAGTGGCAAAGGAAGCAATTTTTTCTACCTACACTGGTTGATTTGTAGGGGAGCTGTTAAATGCTCCTGGAATGCAAAAGCCGCTTTGAGATCACATGTAGCAATGTAGTAGCTGGATAAGAGATGACTGCCTTCACTAAACAGTATACTGGCCAACTTATCGCAAGAAAAATCCTGACCATACATGGCCAATGTCTAATACCCGGCCTATATCTGTCAATCAGCAGATCCTATACCCTTCACCAGTCCGGTTTGTCAACAAAATGATTTCTTATGAGTTTAGTCAACCCCAAAAGAGTCGAATCAATTACTAGAATAATTCTAATAATTATAAAGTACATAACCATAAAATATCCTCTGTATAAATATTGGAAACATAAAAATGGGTAATTGGTTAACGTTAAATTATGAGGCTCCGAGGCCCTACTAATAATAGATGTGCATGGTACAAATGCTGATAACGTAAGAAGCACTGGCAAAGCCAACAGGTCTCGTCTTTGGGACCTATTGGCTTTGCTAATGGGTGTTAGACATGCTGTACAGCATCCCCGTTGCTGTGAAGAATGGCTCAAGAATTTTTTAAAAAAGCCTTTGATATAGACATGTTTTTAAAATACTGATTCAAGTTGGACTGAGTCAGTCACACACCAGGCAGAGCAAGGCAGGTCACTGCCTGACTTGTGAACGCTTCTCTTTCAGCCCTAACAACCTTCCCTAGGCTAAGTCCCCCCTGAACAGGTGGCTGTTCCTCTGGGCCAGCCGGCCACTGGTCATACTCTCAAAGGATATCTAAGGCAGCTGATGAAGTGAGAGTGTACACTGTGGAGGCAGCAGGTGCACACGGATCTGTCAACTTCTACAAACGTATTGCATGTAATTTATTACATATCAGGGGAGATTTCTTTTTTTTTAAAACAGCTTGAGTCCTGCAACTGCAGACACTACTAAAAGTGCCTTGAAATGCATGACACCAAAGGTTTTTTAGACATTTTATCACCAACGTTTATTTTACCCATATAAATGTGTGTAGATAAGCGAATTAACTGTATATCCTGGATAAATAATATTATTTCGGACATGTTCGCTGCTTCTGGAAGATTATGTTTTTCGCTGGCAAAGCCAAGTAGTTGAAGTAGTTTTGAAAAGCATGCTGTGCATTCTGGTCATTCTAGACTGTTCAAAAGTAGCCGCCACTCCCTCTCCCTTTCCCTCCCCCTCCCAACATTCCCCCAAACCCTACACCACCCCATGTGTTTACACACACTTACACGAGAAGTACTGCCATGATTTTGTGCACACAAATGGAAGATCAATATTAATGTGAAATACGAACATGGATTAAAACTGTTAGAAATAGTACAAGTCAAACTTATTTTATTAGAGAAAAAGATTAGCAGCTTCAAAGGTTAAAAACACATTGAGCATGGCTGCTGGCAGGACCCCCCACCCCAGCTTATGAAAGGGGGGCTTTTATGGATATACTGCCTGTTTTACCAATCACACATATGAATGCATCTCCTATCGGTGAAATACGTAGTGACTGTGAATCTTCTCGTACGCATTCTATAGCAGGGAGATTTGGTACAGCTGTTGAAGTTAAAAAGCATTGAAAATTAAATACAGAAAACATACCACAAAAAGGTGTCCTGTAGAGCAGAGGACTGACAGTCAAAATAAACGGACCCTAATATCTATCTCTCACTCCCAACGCCCCCTCCACCCAAAAAAGCGCTATCATGCGGCCAGCATTGTCTGCGTCATAGTACTTTTTTTTAAACCATGTTGCACAGTAGGTCATGCTGCTGTGCAGTATGTTAAACAAGGAAAAAAGGCACTACTGAGGTAGCCACAAGCAGCATGAGTGGGAGGGAGAAGGAATAGTTAGTGAATCACACTGAAAGCAGTGGAAGGGCAGTGATTACGTTTGATTAACCTGTGCTTGGTCCCTGCTCCACTTGAAGGATCGGAAGTGAAGTTTGGCCAGTGCTGGCCAATTTTGGAGGCTGCAAAGAATAGGGTCACTGCAGCCAACAACTGGTAAGCAGTGGTTGAGCTTCAAGCCTTTTCAGTGAACAATAGTGTCTCACAAACGATACACATACTTTTGCGGGCTCGACCCTAAAAAGGATCCATGGAGTGAAATAGTACACTGCTACAAACGTTAAACATAAATCAGACATGGCAACAGCAATTATGTGCTCTGGCGCTTCGTTCTTCATTCCGAAACAGACCATTAAATCTGCACAAGATAAAGGTTCAGCTCTCTGGCTGGCCCTTGGCTCTTAAACAGACACCCCAGTGAATTGAAAGCAACAAGTTTGATCTACAACCCTGATGCAGCATTAGGAATTGCTTTGTAGATACAGAGAGAATCCACCGGCGTTGTCAGGCAGCTACACAGGATACTGACTCACAAGCTTCTGTCAGGTGTCCACCTTTTTGCACAACAATACAACTCGCAGAACGATACAACTCGGAGGTCCTTCTTTTGTTATTATGAGACTAAAGATCAACATGTCTACATGAGGATCAATGCAGTAGAATGAATGACATTTGGCAGTCACTATAGTCTTCTTCCTACCCAATGCCATAGTTCCCATACGCTGAGCTTTGCTGATTTAAGACTCTAAAATGATGGGGAATTCACCAAGAAAGTACACTATGGACTTTGGCAGGGATACACAATCTAACTGTAGAAGCACAACCTGTCTCAGCCCTCTTCAAAATTTGACATATCCTTCGCAGTCTTTGTGCCTTATAGCCTCCGATGACCTGTTCTACTACTCATACTCTGGTGCACTTTCCAAAATGTAGCTTACTTAGAGCAAATAGCAAGTCATTCGTTTATGAAGCATCACTCATTTATAATTTACAAACGAAGTAAAGACAATGTTGTAAATAAGCCAAAGTTCAAATCACAATTTTGGGCAGATGCTTTTTCACTAGTTTAACTAGTTAGGCAAAAGGAAAGCTACATAAAATACAAACAGACAAAAGTAGGCATCTTTGTTTCTACTGAACAGTTCACTGCCATGGTCAAAATTCCATCCAGCTGAGGGAGATTTAGCTGAAAGGACTGCTTTCGCAAGCTGGTGCATTCAAGCCACTCTTTTCATATTCATCTGAAATTGCCATTATAGAGGCTGCAACACAGATGACTATCAGAAAGTCACGCGGCTGCCTCTGCTTTCTCTCCTCCAAACTTAGGCTTCTACCAAAGTCTCCAAACTAATTACAATTGATTTCTTATGGATCAGGTACCTTATCAGGTGAAAAAAGAAATTACCATGGGCAGTCAAAGGGCTCGAGGTCAATATAGAATAGCAAAATCAATTTGCATTGATTAGACAAAAGGTCCATTCTACAGCGCCTGGCAGATTAACTTTTAAGTTGACATCTTTGAACTGTAAATCAGCATTTGCAACAGAGAGGTCTTAACAGGATGGCCTTAGAAACACTTAAGGTATTTGGGATTGTTTTTAAAATGAAAGAACTGTTAAAGCTTTGTGGATATTTACTTATATTATGATTCATCCCGGATTATTTCACAGTTCACTTGAAGGAAGAATAAAAGGGATAAACGGGATTTCACTTACACCTCTGTCAGTCACCTCATAAGAGAACAGAAACCAGAGCTGCAAAGAGGAAGAACCTTTGGGAGAACAAACCACTGCCATTAATAAGTCATACTTAAAAACTGAAAGTAAGGGGTTGTGCAGATTTGTTTTCAAAGGAAAATTACTGTAATAATTTTACTGGGGTACCCAGGGCCGCTCTGAGGCAGTGCGATTAGTGCGGCCAGCTAGGTGCTGACCTGGGAGGGGCTAACCTTGGGGTGGGCACTCACATCAGAGGGGAGGGCGCAGTGTTTAGCAATTACTTACAATCTGGAAACACCTGCTGCAGAGATCCGTGTGCGTCCAGTTTTCAGGAAGCAATAAAAATGTCAAGCTAACCATTGTGACGAATGTTCCTGCTAGAGAGATCCGAGTTTAGTCCAGTGGCAGTTTTGACTTCTCCATAAAGTAGCACAGGAGGTTAATACGCCTGCTGCGAATAATACTACTGTACAAATCACAGATCTGTATTTTATGTGGATAGCTGAGTGGATTACTGCTTTTGTCATAGAGATTCTTTTGTTACCGCAGTTCATAAGATACAACTCTAATATAGAACAGTGACCGTTACAACTGTCATCAAGGAGTTGCATGCGAACTGTATAAAATAGCTAAGGATGTTATATTTCCCCCCTCAGCCTTTCATTATTTATTCCTAATGTTGCTAAAAAGGGTTTGTTTGGGTGGATGTGCATTCTTATTAGAAGCCATCCTTTACCAGTTTTCTAAAACAAATGAAATGTATGTGAGGGAGGGAGGGAGGAGCTGAGTGATGTGGAGCACTTTTGGCAGGTGATAGTGAAGTAATCCGAAGAGGTGGTCATGGGGGATGGGAGGTGGGAGGAGGAGAGGGGCGGGCCAAGAATGACTGTCGCACCAGGCGACACCAGCGCTAAAGCCGGTCCTGGGGGTATCGTTCTGGAAGCTCAAACAATCAAACATACCCTCTGCACCTACATCTCACATGCAAAGCTGAGAATCCGGTAACTATGGAAATGTGCAGAAGGGGCAATGCAATAGTGCATGTAGTAAACCTCTTTTCGCTACCATGACTGCAGATATTTCAGCAAATTACACAATCATCGCTCACGCAAAGTCAAACCTGAATTTATATTATGGCTGAAATGTCATTACACACAGTCTAACCATCATTGGTCTTAAAGATACAGTACAGAGGTAGAGACAGTAATTACAGTCTGCCACCGAGCACGTTAATGGTAGCCTTAACCATGATAACTCTATCTCGCAGGGGAAACGCGCTATGCGTAGACCGGCAACGCCTTGAGCAAAGAGTCTGCGGAGAAGAGAAGCCTCGTAGGCAAACATCTTACCTTCTATGGCAAGCATCGCCCGCAACTCCCGGTTCAGCAGCTCGTACCTCCGCTCTAGGTCGTGCTCCTTTTCCCTAGGCAAATTGGAAAAGTTCATCAATATGTTAATTGCTAAATCATTAAACACTTTCAAGCACCTTTTACTCACATTGATTCGGGGACTCATAACTGACTTTTCTGCTTAACATTAAGCTACTGCGCACAAATGATACACACGCCTGAGAGGCTGAGCAGGTGCCAGACTTGTGAGTGCCAACACGAGCCAACCCAAGGGCCGGTTACACTTAAAGGTGCGCTGCGTGATATGAACTGATATTTAATCCAACTGAGCATGTACACTTAGGTAGGAATTGTGAGGAGATAAGAAGGTTAAAAAAAAGGCCCTGATCACGTGGCAATGTCCTGCTGAAGGTTCAAGTACATTCTGGTGTCTGACTGGGCCATCAGAGCAATGAGGCAAGGGTAATGAATACAGGGGCCCCTCCACCCCCTAAATACCACGGAATCTAAACTAGATTTCTCGACTCCAGCCGCAAAAAAAAAAAAAACAAAAAAAAAAACACACGGATCACTATGAGAGTCACCAGAAAAATGCGTACATACTTTTATGTACACTCGAGAGCATGAAAAACATACCGCAGTCATGCACAGGGATGCAGACGCAGGAAAGAGGTGATTGCGCACAGTCAGCAACACTTAGAGGAGCACAGACTGACTGCTCGCAGTGTAGGTTTCATCCCTTCCTCGCCTCATCATTCCCAATTCACTGTTTACCGATCTGTCATTTCCCTGTACTTAGATCCCATGCTACCACCTAGGACACAGACACCGGAGTCGTGCAATGCTTTTCAACTAGCCACCTCGCCCTCGGGCTCCTTTTATTGGCTTCCTACGTCATTACGCCAGGTCGCACCACGACTCGGACGCACACAGGTGGAGCCTGTCGATACCCTCTCCAAGGTGTAAAGGGCGAAGCGGCTGGGACACTGCAACGCTATATTCCTCATCCACCTAAGCTGCTCTCTATTTGAGGCTCGAGCCTCCCGCTGTCACTCCTGCATATACTCTTTGCACTGCTGTGACGGTGTTGGATTTGCCCTTCAGTGGTACCTCTGTATCTCTCTGCTTGCAGCTGGTTCTGGACTTGTTTCTCTTTCAGCCTCCTTCGCGCAGACTTGCGCCTTCTCGAGGTGTTGAAGGTAACGAGAGGTCTACCTCGTTGGCACCTCCTGGACAAGGCTCTACATCCCCTTTGTTCAGGTTTCCAGTCCAGCTGTCATTAGGCTGTTTGGCCGCAAAGAACCGTTTAAAATGAGATATGTTCTGTGATACTTTTTTCTCCCTCCCTCTGAGCCGCCTCTTCATGCACCTTTCTTTGATTACTTTCCAAGCTCTAGGCTGGAACGGTAGCCTGAACTTTTGCGCCTAAATATTAAAGGTGTTAAGCATGTGTCTACTGTATGGCTAGAGGAGAAGGAAGTACAACATTAGACTGATGTAATAACCCCGAAACACATGTAGAGAAAACATAATCTCTATCGGGGACAAGGAATCTGTAGCTATCTAAAAACTTAAAACGAACCATGGAGATCTCAAGAGGAAAAAAATGGAGAACACACTCTACCCGTAGGATTGTAAAGCAGTGTGAACAGTAATTTTAGGATATACTGTGTCCAAATCTCATCTCCGAGAAAGTAGTTAATCCGAAACAAAAATAGTCTGCTCAAAAAGGCCACTATTCGAGGCTAAACTAGTTGTACGAGCTTGTAAGTACCGCATAACCTGCTCAGTAAATCGAAATATGGCACCCACCTACTCGAAAACAAGAATAAAGAAAAGGAAGATCGACTGGTTTGTGTAGTCCAACATTCTAGCTTAAATGACAAAATCAGGAAGATCATTTTAGCCCACTGGCATATTCTTAATGTGAATAATGATCTGTCCCAGCTACAGAAACCGTTGTTTGCCTTTATGTGGAATAAGAATATACGAACCGGTTGGCCAGCTCAGCGATAACAACCAACAAAGACTACTGCCAGAAATCAATAAGTGGACAAACTCCCATTAGGGGCAGCCATAAATGTGGCACGTGCCAGGTATGTGCTGGGGCTATTGTCTCTGATGTGTTATGGGGCAACAAAAAATTTGAACTGAGTGGTATGACCAACTGAAGAATAACTAATATAGTATATCTCATCTGCTGTCCATGTGGACTGGGGTACGTTGGAGAAACTGCCCGTGAACTGAGAATACGACTGACTGAATACAAATCAGCTATTCATAATAAAAGAGAAGGAACTCAATTGGAACACCACTGGGGGTCGATGAAACATACAGAACAGGATCTGACCTGGACCATTTTGGAAAAGGTCAAAATGGTGCAAGGATACAATAGTAACAACATTAGCAAAAAAAGAGAAGTGTTCTGGATCTATAACTTGGACACGTGGAGACACGGATTAAATGAAAACATCCTGTGGGCGAATGTGATCATATAAGAGCAGTATGGAAATGTAATTAAGGGCTAGATGTTGTCTGCCTATGTTGGGGACCTCTTAGCATCTTTTGCACTTCACTTCATCTTTCCCTGTCTTTTTTCATTGGTCTTCATCACTCAATAGGCTTGTGTTGAGATAGAGATCCTGTTAGTCCTTATGAGGTCCCCTGAAGATGTTATTACGGTACCTGACCGTGTATAGGTAATATAGGTTGAGTTACCTTTACAAGCACTTGTCCTTTTTATAGTACCTCCTTGAAGACTGCTGAATTTGCCTATCCTTGGACAGTGCACTCATGTCTCTAGCTGAGGAAGATATCACCCTTTCCCTCAGACAGTTTATTCTGTTCTTTTCTTTTTTATTTCTTCTCCCCCCCCTTTTCATTGTTTCCTCCCCCACTCCATCTTTTCTTTCCTTCTGTGGTGTCCCTCCTTTGTAGCTGTCTTCTCTTTAGTTTCTTTTAGTATGAGGTCGGCACAGCAGGACCTTTTTGAATTCTAAGATGGCAGATAGATTGCCCAATTGTTGTAACAAGTTTCCCTGAGGACTAACACCTCTTACGTCACTTCCGGACTAAGAATGCGGATATCATCTGAGCGCAGTAGTTCACCTATTTAGAGTGTCAGTTCAGACATGTGATTGGGATCCCTTCCATCCTCAGAGGGATTCAGATGCTAACAGTTCTGCATCCATCATCTTCTCGGTGAGGTAGGCTTCTCTGAGAGATTTGCTTGTTCCCCCAGTTGGGATACGTCCACGAGTAGGTTGGTGTCATGTTTCGATTTACTGAGCAGGCTATGCGGTATTTATAAGCTTGTTAAGGAGGACTAGTTTAGCCTTGAATAGTGGCCTTTTTGAGTAGACTGTTTTTGTTTCTGTTGAACTACTTTCTCAGAGACGTGATTTGGACACAATATATCCAAAAATTACTGTTCATGCTGTTTTACAATCATACGGGTACTGAGTGTACTCCATTTTTTCCCTTGTGAGCTCCACGGTTCGTTTTAAGTTTTTTTATTACCTACAGATTCCTCGTCCCAATAGAGATTATGTTTTCTCTACGTGTGTTTCAGGGGTATTACATCAGTCTAATATTGTACTCCCTTCTCCTCCAGCAATACAGTAGACATATGCTTAACACCTTTAATATTTATGTGCAAACTTCTTAAATCTATCTTGATCCTTTCCTCATTTGTAGATCTACAGATGTCATTCTCCATTCGTTTTACACAGTGATATGGAATCATACTGTGGGTGAAAGAGAACAGTTAAAGTCCTCTAGAGAGGTATCTAACCAAAAGGTAGATGAGTGGCATCATGATGGGAATTATAATTACCTCTTAAGATCTACTGTTAATTCAACTTCGCTCCATATTTGTTTCCTTTAGAATTTATTGATTGAATCCTACTCACCTCCATTTACCCCTATTATTCTTTCTGTTTCAGAGAAGCAAGACTCCCTTAAAGCCTTAAAGGCTGGTGTGCAATCTACAGATCGTAATGAGCAAACATGATATAAGGGAGATGGACCCTATGAAGGGTATGTGACTTACCATATAATAACCACTGGTGGTGGCTAGCCTTTCATTCACTTATCTCTTGTGATATCATCGGCACAAACATGTAGTAGTGCATGTATATCACGTGGTGCTGAAGATTGCCAGAACCTAGCACCTGTGACTAATTCCAGATATAGGAATTGTCCATATATGGTCTTTATGAGCCCTAAGTTTTTGTTACAGGCTGCTGAGAAAGACACCGTATACCTGCATAACAGATTGTGAAGAATCTTCTTTATATAAAGTCATATGAACAACTGTCTCCCCCTGACATTTGGGGATATGGATGTGCCCTGATAAAGGTGTTTCCCTAGGAGGAATGACACCGAAACGCACGTCGGCACTACAATCTTCGGGGATTAAAGCCCAAGGCTATTCTGCGTGATCTCCTACTAAGGCTAACAAACCATCCATAGGACTAATTGGACTATGAACTAATGGCATTTATATCTTTTTTTATCATCACAAGAGTTTTGCCTATGGGGTGAACTATAGACTATAAATCAACAAAACATGAATGAATTAAATGAATTATGAATGTATTTAATATTTTATGGTGATTGTAATATTGTTTACACTTTGGAACTTTAATATGGAGTGAGGGATTATGGGGAAATTGTTGTATGTTGAATTTATGAGAATGTCTGAGTTTGGATGGGTAGTGAATGGTTGTTTGATGTGATCCGCACGTGGTCATTGTCTTGAGGGGTGCTTTTAAGTTTGTTGATTATGTATTAGCTTGGCAGTTATATATATATATATATATCTCATTGAGTAAATTAAGTGATGGGTCTAAATAAACAAGAAATGATTTAATTTACATATGGGCTTGAGCTGAAGACAGTTATCCTGTTCCGTGGCCTGGGATACCTCTTGTACAGAGATCAGGGGGGGAAAGGGAGGGTATTTGGGGAGGGAACCCTCGCTCTCTCAAAAAAAAAAAAAGTCTTAAGTACTCTTATCTCTTGAGCCAGTGCTTTCTAAGCCAGGATGGTGGGCGGGCGTGACTTGACAAGTAGTCATCTGGATTGCAGGAGCCCAGTCTGTACACAACATTGAAATTATATTCTTGATGCTGCTGAATCCATTTTTCAATTTGCGGTGGAGGTTTAGGCGCAGATCCCTCAAAGAGAGGAATCAATGGTTTGTGGTCTGAAAAGTCCACAGAGATATAGATGAAAGTAACAGCACCCCCAGTGCGCTGCAATGGCTTCTTTTTCTATCTGCAAGGAGCTTTGTTCAGTGGGAGCCAGCGTGTGGCTGGCGTAGGCGACTGGGGTCTACCACCCTCCTTTCTGGTGCTAGGACAGTACTGCTCCTATTCCTGATGGGCTTTCATCTGCAGCTAGCTCAGATGTATTTTTACAGTCAAAGTAGGTAAGTGTGGTTGCAGCAGACAGCACTACTTTAGTGTTCTTAAATGCGGTCTCTTGAGGTCGAGCATTTGGTGAACTCCCTGAGCGATGCTGTGAGGTTCTGAATAAACCAACCACAATAAGTCACCATACCTAGGAAGCTCCTGACTCCGGAGACAGATGAGGAGGCTGGTGCCTCTTGCATGTATTTCACTTTGCTGGGTCGGAGGCGTCTTGGTCTTTTTAGAAGTGATGTCTGAACAAAGCTATATTTTCCCCAAGGAATTTTCATTTTTCCTTATGGAAGGTGAGGCCATGTTCTTGTAGTCAAAGGAAAACTGACAGCATTTGGGCCAGGTGGCTCTCTAGGAAGGGCACGTGTACCAGGATGCTATGGATAACGTTCACTACACCACCGAGTCCTGAATGCAGTTCTTGTGTGATGTTATGAGAAATTTTGGCTGCGCTAGACACAGCAAAGCACAATCTCTTATAGCAACAGCCCCACATGCGTCAAGAAAGTGGTTATGTGGTGTGAGTTGGGGTGAAGAGGTATTTAGTGATACCCCACCCGTAAGTCCATCTTAAAGAACCACTTTGACCAGGCCAGCTTCCCGATGATGTAATGAATAGTGGGAGCCAGGTACCTCTTCCTTTTGATTGCCAGGTTAGGTATTCTCAAGTCAACATATATCCTCATGGCGTCTGGTTGATTTGGCTTTTCGGCAACTACTATTGGGGAGACCTAGGAAGTGAGTCTCATTACTTTCTCAATTATTCCTGCTTTCTCCAGTTGCCTGACCTCCTGTTCCACCTTAGATTGCAGGTGAAATGCTACCCCTCCTGTGGCAGAGTGCTACAGGTTCAATCAACTCATCAACGTGTAGGCAAATTGATCTGTTCCTGAGGCACCCAATTCCAATGAAGAGTGCGGAGAACTCCTGCAAAAGCTTGTCTAATTGCGCAACATGAATAGAAAAGGCAAACTGTACAATGCCGAGATCTTGTGCTGTCTAACAGCCAAAGAGGAATCTGGTCTCTTCTTGGGATATGTACACTTTGGCCCCAGCACTGGAGTAGTGGTGGTTGAGGTTTGCGTAAAATACTCTAGATAAGTGCTGTGGTGTGTTGTTTCCAAATGCGTGGACCTTAATGCGCATGGGCTGGAGAGTTAGAGGGTTGAGCAGTGACCATGGAGAGTTAGAGGGTTGAGCAGTGACCATAGATGGCTGCGGCCCTCAGGTTGATGGAGGCCCCTGTGTCGATGACAGTGGTGACCGGGGTATCTTGGGTGAGGAGTTAGCACCATAGGGTGGTGCAGGGGTGCCTGGCCCCTGGGTGTACTGAGTTGATGATGTGTACCGTCCCTTGTTCGTCATCATCCATATTGCTGTCTTCCTGTGTATCGGGATCTGCATCAACTGCCTGCACCAACTTCTGTCAAGGCTTTATGGACTTTTGGGTTGCACAGCACCCTGTTACAAAATAGTTTAGCTTTCCACACCTAGTGCTTGCACTTCCTTCCAGTGTCTGGGCACTCACCGGTGTGTGGGTATTGATTTCCACACCACCTGCGCAGATATGATAGTTGTGAATTTCCTTGGTCTTTTGAGGCATCTTCCCGAAGTGCATTGTGTGGTTGGGTCTTTACCGATATAGATTTCTGCAGGGCTGTCTCCATGTGGGAAGCTCTGGCTTTGGGCAGTTCTTTGGATCAACATTAAGCAATTACGCCCTTCATGGGCATGTTGGGAACCTGGAGGATCTGCTCTAGGAATTTGGACGAAGAACAGCCTGTATAAACTGAGCCCTGATCTCATCGTCTGCATTGGGCAAGGTGCAGGTGCTGGCCAACTCTTTGGTGTGTGTAAAGAAGACATGAACAGATTTATCTGGGTTTTCTCAAGTTTGTTGAAGAAGGAATCACTTGCAATCCGGATTGTCGAATGGCGGGAGTAGGTGGTGGCATCCCTGGAGGTGATATATGTGCAGGGGAAAGGGGGGCTTTCCTCATTGTCATTCTTTGCTATAGTGTACATGTCTGCCACTGGCAGATGCAGAAGCGACAGCAGTTTCAGTTTTTGGGCGACTTCAATGACTGCAAAGAAATTTTCTAGCTGCACAACATGGTCTTATCAGCAATGGTGGGAGGGCGTCCATTGACTGCAAATGGCTCCAGGGATGGGACAGAAGACATGGGTGCAACGTGGGTGACAAGGCCATTGGTGCGGTCCAAAGATGGCAGGAGCATTGACATGGGGTGACTGGGTGAGAGTGCCCTTGCCACTTGGCACCTGTTCCTGACGGCATGTCCTGCCCTGGGGAGCGGGCTAGGACAGATGATCATGTGCTAGCTGTCACCTAATGGGGCTCAAGTGTGTCTGCTTCTGCATGCCGGGTGATGGTGCCAACGCTCGAAACAGCGGCCTGAGCACATGCTCCCAGGTGCCAAGCAATGTGGGTGGGATGCTGCACATCTGAATTTGAGGTGAAGGCAGGCCTGAGGAGGTGAGGAATGAGCCTCTGAGGAAAACGCAGGTAGGATGCAAGCCCTTATCTGAATCGTTGCAGCTGTCTGTAGAGGTGGGGTTGGGTTGCCATGTGCCAGGTTGAGCCTGGGCTCCTGGGATCAGCGCTGTCCCACCCCGTAGCTGGAGGCAGCAGCGCATACAGGAGGTGGCAGTGCCATGTGGGGGTGAGAGCAAAGGTGCGCTCTCACCTGGATAGTGGAGGGTGCTCTGGGTGTCATACAGACGGCATGCGGCGATGCTGCCTATGCACTACCCGTTGTTGAGTCCCAACCTCTCGGACACAGCAGGGGGCTCTGGTCTGTAGGTGGGGTCAGGCTTGTGTAGCCGAGGCAGGTGGTGTGTGGATCCAGACCTTCTTGTCGCCAGTGTAATGTGCTTAGCAACACCCAGTAAGACACAGGAACTGGATTCATGCAGTGCTTTTCAACTAGCCCACCCTAGCCCTTGGGACCTTTTTAATGGCATCCTACATCAGTCCGATTGCGCCACAGCTTGGACATATACAGGTGGAGCCTACTGATCCCTCCAAGATGTTACATAGTGGGACGGACCAGCAGGCACACTGTGATGCTACACCACCCTAATAGTGAGGTCTTAGGTGCAGCAAATGCTCTGGTGTCTGCCATGTTACTCCACACAGCGACACAAATGGTCCTTTTTCCCCATGCACTTTTTTCATTGCGCGACAAGCAGCACCAGCCATCTTGTCTTATTTGTCTGGATACAGTTGTGGGAACAGGGACGGCCCCCACCCTCTTCTTCCTCGCTCCCACCTCCCAAACAGTCACCACCTCAGTTACTTTAACCTCGAATTGCTCTGGAAATTCATAGAAATATGCTACTGTCGAATTACAGGCACGTCACCCCTGGACACCTAGATGCAGACAACCATGGTTTACAAGGAACACAGGAGCAAGCAAAACATAACACAACACCTTATGCTTATGGGTACCCTGCTAACAGTCAATGGAGGACCACTATCAACTCCCCCATACGCAACAACACAAAAAACAGACTTACAGGAGAGAAAGTTGATTGACTCTTCTTATGAGCGCGTTTTTCTTGTTCACGAGCATGAACCATTCCTGCATCATGGCTTCCTCCTCTTCTGTGTTTCGACCTGTAAAGTGGAAACATTTAAAGTACGTCAGTCACGTTCTTCATATCAGTAAATGGGAAGAAATGGGAGAAAAGCAATTGATGCAATTTAAGCAACATGAATGATTTTTGGTGCAATTTAGGAGAAGACTGCATGAATATTGTGAATGAGAACGCACAGTCGCCCAGTCCTTGTATCTAGCAGACAACCTACCAGCGAGTATATTTGTGGCACTTTCTAACATTCCTACAAATAATATCACCACTCTGAGTACAGTGTTCTACCGCTTCAATCCTCCCTACAGGCAGTGCTCGAAATGGAAAAATAGAAGTGCAGGTGCTCTGTATCAGAGTACCTGCTTGAGTCTGAGAAGTGGCGGTACTGTACAATGAAAAGTGTTACATCTTTCTTGAGAAGTGCAGGTACTCTCTCTCTCAAAATAAAAAAAAAGTGCGGGTACTCAGTACCGGCCGATTTAAAGCCCTGCCTACAGGCTCAGATGTTATTATTTTACAACGAGGAACTCGTAGTGCTGACAGAGTCGTAACCAAAAAGAAAAGAAAAATCACTATACCAAGTCCACGACGATCACAAGAGAATCAGGCTTGGCACCACAGTGCCCATTTGTAATAACTTGCTTGAATTAGCTACTTTCAAAACTTGACATTAAGACAGCAATTTTGACTTTATAAACCTATTCGAGGAGCAAATATTTAGAAAATAAAGCAATCTGCCCATTGCTCAGCGGTTTCCTAAGCTACTCAAGTGAGGAGTTCTTACACCACCGATAGGTGAAACGAGTAAAGTTCCTTGGCCCAGCGCGCAGAATACTGTACCATCATAATTACAACACGACTAGCTGATAATAGGTAGCACCCCTCCCCCGCTCCCTCCCCCCAAGACGACTGCAAACACTCGCCAGCGCACTGCCTGTCTGAGGCTCTAGTCTCACATGGGGCCTAAAAAAGAATTAGGGCTGTAGAGATAATGTTTCGTCAATAACTCATAACAGATAAGGGAAAAGCTCTGGCTTCTATCTAAACAGATGACTGCCTGGGACAATATTTGATTTAGCCTGTCGTTTTCAATATACACGGAGGCGGCGTTATTAGAGCGGATTTACTGTGTTATGAAAATGTTTTGGTTGCAAATTCTGTCCCACTCGTTCCAGAGGGTGTTTTATTTATTTAACTATTTAGTTGTAAGTCTTATACCGAACAGACTGGGTGTGAAGTTTTCAAGTGTTTTGTCTTCTACACGTGGACACATCTGAACGGGATTGACAATGAATAATAAGATCTGTCACTCAAGGATATAGAAAGAGACCCAAAACACTGTCCCTGAAGCTCGGCCATACTGAGCTACTCGTCCGCCATTTTACTCTATTTTTAATCTCTTTTTGAGGAAGCAGCGTTTCTTATTAATTCTGGGCCCATGTGAGCCCCGCTTCTGGTCATGTGAGGCAGGTTTTGCGACAGCACAAATCCCTGGGCAGTAACTATAACTGGCGGGCCAAGAAAAAAAGCTTGCACGCAGGAGAAGGGCCAATTGTGCCCTCGTCAGGGTCATTACTGATCCAGAAAATGACAAGTGTGCACTATTAATGTTTCAAAACACAATACTATTTCAAGTGTAAATGTGTCTGCTTTTTTATTTTTAGTGGTAAGATTGCCCAAACGACTCTTATAAAATAAAAATAAAAAGTTACTGCTGAATGATTAAAATTCGTTTTTTTTGTACAGGAAGGCACTAGTGGGATCAATTTATATTGCTCTTATGGTGAGACTTATTTAATTGGCAAATTAGTTAGCTGATGCATCTTTTAATGTAATTCTCATTTTGTTGTAACTGCATGTAATTTCATTATTTATACAGATTTGCTTAAAGAATTTGTTAAGAGTGAACCTGGTCAACAGGTACGTGTTCGCTTGAAGAGGATATATATTCCGAGATCGTAAAAAAAAAAAAAAAATATATATATATATATATATATATATATATATATATATATATATATATAGAGGTCCCACTTTAAGTACTTGTCAGCCTACATATTATTAAAAGACAGAGGGGGTGATTCTGACCGCGGCGGACGGCGGTCGCCGCCCGCCAAGCGGTTCCCGCCGAAAGACCGTGGCGGTCATTCTGGCTTTCCCACTGGGCTGGCGGGCGACCGCCGAAAGTCCGCCCGCCAGCCCAGCGGGAAACACCCTTCCCACGAGGAAGCCGGCTCAGAATGGAGCCGGCGGAGTGGGAAGGTGCGACGGGTGCAGTTGCACCAGTCGCGAATTTCAGGGCACTGCAGGGGTCCCCAGGGGCCCCACGACACCCCATACCGCCATCCTGTTCCTGGCGGGTGAACCGCCAGGAACAGGATGGCGGTATGGGCTGTCAGAATCCCCATGGCGGCGCAGCAAGCTGCGCCCCCATGGCGGATTCCCATGGGCAGCGGAAAGTCGGCGGTACACCGCCGGCTTTCCGCTACTGGCCGCGGCTGTACCGCCGTGGTCAGAATGCCCGGCGGAGCACCGCCAGCCTGTTGGCGGTGCTACCGCCAACCTCCGCCATGGCGGTAATTACCGCCAGGGTCAGAATGACCCCCAGAATGTTCAACTGCGGCCTGTTGACACAGAATACTTTTTAAGCGTTGTCTTCCACTTTTTCAGTTTTTTGTTTTTGCTTTGGGTGGTGGGGGACAAAAAAAAAAAAAAAGGACACCATAAACTTCAATTTGCACTATCACCAATTAATTCCGACTTTAATAAACGGTTAAAGACCTCTTCAGCTTTTAAGAAGTAACAAAAATATGAACGCTTGTGATCACAGCTAGCTTTTCCTATTTCTTCTCTAACCATTTGTTATTTAATCCAATACTAGTAATCCAATTTGTCCATCAGACTTTTAAAGGGCAGAATGCAACTTCTCCAGCTTAGACACTTTCTGAAGCACAATATATTGTTAAATGAATGCTAGATGTTTCATTTTCCCCTTCCCAACTATTCCTCACACTAATGGATGGTGGGAAAAAAGAACAAGATGAACATTGTTCATACTGATTAAGTAAGAGCTCATTAAAGAGCTGTCAGGGCCTCGCTTTGAATATGCATGAAGCACATAATCAGATCTAGCACTGTCACTAGAGGAGAGCATGGTAAGTACAAAGGACTGATTTAATTACTTAGAGTGGGCTGTGGTGATGGAGCAGTCTTGTTAGCACAGAAGAAAAGGAGGTTGTATTCTAGCACTGTGGGGGAAAAAAGGCAGTTTAGCTTCTGCCACAATACGTAATCTTGAGATAAAGCACGTAGTATTGTAGTTTGAAATGAAAACTGCCGGTGTACAAAAATTACTATAATTCATTTCATTCCACTTCGCCCTTGTGGAGAATTCACGCATCCGCTTGCCCATTGCAGTGTTAGTAGTCAGGATTGCGCACTGCCTCCAGTTAAGAATGTGTTCTAGATACATACTAAACATTTGTCATGGATATTATAACCTGAAGGCGGACGGTCAACCAATCAGATCTCTACTGGCCAATACTTCCACCATTTTCTTGAAAACAAAGACCAACTTCTACAAGAAACAACCTTAGTAATATGGGTCAAATTGCCATGTTTATTCAATACGAGAAATACTTCACTGTGCCCTCTTTGTTCTTAAAATACTGATAATATGCTTTCAGGACCTTCCATAAAAAAAGAGGGTCTAGATGTAAATCATGATATAAGGTACACACATATTATCCGGACCTCAGAGAGGAAGCACTAATAAATAGAAGGTCTAAGATGTTACCTCTAATGCAGAAACAAATCCTAAGCACCATGCAGCTATACTCTACAGGCAACTTGCAGCACAGCTGCAAACCTCTGTAAATGCAAGTGTGCCACTATTGCCCATCATTAAGGTTCCAATGGTTTACTGCGTTTGGTAGAGGCTTAGTAGCTTCTGTTTTTACACACACTTTAGATAATAAGGGGAGGATATTGTATAGGCATACGACCTATGGATATGATCTTCTCATCTTTAGATGACTAAAACCATCAGGGTATAACATTATTCGCAGCAAAGAAGCTAAGTCATCTGACCTAGCAATTTGGTGGGGTGTAACTGGAAATATCTACGGAATCACATGGGGTTGATTCTGGCTTATGTTCTTGTGGAAGTGCTTATCAGACAGATTCCTGGACCGAAGAGTGATGTTAACAAATTTGAATACTGACAAAGCAAGTCAGTAAAAAATGTAGACTGCAGGAATGCCTCAAAGGAGTCACAGGTCCTATAAACACAGGCTCTGTAGGAGGTAAGGTGGTGGGAGAGGATTACTCCCACCTTCCCGATCCTTTCCCTGCTCCCTATGTGTAAACAAACTGCCACTGAATCAGAAAACAAGCTCTCACACCGTTCTCAGTACAACCTGCACTTTGAGCAAACTAACATTTTACAACTGGCTTGCTTCAAGTTGAAGAAAGAGCTCTACTGGCAAGGCCTTTTCAAGGTACTAAGGGTCACCAGGGTCTCTATGAAGAAGCCTCACTAACATTTCTCCACCCCACTGTTTCTTCTTGAGTTTGTACTTGCTGTTATTTACATATTACGTTATGCCTTGTCAGCGTAAATCTTTTTCAGCATTTATAAGCTGATGCACATCTGACAGATCTACCAACTTATAGTATGTCTGTGTGCTGTCAGCGTAAGTATGAAACTAAATACTGCGACTTTGCAGAAAGTCACATACGGGCTTTACGCAATTATTGAACAGAAATTGGGGTATAATTAAAGACTGGTTAATTCCACAAATGAAGATGGCTTTCAGCGAGAAGATGCTCTTACAGACAAGAAACGTATGATTTGTTCGAAAAAGAAAACAACAAACACATTTGAATGGTATCCTAGACATTCATATTACTTATCTGAACATTTCTAAGAAAATAAAGTGAAGTTTTAGTATCTATACATAAAACAGTCACGCGCCCACCTGTATACCTGCCAGCAAGAGCAGTTGATTTCTGCCGTCAGGTGGGGTAGTCTTAGCACTCAGTCGTGGTTACCGTTTTTTTCTTTGATTATCGTGAATTATTGAGTATGGCACCATGATGAGGCCCTGCAATGCCCTCTTGCTGCAATGCTAAGCTGTTTTAGAATGATTTTGATTTCAGCCTACTGAAGGGAAATTTCTACAATACAGTCGACTAAGTGACCACAAGCCGATGCGCATACGCGTTCCTAAGGTGAGTGTTCTGTGAGGCAGAGCAACAGGGACCCTTCCTGAAGGCTTCCACTCTGCTGCTTTATGAGTAATGTGAACCAAGGGCTAAAAAAACTGGGCTGTGTTAGCACCTGACATGCTCAGTGGTCTGAAGCTACAAAACTGAAAGGACGAAGATCTGCTCATTTAAGGACTATATTAATCATGAAATAATAACGAAATTGCTTAAAGAATGTCAATTTTTGAAATTCTGCAACTATAATTTTTTTGATGGATTTATATATGCCAAAACTCAGACAGGTTTTTACAAAAAGATGGAGGCGTTATTTAATATAGAATTGTTTTCAAATTATTTAAGTTCTGAAAAACGTGTAGGAGTGAAAAGAAACCTCTTATATTGAGGTTTGCCAAATAACGAAGAATTTGGGAATTATTTCCCTTTTGTCTTCTGTTTTTCGCTTCCCTATACAACTATACGATTTGTTCTTATGATTATTTTTGCATTTATCACTTCAAGCAAGGTGCCTCACTGTATTGCTCATTTAATAAAAATAAAAAAAAGATTCACTGTTCATCCTTCTCATTGAAGGCCCACAACTGAAAATGTTATAAAACAAGTTACTTACCTTTGGTAACGTCTTATCCGGTAGAGACTCTATCTAACCACCGATTCCTTACATTAGAATTATCCCCAAGCATCAGACTGGATCCAGATTTTTTTCATGAGCAGTACCCCTGCAAGTCTGTAGATGGCATTGATCAGCTCTACGTGGCGTTGTCCATGCTTGAAGTGACGTGCACAGTTGCGGTTCCTATATAGGCGCCACGCCAGCATGTAGACATCAGTTTCTTTTTGCGACTTTCCATGCCAGGAGCACGGAGCCGTGAGGAACACTGACCACTGGTGAGGAAAACTAGGGCATTGAAAGAGGAACACCCCTGTCCCTAGAAATCAGTTTCCAGAGCAGGGAGGATGGGTGGGTCAATAAAGAATCTGCAGCTAGACAGAGTCTCTACCAAATAAGATGTTACCAGAGGTACATAACTTGTTCATCTGATAGAGACTTCTCGCCGCAGATTCCTTACCTTACAATAGATAACCAAGTAATACTACCCCAGAGGTGGGTGTTTGAAACAATTTCAAACCAAAAAGTCCTGCAGGACCAAACAGGGAAAATGCCCATCCCTATGGCCCGACAGTCCAGGCAGTAGTGATTGGTAAGCGTGTGCAGGGATTCCCAAGTTGCTGCCTGGCAGATGCCCAGGACCGGAACTCCACATGCTAATGCAGTGGTCGCTGCTTTGGCTCTTGTGGAATGAGCACGTAAGCCCTCCGGAGGGAGGGGTTGCTTTTTGGCCGATGTGTAGAAGAGTTTAATGCAGAGACATAGCCAACAAAGAGTTGGTCATCGCCTGGACCTCTTTTGTGCGGTTAAGGTAAAATGACAACACTTTTTTTTAGGTCCATGAAAGGGAGTGATGATTTTTGGTAGATAGGAAGCTCTAGTTCGCAGAGTCAGCTTGTCTGCGTAGCTCACTGACCCTCCAGCCTGATGTTATTGCTACCCGGAAAGCTGTCATGATGGTAAGGAGCCTGGGAGGATAGATGTGACAGGGCTCAAAGGGAGCGCACATCAGGAATGCCAGGACTAAATTAAGGTTACAATGAGGCATGATAAAAGGAGTAGGAGGAAACATGTTGCAAACCTTTCAAGAACCTATGTACAACAGGGAATCTGAAAAGGGACAGCTGGTCAGGCAAACATAGAAAAGCAGATATAGCAGAAAGGCAGCCTTTTAAGATGCCCAGAGCAGAGCCCTGCTGGGCAAGGGGAAAAAGAAAAATCTGAGAAAGGGGAGCAGAGACAGGGTCAACCTTTTCATTGCACATTAAGCCAAAAACTTTCTCCAACGGCAGGCGTCTACAGTCTTGGTAGAGGGACACCTGGTTTCCAAGATAACATCACTTACTTTGAGCAGAAGGTTGAAGGTTGACAACTGTTGCAGCTCAATCTCCATGCAAGAAGGCAAAGCGTTGAGCCCTCCCATGCTGCTGAACAGAAGATCCTCCTGAAGGGGTAACCGGGCAGGAGCAGCGATGGCCATGCTCAACAGCTGGGATCCAAACTCTACAAGAGCAGTCTGAAGCAACAAGAATGACTTGGGGCCCCATTGTTCCTGATCTGCTTGAAAACTCTGGGCAGGAGTGGTATAGGCAAAAAGGCGTAAAGGAATCCTGAGATCCACTTGAGACAAAAGGAGTCTCAGACCGAGAGCTGCCTTGCATACTCCAGCTTGCAGAACTGCTGACATTGTGTGTTGTCAGCGGTGGCCAACAGATCTAACCAATGCTCTCCCCACTGCTGAAAGAGACCTTGCAACACCTTTGGATGGGCTGCCGTTCGTTATCCACTAGGAGTTGTCCATGAACACCAGCACTAGCCTTCCCTTGATGGATAGTAGAAAGGCTTTTAATTTTAATGCCAGTTGGATTGCCCAGAGCTCCAGAAGGTTGATACGGAGTCCGGAGACCAGAGGCCTCTGATTTTCACTTCTGCCAGATGGCCACCCCATCCAAGAAATGACGCATCTGGCGTGACTATCAAACCTAGTCAGGGAACGAAAAAAGATCTGCCGGTGACTCAATCGCAGTTAGTTAGCTACCACTGGAGGTCTTTTGCAGTTACCTCCGAGATCTGGACCATGTCAGAGAGATTTCCCTGATGCTGGGCCCACTGGAACGTCAGGTCTCACTGCAGAGCCCGCAAATGCTAGCAGTAATGCATCACAGGCAGGATGCAGGAGGCCATGAGGCCCAGCAGCCTCAGAAACAGTTTCACAGAAATCCAGGACAGAAGCTGAAACATCAGTATTATTGCCTGAACCTTCAATAACCAGTCATCGAGATAGGGGAAGACCAGCACCTCTAATCTCCGCAGATGATCTGCAACCACTGTCATCACCTTGATGAACACCAGAGGCGCGCTGGTAAGGCCAAAAGGAAGCACAGCTCACTGAAAGTGCTTGTGGCCCAGCATGAACTGCAGGTAACACCTGTGGGCAGGCAGGACGAGAATGTGGAAGTATGTGTCCTGCAAATCTAACACTACCATCCACTCTCCTAGGTTTTAGGCAGACCGGACTTGAGTGAGCGTGAGCATTCTGAACTTCTCCTTCTTAAGGAAGAAATTGAGAAGGTGCAGCTCTAGGATAGGACAAAGGCCTCTGTCATTTTTGGGTACCATTAAGTAGCTGGAACAGCAACCATGACCTATTTCACGCATCGGCACCCTCTTGGTAGCTCCCTTGGCCAAGAATATTGTGATTTCCTGGCGGAGAAGAGACAGATGGTCCTTTGTCAGCCTGTGGAATGTGGGTGGATTGTAGACACGAAAAGGAAGGAGTATACCCTCTAGACAATTTGGAGAACTCAACGGTCCAAAGTGACTGACCTCCAGTGAAGCAGGTGATGGCATATCCTGCCTCCTACTAGGTGCCAATGATGTTAGAAGGCAGACTATAGAGGTTTGTAGGCTGCGGCTGCCATGCGGGAGTGTGGGGCATGTGGGGAAGCAGGAGCAGTGGATGAATAGGCCCGGCTGTTGAATGCCTGACCCACAGGGTTTGTGGATACCACCTCCTTGGACACACAGAGGCTGGGAGTCTTGTGAGCTGTACAGATGTGGTTGGGAGCCCTTTTCGTGGCTGTGAAAGGTGGAATGGGGGTGGTGATGGGCCATGGAAAGGCCCAAGGACCTGCCCATAGCCCTGCTGTCCTTTAAGCGCTCCAGCGCTGAATCTGCTTTGTCTCCTAAGAGGCGGGAGCCATCAAAGGACATGGCCATAAGCAATACTTGGACATCCTCAGAAAAGCCAGTTGTCCTCAGCTAGGTGAGGTGCCTAAAAAATCACTGTTGAGGGAATCGCTCTGCCCAGTAAGCCGATGGTATCCAGTCCGCATCCGATAGTGAAGTTACCTGCATCTCTTCCATCAGCAACATACTGGGAGAGTACTGCCCGGGCCTCCTCTGAAACTGCTGGCAGCACCTGTGCAACCCTTTCGCACAGAGCACGGGATAGTGGCCCAAAAGGCATGTCCAACCTCTTGGATTCCCTATCCGGTGGTGCAATAAGGAATACGCCATGATTTACAAGGGAGATAGAGGCTTGGGCCACCGTGCTATTCAGGATAGGGTATTTTTGTAAGGAAGTTGGGGTGTCCTGAGGCGGGGCAGTGGTGGCAGGCAATCATCCTGCTCACAGGAGACTCTGTGCAAGGCATGGACCAGGTCTCAAGCAGGATGTCTGTAAGGGATTCATTAAAAGGGAGAACTGGCTCTGAGGGTCTCACTCCCAGCTGAAGCACTTCAGACGCGACGCTAGTCTTGACTGCCACAGAAGGCAGGCTAAAGTCCAGGGCTTCTGCCAGCCTTCTCACCACCACAGCAAAACATGCTCCCTTCTTTGTAGTCACAGTGAGTGGTGGTGGGAGTAGAGTCTCTACCAGAAATGACATTACTGAAAGTAAGTAATTTGTTTTTCTGATAGAGACCTTTAACCACAAATTCCTCACCTTAGGACAGATAACAGAGCAGAACCTCCTAGGAGGTGGCTCTGTGAACTGGCTCCAAACAAAATGACCTGCAGAACTGAACAGGAAAAGTGCTTGTCTCAAAGGACCTGGCTGTCCAAACATTAGTGCTTTGTGAACGTACGAGTAACACCCACGTAGCCGCCTGACAAATATCTACGGCATGCACTCAGTGTGCCAACGCAGTAGTAGCAGCCCTGGCCAAATGAGCCCGCAAGCCTTAAGGAGGCTACTTCTTCATGAATGCATAACAGATAATGATGCAGAGTATGATCCAGCAAGGTTAGATGATTAGCTTCTTCACCACTTTCTTGGTTTGCTCATGTGAACCCAACAAAGAGGTGATCTTCCACTTGGAGTTGTTTGGTGTGACTGTTGTTAAAACTGGGAGCCCTCTTTTGAGGAAGTCGATTAAGTCTGTCCTCCTCCTTTGACGAGTGATGGTTTTGCCAACAAGAATGGGAGTTACTACTCTGGCAAAAAAGTTGCACAAGTCAGAAGAACTCTAGGAGGTGTTTGCACAAAATATCATGTTTTTAATATCGGAACACAGAAATATTGGAAAACAAATATTGGGATACAAAATATCATGATGCAGAAATGTTTGCAGAAAGCTCAAAAAGTTTGAAGTATAAAAGTCGTCAAAATGACCAGGTGTTGCTCCGGATCCGCGTCAACTAGGGCAGAAAGAGAGGAACTGATGTCTGCGCACACAGGTAGCCTTGATATAGGCTCGCACACATTGCATCTGGCGTGGACGATGTCAGCACGGAATCGCAGGTACCACCTTTTGGTGCGCGGGGAGGGTACTGCTTCAAAGTTTTCTAGATCCAGTCTGAAGTCTGGGGAATACTCTAAGGTGAGGAATCTGCGGTTTGAAATCTATCAGAAACTGCAAGCATGGATTAATGAGGATATGAAAGATGCTACTGAATGTTTACAGAATCGAGGTCAAATAAATAACTTACAAAAAAGACATTTCTGTGGACTTTGAACAAGGAAGAATCTAAAACAAATCATGATTGCTCTACAAGCGCAAGCTGTATGCAAGAAAGAATATGAAATAGACTTGATGGATGACATTCCTCACACTCCAAACATTACCAGATAAGCCCAGAAAAATCCTGATTAATTGTAATATTTATAGCAGAAGAGAGTACAAATTTCAAGCTGGAAGGGCAATTAAATCAATTATATATGAGAAATGAACAAGTTACTTACCTTCAGTTACGTTCTTTTTGGTGGATACACCATCTAACTACGGATTCCTCATTTTGTGAATAACCCCAAGCACCAGACTAGATCCGTAGAATTTTCTCAGCAATTCCCTCGGACAGTGCCCTTGTGTGGCTCAGCATCAGGTCAGCCCTAACCCAGATGTGATGTCAAGGCCACTGTATAGGCGCCACCTCCAACACTGTCAGTATCTGTCTGATATCTGCCTGCACTATCAGAAGCGGAGAGTTCAATAATCATACTGCGCCTGTGTGTAGATCTCTAGATTGGAATCTCATTTGTATGGACTAGATGGGTATATTTCACAAAAAGGGGAGGTGGTGGTTGGTGAGGTATATGGAGGAAGACGGAGTCCACCAGAGAGAGTGTTATTGAAGGTAAGTAACTTGATGGATACTTCTAACTGCAGATTCCTTACTCTGTGACTACATGGGAACTCAGGCTGACAAAACGCACTGCAAGCAACTGCAGCGCCAATGGAGAAAAAGTCAAAATGAAGATATCTTTAAATCAGCCTTAAGACGCAACCACCAGCAGACATGGAACACCAAAGGAACAGCTCTTGCAGATCACATTGATGCCAGCACTAACAGCAGCAAGGATATGTTCGCTATCAACAAAGATTTTACTGAACCTCTTGCAGCATCCAGCAACATCACTGCCTCAGATACCTCTGCAATAAGCTCCAGGAATTCGTTTTTGAACAAAATCACCCTCCTTTACAGCAATTTCAGCACTCAACCGGACTCCATCACCATTGTAACTCAACTTCCCATTACAGATAAAGAATGAACCCTCGCCTTGTGGTCACTGTCACCGCTACTATGAAGATCAAAAACTCAGGGGCCCCAGCTGCCCCTTGCCCCCACCACACTTTCACCAAAGAACTTCTATTGCCCAGAAAAGCACTATTGCCCATCATCAACACATCAGCCATATTCCCTGATACATGGAAACATGCTACTATCCTGCTCAAGAAACCACCTGCTGGCCCAGTCACACTTTCCAAATACAAACCCAACACTCCTGCCCTACTTGGCGAAGGTCTGAGAGAAACTGACACCTCAAAGACCATCTCAGCAACCACCAGTTCCTCAACGCCACACAGTTCGGATTTAGGCTCAACCACAGTACAGAAACAGCTCTCATTGCCACCACAGGAAATAGCCACATGATCCTTGATAGAGGAGGCACAGAAGCTCTCATTTGGCTGGACCTTTCCGCAGGATTTGACACGGTCTCACACCCTGTGGTGGATCACATTTACTTTTAATGGAAATCAGGAGTTTAGCTTAGCCTCCTGGGTTGTGGACCTGTGCCCCCGTCACCTAATGACTTTTAACCTATTTAGTCTGCTCTGTTTTAGCACATTTATTTTATTATTTTTTCCAAGATGGCTGCTATATTTATAGTTAGTAAGATGTTTTGATTTCACGTTATCAGTGCCACCCTGTGAAGGTGTCACCATCAGCGTCAAAGACAAGTGATATATGTAGGTATTCACATCATGTCCCCTTTTCACATACTTGTGTCAGAAACATAATGTACTTTTGGAAGGAATTGTTAATGTAATTGCCGCCCCAAGCAGGCTTTCTTATCTATTGTTTGGGAACATACCTGTGTCTGGGGTCCCACAAGATCTGTATAAATACATTTCACGCAGACCGGGTTATCAGAGGGATTCCTACCAGATGCCATCAACGCTATCTGTGCTACACATCACCTTGATGCAGACCCAGCCTTCATGTCTCCACAGAGTCTGATCTAGAGACCTCACTTCAAGGTAACAAGGTTTGAGGGGTGCTTCTAATGGATATGGTACTGGCAGATTAGGTTTACCACAACTAGCTGCCTTTAGGTTAGAGATTAGGCTAATCATGCTGGGCTATTAGGGCCTATTTCACATCTCATGTTGTTGCAAGACGGTGGAGGCCTTTATATTCATGACTCCTTTTTATAGTTCTGTTTCTTGCATTGTTCATTATCCTAATCATTGCAGCCCGTGCATTTTACAGTAGATTGCAGTATTGTTAATAAAACCTATTGAAAACTTTACTGCATCTCATTCGTTGCCTGTGTGTGACCGAGACCTGTTGCTCATGTGAGAAAAGGGTAATCTCTGTTTCATCACGACTCCCTGAGATGTCGCACTCTTGAGTCCATGTATAAAGACTGCCACAAATTGCCTTTTACTGTTAGGGTTTTGGGGAGGTACTAATGCTTGTGAGCCGGGAGGGTTAGGCCAACAGTTGCGATTTGTTGTAGGACTGGCTTAGTTGCCTACAAATGAAAGTGGTGTCATCCCTAAACAAGCTGTCTTTCGTAGAGCAAGAGTCAAACTCCATCCTCATCAGGTGCCTCCACAAGATTGGCATTCAAGGACCAGCTCTGTGATGGAACTGCTTCTTCTTAACAGAACTCAAGCTGTCAGCCTGGCACCTTAATCCTCAAAAGGCCGCAAACTGGTCTGTGGAGTGCCTAAAAGTTCATCGCTCAGCCCTACCCTCTTCAACGTATACATGCTGCCTCCGGCCAACATCATCTGCACACACAATGTTAGACCTGGCATCATTGGCAAGGTTTCCCCTTGACTTTTTGCCCTCTGACTTTCAGTTTTGCTGACTTAGCTTTTGCTGGCTTTAGGATTCTGGGCACTTTACCACTGCTGACCAGAGCTAAAGTGCATGTGCCCTTCCCCTAAAACACGGCAACACTGGCCTGTCCACAATTGGCATACTTATTTTACTTGTAAGTCCATAGCAAGGTGCACTACCTGTGCCCAGGGCCTGTAAATTAAATGCTACTGCGGGGTTTGCAGCACTGACTGTGCCACCTACTTTGGTAGCCCTTTAAACATGATTCAGGCCTGCCACTGCTGAGCTTGTGTGCAGTTCTAAACTGCCATATTGACTGAGCAAGTTAACCCACTTGCCAGGCACAAACTTTCCTTTTTAATACATATGTCACCCCAATGGTAGGTCCTGGACAGCCTCAAGGGCAAGTGCATTGTATTTAAAAATGTGGACATGTACTTTTAAGTTTTACATGTCCAGATAGTGAAAAACTCTTAAAATCGTTGTTCACTACTGCAAGGCATATCTTTCCCATGGGTTAAAATTAGGATTGCCTTATTACATTCTTTTATGTGTAATTTCCAAATGGGAAGAGATGGAAATCCCCCCCACTTTTAGAAAGTTATTTTCTTACTTTAAATCATCTAGTGCCTTCTGCCTGTCTCTGAATACACATCTGGGTGGGTGACAGCTGGGCTTTGTGCAGTCCCTCTGGACAGTCACACACAAAGAGAGCTTAGGTGTGCCTGATGGGCCATACAAAATCTAAAGGGACATTAATATCTTGAGGGGGTCATCCTGGGCAGGACTGGATGGAGGAGCTGACACTTGCACCTGAAAGGGCCGTGCCTGTCCCCACAAATAGAGCTGCATAATCCTCCACTGTATGACTGGAGCCAGGGCAGAAGGGCAGGGACATTGTGCACTTCAAAGGCCTCCCTCTGAAGTCTCCCTCACTTCAAAGGCACCACTGGATATAAGAACTGGACTTCTACCAAATCAGTACATGTCTGAACCTGAGGACATTCCGCCAGGAATAAAAATTGCTGTGCTGCTGAAGGGACTGTCACTCTGCTGGAACTTTGCTGGACTCCTGTTTTGTTGTGCCTGCCCTGCTGCTCTTTTTGCCTAGGAGTGAGAAGGGCTGGACCTGAATTTCTACATCCCCAGAACCAAAGTGACTTCAACGACTTGCTGACTTTCCTCCTGTTCTGAAGTCTCAGGGACAGCAAAGACTTCACTCAGCTTTGCTATAACTTCTGGACTCTGGCATCTAGTCCTGGGCCCTTGGAAGTGAGTTCTGCAGCTGTTTTATACGGAAATCCTTGCATCGTCGTCGCTGCACCAATCAGAACTGCTGCATCTCTCCTTGACGCCGATGCATCACCGCTGCCTCTGAGGACAAAGGCACTGCAGCGCCAACTGCGCAGCTCAGAACCGGCGCATTGCCCTCAGCCTCGCCGCATTGCCTTCGCATCGCCGGATGCGTGGCTTGACAATGACGCATCGCCAAGGCTTCGATGCCGCACCACCGATCAAGGATAGCACATCAACAGCAGTGCGACACGACGACGAAACATCTCTGATTGCACGAATCGGAACCTACGCATCACCTTTGCATCGTCCCCTCTGCTCGGCGCAACAGATCTTCGACGTCAACGCAACCCTCCACACAAGGTACTTTTTCAGCAGGACAAGGAACTTTTTGATTTACCCAAATCTAGTGCGATCAGAAAGTTCCAGTTGGCGCTTTAAGATTCTAAGCACTACATTTGCAGATATTCTTTAAAAATGCATATCTCAACTTCTACTTAATAGATTTTTGATATTTTGGACATGGTTTGTTCATTAAATTAGGATCTATTTTTCTAACTTGGTGTGGATCATTTTTGTGTGGTGCTTTCACTGTTTTAAATCTGCACAAATACCTTACACATTGCCTCTTAAGTTAATCCTGCCTGCACTGTGCCAAGCTACCAGAAGGTGAACACAGATTAATTTATGGTGTGTTACTGACTTACCCTGACTAGGATTGTGATCCCTACTTCAACAGGGTGCCTACCTCTGCCAACTCGAGACCCAGTTTCTAACACACATCATCAACATCCTCCCCTACGTCAATGACGCACAACTTTTACTCTCCCTCTAGGACAAGACCCCCAAACAAAAGAAATAAACTCACAGCCAGCATGATCAAAAGTCACTAACTGGATGAACACCAAATGTCTCAAGGCAGACAAGACAGAAGTAGTGATCTTCAGCAGGAACACCTCACCATGGTACTTCAACTGGTGGCCTGAACGAAAGCTGACTGACACCCAGCACCCAGGGCAGGAACCTTGGAATAATCACTGACAGTAAACTGGACATGACAGCACAAGTCAACGGCGTCACAACATGAGGCTTCACACAGTAAAGATGTGGAGGAAGATCTTCAAATGGCTTCCAAGCAGCACTAGAAAAACTGTCACTCACACCCTAGTCACCAGCAAGTTGGAACACCCTCAATGCCGGGATAGCCCTCAAGTCACTAGATTACAAAACATCCAGAACTTGGTAGCCTGACACATCCTCAACCACCCACACAGAACTTGCACCACACCTCACGGAGCTCCACTGGCTCCCGATACACAAATGTGCTCATTTCCAACTCCTCGCGCACATTCAAGGCACAGTAAACTTAGGGCCCATCAACCTGAACAGTCACATCTCCTTCCACCAACCACCCAGACACCTCAGCTCCACAGGACTCCTACTTGCACACATTCCACCCATACACAGAACCAGAACAAGAGGACGGATGTTCTCTTACATTGGTCCTTAAGACTGGAACTGCCTCCCTCTCCACATCAGAGCCTCCTCCTCTCTTTATAAATTCTGCAAGAAGCTGAAGAACTGGCTTTTCAATTACCCAATCTATCAAAGGCAAGGCAGGCACACACACACACACACCTGCTCAGCGCCAGTATACCTTCACAGGTGCGCTTTTCAAATAATAACATAACAATAGATTCCAAAGCAGTGTACTCCAAGGTGATGGGTCTGTGGAATGGCTCAGACCAGGAAATCCTGCAGAACTGAATGGACAAAATGCCCCTCTCGCGGATATGGTTATCCAGTGAGGCCAACGTAGTAGCCTGACAGATGTCCAAGACTGGCAAATGCAAGCCAGCATAGTGGTAGCAGCCTTTGCTCTGGTGAAATGTGTGCATAAGCCTTCAAGAGGTTGTTTCTTGGCCAGTCTATAACGGATCTTGATACACAAGATCGTCCATCTGGAAATGGTTCCCTTCTTTGCCACTTCCCCTTTTTCTCCTCAGAAAGCCATAGAAAGAGCTGATCATCCACTTGATGTTCTTTGTGTGATCTATGTAAAAGCTGAGGGCTCTCTTGGAGCCAGGACGATGAAGTCTTTCTTTATTTTTAAATGCAAGAAGTGGGGCAAAGAAAGCAGGGAGGGTGATATACTGTAGTACGTGGAAAGGCATATCAAACTTTGGGATGAAAGCCCCTTTTGTCAGATGGCCAGCTTGCTCTAGAAGAAGGTGGTGTACGGCTGTTGAACAGACATCGTTTGTAATTCACTCACATGTCGAGCTGACATGATTGCTGTGGAGAATGTCATCTTCAGCCTAAGTAGGAGCAGAGAACAGCTGAGCATTGGTTTAAATGGGACACACAAAGGACGTGAGAACCAAATTAAGGTCCCATTGAGGCATCACAAATAGAGTTGGTGGGAAATATGGGTCAGCCCCTTTAAAAATGGCATCACAACAGCTTATCTGAATAAAGCTGGGTGATCAGGTAAATGTAGGAAGGTCGAATGGGCCAACAGATAATCTTTGACTCTTGCCACATCAAGGCCATGCTGGTCTAATGAAAGACAAAACAACAGTATGTCAGACAACTGCACCTGTAAAGGCTGGATATTTTGGGAGGAACACCAGACAACAAACGTCTCCCAGTGTCCCATTTAAACTGATTTAGTGGAGTGGCGCCTGGCTGCCAGAATGACACCCACTACCTCAGGGGGCAGATCAAATGCCATCAGCTTTTGCTCCTCCGCTTCAATGCATGAAGGTGGTGCAAGACCCTGTGCTGCTGTTGAAACATGTGGTCCTCCTGAAGGGGCATCCAGATCGAGGCCAGAAGTTCCAGGTACGACAATCTCCTCAATCAATTTGGAAAACTAGGATAACTTGGGTCTGGTCTTCATTGATCTTCTACAGACCTCTGGGAGTGGAGGTAGAGGTGGGAAGGTGTTCAGGAGCCCTAAGCTCTAACCAAAGTGAAAGGCATCTTCAAGTGAAATCTATCTTCTGAACTCCAATGCGCATAAGCTTACACAATGCACATTCTCTGCGGTGGTGAAAAGATCGGGACAGGGTTTTCCCCACCGCTGGAAGACACCCTGTGAGAACTCTGAATGCAGTCACTATTCCTGATCTGCAGGGTAATGTCGACTGAGTTCATCCAACCTGGTGTTCAAAGATCCTACCAGGTGACGCACAATCGGGGAATAATTTTGATGATTCAGCTGCTTTCAAAGGTACAAAGCCTCCTGACACAGGTCCCACAACCCCATTCCACCTTGTCTGTGAGAACCTGCACCCGTTCTCCTTTAAGTGTTCCTTTGATCAATCACAGTGCCAAAAGTATCATCAGTAGATCCAGCAAGTTGATGCGGAGACAGTATTACACCAGGGGCCAGAGTCCTCTGAACTCCACCTCTCCCAGATGACTTCCCCAACCCAGAAACAATGTATGTCACAACCATTAGCTCTGGCTGTGTGGGGTGGGGAGAGTGGTCTGCCACCGGTCCAATGGATGTCTAGCATCCACCACCTAAGGCCTTTTGCTGTCACATTCAACACTTGCTTTAAATTTGTCAGGTTCCCTTGGTGCTGTGCCCACTGAGACTTCAAATCCCAGTGAAGAGAATGTGTACTTGGCGTGGTCCACAAGCAGAATGTATGAGGACAAAAAGCCATGAAGCCTGACAGCCACTTTCACTGAGACCTACGTCGAAAGTTGAATCATTGGGATCATAGCCTGAATGTCCTGGACTCGGTGGGTGAAAGAAATTTGGGGGAAAGCACTGTGTACAGAACAGCTCCAATTAAAAGAAGCCTCTGTGAAGAACTCAGGTGTGACTTTGGCATAGTGATGGAAAGTCCAAACAATGTCAACAGGTTAGCTGTTGTCTGAAGATGTTTTAGGACTGTTTGAGGCTAGCCCGCCAGTCGTTGAGGTACGGGAAGACTGACACTCCTAACCTTCGCAGGAGGCTAGCAGCCACCCCCATCACCCTAAGTAAACGTTCACTGTATACATTAATTTCAACAGAACTGATACAATTATTAACAGGGACAGGCATTCTACTGTAGGAGGGTTTCCTTGGGGATAGGAGAGTGGGATGGGGGAGCCGGGTTTGGGGATATTAACGTCATTGTGGTGCTGTAAGCTAAAAGGAAAGAATTTAAAAAAATAGATCCCTAATCTTCCAGTTCTTTTAATAAAAGAGAAGAAATCAATTCTATTCCTAATGGTTGTGTCCTGGTGGACTAAATGCAAAGTCTAAATTCTCTGGACTCCTGGTTCTTTAACTAGAATAAAATGTTCTGACTGTGATCTTTGAAATAAGAAATTAGCATTAACCTGATTCAACGTTACTAGATAAATCCATGAGTAAATTCATCTGTACTATCTCAATGACATTTAGGCTTATATATCATAAAGGTAGTTAATATGCCAAATAAATGGAAGGTTTAACTACCCGGCCTGTGCTTAGGGATGTCCTGTTTTCTTTTAATTTCAACTTTAAGTGAACACTTGGAGTTGTTGAAAAAAATGACATTTCTGTCTCCTTGCAACACAGCACTCAGTATCTGAATTATACATTTTGTTTGTCTTTGGCTAGCATCTGGGTGTGAGGGTGACACACTGACTAACTCCCACTGTAACTTCCTAAAGGCCAATGTTCCCGGAAGCATAAAAAAAAAGATATACATTTACACTTATTTTTTGTGAAGGCTGTGGGAGTAGCTTGGCACTTTGAGCACAATGTTTCTAAGCAAGATATTTACTGTTGTTTATTTACTTTCCTTTAGGCTGAGAGACAGTGCAAGTGTGAGCTACCAACAGAGTGGAAATCTGTCCCACTGCATAGAAGATGTAGTTAGGCTTGCCACAAAATATGTTTGCCTAACATTTGTTTATATCACATTTAAAATGGCAATACTATATTTTCTTGTCTTTATGTCAGGTAGCAAGAAATATGATGGCATATAATGAAAACATCATATTGATACTTGTGAGGTCTTTGTCTTTTAATGTTCTAATTTGGCTGTTGACAAAGTTTGTGAAATGATCCCCTAAAGGTTAAGAGTTATGGTTACCGGTCATTAAGGATAAATAATACACTGTGGCAGAAGAGGAACTAATGTTTTACACATTGAGCACAAATTATCATTGTTAGACCTGTCATCCTTACAGTGTTCGTCCCCCAAACGTTTGGCCTTCACCCCGCTTATTTTTGCTGATGTCATTTTTGCTGGCCTTAGGACTCTGTGCACTTTAACATTGCTAACCAGTGCTAACAGTCTTGTGCTCACCGCTTATAACATGGAAAAGTTGACTTACACCCATTCACCCTATTTCATTCATTTTTAATTCTATGTGACTAGTGGGTCTGCTGCACTGGTTGTGCCTCCTGCTTAAATGGCCTCTATACAGGTCTCTGGTCTGCCATTGCACCTGTATGTGCAGTTTTAACCTGCCATTTCGACCTGGCAAAAGAAACCTTCTGCAAGGGTGAAATCTTCCTTTTTAATACATATGTCACCCCTCTCTTATGGTAAAGACGGATTTTAAATTACAATTTTGAAAATGCTTCTTTTAGAGAGTTGACATTTTCCTGTCTCTGGGTCACCTGACTAGGTGGTAATGACAGTTGGGCTTTGTGTATTCCTCCTAGACAGCCACACACAAAAAAGGGCTTAGGTGTGCCTGGATGGGCCATCACTAGTAGGATGGTAGAGTTGAGCTCAGCACAGTCCTACATAAATTTGAACAGGCTATGTTCTACCTCCACACAAAGGGCTGTATACTCCCTATAATTAATCTGGAGCCAGGACAGGGGAAGCAGGAAACCAGTGCACCTTAAAAGGGAAACCTCTAGATGCTTCTCACACTTCAATAGAGGCACCAGTATAAATCCTGGACCTCAGAAACCAACACTTCAGTATACTTGGGAACCTGTGGAGACTCTGCCAGAAAGGACTGCTGTGCTGCTGAAAAAACTGCCATTCTGCTGGACTGTTGACCTGCTGGACTACTTCCTTGTTGGATTGCTGCCCTGCAGCCCTCATGCCTGAATCAAAAGGAATGGATCTGCACCTGAACCTAGGACAACCAGAGTGACTCCAAGGGCTAGTGTGCTGCTCTCCTGTTCAGTGCCACAGGGACATAAAAGGCTCCCAACCATTCGAACCAGCACCCAGCTCCAGCTGCAGCTGCAGCTGCAGCTGCAGCAAGCCCCTAACCCACAAGTGGTGTCTCTCAGGTCCTTGACCCTTGGTGGCTTCTGTGGCGATGATTTGAAGTTTTTGGGCTCTTCGCAATTGCGAACTGGCCCGTTGGTGTCAAAACCTTGTCACTCGCACTGCCCACCAGCACAAAGTTTCACCCCAACTGCTAGTGACCACAACAGGATCTTGGCACGTCAGCGACAACTGCCTGCAACACCAGGCATACTCTTCGCACTACATTGACTGCCTGAACCCTTTCCCTGCTCCCCACAGCCCCCACTACTGCAAACGGGAATCTTTGCGCTGGACTGAAAAGGTACATTTTCAGCTGGACTATCCTGGTCCCTGTATCTGGCCCATTCTCCATCGTGGTCGGCCTGAACTTGTATCTTTCTTCTGGTCTCGCACAACCAGATAGCCGCGAGTGGCGCTTTGGGCTTTTCCGGTGCTATTTTCACTTAAATCTTTAAAACTGCATATCTCTGGTTCTTCTGATTGGATTTTTGTTGTTTTGGTGTTGTTTTATTTATTACAATTCTAGTCTATATTTATAAATTGGTGTGAGATTTTTTTTTGTGTTGTGTTTTTATTTCATTACTGTTTGAAGAGCTGCATAAATATTTTACACATTGCCTCTAAGTTTAGCCTCATGGCTCTGGGCCAAGCCACCAGAGGGTTGAGTTCAGGTTCATTTCGAGTTTGCTTGTGACTCACACTGACAAGGATTGTGGTTGCGGTTTGAATGGGATTTCATCCCCCTCAACTAGTAACCACATTTCATACAATGATTATAAAAGGGACAGGCTCTACTGGTGCTTGTTTTCCCGTGCATGCTATTGTGAGGTCTATATGGACAATTGTTCATCTCAAGCATGTATTTAACTTAACACTTTAATTAACTCTAGGACTCTTTATGGGGAACAGTTTTTACACATATGAGACAGCTACGTTATTCTATCTGATAGAGACTTCTAACTGCAGATTCCTTACCTTTAGAATTTCCTGGCATCAGCTTGGAACCTGGAACTTTTGCAGAGCAATACCCTTTCGGGTGGTATCGTTCGGATCCACGTGGCGTAGTCAGCATCATTGGAGCCATCTGTGATGTCACTGTCGCCTACAAAGGCACCACCCAGGCGCATATAGGTCAGTTATTTTCCTTCTGCGCTGGATAAAGCGCAGATCTGGAATCCAGCTACCCTCTGTCTTTTTTGACAGGCCTTTTTCAACCTTTTTGTCGAGGATTTTTTGCGTCTGTATAGGAATGGCTTCTAGGAATATGGGGTTTAAGCCGTGTGGCGCCTGCCACTGCGCTATGTCGGTGATGGACCCCCACCAGGTATGTGTCTGGTGCCTAGACCAAGACCACAACTCAAAGTCGTGTTCGGACTGCTGGGCCATGGCTACAAAAGCTTTGAGGGAGCGGTCCCTGAAGCTCATGGTGGCCTGGCAGTCGACGTTGGCTGGAGTGACTTCTCGGGGGTCACGGTCATGGAGGAGGTCGCAGGACTGCTCCAGGAGCCCTAAGTCCTCTTCAGTTCATTCGAGGTCCTCTGGACACTCAGGGAGGAGGCACAAAAAGAAGAAGAAATCCAAGGTTACTTCGACTTCACCTTGTCTGTCGGCTGACTAGATGAGTCGGGAATGTCCCAGTTTCAGGCACTCTTCCGCTGACCCGTTGCCAGAGCGGACTCTGAGCCTCCCCCTCTTTTCCAGAAGCTGGAGCGACCCCCACTAAGCTCAAAGAGTTTTACGAGGCCATGGATCTTTTAACTAAGGCGGCCGGCCCCGCCAGAGCGTCTTCGGGCACTGTGGGGTCAGCGGATGCCCCATCAGGTTCTACGCTGGTGGCTTTGACCTCGGTGCCAATGGGGTCTCCTGGATCTGATATGATACCGGGTCCGTACAGTCGATCTCCTCTGGTGTTGCTCCCGACACTCGGCAGCCGGAACAGTGTTGCACAATGCCGATTCCAGCATCAACCGCACCCACATGTGCCAGATCATTGGCTGACCATTTTTACGCACAGCCAGGCACTGCTGAGGAATGGGAGGGGTATTGGGACCCTCTAGAGTCCCAGTTAGAGCCTATGGATTGGTATGAGGAGCTAGGAGAGGCCAGTGGACTGGACACCTCTCCAGATACTGGAATGCTCTCACCTCCTACAGTGGCTACGGAGGAGGGTGCATCGAACGCACTGGTGGTACGCAGGGCAGCTGAGGTCCTGGACCTTTGAGCTTCCCTCAGTGCAGGTCAAGACTAACATCTTGACAGAGATGCATCAGCCGGGGACTTCATCATTGGAACTGATGTTGCCCTTTAAAGAGGCCCTCACCGATGTCCGGCTGGGGACATGGTTCAAACCCAGCACAGGGGCGCCTATGAACAGGACAACTGGCTGCCATCATCGCCCAGCTCCGGGCAACCCTAGTTTCCTCTCGCAACACCCCACCCTGGACAGCTTGGTGGCCCAGGCCTCCACTTCCCATCCGCCCCCCGGAGAGGGAATCCAAGTGGCTGGACCAATTGGGAAAGAAGATGTTTTCTTCCTCCAGCCTGGCACTGAGGTCAGTAAACACCTCAAGCCTATTGGGCCGTTTTTCCACATACACTATGGGATATGGTGGCGCAGGTGCTGCCTCAGGTCCCCGAGGACGTGAGGGCCACTCTCTCACAGGCAGTTAAAGAGGGGAGGGATGAAGCCAAGTTTACCATCAGGAGTGGTTTGGACGCGACAGACTTGTTGGGAAGGGCGACTTCCTAGATAGTGGTCCTTCGACACCACGCCTGGCTACGTAGCTCTGGCTTTTCGGGGGATGTCCAGGAAAATCTTACAGACATGCTCTTTCGATGGGACCTGCCTTTTTGGGGAAAAGGCAGACTTGGTGCTGGAGCGCTTTAAGGACTCCTGGGCTACTGCCAAGTCCCTAGGCCTCTCTGCGACCACTTGCCAACTGTCTATTTCCTCTTTTGAGACTTCAGAAAGGGCGTGGTACAACGCCATCCACAAACCAGCCACTGTCCTCTGCCATGTCATCATCCTGAGCGGGGACAAGGTCGTGGTGCCTTCAGATCTACAGGGTCTGGCCAGAAGTCATCCACCACCCAGCCCCCACCTCCACAGCATCCAAGCCCTCCTCGTATGATTCTGCAAGACCATGTACATCCAGTTGGAGGGAGGATTCAATATATTCTCCCTCACTGGGGGTCCATAACATTGGACAAATGGGTCTTGCAGATCATACAGAAGGGCCCTTCCCATCTTTTCCTCCCTAAATGCCTCCCTCAAAAGAACGGCTAATGGAGGATCACTTGGATTCGCTCCGCGAGGAAGTTACAGCTCTCTTGGCCGACGGCGCCATAGAAAGGGTCTCGATATCAGAAGTAGGCAGTGGTTGTTATTCACGCTACTTTCTGATACCCTGCAGTTTTGGGCCTATCCTCCCAAGCAGTGAGTTCAGGATATTCAGTTTATGATTCCGATGTTTCGGCCTCTATCCTTGTTTTCGGTGACACAAACTCTAAGACTGTTGAGCCTCATGGCCTCCTGCATCCTGTTAGTTAAACATGCTAGATGGGATATGAGGGCTCTGCAGTGGGACCTGAAGTTCCAATGGGCACAGCATTAGGGAAATCTCACCAACGTGGTTTAGATCTCGGAGGGATCTGCAAAAGAACTGCAGTGGTGGTTAGTCAACTGCGATTGGGTCAGAGGCAGACTCCTCTCCCTTGCCCAATCAGATCTCACAGTAGTGACAGATGCGTCATTTCTGGGATGGGGTGGCGATCTGGGAGTGGTGGAGATCAGACTCCTCTGGTCTACGTCAGAATCCGGACTCTATGTAAATTTACTGGAGCTCCGGGCGGTCCGACTAGCATTGAAGGCATTTCTTCCTGTTGTCTAAGGGAAGACAACACCACTGAAATGTGGTACTGCAACAAGCAATGCGGTGTGGTGTGGGGTTGTGGACCCTTTGTCAAGAGGCCCTGCGTTTCTAAACATGGCTGGAACAGCAGGGCATAACCCTGGTGGTTAAACACCTGGCAGGATCTCTGAAAGCCAAGGCAGACAAACTCAGCCGTCGAAGCCTTGTGGATCACGAGTGGCATCTCCATCCGGAGGTGGCACAATGACTCTTTCAGCAGTGGGGAGAGCCCTGGTTAGATCTGTTCGCCTATGAAGAGAATGCGCAATGTCAGCACAATATTGCACGTTGGAGTTTCCAAGGTGGCAATCGCTCGACTACGCTTTTCATCATGAGTGGAGATCAGGCCTCCTGTATGTCTTTCTGCCAATACCACTTCTGCCCAGAGTTTTCAAGAAGATCAGGAACAACCAGAACCAGGTAATCCTGGTAGCTCCAGACTAGGCACAGAGAGTTTGGTATCCCGAGCTTCTGAAAATGAGCATCGATCCTCCAATCACGTTGCCTCTTCAGGAAGATCTTCGGTCACAACAACAGGAGAAGGTTCTCCATCCGAACCTGTCAAATCTGCATCTTCATGTGTGGAGATTGAGCGGCAAGCAGTTGACAGCCTTAGACCTTCCTCCCCAAGTCTGTAAGGTTACTCTGGCAGCCAGGCGTCCCTCCACCAAGACGGTATACACCAGCCGTTGGAAACGCTTTGTATATTATTGTACAGAAAGATCTATTGATCCTCTTTCTGCTTCTCTCTCTGACATTCTTCTCTTTGTCTTGTCCCTTGCCCAGCAGGGATCTGCACTGGGCACTTTCAAAGGGTATCTTTCTGCCTTATTGGTATTCCTTCGGTGGCCCGATCAGCCTTCATTATTCAAATCACCTACTGTACATAGATTTCTCAAAGGGCTTGTACATATGTATCCTCCTACACCAGTGGTTCCCAACCTGTGGGATGGGGACCCCTGGGGGTCCGCGAAGCCTCCTCAGGGGGTCCGCGAAGCCTCCTCAGGGGGTCCGCGGCTGCTTACATTTTTTTATAATATTAAGTCCCAGCTATCAGTAATCACTCCTTGGGGGTCCCCGTGTTCCAATAATGATTCAGTGGGGGTCCCCGGGCTCCAGTATTGATAAAATGGGGGTCCACAGAAGTCAAAAGGTTGGGAACCACTGTCCTACACCATTTGTTATGCCCCAGTGGGACTTAAATCTGGTCCTCACATTTCTCATGTGTGCTCCCTTTCAGACCTTACACAACTGTCCCCTCCGGCTGCTCACCCTCAAGACAGCCTTCTAAGTGGCAATAACATCTGCCAGGAGGGTGAGTGAGATGCAGGCTCTCTCATCTAAGCCACCGTATCTCACCATGTTCCCGGACAAGGTGTACTTAGAACTCATTCCACTTTCCTCCCCAAAGTGGTGACCCCATTTCATGTGGGTCAAAACATTACCCTGCCCACCTTGTTCACTCCACCACATCCTCTAAAGAAGCAGAGTGACTCCACCGGCTAGACCAAAAAAGAGTATCATCGTTCTACACTGACCGCACAAAAGAGTTCCGGGTGGATGACCAACTCTTTGAGGGGTACATGGGAGCAAAGAAAGACTGGGCAGTGCAGAAGCAAACTATTTTGCGCTGGGTTGTTCTCTGCATTACTATCTGCTATGGACTGGCCAAGAAGCAGCCTACAGAGGGCTTGAGTGCTCATTCCACCAGGGGCAAGGCTACTACCACTGCGTTTAGCATGAGTTGTTCCATTTCTGGACATTTATCAGGCAGTGACGTGTGCATCCTTGCTCACATTTGCAAGAAATTACTGCTAATCAGGTCTGCAGAGATGGGCACTTTGCCAGTTCGGTCCTGCAGGACCTTTTACTGTGAGAAGATCTGTCTGCAGCCCACTGCCAGGAGTTTATGGCTTGGGTATCTAGTCTAAAGGCAATGAATCTGCAGCTAGAAGTCTCTATCAGATGAACACGTTACCTACCTTTGGTAACGCATTATATGGTAGAGACCCTAACTAGCTGCAGATTCCTTACACCCACCCATGCCTCCCCACTCTGCGGACACTTCAGCTAGGGTTTGGGATTGTCCCTTTCAGGGTCCTAGTTTTTTGGCACAGACAAACTGTTATTTTTTTCCAGGGCTCTGCGCTTCTGGCATGGAAGTTTGTGGAAAAAGAACTGTTGTACGCGTGCCTGAGTGGTGCCTTTATAGGCGTACGCAACGTCACACGCGGCTCCAACGGCACCACTTGAATCCGAACGACACCACCCAACAGCACACGCAAGGGTTTTGCGCTGCAAAAGTTCCAGATTCCAGGTTGACACCAGGGAATTCAAAAGGTAAGGAATCTGCAAATAGATAGTCTCTACACGATAATGCATTACCAAAGGTAAGTAACTTGTTTGTATGACCTCTTCTAGTGCTGAAACAGATTTTTATTTTGAAGCTCATTGTATGAGAGCACAATATGAGCACTTGTATCTTTTGGGTCTTGAAAGACACTTTGGTCCTGATGGAAGGTAATTTTCAAGTGATTTTACCCACAGATACTGTGTTGTGCCAGAGTGTACAATCATGGCATTAATAAAGTTAAATAGGGCATGATTCCAATTTTTACTGATGAAGCAATTTCTTCTCCTAAACAGAACCTGGTGTGCACTTCGATTAGATCAGTGATAACAACAACTTAAGATTGCAAAATAGGACGGCCACACCACCCTGCAATGCATAGGTAGGGAGAGAAACAGGAGCCAGTTGGGAGGGCAATGGCAGTAACACTATAAGACAGACAGGATTTTGTATGACTTCCTTCCCTCCCCCGCTATATGTACCTTTTGGTTATGTTCAAAGTGAACACTGATGATGAGAAACTTGATGATATTCAATATTCATGACCAAAGCAGCTTGTTGTTACTCCTGGGGTGTGATCACTTTTCTGTGTGTATGAATTGAGATATGTATGTATATATATAATAATAATATATAGATATATATATATTTTCAGTGAAAAAAACTAGGGTTAAAGCAAGGTGTTATAATAAGATAAAACAAACATTTAAAACCCAAACAACATTGAAATTCACCAATTATTGTGAATGGAAGTAACTCTAACATGTGCCCCACCACACACTGCTTATGACCTCACATATCACATAACTCAAAGTATGTGAACTGACATCACTGATGACATTCTGCCATCATTATGACACTGTTCTATAGGGTTTATGGACTTGAGGTAATGCAACATGGTATGTACCTGGGACAACTCTCTTGTGCATTTATAGTTTTCTTTTTTTAAACAAGCTAAAATCTTGTTACCATACCTAACTATGTCACTTTAACCTTTGTTTTTTCAGTGTTTTCAGATTTTTCTTAATATGAGGTTACACCTTATAACCACACCCAACTATAAAATCACTTTAACCTTTGTTTTTTCAGTAAATTCAAAAATGTTTTTTATCATATTCACCCAACTCCCCTGCTGAGCACAGCTTTTGGCCATGCAAAGTTGTGTACTGCCCGCAGGGCCTGGCCTCAGGCTGGGCCCTAAACCCAAGCCGTGGATCCCCACCCACAAGTTTTTTTTTTTTTTTAAACATATTTGATGGTACTGCTATGAGTGCCAGGAGGTCAGATCTCTAACCTGCCCAATCAAGTCCCTGTGTCCTGTAATGGCGGATGGGACATTTGTCTTCAAGTTGCGGCCATCCAATCAGATAATTCGGTCCAGCAGTGGTAAAAGACCCGTGGGACCGAAAATAGTGCCAGGAGAAAAAGCTACCCAGCCAATCAGAAACCTATATATATTTTTTAATTTACAGTACCGCTGGACTTCCATGGGACCCACTATCTAGATATTCCAAAACTTTTAACCCATTCATGACCACCCGAGCTCCTCTTTAAATGCAAATTTTTCAAAAAGATCTGTATGGATTTACAAATAATTATGAAAAGCACGCTTTTTGGGAAAAGTTCTAGCTTTCTGCCAAATTTTGGTGTAATTCCATTCAGTCACTTTTTCTTCACTTCCCAAAATTTCATGTGGGAATTAACATAGGAAAAAAAGTTTTGGACACCCCCATTTTTTCCCGCATGACTGATCACCCCAAAACTTTCCAGGAAGGAACTCAGATCGATTAATGTTTTCTGTAAAGTTTCATGAAGATTTGTCTAATCGCACCAAAGTTACTAACAAAAAAAGAGAACGCTCTTTCTGTGGTAACTCTGATCCAACCATAACTGCACAGTTGACCACATGCACACAGACATTTCCAGTATGTCTGACTTCTCAGAAAAACTATAACACTATGGACATGGCCCAATTTGTCTATTCCTTTTACACTTGCTTGGCAAAGCAATTCTCTTGAAGTCAAATGTATTTAGAAAGTTACTGCTTGACTTGTAATGGGCTTTAATGGATGTTTGTCAACTTGAAAGGTGCCCTTCAATACACTCAAACTCATAATTGTTTCTTAGGCGGGTCGGTACAGTACAGTGAGAGTGGAGGTCACACAGACATTATTTCTGAGGAAGACTGGTGGAAGTTTTAAGAAGAAAAATGATCTCTATTACAGTTTTGGAACCTTACACAAATGGAAATTTCCACTTGTGATAGAGCTGTACACAGGGGCATGTTTTGTTTGGACATACAGGTTTTGTCTAGACTTCAGTGTTTTGTTCATGCTTTTGATCACCAGAACTATGCACTGTATGTTGATGACCACCTTAAGGAGATGATATCCCTCTAGAAAAAACACCCAGTGGCCTTTGAAGAGTTTATGAAAGTAGAGTTCACTCTCACTAAACAGGTTGTTTAATTTCCAACATACTCCTCGATGAGGCACATGAACAAAATAATGCCCTAGTAAAAGAAGAACCCGAGGCTTACCAGAAAATCCTGATTCCCACCAAGATGATGGTGCGGACCAGAGGTAGCCAGGATTATGGATGACTTTGTTAGACTAATCATACTAGCTCTGAGCGAGCAATGTTCTCATCATGATGACACTTCTACCAACCAACAAAGATTTCTGGCTAAAGTCTTTAAACCGGCAGCTGACATAAAACAAATGAGAAATCTATTTTCAAATACAGATGGTTTTCTCATTCTAAATACACCACAAATTACAGATGAGACTGTTGTTAACTCCTACCAAGCAACAAAGTTTTCTGGCTAAAGGCTTTAACCTGGCAGATGTCAAAACAAATGATAATTTTTTTTTTCAAATACAGGTGAAGATTTATTCATTCTACATAAACCATTCATTACAGATCAGACTATTGTTAATTCAGTAAAGTCAACAAAAACTTTTAGAAAACATTCTGAGCAAAAACAGCTTCAACAAAATACTTGTGAAATAGAAAAGTCCAACTAAAATGGCTATTACCAGAAACAGGTTTCCTCTAAACCTAAAAAAGAGTATGGTTTATTGGTGCAGCTGATAGTATTGAAGAAGGCAGGAAGAGCCTTCTCATAAGTATTGTAGACACTAATCTTTTTGTGTTGGCTTTACACTCTGCTAAGAGCTTAAATTGAGAGCAACTGCTGTTTGCTTTCGGTAAATGCAAATCTTTTCACATTCTTGGCATTAGTGTACATTAGGAATTAATCAATGCATTGCCCTATCGGCCTTTCGTGCACTGACAGAGGAGAGACAGCATATCAACGTTTCAGGAAGTGGCAAAATAACTAGCTGGGCAATTTGGAATAATTAACAAGAAAGGATACCAGCCTTTGTACCCTTTCCAGATCACCCACATTAGAAGAAACTGTGGCAGTTAAAGCTAATATTGAAATCCTACTCTATGGCCACAGCCGAGAAGCAAGTGTGAAAGACGTCTGGCTTGATTTGCACAAAAAAACTGAGATTTGAACAAGAATCTTTCAACTCATGAAGCTCTTCAACAAATAGCTGAATGCTCAGAGTAGTGTACAAGGCAGGACATATTTGAGAGCCAGATCTTCAGAAATTACCCCAGCTTCCAGGGCTTAAATATTGTGGGTTAGACTACAGACAGTGAGAGATAGAAGGTCTTAGCCATGCCAACCACGATGGATCATTAAACCACCTTCAGGTATTAAGACATGAGAACTGCTCAGGTGTTACTGTAAAAATGAGTGTAAAACTGGATGTGCTTCGATGTACAAATGATCAAAGCCAGTTTTACCCTACAGTGCTCTTTATTTACATGGTGGCTGTGAGTGTGGATATTTAGAATTTCTTGAGAATATATATATATATATATTTACATTTTTAGATAAACATTCCTTTAACCTCATAAAGGTGGGCGTCGGCCACTGGCAGACGCCCACATAACCTCCCTGGTGTGAGTCATGACCCGTGGCAGACACGGGGGGGGGTTAAACAATCCTCAGGCGCGTCGCACCAGAGTATATTTATTTCATTTAAATACCTGTGGGAGACACAGAAGAGCTTCCATGTCTCCCCCTGTCCCCCCACCTGCCCCTTTGTGACATCAGCGCGCCACGAGGTGCACTGACGTCACAATCTGTTTTCCCCACCGGAGCAGGAAGCGGAGGTAAGGCTGCTTCCTGCTCCTGTAAGTAAAAACAGGGCTCCCTACCGTTCGGGAAGTCCTCGTTTCAAAGAGGAGATCAAACGAGGCCTTTCTGAAACCCCACTAGACACCAGGGATTTCACTATAGGTAATATATATATATATATATATATATATATATATATGGGTTTTTTTTCGCCACCAGTTCTCTTGCAGTTGCAGCTTGCGTCTTCAAAGCAATGCATATACTTCAACTGACGCGTTTCAACTGTAGCTTTTAGGCAGCAATACAAAAGTCAAGTAACTCTTGTGATTATGTTTCTGCTACAAAAGGATCTGACTTTAAATCTAGTGGCAGTTTTGATGCCATAAAGTAGCGCAGAAGTTTTATATGCCTACTGCAAAGATCAAATCTGGATTGTATGTAAATAGCTGAGTGCATTAGAAAAGCCAGCCATTACCTGCGCTATATTACAAATTAAATGTGTGCGCAAGGGGGGCTATGGGGAGATGAAGGGCACTTTTGCTGAGTGGTAGTGAAGGAATCCAAGGAGGAGGTCATGGGAGTGGGACCACCAATAATGATTGTTGGACTGGGCGCTAAAGGCGCTAAAGACTGTGATGATTGGTATGTGACAAGGTGAAGTAATAGTGTGTTTTTTCAGTGTCTTGAGAGAATGTGCTGATTGAGGGAAGAAGGGAAGGTAAGGTGACTGACCTTTACTGCTGCACGCATCACACACACACCCACCAGGAATTTTGTGACTGTCTACTTAGGCTAGTTTTTAGAGCAAGAGTTTAGCCAGTCGCAGAGAAGGCGTCTCGTTGGATGACTGATGCTCAAGCCCTATATCGGGTTATAGAGGACAACTCTGACGTAGGATCAGAGACTGAGACAGCAGATACTAAGACAGCATCTGAGGGACAGGCCAATGGTGCAGACTCTAGGAGTAATTTTTCCGACAACTCCCCGTCCAGTGATTGTGAGGGAGGTGATGAGGACAGTCCTACTGTCCCTTTGCAAGCACAGTCTGTGCAGTGGGACAATAGAGGGTTAGCCCAACCCAGAGAGCAGGTGCATGTGGTGGGAAGCAGAGAAAGTGCTCTCTTGGGAGCTCTCCAATTTAGTTCAGCCCCAAATTCCACTGCCCAAATCGTATTAAAAATTATCTATCGCAAAACAACCTGGTTTTGTAAGAGAGGCACCCGTGTTTTGGGTCCTGGGTTCAGCTGCCATATAGGGAAACCTACCTAACCCAGACATTTCTGGAAACTAGACACCCGGGGAAGTCCACGGAGGTGTGGCTTGTGTGAATTCCCAAAGGTTTTCTTACCCAGAATACCCTGTAAAGGTGAAATGTTGCATAAAAACTCAATTTTTTCTTGTATTTCTGTCACAAAAACTACAGGAATATGCTGGGATCCACAAAACTTCTACCACCTGTCCTGATAAAAACACTACCCCACTTGAGTGCCTGTGTCAGGAATAGATCACCCCAGGGTCAACAGTTGCCCTCATGTAAGGACTAACATTAACCGTTGTGTGATCCATTCCTGACACGGGCACTAGGCCTACCCACACAAGTGAGGTACTATTTCTATGGGGAGGCTTGGGGGTATGCTGGGTAGAAGGAAATTTGTGGTTCCTCTCAGATTCCAGAACTTTCTATCACCGAAATGTGAGGAAAAAGTATTTTTATTTTGCCAAATTTTGAGGTTTACAAAGGATTCTAGGTAACAGAACCTGGTGAGAGCACCCCAAGTTACCCCATCCTGGGTTTCCCTAGGTGCCGGCTGAGCTAGAGGCCAAAGTCCACAGCTAGGCACTTTGCAAAAAACACATCCGTTTTCTTTTGGAAAATGTGATGTGTCCACGTTGTGTTTTGGGGCATTTTCTGTCGCGGGCACTGGGCCTACCCACACAAGTGAGGTACCATTTTTATCGGGAGACTTGGCGGAATGCTGAGCCGAAGGAAGTTTGTGGCTCCTCTCAGATTCCACAACTTTGCAGCACAGAAATCGGAGGGAAAAGTTTTTTTTTTGGGGCCAAATCTTGAGGTCTGCAAAGGATTCTGGGTAACAGAACCTGGCGAAAGCCCCACAAGTCACCCTGTCCTGGATTCCCCTAGGTGTCTAGTTTTAAAAAAATGCAAAGGTTTGGTAGGTTTCCATAGGTGCCGACTGAGCTAGAGGCCAAAATCCACAGCTAGGCACTTTCCAACAAACATGTCAGATTTCAATGTAAAAATGTGATGAGTCCATGTTGCGTTTCCTGTTGCGGGTAGTGGGTCTACCCACACAAGTGAGGTACCATTTTTATCAGGAGACCTGGAGGAACACAGAATAGAAGAACAAGTGTTATTGCCCCTTGTCTTTGTCTACATTTCTTTCCTTCCAAATGTAACACAGTGTGTAAAAAAGAAGTCTATTTGAGAAATGCCTGTAATTCACATGCTAGTATGGGGACCCTGGAGTTCACAGATGTGCAAATAACCACTGCTTCTCAACACCTCATTTTGTGCCCATTTTGAAAATACAAAGGTTTCCTTGATACCTATTTTTCACTCTTTTTGTTTCCCCAAATGAATTGGTGTATACCCAGTTTACAATGAAAACCCATTGCAAGGTGCAGCTCATTTATTGACTCTGGATACCTAGGCTTCTTGATGAACCCACAAGCCCCATATATCCCTGTAACCAGAAGAGTCAGGCAGACGTAGCGGTATATTGCTTTAAAACATCCGCCATAGCTGGAAAAAGTTATAGAAGAAAACCTGGACAGAAATGGTTTATTTTTCACCTCAATTTCAATATTGTTTTTTATTTTAGCTGTTACTTTCTGAAGGAACACTAAGTATCTACACAAATGACCCCTTGCGGAATTCAGAATTTCTGTCTACTTTTCAGAAATGTTTAGCTTTCTGGGATCGAAGCATTAGTTTCACACCCTTTTCTGTCACTAACTGGAAGGAGGCTAAAAGCACAAAAAATAGGAAAAATGGGGTATGTCCCGATAAAATGCCAAAATTGTGTTGAAAAATGTGGTTTTCTTATTCAATTCTGTTGTTCTTGAAAGCTGGGAAGATGGTGATTTTAGCACCACAAACCCTTTGTCGATGCCATTTTCAAAGAAAAAACACATGCTTTCTTCTGCAGGCTATTTTTCCCCATTTTTCTGAAGAAAGAAAACAACATTTTTGCTGTATTTTGGCTAATTTCTTGGTCTCCTCCAGGGGAACTAACGAGCTCTGGGTACCTTTAGAATCCCTAGGATGTTGGAAAACAAGGACGCAAAGTTGGCGTGGATAGCTTATGTGGAAGAAAGCTTATGAAGGCCAAAGTGTGAAGTACCCCCAAATAGCCAAAAAAGGGCTCTGCACTGAGGGGGGAGGAAGGAGAGCAGCAGCTAAGGGTTAAGTTAGTATTTTATTACTTTCTACAAAAATAGAGTTTTCCATCGACATAAAGTTAACAAGCATTGACAATGCCAATAGGTCTCGGGTATGCAAAAGCTACTGACTTTGCCAATGTGTTTTATCTATGCTGTGCACCATCTTGGCTGCTGTACAGCATGGCTATAAGTTAGTGATGTGAAGGAGAGTGAGTGGAGTGTCGCAAAGTAGCTCTAAGTGTCACTGAGTGGTGTACAGTGGCACAAAGTGTTGTGGAGTGGCGTACAGAGTTGTAGAGTGGAGTGTCATGGAGTATGCAGTGTGCGATGGAGCAGTGTAGAGTGGAGTGGCAGAATGTTGTGGAGGGAGCAGAGTGGAAGGGAATAGAGTGGAGGAGCACAGAGTAGAGTGTTGTAGTGGAGTGCTGCAGAGTGGAGTAGAGTGTGGCGGAGTGGCATAGTGTCTTAGGGTGGAGTGGCACAGAGTATTCTAAAGTAAAGTGGAGGGGCGTAGAGTTAAGTAAAGTGGAATGGGGTGACAGAGGGAGTTGTGTTCAGTTGAGTAGAGTGTTGTGGCGTAGAGTGTAGTAAATTGTTGCAGAGTGGAGTGGCACAGAGTGCAGTAGAGAGTCACAGAATGGAGGGGCACAGAGTGTTGTTTTGGGGAATAGAGTAGAGAGGAGTGCCATGAAGGGAGTGGAAGGGAGGAGAGTGTAGGGGCATACAGTGGAGTGTCATTTAGAGGCGTGGATTAGAGTGTCAGAGTAGAGCAGCATAGTGGAGTAATATGACATAGAGGGAGCTGCATAGAGTGTTGTAGAGTGGAGTAAATCGTCAGAGTGGAATGGCATAGAGTGTAGTAGAATGGAGTGTCTTGGAGTAGAGTAGAGCAGAGTGTCAGAGTGGAGTGGCACAGAGTGGCATAGTGGAGTGGAGTTGAGTAGTGTCAGTAGAGTGGAGTAAAGTGGTATAGAGTGTTTTACATAGAGTGAAGTAAAATGTTGTAGTGTGAAGTGGTGTTGATCAGTAAAGTGGCACAGAGGGAGTGGAGTAGCGTAGAGTCTTGTGGAGTTGCACAGAGTGGAATGTCATAGAGCAGATTAAAGTGTTGTAGAGTAGAGTGGAGTGTTGTTAAGTACAGTGGAGTGGAGTAGGATGGAGTGGAGTAGAGTAGAGTGGAGCTTGGGATAGAGTGGAGTAGCTTGCCATAGAGTGGTGTGGCGTGTCGTGGAGTGGCATGTCAGAGTGGAGTGGCAGGTCTTAGAATGGACTGGCTGTGGGGGACTGCCTTGGAATCGAGTGGCATGTTGTAAAGTGGAGGGACAAAGAGTGGATTAGTGTTGCGGAGTGGCGTAGTGTGAAGTATGCACGGTGCAGTAGCGTACTGCCATTACAGACAACACATTTTCAACTAAACTGACCATTACATTTGCAGAGACATATAGTTTTACTTATAGAGTATACAGTGCACAAATGATAATGTGCTGAAATGTCATCACCTAGTGTACTGATTTGTTTCGATCATATTAAAATATTTGGTTCCACCACACATCAGAGTCACCAAAAAAACAAGTGCTACATTTTTGGTTTCCTAATTCTGATATAGTCCAAAATAGCTGCACAGTTCTTTTACAGACATTTAAATGTTGTTGTGTGCTAGCAATTTGTTTTTCCTTTCAAAGCAAGATTGTCACATACATCCCCTCACTTTGAAGTCAGAGAAAGAAAAGTAAACACCAAGCTTCCTCTAAGGCAGAGCCTGCTATTTGACCTCTGCCTTCGAATGCATGGCAAATGCGACAAGACTAGAAGAAGATTTAAAGAGCTGTTTACAGAAAGCAAGCACTTGTCGAAGAATACAGTAAATAGGCTATGGTCCATGGGAGGGACGATCTTAAGCTGAACAGCCTAAATCAAAACCAGCAAATAGAAAGCATGCAAATATGAGTTACAAAACAGAAAGACAATGGTAAGCAATAGGCTGAATGCATTTCCAGGGAACCTTTCAGCATGTCCCCAAGATGCAGTTAACAAACTTTGACCTAAAAAGGATGCAAAGTAAACTCCATTAAGTTGTTTTTCATTTTTAGAATGATTACAAAACTTGCTTTCATGCATTAATAACAATAAAAAATCTTTGATAGTTGAACACAAGTTTTTATTACGACCCTATTTCTGTAATGAGACTTTCTAACATAGTAAGATAATGGACTTATTGGGTGAAATTGCTATGTTGTTTATGTCACTAGGAATTTCAGAGATGATCTTGCACTCCCTGTGGCCTCTGGTTGTCAAAAATGCCAAGGGCTGATAAAGTTCCCAAGATGCAGGCTGCCCCAGGCCCAAACACATCTACGATCACTCATGCATAATGAGAGGAAATTTAGTTTCCTTTGGATGTACTTTTGACATATGCACCAGCAGAGAGGAGGTAAAACTACCCTCTATTGCCAGACATGCCATCAAATCGTTTTGCAAAGGTGTACATCCTTCCATTTGTGTAATCATCATCACTTCTCTGTATTTTGGTTCATATTTTGTATTTGTTATATAGGCTTAGTGTTCCTCGAAAACCTCTTTCAGAACCTTGTAATGTTTGTCTTTAACTGATGGCAGGTTCAGTGCAGAAATCTCTTGCTCAAGATTGCTTATTTCTTTCAAAAGAACCTCCTTTTTCTCTTATGCATTGTCTATCAATATCATCATCCCCTTAGACGCTTCAAGAAGTAGTTGTTCTCAATTGGACAGGTGTTTGGATGAAAGATCATCAAACGAGGGAAAACTTACAACTCTCAAATCTATGGTTACTTTTTAGTCTGCAATGTACTGCTTAAGTACAGTATAATCCGACCATCCGAATAGTTCCTGCTCACTCAGTTTCTCCACCCAAATGTGGATCATATATATTGATGGCCCTACATGAATTACTGTTGTCTGTTTTGCTTTTTCTCAGATAGGCTTCTCAATTAGGTTGAACATCACATTTGAGGTGGATACGCTGCCTTTGAGTTGCTAGCTTATTACTGGAAAACAATATCCTTGTTATATAGGTAATTATGGAGGTTTCTGCATCTTCCCCTTTTTGCGTCAAATCAAAACAGCACTGTAACTGCTGGATTTCTCCTCTGCTAAAAGTGTAATTTCAAAGATTGTTTTCTTTTTCTTTGATTCTCCCATTAGGGAAGGTATCGGTGGGGGGCACTGCAAGAATATATTATATACAATTTCTTGCACTGCTTTTAAACTTGTCAAACGCTGACTCTGTATCACGTCTTGGTGATAGTTTATGTCTCGTAGTCATGCTTTTTATTTTATTTTTCCTCCCTTTTTATCATTAAATATAAAATTATGGATATCTAATAGGAATTATAGCTACACTTTTTAAAGACACAAAGGTACATGCACAAGGGTGCACCATTATAGCACATCGTATAGGAATACCATTGTGATGACCATCAATTGTGTTTCTCTTTTTTCTATATTATCTGTCTGACACCTTATCCGCCTTGAAAAAGTCTGAGATTGGACGAAACACAAGTCAGCTGAATTAATTGTATCTTGTATGATTGAGTCAACTGTACTCCATGTCTGATAAAGTTAAGAATGAGTAAAGAAACAACTTACTACTTTCCATGAGTTGGGGTACTGATTTCAAAATTAAGTACTGAAATGCTACTGAATGGCTGAAATCAAACTTATCAGGGTGCTATACTATCACACTATTTATATACAATTGTAATGAGTGCACTAATATTTTTTACATGAATTGAGCAATGGTTACCATATGTGTGGGGCCACACTTGGGTACATTGTGGTAACAGATGTAAAATATTGTGTGAAAATCAATTTCTAATGGACCAGTGCTTTGAAGATGTGGAAATGCAACATTTATTCCACGACTGCCCGATTTTGTACTGGAGGTAAAACCCCATTCTGCCTCCGTTGGGAGAGAGAAACATAAAATGTGTCTTTTACCAAGGGGTTTGAGTGTAGGCCTGTTTCAAGCCAATGCCCCAATTCATTTCTTGTTTTTTTAGTTTTTTTGCACAAATACCTGGTGTCTAGTGGGCTTACTGCTCCCTGGGCGTGGTGAAGGGCAGGGAAGGGGTGGGCAGGTTGGAAATAAACACCCAAGCTGCCTTTCTAGAGGAAGAAGAGAAAGTCTATGTGCTTCCACAATTCCATTGACACAAAATCCATATCCCTGATGTCAAGTTGGCTTTCTGCTCCCACTCAGACTGGCATATTCAGGGTAAGCTCTCCAATCGTTACCCACATGGGGGTAGACAGGTTGTCTGGTGCCCCCTGTGGGACCTATGCCAGCCCCCACCTCATTCTTTTTATTACACATTTTACTCTGGTTATCCAGGGGGCTGCACCCCATTCTTACTCCAAATGTATTACTGGGATCTAGTGAGCTTTCTACCCACCCTGGAGGGGGCATATTGTTTTTTTTCCACTGTGGGGGGAAAGTAGACTGTGGGGTGGTGTGCCACGATGCCAGGACATGTCAGTCTCACGCCTCATTAACAATCTATAAATTCCCTGGACTCTAGCAACCCCGACCCCCAACTATCTCACTGAAGCAGGAAAATGTGTGGTAAATCTCTCCCCCTGAGGGACAGAAAGACTGATATATAATTTAGTCATGACCTTTGCCCTATTCCACGAGGATACTCCCACCTTAAAAAAGAGAAGGTGGTCTAGTGGGTAAACACTAATGGGCTTCAGAAATGTGAAGTCAATGAAGAAGGTTGCTTTCCAGAACAGAAATTGTAACTCTTGTATGTCAGAATAATAGGACTTGCCCCTTTGGGTGGGGGCAGTGTGTGTAGGCCTGGCCTCAGAATACAAAAACAGGCTCTCCACCTCTTGAAGAAGGTAGTGAGAGTGTCTTAGGAATAGGTGGATATGGTCTCTGTTAAAGTGTTTTTGCCATCACCTGATTTTTCATGCACTTCTAGAAAGGTCACTGCTTACATTAGAATAATAGGAACCCAGACAATGTACAATTGTGAACTCTATAATACCTAAAGTGATTTAATATGTGAAATGAATCAAGACAATATGTTTTTGAATTCTGGGTACAGGTTCCAACCAAATGTAATTTATGTACTAGCTCACTTTGCTATTGTATTTATCTCATTTTTATCTTTAATGTATACCAACTGAATGTTTCAATTGTATGTAATGATTTTTTTAGTTTTTTAACAGAAATAAAAAATGCTGACTGACGTTGACAGACATAGATGATGTCTCGATGGTGGCAGCTTCGGTAGTTACATACAACAGCCACTGCATATCAATGGGAGCAAAGAGTCAATTGATTGGAGGGAACATGCAGGAGTAGCAAGATACACCAACATGGTGGAGGAACACTATGAATAAAGGAAATCATTATCACTTTCTGATCTCTATTGAGGCCTATGAAGCAACACTCCTTTCCCTTGAATCATCTCCTCTTAAACTTGCTAAAGGAGCTGGGCACAGCAGGCCCGTGCTTTGAATATGTAAATAGAGTGGCTTACTGCAAGGTGAAAAGTCTGGTAGGAACCGCTTTAGTGGAGTTCGGCTATATGGGCATGACTTTGCCAGATTTGTACCTGTCAGTTAAGTGATCAAAGAGATTCTCCCATCAAACAGTAAACGACCTTCCCTTGGGACTCATGTTTTAAGCTGACTACACTCTGCACCCATGAACAGTCAGATGTTCATGTTCATGCACATGCAGTTATATCTATTTTGCCCATGGACTTCAGCAGGATTTGATCAGCTGGTCCTCTGTTGAGCTAGAGTACAAACCAAAACCTCCTTGCTGCTAATACATGTGCAGGAGGTGTACAGTGTTCACATTTGAAAGTATATTTTGGAAATAGCAGGAGAGTGGTTCTACTGATGGGTAGAAAGATGGTAATATTTGACTGCCAATTACAGGGCACTTGGGAGAACACTGGGGATATTCAAGGGTCAACAACGATTCACTTTGCAATGATCAGAATGGAATAAAGCTTGGCTCTGAGAACTGCACTCAGTGATAGAGGAGTGCAAAGAAAAAGAGCCTTGGTCCCAAAATGCAGTGGCTCACCTGGATCAGACACTGAGTGAGACTTAATCCTAAAAACATGTATTTAAAGCAGCAGTAGCTTTGGCAGTCGAAGAAGCAGTGGGAACCTAAGAGATCTCCCGGAATTCCAATAACCACCTTTGGCCAGAATAAGTCATAACTTTTCAAGGGAAGATAGTACTACAACCTGGTTCTTCCACTCTTACCACTGTTACCAGCTTTCACTTCATTTGACTCATGAAGGTAACCTCCACATGGGAGACAAAAATCAACTGAATAAGGTACCTGCTTCCTCACTGGTATAAGAGATTTAATGAACCATGGTTGGTTTCCAAGGATCTATATTTGTCTCTTGACTTATCTTAAAAATAAAACTCAATATTTTCTTTGATCAGGGTGATGCAATTTTATGATGGCCACAATTAGAACAGAGGCATGCGCACATGCTGTTACCCAAACAGGCACGGCAGCGAGCGCACATGCTGTTACCCAAATAGGCACGGCAGCGAGAATATGAATCAGCAGCTTCACACCGCCTATGCGTTCAACCATACTGGTTGGAGCCCAGGCAACCTAAGATGGGAAGACAAAACAACAAAAATTCGAAAAAGCAAAAGCAATGCAAAGCCATTGTCAATGGTTTCTCAGATGCTGTGCATCATGGCTAAATAAGAAAAAAAAGTTTATTATGCGGCTGGCCTTGTAATTTTGTGAGCGCGCACACGACCCATGTGCATGCCTAAAAAAAATACACAGCCACTTTGTTTCCTTTTTATTGATGATATGAGTTGGATCAGTAAATAAAAAGCAAAAAATTCACAAAATCATTTTTCTGAAATGGGGTAAAAGGGAGCAACAGAGGGTGCATGTAGGTGAGGAAACAGAGGGCGTGGGTTGAGGGAAGCAGCATCGGGTTTGCAGAAGAGATGCAAGGGGCAACAGAGAAGAAAGGCACAGGTGGGAGAAGCAACACAGGAGTAGGTGGGGACAAGGAAGCAACGGATGTGAGAGGAGGAGGGTGGGAAAAAGCAACATGGAGGGTGGGGTTAGACAGGAGAAGCAATGGGTGACAAAGCAATGTGGTGCGGACAGGGGAAAAGTACAAGGGCAAGAAAGCAATGGGGGTGAACACAAAAGCGAGGGAGTGTGGGTGGAGAAAAGCACACGGGCAACAGTGAGCAACACGAACAGCATGGTGAAGAGAAATACATGAGGGAGACAGCTGGAAAACACACACAGTTCTATTATTTTAAAAAAAAAGAAGTGCTTGAAAAGCAAGCAAGTGAAGAATAGGAGGCAGACAATCAAAAGAGAAGGTAAAGAGGCTACGCTCCACAGGAGGGTCAAACACAAGACTGAAAAGCCAGGACACACATAAGACCCAAGCAAATGAGAGTGACAGGAAAGCCATTCAATGGTAAGTAATGGGCAGACTGCAAGCCCATGTAGGTTCTTGGTAAGCACTCCTTATGTCTCGCAACAGACATCGCATGAGCCGTTTAGTAGGCTCGATCTAAAAAGGAAACAGAGCAACGGTCCCTTGGTACAGTGAGAGACACAAGACCAAGTCAATATCACTAGTAGGAAAAAAGGAAGTAGTATCTTTGTCCACCTGCCCGATGGAAGGGAGCTTGGTCACATAACGTGTAGAACCATATGCACCATTCAGACCACACAAGTTTTGTAATAGTAAAATAAACTGCTTTTTAAACCTATTATGTGGCCACAGGCTGGCTATGGCAGATACCTATGGCACAGAGGTTTGCCCCAATGATTACTTATTGGCCTAGGGAGCCAGACGGGGAATTTACTTTCCCAACGCATTCTAGATCAGAGATCACAACAGCATACAGATGCTAGCTGGCAGGAAGATGCTATCAGAAGAAGTACCAGACAATTATCCGGCTGGCCAGTGCAGGTCTGCGGTGACTACCTGAGGGCCCTTGCATGTGGAGGGTGTCCACTGCTTCCCATGCCTAGAGAGAAGCTGAATACTGCATGACTGGTGGGACCCAACATTTGCCCTAGACAGATGTGACTGTCTCTATCCCAGTCACATTCTTGAAGTCCACAGGTGACTTTAAGGGTCTGCTCGTGCCCCACTGTCTGAGGAGAGGTGGGACCCTTTCTGACATTAAGGCCTGGAGGGGATCAGTGGTAGTAGGTGCCACTGGAACCCCACTTCTGACTGACATGTGCACTGTGCTGCTGGTCTGCTTTTGTTCTGAGATTGGGAAGCGTGACAGACACCTGGCTAAGCATTCCTTTGCTACAAGAACGCTAGCATGGGAGGCCGGCACCGACAGTGATGGAGACCATCCCCCAGATCATAACCCAGATGAGACCTGTGATGATGCAGGCATAAAATGGCTAGTTTTTGACATGCATCAACATCTGTGCACAATACATTTTAAAATCGACACTAACAAACAGATTAGGCTGGATGAGTGACAAAATAGATAAGCATGAAGATCGTCTTGTCAGCAGGAACAAAGGGTCTTCAACACAAAGAATGGCACAACCATCTACAACGAACAGTTATTATGCATGGAAAAAGTGGAGGAGGTCATCAAGACCAAAAACAAAGATTTAGAGGGCCACTCCACAAGGAATAACAACCGTCTCCTTGGTATACTGGAGTCCACAGCCATAGAAAGGATGGAGACCTAGATGGACTCTCTGCTACAATTGCTCTTTGAAGAGAACCACATGAGCCTGTTGTCAATCGAGCAGGCAAGATTGGTTTCCAAGACTGTATGTTTACCTCTTGACTTATCTTAAAAATAAATTTCAATATTTTTTTTTATACAGGGAGGTGCAATTTTTATAATGGTTGCACTTAGAACAGAGGTATGCACACATGGTTGTTAGCAGCAGCATGAACATGAATCATCTGCTGAACACAGCACCCATGCCTTCAACCATACTGGTTGCAGCACAGGCTGCCTAAGATGAAGACATTGGTCCTTTGGCCAGTGCCCTCCTCACAACCGATCAAATCCTGACTTCTACTCTATCACATCCTGAAGCTTGCAAGGGAGAACAGAGACTTGCAGGGTAACAAAGTGTCAATCTACCCGGATTTCACCATAGCAGTGCAGCCAGCCTGAGGAGGTTTCCTCCCAGCCAAGCGTTTATTGCTGAAGGCTGGCCTGACGTACAACCTTCTCCATCCTGCCAAATTGAGAGTCATCATACAAGGTAAAACACACATCTTCACCGATCTCAAATCGGTAATCAAGTTTTGTCGCACACAAGCTGTGTGCCTTGTCAGTGGGGGAGATGCTGGCGCAGATAATCCTGGAAACTCCCCCAGCGGCCATGACTGAAACATGGGCCCGGGTGAGTGGCATCTGACCCTTTACATATGCTGATTATACTTCTGGCACACAGATGCCTGCTGCGCAGTACCTCGCTTTCTAGCCCATGAGTATTGTGTCTCTCCTCCTGGAAGTCTGCCACTTGTGCTCCATGTAACTGTTCCGGAGCTCCATCCCTGGCCATTGTCACTTGGAGAATTCTGCATCTATTTCCCCTGATGGTGACCACTGGCTGATGGGAACGAGAATACTTCTTCCGCTACCTTGGAATCACTAGCTCTGATCTTCCTATTCCGGATCTCCTTTCCTAACCCCGGACAACCGTTCTTGAAAGTTGGTGGGGCGACACCTAGGTTCACTGGGCCTCCAAGGGACGATTCACAGTCTGTATGAACTCTTACTGTGGTGGGAGCAGGTGGTTTCATGAAGGGCCGTATTACGATCCCATTATAGCCTATGGCCATTGTAATACAGTGGACAGGATATCCATTTGTGACGGAGTAACCCGTCCACCAAACTCTAAACCAGGCCCTTAATTTTTTTGTCTCACTTACAAAAGTCTTCTTCAGCAAGATCCTTCGTTTATCAACTGAAAATTCGGGCACTATGTTTCTGGTCTCTCTATTCACTTTTCTGCTTCAATGCTCCTTCAAGTTCCTCGGATTAGAAAATCCCATCCTGATGGCCATTCCTTCTCTTCCATTACAGCTAAAACTTGGACCTCGCATCAGGAAATCTCCTACTCTGACGCACTTCAGGAAACTGCTCAATACCAGACTATTTTAGCAACCGTTTCATCTCCACCTTTTGCTATTGACTGTCCTGCCTCATCTGTGATTCTACTTCCCCTAGCACTAGGGCACCCCTCACTTTATAAATATAAATAGAGTAATTATAATGCTAATCATCCTGTGTTGATTAAAAAGTAGGAAAGGCATTCTGCTGAAGCACGATTAGTGGCAGACATCAGCAAAGCATGGCACTAAGCAGAGGGTGTAGGGGACAGGGATAAAGTCATAGGGGGAGTGCAAAGAAAGATAAATGGTTAGATTGTGCTACAGAGGTAGCTAAAGAGAGTGAGCTTGTAACGGTGGGAGTGAGTGAAATGGACATAGCATGAAAAGAGGTATGAGCCCATCTGATATAGCAATTGGAACTTAGGGCATTATTTAGAACTGGGAGGATGGGTTAGTCCGTCACAAGGGTGATGGATATCCTGTTCACCAAAATCTAAATCCCATACAATATAGTGTGATTTAGATTTCGGTCAGACAGGATAGCGGTCATCAATGTGACAGAGTACCTTGTCCACCGAGTTCTAAATCAGGCCCTAAGTTTAAAGGACAAGAGAAGAATTTACCATAACAGAAATAAAAACAATATGAACAAGGAAGAACTCAAGAAGGCATACTAACCAGTTAAAATGGGTATGCTGACTGCTACAGGTTCATGAGCCTTGTTAAATAACATACCCTGCTTAATAAGCTAGCTCACCTTAGGAAAGAAGTCCTAAAGTTGAAAACTGAAATGAAGGAACGGCTGATGAACAGAGGAGAGTTGGCTTCATTTGAAAAATTATAATCACTGATCAACGGTCAAAACTGATAAGACACACAGAAAGAGACCCAATAGGGGTTAGGACAGCCACAAATCTATGAAGGCAAAGCACATTAGCAAAGTGAAAAAAAAACAATAATTAACGACTTGAATGTATTCCAGCAAATGTCAGACCCGGTAAGCAAATCCAAACTGACTGCTCAACATGGCAATACTTTGAGGATTCACAATATATACGATATATCGCCATATCCTGCTATGCTGATCCCAGCAGTCACTTACTCATCACTTCCACAGCAGAGGTTGAAGGGGGCGGAGGTCTAAAACCAATTTGAGGAAGCATTTCAAGTGTCATACATGAAGTAATGTATTATCAACTATCAATCACCTACGTTCATTACTCAAGTCAAGATATTGTGAATGAAAAAATATAATTAAAAACGGAGTTATGCTTCTGGTTCAAATGTGTGAAATACAGTAGTTATGGATTCCAAATAACACAATATATGCCATAACGAAGGTAATAATTTGCCTAATTTTGTAAAACATTATCCACAGGGTCAAAACTCATAAGAATATTAAAAAAATGCCTTTTCAATCGAAAGTGCATTTGAACTGTAAATACACAATCACCACTGTGTAAGATATATACCCAAGTTTAAAGTAACTTCATAAGTTTGGTAAGATAATATGATTTTAGCTTACATTTAAAAAAACCCTATCAATTAACTGAAAAAACAAATGTTAAAGTATTGTTATAGTAGTTATAGGTAGGTGCTGTAGTAATATACAAACTAACATCTAAAAACCAAATATAATTCACTAGTTATAATTTACATTATCTTGTGCCTTCCCCATGATTCTTGATGCCCCACTCCTTCAGCAATGGTAAAAAATAGCATATTATACTGTGCACAACTGCACATACAGCTTATGCCCATGGTATGTCTTCATGTGTACTTGTTTAACAAAAAGTATTTAATCAAAAATAAGATGCAAGGGATTCCATTTGTGCAGTATAGTGAAATCACTCTGAAGAGACCTTGGGACTATTAGGAGGTATGAGACCTCTGCACCTTATGGTAGTCTTCCCCAAACATTTTGCCTTCACCCTCCTATTTTTAAGAAATTAGTTTCGCTGTCCTTAGGACTCTGTGCACATTAACACTGCTGAACAGTGCTAAAGTGCATGTAATGACTCCCTAAAACATGGTAGAACTAGTTTACATCTAATTGACATATTTAATTTACATATACGTTCCTAGCCATGTGGTATACCATATACTCAGGGCTTGTAAATTAAATGCTACTAATGATCCTGCAGCACTTACTGTGCTGCACATTTATGTGGCCCCTTTAAACAAGATCCAGGTCTGCCATTGCAGCCTGAATGCAGTTTTAACCTGCCAATTCGACTTGGCAAAATAACCACATTACCAAGACTTATACTCCCCTTTTATTACACATAGGTCACCCCTTGGTTAGGCCCTAGGTAGCCCACAGGGCAAGGTGCACTGGAATTAAAAGGATGGACATGCACACTTCCGTTTTACATGTCCTGGTAGTAAAAGAAAAACCTCCTACATTTGTTTTTCAATACTATGAGGCCTACCTCCCCTATAGGATAACACTGGGCTACCTTATTATTACATTTAATAAGTGCTAACATTTTGATTGGGTGCAGGTAGGATGTTCACATGACCAGGGGTGTTGGACCTAGCCCTTTTTGCAGGGTCATCCTCAAACTTTTGGCTTTCCTCCTCCTATTTTTCTGAACTCTTTTTGTTGGCTCTAGGACTCTGGGCAATTTATCACTGCTGATCAGTGCTAAAGTGCATGTGCTCTACCTTCTGAACTTGTTGTGATTGCCCTGCACCCGATTGGCTTATTTAATTTACCTGCAAGTCCCTTGTACAGTGGTATCCCTTATCCCCAGGACTTGTAAATTAAATGTTACTAGTGGGCCTGCAGCACAGCTGGCTCCACCCACAGAAGTAGCCTTGGAAACCTGTCTCAGGCCCGCCATTGCAGGGCCTGTGTACGCAATTTACTGCCACATGGATCTGTCAGCTAAATATATTTGCCAGGCCTGGAACTCCCCTTGAACTACATATATGTCACCCCTAAGGTAAGCCCTAGGTAGCCCTATGGGCAGGGTGCTGTGTAGGTAAGAGGTTGGACAAGTGTCCTAGTAATGACAAACAACCTGTTTTGGTTCTCACTGCTGTGAGTGCTACCTCTCTCATAGGATTGCATGAAATGCCCTTCTTATGCATACGTAGTATTCTCTGATCTATGAGGGGTGGCATGGGCATGTTTGGTATGGTTGGAATGGTAGTGAGAAATGCTGATTACTGGTGTAGGTCGGTTTTACATTATTACTATTTTAGAAATGCCACTTTTAGAAAGTGGGACTTTCTCTGTGCTTATAACTCTGGTGCTTTTGCAACTTGACTTCAATCGACGTCTGGAGTAGAGTAACAGCTGGGCTTTGGGCATACTTTCCAGGCAGCCATCACACCAGGAGGGTGAAGGTGTAATGGGAGTACATCTGCATACTGAGTGGTCTTCTTGGGCTGGGAGAGGTAGAGGGATAGCACACTTACATTTGTATGGGCTGTGCCTTGCCCTGACACAAAGGGCTTGTTTACCCCCTACTGATGTCTGGAGCCAAAGTGGAGGAGAAGGGGCATTCCTTGAACTGGTTCGAGCTAGTTGGAACCTTGTTGCCACTTCTAGAAGCTGGGCAAACTGAGTAAAAGTACAGGGGGTTGTTCCCCACGTTTTCAGAACAGATACACTAATGGACACCCTATTCTTTAATTACAGCACGTGAACAGTGCTTTATTGCTGCTTTTTCCTGTTCGAGGCACAAGTAAGCACCCCCGTGACACCAAGTGTGTGCTCCCCCTCCCCGACGTAGGAGAGGTCGTTGGGAGCCCCTTTTGTTCTGAACGCAGACATGCGCACTCCTTTGAGGAATCACCGCTGCGGTCAGAGCCACAAGACAAAGACAGCCGGCTCACCCAGAGAAGCTGGGGAGAGCAAAGATTCCTGCCTGGCTAAGGAGTGGGGTCCCAAGCCAGGAGGCTCACCCCACCAGGCCGCAGTGTTGCTTTTGGAGATGCGTGCTCTCCAAGGACGATGGAAGCGCCGGTGCGGTGATTCCTTGGGCCTGGGTGAAGGGGAGACGGAGCTGGCAGGAGCCGGCCTTCCCTCCCCTCACAACGCTGCATTCCTGAGGGCAGCAGCCCCTGACAGGATCTCTAAGCGGGGAAGCCCAAGGAGGGTTTTACCCACCATTCTGTGACGTAGCGGCCCCCATCAGAAGAGTGGGGTCGCTACTCAAGGTACCAGAGAGAGAACCACAGTTGTGGAAGCTCCTATGCTGAAGGAGAACGTTTTTTGCAATTACCGTGCAGACTGTTAAAGAAGTGCTGGTGCATGGCAACCTTCATATGAAAGGTGTTGTTGTAATCCTGGCAGCTCACCGCATTGCTTGGCCCCCATTGTTTCTACTTTTTGTCCTATGATCTGAGGGATGCAGTATGACATGCTTACCAGGTTGGGGGTGATGTGCGTACATTCAGGATCGGTCTGTGATACAGTGGGAGGATGTGCTTAGGACTTCTGCTTTCTGGGAATGCTTCATTCTATGTGCATTTATTTTGTGATAATGATGATCTGCCATTTGGGAATGTTTCATTCTATGTGCATTTATTATTGTGATAAGGATGACCTGACAACTGCTTGTGTTTAAGGGTACTACTGATACATGTTGTTTTTGGTCTAATAATGTTTTGTGCAATACATTTTTTTTTTTTTTACATAACTTGTGGAGTTTTCTTTGTGGTTTATTGATTGTGTCACTAGTGTAGTGTGTGTTGTGCAAACCCTTAACACATTACCCCCGGGATAAGCCTGACTGCTCGTGCCAAGCTACCAAGGGGGTGAAGCAGGTGTTATCTTGGGAGTGTAGCTTCCTTAACCTGACTAGAGTGGTGGTTACTGCCGCCTGGCTGAGGTGCCTACCCTAGCCAACCAGGAACTCCATTCCTAACAGGGGGTAGTTGCCAGTTGGACTTTTCTTATTTCTCCCAGATAGCCACATAATTGAAGGATTAGGTGTTCCTGGATGGGCCATCACTTGCAGGATGGAGGCAAAGCTGGACAGAGCCCCACTTGCAAATCAACAGGCTGTGCCCTGCTTTCACACAACAGACTTCACACCACTTTCTCATGTAGTCAGGGTAGAGCCAAGGCAGCGGAGGCAGAAAAACCCAAGCACTTAAAAGGGAAAACTCTGGAAACCTCTCCTATTTTAAAGAAGGCACAAGGTTAAAAATAGGACCCTTAGACACATTCTTCAGTTCACTTTTTGGACTTGTGTAATGACTCTCGGAGATCTGCCTGCTACTGTGGCCTCCTGTGTACTTTGCTGCACCTGGAAGGAATGCTTTGCTGCCTGAGGCCTGTTCCACCTCTTGAACCCAGGACTAACAGAGTGACCCCACGGAATGGTTGACTGGTCTCCTGATCAGAGCCATTGGGACAGAAAAGGCTCCCACCATCTAGAACCTGCACCTGAACCTAGCCTGAATTATTCCTGGCCCTCCAAGTGGTGCCAATCCAGGTCTGGATCCTTGGAAGTGGTCCCAAAAGTGCCAATATTTGGGACATAGAGCACTTTTGGCTCAAAACTGCTCTGAAAGTAGACCGGGGCATACCTGCTTGTCGATCCAATGCTTGTGCATTGTTGGTTGGCCTGACTTTGCGGCTGCTCTTGCAACATTCTTCTCCGCAGCAGCAAATCCTGTTCAGCTGCCACTCCAAGAAGGGATATCCCATCTCATGGAGCCCTTGTTTGCTACAGCCTTCAGATTTGTCCTGCTGGAGATTTCTGACTTGCAAAAAAGAGAGTCCAAGGTAGAAATCCTCACTGCAACTTCATCTACCAGTTCTCCAACAATGACACTTCCTCCTCAGGCACCACCTGCAGCCTCGCTCCACTCAAATTTCTCAGATCATTTTTGTTAAAAGTTCTTCTAGTATCCAACCTGTGCTCCACTGCGGTCTGCCATATTTTTTTACTTTGATCCAGTCTTGTGCAATCAGATGATCGCGGCTGGCACTTTGAACTTTTAGGCATTAGATTTATCCTTAAACTTAAAATGTTCATAAATACAGTTCTGCTGACTGGAATTTTGTCATTTTTATATCAATTTATTAAAATGTACTCTATTTTTCTGAATTGATGTTGGATTTTTCATGTGCTTATTACTGTTTATGTGCTGCATCAATACTTTACGCATTGCCTCCAAGTTAAGTATGACTGCTTTTGTGCCAAGCTATTAGAGGGTTAAGCTCAGGTTATTTGGTGACTTTTGTGGGTCACCCTGACAGGAACTATGGCTGTTGCTTGAGGAGGATTAACACTCCACTCAACCAACAACACAAAGGAAGGTAAGGTTATTTCCCTGTGTAAAGTAACTGTTACATGCGATCTGTGTGGCATCAAAAAGTGTTCTTCCAATGTCAATAGTGTTTTACAATAGTAACAAATGTGCAATTGTGAATTTATTAGTATATATAAATATAATTATGTGTGCTGACAAAAAACACCTAGGGTTTTATTAATTAACCAGGTGTCAAATTCAGGAAGCATTTGCACAAGATAATCAAAATTTTGTGCAGTTGGTTAATATTGAGCTAATTATTTCTCCCAGAAATTTGGAGGCTCAACTTGGTGAGATACAAGGGGCCAATTATATCTTGGAAATATATAAAAACTCCTCTATTGATGCCATAGCCCAGTGCAATGCTGAGCATTTAGTAAATAGTCACTTAATGTTGCAGCAGGCAGTTGAAATAGTTTCCAAAATAATTGGAAATATGACATTGCCAGGAGGAGGAGGAGGCCAGTCTCCCTTCAGCAATATTTAAAGCATGTCCCCTTTGGGATAGCGGTCCTGGGATACTCAGTCCTATTTAAGAATGAGTCACGCTTACTGGGAAAATGACAGATTTGTGGCACAATTATTAAGCTGATCCATGAGAATGATAGTTGAGGAGACACCCTATTAAAATGTATGTAAAAACTCTTTTGAGCCATATGAGAGTTGGACCTTTGGCACAGGAGTTATCCTAAGAGAACAAGGTGAATTCAGAGAACATTATTCCGCTGTGGGTCATCGTATGGTTCTCTGTATGGTGGCAAAGAAATCCACTGCAAAAGTAGGCAAATTGTGCTACTGCTTTGTGTTTTCCGCACTGCCATCAACTTGATCATGATCTATTACAGATCAAATTACAGAGTTATGGAACATCCCAGGATCTATTATTTATGATCCAACTGTTGTAAACTATAAATTGGGCACAAGTGGATCTGAACAGGCAGGGAATTTTATTAGAAAAAAATCCAGATCACAAGAGTCTATGCCTGGGGTACATTCTGGCCCTCCTCCCATTCACTCTTTATTTCTGACCACCCCATTTTGCTTCAGAAGACAAGTTCTTTTTCCCCCCAAAACTAGTACTGCACACATACCATGTTTTATGTATGACAACAACCTAGTTCTTATGAAATACGCAATTTAAACTTCAAACTCTTAGTGAATTCTGAAATTCTAGCAGGCTGTCAATGTGGAGAAGACCTAGACAGTGATCTTTTCAAAGCAGGCAAAAAGGTTTGTTTAAGGTTCCACTTGTAAAGGTCAGCAACTATAAGCATTTAGGTCTCCATTTTGCACACAATTTGAAAGGGGACAAACATCTGACAGGCTTAAAAACATCTTTACTTTCTACATTTAATGCCCATGAAAAAGGTCTTACACTCATTTTGGTGAAATATGAGTCGAACCATTAAAAAAGGCTTGAATTGGCAAACTAATACCACAAACCCTTTATGATGCTGAATTATTGTCTTTGGATAAAAGAGCACACTAAAAGTATCTTGAAAGTCAGTGTCTAAAAAGTCTCTTGTCTAGTTCAGCAAAATCAATGATCCACGCCCTAATGTTAGAGTTAGGATTGTATTCATGGGATTTGTTGGCTCAATCTCCTGCTTTAAGGTTTTTCCAATTTTAGAAATAAGTCAGGAAAGCATCAAACTCTCTGTAACTGTGCTTAGGGGCAAATTGAATAACACCTTAGCCATTACTAAAGAGTTTAAACTAAGGGCAGATATATGCCGACTATTATGTTATCTATCTTTGATTAAAACAAAAAGACTACTCAAGAAAATGGTGGCTGAAATTAGTGAAATCATTGTCACCCTTTGGACACTTTAGGAAATTAGGAGACAGGGATCTTTCCTTATCTGTCCTGAATTCCTGAGAAACACGTTTGAAATTCAATTTTGCAAATCCATATTGGAAAAGATACAGTATGGAGAATTCCGGGACTCAAACACAGAATAATGACAATTGTATATGTAACCTGAGAGTCAGACACAGCATATTTTACTTCTTTTAGATTGCCTGTTATTTTTAGATGCAAAAAAAAATACGCTAAACTTTTAGGAAATAGCAAGTGTTGACTTGAAGTGTTTGACTAGTCACTTTGTTTCAAATTAAATGTTTTGATATAGGAATTGCGAAATATATTCAGCTAATTGAGAAAAGCTCTTTCTTAGCCTAGCGGTAGGATAACGAAAATAGCCCTTCCTATTTATTTGAGACAATGGCAATATGTATGGAACATTACATGAGTATATATTATTGGGCATGTTTGATGTAAAGTTTTATAAAATATTATGATATAAGATATTTGGGTAAATTGTTTTAAAAAAATATATTGGATTGGACTCTTAACCACTGTATATTTCAATGGGATATTTTCTCGGAAATAAATATTTTATTACTAGTACAGTTGCTCTAAATAACAAGGTGAGTTGGATCAGATTTATTTTGACTGCCATAGTGAGTGCTATTTATATATATTTGTGCGTGAATATATACCTATACATAATATATGCACACATATATTTATATGTATATAAATGCATTTTATTTAAATATGTCTTCAAGAAACTACGCATATCAGCTCCTTTAAACTGCATAAATGTGATGAATTTTGCCTATGACAGCCTTTTGAAGAGTTTGAAAAAAGGCTCTAATAGCTGAAACGCGTCAAATTACTATATATAAAAGGAGGTCATCCTGGAGTGCCGGCTTGTGTCATGCCTTGGAGACGTACTTAAATACAAAATGGTTTCTGCAAGGTGGATGCAGCCGCTTTGAGCAGGTAAAAATACACACATACACAAATATATATATATTTATACACACACACATTTCTGCTGCTAGTTAAATCTAACAAAATGAATTGGCCATCATAATTCTGCTATAATACCTGGTTTATTTTGTGCCTTAACTTTTTTGTTGTTGTACATAGCAGAGTATGTCAACAGACTGTGTGGCAGTATTCTGCACATCTCTAACAATAGAGCCTCACTTGTCAAATAGTTACCAAAGTGTACACAACACTGAATAAGTATTTCAGACACCAAATGGTATAAAAAAACAAACACAATTTTTTTTAAACTAACTGCAAATAATAAGTCATGTAATAATAAATACAGGACACAAAAAGACAATGAACAAAGTGGTCATTATTAAAGCCATGTATGAGAGATTATATAAGCATATAGGATAGGTTCATAATGTGATAATCCACTCTTTTGCTGAAGCCTGAAAAATAATGTTCTTTTTCTATAATCATTCCAACATAGTGAAGTGTAGTGTTAAGTTGCTTCATAGTCATAAGACGTTAAGATTTATTTATGACAGCTCTCTATTTCATATTGGACCTTGGATGGTAGTTGGACTTAGGGTAAGCATGCTTACCTGTTGGAAGTATATGCATACATTCTGCACATTAAGCATCTACAATGTGATTGTCTATCTACTATATTATTTGGGAGGTTGGGAGAACGTCAGTGACCAGGTGAAAATGTGGAAAAGGCCAAATTTAATGCATTAAACTTGTATATGACAATACCCAAATTCAGTTATTCACTGAGGGGGTGAAAGGCCGTTCATGGTATCACTGGTTCTCCGTTTTGGTAGGATGGTTAAACTCAATGGTAACTGTTCAAAAGATGACAGGATACAGAAAACAATAAGCAGACATTAGAACAGTTGAAAGATAAGGATCATAATTCATTCAGATTAACAGCACGCTAAATGTATTAAGAATTTGTTGTGAGGTTATTTTAGAGTTTATACAGGCACATATATTTTAGCTTGGGCCTGAGGCCTGTGCCCTGTCACCTAGGTACTTGTCATTTTATTCATCTTATTATTTAAGAAAGGCTTCATTTTAGTGGCAATGTTTTATTTAATTTTTTTATCAGTTGCCCTTCCATGCATAATTTGCTATTCATTTCTTTGCACGACATTTCACTCTGTGCTCGCTCCAAGGCTGTACACAATAGTTTATCGGGTATTGCCTGTCCAGAGAGTACAATGTTTACCCTACCTAGAAAATAAGTGTTGTCAGGGCAGCTCTCAGAAATCAAGATGTTTTATTAGAAAACAACATGCTGCCCACAACAACTTAGAGGGGACATTCCAGTCAGGCTGCCATCTAATGCTGCATGTTGTCGCGCAATTTCTGTGTGGGATGTGTGGGAGAACTCCCAGCAGACTAACAGGCCTCTTATTTACCTCTGAGCACAGGTATGGGGATTGGGTTTCCTTCCCGGGACCAGGTGGGCAGATTAGGGTTGCCAATGCTATTTGCTCTCATGTATAAACTTAGTAGTGTAGGTAGAGCTATTAGACACGCTATTGTGACAATATTGTCCGACTCTTCCTGTGTTTCACTTTCCTGATCACCGCTGTAATAGTGTTGTGTTTCATTATCCTAATAATTGCAATTCACGCTTTTTTACATAGTACGCAGATGCTTCAATAAAAGCTATTAAACCAAATCCTGCTTCTGTTTGTCTTTGCATATATGAGACTTGTATACCTGAGAGAAAGGGATACGATCTGTTCTACCATGACTTCGCTGAGGAGTCTTAGATTGTCATGGGATAGGCGGCCAAATCACTTTTATCTCTGGTCCTGGTGAGGTGCTCTAGCTAGCTGGAAGGGTTAGGCTGACAGCTGTCACACGGTGTGGGATCAGACTCCGTCCCCCAAGCTTGGTGGTGCTGCTGCCCAAAATTCAGCAGTCTTGTTATTACAACGGGAGTCCTACGACAAATAATTAGTTAAGTATCATTAAAATAAAAGGGTTGGGAACTAGAGCAACTGGGATAAAAACAAAATATTTTACCCAAGACAAAATACATCTATAGTACTAGAATAAATTCCCAAATTAAAGACTTAATAAAGTCTATTTAAAAAACAAATAAAAAAACTGGAGGTAAAATTATGGTTCGTCTCGAACTAGGATCACAGATGAGGATGGGTTGGGCCTTCTGAAGAAAAGTAGCTTCGCAATAAGAAAACGTTGTAGTTCTTAACTCCTCAAAGCTAATCCCGCCCCTATAAGGGGCGTCCTACACATAGCTGCTCACAATGTAAAAGGTGTAAAATATATCATATGATTATCAAAATTCATAAAGTTAAAAATACAAGACTCAAAACCTGACCTTCTCATGTTTGGCCCCCAGTCTCTGCAACAACTTGCCCGATGACCTGAGGGCCAACAACAACCTTCTCTACTGCAGAAGGAAACTCACCTATTTTGAACTTATCTATAAATCCTTTCTCCTGGGCAGTCTCTCCTCCTCTTAAATCCCATACTGCCCACGTTAGTCCGTCATTAACATACCTCATACATCCATTTTACTGGTATCTGGTATTCTGCAAAGAGCTCCACTTCCCACGTGGCTACATCTGTGCTATACAAGTACTATAAAGAAAATATAAGAAATACATTAAACCAGCAGGAGATCTGAGATAGAGTCTGATGGCATCTCAATGGCCACTTATCAGCTAACTGGAAAATATTGTAATAGAGATGTTTTGATTTGAATAGAATACTCTATCGGTGCTGGTGCTGGTGCTGCCAAAGGCCCTAGCAGAATCTTAGGTCTTCATTGCAATAAGCAAATCTTCCTCAACTGTCTAGTGTGGTGGCAATTTCACAAAACAACATTCTAGCAGATAAAGTCATATCATGCCTGCATGTCCATTGATTTGAAGAATGAAGGTCTGCAGCAATGAACTCATGTAAATACAAGAATGTAAAACGTGGAAGAGGTGCTGCTGAAGTAGGAAATAAGTTGCCCAGATCAATAAAGTGGTAATGCTTGGTGAGTTATTTTGCAAGTGTTAGGGAGTCTCAGGGTTGTTGCTGGTGCGGAGGACGTTCCAAAAAAGTCACATTGTACCAGTATGATTTCCATGAGTTGGTGCCTGAAAGATTTTTCAATGGACAATGCGCCAAATAACAATAGTTTATGCCGACTTTGAGTTCCTCTATGTTTTTGACTCCGCAACAAGAGGTAAATGACTCAGAGCTTCTTGGAGCACTGCAACAGTGTTTCAAAAAGATCTCAACATTTAGGGTGGAAAATCTCTACACAACGTTCTTGCACAATGGCTGGAGCACAAGGTTGTTAGTGGGTAGATACATCTCATGACTCCAAAGTTACAAGAGAAGAGCTCACACTGTTCTAAGTAACTGATCTACAGAACAGACGCATCTTTCTCTGGAAATTCTATAATCCAACCTCTTAAATGGAATTTTTGAAAATAACTCAGAAGTGACAAGGCAGGCTAAATATCCTAAAATGGTTTGATTGTTACATCTCACACTTGCCACTTCTGTGAGTCAAACTGGCAAGTTATAGTTTTGATTTTATGTAAACCAGGGGACGCTGAGTCAAATGTTTTGTAGCATGAAAATTGAGCAGCAACTCTGAATTCTGAGAGCTAAAATGTAGTCATACATTTCCCTCTCCAAGGTCAATGCAAGTGTTCTTTATGTCCAAAGGTGGAGTTGATTCCACTTCTCGAAAAGAAGCGCTGTATGTAGGGCTTCTGCAGAGCACTGCCTAATCAGAACACCCAAAGAGTTCCTTTCATGCACTGCAGAGACAACAAAGGCAGACTCACTTCATTAAATACTTTTTAGGAGACCTGGCTAACTCCTCAGTTTCTACCAGACAGGTGGACAAAAAACTGCTAAACATCTTAAATGTCACTTTAGACACACAGCATTTCTGTTTTAAAATACGTTTAACATTAAAGTTCCACCATGATTAAACAGTTGTACCACCTTGTGATAACTGCACTTTTCCTTAAACGTTAATACCTTTTCACAATTGCAATGCAAGATTTGACATTGGCTCGATATCAATATAAACAGTGTCTTAAAAAGAGTAAAGGGGAGATTAGGACCAAGCCAAGGATGATTTGCAAAGAGCAACTTCTCTAAGCGATAATAGGCTGTTTTAGAAAATAATAAATAGGCCATATTTTATTGACGCTAGCACCCTGAAAATAGAGTCAACAATTCCCGCTGAGAAATGGGTGATTCATTACACATTCATCTTCCAACCTGAGGCTGCTTCTTGTCCTCCCCTTGGCTTTGATATGAGCCAAGAAGTGGATATGGTGGAGGTACTTTATGTTTTGATGTTAAGCAGGTGGAGATAGCAATAAAAAAAATAATAGTAAGATTGGGATGCCCCCAGGTCTGGATGGGGTCCGGTTGACGTTTTCAAGTCAAATGTAGATTTCAGGGCCCCATTATTAACAAATGTTTTTAGGCATGTGGCTAAGAGATACATTCCTGCATCTTGGAAACTTGCAATAATGGTATCTATTTACAAAAAGGGCAACAGGTTTTCCCCAACATGTTATAGACCTATTTCACTAATCGACTCCATTATGAAGATTTTGGGTAGAGTGCTACTAGAGCGTTGGGAACATGGGCTTCAGAAACGAAAGTATTGTCAAGTGTCCAGTTTGATTTTAGACTGGGGGTTAGTACCATTGATCAGTGCTTACATCTGTATTTGGCATTGAGTAAGTACGCCTTAGCAACAAAAAAAAGGATAAATACATATGGTCTTCAATGATCTATTTACAGCGTTTGACCTTTTAAACCAGCAACAACGTTGGGATCTGGTGCCAGGGATGAGCTGAACTGTTAGCGTTATTAAAGCACCTACACAAGGACCTGTTGTTGAAAGTCCGTTTTGGACCCCAGGGTGAATTGAATTCTTCTATAAAGGTCACACTTAGTGTATGGCAGGTATGCATCCTTGCAAAAAATTTATTATATATAAATGGTGTTTCTAGTTTATTTTTTTTTATCCAATTGGGAAAGATTTTCCTTGTATAGGGCAATATCAGATTCCGATTTTATTATATGCGGAAGATGCCGTCTTAGGGGCTCGTACTGCAAATGGATTGCAAATTGTATTAGATGGTTTTACGGATTATATATTGATACTGGATCTTAAAATAAATTATAGTAAATCTTTTGTCATGACATGTGGACCTCGTAATACAAAGACTAAAACTTTTAGGATGGTGGTACAGGTCTAGAAAAGGTGCAAAATGTTAATTATTTGGGCATCCCTTTTAGCTCTTCTTTGGCCTGGAATTATTTATTATCTGATCAAACTTCTTGTTTTAAAAGTAACTTTGAAGTACTTTTTAGATTTGCCCAGAAATTAAGGCAAAAACCTGTTAAGGAGCTGATATGTTTATACAAAACAAACTATCTCAGCAGGTTCATATGCAGCTGCCATATGTGGATATTTAAACATGCATAGTCTACAAGTAGCTGAAAATCCGTTCCTCAAGAGGCTATTGTAGGTTCCCCAAATCAGATCTGCCATGAAGAACTTGGGTGTCCTTATCTAGAGGATTCTTTACTATTAGCCCCCCTTTTATATTGGGTCAAGATATGGTTGAACCCCGAGGCCTTCTTGGTGCAAGCCTGTATTTCCGACTGTCTAAGCTTAGCGAGCGTGGCAGAAATCCCATGGCTGGCCTATCTTAAGAGGACTTTTGAAGTGATAGATATAAGATACTTGTATGATGAACCGACTTCTATCACCTCTAAGTTGGGATATATGGGGTGCTAGGGGGAGGTAGTACCTCTGTTGGAGGAACAAGTAGTGCTCTTCAGAGTAGTTCACCATGATCCTCACCTGACACTCAGCTCTCACCTGTGGCTCCTTGAAGCGTTTTGCATGCAACAGTGGCCACACCCTGGGCAGCAGCAGACCGGCAAAACCAGGTGAGGTTAGCCGACGGGTCTGAAAACCTCACTGAGTTAGGGCTTGTCTACCTATGCATGCGAAGACTAGATTGGGCGGACTGCACGGAGGAAATCACTAGATTGCTTCAACGGGCAGGAAGGCAGACTCTGCAAAGTGCTGTGGAGCGCAAATAGGGCACAGTGAGACACATTAGGACACTGCTGGCCATCCACTGCACCCCGAGCTATCTCCAGTCATCTCAGCTATGTCCTGCTACTGGATCAAGATAGGCGGGGACGAGAGAGTGAGGCTGATGGTCTGCACAACTCTCCCTAACTATAATCCCATTCACACGCAAGTCAAGACATCACCCCCCTCCCTTCTCCTCCGTCAAGTCCTGTGGCAATGGGCGAGTGATGAAGCTGCAGGGGCAGATACATTGAAAGCTGTAGCCACAACCCACACACAGGGACCCCTGGGTAATGGATTGCTTTCTACTGGACCGAAGCAGCTTTGGAGTTCGGCATCCCATGGGTGTCTGAGCAGCCCTATTTAGGATTGCGCTGCTCACCTCCATGCTCTGAGGAAAGGGCTAGAAAAGGTGCCCTAAACATAGCTTGCTTCACCCTAGCAGCAGCTGCAGGCGGGGATTCCCAAGAAAAAAATATTGGTGACTCCGCTCACCATTGGCACATGGAATGTGCGCACGCTCAAGGATCCAGATTGCAGCCCTCGGCGAGACCAGGTTCCCAGACGAAGGCAAAGACGGTTATACTTTTTTCTGGAGTGGCCGCAGCAGCGATGAACGTCGAGAAGTAGGAAGGGGTTTTGTCATCAGATCTAATCTGATCAGCAAATTAGCCAGCCTCCCAAAATGATTCAATGGCCAACTCATGTCTCTGCAGCTCCCCCGCAAAAGGAAAGCACCACGCCACATTCATCAGTGCATATACCCCCACCATGACAAACCCAGAGGAAATCAAAGACAAGTATATGAAGACTTGGAGTCCCTCATAGCATCTGTGCCCAGGAAGGACAAGCTTGTCATCTTAAGCAACTTCAATGCCAGAGTTGGTGCAGACTACCAGATATGGAAGAGTGTCATTGGTAGGAATGCAGTCGGCAAAAGCAACAGCAATCGCCATCTACTTTTGAAGACCTGTGCAGCTCATTACCTGTTGATCAGAAACACAGTCTTCCGCCTACCCAACCATAACAAGACTGGCATCTCATTGATCATGTCAAAGTAAGGAGAAGGGACAGTCAAGATGTTAGAGTGACTAAGGCCATGTGCGGCGCATACTGCTGAACAGACTCATCCTCTCAAAACTCAACATGCACATCAACCCCAGGCGGTGCCCGCAGGGAAAAAGACCAATAGGCGACTGAATGTCAGCAAGATAGAAAGGCACTCTGTGTGCCAGAACCTTAATGAGGACCTCGACAGTAAGCTTGACCAACTCTTTGCTTTGGCACAAATGGTGCAGAAGAGGACTGGGCAGCTTTTAGAGATGTCATCTACAACACCACTTTCGCTCATTTGGACCAGAACACACGCAAACACCAGGACTGGTTTGACAACAATGATGAAGACATTCAGAAGCTGCTGGTCAAGGAGCGTGAAGCCTTCAGATCCCTCCAGTAAGACACTACATCTGCCTCCAAGAACGTAGCCTACAACTCTATCAAACGCAAGGTGCAAGCAAAGCTCAGAGAGATGCAAGACTCCTGGATCCGCAGAAAGGCAGATGAGATCCAGAAGTACGATGGCAGCAACAACTCCAAGCGTTTTTAGGATGTCCTGAAGGCTCTTAATGGGCCACAGTCCTCTGGAACATCACCATTGCTTAGTGCCAACGGATCCTCCCTGCTCACTGACAAAAATGTCATCCTGAAAAGAAGGGCTTAGCACTTCAACAATGTCCTGGACAGGACTTCCTCTATCAATGCTGAAGCCATTGACTGCATGCCGAAGGTCACCATCAACACCTCTCTGGCAGAACCTCCAAAGGAATCAGAGGTTAAGGAAGCAATTAAGCTTCTCTCCAATGGCAAAGCACCTGGCTCTGACTCCATCCCAGATGAAATTTACAAGGCAGGGGGACCAGTCTTGTTACAGAAGCTCACCGAGATCTTTCAGACCATGTGGCAACAGGACGTTATCCCTCAGGAGCTCAAGGATGCCTCCATCGTCCATCTCTACAAGAGGAAGCGAAACAGGCAGTCTTGTGACAACCACAGGGAATCTCTCTCCTGGTCATTGCCGGCAAAATCCTTGCCAGTGTCCTTCTCAACCGCCTCACTCAACACATGAAAGATGGACACCTGCCAGAGAGTCAGTGCAGCTTCAGAGGTCCGAGGGACAGTGGACATGATATGTGCAGCACGGCAACTACAGGAGAAGTGCCAGGAACAAAACAGGGACCTTTATACAACGTTCGTGGACCTGACCAAAGCCTTAGACACTGACTGTCTGAGCAAAAAGTCATGGCCTTGAGAAAGGGTAAAAATGTTAAAACATAATATATACCCGCAGAGAGGGGAGACTCGGATGGGTGTAAGGAATTTGCAGCTAGATAGAGTTTCTACCAGATAGTTTGTTACCGAAGGTAAGTAACTTGTTCATCTGATAGTGATTTCTAGCTGAAGATTCCTTACTTTAGAATAGATACCCAAGCTATAACTCCTGGTGGTGGGTTGCAAAGATATACTTCACACAAGGAAGTCCTGCAGGACCGAGTGAGTAAAATGCCCCTCTCTTCTAACCTGGCTATCCAGGCAGTAGTGTCTTGCAAACGTTTGCAAGGAAGCCCACGTTGCTGCCTGGCAGATGTTTAGTACCGGCACGCCTCAAGCTAATGCCGTGGTAGCAGCTTTCCCTCTGTTAGAGTAAGCTCTCAAGCCCTCAGGAGGCTGCTTCTTAGCTAAAGCTTAGCAAATTTGAATGCAGGGAAGACCCAGCGCGAAATGGTTTGTTTCTAGACTGGCCGCCTCTTCTTTGCACCAACGTACCCCACAAAGAGTTGGTCGTCCACCCGGAACTCTTTTGTGCGGTCAAGGTAGAACAATAAAGCTCTTTTTCGGTCCAGCCGATGGAGACGCTACTCTTCTTTAGAGAGATGCGGTGGAGCAAAGAAGGTGGGCAGGGTGATATTTTTACTCAGATGGAAAGAGGTCACCACCTCGGGGAGGAAAGAGGCACGAGTTCTGAGGACTACCTTATCAGGATATATCGTGAAATATGGCAATTTTGATGATAAAGCCTGCATCTCATTCACACTCTGGGCAGATCTGATCGCCACTAAGAAGGCTGTTTTGATAGTGAGCAGCCGGAGAGGACAATTATGTAAAGGCTCAAAAGGAGCACACATTAGAAAAGTAAGCACTAAATTAAGGTCCCACTAGGGCATAACAAAAGGCATGGGTGGAAACAAATGTACAAGCCCTTTTAAGAATCTCTGTACAATATGAGACTTAAACAAACACTGTTGCTCAGGCAACCGAAGAAAATCCGATAAGACAGAAAGATAGCCCTTAAGAGTCTCTAAAGAGGAACACTGTTGGGCGAGTGACAGAATGAACAGAAGGATATTAGAAAGAGAAGACGAAAGAAGATCAATAGACCTCTCTGAACAATATGATACAAACGTTTCCAACGGCAGGCGTAAACCGTCTTAGTAGAGCGACGCCTGGCTGCCAGAATGACATCACAGACTTCGGGAGGGAGGTCATTAACCATCAATTGCTGCCGCTCAATCTCCACGAATGAAGCCGCAGAGTTGACAGGTTCAGGTGGGGAACCTTCCCCTGCTGCTGCGACACAAGATCCTCCCAAAGAGGCAACCTGATTGTAGGACTGATGCTCATTTTGAGAAGCTCTGAATACCAGACTCTTCGTGCCCAATTCGGAGCCACTAGGATTACTTGGGCCCAGTCGTTCCTGATTTTCTTATGAACTCTGGGCAGAAGTGGTATGGGCGGAAAGGCGTACAGGAGGCCTGAGCTCCACTCGCAATGAAAAGCGTCGCCTAGCGATAGCCTCCTTGGAACTCCAACGTGCAATACTGCTGACATTGCACGTTCTCTTCGGAGGTGAACAGATCTAACCAAGGATCTCCACACTGCTGAAAGAGTCCTTGCTCCACCTTCAAATTAAGACACCGTTTGTGATCCATTAAGCATCGTCGGCTGAGTTTGTCCGCTCTGGGGTTCAGAGAACCTGCCAGGTGTTGAACCACCAGAGTTATGCCCTAGTGTTCCAGCATGTCCAGAGACGTAGGGCCTCTTGATAAAGGGTACACGAGCCCACACCACCCTGCTTGTTGCAGTACCACATTGTGGTAGTGTTGTCCGTGAACACCTGCACTACCTTCCCTTTCACAACAGGAAGAAATGTCTTTAATGCTAGCCGGATTGCCCGAAGCTCTAACAAGTTGATATGGAGCCCAGATTCCGCCAGACACCAGAGGTCCCTGATCTCCAGCTCTCCCAGATGTCCACCCCATCCCAGAAGTGACACAACTGTCACTATTGTAAAATCTGGTTGGGGAAGGGAGAGGATTCTGCCTTTGAAAAGTGTTATACTTCAACACTTAACAGAAGTCAAACAGATGCAGGCAGCAGGATGGCTGTGCCAGGCATAATCAAAATCATACGATGGGAGTCAAAGAAAGTGAGATAATTGGGGACCAAACTTGTGATCTTTGGGAAGAGCACTTCACTATGGTACTGCACCTGATGGTCAACAGAGTTTGGATTGAAATCCACATCCACCAAGAACCTCGGGATCGTCATCAACAGCACTCACACTTCCGTTCCCTTTTACAAATGGCTATCAACAGTCCACAAGACTGTCATTTACCAGGGTTTGAATTACACTCAACCCAAAGCACCCCACCAGTGTGAGGTCTGTATCCTCTACAAACCCTTGTTGTTTCTGGGGACGCCTAGCCCGGCTGCAGCTTATGAAACAATATACTGTGTCTCCTTTAACACTTCTATCCTGGGCCCACCAATACTATTGCACTTCAATTCTGTAATAAGCGTATTCTGAGGCACTTAACTCTCCAGAGACAGTGAAGCTGAGGATTACTCAAGAAGGTGTTAATGGGAAGAAACTCAGCCAAAGCAGGACTTCAAATTTAAAAACAAATATTTTCAAATGGACAACCCAGTGCAGTAATTAGCTAAGTGGACTGTTAACATAAGAAATACCATAAAGGGACCTGCAGGGCTTCTCAAAAAGGCCAGCTTATTGAAAAGCATAAACTGCAAGCCTGTCTCTCACACTTTTCATCCATCACACCACTAAGCGCTGCATCCCACAACACAATAACCGCATGACATGGAAACACTCCTCACGTAGGATCAAAATAAAGACAACACACTTCCAACCACATGCCCTACATAGTGGTGCTATCCATGTAGGCAAGTGCTTCAGCGCCTCATGTAGCAGTAGTAAGCACTATATAAATGTTGCAAAACACAATAGTGGTAAAAATGCCCCTCTTGCTATTCCATTCATGCACTCAATTGGAGCCAGATGACACACTCAAACAGCCTTTTTCGTTAGGTGAGAGATAAATATTCTACTTCGCTGAGCTGGGATGTGATTGACAAAATATAAAAGCCAAAAGGCATAAGTATCTCAGGGTCAGTCAGCACTGGTTGAAGTCCAACTGGGGACCCTGGTAGTTCTCTGGGGCCTGACAGTGCTCCAGAGAAAGATGGAATCACCCAGAAGATTTTTAGCATGGCCATTCTGAAGGTCTCCATCTGCTGCAGGGTTGATGGTGACTCAGGAAACCCGGGCATGATTGGGATACAATTAGTCAGGGATTGGCTCTAGCGTCAGATCCTTGGAGTACCGACTCTGTGCCTTCTCCCCAGCATGGGACGAGTCATGTTTGAACTTCTTGCGCTTGTGAAGCGATTTGTCCTGTGGCTTTGTCTTTGATATCACAGAAGAATGTGACTTCGAGCAGCACCAGAAACAGACTGGATTATCAGAGAAATAGTGTTGAATTTCATTTTTAACAGTCCCTTTGAATGCAGCATCCTCAAACAGCGATGCTTGCAGGCACCAAGTGGTTATAACAGGAGGCAGTTACCCCATCCAACTGTGACCAGAAGTGGGTTGTGAACAGACAGGGTTCTTCCCAAATACTCCACATTAGCAACTGTATCAGCTATATATGTATTGCCTAGTCACTGATCCACCCTGGTGTGGAGATCACATGTGTATGGAAAGAGTAATCCCACTGATAAACGTTAACTGTTCTCGAAGCATCCACTAGATTACAACTGATTAACCTTTTTGTGAAAGTCCTTGCCCGTACTATAGTGGTGACCCAGAGAAAGGAGGATATGCTCTATCATTTTTGGGACTCAGTTATGCAATTAATATATACCCCATAACCAAGGCAGGTGTATCCTGCTTAATAGATGATTAGATATATTGTGTATGAAATCTATTTAGTTCACACTTGAGACATATGTACACACCAACAATAACCCCTCTCAGTTCAGACAAATAACTCTCCAACAACTCTATCGCCCCTCAAGGTCTAACAGCCAGAAAGTAAACTCCATAACTAAGCCAGATAAGAGCATCCCCTTAAGTAGAAATATTATCCCATATGATATAACTAGCCAGACTATTTGGATTTCAGATTGTCATCCTTCACTCTTGCGAGGTGAGTCTCCTGAAAGAAGAGAGATAGCTAACTAAACTCCAGGTGCTGTAGATCTTGTATATCTTTGCAATATCTTTGCAAAGGTGCCATTGTCCCTGACACTTCATGTAAGTAAGTCATACTGCTTTTTTGACCCATTAAGTTGAATCACTGAATGTGGGCTGTATCAAGCATTGACTACTTCACTGAAAACAATGAAAGGGCACAGTTCGCACCTTATCTGTTATTAGGGCGCATAGTTATTATAGCATAAAGTGATGAACCGCAATACTTCTGCAAATAACCACAGCCACTATGTGAACTATCCCAAACGACGACTCTCCCCTGATCTGACTCTCAAATCCAGGGTGAGCAAGCAATAATTTCTCACCCAATAACAACATCAAGGTCAAACGTATTCTCTGATATCTTATCTGGGGGATCAGCTATTAGCTGGACCATCTCTGACAACTGACCATTCACCCCTGCCAGTCGCTCATGCATTCATCAATTTCTCACTGTCCCAATATATAGCTCTGAATCATGAAGTCCTACTCAGCTCTTTCCTTGTTGAACCTGTGACACCATCAATAATGACTAGAACCACTTCATCTGCTTTCACAGAAGTCACATCTTGGACCACTAGAGTATTTGTTCCTTGTTCCTTTTTTTCTTCCATTTGCTGCTGGAAGGGGTAGTGTGAAGTACCTGTAGTTCTGACCGTGCTTTAGCCTGTCTAGTCCTACACCTCTGAGTTCTTGAAAATGTGGCTGGAAAGAGGCGTCTATAAGGCAATTCAGCAGGCTAATTAGAGGCCTATATAGCGCTAAGTAAAAAAATATTTTCAAATATGGACTTTGGAGATAATGAAAATTGTAAGAGAGGTAATTCAACACCAAGACTAGAAGCTTATGGAAACCTCTTTAAGTATAAAACTTATAACTGAAAGAAGACTGTCAACTGTAAACACACTTAGAAAGCTATGATCAGCTCCTGGGCGAAGAAATGAATCTATTTTGAAGAATGAAGGTGATCAGGAATTTAATTATTGTACATGAAAAAGGAAACAAATTTTTCACCAACACAAAAAAAAAGTCCAAGTCTCATATCTGTTTTCATTCAGCTAAATTTCTGTATAACCGTTTATTAAACTCTCATCAACATAAACTCAAATCAGAAGTGGAAAGGGTAGCCTGCTGATGCAATGCAATAAACAGTGAATACTAACATGTACACAAAAAGTGCCCTAATGTCATGTCTGAGCCTGGCGATAAATACACTTGATCACAGGCCAAACAATTAAGGTGAATCACAAAGTGGCCCTTGGTAATGACCACGAATGACAAACTGCGAGAAAGGGATAGGTAAAAGACAACCCGGATCTGGAAACGGAGGTGCCAAAACCCTCTGGGAACTGATTAGGAGATGAACCAAAAAAAAAAAACAGGCTTGCCATTACATAGAGAAATAGCACATGCAAACAAAGAGGCATTCTTAATAATGTGCCACCTCACAGATTAAGCTATTGTATTATTCTAAACAAGTGTTTAAAATTCATTTAATGTATTTCATTTTCAAATGTAGGTGACAAGTCATTGCTATTCCCGCAGGAGCACACTACAAGCAAACTTATCAGTTTTATTACTGAGATGGATCATGACATCACTCACAGTTCCTTTGGCTCCTCTAAAGGACGACCTCTCTTCCCATCCAAGCAACAACCTGGCTTCTCATATGCCACCGTATGAAGGCTGATTTAGGTGTAAGACTGATAACTACCAAGGCATGACACTTATTAGTTCATTCAACCGACATGTTGATAAAAAACAGTAGGAAGAAGACAGCTGTTTTACTACTTTTAAGAAGCTAATCAATCTTAAAACTAAAAAAGAAAAGTCAGCGTCTGAGATGTTAAAATAGCAGCTAAAATGAAAGACAAATAAAATACTACTAACAGCCCACTGGGGAAAAAAAGCACCAAAACAACTAATCACTGTGTGTGGCTCTTACAGTTAAAAGAAACTGGGAATTACTACTCTAGCACAAAATAGCCAGATTAAAAATTAACGTGCGCAAGTTTAGGGAGTGATTGTCGGATAATATGCGTAAATTTCCCTAGTCATGCAAAGGAACTGGGGGATGATCCCATGAAGCACAGTTCCGATGCCTCCCTACAGTGTCTTACACCTCTGAGGCGAAAGAAAGGAGAAGCAAGAGACGCCTTGCCTCGGCAAAATTCGGGCAGCAGCACAACAGGTGAGGCCATGATTCGTTACGATAATTACAAAACCTGCACGCGGATGTCTTCCCAAAACAGGCCCAGTTTGGGTAAAATCCGCAACTGGAAAGGTGAGTAATCTCAGATAAAGAATTTTACTGCGGGTCTGGGTTGAAAGAGCTTGACAGAGGTGAGGCTGTGCTTTCCCCATAGAGTAAGATGCGTCAAGGCCGTGCTTTTAGATCAGCTCGTTTACCGAGGGGTTTAGGTCTCTTTAATTTTCGCGTGCATCTGGTTGAGATAAAGATTTTTCAGTTCTTTAACCATTGTAACCGCAAGAATCCTGGTCGGCTTTCTACGTAGGTTGAGTCCTCGGAGTCATTACATGTAAATTTGGATATTCCACACCAAGTTCGAATTCGTCTGGTTCCTTCCTTCATTATATTCATGGAAGAATTTGGGTAGCTCAAGCCGCCTTGTGAATTTCTTTCTCTGTGAATTCTTATTGGCATCTAGCATGCCAGATTGCTATTGGGCCGCCATCTTCATCAGATACTTTTTAACTTCTCATCTTTTCGCCCTGAAGTAGGGGGTCCACGCTGTGGAGCTTCACCGAAACAAGCGTTGGCGCAACATGGGAACAAAAGGATCACCATCTGCAATAGTACTATGTAGAAAGTGTGTCAATAGATGATTATCAACTTAACTATGCATTAGGATTCGTAATGTTATAAATATTGAATTGAATTATGTTCGCTTGATGATTTATGAATTAGATCAGACAGTTTTACTTCTAAGATTTTCACTACATTGCTCCCCTTGTTTTTGTTCCCCTTGTTTTTCTTCCCCTGTTCTGTTCGTTTTTATATTGCGAGTGATTTGCATGACTGGGTGTGTTGTAAAGTATGCAGTGGTGGTATGGATGTGGTTATGTTGAGCAATTTTTTAGTGACTTTTTGGCCCTTTTGAATATTACATTTATTGCTGGATCAAAAAGATTTGTGAAATACAATATTGAATATAGATGAGAATAAGGTTTTTTGTATTTAGTTTATTTATTATTTGGATTGTTATGCAAATAAAAAACATACATATTTCTCAGTTTATAGTTGCCTCACGTGTATTTATCATGCTCCGATGAGTGTATGTTTATCTAATGATTGTGGCTAAGTTTTGGTTTGTTCTTTAGTATTTTTAGGCAGGTTTGTATAGTCTTTTAGGTTGCACCCAGGGCCTAAGTCAGGGTGCTAGAGCAAAGGCTTTCAAAGTCCTGCTAAAAAGAGAAGATTTTTGGCCTGCCTGTTAACTGTAGGTTTCCAGACGGAGTAGGTGATTTCATGGACTTGCAGCATATCAGCCTCAATCTTCAAACTGCTACAAGCTTTTTCCAACCAAACTTGCCATGGGGAGCCCAGCTCCTCATAGATTGCTTTAAGGTGATATTTAAACGAGGGCTCAGGGGTGTGCCAAACCCTCAGAAAGTACTTTATAATATCCCCCTGACATGCATGATCAGAACTCCCCAAAACCAGTTCCAGTCTAAACCTAGCTCTGTTGGTGTGCCGAAGAACAAGCAAAACTTTCTTATACGCCTTGCATTGAGCGCCAGTTAGAAGCTTGTCGAGGTCCCCGGAAAGGCCAGGGGGCCATTGTTGAGAGCTGGAATCAATCTTGCTCTAAGCACAGTTAGCATGGGTTCAGCAGTGAGGCTGTGTAAGCGAACACTTAAACGTTTCAATAAATTAATAACACTGAAGGATTTCGTTTTAAGATGCTTTAAGTGGGTGGCCGGCGTGGCCCTTTCCCGAGAACCAGACTCCAAGATAATTATAAGCGGGGGCTGACAAAATCTGTAGACCACCCAGCAGCCTGCGTGATTGTTTTTAATGGAGGTACTTGCCAAAAACGATAATCTTTGTTTTGCTCTAGTTCACTTCCAGACTGATGTTATGATATACTAAACTAGGGTTATAAAAAATAAAGCAAAATCAAGCCAAACTGCAAAAAAAAAAAAAATGAATACAATGAAAGTGCCTCAGCAAAAATGCTGCCAACCAAAGGCACACTAAAATTTCCTACCCATTTTTATTACATTATCCTTAAAACATATTGGTGGGGGTGGAAGTTTTGGGCCTAAATCTTTGCTATCAAGAAAAGCACCAAGGAGAGGGGACATGTTAATGGCTCCGTATTCTGGATGCCTAAAACAGATGCAGGATCCCAGGTAAGCATCTGAAGAGCTCAGTTGAACATGCATTATTATTTATATGACAATATAACAGGTCAACTTCATGAACAGCTGAAAAAGCATAGGTATTTTTAATCCAGGTTGTATGAAGGATAGCCTGTGCCATGGTGACTCTTCAATATACTGTATGTGTATTCACTTCTCCTTTTTACTTTATCTTGCACCAAACTCAGCACAGATTTCACTGAGGATTTCTACCTCTAGTCCCAGTCTCTTCTCATTGCTTAGCCCCTTTCTCTTTTCTAAACCTATTCCCTCATTTATTACTGAATATTAAAATATTTGATCAATGGCCCAACTCCTTTTTCAAATGTATCTGTTCATGCCTCTTTAAATAAATAAATGTATCACTCATATACATATCAGGCTATTCTCCCTACAATTATGTTTCAGCTGGGGTAACTCATGTTTGCCTGTAAAGGTGACCTTCTTCCTGCCTCAGTTAATGGAAGGGATGTACATATGTGTCATGCCCATCCATTTCCAAATCTCTAGAAAAACCGCTAATATAATTGTATCAGGTCCAAATTCCAGTGTCTGGCCAAGAGTATGAAACACACCTTTCCGCAAAGGTTGAAAGTAAGCCCAAAACTAAATTTATGCAGAAATGCTCCCCAGTCGCTTTGGTACCTTCAACACAATGGGATTCATAAGTGGAATTTTGAAAACCCTAAGTATCTGCTATAGTAGTTTCTATGCAGGAACCTAAATTGGAGTGTCCTTAATTGAGTAAATAAAGACATCTTCCTTCATTGCATATACTCAAAGATACTCAATTCTTTCTCTTAGGTTTAGCAAAGCCCCCTTGAAAGAACTCAGAAAGATGACTGTACATCTCAGAGGTCACCTTCTGTCTACTAGCACCCCCAATATGTGAAAAGTGCAGGCAGAGATGTGAAAAGTGCAGGCAGATTTCTGTTAGCAGCTCTAAAAAAGGTTGCCATGGCATGTGTGGACCATCTCTTATAAAATGATGTGTTCTTATCTACGGATTGTTCCAATTGTTATGGGCAATAACTGAGTTATCAGTGTTGTCTTATTGAAATTCGGAACCAAAAAGGAATTTAACATTATTGACCTCAGTAATAAAAAATGGATATGGTGTAGTGAAAAACGTGAAAACCTATTTCCTGGTGGTGAGGCGTATATTCTCACTCACTGGAATTATGCAGATCAGGAGGATCAAATTACAAAGCCATGCCGGTTGAATTATGCGACAAGAAAAGAGAAATTATGCAGCACATTTTGTGGCAGTATCCCATCGTTTTGTTATTATTTTTACACAGGTGAACAATGTTTGAGCAAAGGTTCCACCTTGGTAGTTATCAGTCTTACACCTAAATACAGCACGCAAAGAGCAACTGAAAGGCGCACAGAACGCAACTGTTGCTAAACTGAAACACGTGTGGAAAACGTTTAGTAACCTTCGATCAGTTTTGGCTAGAAACATTGTTTTGTTAAAATCTGAAAATTATGCAGCAGATGAAGGAATATGCGGCAAGTGCAACAAATCCAAAATTGTGCAGATAATCCAGTGGCTACAAAATTGCGTAATTCCAGTGGCCCTGGATGAATTGCAAGTTTTAACCTCATGAGGGGTATGATTTTCTAAGTAAAGTAATAACAGTATCAATTAACTTTTACACAATTGTAAACTCCACAGTGATTATCGACTCCGGTGGAAACAAAGCAGGTGAAGTGTCAAGTCAGAAACGCCAACAAACTTGAAAATAACTACTGAATAACAAGGCATGCAAAGAGCTTGGTTTCTGATAGAAAAAACCCACTTATTATACTGTGTTGTACTGTACACATATCAGATCCTTGCAGAGTACAAAACGACTCTTCAATCTAGATCAGAGTCCTGGTGTCGTTCTTGAGTGCACAGAGTATAGGGTGTTGCATGTAATTCGGCTTGTACTGGAGGTGGGAGCTGAGATGTAAGACATTGTAAGATGTGCTTCAAACATGTACGGTTGAAAAATAAAAGGTCCTTGATGAGGTTAACGGGAGTGGGACATGTGAGAAATCAGAAAACATCCAAGAAATCTTCACTTCCCAAAATCTATTTAGAGTCAACATATCATTTTATAAATATCTTTTTATTTATTCAAATATTTCCTTAGCACAATATATTCTCTTTAATCATAGTGATCCATATCTGAATTATAATACACTTCTATATTGCAAAGATACAACACAAATTTACAAAATTACAGCATTTACTTTCATCGCTGCCTCTTAATATTTCTTGGATGTTTTCTGATGCTTCAAACATGTTGCAGCAAATGTCTCTGCAGATAAAGTGTTACAGAAAGTGTGAGAATGGACACAGGTAAATAAATATACCTTTGATAGGCATGTTCAGTATCCTAAAGTTGAGACGGTTATACAATGGATGTCTTGTTAAAAGATGGACTTCACCAGAGTGTACAAATTATGGAGTGCATCCAGGGGGGACTGAGGTCCAACTCCTGATGGCGCTGTTAAGCTTCCAGGGAATCTACACTGTGGGGCTCCCCCCAGAAGCCAACACCTCGGTACTGTTAAACAACCAGAATATGTAAGAGTGAAGTAAATTAGTCCACTGAATATTTAAGAGCCCAATAATAGAGTGCAAAGAAGTCAAGGTAGAACACAGTATAACAGGTTTATGGGTCACCCAAGAGAAGGTAATGTAGGTCACAGAAGTACGTGCTAACGGGGCCTACATTACTGTAAATTAATCCGCATTCCTGTGAGATTAATTTGGTTGCTTTCAGAAGATTGAAAGGGATAGTACAAGGATAGGGTAGGAAAAAGACCACTTGAGAGGGGCATCGCCAGGAGTCACCTTTAACCTCTTCGCCCCCTACCTGGACACCCAGGCAGGATGCCACAGGAGGAGGGATTAAGTAGTAGGAGGTGGTGTAACGCGATGGAGGAGAAGGCACCCTCATAAGGTGCCACAGAGCAAGAAAAATCCGGAGAAAGGGCCTATGTGACAGGGCCCAGAACAAGCACCAGAACTCACCTTACACCTGGAAAAGAGAGTGCACAACTGCTTAAGAGTGTCTAAACAATGTCTGCTAGTAGTGAGTGGGGGCTGGTCCAAGGCTGCTGACTGCAATTTTTCTCAAGGTGTTACTTTCTCATTGTGGCCATCTTCTGCTGTTTTGGTCAAACTCAGTGATGGAAAGCTGAAGTCGTACTTGATACAGCTCGATTGTCTCATTCTTTGTTGAGGGATCTACAACTTTTTAGCCCCAGTAATTGATAGAACAGGGACCCCCCCCCCCCCAAACCATCAGAAAAAGAAGCCACATCGAGGAAATATGGATGTTCAGAGCGTGTTTATTGTGAGCAGGAAAAAAAAAAAGAAGTGTGGTAGTGCCCTGCACGAAGATGTGGCTTATTGCACTTGGGAAGATGTGAGCATGTGCCATCCTGCCACTCTGTGTTGGTGCTCTTTCAAATGGGGATGGAACACAGCTGTTAGGGGGCAGTCATCAAATAAAGTGGATCCATTTAATATGAAACAGCAAATATATCACCTATTCCCGCAGCATTTACTCTAAGAGACTGGAAATATAACATAAGTTGTTTAAAATCAATTTGTATTTTGGTAAAATATTTTCAAGACTTGATTAAATAAAACAGATATGAAGAAAACGTTCTGAAACGAGACATTTGAATAGCAACTATGTAAGAGTGGTAAGCACATACTTCTATTTAGCTAGGCAACAAGAAGCGACTGGTTTAAGAATTCCTTTGATAATTAATCCATAAACACATGTAGGATCAAAGACCACTGAAAAGCAGACCACTCCAAGTGATTACTACTGCAAGAGGGGCAGATAAGGGATCAATGACAAAATCACCTGCAGAAGAAGTGAAAGGTGTTGTATTCAAAGACTTCTCCTTTAGAAGGGAAACAATAGAGGGAAACCTGAATTTTAGCTCTTGTCCTCGAATAGGCATTCAAACCTCTGCAGGGATGAGAACAGAACCCATTCCCTTCTAATAAGCTGGTGACAAAAGCTAAAATACCTCATCCCATTAAGCGGCGATCTCAACTGCTAATGCGGAGTACTTCCTGGTGCCCTGTCTGCACAAAGCTGTTATAAAAAAGGAACCCACTAAACACTGGCCGCGAACAACGCGGAATCGGCCGTCTTTTATAATCATCTCTTGTTTGGAGCACACGAGTGCAGCTGAAGGTGTCACCGATATTATGGCTTGGAAATGAATCAGAAATTGTTCTCATATTTTCCCCATCACACTCATTTACTTTTGTACACAGCTCCCCCTAGTAAAAAAAAAAAAAAGTTCATACCTCCACCCCTGTTGAGGTCTTTCAAGTTGAGAACATTCAAAGAGCGCGTCGACTGAAAGCGCCCGGCCACCACACAAAAAGCATTCGAATTTCTCATTTAGTTGTCTTTATTTTGCTAGCGACATGTGGTCCTTGAAGATGTAGAAAACACGGGAAGCCGAGTAAAGATCAGAGCACGCTCATTAGCATCTGGGCAAAATTGGAGTGGTGGAGATGTATAGTTAGCCGAGTTTGTCGTTTTCAAAGCTGCCGGTGGTAAGCTTTCCATTTCATTGTGCTTTTGTCCTTTTAGGGGGTTTCAGCGCAGCAGGGTGTTTGTTAGCCCCGGGTTCACACATTGCATTGTGGGAACCTTTCTTGAATATGCAACTTAGAGTATCACTCTTGTCTGAGTCAAAAAGTTTTTTTTCCTATTTATGAGATAAAATGTTCGCCGGTTTAAGCTGTCACCAACGACTCGGCGAAAGGCTGGGATTATAAAAGTGTACTAATACGAAAGGCAGATGATTTTTTATGTTGTGTTTTGATGTGCTATTCCAGATGAAAGGAGCAACCAAAAAGAAAAAAAGAAATTAATTAAAACGACACTTGTTTACAATAAGAATGGTGTGCGAGCTAGACAGGCCCGGGTGCCTGCAATTCTAACTTCAGTCTATCGCATGAAAGTACACCCCGCGTACCACAGAGACTCTTGAAGAAGAATAAAGACTGGTTCAGCTCGAAAAATATGCAAACGTTGAATTACCTTTTAAAACGTATTACTCTGTCCATTTGATTTTTTTTAAGCAGGTCTCAGTTTGATGTTTTAAAAGGGCTACATTAATGCTGCCATGCCACATGAACGACGACGAGTCGCAGTGAAACGGATAAAGGTCTTTTTGGCGGAATTTATCTGCTAAATCCTTGTGGCTGCCCTCCTATCTTGGATGATGACCCGAAAGAATGTCAACAGCTCATTTCGCAGAAAGCTGGAAGGAGTCACTAGGCAAGTCATAATCTGCTCACTCTCAAAGAACCGTTTCAAACACTACATTTCACAAGCTGTTTAAGGGGATTTCTCTCATCTCCACCGTCCTGATGGTGCGGCTCGCAGCGGCTCATCGAAACTGGGCAACATATTTTTTCAACATTGTTTGAGAAGAAGGATGCTACAATTATATTTAAAAAAAATGTTTATTCCCTAAAGAATGCTATTAAGATGCACAAATCATATTATTATGTCGAGTTTGTAATCCAGCAAAATACAAATCTTTCTTTTTTACGTTTCTGTGCCCTCTGCATGAGGAGCTACTGTATCCACGTTGACGCAGCAACCTCTTGGTGCCATGCAAACCACTTAAGAGGATTGGTGGTGGGTGGCGGGGGGAGTGAGGAACATGAACCAAACACGTCCTTGCTCTTTCATTTGGTGAGATATAGCATTACACAGGTCCCAATTCAATGGCTTTTCCATCACTGCCCGGTGGTAAACATTGGTGGCCGTGAGGCGAGCTGTCATTCTAAGATGGCTACTTCAGGATAAATCTATACAGAACATTTAGGGTGAGAGCTATTGTAGCGCACACCCCGCAATTGGAAAACATAGTGCTTGGGAAAAATACTAACCACGGTTAATTACTGTAAGAGGAAGGAAGGGATTACCTTCTCGTCGAGCCTCCAGGTGCTAAATTATATGCTATGTTTGAAGGGGGGGGAGAAGCAGGCTAGTTGGCACAAGCAGCCCGGCGTTATGGAGCTGTCCTTTACCAGGTAGAAGTATAACAGTACAACAGTGCTTCTTAGGTTACCTCTCAGACACGGACACGCACACAATGCAGTGCGAGAAAGAAGGCACGGCCACTCCTTTTTGTTTGTTTCTGAGCTGTACTTGCAAATCACCATTTCTCGCCACTATTTTTTGTCTAATCTCTCTGTAGTAGGATTTTAAACATGTCCACGGCTCATGTTTCTTCATGTCGTTTAAAATCTTAACATTCACACAATGCCCACTTCAACTTCAGTCATCTGAGATTTTTCATTAAGGGTGTCTTAAAAAACTGTACCCCTCGTGACTAAAACACGTTTCACCATTTACAAGATGTAACTGCTGTGTGTCGGTTTCAGACCTAAAACAAGTAATTCTAAAAATTAAATAACTGCAATAATAATCGCAGCAGTAACAGCAGTGTGGTTTCCCATATTCTACACTATGCTTATGACTGCAAACCTATTTATCTCCTTCACTGCATTCTGCCACCAAAAGGTTCCTGAAAAGGAATCATCTGGACCAGTCATATCAAATTAGAAAGCAGCCAGGAGTATCTAAGTCCAGCTTTAAAACAAATATGTTAACAATTACTTAGCCACATGGAAAATAGGGTCTGCCCTTCCAAAGAGCTTCTTAGTCATCTTCCTGCCTGAATTTGAACATCATTAGAAACTAGTTCTGACTTTTAAGCACCAAGACTGCTACACATCTAATTACCAACCCACCATGAAATGACAAACCAGCTATCCATATGTGAGATCTTTGCTCAAAAAATCTGCAATATTCCAAGGGCAGCAACTAATGGTTCATTTTAACATACACAATTAATTTCATGGACTGGTGAACCAAGGGGCTCACAATGTAGCAGCAAAGGTCTAAGGTGTTTCTGCACACATACACACAACAGTTATGAAAAACATTTTATTGTGAAAAAGGTACACAATAAATAGGAATGCAGTAGTGTTCTTTACAATTTAGAAAAAATAGGGAAAATACATTTGTGTCAGACAGCACAATTATAAAGTGAGCAGATGACTCATAAATCATGACCTTCCCCACCCTCAGCAGGGCGATGAACGTGATATTACAGCCTATAAATATACATAACCAAGTAAACACTTCTACATTCTACACACACTACTATACCAGGGCACAGCCACTGAACAGTAAGGACATTAAGTCAAATGTCAGGTAGTGTTGCTTTGTGTTTTTTTTTAGGTTCAAATATTTTAAAGACCAGATGTTTCACAAATGACCAACAATTGGATGTTAGAATAAATTAATGACTAATTTCAGAGCTTTGATGGAATTAACCAGTCCTCTTTTCTTTATGTGCCATGTGAATGTTCGCCCGTTAGACTGCTTTTTTTGACAAGCGAGGCCACCCGGCAGAAAACAACTGATGCAAAACCCAGGAGTAATCCCTCTGTTTAGCTCAACACTGCGGTTAGTCTGAACACTGCCTCCATTATCCAATGGATTTAGCAAGTTTTCATTTATTTGTTGCTCCCAAGTTTTCAACTTTGGTGCCTTCTTTAAGAGCCCAAGCTCTATTCCAATGTAAACAGATTTGCATACTGTCACACTGAAGCAGCATGAAAGGGGCTCTGATTAAACGTGCCCTACTGGAGAGCTGCTGGGTCCATGTTTGTGACAGTCACATAAATACTTTCACAAACACGTGTGAAAAATGGAGGCCTGGCCTCAACAACCTTAAACACGATTGTCCAAACCAGTACGGGTCGCAGGATCAACCAAGAGAAAGAAAACGTTTGGTGTCCTGCCATGAGCGTGAACGATGCTGCACCACTTTGAAAGATAACGGAAGAGAGCTCTCATAAGCTATTTATAATCAACTATCCCAAAAACTTGGCTGCTTCTCTACAGAAGGAAAACACTTCTCAATGCCGGTTAGGAAAAAGTACAAATATTACTGACATATTTAACCCATGTGCATCCATCACTCAAGCAGATATCACTTACAAAAATAATTTCTGCCCGAATATTTTGGATGAATATGCCAGGAACCCCAACAGAAAAATAAGTGATGCAGCTCTCATGTGGCGTAAAGTGCATATGTGTCCTGGGTCGGACTGGCCTACAGGGCAAGCAGGAAGTGCCCAAAGGCTGCTCTCACAAGCCAGTGTGTGGGCCTGTTTAATGGTCTGCTGGGCCGGTTTTTACTGTTGATTTCCCTGCTATTACCACAAAATTTGCCTGCAGCAATTACAAATTAATGTACTCTTCCATACCTTAGCGAAACACCCATACTGCGTGTCTTTACCCTGATTTGCAAACATAGGCCACTTTTTTTTATTTATCTAATTTAGTAACGGGGGGGGGGGGGGGGGGGGGATTTATTTTGGTGCCCAGGCCTATTTTTTGTCTTAGCCCTACTCTGTATGTGACGGGATAGTATTGTGGTAGCATTCAATCCTTGCCTCTGAGAAAAAACACATCCTCATTCTACTTATTACCAAAAGGAATTGACATTTGGGACCTTCTGTAAATGAAAATATCATAAAGAACTAAAAAGACTGGATAAAAGCAGCCAATTTTGTGTAAGACTCCAGTGCTATGACAGTTGCCAAACAAGTCACTTTAGCTTCCCTGAGTCACTCACCTACTGTAACTGCAGACCCTGATGTGCTTCACGATACTGCAAGGACATACAGCAGGATTAACTCAGGCTAGTCCTCAACCACCGTACCACCTACTGCACGTATTCCATGAGGCACAGAAAATGACCTGTGAGAATGCTGAAGCCATCACACGTGAACACCAAAACAGCCAAAACAATGGCGAAAAGCAAGCTGCACAAAACAATGTACTTTTGAGATCCTTGTGGAACGAGCTTCCACTGACTGGGAGATCACATACTCTTGTCACAGGCAACCACCTACTGAGCTTGTATCAGCCATAGGACCCACTGATACCACGCCTATGTTTTTCTATTTGCTCTGCGTTTACAGGCTGCTTTTTAAGTGCTGGGTCGTATAGGAACCCCCATACCAGGATAATTTGTGCTGTTGAAATAAGCATATCCATGCAAATGTAAATTAACTACTCATGTGCCCTAATTAACAACTGTGCCAGTGAATACTGACATTAATGCTATACTGGTGCGATTAAAGTCCACTGCACGGTGTATCTGTCTCAGTTAACATTTCAATGGATGAATTAAACGACTCCTTTTCTTCAAACTCAATTAAATTATGTGAACATCAGTTGCTAAATTAGCGTGCCTTTATGGTGTATTTACCTCACTTTTTTGTAGGGAGGTTGGGATACATTCATTGCAGTTCGGTTTTTGAGCAAAGACAGCCATTTTGTCGGGATTCCCTGGCACTGGGCCTAGGCGCAAGAGATAGTTACCCCCCACTTTAGTGAAAAACAGAGTCGCAGACAGGCCAAGCCAAGCAAGTCGGTATATGCGCTAAGACATTTTACAAGGTTTCTCACAAGACGGCGCCAAGCTGATGAGGAAAAACAAAAAGAACCAGCAACATTTGCAGACAATAAATTAGTAATTATAAAAATGACGAAATCCGGCTTCAGTGCTCAGATTTGAGGATCAAATGTTTACCCTCCTAGAACCATCAACAATTAAAAAAAGCTTGACCTATCATTAAATATGTTATGTAAAATATGAAAAAGGCTGCAGGGTACAACTTCTTAAAGAGAGGAATGTGTGACAATTTAAACATTTAATTCAAGTCTATAAAATGTTAGGATATAATCCAAATCTAGCAGCACCTTGGTACAGAACAACAAAGGTCAGGCTACACTATAGGAAGCGGTGGGGTAACATTGTCCCTTTCAGAAATCTGGTATATCATTCACCAGAGCTCGATCAACTAGCATAACATTTTGCCAGCTAAAAAACAAAACAACCACAAGAATACATTTATTGGATATGTCTTATCACTTGACGTTGCAGCTTGTAATTCATGCGAGAAAGATAACCTAAATTTCTTTTTTTAAACAAATGTAATTTTCTTTGTGAAACTTTGTAGAGGTTGCATATCTCATGATTAGCGGACGTCTAAAGGATCCCATTCCTCTAATCTTCCTAAAATCCCTTTTCATCCGATTGTTTAAGCACGCTTGAAAGGCTAACACCAATCCTAACACCATGGCACATTTGGGGGGTAGGGAGCCTCTGTAGGTTAATAATTAAACTGTTTGTCTTCTGAAACATTTAAATGGCTTTACAGATTATTGTAATTAAGAATGGTGTCATATGTATTTTCTAATGTAGCTATTAAATTGAATCCTAATCCCACAATCCTTTAGCGCACTATGTAAATAGAGTTGTGCTTCAAATAATGTCTAATCGCCTTCAATTGTGAAAGGGTTGCAATGACTCCTGTGGAAAAACAAGTGTCGCCTTCATCACTGTATCATTTGTGGACAGAAGACACCTTACATTCAACTAAGGGTAGTAACTGCTAAGTCAGTTATTGAGCTGTCAACCAGCAGAAATGAGGGAGCAACTTTTCTCTTGAAACTCGGTCATATGCCATCTCAGAGAATGTATAAGCAGACCCTAATACGGAGGGGCACTGCCATTAATAATAGGCCAGACAGAGAGGAGGCAACCCAGAAATGGGTGCCGGTGGTCTTCCAGGTGGGGGTGCACACAAGATTAGAAAAGACGGCTTCACCCCCATGTGCAGGTATCAAAGTGATTAGTGCCCAAGGGGGATGAGGGAGTAGTGATTGGTTTACATTCAAAGAGCACGGTCAAAAGACCTCTTTGTCTGCTATGACCCCCAGATGTCTCCTGGAGCGACATGCTCTGCTTAGGAATTCATGCTTTTGGTCTGTTGCCGAGCCATGTGTTCCTTCCGCCCCGGTCTGCTGATGCTGAATTCTGGCAGGATTGGCTCCCAATGGCTCAGAGTAACCACTAAAGTTTGAGCAAGAGCAATAAAGGTCCATTGGGCCGCTGGGGACCTTGTGGTGTGGCATTTCACTAGCAAGGTGAGGTGGTGGTGTTGGGGTGGGGGGTTAGGGGCTGCTTCATTTTTTTAAATCTCTAATATAGCATGTCCCGTGTAGGCAGCTGGGGGCCCAGAATGTAGGCAACAGGAGCAGGCCTCAATGTAGTTGCAAGCATTTTAATGCTCTTTAGTTGAGACGTTTAACCTATTGCCTGTTTTGCTGCTGTCAAATCAACTCTCGTCAGTAGTGTGATGCTCACTGGGTAGGGGGCTGGGATTACCAGGGACAGGCAGTAAAGGCACATCTCAATGCAGATTCATGCAATTTAATGCCCTTGACTGAACTGCTTAATCCATTGCCTACAATTTTTGTGGGACATAACTGCATTGAACTTTTATTTAATTTCACTTTTTTTTTTGCAGAGCAATTGTTAAGGCAGACTGATAAGAGGTGTCCCTGCTAGTGTATTACTTTACTCTGCCTCCCCTGCATGATCGGTGCACTTATAGTTTGTGGTTTTGATGAATTATGAAGCCAAAGCAGCCAAAGAAGATGGCCGCTGGGGGGAGGAATGGAGACAGCCCAAGTATTTGGGAGGTTCAATTTCACAGAGGAGATTTTTTTTGTTAACAGGTGAGGGACCGCATCGAGATCAGCCATGTCTCAAACCAAAAAGACATTACACACTCAAACATACAGCTGATTCTGTAAAAGGACCCAATGCAAGCCAGAGTTCTTGCATTAGAGAATATACCATTCTCTGGTCGTATTTATTATGTCTCATAGATACAGCAATTTTTTTAGTTTTCATGGTTACAATATGTACGCTACAGTATTGTGATTATCACATGGACAAATTTCATAGCAAATACTCCATAGTTAATACATGAAATTTCTTAGTAAATACTCCAAAGGAGTCATGGTTGACCACCCCTCAGGCCCTTGTGGCATTAACGGAATCAACTGACTTGGACCCAGGACATAAACCCCACTGACTGGTCCCTCCATAAGCGGTTCTCTACAATGGGAACTCATCTGTCCCCTCAAGACAGAGGGAGCATGGCCAGCATATCTGATGGTACCCCAAACAACCATGCCAGAGCCACCCAATACAGGAATTCCCCCTGGCACCTACTGGGAGATGGACCTTGTCAACCAGGCCATACCTTGGTCCCCTGGTGCAGCCACCATCCCCTTGTATCCCCAGGGCGGGGTAGTGGAGTTCCTAGGCCGGCTATGAAAAAAGAACAACTCTGGTGCTGAAAGGAGTCAAGGGACGTGTCAGCAGTCATCAGGGGGAACCAGGAAGCGACGCGTGATCAGGTAACCTTGTTAAATTTTTAATCTGTCCTGCCACCCCTGACAACCACCCAGGGGGCCCCGTCGGTCATGTGGCAATCAATGGGTGCTCACTGTGGGAGACCACAAAATTCAAAATGTGTCCACTGTTGGCCACTGAACCTGACCGGTCGGAATTGGCCCACACCTGTCTCAGGTGCCTGCCGTCTAGCACCTTGGCACCTTGTTCAGTTTTATTGGCTTTCAAGGTCATTACATTTTTTCATTGTTTGTAATGGAGAAAAATAAAAGAGGATATCAATATAATGTAGATTATTTGGTGATCACGTTTCTCACATCTCCTGCACATTTTGACATTTACTTGTCAGTACTTCAGCTCATGGGGTTCCCAAGGTTCACACTTATGCTATTGCATACAGGGTACTCTAGCTCTGATTCAATTTAGTTTCAACGACTAAAAACAACTATAAATAAAGAAATTAAATAACATCAGTGTGGATATTGTGGAAGCACGTGTGGTTATGCAAATGATGAAATCCACAGAGATCCTATCTGTGTATTATCATCACAGCTAATATTACCCTCATGAAGTACTGCCAGGAACCTACCTCTAGAAATGAAGGAACAGGGGAGTTACCCTAGAATTGTACACCATTAAGTGTCCATATTTTCTTTAAAGGTCATGTTGATATTTTGATCATGGTTTTCTTGTCTTCTGGTGTCCAGAACTGGAAGCAGGGCACCAGAGGGGAGGAGGATATGCAAGCTCCCCAACCTCTTTCTCAAGCTTTCTAATTCCTCATTAAATTGTCATTTTCATCACTCTTTAGATTGGATAGTCGTGATTTCTAACTCTTCTCCACATTGTATGAAGGCAAAGAGCAGTATGTCACAAGTCTAGGCCTTCTCCAGAAATATTAACACACTTCTCCACGTAGAGTACCTCTGCTTCGTATTCCATCCACTTTCACACCTCTGCCCTCTACTTGATGCTTTACATTTCATATATATGCAATGTTAGGCTATCAAGACTGCCAGATCCAGGAAGATGGTGCTGATATTAGTTTTCCAGCACCAGGGTATTCAGCAGAAATAGAAAAAAAAGTGTATTTTATTTTGAGCAGGTCTGCATTTGCCTAGTAATATTTTACTGATAAACTGTCAAGGCCTGGAATTATTCTGTCTCGCAAGGCAGATACGGCTATTTAATTTCCTGTAGTTCCATGGGTGCTCTTCATTCTTCTCTACTTGTAGGAGACAATGTTGCTAGGTTTGATTATTTCTAAGAATTGTTGAGTGAGTTTCTCCTCTTGGTGTCTCTGTTAAATAGTGTTTTATAGCATTCGTCAAACACCTGTTTTAATGTGTATTGTGAATATTTAGGTCCCCCACATGTTATTTAGAACAATCATGACCGCTGTATGTCTGTCCTCCTAGCTAGCCTGAAGTTTGGTATGTATGGGTGCTGAGCTTGTCCCAAATTTCAAAGTGGTTCATAATGAGATATGGTGTGAGAAGATATTTTCCAGTTATTCTGCTTTCAGCACCTCCGTTACTGCATAGGTAAGCGATAGATTCTATTAAGTCTAATATATAAATCGTAAAAGGATGAGTAATAGGACTATTCTCAAGCCTGGGTTACCATTTTGCCATGAGTCATATAATTTCCACTTCCAAAGCCATTCAGCTAACACTCTAGCCGCTCTTAAAGTTAGGGATGTAGGCAAAGGTGGGTAAGACCTATCCATTGTGGCATCATCCACAGTGCTGAAAGTACCTTCCATTTTCAAGGGTATGTGTGTGCACGGGGTCATGCAGGTCAAAAGCCTTCTTAAGAAGCTAATCTGATCTGCTTTAGGCACATATGGGCTAAATACCTTTATATCCTTATGATTCCCATCTATCATATACTAGCACAAATCTCCCTTATTCATCTATCTCAGCATTTGCTACTTCAAAGAGGGCAACAGACCTAATCCAAATTAGTGGTCCTTTCAAATATTTTGGGTAATTGGTGGTGTATAGCTGTCTTCTCAATCTCCTTTCTAATTTCTCCCTCTTGATTTAGTCTATATGGGTGTATTATTTGTGCTTCCATTCTTTTAAAAAAAAAAGTGTATGCTATATCTTTTGGTGGGATTATTCTTATCTTTAATGTTTCAAGTTAGAAAGGTGTATTCCACACAGTGTGCATTACTCACGTCATGTGTGTGTGCTGTTTCTTCAGGTCCTTGTCCCCCTCTACTCTTTCCACAACACCTAGGCCCCCCAATTTCTAACACTGTTTTCACCACAAGACACTTATTCGACAAAAAGTAATAACAGTCAAAATCATTCTCCAACTTAGCTCCCACTCAGGGCATTCTAGCAATAGCCTTCTGCCCAACTTAACAGTCAACTTCGTTCTTTATTAGGATGCCCAGATCTTGCTGATTTGTAGTGAGAGTCAGAAGAGGCGGAGTCAGTCCTCAGTGGCCCACATCAGGCCCCTCCTAGTCCATCTTTCCATTGAGGAGCTCTTAGCACGGTGTTACCATCTCAGTCTAATCAAGGTAGCACTCCTGCCTTGGGGCTGGCATACAATAATGAGCAAACTGGGGCTGGTACGAAATAATGAGCAAACCCTGAAGTCGAGCACTGTAGAAAGCTGCAAGTTGTATCCAAGGCAGCCTTTCTTTCATGCCAAAGAAGAACAAGGTACTTACCTCTGGCATTGCTTTTTCTGTTAGAGACTATCTAGCTGCAGGTTCCTCACCCTTCGAATACCCTTAAGGCGGCAGACTGGACTCAGAAACTTTTTTTCCAAATACCTCTGTGTGCTTGAATTTGGCAATACACGGCTCCACACTGACGCTATTCTTCTGATAGAGACTTCTAGCCTCAGATTCCTCACCTTCTGAATAGATACCAAAGCAGTACCCGTGGGAGGCAGGTCTGTGAATTGACTCAAACCAGAAAGTCCTGTAGGACCAGGGGGTGAAGCGCCCTTCTCGGTGAACTTGGCTATCTAAACAGTAGTGCTTCGTGAACATATGTTGCTACCTGGTATATCGTCCTGGAGTGGCACCCTGATCAGAGGACAGATTCTCCAGTTCAGGAGTTCTGGATACTATACTCTCCATGCCCACTCCGGAGCCACTAGGATGACTTGGGCCCGGTCGGTCCTGATCTTCTTCAGAACTCAGGGCAGGAGTGGTATCAGCAAAAAGGCATACAGGAGTCCCGAGTTCCACTCGAGGCAGAACATGCCTCCAAGAGAGATGCCTTGGAATCTCCAACATGCCAAAGGGATGACATTGAGCAATCCCTGTGGTGGTAAATAGATCAAGCCAAGGTTATCTCTGTTGGCGCAACAGACCTTGCACCACCTCCGGATGTAAATGCCACTCGTGATCCCCTCAACACCAACCGCTGAATTCATTCACCTTGGTATCCAAACAAACCTGCCAGGTGGTTCGTCACCAGAGATTTCTTGGCACTCCATCCACTTCCAGAGGCACAAGGCTTCCTGGCACAGGGTCTGTGATCCCGCCCTGTTTGTTGCAGTACCACATAGCAGTGGTGCTGTTCATGAGTACCTGTATCTGCCTTTCCTTGATGGATGGCATGTAGGTTTTCAGCGACTAGTAGAGGGTCCTCAGCTCGGGAAGTTTGATATATAGCAGAGTCTGCACCAGAAACAAGATGCCTCTGATCTCCACTTCTCTCTGGTGGCTGCCACAGCCCAAAAGTGAAGCATCGTTCACTACTGTAATCTCTGGGTGGGGAATGGAGAGAGGTCTGCAGTTGACCCAAATGGCGGTCAGTAACCTCCACTGCAGATCTGTCATAGTTTTTTTCCGAGATCTGGACCAGGTCTGATAGGTCCCTTGAAGATTGTCCCAGTGGGGCTTCAGATCACACTGCAGAGCCTGCCTATGCTACCTGGTGTGCTCAACCAGCAGGCTGCAGTAATCAGTCATAGCAGCCTCAGAGTCTACCTCACTGAAATCCAGGACCAAGGCTGAAACATCAGGATGGTAGTCTGAATGTCCTGGACTCTATTTCCCTGGAGGAGGCACAAAGCCGAACTGTGTCGGGAATGGCCAATGAAAGGGAACATCCGAGAAGGAGTCAGGTGTGGCTTTGGCATGTTTATAGTGTACCCCAAAGATGAAAGGAGGCTCACCGTAATCTGGAGGTGGTTGATGACTGCGAGGTCACAACGACATCACAGGGCCGCAGGCGTTGTGATGCTGTGGGGTCATCATGGACATTGGACTTACGACACTATAGCGTCAGCGAAGTCGGGCAGGATCAGCGGCTGCCGCAAAGCAAGGCCTACAGGGTCGTCCGACTTCTACGAAGTCCACGGCCCAGGGGCAGGCGGTGTCACAGTTCCAGGGTAGCAGCGTCAGTTCACAGGGTTGTAGGATTCGTTGTACTCAGTGAGGTCCACTGCCTGACTTTAATAGCCAGCCGTCAAGGTAGGGGAACACTGGCAACCCTGACCTCAGAAAGAGTGCTGTAGCCATCACTTATGTGAACACCAGACAGGCGCTGGTGAGACCAAAGGGGAGTACAGCAAAATTAAAATGCTTATCTCCCACCACGAAATTCAGGTAAAACAGATGGTCCAGCAGGATGGAAATAGGAGTCCTGCACGTCAAATGATACCATCTAGTCTCCAGGGTCAAGGAAATAGAAGACCTAGACCAGGATGAGCACTTTGAATTTCTCCTTCTGGTGGAAGGCATTGCAAGGACGTAGGTCTAGAATAAGACGTCTCTCCTTCTTGGGCACCAGAAAGTAGCAGGAATAGAAACCATGCCCTACTTCTGGCAGAGGCACCTTCTCGACAGCCCCTTTGGCTGAAAGGGCTTGCATCTCCTGCTGCAAATTGGAGAGATGGCCCTCTATCAATCGTTGAGTAGACATAGAAAGGTGCGGTGGGAAAGAAAGAAAAGGAAAAGCGTATCATTTACAAATAATTTGTTTGACCCACCTGTATGCCGTCATTTCTTGCCAACCCAGATAAAACCTGTGGATTCTGCTGTGGCCCTGTAAGGGTACACTAAAAAGGTTTGGCAGGTGGGGGCTGAAAGGAGGTTGGGCGGTGGACTGAGGAGTACACTGTACTTTGCTACTGGGATGGTGGGCATCTAAGCCTCTCACACGAAAATGATGGTTTGTCTGCTGGGATGGGACAGGGTAGCAGCAAGGGATGCCTCGGCCAAACCCACAAAAGGAATGGTGGAAGTGCTGTGGCCAGCGAGGCTGGGCAGAGAAGCCCGAAGACCAAGCAGTGCCCTACTCTTCTTGAAGCGCTCATTGACCGAGTCCGCTCTGTCCCAAAACAGACGAGACTCACGGAATGGCATGTCCATCAAAGAGGACTGGATGTCACCAGAGAACCCAGTTCATCGTAGCCATGCATGGTGACAAATAGCAAAGCTGGTGCCTATACTTACACAACTGAGTTGATGGTGTCCAAGTCACAATGAATTGTGAACTTGGCCGCATCATGACCAAGTGAAAGCAACAAATTGCCTGCGAAAGGACAAGACAAAGGTCTTCCAGTACACCAGTGACTTGCACCACTGACTCCCAAAGGGCATGAGTGTAAAGGTCCAACAAACAAGAGATAATGATGGATTGCAGGGCCAAACTGGCTGGCTAGAAGAGGTGTTTTCCAAATGTCTCTATTCGCTTTTATTCTTTATCAGGGAAAATGGTAGGAAAACTGTTGGAGTTGGTCTGGGTGTTGGAGGTTTGCAACACAAGGCTCTCAGGAGAAGGGTGCTGCAACAAAAAGGCCTGGGCACCTGTAGCTGGACAATGGTGCTTAGCGATTTGTCTGTTAACTGGAGGACCAATATAAGATCTGGCTCAAGACCCTAGTAGAGTATCTGTGAGGGCCTAACTGAAAGGGAGGAAGGGCTCAGTAGTGGTCTGATCTGGTTGTAGAACCTCAGTCAGCATATTTGTTTTCACCTCCATGGTGCAGAGCTGGAGGTCAAGGACTTCACATGCCTTATGCCTAACCATAGCATATGAGGCAGATTTTTCTGTAACTGGGCCAGGAGGAGAGAAAAGAGGTATCTCTGGCGAGGTATCTAGTCCTTATACCAATTGTCCTCAATATAGGGCTGAGCAAATTCATCACTCTGGTCAAGTACATGCCGGAGAAGGAATGCAATGAACATTGCCTGCTCTGTGGAAGTTCGAGAGGAGGAAATGGTGCCTTATTTAGAGTCGGGTGCGGACTGGGCGAATTCGGAATAGTGTTGATTCAGTGTCAGAGAGGGCAATCAGAACCACCTTCTCAGGAGGTGGGTTTGAGTGGCAGGGCATCATCAGAACTGGAGCTAGGGGTAGAAGTGGCTCAGATGGTGCAGCTGGCGCTGAGGGTGAACCTGCTGATGACAGTCCAGATAAAAGGCCTCTTGGCTCCGTTGGGCCCTAATGTGTGCCAGAGGGGGTTGGCAGAGATGCGGAGAGCTGGAGCATAGCAACGTAGAACTGTCTGATCTGGCATGGCTGAAGGCCCCAAAAACTCAGGTTGTGCTGGAACCAGCTGTTGAATCAGCTATGAAGTCAACAGACTTTGCAAGTGGAAGCCAGATGGCCGGTGCCGTCCAACCAATGGCAGGAGAGTGAGTAAGGTGCAAAGGAGTGGAACTCTGTTTTGACTTCTTGTGTTTTTTTGCATTTACTGGAGGACATGGAGCATGACAAAGCCTGGTCTCTAGAGTGGCCCGTCGATATCTGGAACTGGAGCAGGACATGAATAGAGCCTTGGACTTTCAGTGGGACTTGAAGCAGTCCTGACGCTGCGTCGTCTTGTGCTTGGTGACCTAGAGCTTCGCCTTGCATTCAATGATGGCCTTCTAATTCATCAATGCACAGTCTCAGCAGGTCTTGGAGTTGTGGTTCAACAGAAGGCACCACAAGCACACGTGGTGAAGATCTGGCATAGACACCTGCTTTTGACTGAACATGCAAGGTTTAAAACATGTTGTCTTAGTGGATGACTTCCCTTGCAAACTGAAAACAATTTTGAGAGAAGAAGAATCTATGTAAAAGTAGTTCCGGATCCGCATCTGGTAGCACAGAAAGAAAGGAACTGATGTGTGGGAGAGGTGCACCCAGACAGGCCACACACATTATTTCCAGAGTGGAGCAGCGGCATTGTGGAGCTGCACAGCACCATCTCCTGGTGTACACAGGTACTGCTAAAAAAAATTCAGACCATGTCTGACACCTGGGGAATATTCAGAAGGTGAGAAACCTGCAGCAAGAAGTCTCTATCACAGACCTAAGTATTGCTACCCACATGGGGGTTGTTAATGAGCAACTAACATCCTTGGTTAAATTCACTCCGTTTCTTCAACCTAAAGTGGCCCCCAACCAGAGAACCCCCACACAAGAGACAGCCACAGAGAGGTACTCCTTTCTGCGCCAACCCAAGGACAGCTGCTTGGTATTCAGTATAGTTCAGGTTCTCCCTTCATTATCTAAACTTGGGGGGGAGGGGGGAGATTGGCTTCAGAAGTTGATTGCTTAGTTTATCTTCAGGTGGGGGAGTAAACAACCATGCTACTGCAAGGAAGTTAGTTGCATTTTTGTCTGGGGATACACAGACTACCATAGAGTCTACAGATCCTGGATTGAGTGATGTGAGGCAGGGGGTCTTAGGCACTGCAAGGGTGCAGTGGGTCATAAGGTACCATGCACAGGCCCACTCCACTGTCCACACCTGCAAAACTGGAGGAGCTAGCAGATAAGGACATTGCATTACATCCCAAAAACGATTCTATCCTCAACTCTTAAGATCAATTTGGGCATCATTCATCAGAATAGGTGACGAAGAAAATTTACAAAGGGGCATTTGTCAACATATTTGATTTGTGTCCGAGAAGCTGCTAAATGAACAGTAATGATTCTGGAAAATGTGCTCCCAAGCAGTGCACCACAAAGTTTGAAGAAAGGGAGATGCCAAAAAGTGCAGTCACGAGATAGCCACATAAGAGTTAGGCTTGGCAGAACAGAAGATTAATCCAACAGGAATCAGTTATTTAAAGTGCCAATCTACAACTACAGTTAGCTGCATCTGTAGCTAAATACACCCATGATCACACTCTTGAGCTATACAAAACCAGGAAACCTCCATCAGGCCAGAATGGGCCAAGTGCCGAAGAAGCTGCTGTGCTGACAGCAGGGGAGGGTCGGGCGAGAAGAAGCCCAGTCTGGTGACAGAGACAATGTTGCTGCCAGAAGTGGTGTCCACCGAGATGTGGTGGGGCAAGGAACACACAGCTTGGAAGGACCTTCAAACAGGGACCCTAAGACAGTAAGACCTGGACCATGAGAGAGCGGGCTTGGGACGGCTTGGTGGGCCTCCCAGGACCAAAGCACCCGCTTCTATGATACTAAGATGCCTAGTGAAACCGGGTCTGCTTGTGTCCCACTCCTGATCCTTATGATTGGCTAGTGGGGAGTGGCTTGACCTCCTCATGTTAGGTTTTCAAAAGGATTTAATTCGACATTAGGGAGTATAGTAACTGGATGCTTAGCTAGGGAGACCAGTGCATGCGCTTAACACTGGTGCCTGCCTAATGAGCAACTGTGGCCATCATTGAATAATAGTCTCAACTGTATGTGATCCATTGTGTGCCTATAAGTATTGATCAGTTATGAACTAGTGTATGCTGGCCAGCACATTCACACCAGCAACATTCACTATGGGTAAAAATGATGAAATATAAGACAAGATACTTTTTGAGTCCAGGCGAACAAACAGACCCACTTCTCAAAAACCTGCTACAGAAAAAATATCCTCCCAATTGTTGTCAGGGTTTAGTGAGGAGTCATATCTGAGATTACTTCTGCTTCATATGAAGCACAGCTTAGAATCAATAGATTTCAAAATAGATGTGCAGACTGATCAGCTTGACCACATGAAAGAGCTAGTAGGTGGGCATAATGACCAGAGTAGAATTCCCGACATTCTCTGTAGAAATGCGACATAGATCTATGGCTCCCATCCTCCCCTCAGTGCACCAGTCCTCCTAGCTACAGCTCGTCTACTACACTTCAAAGATTGTATACACGGGATGACCGTGATCTCAGCCACGCCTGCAGCAGCATCTTGATTTATCTCGACTCCACTATATCAGATCAAGCAGCATGCAGAGTTGAAACACTCACTACAGAAAGTAGACATACAGCATGCTTGCCTTTATTCTGCTAAACTGTACACAATGATGAATGGTAAACAGCATACCTTCTCTGACCCCCCAGCAACTCAGTGACAAGGACTGATACAAGCCACCATGGTGACTAATTCTTTTTTTCTGCATATCTGTCCGACAACTATTTAACTCCATTAGTCTAATACAGAATAGTAGTTAAGACCAACAGTGTGAAATCTATTTATATGCTCAATGTAATATGAGATGGTCCTTCCTTATTTGATGCTTTATATCACAGCTTAGTTTGACACTACAAGTTACCTAGTCACCTATCTACACTGGAGCAGAGTGACAGAGAAGCAGAAAGATGAGGAGGATCCATATATTAAACTGCTTGACTGTCCAAAACTTCTTCTCTGGCCCTTTTGGGACATGTATTAGGCAGAGACTGAATAACGTCTGCATGGTATGTACAGCCATGTGTATCCTACAGAATTGACAGGCAGATGATTCTCTTCCACACATGACACTAGGTCATGTACTGATTACTGGTTGGTTACTAAAGATATGTGCTCTTGGACCACAAGAGTCAAACACTTACCTAGAACATTCTCCAATCACTCCCCATTGTTGTTAGAGCTGGAGGTGCCGGGCCTCCAACACTCTGCTTTTTTTGTGGAGACTCCCCATGACGCGCTGCAAGGCCTAGTTTTTAGGATAGGCATTAAGTGTGTTATAGTAGCAAATTTCACCCTCATTTAAAATACTGCCTGAAATGCAGGTACGCTATGGGAGGCCATTAAGGTGGTCATCTGAGCAGTATGTATTGCTAAGGAATCTGGAATCTTAAAATATCTGAAATCAATTAGAAAGACAAGAAATAGAGCTTGTGTCCCTAGAAAGGGCCCAGCAGGACCACAGTGAAAAAAGGACCTTTCCAAGCATTCACCTCAAACCAAAAGTGTTCAATGAAGCAGCACTTAGTGAATTCAGGTTTGTGGGAAAATAAGTTAAGGCTAGGACATATGGAGAAGGGGTGAGACAAAGTAAAACCCTATTTTTAAAGTGAAAATTATTTGTATTTGTTTTTATCAGTTTTATACATACAATACATCACATGCCACATGATACAAAGAAGTTGAGCTTTCCACGTTTACATTTGAGATTAGAACATGCTGGGGAGACCACCTCACCTACATGCTCAGTTGGTCGATAAAATCAATGCCCAGTCCACCAGCTAACATTCCGTAGGATTCCAATTACAGTCTAAAAATATCCCAAGTAAAACCCTTGTCAGTCTTAGTGTTCATGGGCTAGCACTGATATACACGGAAAATGGTACACTTATCTCCAAGAGCAGAGAGATACTTGAGGAATCCCATAAATTCTATTCCCACCTTTAAAAATCCAGATTAATCCCAAAGGCAGAAGAATACATGTCACACCTTGACACAATTGAGCCTGCCTGGCTTGATGACTGTCACTGGCAGTATCTAGACACACCAATAAAGTCTGAGATAATGGGATAAGTAATACATATCTTACCGAGAGGTACTTCAGATGGCCTCACTGTCTAATTCAATAAAGAATACACTCAGGTACTAGCCTCACTGTCTAATTCTACAAAGAATGTGCCCAGATACTGGTGCCACACCTTAAGGCCATTCACAAGGAAGCATATGAGACCAGGTTTATCGCTGTCACATTCAAGGAAGCCTTTACAATCACACTGCTAAAGCCAGACAAGCCATGAGGTCAGTGTCATTCATAATCAGCCCCTATCTCTGACCAATGCTAATAATAAAATCCTGCCCAAAATACATGCCAACAGAATGGTACCCATGCTACGCAAGATAATCTGATGTGGTCAATCTGGTTTTATTCCAGGTCGCTGTACATCACATACCATTTGCACAATTTTCTCTATCCTGACCAATTTAAACCTCACCTTAAGGTTATTTCAGTATTTCTGGGGCGGACGGGCGGGGGAGGAGCTGAGAAATATAGTAGCTCCTTCCTGAGCTCCAGGGCTCCCTCTACGTTTACAGGCTGACTTAATTGATTTCAGCAGTAATATTTCTCGGCCAGCCTGGTATGGAACCAGTGCTACAGGAAACTGAGTCAATACTGCTACTTTGAGGGCGCTGAAGGTCGATGTACTGGTGATTCACAGTGCGCATCTCCAGGGCAGGAGCAATCAAGATGATGACCAGTGGCTGACTGTAAACACAGAACCAACCACCAGAGTACTTCCATCCTCTTCTGGAGATGGTTATCATTGGGACTCACCCTCTCAACACAATTTCAGAAGCACTGGATCCCCTTCTTCTCTCTCGCATCGAACAGTTTTGGGCGCGGCTGCAACGATGATGGGCAGAAACTGAAAGGGTGTTCTGACCAGAACACTGGTGCACTGCTGCTTACAAACCCACCCTGAGCCATTATCATCTGCGCTACAAGGCACAGTTTTCACAGTTAATCTACAATGACTTCCACACCTGATGTGTCTGGGGGGGGGGAGTTTGGGCAGACATCTTCCCATCGGACTTGCAAGTTATTATGGGGGCATACTTACTCTTTTATTCCTGCATGTCAGTTCTGCTCCTCCTGCAATTCTGCTATTAAGCATTTCCACATAATTTCACTGTATACACTGGGCACTGAAGAAGCTACCCTGGGCCAGTTACTCCAATGGTTCCCACTACTTCACTCCCTAATAACTCAGGAAAATCAGGGAAAACACCCGAGGTGGAAATCTGACATTTTATTCCTGTTGCACAATACTCTATACAGGGACCGTATTTTTTGCCACAATTGCTGGAGGTGCAGGGGTATTTGACACCCATCGATTACAGGTTTTTCGAACCTGTTCTTCATCTGATGCTCTGTGCTGTACAGGTATTTACCCGCTGTTTTTTTCCACTCTGCATGTGTTCCTTTAAGGTGGTTCAGCAATGGCTGATGCTAAACGTAGCAAAGAGAAAGAATCGAAAGCCTTACAAAGATCTAAGCAGGAACCTCCGGTACCAGACTCGTTAGTGAAATAAAAATCTAAAGACACATCTACTTTAAATTTACTATTTTAACTTAACTCAGTACATGACATGGCCCAAAGTACCAAAACAAATACTGATCTTTTACAACTGGAATTAGCTGCAATCCAGAAAGACCTTAAAGACTTACATATAAGACTAACCAATGAAGAGGGAAGGATAAGCACATTAGAGGATCAAGATAATGCCCAGGATAAACCACTGCGTAAATCTGATTCTTTGTGGCTTATATGAAAAGCAAAATTAATGGTTTGGAAGACTGAAACAGGAGAAGCAACCTAAAAAGTTTTGGTCTCCCTGAGGGTGGAGGAAGATAATCCCCTCCACGAATGCCTTCCTAGAAACTTGTATCCCCTCATCGCTCAGCATTTCCTTCACAAAATACTTTGAACTTGAATGATCCGATAGGATGCACACCTTCAAACGGAAGAATGCTACTCAACCCACACCACTTTTCTTTAAACCTCTATGTCATCAACACTCGGAGATAGTACTAGCTCACCTGAGGAAGATTACATCTTTCACCTGGATAGCTGCAAAGATCACAGAATTGCAAGACTGCAAGAGAACTGTCCAATGTAGGAAATGTTTTTTAGCTCTACGACAGACACTTAGTGACAAATCTATCCAATCTTCCTTTGTTGGTGCATCACATTCAAGATCATCATTCAGGGAAAGACTCTAGTTTTTACAGAACCAGCAGACCAGGAAAGCTTCCCGGAAAACAAATCAGATATGCAGACGGATGACGAAAGCTCTTTTACTTGATTACTATGTGTCCACACTATCTGATTGTTATTGTTGTTGAACACAGGTCATTTTAAATGCTACTCTTTCACCTTGTAAAAATACCACAACATCAATATCAGACAGCTTTCCCTGATGTGCTGTCTTCTCTTCTCAGCTTGGCAATGAATGTCCACCAGCTTGTGTATGTCTGGGGCTACAAAATATCTATATACTCAATTTGGTAATGATTATTGATTAATTTGTTTTCTAAACCTATCCCTGCTATTGTGGGATTTATGGTTCAATTGTATATTCGATAATGCCACTAAGTCAATATGTTTTGAAAACGTATCCCTGTTTTGTACGGTTTATGCTTCTGTGCCTGTTAGAAATTGTGTCTCTAGTTGGCAGAGGTATGCACCCTGTCCAAGTAGGAACCACAATCCTAGTCGGGGAAAGTCAATAACACAACAAAAATTAGCCTGTGCTCACTCTCTGGTAGCCTGGCCCAGAGCAGGCAGGCATTACATAGAAGGCAATGTGTAAAGTACTTGTGCAGCACACACACAATAATCTCATGAGGCACCCCACAGAAAAATAATTCACACCGATGAAGAAAAATAAGGCTTGTTTATTGGGTTACTTTTAAGTTCAGCTCAATACAGATCTAATTCACAAACAGCGAAGTATAGGCTTTGTAGACTCAAAAATAGCAAGGTTAACGAGCAGATGTAAAAGATGAAAGGGGTGATGCATGGGACTCCTCGGCATGGGTATACGATGTCCTGATAGACTCCGGTTTGGTCATGGTTGCACTCCTCTCGGGGAGCTGTGTGTGGCTAGGCTGGGCAGAGCTGCTCGATTTGACTGAGAGCAGCGAAGGAAACAGTTTCCAGGAGTAAGCGGTAAAGGTTGACGAAGCCGCTCTTATTGAGGCTGAAAGTAGGGAGCGGCAAAGTTTGACAAAAGCCGCTCGGGTTGAAGTTGAAAGAGGGCGGAAAGGGAAAGCAGGGGCGCTCCGGGCCAGTCAAAGATGCGAGCGGCAAAGTTTGGCAAACGCCTTTCGAATTGAAATTGAAGGCGAGTGGCAAAGAACAGCAGGGACACTCTGGGCAGGTTACGGATTTCAGCTGTGACGTTTGGCAAAAGCTGCTTGGGTTGAAATTGAAGGCGAGTGGCAAAGGAAAGCAGGGCCGCTCCAGGCAGGTTACAGACGTGAGCTGTGAAGTTTGGCCTAAGCCGCTCGGGTTGAAATTCAAGGTGAGCTGCAAAGGAAAGCAGGGCCACTACAGGCAGGTTTCAGATAAAAGCAGCAAAGTTTGGCAAAAGCCACTGGGGTTAAAATTGAAGGCGAGCGCCACTCACAGTCGCTTTGGGTTTAGAGGACGAGTCTTGGGCTACCTGGCAGAGATCAGCAGGCATAACAGCAGGGCAGCAGTTCCTGAGAGTAGTTAATCCTGGCAGAGTGGCAATCCTGGCACACAGCAATCATTACTCTAGCAGCTTTTTCTTGTGTCCAGAAGTGTACTAATGTTAGGGGGTCAGGGACCGGTGGGTGACTACAAAGAGTTCTTGTGAAGTGTACAGGTCGCCCTTTCAGGTCAGTCTCAGCTCCAGATTATCAGTGGGAGGTAATCAGCCCCTTTGTGTGGACTCTAGACTCTATCCCTTGAGGTGTAAGTGTGAGCCCTTCCCAGCCTCCTCCCCAGGAAGACCCATCTGCATGCAGATGCAGTTGAGTATCCTGTGTTGTGGGTTTTTGAAGAAAATGCACAAGTGTAGCTGTCACCTAGCCCAAGCCAGACATGTAGGATAGGCTGCGGGAACACAGGGCAGTAAGTGCAGAAAAATGGCTACTTTCTAAAAGTAGCATTTCTAAAACAGTAATAAGAAATCCGACTTTACCAGTAAAGAGAATTCATTATCAACATTCAAATGGTACTAAACATGATGCAGCTACTCCTCTCAGATCAGGAATTACAGCTTAAAGGTATTATAAGGAATTCCCAATGCTGGCCTATGAAAGGGCAAGCCTCACAGTAATAAAAAATGACTTTGGGGGCCTGTGAAATTAAAAGTATATGTCCTGCCATCTGCGTACATGGCACCAGCCCTACGGGCAATCAAGGGCCTACTTTATGGGTGATCTATAAGTTAGAAAAGGGGAGTTCTGGGCTTGGCAAGGGGTTTCAAGTGCCACATCAGGGTGACTGACTGAATGCACAGGCCCAGCAGTGGCAGGCTTGAGACATGCTACTTAAGTGGGTGGCACAATCAGTGCTGCTGACTCACTAGTAGCATTGAATTCACAGGCCCCAGGTCTATAGTATACCACTCTGCGAGAGACTTGCATGTAAATTAAATATGCAATTGTGGATACACCAATGTTATCATGTTTTAGGGGAGCTGGACATGCAGTTTAGCACTGATCAGCAGTGGTAAAGAGCTGAGAGTCTAAGGTCAACAAAAAAGATACAGCAACAAAACAGGAGGTAAAGGCAAAAAGTCTAGCGTAAGACCACCCTAAGAATGCCAGATGTAACACGTGTCCCCCCTCAGCTGAAAGTGGGGAGAGCTACTCAACCTTTAAGGAGTTCTCATCACTAAAGCAAGGCAGAAGAATCTGCAGAGACCGCCAGCCTTGGTGTGGTCTACCCCAGATCTGTGTTTCACCCTGAAGTCCATACCCTGTAGGGAAATGGATCACCTCAACAGTTTTTACACAGTTCATTTCTGGTTCTGCTCCTCCAGGGAAGCGGTGTACAGCTAGGCTGGACAGAGATGCTCCGTCTGACTGAGAGCAGCGAAAGAAAGCATGGGCCGTTCCAGATGGTTTCCAGGTGTAAGCGGCAAAGGTTGACGAAGCCACTTAGGTACAAAGTAGCGAACTGCAAAGTTTGACAAAAGCCGCACGGGTTGAAGTTGAAAGCAGGTGGCAAGGGAAAGCAGGGCCACTCCGGGCTGGTCACAGATGTGAGCGATGACATTTGGCAAAAGCTGCACAAATTGAAACTGAAGGCGGGCAGCAAAGGAAAGCTGGGCAGGTTACAGATGTGAGCGGCGAAGTTTGGCAAAAGCCGTTTGCATTGAAACTGTAGGCAGTTGGCAAAAGAAATCATGGTCGCTGCGGGCAGGTTCCAGATGCGTTGAAATTGAAGGTGAGGGGTAAAGGAAAGCAGGGCCTCTCTAGGCAGATTACAGATGCGAGTGGCGAAGTTTGGCAAAAGCTGCTCGAGTTGAAACTGAAGGCGAGTGTCAAAGAAAAGCAGAAGCCACTCTGAGTTTGGAGGACATGTCTTGGGCTACCGGGCAGAGATCAGCAAGCAGCATGGTGGAGGTTAGCAAAGCAGGGCTGAAGTTCCTGAAAGAAGTCGATCCTAGCTGAGTGGCAATCCTGGCACACAGCAGTCTTTACTCCAGCAGCATTTTCTGTAGTCCAGAAGTGTACTGATTTTAGGGGGTCAGAGATCCAGTACTTAAACTAGAGAGTCCCTTTGATGTGGGAGGTGACAACAAAGAATTCTTGTGAAGTGCACAAGCCTCAGCTCCAGCCTATCAGTGGGAGGTAATCAGCCCCTCTGTGTGGACTCTATATACTACCCTTTAAGGTGTAAGTATGAGCTCTTTCCAACCTCCTCCCCAGGAAAACCCATCAATATGCAGGATGCAGTTTAGTATCCTGTGTTGTGGGTGTCTGAAGTGAACCCACAAGTGTAGCTGTTACCTTGCCCAAGCAAGACGTGTATTGGAGATAGGCTGTGGGCACAGTGCAAAGAAATGGCTACTTTCTAAAAGTAGCATTTCTAAAATATTAATAATACATCCAATGTTACCACTAAAGAGGATTTATAAATAACATTACAATGGTACTAAACATGATGCAGCTACTCCTCTCAGTTCAGGAATTACATCTTAAGGGTATTATAAGGAATTCTCAATGCTGGCCTATGAGAGAGGCAGGCCTCAGGGTAATGAAAAATGACTTTGGGGAGTTATTCATTACCAGGACATGAGAACTTAAAAGTATATATTCTGCTTTTTGCTAATAGCAATGTGCCCTATGGCAACCTACGGCCTACTTTAGGTGTAACCTATACGTAAGAAAAGTGGAGTTATGGGCCTGGCAAGAGGTTTTAAGTGCCAAGGCATGGCGGCAGTTAGACTGCACACACAGGCCTGGCAGCTGAAATTTAAAAGGAATGTTAATCATACTGTCTCTCTTAAAGCTCTTTCTGGTGCTCTGAAAACTAGAACAATAGATGTTTTAGAGGTCTTTAAAGACTTGTATTCTTTCCTTTAGACACCATACAATCTTGCTTCTAAAGAATCTTGTGTTATTATTTGTGTACCATTACAAGAACTTCCAGAGTCTGGCAGACTCCAGTTGGATTCCCAGATTACTAAGAAGGAGATTCTAGAGACAATCAAACATATTCATAACTGCAAAGCCCCTGGCCCCCAATGGCTTCCTAATTAGCTTCTATAAAATATTTGCTTACCTCCTCCTCAACCTACTGGAAGCAGTTCTTATCCACTTTACTTCATCTGGAGTCGTCTCCCAAAGAAAGGAAAGGAAAACACATCCACTAAAAAATTCAGACCCATCTCATTGATTAATATGGAAGCACAAATTTAAGCCAGGATTCTTGTTAGAGTTTATAACTTCATATTACTAAGCTAATGCATCTTTCTCAATCAGGCTTCATTAGGGGTAGTGACAATATTCAAACTTTCTGTCATATCATCGAAAAGACCTCCATCCCCCAATCTCCACCTTCGGCTGCTATTGCACTGGATGCCGAAAAGGCCTTCAACAAGGTAGTGTGGCCATATCTAGAAGCTGTTCAACACTGACAACAGCTGAGGGCTTTGTATGGAAACCCCCTCAGCCATAACTAAGATTAATGGTAATTCATCATCAACTTTTGGCCTTAAACAAGGCACTCACACAGGATGTCCCTTATTCCCTCTCCTGTTCTTGCTAGCAATAGACACCCTTCTCCGAATGGTCAATGCCTCCCCCGAGATTCATGGTTTTTGGTTGCAGGACATCTGTTTCAAAACCACTGCATACTCTTATACCATTTTAATCTTCTCAGAATTTCCTGAAGTTGCTATTCCAGCCATCTTAAATATTATTAAAACCTTTTCTACATATTCTTATTATACCATCCTTATTCCCCAACAGCTTTGATCTCAACCTTGATGCTGACAGATCCCTCATGCCGCACTACCTCAGACACTAAGAATGGTCTACTAATGGTGGACAAACATCTGAGTAGTGAACTCTCTCATTCTGCTTATGTGCCCCTTGGTATACTAAAATAAATCTGACACTCTGTTCACATCTTTGATTGGCCACATGTAGGCATATAAGGGCATTAATTTGGTTAGTGATTTATACTCAGAGAACAAACTTTACTCTTTCACTACTCTACAGCAGAAACATTCTCTCTCTGACACTGACTTTTATAAGCCCTTAAAACTCAAGCTTGAAATTTCCAAACTGATTCCACTGCAGCCCCTGACACTTGTCACCTTTCGTTCCTGTTGTCTTTGCTTCCCTATTCCTTTATTGGACTCTATAGAAACTCTTCACTGTGCATCTCCCTGCTAACAATAGTTGCTGGTCCTGAACATGTTTTTCAAATGTCCAAGCTTAATCTTGTTCTGGGAAGATATTAATTCCCAGTTGTACAAAATCTTTTACGTTAAGATTGACCTTGATTTTATATCAATAAATTTAAGCCCATATGCAGCTCCTAACCCACTCCCACTTTCAGAAGCAGATCTAGCTCGCTTGGATCTTCTACAAAAAATCGCTATCAAGGTTGTCTTTATGGAATGGAAAGATTTCATCCCTATCTACTTCTTCTTCCAATTAATCTAATACTGCGTACACGCTTCTCTGTAATCTTTTGGCATCTCCCTACTCATCTCTTCTTACTTTTTTCTCCTCTCCAAGCTTTCCTTATCCTTGTTTTTTTATTTTGTGTTAGTTATGAGTGATTTATACAAGCATGTGGCCTACAAATTGTGCTCTCATTTCATTAATATTTACAATGTGCTGATGGTTTTTCGAACCAGTGAATTAACTGGGTCATTCTTCTTTACCCAATCGGATTATATCTACTGTGTATGCCCATAATACATGTTTGCATTTCCTTTTATTTGTAGATGCCCATGGATATTAGTTGCCTTGTTTGATATCATTGCTACTGCTTATTATCTCTGACCAATGTTTGGCTGTACCACTCTGCCTTTATGCTTACAATTCTGTAGTAAAACATGTTGAAATAAAAAATGGCTGTTGCAGTACTTTTGAATGCAACAAAAAGATCTTATTTGCTGGAATGGGGATATCTATTCAATCTCCTGACTAGGTTGGCCTTTGTGGAGGTTTCCTTACACGTGCAAGACTTTTATACTGTGGCCTTCCGAAACAGACATGCCAGAAATGGACTGATAACTACACCATTTCATATAACAAAAGGAATGATTCAGGGATGGCGACTGTTGTTGATTCGTTTTGTGGTGGCAACAGAACCGGTAGCCATCTACCTGTGCCAGCATCACTCTGAAAGATGCATTTACTTAATATCCAGATAATATTAGTTTTGCTATTATGCAGATGATGAGGTAATTATCACACCCTTAATAAGAGATATTCCCCCATTTAAATTCTCTTTCCAGCATTTTCATTAACTGGGCCATGTGGAAAGTATTTTTATTAATACATTCTACACTAAGATGTGTGCAAGGGTGTCCACTGTAATGGTGCAATTCCACTGTAAAATATTTAGCTTTATGGATAAACAGAAATATTACTATAGCAATACAAGAACATCATTGGGCAGCAATGGTTAACATGGAAGACCAAATAAATAAAAGGATTAAGCTGCACTTCAATCAAGCAGTAGATTTGTAGAGCGCTACTTGTCACCCATGAGGGTATCCTTTATCGCTCACTGGCAGACTCCGGTTAGCAAAAACTGAACTGTTACCCAAACTTTTTTTAATGTATTCAACAACATGCCTATCCCTCTCATCAAAGCCTTTTTCTAAGATAAAGGTCAAACAGAAACAGTTTGGCTTAGGCTGGTAAGCAGCCAAAGCTCAAAGGGGGGATCCTAGTGTTGCCTCTACCAGACTTGGAACTATACTTCTTAAGTGTACAGGCGCAGTACATTCACAATACAAGAGAAGCTTGAGGGTGTAAACTAAAAATGCATGTACGGACCAGTGGTACCTGCAAGTTTAAACATAACTGCTCCCTACATGGATTTGCAGGTCACTCAGAGTTCAAGTGCTTTACAAATCCAAAGAAAACGGAATCCAAAAGTGAAGTGCAGGCATAGCTTTCTCTTTAGGGCCATGTCCTATAGCTTAGCTGATGTTCCAACTCATATGTAGCTCAACAGCTTAACTGTGGTTTTTAGCGGAGTTTCTGAATTCCTGTACGCAGTGCTTAATTTGTGAAAGAAAGAGTGACAGTGCCCAAAACTCTGTTCAGAAACATGCGGCAAGTGCAATTAAACATCAGCGAGTGGGATATCAAGGCTAGTAGCTTTAAAAACCACCTCATACCTCTTTAATCCACTACCAGACACTCCCTCCCCTTTAAATCACTACTGCAGGTTCCTGCTTTCTCCTTTTACAACGGTTTTGCTGTCTTTCTCTTCTTCTGTCTTTCCGATCTGTGTAATTTCTTTCTCTTGCCCCTCAATAAATAAATGATGCAGAAAAATAAGTGCCAGTCCCCAAAAATAAGTGCCAGTGTTCACCGGCTCAAATTAAGCTTGTACGATGGCATGCTTTGGAAAAACTCTTGCATGAAGCAACAGTCCTCAGCAGCAATCAAGCAGCAAGTGGGCAGGCAAAAGACTGGGACGGGTGGCCATTTGAGAACTTTGAAGATTTCCCTTGGAGGATCGTGCCTAAGGAATAGCACAGGCAGTTCAGATTAATAAATACTTTTTCATTTCCTTAAAATGATGATTTGAATGATTCTATAGATCTGGCTCCTTGCTTAATCAAATATGCTTCTCAGAATCATACCATTACTGTGTTCAAGTCTCTCGGTCCTGGGGTCCTCCTGGAGAATATCGACATAGAATCAGCCTTCCATCTACTACTACCAGTTGTCTGTTGACTGCCTTCGTAGAAGGAACCAGCACTCAAGGAATCAATAAGTACTTGCTTGGTGACTGCAAGGTCACATTGCATCAGCTTCAGGTTTTCATTTGGCAGCTCAGTTTGCTCTATTGATCATGCCAACAGTCCTCCTTTTACAAGATCTATATCCCAGACCATATCTGACTTGAAAGAGAAACACCATATGACCAGGCTACCTGCAAAGAACAAGCAAAACCCAGTCATTTGGTCCTCTTTTTTTCTGTATATTTAATAGCTGTGTGGAATCACCTGTTAACAAATGCAGCGGGCAGCATAGGTTTTGAGGCAATTTTAGGGTCAAGGTGGTGTAGGCAGAAATGGCCTATTGAATGGTTTCAGTCTAGTCAGAAATTTGACACTGCCTGAGCTGTTACTTATCCTTATGGTGCTTATGATGATGGCCGACTGCTGTGGCCTTCTTATCGGACAGCATGTCTGGAGTTGAGTCAATTAATCTGCAGCACGTTAAGTGCAAGATGGCGACATGATTACTCAAAGTTGGGCGTAACGGCCACATCAAAAGCTTAGACTCTTAGCTTCGGCCTCACTGCACACATCCTGATTCCATCCTGCCAATGGAACTTATCTATGCTACATCGTGGGGTGTAGTAACCCCTTCGGCACCTCAGGAGTGTTGCTGAACTGGTAATCGGGTGGGTGAGAGCCAGTCCAGCCTGGTAGCATAGCCCATGATGGAGATCCCGATGAGCTGATGCAGACTCAGCCTTGAGGAGGCTGCTGGCCAAGGGACAGCGAGTGGGAGGTGATTAGAGAGACACCCCACTCATACTTGTTTCACGCACTGTCTGCAGCAATGTCCCCCGGACAGTGGGTTTGGGAGGTGTAGAAAGGTGTGTGTGGCAGGAGGTAATTCACGTACGCATGCAGGTGCTATAGAAGTCCAAGATCGCCCTTTGATTTAGGTTCTAATGATGAGTTGAGGTGCCTGGATGCCCTCTCCTCCACCCCCTTGCCAAACGAGATACCTAAAACATGTTAGGTGACACCTGGATTCTGCGACACAGGAGGGACAGAGGATGATACACAGAACACAGGGCCTGCATATGACCTGAATTTTGGTGAAATCCATGCCCTGACTTTAACATATACAAAGGAAAGTGAATGCAGGGGTGTGGAACATTACCACAGTGCGCCTCTGTCCTGGGAAAGTAACTGGAGGTCTCCTCAAAAAATGTTTACAGGCCTGCAGTAGCTGTGTGTGTAGGTCTGCAGGAAGTACGAGATGACAACTGACATTTTGTCACTACTAATGGGGGAGGATACAGTGGCCTTCAGAGACTATTTGGTCACTTGTTTGACTGGCTCAGCACCACAAAATAGAACTATTAAACCAGAGTGGGTTGCAAGATCATTAGCTCTGTTGGAATGATCTTGCAAGCCCTGAAGGGGGTTGCTTTTTGGCCAGCGTGAAGCAGATCTTGATGCAGAGCGTAAACCAACGAGAGATGGTCCACTTCTGCACTGCACAACTTTTCTTCGCACACACATACCCCATGAAGATCTAGTCGTCCACTCGCAATTCTTTTGGTTGAGCAAGGTAGAGAGCCAACACTATTTTGGGGACCAGGAGGTGGAGACTCTCCTCTTCTTTTTAAGGATGTGGTGGGTGTGCATAAAAATTAAGCAAAGTGATTGGTTGGCCTACATGAAAAGGGGTGACCACTTTAGGGAGAAAAGAGGCCCTAGTGTGAAGCACCTCTTTGTCAGGATAGATAGAGAGGTAGGGCGGCTTGAATGATAAGGTCTGTAGCTCACTCACTGTGCGAGAAGATGTAATTGCCACAAGGGAGGCTGCTTTCAAAGTGAGAAGCCTTAGGGACAGTTTCGGAGAGGTTCCAAAGGAGATTACATCAAAAAGGTCAGAACCAAATTAAGATCCCAGTGGGGAATAATGAAGGTGGAAGGAGGGAAAAGATAAGTAAGACCTTTGAGGAACCTATGTACGATAGGAGACTTACAGAAAGAGGGCTGATAAGAGAACCGCAAAAAAGCAGAAATGACAGATAAATAGCCGTTCACAGTGCCCAAAGAAGAGCCCTCAGAAAGAGAGGCAGAAAAATGGATCAACAAACTTGTCTGTGCACCATGCCGCAAATGTCTTCCAAGAACACACACACACCATTTTGGTGGAGAGATGCCTGGCTGCCAAGATGATGTTACAGACTTCAGGAGGAAGGTCAAAAGACGCCGCTTAATCTCCATGCAAGAGGGCGGAGAGTGGACAGGTTAGGGTGAAGAACCCTCCGCTGCTGCGACAGAAGAGCTTCCCGAAGGGGCAGTCTGACTGGAGGATCGATGCACATGCTCAGCAGCTCGGGTTACCAGACCCTCCCTGCCCAGTCCAGAGACACAAGGATTACTTGGGCCTGGTCTTCCTGATCGTCTTGAGAACTCTGGGCAGGAGTGGTATGGGCAGAAAGGTGAACAGGTGGTCTGAATTCCACTTCAGATGAAAAGCATCTCCGAGTGAGAGCATGATGGAAATGTCATCATGCAAAACTGCTGACACTGCATATTCTCAGTAGAGGCAAACTGATCTAACCAAGGCTTTACTAACTTCTGACAGAGACCTTGCACCACCTCCGGATGGAGACCTCATTTGTGCCCCGCAAGGCTGATTCGGAGTTCAGAGAGCCTGCCAGATGTTGAACCACTCGGGATATGCCCCGCTGTTCCAGCTATGCCTTAGAGACGTAAAGCACCTTGACAAAAGGACTACGATCCCACCCCACTCTGTCTATTGCAGTACCACATGGCGGTGGTGCTGTCCGTGAACACCTGCACTAGCCTACCCTTGCCTTGCCGGAGGGTCGAAAGGCTTTAAAATGACAGTACATTCGCTCTGAGCTCCAGCATGTTGATGTGGAGTCATGCTTCTGGCAGAGACCAGATTCCTTTTATCTCATTACTCCCAGATGATGGTCGCATCCCGGGAGTGATCCTACTGTAGGATCTGGTTGGGGAAGGGAGAGGGATATGCCTCTGACTCAACTGCAGTTTGTTAACCACCACTGCAGATCTTTCACAGTTCCCTCCGAGATCTGGACCATGTTGGAGAGATTCTACTGATGCTGTGCCCACTGGAACTTCAGGTCCCACTACAGATCCTGCATATGCCATCTGGCATGTGTTACCAGCAGGATGCAGGAGGCCATCAGTCCCAGGAGCCTCAGAGCCATCCAGGACAGAGGATGACACATCTGTATCATAGCTTGAATATCCTAGACACCCAGTTTGGGAGGATTAGCTTGAAACTTCAGCAGGTCCAGAACAGCTCCAATGAGAGGGAGTCAGGTGTGACTTTGGCATGTCTACAGTAAACCCCAGCTAGTGCAGGAGGTTTGCCATAGTGTAGAAGAGAGAGACGACAGACTGGGGCGAGCTGACCTTCCACAGCCAGTCGTCGAGAACGCTGATATCCGCAGATGAGCTGCAACCACTGCCATCAACGTGGTGTACCCCCAAAGAGCACTGGTAAGGCCAAAGGGGAGCACAGTAAACTGAAAGGGCTTGTGGCCTACTGTGAACCACAATTAATATCTGTGGGAAGCGGGATGGAGATGTAGAAATAAGCGCCCTGCAAGTCCAACACTACCACCCAGTCTTCTTGGTCCAGGGAAGACAAGACCTCAGCCAAAGTAATTCTTTTGAATTTCTCCTTATTGAGGAAGAAATTGAGGGCTTGTAGGTCTAGAAAAGGGCAAAGACCCTTGTCCTTCTTGAAACCAGAGAGTAGCATGAATAACAACCACAGCCTACATCTGCCACTAGAACCCTCTCTATGGATCCCTTGGCCAAGAGAGCCGCCACTTCCTTAAGGAGGAGGGACAGATAAACTTCCATCATTCGGTTGTGAGATGGTAGCATGGAGGGAGGGGTAGTCTAGAAAGGGAGGGAGGAGCTGCAAAACCCATGTGTCCGAGGTAATTGGGGTTGTGTGTGTGTGTGTGTGTGTGTGCGCACACAAAGGACTGACCAGACTGCTGGCCACCTGACCAATGAGGTCGTGGGTCCCGTGTCCTCATCCGCACAGAGGCTGGACAACATGTGTGGCACGGAGGCTGGACGGAAATTGGTGCGGTTAAGAGGCCTTCTGCAACCAAAAAAGGAGTGAAAAGCAGATTGGGGGAGGACGGTCAGCAGGGGGTTGAGGGTGGTCTGCTGTGAGGCCCAAAGGCCTGAGAACTCTTGAAGTGCTTGAGCACCAAATCTGCCTTGTCGCCGAAGAGCACCTCCATAAGGGAAGCTTGGAAGGCCTCTGAAAAGCCAGATGTCCTCAGGCAGGCGTAGTGTCTCAGGGCCACTGTCAATGAAATCGCTCTGCCAAGGGTGTTTGTTGTGTCCGGTCTGCAACGGATTGTGAACTTTGCTGTGCCTCTCCTGTCGGCAACAGCCTAAGACAGTTGCGCAAGTGCTGCCACAGGCCTCAGAGGAGGCCCGGCTATACTGTGTCCCACAGAGTGTTGGAATAACGGCCAAATGGCACATGGTGTTTACGGACTGCAAAGCCAGGCTGGCAGAAAAAAACATATTTTTTCCCCAAATGAGTCCAGCCTCTTGGATTGCCTATCCGGGGGAGTGGTAGGGAAGTCGCTGTGGGAAGTCGGGGGTTGGACCACCAAGCTCTCAGGGGTGGGTGTAGGGTGAGAAAGGTTCGGTCCTCAGTTGCAGGCAATGGCGGCTGGCAATCGTCCTATTCACAGGAGTCCCTGTGCTAGACTTAGACCAGGTACCCAAAAGGACGTCCGGAGGGCATCACTGAAAGGGAGCAGGGGCTCTGATGTGGAAGCTCCAGGTTGTATCACCTCTGTAAAGAGATTAGTCTTAACTGCCACCGAGGGTAGCTGTAGGTCCAGGACCTCAGCCACCCTCCTCCCTACCATTGCGTAAGAGGCTCCCTCCTTAGCAGCCATGGTAGGGGGAGAAAGCATACCAGGATCAAAAGATGCGTCCACTCTGCTGGCTTCACCCATACCCTCACACCAGTCCATTTCCTTATTTAAAAAAAACACATTTTATTAGTTTTATCACAAGCAAGCCAAGAATGGGTTAATATCAGCTGCATATAGTTACCTACTTAATGTTGGACATAACAGTATAACATAACATGCATTGAGGGCATGACAACTCTATAACTGTAGAATCCGGTGTATCATAATAACAATGCTGATCTCAGCTCTGTCTCCACCGTTATCACTCAGTAAAGTACATATGCTGTCACCCATACATAACATCCCCCACCCAAAAAAAAAATCTAACACAAATATTCTCATACTCATCATGTGTGTGTTACTCAGAACCTTTAAATGGAGGGCCTGTAATATGTTCAAGAAATACTGATGGAACGTGAGATGAAAGGGAAGTAGAGACTGTACAATGAATGGACTACATGGCGGAAAAGAGGATTTATATTTACCAGTTGCTGGGTGAGGTTTGCAGGCAAAACTGCTTTAACATTATATCCCATGCCATGGATACAGTTTTTTTGCGCAACCCCCTGTACTCTTCTCTGCGCAGTGCTGTATCTTCTGCAGCTCCACTGTAACACTGAGGAGGGGGTACCGGCGATTTCCAAAGCCACATTATTTGTCGCTTGGATAGTAGCAGGGTTAGGTCTATGAAACATGTTTCAGTGCAGGCATTTTTTGTTCGGGGATAGAGCCCAAGTATGCAGTGTGCCATTGTGTCCCAATGTGTATGTTCCGTTAGTGACCTAAGTGAGTCACCGACTTTCACCCAAAAGGGCGCCAGGTATTGGCATGCCCAAGTCATATCTTTCAGATCTCCTTCTTTGGTGCGTCAGCAGGGGCAAGTGGATGGTTCCGAGGGGAAAAGCACATGAACTTTCGAGGGGGTCAGGTAAGTCCTGTGAAAAATCATGAACTGGATACATTTTAATATTGTGTTGCGGGGTATATGGGTGGCATATTCCAATACAGTAGAATTTGCCACTTCTTGTCATGTAGTGGTCGGGCTATTTCTGTTTCACATTTATCTCTGAATGGTGACAGTGATATTTGAATGTGAGGGTGCATGCCTCTATACAGCCATTGAACTAAATGTCTAGCCCTTCCTATTCTGTGAATTGTTTGTACTAACCCATGTGTTTGTGGCTCTCCCCCATTTCATGTCCATTGTGTCCTAATATAGCTTGCGAGCACGGTGTGTGAGAGGAACAGGGTCCCAGGGAGAGCATAGACCTGCATAAATTTGTGATGTGGAATCACCAAGCCCTCCCCAAACCGGTCTCCCACTGTTGATACCCAGTGCTCCTATAGGAGGGGCATATGGAACTGTGGCTCATGTAAGGTGGAGCAATGTCTACCAGTATGTAATGGCATTGTGTAATAGTGATTGCAGCTTTTGAAGGCAACTGATTTTCCCAGGTAATGACAGTGAGTGTAGTTAGCCATTTCACAGTTTGGATGGTGTATCACCTATTTCTTGTATGGTAATGTCCGCCAAACAGTGAGAAAGCCACTGCAATTGTGCCACAAGGCAGTATAACCTGAAATCTGGCGCGCCCATTCCTCCTTCTTCTACCGGCAGCTGTAATTTTTGAAGACTGATGCAATGCTATGCCAATACCCATATAAGATCAGTGAGAAGTGCATTGAGCGTATGAAAAACTTTAGATGGAATAATGATAGGGAGATTAACAAAGTAGTGTAATAGTTTCAGGAGCATCACCAGTTTAGCGAAGGCTAGATGGCCAGCCATTGATAGGGGGAGGGTGACCCAAATCTTAACTTGGGATCGTCAAGCTGCTATTGCTTGTAAGAGGTTCCAGTCGAGTAGGTCTGCATGGGTTCTGTATATTTGAATGCCCAAATATCAAAAGGTTTGCTGTGCGACTGGAATTTGATATGTGCCCAGTGAGATCGTCCCAGGGGTATAGCATTGCATAAAGAGAAAGCCTTAGATTTGGCCAGTCTAATTCCTCATAAGTCTGGTATTCTAAAGGGTCCAGCAACCCCTCCCAGTCTTCCCCCAGGCCTTGCCCAACAGAATGGGGCTGAGGATCCAATCTAGGAGGCAAAGCTCCTGTCGGAGTTGGGCGACGTCCATCCGGCTCTGTGTCAGAGTCAGGGATGATACTGGGGATGGCACAGTGGGTGCTGGGAGCATCAAGACAGGCACTGGGGAAGGTCAAGGTAGTACAACTGGTGCCAGTCCGGATCTAGGACTGGATCCCTGGGAGACCATCGGTGCCGAAGCCACCAGCGGAGAAGTTGATGGGTGCCCCCCCTCCAACTCTGCTGGGCTCAAAAGCGTGCTGACAAGGTCAGAATGCCCCAAAATGAGGCGACTGGTCTCATAAAATTCTTTTAATTGGGCATGGATTGCCATGTCTCCTGGAAACTTGGGGATTCATCGAGTCTGCCCAGGTGCAGGTTCCAAAGAATGAGGCGTAGAATGACAACTCTCCCTCATCGCATTGGCCGACGGACGAAGAGAAGTGGAAGACCACTTGGACTTCTTGCTCTTCTCTTTGTGCCATTACTTATCCAATCGTCCTGAGGACTTGGAGTGGGACAATAACTTTGGACTCTGTGACCAGTCTTAGAACCTTCCTCTTGAGGGGGACCTTAACCTGCATGGAGTCGCATTCCGGGTCACCATCAGCTTTAGGGACCACTCCCTCAAAGCCTTTGGATGCATGGCCTGGCAATCAGAGCAAGACTTCGGGTTGTGATCGCACTCCAAACACCTCAAACAGACGAGGCGGGACTCCGTCACCAACATAACCCGATTACAAAATCCGCAGGGCTTAAAACCCGTTTTATGTGAGGACACCCTCACACACCAGGAGGTATTACATCAAAAACAAAAGTTACACAAACAGTCGAAAAAAAATGTCAGTCACAAAATGATTGAGAGGTAGCTCTTCTCTCAGATCAGCACTGGCTGGCGCGAAAAGAACTGACTTGGCGTGTCTGGGTGGCACCTATGTAGGCACTGCAAAATTATTTCCGTTGCATACAATGCCAACGAGGGACATGGAACCAACTGATGACACCTACCAGCAGGCAAGGGTACTGCTCATGAAAAATCTTCCGGACACAGTCTGATGTCTGGGAAGAATTCACAGGTAAGGAATCTGCAGCTAGAAGTCTCTATTAGATTAGTGTGGCATACAGTGGCGAGGAGTGGCATAGAATGGAGCTGAGTGGAGTGGAGTGTCATAGAGTGCATGGTTGTTGAGTGTCGCGGAGGAACAGAGGCGAGTGGAGGGTCATAGAACTGGACAAAGTGGAGTAGAGTGTTGTAGAGAGGCACAGAGTACAGGGGCAAAGAGTGGAGGCTGCAGCGTGGAGGATTGAAGAGTGGAGTAGTGGAGAGTGGAGTAAAGTGTCGTAGACTGAAGTGGCGTAGAGTGGAGTGCTCTGGAGTGGAGTGGAGTGGCGTAGTGTAGAGACAAGTAAAGTGGCAGAATGGAGAGGCGTAGAATGGAGTAGAGAGGCATGGACTGTCGTAGCCAGGAGTGATTGTAGAGTGGAGTGTCAGTGTGGTCTGTTATAGAGTGGACTGTCAGAGTGTAATAGCGTAGAGTGAAATGTTGTAGAGTGGAGTGGTGTAGAATGTTGCATAATGTTTTGTAGGTTGAAGTAGAGAGTCTTAAGTGCAAAGACAGAACGGCGTAGAGTGGAGTAGGGTGGCACAGAGTAGAGTGTTGCGTCACTGAGTTGAGTGTTATAGAGAGGAGTGAGATAGAATGGAGTGGGATAGTGTGTCGTAGAGTGGAGGGTTGTAGAGTGAAGTAGTGTAGAGTGGTGTATGCATGGTGTGGTAGCACACAGCCATTACAGACAACACATTTTCAATTGAAATTAGCATTACATTTGCACACACAATTTTAATGATAAAACTATATAGCACATAAATGATAATCTGTGGAAATGTCATCACCTAGTTTGGTGATTTGTTTTGATCATATTAAAATATGTTATACCCATACTTCAGAATTACAATAAAAATATGCTTCATGTGTGCTTTCCTAATACTGAAATATTCTGAAATATTTGCACAGTTCAATTACAGACATCTAACTTTTGTTGTATGTTAGAAAGTAAGCTTTACTTTCCCAACCCCAGTACCCATCAAGATTGTCATATAAATCCTCTCACTTTGAAGATAAAGAAAGAAAAGTAAAAAACAAGATTCCGGGAGTGTGGCTTCGGGCGTCAAGATGGCGGTTGCACTCTGAGAGTGCTCTGGACCCCTCCGTTATCTGCCAGAAGAAGCCGTCACCTTCCTGCCCTACGGCACTTACCAGGCGCTCCCGACGGGTTCCCTGATTGCCTGGGACCGAGGTGAGCCGCAGAGCAAGGAGCGGCGCTATCGGAGCCCTGTAAAATTTGTTCGACCCCGCGGCCAAGATGCCGGTGAGGAGCGGAGCTGGCGGCTGTGCCCCGGGGAGCGGCGCTGATCCTCGGATCGAGCGCGCCGAGGGGGGGAAATAGTGTGGGGTCCAAAAGGAGCTGGCGCCGAGACCCGGCGTGTGAGTCTCCAGGCTGATTATGAGGAGCAGCGGAGGCGGCAGGTGAGGAGGAGCCCCTGGCGGCTGCGGATCATCTTCCCTCCGACCTTGGGAGGCCGACCGGGCCTGCGGCCTATACGTGGAGGAGGTGGCCTCGGGCCTGAAAGCTGGCCTCGGGCCGCGCTAGTGGAGGTGGGAGCCTCCGGGACAGGAGCGGCCTGGAACATTGAGACACTCTGCCAGGCCTCGCACCCGGAGCAGAGTCAACTGATCTGACTGGTCGTGGAGATGCGGCTCGCGGGAGGAATACTGAGCCTTCCCCTTGGGCTGCCGGGACTATACGGGGCGGCGGCCTGGCTCCTGGGGCCGCAGCCCCCGGTCTGTGGACTGGCCCCGCGCCCCGCTGGTGAGAACAGGGGCCCTCCTGGGGCTGGATTGGCCCAGATCCTGAGCATGCCCGGCTGGGCGGTCACCGCTGGGCTGGAGCGGGGAACGGCGATTTGGACCGTCGCGGATGCGGAGCCCGCGAGGGGAGTACTGGACCCCCTGGGGCCCTGTGCCGGGCTGTGACTGAAGGAAATTGGTGGTCCGTTCGGGTCGTGAGGAGCCTCTTTGTTGCTGCTGCCAGCCTGGGACATCTGGACACCGGCCGGGCGCGGCCGGGTGGATGCTGCTCTGCCCCTGGTGGGGTCTGCTCACCGGGAGGTGGGCCTGCAAGTGGTGGTCAGCTGTGTGGCCACACAAATTGATTGCCTCTCCTGTGACGTCCGGGCTGGCTTGGGGGACCCTCTTCCAGGAGATGTCCTGTTAGGACCTGGGGACGCAAGAGGTTGCACTGTGACTGAAACTCAGTCCTGAATTTCACGAGGCACAAGGAGGCTAAGCCACACCTTGGGAGAGACATGGGGAAGGGCAGAGCGAACAGGCACCCACTGCCCTCCCAGCAGAAGATCGACCAGTTCACCACACCGGCTGCCTCTCGGAGTGACAGAGACTCGATCTCCGGAGACCCAGCGTCGGACGGGTTGAATGCCATCCTTCAGGCAATCCAATCATCACAACTGGCCGTGAAGACCAAGATAGGAGAGGTAAGGGAGGATATGGGCCTCATCAGACAAGATCTCAGAAATGCAGTGGGCCGGATCACTGAAGTAGAGGGCTGTGTCTCACAGGCTGAAGACGAGCTGGCCGACCTCAGAACCAAGGTGGCTCAATTGCAAACCCGAACAGGTGAACTACATTGTTGCGCCGAAGATGCGGAAAACCGCTCTAGGCGCAACAACCTTCGCTTTATAGGATTCCCAGAGGGAGCACAGGATAATAAGGCCTCCGATTTTCTAAAGCATTGGATCAGGTCCTGGATGCCAGACCAATCTCTCTCGTCCTGGTTTGCAATCGAACGTGCCCACAGGGCCCTGGCCCCACGGCCCCCTCGGGTGGTCCCAAGAGACCAATGATTGCACGTTTCCTAAACTTTAAAGACCGGGAGAATATCCCTAGGGAGGCCAGGAGCTCGGTTGACCTCCACTGGGACAACCACAAGATCCTAATATTCCCGGACTACACCCGTGAGGTCCAGACCCGGCATCGGTCATACGAATACATTAAACAAAAACTCAGGGCCATGCAACTCTCCTACATGCTCCTTTTCCCGGCACGTTTAAAAGTCCTTATGGCCGGAAAGCCTTATTTTTTCAAATCCCCGGAGGAGGCGTGGGATTGGCTGACCGAGGAAGGTGTTGGGTCTCAGAGGGGTCCCACTGGCCCGGCTGGGGGCTCCCCCGGGAGTGGACCGTCCGCCCAGACGGGACAGCGGAGGGGCCGAAGGCGCACCAGATCAGGACATGGGGGGTTGAGGGGCCCCAAAGACCCTGAAGGCGAGGGTCGAGGACCCGAATCCGGGGCTGAGGGGGTCCCTGGTGGGCCCTGGAGACCGAGACCCAGCACACGTGATGGACAGTGACCACCTGAGCCAGTCCCTGACACTCGGCTGACGCAAGAAGCATGATCTCATCCGCGGCCGGTAGATCTTAATGTAAACTGCCCAGAGTTGGCACGCACAGTTTGGAACAAGGCCCTGTTGGCAACTGGGTGGCCCGTCCACCGCCAAACTCTTTACTTTTCACGGTTTTGACTTCCGCGCATCGATTGTAGATGATCTGCTTTGCAAGGAGGGGTCCACCACTCCACTCCAACAACAGTTTATCTGGCTGTATTGTTTTTGTTGGGATAGTTGGGCGACAGATGGTTCTGGGGTAGAAAAATTGGGTGGGGGGGTGGTTGGGGAGTGAAAAGTTCATTATTGGGTTAAGTAATGTTTTTGTAAGTTTCCTTTATTGTTTTGGAATTTTATTTCACTGTTCAAGACGGTCGTCCCGGTGCCCATTGACGGATACTCAACACCTTGATGCTTCTGCACCCCACACGCGTGGCCCTCACTAACACAGGTCCTTTCATGGAACGTGAACGGCCTCCTAGATAAGATCAAGAGGTCCGCAGTATACAGTACCCTCCGCAGATACGCCCCCCCAGTGGTCTTACTACAGGAAGCACATCTCCTTGGGACTAAATGCCCCATGCTTGCAATGGGGGGGTGCGATAAAGTTTACCACTCAGGTTTCTCCAGGGGAGTGGCCATTCTACTCCACCGCTCATTGCCCATGGTGATCACGGCCACACAGTCCGACCCACAGGGTAGATACGTTGCGGTGTCTGGGTCGCTCCATGGGCTGCCGCTCAGTCTTGTATATGCATACGGCCCCCAAACCGGGTTTGACGCCTTTCTACTCTTATTCCGCCAGGTGGTGGCCGGGCTCCCTCAGGGAGCTACACTAATAGGAGGAGACTTTAATGCCGTCCTAGATCCCAGACTAGATGTGTCCAGAGACATTACTTCCACCCGGTCAGGCCGGGCCTCGACCCTGAGTGGCTGGGCGGAGAGTCCCGGCCTGTGCGAGGTTTGGAGAACTTGGCATCCTCTGACGCGACAGTATACACACACCTCAGCGGCTCATGGGACACACGCCCGAATCGACCTCGTGTTTATGCCAGCGCTAGATGTTGTCAATGTCACTGGGGCTGACATCTTACCCCGCGGGGTCTCTGACCACGCACCAGTACAAATCCGAATAGGCGGTGCGGATCCTTCCCGGCATCCGATGTGGCGCCTGAACGCATGGTACCTGCAGGATGGCGACTACACACTAGCGGTTAGAAACCACCTCACACAATACTTTGAACAGAACATTGGAACGGTCCAGTCCTCGGGTATAGTCTAGGGGGCATGTAAAGCTACCCTTAGAGGACACGCCAAACATCTCCTTCGCATACGTGAACGTGTACGCAAATTCCGAGTGTCAGAGCTAGAGGCCCGCGCTCTGCGCCTTGAGCGCCAGCACTCAAATTCTGCTTCAGCCTCCTGTCTGAGGCAGCTTATTAGGGTGCGAGAGGAGATTAAGCACCTGGTGTTAGAGTCTGCGAAATACATTTGAGTGTCGGCCGCCAAGTGTATGGTTGGGGAGACAAAAATGGAAAACTCTTACATTGGCTAGCCACACAGCCTTTGGCCAACAGGGTTATCTCTGAGATAGTAGACGAAACGGAATCCCTTTCCAAGACAACCAGCTAAATCGCTCAGAGTTTTGCTTCTTACTACGCACTGCTATATGCAGAGCACCCCCGGCGGCTGGTGGAAAGAGTCCCCCCTCCTAAACGAAATGACCCTTCCTAAAACTTCCCAGGTGGTAAGAGAAAGCTTGGAAGAGGCTATAAGCCTGGTAGAAATCACTGAGGCAATGGCCAAGTTATCATCGGGTAAGACTCCGGGCCCAGACGGGTTCCCAGCAGAACTGTACGGCAGATGTGGCAATATTCTAGGCCCCCACATACGCGACATGTACGAAGAGGCAGAAAGAAGTGGCCACTTCCCCTCCGGGGTCGATCAAGCCACAATTGTGGTGATCCCGAAGACCCAACCTCCGTCACAACACTGCTCGGCATACCGGCCCATCTCCCTCCTGAACACCGAGATCAAGGTGTTGTCTTCAATTCTTGTTGCCAGGCTGAAAAAAGCGCTCCCGTCAAAGGTACACCCTGACCAATACGGTTTCATGCCCTCCCGGAGTACTAGACATTGCATCAGGCGCTTGCACCTGGCCCTGGCGCATGGCGGAGACCTGACTCGATCCCCCCTGGCTTTGCTGCTACTTGATTTCGAAAAAGCCTTTGATACAGTGGACTGGTCTTACCTCGACCGCGTGTTGCAGGGCAATGGACTCGGGTCCAAATTCCCAGGCCTAGTGGGGCTACTTTACTCTAACCCGACCACTAGGGTGCAAGTAAACGGAGTGGTCTCTGACCCATTCCCTATCAGCCGAGGCACTCGTCAGGGATGCCCATTGTCCCCGCTGCTCTTCGCACTTGTAATTGAGCCCTTGGCGAAGTTGCTGCGTGAAGACCCCCTGATTGAGGGATGGCCCTGTTAGTTGCAAGGGGTACAACTGAGGATATGTTGACAAACTATCCTAGCAAACTGAAGTCCTTGCCCTCTTCCCCATGCCAGTGTAGGTCATTAAACGTTTCCTCTCTTAGACGTTTTTCTGAAATTTGATGCATATTCTGGGACTTTCCATGCAACTCTCAATCTGGTGGTCGGTCCTTCTCCTGCGTAACTCCTAAAGCGTGGCAAGACCTGTCGCTACACTTAAGAGCTTTCTCCTCACTTTTTGAATTCCGCAGGAAGCTGAGCACCTGGCCTTTTGAGTAGCCACACTAGGCCATAGGTGTGTCTAAACTTACATCTGCTCAGCACCACAATATCTTCCACTGAGATCTATACATCTGCATAACATAACACTGCGGCCTAATTTTGGTAACAGTAAGAAGCTATTTTGGTTTTGAATACATCTATAGATTAAATAAATGTTAATAAAATGATTTTAAGAAACTACAAAATTACTGCTATGATGCACTAAGTGACAACATTGGGATTTCAACCTAAACCTTCTGTTTCCAAAGCAGGGTACTTTTCTTTAGTTTGCTGTCTTAAGTTGAGAACACTGAGAAGCAAATCTGTTTGATCATCTTCGCTGTTTCATAACTTAGTTGACACCAACTTACAATGCAGTATAGGTAATCGTTTTTCAACTCATTTCGGGAAAATGCCCATCATCAACCTAGTGCAGATTAATTTCTTGGTAAGAGTCAGGCTGAAGTTAAAAAGTAACACAATGATGTGCAACAAGTACTGAAACATAACTAATATTTAGGACAACCACAGACAATGTAAATGAGCTTTATATAAAATAATAGTATGCCAAATTTTCCACTGTGGCTATTCAGAAAAACTAACTTGGATCTAAATAGAATATCCCTGTACTAATACTTATGCAATGCTCTCCTTAAAATTGCTTCCCATGTTGCCACTTTAAGTTCAATGGATGCTTAAAAAACTGGTTCAGCGCAACCAAGTAAACTCAAAGTCAAGTCATGCGATACGTAGATTAAAAAAAAAGTTGTGATTATGGAAAACAACAAACCAATCTCTTGTTAACTCATTTGTTGAATTATCAGGAAGAATACAACAATACACATCTCCTGAATGTCTGGGTGCCCTCATAGTGAAAAAAGTGTTGTGTCAACTAGGACAATTATCAAGACCAGAAAATGACATGTACAGATAGATAGTGAAATAGTGTATAGCACTACTGTAATGCTCTGTCCCTCTCTAACCTGGTAGGACTATTCTGTCCTTCATTAGCCATCCTCCTCCACCTGTTGTAGCGATCATTTGTAAGGCCAATTCACAATTTTCCACTGTGGCAGACATCTACAGAAGATATCTGATGTCACTGAACACAGTTCACACACATGTGGCCCTCTTAATAGGAATACTGGCTATTCAAATGAGAAGTTAAGGAATTTCGGAAGCCAAAGTGCTTTTTTGAGATGTGTGACATTCGCTCATGTATAATACCCATGTCTGCGAAATAAGAGTAATACCTGTGGACAGGAATGAGATGTTAAGGAGGTGTGTGGAGTAAAGGGGCTTATATCAAAGATAACAGAAACTGTTATTGTCTGGCACCTAGGGATACTGGAAAGATGAGGTATCTGCAGGTAGAAGTATCCATCAGAAAAGTAAGACATCAGGAAATCACACACGCTATAGAACAGAGCTTTATTGTAGCATTAATGGCTCCCGTGCATTATTGATTGTCCCCCTACATATCCTAGTGAGAGCCCTGAGAACAAGCCTCTATTAAAAAAACACTTGAGACCTTAATTTGTGACTTTACCAGCCTCCCTGACCACTGACCCTGACCAACAGGTGTATATTAATACACTTCGGGTGTCCGCTGTTGTTAGTAGGGTGGTCCAGTTAGGGAGGAAAATAGGACTCCGTTTATGCCACTTCATGTACTCAACAGAGCCCCATAATTTCTCAAAGGACCCGAGGAGTCTCTTACCACTAGATTGCACAGCCATAACCTAAGAGAAACACCGCAATTAAGTGAGATTGCAGAGTACAAGGGAGAACCCATTTAGATGAGGGGTGAAAACAGCTTAAGAAGGGGACGCTGCGCAGGTTTCCCTACATCCAATAGGAAAGAACAGCAGGGAAATAGGATGGCTCCAGAGCTGCAAGTAGCTTTCAGGGGTTGGGCAAGAGGGGGCGGCAGCACTGAAGCCTATATAAATCTCCCTCACTCAAACCCTGCTGGGTACAACCTGGCTACCTAGACTGTTGTAACTACACACCTTCTTCATTGTAGGCAAGCAGAAGGAAGGAATCAGCAGAATGGAAAAATGTTCTAAGAGGTCCATGATGGAGGGTGAACACCACTACGTACCTGCACCCAGCCATGACACACTTCCTTCATGCAGGTCTCAAGACCCTAGCCAACTGGAGACTAAAGTGATGTTAAGAATTTGCTCACAGTTCTATCTACTATATTAGCTGTATTCCCTTACGAGGCAATAAGGTGGATGGACCAAAACTTTACAAGAAGACTTTTCTGGCGGGAGAGGAGACATTAGTTTATGCACTATGTTTAATTATATTCCGCTGCCTTTGAACCAGATGGATTCATGATGTTAAATAATTCCTTCATTTAAGCAGCGAGAATCATGGCATCGACTTAATTACTCACACTTTCTGTAAGACAGTCTGCTGCCCAAGTGGCTACACTTAAAAAATACATTTAGGAACAAAACTCACAGGCAGGCGTGCATAAAAAAGGGTAACCGTCAATAACCAGTGTTGGCGATTGGCACCACATAAATGTGGCAGTAAGTCAGACTCGACACTCTTCTGCCTCTAAAAAGTAAGCAGTTTGTTGTGAGAGCGCCAGAGGAGTGTCTGCATCAGGAGGCACGATTACATTCCACATAACATGCTAATACAAATGCTTAAAGTAGTAATGAAATGAAGACATGAATCACCAAATCAGTTGCATTTACCTGGACTACCTTTATGTCAGGGAACGAGTACAAAATAAGCAGCACACTGGAAGGATGCTGCAACGCATCTCCATAAAAAATAAAAAAAACACCTGGCAGTTGTACAAATAGAACGATTAGTACTGACTAAGGCATATGCAAATGGCCGTGTTTCCTTTTTAGTTCTAATATTTGTTTCAGCTACATTGGGAGGCAAACAAAGCAAGAAAGCCAAAGCCCCGAATTAGAACAGCAGTAAACACAACAGTCAGCCTCTATCAGAACTCTGAGGGCTATTATGCTCGAAACACGTCGTGTTCCCTCACTCCTGAAAGATTATACCGGTTATCCCATTAAAGTTGGTAAAATGCTATTCTTGTGTCTTAATGCTCTAGCACTGGAGGTCAAGAAGTGTATGCAGCGTCTTACAAGGCTAGTGTGGATGTAATCTGCGCAAAGTTGCAATAATTAATGTTAAGCTTCTTTTACAATACGGCTCTGAAAGAACTTGCCTGATAATATACTTAGAGCCTGGCTAGCTATTTATGTTTCTGAACAAGGCACAGATCCGGTGTCGCTCACGTTCAACAGCTTACATCTTTAGTGAATACTAGGGTGATGATGAGCGGCCTGACTTCTCATTCGAAATAACGTTTACACACCAGCAGATCGAATATTTTGAGTGTAGTGAAAAGGGGCTCAGGCTGCGCACCCCAGTTTCTCTACACTAAAGAGCATTTTAAAGGTGATATTTTGCAGTTTGTAAGACTAGTAGGTCCTCATTCAAAACTGGCAATGGAAACACATTCTAATAAATGATGAGTTAATGATAACTTAGCAATATGAATACATGGGGCCCGATTCACAAAAAAAGTGATAAATCTCCACCCGTACTATTACTAATAGGAATGGGTGTACATTTATCATTTCTTGAAGTTCACAAAAATTCCTAGTAGTATGCGTGGAATGCTGCAACAGGCACAGGGTTTTATGAGTTCTACTGAGAATGACATTAGAAATACACCCAAGTCTCTAAAATGCCCACTGTAGAACTGCACTTAGGGCACATTCTCTGCTCTAATGCAACAGCCTCATGTGCAAATGCACATTCTCTTCCTTTTTGGGAACTGCTCTTTATTTGAAAAATCTCACGCGAGTGACTAACCTCTGTTGTGCGCAACCTTTAATGAGCCACTCTCAGGTAAAAATACATCCCCACAGTATGCTTTCACAGGTTTCAGAACAAGCACAGGGTCTCACACCTTTGCTCCAAGCTCAGGATCGCTGCAGTACCCAGTGTTACATGCAAACATTTATACTGTCAGAAGGACAACACATAACCCAAGAACTCCAGGTGAAGTTCTTGCACAACATTATGGACCTTTCCTACAGAAGCTCCATGACTGCTGTAGCATCTGGTACCTGCTATTAACCTTACTTCAATAGATAAAATGCCCCCCCCCCCTTTCTTGTTATGTGCAGGCTATTCGGCAACAGCTACATCCTGTATTAATAGGATTCACAAAATGTCCCATCTGTTGCCAGCACCTGAAAAAGGCAATGAAAAGGCTATGTGAGAAGGGGCAAAAGATCTACTAAAATACCCCCATAACCCCCCTCACCCACACATCTATTTTGCACTTTCATGAAAGGCAATGTGATCTCATAATTTGCTGCTTTGTCAATTTTGTGCCAAGGGGCGCGGGATTCATGAATATATTTTTAATGTTTGATGTCTGGTGCACAGTGGCTTCTGAGGTAAAAGTACATTATGTCCTCTAATCACCTTTACCTGCACAGCACTCTGCTGCCCCTTGGCTACATTTGTGGGATACAAATGCCACATGCATACACACCTCCATGAGACTGCCACAAACATAATCCCCGATTGTGAGCGAGCTGTTGTTTTCTAAACCGTTCATAAACCTTGAGTTTGGTGGTATTTACTGAATCCGTTAATTACCTGGGACAATCTCACCTCTTGTTAAATTTCAGCTGGTCAAACCTGCTGGAGGGAACAGTGTATGGCAGCTGTTCTTGAGGTATAGTTCCATGGACTCTAGTGGGCATGATGCCTTCTCAGGGGGGTCTACGTTGCTTAGAAAATTTAATAATATTAACAGATTAAGATAGTGGGGTTAAACAAAGAAGCTAATTATAATACTGCAAAGTGAAACTTTTTTAAGGTTCTGTAAACGTGCAGGAATTTGAAATTGGAGACAAAAAAATAAATTGGTATCCTCAGATTGATTTGTAGTAACAGTGCTTCAACCTTCCCATTAAATTTGTATTTATTTATTTATTTTACATTTGTTTGTGAATTAAATACAATATTTCATCAAATGTTTATCTGTCAGATGCATGTTCCTATATTTTTGTGTATTGTTTTGTAGTTCAAATCACCTTACCTGCTTATGCCAGGGTCCCCAGATTCCAGTAAATATTCAATAGAAGCCCCCCCAATTCAAGTCAAAAGGTTAAGAATCACTGATGTACACTACTTATATCAAGCAGATTTTAGTGCAGTAAGCACCAAAATCCACGTTATTCCCCAGAAAGTCATAATTGATGCTATTTGCTGCACCCAATAAATAAAGTACCACAGAATATTGTTATTTAACCAGTGTGATAAAACACCCCTGGATAGCAACAAACTCAGAATCGGGGTCTCGGAGTGCAATAGGAATAAGGAGGACACACCCCAGGGAGGTAGAAAGTGTATTCAGTGCACTGTCACCTGGAGGTGTGTCCGCAAATCACCGGTGTCCATACTGATCCTGGTCAGTCACAAACACATGGCAACAGAAGATTCTATACTGCCATAAGGACCCAACCCATGGAGATGGTACAATCTCCATTCCACATTGTGTCTAGTATTGTGATGACAACAAATGTTAACATATGGACTATGCACGGATAAAAAAACATATAAATTGAAAAACCGTACAAATTCACTGAAAATAGTATGGTAAGGGACATTATGGTTATGATCAAATTTGGACTAAATATTTCAGTAGGCACTTTGGGTGCTGCACCTTGAGCACTACATACAGCTGACATTCGTTAAGAAACTGCTTTACCCTGCTGGAACTGGTTGCACCCACAAGTGTGGACATTAATAAGCATGTCTAGTGGTTTCAATTACATTGTGAATGTCTGTATACCAACTGAATGCAATTTGTTAACTGCATTTATCCCTGGTGCATCCAACTCTTTCTTCTCTAGTGATATTGAACTGGGAAAGACAATAAGCCGCGCTTGTGGGGGCAAGCAACAACACAGGCAGTAGGAGGGGGCAAGCAACAAGATGGACAGCGAGAAGGAACAAGCAACATCAAGGAAAGTGGTGGGGGGTGGGGGGAATCAACACAGAGCGGGTGGAGGCGGGGCCTGAAGCAACACAGAGGACAAGTAGACAAATGAGACTGCTAAGCTGTAGACATTTATAAAGCATTGGCAGGTACCACCATCACAGCAATTCCTTTCAATGCATTTTGCTGTTTGGTGTAGGGCTCAGAGAGCACAATGGAGCTCTGCACCAAATAGTTTTCTTTTTTCTTTTTAAAAAGAAAATAATTAAACAGGATTTTGTTTTTGAAGTTTAAGAAGACACTGCTCTCCTCGGAATGGGAGTACTCCCAGATGGCAAGGGGAGCATTTTGCTGTTTTCACTACCCCCTTTCCACCAGGTTTCCCTGGCAGTGACAGGTGAATGAAACTGACCTCTAATTCTGCTCATTTAAATTAGATGGGCTGAATTACAGGTCTGTCCCTTATTCCGTCAGATGGGTTTAATCATGGAGGAGACAGAGTAGCCTCTACTGTGATTAAACCTATGTTCCGCCTGCACATAAATTTGGCTGGAGGTCCATTATCATGGCAGTCTGCATTCTCAGTCATCATTGTGATGGAGTGTACATTCTGCCAAGATATAAATCAGGCCCAAAGACACAACACTGCAATACATCTGCGAATTATTTAAATTAACTGTATGAGTTTTGTTACACTTCTAATTTAGATGCTTGGCTGATGGGGAAAATGTACTTTTTGACAGTTATTTCCAGGGTTTATTTGTATCGTGCCATTCTGCATTACTTCTAATACACAGACGTAAACAAAAACAGTTGAGAATACTTCAGAATGTCCTAATATGACAATCAACATGCAATCTGTGTAATTCTTTACCTTTCTTATTCACGTTTTAGTTTGGGGGTATTTAGGACCTTAAAAGTAATGAAAAAGGCACAATTTGCAAAAGATAGGTGTACTGCTGGTTCAGCCTGCTTGGGCCAAAACATAGGAGGTGGTGACAAAGAGGTAGGACCAAAATCTTTGTCTGCTGTTGAAAGAGTCTAATCCTCCTAAGTGCTCATATGTTCTTTCTCACAGCTATGTTAAGTGTAGATAATCTATATCTATTATTTCAGTCTCATCTTTTTAAGACACAGCCTAAGGTTCAAATGTTTCTACCACAGCAGTGTGTCCTCTTGAGCAGTTTTCTTTTTGTTTGGTCATAGGAAATGAAACAAGCAATATGGGGGGCAGGAGGGAAGGGGGGGGGGGGTTGAAGCAACACCAAAAGCAGTGGGAGAGGAACAGGGAAAGCACCAACAGTGGGTGAGAGAGAGCAAGCAAAACCAGGGACAGTGGGTGGAGGCTGGATCAGGGTTGGGGCAAGCAAGCACATAGACTGAGGGGGACAGACTACAAACCTCACTCTTATGGAGTGCCTCAAGGAAAATAAAAAAAGTACCTCGAGAAATGCGCAGCCAGTGGAAGTACACTGGCCATGGGCAGGAAGCTTCTCATGCTCCATGCTCCACAGAATGGACAAACACAGGAAAAGAAAGTGAAACCAGGACGTGCTGACCAATGAGACGCAAGGAAATTAGGGTGACATCAAAGCTAATCAATTGTAAGTAACAAGCTTGCTCTAAGACCTTATTATGACTTTTCTGTTTACAGAACATCTTGCAAGCCAGAGTACATGTATTGTCCTGGGCGAGACTTAGAAGAAAAGCACAGAGCATTTATTAGTGTGTGTATATATTGTTATCTGGCTTAGGGCATTCCAGATTGTGGGACTGGTGTCACCAGCATCCCTGGGATCTCTGGAAAAAATTAGGGCGGCATAATGTAACTAGGGTGCCTGTAAGTCTGTGCACCGATTTGGCCTTAATATTACAATGTAATTGTGCCCCTCCCGGCCCCCACCCCCACCCCTACCCCGGTTTGGGAAAATTGACATGTTCACTAAGAGGCCACTTTATACTGGCCAGTGCCCAGCAGCTCCCACCAGCAATAAGGTTTTGCATAAGCCATGACGAAAGCACACACCCACTGACTGATTCAGAACAATACATCTGCCTTCTACTTAGGACAGTTTTGGAAGGAAGGCTATACCAGTCAGCAGAGATGGTGTCTTGGTGGGTGACTGCTGCCCAGGCCCTAACTTGGGTTATGGAAGACAGCTCTGAGGCAGAATCAGAGACTGAGACAGTAGATACTGAGACTGCATCTGAGGGAGAGGAAATGGAGCAGAACCTGAAAGTGACTGTTCAGTCAGCGGAGTTCCATCCGACAACTCATCTTACAGTGATTCAGAGGGACATGATGATGGCAGTCGTGCTGTTCCTACACAAGTAGTCTGTACAGCATAGCAACCATAGGAGGTTAGATCAACAAAGAGAGCAGGCACATGCGGCTTGAAGAACAAAAAGAGTCCACTCTTGGCAGGCCTCCAATTTAGTTCAGCCCCAACCTTTTACAGGCAACACTGGATGTAAAGTCGATACAGCCACTTTTTTGTCAATTAACTAAGTCCATCTCTTTTTAGATGTTGACTCCCTTGAGAAAATTGTGCAGCAAACAAATTTGCGTGCAGAACAATGTCTGAGGGAGCATGGAGCAACTCTGGGGCTCATTCTAAGGCACACCAGTGAACTCTAACTTCACTGGAGGAGCTGAAGCCATTTTTGGGCCTCGCACTCAAAACGGGGTTAGTGCACAAAGCAACCTTGCAGTCCTACTGGCCTACTTGCACAGTGTGATTAACCCCCATCTTTGCACCGTTTATGAGCAGCAATAATTTTTTACTTTTGCAGAGTATGCTGCATTTCACTGACCGTTCTGCTGCATTGCCCTGGGACCCTCTAGACCATCACAGGTTGTTCAAAATTCAGCTTATCAGGCATCATTTTCTGCCAGGTTTCCAGAGATGTATACCCTTGGAAAGAATATAGCCATTGATGAGAGAGTATCCTAATCTAGACACAAAGGGACCTTAAGAATGGTCTGACTTGCGTGAATCCCACAAGGTTTTGTTACCCAGAAGCCCTTACAAACACAGGCTAAAAACACACATTCATATTCATATTTCTATGACTCAAAGTATTGGAATTTGTGGTTGTCTCAAATCTCCTGCCACCAAGCGTTCTCACATGTCTCCTGACAAAAATGGAACTTCACCTGAGTGGGTAGGCCAAGCGCTGGCAAAAGGGTGGGGTCCAAGATGCAATGTGGCAACATCAACAAAAGAGGTAGCTGCAGGTTTTGGGCCTGGGCTCGCCTGCCACCCAGGGAAACCTGCCAAACCCAGGCATTACTGAAAACTAGACACCCAGGGGAGTACAGGGTGGTATGCCTGTCATGGATCCCACAAAGTTTCGTACCCAGAATGCCCCCAAAATCCCCAAAAGTTGCCTAAAATCAGACTTTTCCTGTGCATTTTTGTGACATATTCTTCTAGAATCAGAAGGAATCCACAAAATACCTACCATCAAGTGTACCCCCCCACCATTTGTCCCAATAAAAATGCTGCCGCTGTGACAGGAACAGATCGAACTATTGTCAATGAGAGTCCTCGCAAAGGGACACTCACTGACCTTGGTTTGATCTATTTCGGTCGCGGGCAGTAGACTCAGCAACACAAGTGAGGTACCATTTTTATCAGAAGACTTAGAGGAATGCACGTGGATAGAAGTTTGCGGCTCCCCACAGCTTCTGGAACTTTCCATCACAGAAATGTGAGGAAAATGTGTTTTTAGTCAACGTTTGAGGTTTGCAAGGGATTCTGGGCAAAAAGCCTGTTGAGAGTCAAGCAAGTCACCCCACCCTGGATACCCATAGGTGTCTAGTTTTCAGAAATTTACAGGTTTGCTAGGTTTCCCTAGGTGTTAACTGAGCTAAGGTCCAAAATCTACAGCTAGCCACATTGGGGGAAAAAGGGTGCGTTTTCTGTGGAAAAATGTCATGGGTCCATGTTGTGTTTGGGCCCATTTCCTGTCACAAGCACTAGGCCTACCCACACAAGGAAGGTACCGTTTTTATCGGAAGACTTGTTGGAGCATAGAATAGTGTAACACTTGTTATTACTGAATGGATTTTGCTGCATTTGTACCTTTCAAATGTAAGCCAGTGTATAAGAAAGAAGACATTTTGAAATATACCCTAAAAATCATAAGCTAGTATGGGTACCCACAAAACCAGAGATGTACACATAACCATTGTTCCTAAAGTCCATATCTTGTGCCCATTTCAGAAATACATAGGTTTCCTTGGTACTCATTTTTGTATATAGTTCACCACATGAACTGGTCTATATTCGGTCCTCAATGAAAAACCATTGTATGGTGCACCTCAGTTGTTGGCTCTGGATACATTGGGATCTTGGAGAACCTACAAACCCTATAAATCCCCACAACCTGAAGGGTCTAACGGACATAATAATATATTGCTCTTGTAAATCGGCCATTGTGACAAAAAGTTATAGATGAAAATGCTGTCACAAATGGTTGTTTTTTTCCCTACTCATTTTCAATATTTCTTTATAACAACAGTTATTGTCCTTAGGAAAACCTTTAGGGATCTACATATATGACTCCCTGCTGAATTCATAATGTTGTCTATTTTTCAGAATGTATAGGCTTCCTGGATCACCCCTGGGTTTCTCACTGGTTTCCACCACAAACTGGAAGCAGGTTGAGACCCTAAAAATAAGAACAAGCATTTGCAGTGCAATTGGTCTCGTATTTGCTTGAGTTAGAGCTATTGGCACTGTAAATGCATAACTGGACTTTTCTTGCCACATAAATTGGCCAGCCCTGTTTCATAATTTGCCTTCTTCCAGCCACGTAATTCCAGTGGCCCTGCATATAACTAAACCACTTCCATTTACCTTTTTCCTCTATGGGTCACTGTAAACCTGATCACCCAACTTTGTTTGGCACCACCAGCGTTTCTTGTAACTAAAAATAAAAGCAGTGCCATGCAACTGCAAAGAATGACATCAAGGGATTTTTGAAAGGCAAGCCCACGAATGGGTAAAAGTGATGGGTGTGGTTAAAAGCCCAAAATACTTACAACAGGTCAAAGCGCTTGCGCTCGACCTAAAAGGCACTCTTTTCCGGACAAAGGGCTATCTTTCTGCCAAATTTGGTGTAATTCCGTCCAGCAGTTTGGGTTGTAGTTGTGTCTAAAATCCCTCCAGGAATTATAATGGGAAACACACTTTTTTTTTTACCTCCCCCTTTTTTCAGCCCCTGCTTGACACATCACCCCAAAACTTCACATGAACAACAAGATTCTAAGGAACAAGTTTTTTTGGAAAATTATGTGAAGATTCGTCAAACAGCGCCAAAAGATAAAGGCAAGTCAAAAAACGTTTTTTTTAATGGAAACATGATCCTAACTATAACTACACACTGGCAACTGCCAGTAAGACATATATGTTATTGGTTCTTTGTGATTTATTTTTTTTGCTTATCTTTGCCATGACTGTACAGTTTTAGGCCTTGTTAGTTAAAATGCCTAGTAGCCATAATGGTTATTGTGCATAAATACAACGGCCTCTCCTGAATAGGCTGGCCTATCTTGGCATCTTGTTTGTACACAGGCACTCTGGCTCCTTTCAAATTACCTTGAGTCCTGTTTGATTTGTAAACGTCTTTCATTTACTGCGTCATAAGCATATGTTCTTATTTACTTATCCAGCTGTGTAGCACACTGTAACCGGGCGTCCCCGGCAGCCGCGGCTCGTCATGACGCATCGGATCAGGCCGATGCGTCATGTCCGCGTCTCCCCGTTGCTGGGGCAACGCGATCCGACCGAGGCAGGGGGAAGGCCGTTGCCCGGGAAACCGGATGGGTTTCCCGGCGCGGCATAATCAAAAGGGAGGACGGCACCGGAAGAAAGAGGGAGGAGCAGGAGAGGAGAGCCGAAGAGAAGAGACAGGAGGAGCAGGAGAGGAGAGCCGAGGAGAAGAGACCAGAGGAGGAGGAGAGGAGAGCCCAGGAGAAGGAGCAGGAGAGGAGAGCCCAGGAGAAGGAGCAGGAGAGGAGAGCCCAGGAGACGGAGCAGGAGAGGAGAGCCCAGGAGAGGAGACCGGAGGAGCAGGAGAGGAGAGCCCAGGAGAGGAGACCGGAGGAGCAGGAGAGGAGAGCCCAGGAGAGGGAGACCGAGCAAAAGACGGCAGGAGAAGAGACCGCAGCAGAGGAACACCACAACGCCAGCCACGACCCAGGAGGGTCGTGGCTCACCAAGGTACGGTCCTTGTGGACCAAAACAAAGGCTATATCAGACTAAGGGGGGGGAGGGAATATAGAAGTGGAAAGGGAGGGAACAGAAAGGGGCACGATAACGAGCACATATGGGCACCCCACAAAATCTATAATTAGAGAGTGAGAACACTTATTCCCCAACTCCTCATAGACACCCCCTCCTTATCGTTCCTACCCATACCCAGACAAGACTACAGAGAAAAAGTGAAATAACCTTTTGGTTAAACCCCATACTTACCCGGGTGTTGTTTTCCTTTGTTTTCCGGTATCCGGGAATCCACCTGAGGGGATCCACCAGACGTCTCCCGGGAAAAGAAACATTGAGACTAAATCAACACTACAGGAACTGAACAACAACACCGAAATCCCTAAGGACACCCCGCCCGCTTGATTATATACTTCAAGTTTTTTCTTTATTCCACCTTAATCTTAGAATAAATTCCACCATAAACTAAAACGCATATCTCGTCGTCATTTGTATGTTGTTCGATCTGTCACCTCTTATAGACGTTTATGAGGATATTCTCTGGATAGCTGACTGACCCAGAAATATGTTCTAGGCCACTGCAAATACTCCCACAACATCAGCCAGGATAAATTTGTTTCCCATATTTAAGGGAAAGTTCAGCACTTAACACAGTCTCGAAAACTAGTTTTGCAGTAAAGCATGTACGCCTTCTATGGCACCTTCTGTAAGGACATTTTTATGGAGACACTGCAGTATGACAGACACTTTGGGCCGGATTACGAACCTAGTGGTCTCATGACCGCCAGATTCGTGGTGGGGGAACCTCCAGGATTAGTTGTCCTGGCAGTTGCAGCGGTCCTAATCCACCAAGGCAGCGCAACTTATTTCTCCACCAGAAATTTCATGGCGGTAGCACCACCATGAAAAGGCTGGTGGAGATCTGGTGCAGGGTGCCCCAGGGGGGCCCCTGCATTGCCCAGGCACTTGGCATGGGCAGTGCAGTGCAACCCCCCCACCCCAGCCAGCACCGTTGCAATGTTCACTGACCACAATGCAGACAGTGAACATAGCGTGGGTGCTTGTGCACCCTACTAACTACAGCATTGCCGCCGGCTCTATTACATGACAGAGGCAATGCTGTAGGCCTTTTCTCCCACTGGGACAGCAGGTGAAAAATGAGGTTTCGGCCTGCTAACCCAGTGGGAAACTCGTAATGGGCCCGGCTGGGAGGCAGCCACAATGGCGGCAACGTTCCCGTCGGGATTTCAGCGGACAGGCTTTTCTGTCTGCCGAAATCATAATAAGGTCTTTTATGTCTTGAGTAGAATTTGTAAATCAAATGCACGTTAATGATTATTGCATTCTTGCTTTCGTATATTATTGAATGTTGTAGAATGTATTTTTAATAATGGTTTTAAAACAAATTTTGTAACGTTTGGCAAACTTTTTGAAAAGATAAATTAATCATGCAATACTTTTTAACACACCACAGTCATCCCACTTCCCCCATGTCGGCCCTGTATAGTAATTGCATTTATGTAGAACTTACTCTCCCTGACAAAGTGCTAAAGCGATTTATGTCAGTCACTGCGCTGCTCCAGAACACACAGTTAGTCCAGTATATTCTTGTGTGCTCAAGAAGACTATTCCATGCACTTACTGCAGTTTCCTCAGGGTAGATTAAATTAATAGGAGTGATCATTAGATGAGAAGGTGCATGTGAGTTAATGCAGATGGTTGGTGGGATTATTAGGTGAGAGAGATTAGGTATTGTTGGGCTGCGGGGGTATGACTTGCAAAGAATGTCTTGCAATCTTTGTAATGAGCTGTAGGCAGGTTGAAGAAATAGAATATTAGAGAATAGGGAAAATGTGCATGTGAGAGAGTAAGTTGTGTTCGGAAAGAGGCGATATGCAGAGGATGGAATGAAAGGGGAGGGGGCAACAAATACGAGTTTTAAATAAAGGTCAGTATTTCGTGCAGCATTCTATGAATATGAAGATGCATTTTGAGGAAAAAATGCAATTTAAGGATGCAAAGTTGTAGAAAAAATGGGACTGTTTGCATGCAGGATTGTGCTACATTAGGTACATTTGATAGGCACTATAAATCAGGATACCACCCAGCAAGATCAGCTGATGAATGCAGGTTTTTTTTTGCATAAATGAAGTGCTGGCCACAAACACAAGAGCTTTAGACTAAGCACAAAGAAAGCATTAACCTCAAGATCATAGCAGTGTAATAAATTGTACAGGTAAAAAAAAACTGAAAATGCCTGAGAGGATGTCTTGCAGAGTTAATCATAAAGTTTTGCTAACAGTATTAATTACAAAAATGGATTGGCATAAATGCAGACCAGAAACTGATTTCACCTGTTCTTCCAAAGACACTGGTCAACATAGGCTAGTCTAATTTGATTTCATGATCTGTACCTCCTTTTAATGGATCTCCTACCCATGGCCTCTGTTGCACCTCCACTATTTGTAGGGCCAGTGAATACTCAGGACAAGATCCGACCTGACTATATATACTCTGCTGGGATACTTTTGGGGGGAATGGTATGTCAAAAACTGAAGTGACAACGCATATTTCATTGTGACACATTTATACACACAAGACACTTTGATTACGTTGCATTTGCCAATTTATTTTCCCTACAGAAACATTAAAAAATTATGGGAGAGGACTACACGTCCCAGAATCCAAAGCAATAAAACAGACTGGGTGAGAATCATGTTTGGATTTGGGAAATTTAAGAGATGTGGTTGTTCTTCGGTCTGACACTCTAAAGAGACCTAAAATGATGCTATTCTTCCGTGGCTGACTCTAGTTTTCTAGGCCCTTCACCAAACTCTTCATCAATTTCTCTCTTATTCTCCTTTTTTCTCTCACCCTTCTCCCCCTGCGGTTTTATCCCTTCCCTTTATGGACTATTAAAGCCTACTGTCACATTGTGGCAGTTAATAGACTGCCTTTTATACAGAAATAAGCTTGTGAGTTTAAGTGGTGGGAGTTGAGCACTCTGCAAACCTCTCCTGTGTGTCTGATCCAGACAGCCAGGCCTCCGATCCCTGCAGTTCCAAACACTTTTCTGAGGAACAAGTGCAGGGAACGAACATCAAGTTATGACTGGCATTGTTATTAGCCGATCAACTGCTGCGCTGACCATCATCAATAACAAGGCAGCTCCCCATCTCGTGCACACCTCACTGGCTGAAGAGAAAGGAAGCTGCACCGATGTGGCAAGCTTGGTCCACCAAGCACCTGTCAAATACTAAAGGAGACTTGTGGGTTTCAAGGCATGGACTGAAGGGGCGGGGTCACCTCTACTCTTAATTTAATATTCCCGGTGTTCATTACCTCTTTTCTTTTCCAAGAAGGGGGAAGCAAAGATTTATTCTTCAGAATAGTAAAGCTGAAGTGTGATGATCACACGAAATACTTTAAAATATAAAACCAACACAAAACGGTTCTCTTCTTGGATTTTGAGTGACAGTTTTCTGATCAAATCGGTACAGCCGCCGTAAAGGGATGCAATTTTAGTTCTTGAGCTGGTGTTCCTTTATGTTCATAATTTTGCGTAGTGCATTTTTTTGCACAGAACAAATCCAAAGCCCATACCTACTGGCTTTGCCAATGGGCGTTTAACATTTTTTATATCTGTGTCGTGATGACTTCCGAAGCCTTCACCTAAAAAAAAAACCATTGAGAATGCGTCTCACAAAGCAGCAATCTTAAACACTGAGATTAAGGTAGCAATACTCACGGAATTGCTATTCTTAGAATCACAATTGCAGTTCCTCAAAAAAATTAAGGAAATATTGAATGCTGCATAATTGTAATAAACCAAGGTCAAGCAAGATTCACAAACCCTAACACATGGAATACATTTGCAGATCAATTAAGCTCCCTTCCCTCTGACTCCATCTGAGAGTGCAGCCTCGACAGCTGTCTGCAGGTTAACTTTGCTATCCAGCCTTACGCTTGCAAAAAGCACGCTGAGGATAGCTCTGTTGTCTCATGGGTATGAGAGCGCTATAATCTGCTGCTGCATGTCCAGGTCTGTAATATTTATGGAAAACGAGGGATAGCTCAGCGAGACCTATGCTTGTGAGAGGAGTATAATCTTTGACTCCTTGTTGTTGCACTGGAAGCCCAGGGTGAGGCTGCGCAAATATGGTGCTGGAAGTGGGACGATCCAGGGAGTCGCGTGATGAATACTGCCATGGTGCCCTGGGAGCGGAGAGCAGCTGCTCTATTCCATTGGTATTTTGCCTATTTTCTTGGTCCCCTCCAGGGGAATCCACAAACCCTGGGTACCTTTTCAATCCTTAGGAAGTTGGGAAAGAAATGGGCAGAAATTTGCCATACATTTCTTATGCAGAAAAAAGTAAGTGAGCCCTACGTGCCAACCACCCGAAATAGCCAAAGAAGGTCTCACCACTGGGGAAGGCCCAGCAGCTTATGGGTTAAAGCTAGGTAGGTGGCAAAAGTTTGTTGTTCTAAAAAGTGGGTCGTGGTTTTACAAAGTTTAGGAAGCACTGTCATATATAAATGCTACAACATATTACAAAGTCTGTTAGAAAGTGAGACTGGCAAATTATGGTTAACCATGCCACTATAACCATGATAGGCACATTGTCAAAGTTCAACGAGGAGACTGATAAATTAGGGGCACATTAGAGTAGAGGGGGAGCAGTTAACTAAAACTGGCCAATTTCAGCAGCTTATCTGCAATTAACCATAATGAGCGTTAATAGAGGGTTTTCGGAGATAAACGTCATGCCAATTAAAATAGAAGTGGTGAACTTAGCCATGCAATTTAACGCAAAGATATTAACATCATTGCCAGGGTTCATTTCCACATTATTACTATGGTACTCCCTAACTGGTGAAATCACCACCTAGTGCCTCAGACATTCCATGTTACAGTCAATTTATAACTGTGCCTTAGTCACAATGCCTATTCAATTAGATTTTAGCTCACACCATACATTTATATGACAGTGCTTTGGCTAAATACCTTTAGTAACTTTTAAACATGAAAAGACCATCATGGCATAAACTATAAATGCAGGGCCACAAATGTATTACTGTTGTTTAAGGAGAGAAAGGGAATCATCAGCCATTTGCAGTTCTGCCTCTTCTAATGTATAGCTCATTTCCCACTCTTAACAATGGTAGCAAGTAGCATAGTAGGTAGAGCATATCTGCATAGAACAAATATACATTTTTAGGTACATATACAAATTACTTCTGTGCCATTTGCCAAAACGTTTCTTAACGTCGAGTCATTTGTATTGACTTGATCCTGAAGAGTTTCCTGGAGATCCATTGAGGGGCCAAAGGTTATGATTGGGAGCCCCAAAAAGGTACTCCCTTTGCTAATTTACCAAAGGAGAAAAATGTAGCACCTGCAGTGAACTGTTCAATGGATTTTCACCTAATTTGAATTAGGTGAACACGGCAAGTGCAACTCGAGATTTTTTATTGCTTTGAAAGACAATCACTCAGTGGTTTATGCCAAAAATGGTGGTGAAATAACGTCAAAAATCTACATATATCATGGCAGCTTGGCCATCATGTTGCAATAATTTATTGGAAATGTAAACAAAAAATAAATCTGCTTCATTGAAGGATTATTATGGCCTTGGCTAAATATATAGATTTTCAGGACCTAGGTAGATCTAAGAATCTTTGCACTCTCATTGTCTGAGTCTACAGTGTCCAATTTTTCATTCCAACTATGCTGGACGCTTTGCACGTATGTTAACACTTTGCATGAAGAGGTATTGGGGATATGAGTCGCTGTTATGTTATGTGATTCTACGGTGTTTATATAGCGCATGGCTACCCGAAGGCCTCCAGCGCTTGGGGGACAACTCTCCAGAAGAGGAAAGGTGCATAACAGACACATTAGAACAGTCAAGTTTTCAGTCCTTTCCAAAATTTCAATTCATAACTTGTCGACCGGAAACTATGGGGAAGGGAATTCCATAGCTTGGCACCAAGATAAGCCATTGTGGTACCTCCCCATCTGGCTTTTTTTTTACTCTAGGTATAGAGGCAAGGGCTGCTGAGGACAATTTAAGATTTCTAGTTGGCGTATAAAAAAATGCCAGGGTCTTTAGGTACCTCTGTTGTATAGTGATCTATGCATACAAGACAGGGTTTTCAACATTATGCTTTGTTTGACGGGGACCCAGTGAAGGTCAGCAAGGGCGGTTTTAATCGAGGCATACCTCGGGGTATCACAGAGTAGCCGGGCTGCAGTGTTTTGAACTACCTGCAATTTCCTTTTGACATATCTTGGAGACCCGAGCAATAATCCATTTCCATAGTCCAGTCTAGAGATAATGAGTGCCTGAACAATGAGTCTTTTTGCCAAAAAAGGAAGTATGGCAAAAATGTTCCTCAAAGGTCTCATTATCCTAAAACAGGTGATGGAGATTTTCTTGAATTGGTGTTCCAGGATAAGTTGGGGGTCAAGCCAAACTCCCAAACTTTTGACATCTTTCTTCAGAGATGGTAGCTCTCCAAAAGAGGTAGGCAGACTGGGGCTCTTACCCAGTTGTGTGTTCTGACCTAGAATCATTACTTCGGTTTTGTCTTTGTTTAACTGGAGCATACTTGCATTCATCCATTTCGATACCGCCTGTAGACAGCAAGATAAAGGGCAAACCTCGGGGTCTGAGATGGGAGAGAAGGAAACCACCAACTGGGTATCATCAGCGTAGGAAACCACAGAGATCCCAAAAGGCTCCACTATCTTGGCCAATGGTGCCATATATATATTAAATAATGTGGGACTAAGGGAGGAGCACCCCACAGTTCCAATTGAGTTTGCTGGAAATTTAGGACCGATCCAGAACCTAGAATGTTCTTCCCTTCAGGAATGAGGAAAGCCAATTGAGTGCCTTTTCCTCCATTCCCATTTTTTTCATCCTCTGGCATAGCAGATAATGGTCTATCTTGACAAAGGCTGTGCTAAGTTCCAAGAGTATAATTGCCGTGGGGAGTCCATAATCCATGCGCTTTCTGGCCTCTTCCATAACGGCAATCAAAGCCGATTCAGAGTTCAGAGAGGGCCTAAAACCCATTTGGATAGGGTGGATCATGTTGTTTGCTTCTAGATATGAGGACAGTTGAGCATGAATGTGTTTATCTAGGATTTTAGAGGGAGAGGGAAGTGGGGAGATAGGTCTAGTTTTTCAGGACTGATGCATCTAGATTGGGTTTTTTCAACAAAGGTCTAATTATTGCGTGTTTCCATTGGTCGGGGAACGTGCCTCTTGATATAGAGAGGTTTATCAGAACTGTCAGAACGGGAATGATGGCTGAGGCCCCCAGGGCCAATATCGCTGGAGGGGCGGGGTCCAAAGGGGATCCCGACTTAAGAGTTGATAGAGAAAAGGCTACTTGGTCCTGTGAGATGGAATAGAATTGTGAGAATGAGGCGGTGCAACTAGGATAAAGAGTAGGCGCCTCCTCCTGAATCTGCTTATTATTAGAAAAACTTGAATAAATATCTCCAATTTTTTGTTGAAAGAATAAAGCTAGATTGTTGCTATGCTCTTGTGAGGCATCGATTAAACTGTCCTCCGAGGGAGAATGTAAAATTTCTTTAAATAGATTAAATATCTCTTTTGAGAAATTAGGAGATTGTTCTATCCTAGCAGCATAGTAAGCCCTTTGGGCTAATTTAATGTATGTATGATAGAATTTGATAGCTCTCCTGTAGTCCTCCTTTAAGGCCGGTTCATAAGTTTTTCTCCAGCTTCTTTCTAAAGATCTACATTTCCTTTTTAAGGTTCGTAAATATGGTGTAAACCAGGGAGTGCCCATCTTCCGGGACCTCCCTGTTTTCTTACTGTAAGGGAGTAAAGTGTCTAAGCCATCTTTGATCCAAGGATCAAACATTTCTGCACTAATATCCTTTGGGTCCACCAGGACAGACTTACTATCTATCAAGGTCTGGTCCAGTCGCTGGCCTTGAGTTTGTGCCAACGCCTGAAGAGTTGACCGGATACTTGCGTGGAGCTTAAATTAGGAGATATGGCTAAATTTAGTATGATTAAAAAGTGATCTGACCAGGCTAATAGGGATGGGGGCTTAGAAACTAGACCCATCAAGTTACTAAAAACTAGGTCAATAGTGTGTCCTTTCTCATGAGTGGAACCTCTGACTACTTGGACCCACTCCAAAGACTCCATACCAGCCAGGAGGTCTTTAGCTGCTGGGCTGTCTAGATTGGCTGCATGTAAACTAAAGTCACCTAAAATTGTGAAATTGGTTTTTTTACTGGATAAATCTGCCATTAAATCCAAAAAAGAATGTAGAAAATTATCTGGTGAGCCCAGAGGGTGGTATATCAAAACTCCTGAGAGTGTGAATTGGGGATTTAAAGTCAATGAAAAAAACATAATTTCACAGTCAGGTATCTGAAGTGGCCGGAAAGTGACCCTGATAGATTCTTTGAAAATAATGGTGATTCCTCCCACTTTCGAGGTGGTTCTGTCTGATCTAACTATTTGATATCCTTGAGGAAGTGCTAATTTGACATCCGGCGCAGATCCCTCATGTAGCCATGTCTCAGTGAAAAACAGGGCTGTGGTGAAGAGGTCACTTATTAGCAGATAAATATCTAATTTATGGGCTGGTAGTGATCGACAATTAGCCAGCAGGAAGACACTGTTTGGATGTGACTTGGGTAATACACCCACAGTTTCTTCCATTTGAGTAGTCCACAGCCAGGAGGGGCAGGACCACTTATGGTCACTTAAGGTTGGGCAGGTTTGACAACAATTTGATGGAAGTGGCCTAAGGAGATGTAAAGTCTCAGAAGTAAATGTGGGGCCCTTTATTTTTGCAGTGCTTAGGGACCTGGCCCCTTGGTCCCACCTGAGGCGTGACCGCAGCATTGCGCCTAAAAAGGGGTTCTGGTGTGGGTTTGCCGGTAATTAGACTGCCAACCCTCCAAGATGGCGGCCAGGAAACGTGCCACCGCCAAGGAGAAGAAATGGCTACCGCTATCGTATCGGAGCCTCTGTTTTATGAGGGCAGGGGGCCAGAGGGAGCAGTTAAAAATTAATTTGCCCTGATCTCAATGTCTAATCAGTCAAAGTTTTAAAAGCCCAGGCCACTGAACACGGGCCTTAGAATAAATGAATTAAAAAGTCTAAAACTGTTAAAGCACAATTAAAAGATATAGGATATGAAAAAAAGTCTTGTATAAACACCCACCTAATCAAGTAGAAGTCTGCTGCGCGACCGCAGCATCGCGCTTAAAAAAGGGGTCCTGGTGTGGGTTTGCCGGCAAGTAGACTGCCAACCCTCCAAGATGGCGGCCAGGAAACGTGCCACTGCCAAGGAGAAGAAATGGCTACCGCTGTGCATATTTCTGAGGTGTAATTTTATAACAACTACCTCTAAATGAGGCCCTTTTAAAAAAAACATAACTGAGCTATCCATTGCTCATCAAGACAAGTTAATGCATCATACTGTATTTTAGTTTCAACTCCTTTTCTACCACCTCCTGGAGTAAACCTTTACTGCTCACTATTGGTACCCTTGGAGAGACGTGTCTGCATAATGAAGAACTTTGTAATCCAAACTGAATGATCAAGTTTAAAGACATGAAACACACCAATGGTGAACAATAGTATCCGCCATGGATAATGCTTAGTAACTACCTACTGCTCCTGGACCTAAAGAAAAAGCGTTGTAATGCGCACAATACAGATAGCAAGTACTATCAAACACACCTTGAGTGGACCCTAAAAAAGAAGGACTATTCACTGGGGTGGGCTAACACTAAACTTAAAGTCTAATCCTGGCATTAGCACTTTACGTAATCAATGCCACCCCATTTGTGGTCTAGTGTACTAGTTGGACAATGAGGACCCCAAAGACACTGGTTTTTAATGCCGGTCTCCCCATTTAGTAGAATTGTGCGCTCTTACAAAATCACCTTTTAACTTATTTTTTCTGCTCTCATTTCTTTGTCCAGGATTGGGAGAATTTGGAATCAATCGAAAAGACACTAACAAGATTCTGGTAAAACGTTCATGATCTATTGACCAAAAAAAAATATCAGAATAAAGTAAACAGCCTTTATAACAAGTAGCACTGCATTACTAACCCAGGTCTACAAATTTACCAAACTGTTTGATATTGATCACATCATATTCTCCTTGTGCTTCTTCTTACTCTTGACAATATGAATGCACTTTGGAACGAGCTTGAGAGAATAAATATACACCGCACACATTCCCATGACAGTTCCCCCAGTATGCGTTTTCATTCACATCTTCTAAGTTGCCTACAGGTGTCCACATTCCTTGCTAGCATCTAAACATAAGCTGTTTACCCTAAGGCTGCATTACGCATAACCCATCCTCTAACTCCTCCCTCCGAGCCACTGACTGGAACCTCTTTCACATACTATAGCTGGCTGAAAAGTGAGATGTGGACATCCTGCCAAGCAGCTCGAGGTGTCCTGTCAAGCAAATACTTTTGAGCATCAAAAAGCGTAACGTGGCGTCCCGCACCAGCTGAGCATGGGCAACAAGGAAGACCACCCATATGCAGGAAAAACACGTCACCTTAGCTACAATCTGCAATATAAGTTACGGCAGCCATTACATGGATTGAGCATCACAATAAATGGTGGGATATAAGGTGGCAGTACCCCTAGGGGGATGGACAGATGCATGCAGTTACAGGGGCAGGTCATAACCCAAGGAGCTGGCTCCGCAACAGAACCTTGCACCTTAAATCTGCAGACCCTAAAGACAATATTAAAATAAGAAAATCTGTGGTGCAAATGCACATGGCATTGAGCAGTATGGCCAGGTCTGTGCACTGCTGTCAACCTGTTTGGCATGCAAAGTCTGTGTGAAGTGAGCTAGGTCTACAGGGGGGCTTTGTGCACCAGGCCTTAAAGCCAACCACTGTGGCACATGAGCAAATGCTGTGCATTGCAAGCTGTGCAGGCACTTGGGAAGGATTCAGACCCAGGCCAAAACCTATGGCCAACTCCTGCTTCCCATGAACAATGGCCGTGTCCATCTGCATTGCACTGCCAAAGGCCAAGTGAAACCCCTAGACTGACAAGGAGGAAGAATAGATTGTGCCATGTGACCATCGATGAACCAATGAGAAGACCTATTTAGCGATTTCTCTAGGTGTTTTATGAACACCTTTTTTCATTTATTCTGGAAACATGCCTCATCATTGAAATGAGGCATCATGTTTCTTGAAGTCATATAACAACTTTAAGACTAGTGCATGCACCAATGCTCACTGACACCAGTGGTGTAGCACGTGTGCCCTGGGCACTGCTGTAAGGAAAGAAATGGGCGCTCTGGCTGCTGTTGGGCTTGTGAAATACAGCAATAATCAGGACTTGAAGGGCCCCTCAAGCCCATGGGCTGTGCTGCCACTGCACCAATTTAAGCTACACGACTCACACATGTATGTGATGTATATGTACAGAGTATATTTATGCCCCACAGGTAAGAATAACAATGCTGAATGGTTGATGCTAATGAGACAGCGTTGTACACCATTTAGAACAGACTTCACCTGCAGTAGCTGTGTCAGTAATGAGTGCATAATTTTATTAATGTGACAGTTTCACTGAGGAAAAGTGAAAGTAAAGTGACTGCACTTCTTGACCAATTAAAGAAAGGCGATGTTGCGCTGTTTTACAGGTGCATACATTTAATCTGTTTCAGGATTGTTGTGGTAAAACAGTCATTAGAAACAACTACGTTAATTGTTTGCACTCTGCAGTAGGGACCAGTGCTTGGAATGGAAAAAGCGAAGTGCAGGTACTCTGGGCCAGGGTACCTGCTTGTTTCTCAGAAGTGCCGGTACTCTCTAATTAAACGTATTACGTTTTTCCCAAGAAATGCAGGTACTCTCACTCTCAAAATAAAAAAGTGCCGGTGCTCAGTACCGGGCAGTACCGGCCCGTTTAAAGCACTGGTAGGGACCTATTTCAGGTTTATAGGCAATTCTAAATGATCTGAACTCTGTCAAGATGTAAAGTCTGATGCTCGGATAGACATGCCTGATGAGGATAACACGCTCTTTCATGATGGCTCGCGGAAAGGTGCTGCATCTTTTACACCCACATGACATACTCCTTTAACAATAAGCGCATTGCGTCTGATGGCTCGCACCACGTGAGAGCGCCAACACGGATCCACCTATAACATTAGTGAGCAACCCGGGCAAAGGCCCTCGCCACTAAACACATATCTGGCTTCCCACTCTTCAGCCTATTCCAGCTGAAGAAAATCAAATCAGCGTTTAAAAAACGTAAGGATGGTAACGTCATCACAAATGACAGAATTACATTCCCAAAGAGGGTTACCAATTAGATCAGGCTTTGAAAAGACACTGCAACATTGATAGCATCTCATTTGTGCTTAAACACTGTGCTTTAACTCTTTACAAAATAGAGTTGTTAAATTGTGAAACAGAAATTGGAATTCTTTTGAAGGACACTGAGCCCCCTCTGGCAAAAACCTAACAGGTTTATTATACAAGCACCTCCTCTGCAATTATAATCCCTGCTGGCTTTTTCCACCGAGTTTTCTGGTTCAATTTTCATAACCATAAGCATCATTAGGGCACTGCAGTAATTAAGAGTTGTTAGAAAGTGAATTCTCAAACTGCAGATTAGAAAATTAAACTATTTCCTGATTACATATTAATGGAGCACAACAATAGCAGTTGCCATAAGCTTGGAAGGCAACCAAGGGATAAATCTGTGTACTTAATTACCATAAACAATAGCTGCATGGAAATGAAGTTTTATGCACATTCCCTTCTGTAATATGGCTGATATCAGTACGCACTTGACAATTCTTGTTCAATTATCTCTATTATTTAATGCGCTGTGAACGGCTGTGTGTAAATAAAATTAACCACCCCAATTACTTTGAATTCATCTGGGGACAACATAATAAAAACTGTGAAGAATTATGCATGCTTATTATCGAAAACATTACCGTGGCATCCACTGGATTCTCCCGCCTCTGTGTTGCGCGCACTTATTTCCGCAAGATGCTAATTCAATTATATTTTACATCAGTGGTCAATGCGATGCCCGTCAATGTTCGCAATTGAACTTGGCACTCATCACAAGCACAATTTACAACGCATAGGATTTATAAAGTGTATGGCAAGGAAGCTAAAGTATTTTATGTAGTCGGTAACAGAAGTTCATTTGAGGGATAAAAATGGAATACATTTTTTAAACAAAAAAATGACACGGAGGAGAGACTGATGTTTACGCATTTTTAGGAGGGCGCTTTTTTTTTTTTTTTTTTTTAAATCTCCGCAGTTATATTCTATGGTCATTTGCAAGGGTATAAAACAGATACTTAAAGGAACTGCAGAAGTTATCCTATACCGGTTTAATTCCAAATCTGTGGTAGTCACGGGACACGAATAGTCGTGGTCCAACAGGAGTTTTATACAACAACGTGGGGACAGAATGACCTTTCGGTTCATAATTTCTGCTCCCTCACAAAATAAAACATGGTGACAATACCTATATATGAGGATGAGTGTATGTTGAGCTGGGGACTGACACCAAAGAACAATGCTAGAGTTTTCACACATTAGGTCTCTTCGACAATTTGCAGCCAACCCCTCGTTCACAAAAGGCCTTTTTTGGTATCTCAGAGCTACAATCTTCTTCCCCTGTTGGTGCTGTTGTAAAGTCTTCCACACCAGCGCTGCTGATATCATCAAATATTCATTGGGTACCAAGACAAGTAGTCTTTGCTCCCCCCCCCCCCCCCCATGCTCCCTCATTCAATTTGCACGCCCCTATTAGTTAAGGTGCAATGTCTTACCTTGTCTTATTAACACAATGCCCCGCTGACACCATCTGGATTGGGTGCCAAGAAAACAACTGTAGTTTATTGATAATCCCAAAACAAGCATTGGCAAAGCCAACTGGTCTTGCCTTTGGGACCTATTAGCTTTGAAATGCTTTTTAGCACTGGTGCGTCACGAGACGAATTTTGCTGGGTCGTTAAAGTAAATGAAGCTGCCTTTAAATTCTGTCTTTACTTTGCCCTGCTTGCTGTGCTTCAAAGACAGAAGTCAAATGTCAAGCAATGTCTTCTGACACAAAGAGTGTGAAAGGAAAGGTGGTGGGATGTCATTTTTTTGTAACAAACAACATGTAAATAATAGATAATGAACAGTGCACATTTTGCAGTTTAGAAAGCAAAAGTGAAGCATTTTTATAACTCTAAAGTGTGATGGAAGCAAACATTTTATTAGCTTCAAAACAAATCAAGACACTTTACTCGGAGATTCACAGATAATAAATATTTACTGAAACCGGCTTTCCACACATTACCATTTGTGTGCGATACAGTTTTATCAGTAACACTGTGCAAATGTATTGGCCATTTCAATAGAAAACGTGCTGTCTGTGAATTACAGTACACTGCCACATGATGCTTTATTTACATTAAAAAATGACCTGCCTCATGTCCATTAAAGCTAGGTGGGTCACGAACGGTTGCTGTTCTATAAAGTGAGTTGTGGTTTTAAAAAGCTGGAAAAGAACTGTTGTGCAGTATTTGCTAAAGAGTAGGTAAAAAAAAGTTTATGACTCAGCCAGCTGTATGATTTTGTAGGCACACATACCACACATGTGCAACTACAAAAATGGCACAGGTGCTTTTTTTTTTTCATTTTACGTACTGAACAGAATTGGATCGGTATATATAAAAAATAAAATGCGGGAAAGCTTTTGTTTTTTAAAGCTATTGGGGAAGCAACATAAAGGATGGGGCTGGGGAAAGCAACATGGAGGGTGCGGGTGGGGGAAGCAACCTAGAGGGCTCAGGTGGTGGAAAGCAAAAAGTAGAGTGGGCGAGCCGAAACAACATGGGTGATTGGGGCAGTGGGGGGGGGGTGGGGGAGTGATGTGGAATGCGTGGTGTGGTGGCATGAGAGAACCACATGGGCGAGTGACAACAACCGGGAGCTGGAGAGAGCACGCTGGTGAGAAAGTAACACAGAGCAAGGAGAGGCACACGAGGGTGAGTGCAACACAGAGGGTGCAGTGGAGGAGCACACAGGGGAGAGAGCGCGACACGGGGCACTGCAAAGTGAAGAAGCGAAGTACACAAGGGAGATTGCTGGAAAACACATGCACTCTCATGGAGTGCTTAATGGAAAAAGGAAAAAGTAGGACCTGAAAAGAAAGAAGTGAAAGGGCACAAGTAATGAGACCATGATTCTAAGGAGGGAAAAACACAAGAGAAGGAAGGAAAACACACAAAAGCTACCAAAAAAGGAAGCAAGCAAATGAGAGGGAAAATCAAGCCAAGCAATGGTAGCCAATGGGAGGACTCAGCCCACTATATGCTGACAACAGGTCTTTTTGAAAACAGAGAGCTTGTGCTATCTGGAAGGCGAGCCCTTAAGAGTACCGTTTTTACAACATGATTAGGAGGTTCCTACCCTTCTTCAAAGTTTTTAGCCACAGCGCCTTTCCTTCTATTCCATTAGTACTTTTAAGAAGCAGACAGGAAGCAAGAGCGCTGCACAAAATAAGAAAATATAATAAAAAACAAAGAGGAAAAAGCATGAAAGATTGCATGGATTACTGCTACTTTTTTAAAGACCGCACAACTTCATTATTATTTTGAAAAAGATGAACTTCTTACTCCTATTTGCATCAACAGACACATAATTTCCTTTTGCCTCAAATGTATTTCAGTGTAATTTAGCTTTCATTTCTTGCATGCCTATTGGAGGCAAGGGGCTTTAGGAGTTGTTCCAATGTGAGATGAGTTATCTACCATAATCACAGCGACAAGCACACCTCACTTTCTTTTCCCCTTGAATTGAACTGTGGTGTAACATAAGGTGGAATAATGAAAGGACAAATGTTGCCTGTTTGCTACTTCTGAGCACCTCATTGATGAGGGCAGAGACACATAATGAACAAAGAAGTAACAGAAGTCAAAGTCTGAAGACACACAGTCCAAATTTTCAGATGGTCTGTAGGTTAACCAAATACAAACAGCCAGAGTACTTTAGTACAAAACAGTTCCTCTCCGTTCTAAAAACTAGTCTGCATACCAAAAGCCAGCGGCATTCCCAATCTTCAGGAACAACTGATAACACTTCGGAATCAATAATCAAATAATTAAACTACCACACTTACATCTATTAAATTACAACATTCTAAAATATGTAAAAATGAAGGTTTTGTATGAGAGCCTGTGTGGCTATGTGTTTTCACCGAACTTGTGATGACCAGACTGGTCCACTCTGTAGGCAAGGCCTGATAATGTCAGACAAGCAGAAGCACTGTGAGGGCCAAGGCACTACGAGGAACAGTTACCTTAGTAGGTTCATATGCTTTTTAGCAAGTGTATTAAAAAAACTGAAAGAGCAGCTATATTTACTTTGGCCCTCTATATAACTTTCCTCGTATCAGGGAGGACTTGGAGTTAGAACAGTAACTACACACTTCATTGCAGTCCATATCTGGTTGAGGCTGGGGTTAAGGGTGCCCCTAAGACCCCACTTCATTGACCCAGCCATTTTGTCTTCCACTCTGTTTTGCCAGTGTTTCGTCCTACCAAGAAATTGACAAAGACAAACAAAACAACCTGGAGGAACTTAAAAGAAATTCAAAAAATCTGCATGAAATTTCCAAAATGTTCTGTATTTTCAGGATTTCCAAAGACAGTTAGAAAAACCTGCCCCGCAGATTTGGAAAGACTCTAGCACAGGTGCTTTAACAACAGTGCTTTTAACAGGGGTAATACAGTGGAATCTAACTTACACTTAGACCTTGTATGGGGTTTGGGAAAGGCCAGCTTGTGCAAATGCCTGCCTGGCAACTTGATTAATGCTTTACAGAGAAATACGCTTAACATGTAAGTGTTCTAAAACAGGTAGAGTAAGGTCTTTGTAGTGGGATGAACATGATCTCTGTGTCAGGCGCAACTCTTTCTGCTAAGTACCTGATGGTGACCCAGTGTGTGGACAGCAGGAGATCTAATCAATCACTTGCGGAAAACAAATCAAGCTTCGGTTCTGACCAATCACATTGGTAACAAGTGCATCTGAAATGGAAGCAGAGGCAGATGAAAAATTGCAATGTAGGTATTGAAAAACATTCCTGGGTAGATGATAGTAGGGTTCCAGGACACCCAAATCTGATCAGAATCTGCCAGATCGGGGTTTGTCTTGTTGCAAGCATAAGCTCATCTGGAGCCCACCTTACACAGACAAGTAATTCTGTGGTGATGATGATGATGGGGGTGTCTTTTCACTGCCACCCCCAACTCGCACTGAATGAGGGCCTCATACATGGGTGAGTGGAGTGATGCTTTTGCATCAAATAGGAGCATTCTGCCACAGTACGTATCTGGATGGTATTCTAGTGGCCACTAACTAGGTAGCTGTCTGTCTGTTAGGTTACACTACATATTATGCAGAAAAAATATATACTACTGCCTCCCTCCATCATATCAGTGAAGTTTTTTGCCTCCTTGGGTAGGACTTTTGAGAACTACTACCGTTCATCCCATTTTAGTATAGTGAATACTGCTAGTATAATAAATCATTTTCAATGAGAAAGCGCACACTGAAATCTCCCTTTTTTGAAGAGAATATTATGTTATCTTACTTTGTATTTGTTCAGAACACTTGTGTCACCTGGAAGTGATGAAGGCTGTCAGGGAGTGCATTTCTACACGTATATGGTGGTTTCCTCCCAAAACAGAAGGATGCTATAACAGCAAGACACCTCCTTACCTAACATGGACCAAAGGTTGATGTTGGATCCATTCCTCTTAGCGTAATTAAACTGTTAGAATGTAATACCCTCTCTACACTTTTCAAGCCCTGTTGCTGATGAGCAGCACGGATGCTTAAGGGGTTGGCGAGTTAACAGGATACATGGTAAAACACAGAAATGTAGATGCTATTCTTTTTTTCTGTTTGTAATGGAGAAGGTATGACTTGTTTCCTGTATGAACCATCTGAACGTTTTAAGACAAGTACTATCACTCCTCAGTCTGTAAACTCATGAAGACTTTTGGGAATTCAAATCGTATTTTTCGGTAAATGTGAATTAACCTTCTCATTATTGTAGATCTTATCCCATCACATCAAGGGCCACCACACTTCACATTTGTTTTACTGCACACTGTGTGGAGGGAGTCTCCCTGAACTCTACTCAGCTTTTTTCTCTAATAGAAGAACTGTTCTACTTTATACCTCAACAACAGCAGCAAACTACCACCACCTTAGAATAACATCACTTGGGTGTCATTTGTAACAGGAATATAAGCCAGAGACCTCTTAAAAAGTTTTTTTATGCCGTTTGGCTCCTGTGATGAACTCGGGCTAAATTCTGATGATCCTCACAAGGAATGCCTTTATTGCCTTCATCAAACGCATACAGCCAAGCATTTTCAGCGGTGTCATAATTTTTCTACAAAACCTTCAAAGACAGAGAGGGCAGATTACTGATATGGCTCCAGAAAATTAAAGCATAAGAAGATCCATCCTCAGGGGATGAAGGTGAGGGCACATCAAGATCTTCCAAGAAGACCCATAAGGAAGATTGCACCTTAGAAAGTGACTCTTCTGGACGGTAGAGAAAAGCACAAACCCTCTATAGATATGTTCTATATGTCTGGACGTGCTCAATGTGCTATTGTTTTGTTCGTCTTCTCCTTTCTAACTCAGCCTTCAGGGATGCTGTATTATGGTGGTGATGCAATGTTTTTCTTTTCTAGTTTAGTCTTCATGGGTGATGTAACATTGTAATGCTGTAATCTTCTTCTCATTAAGTTGAATACAATAAAAAAATAAAAATAAAGTGACTCTCCTGAAGAACCTACCATAAATGTACATAAGGGATACGAACAGAAACATGCGGAGAGAAGTCACACCAGATGCTGTATGAATACTAAAGAAACAGCATTTGCAATGCAATACGTCTCACATTTGAGTTGGAGCTATTGGTGTTGTAAATGCATAACTGGACTTTTCTTGCCACATAAATTGATCAACCCTGCCATATTATTTGGTTGTCTCTGCCACATTATTCCAGAGGCCCTGCATATAACTAAGCTCTTCCATTTACCTTCTGCCTCTCTTGCAGCAAAAAATGAAAATATTGCCATTATTTATTATATTTTTTATATTATTGTTTTGGGGTCCCTGGTGAGTTATAGGCAAAAATGTTTTGTAAAAGGAATGCCCCGCAAGGCATCATGGGTGAGTTTCTTCCGAGTTTAGCGAATATTGTATCTTGACTGTAATGCTCAAAACAGCCCCTAGATTGTAATCCTATTAAAAAAAAACATTTGGAGGAAACATGGTCATTTAAACATATAGTCAGCCCCTAGAGAGCATAACCACATCACAACAGATATATATATATATATATATATATATATATCACATTTTCAGGCCTAGCAGGCCCACAGCAATACTATTACAAACAAGGCCCTTAAAACACAAACTACTCTCAGCTGTAAAACTAAAGTTCCAGCCATGAGAAAGGTTAAAAAGACATTGAATTGTGGAAGAGGATACTATTTTGGGGTCGACCTAGTGTGGGGACTCAGAGATGACCTAGACAGAAGGAGTGCATCATGCTGAACAGTTTGGTGGTGGTCTGGGAAATGCCCAGCAAAGCATTACGGGGAGAGTTTCCTAGGTGCAGTAAATATTGTAGTATCGGCTCTCCCACTGTGCTGGGAGAGACGCCTCGAGGATTTCTGTGTGAATCTTTCATTCCTTCACTACAGGTACTTTCTAAAACTGATCCTAAAAAATCATCGATAGATCCTTCATCAATGAAATACACGTCAAAGAAATTGTTGATGATGGACACACTGATAACCAAGACTTTCTGAGGATGACAACAGTGGTGGCTTTCAATGACATTATTGAGTGCAACACTGTTGACAACAACGACCTCCATGTGGACAGCACCATTGTCGGCACCAACAATCTTTTTCAAACACAAGAAGCCATGCTGACAACACCGTAGACTGACTTGTTGAAAAGGCAACTAAGTATCATCTTGATATCTCATAGAGGCATCCCAGCACTAATACTACCAGAGCACACTTCACTCAGCAAAGTCTCTCCTTTACCACTAAGGCATTTACTGGACACCGGCGAATTGGAAGGTGAAGGGCCCTTTGGCCCTGCCTACAGTCCCATCTCAATTACCATTCAAATATGAGGAGGACGGCAATGATGAATGTCTAGAAGTAGAGTACACCAGCCTTGATCCGCAAATGGAATTTATACAACCTAGGTCAATGTAAGCTTTTGCAGAACAGTATTCATCTGACACCTATGATGATCAGCATCAGTATCAGGATTCTATTATCGAGGTTCTCAAAGCAGTAGTTACGGAGTTCCAGCTTATTCTTGCAGATTACTATAAAGGTTTTCAAGAAACATGCAGCCTTCAACCTACTACATCCTCATACACTCCTCATGGGCTTCATTCTGGGTGGAAGCAAGGCTCACAATAAGGACCCCAAGATTTACTGCAAAGAACTGCCGCACCGAGCCAGAAGAGAGTGAACTCAAACAAGATACCCCTCCTGATGCAGATACTGAATGAGGCCATGTGGCACCACTCTCAGCTCCGCCTACTCTCCCAAATGCTAGTTCCCCTGTGGATGACATTGGGGGGTTTCCATACCCTTCTGGAGAAAGCATTTATCCTTCCCCATTCAACAGACAAACTGTTTTCTTTACGACTGTATAGAGCCTGCATGCAAATTGGTCAAGACAATTCCCATAACTGTTCACATCTGGTCAGAAGGTTTAAAGTACAAGTTACTTACCTTCGATAACAAAATATCTGGTAGAGACATATTCTAGTTGCAGATTCCTTACTGTAGAATTTCCACCAGGCGTCAGACTGGATCCGGAGATTTTTCTTCGAGCAATACCCTTGCACGTCGGTAGGTGGCGTCGGTCAACTCCGCGGGCGTCGTTGGCATCGAAGTTGCTGTGATGACGTCAGGAGTAGTATATAGAACCGCCCTCGCGCAGTTACATCAGTTTCTTTTAATGACTTTCCACGCCAAAGCGCAGAGCCGCTAAGAACACTGAGATTGGTGCGCCACAGCTAAGGACCTGAAAGGGGGAATCCCTGTCCCTAGAAATTTGTTCGCAAGCAGGGAGGATGGGTGGGCGGTAAGGAATCTGCAACTAGAATATGTCTCTACCAGATATTTTGTTACCGAAGGTAAGTAACTTGTACATCTGATAGGGACTTCTAGTTGCAGATTCCTTACCTTAGAGTAGATACCCAAGCAATGCCATCCTCGTGGTGGGCTGCAAATCAAGATCATACTAGGAAGTCCTGCAGGACCGAATGACCAAAGCAGCCGTCCCGACAGACCTGACTGTCCAGACAGTAGTGCTTAGCAAATGTGTGAAGGGACGCCCACATAGCTGCCTGGCAGATATCCAGGACAGGAACTCCGAGTGCTAACGCAGTGGAAGCAGCAGTTGCTCTGGTGGAATGAGCACGCAAGCCCTCAGGAGGTTGCTTCTTGGCCAAAGCGTAGCACATTTTGATGCGAAGAAGCACCCATTGAGAGATGGTACGCTTTTGCACTGCCTTCCCTTTTTCGCACCCACATACCCAACGAAGAGTTGATCGTCCACCCGGAAAACTTTAGTACGATTGAGGTAGAACACCAACGCTTTTTTTGGGTCCAGACGGTGGAGTCTCTCCTCCTCATGGAAAGGATGTGGGGGTGCGTAGAAAGTACGCAGAGTGATGGACTGGCCTACATGAAAGGGTGTAACCACCTTAGGAAAGAAGGAAGCCTTAGTGTGCAACACTACTTTGTCAGGGTGCACACACAAGTATGGAGGTTTTGAGGAAAGGGCCCGAAGCTCGCTCACCCTGCGGCAGAGGTGATAGCAACAAGAAAGACAGTTTTGAAGGTGAGGCGCACAAAGTGACAATTATGCATTGGCTCAAAGGGAGTACACATCAAATAAGTAAGGACAAGATTGAGGTCCCACTGAGACATGATAAATGGAGTGGGAGGAAATAAATGGGTGAGTCCCTTTAGGAATCTACTCACAATAGGAGATATAAAGAGTGAGGGCTGATCAGGTAGCCTAAGAAAGGCCGAAATGGCAGATAAATACCCTTTAAGGGTGCCCAAAGCAGAGCCCTGCTGGGCCAAAGAAAGAATGAACAGAAGAACCTCGGATAGAGGGGCAGAAAAGGATCAACAGATTTGTTGGTACACCATGTCACAAATCTATTCTAACGACAGGTGTATACAGTTTTGGTTGATGGATGCCTGGCTGCTAAGATAACATCGTAGACTTTGGGTGGAAGTGCAAAAGCCATCAACTGTCGCCGCTCAATCTCCACGCATGAAGGCGGAGGTAGGACAGGTTCGGGTGAAGAACCGTTCCCTGTTGCTGCGACAGAAGATCCGCCCTAAGAGGCAGTCTGAGTGGAGGATTGATGGACATGCTCAATAGCTCTGGATACCATAATCTCCGTGCCCAGTCTGGAGCCACCAAGATAACTTGGGCCCGGTCGTTCCTGATTTTCTTGAAAATTCTGGGCAGAAGAGGTATAGGCGGAAAGGAGGCCAGAAATCCACTTGAGACGAAAAGCGTCTCTGAGCGAGTGCCCCCTTGGAAACTCCAACGCGCAAAACAGCTGACATTGCGCGTTCTCTGCGGAGGCGAACAGATCTAACCATGGCTTTCCCCACTGCTGAAAGAAACCTTGCGCCACCTCCGGATGGAGACACCATTCGTGATCGGCGGTGCATCGACGACTGAGTTCGTTAGTTCTGGCGCTGAGGGAACCCACCAGATGTTGAACCATCAGGGTAATGCCCTGATGTTCCAGCCATGTCCAGAGGCGTAGTGCCTCCTGACAAATGGTCCAGGACCCTACTCCGCCCTGTTTGTTGCAGTACCACATGGCGGTAGTATTGTCCGTGAACACTTGCACCACTTTGAGAGAGGGAAGGAATGCTTTCAACGCAAGCCTGATCGCCCGGAGCTCCAGAAGATTGATATGGAGCCCAGACTCCGCCGGAGATCAGAGTCTTCTGATCTCTGCCTTTCCAATGTGGCCGCCCCAACCCAGAAGTGACGCATCTGTCACTATAGAGAGATCTGGTTGGGGAAGGGAGAGGGATCTGCCGGGGACCCAATGCAGATTCGAAAGCCACCACTGCAAGTCTTTCACAGTCCCTTCCGAGATCTGGACCATGTCGGAAAGATTCCCTTGATGCTGCGCCCACTGGAACTTCAGGTCCCACTGCAGAGCCCGCATATGCCATCTGGCATGTGTTACTAGCAGGATGAAGGAGGCCATGACGCCCAGCAGCCTCAGAGTCAGTCTCCCCAAAATCCAAGACCGAGGCTGAAAGATCGGAATCATAGCCTGAATGTCTTGGACTCGCATTTCAGGAGTATAAGCCCGAAACTGCACTGTGTCCAGAACAGCTCTGATGAAAGGGAGCGTCTGAGAGGGAGTCAGGTGTGACTTCGGCACGTTTATAGTGAATCCCAGCGTGTGCAGGAGGTTCGCCGTAGTCTGAAGATGGGAGACGACTTTCTGGGGTGAGTCCGACTTCAACAGCCAGTCGTCGATGTAGGTGAAGACTTAGACCCCTAACCTGCGCAGATGAGCTGCAACCACCGCCATCACTTTCGTGAACACCCGAGGGGCACTGGTAAGGCCGAAGGGGAGCACGGTAAACTGAAAGTGTTCGTGACTTACCACGAATCGAAGGTAACGCCTGTGGGCAGGCAGGATGGGGATGTGGAAATAAGCATCCTACAAATCCAAAGCTACCATCCAGTCTCCTGGGTCCAAGGCAGACAAAACCTGAGCCAGGGTGAGCATTTTGAATTTCTCCTTCTTGAGGAAGAAGTTTAGGTCCCGAAGGTCTAGGATAGGACGTAAGCCCTTGTGCTTTTTCAGCACCAAAAAGTAGCGGGAATAACAACCACGACTTACTTCGGGCATAGGGACCTTTACTATAGCTCCCTTGGCCAAGAGAGCTGCGACTTCCTGGCAGAGAAGCGCCAAATGACCCTCTGGAAGGTGACTGAAGGATGGAGGCATGGTTGGTGGAGCAGATTCAAAAGGGAGGGAGTAGCCCTTTCGAACTATCTGCAAAACCCACCTGTCCGTGATGATGTTTTCCCAGTGGGGCAGGTGATGGCGAATCCTGCCACCAACTGGACGGGAGTGAGGGGACGGACTAGGAGGTTTTGGAGGCTGCAGCGCGGTAGAGGTGGACTGGGCAGACCTCTGGTTCCCTGTCCCACGGCCACGTGGGATTCCGCGTCCCTAACCCCACACAGAAGCTGAACAGCGTGGGTGGCACGGTGGCTGGGTGGAGGACGCATGAGGTATTCACAGACCGCAGCGTGAGACTGGAGGAAGAAAATAACTTCTTGCCAAACTGTTCCAGCTTCTTGGATTCCCTGTCCGGGGGTGGGGAAGGGAATGCCCCTGAATAAAAGAAAGCCTGGATAACAAGACTCTCAGGCGTGGGGTGTTGGGACAGGAATTTAGGGTCGTTCGGAGCCGGCCGATGTCGGCGTGCGTTAGCCCTATTCACAGGAGCCCCTGAGTTGGGTTTGGACCAGGTACCCAAAAGGACTTTGTGAGGGCTTCATTAAACGGCAAAACGGGTTCTGAAGTAGAAGCCCCAGGCTGAAGCACCTCCGTCAGGAGATTAGACCTGACCTCAACAGAGGGAAGCTCAAGACCAAGGACCTCAGCTGCACTTACTGACCACCATACCATAAGTCGCTCCCTCCCCCCGTAGCCACAGTAGGAGGAGACAGCATGCCAGCGTTAGGAGAAGTATCCAGAGCATTGGCTTCGCCTAAATTCCTGAGCCCAGTCCATAGAAGGGTCATCCTTGTATTCATAAGGGTCCAGGGACCCCTCCAATTCCTCCACATATTCGTACCCACTAGAAAAAGGGTCCAAATCCAACCTGGGGCGAATAGGCCCCATCGAACTCGAAGGTGGCGTCGGCCAACGCCGCTCCGACTCCGAGTCGTCGGGGATAAGAATTGGGTCGAGGTTGATGGTGGGCACTACCGACGTCGGAAGCGTCGATAATCGACCCAGCACCGGGGAAGGTCTCAAGGGTGCGACCGGCGCCGGTGCGGATCTGCACGCGGATGTAGAGGTGACCTCAGTGGCCGGAGCCGAAGCCGCCAGCGTGGAACCTGAAGGCCCCCCAGCCAAACCCCTTGGGCCCGAAGGTGCCGTAACGTGGTCAGACCGCCCAAAGATGAGGCGCATGGCCTTATAAAACTCTAAGCTGAGCGGGGAAGCGCGCAGCCGACCCAAACGCAGGCTCCGAGGATGGAGGCCTTGTGCGTGGACGCTCCTCCCTCGTCGCGTTGGCCGAGCGACGGGGCGAAGTCGGAGAGCGATGGGATCTCTTTGACTTCTTCTTACCTTGACCCGCGGATCTGGAAGAAGACGAGTGGTGATGGCTCCGCGACCGGTCTCGAGACCTTCCTCTCGAGCGAAACCAGGACCTACGTGGAGTCGGTTGATGGGCCGCAATGAGCTTTAGGGACCGCTCCCTCAAAGCCTTCGGGTGCATGGCCCGGCACTCGGAGCACGACTTCAGGTCGTGGTCGCGCTCGAGACACCACAGACAAACCCGATGAGGAACCAACATTGTACGATGACAGTCCTCGCACGGCTTGAAGCCGGTCTTCGCGGACATCCTAGACGCACCAAATTTCACACAAAAACTCGACAAAACGGTCGAATTCGGTAAACATTAGACCAGGGTAGCTCTTCTCCGGATCAGCGCATGGAGCGGAAAGAAAATAATTGATGTCACTGCGCCAGGGCGGCGTCTATATACTACTCCTGACGTCATCACGGTGACTACGATGCCCGGGGAGTCGACTGACGCCACCTACCGACGTTTAAGGGTATTTCTCAAATCTCCAGATCCAGTCTGATGCCTGTATTGAAAATATGTAGGTTTGACCACTGACTTTGTGTTTCACCATTGTGTATATTAGTTGTTCAATGTTCACCAGTTGCAGATTACATTTTGTGTTCAGTTTAGCTGCCTATTGGCTTTATCGTGGCGTTAGACATTGCAGTTGAAACATTGCAGATGAGCTGTATTTTTCCACATGGTAAACTAAGCTTGTGTTTTTCGTATTTTCTCTTACCAAACACGATAGCTTGATAAGAGAGCACATATTTTTTGTTTTTCTCCAGTGCAGGGAACAGGTTGGTCTTGGAAGGGGAGCCTTGAAGGTTGGCCAATTTTCAATGTTTTTCTTCCACCTCTGACCTACAGTAGCCAGCATGTTTGAATATTTCCATCTGAGAGGGGAGGGCCTTTCAGAAGGCTTTTTCCATGATTGGTTAAGCTATAAAAGAGGTGTCCATGCTCAGTAGCAAAGGAATTTCCAAGACATTAGTCAGGATTGGACGTCAAATGCCTCACACAAACACTTGTCCCGTTGAGGGTGGATAACTCTTTCTCGTAGTTGAACAGGGGTCATCAACTTGCTGGCATGAGAAAGATGAAGAGCTTGGCAGGCCCTACGGTGATGAATTTTGACTTTATCCTTTGCTTTGCAATTATGCTATAATATAATCACATATATTTGCTGTGTACATTGCAGTTGAGAATCACTTTGATATATTTTTCCTTTCATTGCTGTGACTATTTTTAAACGTGTGCCTTCAACCTAATAATCTCCTTCATTTTTTTGGAACCTCTGGTGGAATAATAATAAATGTCTTCTTTAAACTAAGAAGTGCATTCCAGAGATTTTTGTCAGCTCGGTCATTAGTGAAAGCAAAACAACGCCTGGGGGAAATTCTAAGGTAAGGAATCTGCAACTAGAAGTCTCTATCAGATATTTATTTTAAAAAATCCAGCAACTGTTGCTTTGGTGTGCCCGGGCTCGATAAAGTGCAAAGCTCCTAATGACCCCTGCTTGTATTATCGTCCAGAATTGGTGGTCATGCAAGCTGCCCAGAGAAGTTCAAGTAATCCTTCAATACCTTGCTCAAACCCACCTGACAAGGAGGTTAGACGTCCTGACAACGTTGACAAGAGATTTTCTGTAATGGTGGTGACCACTTTCAGGGTATCAAATTCTTTTTGCAATGGTAGGGATATATGCTAGGCAGATGTGATCAGATTTATGTGCATATCCCTCCCAGAAGACAAAAAGACGATCAAATCCAAGGCAATCTCCCAGGAAGGCAAGAGAACATCTGATGAAATAATTGATACATCGATGGATGTGGCTCCCACCAGCCTTCTTCGAAGAGGCAACTGTCTTGAGACAGGGGTGGCTCAAGGTGACATTGTTCCAACCTAATGTACAGTTCAAGATTCTTGCTATACCCTATGACGGACAGGCATCGTTTGGCAAGCATGATGACAATGTCCTCCAATCCATCAAATCGGACACAGAAAACACCGAGGTTTTTGTTTGAGGGCCTTACAGCAGCGCCACCTTTAACCCTTTTAGGGCGCTAGAGGAAGGTGGCAGTTTTCTTACAGGAGAAACTTTCAATTCTATAGATGCCAGTATTACCAGCATCCTCAACAGGGTTACCAGCAACAGTACAGAACGCTACTGCCAACAAAAAGCATTCTCCCCACAAGACAGCGTCAACGCAACACGGGGGACATGATTTATTTAGGTGCCAGCAACGTATATCGGTAGGTCTAACATACCTGAACACAGTAACTCAATTTATGACATTGTCAGATGCATCCCTGGAAGGTTGGGGAGGTATCTGCAGGACTTATATGTCAGTGGAATATGGTCACCACAGAGAACTCAACTGCATATCAATCTTCTGGTCTTAAGACCAGTGACCCTGGGGCTCAAATCTTTTCTTTTTTTTCTTCCCAAAATATAAAGTTCTGCTGTAATGGTTCTCACAGACAATGTGACAACTACATACTATTGAAACAAGCATGGAGGAAAAAGATCATGCCTTCTCTCAATGAAAGCACCAGAGATTTTAACTTGGATTGTCCTTCACCAGGTTACACTAAAAGGGGAACATGTACCTGGAGTAAGAAGTCAATGGACAACTAATCTCAGAACAAGGAAAGTGTGTCATGAATGAGAGCTGGAAAATGGCAACTAACATCAATCTTTCAAAGCTGAGGAAAACCAAACTTAGACTTGTTTGTGACACCTCTCAATCACAAATGTTGTTGCTAAGCCAGCAGGTATCTTCAGAAGGGATTGTGGGGACATACCTTTCAGAAAGAATGGACAGAAAACTTTGTTTACTCGTTTCTTCTGTTTACTATAACACCAAGACTAATGAACAAAATCAAGAGAGCTATGTCGCCTTATCCTCATAGCCCCATCATAGCCCAGAATGCATTGGGGCAGAGCTACCTCTCTCACTGGAACAGCAGCATATTTCACTAAGACCAGTAACTGACCTTCTAACAATGAACAAAGAAAAATACATTATTTGGCCCAGTTCCTGAATACAAGATGTTACACCTATTGAATATTTTAGAAGACTGCAGAGAGTTTAAGCCAGAGCTGAAACAATAAACACAACATACATAGCTAACTTGACTTGTTTTTGTATATGACGCCCTAGAAACAACATCTATCATTTTTCTTCATTATCTGAGTAAATCTTTCCATTTTTAGTTACACCTAGCATGATCAGGTATCTCTCATGATTCTGTCAAAGTCCACCTGGCAGCAATTTCATGATTTATAAGATCCTCAAATCAACTGTCACTCTGGGTTTGTAGACTGGCTAAGGAATGGCTCAAGGGCCTATACAGGACTCATCCACCAGAAAGGAAATCACCAGTTTCATGACAAATAAATACGGTCTTATCTCAATAAATGAAAAGTCCATTCAAACCCATACATAAAACAGACCTGAAAAACCTGTCTTGGAAGAAGGCTTTACTATGAGTCTTAACATCTGTAAGAAGAGTTGATGAAATCCAAGCTTTTACTGTTAGAGAACCTCATATGCAATTATGTGATGATGGAGTTATAGTAAGGATTAATTTTCAATTTAGTCCTAAGGTTCCATCAGACTTTCATCTAAATAAACAATCAGTTCTCAAGATCTTCTTTCAGAATCCTACTGATACGGCATAAAGAGCCCTCCGTACTCCAGATGTTAAACAATGCCTCAAATTTTAGAGTGAAAGAACTAAACATTCAGGAAAACTGAACAAATTCTAACAGTCTAGAGTCAGCCTAGGAATAGCCAGTCATTATCAAGAGACAGAGTGGTACGATGTTTCTCTGCGGCTATAGTGTTTTGCCATTAAAACCTGATTGTCCTCCGTAGGAAAGATCATAGCACATGCTACAAGAGATGTGGCAACTTTGATTGCTCTGTTTGCTAAAGTATTCTTGCTAGACAACTGTAGAATGGCTACATGGAAAAACAGACATATATTTACACATTACTGAATAGGATCAACGGTAAGAAATGAGGCAGTAGTGGGGCAAGCATTTCTTCAACATTAGTATATTGAGGTGAGTTCCTCTTTCTTTTTATTTTCACCATTATTCTTTCTTTTTATTTTCACCATTATACCTGCTTTCCACCTGTACTTTAAGGGCATTCTGCTACTTTATAAAAGCTTGTCGCTATTCAGGTTTGAGCATGTGGATCTATGAAAGATTCAATACTGAAGAAAATGCAAATTACTTACCTGTAAACAGTAGTTCTCCAGCACTGATATCCTTCATAGATTAAAATGTGATCCACCCTTATCCCGATTGGAAAGCACCACTTTTAATTACCCCTAATATCCTACCTTTGCACTTGTGCTGAGAACTCTGAGGCACAGTGGTCCTTGAAGGGAAGGGTCTTCCTGAGCTACTTCCTGACTGGATGCACCCTGGTTCCAAAAATGTGAATTGGTCAAAATATCAATGCTCTGAGCTTAGTTAAGCTATGCTTTTCCTTTATACTGCTTACTATAATTACAGTGGGACTTGTAAGTCTATCAAATATATCAATACTGGAGAACTACAGTGTATAGTTAAGTAACTTGCTTTATCTGGCACAAATGATTGTTCTTTTGGCATTTTATGATTAGAGGATAATTCCACAACTGTATTGGTTATACTGAAAAAGTGAAGATAGCCACCTCTAAGCTTGCACCAGCCTCAACCCTACTGGTTGTGACCACTCTGCTCTTAGAGGAAGAAGTCCCATGTACACAGCAGGGGATAAACATTTGTTTAATCCAGGGCGCTTCCTGACTGGTAGGTTATTGGGTCCCTTCAAATAATATGAACTGGTTAACAATGTCACTGCTTTGAGCTTAGTTAAGCTATACATTTTCTTTGTAGAGCTTACTATAATTACTGTGGGACTCCCAACTTGACAGCAGACAAGCTTCAAGCATGTGGATTTAAGAACGATTCAACACTGCAGAAAATGGCGTAACAATTTCCACTTAATTTTGTCAATAGATATAAGGCAGAAATGACAAAAGTGATTGAGAGTTTAAGATGACATACCAAAGAAGTTTATACATAATGCTTCTACAAAATCACGGTAACGGCCTGCATGCACTCACTCAATGTAATGAAAGTGTTCTGCTACGTTGTCAATACAGTCATCTGCTTTAAGCTATAATCTAACTACATAAACTAATGAACATCAGTGTATACTTAGCAGAGGAAAACTATTCTCATTAAGTAGGAAGATGGTCTCTCCACTGGTTTAAAGGCAGATCCACATTTTGCCTCCCCAACATATCGTGAACACAAGCAAAGTGATATTCATGAAAGGGCATGCCTAGCTAAGTGGAAAGGAATGAAAATCCCTTTCCCTACTAACATTCAAAGAATGCATGCTTGCTAAGCTGCCTGCTGTGTTTGTAAACTCAGCAGTAGAAAGGATTATCAGAAAGCCACAGTCACACCAGGAACCCTGTAGTACATTATCCCATATACAACCAGCTGCCCTATAATACCCTTATTCTAAGGATATCAGTGACTATCATGATTAAATGACAAATATGAATTCAATATATGCCCAGATTAATGTGTCATTTAAAGGAGAAAATTGTAGCGATAGAAGAAAATACAAAAGTTAGAAACATATGCAATATTATCACTCCTGTTAACTAAATCTACATTTCCCATTCGCTAGTTTGTCTGATCCTTTTCCAACTTGGCATTCGTAATGTTTCCGCTGACTGTACATCCCCTTATATAATCTTTATAAACTTCCAACAGTATCTGCTCAAGCAAATGTATCACCAGAAAAAACAATGATTACTTGTAAATCTAGTTGTCCATCACTAAAATCTTCACTAGCTGAGCATAGTTTGGGGGTCCCAGGGCACTTAACAAGAGAATAAACACACTCTTCTTACCTTAAGATTAATTTTCCCAATATAGACAAGTTTTCTTTTTTAAAAGCAACACCAAAGGTTCCCACCATTTTTAATAGGAAAATGAAATGTGGCCAGACAGGTATTAAAACCTTACTAGAAGAAAAACTGCACTATGCATTTGAGCCATCAGGTTGACTTATGCCTTCCAGAAAGCACTGCCTTTGGAAGTTAATGCATTTTGTTTAAACTCAAAAGCATTAGGACTTCAAGAAGGTTGGCTATCTGAGGAGGCAAGCAGCTTCTTTACTTAGTCAATGGTCTAAAGATGGAAAACTAAATCAAACTAGCTAAATGCAAAAAGCACAGCAATAAAAGGAATTGTGGTTGCGCTACCAACAATACAGATTTGAAAATCACTGCTGGGGAGTCCACATCTGGGATATTACAAAAAGTCTTGTCATGGCCTGAGTATGTTGGTGTAACACTTTGTTCTCATCCTTTTCATTCTACATCATCAGCTATATTATGCTAAAGAGATCCCTTGAACCTCCGAGGTGGGCATTTGAAGCCAAAGTATGATCATACTTGTACTCACTCAAGGGAGTCACAATTCCGCAAAATTCATTTCAAAGATGAGATCAGCAGAGAATGACCCGACTACACACAGCAATGGGACAACGCAGCTCATATGGAAGGGGAACCAGTACATATTTATCTATTGGGAAGACTAACAGAGGTGATGTTCACGGAAGGCAGTGTGCATCACTAAAGGAGACCTCTTTAGCTCAAGCACAGAACATGCTGGCTCGTGCACATACATGTAGAGTTCCCATGTTAGGGGTGAAGCAGAAGCAAGAAAAATGCAGTGAGGTAGCTAAAGTATTATTGCTACCTTTGAAGTCACAGTGACCATCTATATGTGACCATATTTGTATTATATTGTTTGAAGTTCTAACAAGTTATTTGTGACGTGCTGCTCTGGAAGCCTATGTCAATGTGCATTCACTGAACACTAGTGAGCTAATGTGATGGTGTAGAGTTATTTTAATCATTTATTTTCATTCCATATGATTCCTAATGATGTTAGTTAATAGTTTTCACTAAAATGATAATGAATTTCTAGATGAAAATGTTTTAAATGTTATATGTTAATGTTGAAATGTAGTTCTCCATTACAGCTATTGAAATGTATTAACAAAATGATTTTATTTATAGTTGTTGTAACATGATGTTTATCAAAGATATAAAAAACTAGTAATTAGGAGGATTATAAGTGCCTTACTTAACGTAAATGAATGTGCCATTTTAATTTGCTTTACTTAGCCTATGAAGGTCTGCTGGGCCCTGTTCCCTGAAATTTGTGGAAAAATGTGTAGTCATTCTTCGTAATGTGCTATTTCTTTCAGACTTTGTTTCCATAGAATGCTATTTGGAAGCACATGTCCTATTGTTTTATGTATAGAAAGCCTGAGAAAGCAACCTTGAATCCAGGACATTGAGGAAACTGTGGACATGGGCACTATACAATTGTTTCAGATCGTACAGGAGACAAAGATGGATGCCTTTCCCATGTCGTTAATGGGAATCTTCCCTATGTTTTAAATGACTGTCATATGATGGACTATAATTAGACAGCTAGACCTTCTGATTCATGTGGTATGATGGATAGAAAAATCATCTTGCACTTTAGACTTTAATTTAACGTTCCCCCGTTGGATTAGAGGCAGATCTCATTTGGACATTCAAGGAGCCACCATTCAGAATTTAAGAGGTACAGAACCCTCTGCCCTTCGCCGCACCTTCCCTAATGCTGAGATGAGAAGACTTAGATTTTTTTTCTTTTGACCCATCAGAAGACCCGATTGAGCTCCTGACACCTTCCCTTTTTACATACCTTTTGCCAACTTTAGTTAGCTTTATCCTGTCCCATATGTCGCTTTTCCAAATTTTTTTTGTCCTTTATTTCATTTTTACTTTTTGTCCCTATGTCTTGTAGCCCAGCACTAGGACTAATTGGAAACTTTGTACATTTACGGGATCCCCAATTGTTTAGGGCATTAACTGGATATTTGCGATTTATGCAAATGCTTAGAAGAATTGGTCAACATTTATTCTCAGAACATCAGGTTCTGGTGCTTATGTTTTTTATCGCACTGATAGAACTCTTAGTCTGTTGGATGTTAGTTAAGCTTCGGTTGTTTCCAAGACTTGGACAATCAATGGTTATTCTGTAGCTTTATAGTTCACAAATGAGTGTGGGTGGTTGGTATTGAGTGCATCCTGACTGCAAATGGAGAAACTGTACCAACTGGAGTGAGATCCACTGGTCGAGTCTCATTTGTTGTGTACTTGTGAAAGCCATAGTCAGAAACATATCTCTGTAATGCTTTGAAGTGTTTGATCACCCTATCCTTTAGGAGCAGACAGTTATTGTTGTTTTTTTGCTTGCAATATTTTGCATTAGGTTTGAACGAGAGTGACTGTGAGAAAAGTTGTGAGTGAGGGTAAACTGCTGCAAGGAGTAAGACTGACGTCACTGCGTGTTGCGCTGGTATGGGTCGGTTGGTGTGAAGTTGCACTGGTATTGGTGGACTAGGTTTTCTGCTATTGATTGTTAACATCAAAAGGAGGATTGCAGGAACAGTTACTTCCTGATTCAATCGTGAAGTGTTGAATTTGATTGAAAATGACGTTTTTTAAAGCTTTGAAAACCCTGATGAAAGGAGATGTATTTGCCCTGGTCAGATAGGGAATAGATAGAGACCCCCCAACCGAAGGTATTCCAGGTCATTATGTATAGTCCAAAGCAGGTCTTTGTGCATGTTTGTGGCTTAACAGTGACATAAGCTTACCGAAAAAGAACTGGCATTAGCATTTCCTGCTATGGAACATTTAATTTGAGAGTTATTGAGAATCTGAGATGGATGTTATAAGAGATGAGAGTCTGTCCGAGACACGTACAATGTGAAGCGCTCAATGCATGGGAACACATAGCTCATCAGAAAGAGAAGTAAATGAGTAGAATAAAAAAAAAGCAATAAGAACAGTTGCAGAGGCAAGATGGGATAATCAGCAAAAAGCTTGAGAGCAGACATCAATAAATCAGTCATCTGTAGAGTGTGTCACTCCTGGGGGTATCTGAGCACTTGGGTGCAATGTTTCTGTCGAAGAACCAGGTATTGAGTCTCTTTCTGAAATCTGACAGTGAAGGTGCAGTTTGGAGGAGAAGGAGTCGGTCGTTCCAGGTGTTGGCGGTGATTTAGAAACAAAAGCTGCTGCAGCAGATTCTGGGTGTGTGTGCGAGTGGCACAGAGGAAGAGAGCAGGTGTCTGGTGGGTTGGTGGAAGTTTAGACGGTGGTTGATGTAGTACGGTCCTGGATCGTGTGGTTTTGTAGGCATGCGTGAGGAGCTTGAAATTACATTTCTTCAGGACAGGGAGCCAGTGGAGGTTTCTGAGGTGGGGGGGAGGTGTTGTGGGTACCTCCTGGGAAGGTCCAGCATGAGTCTGGTGGAAGTATTCTGTACTGTCTGGAGTTTCTTTAGGAGAGGGGAGGACATGCCAGCATAGAGAGTGTTGCCGTAGTCAACGTGGCTGGTGACGAGGGCCTGGGTGACAGTTTTCCTGGTGTTGGCTGGGATCCATATGAAAAATCTGAAGGCCATGCAGAGGGTGGGGAAGCAGGAGGAGGTGACTGTGTTGATCTGCTGCTTCCCAGGAATTAAATGATTGATTAAGTAACTTGAGTCCTGCAGGTGCAACAAGAGGAAAAACAAATTGCAGTGGAAGATCAGTACAAACCTGAGAGAGAGAGACCACTAGATGTGCCCAGACTCAAAGTAGAATTGAATGAGATGATACTGGGAAACTTAGATCCAGCTCAGTTAGGCATTTATAGAGAGGACGAACTGTGGTTTGTATGCACAGACATTACAAAACGTGCAAGGCAAGCTTATGAAAGATTAGCCGAATTAGCCCAGAAATATGATATGGATTTAGAAAAATCAAAGCCGTTGAAGAGGAGCTATTGTTTAGAATTCACTGACAGTTTTATCATGAACCTGAGAACTCCAGGAATGAGACTGCAGTTCAGAGAATTAATTTGTTACATCCAAACATGTGTACTTTAGACAAGTGGGAAGGCCGACAGGACGAGAAAAGAGATCAGAAGAAAGTGAGAACAGAACTGCCTCCTTTTGGAGCATGTCAGAGTGAAGAGAAACGTAAGGATGCTTTCCATGAGAGAAGTTCCTGGTGGAGGGTATGTTCATGTAACATGGAGCACAAGTGATATTCTGTCATTCACAAATGATTTCCTAAAACTGCAGAATGGTACAGGCACACCAAAGGATTTGTGAAACTTTCCAAATGTCTGTGAGAACATCTGAATATATTGTTTGACCCTGTGGTTACAAGTGACTTGAGGACTGAACGCAAGGTTTTCTTTTGATTGCCCGATAAAGACCCTCAAAGAGATCCAGTGACAAATGTGCCATCTGAAGAGGTGATGGAAAAGTTTTCAGAAGGTGACTGGATGTTTGAAAGACAAGGTGTCCCCCAATGTTATTGATTGGCTGAGAATTGACAGAATGGACCAGGAGTCTAAGGAGTCAATACATTCCGCTTATGGGAGACTGTTGCCAGCATTTAAGCATTTCAGGGGTCCTGAAAACATTGCGGTGAAAGATATGGGTTCTTTTGGGATCAACTTTGTTCAGAGATTAGAGCCATAAATAAATAAATACCATGATTTAGCAGCACTTAATTTGTTGGCAGGACAAGCTGAATGATGAGATCCTGCAGTATGCGAAGTACTGTAGTGATAACTGGATTTGAAGCAAAAAAAAAGTTGAAAGAGAAACTGATGGTGATGCAATTGAAGACTGCGCAGAGAAATCAGAATCCACAGTTTACAGGGAATCCTGGCAGATTGCAGGGAGTGTATCAGCAGGGAGCTCAGGTGATGCTAGGTAATGGTAATTAACAGCAAGGTGGTATTCCTGCAGATCAGAATGTAGGTGTGGATGCGATGACTTTGAAGAGAACTAATCTGTGTCACATGTGTGGAAAATTGGGCCATTGGAAGAGGGAGTGTCCCCTTAATACGAATAATAATCAGGTGCAAAATGATGGATTTGTTCAAACGCAGGGAAACAATCAGGTTCAGATGCAGAGAGTACAGAGTCCTTGAATGCAAAATCCAAATGTGTCCCAAAGACAACAGATGCAAGTTCCACAAGCTCCTGTACCCCAACAACAAATGTTTCCCAACAGAACTTAAACCAATTTGCAAATATAGTTTAAAATCAGTTAACAACTGAGTTTCCATTGACTGACTTGTGTGATGAGGAGTATTCAGACGTTTTCCAGTTGAGGTGCCCAAAATAAGTTGAATTCATGCTAGGTACTTCTTTAGAAGTAGGTCAGCGTGGTCAATATGTCAATGGTGTTTCTAATTGATACAGGAGCTAAATGCTCTGCTGTAAGAACAGCAAAAGTACCAAACATGCCCCTATCAGGAAAGAAGATTCAAATCGTAGGAGTCGCAAATCAGCAATTGGCCAAACCTGCGACAGAATCTGTCCATGAAAAATTAGGTTCCTTTGAAGATACGCATCAATTTGTGGTGTGTGATTTAAGTCCTGTGAGTTTCCTTGGACACGATTTGCTGAGCAAGCTAAACTGCTCCATTTGTTGCACACCCAGAGGAATTGAAATCCATACTAATGATGAGGATGCAGCATTTAAAATTGTGAATCAGCCCCAAAGTGTCATGTTGTACCCTATGTTGACTTGCAAAGAATTACCAGAAGATTAAAAGATACTGTGTCCCCTGTAGTCTGGGACTTTTAAGGGAAAGGGACAGGATTCATTAAAGGAGTTGAGCATATCAAGATAACTAACTTAAGAATACCCCTGTACAACATGACGCCTGACACGCAGGAATAACCCAAATGATTGAATCTTTGATAAAACAGGGAATTCCACTGGAAGTCCATGAAAGTTTAAAATTATGGGACTGTGGAAACCCAGTGGAAAGTACCGCATAGGCCAGGACCTTAAGAAGGTGAATGAGATTGTCGTTCCATGTTGTCCTGTGGTACAGAATCCAGCTGTGATTTTGTTTTAGATCACACGTGAAGCAGAATGGTTCACCATGACTGACTTGTGCCAAGTGTTTTTTCTACATATCGTTTCAAGAGGAGAGTCAGCTTTACTTCACGTTTTGGTTTGACAGTTGCGTTTTGGCATGGTGCTGAGTCCCACAAGGGTACACTAAGAATCTGTCGATCTTCACCCAGATAGTGAAAAAGAATTTGGAGTCACTTAAAATGCCCTACCACTTAGTCTCAGTTCAGTATATAGATGATCTACTAGTGGAGTAAAATACTCAGGAAGATTGTAAGAGAGACAAATTTGCCCTGTTGAACCACTTAGCTGAGAATGGAAAAACAGTTTACCTGACTAAATTGCAGTACTGAAAGAAAGAAGTATTGTATTTAATACACCACGCTGAGAAAGGTGGAAGGAAGGTGTTGCAATAGAGAATCTCAGCAATTCAGAAAATGAATCCCTCAAAGACGTAGAAAGAAGTCAGGACGTTATTGGGAATGATGGACTACTGCTGCTAGTGGATTCCAAACTTTCCCCTTTTGGCCAAGCCTTTACAGAGGTTGACACACAAAGGTGTGTCTGACCTGGTACCATTAGATGACAACTGCATACATGCCTTCACAAAGCTGAGAGAAAATCTCTGCTGTGCCCCTGCTCTGGGAATGCCCGATTATAATAAATGTTTACTTTGTACTGCTGTGAGAGGGATGATTGGTCTCTCCCAGTTTTGACTCAGCTGCATAGAAATGCAAAAAGGCCAGTGGCTTATTTTTCAGCCACTCTTGATCCTGTAGCTTCGTCTTTGCCCCTTGTGTCTTAAAGCCGTTGCAGCTGCTAGTGGAAGCATACAACAGTGTGAAAGCTTCGTCTGGGGTCACCGTCTGAATGTTTTTGTTCCCCACTTAGTGGAAATTTCTTTAACCCGTACCAAAACTCAACTCTAAACTTCCTTTACCTGTAGATGAGAAAAAGGTAAATGATTGTACTGATGAAATTGAGTGTGACTGTCTAGATGTCACTGAATAGGCACCAAGCCAAAACCAGATATTCAAGACATTCCACTACCTGAATCTGTTTATGTGGTGTTTGTTGATGGTTCCTGTTTGAGAGAGAGGTCATGATGGAACTCTGAGATATGCTTATGCGGTTTGTACAGTCTCAGGTGTGGTTGAAGCCACCTGACTTCAAGGAGTCTTTTCTGCCCAAGTAGCTGAATTAGTTGCTCTTACAAGAGAATGCTGTGTTTCTGAACAGCTGAAGGTGACAATTTTGTACCAATAGTCAATTTGGCTTTTGTGTTGTTTATGACTTTGCCAGTTATGGTCCTAGGGAGGTTTTATGACCTCTACTGGTTCCCTCACACTAAATGGAAAAAAAAGTTTAGAATCTCTTGAATGCATAAAAGTTGCCTGCCAAAATTGCAATTGTGAAATGGTCAGCACACCACAAAGCCACTGATTGTGTTCATCTCTGCAGTAGTTATGCCGGATGAGGTGGCGTCATACTGTGCCTTGAATTGTACTGCCTTCGATTGTGAGTACACTAATGAGGGAAATCATGAGACAAGTCACAATCTTCTGTTAACTGCTATATGGGAGGAAGTTAAAGATTGCAGGAAGAAGTGTCAGAGGAAGAACAGCAGAGTTGAGTTAGAGCAGGTTGTGTCAAGAGAAGATGAGGATGATTGGGTTTCCAATGATGTAAGAGTAGTTTGTAGCTGACTCGCTTGTATCAGCAAGAGTTTTTCCAGTATTATTACTCTAACTATGATTTAGTTTCTCAGTTGTCCCTATCATGAAACATCAGAGCAGCACTGCCAAAGCAAAGACCATTGACACTGTAGGAGCTTCTTTGAGCCTACATTGGCATTTGGCACAGTTTCTGCCCGCAGAAATAATTTGACCTGTATTCTTATCTCAATAGAAAAGTAGTTTTTCGAACAAACTGAAGTCACAAGAAGAGCAACGAAAGCAAAGGCAGACGTACGAGTAGTAGTCCGTGATTGGGCAAAAGAGGAAGAAGTCCATTCAGCAGCAAGAAGTCAAGCTGCCTTGACTTTAGATAGGCAACATGTAGGCAAATTATGTGTATAAAGACCTAGATCAAAGACAGATACACAGTTTGTAGGAATGAGTGAGTGAAGACGTGTTTTTTTTTTTTTAAGAGTGTTTGGACTTTATGTTAAATTGACAAGATCCACCAATTCCAGGAGTCTACAACGGTTTTTTACGAGGGGCATCATTGAAGCAGCCAGAGGCTGACAACATATAAACAAGTTCAGCATTGAATGGAAAAATTTGAAATCATAGACATGTTTTGGAAAAATAATAGGTCACTCAAGGCAAGCCCAGGCCAATACTGTACAACAACTATCCTCACCATGCTCTTTGTAGCTCACAGCACCAACACTCTCCTGAAGCACTCAATAAGGTCCTATGTTCCAAATACTAACATCAAGGAGACAGCCCCTTAGGCTTCTAGCCATACCTGCCAAAAAGAATGAAGCTCACCAAGAAAAATGCCTTTTTCTACGTTGTTGTAATTAAAGAATAAGTTACTTACCTTCTGTAATGAATTATCTGCGAGAGACATATTCTGGTTGTAGATTCCTTACCAGCCCAACAATCCTCCCCACTTGTGAACTGATTGCTAGGGACAGGGATTCCCCATTCAGCACCTTAGCTCTGGCGCACCGTTTTCTTCAAGGCTCTGCGATTTGGCATGGAAAGTTGAGAAAAGAAACTGACGTCACCGCGCTCCAGCGGAGTCTCTATACAACTCCCAACATCATCACGACACCAACGATGCCAGCGAAGTCGATCGACGCCACCTAACGACGCGCAAGGGACTGCTCGAAGAAAAAAATCTCTGGATTCAGTCTAATGCCTGGGGAAAATTCTATGTAAGGAATCTACAACTCTCTAGCAGATATATCTTCTTAATGAAACAGAGAGCAAACTAGGGTGGATACTAAATGGACAGGCCAGTGCACTGATCTACAATTATGGAGTTACAATTTTGCAAAAATCTACTAAGTAATGGATTAAATAGTTGAGACAACAGAAATCCCCAATGCAGCCCCTTAACATTGAAGCATGGGAAACACACTTTGGTCCCCGTACTTTCATCCAGACTTGGATGAGCAAAGACTTTATCAACAGTCATCAAGGTTATACAGGATGAAAAAAGAACATAAGGTGGCAGAGATCATAAAAAGCAAACTAAGCCAAATAAAGGAACACATAGGAATATTGAAAAAGGAATTGCCTACCTGGGGATAAAAGAGGGGTACTCTTCCGAGAAAAACAAAATGATGTCAAACACAGCAATAAATAAATATTTTATAACTCAACAAAATGTAAAACCCTTGCTATATTTGAAAAAAAAATTACTTCTTTAAGGCTAGGGAAAGAAGTATAAGTAATGCAAAATAAACTTTTTCACAGGAACAGAACTGCCAGGACACAAGTTTTCAAATTCACAGCATGGGTTACATTAATAGTTGAAGGAGGCTAAAGTAGACTTATGAGCAAAGTAACAAACTATAGACAAATGTTCTGGGAATTATAACATTCTTTGTTAGAACACAGTGTTCCTTTATGCTTTTCTAATGTTTAACATAATTTGTATACCTAAAATTATATTTAGCTGCGCTCTAAAACTTTTAGGCACTTTCTCAGAAAAGAATTGTAAAAGATCAAGCTTGATACTTTTTATTCTAACTAACTCTAAAACAATCATGCAATTCAATGTTAGATCTGAAGGCACAGAAATGTGACATCTCATAGGATATTTGGTTTAATGTATGTAATGTTATCAGCATTATACAACATGGTGTTACCTTTTGCATGGCCTCATGAAGCTCTTGATTACCCATCAATTTTTCCAGGTCTGTGTTTACTATCTATGTGACCAGAGTCACTCTACGCAAGTACATTTATATCCAATATGTGTAACAATGGGTCTAATTTAAGTACCTTATGATAGTTCCTATTGGTTTAGTGTGCAGTCCTATTTTGCGCCTGAGTGAGTCAGTCCTAGAACAATGCTGTTTCACACATTCTGTATTGGTGATAGATTGTTTATTGCCCTGCAGCTGTGTTGTGAGACAGCACTCGGTTGCTAAACTGTGTGTTTCTCAGTCTGCTCAGTCTGATTTGTATATGCTCTTTTCCAATGTTTCTTTTCACCTCAGCAACAAACAGTAAAAGGATGAAGAGAATAAAATTATGAGAGATCTGACTAGTCAAGTTTATGCGTCATGACTTTTTATTAATTTCTAAATTGAATAGTTTACTGTGGTATAAAACCAATCAGACAAGCATTCACAGTAAATCTCTGATTACTTAGCATTTGATTAAAAAACGAATACCAAAATTGAGAAACTCGCATTAATTTTAGACGTGCTTTACATACATTTTGCAAGTTTTAGTTCATAGCTCATGACATCGAAATTTTGGTGTAGTAATTAACAGTGCTGGCCTAACTTTATGCAATTCAGCACACAGGGTATAAAATACGTAGTAAATATTGAAGGGAGTTGTGGCAAAGCCTACACAGTCTCACACATTTTGACTGGTCCTGCCAAACTCTAATCACAATCAGTGCCAGTTAATTAAGAAACCGGCCATCAGTATATAATAGGCAAAACCTTCAAAAAGGTTTATTAGGGGGGCCATTTGGTGAAAAATTTTACAATACAGCTCAAAACCAAGCAGAGGTCATGGATCAAAACAACATTTTAGAACGCCCATTGCTGGTCATTGTTAACTAGACGAGGTTGAGTAAAGACAACCGTTTTTCTCTATAATGGATGGCCCCTTTAAAGAAAATTGTGTTTTAATAATGCAGGATCTGGGGGTTGAGGTCCCCTGGGTAGGAGAAGGATAGGGGAGGACGGAGTCCCCAGGACCTAAAGATGCAAGGACAGAAGGCCACTCAGCCCTGCAGCCCCCTCCCCTTTATATGTATAAAACTCAGGGGCAGGCACCAATAGGTAAGTATGTAACTTTGGAAATTCTTCATAAGAATTTCCACAAAAAAGTCTCAACCACTTCAACTTCCTAAAACAAGTTTCGGTATGATCCACCAAGAGAGGCCAAGAAAAAGGGGATTCTTAAAAACATTCCTCATATTAATTTTTCCATAGAAAACAGCATCAGTGATACAGTAAAAACTGCTGAACAGAATTACATTAAATTTGGCAGAAAGCTGTAGCTTGTTCAGAAAAAACGTGATTTTTGTGATTTGGTGTGCATCTGTTCATTAGTTTTTGAGTAATTAAGGCTCAAAAACTTTGCATATTTCAAACAACTGATGATCCGAAGGGCCTCCAGACCTAAAGTTCAGATCTGATTGGCTGCCAACACATCATCAAGAATGTGGTGGCAGCCATTTTAGGACCTGGGACTCAGTCACGAGTTCTAAAAGGTTAAAAAAAAAAAAAAATTAAAAACAAGGAGGCCTGGTGGGGGTGGGGAACCCATCTGGGGCAAAAACGTGTTTATTTGTTTTAATTTTCCCATGAATTTGCAGAGGATCTGAGAGCCTGCAGCAAATTTATGAAAATAAAGTATGGGCTCCGGTGTGACTGGGAACAAAACACCAGGTGCGCCAGGGCCTGGGGGTTGTGGCGACAAATATATTTAGGGCAGGAGGGTGTGTGGCCCCCTCCACAAGCTTCTTGGAAGCCCTAGGGGCCCCATGCCCTGGAACTGCCAATAACAAAGGGGAGGGAAGCACGTGGCCTCCTTTTTCGAGCATGAAAAGGTCTCAAGGGTTTCCCATCCCTAAAAGCCTCTAAGTGGCCCCAGGGACCATATCCCCTGGGGCTATCATTATTAAAAAGGGGACGGGAGAGTACGGCACCCCTCTCTGAGCCTGTAAAGGCCCAAGGGACTGGTTCACATATTGTGTCCTAGAGAGCCCACCACTGGGACACAGTAGTTTCCTTGCCCACAACAGCATGGGCAGGGAAACATAAGTCTGCTCCTTCCCGGCCAGAGCATTTAAAAAGCTCCCGTCATGACCCCGCTCTTCCAGGCAGAGTAACATACACTGCTCCCGCCCGGAGGGAATAAGTAAAAACAGCTGCTTCCTCCGGGCAGGACAAAGCTGACTCCGGATGCTTTAACGATGGGTAAATGAGGGGAGCGGACACAACCCTGAGGCTCCCCCTGCAGCCCCCAACGTAGTGTTTTGTGGATGCCCCAATTCATGGTACCCAAGGGTCGTAAAGCTTGGGGGGGCTGCTCCCTCCTCCCCTTAATAAAAAAAAAATAGGCCAAGGAGGCATGGGGGCCCAAGAAAGCTCAGGGCATGGGCCCACCTCCCCCTATAAAAAGAAAGTTCCCAGGAGCTGGATAGGGTCCCGGAGGCCCAAGAAAGCTCAGGAAGGAGATCTGCATCCGCCTCTCCTTATTTCAAAATAAAGGCCCCAGGGATGGGATTTCCTTGGCCTAAGTTGGCTCGGGATCAGGGCTGTATGTCCCCCTGCCCTTAATAACAAAAATAAGGCCCTGGGGACAGGGTGCGAAAGTGGATTGGGGAGGTTAGCTGTACACCTCTTCCCATTAGTTCAAAAGAAAGGTTCCAAGAGATGGGGTGGCGTTCTCGGGTCGTAAAGGCTTGGGGAGGGGGGCTGCACACCTGCTTTCCAATACTTTCTTTTACTAAAAAAGAGTGTCCTGGGTGGACACCGGGACACCAAGGAGAATAATAAATAAGCACCAGGAGCCGCTGACTTATTATTCACTGCTGCAGCGTGGAAATCTCCATGATGTTCTGTGAGGGCATTTTTTGCTTATTTATATTTTAAGCTTAGTGGGGCTCCTACAACAGGGTTGGCACCAACAAGCACTGTTGTGGGGGACTGCAGGAAGTGAAGCAGCCCCTCAGCAACATTAACAAAGTAAGTCTTCTTGATCATTAAAACCATGACCCCAGGAGAGCTCACAATATTTTTAAAGCACTCCTAGCTGGAGCTCTATGCTTTTCTGCTGGAGTGCTAGGCTCTCTTGTGGTTGTTTTTATGATTGATAGAGACAATGTATATATGTATATATGTATATGTATATATATATATATATAACATGTTCCAGCCCACAAAATGCAATAATAACTATTTTAGAAGCAAGACTCACAGCTATGTTCATTTTTTATTACAAGAATATTAATCATTTTTATATTAATCACTATTAAATATTGCATTATGAGTATTACTAAAATGTACAATAGATTAGAAATATTGGTGATTTTTGGAGAAAGATGATAATAAGGTTACTTTTTATGTTTTGTTGTATGACTTTTTGTCTAAGTCAGCAAGTCTACCTGAGTGCAGCCAGACCATGCAAGACCAACTGCATGCTGCGCATGCCATGCATAGCATGGGGATGGGGATGGCTGCTTGCAAATGGTTGGATGTAGGGCTTGGCCACAGGCCAGGCACTGCGGCCAACCCAATGCCATGCATGGCCGAAGGACGTACGCTGCAGGGGTGGCTTTATGTATGAAAGTAAAATATGACTTTTTTTTTTTAATCTTAAGAATTCACTGAACAAAACAACCGTTAAAGTGACATTATAGTTAGGTGAAATTGGCAGTTAAAATATGCCATTTTAAACGTACAAAAAACAGCTGACATTCTCCAGTTATAGGTATCTCAAGTAACTGTAACTCGTGCCATAAGGTAACTACAACTCGCACCCTTACCATGAACTGCTAATTACCCAACATGTTACATCACTCATGACATGATCTACGACATCATTTATTGTAACACTGCAACATTTACAATAAAAATAGATGAGAAAACTGTGCATGGCGGGGATGCGAGTTATAATTACCTTAGGGCATGAGTTATAGTTACTTGGGATAACTCTAACTGGTGAATTGTAGTGGGTTTGAACATTTAAATTGGCATGTTTTAACTGACATTTTCACCCAAGTATGTCACTCTAAAAAAAAAAATATATATATATATATATATATACAGACACACATAGATAGATAGATAGATAGATAGATAGATAGATAGATAGATAGATAGATAGATAGATAGATAGACAAATAAATATACACACACACACACACAAAGAACTCTGGCCAATATCAATAAAAAGCCAGACACCAACACTTCTCGTGACTGCTGTGTTCATTTTCGTAATGCCGCCAATGACGAGTTTCGGCCTGAGAGGGCCTTAGTCACATTAGAGGAAACACCTTCCATGTCATTATTTATGTACTAAGGTGCCTACTAGCGCAACACAAATAGAAAGCATACTAAACCAGTGCTTAAAACAACAATACATCGGGACTGAGATAAACGTATCGGGAGATACAATGACAAACACAAACATATTTCGCCTTTACTTGCACTTCATACGATATATATAATCCTTCATTACTGAAAACAAATCAAAAACATTCTGCAACCCAATCTGGCTTCACAGTTAAACTTGGGGACAATGTAAAAGTAAATGCATTCAATATATGTGTGTGTGTGTGTGTGTGTATATATATATATATATATATATATAAAAACAAGAGACTAAATCCAGACGTAATTATATAATAGGAGGCACAATTATTAAAGGAAGTCAAAGTGCACCCATGGTAGATGTCCGTGCATAAGTGCAAATTTATGTCTCATCAATTCACAAGTTTTTACAGAACTAGACATGGAAACTGTACTTCTTTGTGAGAAGCATTTGTATTGAGCAAAGATGCATGTGTATGTTTGCTCAAGCAAGAATCTGTTGAGTGTTTGTAAATTCACTTTCCCTAAACAGCCCCCTCCCCTCACCTCTAGAAAATGTTACTTCTGCCTTTGTCAGGAGTAAATTTCCAATGTGTGGAAAGAGATTAGAGAATAGTTGGTTAAAACGTGCATGTGTTTAGCTGTGCACATACTCCAAACGTTATTCCAACCCTAGAACTACCACTTCTCACTATTTCCAGCTCCAGCATGTACATTCGCGGAAAGATGGAAAAATTATGGCATTGCTAGACTACAAACCCTGCTATGAGTCCTGGCATAATCAGAGAGGTTACTTTCAGAGCTCTGATGAAATGAGAACACTGCCATAACTTGTCACCTCAGTGCAAAGCAACAAAGACACAAGTGTTTTTTTCAAACAGAACAAGTAGATTTATGAAGCATCCCCTCCAATGGAAAGGGGATCATTTACAGAATTCCAGAGTCCTGTAGAAGGCTTACGTTTTTTTTAATCAAGTCAAAAAATTGCTCAGTAGTAACCATACTTTGGATTGGCACAGAAGGCAGTAGGTTTGAAGTCAGTTGCGGCTCGCGCTTATGGAAAGGGGCGGGGCAGCGCGCACGGGGAGGGGAAGGATAATTAAATTGTTTTTAAAAATGTAGATTAGAAAATAAAACACTTACCTCTGCTCTCGTGCCGCTCCTCTCTTCCTCCGTCTTGCTGGCGAGGCAGGCACAGGCCTGCCCTGTGCCAACCCTGACGCTGCTTAGAGCAGCATTATGATTGGCTGGGAGCGCCCTGGCTGGCCATAAACCATAAATAAACCCAGCTACCCCTATGGAGGAGCCACCCCTGTTTGAAGTAACAAAAGTGTTTGCACAAGTGGGACCCACGTGATACTTGTAAACATATAGTACCATCTGCTGCGGGACTAAATTACTTAGTACCTTAAACATTTTATTATGTGCCCCAGCCCTCTCCGTTATCTTATGTTTTCTTAGCTAGGAAAACTCTTTACACAGTCCAGTATCCTCCTACCCATTTTCATGAGCTTTTGAGTAAACGCTAAAATGGATGTTTTTCATACTTGATGCAAGAAACTGCAGCTCAGACAGAGGATGTTGATATTCCTAGAAAAATACTGGCTGAGAAAGAAGAAAAAAAGATTCTAATTGTCTACCTGCACTGGCCACTCTCATCCAGCACTACAATTTCAAAGGTTGTGCACACAGCAAAATAATCTACTGCAATAAATGCGCACCCAATCAAAGAAGCACAGAGGACCGAGAGGCTTTTGCAGGTCTGTTGTTGCTTAGTGGACCATTCAAGTGCCTCAAATTATTACCATCTGTGAAATTTAGTAGATCGTTCTAAAATGTATATAAGGACTGTTCACCTAATACCTACTGTTAGTTGTCTTTTTCCTGAATGTACTTGACTTTGCCATAGGTACTAGTGAGATTCTGCACGCTGGGTCAACATAAACCGTCACAGTTATATTACACTCACGCAGAACCACATTGAAATAAACCAAGAAACTAACACTTTAGATTGTGACAACATACTTATCTTAGCGTCTGGTTAGGTATTTCAGGCAAGTGTAACATCGCCATACAGGATTTATCGAGTATTAACCAACCATTTATGTGGGAGCAAGCACATACATTCACTGAAGTCATCACGATTTAAACTGAAATTGGCATTATTGTCATTGCTGCTTGCCTGCAGACGAATAACGGGCGCGTGGCACTAGAGTGGCGACAGCAGAGTTAATGTAAGGCATGACACAATTTTCTTACTGGGTTTTATTTTCAATTCTGAGCATGTCCCTAAATTCCTGTGACCGTGACATTACTGGTATATGGGCTGCAGGCCATTTATCAAAAAAAGTGTCCCTGTAATAGGCAATGAATTTTGATGATCCAAATGAAATATGACGGGGAATCGGAGGGGGGTGGGGGAAACATTCATTACGTGTAATTTGTGGTGCCATTTGCTTCCACTCTCACTAAGTTAGAAGGTACAGCGGTGGGACTTGAAGCACTGTGTTCTACCAGACCCAAGAATACCCAGGTCCTTCATTTAAAAGAAACTCAAATATCCGACCTCTCAGTCTGATCATCGATGCACACCTCACACGGGCTGATTAATGGAAAGTAATTCCTGTGAGCGCCGCAGTCATTCATTTACGATTTAAATACAACACCCTACAAGAAAAACATTGTGGTTACGGAATACTTGTTTGAACCCTGCTGCAGTGAAAGGGATATTTGTGGAGTTTTCAAAACCAGGTAACACTCTCATATTTCAGTCATGTAGCGAACCGACCCTCTCTCTTCCCGGACCCCATGGACTGTACCTTGTTTCATGCAATGCATGCCTTTGGCTGCCCAAATGTCCCCCTCGGCGCCCCCCGCCCCAAATAGAAAGCGCGGAAGAAGGCAAGATCTCTCTCCCCCCTCTTTGCGGCAGTGGCATATCAATGAGGCACAGATATGTATTCAAGCTCTGCATGGACGAGCACAGTGTTCAATAGCGCTGGCTCACACGGTATCGGGGCGAGTTATCACTTCCCATGAAGGCACGCTTATCGCCGGGGCCCAGAGAGGTGGCTGCAAATCACAGCCTTTTCATTTTCAAGGCGGTTCTGCTGAACATTCAGGCTTCAAAGATTCACACTTCCAAAACTCTATGAGAGTTTGTGAACGCTCAATTTGCCAAAACTGTTTACAGTGTAATTGGGCACCGTACCTGTGTCCATGAGATAGCGCAGACGCTTCTCCACCAGTGCGGCACGGGTGTCAATTTGCTTCTGCTCATTCTCCAGCGCTGCCAATTCTCCCACAACATACTGGCTGGTGTCTTTGAACCCTTTCTGTTACCGAGAACAAACAGGAGGGAAAAACATCACCGGTGAGTTGCATTTTCATTTCTATACACATACACACTTAGCACAGCACTTAGCGAAACAACCCAACACTGTGGTACCAAATAATATACACACTTAAAAGTAACGTGCGCGCCCCCCGGGGGTGCGCCTGGACTTTTATTCATTTATTTAGCCAGTATCTTGTAGTGCGGACCAGAAGCCACCAGTTATCGGATTGATATACGGGCATCAGACTGATATACACACATACATGCATGTATGCATGCATAAATACATACCTCACATTCTCACTAGCTGTTGGTTTATTTTCATGAGGCTAGAACCAGCTGACGCTCAGGATGCCCCCACAGCTAAAGTACATGACCATGGCCATGTCTTATGGCCAACCACATTGTCATCTGCCACCGGCTACTCGTTTTTTCAATAATTGATAAATGAGTTTCTTGAAACGCAGTGTGGTTTAAGAATCACAACCATTTTTAGGTGTCCCGAATCACAGTAAAATGCCAGTGGTTCTTATTGACATTTTATGGTGGCCATGACTTTCTTAAGAACTGTAATTCTATTTCTCCAGTAGTTCTGCAGATTTCTTGTGAGCTATGGTGGCAAACACAAGATAGTTTGACACAACCATAACACCACCGAGACCTCAGGTGACATTACAAAAGCCATCGTAAATAACATTACCAGTGAAACAACGCAGAACAACTATCAGTCAGCAACTAGATGAGATAACACGGAGAGAAAAGGCTGCAACTCCACTGAACGTATGTTCTCATAGAAACTGAGTTGAGGTTCAAGCAAGCACTGCCCATCAGTCACTAGACATCTGAGAGTTTAAACAGAGGGAAAAAAGCTGCTTAAGTTCTACTTATTTATAATACAGATCCTCAAAGGAATTAAATGCAGATATAAGCTTGCACTACCAAAGCCAACAAATAGGGTTCTTTCAGAGATGAACTATATACAGACGAGAAACTGCTACAGTTATATTCTAAAGTAACTAATATTACCACAAACATTACATAGAAAGGTAAACTTGCAGTATCACTTCGAGCAAGTAGGTATCTTCAGAGATTATACAGCACAGAAACTATGCATGCACAAATGTATGACCTAAATCAACAGACATTAAATGACCACGAGGATATACAGAAAAATAGTGTTTTCTCCCTTTCTGCAAACAGATTTGAAAAAAATGTGATTCTTTCTTTCATACAGCATGCGATAAGCAATACCATGTGTGAGGTTACTAGTTTTTTTTAATGATGATGCTATTAAAGGTATGATCAGTGATGATGTTTGAGGTCCGGAAGAGTGCAAGACTGGCTAGGGTATAGTGGTTATGTAACTATTCATAACTGGGGATAGTATGTTTCCTTTTTACTAAACACACATCTCTGCCCCTGAAACAACACATATACTTCAGCATTATGTTTTATTTTATCATATAATTTAAATTCTTTAAATTGCTGTTCAAAAAGAGTGCCAATTTGACATCAAAGAAGTTTCACACTTGGAATTTCTAAAGCACCCGCAGTCAACTGCCTTTGAAAATTATATTGTATACTTTATAGAGGTCCAATAATTCTGAGGTTTTTTTGATGCAAAGATAGACAAAATGTAATAGCCTGTTCACAGCAAACCCAGATAGCAAAAGCCTACAAAGAGTGATTCAGTGATATACAAAAGAAGAAGCTGGGATACCTCATATGCAAACACAGCTTAAACCAATTTACTAAGCTGCCTCAACATTACTACGCAATATAATATGAAGCAGAAACACTGAAGTGCACTGTTTTTTATGGGGGGAGGCATTGGAGGGAGGTGGACAATTTGCAGGCATTTTTAAAGCACCTTCTTTGTTTCGGCTTATCTGTGAGGCTGGCAGAATGCAATGCCAGGCTTTTCAGGCTACTTTACAATAGAAAGAACGTCTTTGTAGCAGAAATACCACTGAACCAGTGCTTATGCTTGTTGGGCTGACTACAACTCCCAGAAAGCTGCTTGGTGCTCTGGAAAGGGTGGAGGAGGTGGACTCCACCCACTAATTGTTACTAAATGAAGCAAACAGCCTGCATACTGCGCAGGGCACGCTCTTGCTTGATGGGATAACTACAGCTCCATGAAGGCTATTTGGTGCTCTGCAGGGGGCGGAAGAAGTGGGCCCCTCCAACTGATCATCACTACATAGAGAGAACAAGCTTCCTGTTACGCTGACCGCATGTGGGATGAGTCCGGGCCAAGGGTGAGCCTCTCTTCATCTCTCACTGCCTGGAGAAGACAGTGCTTGTCCATCCATCTTGGTTTCACAAGAATTTGCACGTATTATCTTTTATGGATTAAGTCCCCTTTAGCTGTGTAACTTCTGCCCTGGACAAGTGCATGGGAAGCGTCTGGCCTAACAAGACAGCAGCTCTCACTCCAGTATTCTATCTGAAGTTCCTTGTTACCTGATCTGTATGGTTTTACACTGCTGCCATTCCTGACCTCTAGCAGATGTGGGAAAGAGGAATATAGAGGGTAATGAATCTAATGCCAAGCCTAACAAGCGTTTGCAATGCAATAGGTCTTGCATTAGCTTGAGTTAGAGCTATTGGCCTTGTAAATTAATAACTGGACTTTTCTTACCACATAAATTGGTCAATCCTGCCTCATAATTTCGTCTTTTCCTGCCATATAATTCCAGTGGCCTTGCATATAACTAAAGCACTTCCATTTACTGTATTCCTCTATCTGCAGCAAAAAAATAAAAAGTTGCCATTTGGCATGCTAATTCCAATAGAATACCACTTTCACCACCCCATAGTCAGAGTTGCTGGGTGGCTAACACAGTTCCTCCCAAAAAAAGACACAAGGCAGCCACAGTGGGGAAATAAACTAGAAGGGTCACCCATACATATCAAGAGTGTTCAAACAGTCATAGTGTAATAAGGATGTTAAGGTGGCCTGAATTATGGTTAACTGTAATAAGGAGAGATCATTTAAACATATACAATTATCATATAAGCTTTTATCAGAAATACACTTTTGGCATTAGACTGTAATGCTCAAAACAGCCCGTAGAGGGCATCATAACAAAAATATAATTTGTAAGAAACATGGTCATGTAACCATATTCTTAGCCCCTAGAGAGCATAACCCCATGAGAAAAGCAGGAGAAAATAATGCAGTGTACCATATACTTAACCCCTAGAGGGTGTTTTTAGTGCTAGCAGGCCTACGGCAATGCTATTACCAACAGTGCCTTTGTAACAAAACTGTTCCCAGCTATAAAACAAAAGTTCTAGCCATGAGAAAGCTTAAAAGACACTGAATGGCAGGAGGGGTTAGTATTGTGAGCTCTCCACTAACCTAGTGTGGGGACCCAGAGATGATGTAGACAGAAACAGCGTTTTGAAGGTGTCCCATTGTCCGAAGACCAACACAGGCTGAGTTATGAGCAAAAATGATCTGTAAAAGTAATACCCTGCAAAACATTATGGGGAGTGTTTCTGTGCCACACATACTATAGTATGTTGACTGCAATGCTCAGAACAGCCCTCAGAGAACACCATAATAAAATAGCATTAGGAATAAACATGGTCATGTAACCATAGAGTCAGCCCATAGAGAGCATAACCACATGGAAAAGAATGGAAGAAAGAAATGCAGTGTAACTATAAATTTAGCCCCTAGAGGGCGCAGGGCATTACATGTTTTCAAGGCTAGCAGGCCTATTGCAATGATATTACAAACAAGGCCCATAAAACATAACTTCCCCCAGCTGTACAACAAACGTCCCAGCCGTGAGAGAGCTTAAAAAGATAATGAATGGTGGTAGGGGTTATTATTTTGGACCCCCCACTAATAGTGTGGGGACATAGAGGTGATGTAGATAGAAATAGTACATTGTGGTCAATGTTTTGAAGGTGGCCCCATTGTCACAGGACCACCACAGGCTGAGTTATGAGAAACAATGTTTTGGAAAAGTAATGCTTTGAAAGCATTATGAAGCAAGTTTCCGTGCCACAAACATTTTAATATGTTGATATGACTGTAATGCTTAGGACAGCCCCTAGAGGACACCACAATGAAAATAGCATTGTAAGAAACATGGTCATGTAACTATATAGTTAGCCCCAAGAGGGCATAACCACTCAAAAAGAAAATGGCAATAAACAATGCAGTGTAACCATATATTTAGGTCCCAGAGGGCATAGTGCATTACATATTTTCAGGGGTAGCAGGCCTATAGCAAAGATAGTACAAACAAGGCAATTAAAACACACGCTACTCCCAGATGTAACACAAAAGTTCCAGCCATGAGAGCGCTTAAAAAAAAGACACTGAATGGTGGGAGGGGGTTATTATTTTGGGGTCCCCACTAACATAGTGGGGACCCAGAGATGACCTAGACAGAAAGAACACGTTGTGGTGAGTGTTTTGTAGGTGGCCCCTTTGTCCTAGGACCACCACAGGCTGAGTCATGAGCAAAAATGTTTTGAAAAAGTAATGCCCTTTAAAGCATTATAGGGCGAGTTTCCAGAGTGCAGTGAGTACTGTAGTATTGGCTCGCCCGCTGTGCTGGGGGAGCCGCTTTCGCTTTCAGGATTTCTGTTTTACTGTAAAGCATTTACCAATTTCAAGTGTTTTAAGGGAGAGCAAAAAGAAATGACTCTGATTAGGCAACTGTGAATAATGTGACCAGCACTCCAATATCGCTGATCGAGTTTTTGATACTGTGCTTCTTCGCACAGTGAGCGCCATGGCCGCCAAGCAGCACGAAGGGGAGAGACAAAAAAAATAGTTCACCCATGCTAAAGTATATCGGCAATCGTGCAATAATCAATGTAACAGGGACAGTCTGCTAGGCATGACGAAAACAGCCTAAAGGCGGGACAAACATAAAGCATCTACCAATGACATTAAGTGATTTTTGAACGGCAAGCCCACAAATGAGTGAAAGTAATGGGCGTGACATTGGCGTGGTTAAAAGCCCACAATACTTACAACAGGTCAAAGCGTTTGGGCTTGACCTAAAAATAGTAGTTAGGACTCTTTTTTACAGCGGGTAGTAGAAATAATATCAAAAGAAATAGCCTTGGCAAGAGAAGTTTGTCCTTGGACATGAATGACTCTATATTGACTCTACCTTGGGAGATAGTGGTTGCAAATCCAACTGATGGAACTTTACCTTCTAGCACGGCCTGACAAAGCCAGATCTCAGCACTAGACTGTTTGCAAGAGAGTGAAACGGGTTTCATGGCAAAGAGGAAAAGGTGGGAGCAGCTGCACAAAAGGATAACTAACCGGGGAAACATTTATTCAAACATAACGGGTCAGAAGTAGATTATCCCACCTGGGAAAAATCTTTACAAAAAGTTGAGCGATCTGATTAAATGTCATGCAAATTCAGTATTAGAACGTCTCCGTGACATGGAAGAGGTAACTGCTGAAATTGTTGCACGTGTGCAAATTGTACATCCTGAAGTAGGGTATTCTGTTTCTCAGTATACTCAGACAGCTGAGCTTGTCCACAGCTAACAATAACTAACTCCCTGTCATTACTGCTCAGTGACTGAAACCCTTTATCCATTGTTGCTAATAATACCACACCCCAGGAATCATCTGAAAGATCAAACCCCCTCCAGGGAGTTTAAACATTACTATTGTCCACTAGGCAATATACATTGCCAGTTGTTACCACAGATGTGTCTTAATCTTCCTCCTGGTCACCACAAACTTATGTGGTTGTGATGACCAATGTCAGAGTCAACTACACAGTCTAAAAACAAGGTGTGCCATTGGTTCTCAAAGAACACAAACTTTAATCTCTTGCAGTACAATCAAATTGTGTTTATGAGGAGGATGGCTTGGGTAGGGCGCTTCACCTTAAACATCACAGGTGATTCTGGGTGGGACTAGAAACCAAAAGCAGCCCTGGCAAATTCTGTCAGGCCTGTCCCCACAGGGTACATAGTGAGCGAGCCCGACCACTAGTATGGGGGTTTGAGGGAGGTGGGGGCTCCCCCCCCAAAAAAAATATTTGGAAGAAATGGCAAAAACTGTAGATTCTACTACACATTTTCCATTATATTCAATTGTATCCGTTTTTAAAGCACAGTAAGTGATGACCTCACAAAGCACCAGGATACAGCAACATTTATTGGGGCTTGTCAATGATTCCCTCACAAACACCCTCTAACAGTCTCATCTCTCCATAGTCCCTCTCTCACACGCATTTCATTTGTTTTATAGCACCTCTCTTCACAGCATAGGGTGTTGGAGCACCTTACATCGCACACACATAAAGAGATGATGAATCATACGAGTGTGAATCAGTGTATCGAAAATGTTATATAGACAAAGGGGACTACAAGGTGTAGGATTTACACTTCATGGTAGGCATTTTGTAGAAGTGCTTGGTCTGGGGAAGCAAAAATTCAGGCTTCAGAACGTAACACAGTGGTTAGGGCTGACTTTACTAATAACAATTTATTTCTACCAAAACAAACCCTTTTTCTAGCAAAATTAGGATAATCAAAAACTGGAGGGGGGGGAACACAACTTTCTGATCTGTACCGTCCACTTTACATGCAACTCTTTGATGGTCGTTTATAGCTCACTGTGCTTGATTATGATTAAATCACTGCTCTACCTCGGATGAGTCAGAACTGCCACTAGTCAAAACTCTGATCACTTTCCATCAGGTACATTATCACAAAGGTTATCTTGGCACTTTTATTGTTGCCTGAAAACTGTTGGATATACAAGGAACTCTGCAGTGCTTTTTAAACTAAACTGATACAAAAGCGGACCACCAGTAACAAAAGCGCCTGACCAACCCAGCCTCCAGAGGAAATGGTTTATGCCTGGTAATGCCAGTCCAGTCTTGAGGTGATTGTGTGGTTTTTCATTTGACAATAGTTTGCTGGCCAGAAATGTACTTTAAAAAGACTCTTTCCAGGTCCTGCATGAATGAGCATATATGTGTATTAGCCCTATATTTTTATAGACAGCAGCAGTGTAGGAAAATGTTGCCCTTTCAGGCGCAACAAGCACTGCCGGTCTGTTATAATTCTCCAATCCTTGTACATAATAGTTTTCGAGCCCTCTCAGTCCTAAATCAAACAGATTGACATATAGGAAGGGACAGGATTAGGCAGGGGTACTTTCTTTGTGGAATGGATCGTCACGAAGTTGAGTTACTCTACCATGCCCATACATCTGTCTCCGTTTGTTATTCTGATTTGTTGAAATGTCGCAGGCACTGATGACGTCTGGCTTCTTTACTTAAGGAAGTACGATGTAATCATGCTGCAGGAAACTTAGGCAACTAATGAAACTACACTGGATGGATTTTCCAGCTATTCTTTACTTGCTTCTCCGTCCATCTTGCGAAGAGCTAGGAGAAATGAACTACCATGTTTAAAGTATCACTTGATTTCAAAAGTATACTTGCTCCAATCCGTCACCCAGTCATTCCAATTTCCTGGTTTATTTGTACAAGATGTTTTCATTTTTTCTTTATTAACTATTAAAATGGTGTGCAGGTCTGTGACTTTGGTGTAGCACAGAACTCCTATCTGGAGACATGAATGTGCTGAGGAACAGATCTAAGGCTATGCTGAAAACCTTTAATGCCATACTAGGAGAAGACTTCAACGCCAAAATAGGGTTTAGCCCTAAGTTTGTGGACTCCTTTGTAGAATCAACTATGCCATCTGACCCTAAAACGGATACCAGGCAGGTAAGGGGGTTTACATTATTACGGTATATAAATACTTAATACATTTTGACTTATGTAATACTGCCAAGTTATTACGGGGCTGGGAGAGTCAAATTACCACGTTTATAATGCTGAGGCTGAATAACTATTTTCAGTCAAGGGATACAATGGATAATGCTTTCAGTGACCATAATCATAATCTGATCTGTCCACTAAGGATAATGGTTTAGGATTTAGAAAAAGGACAGAGCCAACTTCTCCCTTGTTATTGATTGCCTGTTGAATGAGAGCATTCCAGAGACTTCCATCATCAAACCAAATGTTTACTTAGGACATAATATAATTCCTTGTCAAAAGTCAAAATCAGAACTAACCTTGATGGTTTAATAAGGAGTGTAGGGCTGTCAACAAAAACCTACATAGGCTCTGACAGTACGCCCAGCTATTAAGGGGAGATTAGGAGGTGCAGGGTTGTTTATAAAACGGAATTGAAAAAAGGGAAATTGGCCATAAAAGAAGAAACCTGCAAGAACTTATTTACTGCTTGTGCGGTCAAGTACACTGGCCAATTCTGGACCCAGATTTGCGAAATGTGGCACATCAGGAGGCCTGAGCACAAACATCAAGCCAGAGGTTTGGGTAGAATATTTTACTACCCTGAAGCAGATCCTGAGGATTCAGACAATGGAAGACCTCCAAATTATCCCCTAGCTATTTATTTCTTGTTTCAAGAGGTAATTAGTGTTATTCCCCCAAAGCCCCTATGGTAAGGCCGCTGGTCCTGACAGGGTCCCTGTGCACTTGTAGAAGTCTAACACTGATGCTTGGCCACCTGTCATAACTAAGGTGCTAAACTCAGCAATTAGGACTAAATTAACATTTTCCTGGCACTCCGCCACTATTGTCCCAGTGTATAAAAAGGGAAATAAACTAGGTTCCGGTGTTACAAACAAATTTCCAGTTCAATTCAATCATCAAGGTGGACACAAATTATCCTACACTGTAAAATGGATTTGGCAATATTTTATCAATAACACAGTATGGTTTTAGAGAGGGGTTGGGAACCCAGGAACAGTGTCTAAATCTACACTTGCTGGTTAGCAAATATACAGTAGAAAAAGGGATACACTGTATTTATCTTGGATGGATCTTAGCAGTGCTTTTGATCAAGTTAATTGGTCAAACTCTGGGCATTTCAGAAGGCATGTGTATGGAGCTTGCTCTGACAGACTTTCTTCACACTTTAGAAACCGGTGTTTAAGCGAGTTATGGAGTAGATGGGGAATACACCGGATCAACTGAGTTACAATGAGGGGTACCTCAAGGATTCGTGTTAGCACCCATGCTATTTTTATTATATAACCACAACTTAAATGCTTTCCTAATTTTAAAAGGAAAGGGAATGCCCACGTGCATTCCAACCCCATGCCAGCCTTACTGTATGTGGATGATGCAGTTTTATTTCTCAAATTCCAAACAGACTTAAAATTGATAGCTTTGTCACTCACATGGATAGTCTTGATTTAGAAACTAATTTTTTCAAAACATTTTATATGGCATGGGGTCGCAGGTTACATAAAACAAGGACAAATTATATGAAGGGAAAGTCTATTGGGAAGGTTTACTCATTCCCTTACTTAGGAATCACATTGACTCCTCGAGTACCTGGACCAGTGCCCATCAGTCAGGTGTTCAAAGTTTAATCAATCCACTGGGGTTTTATTTGATGTTGCACAGAGAGTCAGAAACAAACCGATCAAGGTTCTTTTAGAAATCTGCAAACAAATGTTTACCTATTCTAACCTGGGCAGCCATCTACGGCTACTGTAAAGTTACATGTCTCCAGACAGAACAGAGGAAAATCATTTTTGTAGAAGGCTTTGCTCAATAATGAGGCCCCAGTGCCCATCTTCCCGCTGTCACTGACCTCCTGTAAGTTAAATGTCCCTAGTTGGCTGCAGCACCTATTGTGCCACACACTACTGTGATAGTGAAAAAAGATGGCTTTAGACCTACAGTTGCAGCCTAATTGAGCAGTGCAAAAACTGCAATTCAACTTGCCAAAAAAAAACTTTTGAAAGGTTAGAACCTTCATTTTAACTATTAATAAAATCACTTCTTTGTGTGGTCTACAAGTCACAGTGCATGATATTTAAAAGTAGGGCATACAGAAATGTAATATTAACTTTGTCTTACAGTGACTAGCACCCAAGAGTTATCTTTCACTGCGACAGGCCTAGCTGTGCTTTGTAGAAAACTAGAGCACAGATAAGAATCTTAATACTGCATCTCAGAAATGGGACTAGCTGTGAAAAATAATTAAACAGCTATTTTTAACTATTAAAACCTCATTGCGAAGTCATACTTTTGATAAATATTAAGGAAAAGTAACTTCTAGGAAACTACTTTTCCATGCCTTAATTTCCTTGAGACTAATTTACATTTGCTTTGCAACTTCTCCCAGCCAGTAATCAGCATTGAATATGTGTGAATAAGGTGTGACATGCCTCCAACAAGCAAACAAAAGGCCCACTGGAATGAGTAGAAGTGACTCATCTGAACCTCACAGAATATGCAGGGCGTGGGCATCATTTTTGACATTAAGGTGTGAAATTATGCCAGGCTATCTAATTCTGCTTGCCAGAACTACATATAACACTGGAAGTAAACAGAAAGGAAGAAAACAGGATGGTAAGACAATTCCTGAGTATCCAGTATCTGTTTGCTGGAAAACCTTGCCTTTGTCCTACCAGACATTTCTCTCTGGGTTTATTAGGGGTATAGTGGGTGCCATAAATTAGATTTCAGCTTTAGATATGGGAGGACACGTGGATAACCATAGTTTGCTCCCCCCCTTACCGCCCCAGCCCTCAGATCCCCAGTTGAGTGTGGCTAAAGTCTTCAAGTGCCTCCCCTGAAGGGCTCTTTAGTACTGTACTTCTGTGGTGGATTGAGACTTGCAAAATCTTAGACCAGGATATAAGTGGTTAGTGTATCTTACCAACGACCCATTATGGTCAGCCTCAAATTGCACCTAGGCGCTGATCTACTGCGACAATTGACTATCATTGCAGCCTTGTACTTTCTGGAGCCATTTCTACTTTAAATCTTACAAATGTATATATACAGTTCCCCTTATAAAATGTTTGGTCACTTTTGGTGTCATTTTATTAAATCTTACTCGATTTTACTACTTTGATTACGGATTTTTATTGTTCTGCATTCATTACTCTTTTGGTACTGCATAAATACCTAACACACCGCACTAAGTTAAGGCTGTCTGCACTGGGCCATGGCTTCCATAAGGTTGAGCTCAGGTTAATTTAGTGGCTTTGAGGCCTCACCCTGACAAGAGTTGGGGTTATTCCTTGAGTGGTGAAGTCACACACCCCAAATAATAATCCAATAATGCATATCTTTAAAGTGCTCATTTACTTGTGGGTTTCTTGTTACTGAATAACAGATGTTTGCCGTTATCAAACTCACTGGTACCCATTTTATCGACCTTCGGAGGATGAAAAACTGAGTGGCCTTTCCAAGAATCAAAGAAGAGACCACTTGGTCAAACACGGTTCTGTTGAGTGGATGGCACAATAACAATTAAAAAGAGCAAAAATTGATGTAAGGATCTATGCAATGCTAGCACCGTAAACTAAGATATAATTCATATTTCTAAGTTGTGATATTCAACAAAATGTTAGCCTTGCATTTTAAACTTTAAAAAAATGTAATGGGTTTTCTGTCACCTCGGAATAATAAGTATGTTTTAGGATGTCCAAGCCCTTTATATTATCTCCTGACCTGTGGCCTTACTTTCAAATGCTGAATTCAAATGGTCTGTGTAATTTCAGAGATGACCTTTCGGCACTGGAATCTGGTCCACGCTAGACCAAATACTAACATACTTCTCATGAACACTAAATACCATGAAACCCATTTAGTTCAGAAAGCTGCCAACTCAACAGCACTTTTCCTCACCACACCCACAACCCATTAATAACAAAAAACATATTACAGCGTCACATACACAATAGTGCATCATACGTGAATACCTGGCTAGCAATGCATGTCTAGAAAACAATTTGCCCAGATTGGGCAATGAAGAAAAGACTACTCAACGAAAAAACAAAGTTCTTTGGATACACATAACATCTTACAAAGATCTTTAAGGGGATGAAACTCTCACATTAAATTCCACATCCCATTAGTAAACTAGACATAACAGATCTCTATTTATCTCCGAACAATACACAACTAACTGATGGAAATCCCAGACCTATATTGAAAGGGAAACCGGATCAAGAGAGCCCCAGGGTGCCATGGAAATGAAAGAAGGCACAATAAAATGCTCATAAGATTCTCTCTTTTATATATATATATATATATATATGTATGAACACCTACTGGCGGCTGCCAGTAGGTATAGTTAAGCCCTAGTTTCAAGGAGGACGTGTTTTTTTGTTTTGCTAATAACTTTGGTGCATCCTCATGTTATCTCTTTTAATTAAATGCCAACAGTGCTTATAAAAATGTTCACATATCTTACCCCACATTGAGAAGGTTTGGAATCTTGCTGTCAAGACTTAAGATATACTTAGCTTTAAACTGCTTTAAAGGCCATTGTCTATTGCCACATCTGTACTGGATTGACAGCCTATCAGATGGTATTGCAGCTGGGTTACAACATTTTATGTCATTAATTCAAATCCCCGGCCGCTGGTTATGTAGGGACCCTATTTTTAATGGATCTCATATGTTGCAGGGTTCTCTTATGCACCTGGAGTACTGTGCCCACACACCTTAGTTTACAACTGCATGCCAGTACATAAACTGCAAAATCTGTTTTGCAGCTGCATACTCCCTTTATTTTCAGCAATTTACTGTAAAATGGGCTTGTCTACTCTGTGGTATTGATTCCAATCTGACATGCCTTGCATCAACTACATTTACAGAACCTCTTCTTTTGATGTAGCCAGGTATTATGTGATAACACCTTCGGACTGCTTTTGACTAGAGCATTTCACATTGAATATGCTCTCTGATATGTGATGGAAGGATTTCTCATCACAAGGTGCCTATCACTTGATCTCCCTTAATTAGATGGAAATGTTTACGGATAAGTGTTCTCAGGGCTTGATATTGGTTGTTATATGTCATATTTATTCTAACCACTGACTTGCCTGCACCCTTCCTTTCATGAGAAAATACCAGAGAATCTCTTTGCTTCCTATTTGCTATTCCCATATCTGTATGTAGGGGGTCTTTTGCATAAGTTCTATGCCTGAATCTCATTGCCACTTCACCTTGACATATCACCACATCCTGCTCACTGCTACAATTTTGCCTGATAATCAGCATTTCCCCATGGGGATGCTAGCTTTCAAATGTCTAGGATGAAAGTTTATTGCTTGCAAGGTTGCATTCCGTGCTGTTTCTTTCCTGTACAACCTTGTCCCCATTTTTTCTCCTTCAATGAAGACCTCTAAATCAAAAATGTAACTCAGGTTTGGCTTATCTGACTTGGAAAATGCTAATTCGAACCATTATTATTAATCTTTTGTACAAAATTATTGGCACATTCCACCAGAATCTGCCAAAAAACAAACAAATCATCAATGAATCTGGAACAAAGTATCACATGGTCATTTCAGTCCTCCTTATTAGTGTGCAGGAGCACCTGCTTCTCCCACCAGCCCATATGCAGACAAGCATAGCTGGGAGTAAAATAGGTGCCCAAAGCAGTTCCCCCTCAGCTGATGGAATACGTCCCTGTTAAATAAAAAATAGTTAATTTGCAGGCACTACCGAATCATTGATAATAACATTTGACTAGGTTTGTATAGACTTATGTTCAAGTGCACGCAATCCATCTTTGTGGTTTATACTTGTATAAGGCGTTGTCATATCCAACGTTTATAGAACATAGTTCTCTTACCATGGAACATCATAAACTCGCTTTAGGAAATCCCCAATGTCCTTTATATATGATAGTAGGCAGCTGAAATACTTTTGGAGAAAGAAATCAATGTACTTAGAACTGTTCTCAAACAGGCTGTCTTTTGCAGAAATGATGGGTCTCCATGGTGGTTGTCGAGGATTTTTGTGAATTTTTGGTATGAGATAGAATATTGGGAACTTCGGATGGTCGTTTCGCAGAAATATATTCATCCTGATTGAACAGACCTGCATTTCTCCACTCAATTAAATAGTTGTGATACAAGGTTCTAGCTCTCACAACTTCACTCGAACTACTCCTGGCATAGCATTATGTATTATGCATTTGTACACTTCAGTCTTGTACATGTCCATTGGCCAAATCACTATATTACTGCCCTTGTCTGAGTTCCTTATGACCAGCTCATGATGTGCTTGCACCTTTCTTATCAAATTGTTGTATTGCCTCTGCTAGGGTTTCTGCTCCAGTTGTATTTTGCTCATTCTCCTGAACAATTTTTTAACCCCTTCAGTAATAAGGTCATTAAAACACATCAATTGAGTCTCTCAGTGTAACTGGAAAGAGAGTTGAGGTCCGTTAAAAATGGAAATCAGTTTCCCCAAATATATTTAACTCCATCGTTTGAAGTATCTTGAGCCGACAAATATTGTTCAACACCCAATGATTCATTTTCAAGTTATTTTAAGTTTTTCATTAACTGAATATCAGAGATTTCAAGGAGTCGCTGAGGATGATCGCTTTTTGCTTTTTGTGTGTTTGTCGGTTTATTCCTTAACAAATAAAATTTCATCAACGCTAGTTTCCTCACAAATATAAAACTATCTATGCGTGTCTTGTGCAATTATGAGAACTCTCAGGGCAAAAAAGTAGCCAGGGGGACAAGATTTGTTCTTCTTCCTTGCTGATGGTTATATCTGAAAGAAGTATGATTGTATTTGGGTTTTCTCCTATCACTTTATTTTTCACATTTGTTTCTGCTTTGGGCTGATTGACGTTATCGAGGCATCGCAGCTTTTGCCTTCTCTGCCTTCACCTTTGGCGCCTTTGAGATCTGAGTGTTTGCCTCCAATCTATCCATAAAAAATGTAACTCATCAATTACTGATAGCAGATACACCTTCCTCTGGGTCTGTCTCAATTTCAGAGCTAAGTTCTGATTCTGTTGTCATGGTTGTGCTCTCCTGTAACAACTGATTACTTTCCAGTAATCTTTGTCTTTTAAAGTTGTCAAAACGGCGTGTGAAAGTGAAGATCTGGCCTCTTTCATAATCCAGTCTATCTCTCCTGAATTTCTGTGCCCTTATGTTGTTTAAATATTTCTTAAACTTCTTCAGGCGATTACTGATGTTTTCCATAGATTCTTTTTTTTTTTTTTTTTTTTTACAAATTCTTTTTGCGGATCTTTATCCAATTTACTGTGTTATTTATCTATGTGCTGCTGCAATCCTGTTCTATCAATCTCCGCATGTTTAATAAAATCGTAATCAGTCTGTTAGATACTTCTATATTACTCTCTGACTATTCTTTCGGCATCTCAGGATTCAGGTTCTCAAAACTTGGGGGTATCAAAATCCTCAACTTCCTTGGTATGCGGCCCACATCCTAGTACATTTGTAGGGATTTGTGATCCCCCCCTTTAGTTTGCTCACTTCTCATAAGCTTCTTCAATTGCCTTAATTTGTATTTTGTCTCTCCTTCATGTTGCTTTATTGCAGCTATTACACTTTCCGCACTCACACCACTGTCATCGTTAAACAGTCTATCCGCTGCCTCTTCCCTTTCGAGCAGTGTCCTGTAAGACATGTTTCGTACCTTGAGCATTAAGACTATTGTTATGGTTTAGCCAACCTGGTTCGGTTTCCAGTATATTGTCAGTCACAACAAGCTTACTCTGACCTGCTTCAAATTCTTAATGGAGTAGTCATCAGTGCACAACGCAAATCCTCCGACTCCCCGCGATACACCTGACTCACTGTCAGGTTTCTCTGATTAACGTGAGGTTTCAGCAGAAGCTTTCCTCCATTACTCTGCCAAATTCACTCAACACCGCTGTGCCTCACAGGGGTGGTGTGTCCCCAACCGGGGTCAGCAACTCCGTGAAAAAATCCAGCAATCCGCTAGTTTCCCAAGTCCAAACAAACTGGGAACAGACATTGAAGGTTTGCTCCCAAATATATATATATATATATATATATATATATATATATATATATATATATATATATATATATATATATATATATATATATATATATATATATATATATATATATATATATTTTTTTTTTTTTTTTTTTCCCCATGAATGAGGCCTACGGTAAATTACACATCCTGGTCCACAAGAGGGATCCCAAGTGCGCACAACAGTACACATGAACATTGTCAAGTCCACTAAAATAAGTATAAGCATAGTCAAATGCAATCTGTTTATACTTAACTTTTTGGCTGTGATGACACTGAAGGGGGCAGATTATTTGCTCAAATGCAGCATCCCCTACTGAAGATGCCAAAGGTAGTAAGAAGAATGTAAACAAGACAAAAATCTTCCAATTAGACTCACCCCACTAAAACACAAGGCACACTTAACAGAGACGGACACAGAGCTGCTCGCCCATTCAAGGTATTGGTGACAGCTCCCAAAAGGGAATTTTTGAAAAGTGAAGGCTATAGGGCAGTTGGCTCGACACAAGGACTAAACCTCTCTATATTACACAAGATTAATTTACAGCAAACACAAACACAAAGTTCACTTATTTCAAACATGAAAAATAAAGTCATTAAACTGATATAAATTTTTAAACTGATGGTCTAACAAGCAATCACTGTATGATACCTGCAAAAGTGTTACACTAAAGTACACAGGACATGCAATTTGGTGGTACATGCACATACATCCAACAATACAATGTTTTTATTTAAAGTGCACTAATATCCATTGCTTCTGGTCCACACTATGTAGAAACTGCCAATAAATAAATTATATGAATCAGGCCCCAACCGAAAAAGCATATAACACAGAACGCCAGTGAATCAACACACTGGGCCTCATACCGACCCTGTCGGTCTTAAGACCGCCAGGGCTGCGGTGGCAGTCCGACCGCTGCCAACGACACGGTCTGACAGCCACATTACGGCCATGGCTGTTGCGCCATGGTCGGACCGCCAACACCACCACTTCTCACCACTGGAGGGGCTGGCGGTGCTGGTGGTCCTAATCTGCGAGGGCGGAACTGCAAGCAGTGCTGCCATGAGGATTACGAGTCCCCTTTCTGCTGGCGGTTACATGGCTGTAGGCTCACCATGTAAATGCTGGCAGAAACGGGACCAGGGGGCCCCTGCATTGCCCATTAACTTGGCATGGACAGTGCAGGGGCCCCGATGGCCAGTCCCATCGCGCTTTTCACTGTCTGCTGGTTCACCCTATGCACCGCAACATTTCCACTGGCTCAATTATTTAACGGCAATGTTGTGGGCTGATTCCCGCTGGACCAGCACCCAGCGGGAAACTTCTAAAAGGGTCCGCGGGAAGGGGGCCGCACTGGCGGTAACCTAGCCGCAGGAGTTTGGCGGACGGCCTTTTCCGTCCGCCAGACTATTAATGACCTCTACAGTGTTTCAAGACAATACTAATAACAGATGCATGCTATTCAAGAACCATGTAGCATAATGTAAAATTTCTAGAGGACCACTAGATGCACATATCAATACCCACTAAGTCATTACAGATAGCATATGAGAGCAGATATCCCAATATTGCAGGGGTACACTGCCCAATTGTGGACCTTGAGTCATTTACAGCATTAATAATCCCCTTCTTCTTTAACACATGGAAAATGTTGTCGAGCTGTAAAGTGCATTATAAATAAAGTGGCTATTGTAATACTGTCTTAGTTACACCTGGTCACCCTGGCCTATTTACCTTTAGAGGAAGACACACTGGCTTGACTCTCTTGGATCTTGAACCTGTGACTTTCAGTCTAGGCATCGTGGATAACGGGCATGGTCTAGCTGCCTATCGTTCTAGTCATCAGGGAGACAGAACAAACTATGGATGGCGAGTGCCTGCGACAGGCCAGGTTATGTGCCGTGAGAAAAAAGGAAATCAGACTCCAACATGCTCTTCCTGCCCCTGTCCTGCAGCTGTCCATCAAAGGCAGCATGCTCCCTGGGGTCTATCAAGTATTTCCCTCACAAATCAATTTTACACATGATCAGCCCATACCCCTACTGAGCTGAACCTCCCCGTTAATTAAGTGAGAAAATTACCATATATATTATATTAATGCAAACATCATTCAGCTACTAATTCACGGCTGATCTGGATAATGGAAAGGTTGAACACCCATTAACCCAAGCCAACAAAGTGGGTTGGCTCAGAAATTGTAGCATGTCTCCTGTGACTCCTTCCCGCCAAATGCAGTTCAGTAGTATCTGCTATTGTAATAATTAAAATCCTGCCAGCAGATCAATACTAGAATCTCTTTATGGGAAACGTCCTGATGGAAAACTCTCAAGGAAACTGGGGCTGTGGAACTCTGAAAAATTCATTTTTTTTATCTGGCAATTATCACCACATTGCAGACTAATTCAACACGGCACCCCTCTTGTGTGGCTGTGAATGCAGGCAAGATTGACATCTTTCCAAAAATGAGGACGGAAAAACTAAAATCTGGCAATTTCAGCATGCAATTCAAAATTATCAGCAATCATAAAACCAGATGGAAATGAATATACATTAAGCACTTCATCTTCTGATGGCTTCCTCTGAGTTTCGGCTATCGCCGCCTTCTCCTCGTTGCTCCTCTTTGTGTTGTCCTGCATTGATCTCTGCCTTTTCATCTCTTAAAAAAAAAGGGGGAGGAGGATGGCAAAAACGTAAATTAATGATAATAAAAGTTAGTATTTGGGTACTAAAAATGCAAGTTGTGAATGTTATCTAAAAAAAAACAACAAAAAAAAACACAAACAAACGATTATCTTCGGACTAGATGCAGTCACTAGCTGCAGGCAGATAAAAGGAGGACGGCACTTGCTTACCTGGCCTGTTTTCAACGTATTGACTGAAGGACTGCAGCTGAGTTTTCCTGACAGTGGAATCCTTGTTGAACATGACAGGGTTCCTAAAACGATCTGGCGCTTTTTGAAGCAGCTCAGCATGTTGATCCTCAATTCCGTTCTGACAAAAAAGTGGGAAAAAAAAGTCTTGCTTCCATACAGATAATGATCAATGACATCAGTAAACAGACCCCACCCCCAAAAGGCAGGAAGGTGCCACAAGTTACACTCGGGTGTTTGTCTTTTTTTTTTTTTTTACAGATTAGGGAAGAATGAGAGGCGTAAACAGTGAGTGTTGGTCTGGAGAAGAGGATAGAGATGGCATAACTTTTATTACTCGTTTTTTTCACACTAGTCTGCAGCACTAATAACTACTTTTTTTATTACTCGTTTTTTCACTCTAGTCTGCAGCACTTATAACGAAGATGCAGTTCAGTTCAAATAAAAGAGACACCCTCTCTGGTTCATAAATTCGTTTTTAAATCAGTGACACGCAGCTAATTTTCACTTCAGTGCATGATCGATGTCCCGGTCTGAAAATAAAGTGCTTTCAATGATCACTTCCCGCTATTCTGCCCGATCAAAAAAGGTCTGCATTTAACGCTTTCAGTCCTAAAAGACTAGTAAGGCAAGAGGAACGAGTTTATAATAAGTTAACAGCAAGGACTGCCCTTTAACGTGAACCACGTTGCTTTTCACTAGGTGTAAGCTTCCAGAGCCAGATTTGCACGGGGTCCGCTACAGCAAAGCAAACCACAGACATTCATTTTCTTTTAGGGGCTCATATGGTAATAATTCAAGTAACACATTCAAATGGTTGCATCAACATGAAATATGCCGGAAAAAGCAGAGCGCTGCAGCGTGTGGAAAGTACAGATACCGAGCGGCTGTGTACCAGACGCACATTTCATTTTATACCTAATCTTTTATTATTTTTATTAAGTGTTTTGAAAGTAAATAGGGAGAGGCTAAGATGCATGACTAATAGCTAAGCCCGCTGAAAGCTGGAAACTGGTTATCAAAAGCTACCAAGACTTTGCCCTTCCTCTGCATTGAGACAATCGGTAATGAGGGAGTTCTCGAGCGGCCTATTCTCCAGCCTCAAGGAGGCCCAGGATACAGAATCCTCAGGGGAAGGTAACAGTTTATCCCCCGCCACAAATACAGAATGCCTCATTTATAGACGAGTAAACTGAATTTTATTTAAAAAACAAAAAAGAACAGAAAATCCAAGCCAATGCCTAAAGCGTTCAGGGAACAGATGGACACGATACCGCTTTCATAAATACCTTCAAAGGCTAATTCAAAAGGCTCGAAAAGGTAATCTGCTAGGTCACACCTTATTTTGTCCAAGTTCACACAAATCAATTAATACAAAACCACCACAGAGAATGGGCTAGAAATACCTTCTGTTGGATTTGGTATAATTAAGTTGCTAAAGTGAAGGTGTAATGCTTGCATGTTGGCCCAATTTACCTTTAGATTAATTAGTCCAACAGTTAAATCCTCCCGGCCATGCAGAGTCGTCCTGTTTTTGGCTGAAGAAAATCAGATTTTGTTTTAAAACGAGAGCACAGCGGCTGCCTCTCACAGACGACGCTGGGGTATTTATCAAAATAAACATGGCTAATTTTTAAGGCCTCGCAACGTGTAAAAAAAATCAGTGCGATTAGGCAGTAAATCCCATTTTAAGAAACCTTTTTATGACAGGGGACTTCTGCCACTTTACAAATGTATTCCTCTAAGCCCACTAATGCAGTTAGGCTTTTCAATCCATTGTAACATCCTTAGACAGGCTCGTTGTGCATTAAATACGCTGCAGAAAGCTAAACCGAACGCAAAAAAACAGAAAGATCTGAGTTGATCCGGGCTTCCCCTTTGTTCTCGTATAGAGACCGAAAGTAGTTCTGCGCTGCTGCCACACACTTTCATCACCAATTTATAGGAACCTAGAGTACAAGAAGCAATGCGCGCCATTGTCTTGGGACTTCAAAGTCTCTCTCTCTCTCCACACGGGAGGAAATCCTCTCCGTCAGCGGCGTGGGATGCAGGTGGGTGAAAAGTTATACACGAACCCCACAGTGCCCCACAGCCTAAAACGGTCTCACCGACCGATACGCCGCATTCCTGACTTTTACCCACATTCAGGCTTTGGCCTACGGGGACTTCAAAGAATAAGTAATCAAAAAGTATTAGTTTGAGCAGCAAGCGGCATTCCACCACTATAGAAGCTGTAGCAAAATGTGCCGCATTTTGGCCGTTCAGAATATTCCAGAACCCCAAGGTCCCCCTCCAGCCTCCCCTCCCCCGCCATTTAAGTCATAATTCTCTGTGAAAGGGCTCCGATATTCGACCCATTGTTGTTTGCCAAATTCACGCTGAGGTTAATTTGCATCACTTTGTGTCTGAGTGTATTAAAAAAAAAAGAAAAATATTCCCTAAACCCCTTCATTTGGAATGCACCAGCTCTATGTCGAGCTAACTCGGTTCCAAGACACACTTCACAGAAGAGCGGCGCGAGACACAGCGAGCACACAGCCCCAACTCACCTTCACTTCCGGCTCTGCGCTGTCGGACAGTGCTTTCTGCGCGGCGCTGGAGAGCGAGCTGGCCACCTGTGGCTGCGCTTCGAGGAGCCTCTTCAGCTTCAAATCCAGCGACTTACTGTTCTGTCCAGCTAAACGTGCAAATGTTAGGAGCAAGAGCGTGAGGATGCATTAAAATAGGAAGCATGTTCCACAGTGTGTCAATTCACAACTCGGCACAGACAAGTTACTACAATTTTTTTAAATACAAAAAAAATGAAACCCGAGAGGCGGGCATGAATTATGAGACGTGGGGCGCACTGGGAACAAACAGGCATGCACGGAGTTTATATTTTTTTACAAGCTCTCCTTAAGTATTTTCCTTCAAACAAACTTGCACGAGCTAATCCTTGGCTCGGGGTCAACTCCCGGGTTTGTACTGGGAGGCAAAACATAAGAAAAAAATGAACTTGACAGAATCTTTTAATATTAAATTACTATGTACATGCACGAACTCGCACGCCGCTCTTTTGTGTACATACATGCTCTTAGGACAAGAAGACATCAATGAGCGCAACAGAGCAAACAAAGATGAAATATATTAAATGGCTCTAATATAGCAAAACGGTTGAAATATAAACACCACAGTTGATCTTGGCCTAAGCACCTTTTACTTATTTGTGCAGGTGTACTTTTTTGTAACTAGGTATCATAGGTTCGATCACATAATCATCATGACATAGAAAGACATTACAGAACAGCATGTGCACATCAGAAGGAAACTGCAAAATATGTGTCAAATACAAAACTAAGGCCCTCATTATGACTTTGGCGGTCGGAGAACGGTCAAAGCCGCAGTTGTGGTCAGATCGCCACAATTCTGGGGGTCCCACTGCCAGATTACAACCCTTGCAGTCAGACTTTCGCCACCGCTAGAATCATAGATCCCGGTGGGTTGGCGGTGGTTGGAGTTGTGGTCAGCCACAGCAGTGCTGAGTCATTCACGAGTCCCCTTTCCGCCAGCCTTTTCATGGCAGGGTCCCTGCCACGAAAAGGCAGTGGTGGGGGGGGGCTCATGGGGCCCCTGCCCAGCACCCCCAGAATGCGCACTGTCTGCTATGACAGACACTGTGCATTCCAAGGGTGCCTGGGCCCCCTCTGTGTGACAGCCTTGGCTCCATGAGGAGCCGAGGCCAATGCCACCTCACTGTTTCCACTGGGCTGACTGTCGGAAATCTAATATGGAGGTTTACGCTGGTCAGCCCAGTGGAAACATCATAGTAGAGCTGGGGGGGAGACCACTAGCTCCACGGCAGTCTCCTCCCACAAGGCTGGTGATCGGTGGTTGGCCCGCCAGCCTCGTAATGAGGCCCCATGTCTTTTAGCATGAACACCTACGGTGGCTGGAAGTACACACACTCACTTTACATGGCAGGGATGACGTGGAAAGGCACAGAAGCCGTTAATTCCATTTGAGGCTGCATTTCTGTACCTAGCACTTTTCTCAAGACAGTAACTAACAGTGACTTAAGTGGGATGAAAACGCAGGGAGCCTCTTGGAGGGGCATGGCAAAATAAGAGTAAAAATCATTTGAAAGTGGCGTGACCAGCGTAATTAAGACCTGGCTTAAAACGTGTGAACTAGAATCCTGTGCATCAAACAGACTGCAATCTCACCTCTTGGGGGCTTCTGTGAATTTTCTATTATTGACTCCAGACACACCACACACAACAAACATATACCTAAACAAACCCGACCTAATACCATTGCCAAAGCTTGATTGCAGTATTAGACAAGGGAGTAATAACAATGAGATATTTGTAAATAATTAAAATATAACCATGTTTCACTTCTGAAAATATGAGATGGAGAATTAAACATATCCAAAGGTCTGTGGTAGGGGTGATCTTCAGAGTCTCTCAAAGTCCCTTGTCCTCCCTCTCACACCACTTTCCTCCATTAGACACTCACACCCTCCTTTTCCCAGACATCTTTCTGAAATTCTCCATTTGCATATCTCAGAAGCCATCTCCTTTCTTTTCATCAGTCTTGTCACCCTGCTCTTCTCCCCCAAACCCTTGTCTCCTCACCTAGAATCTACAACTAGAATATGTCTCTACCAGAAAAATCGTTACCGAAGGTAAGCAACTTGTTAATCTGACAGAGACTTCTAGTTGCAGATTCCTTAACTTAGAATAGAAACCCAAGGAATACTATACTTGGTGGGGGCTGTGAACCAAGATCATACTAGAAAGTCCTGCAGGTCCGAGCGGCCAAAGTAGCCATCTCTGTGGACCTGACTGTCCAGGCAGTAATGTTTAGTGAACATGTGCAGCGATGCCCAAGATGCTGCCGGACAGATATCCAGGACAGGAACTTCGTGTGTTTATGCTGTGGTGGCAGCAGTTGCTCTGGTGGAGTGAGCACGTAAGCCCTCAGGGGGTTGCTTCTTTGCCAAAGCGTAGAATATTTTGATGCAAAGCAGTGCCTATCGCAAGATGGTATGCTTCTGCACTGCCTTCCCTTTCTTCACACCCACATATCCAACAAAGAGGTGATCGTCCACCGGGAAATCTTTAGTACGTTTCAGGTAGAACGCCAACACTCTTTTTGGATCAAGATGGTGGAGTCTCCCCTCTTCATGAGAGGGATGTGGGAGTGTGTAAAAAAGTAGGCAAAGCAATGGATTGGCCTACTTGAAAAGGCATAACAACCTTAGGAAAGAAGGAGGCCCTTGTACTGAGCACCACTTTGTCAGGGTGGACAGACAAAAATGGTGGCTTGGAAGAAAGAGCTTGAGGTGATGGCAATAATAAAAGCAGTCTTGATTGTTAGGAGCCGCAGGGGACAATTATGCAGTGGCTCAAAATGGGCACACATACGGTGAGTTAGGGCCTTGTTCAATTCTCACTGGGGCATAATGAACGGTGTCGGAGGAAACAACTGGGCGAGTCCCTTAAGGAACTTTCCAACAATGGGAGACTTGAATAAGGAAGGTTGGTCTGGCATGTTAAGAGTGGCTGAAATGGGCGATAAGTAACTAAGCATGCCCAAAACAGAGCCCTGCTGGGCCAAAGAAAGAATGAACAAGAGAACCTCGGAGAGAGGTGCAGGAAACGGATCAACAGACTTGTTGATACACCATGCCACAAGTTTATGCCAACAACAGGCATATACCGTTTTGGTGGAGGGACTACTAGCTGCCAGAATAACATCACAAACTTCAGGTAGAAGATCAAAAGCTGTCAACCTCTGCCCCTCAATCTCCATACAAGAAGGACAAGGCTGGACAGATTCGGGTGGAGAACCATCCCCTGCTGCTGTGACAGAAGATCCTCCCGAAGGGGGAGTCTGATCAGAGGATCCATAGCCATGCTCAGAAGCTCTCGATACCATACTCTTCATGCCCAGTCCAGAGCCACAAGGATTATTTGGGCCCGGTCACTATTGATCTTCTTCAAAACTCTGGACAGAAGTGGTATAGGCGGGAAGGTGTAAAGAAGGCCTGAGTTCCACTCGAGATGAAAAGCGTTGCAACGCGCGAGTGTTGCCTTTCAAACTCCAACACGCAAAAACAGTTGACACTGCGCATTCTCTGCGGAGGCAAACAGATCTAACCAAGGCTCTCCCCATTGATGAGAGTCCTTGAGCCACCGCCGGATGGAGACGCTATTCGTGATCGACTATGCATCAACGGCTGAGCTAGTCTGCTGTGGCGTTCAGAAAGCCCGCCAGAGGTTAAACCACCAGGATTATGCCCTGATGTTCCAGCCACATCCAGAGACGCAGAGCCTTTTGACAAAAAGTCCACAACCCCACTCCGCCCTGCTTGTTGCAGTACCACATGGGAGTAGTGTTGTCTGTGAACACTTGCACCACTTTCCCTTTTAGAGAGGGAAGGAATGCTTTCAATGCAAGCCTGATTGTCTGGAGCTCCAAAAGACTGATGTGGAGTCCGGACACCCGCAGGAGACCAGGGACCTCTGCCTCTCCCATCTGGCCGCCCCATCCCAGGAGTGACGCATCTATCACTACTGTAAGATCTGGTTGGGAAGGGAGAGGGATCTGCTGTTTTTTTTTATTTATTTTTATTTATTTATACAAATTTTAACACAAAGAGAAAACAGCAACAACAGCCCCAACAGCTAGCAAATACAAACATAAAGAATCTATCAGTGTACATGCATTGCCATTAAAATCAACCAAAGGTGTAGTACAGCGAAAACAAAGGTTCCCAGCATACCCAAATCATCAAATTTCAGTCGACACCTTGTGCGCTGGACAAAGGCAAAAGCATTAAAGCACACCTCTAGGATAAAATCTGAATGCTGGCGCTCTCCAGGTTATAAGAACCCAACAACAACAATATAATGATGGAGACGGCAGGGCAGACTCATGCAGCAGGATCACCAACCTGACAACACACACAGCACTGGCGGGAAGCAATAGACCAATCCACCATGTGCATGACGACTCAAATGAAGACAAGGCCCTCACATTTCAGCTATGAGACTCCAAAAAGGAGCGAAGAGGTGACCAAATGTCTCTAGGGCGAGAGCACACAGGGGCCAGCTCCCAAAAAGTTGACAACTGCTCCTGACAAAACACAGCATCACGTAGCCAACCAGTCCTGCGCGGGGCCCTGCCCCGTCCCCAGCACATCGCCACTCTTCTCTTTGCCAGCATAAGCAGCATGCCCACCAGACGACACCACTCCGACGGCACCCCATCCATCAGTCCAAGCAGCGCCAACACAGGGGAGAGAGGCAAATCCACACCAGTCATTCCGGCTATCGCATGCATCACCTCTACCCAAAAGGCACGTACCTCTCCACAATTCCACACCAAATGCAAGAAGTCAACATCCAGCGCATGGCATCTTTCACAGTGTGCATCTGCACACAACCCCATAGCACACAGACTGCGGGGAGTGTAATATAAACGATGTAAGTATTTAAAGTGTATGAGCCGCAGTCGATAGTTAGGCGACAGTGCTCTCATGTGTGCACAGCAGCTTCTCCACATAGTCTCAGAAATATCCTCCCCAACATCCATCTCCCATTTAGCCTTAGCTGCTATAACCACAGCCCTCTGCTGCTCCTGCAAGCACCCATACAGCTTGGTAATAAGTCTACGCGGCAACTGCGCGTGCCACAGCGTCTCCAGCGCCTGGCAGGTCTTAGGCATTGTCGCGAGGCCAGCAAATCGCGCACGGAGCATCGCGTATACACGTAGCACATATAACCAATGCAACGCATTGTCAGCTCCAGCACTCAGCGCCTCCTCCGGCGAAAACAAGCGCTCACCCTCAAACCAGTCTCCCAGCAATGACAACTCGGAAGAGGCAAGGAAGTCTGACATCCGTACATCTCGGGACTTCCTCTCATCAGCAACATCCAGCACCAGCATCGCAGGGACAAAAGGTTCACACATCCCCAACCGGCGTAACAAAGCTGCCCAAGCTTCAGAAGTACACGCAACTGTATCCACTCCCCGGGATCGGGTCCGAGACATGCACCCAAGTACCCTCAGCAACCTGTCCGGCCACACCGCGTCGCTCTCAGGCGCAAGATGAGGTAAGTACTTCATGGGGCGAATCCAGTGATACGCAAATTGAGCCTGCGCACAATAATAATAAAGCTCCAGGTCGGGGCAGCAAGACCCCCCATCTCGAATGGCAGCGCCAGCCTCTCACAGGCAATCCTGGGCTGCCCGCCCGCCCGTACCAGCCGCACCAGAGCCGATCTGAGCCGCCGCAAGAAACCCACGATATGCACCAACGGAAGATTAACGAAAAGATACAGGAATTTTGGCAGCATGACCATTTTAGCAATGCCAATGCGCCCAATAAGCGAAAGCGGCAGCGAGCCCCACGCCTCAACCCTGTCCGGCCACACCGCGTCGCTCTCAGGTGCAAGATGAGGTAAGTACTTCATGGGGCGAATCCAGTGATACGCAAATTGAGCCTGCGCACAATAATAATAAAGCTCCAGGTCGGGGCAGCAAGACCCCCCATCTCGAATGGCAGCGCCAGCCTCTCACAGGCAATCCTGGGCTGCCCGCCCGCCCGTACCAGCCGCACCAGAGCCGATCTGAGCCGCCGCAAGAAACCCACGATAAGCACCAACGGAAGATTAACGAAAAGATACAGGAATTTTGGCAGCATGACCATTTTAGCAATGCCAATGCGCCCAATAAGCGAAAGCGGCAGCGAGCCCCACGCCTCAACCCTGTCCTCTAGCCAGGCTATCAATCAATCAATCAATCATAGTATTTATAAAGCGCGCTATGTACCCGTCAGGGTTTCGAGGCGCTGGGGGGGGGGGGGGGAGCGCTGCTGGTTTAGCGGTCGAAGAGCCAGGTCTTGAGGAGCCTTCTGAATGCGAGGAGGTCCTGGGTCTGGCGAAGGGATGTGGGGAGAGAGTTCCAGGTCCTGGCGGGGAGGAAGGAGAAGGATCTGCCGCCGGATGTCTTGCGCTGGATTCGGGGTACGATGGCGAGGGCGAGGTTGGCGGATCGGAGTTGACGTGTTGGGGTGTAGAAGTGGAGTCTGGTGTTGAGGTAGGAGGGTCCGGTGTTGTGAAGTGCCTTGTGAGCGTGGGTCAGGAGTTTGAAGGTGATCCTCTTGTCTACCGGGAGCCAGTGGAGTTCCTTTGGCTACCAACTTGCCATAATTGGCGAGACAAAGGGTTTCTACATGGCAACTCAGCCAAACTCCCAGATAGCGAACCGGGCCGTCCGCCCATTCAATGGGGTATTGCGACGAGAAGCGCATAGTTCCACCAGTGAGGGGAAGCACGACCGATTTAGACCAGTTTATCATTATGCCGGAGAAGGCACCGAAGCGGACAACCTCATTAAGCAAGACATCAAGATTCTTACTCGGCTCCCGCACATACAGCGCAATATCATCGGCGTACATCAAAATTAATATCGGGCGCTGCCTGAACGGCAGCCCTCTATGGCTATGATCCTGCCGCAATAAGGTGCCAACGGCTCCATTGCGATTGCAAAAAGCAACGGTGATAAAGGGCATCCCTGACGGGTCCCCCGGGCCACCGGGAACGGGCCTGAGACGCAACCATTCATCCGCAACCTCGCGACCGGGTCCGTATACAACAAGCGAGTCAGCCTTATAAATTGCGCCACTCATGCCCACCCTGCCCAGCAGAGCAAATAGATATGGCCAGGCCAAAGAATCAAACGGCTTTGTTGTATCTAAAAACACTGCAGCAGCCTCATCCTCCGCCGCAAGGCCGCCCAGCACCGCAAAGAACGTGTGCAAATTATGCATCGTCGACCGCCCCGGCACAAAACCAGACTGGTCCGGGAGCACCAGTCGCGACATCAATGGCTGCAGACGCGTCGCTATTAACTTAGCCAAAATTTTATTGTCTACATTGATCACGGAGAGTGGGAGGTACGAATCACAGCTATGCGGATCCTTTCCAGGCTTGAGAATCGTAACAATCAACGCCTCCCGTAGGGAAGCAGGCAGAGTCCCGGCTTCCAGCGCATCGGCATAAAACTCCAGCAAATAGGGAGCCAAAATATCGGAGTACTCTTTATAGAAAGCAGGGGTTAGGCCATCTAATGCCGGGGATCTGTCCCCAGGCAGTCCGCTAATTACCGCCTTAACCACTTCCACCGAAAAGGGCTCGTCAAAGTAAGCTCTATGTGCGTCTTCAAACCAAAGCAGGCTAATCTCTGGAAAATAAGCCTGCGCTGCTTCAGGATACAGCTCGGCAGGAGCTGAGTACAGGTCCTTAAAATATCTCGTAAATACCTTCATGACGCCTTCCGTACCAGCCACCCGCTCACCCTCCAGCCCATCTATTTCGGTGACGTATCCACTCTCCCAGGGTTTGCTTAACATATTCGGCAGTGTTCGTCCTGCTCTGTCTCCCTCCCCATAACGCTGAGCCCTGGCATATTTCCCCAAATAACAGACCTCCCGCAGGGAGGCCTCTTCATATCGAGAGACCGCGCCCCGTAAAGCAGCCAGCATCTCACCAGCCCAGTCCGCCACCAATTTCGCCTCCAGCTCCGCAATCTGCGACTCCAACTCAGCTAACTCGCGACGCAATGTGCAAAGCACTCCATGTTGCCTAGAGACGCACACTCCTCGGATAACCACCTTGAAGGCCTCACAGAGCGTCCCGGCCGAGCTCACCGACCCACGATTCTCAGCAAAAAATTGTAGGATAGCCTCGCAAACCTCCTCGCGAAACGCCGCATCCCGAAGAGCCCCCTGCGGCAAACGCCAGGCAAATGCAGCACCCGGGATCCCGGGTTATCGCCAACTCCAGCTTAACCGGGGAGTGGTCCGAGAGGGTCCGGGCCAAGTGCTACACAGATTGCGTCCACATCTCCACATCCCTAGTTCCCAGTCATCGATCTATACTGGTCCAGCTATTATGCACATAATTGACACACGTACCCTCTCTCTGACTTCCATGCTTCGCCCTCCATAGGTCAACCAAGGCGCCATCACTCATTACAGTCATTAAAGCAGTGGCAGCAGCGGAGTGTCGCGGCCTAGTCGAACTCTCCAGATCTCTCTCCGGATCTAGGACCACATTGAAGTCCCCTCCCCAAATCACAGCCCCACTCCCCATCGAGTCAACCAGGCGCCACACCTCACAGAAGAATCCAGGGTCATCAACATTAGGGCCATAGACCGACACAAGCCGACAGGGCTTATCCAACAGTGTCCCACTCAACAAAACATAACGCCCATTCGGATCCACAATCGCTCAATGCGTTCGCCATTGAAGCCCCTTGCGCAACAGAATCGCCACACCTCTAGCGTAACGCAAGTACACCACACCATGACACTCACCAATCCACCCAGCCCTCAGACCATTCAGCGTGGATGCCACCAAATGGGTCTCCTGCAGCATACACACGTCTATGTGATGGCGCTGGACATAAGCAGACATGAGCCGCACCTTACGCTGGTCATTCAAGCCACGCACATTCCAGGTAAGGCAGCTAACCCCCCATCATCTCCCCCGGCAGCGTCACCACGGCACTTCCATTCGTCCCACCACCGAGCCGCTCTCCGCCGCCAACCAGCCATGACCAGGGCAAGGAACCACCCCCACCCCCCACCAGAGGAGATCAAAAGCCCACAGCATAGTAAAAGGACTCATCCAGGGGTCGTAAGCCTAGCCACCCAACCCGTCAGCCTCGCAGACGGGCCGGAAGGGACAAAGGGCTGGAGAAACAGGTATACTGACACAGCAGCTCTTAAAGAGGAAAGCAAAGGCACCACAGCAATATCGCACGACAGGCATCAGGGACAAACAGCGCCCCAGCCCCAAAGGCAGTCAATCAGTGTCACTAAGGTTTGCCTGCTCTGAACCAGGATCGCCCGTCCTTTCGACCGAAGACCTCCGGGGAATCGTCTTAACAAACTTAGCCGCCAGTTTCGGGTCTGTAAAGAAATGCAATGTGCCGCCATGCTGTATCCAAAGCTTTGCTGGATAGATAAGAGGAAAACGAGCAGCAGTCAAACTTAGCGAATGCTTGATCGGCAGGAACGCCCTGCGCGCCGCCTGCACACTCGGAGTATAGTCCGGGAAAAAGTGCAGCTCTGTATTCCTATAGATCGCCGGGCACCTTTCTCTAGCCAGCCGCAGCACAGTGTCCCTGTCACGATAATTTAAGAGGTGAAAAATAATGGGTCACGGCGGAGTCCCAGGAGGAGGCTGGGGGCCCAACGACCTGTGAGCTCTCTCCACCACCAACATGCGAGAGAGATCACCAGGAAATAAGTCTGCAGGCATTTTATCCATAAAGTCTTCCAGCTTGCCCATGTCCGTGGACTCGGGAAGGCCAATCATCCTAATGTTGTTGCTCAGTGACCGGGCCTCCAAATCTTTATTTTGATCCCTTATTACCTCTAGCACCCACTCCATCTGCAACAAGCGTTCTCTCTCGCCATGCCACTGATCCTCCATCTCCAAGGTGCGCGACTCAAGCTCCTCAAAACGAGCGTCGTGATCATCCACCCTGGCCCTGATGTGGTCTATCTGCGCCGTCAATTGGTCCAGCTTAGCATCTATGCCCGCCAAGCTACTCTTAAGATCCAAAAACATAGACTTAACGGAAGCATCTGAAGGCCTATCGTACATCTGCACCTCTCCAGGCTGTGGTGCAGGCACACCACCCTTCTGCTTGCCGCCATCGGAGGAAAGCTTTGCCTGCCGCTGCTCCGCCTTGCCCATAATGACCACCACTGTTAGCCCCAGCAATTGACACACCACCAAACTCCAATAGGCAGGAGGGCCGCACAAAAAATATGGTTCCTGGGTGGCAGCCCGCAAATGAGCCCCAATAGCAGTTCGAAATCCTCCAGCCAGCAGCCACTCACTTCCAGAGGTAAGTACTGTGTCCCTTCAGAGTAGGCTAATCATCTTCCAAGTGACGCCAAATGTGAGACAAAGTCCCGTGCAGGCCTCCACAACCTCTGAGACGTCCCTTGCAGCATCCAGCGAAAGCATCAAAATGTGAATGCGGTCAGGTGAGTGCCCCCAGGCACCGGTAGGCCCAGAGAACCACCCCGGCCCGACCTGGCCGGCGACAGATTGCTTCGGGCCCCTCCAGCAGGAGCCCACCACCAGGAGGCCCAGGGTGAGCCCCGCCCGGATCCAGGGCCCAAAGCCGCCCCCCCCCACCCTGCAGGAGGACCACCGAGCACCAAATCCTGGGGGCCCCCACCGCCAAAGTCACAGCAGCCAAGAAGCCCCCCCCCGGCCACCGTCAATCCGGCCCAGCCGCTGCCGCCGATCCCGCCGGCGCCAAGGCAGGACAGGCCTCACCTCTTCAGGCCGCGTGGCCCAGCAGCCGCGCGCTGCAAGGCCGCAGAAACCCAGAGGCACAGGGGCCGCGGCCCGATTAGACCGCCAACCGCCCCCCCCCCCCTATCAGCGCCCCCTCGGCAGCCCGCTCCAGCCGGTGCGCAGGAGCCGCCTCCAGCAGCGCACAGCGCCTGCCAGAGCCGAGCGCGCCACAACCCAACAGGCCCGACGCCGGCCGAGCCCTCCTCCGAGTCGCCGCCCATCAGGGCCCCAGGCAGTCGAAATTTCGGGACGGGCAGATGCACCGTCCCAAACAGCAAGTCTCCCGGCCGGGGGAGCGATATTATCGCCGCTCCATCAGGATAAATGAAATGGAAGCCCTAAGCCCGGCCGAGCCTCACAGAGTGATGGCCATCTTGCCGGCAGGCTAGCCACGTCCCGAGAGGGATCTGCTGTTGACCCAATCTCTATTCGAAAGCCACCACTGCAGGTCTTTCGCAGTTCCCTCCGAGATCTGGACCATGTCAGAGAGATTCCCCTGATTTTATGCCCACTGGAACTTCAAGTCCCACTGCAGAGCCTGCATATGTCATCTGGCATGTGTCACCAACAGGATGCAGGAGGCCCAGCAGCCTTGGAGTCATTCTCCCAGAAATCCAGGATAGAAGCTGAAACATCAGACTCATAGCCTGAATATCCGGGACTCGCTTTTCGGGAGGATAGGCCGGAAACTGCACTGTGTCCAGAATAGCTCAGATAAAAGGGAGTGTATAAGGAGTTAGGTGTGACTTCGGCTTGTTTATAGTGAACCCCAGGGAGTGCAGCAGGTTTGCCATAATCTGAAGGCAGGAGATGACTTTCTGGGGCGTGTTCTCCTTCAACAACCAGTCGATGCAGGGGAAGACTGAAACTCCTAACCTGCGCAGATGAGGTGCAACCACCACCATCACCTTCGTGAACACCCGAGGAGTGCTGGTAAGGCCACAGGGGAGCACGGAAAATTGAAAGTGCCTATGACCTACCACGAATTGCAAGTAGCACCTGTGTATACGGAAGTAAGCATCCTGCAAGTCCAACTCTATCATCCAGTCTCCTGGGTTTAAGGCAGACAGGCCCTGAGCCAGAGTGAGCATTCTGAACCTCTCCTTCTTGAGGAAGAGACTTAGGGCCCGAAGGTCTAGTATAGGAAGTAGGCCCTTGTCTCTTCTGGGCACCAGAAAATAGCAAGAATAACAACAACAACCTACTTCTGGCACAGGAACCCTCTTCTATGGCTCCCAAGAGAGCTGTGACTTCCTTGCGGAGAAGTGCATGGCCGGAGGGGCAGTCTCAAAAGGGAGGGAGTAGCCACTTGAGAGTATTTGCAAAACTCACCTGTCCATCGTGATGGAGTTCCAGTGGGGCAGGTGTTGGCAGATCCTGCCCCCAACTGGTCTGTGATGGTGGAATGGATTAGGAGGGTTTGGAGGCTACGGCAGGGGTGGGGTAGACTGGGCAGACCTCTGGTAACTGTCCCATGAGCCAGTGGGATTCTGCCTCCCCGGTCGCACAGTGGCTGAGTAGCATGTGCGGCTTGGTGGTTGGCAGGGAAAGGACACAACAGGGAGCCACGAAAGGGGCAAAAAGCAGACTTTGTTGGGCAAGGGGCAGCCCGGAGGCCAAGGGACCGAGCCGTAGCCTGGGACTCCTTGAACCACTTGAGCGCCAAGTCTGCTTTGTCTCCGAAGAGATGGGTGACATCGAAGGGCATGTCTATGAGAGACTGTTGGACATTCCCCGAAAAACCAGACGTCCTCAACAAGCATAGAGCAGTCGGCACTCTTCCCGCTTCACATCACCGAGCGACGGGGCAAATATGAAGAAGGTTTGACCTTTTCCGACTTCTTCTTATAACCCGAGTGTCCCGAACATTTAGAATGGGACGACGAAGAGCGGCGATGACTCTGTGAGCGGTCTCGTGACATTCCTCTCCAATGAGACCATGAGCGATGCGGAGTCAAGCGCTGGGCTGCCATTAGCTTCAGGTTCATGGCCCGGCACTCAGAACACGACTTCGGATCGTGGTCGCTCTACAGACACCACAAACACACGAGGTACGGATCTGTCACCAACATCATTCGGTGACAGGAGTCACATGGTTTGAACCCGGTCTTCCGTGAAATCCCTTGATGCACAATAAAGTAAAAAATAATGACAAAAAGGTCAAAGCTAGTCAACAAATGACTAAGGGTAGCTCCTCTCCGGATCTGCGTGTGGTGTAGAAAGAAAAGAACCGACAGTGCACCAGTGTGGCACTTATATATGACTGCAATGTCATTATGGCGAACACGATGCCAACAATGCACGCAGACTCTTCTGACGCCGCCTGACGGTGCGTAAGGGTACACCTCGAAGAAAAATCTTGGGATCCAGTATGACCCTTCAGGGAAATTCTAAGGTAAGGAATCTGCAACTAGAAGTCTCTATCAGATATGTACATTTATAAACTTTCTGGGTTGGGATTAACACTGTATGACTGATTTTCACATTACTTAATGTCAGAATCTAAAACAAATTAGATCATCAACTAAAAATACTGAAATTCCTACTGCAGGATATGAAATCTATATATTTTAGACTGATCTTTGAGTTTCTTCAAAAAATATTCATGTATTTTACAATTTAAAGCATTCAGTTATTATGGCCAGGACAATTAATGAATGCTGCTTCCTTGTTGCCCACTCCCAGTATCTAATATTATATACAACACATCAAAAGGCATATAAGACATATTGACGTATTTACATTAAGACTGACTGCATGTAAACACTGGTACATATGATTCATTGTTCATCGTAAGGTCTGCAAATGAACACTGTGGAATATGATAAATATTTTAACAGTTTAAAACTGTTAATTAGAAAGTATATGTTTATGTCATTCCCAGTCCATCTGAAATGAAATGTGTTGGCTGTCCGAATAATGAGTGTTTGAACTGATGTCCCTTTTTCCTTTTGGAAGACATTTCTTAATAACAAATTGGACTTCTGAATGAACTACAGCACTTGAAGTGCCTACAATTAGACAGACTACCTATTTTATAACATTATTGAGGTATGTCTGTAGGCATTCACTCTAGATGCATATATTCCTTTTTATGTGATGTTACTTTATTTTGGAATCTCTGGACTGTGTTTTCAGATACTGGGTGAAAGGCGGCACAGCGAGTTAGAGAGCTCACTTAGCTGACGTTAGTACTGGGCTCTGCCACTTACATATGTAATGGCTTTGCATAGTGGGACTTTGGTTGACGCCCCTTTGCTTTTGAGTTATTCACTTATTAGGTGTAATAGTAGTATATTCAGTTTGGGGAGAAGAGGTGGATACTTGGTAATGTGTTCTGAAATGTCAAGGTATTATAATTTATTTTCCAGAGACACTGTTTGAAATTTGTAATGAGGTTTTTGTCCTGTTATCAGTGGAATGTTTTTCGTTTGTGTGTATTTATTTTTTGCTCTTGCTTTTGTGTTTCTTTAGATTCGATCCAATATCCTGCATTGAAAACCATTTGATAAGTTTTCTTCCTAAATTTGCTAATATTGTTGGGTGAATATTTTATTACAGCTCTCTGCCACAGTATGCCAGCTGCTGGGGCTGCCTGGATGCTGATGGAGAACACCTCAGGTACTGAGCCTGACACTGAGACTTGAGCAGAAGTAAATGATCTTGCAGAAGATTCAGACAATGGCTATTCTACATATTCAGACTCTTTTGACAATGAATGTACTTTACATGTCGAACAAATGGTTCACCTACAGCAAGTGTATCCAATTTGTTTCAGCACTAAGAAGGTGCTGCAATGCTTACTGACCTGGTAGCAAATCAGCAATCATATGCACTGGTCTTGTGGTTATACCATCCATTGCGGCAGATAAGGGCTGGTTTTCCCCAAATATGCTCCTTCCTATCCTGCTACAGTACACAAGTGCTTCAGGATGCACAGTAAACACAAACAATGTTTGTGCTACTCTTGGATGGATTAGCTAAGCAGGCCAATTTGGATGGAGAACAATTTTTCAGAGATTGCAATGTAATGCCGGGGCCCCATTTTCAAGCTACTCGATGGACACCAACCGATCTTGGAGAAATGAAAAAATCTGGGGTCTCACTTTGCTAATGAGAGTGGAGAAAACTCCTCACCTGCATCTTATTGATCAAGCAATCCCAAGATGGTAATCACTTATTTCCCGACATTATTTACAAAGAGCACTTTCAACTCCTACAGAGAACTATGCTTTTCACTGACAATACAACAGCTTTGCCCAGAAACCACACAGATTATGATACGCTCTTTAAAATATGAATGCAATGCCGTGTGATGCAACAAATTGCTTGCTCTCAAATTTCATGACCGACAAGATGTGCTTATGCCTACCAGCATAAATGACAAAAGTGGGGGGTCAGGTTGAAGAGGTCTACAACCCAACATGTAACTTAGACTAAAGTACATGAATGATGTACACAGAGTTGATCAAAGGATGTAGCCTTACAATGCAATAAGCAAGGCTATTGTGGGGTACAAGAAATTGGCAGGGCACTTGGTGCATTTAGCTACTTTTAATACTTATGTGCTGTATTAATGTCCTGAGTGTACAGTCAAGTCTGACCTTTTTTTCACACAATGCTGAAATATTGGAAACAGTCTCAAATGGTAGTGGACTTTTCTTTAGCTCACCCTTTAATGGGCATCCTGTTCTTACCTTCACTGTTTGTTTTCAAAGCAAACGATGCCCCTTTTAAGAGAGAAAAACTACTACCACAGAAAGCAAGTATCTTACCATTCTGGGTTCCCACACCTCTCTCAAAAATAATGGAACTCTATATCTGTTGGTAGGCCTGTTGCACATATCTGTAATGACAAGAAATAGTGACCAAACACAGACCACGTTGCCAGCATAATGATTTCACACAGTCTTAGTTTTGGACTGTCGTCTGGTCTGATAGGCCCAGCCACACAAATGGGGAACTGTTTATATCGGGAGAAGTGTGGAAATGGTGGGTGGTAGGAATTTTTCTGTGTCTGTGCAGATTTCAGAACTTTCTCTCACAGAAACGTTAGATCAAATTTGTGTTTTAGGCAAAGTTTGAGGTTTGCTGGACACTGGGGGTAAGAAAAGGTAGTGGGATCCATGCAAGTTAGACTACCCTAGAGCCCCTCAGTGTTTAGGTTGCAAAAATGCCTGGTCTAGTTGGTTTCCCTAGGAAGCGACTGAGCCGGGGCCCAAATCCCACAGCTACCACATTGCAAAAAATATATATATATAATAATGGTTGATTTTGATGGAGAAAAACTGATACTGCATTATGGAATCTTTTCTGCAGTGGGCACAAGGCCCAGCAAACACAACTGGGGTATAATTTTTATCTGAACAAGTGTGGGAACACAGAATAGTGAGATATTAGTTATTACCATAATTTCTCTCTATTTTTGACTTACAAATGTATGCCAGTGTGGAAGAAAGAACACATTTTGCAAAGTACCCTGTGAAACACATAATGGGATGGGTAACCCCAAATTCAGAAGTGTACAAGTAGCAACTATTTGTAAACTTAGTTTGTTGTGCACATTCCAAAAATATATAGGGTTCCATCAAACCAATGTTTTATTCATTAGATTTTGCTATATGAATTGCGGCTTGTTCCGTATACAAGGATAAATCATTATAAGTTGCAGTTTATTTGCTGGCTCTGGATATCGCATGTTTTTGATAACCTGTGTCCGGAAGGGTCTGATGGATTTAACGGTATATTGCTTTTGTAAATTGGGCATGGGGCAAACAAATTACAGATGAAAATGTTGTCACAATGTGCTATTTTTTCCTACTTATTTTCTTTTTTTTTTCAACTATTAGTTTATTTGAGAAAACCATAAGCAATCTATACAAATGGCATCTTCCTGAATTCAGAATTTTGTCAGCTTTTCAGATATGTATCACTTTCTGTTTTCACACCTGTTTCCACCACAAATTGCAAGTAGGTTGAAACTTCAAAAAAGACAAAAAAATGACCTACCACTTAAAAAGATGTAAAAACTCTAGTTAAAAAAACGTTTTTTTTTTTTTTTACAACTTGATTGAAAGCTGTGATGGGGTGATCTTAGCACTGCTAAACTTTTGTTGATGTAATTTATACCATAAAAATACACCTCCTCGCAAACCACGTTTTTCCCATAAAAATAGCTACATTTTGGCTTTTTTTCCTCTATCCCTCAAGGGAAATTTGCAAACACTGAGAACCTTCAGAATTCTCAGGATGTAGTAAACACAGAATGCAATTGTGGCCTGGATAACTTTTATGGAAAAGCATAATTAAGGCTTAAGTGAGATCTACTCCACATGTCAAAAATGGCTTAGGATTCTGGGGGAAAGGGCTTGACAGCCAAGCAGTTAAAAAATAATCAGCATATAATATGTTATTTGCTTTTACATTCTCTGCTTTAATGTTTGCTACAATGTTATCGATATCTACAATCATACTTTCATTTATTCTACACTAAAATGGACCTGAATTAAAGCTTTTGAAAATAATAGAATGGATTTCTTGTGGGTTCACACTTGTGGTGAAACTGACTAGCAATCACAACGATAAATCAACATGTCTGACAGACTCTGGCAGGTTGTTATGCGCCGAATATCCATTGGTAAGTTGAGGGCGAGGCATAGGTCAACATAACGTGTCCAGTCCTTTTGCTCACGTTGGTACGTACCTACACTTTTCAAAGGACAAAGAGGGAACTATCATGTCGTGTTCACATAATATGTGTGAACATGTAACAGTTGAGCATGTATCCTTATGCCTCTGTACAGACTAACAAAATGGAATGTCCTTAAACTGGTAACCAAAAGTATGTGATGGCTTCGTAAATGGCAGGGCAAACAGGCACTTCTTACAGTTTGAAAAAAGACATCCAATTTGCCCTCATGAAACAGAGACCCATCGTCTTCAGCTATTTGGTTAAGATCTGAACCAAGCACTCCTGTTCTTTGTTCGGGCAAAGAATCAATTGCATTATCGGCCAATGTTGTACTGTCCAAAAGAGACCTGGAAGATGTGGAGATGGTATTTAACAAAAAAGTAGAAAGAGTGGAATGAGTGGCACTGGGTAATGTGTAAGAATATGCAATATCTCTGCACAGCTGCTGCCATTTTCTCTCATGCAAGTCATCTTTGTCTGCAAATTTGATTTGCAAGCAACAGTGCACTAGTCGGGGAGCCCCTGAAGCAGGTATTACATGGGTGTGGATACTACTGCAGGCAGCAGCCAAGGACAACAGTCTACAGAAGCATCTGGAATTTCTGGAAGAAAGGGGGAAACGTTTAATTCATTAGGAAGTGTCTTCTGTGAATGTTATGGGGATCCATAAGCTCAATAGAGGGCTGTACGGTAGAACTCTTAAATAAGTCTCCAAAGGTGATAAAGTCTGCTTCATTACAGGCTTGCATCCTGGAAGTTGTTGGTAACCTTTGTTCTGTGGCGAGCCCAGGAAAGGGAGGGCTGCAGCATAAGAGAGGACAGGCGCCATGATGAGCAAGCTTCTGCAAAAACAGTAGTAGGCAACTCAGAGCAAAAGCAGAGAGTGGAGGCCCAGTTCGTGGCAGATGGTAAAGTCGCATGAGCAGCTCTAGGCTCAGGGGCATTGGAGAGACAGCGTCATCAAGATGATGCTGGCCTAATGAGACTCATCCACTGAAATTGCACTAATAAGTAATAGGGGTAGCTCCCAGTCCCCTTGTCCACTGGCAACCGCAGCATGGTCAGTGCCACCATATGACAGTCGCTGCGCCACATCAGGTCCCACAAGAAAAAAATCTAGCATGAGATAAAACTTAACCAGCAGTCTGCGAGAGAGGTTAGCAAAGTAATATGACATGTGCGGGAACACAACTATTTTGGAGAAAGCAATTCTGCAAATGATTGATAGCAGAAGGGTTTTCTAAAATGTGAGCGCCTGCATATCACTGACACCATTGTGGTAAGATTTCCATCCAAAAGGTCGCTTTTGTCATGATATTTTCTGGTACCTGAATATGTGGGGTTGCCATGAAAATATCCTTGCTCCATCATCCAGTGCCAGGTCTTCCTCCCTGGCTCTGAGGGGGAAGAGACAAGATTTCTGCCAGTTCAAGTGGAGGCCATAAATGACAGCAAAGATGTTGAGGGCATACACAATCCTGCAAGATCTACCACCACGTTACGAAGATACAGCAAAATATCATCCTCACATTGGTTCTAGATTCAAGCGGTATTCCCTAGCAGGCACACCTCCACCGTAGGAGGACAGCCAGTGGCTACATCGCCATGGTGAAAAGAAGATGGGACAGTGAAGAACCCAGTTTTGTGCCCTCCTGAATTCCTTTTCCTGAAGATATAAGCCTGCCGGTTCGAACCTGCACTGAAGATGATGTATATAAAAGGCGAAGCATTGCCATAAATCGCCTACCCAGTTCAGCTGGAAAAGGTACGACGAGCTCAGGCAGTCGAAGGTCCTTTTGTGGTCGAGGACCAAGCATGCTGCCTGGGGCCGGTGACCCAGGCTAGTCTCCATGACCCTGAATAGTCTAACAATATTGAGGGAAGCGTTTCTACCAGGCACAAAGCTATTTTAATCAGAATACACCAGCTGCGGGACCAGTGGCAACAAGGCAGGCCACTAAAACCTTGCTTAAAATTGTATAATCAGTGTGAGAGATCGTCATGGGCCCATATGAGGATAGGTTTGGTTTGTCCTTACCCGGTTTTGGACTCGAGGTTAGCAGGGCACACTCAGAGACAATGGGCGAAGGCCCACTTCTAGTGTAGCCTTGTATACTTGTGCCAGTTGCGGGGATAACAGAGCAGAAAAGGTGCGACAGAAATCCAGTGGGAGCCCATCCCGACCTGAAGTTTTGATACAATAACATCAGGTTACTAAATTTGTTCTGTCTCTACACCGAAGAGCCCTACTCCATTCGAGGAAGGTATTTCAAGAAAGGGGGTCTCCTGCTTACATGCAATGCAGCAGAACTAGGAGAAGGGCACCAGTAGTATAAAGTGTAACTGAAGTCTAGTCAACTAAACACAAATAAAATGATAACAGGTTGTTCTCTAAATAAATAACTGCAAAGGTGGGAAAAAAGAACACAGTAACTCTAAAACACAACAGCACACATCATGGTGAGCTGTGCCCGCCCTTCAAAACCATATAAGGCACTTGCACGCATCCAAAAAATAATATAATTGTATCTGCTTCAGAGTTAATTTCAGAATACACAATTAACGTATTTACATACGCGTGCAAGGAACAAATACATTTTTATAAGTGTAATGGAATATGAAGAGATAGTAGCTATAAGTAGTAAGAACGTAAGGAAACCTATAAAAGCATAGAGGTAATTAATTTCAAAAAAATGTTTCCCCTAAAATAACGGCTATGTGGACAAAACCTAATTAAATTGTGGGCAGGGCAAGGGTTCAACATGTGACAGGGTCACTAATCCAGTCAGGGATGATCTCCTATAAAACTTTTTCAAGTTATTTTTCGCTGGAAGACTTCAAAGGCCACGGCCATTTCGTCCATCAGCAGAGATCATGGATTGTTGAGTAACAGCTGACATATATTTTTATCCCTCTTAACTCGACTCCACGTCTTCGTGGGTCCATCCCACTCATAATAATGACCAGGTCACTAGCTTAGAGGGGGGAGCAGGTGCCTACAGACTTAATCAGCTGGATTAAAAAGCACCGACAGAGACCGCACTTCCTGTACACGAGATGCATTCTCGAGCGTGGCTGGAGCAACCATGTATGATGTGCTTGTAGCGATGGCAGCCACAGCATAAAGGCCAGCACTTCCTGTGGTCAAAGACATAGTGATCGTCCCAAACATGTTTGGAATTAAATGGGGGCTACGTGGAAGATTGTACTGTACCTCAGTGAGGGAGATGGTAAAACGAAGAAAGAGATCCTGAACCAGACATCGTTGTAGGACAAACGCCACTAAACATCGTAGCTTGTCCATGAGTTTCATAGGACCTTGTAAGTCCTCTGCTTCCCACCCAGAAATGTAAAACAGCAGCCTTTTTCTCTGCTGTGACTGAAGGCAACTTTCAAAATGATAATATGCGATATAGACAGTCATGTCATCTGTAATTGGGCCCACCTGGTGTAAAGTGCGTTGACACCCCCTGAGGGGTAATGCGCTATAGAAAAAATGTAAATAATTAAATACTACACTATAATGCAAACACAGGAGCTGGTTATCTGGAAGTGCCACAGTATTCTGAAGGCGCCATTACAGTACAAAATACTACGTCACAATGAGTAGCACCATACAATGAAACCAGTGGGGAAGGCCTTGCAAAGCAGGGGTTCTTTGCAGAGCTCATGTGCAGACTATATGTTTTGTCCTTTCACTACTCCTGTAAGTATAGCTCGAAGGAACGAAGAATGGCTGTCATTTACTTATGGAAATATGAAGTAGACTAAAGGGCTGCGATCTTTCTGCTAACTTATGAAGGGTTGTTGTTTGCATTTATTCTCCTATATGTTAAGTATGTTTTAAAATAGAGGCATTGTAAATTCTAGTGAGACCAATGCATTGACGTATGCTGAACGACACATTGCGAAGAACAGATGTACCAATTGTATCCCTTGCAGATAAATAAAATGTCCACGTTCACCATATATATGCCAACTATAAGAAGAGTGCTTCATTTTTATTTTAAATAGTTATTTTTGCTGTGCAGCGAGCAGTAGGAGCTCGCTCTAAGAAAGACTTACGCCCTATCTCAACTACAGGTCTGGCTGGTTCTGCACTAAAGGAACATTTCTCATGAAGTCGCAGTAGCGACAGCTGAGCCACTTTCCGCTGGGTTCATTCATTCTCCCGTCAGACAACGAGTATAACAAACTACTTCAGGGCAGACAACAGTATGTGACGCCAAGCACCTCAAAGATCATAAAGTAAAAAATAAATAAATGAAGAGGCCTGTAGTCCGATTTTAACACTTAGTCCCACATTAGGAATACCTTGGGTATTGATTGTACCAAGTAAAATCCCACACCGCAGGGTTTTGAATTTAATGGGTGCAATAAGTAACACCTATTACCAGTTTGGCTCATAAATGGGGCATAATATTTAGCTGTTGGTGCTTACTGCACCAAAAACTGCACGCTCCGGTAATTCCTTGGCCTGTTTTTCCTCCACTTACATTCCAGCAAGTTTGACCTGCAGAAAAGCAACAGGGCCTGTGTATTTTATCGAACTTGGTATTTACTGGGTATGATAAACTCTGCCCCACTCATAATTCCGAACTCTGTGCAAATTTTCTGCAGGGGTTGGAATTTTCTAGTCCACTTGAAAGGAGGGCCTAAATAAGTTAAGGGGCCCGGAATATGCGTTAGCTAGCAGACCACACTTTGCTGGACGTAAATGATTCACATTTACAAGAGTAAAGCATATGTTCTCACAAATTTCCACTACAGAGCATCCGATGTGGGTGAAAATAGTACGCAGTTTTATGTGCGGTAGCCAAATACATTATCATACGCCATAAAACTGTGATGCTACATACTGATACAAAGATGTTGATTGTGAAAAAAAAATATGCCACGGTTTTAAAAGGTGGAATCTCGTATTCACGTGTCTAAAATGTTCAAAGCAATGAATCAAAACAATTAAAAACACAGCATCAAAAACTCACAGGCAGACGCAATCCATGCAGAAAGAACTGTGAGAATGGGGAATGGGGCTAGTCATGCGGGAGGACACGAAACAGCATCAATCTAATTACCAGCAATGCCAAGTTCAGAGTGAGAGTTAGTACGTTCAACTTCAGTGGCCACAATAGCACCCTCGGGGCTCTTCTCATAAGAACCAAGATCAGAAGTGTCTTCCACATCTGTGGGAACAAGTAAGGTTAGTCTGGAGTGCACAGCTGTCTGGTCAATATACACATTAGTAGTGAATGCACAGTTGCCATCGCACCACACACACGGGTTCAAGGAGGGTTTTGATCCTGTAACGCTGCGTAAAAAAACTGTGAATAGGTGGGTTATTGAGACCATCATAGTGACACAAACAAAAGAAAGCATTCAGTTGACGGGACATATATGAAGCAAACCATAAATGGAAAATACAGTTGTGAAATTGGGCAGTGAATAATGGGGACCAATACAATCCATCAAAAGATAAATAAACTAGCACGAGATATAAAGAATTTTGATATTCTAAATACTTATCCATATTTAAGAGAAGACTTCTATAGAAACAACAACCCTAATAATCTTAACCTTCAGTTGCAGACAAGATCACGCAAAAAATTCATTACTTTTTCAGATACTTCGTCTGAATCTGAACCAGAGATACAAGGTGCTTACTCTACGGCACAACCTTTTTTAGGCAGAGGCAGCCGCAGAGGGTGGAGAGGGGGAGGCAACTCCAGAGGACAATTTCAAGAGCAAAATTTGTTTCGAACCAGGAGGAGAGCCTACAGACGACAGTAATGCAATCTGAGGATTCAATTCCTATTTACAATTTGTCTTCACACTCTCTTACACAAATAGAAAAACATGTGCTAAGTAAAGGATTGTCTTTTGTCCCTATTAAGAACCAAGACTCGGTTGAAAGTAAAATAGAAATACTGCAATTTCTACGTAAGGTTAGATTGAGAGCTTTTTTTAGTATAACTCCTATACAGGATGGAATTGAAGACAGTGGCTTTAGACCAAAATCGAGTTTTTTACCAGAGAGAAATGAGTTACCTGAAGAAATTAGAGTATTTGAAAATGTGGTTCTGAAGGAACTAGATTTACTTAACTCTAAAAGAATTCATTTCAATGATAATTGCTCTAAAATAGAAAAAGAAGCCATAAAAGAGTTGGCTGACAACCAAGAAATAATCATAAAACCGGCAGATAAAGGAGGTGGGATCATAATTTGGGATAAAGAACAGTACAACTTGGAAGCCACGAGACAATTGAGTAACCCTCTTCATTATCGGGAAATACAAGATGATACACCTAAACAGGTTGGGAGACAAATTGATTTACTTCTGGTTAAAGCGGAAGAACAAGGTTGGATTGGTAAAAAAGAGTTTAACTTTTTGAGCCAATCTGACGCAAGAACCCCTTGTTTTTATATGCTCCCTAAGATCCATAAAAATGCTGAGCATCCACCAGGGAGACCAATAGTATCAGCGTGTGGCTCCATCCTAGAACCTCTTGCTCAATTTGTTGATGCATTCATAAAACCTGCTGTGATTAAGACATCAGCTTATGTAAGGGATTCCATGGATATTATCAACAAGTTGGAAAATTTAACATTTGAGGAGAACAGTCGGCTGTTGGTTACGTTTGACATTGAGTCATTGTATACTAACATTCCGCAAGACGAAGCTATTGAAATTATCAGAAAGACTTTGAACAATAACATTATGCCTCACACTCCGCCCACGGAATTCCTAGTAGAGTTAGCGACTCTTTGCTTAAAAAACAACTTTTTTATATATAACGATCAGTTATATCGCCAAGTTAAAGGCGTAGCGATGGGCTGTAGCTTTGCCCCAGAGGTCGCTAACCTAGTGATGGATTATTTCGAACACAAATGGGTTTATCCTCAAACTAACCCTTTTAGGGAGCATATTAACCACTGGTTTCGATACATTGATGACATCCTGATGGTATGGCAAGGATCAGAGGAAACTTTAAAAGCTTTCCATGACTGGCTAAACCACCGCACAGTCGATTTCAATTTTACTATGAGTAAGGACAAAACCAAAATTAATTTCCTTGATCTATGGATATGGAACAAAAATGGTAAACTAGCAGTCAGTTTATATAAAAAAACTACTGACCGTAACACTTTGTTACATTTCTCCAGTGGACATCCACGGACACTCAAAGAAAATTTACCTTATGGGCAATTTTTGAGAATCAGGAGGAATTGTACAGAAAAAACTGATTATTTTGACAATGCGGAAGAATTGACTAGGAAACTTATTGAGAGAGGGTACCCCAAAAAATTGGTTAAGAATGCAGCGAAAAGGGCATGGTTTACTCCTAGGGAAACATTATTGGTCCCAAAAGAAAAGACAAAAGATGTACCTTTAACATGTGTGATCACATTTAGCCCTAAGGCAAATAAAATACGATCTATTATTGAACGTAATTGGAAAATAATCAGTGAATTGAATATAGACAAACCACTTTTTTCGTTTAAGAAGGCACGAAGTCTGAAAGATCAATTGGTTAAGGCAGTGCAAAAACAACCAGAAAAAAAGAAAAAAGATTTGAGATCCCTGTTACAACTACCAGCAATCCAAGGGCACTTTAGATGTGGCAAATGTCTGGCATGTAAATACACGCAAGATACCAAAGAGGTTAAAATAAATGGCAGAGTGCATGTGCAAAATGACTTTACTAATTGTAACACTAAAAATGTGATCTATTGCATTTTGTGTCCTTGTGGAAAAGCGTATATTGGACAGACTTCGCAACCAATAAAAACCAGGATCCTGCAGCACCGTTCACGAATTAAATGTGGAGTGAAAGGAGCACCATTAGTCGAACATTTTGTGGATTACACACACACAGAAGAAGACATCTGGTGGACAGTATTATTGGTAATACAAACTAAATCTGATGGACCAACAACGACAAAGAAATTACTAAAAATGGAAGCAAGATTTATTGAGAAATTCCAAACAGCAAAAACTGGTCTGAATGATGATGATGAAATGTGGGCTTTAATTAAATGAGTTCCTGAATTTTTGAGTTGCCTACTCTTGAAGTGAGGCTTGGCTCCTTTGGGATTACAATAGACTGTGTGGTATAGTTTATAGTACCAGCTAATATTGATTGCCCTTGGACTGATATGTATAGTCACTATTGTGATGGCAATACCGAAGAAAGAGTGGATACTGTGACGATGGGAGATATAGTGTCTGTGGTGAAATGTTTAATTTTTAAAAAAAAGTCCTGAGAATTTAGTGATACACTTCTCTTTTTGGGTAATAATAACAAAAATCATCCTGGGCAGGAAGTCCTTGTTTCTTTTAAAATGAGGGACAGTAAAGATGGCCGACATAATTACTCTGAGAGTCTTTTTAATATTTAGAGGCCTCTATTTAAATGAACATAGGGGGCCCTCGCTAGTTTGACTCCATCCTATTATTTCCACCGCTTTTCGAGTTCACTAACGCTTGGTGTTCACATAGAGATTGAGAGCTCTCCAGTTACAGTAACATTTATGCTTGTAGCAAGCAATTAACATAAGACGGTGCTGTCCGTCCTAAGATGGCCACCGATATTGACTCACGTTAATGTGAATAAGGATCCACATAGTTGAATAACACGGGGATCGGAGGGCTATTTCAGCCCTTAACGTTATGACGTTATTCGTAACGCCATTACGTTTAAATGAGTGCAACGTTGCCACGTTGCTTAGCAACCAGATTGACGCAGAGACGCGACCTGAATCAACGTGGTTGAAGAATGATACGCGATTAGTAAACGCTGTAGCCGGTAAGACTAGCGGTTTAATGTGATTCCTGTTCAACAACTTGTAGAACAACTGCATCTCAAACATAAACCTTAGTTTTTACGAGGTTTTTGTTCGCCCCACTGACAGGAGAGTTTGGAGCCTTGACGGCTTCGATATATTCAATAACCGGCCCGAAATGTGAGATGACTAAAAGGGCTTGACCGGTTGTCGTTCTCCACAAAGTAAGTCTATATAATGATGGTTTTTCATTTAAGCTAATTCATAATAGGATAAACACGGGTAAATTAGGTTGTATGGGGTTGTACAAAAGCATTAGATGTTTGAGATTCAAGTTAGATTCACCATTATATATATTTGTTATATATTTTTTATCTTTTTCTTGCTTCTGGTATGAGCTAATATGTTCACAAATGAAAGGTTGTAAATACCAAATAGTCTGTTGTCAGTGAGACCATATACTTTCTAGACCTGATTAATATGTGTAGGATATTGTATGTATAGTTGAAAGAATTGTTTTTTGTCTGTTTAATTGTTTTTTAGAATCACTTGTGCCCTTATCCAGTCCTGATGAGGCCTTAATCTACAGGCCGAAACGCGTTGACTTCTCCTTACAAGTACATTGGGCTTACCAAATTAATGGACTATATAGTAAAAAATATTTCAAAATGCACCAATACACGCTTGTGTGAAAGAAATACACAAGTGAGTGATAGTCAAGTGCATTAAAAGCCCACTGGCTGAGTTAATAGAAGTGGATCACCTTGGCAGTTGTGTTATAGTGACCACTGTTTAAATGTGTAGGGTATGATGTTTTGTTAGTTTTGTTACTGTACTTTGTGCAATGTGTGGCTCATTGTGGTTTATATATGAGTTTTGTAAATAATAGTGCAGCAATTTATGTTATGTGTATTAGACTTTGGATTACACTACCATAGCTTCCTTTTTTACTATTTAATTTTTTGAAATAAATTTGAGAAAGAAATTAAATCTAGGATTAACAGAATTAATGACTGTTTATTTAATTTAGGATTTAATTTGTCCCTACCTGTCATTCTCTTTTTTGTGACGTTGGGACAAATATATGAAGCAAACCATAAATGGAAAATACAGTTGTGAAATTGGGCAGTGAATAATGGGGACAACGCTATAAACAGGTTCTTGGACATCAAGTTAGGGTGCTGTGTAAGAGAATGGGCCTGTCCCTGGCTGGGACTTTAAATTGCCTCAGCAATGTTCGGAAGTCTGTCTCTAGTTTTTAAATGTAGAGTTCAAGAGGTCAACTGAAATGCAGCCAATTTGAACGTGGATTCGTGGAAGCATCTGCACATTTTAATGAAGTGACTTATGGATGAGAGTGAGGATGGAACACTGACAATTGTTCAAGAGAAACGCCTGTGGATCCATGTTCATAATCAGGTTTGTCTCTCCCTCGAGGATAGATGGTTAGCAGAGACCTTGGGTGTTGGTCGAGGCATACATTTTTCTGAAAGCTTTCCAACAAAGAATGCAGTGTTTTTTTCAAGCTAAAATATTAGTGAAAGGTTATGGACATCATATTAATAGGGTGATGCGGTGAGTTTCATGCACTTAAAAACAAAATAAAACGTAAGACGACTGCAACAACATATTAGCATATGCAGAATCACAGTATACAGATATTAATGATGGATTAGCACCATTTAAAGCGTCTACTTCCAAAGAACACAGTTTCTCTTTACAATGACTTAGCTCCAATCAGTTTTAGTCCACAACACAACACAACACGTAAGTAAAAGTCTTACTTGAAAACCAGTCTTCGTTTACAGGACATCAATCTAATAAAACACTGTCTAAGTCAATGCTATTGGCTTTAGCATATCATTATCTTTCTCTTATTTCCTTTATGCAGGTAGTGTATAAACACTGAAGTACTTACCGTACGCAGACACAAACTAAGAGAAAAGTCTTTACATTCGAAGAGTAAGGGTTACTGAAAGAGTTGATTTTCTAGACTTCCAGTCAAGAGGCACATAACCAAGCACCTAGCAGGACCTGCTCATAAAAACCCAAATCAGCACCCTCGTTTTCCTAAAAACACCCAGATGCCCAGTGCAGAACTCGGAGGAAAGAGAAAAAACAGTGGGTATCACTGGTAGACCCAAAAGCATAACAACAACTCATTACTGAAGCAAATACAATCAGCTACACCAACACCACCAAAACCAGAGCTCTCATCAAGACCACCAAGTACAGCCTACACCACTTGCTCGAACCCCTACGGTACACTACACAAACAATGCAAATTGATAATTACTATTCCGCACTGTACGCAAGTCCCACATCAGCAGCAAGTGCGGATATGCAAGCTTACTTACATGACAATGCCTTAGGATGGATCGAGGAAGTGCATAGGGACATCCTCCTTGAACTTACTGACACAAGAAATGATTATAGCCACAGATAGCTTGGTGAACAGCAAATCCCCGGACTCCAATGGCCTTAGAACTGAGTTTTATAAAGCATTTAAACAGATAGTGGCAACACAGTTAGCTAGTCTATACCAGGAGTCTGTGGACACTGACGAGTTTCCTCCTCCTGCCACAAGAAAAAAACAGTATAATACTGATGCTTGGCAAGGATGGACAACTTTCTCAATCATAGAAACTATCTTTCCTGATCCTTAAATGACAAAATACATGCATGTGTCACCGTAAGCAGATTGGCCCCTTAGATGTCCAATTTAGTTCTGCCAGAACAATTTGGATTTATACCTGGCAAGGCCACACTTAATAATTGACAAACCTTTTTTGTGGTCATGCCACAGATCCGTCTGGAAGTGACGGCAATAGCGGTCCTGCCTGACACCAAAACGTATCTGACACCTTTGAGTAGCCTTTCCTATTTGAAGTCGTACTAGGTATACTCTACAAAGTTCTACATTTAATTCCACTACTATACAAGGCCTGGGTTAATGTCTGGCTGTCAGCCCCCTTTCCAATAGGCAGAGGCACGAGACAAGGGTGCCATCGCATGCCACTTCTATTCGCGCTCGCTATGTGTTAGAAATGGGGTCTTTGGTTGACAGTCAGGTTATCCCCTGTTCAAGCAAGGACCCTCACTCTAGTCAGGGTAAAAGAGAATCACCCTCAGCTAACCCCTGCTTACCCCGTTGGTAGCTTGGCATGAGCAGTAGGCTTAACTTCAGAGTGCTAGGTGTAAAGTTTTGTACCAACACACACAGTAACTTAATGAAAACACTACAAAATGACACAACACAGGTTTAGAAAAATAGAAAATATTTATCTAAACAAAACAAGACCAAAACAACAAAAATCCACAATACACAAGTCAAGTTATCAATTAAAAAAACAAAAAGAGTCTTCATGTAGTTTCAAACACACACTAACACTGTTAGCGGGAATGTGTACCTTGGGTGTGTCAAAAATAACCCTGCACGGGCGAGTGTGCGTCAAAAAGGCCCTGCAATGCGTCGATTTAACTCCTGAGCGAGACCATGCGTTGTTTCTCCTTTCGTCGGGTCGGGGTGTGTCATTTCCTCTCTCCGCAGGAGAGTGATGCGTCTATCCAGTCAGCACTCTCGGGTTCGGGCAGGCCTTGAATTGTTTTTACACACCCAGCGGTACTTCTGTCGGAAATCCAGACGCACGATGATCCAAAAACAATGCCACGCGGTTTGCGATCTCCCAGCCTCTCAGCGATGCAGCGCGTCGGTTCACCAGCTCCGTGCGTCGATTCTTCGGTCGCGTTGCAGGTGAACGTTCTGGCGTCGGTTTTTCAGCCGCAGATCAGAGTCGCGTCAATCTTTTCCCCGCACAGCGTTCTGTGCGTGGATTTCTTCCTCTTAGGCTGCTAGCTTCTCCTTTCAGGGTCCCAAGAACGGGATGGGCACCACTTGGCAGAGTAAGAGTCTCTCCAGAGACTCCAAGTGCTGGCAGAGAGAAGTCTTTGCTGTCCATGAGACTTCAAACAACAGGAGGCAAGCTCTAAATCAAGCCCTTGGAGATCTTCACAAGATGGAAGGCACACAAAGTCCAGTCTTTGCCCTCTTACTCTGGCAGAAGCAGCAACTGCAGGATAGCTCCACAAAGCACAGTCACATGCAGGGCAGCTCTTCTTCCTCAGCTCTTCAGCTCTTCTTGAGACAGAGGTTCCTCTTGCTTTTCAGAAGTGTTCGAAAGTCTGTGGTTTTGGGTGCCCTTCTTATACCCATTTTCTCCTTTGAAGTAGGTCTACTTCAAAGCAAAGTCTCTCTTGAATGTGAAATCCTGCCTTGCCCAGGCCAGGCCCTAGACACTCACGAGGGGGTTGGAGACTGCATTGTGTGAGGGCAGGCACAGCCCTTTCAGGTGTCAGTGACCACTTCTCCCCTCCCTCCTAGCACAGATGGCTCATAAGGAAATGCGGACCACACCCCAGCTCCCTTTGTGTCACTGTCTAGTGTGAGGTGAAACCAACCCAACTCTCAAACTGATCCAGACAGGGAATCCACAAGCAGGCAGAGTCATAGAAATGGTATAAGCAAGAAAATGCTCACTTTCTAAAAATGGCATTTTCAAACATAAAATCTTAAAATCAACTTTACTAAAAGATGTATTTTAAAATTGTGAGCTCAGAGACCCCAAACTCCACATGTCCATCCGCCTCCAAAGGGAATCTACACTTTGATCAGATTTAAAGGTAGCCCCCAAGTTAACCTATGAGAGGGACAGGCCTTGCAACAGTGAAAAACAAATTTAGCAATATTTCACTGTCAGGACATATAAAACACATTACTATATGTCCTACCTTAACCATAAACTGCACCCTGCCCTTGGGGCTAACTAGGGCCTACCTTAGGGGTGCCTTACATGTAAGAAAAGGGAAGGTTTAGGCCTGGCAAGTGGGTACACTTGCCAAGTCGAATTTACAGTTAAAACTGCACACACCGACAACGCAGTGGCAGGTCTGAGACATGATTACATAGCTACTTATGAGGGTGACACAACCAGTGCTGCAGGCCCAGTAGTCGCATTTCATTTACAGGCCCTGGGAACCTCTAGTGCACTTTAATAGGGACTTACTAGTAAATCAAATATGCCAATCATGGATAAGTCAATTACATATACATTTTGTAAAGGAGCACTTGCACTTTAGCACTGGTTAGCAGTGGTAAAGTGCCCAGAGTAACAAAAACAGCAAAATCAGTGTCCAGCACAAATCAACAACCTGGGAAACAGAGGCAAAAAAGTTAAGGGAGACCACACCAAAGATGAAAAGTCTAACACTATGGAACTACTGGCCGCCAGACTGCAGGCTGTGCAAATATAGCATGGGATCATATTCTCAAATACGCGTGTATTGTTGTTCATCTATGCTGATGACATACTTCTTTTCATTAAAGACTCAGAGGTAAACCTTACACTGATTATAGAAGAGATAGGACACTTTGGAGATTTGTCAGGTGTATGAATAAGCTGGGTCAAATCTGAAATGTTCCCACTGACCGTACCCACCAGTTGACCAACAACAGACTACCCTCTGCGAGCAGACAAGCGCGCGACCGGGTTTGGAGCAAGCAGGAGTGCGGCAAGCAGGAACGGGTTCTGGGAGAAATACGGCCGCAACACGCTCCCAGGGAAGGGCCAGATCAGCCCCTTCCTGTAATGGGCAGCAGAAGCTGCAAGAATCAGAAGTGTGGCAGAGGATGAGATGCAACCAATTAACCATCGTTGGACTATAGCCGGCAAGGGGTTACGCTATTGAAGGGCTACGCCATTCCTGTGTCTGAGGCTTCATCATACACCCAAGAACCTTATATACAAAATTCCAATCCACCAAGAACAGAGGTAGAGGTCGATGATGCTGACCTTTGCCCCTGCTCTGCCCTTACTACCTCCGGGAACTCAGATAATCACCAGAGACTACAGTATGAAGCCCCTAACAAAACTGCATCAAGTAGTGCTAAGGATGTTACATTAGGGGATGCGTCCCTAGTTGATGGTCAGGTTCCAGTCCCCCAACCACTCGGGCTTCAAATACTGTACCTTCACAGAGAGCCCAGCTGCTCTACTGAGGTGAATGAAGGCCCCAGAGGCAGTATGGCCACAGTCTTTATCCTGACGTACCACTCAAGGGGGGGACCACGACAAGTTAAATAGGGGAAATATCCTCAAACTGGCTAATTCACTGGCCCATTCCAACTTAACTTAAAATGATTTGCTTAGCATAAAGTTTCTCCTGTGGGGGGGACTAGCAGGGGAGGGTGCAGACACTAACGCTTGGAGGCAATAATGCAACAGCAGATCATCTAATTAAGCATGCTTAAGTTCTTGCAACCTGGAGAGTAATAGTTGAGAAGATGCCTGTTCAGCCATACCCTCCCATGGATGAGGTAGGCCCGGAAAAGCATTGTTAGAAATTGGGTCTCTAGTTGGCAGAGGTGTGCACCCTGTTCAAGTAGGGACCACAATCCTAGTCAGGGTAACTCACAATACAACCCAAATTATCCTATGCTCACCCTCTGGTAGCTTGTCACAGAGCAGGCAGGATTAACTTAGAAGGCAATGTGTAAAGTATTTGTGCAATAACTCATACAGTAATACAGTGAAATAGGTGCTGTGTTGATCCGGTTTGCAATGTGGCGAAATTTCAGCTGCGAGGCAGGCATTGTAGGACGCATGTGGATTTCCTGAAGGAATGATATCTCAACTTGTGCATATTGGATTTATGTCGTTTTGATCTTATTGTATTCAGATAAATATTATCTATTTTCCAAAACCTGTGTGGTGTATTTTTGTGGTGTTTTCACTGTGTTACTGTAAGAGGGAATAAGTGGTAACCAGTTCCAGTCTGATCTTAAGAAGAAAGGGTTCTTTGATTACAAGGCAGGGAGGTGGGTTCCGTAATGTGCAGAGTGCTCCAAGTATGGTCACTCTAAGGGCGACTCCAAATGTCCAAGGAGGGCACCGCCCCCCAAAGGTGGGCAGACACTTGGGTTGGCTAGTGTAGCGCTCGGGGAGGAGGTAGTACGGCATAGCTTTGGGGAACAGACAGATGTAACCCTTGTGTTCCTGGTGGATGCAAATATGGTGCTAAATGCCCATGTCTGCCAATACTTCTAAGTATAGGCAGTGGGTCACTAGAGCCAGCATGACAAGTGTCAGCAGAGCAGGTTCTACTGAACACAGTACACCAAGTCATACTCGCTGACAATTGTGAAAGTCATCTGCCGGTCGCTATGGTTCCCTTTGAGTGGGGGGGAGGGGTGGGTCTCTGGTACTCTGAAAATAGCTGTGAGTCCTGTGATGCCTGTAGATTAGGCAATGACCTGGAGCACAATACCTGGAGGGAGGTAGAGCTCAGGTCTCACTTGGAGATGGTGGAATTGCCTGAGTGGGTCTGCATGACCACACGGTCCATGGCTGCCAGGAGGGGAGTCAAGGGCGTCTGGAGCCTGGAGGAATGGCCCAGACAGCTGTCAAGGAAAGGGGTGAAGGAAACCAGTCCCAGAAGTTCCCACGGTGGAGGTTGATGGGGACCCTGAGGAGGAGGCCCCTAAGCCAACTGGGGAGGACATTGCCAACCTAGGTGACCTACCTGAGCTTGCTGGCTGGCAAGTTGAAGATAAACCTACCAGGGAGGAATTCTGCACAGCACAGAAAGAGTGTCCCACTCTTGAGGGCTTGAGGCAACAGGCCTCAGCTCATGCAGCAGATGAAGTCTCTGGGAATCACCTGATTTACTGGGAGAATTATCTCCTACATAGTGAGTCTAAGGCTCGGGTACCGGGGAAGCACATGTGCTGGTGGTGCCCCAGTGTTACGGGCCTTCTCACTGGGGTTGGCTCATGACATACTACCTGGCAGGAGATTTAGGGCAAGACAAGACTTTTGCCAGGCATGTCACCCACTTCTATTGGACCAGAATGAAGACAATCTCAGATACATTTTGCAGGTCCTGTCCCACCAGCCAGGCCAGTGGGAAGTCAGGGAAAAAGCTGAAGGCTCCCCTGATCCCACTTCCTGTCATTGGCACCCCCTTTGAAAGGGTGGGCATTGACGTAATTGGTCCATTGGACCTCAAGACAGCACTAGGCAACAAATTCATCCTGGTCTTGGTGGACCATGCCACATGCTACCCAGAGGCAGTCCCTCTGAGGATGGTGACTGCACCTGCAGTGACCAGAGCTTTGATGGGGATCTTCACACGTGTGGGGTTCCCCAAGGAGATAGTGTCTGATGGAGGCACTAACTTCATGTCTGCATACATGAGGTCCATGTGGGATGTGTGTGGTGTAACTTACACGTTCCCCACACCCCATCACCCTCAATCCAAAGGTCTAGTTTAGAGATTCACAAGACCTTGAAGGGCATGATTGCAGGCCTACCTGAGGCCATGAGGTGTAAGTGTGACGTCCTCCTGCCATGCCTACTCTTTGGTTACAGAGAAGTGACCCCAGAAAGGGGTAGGGTTCAGTCCCTTTGAACTTCTCTATGGCTACCTTGTTAGGGGGCCTCTAAGCATTGTCAAGGAGGGGTGGGAGAAAGCTTCCAGGAAACCTCCCCAGAATGTGGTCAGTTATGGCCATTGGCCGTCCGCTACCAGATGCACCGCTTCTGAAAAAAGGCCAAAAGCATTCAAGAGGTAATGAAACACTGGTACGACCAGAAGGCCACTCTGGTGGAGTTTCAACCTGGCAACAAAATATAGGCCATGGAACCAAGAGAGCTCAGAGCTCTCCAGGATCGCTGGTCTGGCCCATATGAAATAAAGGAGCGTAAGTGGGAGGCCACTTACTTAGTGGACCTCCAGACCCCTAGAAACCCCTAAGGGTGATCCATGTAAACAGACTAAAGCCTCAGTTTAAGAGGTCTGAAGTCAGCATGCTCCTTGTGACAGTAAAGAGTGTGGAGGAGGAGAATGAACCTCTTCCTGACCTCCTCTCTGCCCAGGAAAGTGATGGGTTAGTGAAGGGTGTCAACCTCTCTGACTCTCTGACCCCAGAGCAGAGGGGTGACTGCTACCAGTTGCTGGGACAGTTAGCTTCCCTGTTCTCCCTCACCACTGGACCTCACACATGTGCCCATCACATTGCCCCCGGAGACAGTCCCCCTGTGAAGAACAAAATGTACAGGTTGTCAGATAGGGTGAAAGCCAGCATCAAGGAGGAAATTAACAAGATGCAAGCTTTAGGGGTGATTGAAACCTCTAACAGTCCCTGGTCCAGCAAAATTATACTGGTACCAAAGGATGCCCCACTGGGCACCAAATCAGAACTTCGGTTCTGTGTGGATTACCAAGGCCTCAATTCCACCACCAAACCTTACGCCCATCCCCTGTGTTGATGAGCTCATTGACAGGCTTGGTGCTGCCAAATTCCTCACTACCTTTGATTTGATATAATGGTACTGGCAGATCGGCCTTGACTGAGGGGACAAAACAGAGGTCAGCATCCTTAACCCAAGAGGGATTACCAATTCCGGTTGATGCCCTTTGGATTGAAGAATGTCCCTGCTACCTTCCAATGGTTAGTCAACAGGGTCCTAGCTGGTAAAGAGGTGTTCTGTGCCACCTACTTAAACAACACTGTCGTCTACAGTGCCAGCTGGGAGGAACATCTGCTTCACCTCCAAAAGGTGGTCCAGGCCCTGTAACAGGCAGGACTGACAATCAAGCCAGTAATTGCCAGATTGGGCAGGGTTCCATGATGTATTTAGGACACCTGGTAGGTGGTGACAAGGTGCAGCCCCTCCAGGCCAGGACTAAAACAGTCATGGCTTGGCAACCACCTAGAACCCAAACTGAAGTGGGTTCCTAGGCCTTCCAAGGCCTCACTGGCTACTACAGGAGATTTGTTAAGGGATATGGCACCATGCTTGCCATCTTAAGCAGTCCAGATTGGTGAACTGGACAGAGATTTGCCAGAAAGCCTTGGGTTCCCTCAAGGAAGCCATGTGCATAGCAACTGTGCTCAGGGCCTCTGAGTACTCCAAGGAATTCAAAGAGCAGACAGACACTTCAGAGCATGGCATAGGGGCAGTGTTATCACAGCTGAATGAGGAGGGCCTAGACCAACCAGTAGCCTTCATTAACAGGAGGTTACTTCCACAGGAAAAGAGGTGGCGTGTCATTGAAAGAGAAGTATTTACTGTGGTCTGGGCACTGAAAAAGCTGAGACCATACCTGTTTGGGACTCACTTCCGGGCTCAGACAGACCACAGGCCCCTCAGATGCCGCATGCAGATGAGGGGTGAAAATCCTGAACTCTTGAGGTGGTCCATCTCCCTACAGGGAATGGACGTTACGGCGGAGCATCCCTCAGAGACTGACCACACCAACGCTGATGGTCTCTCCAGATTCTTATGCCTTACCCTCCCCACTTTTAGCTGGGGGTGACACATGTTAGACCTGATAACCTTAGGGTGGTCATCACCCAACGTTTTGCCTGCCTGCGTCCCTCCATTTTTCTGACCCTGTTTTTGTTGGTTTTAGGACTCTGTACACTTTACAACTGCTGACCAGTGCTAAAGTGCATATGCTCCCTCCCCTAAACAAGGTAACATTGGTTTCTACCCAATTGGCATATTTAGTTTACGTGTAAGTCCCTTGTAAAGTGCATTACATGTACCCAGGGCCTGCAAAATTGAATGCTACTAGTGAGCCTGCAGCACTGATTGTGCCACCCACACAAGTAGCCCCTTAACCATGTCTCAGGCCTGCCAATGCAAGGCCTGTGTGTGCAGTTTCACTGCCACTTCGCATTTAAAACGACTTGCCAAGTCTTAAAACTTCCCTTTTTCTACATATAAGGCACCCCTAAGGTGGGCCCTAGGTAACCCATAGAGCAGGGTGCTATGTAGGTAAAAGGCAGGACATATACTTAAGTGTTGTACATGTCTTGGTAGTGAAAAAACGTACACATTTGTTTTCCACTACCGTGAGGCCTGCTTCTCTCATAGACTTTCGAGCTGCCCTTATATACTTTTAAGTGGTAGCCTCTGATCTGGAAGGAGTAACCCTGTCAGGTTTAGTATGGCCAGAATGGTAATAAAAAATACTTCTTACCTGTGAAGCTGGATTATTTAATTACTATTTAAAAATGCCACTTTCAAAAAGTGGGCATTTCTCTGCACTTACTGCCATCTTTGCCTTAGAGCCTGTCTCCAATCCATGTCTGGTCTGTGCTGGCTGACAGCTTCCCTTGTGCATTCCACCCAGACAGCCATAAACATAGGACACTCAGTCACATCTGCATTCATCTGCATACTGAATGGGTCTCCCTGGGCAGAAAGGGTGGAGGGGCTCTCTCTTACACTTCCAAGGCCAGTGACCTGCCCTCACACAAAGGATTCCCCACAGGGATCCTGGCAGACAGGACTGCCTGAAAGGGGAACTAACCTGTGCCCTTCAAAACCACTCTTTGAAGTTTCCCTCACTTCAAAGGCATTTTTGGGTATATATAGTTGGTCTCTGATCCCACCAAATCAAACACTTCTGGATCTACACCTGGACTCAAAGGGACTGCCTGGCTGCCGAAAGGACTCATCTGGACTGCTCTGCTGAGAAGGACTGCTGCCCTGCTTGTTGTCCTGCTGGCCTCTGACTCTGCTGGAAGGACTCTGCTGTCCCCATAGGTGCTAATTTCCCCATAAGTGAGCTTGCCTCCTGTTCTGAAGTCTCAGGCCCACAAAGACTTCACCAAAAGGAAGAGAATCTCCATGTGCCAGAAAATCGACACAACACCTGCAGAAATCGATGCAGCACCTGCCTCACGGCTGAAATTTTGCTGCATCACCTACTGGATCGACAAAGTGTCTGCTCCTTCTATCAGCGTGTCAGGGATTTTCAACGCATCATTCCTGGGTGTCAAAATATCCCCATATCGTATGGCTGCACTCCTGGAAATAGATGCATCACCCTGCAGCGTGGACCGAAACAATTCATCGTCTGAGCTGCGCGGGAAAATCTAACACAGCACCTTATTTTTCAACGCATCTCCTCATCTGCAGACCCCTTGCGTCATATTTTTGACACATCCCAGGAACTGTGCATTACATGGACACAACCACTGTTTCTTAAGAGCTAAGACTCTTTGGTGGAACTTATATAAATTGATATTTCAGCTTGTGCTAATTGGATTTTTGTTGTTTTGATCTTATTTTATTCAGATAATTATCTATTTCACTAAGCATGTGTGGTTTATTTTGTGGTGTTTTCACTGTGTTACTGCCTGAGTCACTGCACAAATACTTTACACATTTCCTTCTAAGCTAAGTCTGGCTGCTCTGTGCCAAGTTACCAGAGGGTGAGCACAGGATAATTTGGGTTTGTTGTGACTTACCCTGACTAGGATTGTGGTCACTACTTGGACAGGGTGCATAGCTCTGCCTACTAGAGACCCAATTTCTAACAGGCATCAAAACCAGAACCCCAAAGAGAGGCTAGACTACCAGCAATTTCTAAACAAAGCATGCGGCCCCTCCTATCCTCTTCCACCTAGAGTCGATCTTAAAATTCTGAGGTTTCACGCAGCAACAAGAGAAGCTACAGCAAGGGATAGTCAACTCCAATTAGGTAGATAGTCCAATGCCCTTCACAATCTCACCTATCCTCATTCTTACCCTGGATGGGATCCCATTGTTACTGCTAGGCGACCAAACAGCTACTTATAGGCAAAACAGCGATCCCTTTATCCAGTGGCAGACCACATGCAGATAATAAGCTGGAACATAGCGGATCTAAGCAAAAAGCTGGACGATAAGGACTACGTTTCATATAAGAAGTAGAGGAGTTGTTTCCTTTAATACACCCGCCATAAGCCAGCCTAGAGGAAGGGCAAAGGGTGGTGCCACATCTGAGTCAAAGCCGCGTGTACCCTCAACACCAAATTGTCATTCTTCCCAATAGGTAACAACATCCAACACCTCAAGTTAGAAAAAGGCAAAGGAGTCATAGACATCACCAACATCTATTTACCACCATGTGGAAAGGTCGAAACCTTAATGCTATTAAAATTACTGGAATCACTACCATCGACCATAAGGCACGAAAGTGCAGTTACTACCCTTCCGCCAATAATCAGGCAAGAAAGATAATATTATGTAGGGATTTGAACACCAGCCTCTATCTAGTCCCGTGAGATCAAGAAGTAATGGAAGAGAACTATGCCAGGGAGCTCCCATAACCCTCTTGTAAGGAGGATAGGACATCAAAAAAGTCCTAAAAAGTTAAAAGGATTATCCTAAATGTGTGCTTGAGACCTCTGAATGGCAGGGCTACTTCTGATAATCCCCCAACACCAACTTTCCGTGTGGGAAGCATTCCAGTGCAACTGACTACATTATGATTAACCTGGAGGCCTGGATCTGGTGTGGGTTGAAGAGAGAAGAGAGAGTGACCATGATCCACTTCATCTTGTGCTCGATTTTGCAGACTCCCATTTCGAAAACTGGCACCAGACAGAATGTGCATGTGTGTGCAAACAAAGCCTAAATGGAAACAGAAAAAACTCTTCAGAGCATCCATTAAATGGAAAACACAAGACTTCTCAACCAATCTGTGGTGGAATGCATTTCACACAATGTTGAGCTTGGAGGCCAAGGATCCTGGCCTTGTGATGATCAAAACTTTTAAGCTATTCCTCAAAGCCACAAAGTACTACTAGATAATTAATGCGAGCATGGACATAATAATGCAAGATTCCTATCATGATTGGTATGATGACGAACACTCTGAAAAGAAGAAAGAGCTCAGCGCTACCCTCAGAAAAAGATGGACCACCTCAGGGGAGAAGCACAGTTGCTGGAAGCACGTAGGTCTTATAAGCTTCTCATATGGTACAGGAAGAAAAAACAGTGCACGGATAGACCTATTGAAGCTTAACATTTTTAAGCCATTGGCTGGCACAGTTAAGAATCCTTTATGGCTTCCTCATTTGCCCGTTGTATAGTTACACTATCCTTCTTTTATATCCAGGAAGCATTGCACAATAGTTTCAATGTTTTACTATACTTAGACATTATATTTTCTGTGCTAGTCCTTCTTGCACTGGAGTCGTACCCTCAATTTAGCACATCCATTGTGCCTCCCTATAGAGCTTAGCTATACCTCGTTTGCGTTGCAGTGAAGGACACACCTGTATTATAGAGGGAAGCCATGCAGACTAACTGTTAGACCGTGAAATTACAGAAAGGGGGCTTGCTAGCAAGAGGGAACACATGGTTATGATTGTTTTATTGTACTGTGTTATTTGGGGTATGCATCGTTACAATGACTATTTACGTCGGGGTATTTTGCATTTTGTAATTTTTGTGTTAATTATTGTATGGCTTAACTGTAAATCTGAATCAATAAAAGTGACTTAATAACCCTTTGCAATGGTGCACTGGCTAGGTATGATACCTGAGGGTTTATACTGTACCGAGATAAACCCTCAGATAATATTCGAGAATTACAATCCAGTGCTAACTAAACTAACACAACAAGCAAGCGATGGATACCACTACTGCTATCCACAACGAAACACATTTCATTGATTAAAATGTTAGTGCCCCCAACGTTTCTTTACCTTTCCCAAAATATCCCCATAACCCTAAACCAACCATTTAGTATTAAACTAAAGTCAGGATTGATCTGCCTGGCATGGAGGAGGGGGGCAGAACACAAGACTCTGCTGGGAGACACTCACCCTGCTATAACGCCCAAGGGGGAAGGGGGATTGCTTTGTTGCATTACCAGATTTAGAAAGATACTTTCATGCTGCACAATCCCTGTACATCACCTACCTTTACTAACAGACCCAAGATGTTCTGTATGTCCTGACAGAGCACACTGAGGTGCTTCCAGAAGAGCTTCTGACCTGTGGAGCCACCAGACCCTCAAAACCGACCCAAGATATAGAAATAGTACCCTGTACTACCTGGTCCATCTGGCGTATGGTGGAAAGAGCTGGTCATGAATACCTTTACTTTCCCATCTGCCATTACTAGACAACCCCCATTCCCTCCCCCAAACTTCAGATATCAGGGTGAGGAGCAGTGCTGGTCTGCTGAAAGTTGGGCAGCTCTTTGTGAACGCTGTTCATTACCATAGACCAGCTTCGAGCAGAAAGAGCCGTCACACCTCTTGACATATTCAACTATATGCACTTGCGACATGCAGCAACATCTCCCTGGCCTAACGAACCTCAGAGGTTCCCACCATTCATTTAACTCTTCCAAAGAGCAAAACGCTGAGACTGGATCGCTACACTGTACACAGAAACATAAACAATTATGGATATTAAAGCACTGGAGAACTAGAAGATGGATCTCGCCCAAGATATAAACATGAAGACTTAGAAATACTGTCGCATTTAAATGAAACTTCTCTTGATGAACTATAAACATAAGCTACTTAATTTCAGGTTCATTAACATATTATATAGTAAACAACAATATCTGCCCTAGCTGAACCCAGTGAAAGTGGCGCAATGCTCTTTATGCCCCTGTAACCTGAAGGTTTTTTATACCTAGAGTCTAGAGTGGGAATGGCAACCTGGAAGGAGGTCTGCTATAACACAGCAAAAATAGTGGACATGAACACTTGACTGCACCCCACTGACTGTTTTACTGAGGTACACCAAACAAGTAACGAGCCAACTAGACGACTGGTGGAAGTGCTTCTGTGTAAGGCCAAAAAGCAACTGGTCTGTTGCTGGAGGAAAGCCCCCACCCCCCACAAAGTGCTATGTCAAATACGTGCCCATAATTGTGGAGACCGCCCCCCCCCGGACATACCTTATCTCCCAAATTGATGACATTGCCTAGACCGACCTTGACCTGGCTGTAGGATACATTACCCATATTGCCTCAGCTTCTGCTCTCATTTGCAAGAATTTTGACTTCATGTGTCCTACCTCTTGATAGACAAAAGGATATTAGGTTTTCTATTGAGTGATTCTCCACATGATATCATGCTTTCCTTATTGAAAGAGCATAATATATGAACTGATTTGTACTCAATACATTGTATATTGTCAAATGAGAGAAGAAAGAACGTTTAAAAAAAAAGAAATAGGTCCTGGAAAGAGGTAAGAGCGAGGGGGAGGAGTGTGTGGAGGAGTGCTGTGGGCAGAGGGCGGGGCTGCAGAGACACAGGAAGAAGAGGTGGGAAGGAGACATTACAGGAAGAGCAGCAGGTAAGGAGTGGGAACGGCAGGAAGTGTGAAGTGGAAAAAGGTACACAAGGGGGGCTGCAGGGAGCACGACAGAGGGGGCAAAAGGCCTGAAACAAGGCGAAAAAGGCACAAAAACAAGTGAGTAGAAAGGTATTAAGGGGCGGAAGAGAAATCTGGCACAAAATGGTTAAAAACAAGTGACCACAGGCCCAAAACAATGGGTAAAACAAGTGACAACAGGAGCAAACAAGTATTTGCAATGCAATGGGTCTCGCGTTTGCTCAAAATAAAAAGTAAAACAGTTGACATAAGCGAGCCAATTCAAACCGCCGTTGCTGGCATGAGCATGAGCGCGAAGGAGAGACACAAAAGGAAAAAGAAAGAGAAGTTTCCTCGCAGTCAAACATATCGGCAAACATGCAATTATCCATGTAACAGGATCATTGGCCAAGGCGGAAAATAAAAACGCCCCAACTTGAGACTAACATTAAGCACCTACCAATGATAAAAAAGGATTTTTGAAAGGCAAACCCATGAACGAGTGATGGGTGGGCATGGTTAAAAGCCCACAGATAGATTATAAAAGGTCAGAGTGTTTGTGCGCTCCACCTAAAAACAGGTGAAGAGCAAGTTACAAAAAGGTGAGAGATCAAATCGGCACAAAATAAATGGGAGAGGCGCAAAAAAAAGCACAGAAGGGTGAACGGTCTTGGCAGATGTCAAGGAGCAGGATAAAGAAAGAGGGTAGAGAAAGGAGCTGGTTGGAAAAGGACAACAAAGACAGATCAGAAGAGCAAAGTAGGGACCTCGAGGCAAGGGAGCTGGGTTCGAAAGGGCTTTGTCTGGTCACAGGACCGGTCACTGGTATGTGGGGGCTGGGCCTACACACCTGCTGTAGCACTGCTGTCCTGAAGGCGCCCAGGGGGTGAATATGCCTTGTCCCCGAAAAGGCGTGAACCATCAAATGTTATGTCCATCAAACTGGTCTGGACATCCCATGATAAAGCCATGGTCGGCATCCAAGCATGTCTACGGATGGTCACACTGATGCCATTGACTCTGCATAAAAAAATCTGTTATATCAAGCCCACAATGAAATGTAAATTTAACTGCATCACAGACATCTTAATTGGTCTATGAAACAATAGCACACGCCTCTTCAGAAACAACTTGGAGTATCTGAGCCACTGAGTTCCGAAGGGCTTGAGTGTAGCGGCTTAGAAGGCAAGTATTATTCACCAAACACAGGGCAAGACTAGAGGATGAAAGACAACCAGTTTTGAGACTGTCAGGATGAGCATTGGGGAACGTGCTTGGTATACCTTACTGATCAACACCAGCACCACCAGACTTTCAGGGGTAGGATGCTGAGTGTGAAAATCCCGGTTCTCATGCAGGGCGGTAGCAATAGCAATCTGGAGGTTGACCTGGGCTAAGCCCTGCACAGGTCAACTAGTTAACCTGCAAGACTGACCATCACTTAGCCCAGGTCTGTAAGAAAGTATCAGTAAGGCCTCATTAAACAGAAGGAGAGGCTCCAAATGGGTCTGACCACATTGAAGGACTTTGGTTAACACATTGGTTTTAACCTCTTGATAAGGGAGCTGGAGGTCAAAAATCTCGGCACCCCTCTTCACCACCATAGCAAATGATGTACTTTCCCCAGTGGAAGGAACTGGACGAGAGAACAGGACAATGTCCGGTGAAGTGGTCGGCCACTGGCATCCTGGAGATCATCATACCAGTTGTCATCTTGTATGGTTGGGCAATTTCATCACTGGTATCATAAATTAGTGCCAATGGTATCATGAATAAATTGGCCCCTGGTCCGGGGCAGAGGGATATTATCATTATCTGATAGATTGCCTACATTGTAAGCCACAAGTGGCATCAAACACGACCTCAGTCAGTGCAGCACTGTCCTGGAGCTGGATAGCTCTATGGATTGGCCACCGTCGTCTGGCAGTAGTGAAGTCAACATCGGTGGATCACGCTCCAGCTGGGTCGTGGCATCAGCAAGGGGTCCAGTGCCAAATCTAGTAAAGATCCAGAAACAGTTCCAAAGGGCTCAACTGGCGCAGAGGGAACAGCCCACAAGCGGAAATCCAGAGAAGGGAGGACTCTGCTTCTTGGGCCAGAAAGGCATGCCAGAATGAGACACTTACATAAATAAGCGCATCATCACTTCTTCAAACTCCTTAAGCTGTAGCGGCGTTGCCCTGGAAACTCAGGCTGGCACAGGGAGGAAACAAAAACACGCTCAGTGGAACAACTTCAGGAGAGTCCTGGAGGCATGATGACACCCATGTGCCCTCTATGCATATTTGGAGTAGAGCGATGGGGCAGAGTACTGCTTAGACTTCTTTTTTTACTTATCCGAAGACTTAGACTTTGATGACGATTTGTCACTGGAAAGGCGTCACGCACTGGACTGTGATCTCCCATGTGACTTCATCTGATGTGGAATCTTCCAGTGTCTGGAAACAAACAGCTTGTCCTCACACTCCTGCATTGCTTTAGGGTGCATCTGGTCACTGTCACTGCAGACCTCAGAGACAAAGGACGACCACAGGCAGATCATCTGGGGATCAGTGACAGACATCTGTCAGTGAAATTCCCCAGAAGGCTTAAGCCCAGTTGAATGTGTTAGGGGACATGTCCTTTGCACACTGGAAAATGTTCTGCTGAAAATCCTTTGAAAACGTAGTTTCAAATAGATCAGGGTAGCACTGGATCTGTACTTGTTGACACAGAACAAATGGGACTGATGTCAGCACACATAGGTGGTACCAATATAGGTTGGTGCCTGTCACTTATGGCGCAGAGTGAGGTTACTGAAGCTACCAAGCCACCTGTCGGCATGCTGAGGTAGTGCTTTGAATTTTCCAGCTCAAAGTCTGACGCCTTGGAAATATTCTAAGTTGAGAAGTCTTCAGTAAGAAGTCTCTCTCAGAAATGCTTTCACTGTTATACTTTGAGTCCAGTAACCCAGCTGCCCCAGGGCTCCCAAAAAGGTCACACAACAACGTAGTAGATCATTTCATTGGAAGGACATCATTACATTTTGCTAATTGGGTGTTTGTTGTGGTTACAACTCCTGCAACCATGATGCCAAAATGTCTTAATTTATGTTTGTTGAATTGAGAGACTGAAGTCCCAAGAAGACTGTGACAATTCAGTGGTGCATTTCTTTCAAAATGCCTTCAGTTTTGTTCAAATATTTTTCCAGGAGGTCTTTTGTAAGGCAATGCTGTTTGACAGTCAGCAATATTCAGTTGTGCTTAATTTTGCTTTAAAAAAACATGCTGGTATCCATATTATCATATGTAGAAAGAAATGGTTTGTTTCCTTAACCACACAAAGATAATCAATCCTTCCTCAACTCCACCTACTGGGGTCCATTCGATGTATACATTTATTATTACATTTTCCCTTACCTATTAAGGTTGCTGTTTCATATTGAGCAGATGTAACAGACCACCCGCTGTTTTAGCAATTTGCTATATTTTATTGTTCTCAGTGTTCTGTGAGGGAGTAGAGGAGGAGTTACTATGAATATTCGTGTTATATTTATATATTGGTTAATCTGATTGGATGTTGGGCCATATTGAGATTTCAAATGATTTAATTACTTAAAAAACATGAGCTATAAATAGATAAAGAGAAAAAGTCTGAATTGATCTAGTCATGTGAAGGAAGACATCAGAATTACATTTCAAATATATTTCAGAAACACAGTGCAGCTGCAGCATGCAAGTTGGCACAGGTAGATGAAAATAGTGTGCACGTACATCCCATGGAAAGATCATTGGCGGCATTGACAATTAGGGGATAAGGAGCTGCTATACACCAAAGTGTTTAAAAAAGGAGAGCCATATTTTCTGATGTTTGTGATGATATCCTCTCATTTGGTAGATCGATGTTTCAATCAAAAACAGTGGTCCATGACCCAAGCCACTATTCCTGATTACAGTGTCATAGCAGCCTGCCTGTGTCCAGCTAGGGTTCCAACTCAATGGAAAAACACAGCCACCTAAGAGGGTCATGGTGTCCATCCCCCTTCGATAATACTGCTTGGTAACTGGGTACTACAGTATCATAAGAAAAAACTCTCCCACAATGCTGGAGCAAAACCAGCAACTCACTGAGACATTGCAACACATAAGCTGCAGGTACTTGTGGGTATAGTATAACCTGTGGAAATATTTAAATTGTATAAACCGTAGCCTTGCCAAGGCAGTCAGCTCTTGGGGAGTCACTTCTCTTGTCTTCTATTGTTACACTTGCTTCCGGTGGGCTGAAGTCAGGGGACCACACAAATAATACGGAGCGGCATGTTAACTTTGAATGCTTCAAAGTCTGCATGGCAGCAATTTTGGGCAGCCACTACCTGTCCGTAGAGGTTTTTGCTTAGTAACCCTGCCCATCTAACAATTTTGTTTTAGGTGTCTTGTACCAACAGGACAATGACACTTTAGTGGTGGGAGAACATCTTCTGGTATCTTGCTGATGCAGCAATATCTGTGCTAGGGTGGCAAAAAACAAGGGCTGTTTGAGCTGGAAGGTTAGCCCTCTGTCACCCTCATGCAGACAATCGCTCACCACAATGAGAGGTGCAGCTCTGCAGTGTGACTGGATGTCTGAGGCACCAAACACACCTCTTACAAGGATTGCTAGCACTTCTCCATGGCCACCTGTGAAGAAGAGCCCTGTCATTGGTAGGAGCATATCAAAACATGTTACCCTGTCTGAGGAAGAACTAGGGAGGAGCTCAAAAGGGTAGATCTGTAGTAAATATAACAGTTGAGGCAGCACTTTAAAGACAGCCAACTGCCCAATAATTGAAAGTGGAAGTTATCCCATTCCTCTGGCTCTGTCCAAAGGAACTCAAACAGCAGCCTTATATTGAGGTGCCAGGATACCAATGGGTCACCGGGTCACTGTAATGCCTAAATATTTAAAGCAAGAGGTCTTATATTCCGAGATAATCCCATGCTGTAATGGTTAGAATATGGATTTCTCCCAGCTGACTTTCAGCCCGGAGCACTTTCCAAAACTTTCTAAAATCTGAATCAGAACCGACCAGTGAGAGCATCATACAAACATAGGAGTTCATCTGCGTGTAAAGACACCTTATCTGTTTGCAGCCCTCCCATTCAAACCCCTAAACCAAAGCTTCTAATCGGAGTCATTCAGCAAGGAGCTCAATGGCCAGAGCGGACAGGATGGAGACAAACAGCCCTCCCGAAGTCAAAGAAAGAGGAGATTTCTAAATTCACTTTTTCCATTGCACTCATTTGTAGAGGGTCCTGAGGACTCCATGACCTATATTAATTTTTTCAAGGATTAAGAACAAGTAGCCCCAGTCAACCGGATGAGTGTATAAGCCAACTATTGTGTCCTACATACACTATTTCATTTTGTACACTCCTGATATTATTTGCTCTCCCTGGCATAAAGCTGTTTTCTTATGGGTGAACAAGTGATTAGATTACATTCACTGGTCTTGTCACCAGTGCCTTTGCCAGAACCTTGATTTTAGTATTTATTAGTGAGATGGGTTTATACGAAGAGCGCCGATCAGGAAGGCTTTCAGGTGTTGGAATTACTACAGTTGTAGTGCAGATGTCCTCAAGGAGATCTCAGTCAGTTAGTGCCCCATGACACATTTTCCAGATGTGGCATAGTTATGCTAATCATTCTTTGAAATAATTCAGTCGGTATATTGTTTGGGTCTGGAGTCTGCCTGTCACTCAAGACCTGAGAGCTCCTGAGACGTCCTCTACCGATCTCAGCATCAAGACCTTGCCTTTCAGAGATGCTGTCTGTGCATCGAGAGACGGGGTATGATGTCCAGGTCCCAGCTCAAGCTCATTTGGAGTTGGCGAGTGTAACTGAGAATAGCAATCTGCTAAAATTAAATTAATTTGAGTGAGCTTGTGGGTCAATTCTTCTTGGGTGATTTAGATGTCTACTACTACATGAATAACAGCCTTAATCATGGACATCTATTACAAAACCTTGCCTGATGTATCCCTAAAGTCACAGCGCTTACACTGTGCTGCCAACCACGTTTGTTTGGCTGCCTGTTTAGCAGTTTGTTTCAAAACTGCACACGTTATGTCAATAAGACACAACAAATCCCCTGAGTCCAATTCAGTGTGTTCTCGGTCTGAGGTAAGGAGGGCTGCCCTCCTACTTTGTAGAGGTGGCTGCAGTTTTCCTTTCCTTGTTGTTCAGGTATGTTAATGCAAATGCCAGGTGTAAGTCAGGTCCTTTATTGACAACCTCAATGACTGCCTTGCATCTCTCACAGATGTAGAGGGAAGAGGCTGTGGCACTAGACCTTTTAAGAGTTGCAATCAGCCTGCTGCAGTGGCGACACAGAACCAGGCTATGGCGAACGCCAAAGGCCAGTCAGTTCTTTCACTGGCAATCTCAATTAATGCCTAGCATCTCTGAAAGGTATTGTGAAGGGCCAGATCACAAGCTACCTCATTTTCCACTCCTCTCGCCTCTGCTCTAGGGCTAGAGTGCTCCACCCTGCACTGCTGTGTGCGATCTGGTTGGTTCTCAGATCCCTGTCTTGCAGTAGGTAATTCCACCAGCCAGTCAGAGTCCTCCTTGTGAGACACAATGAAAAACAACTTAGACTAGAACAGAACTTTGAGCCTGGCGAGGTAGAGCAACATATAAACTGTAGTTTTTACTTTACCCCCTCAAACGATATCTGTGACTGTTAAACTTGTTTGGCATAGTCAAGGAAGATTGTAATGCATTTAGAGTTGAATAAGGCACTCTCCTTTTCACAGGCAACAGTTAAGATTTAATTTGTGTCTTTGTGGCTTATACGTCTGGTGATGAATGATCTCGGCAGGGATCCTGGTGGGGAGCTCTGGGTCAACGCTTGGCGGATGCATTCCACCACAAAGCAGAAGGATGGTCTCTCGGCTGACATCCAGCCTCACAGCCAACGGGTCCACAAACAGCTGAGGCTGGTCTTCCTCTGCTCCCTCCAGAAAGCCCATGAGTCAGAGGAAATTTACTCTGCATCCTCTACCCGCTCTTCAAGGAGCCTAGGTGTCACTGATAAGTGGGTCATTAATAGCTGCAATTTCTTCATTGTCTCCAACATCAAGATTCTAGTATCTATTTCAGTTATGATTAACCACGCTTCCTTGTACTGGCCTCAGAAGAATTACATAAATCCCCACCTCCCTGTTGTTTTTTCTCCAGTGCCAAATTTAACAACTGTATTGCTTGCAAGATCATTGCTGTAGAAGTTGGATTATCTCTGTGAGAGCCTTCCAAGGTGCTGGGGCAGGGCTTCTAACTTGACTGACTCTGACGAGCTCGACTCTGTTTCATGAATTTGTCTAGTTTTCTTCAGTTGTAGCTTGTTTTGCCTTTACCCATACTGCTCAGAAAGACAAGCTGTACTCGGGCTCACCCTACTCATTTTGGTGACTGCTGATAATGTCATTGTGCCAGACTACTTCTCTAGGCCCCTGACCACTGGCAAACTGGTGCACCTATGCCCCAGGTATGATAAGTAATATAATTACTTATTTGTAAAGGACACAGTCACCAAAATGTCATGGTGCTAAACAATGGAGTTTCATTAAACCAAGCCACATCGGTTTATTGAACAGAAACAGCTTTAGCTATTTACTGAAAAGGATAAGAAAGGGCTCTTGGCATAACAACAAGGAAACCAATTCCATACCTTTGCAGCAGAAACCAAAAAGTGAGGTTTCCCAAAACGAGCAGGACATCATCAGCATAAATGTAGAAACCTACTCACATCTGATCCCAAAGATGTACAAAAGTAGACACGTAGATGTTCAATAGCACTGAGGACAAGACAGAACCCAGAGGAACTCTGCAGTTCAAAGGCATGGGTTTAGATTTAAAAGAGGCAAACATGACTGTTGGTGGTGGCCAGTTAGGCAGAAGGTCCATCTGTCTAGCACAGTGCTGTTAATACCTGTCCTTCTTAACCTAGAAAACAAGGTGGTGTGGTCAACAGTATTGAAGGCCGCTAAGAGGTCCACAAGGATCAGGGCACCTACCTTGCCTCTATCTACTAGTGTACATAGATCATTCAGCACTGATGCAATAAACAACTCTGTACTTCTGCTGGCCTAAAACAAGCCTAGAAAGGGTCAAGGATGTTATTGTCACCTACATATTTCAGTAGTTAAATAAAAACAAAGTCTCAAACAGGTAATGATCAGGAGTAGGCAGTCTGGTGCAGGACCACTGGAGATGTCACATGCCAGGTTCCAACTGTTATCTCCAAGCAGGGCCAGCACGTGTAGCTACCACTAAATGAAGGTGGGATGCTCTGGTCCCCAGGGCCCGCGTATGACAAACGGTTGGTCCAAGCCACAGTTACACTTATGTTGTACCCCATGACCACACCAGGGTCTGCAGCTCAGGCCCATGACCTGCACTGGGCCTGGGGGAAGCTGCTGTGTTCTTCCACCAGGCCCAGCTAACCTGAAGTAGGGTGCAAGGGGTAGGGCCTTGTCAGGTCCCCATCAGAATAGGTTACAACCTCTGGTGCGGATTGCTGTATTTAAGCATGAGGCACTTAGGGGGTGGGTCCCCCGTGAACAGCATTCTCCAAGTGGTCTATCTCACATGCCCGTTCTATCAAAGTCTCCAGTGTCTCACTGGGCCTTACACATCTAGAGGCTTGATTTTATGCAGCTCTCAAACATAGTCTACAATCTCCACAAGAGCGGTTGGGGTGTGCACCAGAATGTCCTTACTTACCTCATCATCCACACCACTGTCCTCAAGTGCTCACTCCACAGCTTCTGATAATGTATGGAAAATATTTATTTCATTTTTGTTTAAAAAAAAAAAACATCAATTTCCAGTTACTTGTAATGTCGATCCGACTCATACTGGTACAAGAATATAAATAACATATATATACACACATATATATATTACACTTTGACTCCCTGACACTTTTTATTATTTTGATTTAATCTTCTAAACGGACCACCTTCAATTAACTATAACCACCCACTATAGTCTTGCCAGTAGTGTCACTCTAAGATGGTTGCTGTGTTCTTCTGAAACAGTAACAAGACCTTCACAACGTGTAACAGCCTACCCTGGCTTGGATGCAATGAAGCAATGATAATTTACAAACAACTTATGGTGTTCATCTCAACTGGAATCCAATGCAGACTTCAGCGAGAAAATAAAGCAGATACAAGTCTGCTCACTACTTATTTGTGAATGCCAGCATCTACACCATGTTTGCTAATTGATATAATTTTACACCTATAAGTCTTAACTATTTTCCTTCCTGTTACCATGAGAACAAGTGACCTTTTGATTAGCTACTATGACTAAGGTATTCCACAGTCTTCGATCTATGCAGCGAGGACCTCATTGTTACCAGTTAATGTTTAACAGCACTCTCCAGTACACCTGCTTTAAGCAATTTTCTCACTGAGTAACCCCTTTCAAAGTCTATATGAGAGGTCTACAGTGGTCACTGCAAGGATTATTTAACAAAGATATTTTTTTCTTTTGATACACATGAAGGAATGTATATGACAATTGTCAGCCTTGAGAAAGCCGCTGCATTTGTGCCAAAAGGGTGAAACACATGTCAAGTTCCTGTAATGTACATGCAAAAACAGAATGCTGTTCTTTGAAGAATTAGCAATGTGCACAATAAATAAAAATATATCATGCACAATTAACTGTTTAAATTGTATTATGCATCCTGAACGATATCAATGTATACAAGATTATACATCTGTGTTGTGAAGTGCCTGATATTCCCTCCTAATTCAAGCAAAAGGGAATGAATGTCAAATGATGTCTCTAGTATAGCTCTTTTTTCCCAACACCGCAACGTTTAGGGAAGAATCATGCATTCTGGCTTTGAATTTTGTCTCTACAAAAAATATGAAAGCCTTGTGGAAAAGTGTTACTTTCCAGACCTGTACCATCTCCACGATCTTTGTGTTGGAGGATAAAGTGAAACGAATAGAGGAGCAGTACACTCCTACATTATCAGACTCCTCGGACTAACACCTGTTAAGGAATATTCAGATCAGTCAGTTGAGATGAAGTCACGCCTCAACAGGCATTATGCCAGCTATGTTGGATGAACCCTCTCACATGTGAAGAGTTTTGTTACTGATGACAGAGTGTCAGGAAGAAGACCGGCAAAGGTGGGATGGTCCTAGTTACTGTCACAATGCACAACCTTTGGAAAGAGTCCTAAAGTCAGCTGCGGATTACAAAGTGCAGACTCATCAAGGTGAATGAATACTACTATTGGCCATTCTCAGAACCAGGGTAGTAGGAGGAAGCAGATACATGATCTGCATAATGAAGAGGTAAAGAAGGGCCTTAGCCTCATTTTTTTTTTCCCTGCATGTCTGAAGGTGAAGGCAGAAGGATTATGTTTGTTCAGGAAAAGGTCTGAGGACTTTTGTGAGATCTGCAGGCCATTAGGATTTGCTCATTGTGAATGCAGAGCCCCATTAGCTCAAGAATCCTTTGGGCACTGTGTGATGTTTGAGTGTTTAGTAAGCTTTCCGCTTTGATGGAGACAGTTTCCTATTGTGTTTTTCAAACCGGAAGCAGCATTCAGATCTATGTGGCTCCTCTAGAACCTAGAGTATAGGAGTCTGTAATTAGAAGGGACTCATATACTCTTCATGTCACCTTTCTATGCCCTCCCTGGATTGTGACCTAGACGGATAAGTACTGTTTGAAGCTAATTGCTCCCTTGTTCAAACCTTTTGTCCCCTCCCATCTCCCCTTTCTCTCTTTGGAGGGGTAGTCCACTGCCCAGTAGTAGTGTGATATACCCTTCCATCTGCTCCCACCTTTATACCTTTCCTATTCTTTGTACACCTCCCTAATGAAAGAATCACATCCACATAGCTTCTGGGCAAGAACATAAATGCACACCTGCAAGGGCTATTTCATTAGCTCCCCGTTTTATTTATATGCAAGAGGACATTTCTAACTTTTGTTTGGAGCACCACATTTTAGTGTACATTTTATTTTGAATATGTTCCCACTAGTGAAAATATTGATGTGCTCTCTATGTATGCCGAATTTATCTGATGATCCCTTGAGCTATGGAGTGTTCACACTCCTAAGTACTTGAACACAATGGTTTCTCTCAATAAAAGTATAGTAACAAAAATAATAACGAGAGGTAAAATTGACTAACATATCTTCCTTCTAAAAGTCAGGTAGGAATTAATATGCCAAAACCATGTATCAATCCACTCTGTGGGGTGGACCTGAAGCAGAGGATACAATGTGTGTGTACTGTGCTTAATGATTTAGGGCGTCTCCATGTTTCCTAATTAGTTGCACATACGCTTGTCATTTACACACAGGTAACACTGTACATTTTACGTTCCCCATGATGCAATAACTCAATTATTGGTGTGTAGTTACATGGCTAGCAGAATCTCATTAGTGATCAAACGTTGGCCAACAGACAGAAGAAAGGGCTTGAGGTGATGTGGGACACAAATATTTTCCCAGTAAATAGATATATGAAGGATTTTTAGAAAATATGCTGACAATATTGTGGGAATCTGAGTCATAAAAAGAGTATTATTCATGGTAATCGTGCACCATAGCATAGCTAAAAACGACAATCAAGCTGTCCGCAAAAAGCTGGTTACTAAGTGGTTACTTATGCAACCAGGGGTTTTCATTTCTCTCTTTGTGGGGGGAATTAGGTCCGTACATTGATGAACACGATTAAACGGGCAGTGTAGCATCCAGACAATGTTATATGATGTCTGATTAAAGCCACACATCCTCTCCACTCAACAAAAAAGGCTCGACATCGATTTCTGAGCTACTAAGTGTATTGCAAAGTTCCTCAACTCACCTCCAGACGCCTTTGACCTTTCTTTCAACTTGTCTGAAGGCATTTCATTGTAGCCAGGAAGTTCTGACATCTTCACTCCAGATCGAGCTTCTGCTATTAGCTGACGAGCACGCTCCCTCAGTTGCCTCCGCCGCTCTTCATCTTGCTGCTAGGAGATATTGAACAGTTGCCAACTTAGTAATTGACAGAAATGCAATTTCACTCTCAATCTGATCATCGCGATAGGACCTGCTTTACAGCACGGAGTTTGGCACACATTAAAAACAGGGCGCCCTGCATCAATCAGTGGGTGTCATACTGCTACAATTTGTCAAGACATGGATGAACTGGGATGTTTTTTTCTTATTTGTAAATAAACTGCCTTCAAAAACTGTTCAGTTAAAGTCTGCATTTGGAAAGGTTATGCCAATAAACGTTTACTAGGGGACTGGCCAACCAAATAATTGTAATACCTGTTATCGTAAATGGAAAAACTGGGGACTGAAACACCAAGTAATTTGAAATCCTGTCATATTAAATGGAAACATTCTTCAATGACCCCTGAGATATTAATACAAAATATTAATCACTTCAAATGGAAATAATATGCGTAATGAGATAACAATAATAACAACAGTAATAACAATATTAACATGACTGCTTTTTTACTACTATTAATACCAGCATCCGTAAGAGGAAGAATTAATCCTTTGTATATCTTTGTTTTGAGGCCACCTAAGTGGCCAAAAGAAGCTTGGCTGTGGCCAAAAGAAGCTTGGCTCAGTCCCCGCTTTCACAGTTCCTCCACACCTGGCAAAATGGCCTTCCTGTACTACTACCCATAATCCCGAATTGAACCAAATAAATTCTACAATATTTACACTGATGGTGTAGTATCAAATATAGATATCATGCACAGCGACACTCCGTAGCGTGTTACTGCTGCACACCCCAACACCACGCTAAAACCTGTCCAATTTTTGCACACTTCAGCGACATTCCAAGACTCTGCTACAATTACATTTCTTTGCATCTCTCCAAAAGTTGTTACTAGCAATCATACAGACACCCTTTTATTTCACTCACGCAGCACAAAAAACTTTTAATCAGATGGGCTTCTAATCTATGTCCTGAAGTTGGCTTGCAGATCTCTGGAGCATGTGCATTTTTATACCACCACTATGGTATGATTGTTTATATTAACACGTGTAATGTGCCGTGAAAGGCTAGGTGGAAATGCTGAGCAGGCAACAGTTGGCTCCTGTGTGGTTGTACTGTACCATCACAGGTAGGACATCATTTGCAGCTTAGCAACTTCCCTCCAGAACAGCAGCAGTGTCGGAGACACACCTGCTGTGAAAGATGTTTTGCTTCTGATGTGTTTAAATCTACCAAGGAACAACATAAAAATCATAATTAAACAGAAAAACACCAGGGAAGGGCAACAATAAAATGCTGTCCTTCCATTTCAAGCAATAGTGTGTATTAGAGATACAGGCAAAATAATGTCTGAACTCAGCAGATAGTGGGAACTGCGGACTAAAAAAAAACACTGTGAAAGTTAAAAGCGATAGCTGATACCTTCTGCTACCTGCTGCTACCTGATGTTAGTAAATTGTGTCTTTGCTGTCATTCTACTCAGTTCCACACATAAAACCAGTTAATTTCGAGGTGCTCACGGTTTATTTTGTCTATTCTGGTGTAGACCGCGTTATATACCTTAAAGTGGCTTAACAATTTATTTTTTCCCTCGAAAGGCTGGGGACAAAAAGTTGGCAGCCAACACGCGTTTCACCACACATGGCCCATTTCGCCTAGAAAAAAAAATGTAGATGAGAAAATGAAAACAAACATGATTTATGTGCTTGTGTAATCTCCACACTTGAGGATCCATACTCATCGATGAATATTGGCAAAGCCAATATGTCTCACCTGTACAAGAGCTATTGGCTTTGGCAATGTGTTTTGCCATGTTGTACACCAGTGTGGCTGCTGTTCAGAATAGCAAAAAAGGTAGTGGTGTGGAGTGCCCTACAGTGGAGTGGGAAAGTAGAGTGTCAGACTGGATTTGTAGGAGTGGAGTGTGGATTGGACTGGAGTACATTGGGGTGGATTGAATTGGGGTAGAGCAGGTTGTATTGGAGTGGGTGGACTGGATTGGAGTGGATTGGATGGAATGCGGCGGACTGGAGTGGGGGGACCTAGATTGGATTAGAGTAGGGTGGTTTTGAGTGGGGTGAATGAGAGTAGAGTGGGTGGATTAGACTGGACTGGAGGGGGTGTGGATTGGAGTGGTGTGGAATGGAGTGGATTGGACTGCAGTGGAGTGGGGAGACTGGTTTGGTGTGGTGTGCATTGCAAGGGGTGGTTTGGACAGCAGTGGAGTGGTGTGGATGTGATCTTCAACATGTTCTCCTTTATTATAGATATTAAAGTTTTGAGTACCAGGACCTCTTTCAAGGATAGCTTCCATTGTTGAATCTTGTGCCATAGTGTCTGGGATTTTAGCTGATTTGGTTGGGCTGCTACTTCTGTTAACATTAGCTGTCTTGCTGATTTCAACATAAGAAAGGATCAGTGGAAAGGTGGTGTTTAAGGTTTATTTTCAAGAGGTCATGAAGACCAGTGTATTGAAACAGCCAGCAGCCTATTTCAGCACTGCCAACACATGCAAGTTGTTTTTCTTCAAAGAAGTTTTTCGAGTCACAAGGTATATAGTGACTCCTCATTAGGTTGGTGCTGAGCATATGCACCAACTCTGTGTTAGATTGTTTCTTCAACTGGCAGGTGAGAGTATGATGGAATATGAAAGAACATTGTTAACGGTCTGTGCATAGGAAGGAGAGATCTGCAACTGAATACACATGCTGCAGGGAGAAGGGAGGGTGCATGTGAGTCTACAGCACTAGACATTACGAACAGATACTTATATGGTAAATAACATTTTCTGTACATAGCATATGTTGTTGTAGATACACATCCTCTGCATACACAGTAAAGCAGTCACTCCAAATAAGCTGTGTTTAGCGTGTGGATGGGGCAGATGTCTGGAAAAGAGTCCTTAGAACTGTCTGAGCAACTAGAGCTTGCTGTTTTGCAAGAATTTCCACACACTATTGGTAAATAAATGTGTGTTGGGTTGGCCAGGAAGCTGCTGTTGTGACCCACCCTTTAGCATGGGCAAGAACTGGACAGAACAATCCTTTTTTTAAAGGATTTCCACTAAAAGATTATCCTTGTGGTACTTGCAGCCCTTTGAATTACCTCATGGTAGGAGGTAGAGTTGCTGTGGGGAAGGTTTGGATGGTTAGAGATCCGGATCCAGGTACCTGAGGATATCCATACTGTAGGCTTCCCATGGATCTTTCCTCTCACCTGTAATACGGGAGAGTGGGGCTGAAGGGAAACTATGCAAATCAGCTTAAGAACGAGGTGAACCCATAGGTGCCTAAAGCCTGGGAGATGTGTAAGAGAATGGAGGAGGAGGTCCAGGTGAAAGAGGAGAGGTAATATGACAGGGTGGCAGAGGGAATAAAATGATTGGATGGGGTGCCTTTGTCTCTGTGCTTCTTCCTTGACCTGGTTCCAGTGCCAAATCGAGAGCTTCCTTGAAAGTGGCTTTCTCTTGTGTGGCAGAGTTTCAATCAGTGTTGGTGGTGGCTTTGTTGTAATTTTGTCAGTTTGTGGGTGGATGTAGAGTCTGTTTATTGTCTGGCATCCAAATCTGCTTGTAAGCGTTCCAGAATCGGCTGTACTGAATCTACCTGACTTACCGATCCTGCAGTTCTCGGCTCCGATGGCTTGTGGACCGAGGCAAATGGAATGTCTTGGAAACTTTCAGAGTCGACTGTTTCCACGGCAAACCATCTTTCTGCTGTTTCGGTGCCAATGGTGTTACCGGCCTGGCTGTCTCAACTCAGAGTGAGCTACGGGTGCCAATGGCATCTTGCAGCCGGTAGGCATCTTTGGCACCTGCCTGAGCATTACTGCAGGGGTGATTAAGATCTTCATCTTGGTTGATGTCTGAGAGCCCTTGGATGTGGGTGTTTCTGGCTCTGTGGCATTCTCTCAAGGCCAACGTGTGCTTGAGCCACGTGGGTCTGTGTCTCAAAACCACCAAGGATGGTGCTTTGTCTCTCGTCAGTGTGTTTTGATGGGCCTTGGGTCTGTTTATGTCATACTCATGGCCTGTGGCGTCGTCTAAGGTTGTGATCCCATAGCTTTGTGGGAGAAGTGCTGTTCTTCATCTCCTGCATCAGAGCTGAAAGAGACGTTGGTCTCAGACGACGGCTGCTGTGGTGGAATGCTCGAGGTTCCAGTTTGCTTGACGTCAAACTTGGGAGGCTTCTTCTCTGAAGATGTGTGGGGCTTTCTCTGCAAAGCATGTGTATGTCTTGTAATGTGCCCAAAAACCCTTTCTCTGCAGCAGTGGACAGTGTTCTTGGACCTGAACCCTAAGCAGGGCTTGCACGTGGTGTTTTCATGCTCTACGGACAGGCACAAATTACACACCTGATGTTGCTCACACCAGGGTAATTTAATGCTGCAGAGGGGGAAATGCTGAAAAGGCATCTGTTGAATCACCAATTCTGCATTTTCATCGGATAGTCTTAGATTGGCATGCAAGGCCCAGCTGTATAGTTTTTTGGTGGTAGTTTGTGTGGCAGAGATCTCGGACTACGGAATAATGTCTTAATCCCCAAACGGTGTAGAAAAAAAGACCGGGAATGATGAAAGAAAACATTGAAAGGAGACTTGATCCTGGAGCTCCAATCATGCACGTCTGAGCCTGATGGCAGAAAAAAAGCAATCTAATATGGAGTCAGTGCCCAGGGGCAGTGCCAGCCTAAGGAGCTGTCACTATATACCTTTCGGTGCGAAAGATTTCTTTAAAGAAATACAACTGCTAACGTCAGAGTCCAACACTGGATGGCAGGATTATGTGGAGTATGTGTATCTACTTCAGGGCCACTGGAATGTTGTGATTCTGCAGCCCAAGCTTTTTTCCCCATTAGTAGGGATTAGTAGGGATTTGACGCATCTGCCGTATAATCCATCATCTGCTGCATAATCAGCAGATTTTAACAAAAAGTTAGTTTCTAGCGCAAACAAAGGTTGCTAAAACATTGTAGCATGTATTTGTGTGCAGTGGAAGGTCCTTTGCAAGGGTTAACTGGTCATATTTAAGTTGCTTATTTATTTATGTGGTTGTTAAACTGGTACTAATCAGGTGAAATCTTTGCCCAGACAGTATTACGATGTGTACAAAGGGCAAACTAATAAAGTAATACAAATTTTTTTTAAGTGCCATATTGTGCCGCATAATTTGGCTTTTGTTCCCGCATAATTTAGTTAACCCTGTCATATAATGTGTGTTCCTCTGCCGCATAATTCCAGTTTCCTGATCTACAACACCAGGTGCTACAAATATTTTTCAGAAAATGAAGAACACCATCATGGAGAAAATGGCTGCCACCTTTCAGATTATATGATTGGAATTGAGTGTGAGTGATCTCTGCCCCTCTGTGGTGTTCTAAACGAAAGATTTGCTCTAGCCCTCGGTTCTTAGCTGAAATGTCCTACAAAGGTTTTCCTAGGCCAGCTCTTTATTGCTTTTCCATAACAGGCCTGGTATGTTAGCAGTCAGTGTAAAATGAACATGATATTGGTACAGTTATGCTGAGATATAGTGTTTAGGATCAACTGATCCAATATTACCACATAGCTGATTACTTTTTGTGGAGGTTCTGTAATTCTGTTGATTTCTTCTCTCATTCTAAAAAATAAGTACACTTTTTCCATCTTGGCGTTAAAGTTAAACTGAGTAGCTAAAACGGAAACATAGCTTACTAATGAGTAGAACTGCTGTTGCCTTTGATTAGCATCATGTGCCGTTTTATCATTCAAGATGTACCAGGAATCTATAATTTTTTTAATGTAGAAATGATATAAAGGTACATTTACAGGGAGCAAGACACTTCTTAGTCTGAGTAGTTTTTAGTTTGGTTGACAGCTTACAGGTTTTAGCAATTTGTATTCTGTATAGTGCTGTCCACTTTCGCATATGATTTATTAGCACTCTCTGGGCCCTCGGGTAGATTTTCCAATGCTTGAAGCTTCAGGCTGTCTCTTTCCTACAGCTACTGTAGGGTCAATCATATCAGGGCATGACCACTTATTAAAAACTATGTTTCTTGTAACTGGATTCCCAGGCCATTTTTAAAACCCCTGACCTGTTTTTTCATAGAAATTCCATATTGACTGGAATTAATGAATTCAAATATTTGGTTGGTAGTACTGCTATAAACTTTATTCCTCCAGTGGATTCGTAGATTAGATCAATCTTGATATTCTTTACAGTTTTAAACATATCTTTCTTAGTTTCTTTAGTTTCATTATCCTTTGTCTGGGTTGTTTGTTTGTTTTGTGTAAAACATGCGGAATTTAATATTGTTTAGTCCCTATTAAGGAAGGCACAAACACACAAAAGAGAGAAAAATAATACGCTACTTCGAGCTTTCTGGTGAATGTTATATCCTACTGCGGATTCCTCACTTTGAGAATCTCTACAGGTGCAAGACTGGATCTGGAAACTTTTGCACCAGCTAACACGTGGCGTCATCGACCTCTGTTGCAACTCCGTCCTGTTTGCATACAGGACGACACAGAGCTGCATATATGCGCCACCCTGTGAAATAACATCAGTTTTTCTGCGCCCAGCAACGCAGAGTAAAACTAACTGAACAGATCTTTCGGTGTCAGTGTGTGATAGATAACAAGACGTTATTAGTACTTGAAGGTCCACTTCACAGGTCAGAAAAGTGAGCAGGAGGTTAGATGGAGTAAACACCGGAAAGAGTATTACGGAAGGTAAGTATTTTATTTTTCTGGTGCATACTTCTAACTTAAGATTCCTCACCTTGTGACTTGATACACAAGCAATGTCCCCACCAAAAAGGTGGAAGTGATGTGGGTGTGGGAAGTGAACTTTACTCCCGGAAGTCCTGCAAGGCCAAGCAGCAAAATTACTCTCGGTGCAGACTTCTGAATCAATGCAGTAGTGTCTGGTGATGGTATGGACAAATGCCCACATGGCTGCCTACTAACTGTCCAAAACAGGAATACCCCACTCTAAGGCAAGTTGCTTTGGCCTTTGCTATGTTGGAATGAGCCCACAAGGCCCTCTGAATGATCCTTTTTGGTTAGGGCAAAGCATAGTTACACGCAGAGGGCAATCTATTGGGAGAGGGTCTATTTCTGGACTGCCTTTACTGTCTTCACACAAGCAAACCTAACAAACTGGTGATCATCCATTCAGTACTCCATAGTCCCATGAATCTAACTGTAGAAGCTGCTCCTGCTCTTTAGATGGATGTGGCAGAGCACAGAACATAGTGAGCATGATATACTGTCCCATGTAAAAACGTGACACCACTTTTGGGAGAAAGGATGCACAAGTCCTAATCACCAGTTATCCAGGAAAAACATGTCATATAAGGGGCTGTACCGGCAATGCCTACAGTACACTGACATACAGAAGTGATTAAAATGAGAAACAAAGTTTTTAGAATCAAGAGTTTCTGAGTACAATTATGAAGACGATAGAAAAGAGCACACTTCAAGAATGTTAGATCTAAACTGAAGCTCCACTGTTGCATAATGAAGGAGAAAGTTTCTGAGTACAATTATGAAGACGATAGAAAAGAGCACACTTCAAGAATGTTAGATCTAAACTGAAGCTCCACACCTCTTATTCCTGTATTGGTTAAGTCTAGTACCTCTCTCTGCTTCTGTGTGAGAATGTGCAATCTCAGCCTCTCTATGTACTGTGCCTGCTAAGTGAGTGAATAAGCTTCCGCTGACTAGAGGGTGGAGTAACATTCCTAAATTCTTCCACTTTCTCCACCTTAAATTGCAGGAGTGTCCTCTTTCAGACTAAATTTCCCTAATGTATTCCCTTTCCTTTATCGCGTCAGCTGGCGCGCTAATAACGTACCACGTTGGCCCCACTTACATAAAAGCTGAGTTTCAGGTGGAGGCATTCTAGTTCTTCTTTCTACAAGTAGAGGTTTCTCAAGTTACCTTTTGGTGCTGTGGACTTATTCAAAATCCTAAAGCATGCCCTATCTGATTTTTCTGCCTGTAAAACCCTCACTTCATTTTCCTGCTTTTGGACGTCAAATGCTTTCAGTCTGCGAAGATGTGCCATTAGCGCAATGCACTTTCTCCTCACCACCACCTTTCTGTCCTTGATCCCTTGTGGGTACACCCCTACAATCTGTTTCCGTAGATCTTTCAGCAGTATAGTGCCTCTCAGCATAACTTGGTGCAATCACTTCCAGCAGTATGTATGCTGTCTTCTCCCCAAATTCAAGCAAAGCTTCATAGAGACGTGGTCTGAAATAGCCATTGTACTTTTCTCAGCTGCCTCTACCAGTGAGGTATTACTAATATGAAGTCAGTACATGACTGTGATGTGTACGTGAGAAAGATAGGTGTATCCCCTCTCCTCTTTATGCAGTTTCCGATGTCGAACTGGAAACGGCTACTTCCGTTGCCTGCGCTGTGGACATCAGCCTTCATCATTAGGCAACATGTTTGGATAAGTTTCACTGGATTCTCAGGGATGTCCAGGGTTCCATACTGGACTTTTTTTTTTTTTTTTTAGCTGTGGGCTGCTCCACGATAAGGTTGAATATGGTCTTGGAGAAATTTAAAGAAAGTTACGACCTGCTGACTCCTTTCCAGGTCCATTCATACAAAAAATTCAGAGCATACTTGAGGGTGCCTAACTTATTGCCACCAATAACTCTCCTTATGCCAGAACCCATGTAGAATTTTGTGGTGACTGCAAATGTAGGGGGTGGTCTAAAGGATTAAGCCATCAATAGCAGAATCACTCCTCATCCTTCTTTTTTCCAGGCACCATTGCCAAACCTCTATAGTCCACCGTCCATTTTGACATTCTGATCGCTGGGTGGCAGAACCCAGCATTGTCTGCCATACTGGTACTCCGTCACAATTGACCAGTGGCTCCTTTAAAATATCTAAGTTGGTTATGCCCTTCCATATCTGGATGCATCTACCCTTTTTTTTCTCATGCGTGTGTGGATTATGCCTTGATTCTGTCAGATGAATTGCTGATATTGCTCACCTTCAGGGCAATCCAACAAGTACAGGAGGTGGAAAGAGGACTAGGCTGTTACTTCTTGTGCTTTCTGTTCCCCAAGAAGGACAAGATGAACTCTAGAGCTCAGATTCTTGAAATCCTTTTTCAAGAGGGAGAGGTTCAAAACAATGACACTGGCTCAGTTTCTGCAAGCCTTGGATCCCAAGGACTGAATGATGTCCACAGACCTGCTGGAAACATACTTTCATGTACCATTCTTACAGTTCACCAGGTAGAGCTATCAATCCATGGTAAGGTCAGAGCACTTCCGATTTTCTATACTGCACTTCGTTCTTACTTCTTTCCCTCAAGTGTTTTTGAGGTCATGTCGCTGGTTGCAGTGGCAAACTCACAGGCCAAGGATACATGGATTCACCTTCCTTGACAAATGACTTGTGAAAGCAGGCTTGCCACAGCTGGTTTCAGACCACCTATAGACAATTATAGAATTCCTGTCCACCATGGGTTTCTTCACCTACAAGCCCAAGTGTTATCTTCAGCAATGCAGAGGATTCCTTCATTCACTTCAGAGAGGCTGAGATTGCACATTCTCACACAGAAGCAGAGAGAGGTACTAGACTTAACCAATACAGGAATAAGAGGTGTGGAAAGCAAGTAAACCATGAAAAACAACAAAGTCCTCGTGCCAGACTGGTATTAATTCTTCTATGAGGGAACATCATATTCACTGTTCCCAAAGGCAGGATGAGACACATGCTGGTGCACTTCCTATACACCAATAGTCCCTCTTGCCACTAAAGTTAATTTGTAAACTAAAATGTTGGCCACCAGACTTGATGTGGTCTTTCCAGGACTAATTCAAGCTAATCAGTGTGGCTTTATGTTGGACAAATAATCATAAGAAAATAGAAAGGAAAACAATCCACAAATGGACAACGATGTTCAGGTCACGGTTGAGGTGAACTAACTCAATTAAATTGAATGATCTGCTGAGAGTGTTTTACCTTTTTCAAGCCCTCCCAATTACAACAGGCAATTTTTTGATCAGCTGCAGAAACTGATCTTGAGGTTCAAATGGAATAACTCTAGCGCCAGATTGCCTTTGCTGCTGTTACATCAGTCCCATCAGAGGGGGTGGTGGGCCCAGCCTTTCACGATTTCCATATGTATTATGTAGAAATGCAGTTCTGCATCACAGCTGCATGATGAAAACCAGTAACAGAAATGATCTTGGTCTGATGGATCATGAAATCGTAGGAAGGCTCCCATGAGACCACGGCCAGTGTGTACCTCAGCACTCCTGGGGACACGACCTTCGAGATTCTATGACAAAATGCTTGAGGCTTCCAACTTTTCCATCACCCAGATTCAGCTCAATAATGACTACACTCTGGAAGTGTAGCTAGGTCTTTTCTGCAGCTAGAAAATTGTGCATGCCAAATGATAACAGATGTATTTAAAAGGGGAGTCATAAAATCTTTCTCACAGTGTAAATGAAATATTCACCAAGGATAACAAGAGAGGCTCTAATACGCAGAGCTACACCACTGGGCACTCCATCCATGGATAAAACAGGCAGGTACTAGAGATGAATGCCTGTTTGAATGATTGATGTGTGGTCCAAAGGCCCAATCTCTAAAATATATGCTCTACTGATTGACTGCCTACCCACTCCTACATGGTCCTACAGATACAAGTGTGGTAAAAACACTGACTAGACAAATTAAAGTGCAAAAAAGATGACTGCTTAGACCAGATGCACACTGTAGCTTCTATTGTGTGATGAATCATGAAATACAACACAAAATCCTTTACAACTGGCCCTACAACCTTGCATAGCTACATCACATGCATCCGGCAGAGGACCCAGCGTAATGGAGAAGTTGTGGAGGAAGAGGAGATATGCTGCATACTTGGTAAGAGTGTCCATGCTTCCTTTGGGTGCGATAGCAAGTGCTCTGAACGGAGTGCTGGGATACCACCTGTCCTCAGACCTGGGAGTTACGCTGTGGGCTTTAACAAAGGAGGAGTAGGACTTTTAATATTATTAGACCTATCTGCAGCCTTTTACTCCAAGGTCCATGTAAACACAGTGGTACGGCTAACTGACATAGGAATCACTGGTAAAGCTGTAAAATGGCTGTCCTCCTTTTTGACAAGTAATTTGAAGATCACTGCTATCTCCTACTTTTTGAGCGATTGCAATGATTCCCAGCTGTGGTTCCATTTTATCACCCCTTCTTTTCAACATCCATATGCTTTCCCTTGAAAACTTACTAGATGCCTTTAAAATCTCCTTTTCCATGTAGTCTAAAAACACCCAAATGACTGCACAGTTTTCCAACTCTGACAAACTGCCAGACATAATTTCTTCACATTACCAAAGTACTCTGGTCAACTCATTCTCGACTATTTGATGGTGGATGCCAGTAAACTACATGAAAATAATGACTGATAAAACTGAGATATTGCTAGTATTCTCTCAGAACTATAAAATGAATTGCTTTGCTGCAGCCTGAAACTATCTACATCTTTCCCTCACCATCTGCTTCGGCCCAAAATGTAGGTATCATGATTCATGTCAATATTTCGGTAAAGAGACAGGTGAACCATGTGTCAAAAAACTGCTTTTGGCACCTTAGCATGATAACATCTACATTACCATTTGTTAATCCAGTTCATCATATAACAATAATAAATGCATGGATACATTTGAGGCTTGATTATAGCAATCCAATGTATTTGGCGGCTTTGGTACCCTTTTGCATCAACTCCAGCTGTCTTAAGGACCTTTAGAACCCAAGTTGTTCACCCCTGTTTTACAGTTCATATTGTATTTATTTTAGTAAGGCTACTTACAGCAATGATTTTTCAATTTTTTTTATCAGTTTGCTTTCATTCTAGGAAAATGAGGAACAAGCTGCTTGATTAGTGAGCCTTTGCACGACATGTGATTACTACTTTCTGTACAAGGTAAGAACACTATACTAAATATGCTAGTTTATGTTGCCCCTCCGGGAGAAAGCTTTTAACACCTAGACATAGCACTGCATTGGAACTGTACTTACAATACCATATGGTTTATTATATAAGCGGTGCATGGACCCAGAGGGGGCAGAGGGCATTTCGGCCATGACTGTCCTGAGACGCACGCTGTGCGACATGCAGCTCAACTCGCATTGATCTACCAGCCTCCAGAGAGGATTGCAATCTACATCACAGGCCAGACTGGACCAGGCAGAAGGGTACACCCGTTACGGTCTCAGCGTAGATGTAGGGTTCAGTAGGAGCCCCTTGAACATCTTGAACTACATACATCATGGTTTACCTTTTTTACCATGTTTGTCATGCTGATTATCTTGCTTTGTTTCATCTGCCTAAAAATCGCAGCTCACTCTCTCTATGCCAGATTATGATTGTTTCAATAAATGCATTGAAAGCTTATCTTGTATCTTTTGTGTCTCATCTTGGCATGCATGAGTAATAATATTAAAGCGGTAAGGTCTGTTTCTACGGCTTCCCTGGCAAGTTAGAGTGTCAGGTTCAGATTACCATAATCACCTTCTAGTCCAGTTGGTTTAGGGTTTGGGTGAGGCACTTTGAGCTATCCAAGAGTTAGGCCCACAGTTACTAATGGTGTGGATGGACTCAGTCTCCCACACTTTGCCATTCTAAACAAGCAGTCCCATTATCTGAGTACGAACAGCATTACATGCAACCACCAACCTGACAAGGTCAGGTACTTATCTAACGGATCGCCTGAGTAGTTCTTCTTGAATGCCTAAGATGCCCTATTCATCTTTATATGGAGACGTCCATGGTGTTATGGAAATATCCTCCTCAGCTGTATAGACAGCACCTATATTTGTCTACAGGTTGTTCAAGCTTGAACCTTTAAAATCATACCCCATTTAGTGTTTCCTTCTCTGAATTTCGTTTTAAAATGGCTGATCCAGTAGTTATTCCAGTAAATTGTAGATATGCTGTCACGCAACATTTACTTCACAATGGGCTACCAAATGGGGGTGGAGAGGTTACGTTTGTGGTAGAGGCACATAATGCATACAAAACTGAAACATTTTACTCATGAGTCAATTTTTCTGCAGTCAATGCCAAACAGTAGCAAACACTTCATATCAACAGAGCATATAACTATTTAGAAATACCTCTGACATATCAGGAACATCAATCAAAATTGGTTCCAAGGCACCTATCACACATTGTTGAACACATTAGATTTGGTCCCATCAGTAGTGACAGGGGCCAAATGGCCAGTTCTAGCTGCTTTCACACCATATTCAAATGTACAAAATTTAGCAGCAGCCGATCTGAGCCCATTACACAATAACCTAGTTAGATTACATAGACGCCTAACAAAATTTGCAATGCGAACATTGAACACTGCCCCAGCAAGAGCTGTTCCAGCTATCTAAAACCATTGGCTACATCTGGGTTTAACTCAGTGACTATGAATGCTATTATGGGTAAGGTACCCACCAAATGAGAGTAAATTGCATTTTGGATTGCTCAAAAAACTAATCAGCTGGAAGCAGCTGGAAACAGGATCCCAAGATAAACAGATAATTCTCACAATGTGCTTGCCACTTGGATGGTACCCTCTTCTGATGACTGTACTTCTTGAGGCACAGTTTTTGCTACACTATAAACCATAACTCCTGGTACACCATTGCATGAGGTTTTAGTGGAGGTGTTATAACAGATACAAAACAAATACGGGGCTGCTCCTACCCTGAACTTGGGGATTAAATTAATTAGCAACTTTGCCACAGTATACTCAATTATATAAGGAAACATAAAAGGGGAAGCAGCAGCATTGGGGGTTCACCAACGTCTCACACAAGTTCCTTTATTAGATCAGGAGCACAAGTTACCAAAAATAATAACCCATACTTAAATGTGTATAGGTCACAATAATTTGGGGGCCAGTCCAAAAAAAAAAACAAGGCTTAAAGATAATCCTGAGAAGGATAACCTCAAGCAAACACACAAGTCTTCTAAAAAAAAAAAAAAAAAAAAAAATACTGGGGCAAATAAAAAGCAAATAAAGATAAAATAAATCACAGGGAGAATCTCTGCAGCCAGGGAGCTCTGAAAAATGTTATAATTTAAGTAACAGTGATAATTTGAAACAGGCTGACAGGTAACCATATACTGACACACGCCCTTCTTGTGCCTTTCAGGACTCGGACAAATGGTCAGAGCGCGCGGGCAGTCAAAACGCAGACAACAGGAGTAGGTTCAACCAAAAAATAACTCACAACACTCATCTGATACCATTATAAAGAAGGAAGAGAAACTTCCACAGCAAAAACCCCAAATCAAAAAGGAGAAGACAGCGGGAATTTTGGAAAAATATGGCACACAAATCACATATTGAGAACATTACTGCAGAACAGGATGTGGGCAGTGGAGGTCACAATAGTTTGCCAGAAACTTAAAGAGATTCTGGATGTGAGAGCAACTAGAGACTACATTGATGACAAAACCCCAGATAGGTGAGTTGCCGCTCCAGACCAAGTCTATAAAGTAAACATACAAACTGAGGGGGACATGATGCGCACAATGAATTTTCTGGGAAAGATTAATGCTTAGCTATGACATTCTCTTGGCTGTAAAAGACTGGCCACCGAAGTTTGTCAGAACCCTCCCACAAAAGAAGATTTTACTTTACGGTCTTACTTAGACCTAGTTCTAGTGCAAGTATAGCAAGCGAATGCTGCAGATTGGGCTCTTGCACAGGTCCCACTGCTATACCAAATTATGTGGGCTGGGATAGGGACACTCCTTATCATGTAATACCATAAGATCCAGCCCGCAAGTGCACCCACAATACCAAACAAAACAAAGCAAAAGCGCCTGTGAAGGAGATTCTCTCACAGCTTGAGTACCAGGGAGTAACTGAACCCTGAACAACCCCTTGTTCCGAGTAGCTAAGTTGAATCATTCCTATAGAATAGTCTTCGAATACAGACATTTAAGTTGTCAGACACGCACATTTGCAATACAAAACTCACCCAGTACAGCACTAATGAACAACAAGTTTTTCTGCCAAAATATAGAGTCTGAAAGCAGGGATCTAACCACTTTTTCTGCACTCATCTTCCAGCACCAATCTGTCCGACTTCCCCAAGGGTGGAAGCACAGTCTAGGGCTGTTCTCTGCCTGTGTAACATCAATATTGTCTGATACTGATCTTGAAGCATTGTCCAATGTCAATGACATATACCTAACGGATGATGACTTAAATACACATTTGGCTAGAGTAGACACATTATTTTGGGATTTGCTGAACATGGCTACAAATGTAACAAACAAAAAAAAATACCGTTCTCAGGCATCTACAATTAGGATATGAGCTTTCAAATGAGGGGAAGAGCTTGGCACCACACTTCCTAGAGCGTGCACAATTACAACAACCAAACACCATCAAAAAACTACAATCATTGATAGGATTCTTTAATTTTGCCAGGACATGCATACCAGATTATGCACAACGCATAAAAATACTTTATGATTTAACTTGTCCAGATTTTTCAAACATACATTGAACACCAGAGCACACCAAATACTCAGATCACTACAGACTGACATTCCTGAAGCAAACATATGCAGACATGCGAACAAAATAACAAAACAAATATGGTCATCCAGATAATACTGGTGCCACTGGCTTTACCTATGTCACATTCAATGAAGATGACACAGTGCGGATTGCATATAAATCGCATTTATAGTCAAATGCTGAAATGTGTTTTGCGTTTACTGAAGAAATACTGACTACAGTCCAGATGCCTGTCATTAAAGAGAGATCACTGGTAAAGAGAAACTACATTTTTGTTGTTAAGCCCAGTTCCAGCCTTAGAGGCTGTCTCGGAGGCTAGAGTTCCAAACGCAAAAGCCTTACATCCTAGATGGATATAATGGAAAACTCCATAGACTGCCAATGAAGTTTATGCATTTGATCCAAAATTGCAAATGCCAGAGTTCTCCAATACTTACTGGAGTACCCCATGCCCACTTACATTATGGCTCTTGATCAGTATAAATATATTATTTTCACTGATGGTTCAGCCCAACCTGCGGTAGGTACCATAAATCAATACTCAGTGGCTTGCACAGCTGTTTATAGAGTAATGAAAGATAGAGAATCCCACCCTCAACAAACCTTTATGCAGTCCTTTCAGGAAAGCCCGGTACAACTAGTTGAGATGGAAAGTATGGATCCCAAATTCCCGACACTTGTAGTGCTGATTTGTACTACTGACCCAGTCTTTCAATGAAAATCTGCATTCCTGGTCCCTCACAGGATTCAGAGACTCTAAAGGAAACGCTATCGAACATAGAGTACTTTGTGGAAAGGTGGCAGAACTTAAAGACAAACTGCCAAGGGCTTATGTAATACATACATTGGGCCACCAACATGTGAAAATACATGTTGTAGGGAATTCACTGGCTGATGAAGAAGCCAAATTTGCAGTCGGTACTGCAACTCTAGCTGCGATTACGCATCCCCACATGAGAGTGGATGAAGAAATACTGGCTGCTGTGAACTCATCTGCTGAAGGCACCCCTTTGTCAAAAGCATAGCCAGCAAAATATTCCTACTATTTAAGTGCACAAAACATCCCTTGCGTAATGATTCCAGGGGTGGGTGCTCGCTTGATCCCCAACCAAGACCATAGGTTACAATTAATTCAAGCAGCGCACGAGGGTGTTGCTTCTGCCCATGCTGGAGTGGCAGCTACAATTTTCTTGTTACAAAATCGCTATTGGTGGCATGGTCTGTACAAACAGACAAAAAGTATGTCCTTAATCGTGACATTTGCCAGCGAATTAAAGGCTCCAGCGTTAAGCTCCCACTGAAGACCCCCCTCTTAGTTTCCAACTAGTTCAGTTAAAAGCATTAATTTTGGCACAGAACCATACGGACCCTGAATTCCCCACACTTGTAGTGTGTGATTTGTACTATTGTGTCCAGTCTTTCAATGTAAATCTGCATTACTGGTGCCTCACTGGATTCAGAGACTCTAAAGGAAACATCATCAAGCATAAAGTGCTTTGTCGAAAGGTAGCAGAACTCAAAGACAAACTGCCAAGGGCTCATGTAATACTTACATTGGGCCATCAAAATGTTGGAGTACATGTTGGTGGGAATTCATGGCTGATAAAGAAGCCAAATCTGCAGTTATTACTGCAACTGTAGCTGTGATTACTTGTTCCCATATGAGGATGAATGGAAAAATACTGGCTGCCGTAAACTCCTCTGCTGATGGCACCCGTTTGTCAAAAGCATAGCCAGCAAAATATTCCTATCATTTAAGTGCCCAAAACATTTCTTAGGTAACGATTCCAGGAGTGGGTGATCGCGTGATCCCCAACCAAGACCGTAGGCTAGAATTACTTCAAGCAGGTCATGATGTGTTGCTTTTTCCCATGCTGTTGTGACGGCTACAATTTCCTTGTTACAAAAACTCTATTGGTGGCATAGTCTGTACAAACAGACAAAAAAGTATGTCCTTAGTTGCGACATTTGCCAGCTAATTAAAGGCTCCACCGTTAAACGCCCACTGCAGACCCCGCCTCTTAGTGTCCAACAAGCCAATGCAGTGTGTGTACCTGAACCATTGTGGTTCCTTAAATTCAGATGGTGCAAGACTCTTGCACCTGAGTCCTTTGGGTGTGGCCACAATGATCGGCTGACGCTCGCACTGTTATTAAAGATTTGCAAGTCATTGTCGGACATATGCAGTAGCTGCACTCCACTCGGACCAGGGCCCTGCCTTTGCCCCCAATGCATACAGGGATACCAGGGGAACCCTGGGTGTGGTTGTGCATTATTCTCCCCCTATCATCCTGACAGAAATGTGATAGTGGAGAGAAAGAACCATCACTGAAAGCAATCCTTAACAGCTAGAGTATAAGGTTCAGCTCGCAGTTGGATCCATCACCTTTATGGGGTCTAGGGAGCATTAAATGATCTGTCTAGAAGATCTTTGGGCGGTGGTACTTCATATGAAGTCCTGTTTGCCATTCTGATGTATGTCCCAGATTTTGTTAGTCCTGGCGCAGTGGTGTTAGAAACTCCCTTTGACATAAATGAACGTCTCACTGTCTTACAGGAACTCCAAGTCCTCTGAGATGAACATTCTACTACACGTGCTGCTGTTGTGGGAACGAGGGATACTCTAGCATCTATAGGGTGGATTTCAAAAGTTGGGCATCTAGTCTGAGAAAAGATTGTGGTGAGAAAAGAATTCGGCCCATTATACCATGCACCGGTGCTAGTCCTTGGAAGTCAAGGTACCAGAACTGTCATCTTGCCACCGCTTCCTGGTTGTACAGAAAAACGCTTTGTCTCCATTGATCAAGTCAAATTGCTTTATGTGGTCTATCCTACACAGTAAGCAATGAGGACTCCTGGGTAGTTCCCTAACCCCTCTCACCACCATTCAGGAAATACCTCAAGCATTAAACAATGCTGAAATTGTCTTCCCTGGGCAGGGGAGGGCAGACAATTAACTTTTGTTGATCTCAATTACTGCTACAAACACCAGAAATGCACTAGACGCAAGTCTACAACTCTTCAACTACAGAGTTGTTTATGATGAACCACCTTAAGAGGCATCTACCAGTTCTCTTTCACCTGCAACAACTCCTGTCTTCACATAGACTGCTTCTGGATAATCTGTCGACACTGATGACTTCTCTTCAAACGCTACTGAAGCTTCTCCTCATAGTATATGTAAGCTTTTTTACAGGCTTAAACGCACTTGTCCTTCCAGGGTCCTATTTGTGGATTACACTTATCTTCCTTACTCTCATTTTGTGAACTGGATTTTTGATTGTCATCTTTTTGCTTAAGGAGGGTCTGGTGGCTTAGTGGACTAATGCATCCATTGTAAGGGCCTGTGTTCAACCTCATGGTGACAGAGTCAAATCCCGGTGGGTATACTGAGCCTTTCATCCACTTGAGGTCCATAAAATGAGTACCACTGAGTTGGGTAACAATACACATCTATTATTCAGCACCAAGATACCTGTCTGGGGGAACGTGCACTTTACACATAAACGTTATATTATAAATGGGCATTATCTTCCTGAACGCTCTGCTGTCGATCTGGTAGATGAGGTACTTAAGCCTCATATGTCTTCCCACAATTTACGAAGAGACTTGTCCCTATTGAACAATTCTACTGCTCCAGTTCCTGATGGGATTGTTTGGGATAAGGTTCCATTTGATACATTTGGTCCTACAGAAAGTATTCAGATTCCTTATGTTTATAAAATGTCTATGGATGATATCTTAACACCTGGTGTTGTGTCTGATAATTGGGATGTGAAAACTGCTTCATCAATGCTTTCTGAGCTTGAATATTATACTGTATTTGAAAATGAAGACATGTATATGAACTCAGCAACGCATGAAGAAATGTATTACCATCACCATTATGTGCACCAATACCTACATAGAGCTAGTACTCCACATACCAGTTTTAATTACACACAACGGGAACAATGTCTGACACCACCAGTGGGGAGTTCTAAAACATATTTAGATACACTTACATACTTTTCTAGGCATTAAGTTACTGATCGAGTATCTAATTATTTCAAATTACCCTCAAACAAAGCAAGGGAGACTATGCTGACCACCACTAAATTAATTATTCAAATTCATTTGTTCCCAACAAGCCATTAAGGGGTATGAATATTGGAATGACAAATGATTTAAAATCACTTTGGGGGAATAAAATATTGGCAAGCACAGGGCATGGATGCCTTATTTAAAACATGTCTGATTCCATTACAGATGATTTTCATAAGGGCACTATTCAGCAGACAATTGCAGGTTTAGAAAACATTAAAGACATGAATGTGCCAAATTTTCCTTCAATTACAAAATTTCACAACTGGTTAATTACACAGAAGATCAGCTCAAAAGCATGGTCAGAAATAGTACATTTAATTCAACACTTTCAGGTCCTAACAGGTGACTTTTGTGGCCTGTGGACACAAATGGTTGTCATGCACGTTTTATTAACTCTACACAGGGTTTTAAAGCATCAGTCTATCGAGACACAACAGGCAGGGACTGTTAACACATACAGCGCAGGAAAGTTATGTCAGCAATGGTTGCAACATTCCACTTGATAGATGTAAAAGAGCACCCCTCTCTGATGACATGGATTGGCAAGATTTCTTGTTAGCTCCTAGATCACCATGCTCTAAAAGTTTCTTGTATGCAATATACAATTAAATATGTACGCTTTCCCACATAGAACTACATGCTGTGGAGGCATGTGAACTGGAAAGAGTTATTCTTGCCCTTCCATCTGAAATGTAAATAACAGATAATGGCAAAGAAGGATACAATCTACACAATGCTTAATATAGAAAAGTTGCCTTTCACAGTGGCTGAGATTCCATCAGCAGTGTGGTTAGCGCATGGAATAATCTCCCTGCCACTCTCCACGTTTCAATTCACATAGTGTTTAAAACATTTTCCGGTAGGCAGACTTGAGGCTTTAGGCAAGATTTTTATATAAAAGGTGTGGGAACTGCCTTCTGATTACAAATGTATGAGAGGAGAAAAGTAAGTCTTTCTCAGTGGTAGTAATTGTGGAACTTCTGCAAGCAACTCAGTGATTTGTAAACAGGTGATATTACACCGTGTATGTAACACGTTGGTGGCTAATTTGGCTTGTTACTTGATGGGAATTCCTCTTCCCTTGATTCACCCAGTGTTTAAGTTACTTTCAAATGGAAGTTACTTTATGTTGAGTGATCAAGGTTGTTGTGGGATGGCAGCAGGTGGCCTGTATGCGATTTCTGTTTCTCAAATAGTGATCTGCTGTGTAAAAGTGCTATTTCCCTCCACGCATGAGGTTAGGCTAGTGAGTTTGTGGCCTTCCATTCTTACCTTCAATGTTAACTTCGACAAGCTGAGCTGACTAAAACCACTATTGTTTCAAAAACACCGGGGTGCTTACATCTGCCTGGTGGCGAGGTCATCTGCCGAGATACACCCACTTTTAACTACCAACTTTCCAAGACACTTCAGTGAATGTGTGGGCCACATTTTTAATGCTTCCAACACCATGGGTGTTGCACACTTTTGTAAAGTGAGTGGGTCTGTTTCTGTCAGCACTTGTCAGAGTAATTAAATCATTTAAATACTTTGTTTTTGGAGGCATACCGCTTGTATTGGCATCAACTGGAAGTGTTCCGGTTGAGGGTTAATTTCTGGAGTTGCCTGTTGAGACTACGATTGCTTCAAGATGCCTTTTCTGAGCCACTCTACGTGGACATGGATGCCACAGTTCCAATTATGATTTCATCTGGCTCAACAACTATGGGCATTGTGCAGGATGCTACTTCCTCGGCAGAAGCTGAGGTTTCGGATCATGTCTGTTCCTTCGACTTCCTGACTGAGGCTTTGATGGTTCTGTCATCTGTGGATGGGGCATCCTCCTTGGACTCCCTTCCCACTGATGTACTCGATGACATCGTGGCTGCCTACGATTACTTAAATTTGGCAAGCAAATTGATTCTTTTTAATTGGCTTTTTTATTACTTGTTTGCTGATGTGAACACTTTATAGTATTTAAGATTTAAAGACGTGTTATTGCTTCTAGTATTTTAGATGGGTTATTAGAATCTTTCTTCAACTGACATGGGGGAGGGTTTTGTGAGGATCTCTAGAACCTCAGTTGATCAACCCTGTTTTAGCATTTTTTACAGTTTACAGTTCATATTTTATTCATTTTAGTAAGGCTGGTTTTAGCAATGATTTTTAAACATTTTTGTCAGCTTGCTTTTATTCTAGGAAAACAAGGAACAAGCTGCTTGCACGACATGTAAATAGTACTTTCTCCAAGCTAAAGAACACTGTACGTGATATGCTAGCTTGTGCTGCCCACTCAGAAGACAGCGTCTAAAACCTATACATAGCATTACATCAGAACTGTACTTCAAACACATCATGGTTTATTATATAAACGGTATACAGACCCTCTGGGGGCAAAGGGCATTCCAGCCATGACTACTATCCTGGGATGCATGCTGTGCGACAGGCAACTCGGCTGGTGCTGATCTATCAGTCTCTTGAGAGGATTACCATCTACATCACAGGCCCTGCCACTTTTGCAGTTATGGGGTTGGGGCTGATCCCTTACATTGGGCCAGGCAGAAGGGTACACCTGTTATGCTCGCAGCATAGACAAAAGGTTAGGTAGGAGCCTCTAGAAAATCAATGGTTGGATTGTTAACACTTTTTTACCATGTTTGTAACGCTGATTATCTTGCTTTGTTTCATCTGCCCAATTATCACAACTCACTCTGTACATGAAATATTGCAATTGTTTCAACAAATGTATTGAAAACTTATCTTGCATCTTTGGTGTCTCACCTTGAATGCATGAGGAATAATAGGAAAAGGGTAAGGTCTGTTTCCACAGCTTTCCTGGGGAGTCAGAGTGGCATGTTCAGGTTGTCATTATCAACTTCCACCCCGGTTGGTTTAGGGTTCGGGTGAGGCACTGTGAGCTAGCCAGGAGTTAGGCCGCTAGTTATTAATGGTGTGGACTGCCTCAGTCTCCTACACTCTGCAATCCTAAACATACAGTTATATTATCCGAGTAGGAACCGCATAACACAGCTGGTCAAAAACATCCTCGCAAGATCAATTAGTAACACAGAGAAAAGATCACATATAGCACTGGTTTTGTGCGTGCTTCACTGACTGCTTGTGAAAAGCAGGATTCTGTTTAAGGTCATTATCACAGGGCAGTCTTTCAACATACTCCATATTTTTCAGTGAATACATTTAGATTTTATAACCCTTCACGAGCCCTGTGATCCACTTGTTTGTTTTGTCTTATTAGTTACAAATCACTTCTTAGCAAATTTGGTGACACTGCCTTTTCTGTAACGGCTTCAAAACCATAGTACTCTCTTCCAATTGATCTTCAGTCTGACTCTCCTTTAAAGTTTAGCTTGAAAGCAGATCTATTTTAAATGTTCTTATCATTTCAGATGTAGCCATCAGTAGGTTTTTAAGCGCCAAGAGGCTTTGGCAGATATGTGTACTACAAATATCCTATCAAAGATCACGTGTTCAGGGAATAACAAATCCTCAAGCATTTTCATGAGTGAACAAGTTAATTACCTTCGGTAAAGCCTTATCTGGTACAGACTATATATAGCTGCAAATTCCTTACATTAGAATACTCTGTGGGTGTCAGAGGGATCTGGAAATATTCAAGCAGTACCCCCGCGTGCTGGTTGATGGCACCGTTCAGCTCTGCGTTGGCATCGTCCAAGCCGGAAGTGACGTGCGCCGTGCCAATATAGGCACCACCCCTGCATGCTGATGTCAGTTTCTTTTCAAGACTTTCAATGCCAGAAGTGCAGAGGCACAAGGAACACTGACAAACTCAGGGATGTGGAATTTAATAAAATATCTACTTGTTCATTGGACAGGATACTTCATGGAACTACTTGTCATATAAAAAAAGACTACTTGTCCCTTTGGTGCCATGTAATGCGATGACAAGTTATGGCAGCAATATCATTATAAAAGAGCTCTGATAATAGCCTCTCTGATTATACCGGGACTATTGCTATAGTAAGGTGTGAGTACTTGCAATTCCCTTATTGTGTTACCTTTCCACATATCTACATATTCGGGCTGTAGGTTGCGTAAACAAGAGTTCCAGGACTGGAATACAATTCTGAGTCTATGCAAACCAACTAACCTGCATGTTTTTTTTTTTTTTTTTTCACCCGCTCTTCTCTAATCTTTCCTCATACTGAGAAAGGATGGAAATTTACTCCTGGCAAGGGCAGGAGTAAAACTTATTCTAGGGTTGGGGGAAAAAAATAAAGTAAACTTGTAAACACTCAAAAGACTTTCACTAAAGCAAATCTACACATGCATATTTGCTCATGGTAAAATGCAGATCACAGATATTTTCTAGGCATACGATTTCCTGGCCTACTTCTGTAAATTATTGTGAATTCATGAAAGCCGTAAATCTGCACTAATGCAAGGACATATAACAGGGGTGCACTTTTTTTTACTTTATTTACTAATTGAGCCTCTAGTTAGTACTTGAGTTAAACAAGACCTTTTGTTTTTATTAAAATTCTCCCTCTCTCTTTTTCCGTGTAAGCTGGCTTCACTGTGTGGGACAGCATTGTGATCTTTCACAAGGAACATATATGCACACAAAGCCATTTTGTTCAGTGCAAAGGACTACTTTGACAAAGCGTGTTTTTTAGACCAAAAATATTATTGCTTTTGGCCAATGATTGTTATAATGGTGAGGGTCATGCAGCTCCCACAGCAATAAAGTTTTACAAAACCCATGTCAAAACAAGACATGCATTGACAACGTCAAAAGGCTGACCACCAGTGTCAGACCTATTGGCTCTACCAATGATTGTTTATGTTCTTGCTCATCATAATCTTGTTGAAAGTGGGTGCACTGATTTACAATTATGAATACTTTTGGGGAATACTAGCATGCATCAACACACTTTACTAGGAGATGCTTTAAAGAAATGGTACCTAGTTTAGCAAAACATTTATGACTAGTTGCAAGTTTTTTGTGAACATTTTATTTTGAAAGCAAAGACTCATCAACTTTGCCTTCAATCTATTGCAAATATATGCATCTAATCTGAGATCATCCTGGAAGCATTACACGTAGCCTCATATTGGTGCACTTTGCAAACATGTGTACACATTTTGTGACTGCAATCACTGTCAGCAGTGCAGTCTGAGCTTACAACATTTATTTAAAGCACTCAGCTTAATAATTAAAGCTTTGTACTACTGAACCATAAACTGTAGACAATGCCCTTTCCTGATCCATAATGTATTGTAAACTGGCAGCCAAAGGGTTTGTCCTGCAGGAGATTGAGCCTGAAATAAACATGAAACCTTGTTGTCCTTTACCCCAAACAATATGTCCTGGGTGTCGGACTATAGGAATTCCACATCCCTGCCAACTGGTCCGCATTTCTAAAGCCCTTAGAAGGGGGACCCTCGCACTGTGATCAGCTCACAGAGTATGGGAGGGAGGGACAGAACGGGCAAAGCACCCTTCACAACATACCTGATTGTTCAGGCAGTAGTGTTTGGTATAAGTGTGCAGAGATACCCACTCAACCGTCTGACATATGCCCAGGACAGGCACTCCACAAGCTAACACATTGGGCACAGACTTGACTCTGGAAAAATGACCATGTAAGCCCTCAGGTGGATTGCTTTGTGGGCAATGCATAGCAGATCTTTATGCAAAGCACTATCCACTGTTAGATGGTTCTATTCTGCAGGCCCTCTCCTTCTTATCTCCAACATACTCTACGAAGAGTTGATTTTTCACCTGGAACTATTTGGTATGATCAAGGTTGAACAAAAACGCACTTCTTGGGTTAAGGTGGAAAAGTCTTTCCCCTGGTCTTTAGAAGGGTGAGCCAGAGCAAAGAATGTAGGCTAGGTGATATTTTGGCCTACATAAAATGGTGTCACTACATTCATAAAGGAGGCGTGTGTTTGACCGGCTTGTCTGAGTAAAAGGTGGTATAAATTCGCTGAGCATCCTGGCCGATGTTATGGCAACTTGGAAAGCCGTCTTGATGGTTAACAACCAGAGTGGGCAGTTGTGCTGCGGCTCAAAAGGTGTGCACATCTGAAAAGTCAGAACCAGGTTTAAGTCCCACTAGGACATGATGAATGGCCTGGGAGGAAACATATGTTGGAGTCCTGTGAGAAACCTAGCTACAACGGGTGACCTAAACAAAGAAGGTTTGTTCAGCAACTGCAAAAATGCTGATAAATAGCCCTTAACTGTGCGCAGAGCAGAGCCCTGCTGGGCTACAGATAGAACAAATAGTAAAACCTGAGAAAAGTGTTCAGAGGGTCGATGTTCATGGATGCACACCATGCCACAAATCTGTCCCAGCGGCAGGCTACCGTCTACCAGAATAACATTAAAGACTTCAGACTGAAGGTCGAAAGCTGTCAACTATCACTGCTAAATCGCCATACATAAAGGCAGAGGATGCACAGGTTTGGCTGTTGTTGCAGATACGGAATATCATCCTGACGAGGTAGCTTGACTGGAGGACCAATGCTCATGCTCAATAGCTCAGAATACCAGACTCTTCATGTCCAATCCTAAGCCACATGAATGACTAGGGCCCGGTCTTTCCTGATTTTCTTGAGAAGTCTGGGCTGGAGTGTTATCTTTCTCTCCTATACAGATGCCCCATCCTAGGAGTGATGTATCTGTCATACAGTCAGTTGTGGCTGTAAAGGGTGAGGGGTCTGCCGCTGACCTAAACTCAGTTTGTCAGCCACAAACTGTAGGTTTTTTGCAGTTCCCTCTGAGATGTGGACCATGTTGGGAGAGATTTCCCTGGTGTGATGCTGTGCCACTTGAACTTTAGGTCCCACTGCAGAGCCCACATATGTCAATGGGCATGTGTAACTAGCAGGAGGCCATGAGACCCATCAGCCTCAGAGTCAGTCTCATCGAAATCCATGATAGAGGTTGAAACATTAGTATCATAGCCCAAATATCCTGGATTCGCTGTTCATGGGGGGGAGTAGGGCCAAAACTGCACTGTGTCCAGAACAATGATGAAGAAAGGGGGCAGAAGTCAGGTGTGACTTTGGGAAGGTTATAGTGAGCCCCAGAGAATGCAGGAGGTCTGCCATATTCCAGAGGTGGCATACAACAGCCTGGTCAGGTCCGCCTTCAACAGCCAATCGTAGGGGAAGACTGAAACCCCTGACCTCCGCAGATATGTTGCAAGCACTGGCAAACACCCACGTGGCACGTTGAGCTGGTGAGGCCAAAACAGAGAAGGGAAAACTGGAAGTGATCTTGGCTCACCGTGAACCGCAGATAGCGTCGGTGGGCAGGCAGGACAGGAATGGTGGACTGCGTCGACCTCTGGCTGCTGACCATACATCATCCTCACCCGGAAAAAGACTATAAAGCCTGTTGGCCGTTGTAGTTAGGTGGGAATGAATGCAGCTGTGAGTCCCTCCCATAGCCAAGAAAGGGGCAGAAGGCGGACTGGGGTTGGCAATGAGCTGTCTAAGGTGTAGGAGTACTGTTAATCGGGGTTTTATAAATCTATGATATACCCTTCTGTGGTAGTGACTCCAAGAGCACACAGTGCTCAAAAAGCTCACGATCTGAGATCTGACCCTTACTGGACATGTGCACCCGGGGTATGTGGTGAAACTGTATGAACCTCTGCATGTGCCAGCCTCCACTCTGTTAGCAACCTTACAAATGACCTACGGCATATGGCCCCTACACATTTCCCAGAAAGGCGATCTCTACGGAGTTCCATTGACTGATTCCCTAAAAATGACTCATCTCCTTCAATCCTCTATTTAGCCAAAGAGGGTTGAAGTCTGTCAATGTGTGCTCCTAGCCTAATTTCTTTGTGGTCACTGTCCATGTTTTCAACCACTTTGGCCCTACTGAGATGGGGAAAGGGGTGCAGGAAACAGATTGTCTTAGTGGCGCTATGCAGTGCTGGCAAATAGCCCATGTCTCGTAGGGCATGTCTGCTCACCTGTAGTAAACGATCTTGTAGGAACGACAAGACCCAAAGTTGTTCTATTCTTAACCGACAGCAAAGTAAATTACTGAAAACGAGCTCCGAAGAATGTGAACGAGAGCCTGGAAAATGACAAGGCTGTTCCCTCTGTTTGTGTTGGTTCTGAGCTGTTTTACGCCCATTTTGAGGTTTGCATACCAAATGGGGAGAAACAATGGGAAATGTGACAGAAAATGTCACTTCATGCTGAAATTGTGCTGATCTGCCTAAAAGTTCTAGACTGATGTGTTCCACAGCAGCTTTACACGAAGGTGAGTGACTCAGCATTGTGTCCGGCATAAGTAACAATTGGCCACAATCCTCGTTGTTTCTCCAGGATGATGGCTCTATGCAAGATGGCCTTCCTACCACATTTGCTCGTAGTCCAGCAATCATGTTCATGAGTATTAGGATCTTTCTTAATCTTGAAAAAGCATTGCGGAGATTAATCAGAGATAATGAGTAAGTAGGCAGATCCGAATGAAATTCAAAAATATAATACGGGTAGGCAAGCACCAAAAACAAAATCTATCATGGATACATCAATATGGGAGAGATTTAAGAAAACTGCCCGTACTGTGGCTGAGTAGTTTTAACACTGCTCCGTTAAATACCTTCTTAAGAAGAGCCTCCTCCAAAGGAATTAAACCATTCCGCACCTGCAAATGTCTGGTGAACGGCGCACCGCAGAGTGCAATTTAGCTCGAACAAATCATTAATACAACACGCACAAAACACTAATTAGGAACATTTTGCCCATTTCCATGTAAATTGTTTGTTTGTAGCTATTTGGTGGGCATTGTTCTGGGCACAATAGGGAAGAAATGCAAATGAGTGACTGAAAATGCAGCCCTAATGGGGCTTTCTGTTTATAAGCATTAGCCCAGAGGTGTGCCGTAATTCAATCCTCGAGAAGCGAGATTTAGGCTCATTAACAGCTTGCATGGGCAGGTTACAACTCCTAAAACCCCACAGTAAACAACCCATATGGACACAGCACAATATGGTGAGCCTGACTGACAGGAGGCTGCTTCCCTATCAGATTGCCTCCATTTACTTTTCTGCTAATGCCCTCAGTCCTGAAGACACATTTTTGCCCAGGCCCTGCAACTGTTCTAGCGGCAGGGCACATTTGCATGGTTTGATTTGTCAAACCGCAATTTCCCTGAAGACACGAAGCAAGAGTATTATTAAAAAATTGAAGTTATTTCCCATTTTATACGCACAGAGTAGAAAAGGAATGATCTGTGGATGAAGCTTGCTACAAAAAACGAAAGTAGAAAGCAATACATTCCATTTACAGCTGCCGCGCAGCTGACCAGAGCATTGGATTTGAATGACAAATTGAGCCAATATATTAATTGTGAGAGCTTTCAATAATGAATGCTGTAGTTCGTGAAGGCTTTAAATATGTTCGTATCTGTCAGATGCACCGCTTTTCATTAGGTACACTTCCATGACACCACAGAATAGTCAAATATCAGCTAAATTACAGCCCCGCCCACACTGCAAACTTGAATGAGCTGATCATGCGCAGCACTTCTTGTGCTTAAAGGTTAAGTTTTGTTCCTACTGTTCGAGCAGGATGATTAACAAATCAAAATACTGGGTGTATTGGATCCTGGTCCAAAGTTCGGGCTCAGCAGTTCTGTGCAGTAGTACATTCCACTGAGTGACTCTTCAGATGAGATAATGTAGCACAACAACCTTTACACAGTGTGTGACACAGCTGGAAGCGAAGCACAATGTCTAAGTAATGTGTTAAGAGGACTGTGCACCTTTACCCTCACACAGAGGAGCTTCTGCCCTTCTCTCAGCATTTACCAGTCAGAGCCTCCCCAAGAGTGAGTATGGAATCGAGGCTGCCCGAAGGCAACAGAAGGAGGAGGGGTGAGTAACAATCCACTTTGTAATCTTAGATCTACTTATTGCTGGTGACAGAACTGAGTAAAGCACATGGGTGGATCGTAAGCCTCCTATAGGGCAAGGAGGTGGCTGTGTATTCAAACACCTCTGCTTTCACGTCAACACCATTAAGTGCCTGTGGTCTATCAGGCCCATCTACAATCCTGTTTATTGTGTCTCCAACAGGCATTTAGAAGTGTTTCTCAGCCAATGAGGAGGAACGCAAAAGGCAGTCACTTAACTCAATGCAAGGGTTGGGTCAAAAGACACAATAATAACAGAAACAGGAGTCGTGAAACCTTTATAACAAAACAAAGAAAGGAGCACGATGAACATAGAAAATAGAAATGTTAAAATATGGGAGTAAAGAACACTTTTTTAAAAAAGTGCCTTCAAAAGTAACTGTCAAGGTATTGAAGCCACCAAGCCAAAAATAACTTGTCTCGATCTTGATCCAATTAACAAACCTATTTAACCATCTAATCAAAGCTACATGGCTCAAATAAATGCATCTGTGAGGGCAAAAACATGTTCCTGTTGCAGAGAACTTGTAATGGTGGGATTGTATCCCCAAATATAGCACAAATCTGCAAATCTGCTCTGGATTTACTGCTTCTGAGGGTGATTTCAGGTGCATTTGCTACACCCGAGGGTGATTTCACCTGTAATATCAGTGAACACCCATAATTCCAAAACTTTGAAGGTATTTACCATATTATTTAAGACAGGTTTACATTGGTAGATGTACTGGGGTGTAGTACATGAATAAAAGTGATTTAGATGTGGTTCCATGGAAAAAAACGACCCACAATTGATGGGACTGTAAGGCAAGAGGCGTCCTTTCAAGGGAAAATATTTTCATGCGGTGAAACAAAAAAAAGTTTCTAATGCGGTAATGTACACCCAAGTGAGTAGTGAAGTACCCTCTAAAACAGCTTCAGTAGGACAGTCACTGGGTCAGATTATTTTTTTCTTTGTGGCCCTTACTAAAAGCTAATAAACGTGACACTGTCACGGAGTGGTTTAGTGATGGCCAAGGGGTATCAGAGGGTCCAACATGAGAAACAGAAAGAAAAACAAAGAAAATGGCAAAAACATAAGAAGACACATGGAGTGAGAGAGCAAAATAAGGAAGAAAACAAAAATGCAAAGCAAATAAATAAATAAATAAAGGAAGTGGGATAGAATGTAAGAAGCAAGAAAGTGAAAAAATGAAAAGAAGAATGGAAATCTATAAAAAAAAAAGACGAAAGAAGGAAAGAAAAATAAAGATAACGTGAGGAAGAAAGAAACCTGGAAAAAACAGAAAATTAAAAAGGATAGACACGAGCAAGGCTGGAAAGAACAGAGAAAAAAGAAACAATGAAGGAGGGAAAGACAGAAAGCAGGAAAATAGAATGCAATAATGTAACAATGAAAAGAAACATGGAAATAATTGGAGACCGAAGGAAAGGAGGGCGAGGAGGAATAAAAAGGAAGAAAGGAAGAGAAGAAATAATCACAAAAGTATAATAGGAATTAAAGAAGAACATGGAAAGAAGAATGTGAAGGAAAAAGGAGGACAGTAACAAGGAAAGAAGCAGCTGTGTGATGAAGGAAGAATAATGGACAGAAAGAAAGAACTAAAGCAGGAACGAAAGGATAACAAAAGAGAGAAGACTAAATAGGAGGGAATGATGGAAAGAAAAAATGAAAGAAGTAATAAAAAAATAAGGACAGAAAGGGCAAAGGCTTGCTTATAGGGGTTTACCCAAGGCACATCATGGTATTGCAAGTGAAAAGATGGCGCTGTAATGATTTAAAAGAACACGTTGTTGGATTTGCCTCAAGAGAGCCACAACACAGTATGAAATAAACGGAAACTTTTCTCAAGTGGTCTTCTCAATTTGAGAAGAACTGTTTCCACGTGTATTTACTGAAAACTCAATGAAAAAACGTTATTAAAACAAATTTTATATTTCTGACTAAATCTGAAGCAAACCATTCCTCAGACCATGGCAGCAAGCTTCCAGTCACTGGCCAGAATACCTCCGAAGCTCAGACTCTCAGCAGCATCCGTGAACCAACACAAATCACTACTGGCAGGTGGGAGTGCAGGGCAAACAAAAATGCTACTGAAACATCACATAGGTGTAAGTATTTCCATACTTCCACTATCAACCTTGTCCAATGTTATAAAGAAAAACATTTTATCTCGTGTACAATGGACCTCAAGAGTGGCCACAGTAAGGGAATAATTTGTAAGGCAAAACTGAGTGGTCCCACCAGGAAGTGTGTAGCCTGCAACGTCACCTTCTTTGCGCAAGGGCAACTACTCTTAAGGCCAAATGTACTACCATTTATTTTGCAACTCACACATTTTTGCGACTCCCTATTTGAAAGTTGCAAAAGGAAATGTATTAACATGTCACAGACACATTTAGCGATTCCCAATGGGGTGGCAATTGACCTGCCTCATCAATATTCATGAGGCAAGTCGCGATTTGCAACCCATTGGGAATGGGCAATAACACAGGGATGGAAGCCTGCTGGGGACAGCAGATCACCGTCTGTGCTTGCTTTTAGATAAAGCAATTTTTTTTCCCCAATGCAGCCAGTTTTCCTTAAGGAAAATAAAAATGTAACATTTCTTTAAAATTTTTAATGGAAGACAATGGTTCGTGGGAACACTGCCTGCTCTACAAAAACAGTTTCACTACCATTCACAAAGGAGAAGGGGTCCCCTGGAAACATCTTCCTGTTTGTGAGAGGCTTACCACCTACTTGAAGTAGGCAGTAAACTGCAATTGTTTGCGACCGCATTCCGGTCACAAAACAAACGTACATCTCCCTGCGACTTGCTAATAGGAATGGACACCCTTGGCACGTCCCTTCCTAATAGCGACTCGTAAACCTTATTTTGCGAGTCGCTAATAGGTTTAAAGTCTTGCAAGATAGGTTTTGTACATGCCAGAGGCCGTTTTAGCGCCCACAAACGGGCCAAATCTCCGTTTGCAACCGCTAAAAATGGTCATACATCTGGCCCCAAGAATCATGAAATTATGTCACTGGGTCCAACGGTCAGCAACACAAGTGTGCTTCAGTCAATTTTGATATCCAATAACGTTGTAGTAGTCTCTGGATCAGTGACTTTGCCTCTGCCAAATGTACTCTCATATCCTTCATAAGGTGACCTCCCCTGCTTGGTAATCGGAATGTCAACATTCTATAGTGCCGGGTGTGGGACTCTAAGCAAAACTTTGGGCCTCAGCACTTATTCTTTTACAATACAACTTATACACTGGGCATAACTTAAACGCAGCTTCATCTTAGGCACCATCCCCAGTAGGGAGGAGACACACTTGATATGACTGCTCAAATCCAGCTGCTATTTTGCTCGGAGTAATTCCTTCTCCATTTTACCCTTAATTACACCTTGTAGCTAATACATCCAATTTTTTGGAACAAAAGGGCTCATCACGTGGATGTAAATTACAAAACTCCAGCTGAATGTCTGTCAGGATAGCATTTTAGCAACACCACCAAGAAAATCAAACTTAACGGGAGAAGAAGCTTTGTACACCTGGTCTGATCTTGGCATTACCTCTGAGAGTATGACTGTAGTAATAAAAATGAAAAACAATTGAATACCATTGGCCTCAAAATGGAAGAAGAAGCTGCGATACACATTTAAATATATTGTTCCCAAAGCTTTTCATGCTGAAAGCTCTTTATGTTCTTTGCTGTTGATCCCAGACTGGGAGGCTTGGATGTAACACCCCAGTCTGCTCTGCACTAAACTGTTCTCAAGATTGCCAAATCTGATTGCCAAAATTGTTAGTCATAGTCTAGTCAGGCATTCCATCTATAATGTTTATGTGCTTTGACAACCTAGCTGGCTTTTGAGGTATTAAAAAAAAATACACCAACAAAGCCTTTCCCAGATCTTCTCTTTAATTTAAGACAACAAAAGCTTCCAGCCACTCAAAAATCTATAGAATGTGCTCTGTCAAAGTATGGCATCTAATAGATACTACTATCTGCAGATTCCTTATTTTAGAATTATCCTCAGGGGCTAGACTGGATCCGGACGATTTTTCATGAGCAGTACCTCTGCACCCCGGTAGGTAGCGACAATCGGCTCCACTTACGTCATCGTTGTCCACTCCAAAAGTGTAGTTCTGTGCCAGTAGCGCAGATCCGGACAGCGCTACACTGTCAGTCACTTACTGACTGAGCTTTTTCAATCTTTTTCAACATGTTTTTTGTGGTTTTACCTCCTGGTGTGGCAGGGATGCCATCCAAAAGGGCCAGTTTCAAGCCCTGTGGCGCCTGTCATCAGCTGATGTCAGTGTCAGACTCACACCTAGTTTACCTGTGGTGCCTCAAGTGTGACCACAACCCAAAGTTGTGCTGCAACTGCTGTGTCATAAACCCCAAGGCTTTGAGGGAGCGATCCCTGAAGCTGATGGCGGCCCGACGTGTGACGCTGCAGCACTTGAGGTATCGTTTGAGAGGAAGGTCCAGAGTGAGGTCACGGAGTCAAAGGTCGTCACCCCACTCCAAGTCATCAGGACTCTCAGGTAAGAAGATGTAGTGCCCTTTGACTTCTCCATGTCCGTTGACCAATGAGACTTGGGAGCGTCCGCATTTGAGGCCTTGCTCGGTCCCAACTTTCCAAGAGCTGGAGTGACCCCGCCTAATTAAGAGTTTTATGGGGCCATGCATCTCATATTTGGCTAGGCCCAATCCTCTGGTGTGCCTACGAGCCCTGAGGAGTTTGCAGGGGCCTCTCTGGTTACAGAGCGGTGGCTTCATCTTGGGCTCCAGGGATCCTTTTCTGGATCCGTATCAGCATCAGTAGTGCCACCACGACCTTCCCCGATTGCTGGTCCCTAGGCAGACCCTCCTTGCGTCCACCAGTGATGCCACCCCCATACTAAACCCTGGCTCCCACACTAATCAGAAGGCGTGTTAATCAACACTGTTTCTGGTGCTGACTAGAGCCGTGTCTTCCACGTCAGACCTTGACCCCTATTTCTATAGGCTTGGATTTGGGGAGGAGTAGGAGGGATCACCAGACCCTGAAGAATACCAGCCTTATTTAGATTCCAACATGAACTGATGAGAGGACCTGGGTGAGACCCGTGGGCTGGATACTTCTCCAGGTACTGGTAGGCTTTCTCCCCCTCCTGTGGCTACAGAGGAGGGAGTTTCTTTTGAGATGGTGGTATGGACGGTGGCTGAGGTCTGTGACCTTCAACTGCGTTCAGTTGCAGTCAAGACGTATGTCTTGACAGAAGTGTTGCAAATGCGAGTTTCCCCTTCAGAACTGCTAGCACAATTCAATTAAGCCCTCACAGACATCCTTCTTGAGACTTACTCCAAACCCTGCACAGGAGCTCCTGTGAATAGGATGATTGACAGTTGCCACCGACCCACACCAGGAGACTTAGTTTCCCTCACCCAAAACCCTATGCTGCGCTTTAAGGACCGTTGGGCTATATAGCCAGGTCCTTGGGCCTTTCTGTGGCCCCTGTCAACCCCACTCCCCACCTTTCACTCCTTTCATGGCTACAGAAGTGGCTTCCAGCCAAACTAACACCCTCCCACCCACCATGCAGTGCATGCTCCACAGCCCATGTGTGGTCGAGGGCACTGTACCCAGAGACCAGTCAATGCACCACCTCCCCGGCAGCCGCAGACTCTAAACTCTCCTAATCTGCCCACATACCATCATGGGCATACATTTGGTGGCAGGAATTACCATCACCTGCCCCATTGGCAGTCCATACCATCGGACAGGTGGGATTTTGCAGATTGTCAGTAGGGGCTACTCCCTCCCCTTCGTGATCACCCTCCCTCCCCGCTGTCATATTATTACAAAAGGCTGACGGAGGATCATCTTTCTCTTCTCCGTCAGGAAGTTACAGGTCTCTTGGCCAAGGGGGCCACAGAGAGGATGCCGATGCCAGAAGCAGGCTGTGGTTGCAATTCACGCTAGTTTCTGGTGCCAAAAAAGGATGGGGGCCTGCGCCCTATCTTATACCTGTGGCCCCTCAACTGCTTCCTCAAAAAGGAGTAGTTCAAAATGCTCATGTTAGCTAAGGTCCTGTCTGTCCTGGATTCAGGAGACTAGATAGTAGCACTGGACTTGCAGGACGCTTACCTCCACATCCCTGTCCTGCCTGCTCACAGACGTTCCCTGCGGTTCATGGCAGGCCACGAACATTTTCAGGTTGCCGTGCTCCCTTTTGACCTTACCAACGCCCCTTGGGTGTTCACCAAGGTGATAGCAGTGGTTGCAGCTCATCTGCGGAGATCAGGGGTATAAGTCTTCCCTTATCTTGATGACTGACTGTTGAAGGAGGGCTCGCCCCAGGCTGTCGTCTCCCTCTTCTAGACTACGTGGACCTTCTACATTCACTAGGGTTCACTATAAATGTGCTGAAGTCACACTTGACTACCTCTCAGGCACTCCCTTTCATCTGGACTATTCTGGCTACAGTGCAGTTTCTGGCTTATCCTCACAAGCGGTGAGTCCAGGATATTCAGGCTATGATTCCGATGTTTCAGACTCTATCCTAGATTTCAGTCAGACAGACTCTGGGACTGTTGAAACTCCTTTTCTCCTGGTAGTAACACATGCACAATGGCATATGCAGGCTCTGCAGCAGGACCTAAAGTTCCAGTGGGCGCAGCATCAGGGGAATCTCTCTGACATGGTCCAGATCTCGGAGGGAACTGCAAAAGATTTGAAGTGGTGGCTAACGAACCGTGACTGGGTCAGAGACAGACCCCTTTGCCTTCCCCAACCAGATCTCACAGTAATGACAGGCGCATTATTCCTGGGATGGGGTGCCCATATCTGAGAGATAGTCAGAGGACTCTAGTCTCTGACAGAATCTGGACTACACATCAACTTGTTGGAGCCGAGTTATCCGGCTGGCATTGAAAGCCTTTCTACCCTCCAGCAAGGAGATGCAAGTGCAGGTGTTAACAGACAACACCACCGCCATGTGGTACTGCAACAAACAGAGCAGCTGGGGTTGCTAACCCTATATCAAGAGGCTCTGCATCTCAGGACATGGCTGGAACATCAGGCCAAATCCCTGGTGGTTCAACACCTAGTGGGTTCTCTAAATGCCAGGGCGGACAAACTCAGCCAAAGATGGCTTGCAGATCACGAACTGCATCTCCGTCTGGAGGTGGTGCAAGGTCTCTTTCAGCAGTGGGAAAAGCCTCAGTTTGATCTGTTAACCTCCACCAAGAACTTGCAATATCACCAGTTCTGGTCGCTGAAGTATGCATGGGGGCTCTGCTTGAAGATTCTTTTAGTCTTGAGGGGCGCTCAGGCCTCCTGTACACCTTTCCACCCATACCACTTCTTCCCAGAGTTCTCAAAAAGATCAAGAATGACCAGCCCTAATTTATTCTTGTGGTCCAGACTGGGCAAGGAGTCTGGTAACACAAGTTACTGAGCATGGCCATCAATCCTCTGACCAGGCTGCCCCTTCGGGAGGATCTTCTGTTACAGTAGCAGGGGAGGGTTCTCCACCTGAACCTGTCCAGTCTCTGTCTTCTTGTGTGGAGACTGAGTGGGGGCAGTTGACAGCTTCTGACCTTCTTCCAGTCTGTGATGTTTTTGTTGGCAGCTCGGAAGCCCTCCACCAAGACGGCGTTGGCCTGTCGACGGAAGAAACCTGTGGCATGGGGTGCAGAAAAACAAGTTGATCCCCTTTCTGCCCCACTTTCTCAGGTTCTCCTTCCCATACCTTCTGTTGCCCAACAGGGCTCTGCACTAGGCACCCTTATGGGCTAACTCTCTGCTATTTCTTGTTTTTGCTGTTGCCTGACCAGAAATCTCTTTTCAAGTCCCTTAATGTAAATACGTTCTCAAGGTCTTGTACATGTCTTTCCCCCTTTGCCATTTATCATGCCTCGTGGGACCTTAATCTGTATCAACATTCTTGATGTGTGCTCCCTTGGAGCCTCTTAATAACTGTCCCCTTCAGCTCCTTACAATTAAAACAGCATTCCTCATGGCAATTACATCTGCCCCCAAGAGTGAGTGAGCTGCAGAACTTGTCATCCAAGCCTCTTTACCTCATCATCTATCCTGATAAACTGGCCCTTTGCACAAAAGACTACGTTCTTTCACAAGTGCTCACTCCATTTCATGTAGGCCAATCCATCAATTTGCCAACTTTTTATGCTCCTCCACATCCCTGTAAAGAAGAGGAGTGGCTCCACCGTCTGGACCGAAAAAGAGCCTTTCCATTCTACCTTGATCGAACTAATGAGTTCCGGGTGGACAACCAGCTCTTAGTATGTTGGGCCGTGCAGAAGCGGACCATCTACAGATGGGTCATACTGTGCATTAAGATCTGCTACGCACTGGCCAAAAAGCAATCTACTGAAAGTTTGCCAGCTCATTCTACCTTCTACCAGAGCTAAAGCTGCAATCACTGCGTTAGCATGCAGAGTACCGTCCCTGGATATCCGACAGGTAGCAACATGGGTCACTTTGCACATGTTCACAAAGCACTAATGCCTGGACAGTCAGGAATGTAGATATAGACACTTCGCTTGTTCGGTCCTGCAGGACTTCCTTCTTTGAAATTGGTCTGAAGACCCACCTCCAGAGATTGCAATGCTTAGGTATCTATTCTAACGTAAGGAATATGCAGCTAAACGTCTATCAGATGGACAAGTTACTTACCTTGGGTAATGCCTTATCTGATAAAGAAATCTATAGCTAGATATAGTCGCTATCAACCCATCCATCCTCCCCGCTCTGCAAACGAATTTCTAGGGACAGGGCTGTTCCCTTTCAGGGCCCTAGATTTCCACACCAGTGGTCAGTGTTCTTCATGGCTTCGTGCTTCTGGCGTGGAAAGTTGTGAAACAAAACCGACATCAGGGCATCCAGATGTCGCCTACATATGTGCAGCGGACGACCACGCAAAGCCAATCAATGCCACCTACTGGTGCACAGGAATACTGTTCACAAAAAATCTTCCGGACCCAGTCTGACACCTGGGGATAATTCTAAGGTAAGAAATCTACAACTATAGTCTCTACCAGATATGGTGTTACCAAAGGTAAGCAAATTGTCCTTTACAGGATGTCTTTTGTCACAATGCTTGTCATCTTCGAGATCAACAGTTTCCAGGCCCACTCAAACCCTCTTACTCCTAGGACAAATCCAAAATCCCAGACCCTGTTTCATTCAGAAGCTTGCGGTAGGTGGGTAGTTGCTTTCATAAGTGTGACATTAATAGAGGATATACCAGAACTGGGCTATCTGTATTTTGTTGTTTCTTTGAGGGACTGGAGGCCCTAGTGACCAAAAGATGATGGTAAAAAACAGCAACAAGAAGATGTGTACAAGTTAGAAAGACATTGAGTGCTCTGTGGAAAAGGTGAAAAAGAGGGAGGCTATGCCTACCACTCTACGGTTGTCGCAGTTTGGACTCTTGTTTTAGGCAAGACTGCTGGTTTAAAGATGACAATATTTTTGTTTGTAGGGACTATGCCTATCCTACAAAAAGTCGTAGCTGTCGTCCCAACCCTTCCAGCTCACTAGCAGCACCTCACCAAACACAATAGTAAAAGGTGATTTGTGGCAGCCTTTACGCATGGACTCGAGAGTAAGACATCTCAGGGAGTGTCGTGGTTAAACGGAGATTACCCCTTTCTCACAGATACATTATGTCTCAACCAAACACAGGCAATAACGAAGATGCAGTAAAGTTTCAATAGTTTTTATTTAACACAACTGCAATTTGCGATATGTTGCATGGGCTGTAATGATTTGGATAATGGACAGTGCAAGAAACAGAATTATGAAGACAAGAGTCATTATTACAAAGACCCCCACCATCTTGCAATAGCATGTAAAAGACATAAGAGGTGTAATAAGCCCTAATACCCTAACATGATAGGCCTAACCTCCTAACTAAAGGAGAGCTGGGTTTGTGAAACCTAATCTGCCAATGCCATGTCCATGAGAGGAGCCCCCAACCCTCATTACCTTGGAATGAGGACTCTATCTCAGACTTCGTAGAGACACGAAGTCTGGGTCAGCGTCAAGATGACGTGCAGCATCGATATCAGCGATGGTGGCGATGCCCTCTGGTCAAAATCCCTCTGATTATCTGTCTAAAGTGCGATGTATTTAAACAGATCTACCAGGACCCTTGACGTAGGTGTGTTCCCAAACAATAGATAACAGACATGCTTGGGACGGCAATTATTATAAACAAATCCCTCGAAAGTATAGCGAGGGAAAATTTCTAAATGTGAACACCTACTGTTTGTTTGTTCTTTGTCGCTTGTCCCTGACGCCTTAGCGCGGTGGCACTGATAATGCAAAGCATAACAAGTTGCCTAACTATAAACAAAGCAGCCATCTTAGATGAATTAAATAATTAAATGGGCTAAGACAGGGCAAGCTAAGTAGGTTAAAGGACTCTAGGTGACGGGGCACGAGTCTGCAAGCCAAAGGCTAGGCTAACTCCTGTTATCCCATTAAAAAAAACTAGTATTCACTACACCCTCCCCATTGCCGTAATAGGTATGATGAAGGTGCAAGAACCCAAATGCTAAAACTGCTCTGAACTAAAAAAAAAAAGCTAAAAACATAAAAACTAGCTAAAAAAACTCTTTAAAATATGTTTAAAAAAGATAAAAACAGTTCAGCTAAAATACATACAGAGATGTTAATGTCAACCATGACAAGCACAGCGTGCCAAAGCAAAGTGTCAACTTAAATGCATAATTTTAATCGGAAAAAGGCAAGCCAATTCATCAAATTATTTGCTGTAAGCGTGATCTCGAAGAGTGTCATCGAAGTCACCAACCAAGGACCTCAAAAATGAGTCCACATCATCTGATGTGGAGTCAAGTGCTGGGTGGACAAACGGATCCACAGAGCAGTAGTGAGCAGTAGTCTCTAGTGTAAAGTCATCCGCTGCAGTGCCATCGTCCATGGTAGACCGTAAAACGGAAGGCTCTTAGGTGGCCTCGCGGAGAAACTTCAGTCTCAAGGGGCATGACCGTGTATGAACCCTCATCGGGGACATCAGCAGTTAGAGGTCCACAGGAGATGTCGGTGCAACAGCAAGACAGACCATAGGCAGATGTTCAATGAGGCACCACACGCAGCGGAAAACTGGCTGTACGCACCAGAGAAGGGGCCGAAATGACAACGACCAATCAAGCTCCAATTCCACCAGAAAGGGTGCACCGAAGATCCGAACCATGCATTCACGGCACAGTAGAGTTGGTGGGAGCAGCTCCATTGCTCTGCGTAGCTGGAAAGAAACAACCACTGCGAATCAAAAGAAATCGCAGTAGTAGTCTGCCAATCAAAGCCAAAATAATTGGAAAGCCTCCAAACACACTTGAAAAGAGCGAATGGATGGCCGACGGGATGACTCGAAGACAGTCTGGAAGATAGACACGAAACCAGACCCGACAGCCTTAAAGAAGTGGACAATCCCAGTAGTGCTCGAAGCATTGAATATTCTGGATACCAGCTCTCCTAAGTGCTTGGGGAAGTTGGTATTTAATAGGCATTGTATCTCGGCTGATGATCTCGCAATCTGGAGAGCATGCGTCTCTCTGGTGGATGTCAAGGCGACCTGTTTTTGAAACAATAGCACCTTTAGCCTGCTCAGCTTGTCATAGTTCACATTAATAGTATCAATGTGGGGCCACATATCAGATACTTTTATCTCTCGTGTGGGGGGGAATAAAACATGTCCACAACACGTAACGACCTTCGAGACCGAGATTGTGTAGGCAATTCCTGGTCGCATGCTGCAACAACTTTGATCGTTCAGTACCACATAACTTCCATAGGAAAGTACATGAAATACCGGGCGAATCAAAGGGATGGGAGTACCCTTCAGAAAACAGGCCAAATTTGCGACCCCGCATTGCAAAGACCATGAAGGGACACCTGCTTACATATCATCAAATGACTAACAGTAGTCTCACATTCGCTTCCGCTAAGAAAGACCTCTGTTTTGCCGTTCTGCCATTTCTAATCAAAGGGCAGCTCCCACTTTTCCTTAATATAGCTATTGCCTAGCTGCTCGTACCTCCTCACTTCAATATGTGCCAGGCAGCTTGAGAAACGAAAGGTCAAAATGGATAAATTCATTATGGCATGTAAGAGCCAAATAGTTGAAGGACTCTCTGCTACAGTGAAGGGCAACTTTTCTAACTTTTCTACGTAAACATTGGGAAACTAGCTTCTCTTTTAGCCATTGTCAGTTGTTCCCCGGAAAAGTTAAAAGCAGTGAATAATTCACTCCTGCTAATATATTTCCATGGAATGTGGCCATTTCTCAGTGTCTGTAATGCCCAACCCATCTGCATGATGGAACGTAGCTGTGTCTGTCCATGATATAACCAGGGCAAGTCTGTCTGAGTGATATCAATAGCAGACAACAGTATATTTGATAGTGAATAAATCCTGTTGGAAAGAGTATTTATGCCGTTGTCGACAACTGCTAAAGCCTTCTCTCAGTTTTCCTTATCCAATTGCCTTAAACGTGCATCAGCCTCAATCTGTGAAAGTTTCCAGATTTCATTATACATAGCATATAAGAACCTTTTCGAGCACTGTTTTCTAGGACCCAGCAGAAAATCCTGCAAGTCTACATATTCAGAAAGAGTGTTCAGATGTTTATTAACTGCGGCTAACGTGTTAGTCTGTACCCATTGTTGGCACAGTTTACCCACACTGTAAGTCGTAACTATACCTGTATGTTGACCCGATACAAAGCGAGGGTCTGACCTATTAATTGAAAAAAACCCTGAAGAGTTAAAAAAACACGCTTGACACTCATTAGTGTCAGTTGGCCATATTAACCACCCGCCGTGACTGGAAAGTGAAGAATTATAGGTAACAGCCCTAACCATTGCATCTAGTCTTTCCCCGGTGATGTTAAGAAAATATTGGCAATCCTTAAACCTTGCCGGAGTGGGGATACTGGGCGTATTCATGTCTTAAATTTTTGCTAACCCCAGACAGATGTCTGCTGAATAGTGTATTTCAGAAAATCATTTGCACAGGAATCAGGCATGCTCGAAATAAAGCCTCCCTACCCTGTATCTGCCAACCTTGTGTTTCCCCATACACTTTTCAAGTCAATAGTGCTCTTCCAGTATTCGTAACCTTCAAGTGCGAGCCGGGAAACAAAGGGATCTGAATAAACCAGTTTTGTGTCAGTTAGAAAGAAATGTCCTAATATGTGCTGGAGGTAATTTAAAATAATACGACTCTGCATTTTTCGTGTCATGCCCAGAAAAATATGTAAATTTATCAGTATAGTATTTTGGGCTCCCCACTGGTGGTGTTAACAGTGTTCCCGCTGTGTGTAGTTTAATACTGGCCTGTGTCTAGTGGCACGGTGTAGGTAGTAATGTCCCCAATTGTTATAACAGAACATTTCCCCATAATTCATTGTATGTTCATGTACATCATCACTTTCAAAAGCGGAATAGTCCTTAATTTCAGTTAGCATGGAATCAACTGTTTGGACATCCCAATCATCAGAGACAACATCAGGTGTAATTACATCTGTCATAGGTATTTTGAACACGTATGTTATTTGAATAATCTCTGTAGGCCCTTATATATCAAAGGGAACTTTGTCCCACACAATCCCATTAGAAATCGGTATTGCTGTAATATTTACAAGGGACAAGTCTCTTCGGACCTTATGCGAGGAATGATATGGAGTTAAAACTTCATCAACAGGCTCAACAAAGGAGCGATCAGGAATATAGTGACCATTTATGAGCAAAAAGAAAACAGTCACAAAACCAACCCAAAAAAATAATGCTGAAAATGTCAGGCAGAACCATAAGTAGTTCCACGGGTATATTAAATAGTTCTTTTTAAGCCACTGATACAGCTTACTTCTTGTTGAAACATTGTCAATCACAGTAGTGGATGAGTCTGAAGAAAAGTCATCAATGTCTATGAAATAGCCAGAGGCAGTCTCTGCAAAAACTGGAGCCGGTGCATTACTTTGATCCACTTCGCGTGGTGGCTCTTGGTAGACAGTGTCATCAGTCTGTGAAGTGTTCGTGTAAAAAAACAGCTAAACCTTGGACAGGAGTTGTCACTGAAGTGGTGACTGGTACCAGCAAAAGTTTGTTTTCCGCCCTCCCCATGGTTGAGGTGTTTGGAACAGCGTTCGACGTTGTTGCATAGTTCGTAGTAGTGTTGTTCATCCTACTATGTAGATGTATGTCCTGTTGGGTAGTGAGAGGGGATCAGGAACCACCCAAGGCACCTCTTGGTCTACTGTGAAGGATCGGCCACATGGTGTAATTTGATGTCATCAATGGAAATGAGTCTGTTCGTTCGAGAACCAGACAGTGGTGGTAAGATGAAGGTCCTGGTACTTTGAATTCCCAAGACCGGTACAGGTACTCTGTATTATGGACCGAATTCCTTCTTCACAGCAATCTTCTCACGAACCAGATCCCCAACTTTAGGAATCCAGCCAGTCAAAGTTTTCGCTAAATCCCTTATTCCTAAGGTGGCAGCACTGGTAGATGATTAAACATCACAAAATTGCTGAAGCTCCTGTAAGACAGTGAGACGTTAATTTATGTCAAATGGTGTTTCTGCTGCCACCATACCAGAGGCATCAAGATCTGGGACACACATAGGTATCCCAAAGAGAACCTCATAAGGAGTGCGTCCCCCCAAGGACCGTCTTGGCAGATTATTCAGTGCTCTCTGGACCCCATATAGGTGATGTAGCCAACTGCGGCCTGAACCTAGTACTCGAGCTGTTAGGGACTGCTTTAGATCACGATTCCGCCTCTCCACAACCGAATTTCCCTCGGGATGGTATGGTGAGGAGTAATGGAGTTCAACACCCATCGTCCCCATCGTGTCCCTGAATGCCTTAGAGGCAAATGCAGGGCCCTGGTCCGGATAGAATGCTGCAACAGCATATGTACCGATAAAGATCAGCAAGTCTTTTATAACAGTTCGAGCGTCAGCCAACCGCTGCGGCATACCCACAGGAATCTAGAACAAGAATCTACAGCGACTAGAATATCTTTGTATGCACCATCAGACTGTAGGGGACCACAATGGCCCAGGTACACACACTGTAGTGGGCTGTTGGAACTAAGAGGGATGTCGGCAGTGGGCGTTTGATATTAGAACCCTTTATCTGCTGGCATATGTCACAGCAAAGGACAAATTTCTTTGTCCATCTGAATAGACCAGGCCACCAGAAGCGTTGCTGTAAGAGTGTTATCGTGGCCGATATACCAGCATGTGCAGAAGCGACACCCTCGTGCGCTGCTTTTACTAGATCTAATCTCTGGTCTTCGTTGGGGATCACTCGATCTCCAACCCCAGGAATTGTTGCGTAGGCAAAATTCTGTGCACTGATATGGTAAGAATAGCTTCTAGGGTATCCCTTTGGAAGGGGCTTGCCTGCAGCCGAAGCTTTCACAGCAGTTAGTATTTCATTATCCAATCTCGTTTGTGAATGAGTCACTGCAGCCACAGAAGCCGTAGCTACTGCTGCTTTTGCCGCTTCAACAGCCAAAATGTTGCCGGTAACGTGTACTCCTACACGTTGGTGGCCCAATGTATGTACTACATGGACACACTGTAGCTTATCCTTAAGATCAGCCACCCTCCCCCACAATGTCTTGCGTTTAATGGTGTTCCCTTTAGAATACTTAAACCCGTTCAGCTTCCAATGATTAAGATAATCATTGTATGACTGAACGCAGTAGTATGAGTCGCAGACTATTAAAGTCAGGCTTCCTGGCTCTGTGTGTTCTAGCGCTAGTATAAGAGCTTTAAGTTCAGCCAACTGAGCTGTGCAGTCCCCTAGGGTCTGTGTGTAGGTATTGTGAGGGTGGAAGACTCCATCTTCCATCACTCAACTCACCGCTGCGCAAGCGGCTGAGTACTGATGTTTAGTACCTACAGCCTGTTGCGCTGAACCATCATATATGACAGTATGGTATCTGTCTAGTGGCAAGATATCTAGAGGAGCGGGGTACTCCTGTTCGTACTGGAGAAACTCTTGTGTCTGAAGTTTTGGATCAAAAATGTAATCAACATCAGTGGCGGTCAGAGATGTTGCCCACTGAATCCAACGTGGATGTAATGCTTCAGCGTTGGGAACGCTTGCTTTGGTGACAGCTTCTAAGGCCGGCACCGGGGAAACAACAATAATACGTTTCCCCTGGGCAAGTGGCCTCTCTTTTATGACGGCCATCTGAACTGCCGTCAGAATCTTTTCTGTAGGTGCAAAACGCTGTTCTGCATTAGAGAATGAATGTGATTTATATGCTATGGGTACCGTGTCACACTCGTTGAAGGTGACATAAGTAAATCCAATGGCACCAGCAATTATTCTGATGACAAAATTTGTTTTATTGTCACATGTGTGCAAATGTTTAGCTTCTAGCATGTCCTGTTGCATTTCCCTAAGGATGCGTGTGTGACTATTTAAATGTCTATAATCAATTACTATTCTGTGTGAATGGTCTGGCTTTGCAACACGGAATAAAGGGTTATTCATTGCAGATGTACAGGGCTCAATTACTTCCTGGTACTCAAGCTGGGTGAGGATTTGCCTCACTGGAGCTTTCTGTTTAACAGGATATTGTGGCTGTGGTTGGGGTGTGGACCTAACGGGAATAGCATGACAAGGAGACACCTTGTCCCAACCTACATGATTGCGATATAACGCAAGTGCCTGCGCTAAGCCCATTCAGCAGCATAGGCTTATTTTTCTGCTTCTGGAACAAGATCAGAGAAAAAAGATAAAATGACATCTCCCCCATGCAGGAGCTTACAGACTTGTTCAGGTGGCCAGTCTCTTTCGGCCAATAGGATGTCACTAGTAAGTTCATCCCAAAATATCACACTAATGGTGCGCTCCACGTCTCACTCTATCTGAATTTTTAAATCGTAAACCCTGTCGGGTGAGAGAACGCGGCCATCCGCAGTTTCAACTGTAATAAAATCGCTAGTTGCTGTCGCATCCAGATGATCTTTCAGACTCTGAAGACATATCGTGACCTCTGCTGCGCTGTCTAACAGAGTCACTGCCCACGTCTTGTTCCTCAACAGTGTTCTCAAGTGTACTGGCATTTTTAGTTGTCAGCGCTGCCACCTTTTTCTTTTTAAAACTGTGGCTTTTGCTGAGGAGTCTTTTCTTCTTTTTTAATGGTAGACTGCGGCGAGTCTCTTTTGTTTCACGTATTCAGCACGTCGATCAGGATGGCCCCCTCTCTTGCTACGTCTATCTGGTGCGTCCTGAAAGGAACGAGAGGGACGTGAATCAGTATATCTGTCAGAAGTTTTAATATTCTCCCTATTTCTGAGATTGCATCTCCTTTCGGAGCTCTCCGGGTGTGGAGAATCAGCTCTCTTATTTCTTTTTTCCTAGAAATCTTTTTGTTTTTCCTAGCGCTTTTTAGAGCCCTCTTGTGCCTGCTTTGTACCCTCCTTAAGGGCGGTACCTTGTAACTCCAATTTCTTTGGTTTGGCTCTTAAACTATCCCACCCTATACTAGTATAGGTGTCAGAAATTATCTTTGATAGCTGTCTCTCTTGTTCCAAGGGTGGAGTTTCCCGGAGACGCTGGCGTATTGCCAGTGCTACCGCTTCCCCTTTAATATTACTGAGTATTATTGAGGAACCGCGTCAAAGTTACGCATTAATTTCATCCCCAAATCCAAGGCTGGTGCAGCCCCGTGCTCATTCTGTATTTGTTTTCACACCTCCGGTAAATTGGCAAGTGTTGGGGTACCATGTGTGGTAGTGTAAATAGCAGCGAAGACAGTACCCCATGTGGCGCAGTCATCCACCGAGGGAACCATCCCAAAGGGCAAGCACATAGTGAGCAGTCGATGTTTTTCCTGTAGTCCCGTAAGGGGAAACACAGCTTCCAGCTGATTAGTTTTTTGGGCAATCCAGAACGGTATTTTTTTCCCGTTCTGTGGGTACTTTACCCATGATAGTATGCACTGTTTGTGGATTCATCCCAGTAGCCAATTGGTAACCACCAGGTGCTGGCGGTGCTGGACGCGCTGGTGTGGTGTTCAAAGTTCGCATTACGAACTGAACTAGTCGTCTATATAATGTCACTAATTCATTATATAAATCTCGCAGGTCTGCTATTGGCATATTTTGTATGCCTGGGTGAGGTGTGTATGTGGCAAACATAGGCCATGCTGGTCCATCATTACTTAAGGGACCTAGCCTCACTCTTTGTATTATGTGGGGTAGGGCACCTTTAAACCAGTTCTGATGCTCTTGGTATGTGAGCAATATTTCATGATACTGATATGTTCGGTATCGTTGAGGTACGTTCGCAATTTCATATGTGTGGAATGTATGTGTTCTTTGGTCCACCTCAGGAAAGGTGACCCAACAATAAAATGTTTCTGTTTGGTATGCTTCATTAGCCTCTATTATAAGAGTAACATCCCCGCCATCCTCTGTCAAGCCATGCGCTGATAAGTGTTGTGTTAGTCTAGAATTTTCAGGAATGTCAATGGTATTAGCCATATTTGTTTAGAAAAACGGAACACCGATTGAGGAGCAAAGTCCTTTTATGAGTTCGAGCTCGAACAACCTACAGCTTAATCAGGTGTTACCTTTTCAGCAGAGGAGGAATCTCCCAAAGACCACGGATGTCTCCGTATAAGGGTACCTGTTGTCTGTGAGACAGTGATAGTCGGGGTATCCGTAAATTAGTGCCTAAACACCATCGTTGGTGGCGCCATGTCGTAGTTTGGACTCTTGCTCTAGGCAAGACTGCTGGTTTAAGGATGACAGTACTTTTATTTGTAGGCGACTATGCCTATCCTACAACAAGTCGCAGCTGTCGTCCCAAACCTTCAGGCCCACTAGCAGCACCTCACCAAACACAATAGTAAAAGGTGATTTGTGGCAGCCTTTACGCATGGACTCGAGAATAAGACATCTCAGGGAGTGTCGTGGTTAAACGGAGATTACCTCTTTCCCACAGATACATTATGTCTCAACCAAACACAGGCAATAACGAAGACGCAGTAAAGTTTAAATAGTTTTTATTTACCACAACTGCAATCTGCGATATGTTGCATGGGCTGCAATGATTAGGATAATGAACAGTGCAAGAAACAGAATTGTGAAGACAAGAGTCATTATTACAAAGACCCCCACCATCTTGCAATAGCATGTAAAAGACATAAGAGGTGTAATAAGCCCTAATACCCTAACATGATAGGCCTAACCTCCTACCTAAAGGAGAGCTAGGTTTGTTAAACCTAATCTGCCAATGCCATGTCCATGAGAGGAGCCCCCAACCCTTGTTACCTTGGAATGAGGTCTCTATCCCAGACTTCGTAGAGACACGATTACTGGGTCAGCGTCAAGACGACGTGCAGCATCGATATCAGCGATGGTGGCGATGCCCTCTGGTCAAAATCCCTCTGATTATCTGTCTAAAGTGTGATGTATTTATACAGATCTACCAGGACCCCGGATGTAGGTGTGTTCCCAAACAATAGACAACAGACATGCTTGGAAGGCAATTATTATAAACAAATCCCTCGAAAGTATAGAGAGGGAAAATCTCTAAGTGTGAAAACCTACTGTTTGTTTGTCTTTGTCGCTTGATCTTGACGCCTTAGCGTGGTGGCACTGATAATGCAAAGCATAACAAGTGGCCTAACTATAAACAAGGCAGCCATCTTAGATGAATTAATAGGCTAAGACAGAGCAAGCTAAGTAGGTTAAAAGTCACTAGGTGATGGGGGCACGAGTTTGCAAGCCAAAGGCTAAGCTAACGCCTGTTATCCCATTAAAATGAATTAGGATTCACTACATGGTGCTGGTTCTTGGGGGCATGAAGGTGAGGCTGGAAGACAGACCTCCACAGTTCCAGTGTGCCTGGATGACTTGAAGAATGAGGGTCAATGTAATAATTGTTTGGTGGGGCAAAGGGAACATGATGTAGAGAGATGGGAAAAAGTGAGATTGTCTAGGTGTTGAACTGTTCACAGGAATAGATCTAGAAACTGTTCAAGAAGGGTTATCCCCTTTTGCAAGTAGAAAAAGCAGACTTTTGAACTACCCAACCACACCTGGATCTTTTGATCAAACAAGTATCTGCCGTACTCCTCAAGACATCCTTTCCTGAGATCATTTCCGAGGCCTGTGCAGAAAACAAGGAGATCATATTTATGCAGGGGAAGAGGCTCTGCTCGATTCCAAACCCTAGGGAGGAAGTCACAAGATGCTCTGTCTTAAGGTTGCATGCAATGCAGTCTCAAAATAATTTGGGTCAAGGGGGGCCAATGAAAGTTGTGACAATGCAGGATCAAAATTGGAATTCTGCTCGGCTGACTACAAATGCCATGTGCAGATAGGAGGATCTTCATTCAGGAGTATGCACAAAGTTGATTTAGTAGGTCTACATCATAACAGTGTATAGAAAGAGCAGGGCAAACCCTTCAGAAAGGGTAATAAGTACACCTATGCGATATAACAACAATCTCATCTTTATACGTTCCAAGAATTCAATAAGCCATGGATAGCCTAAGATGCAAGCAACAGAATCTTACCAGTAGGTATTATATAACTTGCCCACACTGAGAAACGCTTGTCGAAAATATACCTCATTTATAACAACATTAATAATTTACTCAAGCATTAAGACCTCTGTAACCACGAAAGTACACTTTCATTCTCACATAATCCTTTATACATTTAATGCCAAACATCTCATCCCAGATTCTAGCGAGCACAAAAATATAGTTCTGTCTTGGACCAGGCGTTAGGCCATTGCAGAAAAAACTTCACAGGTACAATTCTGCTTGCCACCTTATATTGAAAGAGTAAAAAAAATTCTGCCACATGAAAGCACGGCAAGTGAAACTTTACAATTTAAGGAAAAACTCGTCAAGAATAAGTAATGTAATTCCTTGTTTCCATCCTATAAAAATGTATTGGTTTGCAATTTTTATATTTCACAGTTCACCGGCAGCTCGGCAGGCTTTCTTCCACTGCTTCAATGGTGCTACTTTTAATTTTATCCTCCTTAGTCCTTGTAATTAAAGTGATCAGCAGTGGCATCCCAAAGGCTTTGACACTGCTACAATCCCCCGAGTTCCCGGCCTCCTCACCCAATTGCACCCCCCGACTTTTGCTTCTAAGGCAAAGAAAAAAAGGACTATAGTTTAATTTCACAAGAGCAACAAAATCAAGCTTCTTCAGTCTTCAACTTTACTCGATTGCTCTTTTGGTAGCCTTTGTGTCTTAAGAAGTAAATAAAAATGGCCGCTGCTAGGGGGTCCCTTTTGTACTTGCCGCAAACGTCAATGACAGACAGTATTAATTCCGTCAAAATGTGTTTGCAAAAATGATTAAGAACGTGAGATGCTGTTAAGATAGCTACCGAGATAATCATGTTATAATGTAATCTATCACATTATGTACAAAGGTTATAAATGGAAAGTACACGCAGTACTAAGAAATTCTTCAGCCAGCTATCAAAAGAAGAGCCAAATAATATATTTTTACTTCACTTGAAAAAATTGCAACTTTTTTAGCTTTGTCTTTAAAGTCAATGTGAATCATTCTGTTTGTCTGCTTCTTCTATACAATAAATACTTTTTTGTTGTGTTCCCCAAATACTAAAAGAAGAATAAACAAACATAAAATGAATGTCATTGCACTTGCAAGTGACAGGTTCGTTAAAATCTAATAGTGATTATAGCTTCCACTGAACTTGTCTCAACATTGTATGTGGCATTCCCGATTCCATAGCACTGTTAGAGAAAAAAATCTTTACTCTCAGCCCTTTCATCACTAAACAGGAAGTAAGCCTCTGTTATTAGTCATTCGGAAATAAAGAGAATTCCATGCTTGTCCAGCGGCGAAGATTACTAAACCCTATATCCCATTCATTCGATACCGAATAAAAACGAAAAATAATATTGCCAGTGGTTTAAAGGGCTGGCTAGGCAGTTTCCCCCCTGTAAGCTTTGATTGCTTCTGCCTAAGTTAATAGGATTTGTGAAGAAACAAACTGTTTAGACAGCCTTTTCACACAATTTCAAACTTTCTCCTATGTTGGTTTTTAAGAACGCCAGACGTGTTTATAATCGGCCACACCTGCTAATGTCTCCCTCGAAGCAGCGCCCACTGCCTCCCCCAACAAAGAGAAAGAAAACGTCCATTCTTGTGCGCAGACCAAATAGAAAAGTCACAATCTCCTTTTTTTTCAAGTTCTTCCCATCTGCTCAGATTATATCTTTGATCACCCTGGGGGATAACATTTAGGCCTTTAGTCCAGACTGGAGACGTGCAGGCCCTAAAGGCAGGGAGCAGTCTGTGAATAGCCGAGCAACGTTCGCATCACACTAAAATCCAAATGCAAATCTAAACCCAGGCATGCATGACAGCACTCCAAAAACACTTTTCTGTAATTGTGGCTGGTTTCATAGAGGAGACCAAATTTGGGGTCCATGTCAACTTTGGAGGTACCACAAATCCACTATGCTTGAAAGTTGCATCTGTACAAAAAATATTTTCAATAATTCATTCAGTGATCCTTGATTCTCGTTTTAAAGTGTGAAAATGTGTAGCATGCTGAAGGTACAACACATATTTACACTTTTATGACAAAGAGTGTTTTGAATTGGAAATTACAACATTTTTTAAAGCGAGAGGAGAGCCCTAAATTGAATGTCTAGAACGTGATTTGGCATTCAAATCAAATGGATGGCTACTTTTGCAAAGGTAAATGCTTTGAAAAAGCTAGATTTCTGCTTTTAATGATGATGGGGGTTTGCTGAGGTTACTTTACAAAAAGTGTGCGAGTCAAATTGTGGTTACTGAAGGTACTACCATGTGCTACATTAGAAGGCCTCTCGCTGCCCGCCTGGTTGCTCTTTTGTAGCCACAAGGAGACAGGCTCTCGCTGGCTCCTAAGAGCACTGGCAGTCATGCATATGGATCCGCTTAAACCGTGAACCTTAAAGGGAGCTAGTCAAAGTGGCACCTACTCATGCAGACGGAGACAGATTTGCCATGACAGGCCAATTATTCAATATAAAAGACACAGTTTAGCTTTTCTAAGCTCCTACAAAAACATCTTTCCCAAAGGCTGAAAAAGAGAAAGGTCCAATCGTTCAAGTAGTTACAGCAAAGTAATCAAGAAAATCCAAACACGAAATGTGCCCTTGTGAAACCTTTTCAAAGCTTTCATTAATCACTGGTAGCATTGTAATTTGCAAAACGTTAAACCGTTTAGTGAAGACTGAACCAATCTGTGCCTAAACAGTCACCAACCTGCTGTCAGTGAATCCTCCCAAAATGTCAGCTTCAGGAATGTACCCAATTGCTCCTTCCCTACAGAAAATGTGTGGATCCGAGGCCAAGGTAACTACCACACAATAAACACAAAGGGCAGACTTACAAAACAATGTATGTCAAATAATGCACAGGTTCTTACTAAGGACTAAGGGTACACATGACTCTCCACCAAACGCACAGCACTCTCAAATGACAACAAATATTCACAAGCAGTAATATGCTGTGGAAAACACTTATCTTGTAGGAAGCTGAAAAACGAAAGAGAGTGGGGTTCAGATGACACATCTACTGATTTCACACTTGTATTTTTATTCCTTAGTGAATAGTCTTTCTTTTGCTGCTGGGCAATGCTAAATTAAAGTTTATTGCTTAATATTGACCTACCATGAAAGGGATTGTCATATTCATTAGAATTCATTTAGCTTTTTCAGTCCCAATTTCGTATTTCATTCAAGCTGTAACCAGCAAAAATGCAATAATGTATATCTCAAAGCCAAAACAAGAGAAGATCAACTTCCATAAAATTTGTTTCTAAATTTGGTCATTATGTAATCATTTCACACTCGCAGAAATCAATATTTATAACAAATGCAAAATGGATTCCATCCACAACTGAGAAGAAAGCACGCTTCAACTGCAAACATTCTACATTACTTGTGAATTAAATTGTTGCTCCAGGATTGAATTATATTTAACACAGCAGAGTGCTTCATTAATCATCAATGTTTCTGTATTTGAGTGGAGGTGGTAATCACCAGTATTAGGAAGCAACATCACGTGAAGCTGCTAGAGGACAATGTTAAAATGACACAATAGCGTTTCTTCACTATTAACTACAAAATGTATCTACATGGATTATCAAAGGCCAACAATGCTTATTGAACAAATGAATGGTTATCTATGGTTCACAAATTTACAGGTACATTTTACATTATCAAACAATGTCACATAGGGATAGGTCTACTGGAATTATGTGGTAGGGGAGGACCAAATTGTCTGACAGGGCTGACTAAATTATGTAGCAAACACCGGCAAATTATGCAGCATAATGCAGCACATTTTGTGATATTACCTCAACATTTTGTCACTTGTATCACGTTAACACTATATGGGCAACGTTTTCACCTCATTGGTACCGGTTTCACATTCTAACCTAGTAATACAATAAAGAAAGGTGACCGGTCAACCTTTCCAATGGGCCTTCCACTGCAGAGCAACATTTGTCGAAACGTTTTTAGTATCTTTTGATCCGTTTGAGGTAGAAACACATTTTTGGGTTAAAATCTGGAGATTATGCAGCACATGATGTATTATGTGCCAAATCCATAATTATGAGAAAAAAGGTGTGGCTGCAAAAGTGCAACATTTCAGTGGTCCTGTTGAGGGGGGAATCAACTGCAAGCCAGGGAAACAACAGACGCACTAATCAAGTGGTATGGACACATTGAAAACATCAGCGTAGCAGTTGTGTGTGTATATATATATGGAAAATGTCACTTACCCAGTGTACATCTGTTCGTGGCATTAGTCGCTGCAGATTCACATGCTGTGCACATCCCGCCATCTGGTGTTGGGCTCGGAGTGTTACAAGTTGTTTTTCTTCGAAGAAGTCTTTTCGAGTCACGAGACCGAGGGACTCCTCCCATTTCGGCTCCATTGTGCATGGGCGTCGACTCCATCTTAGATAGTTTTCCCCCGCAGAGGGTGAGGTAGGAGTTGTGTATGCTAGTAATAGTGCCCATGCAATGGAGTAATGTACATAATGTAGTTTAAAGTAATATATTTACAAATATACAGATATTCAAGATCAACTTCTAAACGGCTACAGGCTTCCGGGGAGGCGGGTGGGCACATGTGAATCTGTAGCGACTAATGCCACGAACAGATGTACACTAGGTAAGTGACATTTTCCGTTCGATGGCATGTGTAGCTGCAGATACACATGCTGTGCATAGACTAGTAAGCAGTTATCTCCCCAAAAGCAGTGGTTCAGCCTGTAGGAGTTGAAGTTGTTTGAAACAATGTTCGTAGTACTGCTTGGCCTACTGTGGCTTGTTGTGCTGTTAGCACATCTACACAGTAGTGTTTGGTAAATGTATGAGGCGTAGACCATGTAGCTGCCTTACATATTTCGGTCATTGGAATATTTCCTAGAAAGGCCATGGTAGCACCTTTCTTTCTAGTTGAGTGTGCCTTTGGTGTAATAGGCAGATCTCTTTTTGCTTTAAGATAACAGGTTTGAATGCACTTAACTATCCATCTAGCAATGCCTTGTTTAGAAATTGGATTTCCTGTATGAGGTTTTTTGAAAGCAATAAATAATTGTTTTGTTTTTCGAATTAGTTTTGTTCTGTCAATGAAGTACATTAACGCTCTTTTGATGTCTAATGTATGTAGTGCTCTTTCAGCTACAGAGTCTGGCTGTGGGAAGAACACTGGTAATTCTACGGTTTGATTTAAGTGGAATGGTGATATGACTTTTGGTAAAAATTTAGGATTTGTCCGTAGAACTACTTTATGCTTGTGTATTTGAATAAATGGTTCTTGTATGGTAAATGCTTGAATCTCACTTACTCTTCTTAAAGATGTGATGGCAATTAAAAATGCAACTTTCCATGTTAAGTATTGCATTTCACAAGAGTGCATGGGCTCAAAAGGTGGACCCATGAGTCGTGTTAAGACAATGTTGAGGTTCCATGAAGGAACTGGTGGTGTTCTTGGTGGTATAATTCTCTTTAGACCTTCCATAAATGCTTTTATGACTGGTATCCTAAATAGAGAAGTTGAGTGCGTAATTTGCAGGTAAGCTGAAATTGCTGTAAGATGTATCTTAATGGAAGAAAAAGCTAGCTTTGACTTTTGCAAATGTAGTAAGTATCCTACGATGTCTTTGGCAGATGCGTGTAAGGGTTGAATTTGATTATTATGGCAGTAATAAACAAATCTTTTCCACTTATTTGCATAGCAATGTCTAGTGGTAGGTTTCCTAGCTTGTTTTATGACCTCCATACATTCATGTGTAAGGTCTAAGTGTCCGAACTCTAGGACTTGAGGAGCCAGATTGCTAGATTCAGCGATGCTGGATTTGGGTGTCTGATCTGTTGTTTGTGTTGCGTTAACAGATCTGGTATGTTTGGTAGTTTGACATGGGGCACTACTGAAAGGTCTAGTAGTGTTGTGTACCAAGGTTGTCTTGCCCATGTTGGTGCTATTAGTATGAGTTTGAGTTTGTTTTGACTCAACTTGTTTACTAGATATGGAAGGAGTGGGAGAGGGGGAAAAGCGTAAGCAAATATCCCTGACCAACTCATCCATAACGCATTGCCCTGAGACTGATCTTGTGGGTACCTGGATGCGAAGTTTTGGCATTTTGCGTTTTCCTTTGTTGCAAATAGATCTATTTGTGGTGTTCGCCAACTCTGGAAGTAAGTATTTAGTATTTGGGGGTGAATCTCACATTCGTGGATCTGTTGGTGATCCCGAGAGAGATTGTCTGCTAACTGATTCTGAATTCCTGGAATAAATTGTGCTATTAGGCGAATGTGGTTGTGAATCGCCCAATGCCATATTCTTTGTGCCAGGAGACACAACTGTGTTGAGTGTGTTCCTCCCTGTTTGTTTAGGTAATACATCGTTGTCATGTTGTCTGTTTTGACAAGAATGTGTTTGTGGCTTATTATGGGTTGAAATGCTTTCAGCGCTAGAAATACTGCCAATAGTTCTAAGTGATTTATGTGAAACTGTTTTTGGTGAGTGTCCCATTGTCCTTGGATGCTGTATTGATTGAGGTGTGCTCCCCACCCTATCATGGAGGCATCTGTCGTTATTACATATTGTGGCACTGGGTCTTGGAAAGGCCGCCCTTTGATTAAAGTTATACTGTTCCACCATTGAAGCGAGGTGTATGTTTGGCGGTCTACCAACACCAGATCTAGAAGTTGACCCTGTGCCTGTGACCACTGTGATGCTAGGCACTGTTGTAAGGGCCGCATGTGCAACCTTGCGTTTTGGACAATGGCTATGCATGAGGACATCATGCCTAGGAGTTTCATCACCATTTTGACTTGTATTTTTTGTTTTGGATACATGGCCTGTATTACATTGTGAAATGCCTGAACCCTTTGTGGACTTGGAGTGGCAATCCCTTTTGCTGTGTTGATTGTTGCCCCTAAGTATTGCTGTGTTTGTCACGGTATAAGGTGTGACTTTGTGTAGTTGATTGAGAAACCTAGTTTGTGGAGGGTTTCTATGACATACTTTGTGTGTTGTGAACATTTTTCTAGCGTGTTGGTTTTGATTAACCAATCGTCTAGGTACGGGAACACATGTATTTGCTGCCTTCTGATATGTGCAGCTACGACTGCCAGGCACTTTGTAAAAACTCTTGGCGCAGTTGTTATTCCGAATGGCAACACCTTGAATTGGTAATGTATCCCCTGGAATACAAACCTTAAGTACTTTCTGTGTGAAGGATGTATCGGTATATGGAAATATGCATCCTTTTGGTCTAGTGTTGTCATGTAGTCTTGTTGTTTGAGTAGTGGAATTACGTCTTGTAATGTCACCATGTGAAAGTGATCTGATTTGATGTAGGTATTTAATGTTCGGAGATCTAATATAGGTCTCAGAGTTTTGTCTTTTTGGGGTATGAGAAAGTACAGAGAGTAAACTCCTGTTCCGTTCTGGTGTTTTGGTACTAATGCTATTGCTTCTTTTAGTAGCAATGCCTGAACCTCTAGTCCTAGAAGATCTATATGTTGTTTTGACATATTGTGTGTTTTCGGTGGGACGTTTGGAGGGAATTTGAGAAATTCTATGCAATAACCATGCTGGATAATTGCTAGGACCCAAGTGTCTGTTGTTATTTCCTCCCAATGTTTGTAAAATTTGGTTAGTCTCCCCCCCACAGATGTTATGTGTTGGGGATGTGTGACTTGGAAGTCACTGTTTGTTTTGAGGAGTTTTGGGACTTTGGAACTTTCCTCTATTCTTTTGGAATTGTCCCCCTCTATATTGTCCCCGAAAGCTTCCCCGCTGATACTGGCTCTGGTAAGTGGGTCTTGTCTGTGAGGTTGTGGGTTCTGTGCTTTGTCCTCGAAACCCCCCTCTAAACTGTGTTTTTCTAAATGTGCCTCTGCCCTGTGGGGAGTAGAGTGCGCCCATGGCTTTGGCCGTGTCAGTGTCTTTTTTAAGTTTTTCGATCGCAGTGTCCACCTCCGGCCCAAACAACTGCTGTCCGTTGAATAGCATATTCAGCATAGCTTGCTGTATTTCTGGTTTAAATCCTGATGTACGCAGCCATGCATGTCTCCTTATTGTTACTGCTGTGTTGACAGTTCTAGCAGCTGTGTCTGCAGCATCCATTGCTGACCGTATCCGATTGTTGGAGATACTCTGTCCTTCTTCTACTACCTGCTGCGCTCTCTTTTGGAACTCCTTGGGCAAATGTTCTATAAAGTGTTGCATTTTGTCCCAATGGGCCCTATCGTATCTGGCCAACAAAGCCTGTGAATTGGCAATACGCCACTGGTTTGCTGCCTGTGCTGCCACCCTTTTGCCTTCTGCGTCAAATTTTCTACTTTCTTTATCTGGAGGTGGTGCATCCCCTGAAGTATGTGAGTTCGTTCTTTTGCACGCAGCCCCTACTACAACTGAGTCCGGTGTTAGCTGTTGTGTGATGTACACAGGGTCTGTTGGTGGCGGTTTATACTTTTTCTCCACTCTTGGAGAAATGGCCCTTCCTTTTAAAGGCTCTTCAAACACTTGTTTGGAGTGTTTTAGCATTCCGGGTAGCATAGGAAGACTTTGATACTGGCTGTGTGTGGACGACAGTGTGTTAAAAAGAAAGTCATTTTCAATGGGCTCAGCATGCAGGCTGACATTACGAAATGCTGCTGCTCTCGACACCACCTGTGCGTAGGCTGTACTATCCTCTGGTGGCGACGGTCTAGCTGGATAACATTCAGGACTATTATCTGACACTGGTGCGTCATAAAGGTCCCATGCGTCAGGGTCATCTTGACTCATTCCTGTATGAGTTGGGGATTGCATCATTGGTGGAGTGGCTACCGGTGATGGTTGCGGAGAGCATTGTGGAGATGGTGGCGGGGTTACTTGTTTAGCCACCTTTGCCTGTGGCTGCTTGTCTTTTTCCTAAAAGGCAAGTTTGCATTTCATTTTAATCGGAGGGAGAGTACTGATCTTCTCTGTTTCTTTTTGGATATGGAGCCTCCTTTGTGTATAGTCTGGCTCTATTGTTTCCAATTCCTGTCCAAATCTATGTGTCTTCATTTGTGTGGACAGTCCTTGTTCCTCAGTGTAGGAACTCGTTTTCGGTTCCGAGGCCGGATGTTTCGGTATCGAAACCTTATCGGCTGCTTTTTTCGGTTCCGACGAAACCTTCTTTACTTTCGGCGGCGTGGTCTCTCGGTGCCGACCCATTTCGGTGCCGCTATCTCGGTGCCGAACCTGCTCGGAGCCACTATCTCGAGCAAGAGATTGCTGTGTGGCGGTATCTCGACCGGAGTCGGATGACTTCGCCCCCAGCGTGCCCTTTTTCGGTGCCGATGATCGGTCACCTATTTTTTGGGTTAAGCCATGGCCTGTTGGCGGCGGCGTCCCCTGGGCTTTAGTGGTTTTTTCGTGAGTTTTGTGTTTCGACGTCTTACTCACGGTTTTCGGCGTTTCTTCGGGATCGATCTCATCCGAGTCCGATTCATGGATGGAGAATGTTTCTTCCTCCTCCTCGAAACGCTCTTGTCCTGTCGGCACCTACGCCATTTGCAGTCTCCTTGCTCTTCGTTCTCTTAGTGTCTTCCTGGACCAAAACGCTCGACAGGCTTCACAAGTATCTTCCTTGTGTTCCGGCGACAAACACAAGTTACAGACCAGATGCTGATCTGTATATGGATACTTGTTTTGGCATTTTGGGCAGAAGCGGAATGGGGTCCGTTCCATCAGCCTTGAAGAGACACGTGGTCGGGCCGACCAGGCCCCGACGGGGATCGAAAAAAAAACAAAGGGCCACCGGAGCTCTTCAAAAGTCGGTGTCGATCTGTTGTAACTAACCCGATACCGAACGCAAACAATACCGACGATTTTTCCGAGATTCTAACTAACTTTCCGACCCGAAACTCGGAGCGAAAAGGAACACGTCCGAACCCGATGGCGGAAAAAAAACAATCTAAGATGGAGTCGACGCCCATGCGCAATGGAGCCGAAATGGGAGGAGTCCCTAGGTCTCGTGACTCGAAAAGACTTCTTCGAAGAAAAACAACTTGTAACACTCAGAGCCCAACACCAGATGGCGGGATGTGCACAGCATGTGTATCTGCAGCTACACATGCCATCAAACATATATATATATATATAATAATAATACATACATACACAATTTATTTTCTGTTTTGGGGGGAGCTGCTCCTAAACCCTCCGCCACATAGACCAGTTATAGTTAACTCAAGAAACCATAACTCACGCCTGTCCGATGCACAGTGCTGTTATTAATGATGTAATTTCAGATGTCATTAGAGATGTCATCAATTATGTCATAGAACATTTCATGAGTGATGTAACATCTGAGCTCATAAGCAGTGCATGGTGAGGATAAGAGTTATAGAAAATACAGATGTCGAAATATGTGAACTGATGGAGTGGTGCAGGCAAATCTGGAAAGAGTGGTTGCAAAATGAAACCTTCCTTCTGCCCCTAACTACTGGCTGGAAAAGGAATAGACCCCTTTCATGAAATGTTGGTAAAATATATCATTATGCTCAATAAGAAAAAAATACAAACATCAACATCGAAATATGATCAAAATCAAAAAGGAGTGCAAACCTCTGAGAAACTTGCAAAAGGACCAAAATATAATGATCAAACCTCCTTCATAAGGAACTGGACTCAATATTTAGCCGAAGCCAAAAGACACCTTACCATAAGTGAGCATTGCTCCAAACTGACAATATCCAACTCAAGAATATACTGCCATTTATTTATCCAAATTAACAACATGGGAGGAGAAAGGTTTAATTGATGGTGAGGAATATAAGTATTTAAGTAACCCACCATCTACTTTTTCCATCAGGTTTACAAGGATATCATCAATCCTTTGAGGAGGCCATAGTGAGCACTATCGACTCACTACTGTAAAATACATCTAGGTTTTTAGATATCTTTGAGTATGTTGTCTCAATACCCTCTTACCTCTGAGATTCTTTTAACTTCCCTGCAGTTGGATCCCATGAAAGAACAACTACTTGATGATCACTACTTATGTAGTCTATTAATATACATACATTCAACATTCATAGGGGATCGACTAACACAAATACTTTTCAAGTTCCAGATTTGTCAGTTTCCTGGAAACTCTCAGAAATGATTCTTCAAATGCTGGATTTCTGTCTGAACCAGAACATATTCACCTTTGATGGCACCTACTTCTTACAAAATCAAGTAACAGCAATGGGCACTTCATTTGCTCCCATGTATGCAAACTTATTGAAGGGATGGTGGGAAATGGAGTAGTTTGGACAAAACAAAACCTTGAAATGATAAGGCATGCCACTCATGATCTGATTTATTGAGGAGTTATTTATCATCTGGGAAGGAGATTGGGTCATACTGTAAACCTATATTACATCACTGAACAACAATCAATGTAATATAAAATTCACATACGACATCAGCACAGAGAAGATCAACTTTGTTATTATTGAAATATCCAAGAGAGGAGCGAACGTCTGTACCAAAATCCATAGACACGCAACTGCAAGTAATAGTGTCCTTCGGGTCACCAGTGCTCATTCCAAAACTCTTTAATGGAGTATCGCTTACGGTTACTTCTTTGAGCCCAACTCAACTGCTTTGAAACATCAGACTCGGAGATACCAGCATTACAAATAATCACTCAATTCAGGCAAATAGGTTATCTTAAAACAGTCCTGGAGAATGCCATGAAACAAGCATGCTCAAAGGAAAGAGATGATTTAATTGTTACAGTTAATAAAACTAAAAGCAGAAATCCAGATAACGAACCAGGAATAAGATTCATATGGATTATAGTATGTTACATGCAGAAGTACAGAAACAAAGCCAAAAGAATTGGCAAATTGTAACCATGGACAAACATATGCATCTTACCTTTGTTTTACTCACAAAAAGATAGCATCCCTGGGATATTTTAACATAAGGTCAGACCTAATAACCATCAAGGTATAATCAGGTAACTGGCTAACCACTGGCAGCTTTTGGAGACGCATGAAGTGTAAAGCCTGCCATTGTTGAATACATAAAATAAGTTACAAATGATACAATAGCAAGTTGAAAAGAAAAGTAAAACTTTTTTACATACGAATATAGACTGACGTTTATATTGTATAATGCACCTGACGAAAAACCTATGAAGGAAGTACTACATGTAAAATCCTGAATTATTCAGCACCTTCTGACCATAAAAAAATGATTATTATTCAACTACCCCACTGTCAAACACTGAGGCATACAGAAGGGCAATACATCTTAGTTGAAATGTTACAGAGTCCAACATATTCAAAAGGGTTCTAGAGAGAGTAATCGTGAGTGCAATCTCAAAATAGACAACTTAAGGTTAGAAAAGAGATACCAAGGGGCCACAATTTGGATACAGAACTGCAAATAATCCACAGAGAAGCTGTTCTCAAGTTGTCTATAAAGATCAAAACCTTCCACGAATATTAATAAAATAGACTAAAACTGAAAAAGCTCTGATGAAGTACACATCTAAAGTTAAGAGACTGATGTAAGAAAAAGAGGACTATTTATCATTATTTACATGATTCCATCATCATAGGCTAAATGCTATTACAACAACTATACTGCATAGCCACCAAAGAGTGGTAATGGGATGGCTTAATTAATACACTTATTCACAGGAGTGAGTCTCAAAGGCACAATAGCACTATGTCCTGGATGAGATAAGCCTGTTATAAATAAATATCTAAACGTATTGAGTAGAAAAAAACTGTATAATTTCAGCAGAATGCAAATTGTGGTGACCTCCAAGAGACAAGGGAAATGGATCAGGTCTCTCAACACATATCATTGGATGTTGTAACCCTTTTTTCCTTTGAAAATAGGAAATCACAAGCTGAATAACAAATACCCCAGTTATTAAAACTGGTTGTGATAAAAGCAATGTTTGATTAATTAACACAGGGGGAGAGTGGAATGCAAAGTGACTACAGATCCCAAAACACATAATGTTACACAACTGATCATGTGACACAATTACACAAGTAAAATACAGTGCTGATGGATTTAAAAATAACCGTGACCAACACCAGAGGTGGTCGAAACACACAGTTTTTTTCACTGTAGGTTGGCCAGTTTCAATAAAAATTAATACTCTCTGACACAAGTGTGTTCTGATTATTTCTGTGTATACAGGAATCTTGTGGTTATATTGTGCGCTTTACCCCTGCTAATAGGACACACCCGATTGAAAAACAAGGAGGTTGTGCACCAGTAAGAAACACTGACATATATGTATTACCCAGTGGCAGGCCTGGGCCATGTTTTCGAAGAAAAAGCACTTTTTAGTTTGGGTATAACTTTTGCGACATTTGTTGAATCTTCATGACACTTTAAAAAAAAAACGTCTCATCCACTTCAGCTCCTACCTGGAAATGTTCAGGTTGATCTGTCCAGGCGGGGCTGAGACAAAGGGGGTGTCCTAAAACACACATTTTTCCAGTTCATTTTTCCATTGAAAAATTGACCAGCGATGCTGCGAAAACTGCTGAATTACACCAAATTAAATAGAAAACTAGATCCTAGTCCAGAAAGCTTTTTTGGGATTAATTATCCTAGGAAGTGAACGTGCGTCATTTGCTCTTGAACTCTCTTCCACCTTTACATTCTGTGGACTACTAATATATCGGCCCACTAGCCCTGCCTTGCAATTCATACAGACCCTTCCTGACATAGTGGAAGAAAATAGCTTACTGTTTACTACAAAGTGCTCAAGGATTTTAATCTCCATCTAGAAAACACCAGCTGTGAGATTTCCAAAAACGTTTTAATGGCTCTAACAGCAATCCAACCAACCCAATGGGTTGCAGCCTCTACCCACGAGCATGGCCACTTACTTGCTCCTATATTCTCCAATATGTCAGAACTAATTATAAGGGATCCATGCAAGATCATTTTGTCAGACCATAAAAGTAATACCATTTCAAGTGAGATACACTAACATCCAAAACACTAGATCCAACCACAGCAATCCTAAACATAACTGGTCGTATAGGTGCATAGGAAAACATGGTCACAAACACCATGCTTGAAATGAGTGAGGACATAGACAATAGATACATCACATTTCAGGAATGGATCCAGAGTGCCTCAAATAAGCTAGCCCCCCATACGCAATATACAGGCTCTTTTAGTAGGGAGAGAAACATGGTTTTCATCAGAGCTCACAGCACTAAGAAAACAACCTAAAAAACTAGAGAGAAGACGGAGGAAAAAATATGATATCATGGTGAAACAGGATTACAAGAAAGCTATAAAAAAAGCACGACTATGCAATCATGCATCATGACTCTTTTTGAATCCACGATTAACAATGCTGCCAGTTACTCCAAGGAATTATTCAATGCCGTAAATAGCCTGATAAAACCTGCATTCATCCCCCCCCAATCTATGCTAAGCTGTAATATGTCGGACAACTTCTTTATAGAGCAGGTGAATAATATCCTCCTCACATTAGAAGACACTGATCCATATAAGCCTCCATATACACAAAAGGGAAAATTAAACTAATTCCCAGAAATGATCCAGGAAGACACCGAAGAGATTCTGACGTCTCCAAAATCTGGCTCCCCCTAGACCGGGCACCCCGGATGATATGTTAAAAAGAGGGAAATCAGTAATCTCTGTGCTGACAGATATGTTTAACTGCTCACTTAGCACAGGAACCATACCTGGAAGATGGAAGCATGCCATTGTAAAGCCACTAGTAAAAAACCCTGACTCTGAAAAATGCGAAAACTACCAGCCAATCTCAGTTCTGCCGGAACTCAGCAAAGTTCTGGAGAAACATGTCAACAAGATTCTCTCAGTATACCTGGAAACTAATCACACTAAATCCGTCACAGACATATTTACGTCCAGGCAACAGCACTGAAACAGGTATGCTTGCAGCTACAGAAGGGCTTAAATCCATCTTAGATCAAATTGAGACCGCAGCTCTGATCCTTCTGGACCCGAGTGCAGCATCTGATCCCGTCTCGCAACAGCTGCTATTCACAAGGTTAAATTAAATCAGAATATCCGGATCTGCAATTATGTGGCTAACCTTGTTGCTACATAATAGAACCTTCCATGTCTGTGAGGATACCAGACTGTCAAACAACTACTGTCTCATCTGTTGGATCCCTTCAGTGATCCTCACTGAGCACAACATTGTTTAATCTGTATGTCATTTCACTAGCAGAAAACAACCAACCATGGTTTCTCCTCAATATCCCATGCTAACGACACTCAGATTATCATCTCCCGCTCCCACCAAACAGATAAAACCTCAACCCCCATCAACGCCTGTCATACGCATGTCATGGAGTGGATGGAAGCAAGCAGCCTTAAACTTAACAGAGAGAAAATTGAGGTGATGGTGGTGGGAAGAAACCCCTCCAGAAAGATGTAAATGAACTGGACTGAGTCCACTGGTAGTAAACATTTCCCAAACATAAGTCAAAAGCCTAGCTTTTTGGCTTGACGATAAGATGCATTTGGCAACACAAACCAAAAAACTGGCAGTAACTTGCTTCAGCACACTAAGGACTATGAGAAGACTACTCAGGTGGTTAGCGCCATCGCGAAGAACAGTAGTACAAGGGTTGGTCATCTCCAGACTGGATTATGGGAATTTCTTGTACCTGGGATGCCCAATGTCTGTCATAAAAAGACTTCAAGTCATCCAAAACACTACAGCACAAATCCTCCTGGAAATTCCCAAACGTCACACTGCCAACACAGTCCTGGCAAGCCATCATTGGCTACCAGTGCTTAAAAGAATACACTTTAAGGTACTGTGTGTGGCCCACAGAGTGATACATAAAATGAGTCCTCTACTTAGCCCTTATAATCCTACAAGAACGCTGCGTTCCAATACTCATTAACTGTTTGCAGTCCCTAGGGTAATAAGGACCAGGAGTGAAGGAAGGTCCTTTGTTTTCCTAGTACCAAAACTCTGGCACACACTCCCACAAAACCTAAGGCAAAACAAATCAGAACTGGCATTCAGGAGATTGGCTAAAAACAACCCTTTTCTAACTGTGATCTTATCTGTACGATACTTATTTGTCATAGCGCTTGGAAGCCATTCTGGGTAGTCATGTACTTAAGAAATCCCCATACATATAATAGAATAAAATTTGTTGTAAATCCGTTCAGTAGCTTTTGAGAAATTAAGTCTAAAAATGTATAGATATTAAATACGCAAAGGGTGCATGGAACCAACAGATCTTGAGATGAGATCTGACTGGCTGCTACTACATCAAAAAAAAGGTGGCGGTAGCCATTTTAGAACTATAGGACTTAGTCCTGTGTCCTATTAAAAAAAAAAAAGTTTTAAAAAAAACATATTGGAGGCAGGTTAGGGATACCCTGTACCGGTAGGCCTGGTGGTCGAGTGCAAAACGTATTTGTTAAAAAATATTTTACTGTGAATTCACAGAGGATCCATGGGATCAAAATTTTTTAAAAAGTGGTGGGCCACGGCCTGGTGAAATGTACTAGATAGAGAAGAGGGGGCAATGCGGCTCCTTCACCGAGCCTCCTTGAGGCCTGGGAACCCCATTCCTCTGTGGTGAAGCACAATAGGCCCGCTCAGTACCTCCATTTTAGAATGCACATTTTAACTTAGCATTTCTGTTCTGATGGTGACCTTTTACATGATTTTCCTCTCATGCGATAATGTACTGAGAATTCCCTGTACGTGCAGCTTGTTTCTTGTAAGCGCTGCTGCCATCCAGTCTTTAAACTCTGTCCAAGGCTAGGCACACAGAAAGCAATGCACTGGTACTGTGATTGTCCGTGGAGACAGCTCTGTACTCACAGACATATCATTGCATTGACCCTGCACCTCTGACACAGTGCGACAAGGAGTATTATAAAAACTGCTTTTGTGCCACATTCAGCAGAGGATCCCTTTAGCTAGAATTATGCTGGAATGCGGCACACTGTGACCAAGATGCAGCCTTGCTGACTCTGATGCGGATTCTGACCTCTAGTCTACACAGGACAATAGCTTGCACTACACCCGACTGGCTTCCTAGTACATCTTACCCAGGTATGGGTGGTTAGACTATCCCAATTGATCTGGCAGATGGTACTCCCACTGTGCTCTTGATAATGTCGGTAGTAACAGATAGGAGTGTACCAACATAACGTTATCATGGTTGAACTTTTTATCTTTTTCACCATTTTCATAATACTAGTAAACATGCTCTATCTAATTTTCCTAATAACTGCAGCTCTTTTTTTTTTCTCACAAGAATAAGATTGTTGCAATAAATGTTTGAAACAACATTTCCACATCATTCTTGTTTTTCCTCTTGGGTACACAGTGTGACAACGACAAAGGCTAGATCTGTTTCCACTATTTACTTGGGAATCTGAGTAGTCATGTTTGAGGCTGAAAATACCATCTGGTACCGTGGTGTGTTCAGGAGTTCAGATGGGGCACTGTGACCTAGCTAGGAACCGTGGCAACATTTCCTCAAGGTGTAAGCCGCCTGAATCCCTATAGACTGATGTTCAATAAAAGGGGTGGAGGAGTGCAGCCCCCTCATCTCCTAGTGCTGATTTTAATTTTAGGAGAGGGGGATGGTGGGCACCCTCCCCGAACCTGTTTAATGCACCAGGGACCCCATCCCCAGGGCCTGTTAAACTTAACTGGCAGAGGGGAGCGTGTGTGTCCCCTCCCTGTGCCGAAGTATGGCGCTGTCGACCTCACCCACTGAATCCTCTTTTTTAGGTGGATGGGTGTTGTGCCCCTTCCTCGGGCCATGGACCCTATCCCCTTGGGCTTGAGCTTCATTTCTCATTTTGTATCTATCTCACTCAGGAGGGATGATTACAAAAATAAACACAGGGATGAATTTGAAATGAGCGGAACAGCGACTCATTTCATATTTACTGTTCCTGGCAGGAGTGCCCCATAATGCCCTGCAAGAGCCATATGCATATAATTATGCATCATTGAGTTGAATCTAGAAGGGGTAGGGATACCACTAAGCATTTTTTTAATATTGTGTGGGGCTGCACCGAGAGCAGCAGCTACTGAAGAATATTTTTAAAAAGTTGCAGTAAGTCTCCAAGGTCTCTGAATACACGTCCCCAGGAGCATGACATATCTTTAAAGCAATCCAAATGGAAGATGTATGCTCTTCAGCTTCAGTACAGAGACCCCTTGTGGTTGGTCCTAAGGCTACATATGGTGGTCTGAAGAGTGAAAAAAAAAAAAAAGACCCAAAACTTTGGGTTTATTTAAAATATTTTAAGTATTTTCTTCATAATTTGAGTAATTATTATTATTCATTGCTAAATATGTACATGGAAAGACATTGAATTATCGCTATTGATAAATTATTGTAGTAATTTTTTGACAATGACAATAGGCCTTTACAGTCTGATGCGCTGACCCATTGCTGAAGTCTACAGCCAAGCCGTTTAGATTTTGTGTTCTGACCCCTAACAAAAACAGGTCTGCCTTACTTAAAATAACATCTCTTTATATTGTTATTTTACATTAAAAAGACTCATACATTCACAAACAAAACAAAGGTTATCGTTTGGTGAAAATGTCAGTTAAAATGTAACAATTTAAACTAAAACAAAACTGAAATTTGTCAGTTATCCGCTCGTGTCATGCACTGCTTATGACTTCACATATTACAACATTCATGACATGTTCTATTATATTAATATATCATTGATAATTTTGCTGAAGTGACATCATTCGTGACAACACTGTGCATGGCAGGGCGAGAGTTATAGCTACTTCAGTTAACTACAACTGGTGAATATCAGTGTTTTTCTGACTTTAAAACTTTACATTTTAACTGACATTTTCACCTAACTATAACATCACTCTAACCTTTGTTTCAGTGTGTGTATCTCTCTCTCTATATATATATATCATGGTTAAGAGCATAAATATTTTTAAAATAATATGATTGACCTAAAGTTATCTACAATGGAAAGGTCTATGCAATGTAGTGACCTCCCAATGTAGAGCTCTTAAGTTAGTAGTGGTGGTGGAGTACATCTGTGTCAATGGTACCACAGGCCCTAATGCAAGCAAGGTAAAGGAGCCCCCTGTTACTGGTTGGATTATAAAATTATAGCTGTGATTAGCTGTTCTTCTGTTTAGGTCATTTTAACGAAATTATAGGAGGAATTGATCTGCTGTTCCCTGCCACTAAGAATTATGACATGTGCAGCCCACAACTAGGACAGTGAGAGAGGCGACACAGAGTCCAGGTAACCCTTGAAATAAGTCACCAGCAATCAAAAACAAACATTAAATACTGACTAATGCCCTTACTGTAAACCGAATACGTGCTTACTCTCCTTATTCTCAAACAAAAAAAACTGTTTACCGTTTTACAGCCAGTTGGTCCGCTCAAATGTCTAA